>NC_090930.1:731493426-733993426 GCF_040938575.1 Ambystoma mexicanum
GCCCCAAAGCCTATGCACCCACAGTGGCCATTGCCGAATCTATAGGTTTTGATCTACAAATTACTGCTGAAATAACAATACCATCAGGGGAAAGGTGTCTAATTCCCACTGGGTTCATTTTGAATCCCCCTAAATGAATCCAAATAAGATTGATTTTGGAATCAGGTTGGCCTGGAGACAGGGCTTAAATATTATGGCCAGAATTATTGACCCAGTCTATAGGGGTGATGTGACAATACTTGTACATAACCATGGGAACAACCCATATACAGCTAAGGAAGGGGAGAACGTTGCACAGGGAATTTTGGAAAAGGCTTTATTTCCCAGCCCTCAGGAAGAACAAGAACAGACCGAGACTTGTGGGATGTACTGACCCACTCCACTATGCTATGCGACATCACCCTGCCAGTTATGGTGAAAGAAATGGCAACAATGGCACTAAAACCCTTGTGTGCGCGAAAAACCGTCAAAAACCTACAAAAACCGTGTGCTTCAGCACACAAAAAGAGGGATGCACAACATGCCACCTATGGTACATGTGAGGTGGAATAGAGCACACCCTGCAGAAATGTGCCAGTGGGCTCCATGACCAGCAAACAGAGAGCAGAGAGAAAAGCAGCACTTTGCAAGTGAAACCCCAAAATGTGCCTACAAATGACATTTGCTTTGTTGCCAAAAACTCCAAAATGCCCATAACACAACACTTCTCAACATTCAAAATTTAGCTTGGTGCTAAAATTCATGTATCTTATAAAAAATTGTGAACATACAAAGTCACAATGTGAAGAGCAAAACATTCTTCAGACAAACTGATCTGGGTGCAGTACCCAGGGCTACCTGAATGACAGCTTTCAGAGGAGTACTGATGAAACTTTGAAATGACCTAAAACTAAAAAGTCTGCTGGATTAGCAAACATAAAAAGGATTGTTGCCAAAAGGGAATAAAGATTTTAGTTGTGTTTTTTTCCCACAGATTTTAAAGCCAAGAAAGAAATGTTATGTTGTGTTATGTTAGCGGTACTTGTATAGCGCACCGTCACCAACATAATTGGTCCCCAGGCACTCTGGCGGATCTGTAAACAGGAAGGGTGGGTAGGGTTAGTCGGGAGGAGGAGAGAAGGAGAGTGGGAGAAGTGGTATGCTGTTGGCAGCTTCAGCTCGGTATACACCGAGTGCTGGGCTTTGGTGCTAGTATCGGCTAGGATGAAGGCCTCAAATGCTGTGGGTGAAGTTTATGTGTTGTTGATGCGGTGTGGTAAAGTGTGTGCGGATTGCTGGGAGAGAGATGGTTGTGAGGTTTTGTGTGAGTTTAAGTATGCAGAAGATTGAGGGTTGGGTTAGTGGGGTCTGTATCCTGGTTCAGGTACTTATGATTCTGTTAGAGTTGTAAACCTGCAGGTTCAGATGTTGCTGGTTCCTCGAGGGCCGACTTGTTTTGGTGGTGATGCTCTGATCCACCTGTATTCTATTGAGTATAGTTTGGATTGGTGTGTGCGTCTGAACCTAATCTTCAGGTGTGGGACTGGGCAGGTGATATTTGTTCTCAGGTGATCTAGTGTGACCCTGGTTGGTTAAGGCTTTGAATGGTTCAGGGTCGGGGTCTTGTTGCAGTGTTGTCCTTCTGTTCTGACCGGTTCTTTGATTTTTGTGGGGTGAACATCCTTGGGACTTTTGTTTAGATGTAGTTTTGTGTGGTGGGGCATTGTGCTTCCTGCTTTGTGTTGGTGGGCAGTATGTAGTGATGAAACATTCTGTTTCTCACCCATTGTAATGGGGCCCGTGATGCAGTGCTTCCTTTCTCTCTCTATGTTTTGTTTTTATGACTGTTGGGTAAGGCCATGGTCCTCTTGATGATTCGTTCTAGTCTTTCTGTCTTAGTTTGCTATGTTTACTGTCTTTGGTCGTGTTGTGACTGTATCCCATTTGGTCCTTTAGTATGTCTTGGGATATTTACCTCAGTTTTTCCCACTGATTGATCGGTGTGTATCGCGGTCGCTCTACGCTCATTGATGTTTTTAGTTATGTCGGTGCCCCTGTGGCTAGTCTTTTTAATTATGATGTGAAGAGCCAGGCTTTGAGTAGTTTCCTACATAATAGGTGGTTTCTTGTGTTGCGTATGTACTTTGGAAGGTCGTTCCAGGTTTTCGGGGCTTGGTGAGAGAAAGAGGATCCTCCAAGTTTTCTTTTGTTGTAGGGCTTCAGTTCCAGGCGGATGTCCATGCTTGATCTGAGCATTTTTGTTGGTTGATGTAGGCGCAGTTTGTCTCTTAGGAACTGTGCGCCTTCGTTGTGTACTGCTCTGTGCGTAATGCACATGGTTTTGAATTTTTTTTCGTTGTTTTATTGGTAGCCAATGTAGTGTTTTCAGCGCTGGTGCGGTGTGTTCTCTTCGGGGTAGTTTCAGAAGTAGTCTGTCTGCCGCGTTTTGAATGCATTGTAGTTTTTTTAGAAGTCATTCAGGCATGCCTAGGTATAGGCTATTGGCGTAGTCTACTTTGGACATGACGAGGGCGATGATGGTGGTCGTTTTGTTGGCGAACGATAAGAACGGTAAGATTCTCTTTGCCTCTCGCAGGAGGAAGAAGCATTTCTTGAGGAGAGTGTTTACTTGTGGCTCTAGCGTGAGATTATTGTCCATCAGAACCCCCAGATTCTTTACAATCGCTGAGGGTGCTGGGGTTGTCCCGAGTTCCCTTGGCCAAGGGATGAATTGGTTTTCTCCTCCATTTTTTGTGATGATCATTATTTCAGTTTTGCCTGGGTTGATTTTTCAGGGAATTGGAGTTCATCCAGAAGAATACATCGCAGAGGCAGTTTTCTAGCGTTGAGTTTCTTTCCGGGTTGTCTTGTATTTTGAAGATTATTTGTGTATCATCAGCGTAGTTGTAGCAAGTGAGGCTGTGTCTTTTGATGATTCTGATCAGTAGGTACAGGCAGATGTTGAATAGTAGCGGGGAGAAGGATGATCCTTGTGGTACTCCACAGGTGGACTCTCTCGGGCTAGATTTGAAGGGTTTCATCCATACAGTTTCTGTTCTCTTTGTTAGGAAAGATTTGATCCATAGTAGAGCGGTGTCTGTTATTCCAAGTCCTTCTAATCTCGTTATGAGGGTGTAATGGTCAACTGTGTCAAATACTGCCGATAGGTCTAGGAGTATCAAGGCAGTGCTGTTGTCCGAGTCTGCATTGATTTTTAGATCGTCCCATATTGAGAGTAGAGCTGATTCCGTTCCTCTCAGTGGTCTGAAGCCAACTTGTGCTTGGTCTAGTAGGCTGTGCTCTTCTATAAACTCTTGGGTTGTTTTATATATGTACGTTTCGAGCAGCTTGGCTGCATACGGGATGTTGGAGATGGGTCTGTAGTTGGAGAGGTCCTCTACGTTTCCAGCTGTATCTTTGAGTAGTGGCCTGATGTATGCAGTTTTGAAGGCTAGTGGCACTTTCCCAGTTGTAATGGAATGGTTGAGGACGTTCCTGTGATATTCCATGGGCATTCCTTGTTTAAGAATCGATTTGTATATGTTTGGTGGGCATGGGTCTTCGGGGGACCCTGAGTTATTGCTTTCATTCACCAGTTTGACGAATGTCTCCACTGATATTTCTGGAAAGCTTTGTAGTTTGTTTGGGTGCTCCTCCCGGGTGTAGGTTGAGGTTGTGGTCAGATCAGACGGTCTGCTTTGAATAATTTGTTGGATGTTGGTGATTTTGTTTTTGAAGTGGTCGGCAAGGTTGTTGCAGAGTTTCGTAGACGGAGTTGGTGTGTTGTTACATCCCAGAGGGATTTTGATTTCGTTTATGAATTTGAAGAGCTCTTTTTGGGTGTTTGGTGCTTTGAAGATTCGGTTGTCGTAGTGTTTCCTCTTTGCTTTTTGGATTTCCTTTTTGTAAGCCCGGTTGTGTTGTAGGAATTTCAGTTTGTTCACCTCGTCGTTTTGTTTTCTCCAATCAAGTTCTAGTCTTTGTTTTTTTTCTTTTCATTGTGCAAAGTAGTGGGTTGAACCATTTTGCCATAGACCGTTTATTAGAAGAAGAGAAGGGTTTTTCTTTGTCGATGTTGTCTATAGAAGTTATAATCCAGGAATGCAGCAGGGTTACCTTTTTGTCCAGGTCATCTTCTTCCATGAATGTTGGGTGTGGTTTGTTTAGCTCAAGGAGTTCATGCAGGTTGCCGTTTTTGTTGGTTCTCCAATTTCTTTATATGGATTTCGTTGTTTTGTTCGGTTGATTGTTTGTTAAGAAATGTATTTGTGTTTGATGTAACAAATTTAATTTTTACTGGATTTAAGAAGTTAATTAGCCTGGCTGAAGCTGCAAGAACTGGAAAAGCAGGTTTTTCTCCCAGAAGGAGGGCCTTCCTCTCAGCAGAAACTCACTGGGAGGTGTTAATAGCGGATTAGAACAGAATCTTGTCTACAGAAAGCGAAGGAACAATAACAAAGTTTCAACCCAGGAAACTGGAAGTGTGAAGGGGGTCGTAAATGCCTCCTGCAAGGAACAAACAAGGAGAGGGATGCCTCTGGACTACCAGGAGAGGCAAAGGGGTGGAGCCAAATGACCATCTGTTGCTAAACATGAACAAAGAACCATTCTTAAAAGACTCATAACTTGTCATCCAAAAGGGTGAAAAATATAAAAAGGACAGAGTTGTTAATTTAATTTTTGGCTGCACGTGTGAAGAGGAGGTAGAACTGTGTGACATGTTCTGGACGGGAATGGCAATATATGTGGCTTTATACAAAATGTATTAATGTTAGAATTGTGAAAATTTACACGCACATCCCTATGTAAAACACGCACATTTGTGGAAATTTGCATCAAATTTGGAAATTAGGTTCATAGCGAAAAGGGTAAAATTCTGTAGAACGTTGAGACAAGATCCCACCGCTACGGGGTTTTGAGGAATAGCTGCCACATAAAATATGGCATCTTTATGTGTGATTTGTATAAAGGTGACCAATGTAGAAATGTACATTTAGTATCAAATCCAATTTTTTTTTTTTTACTTTTCTTTATTAAGAGAGCAAATTCACAACAAGGTCAGTTGCATAAACATTGTAACATAATTCAAAACAGTTACTTTACTTATATGGTCGCAATAGTCAAAAAGCATCAAAAAATATCAGGGTGTGGTCACGGGTGTCACATCTATATCAGGCAGAAGGTCACATAGGTACAGGTGCAGTAGCGTCCAAATGTCTTTGGGGTGACAGGGCGATGGGCTGATAGCACAAAAAGTTCCTCGTCATCGTTTACCATACATAGGTCCCTTAAGAAATTGGCCCGGGTTGGACCTGTTGAAGATTTCCAGCACTTAAGGATACAGCTCTTGGCGACAATACATGCAACATTAAATAGACGTCTCGTGGTTTCCTTTACTTTACCAATGTCTCCAAGCAAATACTTTAAGGGGATAAAGTCGCCGGTATCGACGTTATGTCCTCAAGAAGCTCAGCCACCTCACGCCAAAAATCAACAATCAAGGGGCATGACCAATACATGTGAAATGGCCCAGCATTCGGGGCATTGCATTTGAGACAGGCCCCTGTACAGTTATCCACAAATTTAGCCAACCTAGCAGGGGCATAGTGCAGTTGGTTCAAGACTTTAAATTGGATCAGTCGGAACCCAGAGTTCATGGAGACTGATCTAGTGAGTTGGCAGTAGGGGGCCCACCTAACATCATCTATCTGTGCACCCAAATCACGCTCCCAGGTCTCTTTGATAGTATTACGGGAGGGGGTATGGGTTTGCATTAAGCTATATAGCATCGAGACCCCTTTGTTAGGACCATTCATGGATAACATCGCCCTGATACACTCATGTGTCTGGAGTTCTAAGGGAAATGTCGTCCATCTAGCAGTGAAGGCGCTTCTCATGCGATGGTATTGGAGGCGCTTGAGTTGGCCCCTTTCCACTGCCGCAATAAAGTCTGCGAGTTCACAGAACGTGCCGTCCGGGAGCATGTCCCTCAAGGTGAAGTGTTTATTGGGGTCCCAGGTTTGTTGAAGGGCTTTATCAAATGTAGAGGAGATACTGGAGAAATTCCAAAGGGTAACCTCTGGGTCATAGGGGGTCTCCAGACCGATCCGTCTGTAGATTCTGGACCATGCATGCGCAGTCGTGTACACTGGGTCAAACGGGCAGATGTCACCATAGATAGGATGAAAGAGGACTGAGCGTATGTCATTAGGGCGGACAGCATGTCTCTCAAGGGGTATGTGTGGGGCTGTGTCTTCGGGGTCAAACCAATGTTTCACGAATTGTGCTTGTGAAGTTAAGTAATATAGTTTGAAATCCGGTGCAGCGATACCGCCCTGCGAGAAGGGTTCAACCATCTTATCCCACCCCAGTCTAGCCGTCTTCCCATTCTATATGAAGGAGGAGGCAAGCGATTTGAGTTTCATGAAAAAGGGCTTACCAGGCCAGATCGGGATGTTGCTGAAATAATATAGAAGTTTGGGGGGGACTACCATTTTGAGTAATGCCACCCGGCCATACAGGGACAGTGGAAGGTTAGCCCATAACTGGAACCTAGTTGTCAGATTAAGTAGCAGTTCACCATGGTTATGTGTGTATAACAGTTGTTTGTTTCTAGCAACCATGACACCTAAGTAACGGACCTGGGTAGGAGCGGGTCTAATCCCCACTATTCCGGTTAGGTCGCCCGTAGCGTCGGTCAAAGGGAATATTTTGGACTTGGGGACATTGATTCTGTATCCCGAGTATTCTGAAAAACTGTGTATGTCTGACATGATGTGCTGCACGTTCTCCTTTGGGTCCTGGACATATAGCAGGGTGTCATCTGCGTATAATGATATGATCTGGGGGGGCCCAGTCATCCTGAGACCTCTATGTGAATGGTTCTGGTGAATAAATTCTGCCATGGGCTCAATAGTGAGTGCAAAAAGTATAGGTGAAAAGGGGCAGCCCTGCCTAGTCCCCCTGTGCAGTTGAAATTTAGAGGATAAGGTGGCATTAGTTAGGACTTTGGCGGACGGCTGGGTGTATAGTAGTCGCACACATTTAATAAAGTACTGGCAAACCAAACCGCTCAAGCACCAAAAAGAGGTATGTCCAGGAGACGGAGTCAAATGCCTTTCGGCGTCTAGGGCCACTACAGCCGCCTTTGCTTCCGGGTCTATTTGTGCCATTACATTGAATAAACGCCTAAGATTAAGAGCTGTGGATCTAGTAGGTATAAAGCCAGCCTGATCAGGGTGGACCAGGATCTGCATGTATGGGAGGAGTCTGGTGGCCAATACCTTAGCG
This sequence comes from Ambystoma mexicanum, assembly GCF_040938575.1. Taxonomy (NCBI): domain Eukaryota; kingdom Metazoa; phylum Chordata; class Amphibia; order Caudata; family Ambystomatidae; genus Ambystoma; species Ambystoma mexicanum. The sequence goes on from NC_090930.1 coordinate 731,500,696, forward strand.
AAAATCTTCGCGTCAGTATTAATCAAGGAAAGGGGCCTGTAGGATGCCATGTCTTGTGCCGGTCTGTGAGGTTTCAGAAGGACAGTGATAATTGATTCGCGCATTGAGACTGGTAGTACCCCGCTATTCATCGCCTCCTCCCATACTTTCAGTAATATCGGGGCTAACTCACTATGGAATTCTTTGTATAGTTCTGCATTGAGGCCGTCCGATCCCAGGGAGCGGCCGCCGGATAAGGATTCAATGGCTTCTGTGAGCTCCTCTACTGTAATAGGTTGATCTAGTATATTGCGAGTCTCGGTGGTTAGGGTGGGTAGGTCTAGATTGTCCAAATACCGGGAAGTATCACCTGTACTTTTTAAATCATGGTTGGAGTAGAGGGAGGAATACAACTCAGCAAAGGTGGAGTTGATGTCCTGTTCCTTGTTGACTATTGCCCCGGACGGTGTCCTGATGCTGGGGATCGGGTTGTGGTGTCTATCCGTTTTAAGCATATTAGCTAAAAATTTCCCAGCTTTATTACTTGCCCCATATCTATGGGCCTTGGCTGGTGTAGCTATGTACAAGACTTCCCTTCTGGCCAATTCGTTGAATTCCTCTAGTGTAGCCTGAATTTTCGAGAGGGTACCCTTGTCCTGTGTGACGCCATATTCGGTCTGTAACGAGTCTAACTTGGTTTCGGCTATTCCCAGTTCCCTCCGCAAGGACTTCAGCATACCCGTGGACTTGCCCAGAATGGTCTCGCAGATCCAGACCTTGAATGCCTCCCATAGGGTAGCATAGGTGGATACCGAGCCCTCATTTAATTCCAGAAATTCTGTGATTTCCATATGTAGAGTTTCACAGACATTGGGATCTTTCAGGATCGCGGGAGGCATCCTCCATCTTCTGACCGGGGGTGGAGAGTCACCTAGGGTAATATCAAGTGTTACCGGTGAGTGGTCTGAGAGGGTGCGGGGGTGTATTTCACAACTAGAGATCGTCCTAACTAGAGAGGAGGTGATGAGCCAATAATCAATGCGCGAGTGGGAGTCGTGGACGGAGGAGTAAAAGGTGAACTTCCTCTCTTCTGGGTGTAATGCACGCCACACACCAGTCATGTCCACCTGTTCCATTAGTTGTTGCACGACCAGTGCGGCCATGGATGGGGTCCTGGGAGCGGCCGAGGAACGATCTAGGGATTGATCTAATATTGTGTTAAAGTCCCCACACAAGAGCACCTGTGCCTCCCCCGCAGTGGCCAACATATCGAGTATTGTGCAATAAAACTGTGGATCATCTATATTGGGTCCATACGTGTTGATCAAAATTATCTGGTGTCCCGCCAGTTCCCCCCGCACCAATTCATATCTACCTTGAGGGTCGATTGTACTAGAGCAATATTTAAAACCCAGTTTGGGGTGTATGAGGGTCAGCACTCCCCTGGATTGCGCTGAGTATTCCGTGTAGTATCTGTGGGGGCCCCACCGTGAGAGGAAGTTAGTGTTGACAGTCCCCAGTGCGTGTGTTTCCTGTATAAAAAGGATTTGAGGGTTATGGCGTGAAATGTATGCTGCAATCTTCTGTGCCTTAACGGGGTTATTAAGGCCACGGATGTTCCATGAAAGCAGCCTAATGTTTAAGCCTTTATTAACCTGTGCCATAGTTGTGCCGCGGGTTAATCCACTGACCATGGCAATGCCCCCACCGAAAGTGGTGTGGGTGACCTGTTGTAAAAGCGCTCTCTGATTTTAACAATATAACTTCCCCAAACATTTCCAACCCAGTATCGGGGTGGACCCTTTCTCGAAATCCCCTCCAACCCCCACCCGCATCATCAACCCCAACATGACGATGTAACCCATGGAACATAACTTGGATAAGAATCTCTTGGGGGTAAGAGCTGTACTCACGGGGCCGTTCACTGAGAGGGGCTCACGGCCTTACTTTATCATGTACAGCAGTCAGGGCTGCCACGCCGATCATGGGAATTGCAGCATCACGGTAGCTCGGTGTTAGCCGAGAACCGTCAGCCAGTATGTTCGTCCGGTTCGTCCGGCAGATGGGGCAGTAAGTTCTGGTGTACCGCCCGGTCCCTTGGGGGAAGCGGAATGGAGGCTTCAACATATAGCATGGCTTCTGTAGGGTTTTCAAAGAAGTGCGCTCGGCCCCCGTGTTGGATCCTCATCTTGGCCGGGAAGACGAGTGCATATGGAATCTGGCGTAGACTCAACTGTTTCTTAACTGGTTCATAGGATCTTCTCAGTGATTGCACATTCGTTGAAAAATCCGGGTATATATGTATTCTGTTGTTTTCGTAGAATAAGGAGCCTTTCTCCCTGGAAATTCTCAGGATAGCGTCTCTGTCCCTATAGTTAAGGAGGCGAGCAATGATTGTACGGGGCGGTGGGCCAGGTTTAGGAGGGGGTGCCAGAGTGCGATGAGCTCACTCCACAAGGAAGTGGTCTGAGAAGGAGTCTGGGCCCAGGAGAGATTTCAAAAGGTTCTCGACATGACGTTCCATAGACCCCTTGCCAAAGGTCTCGGCCACTCCCACCAATCAGATATTGTTCCTCCTGGACCGTGATTCGAGGTCCTCGCACTTCTTTAGGGTTCTCTGGAGGTCACCTTTCAGTTGGGCAATGTCTCGGCTATGTTGAGTTATCGAGTCCTCATTGGCGCTGATCCTGCCCTCCGCCTCCGTAGTTCGAGCGCTCTCTTTATCGACCCTTGCCTTCAGGGAACTAATAGTAGCTCCAATATCATCCAGCTTGCTATTGACCGCCAGAAAGCCATTTTGTTCCATCGACATCAGCTTATCCACTCTTTCATCCATCGGGGGCTCAGCTTGGCTATCCGCTATTCACGGCGGCGGTGTGATGGAACCCTGTGGATGGGGGTTAGTAAAAGAGTCCATCGGGCCAGTTTTCTTGGGGCCACGTCCCCGTTTGTCGTGGCGGCCCATATAACAGGTCGGGTGGATTTAGCTCTCCCACGTCACTTCAGTGTGAGTTGTATTGCCGATGGTTGACTCGGATAAGGAAGGGTATGCAGATGTGCCACAGCACCGCACGCCTGCACCACCAAGACCGTGAGGGCCAACTGTTTTGGGACGGGTCGGTGTACAGAAGATCACATAGACTCCCCCTGTCCTCCGGGTCTATGGCCCCAGAGTCCGACGAACTGCCCACCACCGCGGACCAAGGCTAGTATATGGGTCACACGGGAGTCCGCGCAGACCAGTCGGTAATAAGTATATTCATTATTCCCTTACCACATCGCAGGTGCCGCCAGGACCCAGAGTCCAGGACCCCAGAGGTTAATAAGGATTACACCAGTTTCAATTGCAAGCTTTAAGGTAAGGAGTGAGGGGTAGAGGGGTATTACCGTGTGGGATGCAGGAGCCGGGGAAGTCCGCCTCCCTCGCAAAGGACACAGCCGCTGGGGCAACGGCACAGGATCAGGGCATAGAGGAGTAAATGCTGCGTTGTGTTCCAAAAAGCAGTAATCCCACACCTCGGCAGGGGCCACAGCCAGGAGCTGCAGCGCAGCGGAGCACTGTCCCTCCGCGTGTGAGGCACAGAAGGGTGAGCCGGTCTGCCAGCAGGCGGCTCCCCCGCAGGTAGAAAGGGATCTGTGGGCGGATGGTTCGGATTGAGCAGGAGTGATTCAGATTGCTCGCGCCAGGGCAGTGGGCAGGTGCGGGCGTCTTCAGTGCGGGCTTCTGGAGCAATGAGCCCCGGAAAAAGGGCCCCAGTGGTGTCCGGGTAGCAGGTTCTCCCTACGGGCTACGGCCTCAACCGCTGGCCGTCTACAAAGTTTGGCGGGAAGCCGAGTCGACGGGCGTGCTGGATCACTCCTCCCCCACACGGCCCGTCAGCAAAGACGCGCCACCGGCGTGTATTTGCAGCAGCGTGGAGCCGCAGCGCAGGCCGCCCGCCTCCGCTCCTGTCGGCGAAAGTTTCCAGAACGATATCTCGGAGCAGAGGATCGGGTCTGATTTTTCCCCACCTTCGGATCTGTAGAGCTCCACACCTTCCTCCACCAGACCGTGTGTGCCCCCGGCGTAACGGCAGCCCCAACAAGGATTAATTTTGTTAAATTCGGGCTGGAGCTCTCCCCCCAGGCGGCCATCTGCGTCGCGCTCAACAGCGCCCCCTCATCAAATCCAATTTTGAGACCAGTGACTAAAGGGAGGTCGCTGAGGACTGTAAAGCAAATCATAAAATGTGACATCATCCAGCCTTGATCCAATCACTCAAATTGCAAGGCGGAGATGAAGTGTGGTCCTATCCCAGCTCACAGGGGCAAGCTCAGCTAAGCTGGCCGATACACCCCCTTTGTGATGTCATTTTAAAGGATAAATAGAGACAGCTGACAACACATAGTGACTCACTGATCCAGCCAATTTCCTGATTGCAGCGAAGCACTCTGATCCAGCATTCTACACCCAGCTTTAATATTCTTCCAGATCCAGATGCCAAAACTCTTGCCAGCAATAGAGAACTATTGATTTCCAGCAAGGCCCAAATCCTCAAATGTATTCTCTCTACCCAGTAAAGCTCTGGGTGGTGTGAGAAGGCCTTTTGAACCAGTATCCTGAAATCCTCTGGTTTGCCACCACTAGGCTTGCCTGAGGAACTCGCCATTCAGCTGATTCAAATACCCACAGAGTAGGAGGGCAGATCCTGTGCAAATCCGGCGACCGGCATAGCTGTTCCAGTACCATGCCTGATGTGCTGTGTTTCCTAGACCAGACCCAATCCTATGACCAGAGCTGACGGTCCCATTTATAAACTTATCCTGTGAATATTCATAGGAAGAACTGTGGCCCTTAGTATATTTACTTTGTCTTATCCCTATTTCCAACCCATCCTATCTTTCATTCAGAACCAGTATTGTTAGGAGTATCTTTGCATTATCTTATCCCTATCTAAAACCCATCCTATCTTCGCTTCAGAACCAGTATTGTTAGAACTATATTTGCGCTGACCCTTTTCTCATCTGAAGAAGTCGAGTTTCCTTAGCAGGCGGGTCACACTGATCACGTGACTGTAAGATCCCTGTGTGGTATTTGCTTTTTCATAGTCATCCTCTAGTGTAAGCAAACCCATTTGTCATTTTCAAAAGTGCATTTCTGTTTTCCATTCTCGTGCCTATCTCGCAAAAACGACCTTTACTAAAACCTCTGTAACTCCCTCCCTGTGACTCCTTCAGTTTTTGTACCTAACATCCATAGCTATCCATAGAACCCAAAACCGCACTGCAAATCAGTGCGATTCTCCCGTTAGAGCGTAAATCGCGCAAGGAAAAGTTTGCAGCGATTTTAAAAATCTGAAAGGTTTACACATGTAAAATCGCTTTAAACTGCTTCCGACCTGGACTTTAAGATTTCAAATGTTTTCTTTGAACTAAATCATTGCTTGGGATTGTGTGCAACTGTTCCAAGCGGCTCCCATAAGAATTTATAACAATGTAAGTATTTTTGACCACATTTGGTGTTTTTGCCCAGTCAATTTTAAAGACTAATTTAAAAGCCATGCTTACAGCTGAAAAGTCAATTCAGTTTTTCTCTTGTGTTTGAAGGGGGGAAATGGGACTGATATTCTGTTTGATTTGTGCTAATCCTGACTACCTGCTCTCTCCTCCCATCTCTTTACATTGCCTATTGGGGGGTTGAGGGGTTTTGCACGGGGAACCTCTACCTGTAGTGCTATCTGATCTGAACCAACACAAAAGTATTCATTTCTGTGCTGCATTTGTTTTGCTCAGTACCTATTCCTAGTGTATTAAGGATATTATTCTGTATTCTGTCACCAGATTGGTGATTGTTGTTTATCTATTAAAACATATTGGCCCTCATTCTGAGTATGGCAGTAAGGGATACCGGGCACCGGTAAGGAGACCGGTGCCGGTAATCCCTTACTACCTTACTACGAGGTCCCTTAGCGGGTCCCTTCCTTGACGCCTGGTCTGACCAGGTGTTATGGACGGGACCCATTAAGGGACCCGGGCGCAAATAACGGGCTTGGCATATGCTGGCGCGTTATTTGCACCCTCCCCTTTCCCATTGAGCCCTTTGGGGGCTCAAATGGGAATGGGGAATGGTTTGGTGAATGGGGACTTACCGGTACCGCCAAGGTCTGACTAGACCGGTAAGTCCCCATTGCACAAAACCGGACACGGTACCGTTATTGGTGACAGTCATGGCGCAAATAGCGCCATGACTACCACCAACCTCGGAATGAGGGCCATTGTGATTACATTTTAAATACATAAATAAATATTTACCTTTGCAAACTAGCCTGATTTCTGGTTCAGTGTGACTGGGGGGTTCCAGGAGAAGGGTGTGATATGAGTGGTATATCGTTCAAAATATTGAACTTTTAGACAAAAATAAATAAGGATTTCAGTTGTGCACTACATGCTAGGCTTTGACTTGGGTGTGTGCCGGATTGAAATCACTTACAGACTGATCGAGGCTCACAAAGATTTGGGGAGGCAGATCAACCAAAGAAGAATAAACCTTCACAGGAAATAGAGGAAGCAGGTCTTCTTCCTAACCGAGCATGCACACAGCAAAACAACCCCACATTGGCTGAAGCCTTCTCTAAGGTCATTTCAGAGGAGGAAGGTAGAGTTCAGGCCTTTTGTATAGGGGTGATGTCACTCCAAATGTCACTCCAGAAGGGAAACCAAGGTCACAACTAGTAGTTCCCCGAAGCCAAAGAAGAGCGGTCTTGGAACTAGCTCATTCCCACTTAACGGCAGGACATCAAGGAGTGGGTAAAACTCAGACTCAGGTGATAGCATGGTTCTATTGGTCAAGGGTATACGCCAATCTAAAAAAATATGTGTTGACCTGCCTACTTTGCCAAAACACCACATCCACTCAAGTTCCACCTGTCCTTTTTCAACCTCTCCCTATAATAGAAGTTCTGTTCTATCGCATTGTAATGGATATCGTGGGACACCTTGAACCATCAATATTGGGGAATAAATGTATCCTTGTTATTCTTGACAATGCCACAACATATCCAGAGGCCTTTCCGCTGAGAAAGAACACAAGTCAGTACATTTTAAAACACCTCATTCCCTTCCTTTCCAGAGTAGGATTCTCTAAAGAGATTTTGACAAATCAAGTTACCACCTTCATGTCCCGCATTATGTCTGAGTTAAAGGAGATCCTATAGATAATAACCTGGAGGACTTCCGTCTATCACCCTCATACTGATGGTCTTATCAAATGCTTTAATCAAACCTATATGAGGATTCCAAAGAAACTCGTGGAAGCGGACGGCAAGTTCTAAGATACTGTGATCCCCTGGGTGCTCTTTGCAATAAGGAAGAAACCTCAGGCTTCTTTGGTATGTTCTCTCTTAGACTTCCTCTATGGGGGAGAGTCCAGCAATGTTCTCAATATGCTTAGAGAAACGTGGGAGGAGAGGGAAGAAGCCATGTTAACCATTTTACTGACAGTGCAAAACCTAATGCAACACATTGCCAATGTTAGGGAGATTGTAAAAAATCATTTAGGACAAGCCCTGGAAAACCAGAAGACCAACTATGATAGAAAAGCAATTTCACACTCCTTTTCAGTAGGACAAATGGTCTTAGTGTTGTTACCTACCACAGACAATACGATGCTTTCAAAATGGTTTGGACCCTAAAATTGCCTGGTTTCCCAACCTGACAGGAGACAAAAAACACAAGTGTATCAAATAAATATCTTAAAAGAATGGAGGGTAGACCCCAGTGAGAATTCCACTATGACCATGACCACCTTGCTTACAGATGTCAGACATGAAAACCGCCAAATACTGCTAGAACTCAACACTACCCAACAAGAAGACATCAGAGACCTATTAACTCAATTAAAAGATGTATTTAGGGACAAACCAGGAATGGTCAAAAAATGTAATGCTCACCTGTGGGTCCGTGCAGGGATAGCATGGTGGTCCCCTGTTGACTGCTCCCCAGTACTCCCTACCCAGTTGTGAATGGCAGTCAAATGGTGCGCTGACATGGTCAGGAAGGAAGGGATGGGAAATGGAAGAGACTGGGATTTTATGTGTCACCCTTGAGTGTTGCTAGTTGGTAGGTATCACTACGGAAAACAAAGGGGTACATGAGTGTTTGTGATTATGTGGTTCCTTCTCCCCCCGGGCTGCCTATTTCCTCCCTTCCTTGACCTGGGCTTACCTTGGTGCGTGGGTTTTGAGACTCCAAGATTAAAGCTAACAGTTAGTTTTGTCACTGCCCTGTCAACTCAGACCAGCTTTAATTGGCTCCATTTTAACAGATAATGTGCCTCATTCCATGTCGGGCGTCCAACAATAAAGTGGCGGTATTGATGGTTAGCGGCACATTACCTACACTGGCATTGACAGTAATGATGGTAAATCCTTATGAGACTCCATGAATGGGGATTAACACAGTTACTCTGGCACTCTAAATCTGGCAGCAGTGCCGCCCAACTGAGTGCTAGAAATGCTAATAGCATTTGCCGGTATGCTCGCGGGTTAACCCCCAGCATACTGCCAAGGTTGTAATGAGGCCAACGGCTTCTTATCTGCTTTAAAGTGTTCTAACTTGAATAATGTGTTTCTTTCCCTTACAGATAACGGTTGGAATAGGGAGAACAAGCAGGCTGTCAGCAGCAGAAAGGTAAACTTGCATGATACCTTGCTAGATCTAATCTGAACTTTTTTTCCAACTGTAGGTGCCACCAACAGTTGCTGAGATGAGCCGACGGCGAGAAGAACGGCAGCAAACAGGATCCGGGGTCTTCAGGTAAGTGCAAGTGGGAAGATCAGGACTTTAATGTGCAAGCGCAGTGAGTGTCTCTTCACCGAATGCCAAGCACGGAGGAGCAGTTGGGCTTGGCATATATAGGAGGATAGCTCAACGGCAACGTGCTTGCCTTGGAAACAAGATGACACGGAGCAACATGGGTTCGATCCCTGGGTCCGCGCTTAGAAACCTCTGGGTATTAAGCGCGTTATAAATAACCTATCATATCATATCATATCACGTGATGTTCTGCCATTCTCGTGGGGCTGCCCAGCCTCTAGGGTTGTTGCCAGTGTTACCTCTTGCTCTGTTGCCAGTGGTTTTTTCCGACTCTCTTGCTGTTGCCAATATTGCTTCTGCCTCCAGGATTGCACCAAGGTTACCCAAAGGGCCCGTGGTGGAATGGATGAGGGATACCAGACGTCCCTATCGTGAAAGCACTTCCTGCCAAAGACCCTTCCCCAGGTCCCAGTCTCTCAGGGTGTTCTTGGTGAAGGCTCTTAACCAGCCGGGGTGCATGTACTCCTGTAACTGGTTCCCATGACCCATCAGTGACATCATACCCTTTCCAATCCCCTAAATAATACAATGGGCCTCATTCATTTAGCGGCATGGCTACCCCCATACCGGGTACCGGGTCTGGGTTCCTTGAATGGAGAAATACCGGACCATTCCGACCTTGGAGGGCCTGGTATTTCCCCATTCAAGGAACCCAGACCCGGTACATCCCCGTTCCCATTTGAGCCCCATAGGGCTCAATGGGAATGGGGAGAATGCTAACAATGGGTCCGTTAATGACGGGCCCGTTGTTAGCATCTTGGCCTGTTCGCGGGATCCGCTAAGGACGCCTGGTTTTACCAGGCGTCCTTAGCGGGTCCCGCGAGCAGACCTCGTAATGAGGCAGTAGGGGGTTAACAGCGCTGGCAGCTCTACCAGCGCCGTTAACCCCCGTCCGCCTGGGTCGTAATGAAGCCCAATGTGTTACTAAAGACCTTAGAATCAAGGTTGGGTTTCCAGCCTTGGTCAGCAAAGTATTTATACCTTTCTTTGGCTTGAATGAAGTTCTTTTTGGCTAAAGTCAGTGTGTCGTAAATATTGGCATGCAATGTATGAACCACTGGTATGTCTGGGGTTTTTATAACGGGGTCAAATGCAGACATACGCAGGTGCTTTCCGTGCAAGTGGTAATATGGAGTGCACCCAGTTGAACTGTGGGCAGTGTTGTTAGAAGGGTACTCTGCGACCCAAAAAATATCCACCATTTTCAATCCAGTTTGAGTGAGCAAGCATCACAGATATTGCTCCAGATGTCAATTTGAGCTAACCTACAGCAGTGTTGGCAGAACCTGGACACAAACTGACTCTCTCGATCTGACAAGATCATGGAAGGAAACCCATGCATTTTTACCATGTGTTGAATAAATGTCCGTGCTAGTGTGGAGGAATTGGGAAGTCCTTTCAAGGTTACGAAGCGGGCCATTTTAGAAAAGTGGTTCGCCACTACTAAGATTGTGTGGTATCCGTGGCTTGGGGCTAGCTCAGTGATGAAGTCAATCGAGATCCTATGCCACGGTGCTGGAGGTACAGGGAGCGGCTGATGGACCGTTGGGGCTTTTTTTTTGCGGTTGTATTTTTTGCACATACATCGCAAGTCTGTATGTGGTGAGTCACATTTTCCATCAGTGTGGGCCACCAGGAGAGTCTTCTTTATACTGGGATGTCAGGCCAAAATTGTATCATGGTAACTCTGTATTACTAGTTTAAGTAGGTCTTGAGTGGGTACATAGTGTCGGTTTTGATGGTACGTCAGCTCGTCTTGTATGGTGCGAGTGTAGTCTGCCTGTAGCCATTCTTGCAACTTGTTTAATGACAAGGCATTACGAATATCAGTCTGCAGAGTCAATACACCTCTGAGCCTTGTTAAACGGAATAATAGGAGATGGCTCTGGTGGTGCATGTGCTTGTTCTTCGTCCTCCTTATTGAGTCCAAGGTGATATAGTGCATCTGCCCTGCCGTTACAGACTGCTAGGCGATATATAATGACGAAGTTGTAGTCAGCAAAGAATAACACCCAGTGTAGTTGTCTGGCTGACAGTGCCCAAGCCGATTTAAGTACTGCAAATTGCGGTGGTCGGTGAAGACTTGTATGCAATTTTTGGCTCCTAGGAGTTGATGACGCCATGAATGCTTCCTTAATGGCTTGCAACTCCTTGTCACTAATCGCATAGTTAATTTCTGCTGGTGTGAACATTCACGCTGTGCTAGTACAGCTCCCATGGCAATAGTAGAGGCTTCGGTTTCCACCACAAAGAGTTGTTCAGTGTCTGGATGCTGTAGTATCAAGGTTTCAGTGAATCGTTCCTTAAAGGCTTGAAAGGCGTTTTCTGCTTCCTTGTTCCAGACAAAGGGCTTATTTTTAGAGAGCAATATAGTGATGGGATGGACAACTTCAGAAATCTTTGGGATGAAGCGCATGTAGAAATTAGCAAAGCCAAGGAAACTTTGCACAGCCTTGACCGTAGTTGGTGAGGGCCACTGCAAGATGGTCTCCACTTTGCTATTATCCATCACGATACCTGGAGGTGTTAGTATGAAGCCCAGGAACTCAACCATGTCCATGTGGAAAGCACACTTCTCCAATTTAGCAAAAAGCTGATGTTCCATCATGGGACAGACTGGCCCGACATGTTCTTTGATGGTTTTGTATATATTAAGATATCATTGATGTATACAGCGACACTCACGTCCAATAACTCACGAAGGACGTCATTCATAAAGTTATATTACACTGCCAGAGCATTGCACAAGCCGTAGGGTTTACCTGATATTCAAACAGCCCATATTTAGTGCGGAATGCAGTTTTCCACTCAACCCCTTTCATGCACACGCACTAGGTGGTAGGCTCCACGAAGGTCGAGTTTTGTGTTTACGGAGGCATCCTTCACTTAGACTAATAATACAGGGATGAGAGGCAGAGGGTACCGGTTCTTGATCGTTATGCAGTTCACGGCTCAATAGGGAATACAAGTTCTCAAGTCCCCACCCATCTTGGGAACGAAGAATAGCAGGATTCAGCTGGGGACTTTGAATGGCAGATAAAACCATTGGCTAGGTACTGAGCGACATAATGTTAATGTTAAAGGTATTTATATAGCGCACCATCACCAACGGAGTTGGTATCCACGTGCTCAGGCGGATTTATAAACAAAGAGGTGGGGGTTGGTTTAGTGGGTGAAGAGGGCGTAGGAAGGTGGTGTCCTGTTGCCAGCTTCAGTTCAGTTTTCACCATGCGCTGAGCATGGGTGTGAATATAGGATCAAAGCGAGTCCTTGTGTGTTGTTGTTGCGATTATGTGTTGATTGCTTGTTGTTGCGGTGTGGTGAAGTGTGTGTGGTTTGCTGTGAGAGAAGTGGTTTCGTGGGTTTTTGTGTGAGTTAAGTATGCGGAAATTTGAGGTTTTGGTTAGTGGGTTATAGGTCTCTTAATCTTAGTATGTAGAAAAGAGGGGGTGAGGCGCGCACTCCAATTCCTGGTCAATATACTACCTGAAGAAAGAAAAAATATATATCTGGGTTAAATCCCAAAAGCGTCCAAATCACTGGGTTGGATCCCAATTGTTGACAAAATGTTCACAAGGTTGAATCCCTTCTGCTGCATTTGTGCTGCTGTTCTCCTTCTCCTAGCGCTTTCGTGTCCCAACACTCTTGGGATTTAACCCAGTTAAATATTTTTTCTTTCTTCAGGTAGTATATTGGCCAGGAATTGGAGTGTGCGCCTCAATCCCTCTTTTTTACTCTTAATCCTTGTAGTTTTGTTTTCTGTGTCCGGTATCCATGCTGGGTGGTGTATTCTTTCTCTTTCTTTACCAACTGTCTAGTTTCTAGGGCAATGGCGAGGCTGATCCCCAGTTAAGTCATTGAGCTTAGTATACCGGGGTGGGCGAGCAATTTCCCTACATAGGCCTTCAGGAGTTAATTTTCTGGTGCAGTTAAAAGATAAATATGACTGCACGGTACTTGTGCCACGGGGCCAGGAATATCTGGCAGTCATATGGTCGGTGAGTCAGTAGAGTGATCATTGTGGACCACATCTTCATAGACCTGATATTCGTGTGGCAATTTGCCTATCAAACCCAGCCCTGGTTTTATACAGGTAGTCCAGGAAATGGAACAGGGCTGTGTGGAAGCTTTGGGGGGCATCAGGTACCATGTCATCCAACAGGAAGGCAGGAAGGAGGTTCCATGTAATGTCCCTGCAAAAATGTCACCTGGCAAAAAAGCCACCATAAAATGGAAGTTTTTTGCAGACACATTATTACATTGAACATGGGGAAGGTGCCATGCTTGCATAAGAAATTGAACTTATATTGATTTATAAACATGGCATACTCATGAGGGTCACCTAAGAAGTATTCTGGTGGGGCCAACGCAACTGGACTGAGGTCAGAGCCTGTACATGGATGGGGCAAGCGGCAACCCTGCACCCCTGAAGCGAACCCTGGTGGCACAATCAGTCCGGGAAGAGGGGTCTGACCCGACTGAACCTGATTGAACCTAACAGCAAGGTCCTCCGTTCGTTCACGGTTCACCACTAACTCCCATCATAGGGCATGAGTCTCTGATTGAGCGGTATGTGATTCTGCCCAAAGCTCCCCAAAAACCTGGCTACGGGATCCACCTCTGAGGTCCCCAAGATGCCCAGGCAAGACAAACACGTGGGGTTGGTGTTTTGTAACACTCACCTTTGAGTCCTTCAGGGATGGCGTGGAGGTCCTCTGTCAACTGGTCTCCAACACTTCCTACCCGATTACTAATGGCCTTCTAATGGTGCACAGATCTGGTTAGGAAGGAAGTGATGGGAAATGGAAATGACTGGCGTCTACTGTGCTAGTTGGTAGCTAACACTACGGAAAACAAAGGGGTATATGAGTGTTTGTGATTACATGGTTCCTCCCCTCACTCCCGGGCTGCCTACTTCCTTGCTTCCCCACCCTGGGCTTACCTTGGTGTCTAATTATGGAGACGCCAGGATTGAAGCTAACAGGTGGTTTCTTCACTGCCCTGTCGACTCAGACCAGCTGTAATCAACTCTGTTTTAACAGATAATGTTTCTCATCTGCTTTAAAGTGTTCGTGTGCTGTGTTATGCTCTGTGCTGCTTAATGTCTTTGCTTCTCCTCAATGTATCATAATTCTTCCTTTCTCCTTCTGTAGCTAATAATCCTTCTTAGCTGTGCGAAGGTAGGGTATGTTCTGATGTGTTCCTCACTGAGTCCATACCTTGATTAGGGTGTTTCTTTCTCTTACAGATGACTGTTGGGATCAGGAGAATGAGCAGGCTGTCAGCGATGGAAAGGTAATTGTAACTTGCAGTACAGGCAGCATAAAACCTGGCTGGTTCTAATGTGAACTTTTCTTCCTTCTGTAGGTGCCACCAACGGTTGCTGAGATGAGCCGGCGGTGAGAAGAGCGCCAGCAAACATGATCTGGTGGTCTTCAGGTAAGTGCATGTGCGAAGATTAGGACTTAACTGTGCAAGTGCGGTCAGCCTCCCTTCAACGAATGCCAAGCATGGAAGAGCGGGTGGGCATAGCTTATATAGCTGTGGTGCCTAAATTGGCTCTGGTGATGTTCTGTCATTTTCGTGGGACTGTCCAGCCTTGTGGGATTTTGTGGGTTGTTGCTGGTGTTGTCACTCGCTCTGTTGCCAGTGTTTATTCCTTATTCTCTCGTGCTGCTGCTGCTGTTGTCCCTGGCTCTGTTGGGGCTTTTCCTAGTTCTCTTGTGCTGCTGTAAGGCTGTACATGTGGGCTGCTTGCATGCCTGCCTGCCTCTGCCCCCAGGATTGCACCAAGGTTACCCAAGAGGGTGTTTTGCTTTTCGAGGCACATGCAAATGCCTCAGAACCCTGCACCCTCTTACCCCGACCAGATGTAAAAATTTGGACTCAGGGAGGCAATGAAACACGCATAGGGGATCATTACGAGTATGGAGGTAGCCATGGTGCTATTAGCGCCATGGCTACCCCCATAACGCATACCGGGTCCGGATTCCCTGAATGGGGAAATACTGGGCCATTCCAACCTTGGAGGACCCGGTATTTCCCCATTCAGGGAACCCATCCCATTCCCATTCAAGCCCCCATAGGTCTCAATGGGAATGGGAAGGGAGCTAATACCGGGCCCGTTAATAACGGTCCTGTTATTAGCTCCCTGGTGCCGTAAGCGGCTCCCATTAAGGGCACCTGGCAAAACCAGCCGCCCTTAGCGGGATCCGCTACAGGACCTCGTAATGCAACAGTAAGGGGTTAACGGCACCGGCACCCTTACCGGCGCCGTTAACCCCTTACTGCCAACCTCGGAATGAGGCCCATAGACTGCTGGTTAGAAAGATAAAATAAATGGCTTGTAATAGGCCCTTTATTCACACCAATGAACATACATATAACTAACACATAGAACATTTACAGAATTAGACATAAACAGGAATAAAGAACATCACCGTAGCAGTGGATGCAGAAGACACCTTCATCCCAGCCTCCTCAATACTGTTTAGTCCCAAAAGCAGGTAGGCAGAGAGATCACTCGTGCTAATGGGGTCTGGAGCGGAGCGTCCTCCCTCTCAGCGAGGCTTCATCATCCGGGGTCCAGTTTTATCTCTCCCCTCTGAGCAATATCTCAGCTCTTTATTGGGATAAATCCCCGCCCCCTCATGGTTACATCTGCCCTCGGCCAAAGAGCAGACAGCAAGCATTGGGAGCAGAGAGTGGAAAAATCCAGATAGAAGTGGAAAAACCCAGCTTCTCTCTCTCTTATCTCCGTTCCCAGCACCCGTTATCGCTGCACCTGCGGAGCCCCACTCCCTCCTCGCTCATCCTTCAGTGGACGAGGCAACAATCATTCCTTCCCGCTAGCTCATCTGAGACCATCCTTACCTTTAAACCGTTTTTTAAATTCACATTTACCCACAAAAACGTAGGCTTTCATTGCGGTGATGGGAGTGAATGTCCAAAATTGCTGCGCACTGGTGCCATGTTGTTTGGTTCCATTTTCACACACGCACTACAGAGGGCCATTGGGGGAAGGATGAGGGGTACCAGAAAACCCTAGGGCCCCTATCGTGACAAAAATGTCTTCCATACCATAAGAACACCCCACAGGAAGGTAGTAGTAAACCTTCAACCATAACAAATTCCTAAGGCTAGGAAATAAATAATTGAACAGGAAGTAGAGAATATGATTAAGGCTGACATTGAGCCTTCAGAAAGCACATGGTCTTCACCAATAATCTTAGTTGCAAAACCTGATCAATAATGGGATATTTGCATTGATTTCCAGTAGCTGAATTCCATCTTACAATTTGATAACTATCCGATGCCCCGAATAGATGATTTGATTGGTAAATTGGGCAGTGCTAATTTCATATTCATGATTGATCTTACTAAAGGCTATTGGCAAGTACCTCTTAATCCTCCAAATAGAGAGAAAACTGCTTTCTGAACCCTTTAAGGGTTATTTCAATTCGAAGTGTTACCCTTTAGGTTACGTGATGCCACAGCAACTTTCCCATGCCTAATGGACAGAGTGTTGTGATGCTTCTCACATTTCTGTGGGCCATACCCTGACGATAACGTGATTTATTGTGCATCTGGGCGGATCATGTTTTCCATTTATACAAAATCGTCAGGGAATTAAGAAAGGCAGGACTGACTGCAACCCCCAAAAAATGTCATTTATCCCAATCGGCAGTCAAGTACCTGGGATCTTTGTGGGTAATGGGTTTATTCAGTCCCAAATTGAAAAGGTCAAGGTGGTAAAAACGTACTCCTAAACCCAGAACCACTGCTGTCCAACTGACAGGCAAACTTAAAAATTCACAGCCTTAAAAATTGGTATGGGATAATCAGGATCAAGATAGCTTCACTGGCTTGAAGAACACCTTGGGCATGATTCCCAGAGCGTTTTCCTATGGGATTGCATAATTCTAAAGTGCTTCTTTGAATCAGGCCCCTTATGTAGCGATTCAGTACTAAAGGTCCCCAACTAACTTCAATCAGGAATTTATAATACAGACCAATGCGTCTAAGATTGGCCTTGGAGCTATATTATCGCAAGAATGTGATGGTATGGAGCATCTGGTCCTATACATAAGCAAAAAGATTTTTCCAAGGGAGCAGAACAGTGCCACCATAGAATTGGAAGCCTTGGCCAACCCTACAGCATTGGCTGTAACCCATCTCAAATATTATCTCACGGTTACAGATCACTCCCCACTCACTTGGCCAATTTTGAGAAAAGACGATTGAATTATTTAAATGGTTTTTAGTCCTCCAAACTTTCTTCTTTACAGTGGAACCCTGGAAGGGACAAGAGCAAGGATATGTGGATTTTTCAGCCGATTTCCGATCAGTGAAGAAGGGGAGGCCAACGTCCTAAGGGAAAGGGTATGTGACGAATCGTGGGATTTTGTCACTTCTCCCCCATGGGGAGCCTTTCCTTGAGAGGCTAGGGAGGTGAGCCCAATACGCAATACTTTCCCTATCGGTAGAGGCAAATTTGACCTCACCGGGAGAGACTCCCCCGTAGAGACATGGACTCCCGTTCTGACAAGGAACTCCCTATCTAAATCTCTCAACAACCAAAGCTAGTGAAACCTGCTGGAAGAAAACAGGAGGAATCACTATAAATCTCCTACTGTGATATTCCACATGAGAAAAAGTACCTGTCTGGTACTGTGATGAAGAAAAGCAATGGAACAATGATTGGCACCATCATGGGCAATGGTGCACTGGCTCACACTGGAGAGGTAGCACGCATGCCCTAAAAGAAGATGCAGCTCAGGAAAACACCTGTCATAGTTGGAAAAAAACATTATTTTGTAAATGTTTGCTGAATGAAGCCCACCAAACAAAGATTAACAAGCAGGCAAGTGACCATACAGTAAATAAAAATAGCAGATGAACAAGTAGCATCTGAAAATGGAGAAAGAAAGATTGAAATAGTATTCTTCCTGTCTGAAATAAATTGGGACTCACAACAATGAAGAACAAAGCCACCCAAATGCAAAATTCACACCAATCACCTTTTAGTGTCTGCGATCATTGACAATGTGCTACCGGCATCCAATTTCCAGCACATTGTTTCTGTCCTTGTCTGGCAGCACACACATGTGAAGATATTTGCTTACAGTGAAAAGAGGCCGATTCACTAGTGTTGCCATAGTTTGCTCCAACACATTGCTAAGCTGCAGGTCCACAGACTTTTGCTCTCTTACATTTCACATTGCAACTACAGTCCTACAAGACCTTCCTTCTTTAATTAGTGGCTAAGTGCAGTGAAGTGCTGTGCAGTCTCGAGGTCCCATCGTGTTTGCTGCAGTTGGACTTGTACTGCTCTGGATTGCTTTGGGCTGATCGGCTATTTACACACCCGCCTGCCGTATATAACAATGGAAGCACTGAGCGTAGCTCGAGTGTGTTAGCAGCTAAGTGCGGCAAATTGCTGTGTAGTCTTGCAGTCTGTGGGGTGTGGGTGCCAAGGGTCAGTTGAGCCTGCCGTCCCCTGATACATGGATTGATCCCACACTACCCAGCACACACAGGAAGAAGTAAAATAATATGATTAGTCTTGCTAGTTTATTGTGGTTGTTGTAACCGCCTGCCTGAGGAAACATGCCATCAAAGAAGGCTAAGAGGAGTGCATACAACCTATGCTCTAAAAGAGCAGCTCCAATCGGGGGATAGCCACTGGTAAGACAGGTAAAATGGGGAATTCCAACCCTGCAAAACTCAAGGAATGGGCTGGACCTGGGCAAGAGCTGGCAGCTAAAACTGACTCGAAAAGGGAAAATAACAGCATATTTTGCCCCCGGGTTCAAACCAGTAGTAAAAATATGCAAGAAACGGAAACAACAACCCAACCCTAATACTTCTATATGATCCATAATCAATAATAATTAATTGACAAATCTGTTTTATTCATTGCAAACTGAAATTCCTCATATTTAGCCGAATGAACAGGAGGTGATGAACAACAAGTGAACATCAAGTGGGCCAAACCTGTGAAAAGGCACCCATTAAAAAATAGCCTGATTACAACTCCTGAGTTCTTTTCTGACAAAGAGGGGAAAGGAAGCCACAGTTCAACCATGTTGAGAACACTAACAACAAATTTCACTGTGCATGCCCTTCAGTTTGCCATGACAATTCTGCAAAAAATATGTTACAAGATACTCGAGGATATGTGTTTTGAAACTCGCATCTTGCAACGCATAGAGAATGTACAGAACAAGACCTGGGGTGCTAAAATCAACCTCACTTAGCAGGTCCAGTCCTGATTGCAGCCAAGTAATGATGTATCCATCTACGAAAATAATGGAGATCCGACTGGTATTACGCCTGCCAGCACATATCTCTCAGATGCATAATGAATCATCTATTCATATAATAGAAGAAGAAGATCTGGAGGGTATTTATGCAACTCCTAAGGAGAGACAAAGACTAAAAAAATGGTCTGGAATGCTCCCAAAATAAACGAGAATGGTGGGACTGTGAAATTGGCTAGCACGAAAAAAGCAAGGAAAAGAGACAACAGACAGCAAAAAAGAGGCAATAAGAGCACAGGAGACATAACAAACTGTGTAATTAAACTGAAAGCTGCAACTGAAGAGAAAAGAGATGGATCTGAATTGGTGTCCATTGACACTACCATCGATGAGAGCACAGACGACCCCGGAGACAGGTGTTCTACACCTGAGATGCTGTTTTGCCTTCCTGTTTCTCAGTAATTTAAAGATATCTGTTTAACTTAAAGGGTTCCCCTCTACACTTATAAAAAGGCTGGAAGGCAATGTGCTTTATCTTGGAACGCAAAGAATTAATTCACACTTCATTTACATTTTGAAATAGACCTGTCTCAGGTCTCTTTACTATCACAATTAAAGATGATCACAATAAAGGACAGATAGAAATGACACAGAAATACATCACCATTAGCGTTTCTCGAACACTCTTCATCTCTGCCAAGCTTTCACTGCGAATCACCAGGGTAGGAAAGAGAATCCTTTGCCAAGAGGAACAGGCTGACGGAAACACGTCTGCTTCAGTCAGCCCAGTCGGAGTTCAAAGTAAGAAGTGAAGTCCTCTTTCCCTGTCTGTGCGATGTCTTTCCCACCAAATGTAATCCAGTATTTTTCCAGAGATGTTTACCATCAGTACAACCCCATGGCTTCACGGCTGTTACAGCTACCCGATTGCACTGAATTTGTAAATAATCTCTGGTTTCTCATGAGAAGCTGACAGACCTTGCTCTCGGCTGCTAAAATAATGCAAACCAGGCTTTGTCTGAACACATAAACAAGCTGGGCCTCATTACGAGTCAGGCGTTAAGGGGTTAACGGCGCCGTAAACGGCGCCGACCCTTAACGCCTGATTACAAGGTCCCTTAGCGCCATGGTGATTTTAACGCCTGCTTTTTGCAGGCGTTAAAATCCATGGCGCTAAGGGACCATGGTGCTAATTACGCCACCGTAATTTACGGTGGCGTAATTAGCGCCTTCCCCACTCCCATTATGCCCTATGGGGCAAAAATGGGAATGGGGAAGGGTAAAATGGGAAATGGGGATTTACCGCCCCACTCACCTTGGAATGCGGCGGTAAATCCGCCATCCACCATGGTGTAAACATAGTTTACACCATGGTGGTAAAGGTACGACCCAGGCGGTAACTTACCGCCTGGGTCGTAATGAGGCCCGCTGTCTTTCT
Source organism: Ambystoma mexicanum (assembly GCF_040938575.1). NCBI lineage: Eukaryota > Metazoa > Chordata > Amphibia > Caudata > Ambystomatidae > Ambystoma > Ambystoma mexicanum. Next base: position 731,521,228 of record NC_090930.1, read on the forward strand.
ATGGCTCTAGCAAACTCACAGTGTGCTCAGAAATGGGCCTCTCTTTAAACTTGAAGTCAAATGGTCATGTGTGTTCACAAAATGCATTTCACTTAGATTCCATCTTGGATTTAAAGGTTACATTTTTTAAATGCACTACAGGTGGACATTCCTCCTATAGATTTACTCGGAATAAATACATTGAAAAATGGTTGTCTGTCATTAGCATCTCTAATCGTTGACAGGCCGGGTGATTTGATGGCAGAGGCATCCTTTACCTTCACAATTTACAACATATTCCCTGAACAAAATGATACACTACTCAATCGTTCATACATTCTGCGCTTATTTAATTTAATACCTCATCATAGTGTTGTAGCCTCCAGTGAAACTGACTGTATAGAGTTTTTGGAGGCTGCACTGCTGCCCACCACGTGAGTGCACTGTACAACATGAGAAATGGTGACCATGATAAGAGCACATTTACACAACTTCTTGAAGTTGGGTTTTGACTAGACTCCTACCCCTCGCAATAAAATGTGAATCTTTAGGAAAAAGCTCCAGAAATTAATTTCAAAATAAAAACTACTTAGGTGGGAAGGAAGGTATCACAAGAGACCAACATGTTTAAGGGAGATAATGTATTGCAAGACTGGGCATGGCTACCAGGGTTCTTTCCAACTTTACCCATGAGTAGACCCTGAATAAGCAATATATTTATGTGGAATACTCGTGGGCATAGGCATTTTACATGCTCCATGAGATGGCACAATTTACTAATAGACACTGATATATTTTGAATACAACAGAGTTGGTTGACTTCGGCTTTCTATTCAGTGCTCATCCAAAATTTGCTAAAAAGGTCCTGATAGGAAAGCCTGCAGGGGGTTTAATAATTGGCATCGGTAATGACCTTCCTGCTGCTGAAATAATGCTGTCTGGGAATGAACTAAATATTTTGGCGATGGAGATTGGATACAACAATGTTGTTGTGAATCAGAAAATGCTTCCTGTAAATGTCTATGATCCTCCAGGCGGGCTTCAAATCGAAAATATTCAATCAAGTGTTTGTGATCTGTTAATAAATTAGCAGGAGGCCAACAAAGATGATCTGGTTATAATTGGCCAAGATTTAAACACGCATTGTATTGACAGACAGGTAATCAGCGACACTGCAAATATTCTGGCCCGGAGTACAATGTTACCGTACAATGTTACAGGTCTGAAAACAAACAGGGATGTCATGCACTAGGTTTATGGAGGAATGGGACCTAAGCATGCTCAATGGTCGGCGGAAAGGCGATACCCCAGGGAATTCTACATGGCATGGGGGCGGGGGACCTACGTTGAAAGAACAAATTTAAAACAACGAGGTTGAAAATGCCAGATTTGTTTTAATTGAATTTTGAAAATGATAATAAAGAAATGTTTGCACTTTGTTTTGATACTTAACATGGGGGCGACCCGCTGCAGCGTCCCACACATCCCCCAGTCTTATTTTATTCCCTTACCCAACACACCATCTATTTATTTCAAAACAAGTGCAAAAATACCAAAAGATTTGGTCAAAACAATTTGGCATTTTCAGCCTCGTTATTTTGTAATTCTTTTTTTTCGAGGCAATACCGCATGATGAAACTAAGAAAGCCATTCTGATTATTCCTTTGGTAGTTCGGCAGCAGTGCCTTGCACACTACAGCGACCCTGCATTGTTATCATTGTATTCAAAGGTCAAATGTCAAGAAAGCAAAAAGTGGGAGATGTAGATGTGAATAGTGGGGATAGTAGAACAAGGTGGACCGCAATCTGAACGCTGTTAGTAGACAGATCGCTGAGCTGCATCATCATGATTTAACTGAACTGAGGGAAATGAGTGCAAACTCAATGGTCATGTGGATCATGGTATTAACATCCTCAGTCACATTCTCAAGAGGTACTTACACAGTTAAGCAAGGTAAGGAACATGGAGGTATTTATGACAGGAATTCGGGATGCAAAATGGGTACTAAGACAACACATGAGGCACATCAACATATGTAGCTCTGACGATGAAGAGAGAGTTCGGCTGATTTAGATGCAATAGAATAAATCCAACAGCTGGGCGAAGAGGCACACATTCTCTTATAAGAACGCCCAGCAGCAGGCAGTGTATGACATCTTGCGTAAGGGTGACACCAAATAAATACTGGCGTATGTTAAACAGGGCAAGGAGTAATGAAGCTGCTGTGATCCCTAACCCTATAGGTGAAGAAGCGTGGATTGCACGCACTGAAGACATCTATGTGAAATGTGGGGAATGTGAATACATACCCAACAGCAGTGATGCAAGGGCCAATAGCTTGACGTTTGATTCAAATTGAAAAATATCCAAGGCCCTTAGGCCTGATGGCCTTGCTAACATGGTCCTGAAAAAGATCCAGAGATTTGGGCCTGCATACTTGCTGATTTCTTTATCAAAATGATCAAGGAAGGTGTCATACCAGCATCATGGAAGAAGGCACTCCTGCAAAATGTGCGGGTTGATCCATCAAATTACAGACTCTTGTCTTTATTCGATGTATCGAGTATTTGCGGCATGCTAATCACAGAGATAAAATGTTGTGATGAGGGAAAAAAACTATAAGTCCATTCCAGATTCATTTTAGAGCTGAATCTGCAACGACACATAGGGTCTCATTATAAGTTTGCCGGTCTGGTAGTAACGGTGCCGGTAAGCTACCAGCGCCGTTACTACTGGACCGAACTACGAGTTGTGCTCGTGGGAGACTTTCAGGCCGCCAGGTCTGACCTGGCGGGCAGAGCGGCACCCGCGAGCACAACTCGTCGGATACACCGCCATCTTTCACGAATGGTGCTGGCGCATCCGACCTCCCCATTCCCATTGAACCCTATGGGGCTCAAATGGGAATGGGGAAGAATATTTTCTGGTGCCCGCGAATGGGCAAATACTGGGTCCGGCAAGGCTGTAATGACCCGGTAATTGCCCATTCACGACCACGGAATGCAAATGATACCCGCAGCAGCCGTGCCGGTAGAACCACCAGTATCATAATGAAGCCCATAATATATTTACTGCTGTGACTTGGATGATTATCTAGAGTGAGTGTGTGGAATAGCTAATGGAACTAATGGAATGTAGACCATGTAGGGACCTGAGGGTTCCAAGTATGTCAGTTCGGGACTGCTGCATGGGAGCCCTATCTGGAAAGATGGGCCTGCCTGTTTCTCCTGACTGATCTTTCTACCTAAATACTGCAACAATATAGAAGCTTTCCATGTGTACCTCCCTGGGTCCTGTTCCTTACCTGAGTGGTTCTTGCCTTCCTTCCCGCCCAAGATACATCATTTTGGTGATGAGACTTGAAGAATCCAGAGGAAGATGGAGCTGGAAGGCAGGTGGAGAGCTAAAAAGCATAAGGACCGCTGGAGAAGGGTCTTTATGGTGACGTAGAGGAGGGGTGGAAGTCTAGCTGTGCTGCTGGGTGGAGAAGAGACTGCAGCAGTTCTGTTAGCCCAGTGGAGAGATTGTGGGCTTGAACAGGCAGTTTTGAAGCAAACAGCGCCCCCGAGACAGACCTGAGGGCTCTGGATGTGGGGCAGTGATGTTTGACCCCCCCCCCATACCCACAGCAAGAAAATGCAGTGTAAGTTGCTGTTGCTCTCACCATGCAGCTTCCTGGCACATGTAGACCATCAAGGGGCCTGGAAAGCGGAGTGGCGGATGAGTCGGCATCCAACGTGCTGATGGAGGCATCGGAAGGTGTACAAGCGAGTTTGCCAGATGTTGTGGGGTCCATGCTGCCAGCTGGCGCTGGAGCGGTATTATGAAAGAGGAGCTTCCTCGAGCTCGAACGCACACCTGCCTTTGGAGATGGCGTTTCACAGCGCCACAATTGGTGTACTGAAAGAAAGCAGCCAGCTGCGCTTTGAGCGGGTGCTGACGTTTGTGTGCCGTTAGTGAGGCAGGCCGTGGAGCGCGGAAGCAGAATGTTAGCCCTGACTCGCAGCATCACAGGGAACTGGAGTGTCAAGAATGTACAACATCTATCTGCCCTATCTGTAGTTGTGGCATGTATTTTTGGGATTCATTGTGACAGCGTGCTCTGCGGAAGTCGCGGCTGCATGGTGAATAGAAGCCGGACATAGAAAAGGAGTTTTACTTTGAGTTACTGTTTTTGTGGCAGAGTGATCTTTTCGGTTTTTACCCGCAATGTGTGCTCAGCAGAATTGTTTTAGATTTCCTTTGTTATAGTGGCAGGCTGGACTGCCGTTATGCAAGGAGATGTTTGACTTTGATTTTGGAGATTCTAAGTAACTTGTTATCAATTTATTAGAGAGATAAAAACATGTTTTTGACCATTTCCTGAAGGAAATTAATTGTACTTCTTACAGTCACAGTTATTTATTTATTTATTTATTTATTTATTTATTTATTTATTTATTTATACCCCTTAAGTGCCAATGATGAGAATGATCGTCCTTTTTGCATAGACTTGCATAATAGCCTGGCACTTATATATATATTTTTTTATTTTTTTAAATTTGTTTATGACTCAATGAGTCTTTACAAAACATAAGCAAACAGACCAACAAAACAGATTTATATACATTTGAATATAAAATAAGTATGAAAAAAAAAAATAATAATAGCAAAATAAATAAAAAGAAAAAATAAATAAATAAATAAATAATAAATAAATAATAAATCCAGCCAAAATTGACCATTAAAATATTCCAGCCAGTGAGGTTGCTCAACAGAAGTGACTGTCTTTCTAATTACACTTTGCTCCCCAGTCCTTTTATTGGTACCAGATGTTCTCTAGTCAGATTGATCCAGATTTCCCATTCCACACACAATCCATCTAAACGTCAATTTTACAATGTATTAGCACCTGAATTGCAGCTGCAGCAAGCATAATGTTTGAGCCTGAGATGATTCTGTCCCATAGAAATTCTGAAATGATGTCATTTTCTTTTCGAACAAAATTTCTAAAAAGTCTAAGGCGGTATTTCCATGAACCTTCGCAGTCCATTAGCAGGTGCCTTAGTGTCTGTTTGGCCGGATTTATACAGATCGAACATAACCTTTTGGCCCTATGACCCTGATTTCGTTTCTCCAGCACTTCCCCACAGCAGACTAGATTTAGTCTCATTCTGAGAATATTTGTGCGAAGTTTCCTGTCTGGAGATTTCATCAGATATTTTGAGAGACATCCAAGATTTTTTTCTCCCCTTAGAAATGGGTTTGCAACTGGAACCTTTCTTACTTTTTCTATTGTCTCTATCCAGTCTAGAATTTCAAGTTCTTTTTTGACTTTGAGTGGATTTGAGACCAATGTTTCTATATCAAGTTTGGTTTTCGCAAATGCTTTAATTACAATTCCCCTTAGGGTCGAGAGGATGTCTGATTTGCAGCTTACCATATGTTTTCTCATATCACTGTACAAGCTGGTTTCTTTTCCTATGTTTATCTCTCTGTAAAGGGTCATTAGTTTCCAGTTTGCCATACATCTTAAGGACTTAAGACCTAGTTCAAATCTCAGGCTGCTGGTGGATGTACAGTTGGGCAGACCTAGAGTTTTTTTCCATAATCACCCCTCAAAGTGCTCCCAATTTGCAGACCATAAATTTGGTTTTGCTTCCAAACCGTATAATATTACTGGAACTACTTTGGCTAAATAGTACCTCACTAGTGGTATGATGGAAAATTTGCAAAGCTTGTAGTTTAATTTGATCATCTGTGATGCTACTTGTGTTACCTTGGCCATTACCTCACCCTCTACCTTGTATATAGCAGGATTGGCATGTATATTGTAGCCTAGATATTTTACTCTTTCTACTACTTTAACTTGCTCTCCACCTAGTTTCCAGCTGATGGATTTCACTTTTTTCTGCGGGTGTTTAAAGATGAGAATGTTTGTTTTAGCTGGGTTGATTGAGAGTCCATTGATCTTAGCATACTCATTCATTCTTGTTAGCAATCACTGAAGTCCTATTGGTGTTCTGTCTCAAAGCAGAATGTCATCAGCATAGGCCAACCAACAGATTTTCCTCCCGTTCAAAACGGGGCTGGCCAATGCTGATGATTCAATAAAGGGTCCTATATCTGATAAGAAGAGATTGAAAAAGAGCGGTGCTCCCAGACAGCCCTGTCTTACTCCTCTATTTACCTCTATGAGTTCAGACAAATGGCCTATTTCATCTAAGCGAACTCTGAGATTGGTGTTTTTGTGCAGTTCCACCAATATGGATAACAGCGTTTCTGGTATGCCCCAACTTCACAGTTTTTGCCATAATAAAACTCTTTCAACTTGGTCAAACGCTTTTGACAGGTCAATACATGCTCCATATAAAGGGGAAGAGTTGTCTTTTTTTGTCTGTTCATTTAACAGGTTTAGAGTCAGACCATTTATTGTAGTCGACATTCCTTTTCTAAAACCTGTTTGATAGCGTGAGAGTATTTCATGTTCTTCTACCCAATGTAGGATATGGTTTAAGAGGAGCTTCATGAAAATTTTGCTCTCTATGTCGAGCAGGGCTATTGGTCTATAATTGGCCACTGCTCGACGATCTCCATTTTTGAAGAGTGGTATTATCAGCGCTGTTTTCCAAGAGATTGGAACTGTTCGCTTCCTCAGAATTTCTCTGAAAAGACGTGACAATAATTGTGACCATAGTTCTGGTTCATTCTTGAGTGTTTGATAAGTTAGGCCATTCAGGCCTGCTGCTTTAGAGGTTGAAGCATTGGTTATGATCTCCTGAATTTCTTTTGTCTCGAAATCTAGTTTCCAGGGTATTTCTTGGTTTAGCAGAAATTGTTGGGTGTTTTGGCTTCTAAACGTTTCTCTCAGGTGTTTCACCCAACCCTCTTCCGGAACCAGATTACATAAAGAGTTGCCTGTTCCCCCTTCTAGATGACTAATCGTTGCCCAAAAGTTTTTTGTACTGTATTTTGTTAGGGTTTTTAGGACATACTCCCCATCTTTTTGCATTCGGGCTTCTTTCTGCAGGTATGACCAAGATTTATAGTTGGTTTTCTCTTTTTTTAGTTCTATTTTATATGACTCATCCGAAAGTCCCAAGGCTCTAATTTTTCTTATGGCTTTCCTATGTTCTCTTTTTTTCTTTTGAGTTATTTCATCGAATGCGTGTAGATGTTTTTGCTTCTCTGTACCCAATAATTCGCTTGGGGGTAGGGTTTCCCAAAGAAAATTAGTGAATCTCTGTGGGTTGCATTCTGCTTCCCAAATGTAGTTTGGAATTTTTTTTAGTTGTTTATTAAGCTTTGTCCCTCCACTTTTATATTTCACAACCCTCACCTTACCTTTCATATTCTGGAGGTTCTGGTTATTTACATTTGGTACGCCACTGAGAATATTGGGAAAGGTAAGCTCCAATCTACTATGATCACTGCCCCCATCTTGCTTTATTCCAAGGACTAGTGAAGATGTAAATAGTTTCTGAGAAACAAAGATGTAGTCCAAGGTGGAAGCAGAGTTTCCTCTATGCCATGTCGCAACTGGTTCTTGGTCTACACCTGTGGATCCATTAACCATTTTCAGGTCCCAGTGTTTCATAAATTCTAGCCACAATCTTCCCCTTCTTGATTTCTCAGTTGTGGGAGAGTTCAGAGTATTTTCTTTTTGCTGAGTGCAATTTGCATTGAAGTCTCCAGCTAGAATTATGTGACTACAGGTCGATTCTATTTTTATTCTTTCGAGAAGGAGACCTAGATTTTCTAAGAAGTTCATCAGTTTTGAGCCAGCAGGGTTCCAGTAAATATTAATAAAATTCCATGTTGAGGACTTACCCTCTAGAGCAATATGTGCTTTGCATGCTTGAATACCTAAATGGTTTTCCCATGTTGGGACTATATTTTTGAATATATGATTTTTTAGAGCCATGAGAAGGCCACCTGAGGGTCTTCCCTGTGCCATTTGAGATGCTGAAAGGGAGAGTACTGTATACCCTTCGATGTTGAGTGGATTAACTAACCACGTTTCTTGTAATAAGATAATATCTCCATGGGTAAATAGATGTGCACGCATATTTTTGGCTTTAATATTACTGGGACCCCGCGAGTTCCAACTGATCACATTTAGATGCTCTTTTCTAAAGTTGCCGCGAGCCTAGACCTAGTTTCTGAAATACTTGGGAGAGGATCTCTGGGAGACTGGAGAGTACACTTTCCTGTATCTTCACTTCTTGTTCTATGGTCCCCCCCTTGCTAGATTTCAGAACATTTGAGATCTTCTCTTTCTCCTGGTTTGAAGCAGAAGTTTCCATAGAAATGACGTTCTTAATAGTGGTATTTCCAGAGTCACTAACTGAGATTTCAAGTCCATGGGTTTCTAGTTCTATTGATTCTTTGAGCACAGCTTTCATTGCATTAGATGAACTGAGAACTAGTTCTACAAAAAAGGGATCCTATGACATTGGGAATATTACACTGTCTATATGATGAGAAAGAATATAGATTTCTTATTTTCTTTGTTATACTTAGCATAACAGAGCGACTTAACGATTTGTACTGTTTGGTGTTTGAGCAGAGTCTGAGCCATATTCTGGGAATTGCGTAGTCCTTGGTGTCATTTATTTTTCAACTCTCCATATTTTTTAACGGAGCTTTTACTGTCAAATTCGTAATCTCTTGTTTGTCCTGATCATTTAAGGATACAAATTTTCCTTGTCCATTTTGTATCGTATCTGTTTCCAATTGGCTTATTTTCTTAGGATCCATGATTGTATCCAACATGCGTATCTTATCAATAGCCGGATCTTTTGACCCCCCCCTTGCTCTTTGCTGCTAGGAAAATCGGGGCTATTTTTACCTTTAGGTCATCATGTGTCGATAGGGGAATTAAAGATTTGTTGTTTTTATCCTTTGATTTTGGGCCTTTTTGTAGAAAAATCGGGGCCCATTTAATTGCAGTTAGTGCAGAGTTTTTGGGGAGAGCTTTTGTGACTCTTTTTGGGCTCTCCAAGTTGTTAAGGTTATTTGGGTCCTCTAAGATGCTCTGTTCTATGTTGCTTCCTGATTCACTTCTGCACCTTGGTTTACCATCAGTTTGTAATCCAATGCTAATTTTCTGCGGTGTGATGGTTTCTCCTGATTCCTTAATAATATCTGTGTTGCTTTTTCCACTAATCTTTGTGTTTATTTTTTATTTTTCTTGTTTCCACTTATCACATTTCTCTTTGAGGTATTTGTTACTTCTCGGGATTCATTGGTTGTGTTTCCAATATCCTCATTTTTTTTAGTAGTTTTGGGAATCGGTTGATCTTTTAATTTTTCCATCATGTTTTTATTATTAGCGTTTCTTTGTTCCCCCTTTTTTTTCAAGATCTTTCTTGTTCTGGAGTGCGCTTTTTTTGTCCTTTCTTTCTCCGCCTGGCGCTTTCTCAATTTTCTCCTTCCTCTAGAGGTTTGACTGTGTCGGGGAAGCCAACCAAGGGGTGAATCTTTTTGCTTTTCTATAGAGGTTTCACGATTGCTTTTGGCTATCACCTCAGGGATTTCCACTTCTTCATCCACTACATTGGCCAGTCTCCTAAATTCCTCCAATATAGAGTCTGACAGTGGAGTATCATCAAATAAAGACTCCTGGGTATTTTCATTTCCTCTATTTGGTGGATCTGTCATTGGATTTCCTCTCAGAAGGTTTAAAATCTCTTCTAAAAGCTTGCTGTTCTGTTCTTCCACTTGACTTCTTTTGTTGAGGATACACTGTATAGAGGAAATGTCGAGACCTTGTTTTGTTATTTCCAATCGTAGGTCCCGAAGAGGCAGAGTCATATTGGTATTAATGGCAGACACTAATCCCACCAGTGTTGATTCACACAAGGATACTTCTTTTGTGACCTCTAACAGTGTACCGGTTTGTGTCTGTGCCTCCATCTTAAGCATTTCGAAAACTGATACTAATGAGTTCAGGACGAAATTCAGTGCTTTTAGTGTATCTGTCTTCGGATCTATCTTTCCCATGGAGTCTTCACTCGCTACTGAGTTTTTTAGTTCTCTTGCGTTCTCGTTTGGGTTTGGAAATGATATTTCTTCCTCTGCGCCTGACAGGTTGAGACCAATCCCTGTCTTTTCAAGCAAGAGGGGGATTTCTGTGCTTGATAATGGTACTTGGGGGGATTGTGGATTTTCCCAGCATATAATTGAGTCTCCTTCCACATCATTATGGCTCTTGTGTCTTTTTTTGCCAAAATGGTTCTTAATTTTTTGCTGGATCTTTTTTGTAGTTATAGTATATTCTAGTCCCCGTTTCCATTTGTTTGTCAATATGATGCATGGATTTTTCTCTGTGCACATGGGTGTCATATTTCCATTTGCTTCTTCAGCATGTATTTGAACCTGAATTCGCTCTGGAGTATTTAGGTATAAAATATTTTGAATTGGCTGATTGATGGTTACGTTGTCAACTTGGTCCTCCCCCAAGTATGACCCATCTTTCTCTCCCTCTATTCCTTTTGTGCTTCGCAGTCTCATTTCTGTCATCCAAAAGGATTACCTCTTTAAATAGACGAGGTCTAGACAGCGCTCACGAAGTAAAAACCAAGTGCAATGGTTATTTCTCCTCACAATCTCATTAACTGTTATTGGGTTCTGAGACTGTGTTCAGCTGGTGTAAAAGGGGGTTTATCGTCCGTGCCCGACCAGCTGGGTTTTATGTTTTGGAGCACTTGCTCTGATCTGGGTTTCTATTTCAAATAAACACCTCTTGTGTTATTGCTCCCTTGCAGTGTAACGAAAGGAGAGAAAATGAAGGGGGAGGGAGGGAATAGACGTTTATCATTCACAGGAGCAGTCACTGTGCCAATACAAGCTTTTAACAGTTTCTGTGACAATCTAATCTGTTGGTATAGTGTGGCGGGATCAATGGAGAAACCTCCCACAGTCTCCCGCTTACACCACAAAAAAAAACATGTTTAAATCCTACCTTCTCGGGCCGTGCTTATTTTTATCCAGCAATCACAGTTCAGCGTCTCAGCATGGCACGACACGGCAGCTGAAAAGGGCTTTTGTATTCCAGACTTTAGCAGAGGCTTTTTGGAGAGGCGGCGGGGGGTGTATAAGCGGGGCACACGTTACTCTGTTTATAATTGCTGAAGTGCGCCAGCCCCACATGCAACACAGATTTATTACACTCCTTTCCACGGAGTAGTTCCGTACGCCCCTTCGCCAACCAGAGCCAAACAGCAGCTCAAACAGCGTAGAAAAAAAAAACGAAAAGCACCGCCCTTTACTCGCACACGGGCTTCACGCCACAAGGGTCCTGGGCTCTGTTTTTTATATCCGAGTTCGAGGTCCGAGGTCCAGGGGGCGTGGCTGAACACTCAGTTCACCTTAAAGCCAAAGGCACTGGCTTTGCTGGTAAATGTCTATACTGTAATGCCCAACAGTAGGTAATAGCCTGGCACTTACATAGCCTGACAGGGCTTTGTACAAAAACACATACATTAAAACATATAGCATAATACATCATTAAATTATCTTAACATAGACACGAACATTGATTGTGTCTAACCAGTTTCTTGCATCATCTGCCATCATTCAACTATATTAGTCAGTCAGCAGTTTAAAAATCTTCATGATATCCTTATAAAATCTCATCAAATGATTGATTAAATTAGCATCATTGCCTTCCATCAGATCAAACCACATCGCAGTCGGAGAAAACTCCATTAACTTATACGAATATGCTTGCATGGTTCTCATTCTCAGTGTATTTAAACTCTCACATCTACACAATATATGTTCTATCGATTCAATTGTGTTGTTTCCACATAAGCGACAGTAAGGCACCTCACGCTTTAGGTGCATACGCCCTCCTATTATTTCCAGCACTTCTGCATGGTTAAATGTGCACAGCAGATCATTTCTTAAACGATCACTGTTGATGTAAGCATCGGTTAGATAGTTCAAACCAATAGGCTAGGAAAGGGCCACTATTTATCATTGATGCTATGTTCACCATGTCTCTTTCACTATTTATCCTTACAGCAGTGTTTTATCTGGAGCAAGGATGCAGGGGCTTTTATGGTCAGATTTTCTTTAATCCATTTCTTATGTTTCACATATAGCTGGCCAAGGGTCAACACCTGCGCATGGTTTTCCATCATTGCAAAGGCTTGCATGAAGACACACATAATAGTTCCATTACTGAATCGTACCAATGTCTCATAGATCATTGCTAACTTGTGGTCAAACACTCCTGCGATTTTAACAATTGTAAATTCTAGCTTGAGAAATTCAATGGGGAGAGATGCTGGTATACGAAACAGTAATCTCAAGATCTTGGCTTCAAGTTTCCCAAGTTTACATATCTGTTTATGTCCCCATACTTCAACACCAGTAGCATGCAGGGAACTACCTTAGAGGTGTACAGCAGTAGAATTGTCTTAATGGAAATACTGCTTTGTTGGCCGATGAAATCGCTCAAAGTATATGCAATGGTCATATATTTAGTTTTGTTAGCCTTCCAATGTTTATCCCAGCTCAGCCTCTCATCTATTATGATGCCTAAGTATCTGTAGCATTTCACCTGTTCTATTTCTTTCTCATCTATTTTCCACTTCACACTTAGTTGTTTCCTACTCTTAGATTTACCCTGAAATGCGACAATCTTGGTTTTCTCAATATTAATGCGTAGGCCATTACTAGATGCGTGCTCACTCAGGGCATCCAGGAGCAGCTGAAGGCCCTTGGGTGTATAATCAGCTACCAAAAGGTAATCGAGTACCCTAGCCAGCTGTAGTTATATATTGAACAGTGTTGCTGTGTGTGTACATCCCTGCTTGACTGCCCGCACTGTTGGAAATGGATTGGTTACATGGCCCATGTTGTCAGCTCTCACTCGGACCTTGGTGTCAGAATATAGCAACTGAATCATTTTTAGCAGGCCATTAGGAATATTCCATTTCACTAACTTGTTCCATAGTTTATTCCTCATGACCGTGTCAAATGCTGCGCTAAAATCAATGAAGGCTGCTTAAACTGACAATTGACTGCATTTCCAAACATACTCAATGGTTGATACCAAGCAAATCAAATTATGGCTGGTGCTGGATTTCATCCAAAAGCCTGTCTGATTAATTGGCAGGACTTGGTTTTGATCAATCCATTGATTCAGCTCGTTTAATAGGACACATGCAAACATTTTAGCAGGAATGTCTAGCATTGCTAGCATTCTGTAGTTGGTAGGTAGTTTCCACGTGCCTTTTTTCATAAACTGAGAGTATGAAGCTTTCTTTCCATGTGTAAGGTATTTGGCAACTGCTCCCTATTGCATTAAATAGAGGATCAGGATCAGGAGATAACTTGAGCAGAACACTGCAGGTCCCTTCAGGACCTATTGCTCGTGATGATAGATGTTTGGCTATCATTAGAGAGATCTGGTCAGTGGACTGACTACAAGACCACAAGGCTTCTAACTGAGTGTGGTGCTCAACACAAGGTGATGTGGCTCCCAATGCATTCTGAATATGGGTTTGCAGGCTTTCTTCAGGGGCACTGTTAATGTATACATTTCTTTTTGTTGCCCCTCTGATGGTTGACCAAATACTTATGTTATTGTTATTTCTAGCATGAGTTGCCAATGTTAACCATGACTCATATTGTTGCTTCTTTTTGTATCTTCTTAAGAAACTACAGAAACTTTTTAAAATAACTTTCACCCTTGTCGGGATATCAGTACAACGTACATTAGATCTTTTATTATTGGTGACCTTTGCAATTTATTTTCTCATCTCTTTTTTTCGCTATTTGGATGTTATGATCATATCTCAGGTATTTAGTAGCTGGCTTATTCCATCGTTCACATGAACTATTATATTTAGTTTTTTTTGTGACATCAATAATTCGAGTCATTAAGTTCAGGAACTCATATAGGGTATTAGATGTTGTGTTAACATGCAAGGCCTGATATTTAATAACAAAGAGATGGAGCCTTTCGGTTGCAATGGTATTTGCTGCTTCAAGGTTAGTTGGATTCTAGCTGATTCTATTTTTACCAGCATTTAGGACAACATCACCCGTTTGGAGTGTTTTGGATTCTGTAACCAGCACATCCAACATTACACATAGAAGAAGATGGTCGCTTTCCTTGCTGTGTATAACAGACATGTCGGTAGTTATTAGTTATTTTGTTGGTAAACACATGATCAATTGTGGAAGCCCTCCTACCACTGACTCTAGTGTAATATCTACCAGAGTCTCCACTACAATTTCCATCGAGCATGGTAAAATTAAAACTGGTTAACAGGGTAAATCACACTTTCCCCTGCAAATCAGTTTCCGTTTTGGGCAGGGGGCTAGAATTCAACTGATGTAAAGGAGAGAGGATGTTATCATATATCTTTGCATTAAAATCTCCTACTGCAAACACAGGAATGTTCCACTTATTTGATTCAAGAATATGCCTCACAATTCTACAGTTAGATTAAGCAGCAACTCTATTGGGAGGATCATAGATATTTATTACTATAATCTCAGTAGAGATTATATTCTTAGCCTTTGCTAGGACAGCCTGTATCATTGCAGAGGAGTGTATTGCTGTCAACCGTCATGGGTGTAGTACAGAAATAAGTAAGCCACCTCGCGGTCTACCTTTTTGACCTTTAGTGGTCAGTAGAGTACTGCGCCCGTCTATCTCACACGATTCTGTGAGCCATGGCTCCTGTAAAACTATTATTTGAAATAGGTCGATATTATCTAGTAGCCCATCATCTGCCGACAGATGATTAAAACCTTTGGTGTTCCACAAGCACATTAGGCAGAGATTATGGTGGGGTGCCTGCAAAGTGGGTTTTAAAAATAGTAGGTAGCCACTTCAAATATCCTGATTTATTATCAGGTTACTCCACTTGGGCTACTTTGTTGATTGCACTAGGTTCGGATCTGTCTGTTGGTGCAATTTATTGACAGAGGAGGAAGAGATGTTACTGTTATGTTCGCAGAAGATGTTTGATTTAGTGGTTTTATACTTACTTTTGGATATTTAATTTTCCTTATGTTAATTTCTTGACAACTACAGCCTAATTTAAAATGTTTGTTCTCATAATTTAATATATAGGCTATGGTCAGATTTGATTTAAACCATACATGAGATGTTACTTGATGTCTGTCTTCAAGCTGATCCACAATTAAGATGTCATCAGGTGTGATCATCATTAGGTGTATTATTGAATAAATAATTCTCTTCAGAGTGGTTCTATTTAACGGGGGATGGCTATCAATATCTAAGTCAGATTTTATTTTGAATGCCTTTACTGTGTCCAATTGAATGTTAGTTCCAATCGTACTTGCTTCTTGAAGATTCTGAGTGGTGTTATTAGTTTTCAGTGAGGCACAAGTTACATTTGCTGTGTCCTCATTTGGCTTAGTAGCGCTCACTGCGCAGTGTACTGTTACGTGCCCAGCGCTACCCATCTGATTACATTTACTAGCATTCAGTGAGCCACCATCACTTGCAGCAGTGATATGAATTACAGGAATCAAATCCACCTTATCTTGTTTCTCACTCTGTCTAGGTGTATAACTCTGAGATTCTTTGATTAGTTCTCATAAAAAGTTACAGATGTCGTTCGGGTTTAATATTTCTTTGAGTGGGTCACATGGAGAGCAACCGACCTCTAGATCTACACAGGTATCAGTAGTTAAACTTCCTTGAGGATTACTCTTTTTAACCTCATCATTAGGTTTGGTCTTCTCAGATTTGTTAGTGTCACCACTCTCACTTATTAGTGTCAAGATTGCCTCATTTGATTTTTCTTTCAGTATACAGCCTTTATCTTTTTTCCCTCGCTTTTTTGTCGAATACATACATGCCTGGGATAACACTTTCTTTTTGATCTTAGGTTTAGGCTTTGTCTTTTGACAATCTTTAGTCAAAAGACTGGTTTTAGGGATGGACTCAATTTCAACCAAATGTGCTTCTGTGTTTGATGCAGCATCTTTGAACACTCATCTAGACTGATTAATACGTTTGTGTAATAATAGCAATTGCACATCTATTCTCTTTTCTAAACTTTCACATTTCTCATTTAATCGATATACAAGATTTTCTACAATTTCAAGCATAGCTTCTGAGGCAATACTAGCAACGCTATTATTTGATACATCCAGATTGATTGCCTGTTGTCCAGACATAGTTTTTGTTTGTGTACCTAAATGATATGCATCCTTCAATTGATCTGTATTACCAGAGGTGCCATAAAAGTTCTCATCGTTGCTTGCTACCTCACAACTATCTGACGGATGTGGGATTGGCATGTAACTAATGTCAGCATTGTTAGTGTTGTTGCTTACTTCTATGTTGATCGTTTCATTCTTAGGTGCACTGACCCTGGTGTTATCTGTTGAAGGGGACATAGTGGTTAACATAGAAGGACCATTAATTTGTACTAGAGTAGTCACATTGTTGGAAAGATTATGGAGGTAATTCATAGAATCCAGCGCACAAGTGGCGCACGCGGCTGGCACACAGTGTGCGCGTGTGAAAGTCTGCACCAGCCGCGTGCGCTAAAATCCATTTCCGCGCAGAGCGTATTCATGGATTTTAACATCCAAAATCAGCTGCGGCGCACAGTGGTGCAGCGACCCTGCAGCAGCGCCAGTTACGTCCCCAACCCCTCCCTTTGCGCCATGCACAGCGCACAAATCCCGTACATGGCGCACAAGCCCCCAACCACGAAAACGCCTGGTCCTGTGTCAGCGGGGTACGTGTATTACTGGGGTTCGCGGGAAGTTTCACACGCGATTGGCCCTGTGCGAGCGGGGTATGTGTATTACTGAGGTTCGCGGGAGGTTTCACATGCGATTGGCCCTGTGCGAGCGGGTTACGTGTATTACTGGGGTTCGCGGGAAGTGTCACACGCGATTGGCCCTGTGCGAGCGGGGTACGTGTATTACTGGGGTTCGCGGGAAGTTTCACATGCGATTGGCCCTGTGCGAGCGGGTTACGTGTATTACTGGGGTTCGCAGGAAGTGTCACATGCGATTGGCCCTGTGCGAGCGGGGTACGTGTATTACTGGGGTTCGCGGGGAGTTTCACACGTGATTGGCCCTGTGCGAGCGGGGTACGTGTATTTCTAGGGTGCGTGTGAAGTTTCACATGCGATTTTGCTGTCAGAGCGGGGTACATGTATTTCGGGGTGTGCGTGATGTTTCACACGCGATTTCGCTGTCAGAGCGGGGTACGTGTATTTTGGGGGTGCGTGTGAAGTTTCACACGCAATTTCGCTGTCAGAGCGGGGTACGTGTATCCAGTGGGGTGCGCGGGGTGTCCCACACATGAATTGGCAGTGTGGGTCCTCCCAGGTGTCCCCTCTACCCCCTCCAGGGCCCCTGCAGGCAGCCCACACCACAGGGGACTACCCTGCACCCCTGGTCATGTCCCGCAGGCAGCCCATCCACCATGGGCATGCCCCCCAGCCAAGCCACATGTCACGTTGCAATATGATCACCAAGTCATGTCCCCCAGCACTCCCACCCCCCAGCACTGAGGGGCACCTGCCAGCAGGCCCCCACTCATGTCCCCCTGCACCCCCACCCCCCAGCAGTGAGGGGCACCTGCCAGCAGGCCCCCACTCATGGCCCACTCATGTCCCCCTGCAACCCCACCCCCCAGTAGTGAGGGGCACCTGCCAGAAGGCCCCCACTCAAGTCCTCCTGCACCCCCACCCCCCAGCAGTGAGGGGCACCTGCCAGCAGGCCCCCACTCATGTCCCACTCATGTCCCCCAGCGCCCCCACCCCCCAGCAGAGAGGGGAACCTGTCAGCAGTCCCCACCTCATGTCCCCCTGCACCCCCACCCCCCAGCAGTGAGGGGCACCTGCCAGCAGGCCCCCACTCATGTCCCCCTGCACCTCCATGTCCCCCAGCAGTGAGGGGCACCTGCCAGCAGGCCCCCACTCATGTCCCACTCATGTCCCCCTGCACCCCCACCCCCCAGCAGTGAGGGGCACCTGCCAGCAGGCCCCCGCTCATATCCCACTCATGTCCCCCAGCAGTGTGGGGCACCTGCCAGCAGGCCCCCACTCATGTCTCCCTGCACCCCCACCCCCCAGCAGTGAGGGGCACCTGCCAGCAGGCCCCCACTCAGGTCCCCCTGGACCCCCACCCCCCAGCAGTGAGGGGCACCTGCCAGCAGGCCCCCACTCATGTCCCCCAGCACTCCCACCCCCAGCAGTGAGGGGCACCTGCCAGCAGCCCCCACTCATGTCCCACTCATGTCCCCCAGCACCCTCACCCCCCAGCAGTGAGGGGCACCTGCCAGCAGGCCCCCACTCATGTCCCCCTGCACACCCACCCCCCAGCAGTGAGGGGCACCTGCCAGAAGGCCCCCACTCAAGTCCCCCTGCACCCCCACCCCCCAGCAGTGAGGGGCACCTGCCAGCAGGCCCCCACTCATGTCCCACTCATGTCCCCCAGCGCCC
Organism: Ambystoma mexicanum; assembly: GCF_040938575.1. Classification (NCBI taxonomy): domain Eukaryota; kingdom Metazoa; phylum Chordata; class Amphibia; order Caudata; family Ambystomatidae; genus Ambystoma; species Ambystoma mexicanum. The sequence continues at coordinate 731,539,651 of NC_090930.1, forward strand.
CCACCCCCCAGCAGAGAGGGGAACCTGTCAGCAGTCCCCACCTCATGTCCCCCTGCACCCCCACCCCCCAGCAGTGAGAGGCACCTGCCAGCAGGCCCCCACTCATGTCCCCCTGCACCTCCATGTCCCCCAGCAGTGAGGGGCACCTGCCAGCAGGCCCCCACTCATGTCCCACTCATGTCCCCCTGCACCCCCACCCCCCAGCAGTGAGGGGCACCTGCCAGCAGGCCCCCGCTCATGTCCCACTCATGTCCCCCAGCAGTGTGGGGCACCTGCCAGCAGGCCCCCACTCATGTCTCCCTGCACCCCCACCCCCCAGCAGTGAGGGGCACCTGCCAGCAGGACCACACTCAGGTCCCCCTGGACCCCCACCCCCCAGCAGTGAGGGGCACCTGCCAGCAGGCCCCCACTCATGTCCCACTCATGTCCCCCTGCAACCCCACCCCCCAGCAGTGAGGGGCACCTGCCAGCAGGCCCCCGCTCATATCCCACTCATGTCCCCCAGCAGTGTGGGGCACCTGCCAGCAGGCCCCCACTCATGTCTCCCTGCACCCCCACCCCCCAGCAGTGAGGGGCACCTGCCAGCAGGCCCCCACTCAGGTCCCCCTGGACCCCCACCCCCCAGCAGTGAGGGGCACCTGCCAGCAGGCCCCCACTCATGTCCCCCAGCACTCCCACCCCCAGCAGTGAGGGGCACCTGCCAGCAGCCCCCACTCATGTCCCACTCATGTCCCCCAGCACCCTCACCCCCCAGCAGTGAGGGGCACCTGCCAGCAGGCCCCCACTCATGTCCCCCTGCACACCCACCCCCCAGCAGTGAGGGGCACCTGCCAGAAGGCCCCCACTCAAGTCCCCCTGCACCCCCACCCCCCAGCAGTGAGGGGCACCTGCCAGCAGGCCCCCACTCATGTCCCACTTATGTCCCCCAGCGCCCCCACCCCCCAGCAGAGAGGGGAACCTGTCAGCAGTCCCCACCTCATGTCCCCCTGCACCCCCACCCCCCAGCAGTGAGAGGCACCTGCCAGCAGGCCCCCACTCATGTCCCCCTGCACCTCCATGTCCCCCAGCAGTGAGGGGCACCTGCCAGCAGGCCCCCACTCATGTCCCACTCATGTCCCCCTGCACCCCCACCCCCCAGCAGTGAGGGGCACCTGCCAGCAGGCCCCCGCTCATGTCCCACTCATGTCCCCCAGCAGTGTGGGGCACCTGCCAGCAGGCCCCCACTCATGTCTCCCTGCACCCCCACCCCCCAGCAGTGAGGGGCACCTGCCAGCAGGACCACACTCAGGTCCCCCTGGACCCCCACCCCCCAGCAGTGAGGGGCACCTGCCAGCAGGCCCCCACTCATGTCCCCCAGCACTCCCACCCCCCAGCAGTGAGGGGCACCTGCCAGCAGCCCCCACTCATGTCCCACTCATGTCCCCCAGCGCCCTCACCCCCAGCAGTGAGGGGCACTTGCCAGCAGGCCCCCACTCATGTCCCCCTGCACACCCACCCCCAGCAGTGAGGGGCACCTGCCAGAAGGCCCCCACTCAAGTCCCCCTGCACCCCCACCCCCCAGCAGTGAGGGGCACCTGCCAGCAGGCCCCCACTCATGTCCCACTCATGTCCCCCAGCGCCCCCACCCCACAGCAGAGAGGGGAACCTGTCAGCAGTCCCCACCTCATGTCCCCCTGCACCCCCACCCCCCAGCAGTGAGGGGCACCTGCCAGCAGGCCCCCACTCATGTCCCACTCATGTCCCCCAGCGCCCCCACCCCCCAGCAGAGAGGGGAACCTGTCAGAAGTCCCCACCTCATGTCCCCCTGTACCCCCACCCCCCAGCAGTGAGGGGCACCTGCCAGCAGGCCCCCACTCATGTCCCCCTGCACCTCCATGTCCCCCAGCAGTGAGGGGCACCTGCCAGCAGGCCCCCACTCATGTCCCACTCATGTCCCCCTGCACCCCCACCCCCCAGCAGTGAGGGGCACCTGCCAGCAGGCCCCCACTCATGTCCCCCTGCACCTCCATGTCCCCCAGCAGTGAGGGGCACCTGCCAGCAGGTCCCCACTCATGTCCCACTCATGTCCCCCTGCACGCCCACCCCCCAGCAGTGAGGGGCACCTGCCAGCAGGCCCCCGCTCATGTCCCACTCATGTCCCCCAGCAGTGTGGGGCACCTGCCAGCAGGCCCCCACTCATGTCTCCCTGCACCCCCACCCCCCAGCCGTGAGGGGCACCTGCCAGCAGGCCCCCACTCAGGTCCCCCTGGACCCCCAACCCCCAGCAGTGAGGGGCACCTGCCAGCAGGCCCCCACTCATGTCCCCCAGCACTCCCACCCCCCAGCAGTGAGGGGCACCTGCCAGCAGCCCCCACTCATGTCCCCCAGCACCCTCACCCCCAGCAGTGAGGGGCACCTGCCAGCAGGCCCCCACTCATGTCCCCCTGCACACCCACCCCCCAGCAGTGAGGGGCACCTGCCAGCAGGCCCCCACTCATGTCCCACTCATGTCCCCCAGCACCCCCACCCCCCAGCAGTGAGGGGCACCTGCCAGCAGGCCCCCGCTCATGTCCCACTCATCTCCCCCAGCACCCCCACTCCCCAGCAGTGAGGGGCACCTGCCAGCAGGCCCCCACTCATGTCCCGCTCATGTCCCCCTGTACCCCCAACCCCCAGCAGTGAGGGGCACCTGCCAGCAGGCCCCCACTCATGTCCCACTCATGTCCCCAGCACCCCCACCCCCCGGCAGTGTGGGGCACCTGCCAGCAGGCCCCCACTCATGTCCCCCTCATGCCCCCAGCACCCGCACCCCCCAGCAGTGAGGGGCACCGGCCAGCAGGCCCCCACTCATGTCCCCCCTACATGAAATAAAGATGCACAATCATGGCCCACTTCTACACCAAAATACCACAGCACGCCACCCCATTCTTGAGATGCAATGATTTCCCAATCCACCCCACACTGACATGCCTATCTCAAGACACAAACCAAAAGTCAACTATGTACATCAACACATGTCCGTCACACACACACACTGGTTGGCATTGATTGTGTAAACCCACATTTTCACATGCATTAACCCAATGAGCGAATCCCCCACATGGAACTAAAATATCAAAATGTATTATGTACAAAAATAAAGCAATGAAATGAAAGCATAACAAAATAGCAAACATGAAATGAAAAGCATGTGCAAAAGATGGGTAAATGAAAAGTATAACCAATCCAAAGAAATCCGAAAGAAAAATAGTCCAAACTCTCCCTCCACCAACGCAAATCGAAAGGAAACGTAAAAAGAAAAATCCATTGATCCATGGTGAAATCAAAAGAAAAAGTTCAACATAATCCATTGTCCAACTATGTACAATCCATTGTCCAAAAGAAAAATCCATTAATCCATGTTCAAAATCAAATAAAAAGTTCAACTAAATCCATTGTCCAACTATGTACAATCCATTGTCAAGGGTCCGTGAGCCCAACGAAAGAAATGAAACCTACCTAAGAAACTACCTAATAAAAAAACTATATACAAATGTGTGTGGCATAGTCCATTTACCACAAATCAAAGGAAAAGGAAAAGGAAACCTAACTCTAAAAACTATTTACAATGGCAGCAGGCTAGTCCGACGGCTCACTTCCCGATTTCCTGGGCCAGGGCATCATCGAACTCCTGATCGATGTCCCGGAGGCGGTCCTCTTCCATGGCCCCGAGGGTTCGCAGGGACGATGACATGTGGAACTCCAACTCCCTGCGAATTGCCTTGAGGCACTCGGCCCGCCTCAGAGCCCTCCGCATGGAGTTCTCCGCCCTGACCATTGTGAGCCGTGCCTCTTCCACCCGCTGCAGCTCTGCATCTACGGCCTGGCCCAACCGCTGCCACACGGAAGACACTTCCAATCCTGGGTCCTCCTGCCCTCTGGCCGATGCCTGCCCCTCCGATGTTGAAGGCCCTGAGCCATCATGGCTCCCACCTTGTTGCTGCTGCTGCTGTGCCTGTGCCCTGGCTCTTGCTGCCTGCACGTCCTCCTCCGGCTGGGGTGCAGTTGTTGAGGTGGCCACCCCTGCTGGACGTCCGACTCCCAACTGTGGCAGGGATGTGTCCTCCACTAGCCTGGCCGCAGGGTCGGAGGCAGCTCCACAGGGTACCCAGGTGATACATGGGTGGGAAGATGGCATGGAGGACGACTGGCACATAGGGGGTTCAGGTGAGGAGGGGGTCGGAACAAGGTCCACCAAACTGAGGAATCCGGCCCTGGTGACCCATCCCAGTAGGTCAACGCGGTCAACGAGGCATTCGAGATGACGTGCAGTGTCCTCACGAAAACACTGCAGGTCACCTCACATGCCCCGTTGACGCAACGCCATCCCACTCAGGACAGGCTCACCCCGGTCCCAGATTGTCATGATGCCTACCCCCGGGCATCAGAACCAAGGCCCTCAGCTCCGGGAGCAGGCATCCAGACATTTGTTTAAACCTCAGCAGCCCCGGCTAGGGGCTGTCTGGGTTCAGTCCTGGTGCCTGAGGCGCAGGCTCATCATAGAAATCAGTCCTGGCGCCATAGGCGCCAGGCTCATAGACTTTACTTACCTGATGCAGACCATGCTGCAAAAGAGTCCAAGCCTACATGAGGCCTGGATGGGACTATTTTGTTACAGGGACTATATTTTACTCGGGCGTGGCTCTAGGGAACTTCTTACCTGGAACTACTTTGGAGGCTATTTAAACCACTCCCGAACAGCAGCACATGCTTCGCGTTATTCTGCTTCCAGCAGCGTGACGCTCACCGTGCCTGCAGCCAGCATCCAGTCTTCTGCCATGCCCGCGTGCCTGCAGCCAGCATCCAGTCTTCTGCCACGCCCACCTCGAATCCGGAGCTCCTAGAATAAAGAAGAAGAAAAGGACAAGGATAGAAAACTAATTTATTTCAAATTCCTCACCTAATTCCGGAACCATTTCATCTCCGGACCTGGAAAGTACATCAGTCCTGCACGCATCGCTTCGCCAGCTCCAGCACGGCGCCATACTCACCAGTTCTCACAGCATCTTTCGATCTGGCACGGATGGGGACTGAGCACATCACCACTATTTCACCCTACTCACATGCTGGTCACCAGGATGCCCCTCAAGTCCATGTTCCAGCTCACTGGCCCTTCTGCAAGTAGCGTGGGGTGACCTTTCTCTCAGCCCAGGGACTATGTCAAAGCATGGCTGACGTGCATGTGTCCTGTGCCTGCATGCGGGTACTCATTGTAGGCATGCTTCCTTGCCCCTCCACCCCCCCTCTGCACCCCAATTCCACCTTAATACTGGTATGCTTCAATTCTGCTGTTGAGTACTTCCCTGTTCATGCGTCCTGCGTACATGCTAACTTCCAGCAGCCAAACTGAAGACATATGCTGTGTGGTACCTCCTTTGTACTTGATGAAGGGTGTCTCACTTGGACTGTGCAGAGGTCAGATGCCCCGCAGGGACATGAGTGCCCATTCATGCTCCATGTGTATTCCACTCATGCCCCTGTGTCCGTGACTGGATGATCATTGTAGTAGGAGTCCAGGGGGGCCAACATTGCCTGGCATTTCATCAGCCTTCCCATTTCCACTGTGGCTCAGTCCTGCGTCACACACATGTCTAGGATGTGACAGTCTGTGTGGGTCACAGGCCTCAGCCTGTGTAATGGCCAATGACTCTGTCCAACTGGTGTAGTGTCTTCTTCACACGTGGGTGTACTCCAGAGGTTTCATCATGTGTCCTGCTTACTGTCCCATCATCATTTGCTGTGTTGTCACTTGACTTACATGCTGCAGTTGATGCTAATCAACACTGTCTGTCAATACACAGGTCTATGTTCAGCCTTTTGATAACATGCTAGGCATCCCTGCATTTGCACTTGGGGGGAGGGGTGGTTTGCTTGTAGACATGCTACCCATTGAATGCACATTGCACGTGATGCCTGAAGTTGACCTTGCACTGCCTTCACATTTTCTGACACACATCATGAAGTTCTTGTACATGTAGATAGTGAGTAACGTACATATTTGCTGAACTGCATCGACCCACTTCATTGCAAACTGACACCTTTCGAAATGCCTAATCACAGAAGCAATTTCAAGTTGACCAGGCATGCATGGCAGCTTCTATTTTGTGTGTGACATGTCTGCTTGATGTGTTTGGTGTCTGTGTGTGTGTGTGTTGTGTGATTCTAACATGTGTAGTGACCTTTTTTCTCTCTACTTTTCAGATGATGTCGTAAAGCCAGAGGATGGTGTTGTCATGCCAGGCACAGGGTTGTTATCACTACAGCAACCCGGCACAAGTGGGGGTCAAGAGGTGGTAGGCCACGAAAACCCACATGTGCTACAGTCCATCTTTTCTCTGGCTGCCAATGAGTCCAGCCCTGATGACCACTCTGACGTCCATGTCGAGTTGGATGAGCATCAGGTCCATATGTCAGGGGTGAGTGATTCTGATGTGGGCACTCCTCTGTCCGCGACACCTGCACTGAGGGGTCAAACAGTCTTGGAACCTCGGCCTGTGGTGGATCGGGATGCAGTGTCACCCTCCACACCAGACACTGATGTGCCTGGGCCATCACGTCGACAGGGGCATGTAGTCGTGCAGCCGCGGGCGGTGCCAACACAACGAGGACACCCAGTCCTTGGGTCCCGCAAGGGTCAAGCCCAGCAACGCGGTGGCCACACGCAACCGCTGTATACTGACAGCAATGGAGGGGACAGCAGGGGACAGCAATGGAGAACATCGCTGAGAGCATGGAGCGTGTGGCCCAATCCGTGCTCCCCCCTGCTAGGCAGGTGCTTCTCCAGCAGCAGGCGGCACGGTCCATGGCCCGCTCACGCAGGCTCGGCATGGCAGCCTCAGACAGGGCACGCCAGGCTGAGATGGTGTCTTTGCGTCGAGCAATTGCTGCTCATGCAGAGGCACACATGGAGGCCCTGAGGGAGGAGTATGCTTCCCTCAGATCCACTCTGGGTATCCGTATGATGTCCCAGAGGGAGCGGGCAGAGGAGAGGTTTGCACAGCTTGAGCGTACCATCTCAGCTGAGCTACGTGCTTGCCGGGAGGTGCAACAGTTGTCCAGGCAGGCCTTGCAGGAGGAACTCTGTGTTACACGTGTTACCTTGCAAGAGGACGCACGCGTATCACTTGAGGTCCTGCATGCAGACCTACGTGTGATCGCCACACAGAACCAGGCTCACCCGCCCGGCATACTTGCTGCCGACGAGGGGCAAGCTGTGCTAGGCGTGGTCAGGCTCCTGTGCCACGTCCTCCTTTCCAGGAAGAGCCAGACTCGGATGACAATCTCCCACATAGGTCGGGCTGTGCAGGCGTTGAGCCCATGGAGGTTTTTTTTTCCCTCAACATCATTGCATGTGGGTGTTGAGCAGCACCCTGTACCTCCCCCCTCCTGGGTACCCCCACCCTGGGTCGTATATGGCCTTTTTTTATTTTTCTTTTAGTTTAGTTAGTTTAAGTTTCTATTTGATAGTTAGTTTAATTAGGTAATGTAGGTTTTTCATAGTTAGTGTAATTAGTTAATATAGTTTAAAATTGCTTGTCTGTTGTGCTTTCATGTGACGGTGTGGTGCTTTGTGGCTTTTGAAAGCATCCACTGTCTGTTCCAGCTGGGCCCTTCAAGCTTGTCTTGTGTATGTGTTTGCAGCTTGGGGTCCTTGACTCACATATGCCACTCCTGCTTCCCTTATCCATTGGCTCGCAAGGATGGTTCGGTGTAACAGCCTATTACACAAGGGCTTTGGACTGTCATATCTATGGCATGTCTGCTGCTGTCGAACTTGTGTTAACACCCCTAGTGGGGATGATAGGGGGGCTATTGACCACTGTTCTTCTTTCGCTAGATGGGGGGTTTCATGATTCATGTGTACATTAATTGATATGCATTGTGTAGTATGTTTCTTATCTTTACTGTACATGTGCACATGTTCCACACTTTGCCTGTGAAAGACGGACTGATGGTGTGATTTCTGATGTACGTCTCTGACATGGTCCAGTCATGAAATGCCTGAAGAGACACACACAGATTAATTTAAAGCATTAATCATGTGTTTCATGTCCTTTTTGCAGGGGTATGAGCCCCCAGACCACCTTTACCAGCAGACATGGGCCATTGGACGTCTGGAAGCTGGACACATTTGGTGGTGCTGACATGCGCATGTGTGCGCAAGCAGAGGCCAAAAACAGCTGACGTATTTCAAGGGACTCCAGGCAAGGTGAGCAGGACAGGGGGGCCACAACGCAGCAGACCTTCCACCTGGCCAGTTGCACATGCATGCTTAGTAGCGGCACTGACGGTGAGCTTGGACAAATATTGGTGTTGAAGCACACAATACAGCTGAGATGCGTTGGTGGACTAATGGCTAGTTGATGGGAAAGTTGTCTGGGGCACCAGCAGGGCCAGTGGCACATACCCTCCGGTCCACCATGGTCCATTGAGGCACTTGTATTAGCCATGTAGCATTCAGAGACATGGAAAGAAGCAGCTTACAGGGACAGACAGCAAGGGACAGACTCGTGTGCAGTGCATTTCATTACCATGTCGAATTTGACACATGCACTACCTACTTTATGTGGGTCATGGTGGAACACGACTTGTTCTGAAGTCATTCCTTGCTATATGCGTCTGGCTGCTTACCCAGGGAGCATTGCATGTTGTGTGATTCGTGACACATTGGTCTTCATTTGCAACGCACCCAGCGGCGCATGACTTACTGCATTGACTGTGTATGAACCATCACATGGATAATGTTATGTATGGTTACGAAGCATCCACACCAGATTGTTTGTTTGTAGAGTATTTTGTTATTTTGGGGCATATATGGTGGTGTGTTTGTGTGTTATAGGCACGCACAGATTAGTAACTGTGGCTCTCTTTGCAGCATTAAACTGCTCCTGTTACTGGACCTGAGAGTGCGCAGACAGGAGGCCAGCACTCACCCCAGAGATAAGTTTCTGTTTGTCTTCCATTTGAGTAATTTGTTACTATGTGCATGATGATAAGCTTTGGTGTACTTGTGTATGTGTTAATGCGAGTAGTACAGTTTTGTGCATTTCCTACTTTCCCATGTGAATCCTACTCCCCTCTCCTGCCCCTCATTCCGGTTATCCAGCATAGCAATGCCTGTCCCGACTGCATATCCCTGACCCTCCTTCCCCACCAGGGTCTCAGAGGCCTGTGTGGGTTTGACCTTGCAGGCACCCAGCCACGGTGGGCGTGGTTGGTTTGTGCCACTCCTGCACCTGTACACGGGAGCAGTGACAGTACACATCAGTTCGTGGTGCATTATTCTGTGTTACGTACCACACATGGTACACATCCTGTTGTGACATTATTTTACTGTGCTACCTTGTTTGTTACATCATTGTGGTAGTACTTGGGCTTTGTGACATACTGCTACTTCAAGTCATCTACTGGAGGGTCTTCTGGTTTGTTTTGCTGCCTGCAGGCTTTTTGCTTGGCTTCTGTGTTGGCCTGCTTTGAGTTCTCTTTGATGTGGTGTTTTTGCAAGTCAAGGTGGCCCCTGAGGGTGCTGGACACTTTTTGCACACAAGGTGGGAGATGGTGACAAAGGGGAAGGGTGATCCTGTGGCCAGGGAAACTTCAAGGATGAAGGCTAGATAACCCAGGTGCAGTTGTTCAGTGGGTCATGGTGATTTGTGAGGGAGGGGGCGGTGTTTTGTTGTTGACAGTTGCCTTGCCCTACAGTGTGATGCACACCCTGATATTTTAATTGCAGTATCCATGATGTATTCTGCTGATCAATGCCTGTTCATGTGTTGTGTTTACCTTTCAGGTGTGAGGGAATAGTTGTGGCTTGACATGCTGGGGTGTACACATGGTGAATGTTCACATGTGATGTGTAGAGGAAACTGATGGTCACTTGATTGCACATGCATATATTGAGTGCATGTCTCTACTGACCCACACACTCGCTCTATGATCCACTACATGTACAACCACCCTTCCATGTCCACATGTACACTCTGTTTGCCTTCTGGTGCCCACTGTGTCCCTGCAGCACATGATCTATGACCAATTGTGGATCCTGTACATGCGTAATTTGCTTTTTGATGTAGTTTGTCGCTTGGATGTGATGCTCCGGGTGTGCGTCACACACAATGGCTTTTCACAATGCTGTGCACTGAGCAGTGTGTTGCATGAGGTGGGCACGGCACACAGAGGCTGCAGTATTGATTTTGCAATGCACAATGTGCATGTAGACAGGCATTCGTTGTTATGTTACAACTACAGCTGTTGGAATGCATTTGGGTATGACTTCTTTTGGGTGGGAGGTTGTTGGTCAGTCATTTCATCTGATTCCATGTCAGGCATCATTGTGTGATGCCACTTTACATTTTTCACATGTCAATGTGTACCTTATTGGTACTGTGTTGGTGTATAGCTATTACTTGCCATGTCATGTTGTGGTTTGGGAGGGTTTGGGTGACATAGCAGTGATATTCATGGCCTGTTTTGCAGGTCTGTGTGATTCACACCTTGCATGTGTGCCTTTTGGTCACACAGGATTGGTTATGTTTAAGTAGCTAGGGATGCACACAATGTGGCACTTCCATGGCAACATTCTCAGGGTGGTAAGGCTGTGACAGTTGACTGTCTCTTTGTCATCATCGATTGTCACCTCGTATGTGCCAGGCCTGTGTGCACTCCGCAGGGGTGGGAGTTTAGGTGAAAAATGTGGCCACAAGCTGGGTCTGGGCTGCCTCGCCACGTGCCCTGTCCCCTCCCATGGGCAGCACCTGTGGCTGTGGTTGGGGATGTGGGGCCACCACCATGTCAACCAGTACGCTCTGCCGTGTTGCAACATTGTGCAGGGCACATGCTGCCACAATGATCCTGCACACTACTGGGGGTGCATAGAGTATCTGCCCGCCAGAGCGGTCAAGGGAGCGGAAGCGTGACTTGAGCACTCCGAATGTGCGCTCCACTATGGCCCTGGTTGCAATATGGGCAGCGTTGTATCTTACCTGGGGTGGTGTGGTGGGGTTCCAGATTGGCGCCATCATGTGGTTGCTCAGAGGGTAGGCACTGTCCCCTGGAGAGGTGATGATGGTTGTGATTATTGGGGTTCGTGTATTTGTGTGTGAGTGTGACATGCATGGATGTGCACAGGCATTTGTACTCACCTAGGAGCCATGTGTCGCCATGCTGGCCAGCTTCCAGGGCCCGGCTCAGGGCGGACATTCTGTATATGAAACTGTCATGGGTGGAGACAGGGTAGTTTGCATAGACAGAGGTGATGATTCCCTTTGCATCGCATACCACCTGCACGTTGATGGAATGGCAGTGCTTGCGGTTTCGGTAAATGTGCTCACTGGCCCTAGGTGGACATAGGCCCACATGGGTGCAATCTATGGCACCAAGCACTTTGGGGAAGTGTGCCACCCTGTAAAAGTCCTGGACAACGGCCTGCCTTTCTGGGCATGTATATGTGCCTGCGGACGGAAGTGGCATGCTGTCATGATTGCCAAGACCTGGTGCAGGCAGCGTGACTGCGTGGCCTGTGAGACCCCCCCCACTATGGCAGTAGTCCGCTGAAATGACCCAGTGGCCAAAAAATGCAGGACATTGAGCACCATCTCCAAGGGGCTCAATGCTTGGGAGCAGAGGGTGGGGGATTTAAGGTCATCTTCCCACTCCCTGACCAGGTCTAGGATGATACGAAGTGGAAACCTATACCTGCCGTAGACCTGGTCATCAGGCATCTCAAAAAGGCTTGTCCGGGGTGAAAAAATGCTTGCCCTGGCTATTCCCCTCCTGCGGTGTCCCACGATCAGTGCTGCGACAAATGGGGCATTCATCGTAGCAGTATATACGTGTTTGTTGTTTGCACACACTTTTATACTGTGCGCGGGGACGCTTCCGCCTGCCTTCCTGTGGCGGACGCGTTGACGCCTATGCGCGTCTTTTGCCATGCGCAGGTTTCCCGTATTCAGATCCATGAATACGGGTTGTTTGCGTGCGTGTGGGCATTCCGTGTAGTTCCCTGCAGTACTTCCCCAGTTACGCCTTCTTTTTCACGTGTTATTCCTCATTCTGCGTGTTACGCCCACTGTTCCGCCCACTTTTGTTGTGTGCGCCGCGCTATATGCGCTTTCGCTGTGCGCGTAGCGCACGCCGTTTGATGACGTGTGCGCCCGTGTGCGCCATGCATGGATTTAGCACACAGCCAGTGGTATAAACGCGCAGCGCCTTCCTTGAATCACACGCGTGCGAGTGCGCTTGCTTTCTCACGCTTGCGCCACCTTGTGCCTGCTTGTGCTGGCATTTTCAGGCCCACGTTGGTTCCATGAATCGGCCCCTATGAGTTTTCTGGTGGACCAGGCTAAGTGGTGCATCCTCTTTATATGTCTCAGTAGAGAGATGAAGAACGTTCTCTATTAGCTTAATCGTCAAACAAGGCAACAGCCCATTGAGTTCTTTCGCAATATCTCTTGTGGCCATTTCCTGTTCTTTATTCATCAAGACATCACTTTCATTTACTTCGTGCTGGATGGGTCCTTTTCCTACTTTGTCGTTCTCATTTACCGGAATGCTCGAGGCTATTTTAGGGAAGTAGTTGGTCATTACACTCAGCTTAGTGGGCATAGTCTCTGAGTGTGTCACTCCACTAATTACTTTTCTTGTATCTTTTTCCCTCACACCCCCACGTTTCTGTTGCAGACCAGTAGTTGTTATTGTCTTAGGAATACAGGTCCGATTTCCTCGATGTGGAAAGTGTCGACTAGGTGAAGTTAACAAAGGATGAATTATAGAATTATAGGGTTAATTGTTATTTTTGCATGCTTCATTTTGTCTCGTCTATAAGGGGTGGACATAGACCCACCGTTATCGATATCAGTGCAGATCGCTGTATCTAGAAGTTGATCAACGGTCATCATTTATTTCTCAGGGACTTTCCTTAGAGATTGGGCATCGGTCTCGGTTGTTTCTAAAATGTTTTCAGTTATGTCAACCACATCGCAGTCAATGTCAGATATGGTTTATAGTGATAATCTCGAAAGCAAAAATGTTGAAAGTCATTTTTGCGAAAAAATAATGTCGAAAAATAAAAAATCGAATTTCTTTTTAACTATGTTTTTTATTCGAAATGGGGGGGTTCCCCCCAACCCACCCTTTTTTTAAAAATCTTTTTTTTACTCATGAAACCCCCCAAAAAATATATAAATTAAAAAAAAATCGATTTTTTATTTTTACGACATTATTGTTTCGATATTATTGTCATTCAACCTTTTGTTTTCGAAATTATGACCGACCACCGTCAGATATTGCTTCTGCTTCCATAGTTTAAGGAAGTCAGTGTCTAGCAATAGGCTGGTCAGCTTTGTACTTACTAAGTAATCAGTTTTAACGATACATTCAAAATTAGTTAGACATCTTTTCTGTGCACTGAGATCGCAACTCTTCCATAACAAGTATCAATGCAATATTCGTGCAAATGTTAGTGCTTTTAAAAAAACAGAAGTACTGATACAGATACAGAGGCAGTAAACTCAAATAAATATCACTTAAACGACACAAAAAAAAATAACACTTAAACAATACACTAAAACAGTCCTATGGCACCTTCTGTAAGCTAGACAGTGCTGTTAGAAAAACTAAGAATTAAGCAAGCATTACACTTGTGGTAGCACCTTAAGTTGTACCAGCACTACACAGCTAGCAAGCGCCAATGAGTGTGTGAGCTATTGTGACAGGACAACAAGAATACTACAAAGCAGATTACTATAGCTCAGAGGGGGCTTTCATAGTTCCTATTTAAGTTACACTTGTGAGTTCAGATATGTATTACCGATACAGCTACCTATAAGGAGAAAAGACACTGCAAATGCAGGGTACGTTTATATACGATATGCTGTTATGAACTATGTGTATTTCATGAGCCGGTCTCCCAGGACAACACTATTCAGCATGTTAGAACACTTTCAGCCAAATAAAGAGGTAAGCAGCCTTACCATGTTCGTTTGTTATCTGCTATAAAGGCATATGCAGGCACTGTGTTCCAGTTCTGTAGCTCTCTGCGTATGTGCACAAAGGACTATTCACGTATAGATGCTATTCAGCTGATGTTCAGTGAAGAAACTTACTAAGGGAGTTACAGAGGTTTCTGGGGAATTCACTTGTGCTTAGCGTAGTTGACTACACTCTAATCGTTACTATGTATCAAGGGAATAACAATGGCAATACTCTAACACTCCACAGCCCAGAGCCCTCAGACCACAGGACAGCAAGGCCCGTGGCCGCTGTATTTTGTAGGTGGTGATGCGGAGGGGGGCAGGGCTTCATGTCTAATATCAAAACAAAAAAAGACAAATGGATATCTATGAAAAAACTAAATATTAAAAAGTCCAATTAGCTATTCATTCTTCAGTAAAGTTCTGGATTGACCGCAGTGAGTACCAACTATGTAATTCAATCAACTGCTCGTTCTCCACTAGGTTTAGCAGCAGCGGCAGAGGGGAGAGACAGAGTTTCTAACAGCAGGACAGAATTTGCACGTGTGGTGCGTGCGACCGCTGTATTTTGTAGGGAGTGATGCGGGCAAGGGGTGGTGCTTCAGGTCATGTAATTCAATCAACTGCTCATTCTCCACTATTTAGCAGTAGCGGTAGAGAGGAGAGACAGAGTTTCCAACAGCAAGACAGCACTTCCATGCACTTCCTCAGTGAGCACGCGCTGGTAAGTGTGACCGCTGTATTTTGTAGGCAGTGATGCGCCATGTGCAGGCAGAGGGTGGGGCTTCAGGTTGCCTCAGTGCTGTGGGGAACAGGAAAAAAAGACATACAGGAACAAAAAGAGTTATTATATTAGTAGATATGATGTTGTAATGGTGTGTAAGGCCATTAGTATCTTTGAGTATTAAAGTATTAAATCATCAGTGAAATATTTAAATGTTTTGCAAGTGTTATTAGAAAAGCATGAGTCCCATACGTTAATGTAGTGTCCTTACAATCTGTTTTAGGCTGGACTTTGCAATTTATGTATTGGTTATTGCAAGTTAGAACACTGTGAATATTTCTAAATGTTGAATGCAGTGTTTGAGAATGTGTCCGGTTGAGTGGAGTGTATCATGTTTGTGGAATTAGATGTTTCAGTGCAGAGTATTGCACTAAAGGTACTAAATGCTTTGCTATGTTAAAATGTAGCAATGTCACCATGCACCATGCTAAAATGCATAGGTCATGCTATTTTTATTCTTTGATTGCGGTGACTGATCACCACTCCAAGTGGGAAATATTAGAATGCATTTCTAGCATATACATCAACATACGTGTACAGTATGCTGGGGGCTGGTAGGTGTATCATTGCTCGGTGTGAATTGATGTTCACTCAGTTGGGTGATGTGCATGAGAGTTATGAGTGAGAGTTAGCACTTGAAGTTAAGCACTTTGGTGTAGAGATTTAAGTGCTTTAAACATTTTGTAGATTTGCAGGCACATAGTGCGTAAATGTTGGGAGAATGAGAGAACAAGAGAGAGTACTAGAGATGGGTTGTAGATGCATTTGGTGTATCGGAGTAAACTTTGGAACATTAGCACACAGAGTGTTAAGGCCTTTAAGTTTAATGAATTTGTAGTGAGTGCACTAGATTGCAGGGAGTTTTGTGGTGAAAGCACATAGTGTGTTAGTTGCCGAGCAGCCATGATTGTAGGTCAAGCACATGGTGTGCAGTATTTTAACTTTTGGGGTTATTCTGAGTATTTAGCCTCATGCACCTCTTCTGACACAAGATGTAGCCTAGAGCCAGTGAGTGTTTTAGCACTGGAGCATTTATCAGTTTTTTCTGGCCATAGCGGTTTCCGGAGATGTCCTGGCAGTTTATATTGAAGTGGAGTGTAGGTATTACAATTTGTGGTATGTAGATTAAATAAAATTATGATGAGTAGTAGAAATATTTGATTTTAAATTGAATTTTTAGTTGCCCATACATGGAAGTAGCTGATCCATGTTGGTGTAATAGTTTGCTGCTCTACCTCGGTAGTTGTGGTGGACAATGTTTTTGCACATCCAGGCTGGAAGAATGACCAACCTTGGTTTGTATGCCTATTTAGCACACCATATCATTATGGTTGCATTGTTTTGTTTTCATTGTGCTCTTTGTCTAGTTTGTTGCTTTTCTGTCATTTTCTGCCTTCTTATTGCTTTCTTTCAGGAGAAGAGGTGGTGTTCGATGTTTTGAATTGTGGATGTCAGCCAGTGGTCGAAGTGTATGAAAAGAAGTAGTGGAACTATGTTCCCTGCTGGCCTGACCCTGCTCCCCACAAACCCAATTGCCACAAACCCTCCCACAAACAACACGCCCCCCCCAAACACTTGCACCTGCTGTTTAAGGGAACGTTCAGTGCAGTGCACTGAAAGGGAAGGTTTCAACTTCTTCCTACACATTTATTTTAAAACAAAACCATTCCAGAACGGTTTCTTTTCAAAATAAAAGTATAGGAGCTGTACAAGGTCATTTAAAAAAGTATAGGAGCACCGCTCACTTCGACCACTGATGTCAGCTTGATGGTGCGTGTTAGCTTGTTGGTTGGTCAATGTAAGCATGGTGGTATTTGTTATTGTGAATATCAGCTTAGTGGTGATGTTCCTGATTACAGAGTTGGAGTCTCTATTGTTGGAGTGAGGATGTGTTAGTAGTAGCAATCCTGGGCTTGGCATTGGCAGCCCCAGGCAGAAAGAGTAACGTTTTTGTTTAGAGGGTTTGCGGATGTTACAAGTTGGTTTTGTCCTAGTGTGGGCAGATTTGTCTTTTTGTGGACAGAATGTTCTCAGGTGTGGCAGGCCTGAGGTTGTGACATGGCAGGTCATGGCAAAAGGAGTTTTTGTTTCTCGAGATGTTTAATATCCTGTCATGTTAGGTTTGGTGTTTAGTTGGAGAGAGCCTTTCAGAGTGTGAGTAGTATTTCTGTTGTTTCTTTTTAGAAAGAGAGGTGTGTAGTCATGTGGAGGATTATCTAAAGTGAGTGTGTGCAATAGCTAATTAAATGAATGGAATGTATAATGTACAGGGACCAGAGTTTTCCAAGGATATCAGCTGGGGACTGCAGCATGGGAGCCCTAACTGGAAAGATGTGCCTGCCATTTTCTCCTGACTGATCTTTCTACCTAAATACTGCAACAATATAGAAGCTTTCCATTTGTGTCTACCTTGGTC
Source organism: Ambystoma mexicanum (assembly GCF_040938575.1). Lineage (NCBI taxonomy): Eukaryota > Metazoa > Chordata > Amphibia > Caudata > Ambystomatidae > Ambystoma > Ambystoma mexicanum. The sequence continues at coordinate 731,556,839 of NC_090930.1, forward strand.
CTGCGTCGTACCTGAGTGTTTCCTTACTTCCATCCGGCCCAAGATGCATCACTTATGCTTAACACCTTGATCTTATCGGCACAGTCAAGGGAAAATCCTCCACTGTTTGCTCTATTTGTCGATTTTAAAGAGGCTTTTGACTCAATCGATAGGCAACTTTTATGGGTTAAATTAAGGAGGTGAAACATAGCTGGGTGGCTGCTCACCCTCCTGATTCAATTGCATGAGGAGACGACTGTTCATATGAATGTGAGCAGCATGGGCACTTTAACTATATGAGAATGCATCCTTGCGCCCATGCTGTTCAAATTGTATTTAGGAGATCTAACTGGAAAGCTGGCCAGAGTTAATAATGTGCCGCTAAAAATGGGACAATTCCACATACTGTGGTTGGTGTATGGCAGTGATCCCCAACTTGTAGCTCGGGAGCAACATGTTGCTCACAGCACCCTAAATTATTGCTCGCCAGTTGCTCTGGGCCATGGTGTGGAGGCCTAGAAGGAGGTGTTGAGGGGATGAGACCTCAGTAGCAATATAGCCAGGACAGAGTCCTGGACAGTGCGAGAATGTTGGCCAATGAACCTGCTGTGGTTTCAGCTGGCTTATTGGTTTATACCTGCAAGATTTGTGTTTATTTGTACCATGCAAATTATTTTTCAATAAATGTCTTTACTAATTATAGCAGTGTAATTTTTAAGCCGAAACATGTCTAGGGATGCTTGTGGGCTCATGCAAAAAGGGTATGACCAAACAGTTCTGGCTGGACCGCCCTGTTTGGTGTGGGACCACCGCTGATTTGCATATGGTCTTTCCTCTTTTGTAATGGCTTAGCAGGTGAAGAACGCTGGTCTGGATGTTTGCCAAAAGCAATGACAGAGGTTAAGATTATTTCTAAACCATCCAGCTATCACCTCTTTTGCTTTGCTATTGTTAAAACCCTGTCATATTCAGATACTTTGCCCAGCTGACAAAAGTATTGTATGGGAGGATTGGTCCAAGCGACCCCCCTCCCCTGCGGCCCCTTTCCCTTGTGAAGTCCATGGCTCGTCGGGGGTTCCCCCTGCCACCAGGGCCCAGGTGGCGGGTGGACCACTGGCTGAAGACATTGACCAAACATGCTGTATTTAGCTAGGCCCTGGAAACCATTTAGTGAAATCAAGATGGTTTGAGCCCTGTGCACCACAGCGCGGCCCCCACCCCTGGAGAGTCTCACTTGTCCCTGTGGCTACAGCTCCCTGGCGGATCCGCTGAGAGCCCGTTCCCACGAACAGACGGACATGAGCTAGTGTTAGATACCAACACTGTAACATTTCACCTTCCGCAGTGTATCGCTGTTCCCAGTATGACCCGGCCAGCAGGGCCGGGGTGGAAAAGAACTGTAAAATGGTCCCCTGACAAAAGGAGAGCCCCCAAATACTAATGAGCAAACTACCTGTGATGAAACTTTTCTCTCCATGACCTTTCTGATTAAAAACCTGTAACCTCCATGAAGATGGCAGAATGTGTGCTTATATGACATTCGGGGTGAAGTACCCACATCCCGTAGCTATGCGCAATTGGTAAAAGTGTCCCGGGGTTTTCATGTTATTTGTTTCACCGAGAAAACTGCACCCCAAGGTCCCATGCCATAACTGAACAAATGCTGCTAGAGTGCAAAGGAAGACAAATACAGCCCTATTGGGAGCTCATGCAAGTGGTGCACGAAAATGCACAATATGTATGTCCAAGCTCACCATGTGTCACTGCCATCAGTCTTATTAGCGGGTTGTTCCTGCGTGCTCCACCAACCTTACTACTACCTCGCTTACCGCACATGTATAGAAATGTAACAAAATGTTGTGGTTGTTAAATACTTAGCATATAGGTAACGCATTTTAAATGGCCATGTAAAAGGCACTAACAATGTCAAAAACATAAGCTTTGAAAAGACTCAATGAGTATTGTATATTATGTGAATGTTTATGCCTCTTCCACTTAAATCTGCAACACACGAGGAAAATACCTTTGTGAGCATATGAAAGGCCATTCCCCCTTCCTCCCCATTGAAGCCTGCCAGACGAGGAAGCAGAGGCCTGTGCTGCTCTGCTCCACCTCCCCCAATTCGGCTGGAGCCGCTTCAAACATTCACATTCCCCCGCAGCACCCAAGGCCACGGCCTGCCACCTGAATTATTTACAACCCAGCAGTAAACCCCGGCCTTAAACACAGATCCGAAGGCGCCCTTTCTTAGGCTCCACGACCCACCGGCTCACCTTAGGTTAATGGCCCCTGTAAAATTAGGACACCCAATATTATAGCAACACTACAGGAACACATTCATAATGACTTCTAACGAGACATCATAACTCGGACAGCCCGTCCCGTGCCCTGAGACCCAACCTCGCGACCTATGATACCCGGTCAACAAGACAATGGCAACCATGTATTGATGTATCACCAAAAGACCCCACTCTAGGTGCATTCCTCCTGTGTTGCATTAACCTGTAGAATAACCTATTGGAAGATTTATCGGGGAAGATAATATTGCAATGTTGAATGACTGCGGTGTGCGTGGCCTTAGGGCAGAAAGCCAGGGAAGACGTTCATCACGGACACTGGCCACGGCTGGCACAACAACACCGTCCGGATGAGGCCAGCTGACCTGCCCAGCCCAGCCCAGCCCATGAGGGTAACCAGTGACGTCCATCGACCACGGCAAACCACATCGCAGCAGCACCTATAGTTAGTCGTCGCCACCCAATCCCCACGAACTTGTGCCCCCTATAGCATGTAGGTTCTTATGACGCTTTTTGTAAATATATACGCCTGTCTTTGCTATTGTCAGACAGAGCGCTCTCGGAGTTTGCAGAGTCCTTTGCATGCCCTATTCTGATTGATAAACTCCCATTTAAGCTCACCCGCACTTTGTCTTAGCCTTATTCCCATCTTGGGAGAGTCCATTATTGTCTCTCATAAAGGGGAGAATCGTGCTATCTGGGGGACGCACGCCTTCAGTTGTGACCCTGACAGCGTGATGATTATTTTCTCTTAATATATATATATCCCTACCGTCCCCTTTGGCACGAAAATCTCCGGTCGAAAAGGGATACGCATGGTGCGCCGGCTCCGGGAGGCTGCCCGCCAATGGCGACCGGTACGCTCAGAAGTGCGCACTCAACAGAGAGAGGGTACGGGATCCCGGTTGAAAAATCCCCTTTGAGTACCGCTCGCCGGAGCCGGGGCTGACCGTTGAGCGTACGGCAACACTGCCTGGACGGACCCAGTTTCGGAGACTCTCGGTTCAAGACGGGCATGTGAGTATTAAGTGCGAGCGACCATAAAGGGAGTAGGCGAGGAAAAAATAGGACAGGGAACGAGGCTGGTTGAAAGGGGACACTTTGGGACTACTAAGAACCACTCTAGACTTTCTTTACTTTTTCTTTTCCTATGGCCATTAGGATCAAGAGGTGAAAAGAGATAAAGAGACGGGAACCTAGCTGCGCGTGGGGGTTGAAGGCGGCGCCGCATAGTGCTATCTTGACTAGTACTGGGAATATATGAAGAAGTGGAAAATGAGATAAAGGTGTCTGGTAAAGGAAGACACGGAGAATACATTAGTGACTGCTATTTTTTCTATTCTTCTCTCTGGGTTTATGGGGAAAAAAAAACAGGGTTAGTACAAAAAAAAAAAAAGATAATCTAAGTAGAAAGACGAGTTTATATCAAAACTACAAGACGAATTCATATCAGATTAAGACGGAAAGGGACAGCTAGCAAGGGAGGAAAGGGATTACAAATTGAGCAATGTATAGAGTGTTGCCTATGGGTGTGTAAGCATCGTATGTGCCAGAACATATTTGTCACGATGAATGTGTAAAGGTGTTCATAAGTGCATAATTATGGTGTGGTTATGGTAAGTGTGACCAGAAGAAATTTTACAAGGAAGAGCGCAATGCGGTAAAGTGATTGTTTCCTTTTGATTCTTTGGATAAAGTTGCTGAAGATATTGATGGTGTACGAAGGGTGGTTTGCTTTTGTATGTGCCCCCTAAAGTATACAGAATAGAGGCTGTGCGTGGCCATTCTTATATTGTACAGGTGGCGGAAACACACGCAGGTCCCCACGCGCAGTAATACACAAATACTTAGATACATCTGGTGATACATCTATATAAAGATATATATAAATATACCTCAGTATCGAGCAACCACGAGCTATGGGGGCAGAAACACCATTATCACATATTTGTAAGAATCTACCTGGGTACGCTGAACGCATTAAGAAATATCACAATCAGTGGATCACAGAGCTGAAGGGGGAAGGATTACCCCAAATATGGCCCGAAGGGGGATCATTTGACAAGAGTGTCCTAGATATGGTAGCTACATGCATTTGTTTAAAATACAAGGGGAAGCAGCTACATAATAGGAGAGAAATATTACGATATGGAGATTGTTTGAAGAAGTACCCCCGCCTAAGAAAAGGGAATTAGGTACTGATCTACCATCTACCACTGACAATCCATTACTGATACCAAAAGATGACAAGGTGTTGCCAGAAGGGGAGCCACCGGTAGAGATAACTAGGCTGTACCCAATACTAAATAAGCCAGTGCCCACAGAAGGATACAGTGACCCAACATATGTACCCCCAACAACAGTCACTAGGACTCAAGGGCCAACAGCACACCCACCGTATGAGAGTCATAGAGAGCGAAACCAGGTAAGTACACCAATAGTGAACATAGAGAAACTAACAGAAGACCTAGAGTCCAGGCTCTCTATAGCAAAAGATGAGCTCTCGAGGATAAAAAGTATATGTGAACAGACTGCGATTAATGCTGCTAGGTCAGAGCCCACATCAAGAGCGCAGAGTGAGAATAAAACCATTGAGGAGGGGTAGAAGAAGGAGGAAATATTGTTTAGGATACAAGAAGAACCGGCCCGAATAATTGAACTAGAGGGGAGGGAGGAGCGCACTGACGATGAGACAAGGACTACAGGAGGTAGAGGGGAGCTATTGTGTGATATAGGAGAAGACTTAGAGGAAAGTGAAAGACTAAGCATGGCAATGGGAGGAGGAAGTGAGGGGTTGGATGGCGCATGTTCAGGGAGAACCATGGAAGAAGAGTGGGCAGGACGACTAAGGAATAGGTTGGGGAAAATGGCACCACTGGGAAAAAACGGAATGAAGGTGAGTGCAGATAAGACAACAAAGGGGAGGTTACAACTCCCACTAATACACAGGGGAGGAGGGAGGCCAAATTACATACCTTGGGCTCAGATGGATAAGGCCAATTTGTTAAAGTTATTGCCCCCGCTATCAGGAGGGGCAAGCAAGTGGATATATGCATTCGAGAAAAACACAGATGGGGTACCTCTAGCAATAGGTGATGTGAAGAGTCTGCTACTATCAGCAGTCGGGGATCAAGCTGACAGAGTATGGGTAAAGGCTGGCTTCCCGGGAGTAACTTTAGACTGCGATCGCCATGATGGCGCCTCTTTCAACACAGTACGTGCCAGGGTGTGGGACGCCTTAATAGAGACGTTCCGAGACACCCCAGATTTGCAGTCAATAATGCAATGTACAATGAATGATGGGGAAGATGCTATGGATTACATTTTTCGGGTCCAGGAGATGTGGAGAGCAGAGACGGGCACGCCCTGGTATCAATCAACATCATTATTCTACTTCATAATAAAGAGGGGGCTCCCTAAAGAAGTACAAAAAGCACTTGACAAAATCACAGGTATTGAAGCAAAAGGATGGCCCGAAATACAGAGCATAGTAGTCCACCACTGTAAACGAATAAAAGAGCGGGAAAAGGAGATAGCGCAGAAAAGATTGGCAGACGAGGCAAAATTAGTACAAACGGAGCTGGTGAAGGTCGCTGCAGCAGTAGCCGCGCTCCCACACAACAGGGAGGGAGAAGAGGAGGAGGAGGGGCTGGTAGCAATACAGGGGCAGATGGCAACGAATTGGGCAGGAGTAGGGAAACGACAGTGGAACGAGCAGGAGCAGAGTGGAGGTCTGCAGTGGCAAGAGTGGGCCCCTCGAGGGGGACGAGCTGGGTACAGGGGTCGAAGAGGGGGTGGACAAGGGTACAGGGGAATGGGAGGAAATGGATGGCAAGGTCCCAGAGGTGTGCAGGGAAGCTGTTGGAACTGCGGGAGGTGGGGGCACTTTTCCAGAGAGTGCAGGAGTAGAACAAACAACGGATTTCCAGAGATAGAACACTATGGCAACCCTCACCTGGGAAGCCCATATGGTCTCCCAATGGGGCAAGAACAAAGGGAACAAGAGCAGGGGTACCCAGAGCAAAGGCAAGTGCATCACTACAGAACACAGAATCACCCACAAAACAATGACACTATCAACTACACCCCAGGCAACCCTTTTGCAACAAATGCAAATGGAGCCCCAGCACCAGCCCCCTATAGTGGTGTGTCAGTAGTTTCAGGAAGTGTGTTCAACCAGGGGGGGACAATAAGACAACCAGCATAGGACAGCCCACAGAGAACACTTGCGTGTCCTGTTCTATCTACAACCTATGATGCAGCAGAGGAACCATTGGTAGGGGCGCAGATAGGAGACAAGCAGTTCATATTCATGGTGGATTCGGGAGCGGAGAAATCATGTATTCGGGAGGGCCGGTTTCCGTTATCTAACCGGAAGTTAGAGACGCAGGGGTTCTCTGGGGCTGTAATTGAAGTTCCTTACACAGAAGATTTGGATGTGACAGTGGGGGGTAAAACGGTAAAGACACCCTTACTGTATTATGAACAATCGCCAATAAACCTGCTCGGAAGGGACCTTCTTAGCAAGCTTAACATGACAATATCATTTACAGAAAGAGGGATAGTGTGCTCGACACCAGGAATATGCCCATTACGTGTAATGCTGGTAGTGCAGGCTCGGACAACGGCACTGGAAATACGTGGCATGCCAGTGGACGAGAGAATGTTCATCGGAGGCTTAAAAACGCTGGCCCAAGTAGTCCCCGAGCTAAAAAAGATGGAGTGGCAAATACCCGCAGAATTCATCTTCCGCCCAATAGTGCGCCCAGACATAGCACCAGGGTCGGTGGTATCCTTAGACCTGCATGCTGTCCAGGTGTCAGCAAAAAGGATTGCAGTGATTGGGATGGACATAGATGGGTGTGAATGGCGCACTGTACTGTGCATCAATGCTAATATTGCCCTATGGGACTTATCTGATGAGGACCTCTTTTCTGATGTGGAAAATGATGGCGAGATAATAATGGAAATAGCAATGCCCTGTGACATTTTGATTCAGACTAGACAAATTCCCGTCCAGTTGATGGCAGTGGTGGGAATGCCACCGTCCTTTTTTGACGATGACATGCGACTAGTGCCAAACAATCTGTGGACAACAGGCCCCCATGATGTAGGGTTGTTGCATGGAGTGACACCAGTGGTAATAAAGCTCAAACAAGGGGCAATTTTGCCCCGAGTGAAACAATATCCATTGTCCCGCGAAGCTGTGGAAGGGATAAAAGAGACAATAAATGCATTGTTAGCACAGGGGATAATAGTGCCTTCAAACTCCCCATGTAACACCTGTATATACCCGATCAAAAAAGCAAAGGGAGGGGCTTGGAGGATGATCCAGGATTTACGCCCCCTAAATGACGTCATACAGAAAGAGTTCCCTTTAGTTCCGAACCCTGCTTCAATATCATGCAGCATCCCAAAAACGGCATCACATTTCACAGTGCTTGATTTGAAAAATGCATTCTTCTCCATCCCCTTGGCAGAAGAGAGCAGATACCTGACAGCATTCACATTAGGGGGAAAGAAATACGAGCATTGCAGATTACCTCAGGGATACGGTGAAAGTCCAAGTATATTCAACCACATACTACACGAAGACCTGGGTAATTTATCAGTTGAAAGCACGATCATTCAGTACGTGGACGATCTGCTCGTCTGCGCACAGAGTGAAGAGACGTGTAGGAAAGACTCAGTAATACTTTTGACGCTGCTGGCGAATAAAGGGTACAAGGTGGACAAGGGAAAGCTACAATACTGTCAGACAGAGGTGCTGTACCTGGGACAGCTGATATCAAGAGACGGGAAAAGAATAATCCCTGACAGAGTGGAAGCAATAAGGTCAGTGAGAGAACCCACAACAGTGAAGGAGATGCAGAAATTCTTGGGAATGTGTAACTATTGTAGAGCATTGATATTAGATTATGCAGCCTACACCAGGCCATTACTGCAAGCACTCAAGGAGGCCCAGCAAGAGAACAGGAAAATAGAGTTGTCAGAAGAGATGAGTGACTCGTTTAAGTCACTAAAAGAGCTGATTTCGAGTGCTCCAGTACTCGCCAATCCTGATTATGAGCGCAAATTTTACTTGTTCTCACATTGTAAGGGAACCCTTATGACAGCTGTACTGACACAAAAGACTTCCCTAGGACACAAACCATTGGCTTACTATAGTGGCACATTGGATGCAGTGATGCAAGGCCACTTCACGTGCGAGCAATCTCTCGCCGCTGCCGCGTTCGCCATTGAGAAAAGTGCCACAATAGTAATGGGGTGCCCTGTCACGTTGTTCGTGGAACACTCATTATTTGCGATACTTGAAAGATCAAAAAGTACACTGACCACACAGTGAGCAACTGCCTATGAAATAATATTGTCCAGCGCCAATATTCACGTGGTACGGTGCAGGACAGTAAACCCGGCAACATTCATCACAGAACCATGCACACTAGAGGACATGCAAGAACACAATTGTGCAACTTACACAGGAGAACCAGGGGAGGGCACGGTGGTGTACGAAAATGCCCTGAGCGAGGGGGAGGTGTACTTTGTGGATGGGTCAGCGTCCATTGACATGGACACAGGAGAGAAACATGTGGGATTGGCAGTAGTGAGGCTAGAAGAAGGTGGGTATGAAGTACTAGTACAGTATCGCCTTCCATCACATTTCTCAGCACAAGCAGCAGAACTTATTGCCCTAATAGAAGCATTACATGCAGCTAAAGGATGTGCAGTAACAATATATACAGATTCAGCCTACATGACGACGACAGTACACGGAGGTCTAGCCCGGTGGGGGCGGAGGGGGTTTCGAAGGGCAGATGGGACCCCGGTGCAACATGCAGAACTACTGAAAGAATTGATTGAGGCCCTAAAAGATCCAACAGTGGTAGCAATAGTGAAGTGCCAAGCCCATACGTCCAACACAGACGTTGTATCTTTGGGGAACGCGGCAGCAGACGCTGCTGCCAAGGAAGCTTCATATTTTGAAAGACATGGAGCGGGTGAGTACCTATTACAGCACAAGACGAGCGAAGAGCTTCCAGAAGGATACAATGCCATGCCCATATCACAAATACTAGAGCTGCAGGAAGGGGCCACTTGTGATGAAAAGATGGTGTGGGAAAAAAGAGGGTGCAGCCAATCGGCAACAGACTTACTATGGTGACAAAATAACTCAGGAAAAGTAGTAATGCCCGTCAAACTGTTAGAGATAGCATTTCAGCAATTACACTTTCCCGCGCATAACACCAAACAACACATTGCAGCAGAGCTACAAGAAGACTGGTTCGTGCCATGTCTCCAGGAGCACATATCTAGATTGACAATGGAGTGCACAACGTGCCAAATATATAACTCTGGAATGACGCTACGAACACTCAGGGGAACAATTCCAAAACCTGTAGGGCCCTTCAGAGAACTGCACATTGATTATGCAGACAAGGGGGAAAGGTGTAATGGGGCACGCTACATGATAGTGGTTGTATGTCCATTTCCGAGGTGGGTGGAAGCAGGCCCATGTGCACAACCTGATGCTAAAAGCGCTGCAAATTTCCTAGTAAGGGAAGTGTTCCCGCGTTGGGGAATTTGCGATGTAATTCGCTCAGACAACGGCACTCATTTTGTGAACGAGCTCTTCAACGAAGTGACCACGTTATTGGGAATAAAACATAAATTGTGCTCGATTTATCATCCCCAAAGTAATGGCGTTGTCGAAAAGATGAACGGACTGTTAAAAGGGAGACTATCTAAATTGTGTTTCTCGCTGAAGAAAAACTGGATCTACTGCTTACCCCTTGCACTGTTTGAGCTGAGGAATCAGCCGAGCAAGGACCACCATCTGTCCCCACACGAAATTGTGACAGGGAGACGGATGCACACTGCACATTCCCCACTACGCAAACACTCAGATGCACACAGAAGCGCCACGATATTGGGAGATGAGTTCACGGAATACCTGAAGAAGCTAACCAGGGCAGCGCATACAATCTCAAAGCAGCTCTCACCACCATTCACAAGGGAAGAAGGAAACACGATGGTGTCCCATGCAGAACATGAAGTACAGGCACAATTAATGCCAGGAGAGTTCATTTATGTCCGTAGCTTTGTGCGCCGGTGGAATGCCCCAAGGTTCCATGGGCCGTACGAAGTGGTATTTTGTACCCCTACAGCTGTAAAAGTAAAGGGGCTCAAATACTGGATACATTTGACAGATGTACAAAAGGCATATAATAGTGTACAGGAAGTGGTGGATGGAGAGGCACAGACAACAGCAAACAACAGTAATGAAAATGATGAGTGAACGTGAACAAGTGAGTGGAGGAATGTAACTGACAGACAAAAATGTTAATGAAAGAAATTATATTACAGGTTAACGATCGAGATAAAAAAAAAGGCGTTCAAGTGTAAATAACGATGTGAAAAATATGTATATTGTCTGCTCCCTTCTCTGTACATTTCCCCCCTCTCTCCCCTCCCCTACCCAACCCAACTCCCTTCCATGACCTCCTGGCACAAACAGTGCCAACAAAAATGTTTACATGCACGCACTTAATGCACTTTTATATCTCAAACAGGAACTACCATGGCAACTAACGGGCAGCCTGCAACGGATAGATTTGTTAGATATAGAGAAGTTTTAGCAGAAAGATGTAGATATTCGTATGAGTGTGGATTGTCTGTATGCATTACATTATTTTTTACAATACTGTTTGGCTTGGTTATAGCGTTCATCTCTATCGAGATGAACGAGGGGGGAGGGAGCAACGGGATTAATGCGACAAATGATACAACAACTGCAAATACTAAAGAAGGTGATTTTTTGGTGTGGGACGGATCTAAACTTATATGGGGATATTACATGACACCGCTCAATGTTGGTATCTCGCCAAATGAAAGACTGCAGGAAAAAACGCAAAACAGCACAACTTCTCACCGAAAGCATCTAATTACAATGCCCACAGTTTAAATGATCGCAAACCCTCTGTTATATCATGGTTATACAACACCCCCACCAGCGTGTCCACTCCCGCAATAGAAAACACACTGCTAGATAGTATGAAGAAAGAGAATGAAAAGATGGTGGTGAGATACGAAGCATTATACAATGACTGGCGAAAGGGGGGCAAAGTGGAGAAAGGGGTGCCCACACTGTTCCTCGCCCATGAAGCTGGGAAAAATCTTAGAAATAACAGAAGGAAAAGGGAGACGGGAAGGAGAAAATATGATGAATATTACAGGTTGGGGCTGGACAAAATGGAAGACCCACGACACCCCCACCAGACAAATAAATGGTATGCGGACATGAATGCAACGGCTAAGCAAACAACAAATGAGAGCTGTTATGTCTGCTCCCTCATTCCCCATGCTTCAGGTACACCTAAAGTATTGCTACCCAAAGAGTTGCTTATTGTCGATGCCCAATGTCTCCTTCCTCTCACATTGTGCAGAATTAAGAACACCTTCCAGGCACATGAGGTAACTTTTAAAATGTTGCAGAATGAGAAGACCTGTTATCCGAAGGCGGTAGGAGTGATATGTTTGGAAGAACCATTTTTTATAATACAAGGGACACTATTTTCAGAAAATACGTGGAAAGATGAAGAGATAATGTGCAAAGCTGAAGCGCTGCGAGGTGTGGCACCAGAGAAACTGCAATGGATAGAAAAAACTTGCACACCAGTCTGGAAGGAGCACATCTCAAAATTGACCTGGGTAATGGCCATCGAAAAGCCCTTCAAGCTACAGAAAGAAATAAACTAGGAACTGTGTTTCAAGGGAGACGGGAAAGTCTTCATGGGGGTAAACAAAAATTGCAACAAGACCCTCACCATCCCAGATATGAGGAAGGGGACAGCGGCCCTCATGGACACTTATTGGGTATGTGGCAACCAGGCATACCTGCACCTCCCACAATCCTGGGGTGGCAGCTGCGCATTGGCCACCCTACATACATAGTGCAACACCATCTGCTTGAAAATAATCTGTATTACTTGGAACAATGTTTTCGTGGCTGCAGAAAAACATACCAGCGTGTAACATAAACGCACGTATGCCATGATTAATTATACACTTCCCAATACTTTGATCTGGACAGAAAAAAATATTGTTGTTCCATTGTACTCTAGGGAGTAAACCAGAAAAAATTACTTTTGCAGTTGGAAAGATGTTCATGAGTGCTTCAACCAACTGTCCCAAATCTGCCAAAAGAGTATGTGCAGTCACATAGCCCAAATGGCAAGCACCGTAGAGCAAACTTACCACATGAGGAGAGGTCATCGTACATATGTGTTTGCAAACTTGCAGAATTCCTGCAACATTGGCATCAGTCTCAGCATTCCACACCACCTCCACTGCTCTCACATCGAAATGGTGTGCCACATGCCTACTCTCTGCATAATGTTGTAAGCCATGGAGAAAAATGTCTCCAAGCACTAAATCCCTGACCCTCTCCACCTCTGTCATCTTCAGTGTACGCACCGTCTTTTGACACAAAAGAGTAATGTGAACATCTGATTGGCTGATGCCTCCAGTCCCCTTTGCATGCAGGATTTTCTGTAGAAACCTGTATGTGACACTCCCTACCCGTGGACAAGCGTTGCCTATATGCGGCACGCAACTCTTACCCAGTCCTTTCACCCTTTCCACAGCGGTAGCAAATCCAGTGCCTCATTGGACACAACTAAGCAGTCACACAACCATCCACCAATCACATTGGAAATCGCTAAATGTAACTCCGTCACTTCAAAATTACTGTCGATAATTCTGAATGGAAGTCGCATATCATTGCAAAGCACCTACTTCAGAAGCTACTGTGCAAGTGTTGCAAATTTCTACGTACAGCTCCATGCATGCACACATGCATACGTAGAGTACAGGTATGTATATTTCTATCGGAGAACATGTGCAACCTTTATGATTTACTTTAAAACAAATTAATGCTGCTAAATGTGCATAGGCAATACATACCAAAGCTCCCCCTTTTAAGTGCAAGAGGTCCGATTTATCATTGACAAACCGCACAACTTCTTACTGTCTTCCACATAACCTATACAAAAGTTGCAAGGGTGCTTATTTTCGTCGAAACTCGATTTTGTATTAGAAAATGTCACAGAGTTGTATACTGTGTACGGCCTACAGTAATGCTACTTAATCGTATGACAAAAGTAAGCGCTCCCGATTGCTGTGGTGACATCTCCCTCTGAGGGTGTCCCGATTTTTCGGCATTGTGCTTTTACATTGCAAGCAGAACATTTTTACCATCTACTACTACACCCTATTGCTCACAAACCTCTCTCCTATTGATAGTACACCTTGTAAAAACAAGGCCTTTTCATAACCTTATAAATGATAGCAATTTTGAAGGACTTGCAAGTAACATTCCAAATACCATGCAAAGCCTGCACAGAGTGAAGTGAAATGCGCACATGCACTGGGTTCAAATATGAAAGGAGAATGCTCTGACGAACGATGCACAATGAATGTGTGCAGTATCAGCACTGCTATCAACACACAAAGTTATTCATTTTGTTTTTTTGAATCGCAGTGAAGACTACTCTCCTAGGAATCAACAGCATCTACACTGCAGACGACATATCCGAAGAAACCTGGTCATTTTGCAAAAAAAAAGTAAGTACAGTACTACCTTTATATTGTAACTACTCCTCGTAGAGGCTGCATATGGGTTATTTGTTTAATTTGGGCACCAAAGCAAACATTGATTTCTGAACCATTCTACCTACAAATATCCATTTATTGAACAAAGAATAACAGGCAGAATGGCTCACAAATCCCTGTGTGTTTGGAACTTAAATAACGTACGTAATCCATAGAAGGTTAGATTTAGAAAAGTAGTTGCTGTTGCAAGTTTATGGCATTTCGTTTATTAATAATGCTTCTCGTCACCACTAGCCCACTTTGTACTCTCATCTGAAGCACATTGTACTAGTATACAAACAGTAAAATAGCCTTCCCAAATCATTGCAAGAGTCCAATGCACATTCACAAACCATAACAAAGAGCTTCCCCATCAGACTCATGCACGCATGCACACAGCACACACACATTATACAACAGACCAAAGTATGCCTTCTTTTTTTCAACAGACACCAAAGAATGCCTACCAAAAAGCAACTCTGTAGAAAGGAACGCAGAAGTAGAGCAAATAAAAATAAAAGTGCCCAATCTAAGCATCCATCTGTTGTAGAGTTTGTAGAGAATGTTGGAAGAAACCAGCTAATGCAGTCGGTTAGCAAAACAAAAGAAGCCTTGACTACCGAAACTTTACGTCCCCCATCAAAATGTGTCACAAAACACAAACATTTTGGCAAAAAAGCGGCTACCAGTACAGCTAACAATGCTCCTACTAATCCTGATAGTGTAACAAGAACCCATAGTAAAAAAAGTATTTTATCAAAAATGTTTTGTCAGAGTCCTTCAGAATCTGCTAAGAAGAGGACCGAAATCATCCTCACCCCTTCAAACCTACCGTAGAAAGTTAATCCTACAAACTCTCGTGGACAGTGCAATCCTTCTGAAAAGGAAGTTGTTTATATTAGTGTTAAATAGGATGAAAGCACTAACAAAACTAAGCACCAAACTACAAAAGAAACTCAGCAATAAAAGGAATGTGAACAAAAATAATTTTTTTAATGTTTGTCGTGGTGAATGGAGTCACACAACAACCACAGAACCATATTTTAATGAAGAAGCATACAAACAAAATCAAACAAACACAATTGCCATCCATAGCAGTGGACTAGGGTATGATAAAATCAATACTACCATCATGGAACAAGAAACACTGCTTACAAAAGTATCCTCTGTAAACTCAGAATTACCTCTCGATTCAGCAGAACTACACCGTCCAGTATACAAATGGCCGTGCACATCAATGTGTGCCATTCCAAGCAAAGCTTTCAAATCTTTACGTCAGCTCTTCAATCAGTATGTAAAAGCTAAAGGCAAACGTAAAATGAAAGTGCTACAAAATATGGATATTTGTCCAGTGCGCAAATACACAGGACTACAAGGACATTCATTAGCCTGCATTTCTGGGCCTATTTGCAAAAGCACCTTCCATGATATCAAAAGGATATCAATACATCATTCAAGTGTAAGAAATCTAGTGTATGGTTAAATAACACTCTTCTGCATGGTACACCCAAACACTTACAAGAAGAAATTGACCGTATTCAGAGAAAGTATTTTGGAGGTGAAAGCCACTTACAAAATGCAATAGTTTTCGAACATAGTAGCAACAATTCTGCACATAGAAACCTTCTATTACACACATACAGAAAAGAAATAGTAAAATGTAAAAGGTCATCAGCTGAAGTACCAAACCATGTATGTGTGTGTTGCCGCAAAATGTTTTGCAAAAGGAACAGAACAAATGTAGGCATAGCATACAAAATAGAAGACAATGAAGACTCTAAATGGTTTGAATGAGCTCTCGACCTTTTAGCAGAAAACAAATATGAACTAACTGAACGCCTAATATGTTGCAGTTACTGTACTACAAAATTAGACAACAACCACACTCCTTCACGTGCTATTACAAATAATTTGTAATTGTTCCCACTACCAAAAATCCTGTAACAACTCAATTTGTATGAGAGCATAATAATTCAAACAGTTCACAAATTTCAAGCAATTATACGCCTTCATCCAAAAACAGCAAAATTACCTTCCTCTGAATTGGTGAAAGGCATTCGTGGCAAAGTAGTTTATTTGCCATTAGATCTAACGGAAAATGTACACACTCTAGGAGTGCAACTTTCAATAGAGCATTCTTTAATAGTCTTGGTAAATGGTGTACCAACAAAGGACAAAAAAAATTGGCAACAACTGGTGGACTTACATAAAGTTAGACAAGCATTGCAATATCTAAAAGACAATAATGAGTACTACAAGGAAATAAATATTGATGAAAGCATAAGGGAAACAACAGAAATAATTCAAGAGCCAGCAGAAACTGGACAATTTGAACTTCTGGATCCTGCTATAGTATCCACTCTTTTGGACCATTACACAATTCATCCATTGCATTCCAATGAAAGCATAGATGATGCACTATAAACTTACCAAATGTGACAAACCAAAGGGTCACCAATGAGTAAATGGGAAAAAAGTATAGAAGCACGTGCTTTTCCACTGCTATTTCCTACTGGCAAAGGTGGAAGATACGATGATAGACCCACTCAGATTGGGGCATCAGAATACCGCTCTTTACGAATGTATTCGCAAGATCCCAGATTTAGACAAAATGTGGAATACATATTCCACCTACTCTATGAAAGTGAATTAGCAACACTATGTTACGGAGTTGCACACATTTTGAAATCTGGAACCCACTTTCAAAATATGTCAGCTACGCAGTTAAGTAAGTGGTAAAACAAACGTGTTGAGCTAGGAAAGTCCTCTTTTTTAGGGGGCTGTGTGGCTGAGGACCGAATGTAAGAGTATATAACAAGAGTGCCACTAAATGCAGCTACCCGCCTCTACACATGCTGGGTGTACCTGGTTGCACTAAGTGTTGGCAGTCATATTGGTCAAAATGATCCAAATAGAACAAGGGAAAAGAATAGAGATCAACATATTTTAATGAATCTGTAGAAAACTAACATGTTAAAAAAATGTAATGCATTATGTTTACAAAACATAAAAACAATTAGTGAAAAACACCATTTTTCTAGTCGAAAAAAACAACAACAACTACAACCGTCATCATTTTTTTAAAAAAACAGTTGAGTGAGGTTAGTATAGGTGTAATATTGACAATGCATATATCCTCAGTTTATATTTTATTGGTCCTTGGCTCTGTCGACACAGAGAAATGTGTTTCTGGATATCAGCTGATGTAGTTTAAAAAAAGGAAACATTCTCTGGCTGGCTTAATCTGTCATGAGACATGTGCTGAACCTGTCTTCAGGACAATACGTTTTTAGGGACACAGATGCATAATGATGCAGCTAAAAACCAAAAACACAAAAACAACGTGTTAATGGCACCTTTAAAAATTAAAGAGAGGATCTCTATAAATGTGCACGTACAACCATTGGTACTGACCTGGCAATTACTTTGTGGCAGTGTAAGGCGTCGAAGATGGTGACTGTGTAGACCAAATTCGATAACATCAACTGTGCAAACTTACAGTTTGAAAAAGGGCTAAAAAATAAAACCAAATTTTTGGTTTTAGCTATTAATTTTTCGGAACCACTTATGCCATTGTTAAATTGTGATTGCGCAAGCGAAACTATGCGCTTAATGACTTTAAACATTCAATTTTTGTTAAAAGTGTGTCCAAAATTTGACCAACAACCGGTGATAATTACCGTTGAACCCATTCGAGCACGAGCCCTGTGCGTGTACGATGATCAACACGGAATGCAGTAAAATGAAACGGTGTTCGTCTTGTCGATATTACTGATAGGAAGCCACAGTTTGCTATCCGAAGGACCCAGACTGGAGGGGGTACCTTTCATTTATTTGACAAAGTTCTCATATGGAACGTCGTGTGACTGTTTTCCAAAAAGAGAAAAGCACATAAAGTGCTAGTGAGTGACTGAACCCACAGGGGTCGTAGTTAATTGACCGGCGATAGCGTAACTTTTTTATCTGCTTACCTGTTCTTGACCCGGCGTGTACTGCCAGCAAGGTGCAGACTGTTACAATGCGTGCTGAGTGAAAACGCTGAAAGCTGTGGATCAGATGGGTCTGTATTTGAAAACCGACTACTAGACCATGCGCGTGCTTGTTGAGTGCAAAAAGTCGGACGCCATCTTGGGTGAAAAAATGGCCGATCTCAGTAATGGGATTCGTAATAGAGATAAAGCGAAGGTGCAGAACAAATTGCTCCAATCACTGCAAACCGCCACATCATTCTTCTGTGGTACTATTAATATTCATTAATGGATTTGAAACGGTGTTACAAGACAGCGTTGACTAGTCTTTACAAATTACCGTAGCGAAGGGGCCAAATTGGGCACTTTTACAGGGAGAGCTCGAACAGTCTAAATATACAATAAAGGGATTTGTTAACTTGCACATAGCCACATCCACAGAGGTGGGCTGTGTAGTAAAATGAACACAATGATATAATATATCTCAAACTGATATATATTGGAAAACAGCTGATGTAAAGGCAAAGTGGTGAATCATTTTCGAAGAAACAGACTCCATTCTATTCCGATGTTCAGGCCGGATTGGACTGTATTCAGATTATAAATCCACTTTTGTTCAAGCTGTCTTAGTTTTCGATCTCTGTCACTGCCCCGTGGATGTGGTGGTACTGTTTGCAGTATAACCCACTGAATGTCTTTCACCCTATGTTTAGCTTTCACAAAATGGGCCACTAATGGTTTTTCGGGCACTGCGTTTTTTACGCATGAACGATGCTCGCATATTCTTTGTTTTATAGGTCTCTTTGTTTTGCCGATGCAAATGAGGCCACAAGGGCAAGTGATGGCATAGATAGCCCAAGGGGTGTTACAATTTGGGAATTTTTTGAGATACCAAGTGAAGCCATTGAGGTTGACGCTTTTGAGGTTGTCTGTTAGTTCACATACTGAACAGTTGCCGCATTTAAAGTGCCCGGTTATTGGCAATGAATGCCATAATGTAGTTTGTGACAGAGTCTGAGTTGTCTTTGGGCTCTTGTATGTATGGACAAGCTTGTCACGTAAATTGGGCATACGTTTGAAGGCAAAGCGAGGTTTCTGTACAAAGAAATCTTCAGTTTGAATAAGAGGCCAATTTTTTAGGATGCAACGGCGCAAGTCATTGCTGGTAGGCGAGAAAGTTGAGACACATGTGATTTTGTCTTCTTGTGTCTTTTCTTGTTTTTCCAGACATCGAGATCTATCTGTGTTTCGTGCCCTTTTCACGGATCGTCTAATGATGTGTGAGGGGTATCCCCGTTCTTTTAGTCTAAGGGATAAATTGTGACTATGACTATCAAAGTCTTCTTTAGTCGAGCGATTGCGCCTTATTCGTAAAAATTGGCTGAAAGGGAGATTTTCCTGCAATGATTGTGGGTGAAAGCTTTTAAAGGAAAGCAAAGTGTTTTTATCAGTGGGCTTTTTGTAAAGGGTAGTGTTAAAGGTGCCCAACGTTGTTCTATAAATTTCTAGATCCAAAAATGCTATTTTTTGATGATCATAATTCATGGTGAAATTTATGCATGGGTCTTGTTTGTTTAACCATTCTAAGAAAGTGTTCAGAGTTGTTACATCTCCATTCCAAAGTAAGACCACATCCTCTATGTAACGATGCCATGCGATGATTTCCATTGTAAAAGGATTGTTGTCATGATAGACCGATTTGTGTTCTAGATCATCCATAAATAAATTGGCCAAGTCGGGTGCAAATGTGGCACCCATACTTGTCCCATGTAGCTGCTGAAAAAATGTATTGTCTACCATAAAAAAGTTGTTCACCAAAGCTATTCTAATGCATTCACATATAAAATCAGATGGCGGTGATAAATCGGCCCTTTTCTCAAGATATGTGTGTATGGTTCTAATGCATTGTAGCTGAGGGATGCTGGTATATAGGGATTCTACATCCAATGTAACCAAAATGTCATCGGGAGAACTCGCGAGATTGTTGACAATTTTTATCATGTGAGTTGTGTCTTGGACATATGACTTCATTTGGAGCACAAATGGTCTAGGGAAAGAATCCATGTAGATAGACAAAGGTTCTAACAATGAGCCAATAGCAGCCAAAATAGGACGGCCCGGTGGTTCTAAAGCATTTTTATGGATCTTTGGAAGGCATTATAGTGCAGGGATGATGGGATGACTGATGGCAAGGAATGACTTTTCTTCATCATCAATCCACCCTTCATTGAATGCATGAGCCAAAAGACTGGTGATTTCGCCTTGGATGATTTCAGTTGGATTGCCCCTTAGTTGTTTATAAAATTTCCTGTTCTCCAATTGTCTCCTAATTTAAGTGTTGTACTTTTTTGTATCCCATAAAACAACCCCTCCACCCTTATCCGCTGGCTTGATCACAAATGAGTCATTGTTTTCCAAGTTGGTGAGAGCCAATTGTTCTTCTTTAGAGAGGTTACTATTGCATTTGTTTTTTGTTTTTATGAGAATTTTCATCTCTCGAAGCACTTTGTTTTCAAAACTAATGATTTCAGGCGAAACCATGGAGGACAGCGGTGTAAAGGAGGAGGGGGGCCTTAAACCTGTTGTGTTTTTAGATGGTCTAATATCAGAGTTTTTTTCACGGAAAAAATACTTAAATCGTATAATACGAAAAAAATTCCGCATTTCAATTTCAGTTTCAAACAGGTTGGCACTGTTTGTAGGCACAAAAGAAAGACCCTTACTTAAAAGGTCAATTTCAACAGGTGTTAGGCTATGTTGGCTCAGATTGAAGATAGGGATTTTCAAAGATGGAGTTACCAGGTTTGTGGTGGCGGTTGCCACTGGCGTGTACGCATTCCATGGTTGCCTGGTTGTCGCATCTTGCCTCTTTTTCCCCGTCCCTGAAAAAACTGGCCTCGTAAAGGATTTCCCCCTCTGTTGCTGGGGGCACCATTCGCAGATTCCGAATCACTACTGTTGCTCGAATTTGAACAAGACACACATTTTTTGTAAGGTCTTTGCCCATTTGTGCCCCGAGCGGGGCCTTGATTGGCGTTCATTGTTTGGAAGAAACCGGGGACCAGGTATGGATAAGTGGTCTCCTCTTTGTAATTTAATATATCTTTTTTCAGTTTCCATATTTTTTAATCAAGAGTGAACGTCTTGAATTTCACCATTTCTTCGTGTATTTTTTCCAGTAGTGTTTTTGTCTCTGGAATAATGGATTCATCTAGAATCTTTTTCTCTAGGATGGCAAGTTCTTTTTTCAGTGTTTTAGCCTCCTCTTCTGCCGTCGAAATCACTAGAATCACCCAGTCTCTGGAGCACTTGTTGCCCACCCCACTAAAACCCACCATGAATTTTGGGTTGTCTAAGAACACTCGAGGAATGTTTTTGACCTGTAGGCCTTCCGGGATAACTCCCGCCTTGAGATATTCCACCATTAGTTAGCCGTGCGATTCAGTGCGAATAAGCTTCTTTTGTTTCTGGGTTAACAGGTCTAGATCATTGGTGGTTGGTGGGGATGGTGCAGTAATAGCACCAGGTGTCGGTGCGACTAGGATTGACGGAAGGTCAAAACATTTTCTATATTTCTCATCAGTAAATGATAGAATATTGACGTTTTCCATTATAAATTTGTTTGGAGCTCTACCAACCAAAGGGGTTGTCCAAAAATAGTAAAACAAACGTGTTGAGCTAGGAAAGTCCTCTTTTTTAGCGGGCTGTGTGGCTGAGGACCGAATGTAAGAGTATATAACAAGATTGCCACTAAATACAGCTACCCGCCTCTACACATGCTGGGTGTACATGGTTGCACTAAGTGTTGGCAGTCATATTGGTCAAATGATCCAAATAGGACAAGGGAAAAGAATAGAGATCAACATATTTTAATTAATCCGTAGAAAACTAACATGTTAAAAAAACGTAATGCATTCTGTTTACAAAACATAAAAACAATTAGTGAAAAACACAATTTTTCTAGTCGAAAAAACAACAACTACAACCGTCATCATTTTTTAAAAAAACAGTTGAGTGAGGTTAGTATAGGTGTAATATTGACACTGCATATATCCTCAGTTTATATTTTATTGGTCCTTTTTCTCTAGGATGGCAAGTTCTTTTTTCTGTGTTTTAGCCTCCTCTTCTGCCGTCGAAATCACTAGAATCACCCAGTGTCTGGAGCACTTGTTGCCCACCCCACTAAAACCCACCATGAATTTTGGGTTGTCTAAGAACACTCGAGGAATGTTTTTGACCTGTAGGCCTTGAGATATTCCACCATTAGTTGGCCGTGCGACTCAGTGCGAATAAGCTTCTTTTATTTCTGGGTTAACAGATCTAGATCATTGGTGGTTGGTGGGGATGGTGCAGTAATAGCACCAGGTGTGGGTGCGACTAGGATTGACGGAAGGTCGAAACATTTTCTATATTCCTCATCAGTAAATGATAGAATATTGACGTTTTCCATTATAAATTTGTTTGGAGCTCTACCAACCAAAGGGGTTGTCCAAAAATAGTAAAACAAACGTGTTGAGCTAGGAAAGTCCTCTTTTTTAGGGGGCTGTGTGGCTGAGGACCGAATGTAAGAGTATATAACAAGAGTGCCACTAAATACAGCTACCCACCTCTACACATGCTGGGTGTACCTGGTTGCACTAAGTGTTGGCAGTCATATTGGTCAAAATGATCCAAATAGGACAAGGGAAAAGAATAGAGATCAACATTTTTTAATTAATCCGTAGAAAACTAACAAGTTAAAAAAACGTAATGCATTCTGTTTACAAAACATAAAAACAATTAGTGAAAAACACAATTTTTCTAGTCGAAAAAAAACAACAACAACAACTACAACCGTCATCATTTTAAAAAAAAACAGTTGAGTGAGGTTAGTATAGGTGTAATATTGACAATGCATGTATCCTCAGTTTATTTATTGTCCTGAAGACGGGTTCAGCACATGTCTCATGACAGATTAAGCCAGCCAGAGAATGTTTCCTTTTTTTAAACTACATCAGCTGACACCCAGAAACACATTTCTCTGTGTCGACAGAGCCAAGGACCAATAAAATATAAACTGAGGATATATGCAAGTAAAACCCGATGAAAGCAAACGTAGATATAGAGTGACCGATTGTGAAGGGAGCTTAGTGAAACTTACCAAACAAAGCTTAATTAATCATGTAAAATTGTCATTAAAAACTCCTCAACAGAAAGAACTATATTACATGTCTCTGTTACAACTTTTCAAACCATGGAGAAAAGAGGAAGACATACTAGAAAACTATGAAAGCGCTATCACCGATGTGAACTTTACGCAATACAAAACAATGTTACACAATGAGCAGCAACAGGAAGAAGAACTTCAGGCCCAACTAGATAAGGACTCTTCCGACAGCAGTCGACCTTCTGTAACAGGAAGTCAAGAACCACTAGGACAACCACTAATAGCAAATGAGGCTGAAGTAGCTATGGCAGAAGTAGAAAACACCATGTATCAGTATCAAGAAGATATAGAAGACTTAACTGTACAACATGCAAAACTTAACAAAGATCAGCGCATCATTTTTGAACACGTAACAAAACAAATAGTACATGGTGTACAACACGAAAATAAAGAATGTACCTGCCAAAATTACAAACCTATACTGCTGTACGTGAGTGGTGAAGCTGGATCAGGGAAAACATTCTTAATCAAAATCATCAGCAAGTTCCTTCAACAGTTGACAAACATCAAACTGTCAGCTGTTGTAACGGCCCCCACAGGTTTAGCTGCCTACAACATAGGTGGTGTCACTTTACACCGATTACTACTGCTTCCAGTAGAGCATCAAAATAAATTAGACTATTAAAAACTTTCTGCAGAAGCTGCAATGGAATTACGCAGAGTATTAAAACAAATGAAAATGCTACTAATAGATGAAGTGAGCATGGTCTCCAACCTAATGTTAGCTTTGATTCACCTCAGATTGCAAGAAGTACTTAAAAGTAACAACGAAGAACTCTTTCCAGGGAAACACATTGGGCCTCATTCCGAGTACGGCGCTAACCAATGGCGCTATTAACGCCTTGGTTGACGCCGTACCCGGAACGGCAGCGCCTTGTTGGATGGCGGAATCACCGGCCCATTCCAAGGTTGGCGGGGCGGTAATTCCCCATTCACCAAGGCTCTTCCCCATTCCCAAATGAGCCCCCATAGGGCTCAATGAGAATGGGGAAGATGCAAATAACGGTGACCGTTCATTACGGTCACCGTTATTGGCTTGGAGGCCCCTTTGCGCCCTCGACTTTAACACCTGCTCAAAGCAGGCGTTAAGGGCGAGGGCGCAGAGGGAACTCGGAGTATGGCGGTAAGGGATTACCGCCACCGGTCTCGTTACCGGTGGCCGCTATCCCTTACCGCCATACTCGGAATGAGGCCCATTATCTTTTTCGGAGATCTTCTACAATTAACACCAGTGAAAAGTGAACCTATTTTTAAAACCTTAGGCCACAAACTCTGCCGGAGAACTGTTGGTAGCATAGGTAATGTCAACCTTTGGCAACATTTCCAATACAGAGAATTAACTGAGAACATGCAGCAATCTGCAGATCTCACTTATGCCAACATCTTAAAAAGTATTATAGTCGGTGTACTATCGCAAGAAGCACAAGTTGTATTGAAAAACCAGTACATTCATGCACTTTATGGCGATAATGCATGTGCAACTGATGTTATGGAATAAATAGGGCACAAAAATGTCAATTGTATGGCCTTTATGCCAACTCTTGCAAGCTGTTTCAAATTCAATGAAACAATTTTAAATAAAGAAATGCAACCAACAATGGAAATTAGCGCCACAGACAAACTAGACATACATGGTATGACAGTACCCGTGTGTGAACAAGCCACAACAAGACTAAATAGTTTAGAAAATTCAATCTCCAACACAGCTGGGTTGGAAAAAATATTAAAAAATGATCCTTAAATTGTAGAGTAATGCTTAAACGTAACCTTGACGTCGAGCAAGGGCTAGTTAATGGAGCACTAGGTACAGTTGTACGCTTTCAATCATACCCACGTGACAGCAACATTCAGTTTGTCAATATTCGCTTTGATAAAGTTTCAGAAGTGAAAAGGATAGGGCGCTCAATTGCTCGATTCCTTCTCTTCAAAGACATGTATGTACGTGGAGAGGAATTTTCTCTAACTCTTGCATATGCAGTTACCATTCATAAATCCCAAGGTCTTACCCTAGACAAAGCATTGATAGATATAGGAAACACAGGGCCTCATTACGACCCAGGCGGATTTCGCGGTGCTAAATGCACCGCGAAGCATGGCGGAAAGCCGCCGATAGCGCCATGGGGGTTGGCGGATTTACCGCCCCATTCCGACCTCGGCGGAGCGGTAAATCCCCAATCCCCATTCTGCCCTTCCCCATTCCCATTTTTGCCCCATAGGGTATAATGGGAGTGGGGAAGGAGTTAATTACGCCACCGTAAAATACGGTGGCGTAATTAACAACGAGGTCCCGTAGCGCCATGGTTTTCTCCGGCTGGTAAAACCAGGCGGAGAAAACCTCCATGGCGCTACGGGAACTCGTAGTATGGCGGAGAGGTACGCCATGCACTACGCTGGCGTAATACCCTCTCCGCCAGGGTCCTAATGAGGCCCTGTCTTTAAGGAAGGCATGAGCTACGTAGCATATCACCCTTACATACACTTGACGGTCTATTGATAATGAACTTTGATGCAAGTAAAGTGAAAGCTGATATTCCTTGCATTCTAGAATACAATAGACTGCGTTCACTGTACATCCCTCATCTGAAACAATATCCTTTTCCAGATAAAGTAAAATGTGGTAAAAGAAAACTAAATGAAACAGAAATGCAACAGAATCCAACAGCAAATTCCTCAAAGAAAAGAAAAGAAGCTAAAGTTTCAGCAATTACCACAAACAAAGAAAAACCTATTAGGGAATGTAAACCAGGGTTGTCGGCAAAAAAGGAACAGAAATTCCGAATAATGCACTTAGATCCAGAAGTAGCTGGTCCATTCGAATTTGCAAATGAAAGTGGGGTAAGTTGCTATGCAAATGTAGCAATGAATATTCTATTTCAATTGCCACCAATTGTTAACAATATTTACTTGCACAGTACAGACCTATTGTGTTTGCAAATGTTAGTGATTCATAGAAATGCAACAAGCAATCCTGACAACACATACAGTGTTCATGGAATACGGCAAGAATTGGACGACTGTGCTGGAATGGTGAGATTCACTCTGAACTCACAAGAAGATCCACAAGAATTTCTAATGTACTTACTATTAGTATTAGAAAACAAAAGCATACCTGTAACTGAAATCTTCCAGATTTCGTATATGTGGAAACATACATGCACTCTCTGTAGCAATGTGATACAAGAAGAAATCCCAAATGAGCGATTTGTGTATGTTTCCATACCAAATTGTGAAAGCATTCCATTTCAGCAACTTGTACAGAATGCAAACCATGGCAGATTATGTACTATTTGCAATTCAGACAATCGCTCCACCTTACTGATACAATCACATAGTTCCTACATAATACTTATGCTTCTACGTTATAATGTAGATGGTACCAAAAACAACTGCAAACTGACTGGATTCACACACGGTCAAGTGTCACTTGGAAAGAAAACCTTTACAACAATAGGTATAATCTACCATGCAGGAACTACAACCAGTGCAGGTCACTACACTGCATACATTAAAACGAAATGTGGATGGTTTGAATGTAATGATAGCCCCATTACTCTAAAGCAAAGATTGCCAGCTAATCTTACAAATGCGTATTTAATGTTCTTAAAGCCAAAATTTAACAAATAATCTGTACTTCAAGATTGCCAAAAAATTATGCGAAAGACGACAAACAGTTAGAATACGCCAACAGGTATCTAACTGCCCAAGAGGATATAACAATGACACAAATACATGGATATCACAGATTTGTAGCAACAAATGCACAGTTAGAATACGCCTACAGATATCTAACTGTTGTTAAAAATCGGAAGGAAGGCAACAAACATAACATTAATCAGAAAGATGAAGGAAACAGTATATAACAACGACACAAATAAATGAATTTCACAGATCTGTAGGAACAAATGCACAGTTCCAATACCCCTACAGGTATGTAACTTTTATTAAAAATCGGCAGGAGGCAACAAACATAACATTAATCAGAAAGATGAAGGAAACACTCAAAGGAAACAAGGAAGTAGTTAGTACCATAGGAAAAGAAGGTTTTTTTAATCCAACAAGGATTTATTTTCCCAGAGCCAAGGATTAGAAACGCAAACACAGAAACTGAGCACAATGCACAGTACACTGGTTTGTAAACTAAATATGAGGGTAAAAAAAAGGTAAACTGTGTATTATGCAATGTAGTAAGTTTTCAGAAAATGCAAAGACTAACATACCTTTTTCTTTTATCACAGAAATTAAAAAAGGGATACTTCCACCAAGTACGAAAAGCATTAAAAAAATATAAGTGGATTCTGAACAAAGTAAGGAGTAAGTATATTGGCAGTCATTTTCTACACATGCGAATGTACACGTCTAATCTATGGTAATAGTATGCTGCAGTGGCTGGAGTCTGGCCCTTGCATCTTCTGTGTCTAACCTACAATCTACACCTTACAACCAAAGTACAAAGAGTATACTTCCTAGTGACAACCATTGCTGCATATCCAAACCATGTTCCTTGTAAATTTGCTACTTATAAATTTACTGTTGGGACCATCGTCTGCAGCCATGTAACCAAGACATTAGGGCGTGCACACAACCAACGC
This sequence comes from Ambystoma mexicanum, assembly GCF_040938575.1. Taxonomy (NCBI): domain Eukaryota; kingdom Metazoa; phylum Chordata; class Amphibia; order Caudata; family Ambystomatidae; genus Ambystoma; species Ambystoma mexicanum. The sequence continues at coordinate 731,584,527 of NC_090930.1, forward strand.
ATTACATCACTCCCATATGCACTTATAACTCCACTGCTTATGACTTCAGTCTTGGGTGCATGGCCTTTGGGCATGTAGTCAAGACTCTGGGACCTGGCCAGAAACACCGAAGCATATCGGAACCATTGTGCCTTCTCATTTCACTATATACAAAGTTGGTTTTCGGAGCATGGCCTTTGGCCATGCTCCCAAAATGCTATGCCCTCCCCACAACCATTTTAATGATATTGCATAGTTCAAGTGCACCAATAGCTGTGATATGTTCTGGCCAGAGGCTTCACTCCTAGCTGTATGTCCATAGATATTACATGGGATGGGTGTGCAGTGCCTTGCCCGTCCAGTACTTACAACTTTGTTGTTGGGTGCATGGCCTTCTTCCCGATGACAGTGCAACGATACGCTCCTTAGGGACCCCGTATTTCGGGATTTCATGAAGCAAGAAATGTTGGCCTACTTTGAGACGAATGACAATGGTGAGACCGACATGTCCATGGTATGGGAAGCCGCAAAAGCTACTTTTAGGGGTCTCCTCATATCTGAGGGCTCGAGGCGTAAGCGGGAAAGGGGCCTGATTGAGGGCAAGCTCCGTGCGGAATTGGGTGTTCTGCGAGCCAGACTGGGCGTTCCTGGGGTAGACCGAGAGGCTCTTCTGGAAGAGATGCAGGGCAAAAGACAAGAGCTCCACACGATTCTCATAGGGGAGGTTATTAAGAAAATGCGGTATACCAAGCAAAGATATTACGAACGGGGAGACAGGGTGGGGACTCTTCTGGCACAAAGGGCCCGGGGTTGTAGGGTTGAAAGGGGGGTTGACCAGCTCAGGGACAGGGAGGGCAGGGTTCACGGGGTGTGTTTTGCTGACTATTACAGCAAACTCTATTCCAGACAGGCTCCTCCTACCTGGCGGAACATCCTCTCCCTAAGCTGTCTGACGAGGATCTGGGGGCCTTCGAGGGGGAGATATCGGAGGAGGAGGTGGAGGGCGCTATCAAGAGACTGAAGGCGGGAAAGGCACATGGGGGGGACGGCTACACGGCTGACTTCTACAAACAGACCCAATCGATCCTGCTGAAACCCCTGGCCAAATTGTTTAATCAGATCAGGAACCGAGACTCAATTCCACCAATGTTTCTGCAAGCTCTTATCACCGTCATACCCAAGCCCGGTAAAGACCAGACGGAATGCGGGTCTCATAGACCTATTTCGCCAGAATCTTGGCCTCTAGACTCGAGGGCTGCCTTCCCCGCCTGATACACCCTGACCAGGCGGGATTCGTCCTAAACAGGCAGGGCTCCGACAACTTGCGGAAGACACTCCATATACTTGCCTCAAGGGGGGTCCGGGACAGGGCGCACTCCTGCTGGCCCGCTATGCGGAGAAAGCCTTCGACAGGGTCAGCTGGGCTTTCATGGGGGAGGTTTTCACATCTCTGGGGATGGGCCCAAAGTGGCTGGGGTGGATGTCTGCGCTTTACTCTTCCCCCTCGGCTAGAGTGGTGGCAAACGGGACAGAGTCGAGAGTGTTCCCCCTAGAGCGCGGCACACAGCAGGGATGCCCTCTGTCCTCGCTAATTTATGCATTGGTAATGGAACCATGGCCGATCTCGGTCCGCAACGATGCGGCCATTAGGGGAGTACAGATGGGAGACATGCAATGCAAAATCTGCCTCTTCGCGGATGATGCGCTACTCTATGTCACCAGACCGTCCCAAACAGTCCCCCGGTTGTTACAAGGCCTCTCGGGCTATGGAGAGCTATCGGGGTACAAATTCAACCTGGATAAATCGGTGGCGTTTATAGGTGGGAATCTGTCGGACCCGGAGATGGCCTTTGTGAGTGGGCTCCCCTTTAGACGGAGGGAGGAGGGATTCCGGTATTTGGGAGTACAGGTCACACGCGACCTTGAAGAGCTATACGTGGCCAACTTCCCCCCCTTTGGTCTGCAATCAGAAGAGATGTAGAGAGGTGGGCGGAGTCGGGTCTCTCTTGGATGGCACGCCTCAATCTCATAAAAATGGTTCTCCTCCCCAAGTTCTTATTTCTCTTCCAAATGCTCCCGGTACTGATCCCTAAAACATTCTTTACTGAAACGAAGCGAGTCCTTCTCAACTTCCTCTGGTCGGGTAAAAAGCATAGGATCTCCTACGAGGTGTTGACCCGGCCTAAGGAGGATGGGGGGGTGGGTTACCCCGACCTGGAGACATATCACAGAGCATCCCAGTTGAGAGTTTTGGTCGATCACTTCTCTCCAGGTACGAAGAAACAGTGGGTGGCCATGGATAATGGGCCCCTTGACCCTGTCACAATAGAGGAATGGCTTTGAGTCCCAGGAAAGAAGATCCCCAGAAGCGTCCTGAACCACCCGATATTAAAGGTGCTGCGGTCCCTGTGGAGGGAAGGAGGTTACTATTGTTGGCTTACAACTTGGCCTTCTCCGCTGAGTTGCATCTGGGTCCCCCCTTTCCTGGCCAAAATAGCAGAGCCAGCGGCATACCAGACATGGTTTGAGGCAGGCCTTAGCAGGACTGGCCATCTTTGGGTGGGAGGTTCTTTCCTGCCCTTAAGTGACCTGGAGGAGGCCCTGCGAATAGGTACCCTGCCCCCCTTTCGCTACCTCCAGCTCAAGGGTGTCCTTACTGAGCCATCTTGGGGCGACACCCTCAGGAGGGATCTCACGGATTTCGAAAAGCTTCTCCTATCTGCGAGGGGCTCTAAGGGGATAATATCTCGCCTTTATAAGCTCTTCCTGTTCTCTGTCCCCAGAGATCCTCCACCGGCACGCACACAATGGGGTAAGGACCTAGGAGAAGTAATTGATGATGAAAGATGGGTGGAAATGTGCAGGCGGGCCAATCGCTCCACGGCCTCCCTCCAATATCGCCATCAAGCCCTTAAGGTATTACACTGATGGCAATACCCCCCGCAGAGGATTGCTAGGATGAAGCCAGGATACGACCCACACTGCTGTAAATGCAGGACTGAGAGGGGGGATTATATCCACATGTGGTGGGGATGCCCAGTGGTCCAAAACTATTGGGAAAGGGTACTGGCCTGGATCAAGGGGGTGGACGGGGTTGAGCGGACTTCCTGCCCTTGGCTCGTCCTTTTTTGAATCGACATCGGGGATGGACAAGAGGGCACTCAAGATCATATGCTCCAGGTCATGCTGGTGGCGGCCAGATGCTGCCTGGCACAAAAATGGAAGAACCCTGGAATGCCAGGGGAAAAAGCGTGGGTGACCAAGGTGCGGGCCATTTACGACATGGAGTTTCTCACACACCTACTCGATGAGTCCAAGTCCAATATCGAGGAAATCTGGCTCCCCTTTTTTGACAAATATGGCCGGCCAGTTTAATGTTTTGCACCTAAGCCGGGGGCCTTCCCCAGAGGCACTAGGCCATTGCCCACTGACCTGATCACGAATCTCTCCCAGTTTGACCCATGACTTTGGCGTCCCAAGTGCACTTTGCGATGACACTGTTATGTTTTCTAAAAACCCGTCAAACAAGCAACAAGCAACTAGTGAGAACTTGAACTGTAGGGGGGTGGGGTGAGAGACGGGGGGAGGGGAGGGGTGGTGTGTTACGATTGGCTTTTTGTTAATGTATGCTTATACATGCTATGTACTGTTGTAATACATGCACGAAACTTAATAAAACTTGATTTTTAAAAAAATAAATGTTTCCTGTGCACTGCATGGACTGAAATGCTACCGTTATTACACCCCTCATTTTCTGTGCATACAAGGTGGCCATAGAAAATACATTGTGAAGACCGACCCCCAGAACAAATGCATTGATCACCCATGCCTTACTGTCTGAAACTGTCCCAACGCTCTGTGACACAGCAAAAGAGTTTTATAAATATAGCATGTGTACGCTGGTTGTTGCTCCGCTATCGGTGGATCCAAGATGTCGGGCGCAGCCAAACAATCTGGCGCAGAACATGTCTCGTAGCAGCCAATCGGCAGAGACGTCACGTGTCCACGGTCATAACGCGAGCCCATTAGCCAATCGTTATCTTGTTCACGGAAGTGTGACCGCGGAGCTGACATAGATATCACTAATTTTTTGAGACATACATTTTGGCCGTTTTGAAGAAAAATACTACACGGATTGTCACCAAATTTACAAAAGCACGCTTTCTGGACCCAAGCCCCTATACCTGCCGCAAATTTCGTGAAAATCCATCCAGCGGTTTGACCTGTAGCCGTGCGCAAAGTTTTTCCCCCTTTCAGTCTATGGGGAAAAAAGACGTTTTGAAACCCCCCCTATAACTTTTCCCCCCCTGGACCAAACATCACCGAACTTTGGAAAGAAATTCAGAGTGGCCCATATACTTTTTTTGCAAAGTTTGGTGAGGATTCGTCCAGGGGGAGCTGAGTTATAAGCTGCCCAAAAAGAGCTCTTCCTTTGTAAAGAGCAACTTAACCATAACTGCACGGCCACTAGCGTGGCCGTGTAATATATATATATATATATACCCTCTACCCAAAGTCCTTGTGCAGATCATTTCACTGTAGCCCCTACTTGTTAGCGTCTATGTACAATCCCTCCTTCCTCCGGATCCCATCTCAAGCTGGAACATTAATAGACCCACTCCTCGCCACTGGGTAATCTCCCATTCAGTCTAGGATCATTCCTACCGCTCCCAGTTCTAAGTAACTAACTCTCGCCTTTTTATTGCAGGGTTCTCAGAAGGGATTCCCAGACCTCCCCAGCTACATTCTTCTCAGCAACTGGCATATCTCCAGCTGAACATCAGAATAGGGTTTTCTTCCCCACAAGGGTTTCCCTGGAATCCCTGTTCAGCCCTGGCTTTAGTCCAGGGTTGGATAGGGAGACCAGGTCGATTCTCATATCTGCAAGTCTGCTTTCCCTATCTAGGGTTGGTGCCATTTTTATTCTTCTCAATACTCACCTGTGGATAACAGAGTACAAGGGATATACGGCCTCACAGCTCTTATGTGGGGGTGGCTGTACATTGGTACTGGCACTTGATCAGTATTCTCACGTGGGCATGGTACCTTTTACTGGCACTACGGACAAAGCCAACATTATGTGCTCTTATCTCGCCATATTAGCCTATATTTCTGCCACCAGTATGGTCATGTTTTTTACAGTGAGACAACATTTAGTACTAGCATCATTGGAAATGCCAACATGATGTGTTCTTAAATGGGCATACTGGCCCACATTGGTGCAACCAATATGGTCATTATGTCTTACAGCAGCATGGCATTTGTAACTGGCATTTTGGGTGGAGCCCACATTCTTACATGGGGCTAGCCAGTGGCAGGATGGACATTTTTTTAATATATGTTTTCATTACTTGCATTATGAGCAAAATAAACATGAGTATGTTCTTACATAGAAATGTTGGCATATATTGGTGCAGCCATCATGGATATGTATGAGCACCACCAGCATGGACATTGTATGTACACTAGCAGAATACTGGCATATATTGGGGGAAAAGGCATCAGAAGATGCCCCTGTGAGCTATTGATGAATTGGCATTTATTGGGTCATGTTAATTTTAAATTATACAAAACCAATTGTTAACTGTGTGGTGTCACACTCACCTGTGTCTCTGCAGGAGCAATGGTACATCCCCTAGGCCCCAAGCACACACTTCCCCTGATTCAGCCTGGTAGATGTGCCTGTCAAGTAAAAAGATACACACTAAGATCTGGGTTAACTTGACCCCTTGAACTCCCTCTCTTCTCTCTAAGAATGTGCTGAGATGTCCCCCCCAAGGCTCACCTTTGCTTTTAGTTGGGTGTGCACTCCATCCTGCTCTCCGCAGAGGCGCTGTTCTACTGGAAGAGATTCGTAGTCCTTCCCACGTAGGTTTGATGGCCAATGTCTATTTAGCCAACGTTCAGATGCCACACTGTTCTGGCTTCACACAGTGTACTGTACTGTTCAAAATGCCAGTTGCTTCACTAGCAGAGAGTTCCAAATGGACTCAGGTAAGTGCGCATCGCGATAGACGTAGCGCTAGGATTCGAGTAAGCACTGATTTATGATTCTGTTCTCAATTCTCTTTCAGATGCTACTAAGCGTTGAAATACCAAAAGATATCTTAGGTAAGTATGCTGAGCTCCGAAGGTCCGGTGAGTAGGCGCGGCGTCACTGACTTATGAGCACTGAGTAATGTCTCTCTTTTCTTTTGCTGGAGTCGGCTGGTGGATGTGCGTGCTACGAGCCGAGATGCAAGAGCAGCGTGATGAACTTCACCGGTCCGGTGAGTATGCGTGGCGTTGCTGTTTCGCGAGCTCCGAGTAATATTCTCCTTTTCTTTGCTCGTATCTGAACGAAGATTGCTGCTCGACGAATGCACGGTGAAGGATCCGGAGTTGGTAAGCCCAGAAGCTGAAGCACGTGGACAGGTCCAGAGCACGGTGCGTGTGTTGTTGATGCAGCTTACAGAAAGCAACACGAAGCGTTGGAGAAACCAGGGGCGTGGCTTATATAGCCAGCCACGCCCAAACACTAGAGAGCATATGAGTTCTTACACACTTCCTTTTTGGCAACAGGAAGTGGTAACAATGAGTAGGAAGTAACTGAACTAAGCAGGAAGCAACCATGCAAGGCTAACTAGAGGAAGCCTGCCACTTAGGGGTGTTTGTGCGTGTACAAGCCCAGCCTGGAATCTACTAACTATGGGTGTTTGTGTGTCTATGCCAGGTCTGCTAAGCCTTTACCCAGCTTGCCCCAACCACATACCTGGTATTCATGACGTGGGTATTTCACTATATTTTTCACAGAAAGTGTCAGGTAAAAAGAACCATTTTAACTAATTAGTTAAAAAATGTTGTGGTAAGGGTCCCGTCAACCTCCCCCTCGTTTGGTTCCGGCTACCAGTCTATGCTGGGTACTTCCTGCATGATTATGGGACATGCCTATGCCGTTCCAATTGTAAAATTAACCAGCTTGCACTGCGGAAGTTCAATACTATCACAACCTTTTTCATGAACATTGCTTTTCATAGACATTAGAGAATCAACTTTAGCATGCCCACTGTGGCAGAGGTGTTCCAAAATACCATCAGTGGTCTGCGTACAGGCCTGGAATGTGTACTTAATGTCTCAAAACAACCTGCTGTACTCAAACTCTCAAGATTAACCTGCACCAATCACGGCAGTAACACAATACAAAAGGGACATTTTTGAAAACTTAAAAACTAGCCTACATATTTTTCGTTAAGATGCTAATCAAAATGGAGTAAAACTTGCTCAGAGGAAGGTTAAAAACATTCGGGCACTACACCCTGTCCAGAGTGTGTCGGAGTAGAGGGGATTCCATGGCATTTCAATTAATGTTACCTCTTCCTCCCACAACTGACCACAATAACTGAGCCGTTAAGAGAGCTGACCTGGTAGAATGTGAAATGGCAATGGAGCAATTGCCAGAAAGCAGTGCTCTAAACTATGAAACACATGCTTCTCAGCAACACCACCCTCTACTTTGACATGCATATAACGACTGAGATCTTGGTGGGTTCCAGTCCATATGGAATAGGCACAGTCCTTTCACAAACTGGCACAAACGGTCACCATGATGTAGTTGCATGCGCCTGCAGAGCTCTGAAACTCACAAAACAACGTTACTCCCAAATTGAAAAGGAAGCCATAGCTCTCATGTGGGGTGTCAATCACTTTCAAATTGGCATGTATGGCTGCGCTTTTAATTTTAAGGGGTTTAAGACCACAAATGGCTGCTTCTCATACTAGAAGTGTCTGCCCTCTGACCACTTCCACGCATTGAGAAATGGATACTACAGTAACAAGGTTATACTTTCCTTCAAGTGTTCTGGCAAGGAGTAGACAACCTGGTGGATGTCTTATGAAGGCACCTGCTGTCATGGCAATCTGAGAAGCAAATCACACAGAAGAACATATGAGGATGGTAGTGCAGCTTGCCACACTCATTGTGGTTCCAGTGGCAAAATAATTTCAGAAACAAGTCAGGATGAGTGCCTATAAGCATTTATTTAGGTAATTGAGACAGAGCAATAGAGAAATATCCTGGAGGACAACGCCCACTGTAAAAAAATAAATAAAAAAAAGCCAAAATGAGAATACCAGCCTTTATAACAATATGGAAGGAGCTATTCAAATCAGAATGTCTTCTCCTGAGATGTACCAGAATAGTTCTATCTGACTCACTATTGGAACACGTGATCCTCCTTTATCACAAATGCCATTGGGGTGTATTAAAAAAGAGAAGCACGTCTGGGAGCAAAAGTATAGTTACCAGGCATCAACAAGACTGTTCAAAACACTTGTGTTACGTACTATGCTGTAGGCTCCAGTGATCCACTTCCCAATACATTCCAAAAACAGAGTTAATTTACCATAAGCCGAAGTGAGTGCCAATATCTGCATACTGCCCAATGGAACGCATCTACTTGTGAGCAATAATGACTTCTCAAATAATTTGAGTATTTTCACTACACAGGCACAACTGCTGTTTTACTAAATGTGGAGAAAATATTTACAGCAAATTGAATTTCTAGTGAATCTCTAGTGAACTAAAACCTGACCATGGCCCTCCTTGTCGAAGCAGAGTGTTGAACTCCTCAGAGTGTCTGGGATTCCAAAAGGTAAGAATCATACCATGATGCCTAGAGGTCATTGAGGATACTGAATGCTTCACGTGCATACTCAATAAGGTTAATGGGATAGGCACAGGATCACACGATAACTTTGAGATGGAGATATTCTGCTTCCTTCAAAACTGCTGAACCACTGCTCATACATCTATTGAATGTTCACCAGTAGCGCTACTCAATGCTTGCTCCACTACAATGGCCATTGCAGTCTACCAGCCATGGTCTTTCATAGAACTGAATGAAAGGCATGTAGAAGGCAAACACTGGGTAAATAACAACCAAAGCAACAAAACGTGAGAAAACGAGACAACCATTTAAACTGGAGATATGGCCAGCATTAAAAAGAAAAATACATGTTTGCCATTTGAGGACAGATCTTACACAGTGATGCAAATACATAGGGAAAATGGTGGCAGAGAAGGGAATCGTCCAAAAAGCCTGAGAAAAAAAAGTATGGCATATTTGTCCGAATTTTGGCTACACGAAAATATCATGTAGCCTAAAGATTCAAACAGATATGCCATACAAAACATTATAAAGAAGAAGGGCAGTGGGGGCGGCGATGGTGTCACCCGCACCCTTTTTCACTCTAATGTGAGCGAGGGTTGATGGCGTGTCCCTCGTTCCAGACTCGATAAAAAAAAGAAGAAAAAAAAAGAAAAGGAGACCCTGCCGTGCCGGTTCTCAAGAACGCAAGTGAAGGGAACCGGCGTTGCAGAGGGATGTTGGTGACAGCAGCACGCAAGGAGGTGTGCCACCCATAGGTAAGTAGGGGGCTGGCGGCAAGGGCAAAGTCTGAAATGTTCAGGAGAGAGAAAATAACTTTCAGTCTTTTCTCCCTCGAACATTTCAACTTTGATCTTCCAACCCCAATCTCGGAGAAGTGTCCAGATAGACAGGACACCACAAACAGTGCCCATTTCGAGAGACTGGAAGAACCACTATGTGTTACGCTCACCTGGTCTCTGCCTCCCGGGGATGAGGTCGCTCGGGTCCAACTTCGCCCTCTGCGTTTATGTGGTGACTGGTGGTAATAGGTGATGCTGCTTGGGACTGCTCCTGCGTGGAGAATAGGGGGCGTGAGTATGCCACCTTGTGCGCCTGATCCCCTTCCAGACCCCTTCTTCCAAACCGTGGTACCCGTGGTATGCGTTGTCCCTGGAAAGCTCACCTGTTGATTAGTTTTGGCGAGCACTCCGTCCTGCTGCTTCTGGCAGGGGCACTTGTATGATCTGGACCGAGTTCCTTCACTGGTCCCATGCACGTGGTAGTCCAGTCCTGCTGCGACTAAGCCACTATACTTCAGGTAAGTGGTCCTGTTTGCCTTTGTCTTTCCTTGTCTGTTTTTGTAGTATTGTAAAGTTTGTATTGCTGTCTGTTTCACTTTTGATGTTTGCTCTTTTGCTTTCCTCCCTTGCAGGTAATGTTGCCGGCCCGGCAGAAGCTGCAGAGCTCAAGGTGACAGCCGGAGGGAATGAGGAACGAAGCTGCAGCAGTACAGTAGCTGGTAAGTTGTTAACTCGAGGCATGCAGGGTTCAAATGCAACACGGCCCTAGGACGGATGTTCTAACCTTGACTTTCTTCTTCTTCACAGGGTCTGAGTTCGTGGATGCAGAGTGCAGTGCTGCGGCGTCGGGATCAAGATCACTGGATGTCAGGAGATGAGTCTGCAGATGAAGCGATGAAGCACCGGTTTCTTGGAGGTGAGTATGCAGGAAAACGCCTGGTTTCAAAGGTAAGTAAACTTGTCCAAGCGGCAGTGAGCGTCACGTTGCACGCAAGTGCACAGTAACATGAAGCATCGGTCTTAAGGATGGAGCAGCTTATATAGCTGAGCTTCTGAAGCCACGCCCACCAGGTTCAGCCTGCCTGCCACACCCTTCCACACCTGATGAGTCAGCACATGAGGATGTTCTCTGGAATAAAGACTTTCAGCTACTGGAAAGTTCTTGTAAAATAAAAGCACTCTGGCACTGAAATAAAGTGTTCCTGCTCACATCTCTATATGTACCTGGCGCCAAAGGCGCCAGGACTGAGTCCAGCCAGGGCCCCGGTGATTATAGGTCGCAAAGGGACATAAGTGAGTCAAGTGACCCATTGCCCCCATCACTAGATGGTGTGTTTCTTGTGTTCTGGGGCCTGTGGCCATTACACTAAGTGAGGAATCAAGAGTTGAGACACCATTGAATAGATGATCATGAAAACCTTCAGATGCAGCTCCAGATTCGGATGAGGTTTGTTCGGTAAACTTAATTCGTAGCAAAAGGGAAGATGACACAGGAACAAACACATATCAAGACAGCAAAATAAGGGGGTTTCTGGGAGTCCCTCTACTGGCATGAACACAGTCTATTAACCTGTTCTTGGGTGGATGGCCCCCGGGAGAGTCTCATCCAAGTCTTTACCACACTGTCCCTTTCACATAGGACAAATATCCTTGCATAACAGTCTTTGTCCTGCCCAGTGGCAGGCCAGCACCGAAATGCTAGGCAATTCTCCTCTGAACAAGAGTACGAACAGCAACCCCAGACACGTGTTTCAGCCTAGTTGGGCCTCATCAGTGAGGTGGAGCTGAGCCACTCTAAGAACATTGAGCAAGGGGTTCACGTCTGGATTCCCCAGGTAACTTAGGGTGAAAGTCATAGTTACTTAATATGCTAAACAAAGGGGGTTCTGGGAGTCCCTCTACCGGCACAAACATGGCTCATTGACCTGTTCTTGGGTGGATGGCCCCCGGGAGCGTCTCAACCAAGTGTTTAGCTCACTGTCCCTTTCACAGAGGAGAAATATCCCTGCATATCAGTCTTTGTCCTGCTCAGGGGCAGTCCAGCACCGAAATGCTAGGCAATTCTTCACTGAACAAGAGTACCAACAGCAACCCCAGACACGTGTTTCAGCCTAGTCGAGCCTCTAAGAACAGTGAGCAAGGGCCCACGTCTGTGAAAGGGACAGTGAGCTAAAGACTTGGTTGAGACTCTCCAGGGTCCTTACACACAAGAACAGGTCAATGGGCCATGTTCGTGCAGGTAGAGGGAGTCCCAGAACCACCTTTGTTTTACATATCAAGACAGATTCAGAAAAACGTCCCAAAAATCCTGGTTAACTCCTCCCACTGGGTTTCAGCCGATTTATATTGGTACATTGGTACATTGAAGCCTATGCATGACACAAGGACTTTAGTCATTTACAACTCAATTTAAGGAGGTTTCTCTGGTTTTAGTGTTATCTTCAAAGAGTCATTGCATTCAAACTTTAATTCAAGCTACACCATAGACCGGTTACTCCTCTGTTAGTCTTGTGGAAGAGCGCAAGCCCCCAAAACAAATTAGTAGGAAGTATAATAAATATATATAATGATACTCTGAACACAGGGGATGAAAGGGATCATGATGCACCCATCCAGCACCCACAGCAGCAGACACGGTGGTAGAATGCAGTGCTGCAACTTTCAAGAACCACAAATCAGAAATCGGACCCGCATATGAGCTGAATACCTCAGCTTTAATCAACCGGTCGACTACTACTGCTGAAATAGATGAATGCGACACCATTGAGAAGGGAATCACAATGCTGCATAGAAAGGTACCTGGGAATGGAATATGTGCATACATGGCCGCCGAAGCAGCACACACACCGCCATGCCTGAATCAGCCCACCTTTATTGTCTGTCATGGCCCCAACAAACTTCAAATGGACCTATGGAGAAGCGCCGGCAGGCGAAGCCGGCCCCCTCCAAATGCCCACTCACAAGGCTGTTTCCTGTCTGGCCCTGTTGGCCATTGCAACATCCAGCACCCACAGCAACAGACAGAGTGGTAGAATGCCGTGCTGAAACTTTCGAGAACCACAAATCTGAATTCGGACCAGCATATGAGCTGAATACCTCGGTTTTAATCAACCGGTCGACTACTACTGCTGAAATGATGAATGCGACACCATTGAAAAGGGAATAACAACGCTGCATAGAAAGGTACCTTGGAATGGAATATGTGCAAACATGGCTGCCGCGACAGCACACACACCCCCATGCCTGAATAAGCCCACCTTTATTGTCTGTCATTGGACCCAACAGCCTGCAAATGGACTTATGGAGGAATGTCGGCAGGCAAAGCCGGCCCCCTTCAAAAGCCCACTCAAAAGGATGTTTCCTGTCTGGCCCTGTCAGGCAATGAGAGGGCTGGAGCCCAAACATATTGCTGAAACTGAATACCGCACTCCGTCTACGAGACATAACAACTGATCAGCCCACACATCTGGTGCTGGTGTGCTCACCAAGCGACTTACAATGCAACGCAATCAACGTTTAACCTTGAGAACAATAAGAGTTTCTCTGCCAAAAACCTACCAGTACACTACCCGCACAAATCGTCTCACAGACTGGTGCACGCCTCATGAGAACCCTACAAACGACTCCTCCCCTCCTCAGAATGACATCACTACAGCCACCCTCCTAACTCGATCACTAACTGCATGCAATGCAGTCACCCCAAGCCACTCCTCCTTTTTGGACCCCTACCTCCATGGCAACAGGCATTACTGCTCAATCCGACCTGCCGAACATTACTAGGGTGTCTGAACTTACACCCTCTGCCACCCATAAACAAATGGAACCAGCTGACTACAACCTTTACAAAATCACTGCGACTTCTCCACTTTTTGATATGATCACAATCACCTCCGCATTCGCTTTGATGGAGCCGCCCGCAATGTGCCCTGCGTGCCTTGACCCACACTACTCCAACGATGCCACTGAACGCGGCAATCTCATCGTTAACACTACTTTAAAAATCAACGTGAATCCTATTGTATCCCTCAGCATGCTTCCTGATCCACCTGATCCCATCTCTGGTGCCGGATCCTACTGCCGCACCACAAATGCTCCAACAGATGCAGCTCCTATTAAGCACTCTGACACCTGCAACCTCATTGCCTTTGCAAAACCTTGTGCCCATGCAGCAAATAGCCTCATCTTTTCCACCCTGAATAAGCCCTTCTACATGCGCCCTGCTACAAACGCCCAGCCGAATGCGGCTCCGAATGAGCGTTTTGACTCTGGTGACCCTAATGTCTGTGCTACTCACCATGCCCTTATGGCTAATGCTACCCTGTATGCCTCCATGAATTAACACTTCATGTGCCCCGCGTTAAATGCTCAGCGAATGTTGCTCCGAATTAGCTTTTTGATTCTTGTGACCCTAATGACTGTGCTAAACATTGCGCCCATATGGCTAATGCTACGGCTAATACTTCTCTGAATGCCTCCATGAACGAACCCCTCACCCTGTATCCCGTTGTAAATGCCCAGCCGAATTCTGCTCCGAGTGAACGTTTTGACTTTGGTGACCCCAATGACTGTGCTATTCACTGAGACCATACGGATAATATTACTCTGAATGACTAAATGAATGAGCCCCTCATATGTTCTGTGTTAAATGCTCAGCCGAATGTTACTCTGAATGAGCGTTTTGATTCTTGTGACCCTAATGACTGTGCTATTCACTGTGCCCATATGGATAATATTACTTTGATTGCCATGAATGAGCCTTTCACCATGTGTCTCGCTGCAAATGCCCAGCCAAAAGTTGGTCCGAATGAGCGTTTTGAATCTGGTGACCCCAATGACTGTGTCAATCACTGTGTCCACACAGCAAATACTACTCTGAATGCCCCATGAATGAGCCCCTCGTGTGTCCTGCGTTTAAGGCCCAGCCGAATGTTGCTCTGAATCAGTGTTTTGATTCTTGTAACCTTAATAACTGTGTTAAACATTGCGCCCATACGGCTAATGCTACTCTGAATACCTCCATGAACGAGCCCCCTACCATGTGCACTGACTCCTGTGCTCACTATGATCACGCAGAACCTTATGTTCATATCACATATGCTTCTATGAATATTGCATCGCCCGATTCGCACAGTCCCCCCCGACAAGACTAAAATCTGTGACTCCCCTGCTGAGTCCAACGAGAAGCTCGCTGCTATCCCAATTACCCCCTCCATGCAACACCTGTCCCACTCGCACCCACCTGAGAACCAAACCAACATCACGAGAGCGCTCCCCTTCTAATGAGTGCTGCCATAAGCAATACCAGCCACATCCTTGGGATCACTTCAGACAATCCCAACACCATCTTGCCCAATTCTACAGACATCCCAAACACAGCCCTCATCAAGGGCGGACTTCTCAAGGCTAGATCACTAGTAGCACACGCCTTAGACATACACAATCTCATTACCTTCAACCAACTCTACACACAGCAGCTGGACCCTCCTTATCTTTAGCTGTCCCTGAAGGGTAAACAATTTGCAGGAAAGATAGGCCTCTAACTAAAGGAGGCAGGGTCACCTTGATCGCCAAATCCAATCTGACCATCAGGGAACCATCGATCCAATCCTTCCCATCAGGTGAACTACTTTCACTCAAATCATCAATACCTAACACTGCCTCACTCATCCTCCACATTGTTTACAGACCTCCAGGCCCACTTTATTCATTTGAAGAGAACAT
This sequence comes from Ambystoma mexicanum, assembly GCF_040938575.1. Lineage (NCBI taxonomy): Eukaryota > Metazoa > Chordata > Amphibia > Caudata > Ambystomatidae > Ambystoma > Ambystoma mexicanum. Next base: position 731,599,654 of record NC_090930.1, read on the forward strand.
AGCCCTCCTCCTAGCAAACAATATCAAGACCTCCTCTAGAATGATCACCCTAGGTGATTTCAAACTAGGCCTTTATGACAGCTCTGACAACGATGCCATGACCATACACAAAACAATTGCCCCCCTAGGCTTCACCCAGCGCATTGACATTGCCACTCACGATAAAGGCTGAAACCTAGATTGACTTGCTGACTTAAACAGCTCGAACAGTATCATATTGAGCTCCCTCTGCCCCTGGTCTGACCACAATATCATTACCTTCACCTTCCATAAGCAAACCACGACTAAACCTGCTCCTCAACTTGTCCCTGCATCACTTGCGAGAAACACACGCAATATTAAACGCACTAACCTGTTCCCTTTGCTACTCCCCATTACAGATCACACCCACTCTACTGCCAGCCCAGCATCTATGGTCGAGTTATACAACACTACCCTTGTGCAGGCCCTCGACAAGATGGCACCACCGAAACTCTGAAAACCTAAACCATCCGCCCACCTCAACTCATGGTATACACCTAGCCTCAAAAACCTTACATCTATCAAATGCGCTGCTGAGTCCAAATGGAAAGTCTCCCCTACCAAAGCCAATAGAGAACTCTTCCTAGCCAAAGCAAAAAAATATAATCTAGTGGTAATCCAGGCGAAGAGCATCACATACAACAAGCATATATCAATGCTAAATCAGGGAGCAAAGAACTGTTCTCCATGCTGCGGGAACTTGAGTCCCCATTTAGCCCACCAGAAACTTGCCACAAAAACGAAGCCTGGTGTATCGACATCCAAAAAGCATTAATAGTCCAAATACCTATGCTCCAGATGAAAATCGATAACAAGAAAAAAGACAATGTAACCGCCGTGGCACCGGCCACTGAAACCCCCATCAACCCTCTCAACATCGATAAGCACAACCCACCGTTCGAATTCAGGTCTGTCTCCACTATGGAGGTTATCAAGATCATCTCTAGCCTCAAATCCTCCAGATGCCAAGGCGATATCTGCCCTGCCCAACAAAGATTGCGTCTAGGAGCTTGCCCCATTTATCATCTCCCTCATCAATAACTCCTTCTCCGAAGTAGAGTCCCTAACAACCTAAAAGACGCCTGGGTCCTCCCACTGCTAAAAAAAACTTCACTTGACCCTAACATTCCAACCAACTAATGCCCCATCACTATCGTCCCATTGCTCCTAAAAATCCTCGACCGAGCCGCCAACCTCCAAATACAAGAACATCTGGAAATAAACAACCTCCTCAACCTACCCCAATCAGGTTTCTGACCTAGGCATGGCACGGAAACGGCACTCATCGACCTCACCAACAATGTAAAAACTAGCTATCCTACTTCTCCTTGACCTCTACGCGGCCTTTGATTTTTGAACCACAAAATCCTATGCCGCATTCATCTAGTACCATCCACTTCTCCCCAAAAGCCATACATGGATCAATCATTAGTCTCAGATCGAACAATGAGAGTTTTTTATAACACAGCAAACGCCCCCCCCTGCCCCAGTTTGCATCCTCCAAGTAGTGTGCATGTCACCGATATTATACAATATATTCACTAAGCCTTTATTCGATCGCTTAGATGAACACGGAGTGACTTATACTTACTATGCGGACGACACACAGATCTTGCAACACCTCGAAAAAGACTCCATGTCACTCAACAATATCTATTAGATCATCCAAACCTGGATGGCTTAACATGAACTGTGACTAAACAATGACAGAACTGACCTGCTACTGGTAGGCACCCAGACTTGTCTCAAAGAAATCGACCCAAAATACAAAAGCTTCACTATAGACGGTAATACCATCACCTGGTGAAAAGGAAGTGAAAAACCTGGGAGTGTACCGCGACTCATCACTATTGCTCACTAGACAAGTCAATGCTACTATCTCATCGGCAGCATATATAGCTAAGCTTATCAATGCATGCAGACCCTATCGCTCACCGGACAGCTGCATGACCCTAGCCAGAGCTCTCATCCTGTCCAAACTGGACTATTGCAATGTTCTCCTAGCTGGTGCCTCAATAGGCAACATTAAAGAAATTCAGGTCACACAACACAACCCCTTATGCGCCGCCCTAAATATCCCCAAAAGCCAGCACATATTTGAAACTAGACGCAAAGCACGTTGGCTACCTGTCCACGACAGATTCAGATATAAAACTATGTTAATCATCCACAAATGTCTGGCCAATACTTCACCAAAATACCTGTCCAACATACTTACATCATCCCAAACCACCAAAACTACACGTGCCTTGACTGCCCACCTCCTCACAGTGCCTACATTCAAGAGAGCTAAAGCCGGAGGCCGAGGTTTCCGGTAGTAGCAGCAAAAGAATGGAACACCCTCCCACTAGCTCTCCAAGCTGACCCTTCCCACTTATGCTTCTGCAGAAAGCTCAAATCCTGGCTACTAACATTCAATCGGTAACAATGTCTCAGGCGCCATACTGTAGATACTGTAAATCATGTACACATTGTAAACCTAGTAACTAGCTATAACTGTATTTTTTCTGTGCCACTACTGTGCACTTATATATTACATGCCTGTCCAGTGCCCAGATACCTACGGGTTTGGCGTGCTCTACAAATGTCAAATAAATAAATAAAATAAATAAATGATGGCTTCTTTGTCAAAGGAAAACAAGCAAGAGTGAACCCTTTTTTTGAACAACTTGCCATTGCATCACCCTTGAGACCCCTCCTCCCCCCAACCCCAGTGTTTATTGTTTTTCTGTAAATCTTAATAGACTTTGGTTAAGGCACTCCAGATCGTATTGGCACCAGGTAATGCAGGTTGCCGCCATATTGGACTGCACAGATGCACTGACAATGCTGACTTTGGACATTTGGCCGGGCCTTAGGTAACCAGGGCAAGGACATCATCCCAATGCCAATGGATTTCACTGGTATAAACAGGTTTGAATCAATAAGTAGTTCATCTGCCTTTGATACTGCCATAGGGGTGGAGACCTAAGCCCCTACCTGAGAAGGATGTAACTGAAAAAGCATCAGTGCCGCCATATTTCACCGGGAACAGGTTACCCTATGGACATTGACATACAGGAAGGATTAAGCCCTGGAGACAAAGTACCCTATTGTTGTAGATGAGATGGGAATAGTCTGCCGGAAGGCCTGGTAAGTGCCTTTCAATGTCGAGGGGTTGATTGTCTGGAGCGCATTTAAGGAGCGCATCTTTTTGTGGGTTGGGAACAGGTTAATTTTACGAATGTATCCTTTTGTCTTGAAAGACTAACTGTAATGAACCCTTTTGCTTCTCTTATTGCCTGAAATTTAGATGATAGTTCAAGGCTGGAATAAGTCACTGTTACTAGCACTTTATAGGTTTTAAATGAACCTACTTGAACCTAATTTTTTACTATTTTTAGCTATGATTTTATTTTTTGTTTACTGCCTATTGACTCAATTTCTTATAATTTTGTACATCTGATTATTGTGATTTGTAATATTTGTCTAAAATACCTGTGCATTGTGAACCTTTTTTATTGGTGCATAGCAATGAATTAATTCATTGTGTAAGGTTTAATATATTAAAGGAATGGTTCGGTAAAAAAATGTTATTGCCCCTACGGGTCGGCCATGTGTTTTTAAGCCTAAATCGCTCGATTTTAGAAAAATTTCCTATGGACCTTACACGAGTTTTTTGGTCCATTAAACGCACGTGAAAACAGGCATCAGGGAGCTGCCATTTTGTGATAATCCTATCACTTGCTGCATCGCCCTGGCTGACCTGCTTTTGCGGCACTAAATCATATCCCCCGCCCCTGAGCCTGACATTATCAAAACATTCATATTCCCCACCTCTCTCTGTGACGTTTCTGTGCTGCGTAGGCAAACGCGTCCAGTCGTCTTCTACGCGACTTCACACAGAACCCGGAAACCAACACAGATCAACTCACCACACAGCGCGCCACAATTCGGAATATGAAACTGTACTTTAAAATCAAACAGCAACACGGGACATTTGGTAAAGTACATTTATTTGACATTAAATGTTTATAGAATATTCAGCAATTGCCATATTAACTCTGAATGCCATTTATTTTCTTTTATCTCTATCCACAAAAACTTTTCCGTTTTATCGTGAGTCACACGCTGTTCCTTTATGGTACACAGGGTGTTGGTTTTCGTTAAAAGAAGCACTTTGGCCGCACCGTGAACCGCAAGGCTGTTCCATCAAGTAGGCACTAGGCCAGCGTAAAGGTTGATATGTTGCTTCTAGCCGCTAGTACCGCGTAAGGACATATGGGCCCTTGGCGATCGTCCCATAAGATTGTCAAAGTGGTGCAGTTGTTGACAAGAAGCTGCAGCTGGCGGTTGAAGAAGCCATCTGCCGGGTCTGAAAATGTTGGCAGTCGCAGTAGGGAAGGATATACCTGTTTTGAAAACATATGAATTATAATTAGTCTCGCCAGCCGATCTTTATTAATATTATTCATTTTATTTATTATGGCCGAGCTGAAATTATTTGCTTTCAAGGATAGTGCAATGGAGTATGTTCGGCTCTAAAATCAATGCGAAAAGTAACGAAATAAATCGAGGTTAGCACACAATGAGAAACTACTGTTTGTCTACATGTATGTGGAATGTGGACCTGCATGCCCATGTGCCCACTACAAGGACGATCCCACAAACGTTTTCCTAGCTCTTCATTCATTCATTTATTCATGCATCCATTCATTAATTCTTCATTCCGGTATAAAAGCGTCTAAAGAGTTACTTACATTTTATTTGCAATTTCCATTGTGTCTCTAATGCAGTCCGTAAATCCCACTGTGCTCTTGACGATTTTTCGTATACTGAACTAACATGAAACTCGGTCTAGTTTCAGAATTTTCTGCCTTGTCGTCTCTTACGTTATTGCACCCGCCCCTTCAAATGAAGTTCTTTCGGCATGGTCCCTGTCTCTCAAGGTCAAAAAACAATAGAACCTTATACTGCCAGTGCGAGTTGTGGGCCTCTTCAGGCCGCGAGCTGAAAATCAAAGCCGCTGACCTTCACTAGAAATGAGCATTCATTCTTTCTTTGCAACATCCCGTAGTAAAGCCACCTGTGAGAACTTGAAGTTTCGAATACATCTATGTACTACGCCTCAATGTGCAAATGCGAACTGGCTTCTCTCCCATCTGCAACGGCTCGCTTGGCGCGTTCTAAGGCCCCCAATTTTGTCCTTGTTGTCTGCGAGCTTTGCAGCCCCAAAGAACCATAACTATTGGGACTTTTAATTTTTTGGGGAAGGTCAGGGAAAGTATAAAGTACCCGAGGAGTTGAGTTGAAAGTGAGATTTATTGTTTGTTTGTTTTATTATTTGCAATACGCAAGCCTCCCCTCGGTTAACAGTGAGCAGCATTTACATGCGATTGCGAAAATTACTTACATCAACAAAAATATATACATACACATATAGACAAGGTCAGCAATATGAGGTGAATAGAGAGAGAATTCAAAGATGACACCCAGGTTATTCGCCACCCAGGATGGTGAAGGTAGGGGTTAGGGTTAGCATACTTTGTATGTACACTGTACAATAACATTTATTTACAAAACGACAATCGTATTACAATTATTTAAACCGGGATTTGTACTTCACAACCAGCTCTCCTTTGGGTGGACATGGCACAGTGGCAATGTTTGGTGGCAATGGATCAGTGCTCTGCACAGAAACGTTCAAAATTCCATATCTGTGCTTCTCTAATACAGCGACAAAAAGGCTTTTGACAAAGTCGAACTCCATTTCCTCATAGACTGGTTTGATCACCCATTACTTACTTCTTTTCGAAAAGGCCTTAGTGTAGTGAGGCATCCTTAGATTACCCGTAGTCCTAGATTGTTCACGGCCGAGATTCTCGTTATGGGCCAAGACGGCAAGTAGAGTCCTATGTCTCATGCCCTGTATGCTGTATGTACTTTAGGCACATATTGTGGAACACCTCCAAACATCCTGTGTGACAGAATTCTGTCAGTCCCCTCAAATCTTTTGATAGAGTTTTATCGAAAACAATCTTCTCAATGGCTTTGTGTGTCGGTGAAGATGGAATCAAGCACTTCTTCTTCCGTGTCTTCACTGGGGACAAAGGGCCATGTTCACATTGGTGGAAATGTAGGTTTTCTGATCAGTGGTGCACGTTGGTACAGTGGTGCATCGGTGAGCTTGTTAATTTGCATATGCAAGTAACTTTGGGTCTCACCCTAAATTACTAGGGGAATCCAGACGTGGACCCCTTGCTCACTATTCTTAGAGAGGCACAGCTCCTCCCTACTGATGAGGTCCAACCAGACCGAAACACGTGTCTGGGGATGCTATTGGTACTCTTGTTCAGAGGAGAATTGCCTAGCATTTTGGTGCTGGACTGCCCCAGGGCAGGACAAAGACTGATATGTTTAGGATATTGCTTCTCTGTGAAAGATAGTGAGCTAAAGACCCTGGGTAAGTCTCTCGCAACCAGGACTAATGTCTGGCAGAGGGACTCCCAGGACCCCCCTTGTTAATTTGCATATGCAAGTAACTTTGGGTCTCACCCTAAGTTATTAGGGGAATCCAGACATTGACCCCTTGCTCACTATTCTTAGAGAGGCACAGCTCCTCCCTACTGATGAGGTCCAACCAGACCGAAACACGTGTCTGGGGATGCTGTTGGTACTCTTGTTCAGAGGAGAATTGCCTAGCATTTTGGTGCTGGACTGCCCCAGGGCAGGACAAAGACTGATATGTTTAGGATATTTCTTCTCTGTGAAAGATAGTGAGCTAAAGACTCTGGGTAAGTCTCTCGCATCCAGGACTAATGTCTGGCAGAGGGAATCCCAGGACCCCCCTTGTTAATTTGCATATGCAAGTAACTTTGGGTCTCACCCTAAGTTACTAGGGGAATCCAGACGTGGACCCCTTGCTCACTATTCTTAGAGAGGCACAGCTCCTCCCTACTGATGAGGTCCAACCAGACCGAAACACGTGTCTGGGGATGCTGTTGGTACTCTTGTTCAGAGGAGAATTGCCTAGCATTTCGGTGGTGGACTGCCCCAGGGCAGGACAAAGACTGATATGTTTAGGATATTTCTTCTCTGTGAAAGACAGTGAGCTAAAGACTCTGGGTAAGTCTCTCGCAACCAGGACTAATGTCTGGCAGAGGGACTCCCAGGACCCCCCTTGTTAATTTGATTTAGCAAGATGCCATACGTCAAATTGATGTTTAATATGTGGGAACAGCTCTCTCGTTGTCTTGGCAATTGAAACGTGTCTGTCCATGGCTATGAGGTCGATGTGCATTCCCCTCGATTGTAGATATCCCACTGATTTTATAAATCCTAGTTTCTCCATGACCACTGAGGATGTGCATTGTGTTACCTGCACGACCACCAAACTCACAATTTTCTTACTATCCATGTCCTGAAAGTGGTAGGTGCAGTACTTGGCAGAAAATCCAGGGCTATCGCACTGTCCATTGCCGGCTAGCCTGAATCGTTTGCCTTCGAATATACTTGCTAGAGACAATTGTTCAATTTTCCAAGCATCACTAATGGCCGGAAACAGATAATCATGTTGGTATTTGTAGTACTGCGTTTTTGAATGAAATGGAGTCCCACAAACTGAAAGAAAGACTCTAACTTTCTAAAACTGGACCCACTAAAAAGTGATGCAGCTGCACACAGTAGATTGCCTGCTGGCAGTTTCCCCAGCATCGGTTGTGCAGACCATGAGAACGTATGATTTAATCTACAGGCGGCATTTATTTTGACGTTACTGCCTTTTTTTTGACGAGTGACATGAATCAATGGCTCCCCACATACTTTCCTTCTAACAGAATGCCCACATTTCAGCATACTTATAATATTCATCAAACAACTGTCGAATACTATGTATTTGCCCTCTTTCATTAGACTGTCATCCGGCGTCAAAGTTGTTTCGGCCTGTGACGTTGCGGACATATCACCACATTTGAAAGAAATATCGCTGCTATCAAGTTTTGATGCGTCGGTGAATGCTGCTGCTGGTTCATTCTCTGCCATTTCAACATCTGCTACTTCAACATTGTAGGGAGAACACACCAATGTCGACAGCTTTTTTGGTGGCAATTTTTTGGCGGGTGTAGATTGTGTGAATTGATCTGCGACTACTTCAGAGCTATCTTCAATACATCCAGTATCATGTTGTTGTGGTGTTGCGGTCGCACTGTAGCAATGGTCCAATACAACTTTGCTGGATTCTCCGGACACATTAATTTCATGTTCTGGCCATTGGACATGATCATCTCTAGTCTCAACACGCGGCGTCTGAATTAATAGTTCCTCCATAGTGTAAATGGTCTGGCAAGCAACATCTCTCATTGGCTTCACTGTCTGTGTCTGTTAGTTCGGACATCCACGGGTAACTAGAGGATAGACTGGAAAAGGGATGTTCAGTTTAAACACAAGATAAAGTATAGTACAATTGACTGGAAAAAAACATAAAATAGTCCCCAGCACAAAAAAAATTCTAAAGTTCAAAGCTCCGATTTGTATCCGCATGTCTCCCCTTCCTCTTGCGCTGCAACGACTATATTTTCTGTATCCGCATAGACAGCACAGAATGAGGCTCCATCGACTCCCTGAAACATAGTATTTTCATTACTGTGTATCAAAATATTGTTAGCATAAAACACACGTGAGAACGAATACACAGGTACATCTCAATAGCCAAACACGATTTAAACATTGTGTGGAACAATCAAACGACAAGTATTCGAGCTCTGATGACCTAGTTCGATGGAGCTGTCAGTATCCATACCTCTGGCTCTGCATGGACTGCCACAAATGATTGTATTGAAGAGGAGGCATCAGCAACTCCCTGAAACACAGTACTTGCGTTAGTATGGTTTTCAATATTGTAAACATAACACACACTTTGGGTCGACGGCACAGGTACATATAAAGAGATAACCACAAATGTTGCATTGTCTAAAAGAATCAAGGAATATTTAAATATTATCAGATTTAATCGACTTATTTCTCCGATTTCTTTACATCTGCATCATCTAAATGGGATCTTGTGATTGTAGTGGAAGCTCCATCGTCTCCCTGAAACACAGTACTTGCGTTACTAGGGAAGAAAGTATAGCAAATGGAATCACGTTATATGATCACACTCGATGGAGCTGTCAGTATCCATACCTCGTGCTGCTGAAGAATATCTATGGATGTTGTAAATGTGGTGCGCACTTCCGAAAGCTGTTGCGCCGATTCGTATCCGCATGGTCCCGCTTCCCCTGGAATTACTTGAATGTTAGGCTCTGCATCAAGTGCGTGGGTTGACGCTTCAACAACTGCCTGAAACATAGTATTTGCATTAGTAAGGATTACAATATTGAAAACACAACACACACTTGGGGTTGACCGCACAGGTACATATCAAAGGCTAACAAAGAATGAAACATGGTGTAGAACAATCAAACGACAAGTATTCCAGTCCTGATGATCACGGTTGATGGAGCTGTCAGTATCCATACCTCGCGCTGCTGAAGAACATCTAGGGCTGTTGTCAATGTGGTGGACGCTTCAGCATCTCCCTGAAAGACAGTACTTGCATTAGTATGGATAACACTAATTATAACTGAAAACAAACAGCAGGGGACGACAACTAAGGTGTATATCAATTGGAAAGCACTAACCAAACAATTGGTAAAATAATCACACGATACATAAAAACTATTACTTCACATGCATAAAACAAGTCTGTAGCGGAATAGCCAAGTATGATTACCTGATACGCGCTAGAAGTGGTTGATAACTGCGGGCACGTCACGGATGTAGAATGTTCTTGCTTCAGATTCAGTGGATAGTCAAGCAGTTGTAAAGGTAAATTATTGTTTGATGATGAAATGCAAATATTAAATAATTGCCATGTAAACCGACAGAATACTTGAGAATAATGCTATTGAAAATGCGCAATATAGTACAGTTCCCTGTGCCCATAAATAGATTTCCTTTGGGGGTTATAAAATCGAAAAATAATTTATTGATAAATGTCATTATTCAAAAAGATATACACTCATATCAATATCGAAAGTATTACAAGGGAGTATTACAAGGAACACAACACCTAAAATATCAATGAATCCATTCGGCTACCTACACACTACCGCAAGGCCTAAAGCTAAATACAGACACTTGACTCACCAGTGGCGGAATGTGGACGAATAGAGTTGGAATAGCGTTTGCGAGCAGTTTTCGTGTTGTTCGCCGTTTATTCTTCTTTGTTACCCAAGATGTGGCGTACATGTTCGAGGAAAAGTGCCGGCTGCAGATGCAGACTTGTTGGACTCTACTTTCCAGCTCATCCAGTGGATATCCGCAATGTCTGACCCATTCTCTTATTCGATCAACAGTTTTTGGGAATACATGCATTGTAGTGCCTTCAGATTTATCTTGGGTCTTCGAAGGGCTACCGCTAATCGAACAGGCAGGCATTGTTGAACATTCTGAAAAGTAAATATCAAGATTATTATAAAACCTTGATGAATAAAAATGTCATAAAAAAGTAAATGAACCATAGCGTGCTCAATGCAAGGTTTGTTTTGATCGCCAGAACTATACCAGTTCATCATGTGCGGCTTAGTATTTGCATAAGTTACAGAAATGTTTTAAATTATGTGACTAAACTCTGAACATGTGACTCGTCCCTTGGATGTTCTGTCTTGCACAGAAGGAAACATGCTTACATTATAGACTGAACCCCCGAAGGATGCAATTCGATGACAATTGACACAGATGAAAATAAATAGATCTATTGATAGCATAACAATTGAAACTCAAGTCAATAGCAATGAGACCAATGACCATAGCTCTATTGGATACTGTAATCGCAAATAGATAGAAATGTAAAAATGACCGAAATATGACTAGGATACATGGCCTTACCTTGACCAACAAACAGTTGGATTCAGCAGGCCGAGCAGTATGTTGCAGTAGAACAGGTAGATGGCCACAGGTAGCACACTGACGAGTTTGCTCGAAGCGGTCACAGATAGCACGACGACGAGCAGATTAGCATAGATCTCAGTGCTTCTCAGGTAGAAGGTTCAGGAGTTGACTTGCAAAGCACAAAGATGTTCTCATGAGACATATCAAATGGTTTATAAAGTATTAGAAACAGGGGTGTGTTTGTGAATGAATGACGTGTGTATGTCGTGGTGTTATGTGGATTGCAGGGGGTAGGCCTGCCTCAGGGGAGGCCTGCCTGGAGACACAGGGTCTGAGGAGGCCATCTGAGCGATGGCCCCTAGGCGTGGGATACCTTTTGTAGTGTACATGCTGTTTGGCACCTTGGCTGTTTGCGCCCGTGACAGCCCCCCATGCCAGCGCTCATCCCCGGTGTGAACCGCCTTTGATAGAGGGGGGTGGGATGGATGGGCCGGTGGGCATGCAGATAAGGCACAGGAAGACTGCTGAATGGAGACACGAGGTCTGAGGAGGCCATGTGAGCGATGGCCCCTGGGCGTGGGATACCTTTTGAAGTGTACATGCTGTTTGGCACCTTGGCCGTTTGCGCCTGTGACAGCCCCCATGCCAGCGGTCAATCGCCGGGTGCGAACCGCCTTTGATAGAGGGGGGTGGGATGGATGGGCCGGTGGGCATACAGGCAAGTGTGTGGGAGCGAGGGGCCATCAGTCCCCTCTCATCCTTTACTTCTCAGTAGAAACTCGGACCAAGTGCCTCCAGTAGTGGGTTCGCCCCTTGCCCTTATGTGATGTTAACTTTGGTTGACATTCGCATAGATGGGACCACTGTGCAGGACATGAGGCATCCATTTTTGTACCCCCTTTCCAATCTTGGTGACCAGGCCTCACTGCGCACAGCACATGGCCCCCACCCTCGTTCCGACTCTGACTGGAAAACTCCAGAGGTATTTGCAACAGCTAATAAATGTAACACATCACTCTTCCTCTTCGATCACTGTCCTGCATATGAACCAGCCTGAACTAAGCACATAGCTCGTTCATCTCCACAAACGTGTCCTCAATACCTGCATGCATTATTGAGAATATATTATGTTAGCTTAGAAAGTGACCACCATGCTTCACAGCGACCTGACCTTCACCCATTCGGAGCACAGATGTCTGACGTCCATCCTTGAATGGAGACACACTTGATTCATTTAAAAAAATTGAAACAACCGTTTTTAAAATATATGTGGTGTTTTATTTTGTATCTTATTTTGATGACACAAAAATACAAGACTTTACACATTGTACAGGTCAGGTTGCAGCACAGTGAGAGAAAATCCCCTGTACTGACCGCTGTCACTCGGGAACGTTTCTCTTATGGCACGAACGGCACAGGCGGGTATTACTCTTCGAACGCGCTGTCCAAGCCTCCCGTGAAGCCACCATGTAAAGGAACGATAGGCCACCAGCCTGTACCACCTGTGAAAAGGAATGAAACAAACAGTTTTTAAATGACCAAGATAAGTTTAATAAACGTTTGTTGTCAATGACAATTCTTGTAACTAATGGCATTCTGCTCAGACAAATGCTATCTAGACACTGCACACTATTGAACGACTTTCATGCGTTACAATGCTATGTATATGTAATTTTGGATATAGTAGAACACCATGAAATAGGAGTGGCATGACAAGCAGAGTATACTTACTCGTTACTCGGATTACGAGGACGAACAGTTGCGCGAAGTTCGTGCATAAGCACCATCATTATCCTCAACACGGACCGTGTGAGGCAGGCTGCCCTGAAGTCTGGCAGCTCGGTGATGCATTGCGGTCGTGGCTTGTCTTCCGAAATATAGGCCACGCATCCCGAGTTTTCACAGCAGCAGCAGTTCTCATCCTCGGTTGGCATTAGCTCGCACCGATTGCATGTGCACCAGGTGGAAACACCATCCATGCGACTAGGTCCAGGCTCTTCAGCTGTTGAATCGTCCTCCCAACTGCCGTCCGAAGCCCCATCGTTTTCCGTTTTCGCGTGTTTCCCTTTCCAGTATTTCCTCCTCGGTATACTCAGGCTCGTACATGTAGGGCATTATTGTAGCCATTGTGTGTTAAACAAACTAAAATAATTTATAGTGGTGGTACTGGTATCTGTTCACACGGGCTACAAGCAACGAAGGTAGCTGACCAGAGCACAGAAACGAGTCACAGAATACTCAAAGTAACACAGAGAGAGGAAGAATTGAAAATCTGCTGCTGTGTGTTGTGAAACGGTCTGTTTATACTTATTGAGGAAAGAGGCGTCCTGTCATTTCCAATGCGACACGTCATCAGCTGAAGTGCAGCGAATGTTGACACGAGACGTGCTTTGGCATTGTGAAATGGGTGGTACGCGTCTGCTGATGACAGGCTCAGGGGCGGGGGATATGATTTAGTGCCGCAAAAGTAGGTCAGCCAGTGCGATGGGGGAAATGAAAGGATTATCACAAAAAGGCAGCTCCCTGATGCCTGTTTTCTTGTGCGTTTAATGGACGAAAACTCGGGTAAGGTCCATAGGAAATGTTTCTAAAATCGAGCGATTTAGGCTTAAAAACACATGGCCGACCCGTAGGGGGAATAACATTTTTTTACCGAACCATCCCTTTAAACCAACTCACAAAAATAAATTAATAATGATAATGGTAATGGATGTTATGATTAAACTCTGCAGATCTCAGATAGATGTATCTGTGCAGAGTCCGAATTTGAACGCATTCTGGCAGGAGGCGGTGCACGAGAAAGGTCCATATGTCTGTGTTTTTCATTTAGATAGGTAAAATACAACCGTAATGGAAAAAAACAGAATTGATTTGTGGGACAGTAATGACCAATGCATGAATAGAGAAAGAGAGATGTTTGTAGGTTGAGTGTCCCTTAGACCTTTTTAGGACCACTCTGTGGAGTCTCCGATATAGTCCTCTTCCTCTCTCTGCACAGCAAAAGAGTGGAGTCAATGATTGAATGGTACAGGGGCAAGAAAACTGGGGACAATTCAGATCATAACTAGGGATAGACAATGGGCAAAGGGCAATCTAAACAGGAAACCCCTCCTAAAGGCTCTCCCATGGATTACATGCTCATAAAACTCACCACTGCAATTTGTGATTTCCTAGACTCTTGTCACTTCCTGACCAGACTTAATAAGTATACTCAGTACCTGAAAGATGGACATTTTAAGTTGGACAAGTTGGGTGAACTCAGATGAGCGAGTGACAGAAGGGGAAAATAAGTAGGATACAATGGGAACCCTTTGCGTCTTGATTAGAGGAAGTGAATGGCATACGCAATCAGACGCAATCACAATAAGGTTAAAGGACTCAGGGAGCATAACAACAGACTGCGGGGACAGATACAGTTCCTAAGGGCAAGGGGAGTGTCAGAGAAATCCACAAACAGGTGCCCCAAGCTGAAGGGAAGACAGAAACCAAACAGGACTATCAGAATGGGGAGATGCCTGAGGACATAATTGATTTGTTTGCTAACGTGCAAGCTGCAGCAAAAGCCGACCCACGACAGGTGGGTCTGGGAGTACAAGAAGAAGGAGCTTATCAGTCTGTTTTGGCAATACAGTTCCTGCACAAAAGGCCCTCAGAACCTGCAGTGAGTGTACTGAATAACTTGGGAGTCGAGAGCGGGCCCTCGCCTGACACACCCTCTCTCCAATACTCTGTCTGTGACACAAGTTAGCTAACATAAATGTTGGAGATCCCTGCCTTGGACAAGTGCTATCAGGGAATTAACTGGATGAGGGAGGGCAGCAACAGTCACTCCTTATCAATATACATACATCGTGGACTCCAGGCAATCGGCGGAGCCTGGCTAAAGAATTCCCAAATATTACTTAAAAACCATAACATTTTGTAGAAGAGTTGAGTACTTTAATACAGTGCTATAACCCCTCTTGGGCTAATATGAACCACCTCATGAGGGTGTTAATCCCGCCTTAGGTGAGACAGCGATTAGTTGAATGGGCTACCTGGCCAGATGCCTGGCAATGGGGATGCCATAGTTCAGGCCAAAGGAGACTAACCACTGCCATCCCTGAGATGTGTCCCTAAAAGACCAGTTGTGAAAAGATAGAGAATTGCAAACAGAACAAAGGCAAATCTTTTGCAGACTATTTGGATCGACCAAAGGTAGTGTTCGTCCAACATTCCAACATTCCAACATTCAGGCATCACCAAGACTGATGAGACCGCACAGGAGGCCATAGCAAATGCCTTTGGAAATGAACTATTGCCAAAGTACAAGCGCAAGCAAAGAAAGTGTTCATTGGGTGGCACACTAAACCCTTAATGGAGCTAGTGATGGTTGCAAACCAGTGTGTAGCATGGCAAGAAGAGATTTGAGGGTAAGCTAATGACCCTCCAGATACAGTGCTTACAGGGATATATGCAGGAACAGATGCAGAATGTACTGAACATTGCTCAAAAAAGTGGTACACTGCAAAACAGGGGAAGAGGAGGTCCACCCCCGGGACAAGCTGGAATGGAAGAACTGGTGGGGGGTTATGGAGGACAGCCAGATCAACAGAGACAATTGGGCCATCAGGGACCTTAGGGACAATGGGGTCTATAGGGCCCATAGGAACAATGTGGGAAGAAGGGACTTCTGGTATTCCAGGGTCAGCAGGGCACACAAGGACCAATGACAAACCCATTAGTCTGCAACTACTAGGTGGGGCACTGGAAGAACAAGTCCTCATAGACCCCCAAAGACCATATTTTCATAGCAATCAGTGTCAAATTAATGCTCAGAATATTTATACCAACAACTATGCCCCCTTGACTTACAGACCTACAGAATCCAAGAGCTCCCACTCCATTTCCTAACTTGAATGTTCTGGCATTTGCCCCCAGATCACCTCTCATTCCCTAGACCACCTCTCATTCCCCAGAATGACCAAGACCGGTTCTGATTATATCGGGATGGTGAGACCCAAAGGGACCCGTTACTCCTGATTAACCAAGTAAGCCCATATGTATATGTAGTATAGAAGGAATTTCTTCCCTTGCTAGACAATGCGGAGGGCAAGTCAGCCATGCATATTGACCACTTTCCAAATGTATCTGTATCTACCAATACCTTGATAAAAGTAAGCACATCCCCTACTTCACTCATATATCCCTTTACAGAGACCCTCACCATCATGCTGAGACCTATCACTGACAATACATGCCTTTCTATTTAACCACTTAGCTCCAGGCAATCTGTTAGGTAGGGATTTGCTATGCAAGCTCAGGTGCACCATCTTCTGACGGCAGATGGAATAATTTTATACCGAGCAGGTTCTAGCCACACTTTAAATAGACCCAGTGGTCGAATTGCCCTGTGAGGGAGAATGGTCCAATGATTTAAATGACTTGATTAACTCTGCACCTGCCACTTCGTGGTCAACCCATGATACAGAAGTGCGATAGATCCACATAGTCACGATAAAAGGCGATGCCTTTAAGAAGCGTACCTAAATACTTCAATACCCCCTGAAGCCAGAGGCAAAGCAGGGGATCCAGAGCAAGGGAAGTACTCTTAAAGCAAGGTTTAATCATACCTACTATTAGCCCATGTAATACCCTGATACTGCTGACCAAGCAGCCATGGAAGACTACGTATCATTTTGTGCAGGATTTGAGAGATGTCAACGCAGTGTTTGTCCGTTCACTCCCCATAGTGTCAAACCTGGAAACAATATTGTCATGCATTCTGCCAGATGCAACACACTTCACAGTGGTAAACTTATTATTCAGCATTTTCCCGGTCGCCATACAACATAGAGGAAGGCAGTACACCTGGAAATGTTTGCTCAGGAGTACACCAAATCCCCTGCCCTTTTCTCCCAACAACTAAAGAAAGATCTAGATGGCAAACAGTTCCCTGGTCGTAAGTACTGGTTCAGTATGTGGATGACCTGTTCATCGGCTCACCTTCAAATGAAGCGTGCAAGCAGGACATGCAGGTACTACTGACGGCCCTTGCTGTAAAGCATCAAAAGGCATCCAAGAGTAAATTATAGCTATGTACATGGTGCACTATTTAGGAGACAACATAACCCAAGGTCTCTGACTGATAGCCGCCTCCAGAAAAGAGGCAACGCATAAGATTCCGAAACCTCAGACTATAACACTTATGAAAGTATTTATGTGTATGGTTGGGTACTGCCGATAGTGGATTTTAGGGTGGTCTGAAATCCTTAAGCCCCTAAAGCAGTACAACTGAATGAACACCATAGGGCCCTTACAGTAGAGGCCAAGTCTGAAGAAACATTTGCCATGATAAAGAATAGTTTAGTTAATGCGTTAGCATTCGGACTTCCTGGTTTCATGAAGGGATTCAACCTACATTTTCATGAAATAAATTGTTTTTGCTTTAGCCATCTTGACGCACAAACATGGCATACACCACAGATCAATAGCTTTTTAAAGCAAAGAATTAGACCTGATTATTGCTGGAATGCTGCTTTGTTAATATCTGTTGTGGCTGTCATATTAGCGGTAGAACAATGTGAAAACGGAATCCGTAAGGAAATGTTGAATAGAAAAGAACACATGGCATAATTGTACAGATTTCGGCAGTACAACAATTACAAACAGCCGAAATAATCGAACAAATATGCTATACATTTACATTACAGCGAACAAGGGCAGCGTCCCACACACCCTTGTTCTCTGTAATGTGATCGGGGGTTGCAAGGGTGTCCTCAGCTCTGTGATAAATAATTATGTGTAAAAAAAAAAAAGGACCCTGCAGCACCGGTTCACGTCCACATAAGCGGAAGGAACTGGTGTTGCAGGGAGACAGGGCAGTCAGCGGCACACAACAAAGTGTGCTGCTGTAACGTAAGTAGGGGGGTGGGAGAGCGAATTATTGACGATTACTGAGAGAGATGGAGCCACATGACAATCTCGAAAGGGAAAGGTGGGTAAAAACACTCTAGTTTTTCCTCCCACAGGCTTTTCCCTTTTGACATTTTCATGTATATCCTGTATATCCTGTGAAACATTGTACTAGGCTCACCCCTAGAGGTAACAGATCCCCATTCAGTTGTCTCACTACTACTGAAAAGTAAAACACAACATATGTTTGCATCCTATGCTAGTAAATGTAAAATCCTCCTCTTAAATTCTTTCAATATTAGCCTCACAGGATGCTCAGTGCTCAGTACTGAAACTGGCATCTCTGCGCTGCACCCCAGAGGATGGTGAGCTACACAAGACTGAACCCCAAAATTGTGTGGCTATCTCTGATTGCCAACTGACACCTGGAGCAGATCTAACCGATGTTCCCTTACCTGAAGGCATACATAACTTACTTAATTGACAGGTTTTGTTACTGTCACCAGAATGGGACCTTGGTCACAGGGTAGGTGGTGTGTGAGATTTTTGGGGTGGTGGATAGTGGAAGATTGCCCCAGCTCAACTGTGCCCAGGTAGTTGATAGCGTGAACACAAGCATGCAGTCTGGCTATTCAACAATCTGTACACATATATACTGACTTTCTCCATGTATTTGGGTCAGCCCACGACTTTGGTCAACTTTGGAAGCAAAGAGGATCCCTTACCTATACAGGATCCCTTATTGAAACAGCCAATATGTTAAAGCCCTCCTAGGCAATAGTATGTTGCCCGAAAAGATAGCCATCATTAAATGTGACTCACACCAGCCCCTGGATGACAAAATGTGTTTAAGCAATGATTTTGCAGCCCAAACTGTGAAGCTAGTAGCAGTGACAAACAAAGAGGATGAAAAAGGCAACCCGGTAAAGGCTAGTTCTGTCCCTTTCCAATATCAGATGCTGGATTATAGGACGACAATCTGTGGCGAGAGGACCAAGATCAATTAGTGGCACCGAAAATAATACTATCACATCTTGTTAGGATATACAATGGCCATGTTCGGGTGGGAAGAGACAGGATGGTTATGTCATTAAACAAATCATGGTTCACTCCCAAGTTATCCAGATTGGCCAATGAATACTGTAAAATATCTACCATCTGACTCCAAAATAATATGGTAAAAGCTGTACCAGCCAACCAGGGGGTACACCCTGCCCCCCATAGCCCATTTGTGGGCCCCCCAGATCAACCGACGTCAACGTCCTCTCTGTGATAACTAGCAGTTACTTCTTGTGATTCTAGATGTGTCCTTTGGGAGGGAGGCCTACCTCTGCAGGAGAGCAGACATTGTGACTATTGTAAAAATAATTATGAGGGACTTGGTGCCCAGATCTGGGATGCCGGTTAGCTTCAACAGCGTTCAGGCCTCCCACTTTCTGAACAGAGTGGTGAAATCATTATTGTTCACTTTCAACATAAAGCATCATTTGCATTGGCCACACCACCCCCATCAGCAGTGGCGATGGAGAGGCGTAATTGAGTGATTAAGAATACATTGGCTAAACTCTGCCAAGAGACTGCATTGAAGTGGCCCAAAGCATTTCCCCTTGTATTATTCAGTATGAAAAGCACAACAAACAGAAACTGGCCTCAGCCCTGTTGTGGTGCTATATGGCAGACCTATGCGCTTACCGTTGTCCCCACCCTGTAAAAGCTGTTGATGACAACTTCTGTCAGTTCTGTTCATAACCAGGTTAAGGCAGCGCTGGCCATTTGTACCTGGATATTTTCTGCAACCAGGCGATTTAGTCCTTGTGAAGATGTATTAGTGGAAGCTTTTGGCTTTGAGTTGGAAGGGGCTACTGCAGGATTTGCTAGTGTCTAATTCTGCTGTAAAACTTCAGGGGCACCGACTGTGACCCATTGTAAGAGGGCTGCACCACCACTACCTTGAAAGAAAAATGTTTGCTCGGAACATCCGCAATGTTTTGCTCTCTTTCCTTATTTCAAATGTTGTCTATTCTACCTCCTCCATACTAATGTAGGGTTAAAACCTCTCTAACATGGCCACCACCTCATGAATAGAAATGTGGCCCTGGTATCTGAGAATGTTACGATCTACTGGCAGAGAGGGACCTGTGGGTTATGGGGAAGTTGGGAATGTGGGGTAGATTTGTTGTTAGGGTTTCATCCCAAGCCTGCTATGTGCCCTATGGTGTTTTTCTGTCCCCTGCGAGGCTCTCCCTAATTGGGTTCCATGTAATAATGTCCCCTCAAAAAAATCGGCATGCAAAAATGTCGCAGAAAAATTCCCGTTTTTTTGTGGGGACATTATTGTATGGAACCCAATTAGGGAGAGCCTTGCAGGGGACTGCTCCTATCCCCATATATATGGTCACCCATATAATATTGCCACAACCTTTTCCCGGCGATATTATGTACGGCGACCATATATATGGGATTAATATTACCTGATACCCCTAATTGGATATCAGATGAGAATTGCCGTTGTACTTTAAATTCTCAATCCCAGTCCTTCCAATAGACCCCTACATTAGGAGTCATGCCCATGTGTAGAACTACTGTTGCTAAAGCAACTTAGATTCCTGAAATATATCCCAAACCATTCTACTATTATGATTCAACTAATTGCTACTATTCTGTTTTGCATTCTAGGTTGGGAAGAAAGGACATTCTGAAGATCATCTACTGGTATCTTTCGCAGACCAATAAAACAGCAGTGGTGAGAGAACGTGCGTAGACTGGTAATGAGAGCAAGGCCACTGATTTAGTGTCGCTGCCCTGCGGATTTCATAGGGTGGATGTACCGGGAGAGTGTAGTATAGAAGACCAAATTGTGGTACTAGGAAAGAACTATAATAACTCCATGGAACTTTATTTCTATCTGCTAAATACATTGATTTCTGGAAATAGTACTGAAGTGACAAGAGTGTGTTCCAACACCACCCATGCTATATGCCAGTCGAATGAAGGCTTAGTAAATAGAATCTGTACCCTCATAGAGTACCTGGTGTTGTCAACATTTGAGGTCATATAATTTATAAGGAATAACTCAAGTGCATAGTCAGCCTCTCTGGTATGAGACAGTGTACATGATAGATAGGTCTGGATTTAGGTATGTTATTCGGAACACTACTTTAGCTGAGTTGATTTTTACTAATCCACTGTCTACATTTGAGGTCACTGCTAAGATTCCAGCTGCAGTGAGGGGGCCCCCATTCATCTTTAACAGCAGGAGGAAGAATTATGCAGAGGGAGACAGAAAAGGGAAGTAGCTGACCGGATTTGGGATGGGGCAAATACAGCCCTTACAGCTTGGGGTATCTACAAGTGTCAAGATTTAGATGGCCATTTAGGTTGCCTAGAATTAGTAACAGGGCTTACCTCTGGGGCAGAGCTCACCAACACAAACACAAATGTTGGGGTGCTTCACATTATCGGCATGCTAAGCAAGCTCAAATGACATGCTCTGATCCATCTCATTCTTGGGGTGATGACAGCAGGCCAAAAGCTGCAATGGGATATTGCCTATGAAGAGGTGCAGGATTACCTGAATTCTTAACTCATAAGCATCCATGAAGATGTGTAACAGAAGAGCTGGTCTTGTAGAGAATTCTGGCAGTACATTGGATGGGCGGAGTTCGAGCGCAGAGTTCAGTCTGCAGCAGTTGGTGCTAGTGAGAGGAGCTGCAGCTACTGTGTGGTGAACTTCTGGATTGTGTTCTTTCTTTGCTGTCTCTTTAAGCCAACAAGCCTTACCACCCTTAAAAACTCCAGGAAAGCGGAGAGCGCGTGTGGAGTTCGAGTGCAGAGTTCAGTCTGCAGCAGTCCGCAGCTGACAGCAGGTAAGCGGCACTCTATGGCGGAAAATGGGCCGTTGGCTCGTTTAAAGCTAAAACAATCTCTGCAATAACGACCGAGCTCTTTGAATGAAGATACATTGTTAATGGAAAGGGAAGCGTCTGTTACAACGTGCGATCTGGGGGGCTATGATTGGTCACGAGAGCAGCATGAGGACTTGCCATCTACAGGAGCAGCTATAGTTCTGTGTCCTTCTCTTGTACAAATAGCAACGAACAGACTATTGAAACAGCCCTGGCCGCAACAAAGCCCAGTGGAAACGAACGAGGCTGCTGTTGCTGCTATTGACTCCACAGGGGAGGCTCTGTGCACAGGGATGGCCGCCGCTTGCTTGGGGAGGCTTGTGCCGATGGCGCAGCCACCATTAACAACAATACGTCCCTAAGCCATGGCGATGGCTT
Source organism: Ambystoma mexicanum (assembly GCF_040938575.1). Lineage (NCBI taxonomy): Eukaryota > Metazoa > Chordata > Amphibia > Caudata > Ambystomatidae > Ambystoma > Ambystoma mexicanum. The sequence continues at coordinate 731,621,760 of NC_090930.1, forward strand.
AAATGTGATTGAAATTAATGCTGGAGCCTCCCTAACACCGTTTGATGTAATCGACATCGAGCTTCTCGAGCTCGTGGTGCCGCAGTCTTTTATGGACGCAAATCTCCGTAAATTTACTTTCCCCCTGGCGAACAATGGTGTAAACAACCCCGATGTAGAGAGACATCCTGCAGGAAACCCTGTGACAATATCAAATGGAAACAATTGCGTTGTCACACCTTTAATGAAAAACACTATGTACACCAAGGCACTTGAGAAGAAAGGAAAATCAGGCAAGACAGGCGATACCAGCACCCATGCTCTGCATGGCAGTAACCTTAGTCGATTGCATTCATCGAGTGAAGTAAACACACCAAACTCTGGATTCGATCTGGCAGGACGCGAGGCCAGACTAACAGAGAGATTACAAGCAGATTTTGAGAAAATGAGGAGAAAGCTGACGGAGAGTTTCTCAAAATCGAACAAAACAAATGGCCAACGCACAAGTGCTAACACCTGCAACGACCAACATCAGACACAGGGATCAGGTTTACCCTTACAAAACATGCAAATAAGCCTTAAAGCGCAAAGACTACCCGATGACCGCTCAACTAGGGCGGGGTTTGTTACTGGCTCTCAATCTGCACAAGGATCGCATGTAAACCTACAATCTGACCCTTTTGATAATCCCTAACAACATACTGTAGAAGGCCAGCTAATGGGGAAGCGTTTGTCAAACTGTTCTACTCCAAAGACGCCAAGCGTTTCGGGTGTCTCTGCTCAGTTGCCGCAAGGGATGACGGGACCTCCAGTTTGCGGAGGCTCGGAGCAGAAGATTACGAGCAATGAAAGTCAACGCAGCCCCGCCGAGCAAGAAGCTGCAACAAAATCGAATCTGTCTGTGGCGGCGGCAATCCAGATTCATAACAATGTGCTGGCCGCCACTTCATTGGCTTTAATTCCGTTCTAAAACGGTACGAAACTCTAAATGAAACAATTCACAACAATGGTGCAATAATAGGTAATTTAAACAAAAAAATATCAAAATTGGAAAGTCTATCTATGGCGTTCCAACTACAACTGGAAACGGAAACCAAAAAGTCTGCATCCCGGTTTAACAGGCTAAATGATCTAGCCTTGAAAGAAAACATTGAAAAAACCACCTTAATGGAGGCGGCCATAGACTGCATGAAACAAATGACCATGAATGTAAACTGTACACCCATCCTAAAATCGAGACCGGAGCGCTCTGGAAATCATGTCGGAACGCAGTTCTGCAGTCAAGTCGATATGATCGGCACCTCTGGAATGATAGACTTTGCAGGACAACCGGCAGGAAATTCTCGGCTTCTGAGCCCACGCTGCACTAAGAACGCTGAACTGCCTGCGAGCAGCATTCCACCAGGATTGGGTGTGGACATTCCACTTAGGAGCACAAAGCAAATTGTAACAAGTCCTCATGTTCTCCCTGAAAAAATAAACATGGAGAATGTGGACGTGGATCCTGCCCAAAAGCCTTCTGAAAATCATCATTGTTCTACTTCTAAAGTGTCTTATGGGATATTTAGCGGCCCTGCAAAAAATCTTACAACGGAAGCGATCATGCCGAAAACTGAAGATGCTGGGCCTCGCCCTACTAAAAAAACAGAAAAAAAGAAAAACATCTGTACCTCAAAAAAACAAACCAGCAGTTCAAGAAAATGTATAAGAAATCTATCTACACCCTGTAAACCAAGTCTATTCTCGAGAGAGAAATTTGAACTACCCAAGAAAGCTACCAACGTGGAAAACATATTAAAAGCAGCTGGAGAAACAACAAAACCTACTGTGACGAATCCCAGAAAGATAATGAGAAGTGACTCTGGCGCCAACACTATCCATTCTGTGGCCTCATCTGTGGATCTTTGCAATCTGCGACGTACTCTGATGACTTCGAAGAAGACAGCAGCCTGGATTGTCACGAGGCTGTCCAAAACTGCCAAAACAGCCTTCTAAATATTACGAGACAGCGACCCAATGAGGTGCGGTAATCTCTGAAACCACAAATCCATAAAACTTCAAATGGAGTGGCGATTGAAGGGTCTGCAGAACCTGCAGATTTACAGAAAATAATCCCTATAAGACAAGTAAACAGTGAATTTGACGCTAAGCACAACACTCAGGCGTCATTGAATCCGAAACAAACGTAAGCTCAAAGATTGAAAAAATCTCATCCATCAGAGAAACAAATGCAGGCTAAACTGAAACCTTTGTCTTGGAAAATTAGGATTGAGAATGTTTTCAACGATGACAACGATGTCAACTTGAATAGAGGAAATATTATTTGGCTTCAGCATTCAGTGCCGGCGTTAAGGACCGTGACGACCCAAGACATTTACATAGTAGAATATATTTCAGAAGATCACGCTGATCGAGTCCTGCTGCACATAAAATCACAAGTGGTACGCAAGACCTTAATGGCTGCGAAAGAAGATCTATTGCTTTTTGGCTTTGAGATCTCTGAAGATGAACCGACTGCAATCTCAATTCAATCTGGCGCCAATGAGAAGCCTGTTACCCATTGAACAGCGACGAGCTGAGTTATGGAAACATCTGAATACTGTGTCAACTTTTCAGCCTTTGTCTGGCAGCACCATACTCGGGACGAGCAAGCATTAGCTAGACATTATTGGATATGAAGGTCCATCGACACTGATATCCTGGAATACTCGAGGATTTCGCCACCTATATAAGGACTTCCCAGTGGATTTGACTGATAACTTTGCCATATGCTTGCAAGAAACATGGATGCGAACTCCACCAGTAAAGGACGGTTACCTAACATTGATAAATCCTGCTGAGAAAAATTGCCAAGGTCGTCCTTTTTCTGGTTTAATAACAATGCTGAAAACTGGCACAAACTGGGAAGTGAAAGAAAAAGTAAATCCAAATAGTTTTGTTCAATCAACCTTGCTTCAACACTCCATCGGAACGACAAAGAAAGTGCAAAATTTGGTCCTGATCAATGTTTATTATAAGCCCCTTAAGATTACCTCTGAACATTTTATATCATCAGTAATGTTGATAATCGACATTAATCAAATGAGTCATCAAGACCTATCGATTATCGTGTGTGGGGACATGAACATTGCATGGTTCGACGCTAACAAGGATCCAATTCTGGATAATAAAAAAGAAGAACGGAGAGTAAAATCTAGAAAATCTAGATTGGATGCCGAAATGGAAGCACGAGATTGCGATATGGTTAATGGCCACGTCAATGGCGATATACCCCCTAATTTCACCTGGCACAATATGGGTTATGATAAGATCTTAGATTACATCTGGACTTCAAAAAACCTGTGGAATAAATCGACAAATTGAGAATCGTGCCGACAGACAATAGTGACGACGATGTGCTGGTGATGTCGTGGTCGATATGTCGAAAACCCGAGGTATCAAATTCGACCCAAGCATTAGAAGTAAGGTACAGGCGAAATCGGCTTAGGTTAAAATTGAAACAAATAACCAAATTGACCGAAGCCTTTCAGACTTTAGATAAAACAACTTGCGACTGGATAAACTACGCAGCGCTATTACAATACCAATGTCTTGGCTCCTCACAGAAAACTCAAAGTGTCAAAATACATACTCACACTTGGAGTTTGAGTACAAAGGAAGAAAAGAAACAACTTAACAAGGATATACGTGAATTAAAGACTCACTATGGTGTCTTTGTGTTTGGACCGATTAAACAAAGGAAGCAAAAATACCGAAATTAGCTAAAAGCCTTCTCTTATCTGCGTGATGAAGAACGTGGGGAGGAAATGTTGTTACTAATTGAAATGAATAATGCAAGAGAGATTTGGTGTATTCTGAATAGGGGGTTCGCAAACCAAACCGATATGTTGGCAAATGGGGTCGAAGAGGGTGACTGGATAAAACACTTCAAGGAGGTCTTTTCGATCACATCCATGACAATATCTACTGTAACAGTTTTAGATACCACACGTTGGGACATACGAGAAAGCAAGGATGATATACGCACTGCCATTGCCAAGCTAAAAAACTCGAGAGCTGCTGGGCCCAACGGCATCACGAATGTGATGCTGAAAGCACACAACATGAGTGGTCCACTTTCATTGAAAAGTTGTTCTTTAGAATAGCTGAACAATGGTCATTACCATCTTCGTGGACCGAGGCGATAATTGTGCCGGTATTTAAGAAGGGCAATCGGGCTGATCTGGCCAACTATCACCCGATTGCCCTCCTAGATACAATCGGCAAGTTATTTGCCAAGTTTTTGTAACAAAAATTAACAGCGTGGTCAAACAAGAGTGGAATCTTAGATGGTCGCCAGACAGGCTTCACAAAGGGAGTCAGGACTGAGATCAATCTGACAATAGTGAACCTGTTGAAAATGGAAGCCTTGAAAAAGAAGTCTAATCTTTTCGTTGGCCTTCATTGATATGCAACAGGCCTTTGACACCATAAACCGCAAGATGTTATGGCAGAAACTTGCTTATTGGAACTGTCCGGAAACCCTGTTGTAACCGATAAAAGCACTACACTCAAACACATCAATCCGCATTAGGATAAATGAAAAAGGGGATTTATCTGAAGCAATTGTCATGCATAAAGGGGTGAAACAAGGTTGCTCCCTAGCTGCCGCTTTATTTAAGCTGTGTATTGCCGATGTGCCTATTGCACTAAACAATGTGAAGTGCTTCCCTCCAAAAATCAATGGCCACCACATCCGCTGTGCAACATATGCCGATGACCTGGTCTTATTTGACTCTACCCAAATAGGGTTATATCGACTTCTTCTAAAATTACAAAGCTACATGGACGAAAATGAATTAAGAATAAATGTTAAAAAAACTAAAATTATGAAGTTTGGTCCATCGAAAGGAAGAAATAATAATAACTTCAAGTGGAAAATTTATAACGAAGAAATCAAAGAAACTGCTGCAATCCAATAGCTAGGGGTAATGGTCAACAATTCGATACATGAATGGAGCTGGGCCCAAGATCTATTCCAGCGTATGCAAACGTTTTCCTTACAAGGAGCCAGAATTCAGAACTTATTTGGAAAATGTGCCTTAATACCAGTACGCTCATTCTAATTGCAGAAAGCAATACCTGCTATTACATTTGGGGCGGAAGCAGGATGGAACATCGACCATAGAATTTGGTCTCAGCTTGAAGGTACCTTTTGGAGACGTGTTTTGAGGATTCCAAATTACATATACATGACCATCATCAGATATGAACTAGCATTGGATGAGCTCTATGGATCTGTGATCTGGAAATCAATGGCACTATTAAGAAATATGATCACCTCAAATCCTGAACCAGCATATAAAATATTTGCACCATCTGATAGCCATCCTCATGCTGGTGTACTTCTGTCATGGGTTCAAAGGGTGAAGGTCATCTTGCAAGCAGCCGACATCCCGATGGACACCCTGTTGGCCCACCCTCAAATTGCAAAAAAAAAGTTGAAACAGTGGTCTTAAATTCAAAATCTGTCCAAGTATGAAAGACTACCTACGGCTCTAGAGCTTGGCCCCACAATGAATCAATTGGAAAAAATGCCAAATTATCTGCAACAATTCCTATCTCGCCATCATCGCGATGGTTTCCTTCGATTGCGTCTAAATGCCTACAAATTGAAACAAATGATGGCCTTGAGACATATTGACGATGCAAAGGACGATGTTTGCAGATACTGCTCAGCTGAGACTGAATCTATAAAACATCTAATTATTGAATGTCCCTCACTTAAAGGTCAAAGGACACTTCATCTGAGTAAATTTGCACCGATAGTTGACAATATGGACGACTGGTGGCTCCGTATCCTGAGTGGGAACTCGGTGCACTTAACTTGCTCAGTAACAAATTTCCTCAATAAAATTATGGACTGATTGCAGAAAGAAGCTGATTAATTAGCTGTGAATCAATTTATGTACCTAATTTAGTTTTGACTAAAATTAAGAACTCCTGAGATCATATTTGAAGATCAAAGTATTGGTTTGCTGTTATAAAAGTTTGCAATAAACTATATGTTAAAAAAAAAAAAGAAAAAGTACATTGGATGGACCTGTGGATGCACCTTCACCACTAAGGGTGCAATCAAAGGCATCTGGGCGCCCACCAGCAAGCTTGTACCATAGGAGGATGCAGTTGGGACTGGTTGACGCACAGAGAAGTGTGAGAATGGCGCCCTCCGGCAGACAAGCTAGATAGCTAACTTTGACCCCAGGGATAACACCTGACTTGGGGCTAGGGATTGGCTCAACCTGGATGTTGTGACCCCTTCAGCTATGCCAGCTGCAATGACTTAATAAGTTAGGGAAAGGTCAAATGTTTTTAGTGGGAAATAGGATTTGTTGGAATGGTAAGGTAACTGGGATATTGACAGACAGGCTGTTGTTTCATGGTGAGGACGGGTGTGTGGGGTTAGTTTCGATGCCCACATGGATTTGGATTTTGTCTTACAGAGAGAAGCTAGGCAGTTAAATGCATAGTGGCCTGGGGTAGAGAGGACATCCTTACATGTTTAGATTGAATTCTCGAATGGGTGGTCTAAGATAGTACCTAGAAGGTTTGAGGAGTTTGAAAAACTCATACCAGAGGTTAAGAAGATTACAGATATCCAGGAGAGTCTACATGTGTTAGAAATAGCATTAAATTAACAGAATTAAACATTGAAGGTAACACATTGTACAACCCCTCTGTGTACTCCTAGTGTTATCTTATGTGCTGTTAATAATGAGTGTCTGAGCTGCCTTAGATCACCTCTGTGTGCATAACCATATTTTTCTTCTTACTAGCAGGTGTTGTTTTCTGTAGTTGGAGATTTAGCAATAAGAGAAAAACTACAATAACAAGTGAAGTGCTCCATGATTCTAGATTGTAAACTTCATTTGTTTTGTTTGCAATTGACAAAGAAAAGGATGCTCTCCAGTGCGAGTTAATTGGTTTATTGGAAGAAAATGCAACAGTAATGAGTTTTGCCATGCTTATATTGTAGTTTTAGAGGAATATTAAAGGTTGAAAATTGATGGTCATGATCCCACAAAAATCGACTACTCCTGTTAAAACTGAAAAAAAGGTATGATAGTTGCGCAGGAAGGGCAAAAGGAGAGTCTGTGGAGGAGTGCAGACTCCAAAAATAAATTAAAAAGAATTGTGATAAACATATTTAATGATACTCTGAACATAGGGGATGAAAGTGATTATGATTCAGGAGGGGATGGGTCGGAAGAGGATTTCCTTGACAAAAGAAAAAAAAGGAAGAGGGAAACACCTTGCACTGCACTGTGTCACCTACGAGCCCCTGATGTTTATAATGTTTCTTTAATTCTTACTAGATTTTTGATAAGGCACTCCTGTTCATATTGGAACCAGGTCATGCTCTCTGCCATCTATTGAGCTGTGCAGAAACACTGAAAGGGAGGAGTTCGGACATGTGGCCAGCCTCAAGTTATTAGAGCAAGGACATCAACCTAATGCCAATGGATTCCACCTGTATAAACTGGTTTGCGCAATAAATCGTTCATCTGCAGCAAATTCTGTCAAAGAGGCGAGACCCACGCCCCTCGCTTGAGGAGGATGTAACCGGAAAAATGCCAGCGGTGTCATATTTCACCCAACGTTGGTTAGTCATGTGATACTCTATGGACATGGACATAAAGGAAGGACTGATCCCTAGAGATAAAGTAACCTGTTGTTCTAGATGAGATGGGAATAGTGTGCCAGAAGGTCTAATAAGTGCCTTTTGACATCAAGGGTTTGATTGTCTGCAACACATTTAAGCAGGGCATCTGGAGGGTGTCACAGATTTATGGGTTGGGAAGAGGTCAATGCAAGGATGCTGTACGTTTGACTTGCAAGACTAACTGTAAGAAACTCTTTTGCTCATCTAATGTCCTGAAACTGAGACAATTTATTTTGATATTTACAATCTAAACCTTATCAGCCCAGCTCTGTGTGCCTATTATAATTGAATGTACAACCTTTGCCAAGACTCTGTTTATAGCAGAGCCATCCTGTACTAGGATGTAAATTAAGCAGCCTGGGCCGAGTTTCAAAAACAAGCTACCGTCAGCTACTAATGAAAGAGTGAACAGATGAACGTATCTGTGTCCCAAGCGATATCTATCCTATGACCAGGTACATATAGTCAAGATGGACTCCTCAAACTAACTAGGCCAGAGTAGAAAAACAAGGCCTAGTCCTGAAATAATATAGTAATTCAACCATGTAATATTCCTCTTCAAAGTATGAAGGGTGCATTCTAACAGTCATGTTCCCTTGTTTCCAATTTACATTTTTTACCACAACTCCCCCTTACTAGTCTCAAATGTTCAAACATTCCGGGAAAAAGCTCAAATATGCATAGGTCTCGACCTAGCAATTCTTCCGATGCTTTTATTAAGAAAAAGAAATTCTGGCATTTTCAGGATATTCTCAGTTTTCTTTTCTAAACAGGTAAATAAACATTGAGCTAATAGAAATAAATAATACAACCATCGTATACTTTATTTAGATAAAATAATACATAAAAGTTCATACGCAATAAAAAAAATCATTAACCGATGCATATTTTTCTAAAAAGATACCTTAAAAAACCATATTAAATATTTCAAAAACTAAGGTATACAATCCATACACATTCCTCTTGATTTAAGTACAAAACGTTATACATTAGCAAGGTCTAGGCTGCCAAATGGAAATCAGCATGCATGATACACTTCCAGCAGGATTGCACATTTTAGCAATGCGCCATGTAGGATGCTCCTAATCAGCCAATGGAACGTACTAAACCAGGACCAAAGTGACCACCAACCATTATAGTTTTCTTGGTGTACAATGCACCATCTTTCTAAGGAGACGGATAATATCAATAATATTCTTCTCATGATTTGGTATGAAAGTACAGCTCTCTGATCCCGCAAGGGGCCAGATGCTCCTGTTAGAGACCAGTGTGGTGCTTGGGGCAATGCGATTATGCAGCACTATCGTGCAAATAACCATTTTCTACTGAGTAATCAGTGAGAGGGACATAACATTGTCTTTGGTTACTCTCTCCAACAATAAGGACAACCTAAGGGGTATATCACGTTCAATGCAACCCACACTCCAGGCATTGTGCCCTTTGCTATCAATGAAAGTTTCCCAACCAGATGATATCTTTTTTCTTGGTGGGGATTTTAGTTTAGATGAGTGTCTAATGGCATTCAAACCATTTACTCCAATTCATGGGTACCAGGAATAAGCATTGACTACACATATGAAGTAGGTTCTGTGATAACGTACCCAAAATTGATAAATGTGAAACCTTCAACAAAAGAGAAAGTAGCATTGTAGATAACAAGGTAGTACTGGTAGACAGGTAAAATCTATATCGACTAGTATCCATGAACACAGAGCCCTTATTAGTGTGGCAGAGAGAATCTGTAGCAGGAGAGGATACCTGTATTGAAGCAGGTTTCTTTAGAAGCTGGTGTGGAGAAAATAAAATTTGCTGACCTTAAAATCCTATCTGGGAATAATATCCACAACAGGGCTCAGCACCCTTCATTCCACAGTTCAGCCGAAGGTCACGGCAGATATCTCCCCAATTAAAGGGAACAGGGGTTACAGGAACACCTGAAGCCATATCATGTGGGAGATGAGCGCAGAGCCAGGATTCAGAAACATTCTGTATGCAATTGTACTGTCATGTTGCATACAGAAAAGTGTTGTGACTTGCAGCTGAAGAATGAGCATCAGGACCTTGTGATTCGTGGAGGATGCATGAGATATGGTAACAGTTATCATAAAAGACTCACAAGAATCACAAAGTGTAAAAACATCATTGTTCTTTTATTAATTCATGAGTATAGTTATTGTCTCATGTGATAGTCTTCAGATTATTTTAGATGTAGTCAAGCAATATACAGGATACAGTCTATGGTCAGAGTTCTTGTAGAAATGATACTCCTAGCATGAAGTGAAAATTCAGAGAACAAAATAGGGTCAGAACGCAACCACAGTTGTTGGTAAGGTAAGCAAATAGTTGAGTTGATATAACCAGATGGTTCACTCTCCTAGTTGTCCTTTGAGTGGACAAAGGTTGTATCTCCTGTGAACTGGATAGAACCTTGAACAGAGCAGTAGCAGGCTGTAGTGGTTCTCCAGTTAAGTTTGCATCTGCGCTCATTGGTGAGGTAGTTCCACCACTTGCTGAATCTGGCTGAAGAGTCTCTTTTGGAGCAATCCCACAACTTTGAGAAGGTGGAGCATCTGTGAGTCTTGTCTCAGGGCTTCTGCAAGCAGGTACGGAGGAGGATGTGGAGGCGACCAGTGTTCCTGTTCCATTATTGAGTGGCGAATCGGCATGGATGAAATTGTAGTTCCTGATGCTTTTGATGGAGGTGGGATCTTCCAGCATTGGGATCCATGAACTCAGGTTGGATGTCTCTGACACTTCACAGCCATCAGGGTGGTGAGGGGGACCTTGTAGGGTCTGTGCCAGCTGTGCTGAGGAGCTGACTTCTTCTGATGGAAGTAGATGTGGTTACCAGGTTGTAGATAGTGGCAGGGTCCAACGGCTGGTTCTGGAAAAGCCACCTTGACCAGCATATGGTGAAATGGAATAGTCTTCACACAGGCCTTGCAATAATGCAGTGCATGTTCATCCTTCAACTGAATATTCAAACCGTTTTCCACTACAGGAGGTGATTTATCCATGCACATAGGCCATCCTGTCAATATCTCATAGGGTGATAGACCATGTCTTTTGTTTGGGTTCTTTCACATGTGTAACAACACTAAGGGTAATCCCTCAGGCCATCTGAGTCCAGTTTTCTGACATACGTTTAAGGAAGGAACTTAATGTCATTCATTCAACTGCTTCCCTATATTGGAGGTAATATGCACAGTGGAACTGTTCCGAAAATATTTAGCTCTTTACAGACATTCCTGATTACTTCCAAAGCATAATTAATGCATCTATCGCTCATTAAGAGGGGGCCAAACCTGGGAATAATGTCAGTGAGAATCATTTGGCTAAAATAATAGAATCAGCTTTATGACAGGCATAGACTTCAACCCACTCGGTGAATATGTCGACAATGACCAGACAAAATCCATAATCCATAATGGAAACATGTGGGGAGCTGCATGAGGATGCTCTGCACATTCATGAATGGACCCTTAAGGGCTGGATGTGCAGATGTGTTTACCACTCTTCCGATATTGTGTGCTAAACACACAGTACAGTTAGTACAATATTTCCGAGCTAGAGTGGGGAAGTAGGGAGTGAACCAATCATGGTTCAAGTTTGTTTCTCCATTCCTGGAATGTGCTACAGAATGTGCCAATCTGTCAAGATAAGGAAGATGCAGTCTTGGAGCTGCTAGGCGGCCATTCAGAGATCACCATAGACCATCGGCCACAACTTACAGCAATGTTCTGGTCGGCAGCTCCTTCCTAGGTTCTGGTGCTTAATTCTTCATCACGGCCAGACTAGAAAGAGTTGATTTTTCCACCGGATCCATTTCTGGCTGATTTGTCAGCCAGGCCATTTCCCATTCAAAGGTTTGTGACAACAGCCAAAGCCAAGGGATATAAAACTGCTAGACATCCAGAACATCATGTGGTGTACATATTGAATAACCTGCCAAAACTCTGCTCTTATCAGATATCAATCTTATGTGGTTATCAGGTGATAACCACAAAAACAAGAACCATCAACAGACCATGAACAGACTTATCTCTGGTTTATGCAGAGGCACATTTTATAGATCAGATCTAGGAATCATGAGGTTCTCAACCACCACCAGACAATCATAAGATTCCCCATCTGAGGGAGATGAAAGCAGGCAAGCTGTCTAAAGCAGAAAATCTGCTGAGGGTAACATTAGCTGCTGACATTATTAGTTTCTCGCATTTGGCTAACTGAGAATTTAAGATATGTTGGCTCTTTCCCTTCAGGAGTAACGCTAAACAGCATTCAGTACTGCAAAACTAATTGGGTGACACTAAACCAAAACATCAGATTTTTCAACTAGCTATGCAGTAGCCACCACAACTCGTAAACAAGAAGGTAACCCTGCTGACACTAGATCTATGGAAGTGCTTTAATATGAAATTGGGCAGCGCTTATCAACATGCATTTTAGTTTGTTTGTTTGTTTGTTTTATTCACTTATAATGCGCATCAGACCCGAAGGTAGCATGGCGCAGCAGTACAGAAAATGCAAAGCTTAAGTTACAGGGTAGGGTCGTGGGTTACATACAAAGTACACAATACAAAATACAATATATCACAGGTAGGCGGCAATTGCAATTTACACACAGGCAAAAATGAGTACAAAGTACAATAAGGACAGTGTATGTACAGGCACTAAATGGACGTTCATTCATCGGCCAGGTGGGCAGAGCGAGGAGGTCCATAAGATCAAAAGAGAGCAGGATAGTAATGTGTATATGCTAGGGTTGCATGAGGATAAATGGGCGCTAATGTGCTAATCATTGGCAGACCACAGCAGGTTAATGTAGTTGGTTCTGAATTTCGGAAAGGGCTGCTCCTCACGTAGAGTGTTTGGCAATGAGTTCCATAATTGGGCCGCTTGAACCTGGAAGCTGCTACCCCCCGCCTTAGTTAGCCTAAATCTTGGAATGATGAGGCTATTGGCATTTGAGGTTCTCGCTGGGTGCGTGTGGTTTCTTTTTGTGAGCTTGTTAGTGAGATAGCACGGTGCAGCATTGTTCAGGTCTTTGTGAACCAGGGACGCTACTTTTAAGTGGATTTTATTTTGGGTGGACAGCCAGTTGTTTTGGCGCCTGATCTTTGAAATATGCGATCTTTTAGACGCACCGAGGGCAGCTTGCAGGGCATTATTTTGTAAAATTTGAATTTAGTGGGTGATGGATTTATTAGCTCCAATGTAAAGGGCATTACAATAGTCGAGCCTCGAGGGGATTGATGCTCTCGCTAAAATAAGGCAGTTGTCAGAGAGAAAGTGCTTGCCTGCTCTGATGAGCTTGCATGTGTAAGCGATGGCCGATGCCAAGGACTTCACCTGTTTGTCGAAAGAAAGGGTGGCATCCAGATAGAAGCCAAGTGTCTTCACGTCTTTAGACACCTTGATGATATTACCATCAATTTCAAATGAGGTGTAGTCCTGTCTGAGTTTTTTGAGGTTAGAATGCGTCCCCACGATGATAAGCTCTGTTTTATCATCGTTCAGGCATAGACCGTGGGTTGCCATCCATGCCTGGACGATGACATACACCCTATTTACCAAGGCCAAATCCTTATTATAATCCCCGGCAAGTGGGAGGAGAATCTGTGTATCATCTGCTTAGTTAGTGTAGGTGATACCGAGAAGGTCCAGATCATCAAAAAGGGGCTTAGTGAATATGTTGTAGAGAGTCGGGGAGACACACAAGCCCTGAGGGACTCCGCACAGGATGGGGATTGGGTCAGCTGCTGCCGATGGGGAGAACACCCTCATGGTCCTGTCGCTAAGAAAGGATTCAATCCAAGTTATGGCCTCTCTGGAGAAATTTGTGCCAGGGTCTAAATGGCTGCAAAGTACCAAATGGTCCACGAGGTCAAATGCCGCCGAGAGGTCCTGCAGCAAGAGGAGAGCCATTTTTCCTTTATCTCTTAGTTCATCTATTTGAGCATTCAGGTCAATGAGGGCAGTCTCTGTGCCGTGTTGGGGACAGAATCCTGATTGGCGCTCTCCTAAGAGTTTATGTTGTTCCACGAAACTTTGGATTTGATTATAGGCAATCTTATCCAAGATTTTAAGCAGAAAGGGGACTGTCGTGATGGCGGTAGTTCGTGGGTATAAGAGGGTCTAGCATTTGCTTTTTGAGCAGTGGTAGTACCCAGGATTGTTTTAGATTGGTGGGCACCGTGCCGGACGTGAAGGAGGAGTTGACAAGTTTAGAAATAAACGCTTAAAGATCCCTAGCAGCATCTTTTATGAGCTGGGCAGGGCAGGTTTCGCCCTGGCAATTTGACGGCTTGAGAGAGAGGATGACTTTCTCCACCTCAAGGATAGAAGTTTTAGAGAACATAAATCGTATAACTGGGTCCTGTACCTTTGGCGCAAGGTCTATAATTGGGTTGTTAGTCTTAGATGGTTGTGTAAGGGAGGCTTTACACCCCTTTGGGAAAACCTTTTCGTTCATCACAAAACCGTGTAAAAATCTTCTGATAATTGGGAAGACCCAAGGTTGAAGCCTTTACCAATTACTGCTTGATTTTAACATATGCCTCTTAAGCTTCAGAGGACAAAGCCAGGGGTCCAGAAAGTGGATCAAGGGTAATATTTTGAAGGCAGCATATCCCAAGACCCATTGTTGGCAGTTAATTACCATCCCCAGACACTCTTTCCTTTGCTTGAGTTTATGGTCTGGGCATTTGTACAATCACATTGATACAGTATTGGGACAAGTGTTTCTCTCCAGCGATATACAAGATAATGGACTGCAGTCTGGCATAGTTGAAGCTTTTCTTTAGAGGCTTTGTGCCTTTTCAAAGCAAGAGCCTTCAATAGATCAAGAGAATCCTGTTTGCAGGTTTTCAAAGAGGGAGATGTCAACAATAGGTCATCCACATACTGAACTAAGACAGACCCACCTTTAAATACCTGTGAAACAAGATCTAGTTTTAGAATTTGTGTGAAGAGAGTCAGACTCTCGACATACCGCTGGGGAAGACTCGTGAAACAAAACTGAAGATTTTTATAAGAAAATAATATAAATTGACTATCGGGATGCACATGTATAGAGAAAATAAAAGAGCAAAGTAAAATGTGTAGCAGATGTAGGAATGCAAGTAACAATAAGACAGGGTTAGAAACCACTGAAAAAGTAGTCCTTAAGTTCCCACCTTCTGCCTCTGGCTATGCTCAGTATTTTTCTGCTGAAGTTTTCCTCTTGCACGCTTCCTTTCCGAATCCTACACAATCCTATTTTCCACCCACCCCTGATACAGCTCCTCTCCTACTCTCTATTCCTTCAAACCTCTCTCTGACTCTGATACCGCTTCTTTTCTCTCTCACACTCATCCTACTTCATCACCTTCTGATACACTTCCCTCTCTCTTGAACCCCAATGTCTTTCCTTGCTTACTCCCTGTTTGACTTCTCTCCTTAACATTTGGCTCCCCTCTGCAATTCTGTCCATCTATCTTCAAGCATGCCTCTATTCTTGCCATTCTAAAAAAAAGTCTTCACTTGATCCTGCTAACTTTCACCCTATATCTCGGCTTCCTTATCTCTTTATGGTCCCAGAGCGTGTGGTCTATTCTTAGGTAACTTCATGTTTGGATCAGCATTCCCGGCTTTCTACTCATCAATCAGGCTGTCAACCTAGACAATCTAATGTAGCTGCTCTTCATTATGTCTCAAATTCTATTATTTCTGCTTGTCATGCTAAGCATTCATCTATTCTTATTCTCTTTGATCTTTCTATGGGATTTGACAGTGTTGATCACCATACTCTTCTACTGCCTTTTCCTCTCTGGGTTTTGTTGGCTCCGTACTTCACTGGTTTTATTCCTATGTATATGATTGGACCTATTCTGTGTCCTGGTCTGGTAAATCTTCCTCTCCGTTTCCCTTAAAATGTGGTATTCATCATGCTGTCCTTTCTTCAATAATCCCTTCCTTTATTTTATTCCCCAATTTCTATACTGTTGATTCTCAAAGCTTTGCATCCTTTTCTTCTTTTTCCGATGAGCCATACCACTCTTTCCAACTGTCTCTTGGCTGCCCAAGCATGAATGAATTCATACTTTCTCCACTTAAATCCATTTAAAACAGAGGTGTTATTTTTTCCAGCTTCTGTCTGATCCCTCTGACATTCCCGCCTTTTCTGTCCCTTTCTCCTTCCTCTATCCCCTTCTCTGACTCTGCTAGGAATCTCAGTGTTCTGGTTGATCCAACGCTTTCTTTCATCATACATGTTGCTAATACTTCACTTATCTGTTTTCCCATTTACAACATTCATCATGCTCATCTCTTTCTATCTTGTCATGCTATTAAACATCTACTCTCATGTTTTATTTTCTCCTGTCTGGACTACTGCTCAGTTCTCCTAATTGGTCTCCCTGCCTACCAGTTTTCTCCTCAGTGCTCCATTTATAATTTGGTTATTTGTATCCTCTTATGCCTCTCCTCATACTTTGTCCTTTCTGCTCTTCGTTCTATCTCTTGTCTTTCCTTTGACTCTCGAAAAAACTGTTCTGTTTCCTCTGTATTGTTTTCAAATTCACTCATGGCTTGGCTCCTCAGTATCTTGCTTCTCTAGTTTCTTTCTATCTTCCTCCCTGGCCTCTTCACTTGCAGGTTCAGTTTTTACTCACTGTCCCCAAACCTCTTTGTGTTGCCTCCCATATCCCTTCTTTTCTCCTTCTGGTCCTCCCGCATTGGAATGTTTGCCCACTTGACATTTGTGCTTCCTCCCCTCTTGCTATTTTCCATTCTTGTCTTAAACCTTACCTTCTAACAACTAATTCTTAATCTGGAATTTTATAACTGGTATTCTCATTTGTCATTTTAATTTTGATTGTACTGTCTTCTCCTGTTCAGCATTTTGGCGAAAACACTACATAAATAGCAATCAAATGCAAACACAAAATACAAATATCATGTGGAGTTTCTTTTGGTGAGGGTGCCCATATATGATGATATATGATATGGCATTTATAATGCGCCTATACTCAAGTGTTTCAAGGTGCGACGAAGCAAGGGAGTGGGAACAAAGGGAAGACAGACAACGATCTTACTAGGCCAGGTGAAATTGAGATAGAGCAAGTGCAGGGGAGAGGGGCGGGGAAAAGTGCAAGGTGAAAGGAGAGGGGGCAGTGCAGTACATGGGATCAAACAATAAATGAAGTGCGGCCAGCTGGTGGCAAGTGCAAGTGCAAGGGTAAGTGCAGACAGCAGGTGTCCAAAGTGCAGGTAGGGTGTGGTAGGGTTACAGATACAGACCCAAGTGCAAGGGTTGCCGGGAGGGCATTGCAGGTGTCCAACTGGCGGGTAGGGGATGAGTTGCATAGGGTGGAGATTAGAAGCAGGCATATTTAAGAAAGAGGTTGTTGCAGTAGTTCAGCCTAGAGAGACCCACAGCTCTGGAGAATACCTCTGAGGAGGTGCAGTTGGTAGTGTGACTTCTTAGAGATGTCAGATGTGAGGAGAAAAGGAGAGTGTGGAGTCGAAGAAGGCCCCCGAGGTTCTTAGCCTCAAAGGTGGGAGCAGGAAGAGGGCCAATGGAGGCCAGCCAGAGTGTGACAGGAATGGAGGGAGCAGGTGTGCCAATGAGGAGAATCTCTGTCTTACTGTCATTAAGGCAGGGATCATTGGTGGTACACCACTCCTGGATAGCAGGCAGACATTCAGAGATGAGAGAAGGAGAAGAGATGGCAGAAGGGAGCCTGAAAATGAGCTGAGTGTCATCCGCATAGCACTGAAAGTTGGGGCAGAGAGCAGCAGTGCAGTGGGAAAGAGGTGCCAGGTATTGAACACCACAGGTAGAGAGAGAGAGAGAGAGAGAGAGAGAGAGAGAGAGAGAGAGATAGAGAGAGAGGGAGAGAGAGAGAGAGAGGGATGAGAGGAAGGATCTGGGAGGTTCGATCAGAGAGGATAGAGATTAGCCAAGCTAGGGCCTGATCAGTGATACCCAGGTTATCATGAGCCGGTTGAGCAGGATGGCATGGTTGACCGTGTCAAAGGCAGAAGAGAGTTCGAGTAAGATGAGTACAGAAGGGGTATTAGAATTGAGGTTGTAGAGCAGGTCTTCATGGATGTTCAGGAGAGCAGTTTCCGTGCTTCTGGCTGCTCTGAAGCCAGACTGAGGGTCATGGAGGCAACCAACAGATTCAGTATGAAGATTAAGCTGGTAGATGGCCCCTTGTGGAATACATTTTATCATAGCCCTTTTCTATATTTTTAGGAATGCCTAAATTAGTGTGCTCTTCTTTTAATTGTTCTGAAGTGTTTCTTGAGTTATCTTTCAAAACTACGGTCTTCGACTTGGATTGCCATTTAGTAGTGTGAGGAATCAGTGATGATTCCTCCCAGAAACCTGGTCTTGGAACCGTCTCATGTGGCCAGCGAAAGACATAAGCTTCCTGATCCCAACCCTGGGCATGGTGTACTGCTGGAGGATCATGGGGGACCTCAGACCAGGAAGACTGGGAAACCCCCCTGTTTAACTTTCCCCGTAATACCACACTTTTGATTGCTGTTTGCCAAACTACAGAGGTTGAAAGAAACAACCTTGTTGAAAGGGACTACAAGTCCCATAATCCCATGAGTACTGGGAAGATGAAGAGGGCTGATGAGGCAGGCAGTTGCAATAGTCAGGCAATAGTCAGGCAATCAAGCCTAACAACCCACACCTGAAGGAACCTGTGAGGCATAAAAGGTCCCCTCAGCTGCAGGCAATTGTAAGGAGCTGGAACTGTGACTGGAGTGAAAGCTGTAGCAGTTGAAGCAGAAAGCTGCCAAACGAAGCAGAATTGGGAGAAAAAGAGGTATGTGACGTAAATAAAGTGCTCCCAGTCTCCAGTACTATATAAGTTACACTGATTGTCTTAGGTACAGTTAACACGTCACGTTGACACAAGACAAGATAAGACGATAAGGAAGGACACCGGCTCCCCACACCCCTGAAGCCACCTCCGCTCACTCAGCTCCAACTGTCACCACTGGCGTACCGCGCTCCAACTCCATGACATCACACTCGCCTGCACTCGAATCAGACACGCGCCCAACACCACGCACGCGATTATGACACATCCTCCTCCCTTAAACCTCAACACAACAAATGAGTGAAATACTGACCAGCAATATTCCAAACACCATGACAACATATACACTCCAGCCCTATCACTAAGTGGCCAACTAGGCGATAGACCTGAAGCACAAAAGACGAATACAACCCTCACTGAACCAACCCAGACCACAACAACTGGCCATAATGTGGTATCACAATAACTAAACTGCAATACCAACACAACAACCAGCACCAACCTAACACGGTATCACTGTCACCAAACCGCAAACCCTTCACACCACTAAGGCTAACCAAGCACCACCTTCCAACCCCACTGAAAATCCCAAAAACAAATATAAACAGCGATAAGACCCACCAAATTGATACAAGGGCCTAGATATCACCAAAATATCACCTAAACCGTCCCAAGCTACATGGACCCTCGAGGACAAAAATAATAAACAAAGCACAACCACCGGTACCAGGTCTGCCACACCTGGACATTCCACAGAACCACAAGGGCAACTAACTAACAAACCCAATGCATGCAAGCACTTACACCTGCCGCCCTAGTCTGCCCCCTAGGGCCTTAGGCCTGCCACACCTAAGCACAAACCAGCTCGCCACGAGCACACCCAGCACTTCCTGCCATGTAAAAACTGGGAACACCAACCACTTAAACAACAACCCAAACCAGTAACACCATCCACTGCACATCCTGAATTACCGCATAACATAACCAAAAATACATAACCAAACACCCTAAATGGTAAACACCATTGCTGCAAAAACTAAGCGCTAAAAGACAGAACTCCCATGTACTAGGCGGGAAACACCACCAGCACATAAACCACCCGCCACTATGACATATCAAACCCCTGCTAAGCAATACCAAATACAGCCATAATCCATAACTGCACCACTACACATTACCCAACCAGCAGCTCAACCTTAACCTGAACACTGCACACAGGTTGATAATGAATGAGACCATTTCCACAAAACATATAAGATCATGTAGCCTCCCCCCGATCACTTGTCCAATCACCGCCAAGGGACAGTGAATCTCTTAACATGGAAAATACACTACCCTTGCAATCAATCAGACACGCGCCCAATACCACACACGCGATTATAACACTCTGAAGATTAATCATTAACGTTGACAGAAATACATGTGATATGTAGCCACCCCCGACCACATGTCCAAGATCCGCCCGACAACCGTACCGTGAATCTCCTAACACGGAAAATACATTAGCTCTGCGCATTAACTTTAATGTTGCCATAGCCCAATATTGTGCCAACCCGATCCTCAGTGTGTTTCCGATCCAGAAACCCAGCACAGACTGTAGGTTCTGCAAATCCTGGTTCCCTTGTGAATGCCACTAAAACAAAATTTAGTAACCAAATGTGTCCCCATATTTGTCCCAAGTTTTTTGTTTTTTTTTACTCCAGACCGAAAAAACAGTCAGGAACCCATCCAAAGTTCCAGGTGCGGTCCTTAACCTAACCCATACCTGAAAAGGAAAACACATAACATACCGTGTACCATTACATTTTATGTAAAAAAAGGACCTAACACCCGCGGCTACTACATACACTTTACATCCACATGACAACAGCCGCCACAACTAGCCCCCAAACCCTGGAACTGTAACACATAACCCCTAAACAGATGGGCCACGCACGAACATAAACACATACACAATAATACATTCCAAGCATAACAACAAAACCTAGGCCCAAACAACACCCACCTCCCCAAAGTTACTTGAGGAATCATATTGCGATAATGCCTCCTCCAGGATCCTCACCCAGCCCTTGTACGTCACCGAAACTGTTCCAGACACAAGGATCTCCACCATCTTCCGGGCACCATTGGACCGAAAGCTTGAGCTCGCGATCCAAACCACCATGCACAACCTCTGCACTGCACCAGGGCCTTCTGACCGACCCATGCACAGACCATAGACCTGCACCTCCATTGCTACGACACCCCTTCGCCGTAGTGGTGTCCACATTTCGCACGGTGCAATTTCCATACGTGCCACACCGGCCATGACCGGTTAACAATGCCCTCCATAGCCGGCAGCATTACCTTCAGACACCGCGCACTGTACTTCTTCACAGCACCATAAAAATGTGTGCCCTGACTGGGACTGTTCTAGGTACTCAAAGTCCCAAGATTCACTGCAGCAAACCAACTTCCGTAAACAAATGGAGCCGCTCTTCTCTCCGCCGATCAGGACGATTTTCAATCCGCCAATCAGAAGCCAACTGGTAATCAGCGTAGCCGCCCCGCCCCTTAGCGACATGGGCAGTGCACAGACCTGTCGAGTGAACCACAAAGCCTCCTGCTGAGTCACACACTGGCCTGTAGGGTGAACCGCAGCGCCGCTTTTCTTCCAGTCTCTGCTGTTCCTGATGGACAGCATCTCCCAATTTGGCCCACTCTCCGTCCTCTTCTCTCTTGAGCCTGACCGCATAGAACGCTGGCAGCCGTCACCTGCAGGCAACTACCAACTGCCTTGGCCAAACAGCGGCGCGTTAAGGCAACAGCACCCAGCTGCCTCTAAAACCAAACAGGGTGTGGGGAATACTAACAGGGGGGTGGTGTCCTGTCCTGTCCAAGCTGCACCCCCCCACAGCAGCGAGATGGTTACACACGTGTCCGCTTTCAACTTCTCGTCGCCAGTGACGTAAATAAGGTGATACCGGTCTCCAGTACTATATAAGTTACATTTATTGTCTTAGGTTCACTTTACACGTCACGTTAACACAAGAAAAGATAAGACGATAAGGAAGCACACCGGCTCCCCACACCTCTGAAGCCACCTGCGCTCACTCAGCTCCAACTGTCACCACTGGCGTACCGCGCTCCAACTCCATGACATCACACTCGCCTGCTCTCGAATCAGACACGCGCCCAATACCACAAACGTGATTATGACAGTATGCCGGAAAGTGCATACAGCAGATTTCACATGCTTGTTCTGAGAGGGTCTTGTTCCCCCAAACTCTGAAGTGCTGACACTGAAGCAGAAGGCATGCAGGAAGGTGTCTTACCACATGTGAGCCTGATAGCCATGTTTGCAGTTCAGAGAACGTGTTGGAGACTGAGGCGAGGAGCAGTTGTCAAGCAAGAGGGGCCGAAACAAGTGGCCGGACCGGAGACACCTTCGCAGAGGAAGGGTGTGGGTCCCTGAGAATCCACAAGCAGTAGAGGTTGTGGCAGAGGTCGTGGAAACTGTGCAACCTGCAGAGCAAGTGTTATAGGAGGTTAGTGAAGCCTGGCGTTCTAATAACTTGCGCAAACATTGCAGGCATCAGTATCCACTTCCCTATACACTTGTGTGTTTAAAGCGAGTTGAAGTTGTTCTTTGAAGCTCTAATCATTAAACAATGGAAAAGTAGCACTCTTGTATATTGAGAAAGTACTTTTACTCCTGTGAGAAGTAAATGCTGCTTCAAACCATTGTTAAACCCTTAAAGTATTGTAACTATCTGAAGGACTGGTTGCGTGTCACTTATTAAGAAGAGTGAAAGTTGCGAAGGCCATTACTGAATACCTGACTTTGATAAAATAATTGTTGAAACCTTTAATCTGTGAAAATTACATTAGAGAGTGGTCAGGTGTACCTAATTGTGATTAACAAAGGAAGACTGAACACTGTCCTTTACTTTCACACAGGAATACAATTCAATACAAATCTTGAACCTTTGAAAACAACCTTAAGAAGTGGTCGTGTGTGCCTAATTGTGATTCACAAAAGAAGACAGAACAATATTCTGTACTTTAATGCGCCATATCTTTTATACACAAGACGTTAAAGACTTTAACAGTGTATCTACTATTGAAGAGGAGAGCAAACATTGCCCAGGCCAAGAGTCTCCCCATATTAAGAGTAAAACCTGCCTTTCTCTAAGTTAAACAGCAATCTAACCTTTACTGTGAATCTAATAACAGTTCAACTAGCCTACGATACAAGTGTGCCATCATTTGCTGAAGCTAAGAGAGGCACCAAGGCTTCTGGGTACTTACATGGGCTGATAGCTGGCAGAAAGGTGAAGATAAAGTTGGTGAAGAGAAACTGGCTGCTTGTGAAGATTATTCTGAAGTTGACAACCTGTATTGCCTAAGATTGTGGAAGACAGAGAAGTGGGTCGTAGAGGCAAACCCAGGTTGTCATTGTGGCAAACAGACAAGAAAGGCAGATAGGCTGCCCCTTTTTGAATAGAGATATTCAGAGGTAGAGTACCCTGCCTACTTGAAGGTGTTGAAGGTCTTTAAAGTGAATCTTGTCAAAGCCTGTCTTCAGGGACTTCATTTCACCAAAATGCTAGGGGTAGCGGAAGTGACATCACACAACCCTTGGCCTCTGATGACATCACAGGAAGTGATGTAATTTGACCCCACCCATAAGTGATATCACAGGAAGCGATGCAACAGGACTTTTCTCCCCTTGATAAAACAGGAAGTGGCATGACATAGCATTGTACCTAAGTACACTATGAAAAACATGGTTACGATATCCTATAATGTGATGTACATTTCATACAAGAATGGATCGCCATATGTATCATTAAGATCAGTGTGAATACGCTGATACTACCTAATTACTGTTAATGCAAGCAGACGTCAATGGCCAAGTGATAATGATGTGTTATTTTATAGCACTTACACTTAAGCAATTAATATAGAACAAATATACATATCACGCAACCTGTGTTGGTACTCATTTATCAACCTCAGAAGGATGAAATGCCCCAGCTCCTGAGTTTCGACCGTAATCGATTTCTGTTAACTTGGTTGAAAACTTTTGAAAAGTCCACCCAGGCCCCATATAGCTGTTGTTCTCCCTTCATCCCTGTTTTTTCGCTTATGATATTCAAGGCCAGCTCATTCAGGGCACTGGAAAGACCCCTTCTAAACCCTGTTTGATACTTAGAAAGAATTTTCGCCTCCTTCACCCATCTCTCCATTTCCCCCAAGAGAATCCTCATGAACAACTTGCTTTCAATGTCTAGGAGGGCGATCGGATGATAATTTGCTGGTAACATCTGGTCGCCCCCCTTAAACAACAGAATAATAATTGCGGTTTTCCGCAAAGCTGGAAACTTTTTTCTCTGATGGATCTCTCTATAGAGCCAGAATAGCAATTTGACCCATAGCGGAGGATTGTTTTTCAGGACTTGATAGGTTAGACCATTTGGACCGGCTGCTTTTGAGGTCGAGGAATTAGCAATAATTTCTACCGAGATCTGTTCATCGAAAGGGAGACTCCAGATGATAACTGCACTAAATGTAGTCTCCAGGGGATTTTCAAAATTAAGAGACAGGTAGTCTATCCACCCACTCTCCAGCACAAGATTACACTGTGAACTGCATACATTACCCTCTAATTTGTGAATGACTGACCAAAAATGACTAGAATCTTTACTGCCAATTAATTTCAACATTAATTCGCCATCCTTTTGTAGGCGCTACCCTTTGACCACTGTTTATATTGCTGTGTCAGTTTTCTAGACTCCCTCCTAAAGTCCTCCCAGCTTAGATCCAATCTCTTTAGTTGTCTCAATTTCCAATTGAACAACTTTTTTTCCTGCCTTCTTGCCTCGTCAAACAAGTAGCGATGTGCTTGTTTTCTCCCCCCACTTCCTACACTCGGGGGACATGTTGACCAGATACATTTGACAAATCCCTCAGGCTGACAATTTTCCTGCTGGATGTACTCAGGAATTTCCATTAGATGACTATTGAGAACACCACCTTCCTATTTATACTTAGGGAGGCGTATCCTACCTTTCCTATTCATAAGGACATGTACCTGTATATCTGGTAGCCTGATGGCAAAGTCCAAAAAGGTCAGCTCCAAACGAGAGTGATCACTCCCACCATCCAATTCAATACTCAAGGATACATTGCGAGTGAAGAGATCTGCTGTCATAAAGATGTAATCTAGGATCAAGGCAGAAGGACCTCAATGCAAGTCAGGGATGCTGGAACATACCCCAGTATTGACCCATTTGACATCTTCAGCCCCCATCCGGCCAAAAACTCCACCCAAATTCTACCCTTTTCCGAAATTCTCTTGGGTCTTTGTTTGGCCAACTTCTGTGAGAGTGGAACGTATTGGGTGTTCAAGTCCCTTGCAAATATCATCTGAACACACCCATAGAGCATTTTAATCTTTTCCAGCAATGTGGCAAGAGCATTCAATAACTGGACAGGCAGGGTTCCAATACACATTGATAAAAATCACCTCAAGGACTGGACTCTGATGTTTTTAGAGTGGTCTTACTGGCTAAAATGCCTATAAGAGATCATTATGGAATCTACAATCGTGGTGTTTTTTTAAATGCCATTAGCAAACCACTTGATGGTCTCCCTTTGGCTTTTTGTAGCGCGGTTTGAGAGTAAACTGTATAATCTTCAATTTCAATTGAATTAACTAACCATGTTTCCTGCAGTATCAAAATGTCAGCATAACGAAACAGATGCTCTTTAATTTTCCTTGAGGTGAAACTGTTAGGATCCCGCGTGTTCCAGCAGATCAGGCACAACCCTGTCTGACTAAAGCTACTGCGTGCCTACACCTAGTTTCTGCAACACTTGTGTTAAGATTTCTGGCAATAAAGAGAGGGCACTGTCTTGAGGACTTTCTCCATTGTCCTTTTGCCTCTTAGCTGAGGCTTCAGTCCTCATATTTCCACCTGAGCCCACTATAGCCCTAGATGTCCACTTCGGAGCAGAAAGGTTCAGCATAGATGTTTCCAATGGTGCTTTGCGTGAGACCGAGAGACCCTGGCTCTCCAGTTCTCTTGCCGCCTCCATTATGGCTTCCAGACCTTCTTGCGATGTATGACCCACTTCCACCATATACAGATTCTTTAGGTTGGGGAACCGCACAGATTCAATGTCCTGTGAACATAGAAGATAAAGGTTTGCTACCTTTTTAAAGTACGACAAAATTACAACTCTGCAAAGGGACTTGTGTTTGTTGTTTTTTGATATTGAAGAGAGACAGATTTTTGGCATTGCAAAGGATGAAAAGTCTACCTCTTTATTCTTATTTTAACCAACCAGCTGTGTTTGCTTCGTCAAAGAGGACTGATTAGCAACCCCACCCCAACCTCTGCTGACTTCCCAGCTCCATTGAATTTCATGTTAATCATCGAGTGCTTGCCTTGCCCAGATCTCACTTGCTCTAACATGGAGGTTTTATCTGGCTCCTTTTTCAGATGCTTCAAAATAATTGGCGCTTTTCACTTTTGCCCCCTGTGCATCAATCACTGTGGCGATGGTAGATAGCCTTGATGTCACTACAGGGCATTTGTTCAGCAATAAGATTGGCGCCACTGGCAACGTGGACTTGATGGAGTCTCGCTGGTTCATTAAAGAGTGGGGTTTTCTCATATCACTCTGGGACATGTTATCCCCTTCTCAATGTTTAAGCTGGGTTGCAGGTTCTTATTCTTACTTCCCAGTTCTTGCCAATCCATTTGAAGCCCCACACTTACATTTGTGATTGTGATCTTCCTGATTATTCCTTGTTATATGGGATTTGTTTTTATTTTTTTATGTTTCAGATTTTTTTGCTTCTTTTTTTCAACTCTTTCATGAGTGATAGGGATTCTTTATTCCTCCTCCTCCTCGTTTCTTTCTTCCTTAACCTCCTTCTACCTTTAGAAAGGCGATATCCAGTCTCTGTCCTAATTTGCGTATCTGCATTCATAACCTGAAGTGCGTCCTCCGGTGAGATCTGCACAGGGATTATATCCCTTCTATGGCCCCCTCAGCCACAATAGCCAGTCTTCTGAATTCCTCTAAAGTTGATTCCGACAAGGTAGTGTCATCGAAAGGTAGGTTTAGCTCCACCACATTGTCCCCCTCTCCCACACCCTGTGCTGGCTGGGATATAGATTTCAACTGAGACAGAATATCTTCCACTAGCAATTTATTGTTTTCTTTTTCCTTCCTACTTGCAGCAAGGGACGACTGGATTGCTGACAAATCCATACCTTGTTTTGGCTACCTCCAGCTGTAAATCCTTCAATGTGGGTACAACGATGGAGCTAATGATATTATTACACCCAAGCAAGGATGATTCATAGTTTGCTATTTCTTTTCCGAGCTCTAACAGTAGCCCTGCTTGTGACTGAACTTCTGTCTTTAGGAGTTCAAAGACAGACACCAAAGAGTTCAGGACAAAGTTGAGTGCCGATAATGTGGCTTCAGTTGTTTGAGGCGCCACGTGTCCTGGTGAAGTTATCAGCAAAGGGGTTGTCCCTTCTGGGTTTCCATTAACCCTCTCTTTTTCTACGGGATCTCCTTGGATGCAATTATTAGCCTTCATTCCTTCTTCCCAAGGATCCAAGGCCTCCCTTTCCAATAATGTTTCAGTCGAGTGTACAGAACATCCTGGCTCCATGTTTTCTCTTCCTCCTTCGCCCTGCCGTGGAGTAAGGATCTGGTCAACAGACAACAGTTCATGGTCATTCACACTTTTACTCCTTTTTTTCCCAAAATGATCATCAATTTTTCTTTGAATCTTCCTTGTGGTCACTGTATACTCAAGGCCTCGTTTCCAGGCTTGAGTTATTGGATGCTGTCCCTGATCCAGTGCCACGCCTGCTCCAGGCGTATGGAGCAGTGGATGCATATGAACTTGAGCCTGTATTGTCTGACTACAATTAACAGCCAAGTTAATCTCAATGACCTGTGAACACTGATGGGTCACGGACGCTGTGGACTCTATGAAAGAGCCATCCCACTCTGGGCATACAGTGTCATCACGTATTAAAGTACTGCGCAGCTTCATCCTGATCTGCACCAGACAATGGGAAGTGATGCTGATTCCCACACTTTACAGAATTCTAATGGATTTGCTTTACACTTGTCCTTGAATTTTGCCCTTCTTTTATCTCACCAAAACACACCAAACAGATGGAAATGTGTGGTGTCGAGAGGCGCCTTCTAGAGTTAGGCACCGGGGCGGCAGAAAGGAGCATAGCTTGTTCCTCAAATGATACCCGTGCAGATACTACACTGCACACAGAGTGAATCGTTCCTCTGAGGCTTTAGCACGGAAAGCAGGAAAACAAAAAAACTCCACCTCCCGCACCAAACTCAAGTTTTACACTTCAA
Organism: Ambystoma mexicanum; assembly: GCF_040938575.1. Lineage (NCBI taxonomy): Eukaryota > Metazoa > Chordata > Amphibia > Caudata > Ambystomatidae > Ambystoma > Ambystoma mexicanum. Next base: position 731,649,660 of record NC_090930.1, read on the forward strand.
GCGTATGCAGAGGCAGTTACAAATCAGAGGGGGGCTGACAGTCTTCAGTACTTTGAATTGGAGAGAGAGGAACTAGATGGATGACGGACGACTTGTATTTTTACCTTTATGTCGTCATATTGGAGGAAAACCTTACTCCTTACTCCTCACGGCATACAGTTGGAGCTCAGCCTCACACGGACTGCGCTGACTGCTACACACTGCGGCACACTATCCTCTGAAGCCTCCATCAGTGGACCGAAGTACAGCCACCAACTCCTCTCGTCTTCCTTACGAAAAACATTCAAGGAAAGAACCTAGGAGCTAGCATCACCAGCTCCAACATAACACAGCTGAATCAAGCCGCACTGTGAGACACACCTCCCATCGCACAGCCGCCTCTGATTCAGGAACCCCCTTCCTTTTATTTATTAATGCTATTTTTCTTTTTAAGAGGCCTGAACAAGAAAGCCAACCCCTCCAGAAGCAAAGAGCCACATGGCGCTGGCCACAGCCCAGGACCTTGCATTTAAAAAGAATGTATAAACTTTTTTATGGGTAGCAAGGGAGACCACAGGGGTAGCAAGGGCGACCTTAGCTGGCAACCCCTAAATAACGTCCCTGCCTGTTTTGAAGTACAAGTCGTTGAAGTTGTGGTAGTAGTCCAAATACCGAAGCTATGGTGGTTTATCTTGTTGTGAGTAGATGCAACATTTTAGTAGCCTAAACAAAGTGGAGTACTGTGGGATAAAGGTATCTGTTCTCATGGTGAATCAAGTAGAAGTGAAGTTGTTGAAGTGGAAGCAGCAGCATTGAGAAGTCATCCTGAAAAATATACCATTGTGAATTCTAAAACTGTAAATAATGAAATACTAACTGTTAACAAAGAACTGTGTCTCTGACAGTTATAGAGATTGCATTTTTTGTGATTTCGCCAGAATGCAAGATTCCTGCAGTGATAGGCAGCGCTCCTGTGCATCCCCTTAATAATGGGCAGATTGGGAGCAGGTCGCCAACCATTCATATATTGCCTCTTTTGGTTGTACTAGGATTTGCGCACGTTTCATATCCTCTCTATATGACAGTGTTTTTTGAGCCCTGTGATTTACACTTTTTTTGCAAACGCATTTAATTTGTAAAGGGATAAATTCATCACATGAATTTCCACCATGATCAGTCTTTCAGTCTTGCCCATTAATTTGAGATAGGAATTGGTAAGGGTAGTCAACAAAGTTGCCTTCAGCCTAGTTTTCCTTGGCTGAAATCTGTGGCCTGGCAAAACAGCATGCCCCAATGTTACATTTGTATGAAATTGGGATTTGCTAAAAGGGCAATGGATTTATTTTAGACGAAGCAGACCTTTGTCTATGCTGAATTATTTTTAAAACTATAATAGCACATTCATCTCAATCCTCAGATTCCTTTTGAAAGTGCAGTCCCAAAATAAATGTACAAACTACTGTTTCAAGGTACACACCCGATTGTGTAGCACTGGTGGATAGCAGGCAATGTCAGTCTTCGCATCAATATCCTGATCGATTTCCTGCATTCTGATATGCTAGAAAAAGTTTATGCGCTACTTTATCCGCTACTAAAAACAATGCAAATAAGATGTTTTCAAAGTTCTTAATATAATGATGAATGCATATGTTTATCCTTTTCTGTATAAAGAGTAAATAAACCGTCCAAAATATTTGGGTACAAATTCCCATTCTTATGAAAATCGGCACCCCAGGAACTCTCGCCAGTAGCTCTTGCCTACTGGCCCTCAACTACAAGTAGCTCTTGCTAAGGTTAAGGTTAGAGATCCCTGCCCTAAACATATTGTAAGTGCACCCTATCCTAGGACAGCCTCTGCCTACTGTACTCTTTCCCATGTACACCATTTCTGGTTGAAAGGGCATCCTAACTTTCAATAATTCCAAATTAAGTAGTCAAGAGCAGTACACATCGCCCAGGGCAATCGTTTTGGCGCTGGGCTTTTTGTGATATTAATGACACCTCTATAGTCAAAACATTGCGACAGGTAAACGAATGAGAGAAAAAGATGCCAAGAAGCTGATTCTCTGATGGGTATGGCAACTCGAGTAGCTTGTGGCATGAAATGGGTTGAGCCCCTGCAGGGCGTCTCCTCCTAAGAGCTCACTATTCCTCCTCCTCCTTTTAAGGAGACCTGCTGAGCAACAGTGGGTCACCTACTTCTGCATGATGTGCCTATGGTGGCTGATTCTGCTTATTTGGATGCCCCCTCCCACTACCAGTGTTCATTCCACTCGTGTTTTGTTGCTGTACAGAATCCAAATTCTCACTCTCAAAGGAACATTCTATTTCTTAAGTGTCTGGCTTTGGACTGCAGGCTCTGCCTCTTCACAGCCATTCTTCTCCCTTGCCGCTCTTATGGGCCAGAGGGCTCACTCTGTCTCCCGTAAGCAGCCCATCCAATATCTCATATGGAAAGCATGCTTTGGAGACTCTCTGCTATGCTAAGCAAAGGGAAGTGGGTGACTTATTGACCTTTCCAACCCATAAACAGCCAGTGAGATTTCCCTTGTGCAAGACAATTTTCATTAGTCTCACAGTATGAGAGGGGGACTCAGTGACTAATTTACAAGCTCTGTGAGGCATTTAGGAATTAAAAGTTGTTTTCCTGCTCACACTGTTGAAATGAATTCATATGGCACGTGGTTTGCAGACATTTTGCTGTTTGAGTGAATGTTGTGATGAATGAAGTGAGCAGAGACCCCAGTGTGCATTACATGCTCAGAAGGATTTCAGGCTTGATTCACTAACAGACATATTTCAAATATAATTCCTTGATCATACTTATGTTCCCAAAATGCTCTTCGATTTTATGTAAATCGCCAGTAAACCACATTGAGGCTATGTGTCCCCTGTCCTTTCCCATAGGTGATTTATTTACAGAATGAGGGTCATTTATTTACTCACTGATTGAATTGTTTATGTACTAAGTGAGGGAGCGACTCATTTAAACACCATAGAGAAATGAATTTACCATATGCAAGAAATACAACTTGAGGCCATGCTGAGTGACTTAAAGTACATGTTGGCACGGTCTCGTGGTGTATTATTTGGATCAGGAGATACCACTTTTGGCCATTCCAATCGCTATTTGGAGCAGGCACACATTTCAGGCCATTCCCATTTGCTAGAGTGCCCCCTTACAAGGGGATTTTGCAACCCACGATTTCACAATCCACTTAAAGCACTGCTTGCGCCACTACCCCTCAATGCCACATCATTCTAAAGAGAGTCAAAAAGCTTGTTAGTACACGTGGGGGTGCTTGCGTATTGTGTTTACTCCCTCTGAGTTCTGACTAAACATCAAACCCATGCCCCCCTTACACTGGCATGCTTCAGTGCAGTTATGTGCGGTTAGAAACATATTGCACATTCTGCTGATTTCTTTGTCTCCCTGGCATCTATCTCACTTCACCCCATCCCCCAAACCACTCCAATGGCCTCTACCACCCCACCACACCACCTACACTCCCATGCCACCACCTCACCCTTCTACACTGCACCTCTACACCATCACCCCTTCACACCCAACAAGCCACAACACAGCACCCACACCATGTCACCCCACCCGGCTATACCCCACACCACCACAGACTACTCTCTGCACACCAGAACATCACACCATACACCACCACACCACTTTAGCTACCACCCGACTCTCAAACCCCTACTCTAACACCATGCCCGCACTCTACCCCAGCCTGCCCTCTACCACTTCTTTTACACAACCCACGCAACCTCATTCTACCCTCACCCCTGCCCATCTCTACCCCATGCCAATCTACCCTCCACCCACTCTACCCCTGTCCCCCCTCTACCCTCTGCTCCCACCCTACCCAGCCATTTATGGCCATCCACGCCTCACCCCATGCTTCCCCACCCACTCTTTCTCACCCCACTCTAAAAAAAAAACTTCTCAATTCTCTACCACCCACACATCCTTCCTCACCCCTCTACCCCACTAGTCTTTCGACAGAATTGTACCCCCCACCCAGCCACCCTTCCTCAACCGTTTATCTCACATCAACTCACTCTCCTCAACCCTCTACCCCAGTTACCCAACCCTCCTCAACCTGCTACCCACACCCAGACACCTTTCCTCAACCCCACCAACACCACCCTCCCTCAAACCTCTATATCTACCCTCCATACCACCCATTCGTAACCCTCTACCCCTCATTCACCCACCCTCCCTCTACCCAGTGGAGGCTGGTGAAGTTTTCAACTGGAGGGGCATACATGTATTTGTCAAATATGCAGGAGCAAACAAGGCGAGCCAAACAAGAGGAGTACTGGGGGGATTTCCCCCAAAGAAAAGGAGTACAATAATGGGTTAAAACGGTGCATTTTACAGCACTTTCTTTGAAAAATGTGTTAAAAGGCAACACAATTTGCAATCAATGTTGTATGGTAGCTCATGAAAAATCCCAATAGATGCAAGTTACCTACAGTGCACAGGACCTTTTCCAATACATTTTCATTATGCCGTTTCCCATAACATATCCCAGTATATAAAACATGTTCATGCTGGCTGTGCCCATATATGCCCATGCATGCTGCACGTATATGCCAGTATTACCACATATGAATTCCCAGCCAGTAAAAAATGCCCTGCCACGGAAAGAAAGTATATGCAGACTGGCTATAACAAGATAGGCCAGTGTACCAAGTAATCAAACTTATCCTTGCTTTGACCCTTGATGCAAAGTACAAAATTGCCATGACACACAAAGAATGTATGGCTAGACTAGAGCCACCAATGTAAGCCAATCTAGCTATGCAATAACACTCATCATGTTTGCTTTACCCTTGCTGTCAAGTAAAATGTAACACATTCCACGCCACAATAAGAAAGTAAATGCACACAGACACCATATGCCAAGCTAACATATAATAGCACGCATCATGCTTGCTTTACCCTTGATGTCAAATAGAAAATGCCATGCCACATTAGGAAAGTCTATAGAGAGTGACACTAGCAGTGCCAGGCTGCATATACTTTCTTAATGTGCTATGGCATGTTTTACTTGCCATCAAGTGTAATGCAAACATGATAAGTGGCTTACATGGCTAGACTGACCTATATTCAATGTAGGGTAGTCTAGCCAAGTAATAACACTTATCATATTTGCATTATCCTTGATGCCAAGTGAAAAATGCCATGCCACAATAAGAAAGTATATGCAGACTGGCACCACTAATGTAGGACAGACTAGCCATGGAATAACACTTATCATGTGCATGTATCACATTAAATGTACATCAAGTGTTAAGCAAGCATTAGTGTTATTACCCGGCTAGACTGGCCTGCATTCAATGTAGGACAGTCTAGCAATGAAATAACACTTATCATGTTTGCACTGCCCTACACTGAATGTAGGCCAGTGACAACACTTATAAAGTTTACTTTAACCTATGCACAGTGTGTGTTTATCAAGGGTAAAGCAAACATAAGTGTTATTCCATGGCTAGACTAGCCTACATGTAACTTTGCATTAAGGGTAAAGAAAACATAAGTGTTATGTGGCTAGACTGGTATTCAATGCAGGCCAGCCTATCCAAATAATAACACTTCACTTGCAATTTTTTCTTCACCCTTGATGCAAAGTACTGAAAAAAAGAATGCGATGCCCCCACACACGCAAACAAACACTTTCACCCATTTAACCAACAGCTTGCATGCATGCATTTGTAAAACAAACATTAAAATAAATACATACATAAATGCATACACATTAAATAAAAAATAAACACTTACCTTACTTGCAGGCCTCTCCTGTCAGGCAACATGTTTATGCAGCTAGCCCAATAATGAGTGGTGGCCGAGCTAGTCTTCTGTTGCATGGGCTCCACAACAAACTAACAAAAAAATGCATAAGTGGGGACATGCCCTTGGCATGCAGTATAGTTCCCCATGCAGATAAAGCACATAGGGGAATTTGCTGGCTGTCACTCAGCCAAGGAGGCGGCCTTCCACACAGGCAAGAGGGTGAGGTGCCACTGCCTCCACCAGCACACACACTTCATCAACCCCCCACCCACCCTTCCTCAATCCTCTACCCACCCAACCTTCCTCAACCCTCCACCATACACACACACTCTTCCTCAACACTCCATCCCTTACCCACCCGACTCCCCACACCCAACCATCCGCCCTAACCCCTGTACATCCCACCCTCCCTCACACCTATATCCCACCAGCCCTCACACCTCTTCTCCCACCCTCACACCTCTAGTTCCACCTTCCCTCACATCTCTACCAAGTTCTCACCCCTCTACACCCTACCCTCCCTCACACCTCAACCTCCACATCCCACCCGTTTTCACCTCTATACACCCATCATACTCACTTCTGTAACCCACCCATCCACCCTTCCTCTCCCCACAACCTCTTTCCCACCCTTCCTGACCCCTTAATCCCTAACCACACTTCCTCAATTCCCTACCCCACCCATCAATCCTCACCCCTTTATACCCACCCAATCTTACCCAAACCCTACCACATCCAAATACCCTTCCTCGCCCCCACTATTCCCAACCATCACCTCTTTCTCCCACTCCATCCACCATTCCTTATTTCATTTGTATCGTCAACTGCCTTTCCTTAGTGCCGTCCAACCTTCATCACCCCAATTGCCCCACCCAACATTTCTTGCCTCATTTATGCCCACACACACATAAACACACAGACAAACCCGTCCTGTCCTTTCTACCCCCACCAGCCCAGTCTTCCTCACCCTCTTGCCCCAGCTGCCCAACTTTCATTAGCCCCCTACTCCATCCCATCCTCCCTTCCTCACATAGCACCCACTGATCGTTCCTTACTTCTCTACCCCACACACTCTTTCTTCCTCACCCCTCTTCCCTACCCTTCTTCACCCCTCTCTCCAGCACACACCAAACCTTCCTAACCTCACAGTGCCCTACTCACAAACCCTTCTACCCCACCACCCACCTTCCTTTTATCACCCTTCCTCACTCATCTACTCCCTCCCACCCTCCCATACCCCTCTCTACTCACACCCTACTTCACTCCTCTAAACTATAACCCTTTCTGTAAAATGCATTGATGAGAAGTCATTATATTATGTTGAGTACTAATATTATTGTCTACAAGCAATAATTTGCTGACATGTTTAGAATTGCTGTCTATGGCGAGCCCAAGTATTGAGTGCATTCTTACCTATATATGTAAAATATAATAAACAATTGCAAACGCCAAAACAATTGGTTTTGACAATGCTTGTTGTGTAAAGCGCTGTTGTGCTTTGCGATGACAGCATTGCTTACCCCTAACATAGCTGCAGTGAAGACAGTGGCTCTCTTCCGAGCACTCTCCAAAAGATCTAGGACACAAGTGCTGCTAATGGTGCAAGAACTAAATTCCACACTAAGTGCAAGGAACAAATGCAAGGGAACACTACTGTCTTATTTTGCTTACAACATGAACTCATTTACGTGCACAATGCATTACATTTCAGGAGATTGCTTACAAATAACACTGGCATGCCCTGCACAACACACAGTTTGATGTTACTACATGATAAGCTATGCTTTACACTGATGAGCTCTTCACCCATATATCCTCATTTATATGTTAGACTTTGATTTGTAAGTAAGAGATGGTCTTCATACGATATGTTTCAGAAAGATATTTCAGGATACTATTACAATGTCATTCCTGCTGTTATACTGCTGTTTATACATATCCTCATATGAAACTGTGATTTGTCTACCCAGTATGCCCGAGGGTCCACCCAATGGGTAAATGCGCATTGCAATGTGTCGCAATTCTTTTTGTGGTCTGTTTGTGTCAGCGTTAGACTTGTGGTGGACCAATGGGGATTACAGGGGTTCAAAAGAATCATAATACTCCATTAGAATTCCAACCAGACCAAGGTCAGGAACACTGGACTCCTGCTGTCTGGGAAATTGATATCTGGAACTGAGGTGGGGGCTGAGGGGAGTGTGTGGTTTTTTGCTAGAGTACCAGGAGGCTTGGTGATTGGTGATGTCTTGAAGGATGAGGCAGCATTTTTCTATACAGATGGCTTTGTATTACCGCCAACACATTTGTATTGAATATAAAACATTTGTACTGCAATAACACAATGGTACAGACAAGAGGACATCTGTTAAATGTATATTTGTCCTACGAAACAATATATGGAAAAATCCCTGCGACTCTATTTATTAACATGTATTGGAATACAGTGGCTGTGTCCCTGCGGGTGATGAAAGAGGTTCTGTCCCGACTGTGGAATGTATGGTTATTACATTTCCTGTCATGGATATGTTGATTGGAGGGGACTTACATTGTAGTTGTTTACAGGTAGAGTTAGTTGTGACGCTTAAGCCTTTGAAAAATATGTCATTATTAAGAGGGAAAGGGTGGTGTGTTTTTTGGGATGGGTGGGATATCCACAAGCAAAATGGAGAGGTGTTAGGTGATATCCTTCCCAATCCCACTTGGAAAAGCTGCTCCTACTCCTCCTACATTGATTACATTTTTAATTCTCATACCCTTGCACCTCATTGCAATTTTCTCCAGGTTAAAGAATATCTTTAAAGTGACCATGAGATTAAAGATAAAATTCATGGGTAAGGATGATCCTCATGACACTCACCCCATTAAGGCGAATTGTAATCTGTCTGGAAATCTGTTGATTTGGAAGGGGTTTTTAGTGGATAAATTTAACATACTTTTAAGCAGACAATTACTTAATCCACAATGGCATGAGGAGTTTATCTCACTTCAGTATATGGTGAAACATGATGAAATGCAGTGTTCTAGCTCACCCACGAAGGAAAGGGTTTGTACATTGACATGCTTTTTGATAATGATTTCAAAGGACATAAGAAAATGTTGTGAAAAAAGGTGACTTCAAGCAAGGTACCCGGGATATTATCAGGCCCTGCGTAGGGGTTTATATAAAGAATACAAGAACTGGCTCAGACAACATGGTAGTATGATAAGATGCAGAAATAATGCTGAGTATCCTAAAGAGTCAGAACTCTAGGCAGTTCCGATTTGCGCTTAGGAAGCTGTTAAACTGTCAACCACAAACTCAGCTAAACTCCATTACAGAAGAAAATTGGTTGGAATTTTATAGTGAGGTTTATACAGACATTACACAAGATACTGAACCGGTTTTTATTTGATATGGAAGTACCCTTGTCATTGAATTTTGATTTGGATGATATTCTAAATATTATTAAAAAGAGTAAAGTGTCAAGAGCCCCTGGCGCGATGGTCTGTCTAATTTGACATTGAAAGGCGCCCCAGAGTTGTTGACTGCGATTTGATTCTCCTTGTTTAATAATCTCATAAGTACAGGGCAAATACTGCAGTCCTGGAAAACCTCAGTAATAATAACTCTGCATAAGAAAGGGAATCGCCTTAAACCTAGGAATTACAGGCTCATTGCCCTTTTAGATGTCGCTGGAAAAATCTTCAGTTCAATTATAGAAAAAGAACTTTGACATCGGGCTAAAAGCAAAGATTTTAGACCCAAGCCAATCTGGCTTTGTCCATGGACTAGGTTTCACACTAAATGGAGTTTTAATTCATCTGATCCAGGCAAAGTATCAGGATTTTAGGAACTGTTCCTACATATGTTTTATAGATGTTACTATGGCTTTTGATTCTGTCTCCTGTCTTTTATTATGGAACAAGTAGAATACTTGGGCTGCCCTCAATACCTGCTTGAAATAGTATATGCATTGCATTCAGGAACTGCTCTAAAAATAAGGCTGAATGTGCAGGGACTCCAACAAGGGCCTGAAACAAGGTTGATTTTTGGCTCCACTACTTTTTAATCTTTTTATTGCTGACATGGGGCTTCTCCTTCATGAGCCCAGATCATTCCCACCAAAAATAAGGCTCATTATATGTTAATCGGCTCCATTACGCAGATGACTTGACATTGTGTGAGCAAACCCCGTTGGCGTCCAACAGCAATTGTCTGCGTTAGTGCAATATAAGAAAATTAATAGGCTGGTAATTAACATGAACAAAAAAAGGCGATGATCCTTAAACCTGTTGGGAAAAAAAGGTAGAGAATTTTAAATGGGTTTTATTGGATAAAATCTTAGTCAAAGTTAATGTTTTTGTGTATTTGTGTTTTAATTACCAAGATCTTTGAATAATTGAATAATCCGATTTCCCAGGCAAAAATGACGAATCGTCATTGTGGAAAATGTACTGCAAACCCCCCTCTTACAATTTTATCGATCCAAGGTGGTTCCAATAATTAGTTATGGGGTGGATGTCATATTGATGTGGAAGGAGGTAAATTGGGCCAGTCTAGAGGGCATCTTTTGGAAAAAGTATTCGATCTGCCCTTGAGTAGTTCCCATGCTCTCATCTGTTTCGAGTTGGGCTTGCTGTCCCCCAGGTTCCATGTTATATGGAAAGTGTTAACATTCTATAGAAAGATTCTAATTGCAGATCAGGAACCTACGATTGGGCAGGTGCACTCTGTGCTGGAGAGAAAGAATTAACCCAGCCTGAGCAATTGGGCTAAGTCGTGTGTGAGGATATTGTTAGAGGCAGATCTAATGGTGCAAACATTAAAAGATTGTCTTCAACTAGTAAAAAAATGGTTGACTGAGGTAGACCGGCTGGGCGCTATAGAAATGTGTAAAGAATATGCCCATCAGCATTATGTATCCTTAGATGGGAAAGCATTAAATACTGTGGCAATAAGACCCTCGGCGGCGGGCCAATACCGCCCCAGGTAATGCCCCCAGGTCTGTAGTTAGGCCTTAACGAAGCCCCGGGGCATTACCGTGGGCGCTATTGGTCCGTCGCCGAGGGTCTTATTGCCAAATTAGTACCCCGGCCCGTTAGACTGGGTTACTAATGGCATTTTTTTCTGTTTTGAAACGCTGCCGCGTTTCGAAGCAGAAAAAAAAAAGAAGTTGAAAAAAGATGGCCGCTGGGAAAGGGAAAACGTAGTCCGTTTTCCCTTTCTACGGCGGCCATCGGGAGCGGACGCGCTGGGAACAGAAGTGTTTCCAGCGCGTTCGCTCCAAGAAAAGAAGAAAAAAGAAGGTAAGTGGGGTTGGGAGGGCAGGGAGGGGATAGTTTGTGGGGGAGGTGGGTGGAGGAAAAAAAAATAAGTTACCTGAGTCCCCGGCGGGGGACGAAGGCAGCCTCCAGCCATGGGGAGGCTCGAGCGGGGATTGCCCCGCTTCGAGCCTCCTGATTGGCTGAGAGGCTGCCACGCCCCTCGCCGGGAACAGAGTAGCCGGCACGCACGGCGTAAAAGGGAATACCGTGTGGTATGGCTCGCAAATGAGCCAATCACCACGCTGTATGCCCGTTGCGCCGCGCATGCCAGGTACTAATGTCCCATAGCATATGTTCTTTTCTCTGACAGCTCCTGGAGAAAATGATTTCTAAGAATTCAGCTCCATTTGCTAAATACAATAGAAATCTTGGGAGCCAGGTTGAACATTGTAAGGGAAAATAGAACCTGTTGGTTATGCAAAAGTTCCCATATTGAATGTTTATACCATTGGTGCCTGAATTGTCTGAACTTGACTTATCTCCGGAGGCTTTTGCTGGGAAATTCTTAGCTGGTTCTCTTACAATGAATTAGGAAACGATCTGGAATGTTATTTTAGAAGGACCTAACGTCAGCATTAAACTGAATGTAATAAGAATTTTTAAAGCAGTTTTTAAGCTGATTGATATGGTGTAGTCTTATTGCAGAGAAATATGAATTGTCCCGTATTAATGTATAGGTATAAATATTTTAATGTTCAATGTATGACGATGTCATTAATTGATTGTACATTTGTTTTATTTGCTTTCTTCGTGAAAGGCCTAATGCACCAAACACAATAAATAGGAAAATATATATTTGACCTATCTGACAAGTGTGTATGTAATTTGCATGTGACGGCATGTTATTCAGTTGCATGACTTCTGCATGTAAAGTACAGCAGTGTCCTCAACTGTAGACAGATGCCCTAGGGGTGAATAGTCTATTGAAAGCCCATTCCCCTCTTGCACTGCAACCCACAGAATACAGATGAGCCCCACAAAAACTTCAGTCTGGCTGCCAAATAGTCACTGACATGTTGTAATTGAATAGTGACCTAATTCTATTTACTATTGCATGCAATGTAATTCTCTTTTTATTTTCATGTTTGCACAGACAAGAGTCTTCTGGAGGGCCTTCCACCCCACTGCGCTTCTAAGCATAACAATGGCAGTAGGCACTATACAATATCAAATAACACAAATAAGTTAGCATAAGATGAAGCCTAGCACTTATATTCCTCGTCAAGCACCAATCGCAGAGCTTTAAAATAAAAATGCACATTCAAAGACTTTCTGTCAATAATACATTTTACTTATGGTGACAAGAGCTTTCACAGTGAGCTTAACCTCTATGCAGCTAGAAACAAGAAAGAAATGGTGCTGCCTACATTCAAGATACAAAACGTGTTAGTTATTTTATTTTGCAATAATAATGACGAGTGTGGTACATATTTCGTACACAAAACAAAATTGTATACAACAGGCTGGATAGAAACTTTAACAAAAGTGTCTGGAGCCTAGTTGGTCTCAGAAAAAGTACACAATTCTTACCACTGAATGTTGTTGCAAAGAAGCGTACAGTAAATAGCGGCTTGCCACCACTGGAATAATGTTCGGAATTTAACCCGCAGTTGCTGCCTTCTATAAAATATGATCATATTTCTTTTCAGAAAAAAAGAACACACTTTTACTCGGTGTTATTGGTTGAGCTCCTATATGTTGCCTGATGAGGCCTTCATTAAATATTGAGTAGCGAGCAGAGAAACCATTTACTGAACTTGTGAACCTTTTAAATAAACAGCACTTCAAGCCAGGTCTGACGACATTGTGCAAAGATGTAAGTATGATTCAAGGGCCTGCAATCGTGATGAAATATTTTTTGGAGTACTGGAAAGTGGCGAAGAAGTATAAGCCGGAATTCCTTCGCGGAAACCCTCTCATGGAGCTGCTGATTGAGCGAGAACAGCGTGCAGAATAAAGGAGTTCTGCATTCACAGGAGATTATTGTGTAAAACAGACGGTCTATCTATGGAAACAGCACACATATGCAAGCAACCCTCACCATCTGAAGCAGTTCATTCAAAACTAAAGAAGTAGAAATAGGACCTAAACAGCATACAGATGCAAGCAGCACTCACCAGCTGAAGCAGTTCATTCAAAAGAAGTAGAAACAGGACCTAGGCTGTTCTACGAAAACACGCCAGGACAACGCCAACACCTTTGGCTTTGCTATCATAAAAACATTCTTAGCGTTGCCACGGACTGCCATCACATGCCTAGGTACTCACCGCATTTTTCAGGTTCTGTAGTCAGTAACCACATATATTATCGTGGTCGAAAACGCTTTACAAATGAAAAGAGGCAAAACAATACTGTTCTCAACTGCCTTTTCTATTTGCCTGCTATGCCAATCATAAGTCCCAGATGCAACACCGTTTGCCATGCACTGCAATGATGTACTCTCATATCACATAAAATGTCAGGTGCCACTATGATTATTTTTACATTGTATTTATTTATTCATGTGAGTTGTGGAGCGAGTAAGCTCCGCTGCGTCGCACACACACACACACACACACACAAACACTGACTCTCAGGGCGCCACACGCGCGCCAAATGATGAGAGGAACACACAGTAATTACCAGCCTCAACTCCTTCTTTATTAATACTAACCCCAATTTACCTTTTCCCCATCATATCCTCTCCCTCTCCTGTCCCTCCCCCACCCTCCACATAACAATGGGGATGGGTCTTAACATAGACATGACAACCTTCCCCCTTTTTAAATGCTATGTCAAGAGCTAGCCCATCTTTTCAATGAGTCTTCTAGGTTTAGTCTTTGCTCTGACTGGGCAGCCTTCTCTCGTCGGCTCCAGTCTGCAGTGAACAGATCAGCCTGATGATCCTCCGTTGTCATCTTCTGAGAGGCTTTCTCGTCCCCCAGTGTGAGTCATCAGAATCTTCCAGGTCCTCCAGGTCTACCCACAGGAGTGCCTGGGAGGTCACATCACCACAACAGTCCTTGAAGTGTGCCACATTTTTTGTGATCTCCCTGCCTTCGTCATCTGCTGCAGTGATCTTTGTGCCCTTTACCCTTGTGACAGTGAGAGGCCCAGGTGCGAACAGGAGTCTTCTTTCCTTTTTTGGGTCTGGCGCACTATCACTCTGTCACCTTCCTCGAAGATATGCTCAGTATCATTGTACCTCCGAGTATCTTGAGTATTCATCAATGACTACTAATGCGTAGGTGCCATCCCGAAGGGGCCCAAAGAAGTCAATTGTCAGCTCTTCCCATACTCCGCTTAGGAGCATGGGAAGAGCTGGCAATTGACTCATTTGTTCGCTACCACGCTACAAATGGTGCACTTTTTCAGCGTGTCCTCCACCTGCTTGTCCAGACCTGGGAACTAGATTTTCTGCCATATCAGCTTCTTCGTCGAAACCACCCCTCTGTGTCCCTCATGGGCCAGGTCGATGACTTGCTGCCGTAGAGACTGGGGCAAAACAATCCTGCAGCCTTTCATGATGATTCGATCCTCAGGGATGGTGTGCTCGTCCTGAACAAGCGATAGGGCTTTGATGCCACCTTGCAGCGTATTGAGCAGGTGTTTGGCCCTTTCCTTCACATGCCTCATTTTGCCTTGGCTGATGCAGTCGGCTATGATCGATAGGACCGGATCAGCCGCTGATTCCTGTTGAATTGTACTCCATGCTGTGGGGAATGGCTTCATTTGGTGGATGACGTATTGTAAATATGCATCCGCAATTGAGTGTTCGGGTTGTGGGGGTCCAGTAGGGTGGCGTGAGAGGTAGTTGGCTGGGTTTTTGTCTTTTCCTGGCCTGTGGCAGATGGTAAATTTGTAGTCCTGGAGACGAAGTCGCCATCTTTCTATTTACGGTGGCATCTGGGCTTGTGGATTGCCGTAGATGGTGAGAAGGGCTTGGAGGTCGGTGACCACTGTAAATGCTTTCCCAAATAGGAACAGGTGGAAACGTTTGCACGCCTAGATGACCGGTAAGCTTTCTTTTCCCGCCTGACAATAATTCTGCTCATTGGTGGTTAGGCTGCCACCAGAAGATGACACAACCTTCTTGATGTGTGGAGTACTAGGGTCATATTGCACGAGTATCATGCCTAGTCGCACCGGGCTGGCAGTTACTTCCGTCGCTTTGGCAGAGTTGAAATACGCCATGTCGGTGGCTGAGGCGATGTGTGTGCGGATTTTCTGTAAATGCGGCCTCCCATTCAGGTGTCCAGACAAAGTCTTGGTTTTCATTGGTTAGTTCTCGGAGTGGGGCTCTCACTGTTGCAAAACTTTCTAGATAACGTGAGCAGTAACTAGTCAATCCTGGAAATATGATACATTCACGGGGTCGGGGGCTTCTCGTAAAGCTTTTACTTTGTCTGGTCCAGACGCATTCCCTGGTCTGAAAAGATGTGTCCAAAGAACTTGAGGGTCTGCTTGGCAAATTCACACTTATCTTTGTTGCGCGTCACATGAGTAGCTTCTAGGGCCAGGCAGACCTTGTTCAGGGTGTCGTCGTGTTCCTGGGCTGTCTTGCCAAACACCAGGATGTCATTGCTGTAGTTCAGGCACCCCGGGATGTGCTTGATTACCTGGTGGATCTTTTCCTGAAAGATCTTGGCAGCTGAAGATATGCAAAAGTTCAGGAGCTTGTAGCGAAAAAGTCCCATGTTGGTCAGAAAGGTAGTGATATATCGGGATTCCCGGGCTAACTCCAGCTGATGGTAGCCTTTATTGAGATCAAGTTTTGAGAATATAGTTGCTCCACTTCGGAGGTGGATCATATCCGTTATCCTTGGGGCTTGGTGCCGTTCTGGCTGAATCGCGATATTGGGATGGCGCATATCCACGTAGAGATGGATAAATCCTTCTGCCAATTTCTTAGGAACTGGTACAATCGGGGAGACCCAAGGGGTGGGCCCCACCGCTGGCTTGATGATATGAAGGTTTAGTAGGAATTTTATGTCCTCTTTCTACTTGGTTTTGGATATTTATGGGGATGCCCCTGTAATGTTGAGGGACAGGTTTAACTTCCGGGTCAACGTGAAATCTCACCTTGCAGTTCCGTAGTTTGCCCTGACCCTTGAAGAGTTTCAAAAATGCTTTGGTGACATCCCCGCCCGGGGCCAGGTACTTGTGGGCCATCATGCGATACAGAATGTGGACAATGCTCATGTCTATGGCTGTTTGAAGCTTAATATACAGCCACTGTTGGCCTCTGCGGAGAGTACATGTAGTTGGATGTGGGCTGTGTGCGATTTGTGTGCACAAGTTGTTGTAAAGGTACCCTTGAATGGCAATGGAGTGTTTCAGCCATATGGGAAAATGTTAACTTGTGAGGGTCTCAATTTTGGTGGGTGCGGGAGTCAGTTGTAGGCCTCCTTGCTCAGGACATTCACTGTTGCTCAGGTGCCAATAAGGAACTCTTTTAGTATGTTGTGGACCTGAAGAGTCAAAATGGGGATGTGTTCCTTCGCTGTCTTATTACTTAGTGCCCACATGTACCCTTTCCTTCTCTGGCTGTCTTGCGAGGACGAAAACTCCACAGACTTCCACCTAGCGTGCAATCTGTCGGGGTCTGTGTGCACTCCTCCTGTCCGGGGACTGCTGTGACCATCTGCATTGTCCACAAGGCCTTCTGGGGCCTGGGGCCAAAATACCTTCAACTCTCTTTTCCTAGATATCTTCCTTCTTGAGCTCTTCGCTCATCCGCCTCCAACTCCCTCAGGGTCAGCCACTTCTCCAAGCAACGAATTGGGGGTAGATCTCTCTCCACCGCAGGGGCCTCCCTCTGGAACAGCCTTCCTGCCTCCCTGAAACTTGAGGAGAACCATCTCCGGTTCCGGAAGCACCTCAAAACCTTCCTCGTTGCTTCTGCTTTCTCTCCCCCTCTCCCCTGCTAAATTCCTGACTGAAACTGCACTGAATCTGCAACTGGGCCACTCTCACCGATCTCGGTCCTTGGCCCAGCCACTCTCCCCTTGCACTGCCTCCCTGGCAACCCCTGCACTGCGGGACTGTCTCTGTATCCCTACAGCCCCCCTTCCCAGCTGTCTGCACTTACCTTGCACTTGCCACTAGCTGGCCCTTATTATTTATCTTGTTATTCTACTACCCCTGTACTGCACTTTCCCCTCTCCCTTTCCCTTTGCACTTTTCCCTTCCCCTCTACCCATGCACTTGCACGATCTGAATGACACCTGGCCTAGTACGATCGTTGTCTGTCTTCCCTTTGTTCCCCCCTCCCTGCCTCATTGCGCCTTGAAACACGTGTATAGGTGTGTTACAAATGCCATATCATATCATATCATATCATCTTGACTGCTGTCGGCTGCTGTATCCATCTGAGGGACAGCGCCTTCTGTATTCGCAGCTTGACCTTCTATCGTCTAATCGATGGTTGGGCTGGCACCTGCTGTTTTGCGGGGAGGTGGCCTGGGTACTTACAGCTGGGGCGTTCCTGCAGACTACTGAAATGGTTGTTTCCTCTGCATGCCGCCCACCCCTGACCCTGCACTGGGCACATGCCCTCGTGAGGAAATTCATAGCCACACCTGTAACACAAATTGGTGGGGTGCGTGCCTTTGTGGGATGGTGTAGGGGTTAGCTTCTTGATGGCCTCTTGATCTCTGGGGTCTGACGATATTTTCACTCAACCCAGACTTATGCTGTGTTACTGCCAAGTCGGTGTGGACGATTGCCAGGATTTCATCGAGGGTCTGTTGTTTCTGGAGAAGTTTTCTTTTAAACTCAACAGACTTGCACCCCATGATGACTTGGGAGCACAGAGCCTCGTCATTGGAGTATTGATGGAATGTGCAGTGCTCCATTCGTATGTGGAGTATCATGATGTAGTTGTCCATTGTTTCACCCTTTTCCTGCATGGTGGTGTGGAAGATATGTTGCTCTGAGTCCACGTTGGTGTGTGGTGCAAAGTATGTGTCAAGTGCTTCACACATTTTTTTAAGCTTAGCCTTCGCCTCATCAACCAACTCATATAGTATGTCTCGTACTGCAGCTCCCACTGCCAGTGTAAGAATGCTTGTTTGCGTTCATCCTCCATGGGGCCCAACGCCCCAGATACACTCTAAAGTCCTTCATCCATCTGACCCATTGGGGCCCTATGTTGCCAGTGTCTGTGATGTCAAATGGTTGGAGCAATTGCCAAGGGGTAACCTCTCCCTGGCTTTGGTGGAAAGCCTCTGAAAGCCTGGCAGCTACTGTCACCTGGATGTCTTCCTGAGACATTCTTCACTCTGTCCTTTGTTTTTCACCTTCACTGTGACCTTGTTTCCTTTAGAGGCACCCACGTGCTTCAGCTCTTCAAATAACAAGTGGGGGTCTGGGAGTCTCTCTATCAGACACTAGTCCTGGTTACCAGAGACTTACCCAGAGTCTTTAGCTCACTATCTTTCACAGATGAAAAATATCCAAAACATATCAGTCTATGTCCTGCCCTGGGGCAGTCCAGCACCGAAATGCTAGGCAATTCTCCTCTGATCAAGAGTACCAACAGCAACCCCAGACACGTTTTTCGATCTGGTTGGACCTCATCAGTAGTGTGGAGCTGTGCCTCTCTAAGAATAGTGAGCAGGGGGTCCATGTCTGGATTTCCCTAGTAATTTAGGGTGAGACCCAAAGTTACTTAAAATATCCAAGTAACAAGGGGGGGTCCTGGGAGTCTCTCTGCCAGACATTAGACCTCCTTACGACAGACTTACCCATAGTCTTTAGCTCACTATCTTTCCCAGAGGAGAAATATCCAAAACATATCAGTCTTTGTCCTGCCCTGGGGCAGTCCAGCACCAAAATGCTAGGCAATTCTCATCTGAACAAGAGAACCAACAGCAACCCCAGACACGTGTTTCGGTCTGGATGGACCTCATCAGTAGGGTGGGCTGTGCCTCTCTAAGAATTGTGAGCAAAGGGTCCACGTCTGGATTTCCCCTGGAGGGATGGGTTTCCTTCCCCTATTTTAGCTGGGTAAGCCTCGCCAGCTGCGGTGCGATGTATGGCCACCAGGTGGCCTCACACAACTCATGTGGAGCTAGAAACACTGCTGCGGCCCCAGCTGATCTACTGCCACGTGCACTGCTAATTTCATGGCAACGCTTGCAGTCAGACTCACCGCCGCCCCCCCCACCCCATATGCACTGCTGCAGACCGGGCCAGTCTTATTTGTGGAGGTGGGCCGCACCTCCCAGTCACTGCACACAGCAGGTGCTCGCGCTGTGGGACCAGACCGGGTCTGGATCACCTTCGTCGCCAATGTTGTGGAGCGATTAGGCTCAGCTGCATTGCACACACACAAACTGACTCTCAGGGCTCCACACGCACACCAAATGATGGGAGGCCCACACGGTAAGTACCAGTCTTAACTCCTTCTTTATTAATACTAACCACAACTTCCCTTTTACCCATCACATCCTCTCTCTCCCGTGTCCCGCCCCTGCCCTAAACACACCCTCCACATAACAATGTGTATGGGTCGTAACATAGACATGACAAAGTGCAGTTTTATAGGGCGTTGACCAGGCCCCGTGGGGGCATCAGAGCACTGTACAGAGGTTGACTGGGGCATAAAATAGTCTTGGGCACCAATATAAAAAGAGACCCACTGTTGCAAATGGAAATTCATTACTTTTGTGACAGATTGTTTGAGTAGTACCCAAGGGGGAGGATTTTGATCAAATGTGATGCAAATTGTGCATTTTAAAGCATATGTATTCAGTAACACTGGTCAAAACTACTAGCTGCATAGTGAAGCAACTTATCAAGCTGGCCCACTCTGGGCAAACAATTGGCCCACTTTGACTAAAACACAGGCCCACACTAAAATGTGTTTTTGGTTCGGACATTGGCCTATTGTGCGGTAGGCCAGTCCGAGCCTGGCGCTGTACACGAAGTGCTGAAGACACACACACACCTTTAAACGGTTCATACAGAGCAAATATCTCACTGAGAAACACGTCAAAGAACAAGGTAAACAAAAGCATTAGAGAACCGTAAATCATTGGCAAGGGGATTTTCCATATTACAATATTGGTAAATGGTGAGAAAAGAGTCTTCACATAGGAGAGAGGGGAGCAGAGGGCTGGTGTAGGGGGAGGGATATATGCTAGAATTTAAACCGTGGCATATAAAGCAGAGAAAGGAAACGATGAAGAACAGGGTGAGTTTGCTTGAGGCTCTCACTGGATGGTGGCGACAGGTGCTGATTTGAGATGAGGGTGGGGAGGAAAGGGGAAAGTGAAGAACATGCTATCTGGAAAACCACAAGCCTGGGGGGAGGGGGTGGGCCATGGAAAGTAAGGGAGGTCAGGCGTCAGCCGGAACAGGGGGTTTAAGCGCCTATACTACCATAAGAGAGGTGATCTCAGAAGAGCAATGTGTGCAGGCATAAAGTCATGTATGGGAGGAAGAAACTAACATCAGAGCCATAAGCAGAAGGCAGGGGGGAATGCGTGAAGAGTTCCAGAAAAGGTTAAAAGGTTATAATTGAAACATGTTTTATTGTGTTCTTTTTTAGTTTATCCCTTTCACAATTAACGTATGTAAGAAAGAAAAAATAAAAAAGAAGAAAAAACAGAAACAAGATCACATTCATTCTTGCAACTTTATTCGGCCTAAAAGGCCATCAAAGTACATCCTAAAAATACATTTCTTTTGGCAAAAAAATTACAACATAGCCATCAAAACAGAGAAAGTGCCCCCGGACAAAACTTTTGACCAGAGATCAACTGCCACCTCCCCCATATCTCTTATAGCACCCAGTGCGCCTTGGGCCCAATGAAATAAGATTTGCCCCTGAGAGCAGTTGATTGCTAAAGGTGTCCCTCGAAGGGAGCACATGTCCAGAATCAGGGGAGGAGCTGACTGTAATCCCGCTTTGTCTCGTCTGCCATGGCGATTGCATTTTTCCATAACGTCCCTGACCATGTGGGGGTCCCATGGGACCAGTTTGACAAGATTACTAAAAGGTACAAGTAAATACAGTCATAAAAACAGTTATAAATAAGTATTTTGAACAATTTCATAAAATACAATAATTGTTACATACACTATATATATGATCATTTGTAACAGTATTGCCAAATGTGCCTACAGTTGGACATGTGTTAATTGTTTAATGGAAGGAAAGAAAACCAAAAGAGAAACTTGAGGAAGTTCATCAACTCTCCTGAATGTAGCCACCTAGAAACAGAGCACGGCCAATATGAGTGATACACTGTAGCACCACATAAGGCGAGTCCAGAAAGGCTCCCCCGATCATTGTGCTCTAACTGAACTGCAGGTTTGAGATATTTGAGTGTACTGTCTGTACCTTATAACAGTCTAGGGTTAAGTGCTTCACAGTCGCTATAATAGATACTTGCTCATATAGTCTGCAATGTAATGTAGACACAAACTCAGGGTTCCAGCTACCTACCCGTTCCAATGTAGTAAGTGGATTGTAGTAAACGGAGATACAAACTACTACTCAAGGAAACAGGTAAACGAATTTAGGGAGCATCTCCCTTTTCCTTGGGAATTTTGCATATTCGGTATAGGTCTTGTATCGGGACAGGCTGTCAATTGTAACACACCAGTCATTCGCAACATGTTTTTTTTGTGATGGACGGTCTGGAAGTAAGTTCCTCTTCCATGGAGTTAATAGTGTCCCAAATGCTCTTACTATTGACCCTTAACACATTTAACGATTCAAAGGACTGGTTTGCTAACAGGTCAACCAAGACCTCATATAAGGACAGACCCAGGGTCTCCTTCCACACTAGACCCTGAGTAGTGTTAGCTATAGTCCCAAATAGAGAGTAGTCATGTCTAAACTACACACAATTGACAGCTTCACTTTGGCTAGATATTATTTGATTAAAGGAAGGAGCAAGAATTTGCAGAGATGTGAGTTGATCCTTTTCATCTGACTGATCAGAGGCCTAGATTTGTCTCTGAGATTGGTCTTGCATGCTGTCAGTGATCATGTGTTTATGAAGTTGTATCCTAGATAATGAATCGAGGACACCCTCGCCAAGCTATATTTCCCCACCTTCCAATACATCACTTTGGGTTTAGTTATGCTTGAAAAAATGATAACCTTAGACTTCTCCCCCGTTTATCAGGAGATTATTCTAAATGGAGTAATTAAAGAATAGATTCAACTTTCTTTGAATGCCCATTGCAGTTTTATCAAAGAAAACAAGGTTGTCTGCAAATGTCAAACAATTTAGCTTTACATGTCCCGGATTAGCTGGGAAAGTTATTGCGTCTGACCCATTATTTTCTAAATCGCTGATGTGAATGTTAAAGAGGGTAGGTGCCAGGGTTCGCCATAAGTTGGACTAAGTTCAAAGGCACTGACCATCCAAGCAGCTTCTTCCACAGAAGAGTTCTATGTACGCTGTCAAAAGTGCTGCTCAAATCAAGTGAGGCCAAATAGATGGTACAATAGATGGTACAAGTGGCCCCCTTTTTCAAAGGCTCCAATAAGTGTCCCATAACTCTGGCATTATGGGGCAGTGTCCATGCCTGCTCTGAAGCCCACCTGTAAATGATTAAGCACTCATAGATGCACCAGCGAACGATTCAAATCTCACAAAAGCAGAGAATAAAATATGTTGCTGACTGAATCCAGGAGTATTGTTGGCCTATATTTTTTTGGGTCGTTGGTGGGGCCTTTTTTAAAAATGTGTATAATGATTGACATATGCCAGGAGGGAGGAAAAAAATTAGTGCAGGAAATAGATGAAAACAACAACCCCATTGGTCCCACCCAAGCCTGAGGGTCACTCTTCAGTAGAGCCAGTGCCAGGCCGTCAGGTCCTGGTGCTCTAGATGCCTTGGCCCTTGAAATAGCCCAAAGCAAATCATCTTCTCCCCATGGATAAGCTGATGGCTCCAAGGGTCCCGTCAGCTGTGTGTCCTCTTGAACTACCGTTTCGGGTTGGGAAAATTTACTAGAATAATCATCTAGTCATTGTTGCCTCCTCTTTGGTCCACTAATATAATTGCTTTATTCTGGATGGCCAATAAATCATGACCAGTAGTTGAGTTGCACTTCACAGTTAACCATCCTCTGTTGTCAGAGAGCGGAAGCATGAAACAACAAATGGTGTGTACATTGACAGCCATGTTCAAACTGAGCTGTAAGGTGGAATGGATATTACGTCCCAGTTTGTGAATGGCTTGGGCTCCAGACAGAGAATGTAAATAATTGGACATGTAGATATGGTCTATCCAAGATGACTCAGAGCCTCTACTTCAGGTCGACACCATCCCCTCATCTGGTGTATTCCAGGGTAGGACCAACTGTAGGCCCCAATCTTGCATGAAGCTGTCCCATTGCTGACCACGTGCTGTAAAGCACCTTGCAAGTCCCATAGAGACTGATTGTTTGTCGTTAAGTCTTGCCTCCTCTGCACAGCTTGCATTAAAGTATCCACCTATAATGATATGAGGGTGTGACCCAAGTCGACCCACTTAGAAATGAGGTCAACCAGGCCCTCTTGCATGGACATGAATAAGGACCCAGACAAGAATTGGCAAATTTAGAATTTCTAATGACAGCACTACAGCCAGTAGGCCATCAGGGCTAGTGACCATTTCCTTATACTTGGCCTTCAGACCCAAGTCAATAGCAATTGCAAGGTCTCTGAAGGGACAACCTATCGAGGCCTCTGCTGGCTGGTTTGGTGAAAGTATAAAAACCCTCTAAATCGAAGTAGGACACAACCATAGTTTCTTGAAATAGTAAGATGTATTTGTCCAAGAAGAGGTTTGTCTGAATCGTAGCTTTGTCTAAATTGCTGTATCCACATATGTTCCAGGAGATTAAAGATAGGTTTTGGGGGTTAAAGCTGCTGTTGTACTCGTCTTGAGTTCACAAACATCATGAGGGCAGCCTCCAACCTTGACCAATTCTGGCCCGATTCTATGTTGGCAGCTGCAGTTAGATTACCACGCTGAAAGGTTGCCTGAACAATTGTTTCAGGTGGTTGTTTCTTGTTCTTTAACATTGCGTTTTTGTTAAGCACCATTAAGAAAAAGAGTTTACTTGTTCTCCATTGTTGACATAATATAAGTCAAAACCCGAAGATCTTAGAGTTTGATTCTTCTTCAAAAACCAGTCTGGTGACCAAGTTGGAATAGAAGTGGCATGCCAGCCACTTACTGTCAGGAAACCATCATTATCTACAATGAAAGCACGCCGCAGTCAGGCACAGGGATATTCCCCGTCCCACTCCTGTTTCCCATTCAGTTCTAGCAAAGGGAAACAACTGCGGGCTAAATTGGGCTCTGGCAAACCTCCAACACACGACATGTCTTTTCGTGTGCATTGGGGTTATCATGGAGACGCTGGTGCCCAGCTTCCTGGTCTTCATGCACACGGCTACGGCAGCGTCATGTACGACTGATGAGATGACTTCTTTATAAGCCCCGCCCAACAGAGGAAGAGCGCTTCTGAATCTTCATTGATCGGCAGCTTTTCTTGTACTACGCTTAACTTTTGCAATCTTGGTTTTTGTACTCTGCTTGTTATCTCAGATCTGCTATTCTCCTTGCCCCTTGACTAGTTTACGAAACCTGGTGTTGACTCGGACCGTCCCTTGGATTGCATTCTGCCTCACGTCTGGTTCTTGGTGTAGCCGTTATACTTAAGACACAGTACTATTTTTTGGATTGATTTGCCTTTCGCCTTTGTTGCTGTCACTGCTAGGAATGTTACAACCCTGACTGTCCTCGGAATTTCATCTTGCCTAACGGAATTGTTCTTTCATGTTTCACTGACACAGAACTTATCTTGGACTTACTGTGCTTATGCTGAATCTTGGAAACTTGTACTTTGGTGCTCAGACTAGAGACTTCCTTATTGAACACTTCTAGGAAGTCTAAGCGTCCTCGTGCTGTCGGGTATAGGGATTCCTGCTCTAGGCGTCCTCGTGCCGGCAGTATAGGGGATCATCATTCAAGACTCCTACTGCTGCTCTCTACTTCGCCACAACATCTCATTCTACGTGCCACACACTGTATCCAGTTGGTAAGACATTTTCTCCAGTCTGTTTCTTTATGCTATTAATTTGTATGCTTGCACTCCCTTTCTGCTATTTAGTTTTGTATCTCAGATAGTGCTTGTCATCCACTTCCAGGGTGACGTCCTCCTTGATTGGGAACAGGAATTCCATAAAGGCTCCTGAGATCCAGGGAACTCCTGTCTGACACACATGTTAGCACTGACAACCTTTTTTCAGCATTACTGTTTCCTATTGCTTTCCTGGTGTTGATTACCTGTATTTCTTTCTTCAGCCAGCTGTGTTTGGGGACGTCCATCCAATCTTTCGGTCAATAGACCTCTCAGTCTGTTCTTTTGTACTCCTGAGAGTTACATTGGCAGAAATAATTCATCATCTACACGCAGTGGTCGAAGTGTGCCAAAAGAAGTAGTGGAGTTATGTTCCCTGCTGGCCTGCACTCGGTCCCCACAAACCCCATCGCCACGTCCCCTCCCACACACAATGCAAACCCCCAAAGACATGTGCCTGCTGTTTAAGAGAACATGAAGTACAGTGCACTGAAAGTGCAAGTTTCAACTTCTTCCTACACTCTTATTTTAAAACGAAACCATTCCGGAACGGTTTCTTTTTAAAATAAAAGTATAGGAACAGTAAAACTTAATTCTAAAAAGTAGAGGACACCGCACCCGCTCACTTCTACCACTGTCTACACGACAAGTTCAACTGCCAGTAGGCGCACACTCTTGTTATCAATGGGGTATATCTGACACTGAGTCTGAGAATTCAACAACGTCTATGTTTCCAGAACATAGCGGCTGTAAGCATGGTATTGCTTGAAACTGGTCCAGAACTTTACTCCTGTTCATGACCAGCTCACCATTGATATGGGTAATATGTACCCAACCCATCAATTTCGTGGTACGCCTGTATGTCGATTTTGTCTCCTCGGTCAATAGTTCTCGATTAGTTGAAGGACCTGTTGCTTTGATCCCCCTAGGCTCAATTGATGGGTCAGTTCTGTTTTGGCCTATACCCACGGGCTGTACAACCAGGGCACCCGGTGCATTTTTATTGAGAAAAGAGTTTTCTTTACTCAGTCTTGTAGTCCTTGGCGATGAGTAGACCTGTGTGGCATTCCAGACCCTGAGGAGGCAGTATTAGAAAGGAAATCATTTTCTGTTGGTTGGGTTTATTCCCCTTCACCCAGACTACTGAGTGGTCTTCTTAATTAAAAGAACCAGCCGATGCTGGAAAATGTGAGTACCGAGCCTCCTGGATAGATATGTTGGTGGATTCCTCTACCGTAGGTAAATACCGCACACATTTTAAGGAAGATTTCCTTCTGTTCTTGATTTGTGCTGCCATATTTTTTGTTTTCTTTTTTTGTTGTTGACGTTGCTTTCCTTTTGTTTTAGCTCTTGTGCTCTGTGTACTTATTGAGGCCAGCAGTTGGTGCATTGGACGGCATCAACGTAGGACTTCTTCCCAGATGACAGTCAAGAAGAGGCAATGGGCTGTTAGGTGTCATGCTCACTGCTTCTAATTCCAGGCGTATGTCTAAGCCTGTCCCTAAGACTACGCTGTTGTTATTTGAGTCAGTGATGTCAATTTGGATAGACTTTCTCCTCTTCTTTTTCTTGTTTGTTGTGGCTAGACTGAACAGTTTTTGATTTTTTTGTCAATCCCTGTAATTTGATGAGAATTGTCCTGCACCATTTCCTTTGATGTTATCATAGAACCAGACCATAGTAAAGACTCAGCACCAAATGAAGAGCAGTAATTGAGGCTGGACCCAGAGAATCTACCTTCGGTAAAATGTTCGAGTCTCGCCTGTTTTGAATGTTTCGCTGTGCAAAGAAGTTATTTGAATTAGACCCATTAATAGGACGTGGTCTTTGTGATAGATTTCCATTGCAACTCGTGAATAGATTGGGTTTTTGCACCAGAGTGGATGGCTTGTTTGTGGTATTGACCAGCCCACTCAGGTTGTTATCATTCAAATCACCCATCTCCCTACATAGTCGTAAAAAGGGCTTGTCCAGAATAATTGAGTCCTCAAGTTCGTTTTGCGTAAGAGTTGGTGCTTGTGATGCGGTCAGGGCTGGTTCCGGTTGAGGTTCCCCCCAGATTAAAGTCTTCAGCCACATGCACCACAGCAGGGATGGTAAAACTGATGATAGGAAAGTGAATGTGGGGTATGTTCAAGATCGAAGGTAGACCTTCCATCCGTGACCCCTGGTCATCAGGGGGATGCCCCCCACTGGAAATATTGTGCGGCTCCAGTTGCCCTTTGCTCGATAGAACAGTGTTTGATTAGGTACCGGACAGCCGCATTAAAGGCCAGTTTATCACTGATTTGACAGGAAATACAATGTTTGATTGTTTTGTTTGAAGGTTTTTTCTAAACTAGACTGTGAATAGTCAAATTTTCCAGTAAGCGTTTTGGACATGGTACAATCTTTAATGTTGTCCAGTTCAATGCTCTTTGCTCGCTTCGTAGGGCAGCTGATATGGTTTGAAAATGATACAATGGGCAGCTCACGCAAACACTGATTAGCAGTAATGAAAAGTTGTTGGAATAGTGTATTTTAATTTTATTTTTAAAAAGGTACTGTATGTCTGCTAACAAGTAATAGGCGGGTGACTTTGAATTAAGTGCTAGGTATTAAGTGTACAGCCCCTTTGTCCCGATTACATAAGTACGGTCGCTGGGCAGGCAAACCTCAGCGACCGCTTCCAACAACAAAGATCAGAAGTTCAAACTCAAGTCACTTACTGCCTTTTCGCTGCTTTTCACTTCCTGAAGTTGCATTACAATAACCGCCAACCAGCGAAGGGCCCGGTATACGTTGAAGTCGAAGGTGTAGGTGGAAAAATAAAGATGTGGGGCGGCAACGGCAGGGTTTGGTCCAAAAGAAGTCTGCAATCGCACGCTCGCAGCCCCATAGAAATGCAGAACACCAGAACACTCTCCCACTCTCCGCTGGGAATGGAGCATTTCTGGATTAAGCACCTCTTTCAGCAGGGAAACAATGTAGAAAAACTGCATGCTTCAAGTAACATTGAAACTTAGTATTATCAGAACACTCTGCTTACACTCTGCCATGCTCGGCTGCGAATTGAGTATTTCTAGATTAAGCTCATCCTCCAGCAGGAAAACAAAGTAGAAAGACTGCATGCTTCAAGCAAAGTTGCCATTTAGTATCACTAGAGAACTCTGCTGACACTCTGCCATGCTTCACTGGGAACAGAGTATTTCTGGATTAAGCACCTCCTCCAGCAGGAAAACATTGTAGAAATACTGCACGCTTCAAACAGTGTTGCCACTTAGTATCACTAGAACACTCTGCTGACACTCCACCACGCTCCGCTGGGAAAGGAGTATTTCTGGATTAAACAACTACTCCAGCAGGAAAACAATGTAGAAAGACTGCACGCTTCAAACAACTTTGCACTTAGTATGACAAGAACACTCTGCTGACACTCTGCCACGCTCTGCTGGGAAAGGAGTATTTCTGGATTAAACACCTTCTCCAGCAGGAAAACAATGCAGAAAGACTGCATGTTTCAAACAATGTTGCCACTTAGTATCACCAAAACACTCTGTTATAGTAATCTGAGAAAAGGATAAGTGTGAAAAAGAGGTGAAGGTTGTAGACCCTTAGGAAATAGAGGAGGAGGTGGTTGGGGGGAGAGAGGGTTTAGGGTTCCATAGTAAGAAAGTTGTTTTACAAACACAGTTTTCAGCTCCTTGAGGTAGGTGGTGTTTAGGGAGCGCTGTGAAGTATGAGGGGTAAAGAGTTCCAGATCATTGTTCATGTCGAGATGAGGATTGCTTTAGAGATGTTTCCTTGTTGAAACTTGGGATTCTTCCTGGTAGAAGGTCTTTAGAGTGTCACAAAATAGAAAGTTATGTCTTAAGTACTTTGGGAGTTGTGACAGAGAGATCTGTATGAAGCCTGTGGAGTTTTTGGAATGATGCGATTAAAATGGTGGGTGGGAGAGATGAGACATACACAACCTTTATGGGTGCTGGGTGATTCTTTACTAACCAGTGAGGCGAGCATTCCTGTAGCATATTCTTGCAATTACGAGAACTTGTAACAGTAATTGTACATCTGTTTCTGGCATAATGTATTTTATAGTCCTTGGCAGGCAGAGTGGAAGTGGGCAGGTGTTACTGTATTTGTGATGTGGAGATCCAGGCTTATTCTGTTTTTGTTGAAGAAAGAAAGTGTTTGGGAATTAGTGACTATAGTTGGAGTAGTACACAGGGCTATTTAAGATGTCAGACATACTTGAATGTGGGCAGGGTGAGGGGGATTGTGTGGTTGGTTGTTGGCCAGTTTAAGGACATTTAGTTGTGCATCTTATTTAGGACAGGAACTCTTGAAATGGAAACTTGTAGGTTTAAAACCTGTACACTTTACACTCAGCTGGCATTTTAAAAGCCTGTATTTTGGAACTGACACCATTTGTTTTGTGATTTAACATGCTGAGTTTGCATGTGGGCCAAATGTGTGAGAATGTAGCATCTTTTTGTGCTGAAAACCCAAGAAATAAAAGCCCTTTAAAGTAAATTCCATTGCTTATGGCATGTTCTGCTTAACTTCCTGGGTTACAGTCACGGAGAGACAATGGGGCAGCTAGTGACTTGTAAAAAACAGAAATGTCTTCCTTTGCTTTTTTGCAAAAATATTGACTCTCTTTCAAATATTCTGTATCATCACCTTTAACCCCACCACCCAGAATGGAATTTCTTTAATTCTGCTATCAGAGTAGTATTTCCTTTCATAAAATGCCTTTTGCTTATTCTATGGAAGATGCACTCTATTTATTAGACTACATTTTCAGACCGCTTCATCTCAATTTATGTTTTGGACATATTGGTACTTTGACTACAATTGCCAGAATTCAGTCTCAGAGCTTTCCTTCGGTCACAGTCTTTATTAGGCACTTTGCTACTTTGAGTAAATGTTCCTGTTTCTATGTCTATCACATTCTTGTGTGCGCTTGCTTTCATGGTTTCTCTTCCACTTGGACTAGTCCTTGGACTAGTCCTCATATCTCTTTGTGTTCCCACTTGAGCTTGCTCGCAAACTTCCACCATTAGGGCTGTTCTGACTTATCACAGCGCACAGTTCTCCTCTCTCGATATCAGTCATGTCTCCCCCATTCCCTCAGGACCTCCCACGGATCTTGTGGTGGTATTTTAACCCTCGGATTATGCTGAATTCTGAATTATTGCAGATTTCTCTTTGTGGCCTCCATCTCTTGGAAGCACTCCAACAACCAGAGCTCTCTGGGGCTAGCTCACTAAAGTAACATTGCCTCCATCCCCTAGCACTCCCTGGATCATCTCTCCTCCAGGTTTCAGCAGCAACTGCCTCTGTGTGGACTCAATCAGGTCCCCATGGTCTCTCTTCCTCTACATTCCTCACTTTGTCCCTTCACCTCAACGTCCTCATGAATTCACATTATATGTCGGGAGACTCGTGACCTATTGTCAATAGTCTAATGGATCCTTTATTCTCTGTCTCATTTCATTCCCAAATCATTTATTTTGCTGACCTCCTTGGTCATGAGAGAGGAAGTTATAAAGTCTCAGGACACCATCTTGGATTTCATTGCCATATATTTCTTGAGAAGTAAGGCCAGGGGTCAGTGGTGTGTTCACCTAGTTAACTGAGGGGAATGTCAGAGTCTCTGCTCCTATCAGGGTTTGCATACATCAGATACAACCTTTTCCAATCATATTTGTGCTGCTACCATACCCCCTTATTATCTTTCACATTCACAGCAGTCCCCTGGTATGCTCCACCTCTTTTCCACGATCTTCATCTTCTCCTCAAATCTATTCTCAATCAAGTCCCAGACATGCTTGTTGGAAACATCAACCTTGCAACATGACCGAGGTCCACAAACCTCAGCTGAAATCCACTCTCCCTGACCATTCTCTGGTCACCCTCAATAACTAGCTGACTCACAACCATGATAACTCACTCAATCCCTTCTTGCTCTCCTCAACTATTTTGTCTTCACCATCTGTTGACCCATCAGCCTAGTACCTAAACCGTCTACACGTCACTGTCTTTGTCGTTCCTCCACTCTCCCTCATCCCTCCCCTTAATATCACTAAACAAAACTTCAAGCACTCTATTGTCCCTACTTCAATAAAACCATATACTTCTGTATTTATTTTATGTATAGTTGATTAGTGAAACATAATCACTTTGTGGCCCCATACTTGGGGACAGGGAATAGGGGAGAACTGATCTTCCTTCACAGTCTTGTAATGGTTAAGTTAGGTAGGTGCAGAGGGAAGAGGAGTGGGTAATTGCAAATAAGGGTATATGCAGGAACTATAATAAATCAACATAAGGGAACCAGGAAGTGCACACACATGGATCCCTTAGAGCATAATATTACAGTAGGACAGACACAAATT
This sequence comes from Ambystoma mexicanum, assembly GCF_040938575.1. Classification (NCBI taxonomy): domain Eukaryota; kingdom Metazoa; phylum Chordata; class Amphibia; order Caudata; family Ambystomatidae; genus Ambystoma; species Ambystoma mexicanum. The sequence goes on from NC_090930.1 coordinate 731,681,212, forward strand.
GTTTTCAAACATTGAAGCCTAAATATGAGGGCAGGATGTAATTTGAGTGAGAACTAACAGGGAGTCTCCTTCCAACCTGAAGTACATTTTTGCATGTCACCCACATAATTATGAAAGTGAGATGGGATCACCAAGAGGTGGCAGGTAATTGATAAAGAGGCATGGGGGATGGAAATAGCCCTCAGGGGTCCCACAGTGAGAGACAATGGACTGAGAGAGGGAAGACCCTGGGCCATTCAGCATCAATGCCAGGGCCTTCAGTTAAATCCCTTCCAACCTCCTGGACAAAGGGGTCCAGAACAGGCCAGAGTCCCTGGTCTGTTCTGGACTCCTTTGTCTAGGAGGTTGGAAGGGATTTAACTGAAGGCCCTGGCATTGATGCTGAATGGGTTTTTCAGATGGTCCACAAGAGTATTATGGTTAATAGTGTGGAAAGACGAGGCTAGGGCAAGAAGAATGATTATGGTAGGACAGTTACTATCAAACCAGAGGGAGTTAACTTTTAATAAAGATGGGTCTGAGTTGGTTCCTCGTGTGGGCTGAAAACTGATTGGTGGTCATCACTATCATTCAGGCTCTCTAGCTCCAATTTGCCAACTTGAAATGGCATTCATTTCCAGAATCGTAGTGCGCATTGGCATCTCGTTTTGAGCATCACTACCCTGCTCCCTTCTTTACTCCCTCTCACCCATGCACTCAACCATGGATCTACACAGATATCCTACAGATGAGGACATGAGCCTCAACCTGTGCTGCTGCTGCAGCAAAAAATCCTTCCTTCCCTCTTTGTTTCCATCTAGGATTCACTCCTTTCTGTCAATACTACTCGGGACTCTATTACTCTGTTACACTGACCTCATTTCCTCCATAAACTGACCCTCCAGCCCATGCCTGTCATCTTCAGCACCATTCCTTCTCCTCACTCTCAGCAGACGACTTTGCCAGCTACATTTCCTCCAAAATGTATGTCTAAGGTATGGGACACACTGTATGTCCCTTTTCTCTGTCTGCCTCTCTCTCTCTGTCTTCTCTGTCTTTCTATCAATACCCCTGCCCCTCTGTCCTTCTCTCCTTCTCTCAACCATCCCCCAGCCTCCTCTTAATATCAGAGCTCCCACCCACCACTCCAGTTGATTTGGTACCTATCCTAGGGGGTGCCAACCCCTCCTGAGCTCTTCTTGCTAACCCCATCACTCCACAAACAGTGAAAGAGCTAGTGCACCGGACCTACACTAACCTCTCTCTTCAACCTTTTGTTTACATTCTGGTATATTCCCAAACTATTTCCATGTGGCAACCACTATACCCATTTTGAACAAACTCACCCCTGACAGCAACACCGAGCCAACTACCCATCCCTCTACTTCCTCCATATTCTAAAGTGTCCTCGAGTCATTCTACATGTTTCAGTACAAGCCCTTTATTAGTAATGCATACCACTGTTTTTCTCGAAATTGAGTATTCTGGCCAAAATACCAAGAGGAGCAGCCAAGCATAAGTGTTCACGTTGCCAAGTGGGGGAATACGTACACTCTTTATACAGACAGTTATGATGCATAGAGGAGACTTTTTCCACCTCATGTTCGTCGATTGAATATATCTTAAAAGTGGGATTGGGATTACAAGACTCAATGGGCCTCATTACGAGTCCGGCGGTAGCTGGCAGGCTGCCGCCAGACTCATGGGGATTTATCGGTGCCGGACTTGCTTGAATTACCGGGGCACTACAGCCCTGGTGGTCTGGTAATTCCAGTGCTGGAATTTCGTTACTCCCCATTCCTGTGGGTGCCCATAGGACTCTACGGGAATGGGGACTGCGGAAACAACAACACCATGCAGTAATGGTGCCGGTACAGTTTTACCAGCACTTTTAAATCCGGACTGACTAACTTGTGATGAGGCCCAATATCTTTGTTTTAACCAGTTGGGATGTGAACATGCTGGTTGTACTTGGATCGAAGATAATTTCAAGAAAAATTGTAGTCTGCATTGCTGATGAAGGGCTTGTCCCGAAACACGTAGATGACTACACGACATTGATACAGTTTTGGTATTAGGTTATGAATCTCATGCAATTCTGAGAAATCAAACATATGGCTCTTTGAACTTGTTCACAAAATTTAGAGGCTTTTGTATATGGTCATCACTCAAATTGATGTAGATATTTCAACATTTTTGTAAAAAGTAGCCTAACTTGGATGTACTTAATTAATTGTTGATTCATCAAATGTTTTCATTAATGCAAATAAATGTAATTAATGTATAATAGTCATTGCAAATTATTTTAGAATATAATTGTGAAAGTATTTTCTAAAAAACATTTAAGACTTTATCTGAATTACTGTATCATTAATTTTTATAGGCATAATTCCCCAGATGAGTCCATCGTCTTGACTTGCAGTGATATCTGCACGATTTTCTTGTTTATTATTTGTACTTCAAGGGGTTAAAAGCTAGGAATCCCTGTGACGATGAGCACTGATACCATAAATATCACAAAAGTCATCTTAAGACCTCAATAGAATATTATGTGACCTATAGGCATTCTTTTATTATTTCTGTGCTGACATTTCAGAGGTGAATTTGCATGGCTCCTCACATCCCAAAATGTTTTCGAGGAACAGTGCAGTGATACGTGTATGAGGATCCGCGATAACTGAGCAGGCATTTGGCCTCCTGAACACAAGGTCATGTTTTAAGCATTGTATTGGAGGACCACAACAGTACAGGCTGGGCATTTGGAAAGATCTATCTCTTGTGCTGCTTTCTGCACAATCCTGGCATCCAGGCATTGTGTATTGTGGCAGGCCAACAGAACTTGTGACAGTCACAAAAATCTTTGTCACAATGGGTAATGGTGTAAATGCCTATGGGTAACAGGGATGTAGCACCACACACCGTGGGTAATAATAAGCAGCGCTCAGATACCTGAGGGTTTGTAGCGCTATATAAAAGCCTAATTATTTTATTATTTATTTATCTACACCTGGAAAATGGTCTTCCCCTCTTTCTGAACTCTTGAAGCAAAAGGTGCAGGAAGAGACTAAAGTATGGTACATCCAAGGTTGTTTTTTTCTATTAGGATACTGGTCTCCCTCTGATTTCCTACTCTAAATAAAGTCTCAGGAATATAGCACCCACTCTCAAAACACAGTTTAGGGATATAGCAGCCAGCGTGCTATTTATAATGCCCAACTCACCTTTTTCAGTTTCCATGGACAGAGTGGCCAGCTCAATCAGCTCAGGGATATAGTACACAGCTCACTTTTTGCCATCTTATCAGCTCCCAGAGATATAGTGCCTTTTTCACTTGTCGCAGGGATAGAGTATTCAGCTCATTTCTTGTCAGCTCCCAGGAATATAGAGACCATTTAATTTGTCTCCGGTGTAGAGCACCCAGCTCACTTCTTTTCAATTCCCAGGGACATATCACCCCAATTACTTGGCTTGGGGATACAGTCCCAGTTAGATTTGTGTTACCTTCCATGGATTTAGTGTCCAGCTCACTTGTGTCAGGGATATAATACCCACTCACTTTTTCTCATCTTCACCAGGGACATATTGTTCAGCTCAGTGTCGCAGGGATATCCTCCCCAGTCCACTTCTTGTCAGCTTACATGAATATAGAGTGCAGCTCATTTGCCTCAGGGATATAGTCCCCAGCTCACATCTCAGACACATAGAGCCCAGCACACTCTGCGGCAGTCTCATGGGTGCAAGCCTCTCAGCTTCGTCATATCTTGCATCTTTCCTCAGTCCTCTCACCTCTCTTACACCCAGTAGCTCTTGCAGTTTCCTTAGCTTTTTCAGGCTTCTCATACTTTGTAGCTTCATCATCTGCTGCAGGGACACTACATGGAGCAGCTTGACCAGTTCAGCTCTCTGTTCCAGCTGAGTTATCTTCATCATGCCATTGCCATGGTGGACTTGCTTGCTGTTCCGGCTAACTGCCTCCCTATAACCAAATCTGTGAGGTCTTTCATAGGCTAACCCCACAGGTCAGCATGTCTACTATGGAACAGTATTGGTTGGACGGGGTGTCTCTGTTTTGTGTCTTGTGATAGGTCAGTTCATCTTAGCTAACAGTTTGCCTCACCTGTGTTCTCTCTGTGTCCTTACAGGGCTTTAAAGGCCCCTAAAGGCCATGATGAATCCAGGAATGAGACCCACCTTCTGCTCAGGGTCGAAATCCACTCCCTGCGGTACCTTGGTGGCTTAGATGTGCTGCTGTCAAATGAGAATGAGCAAGGGCAACACCATACACTGGAGAAACCTACAGTTGATAGCTGGCAACCAACAGTTTATACCTCAGTCGTCCATCTGCCTTGGGATTTTGATCAGCTCCTTGCAACAATCCCAGTCTTTTGACAAAGAAGGATCCTTACAGTTTTAGACCTTACTCTCTCATCACATTCTCAAAGACACTTCATAGATTTGAAGAGGTTGTCTGAGCTGTAGCAAATTCAGGCCACATGGTTCAGTGTAGGGTTACCTACCCACCTTGGACACCAGTACAGGCTGCACTAGGTAATTCATTGAGTCAAATACTTTCTTACCCATATCAGTGTGGATCAGCCTTGACTCCTCCACTACCTTGGGAGTTTCAACCTATTCTCATATCAGCTGGGCAATGGGTTGTTCCTCTTTGACATAGCAGGGTTTTTGATGAAGTTCAGCTGTGGTGTTGCTAGGTCTGGAAAAGATCTAGGCCTACGCTAATGTCAGGACTGTCTGGACTCGGTGCTAGCTAGCCTTTTGTTTGTAGGCCCTGACCTTATATCCAGGGTTACAACCAAAAGTACTCGGGCTATAGACCCCCAAGACCCTTAGCAATGCCTCTGAAGTTCAGAAGTAGGACCATTATGGTCCTTGTGTAGTCCTCATCCACTAACCTTGCCCCTATATTTTTAAATATTTCTACACTAGTGCTGATCTTGAGGGCTAATCTATCATATCCTCCTGGAGGGAAGGAGGGAAAGTGATTCCTAAATGTGTAAAAATCAGGTCCCTCTCTCTAGATGGTGTTGCTCAATTCTCTGCAGTAAACAAATCAGAGCTAGCTGCTTTGGAGATAACCCTGCTAGGTAGGACAGCTCTTACTGAGATCCTGATGACTTTAATGGGTAATCTCCCCTAGGTTTGAATTAGTCTGGTTTGAAACTTCTGGTTATGTTCTGTCTATCTCTATCTCACTCCTGCTAAGTTATTATGGCAGACCAACAAGACGCCTGATGCAACATGATATGCTTCCAAAGATTTTACTCTTGTCTGGATGGGTAATGGCATAGGTAGTAGGGTTTTACCTACAATCGAAAAGGATGTCCCTCTCTGTGTGAAATAACTAAGCACAAGGTGCGGGAATTATTCAAACTATAGGTCTTATATATACTATATCTTGTCAGCTGTGAGGGTAAAGGGACCAGCTCAGTTGTCTCAGTGATATAATGCCAAGCTCACTTCATGTGAACCTCCAGGTATATAGTTCCCATATCACTTTTCTCATGTGCATAGTGTCTAGATCACTTATCCCAAGGAATGATTACTTAGTATTCTCTGCAGGAGTCTCAGCGCTCAGGCATCTCAGCTTTCTCAGGCCTTTTGCTTCCTTAGTGCTATCATCTCTCTTAGGCCCAGTATCTCTTTCATCCCTCCCAACCTTATAAGGACCATCAACCCCTTCAGGTACACCTGCTGGTGCAAAATTAAGAGATAGGCTCTCTGCTCCAGCAAGGTTCCCTCCCTTGTGCTTTTGCAATTTTGGACTTCCCTGCTCATCTGGGTGATATCATTGTATAACTGAATTTGCCAGTCCTTTTATAGCCCCCCCCCCAAGATCTGCCCTAGTGAGAAATGTGCTTCAACAGCGAAGCTTAAGAATGTCTCTGTTGCACACATGTAGTCATGACTCAGAATCTGACTCTCCTTACTATCTATAGGGACCTCTGCAACTGACCATATGTAAAGTTGGGGGACAAGACCTAATAAGAGGGTGCACAACCATCACAGTAGCTGGCATGTTTAGGCATTATGTTCCATGGATATGGAGGGGGCATGGATAAGGAGTGAGGATCTGCACATCCCACCCCTGACCACCATCCAGGCAGCTCATGGCTCTGTCTCGAAGGCCCTAGTAAGCCAGCTTTTGCGGTGAACCGTGTCTCCTCCAGGCATCAATGCCCAACCTGAACAGTATGGACTCAGAGAGTGAGCCTTTATGCATTGTGGGCTATGAAGAGGCAGTCACCCACCAGGAGCATTTGTTAAATTTTCTTCTCTATTGTTTGTGATTCTATCTCCCATAAATATGTTTTATATTATAATAATTATATACATATCCCCTAATCCAAAGGACATCAGAGCCTCCGAAACCCGAAACCCACTACACATCTCCCACCTGCCCAAAGCAACACCCATCACACACTGTATGTTCATTTCTGGATTCTTATTATGATTATTATTATTACTATTGTTATTTTTGTTATATGTATTGTGCGCTGACCTAGTTTTGGGAAGCAACAGTTTTTTTTACAATCATAGAGGGAAGAACACAGTGAGGGACGCAGCGAAACAAGGGAGCAGGGAGCTAACAACAGGGGAGAGTAAGGGTGGGCAATTTGGCAGCAAGGGACCTACAAGCAACCATGAGAGGAAATTGTGGCTAGCAGAGCACCCATTCTCACGTAGGTGGGAATGGAGGGTGTGTGGACCTAGGTCAGGGAGAAGCTCTTGAAAGGAAGGTCTTGAGCTCCTTCCTGAACTGTAGTGTCGAGGGGGTGAGCCTAATGTTGACAGGGAGGAGGTTGCAGTGTATTAAGGTGTAGAATGAGAAGGCCTGGCTTTTGGTTCTTTCTTTCCTGCACTAGCAGAGTTCAAGTTTGCACATGTCCTTACTTCGGGTGTATCATTGGCATCCGGAGATGCTGCACTTCAGCAAGGTAGCTTGGGGACTTCATGGTGACAGCACTTTCAGTGGGATTTGGTAGTGTCAAAACATTTACCGGGTGTGCAGTGTTGCATTTCCAGAAGGGATATAAGCTGCGGCCAGTACACTTCTAAGAAAGAAGTGTAATTTCACCCCAGTCCACCTCTCATTCTATAGACCTATTTCCCATTTTCCCTTTATGGGCTAGCCTCTGTAAAGTCTAGCTACCTTGCAACTCCCAGCTTTCATGGAATCATGCAAAATATTCCATTAAAAACAATCAGGATTTAATCTTAAGGGAAGCACTGAAACCAGAGTTATGTTCATGTTCATGAGAGAAGAAATTCACAAAGCTGCGGAAACAACAGCCAGGCATGTATTCTGATTCTACTAGACGTAGCAGCCTATGATGCAGAAGACCATGCAATACTCACTGAGTGTCAAATAATTCCTTCTTCCTCTTAAATTAATCTTGGCCCCTTTGAATAAATATCTCCAAAGATGTCCTTTTGGGTCCATCAAGACTCTTGACTCTCCCTGTGATTCTTCAATACTTACACCTGGCCCCTATCTGACTAAGCTCTAAATACACTATGGGGCCGAATGGGAATGGGGAGCATCTTTTTTCCGGCACCCGCAAATGGGCAATTACCGGGTCCGGCAGAGCCATAATGACCCGGTAACTGCCCATTCGCGGGCGCTGGAAAAAAAATGACACCGGCGGCAGCCGTGCCTGTATTATGATCATTGGCTTTTAAAAAATGGCTTAAGTATAGACTAAGGGCCTCATCATGAGTTTGGCGGTAATCCTCAAATGTGGCGGTAACTCTATTACTGCTGCATTTAAGGGTCTGCCAAATCACAGGCTTGGCCAATTTTCCCCCCAGCTCTGAGCTGGGGGCAAATCTGCCGCGATTTTGCCGATTTTCAGAGCTTTTACCGCTGGCAGTAATAGCGCCGGCGGTAATAGCGCCGAACATTTCCAATTGGGCCCAATGGGGAATGGGAAATTCCCGAATGGGCCCAATGGGGAATAGAGATTTACCGTTCCGCCAAACCTGTGATCCAGCGCTAATAGCGCCATGGGGTTTGGCGACAGGGCTAATAGACCCAGCGGTAATATCGCTGGGGTTAGCGCCCAACTCGTGATGAGGCCCTAAACGTGTGTTGTTGTAAAACAGATGTCATACAGTTAGCTACAGAAAGCCAATAGCCGCAAATATGTCCAGTACTGGCTAGAGCATGAACAGAAACCAAGGTATATAGTAGCATATGCAAATAGCTACATAGTTTGCCAATATCTGTTACTTAAATTCAATGTCACTAATTTCCTTGAGGTACATGAGCCTAAAATTAGCTTCAGTAAAGACAAGCGAATGTGTCGCCTATGCTGCTGTCAAGAAATTGAGTCAATAAAACACATTCTAATTAAGTGTGAAAGCATACATAAACTGAGGATAAGCTACTGTAAATCATTTGACAACATGTTGAACTGTGATGAAATGGAAAGCATATGGGACATGCTGATGGAGGGGAAAAAGTAATAATTTGATGTTTTATATGGTTACATTTTATATCAATTGTGTAGATATTTTAGATTATCTGTCATTTAGCCAGTCCGAAATTATGTATGAATTTTACACAAATTGATTTTTGTTTCTTTGTATGAAAACTGATTGTGTACAAGATATGTCTGAGATGATTTTATATTTTTTAATATGTGTGATGTTTGTATATACAAAGCCTGTCAGGCTATAAGTGTATTAAAATAAAATAAAAATGAAATTAGAAGACCACGAAAACATATGAGCTGTTTTTGTTAAGGAAATCAGCTTTGTGCATACCACATGGCCTTCTTTCCCTTAAATACAAACTACAAACTACTGGAAATAGTAAAGGGAGCTCGTGCGGATTCCATTATTTTGCTGTGGTGTCCAGCAAGGAGGTCGATGACAGAGGGAAGCAACCATGTAGGCATGTTGTCTGGCAGGCGGGAAGGGTGGGAGTCAGGGGTTGTTTCGGGGACGGGATATACTGGAGCAAAACATGGCAGGTTGCGGGAGGGGTGCTGGTGACGGCCATGGAACTTGTGCATTGCCAGATTCAGCCTGCATTTCTGGTCACCACATTGGTTGGCACGTATCCAATGATTGCTAACATGGGTTATGGCCTCTTGACGGCCATGTCTAAAATGATATGATGACTATATTTTTCAATCTTGCTCTGTGTTAAGTAGGACTACTACAATGCTATTCATAAGGCATGTGGAAATGTGTCCAGTTCAGAACATATATATGTTAATGGTTCCATGTCTTTACAATGCTGGTTCTTCTTCGTTTTTCATTTGCATCAGCGCATTCGCATTTTTTTTAAATGGGGAAAAACTCCCTGTACTGCTTTCTCCTTTTTTTCTCTATGCCACCCCTAGTCCTTTTTTTATATCTGTTTTGCTTGTTCCCTGAAAACTAGCAAAAACAATGGAAATGAAAATGCCTAACGCACCGATGCATTGATACTGTAGTGGCTTGTCTTATTTCTCTGTCCCCTGTTTGGAGAAGGAGGTAGGAAGGAGGAAGAGTATGAGTGAGCATGAAGACGGGAGAGAAAGAAATGATGACCCTGTTAGCCCAGCTCCCATTGTGGTTTCTTATTGCCCGGCTTTACCATAATTTATCTGGTGATATATTCTGCACAGAAGACAGGATACAACACTGGCAACGAAGGTCGGTGCAATACTGTGTGCTTACCCTGTCACTCCAGCTGACAGGTTCCTGGCATTGAAGGGCTGCTGCAGCCTGCCTCATAGGTATCAGAGGGCCGCCAATGGAGGAAGGTGCATCAACCCAGAACAGTTGCTCAGACCAGAGGCGTTGCTAGGGGGAAGTGGGGGGCTGAGGAGGCTATAGCCCCAGGTCATTTGGTTGTAGTCCCGGATAAAAGCTCAGGGACTACAACCAAAAGACTATAGCTAGCCCCGAATCCCGCCAGTCCCGACATTAGCTTAGCCCCTGATCTTTTCCAGACCTACCAACACCCCTGGCTCAGACCACTTGCTGAGGAAAGGGCGACGGATGCGCACTGCAGACTTGTGGCGTGCTGAAACACTGCTAGCATCCCAGCGTCCCTCCTGATCAAGGCACGGATATATACCAACATTTTGGCATCACGTGGCCGCATTGCATAACCGGTGGACCCAAGAGGTTGGTGGAGGACCCCATCACCCCCCTGTACCACACGAAACATTGGTTGAGTGTTGGCAATAAAAGGCTGTGGGATTTTATTGTACATCATTACGTAATAATACACCAAACAATCATATTCATAATAACAATATATAATGCGTACTTTTGGGCATAAGGTCCAGAGGTTACGCCCTCAAGCCCTTGCCGCCTTCCTTGTCCCAGGACGATGTGGGTCCCGTACGTTGCCCTGTTATCTCTTTTCCTCCTTTTTTCTCCCTTTTTCCTGGGTGGGAGGGTTTTGGGAAAAGAAAAAGTAAACTGCGTACGTAGGATACTTGTTTGGTGCTCCGTGCAGAGTCCCAAACTGATTGTGCTTTTTGGCTGCACCTGCAGCTCCTTATATTTGCCCAGGGGCTAGCCCTGGGCTTTTTCTGCCTGTGTGGAGGCTGTGTCCAGCCCCCAGCCGGCTGGCGCCAACGGCATTTCGCACCTTGGGGTGCCTCTTCGTTCCTAGCTGAGGTTTCCTGCTTCCCCTGCCCTTGGGTGCTTAGCACTTCCTATATGACCTGCCCAGATGTGTTGTTCCCACCTAGCCCCTCCTCCTGCCTAGTTCCAGGAGTCTGAGGGGGTAGGTGAGTAGGGGAAGTTATACTTTGGTTTCCATAACCTGGCTGAGGCTCTGCCAGCCATTTGCCATTTTGCTCTGCTCCCTCTCCTTATCCTACCCTCCTTGGGGCACAGGTTACTGTCCCCCGCTATTTAGCTGCGGGTTTCCCCCTCCGCAGCGCTGGCTAGACTCTGTGTGAATGGATGCTGAGCGGTCGAGGTTGACCGGCTGGCCAAATGGCATCCCAGGAGTGTGCAGCTCCCGATGCTACAGAACTCAAGAAGAACAAAAAAAGTAAAGAAATAAATCCACACATAAAGCAAATTGAATAACAGAAGACAAAATAGGGAGCAGAAATGAAGAAATAAATAGGAAATAACAAGGGAAACATAGGAAAGAAGGTGGTTACGCATCTCTAGCTGCGAGCATGCTATATAAAGTCATGTCTGACTGTGAGTCCTCTGTGATTTCTCGTTCCATATTCTCGCCCATCAAGCCAAGTTGCCCAGAAGGGAGTCAAGAGAACCTACAATTACAAGCAGTATTGCAATTTGACATTGGTGACAGCAGTAGTTTGGGGACAAGATGGGGCAGGTGGCTGAAAGAATTATACATATACATAGACCCGAAAGGTATACAAGAAGAAAGAAAATTGCGTGGCGCACTCATAAGTGCCAACAGTATGAGATATTATGTTTGCAATGCCGTATGACGCAACCAACACGTTCACAGAATTAATTGATTCGCTGAACGTATATTTTGCTCCACACAGGAACATTGATTATGAGAGACATATCTTTCATTCAACTACTCAAGAAAAGGGTGAGACCGTAGATACTTTTGCCATGAGGCTGTGGAAATGAGTTAAATACTGTGACTTTGACAATTACTTAACAGAAGAAGCCCTAAGGTCACAAGTAATAGCAGATTGCGAATCTCCAGAATTTTGGACGAAACTACTGCAAATGACGAGATCACTAGAAGAAGTAATGATGCTTGCCAAAGCTGACATGGCTATTAACGTGAAGGCTGAGTCCATTGGAATGATACACATTTTGAAAACAACACCAGCACCCATAGGCTAATTACAAACCACAGAAAAGCAAGTTATTTAGGACTGTGCAAGTGCTACCGATTCAGATACGATTTCCCATATGAAGAGATGTGCCCTGCCATAGGTCACATGTGCAATGCTTGTGGGGGCGCGAATCATTTTCAGTACATTGTGCAAAAATGTGAAATATAGTCAGTGTACCAGTGAGAGGGTAAAACCATGGAGATGCTCAGAGACTCCTCATACCATGAAGCAAAGATCACCAACACTCAGACGAAGAGTGTTCCATCCTCATACAAAGGCTATATGACACCCTTGGTATCTCGGAACATGCACTGGACTGGCTGACCTCCTTCCTAACTGACCGCTCCTCCCAAGTCATCCTGAGAACCTTCTCATCTCTTACTTCCTTCTTCTCATGTGGTGTCCCCCAGGGATCTATCCTCTCCCCCTGGCGCTTTAACATCTACCTTACCCAGCTGGCACTCCTCATCTCCTCCCCCAACTACCAGTGTTATGCAGACGACACACAACTCGTTTTTAAATGTCCTGCTGATCCTCTTGAACCTTGCATCATCCCTAACTGCCAATATGCCACCCAGGCCTGGTGCACTTCCAATGATCTCTGCCTCAATGCCAGCAAATCAGAGATCCTTCCCATTGGGACCCCTGCTCCCGCCTTCTTCCCTTCTCTCTGGCCTTCCTCTATGGGCTCACCACCTTCGCCTTCTTGTGAAGCCAGAAACCTAGGAGTCATCTTCAACTCCTTTCTCCCCTTTCTCCCTCACACTCAGGACATTGCCAGGAAGTCCCACTTTCAGCTCTTCCTTCTCAAAGGTATGCTACCTTTTCTCACCTTGCCCCAGAAGCTCAATGTTACCCGAGCCCTGGTTCTATCTAGGCTTCCCTATTGCAATAGCCTCCTCCTGAATCTACCTTCTTCCACTCTGCAACCTCTCCAGGCAATCCAGAATATGGCAGCAAGACTTATCCTTGGCCTCACGCCCAGGGACTGCATCTCTCCTACCTTAAAAAGTCTTCACTGGCTCCCGGTTGCTTCACGGATTAAATTCAATTCCCTCTGTATCATCCACAAGGCTGTCTGGGGCCGGTACCACACTATCTGCAACTCTCTCTTACTAAATATTCTCCCTCTAGACCTCTGCGTTCCTCTGGCACCAACTCTTTGTGTGTAAAGCAGTTTGCTAAACATAGGGCAGGAGGTCGAACTCTTTCCTCAGCTTGCTCCCTTCTGTGGAAGAGCCTCCCCCTCCCTCTGCGTCTTGAGCAGGATTTTCTTAAATTCCGGAAGCTCCTCAAGACTTTCCTCTTTACTTCCTTCTTCCCCCTTCTCTTCTCTGCTAATTTCACAGTTGCTTTGATTGGTATCCAGGGCCTTTATGTATCTTCTGTGTCCTGGTCTCCCACACTGAATCACCCCAGCTTCTGTCTATCCTCGGCGCGTGCCTCAGTGCACCCTCCGTCCTTGAGGATTACCCTTACTATGCCTTGCACCTCATCTGATGCTCATCCATGGGCACCCCAGCACTTATCCCCACGGCCCCCTCACTTCCACACTTGCACGTTCTTAATACTCACAAGGGGTAGTAGGTTCATCCTTTTCCCCCTCCACTGTATTTAATATCTCTATGTATTTAATGTGTCTCTTTTCCATGTCCCCTCCCTGTTGCCCTGTGGGTGCTTTGAAAGAGAATGTACTTGCTGTATAAGCACCTAACAAGCAAATAATAAAAATAAATAACTGAATATACCAAATCATGTCCGCTTACAAATGGTTGTAAAGTTATTTCCATCATTATTTAGAGGCCTGGGAAAATTGAAAGGCAAACAAATCAAACTGCATATTAAAAAAGACATTAAACCGGTGGAACAACATTATTGTGGCATCCAGGCACGGGGAGAGGACGAATTACAGTCATTACTAAAGTAGGACATTAGTGAACATGATAAGGGGCCCACAGCCTGGGTTTCTCCATTTGCGCCTGTGCCCACAAAAGAAAATAGTGGGAAAATCAGATTATGTGTGGACATGCACTTCCCAAATTAAGTGATAGAAAGGAAAAGACACCTGACACTGAGGATGAAAGATATGATGCATCTGCTGCACGGGTCAAATGTATTTTCCAAAATGGAACTGAATAAAGGATATCCCCAACTCGAGCTGTACCCTGAGTCTCATTAAATTACAACCTTCACAACACACCTAGGGCTGTTTCGATATACAAGACTCTGTTGCGGCAGCAGACATTTTCCAAAATGCTATATATCAAGGTATTTGGCACATACTGAGGTGTCTCAATTATATTGATGACAACTTGATCTCTGGGCTACCCAAGAAGCTCCTGATGAAACCTTACAGCGAGTGTGCATGGCACTTGAAGATGCCAACTTAACCCTCAATGTTGACAAGTGTGAGTTTAGTAAGTCCACATTGAAGTTCTTTGGACATATTTTTTCCACTGATGGACTGCAACCAGATCCTGCGAAAGTGCCTGAAGAGTCTGCAGGGTCTAAAATCCCCCCCCCACCTAGAACTGTTAAGGAGGTTTGTCAGGTTGCAGGTGCAACTTGGCCCTTCTCAAAATCAATGATAGGGAGACAATCATTGCCTGTTTCATATACACCATCCAGGGATTGTGCCCACTGATGTGTGTGCCCCCAGTGTGCAGACTACCTACCCGCAGGCAAACGCACACACTCCGTGCCTGACTGTCACACATCTGCCATTTACGAATACCAACTGAGCATTGAGTCAAACAATTCGCAAAATATTTAACAAAAATATGTATGCAATGGTAGGCATGTATAGGCCCCATTCCAGCCAACAGCAACATTTTAAAACTATTTATTTTTATTTGATGTAATCAATATATAATTTTTACAAAAAGAAAGAATGCATTTCTTTTGTTGGTTTTTTCCTTTTAAACTGAATTTGAATTTTCTCTTCAAGAATATCTTTGTCCCTTTTGACAAACAACCAACTTGTATGCTGCATGCTCTTCCCTTTCTTTCCAGTTTGTGCACTTGGGCCTAGTCTTCTGGTTTTGGAAAGATTGTGACCATAAATTACACCACTGCTATCACAAATATTGTCTTGTCTCCACACATTGGAGCAGTCCACCAATCCTCTGCATCATTTGATGGAAATCTCATAAAATGTTCATCCAGTGAACTCTGTCGCTCCTTGGTTAGACCTGGACAATGGAGTAAAAAACGTTTCAAGCGTTCCACTTTTTCTTCTCCTTTGCAGTGTTGACATTTGTTTTGGTCAGATTTTTCTCTTATTGCAATGATCACGTTGAGGGGGGAAGAGATTCAGATAAATCCTTAAGGTTAAATGTGCTGTTAACTGATAGCTAGATGCGGTGGCAAGAGTAAGAAAACAATCGTTTTCTCCTAGTTTCTTTTTTACTCTTGTGGGATTTAGCCTCATATCTGCTTCCATGCAGTCAAATTCACCCAGTTTGTTTCTGTTTTTAGTCGCCCATTTGTCCGGTGACTTGTTGGCTCTGCCTGTTAATTCTTTGTTGATGATCTCAAAGATTTCCAGCCGGGTGGGTAATAAGACTTCTAAATAGTGCCAAGCTGTTCCATTCCACCACTGGTTGAAGGGAAAGAAGGCCCAACTCTATATGTATGATCGCTATTGGTGTTGATATTGATATTGATATTTTATTTCTATCGCGCTCGTACACAAGTGTTTCAGAGCGCGACAAGGCAAGGGAGGGGAACAGGGGAGAGCAAAACAGCGATCTTACTAGGCCCAGTGACATTGAGAACACGCAAGTGCATGGGATAGGGGGAGGGGAAAAGTGCATGTAAGGGGGCAGAAGTGGAAAGTGCGAAGTAGAGGAGAAACAGATTAATAATAATAAATAAATAATAAAGGCAACAAACAGTGGTAGTGCAGCCAGCAATTTGCAAGTGCTAGGTTTAAGGCAGCAGACAAGGTAGGTCTGATAAGTGCAGGAAGAAAAAGGGGGGAGCTGTATGGGTACAGATACAAACCCCAGTGCAAGGGGTGGCCCGGAGGCAGTGCGGGATGGTGGCAGGGTGAGCAGGTACCTGGGCCCGGCGGACAGAGGGTGGCCAGGTGCCCAGTGTCAAGAGAAAGCAGATCAGTAGGGGGGAGGGGGAGCGAAGGCAGAAGAAAAGAGGAAGGTCTTGAGGTGCTTCCGGAACCAGAGATGGTTCTTCTCAAGTTTTAGAGTGGCAGGGAGGCTGTTCCAGAGGGAGGCCCCAGCCGAAGACAGAGATCTACCCCCAGCTTGTTTCTTTGAAAAACGACTGACCCTGAGGGAGTTGGAGGTAGAGGGGCGAAGAGCTCGAGAAGCGAGGTATTTGCGGCGGGATATCTGAAGGTATTTTGGACCCAGGCCCCAGAAAGCCTTGTGGATAATGTGTCATGATTCCTGCCCCTCATGTCCCCAGCCCTCCAAGATGTCAGGCTGGAGCCAGGCCACGATCACCTACATGGCCCTCAGACTCACTCACTCCCATAGGATAACATTGGGGATTGGACTTGTAGTGCATTGATGGGGACAAGATGCATGCCCCCACATATTTTGGTTCCCAGAACTGCATGTACAGTTTAGTCTTTTGGGTGTGGTTCAGCTCAGAGACACCTGGGATACCCAGAGACTATTTAAGCCACGCCCAAGCTGAGAAACATGCTTTGTGTTTTCTGCACCTGAAGCGTGACACTGACCGTGTTCGGATCGGTCTCCAGTAGACCTGCATCTTTCTTCTGCGCTCAGCTCCTGCAAGAACAAGAACACTGTGAGGAACAGCCTTACCTTGCGGCGCTTCTGCCCATCATTCATCGCTCCTTCTGTTCTGCGGGCATCTTCAGCGGTGTCATTCCCATCCCGGCACGCCGCTTCCTAAGGAAAAGGGAAAAGAACAGAAAAAAGGCATTAGTAAGCATTGAGCAAATCTACGCTTATTTTTAAAGACTGTACGAGCTTCAAACGCTTACCTGAATCCCAGCCGCTCTGGGGGAACTCTGTCTCCAGAACTTCTCATCCATCTACAAGAGGGAAAAGACACTTCAGGTTAGCGTGGAAACATCTAGAGGCGCCGCATACCGCGCTTACTCACCGCATTTCTTCTTCATAACCGGCATCCACGCTGAAAACTTCGCGGCACCTAAAAGACACAGAAAAAGAACTCAGTTCAATACAAATATGAAAGGGTTGCACCGCGCATCATGCTCTCACTCACCTTCAGCGCTACTCTTCTCAGCAGCACGTTGCCATCCCCGGACGCCGGCCATCATCTAAGGAAGGAAAGGAACGAAGTTAGAGAACTGTTCAAAAGACTCATACTTAACTGTCGGACTCTTGCCAGTGAAGTAACTGGGCAGCAACGAGCCTGCATCAATCAACGCGCCCCTGTGCTGAAAGCAGGATGGAGAGCACACTTTCCAAGAAAACAAGGTGAGCTGTGGATCAAAGGGAAGGGTTGGACCCCAGGGAAGAAGGGGTTGAAGCACGCAGAGACAATAGGGAGTTCAACTCTACCAATCCTGTGTTTCAGGCCCAGTCTCCAGTCGAGTAGACTCCAGGGAAGGGTTCGAGGTCGTAAGAGGTCAGAACAGGCTGAGTGACGTCCCCGTGGATACCAGGTGAGCGTTACAGAACACAAAGCCTCACATCAAAATCCACCTGGGCATCATGGAAACGTCAGAAACCGACCAGTTAGCCCACATGTTGGGGCAGCTACGTTCCGAAGTACATGCAGCCAGGCAGGAGACCAACACCCTGAGGAGAGAGCTCATAGTAGCCAAAGAACGCACTGATGATTTAAGCCGGCAACTTCTCCAGTCACAAGCAGGGCATGCGGGAAGCGTGCCTTCGATGCCAGCACCATCAGCCAATCCTGTTCAGATAACCCTTCCTGAGGCAGTTCCCTTGGCCCTGCCCGAACGATTTACTGGGGATCCCAAGAGGTTTGCAACGTTCATGAACCAGTGCCACCTGCACTTCCTTTGTAGACCAGGGGCCTTTCCGAATGACCAATCACGGTTCGCTTTTGTGCTATCCTACCTGAGTGGTAGCACTGCGGACTGGTCTGTACCCTTTGTGGCCCAAGACATCCTTTGCTGCATGACTTCAGGGACTTTCAGCAGGAGATGGAAAAGCTGTTCGCCCTTCGTACTCATGGGCAGGCATTAGACAATGAACTTCTGTCCCTACGCCAAGGGAATCAAGACCTATTAACATACATAGCCACGTTCAATAGACCCGTAGTTGAAGCAGAATGGCCAGTGGAGAAGAGAACCACTTTATTTCATCAGGGGTTGCGGGTGGAGCTCCAGGATGTTCTCGCACAAGTAGTGAACCCCCCAAAAGACTGCTCAGAATTCATTGACCTTGTTGTTCAACTGGATCATAGGTTGCAGGAACGAAGAGCAGATCGAACCAGACCGGACCCTCGCCCTATGTATGTGCGTTCAAAGGACAATATTGCCCGCACAATTCTGGAGAACCAATGCAAATCGGGGGGGTCAGATCCCCCTTTACTAAAGCGGAAAGGGATAAAAGGAGACAGCATCAGTTATGTCTGTACTGTGGAAGGTCAGGTCATTTCCTTAAAGAGTGCCCTGTGAAGCCACCAAGGAGGACGGTAGGGGCCATGGACAAGGAAGATACCATCAAGGAATCAGAAAACTCCCCAGCCCGGCAAGTGTAGGGGTCCACTTGTTGAAAGAAGAAAGTGAACTACAGACCTCCCATTTTGCACTATCTGTGGTCTTGATCAATCACCAAAAACCATCTCGGATGCACGCAGTAAGAGCGTACATTGACAATGGAGCCATTGGGAATTACATCGACCAGGAAGATGGGGCTTCCGTTACGCCCTAAATCAACCACCGACACTGTTACCACTGTCGACGGCACGGAAATAGCTTCTGGTCCAGTATCCCAATGCACTGCAGCTTTAACCCTTCTGTCCCAGGATGGACACCGAGAATCTATCGTTTTCGACCTCATTAAGGCACCACAGTTCCGGTTGATTTTGGGAATGCCATGGTTGGTAGCTCACAATCCTCGAATCGATTGGCGAGCAAAAGAATTGGCCTTTCCCGAGACTTGCGCCCACACATGTTATCGCCAAGAGAAACAAACCATAGACACCAGAACCTCCACTCTTGTGACTGTGGCAATCGGCACCCTACCAAGTGAATACCAAGACTTTCAAGATGTCTTTCAGAAAGAACAGGCTAATACCCTGCCACTGCATAGACCATACGATTGCCAAATCGACCTGATACCCGGCGCACAAATCCCTTGTTGGTGAATTTACGCACTCACGGAACCAGAAAACCAGCACCTGAAGGCCTATCTTGACCAATACCTGGCCAACTCGAAGTCTCCAGCAGCCAGTCCTCTATTCTTCGTACTGAAAAAGGAGGGGGACTTGAGAAAGTGCATCGACTATCGTGCACTGAACCAGATTACCGTAAAAAAACGCTACCCCCTGCCACTGGTTCCTGAATTGCTTGATCAAGTCAAAGATGCCCAAATCTACACAAAACTAGACCTGAGGGGGGCATATCACCTAGTTCGCGTAAAACAGGGGGACGAATGGAAAACTGCTTTTCACACCAAATACGGCTTGTACTAATATCAAGTGATGCCCTTTGGCCTTTGCAACGCACCTGCAGCATTTCAATACTTCATGAACAATGTCCTACGGGAATTGATTGATGTCTGTGCTCTAGTGTACATCGTCGAAATTCTAGTATATTCTGCATCAAAGCAAGACCACGTTAAACACGTCCGATCCGTATTGGAGAAACTCTGTCAACACCAGCTCTACGTCAAGCTCGAAAAGTGCTCATTCCACGTCTCCGAGGTGGAATTCCAGGGCTTTATTCTCAGCTCGAATGGAATTCGAATGGATGTACACAAGGTAGATGCTATCCTGAACTGGCCATCCCCAAATTCATTCAAGGGGGTTCAAAGTATGCTTGGTTTTGCAAACTTCTACTGCCGGTTCATCCCAGGATTTTCGCAAATCGTGCATCCCATCATGTCATTGCTAAGGAAAAGCAACAAAAAGTTCCGTGGACAACAGAAGCTGAGGAAGCTTTCCAGGAACTCAAAGCAAGATTCACATCTGCCCCAATCTTACACCACCCTCGCCCTGATCTCCCATACCAGGTGGA
Organism: Ambystoma mexicanum; assembly: GCF_040938575.1. Taxonomy (NCBI): domain Eukaryota; kingdom Metazoa; phylum Chordata; class Amphibia; order Caudata; family Ambystomatidae; genus Ambystoma; species Ambystoma mexicanum. The sequence goes on from NC_090930.1 coordinate 731,701,171, forward strand.
AACGGATGCCTCAAGCATGGCTATGGGAGCCGTCCTCTCACAAAAGGACCCCGAAATGGGCAAGTTACACCCTGTTGCCTTCTGGTCACATAAATTCACACCCCCTGAACTCAATTACCCTATCACAGACAAAGAACTCCTGGCCATTAAGTCAGCCTTTAAGGCCTGGCGGCACTACCTCTTGGGCGCCAGACACACAATCACCGTAATAACTGACCACCGGAACCTCCAGTACCTAAAAACGGCAAAGGCCCAATCCTTACGAAAACTACGTTGGGCTCTTATTTTTGCAGAATATGACTACGTGATTACATTTCGACCAGGGGTGAAAAACGGGAAGGGCGATGCCCTTTCCCGTATGGGGGTGGAAGAGCAAGGGTATCAGACCCCTGACCCAATAGCAATCATCCCGAGTGACAAGCTCCTAGGAATCAATGCAACCATAACTCAGAAAGGATTACATGAAGAAATCCAAAACCTGATGAGTCCGGAGCAATTACAAGCGTGGAGTGCACAAGGGGAACATTACATGATAAAAGACCAGTTGCCCTACTTCAGGAATCGTTTATTCTTACCAAACCAAGAACTGCGAGAACAAGTCATGTCCGGTTATCATGATTCCTTGATCGAGGGCCACCCCGGAATCGCTTAAACCCTAGCTAAGGTAAACGAAATTATTGGTAGCCCACGTGGCGTAAAGACATTATCCAATTCATCCTATCTTGTGGAGTGTGTGCTCAAAACAAGTCATCCAAGCAGAAACCGGCTGGGCTATTACAACCATTGGAAATCCCACCACTACCCTTGCACACGTTGTCCCTCGATTTTATTACTGACTTACCACTCAGTCAAGGGTTTAACACTGTTGTTGTGGTCGTGAACCTATTTTCAAAAATGGCACATTTCATTCCTCTTAAGGGGCTCCCAAATGCTTCCACTCTGGCAAAGGTATTTCTTGAAGGCATCGTACGGCTCCATGGGTTTCCTTCAGTGTTGGTCTCAGACCGAGGTACTCAATTTGTATCTAACTTCTGGAGAAAATGCTGCTCTATGGCCCAGATCGACATCCGGCTATCCACCAGTCACCATCCCCAAACGGATGGTGAAACTGAGATGACAAATCAGACGCTCCAGCAGTATCTGCGTTGCATGTTACACCAAGCTGAAGGAAGCTGGTTCGACCTATTATCGATAGCTGAATATGCTTATAATAATTCCCTACACACCAGCACTGGGCAGACACCCTTTTATACCATGTATGGCAGGCACCCATGTACTTCTGAGTTGGACGTTCCTACAACCCTGCCAGCAGTCAAAACCTTGAACACAACCATTTCTCAAAACTTTAAAAGGGCAGCTGAACACCAATTCAAGCTAAGAATCGCCAAAAGAAGTTTGCTGATCAACACCGAGCAAAGGCCCCCAACTACCAATTGGGAGACAAAGTCTGGCTGGCATCTAAACACGTGTCCATTAAAGGAACCCGAACTTTCCGTCCAAGATACCTGGGTCCGTTCACCGTCACCTCTGTGATAAATCCTGTGGCGGTCAGACTAGCTTTGCCGTCAAACATGCAGATTCATCCTGTGTTCCACGTGTCTCTCCTTAAACCTGTTCAACCTGGGACCCGGGTAGCAACGCCACTGCAGCCAGTAGTAGTCGCCGGGGAGCCAGAATTCGAAGTCAAGGACATCCTGGATTCAAAGTATGTCACATCCAAATTATAGACTGGAAGGGGTATGGTCCACAAGACAGGACATGGGAGCCTTGTGAGTACATCCATGCACCTCGCTTGCTTAGACGATTTCATCAAAACCATTCAAACAAACCAGGACCAGACAGAAGAGCCACCTTGAGAGGGGCCTTGGGGGGGGAGTGCTGTCATGATTCCTGCCCCTCATGTCCCCAGCCCTCCACGATGTCAGGCTGGAGCCAGGCCACAATCACCTACATGGCCCTCAAGGGCCTCTCCATCCCTCCAAAGACCCACTTGGAGTCAGACTTGGCGCTTGTGGCACCAGACTCACTCACTCCCATAGGATAACATTGGGGATTGGACTTGTAGTGCATTGATGGGGACAAGATGGATGCCCCCACATATTTTGGTTCCCAGAACTGCATGTGCAGTCTAGTCTTTTGGGTGTGGTTCAGCCCAGAGACACCTGGGATACCCAGAGACTATTTAAGCCACGCCCAAGCTGACAAACATGCTTTGTGTTTTCTGCACCTGAAGCGTGACACTCACCGTGTTCGGATCGGTCTCCAGTAGGCCTGCATCTTTCTTCTGCGCTCAGCTCCTGCAAGAACAAGAACACTGTTAGGAACAGCCTTACTTGCGGCGCTTCTGCCCATCATTCATCGCTCCTTCTGTTCTGCGGGCATCTTCGGCAGTGTCATTCCCATCCCGGCACGCCGCTTCCTAAGGAAAAGGGAAAAGAACAGAAAAAAGGTATTAGTAAGCATTCAGCAAATCTTCTCTTATTTTTAAAGACTGTACGAGCTTCAAGCGCTTACCTGAATCCCAGCCGCTCTGGGGGAACTCTGTCTCCGGAACTTCTCATCCATCTGCAAGATGGAAAAGACACTCCAGGTTAGCGTGGAAACATCTAGAGGCGCTGCATACCGCGCTTACTCACCGCATTTCTTCTTCATAACCGGCATCCATGCTGAAAACGTTGCGGCACCTAAAAGACACAGAAAAATAACTCAGTTCAATACAAATACGAAAGGGTCGCATCGCGCTCTTACTCACCTTCAGCGCTACTCTTCTCAGCAGCACGTCGCCATCCCCGGACGCTGGCCATCATCTAAGGAAGGAAAGGAACGAAGTTAGAGAACTGTTCAAAATACTCATTATACTTACCTGTCGGACTCTTGCCAGAGAGGTAACTAGGCAGCAACGAGCCTGCATCAATCAATGCGCCCCTGCGCTGAAAGCAGGACGGAGAGCACACTTTCCAAGAAAATAAGGTGTGCTGTGGATCAAAGGGAAGGGTTGGACCCCGGGGAAGAAGGGGTTCAAGCACACAGAGACAATAGGGAGTTGAACTCTACCAATCCTGTGTTTCAGGCACACTCTCCAGTCGAGTAGACTCCAGGGAAGGGTTCGAGGTCATAAGAGGTCAGAACAGGCTGAGTGACGTCCCCGTCGATACCAGGTGAGCGTTACACAATGCAGAGGGTTTTGAATTTAATCCTTGCATCCACTGGGAGCCAATGGAGAGATTTCAGAGCTGGAGAGATACGCTCCCAGGGCTTGAGGCCACGGACAAGTCTCGCAGTCCTGTTCTGGATTAGTTGCAGAGGGCGGAGAGTAGAGGCAGGTAGATTTAGAAAGAGGCTGTTACAATAGTCCAAGCTAGAGAGAACCAGAGTTTGGGATACCATGAGCTTCTGGGGGAAGAAGAGGAAAGGCAGAGTACCTCTGAGGGGGTGCAGTAAGAAATGTGACTTTTTAGAGACCCTAGAGATGTGTGCAAAGAAGGAAAGGGGGGAGTCAAAGATGACCGCCTGGTTCTTAGCCTCGCAGATGGGCGTAGGAGGAGGGCCAAGGGAGGCCGGCCAGAGAGTGAGGGGAAAGGATGGTAAAGGTGTGCCGATGAAGAGGGTCTCCGTCTTGCTGGCATTCAGACAAAGATCATTGGCGGCACACCAATCTTGAATGGCAGTTAGGCAATCAGAGATGAGAGAGGGAGAGGAGGTGGCAGATGGCAGCCTGAAAATGAGTTGAGTGTCATCAGCGTAGCACTGGAAATGTGAGCAGAAAGTGGCAATGCAGTGGGCGAGAGTTGCCAGGTGTTGGTTGAAAAGCCAGGGCGAGAGGTTAGACCCCTGGGGAACACCACAGGTAGAGAGGAAGATAGATGAAAGGAAGGACCCAAGTTGGATCTGGGAGGGTCGATCTAAGAGGAAAAGGGTCAGCCAGGCCAGAGCCTGATCAGTGATACCCAGGTTTTCACGGAGACGGTTGAGCAGGATGGTATGGTTGACTGTGTCGAAGGCAGAAGAGAGATCGAGGAGGATGAGGACAGAGGGAATGTTAGAGTCAAGGTTGGAGAGCAGATCTTCACGGATGTTCAGGAGAGCAGTTTCCGCGCTTCTGGCAGCTCTGAAGCCAGACTAGTGGTCATGGAGACAGCCAACAGAATTGGAATGAAGGTTAAGTTGAGAGATGTTGAGTTTGGGAGTCTCAGAATTCACCTCCAGAAGAGACCCTCGAGCTTGGGCCCTATTTTCTTTGGAATGTCTGGAATAGCCTTTGCACCATAGGTCAGTGAAGGAACTACTTTCGATTTATAACAGTTCAACACTGGTAACATGGAGAAACAGCCACATTTCTGTTCCATTGCCCTGCCTGGTCGGCCAAGGTCTTGGTTCTCTCGCACAGGAGGTCCGTCATTGGAGTTTCCACTGAGGTGTTATTCAACCTGATTCCTAGGTATTTAAATTGTTTAACTTGTTCAATTTGCGAGTGTCCCAGAAACCTTTGCAATTTCTCGTTAGGTTTTTTTGATTTTTTCAAGCACATGATTTTTGTTTACTCTTTGTTTGTCTCCAGGTTGTTCTTGCTGATATATTTCTGGAGACTGTCCAGCTGTCGCTGGAGGCCCACTGCAGTTTGGTCTATTAAGACCAGATCATCAGCGTACAGGGGGAGAGTAAGACGAACACCCCCTATAGTTGGTGGAAAAGATCTGATCATAGGTTCAAAATGTTGGAGATTGATCAAGAAAAACTTAAACAATGCTGGGGAAGGGGACAGCCTTGTTTGACGCCTCTAGCTGTAGCAATTTCTGTTGATAGAGTTCCAGATCAATTGACACTCACTCTCATGGTGGTATTTGAGGGGAGCGCGATTAGGGGTTCTAGAATTGACATTGGACAACTCCTGTTGGCCAGTTTTCCCCACAGGGTTTGTCGGTTGACCTGGTCGAAAGCTTGGACCAGGTCCACAAAGGCCACAAAGATCCTTGGTTTTCCCTCCTACACCGTCGACCTTCAAAATACTCAGAAGGAGAATGTTGGCGGCTATACCAACATCCTTTATGCAGCCAGTTTGGAAGGGATCATTGCAACCTACTGCCTTTGTCCAATCTTGTAATCGTTGTAGAACTAAAGAGCCATAAACCTTCCCAATTACATATAACAGTGCAATGGGACGACAGATCCTTGGGTTTTCTTTTTAACCTTTCTTAAAAATGGGGACCACTGTAGATTTCCTCCACGAATTAGGAATCGAGCAGGTTTGTGTAATTTGCTCGATAGGTTTGTGGATCAAAGGGGCCCATGTCTCTGAGTGTTTCTAGCATTGGTCAATCCGTCAGGGCTAGGGGCCCTTGAAGTATTCAATTTGTGTATTTCCCCCAGTATAAATTCTACATCGTGGGGAATGTTCCATGGTTCAGCTAAATTCACGTGTGGATATTGGGAGTGAACCTCTTCTCCGTAAAAAGACTTGTGAAATGATCCACCCATACCTGTTCTTTAATGTTGTTCAGCTGGGGGGCGATATTGTTAGCCGTTATGGATTGTACCAATGTCCAGAAGTCTTTCACTTTCCTTCCACAGATCGCTCGTAGCATATTTTCAGAGTCATTTTGATACATTTCTACTCTGTGTCTAAGGATCCAATTTTTATAGATCTTAATTGCAGTAGTTACCTTTTCTTTGTCCACCCAGTGATTTGTCTTTGCAGGTAGACGTTTAGCTCTTCTTAGTGCTCTTTTTTTCCCTACAAGTAAGGCATCGTAAGTGTGGACTCTTTTAGTTGGCTCCATCTTTAGGCCATGTTTTTGAGTGCAGTAGCATTCAAAAAGGGGCGTGTAATCAACTTTCAAGTTCTGAGTATCGACACCGACAGATCTTAAGTTGTTTACGTAATCCTTTGTTAATTTATCAATTGCAGTGTTATTCTTTTTTAATCGTGAGCCTTTATTACACTCTTCCATTGATGTCGTAATTCGTTGACTAATTGGGTCCACCGCTGCGGCCCAGGTTGCACTTAACAGGTTGTGATCACTGTTTATCGTCTTGATCGCTTCAAACATCATGACAAAGTGTAAAAGGTCTCTGGATGCAAAGACATAGTCGATGTCTGCTAGTTCATTACCACGCGCCCAAGTTGCTTCAGATGGTTTATCCTCTACGGCTTGTCCATTTAACATGTGCAGATCACGTGAGGCCATTAGAGATATCCATAAGATTCCTCTCTCGACTGAGGCTGGGCTGTGTTCTGGCCCGCTCTTTCCGTGGTCGCCCTTTAAACATCTTGCATTGAGGACACCGCACAAAATGATGTAATTTGGGGTCCGGCTGGATGTGTGCATCATCGATGAGACTTGTGACCAAGTCTAGGAACGTTTCATTAGAGAGTGCCTGGGGATTCCAGTAGAGGTTTATATTGACCAGGGTTGCTGATGTGTCCCGGTCTGATGGATTCACTGGATGCCAACTCACTAATGGTTCTTGAGCAAATACATTGGCGAAGATGGTGTTTTTAAGGTTCAGGCCACTGCCCGATCTTACAGCAAATAGTAGGCCTGATGTAGGATGTCCTTTTTGGCCTTTAGCAGCTGGAGACAGGGTTACTTCGTATACATCGAGGGTGGGCTTTTTGGTCAACCAAGTTTCCTGCAGTCAGAGGAGGTCATAGTCCCCGAGGTTTATATCACTGTGTGCTGTCAGGTGTTTAAAACCCCTGGTCTTCCAGGAGGCCATCTTTAAACAGTTAGCTGTGGACTTCGTATCATTATGCTTGTCTGGTTTTGGCAAGTAAAAAGGAAGCATCTTGGGTGGCTATGCACAGGCTCATTAGGCCAGTGCTCCCGAAATCCAGGACCAATTTGATTGTTCGTGCTCCACATTCAGTCCAGTAGAGAGAGGCATTGTCTCTCTAATTTGTTCAGAGCGCTGGTCCGCTTTAATGCAACATTCAAGTTAAGTCTTGGGCCTTTTGAACAGGACCCGTCTCAAGTGGGTCCATAAGAATTTGAATCTCCCTTGTTTTCCTTGGAGGCATCACTTTGGCACTAAAGGGAACGCTTGGTCTTTCAAGTGAATTTCTTGTTCTTCCTATGGCCCTCTTTATTTCTTGCAAGGGAGACAACGCGTCATCGGATGGCTTAGCTGGTGTTAAATCGAAGCCAAGCATTAGCAAACTTTCCGCTGCGTCCAGTAGCATCCCCTTTACCACTGGTGATGGGATATGAAGGTAAATGCTGTACGTACAATAGTCATCCCCAAATTCAATTATCTTCAGATCTCTTGAGAGGACTTGATGAAGGTTTGAAATACAATTGAAAAGTGCCATGACCGTCTTTCTATTCAGTATCAGATCATCACCTTTGTCCAGAATGCTCTCTTATTTGAGTGATTGTTGACTGTTCCGTTTTAAGTTAACTGAATAGTTCCTCGTAGATCTTGTATCTGTGACTTTGTCTTTGAAAAAGCTCTCATCTACTGCTCTGTGCCGCCCACTGTTTGTCTTACAGTTTGTTTGAGAAGTTGCAGCAGTGTTAGGTGCTTCTTCAAAGTGTCGCCTGAGTCGTCCGGGTATCGGGGCTTGTGAAGGCGGGGACAGGGCTTTTTTCCTTCTGTTCTCGAGTTGGAGATGTCTAGGGGATTCTCTGGTCAAACTTGTAGTGGGAGGAGGTGGTTTATTGCCCAGTGTGTCCCCATTATGTTGACTCTTAGATGCTCTTTTTCTCTTTTCAGAAAGCATCAGGAACACTATAGAATTTGGTCCCTCTGTGATGACAGCCGATGTTTCCAAGTTTTTTCTGTTTTCTTGATGCTGATCTCGGGGTCCATGGGGGTCGGAGTTTGACATGACCAGCTCTAACTCTGATTGTTCGATAGAGTACTGGGATAACACCATCAGATCTTGTGTCAGTGGTAATTCATCATTTATTACCAATATCGGAGTCCCTGTATTTCGTATGCTCCTAGTCGTTGGTGTTGGTTCGAAAAAGTCACGATGTGTCTTTCCTTAAGGCCTTTCTCGGGGCAGGTTTGGGGGCTGATTTGTTTAGTTGGGCTTTATCCATGACCAGTGTGAGGAGAGGCTTTTGAGCTAAATCTGGAGTCGATGTTGATTTTTTACATCCTCTTTTTTCTCATTCTTCATTTGCGAGAATATAGACAAATCTTAGTTAATCACCTCAATAGAATTTTGAAGTCTTTTCAAGGTGTTGACTAAACTGGACTCTCTTGTTTCCAAGGATAGTTTGTTGGCTTCATGCAAGATGCAGCCATTGAGCTCTCTCTTCTTTTTCCCACAGTCAGGCTTAGTATATTCTCCAGCTTCGCCCAGAGAGACGCTGTGACACCTTGAAGTTTCAACAATGGTGGACTTGTGTTGTGTTTTCCGAGTACAGTTTTGGGGATTTCACATCTCTTCGCCCATGAGGTCCACTTGGGTGTTTACACACGTGTGAGTCATCATAGGATGTGGGCAGGAGGGACATGGAGCTAAGTAATCTGTTGTCCTAGGTTTATCTGAGAGGAAGAGATTTGTCCCCGTATCGTACTTTCTTGTTTCGATGGTTGTAACAAATCCTTCCAAGAACAGCAGATTTGAATGCATCATAGCTATTAAGGTCATGTGGTCCTTCAATGTATCGTTTATTGCTTTATACAATTTGGTGAATGGAGCTAGAGCAATAGTTAGCGTTGGAATTAATTTGAGTAAGTCAGGTTTCTTGTTTTTGTTTCCCCTTTCTGTTGATGTGTGTGATTGCTCTGGCCGTTTGTCATGGCAATACGAGATAGAGGAGTCCAATGAAGACTCTAGAATGTGAGTGGTGTTTCAACCTTGTTTCTGGGACTGTGTGCCCCCTGTCACTATACTTTGTTCCAATCTCATTGTAGTTGAGAGTCTTTTCTGGTCGGGGAGTTGGTGTTCTATCCAGACCTCTTTAGGAGTAGGAGCTACATGTTTAAATCCACCAGTCTCCGATTTCTGTTTTCTTGTAAATTCAACGGCTCTTTCTGTTTGCTCTTGAACCAGGGGTCAAACCTGCTCTAAGTTGATTTTTGTGCATACAAATAATGCTTGCTGAACTTTGAGTGAATTGCACAGATGCAGGTGTCACTCCAAGATCCTCTTTAGTTCCATTCTCGTCCCTGATATGCATCGATGTACTATGGTGAGATGCTGTTCCTGGATAGTTTTGACTATAAAAGGACCTTGTAGTAAAGGTATCTTAATTTGTTGGTTTGTCAGTGCGAGGTGCCATCTTTTGGTCGTTGACTCAGGGGCGTTAGAACCAGATTCAAGAGGTTCCTCCATAGAGGACACACTAAACTCCTTTACTCCTTCGAGGATATCTGCATCAGAGAGTTCTCCTGGGGGATCACAGTGCAAAGGCTTACCCTGCTTGGACTTAAAAATTACTGAGAGGCTCGCGACAGTACGTGGTCCTTTTATGGTCGGTGTTTCGATACATTCTGGATGGTTTGGTCAATTTGCTCCCATTTCGTTGTGATGGATTGGGGCAATGCTTCCAGACTGTGTAGAATTTCTAGGTTTTGTTTTTATTTCCTGCTGTGTCAATGGTGTTATATTTGATGTGATATTTAATGTGGATGAAGTTCCCTCAGGAAGTATTAAAGATCGTTCTCCCTCGGTTGGGGCTAATTTTCGGATGGTGATATCCACTTTGAAGTTTTTGGGTTGTGTTCCCATTAGGGCCTCCTTATCAGTAACTGGTCCTAGTTGTTCATTAACCCTTCATTGTCCCTCAGTATCTAGATTGTTTACTGGTTCATCTGGATTGAGTGTCAATATGGGTTCTGGGGCATCTAACCAAGTAACATCCAGCAGGATGTCCACTGCATTCGGGTGGATATTAGGCAGCTCCACTTGGACAAGGTTCTGTTGCTGTGTCCGTTCAATAATAGATTGTTTCTGGGGGCTAACTGGGTGGACGAGGTGAGAATTAAGCCACTCGGGGTCGTAGGTGTACCCGGAATGGTTGACACATTGCTGTCAGCAGCCGGGGGTGGGTTGTCGTTAGACTTGGAACTTTTATCACCCTATTCAGATATCTCACTGGAGGGTGGACAAAGAAGCCAGCTGCTCAGTTTCATTTTCTATCTGTAAGTTCAGGGGGTAAAGAGGGGTTTCCCTACACTTTATCCATGGCCGTGCGAGGGTCGTGTTTTCTGTGGTTTCTTTACCGAAAATGAAAAGTTCATGGGAGCTCTTAACCAGAATACTTCTGAGTAATGGAGAAAGTGGATCTTGGCATAATGATTGAGGTTGAAGGGGCTGTGGGCTGAAGGGCAGCTGCCGTTAATTTGAGAGGGTCGAGTGTTAGGAATGGGAGTTCATGTTAATGAAATGTTTATTGAGGCTGTTTTATTGTTGTCCTTACCTACAGACGTCCCACCACTGATGTTGTGTTTTGTCGGTAGAGGCACATGTGGTCTGGGAGATTCAAGGTCCCTTTCTCCCTCTCTCCGTGACTTTGAGCTACGCAAGTAGGGGCCTTCATCCATCCTAGGATCTTGCACTTCTCTGACTGCAGCCAAACTCAGCGTCAAACTCTGTGGCCGATCCGCGCTGGCTGCAGCTTTAAAAGGGGGTCCTCATTCAATGGGGATAGAGAAAAAAAATAGAAAAAAGCAAGCTGGAACAGGCAGCAAGTGGTGTCAGACGAACTCTTCGGTGAACTCCTAGATCAAAGGGTAAAACACCCCACAGTCTCTAGGTTGTTATTGGATAGCAGGAAAAAGCCCAGATCAAAGGGTGAATTACCCCACAGTCTCTAGGTTGTGTCCTTGCCATCACAGCAGTAAACGTCAACTCTCGCTGGCACAGCGCTAAGTAGCAGATAGTCCTTCACGCCACAGCCAGCAGCCAGCAGACTGCAGACTGCCACTTCTCTTGGTGTCCCACTTCTTCTTCAATTGAGGGGAAGCCTGTGAGTCAGCTGGTTTCCTACTGACAGGCTCCCTCGTCAACTGGGATGCTGCAACACTTCTGCGGGGTCGGTATCACTGGTGTTCTGCAAGTTTTCCAAGTCGATTGAACTGAACAATGCATGTTGACCAGGGATACAAAATTGCCACCCGGGAAACAGCAGAATACAAAAAAGCATGCAGCGTGAACTGACTCAAAGCAAGAGAGCCCCCCGCTCTTTCGCAGCTCCCTGAAAAGACACTCTCCAAGGATACAGTGTTGCTGTGAGAGCAAGAATGAATTCATGGAAACTCACAGTCTGAAACCAAGCAGAGTTCCTTGCTGCTTCTCTCCAGTGGACTCTCACCAAAGAAACACCAGGAAAGAATGTTGCCACAAGGCGGGAGGGTGGCTTTAGTGAAACCAAAAACAAGGGGGTTCTGGGAGTTTCTCTACTACCAGCCTATATCCCGGGTTAGAGTCTCAACCAGAGTCTTTAGCTCACCATCCTTTCACAGAAGAGAAATTTCCACAAAATATCAGTCTTTGTCCTGCCCAAGGGCAGTCCAGCACCAAAATGCCTGGCAATTCTCTTCTGAACAAGAGTACCAACAGCAACCCCAGACACGTGTTTGGGCCTGGTTGGGCCTCCTCAGTGAGGTGGAGCTGTGCTCTCTAAGAACAGTGAGCAAGGGTTCCACGTCTGGATTACCCTAGTAACTTAGGGTGAAAACCCAAAGCTACTTAATATGTCAAAACAAGGGGGTTCTGGGAGTTTCTCTACTACCGGCCTATATCCCGGGTTAGAGTCTCAACCAGAGTCTTTAGCTCACTATCCTTTCGCAGAAGAGAAATGTCCACAACATATCAGTCTTTGTCCTGCCCAAGGGCAATTCTCTTCTGAACAAGAGTACCATCAGCAACCCCAGACACGTGTTTCGGCCTGGTTGGGCCTCGTCAGTGAGGTGGAGCTGTGCTCTATAAGAACAGTGAGCAAGGGTTCCACATCTGGATTACCCTAGTAACTTGGGGTGAAAACCCAAAGCTACTTAATATGCAAAAACAAGGGGGTTCTGGGAGTTTCTCTACTACCGGCCTATATCCCGGGTTAGAGTCTCAACTAGAGTCTTTAGCTCACCATCCTTTCACAGAAGAGAAACCTAGGCAGGCTGAGCCCAAGCAAACAGAGCAAAGAGCCTTCCGCTCTCTCGCGGCTCTGTGTCAGGGAATTGCGGGGAACTGCCCGCTACGCTGGTGCTAGAAACCGGTAGTTTAAATACACGTCAGCACGCTGCTGCTCTGCCTACACACAACGGCCTGGAAAGTTTTACAACCACACTCTCTCTTCACATCTGAACATTGTGGGAACTACTCGCTACTGCTGCAGCAACATTTTGATTTTAGCAATTTTCATGTCCAAATAGTGTGCCAATTTTAGGGAATTTTACTCTACTGACCCGATCCCTGACAGTCTTCCTCAGTCATGTCTTTCCTGTGAAAATTGACCCTGGTCTAGGGGGATACCCAAACGTTTGCAGGCTATGAGAACAATGTGTGTATCAAATGTAATATTGAGCAAAATCAGCACTTCAATTAAACATATTGGCATTCAGTTGGCGGCAAAATGATTGCAATACAAATTAGAACTAAAAGACACCTGATATTGCTAGAAGGGCTAAGTTAATGTGCAGTAATTAACAGTCATCTAGAGTAAGTGCAATATGGGCAGGCAACAAGGCCAGTAATATTAAATATGGCAGAAGCACGTTTGGTCAGCGAAATCAGTCACAAGGTGGATCCTTCAAAATACACTTTACAGGTGGATCTTAGGGTTCATCCCCAAGACATGTTCAGATCTTTTGTGTCAAATGGTGCATTGTTAAGAACACTAGACCAGATACATTGATGAAAACATGATAGGATTTAAAGAACACAACTTGGGTTTTGGAAATAGTGCATGTTAAAGCACACGCAGAATGCTGCATTTGTCAAAACGTGGTTAAGAATAAAAAGAACATTTTACTGAAGGTGGCTCTTCCTCTGAGCTATCTTCTGGGTAATTTGGTGGGACGTGGGCCATTTCAATGCACATTAGGCCAGTAACATCAGTCACTACTCGGACCATTTGAAGACCACCTACAGGAGGGGTTGCTGTTTTTACTTTGATATTTGGCATGACATACAGTCCTTAATAATTAGAAATGATTCACTGTAAATTCGTTGGGTTTCAATCAGAGGTTCTGCAAATGACTTCATGATGAACTATTTGGAAGGCCTATGCTCTTTAAACAAGCGTCATATGGGAGAGTACCAGACAATTATTATTTCCACCGTGGCAATGATTACGTACGTTTTCTGACAAATATTCCATGCGGGGGCGTCACACACAAATGTCATCTTTTCGAAAATTGACATAATCAAAGGTTGGGCAGGCATGCCTCTGATTTGCCCATTGTGCACTTGCCAGCTGTGCAAAGTAACAGAAGATGGCAATTTCCACCAGGACACAAACGCGGGCATATTCTTCAACAATTTGCCAATTGCCCAAAGCCACGTGCCACATGGTGTTCATGAGGTACACTTTCTGGATCACTGCCCTGGGCACTCTTAACAACTGAACATAGGGTATGGTGTAAGGCCACCCCTTCTGCGTGACAGCGGATGTGGGCTATATCCATGCAGAAAGGTTTTCCTTTGCACCTCTTGCCAGAAAAAACACAAGTGGGGATTGGTTTACAACATTTAAATCTACTGACATCCATAATGGAGATATAGGTTCTAGTGCAGCTCACTGCAGAATTATATGTTTTATCAGATCTGGAAAAAACCTGTAATAAATGCAATGTATCAAATGCAATCTCTTCTCCAAATAAGTACATTAACTTCTAAATAACAATCACATTATGTTTTATACAGAACTTCATTCTCTCGCTTCTGTGATAATTACTCAATTCAATGACACTTGTTTTATCGGCTTCCGGCAGATGGAGGGCTGTGTGAGTCCATTGCTGATGTGAACTTGTTATGAGTAGGTTTGCCCAACATCAGAGGCCAGCTTGATCTGTGTGCTGCCCACCCGCAGAATAAGGCTGGCTGTATTATTAGCTTTAAAAAATCATGTTTTCAAAAGTCTACTTATGCAGATTTGCATAACTAGTGGAATACATTTCTGCCAAAACCGCTTCTTCATTTTTCAAATTGTGAAGTTTTCTTTGCACAGCAGAGTTCAGCAGCAACCGGAACAAATATTTGTAAATGCCTAGGTCCTGTGCCAATGTTACCGCTTGCCCAGGACTGGTTTGGATTCAGAATCTGAACGCCCCTCAGAATCCAGGCTTGCTCATACCTCTCCTTGAGCACAGTCCATGATTTTCATAAGAAGTAGATGCAAATAGTCACAACATACCAATAGAGGAGATGACAGGGAGTATTCTGGACTATAATAATTGGTCCCCCGTTGTGAATTAATTACGCTTGGCGGATCCTGGAAGGCGGGTAAGATATATGTGTGCATGGATTTTTCTGGGTCAGAAATTCAACCCACCACTCATTAATCCAGTTTCTGTTTTCACTAAGGTCAGTTATAGTGTCTGTTTTTATTCACACTACACTGAAGCGTGTTGTTGTTTCCATAAACCTGTGCTTGCGATAATCATACTCCCTTTTTTGATAAATACCAATTGTCGTGCTCTGTTTAAGTGGTAACAATGCTTGCAGGTCTGATGTGCTTCTCCTGAACTGTTGGACATTCTGCTTAATGATGCTCATTATAGTGTTGACAGGGTGCTTATAACAGGGAGGAATGAAATGAGATTAGGTGTAAAGGTTGCCATGGTACCAGGTGAGTCAGTGCTGGATGAATGCTCTGTGGAGAACACTTAATATGAGACTCCCATCATTTTGAAAAGTTCAAGTTCTTGTTTCAATGGTTGAGAACATTTGTGGGCGCGAAACACCAACCCCGTTGAGTACTCAGATCACTTTGTCACAATGCAATCTGAAAGATTAACCATTACACTTTCAGTTACATCTGCAGCTGTTACCGGAGGCTGTTAACAGGGGCCGGTCATCTGTCGTGGTTGCCCCCTCCTCATATATTGCCTACTTGAAATCTGCTGGCGCTTCCTCGACTGCTCAAAACGTTCTTTCGAAAGGCAAAGCGCCAATTTCGGGCAGTAGTTCTGTAATCTGTTTTTCAGATGCCCAATTCAAACAGTGAAATAAATCGTGTCGAGGTGATGCTATTATCAGCTTCCTCCAATAATTTGTCACACCTGTATATAGTTCATTCAGTGATCCATATTTCTAATCACAAATCCATCTGTGGTTTAAAAAGGTGGGCAAATGACCAATACTTAAAAATGCATGCGCTCAGAGATGATGTTGCTTTTCTGTCACAATCCAAACAGGATGCCATCTTGGAAGTAGCTTACACCAGGAAAACCAGCAAATAACTATTGAATGAAGAGAACAAGGTGAGTGGGTGATGAACCACAAAATCACCTGCGCTGGGCGTATATCAAGCATATGGATGAGGGGTTCAAAAGAGCATGCTGCATGTGCTTTGATTTGGAACCACACCCTGAGTGCCCCAGGAAGTTAACTTGGAGAAAAGAGGGACCAAGTCAACTTTGCGCTTGCAGTGTTTGTCAAAGAGTTCTCTCCTGTGTTTTATTAGTCGGCAATGTGACGGTACATTTAGTATACACAAGTAGCAATGTGTTGGTGTCAGCCCTGTCATTGTGACAGGCTACAATTATAATCATAGCAACAGTGGTGCATTTGTGAAGGAACAGAACATCCAACACATGTTTACAGCCGAAGGGTCTTTATCAAAGCTGTGGCATTTAGTGAGGTGTTATTTTACCATGGTGACAACAGAAATTTACATTGATAGGTTCAAGAGCATGGTTGCAATTTAATAAATATGTTTACATTATTTGGTGTAGTACATCATTCACAGTAGTGATAAATACATATTGTTAAATTCCATGATTCATTGGCATAAATACATACAAGTCGCATTGATTGATGCCAATTGGCGCAGTAGTCGGAGGGGAGAGAGGGAGGGAGGAAAGCAGGGAAAAAAACAGGATGAGCAAATAGTGCTTTTGGCATCTACATTTATGTTTTAATTGCTGGTCATTGGATAAGTGGGCATCACTAGTTAGGTGGTGGCATAAAATGTTGTGATTTACTAAGTCAAATGTCGCCGAGAGGTCCAATAGGAGAAGAATGGCTAGGTGGTCTCTGTCACTTATCTGATCCATTAGGGGTTTTAGGTCTACCAGGGCCATTTCCGTGCCATGGCCTGGTTGGAAGCCTGATTGGCGGAGACCCAAAAGGTTGTGCGTTTCGAGGTAGTTTTGGATTTGTACATAGGCTCCCCTGTCTAGTATTTTTAGAAGAAATGGTACCGTCATAATAGGTCTGTAGTTCGTTGGCACATTAGGGTCTAAAGTTGTTTTTTTCAGTAAGGGAAGTACACAGGCTTCCTTCAAATTGTCTGGTACTTTTTTGGAAGCTAATGAATTATTTATGAGTGAGGTGATGAAGGGCGCTAGGCTGGCTGCACAATCTTTGATTATCGTGGCAGTACAGATGACACCTTGGCATCGCAATGGTTTGAGGCATTATATAATTTTTGTGGTCTCTACTAAGATGATGGGTGAGAATTCAAACTTAGGGAACGGTTTCGGTGATTAATGTTCCACCATGGGTTGAACCGGAATGGTAAGTTTCCATTTTTTTTTATTGATTTTGATTTGGAGGGAAGACCTTTTATCCATAATGGCTTTTTGTATATTTTCACAACAGGCTTGATCCTTATTGCAGAGGTCTGGGGTCTGTGATGGTGATTCTAATTCTCGCAGGACTGACAAGAGCTCTTTAGTGCCAGGGTTGGCATTCTGTATATGCGAGTTGTAGGCGTTACTCTTTGCTTGGATGGTAGCTATGGTATATTCAGAGGCTAATATGGTGTATTGTTGTTTGTTGTAGGCTGAGGTTTTTCTTCCAGTTACTTTCTACATTCCTTTTTTTGTTTCATAGGTCATTAAGTTCTGGGGTGAACCAATGGTTGACATGTGACTTGGGTTTGGCTTTGCACTTGCCCATGGGTGGCATTATGTTGATTGCTGCCTCTATGGTTTGGATATAGGTGGCTACCAAGGAGGATGGATCAATGGTGTTCCCAGTGTATGTGGTGAGTGGTGTGAGCAGTGGTAACATGTTGTCAGGCGTGATGTTGCGGTGGTTACAGGTCTGTGTCGCAGGTGCAATGAGTGTGTGTCTGAATTGATTGAGAATTGTATTGTGTTATGGTCTGACCATAGGCATGGATTGTTGTTGGTGATGTGTGTAGTGTAATTATGGTCCACAAACCAGTCAAGCATGCAGTCTTTGGCATATGTTGGGCCTGCGAAACGCAGGGTGAAGCCTTGCATTTCAATCGTGCTGGCTAAGGTTGTGGCTTGGGTGTCAGAGCTGTCTTTAAGTCCTAGATTGAAATCTACAAGGATAAGGGCTTTGGGTGTAGGTTTTAGGTCTGTGGCCAGTAGGGCGACTATATCCTCGTGAAAGGATGAGGTGAGGCCTGTGGGCCTATAGATAAGATGTATGGTTAGAGACGCGGTGGCAGAGATAGTAATTTTCGTAGAGCGTAGTTCTCCTAATGGGAAGGAGGAGTTGGGGATTTCTTGTATGTTGAGGTTAGTTTTGGATATGAAGGCAATGCTGCCTCCTTTTGCAGTTGTTCTATCCTTTCTAATGATAGAGTAAACGCTGGTAAGGCAAGAGCCAAGGAAGGGCCTGCTGCAGGGTGCAGCCAAGTTTCTGTTATGGCAGTGAAGTCTAAGTTGTTAGTTGTGATGAAATCAGCTATATCCAGGGCATGTGCTGGGATGGATCTGGCATTGATAAGGGCTCCCTTGAGGGTGGTGGGAGTGTTATCGTCTTTATCACTATTGAGTTTCGTCCTAGTTTTAGTTAGGGACGGTTTTCTCATAGGCCCTGTTAAATTATTTTTCTTAGTCTGAATCAGCTGGGCAGGTGGCAATGGATCAGCTAGGTTAGTTGTAGATGCACTAGTGTGAATTTGGCTGTCTGTGGAATGGGTAGTTGTACTTTGGTGTTGGTTACTAGTAGGGTTTTTTGTCCTGTCCCTAAGTCTTTAATTTCTCTTCCAAGAAGTTAGGAAAATAGTTCCTAGGGAGTTGTTGTCCTGCTTATGCTTGGTTAGACATGAAGGTACGCTTAAGGTGGAGTTGGTGCGTACTTTGCTAGGAGGTAGGAGTCTTACAGCTTTTAAACTGCAGCATTTGGGAGAGAAATGATGAAGGCAGAATAGTGTTAGAGGTAGGGAGTACTTTAGCCATGCTTAGGGTGCGTCTTAGGTGGGTAGGTGGAGATACTCTGGGATGTGATGTTGGCATGTCAGCACTCTATAGTTGGGTAGGAGGCTGTCACGAGGTGTGCAGAGTACTGGATTTGAGCAAAAGCTAAATGCCTGAGCATGGGTGGTGCCACCCACTTAATGTGAGAACTAGGTTGGCACAAGTAGGTTAAGAGCGGTGCACAAATATTAGCAGGTAGGGCTAATATGTCACACAATGTTTAGCAATGAGTAGTAAGTATGGCACGCTATCATTGGCAATGGAGGGTTAGGTACGGCACATAATCATTTGCAATAGTAGGCTGAGATAAAACATATAATCATTTGCTAAATTGAATTATGTAGGCCACGCAATACATTAGCAGTAATGGGCTAAATAAGTCACATAATTATTTGCAATGGTGGGCTAGATGCGACTAGTACGTCACGCAAAGTTTGCAGAGTGGGGCTAAATAAGGCACATGATCATTTGAAATAGTGGGCTGAAGTAAGGCACAAAATCATTTGCCGTAGTGGGCTAGATGCGACTGATATATCACGCTAAATTAGCAAAGTGGGGCTAAATAAGGCATATAATCATTTGCAGTAGTGGGCTGAAGTAAGGCACATAATCATTTGCAATGGTGGGCTAGATGCGACAGATACGTCACACAAAGTTTGCAGAGTGTGGCTAAATAAGCCACATGATCATTTACAATAGTGGGCTGAAATAGGGCACATAATCATTTGCCGTAGTGGGCTAGATGCGACTGATACGTTGCGCGAATTTTGCAGAAGGAGGCTAGTAACAGCACATAATATTTGATGAAAGGATATTTGGGCGTACATAAAAAAGTAGAATGTGTGCAAGAGTCGGGCGAAAGAGACAATCGTTCACTGAAGAGGTGGAAGTAGGTTAGCACGTGGATCACAGAAGGTGGTTCAAGTGGGATCTTTGTTGCAAATTAGATTGTACAGCAGCCACCTCTAGGCTGAGGGCTGGCAGGCAACAGCTTACCTGAAGCCGAGAAGGTGGTGGGCGGCAAGGTGTTGGCGGAGAAGGATCTGAGATGATACGTAAAAGGGGTGAGCAAGCAGACACAGCCAGTTAGCCTGCGCTTGCCTGTAATAATGGCAAAAGGTGGTGCTTACCTTGACCTCAAGACTACCCCCACTCACCAACATGAGCAGGCACAAACAGGGACTTGAGTGCAGGCCCTTGGTGGAGGGCCGGCGTTCGCCTGCCGGCTCCTTATTGTCCAAGTTTTGTATGGCGAGTGGCCAATGGCGATGTTGCTGAGAGCAATAACCAGGACATTTATAAGGCACACTGGTGCGTTAAGGCCTGGGGGCCATTTTCAAAAGGATGCTTCTCTGTTATGGCAGACGTACCAGCTGTAGATGAGGCATGTTACTGCTAAAGGTGAATCCAGCAATAGAAATGCTGCGTTTCGCTAATAAAGCTTTTTGTCGTCGCGTTGGTCGAGGTGATTATAAATTCCTTATCTATTGAACAGTGTAGCCCCAAAGGCTTACCTTACTGTTGGGAACACATCTGATTTCCCTTAGGTTGAAACACATGCAGTAGTGATCCTGGCCAGGAACACATTTGCCCGGAAGTGAAACCTTTCACCCGGAAGCAATTGAAATTGCCATTGTTGGTAATCAGCTTGATTACTTAGAAGTATCATTGTGATTATGCCTGGCTCGCCTGTAAAATAACTATGAATATAATGAATACACCCTTCAGCCTTTTAATACCCCATCATCAATGTGCCATGGTCATTTCTATCTGGTAAAATAGCTCAGCGGGTTGAGCACTCGCTGCTGCGATCTGCGCATAATCTGCAGCGCGCAGGTTCTAATCCCGGCATGGCCAACTCAGCCTTCCGAGGTTGATAAATGAGTAACAATTTTGGTTGGATGATATTGTATGTAAATATGTGCTCTGTAAAGTTCTTTGGATAAAGCCGCTATATAAATAACACATTATTATCATTCTCATCTCTTGCTTGCTTTGCTTGTAGCTATTCTTGGAAATGGGAAGTCTTGGGGTTGTCATTGCTAAGGCTTCTAATCACAGGCTTACCCCATACCACTCTCTTTGCAGGATATTATTTGGCACTTCTAGTATAACTTGGCAACCCACAGCAGGCACACATGACACAAAACTCTGCTGTAATATTTCGCCCATCTTTTTTAACTTTTTTAGTTTTCCTATAGCATTTCATGCACCTCATTTCTATTAGTGTGCATCACAGTTTGGGCCTCATCCTCCTCCCCCAGAAGTTTGGCATGCCTCCAGTTTACTATGTTCAAACATTTACTGTACAGTTCAATCGCTTCTTGAAGTGAAGGATTCCTGCCTTTCCACAATGTTCCAGAATTTGAGAGTTTATTCTTCTCATCTCAAATTGATCACATGTCCTAAGCCCCACCCACCTGCCAATCACTGCTTATCTGTTGGTGCTTTCTTGTTTTTCTGCCCTTTTTCCCTGCTTAAGCAGCCCTGCAGCCTCTTTACCTTTGCAGGTGGTGAGCAAGTGTAAGTGGGTCTAGGTAATGTGACCTAACCCCCACCCACCTGTCAATCACTGCTAATCTGGTGGTGCCATCAGGTAAACTGTAAATAGGTGTTACAACCTTTTCTCCCAACAGCTCATTCTTACCATCACCACTCATTGCCAGCCACGTTGCTCACCGGCAACATCATGGACACCACATTGTAGCAACCTCACCCACGTCACCATACAACCCATAACCACTCCTTCATCCACCATTACATGAAAACTGATGCTAGCCAAAATCTGCTCAGCAATCCACCATGCAGCTGACATCGCGGACCTCACCACCACACCTGACCTGGATGCCATTTTCATTACTGAGACCTGGATGTCATCCACCTCCACCCACATCCTAGGTGTCCCCTTACCCCCAACAGCTACAGACTTCTACAACAAGACCGTCCAAACCCCATCAGTGGTGGCCTCGCCATCATTCACAAGGCATCAGGGTCAATGATCCAACTGGACGTCACCACCATTGGCTCTTTCAAAAACCTATCCTGCCACTTCCCTCTCTCCCCATTGGACAGAGTCAATTTTCATTTAATTTACAGACCACCAAAACCCAACAGCTCCTTCACTGAAGACTTCACAGACTTGGTCACCACCATATCTCTTATGCATGCCAGCAACATCTTCCTCAGTGACTTCACATCCCTGGCAACTCAGCAGCCAGGTCAATGAAGGAAGATCTCCACTGCCTACTCGATACACTGAACTTCACACAGCACACAAAAGACCCAACTCACAGGAAAGGTAATATCCTTCACCTCATTATCACTGCCATACCCACCCTCCATCACAGCTCTCCGTTTCCGCTCAATTGGTTGGACCATCTGGCAATTCCCTTTGAGATTAGTCACACCACACCTCTCAAGCAAAGCCATTGCAAACCAAGCAAGCAAGCCTTCTGATCCTTCGCAAACCTCCCAGTGGAGGTTCCCACAGAACACCTCACCAACCTCCAGCTCACATGAGTTGATCTTCCTGCAACTCACTTCTACAGGAACTCAACATCACCCTCACAATCACTATCAGCCACCATGCCTCAGTGAAAAAGTGCACCCCTCAAGCCTAAACCTTCTGCAACCTCACACACTGAAGAACTCAACCTCAACTAATGAACCATCAGAACACAAGAAAAGAATTGGCAATAACCCTGCAGCGCATCCAACCTCACCCTGCTCAAGGAACTCTGTGCTATACACAGGTGATTGATCAACACTGGCAAAGCCAACTACTACCAAAATACCATAGCCAAGGCCAAATATTAAAGCAGAGCCCTCTTCAAGCCATCAAGCACTGCATCAACCCTCTACCTAACCCACCAATAGCACACTCCATCAGACAATCCATTACTATGAACTTTCTTTGTCAACAAGATCAACATGATCCGTCAACACGTAGACACCAACGCCACAACAGACAGCAGACTACATATCCCATCTCGCAAAACCACAACTACCTGGACAACTTTCAAGACACTAACTATGGAAGACCTGATTGGCAGTTTAGCATCTCTCAAGGCCACATCGTATGCGTATGATATCTTCCTTAACTGACAATCATCAACAGCTACCTAACTCAAGGTACCGTCCCCTTGATCCTGAAGATGGAAAAATCCTTCCACTTCTTAAGAAGCCACCAATGGACCCTGATGATCTCAGCAACTACTTCCCCATCACCCATCTTGCCATCCTAGGTATGATCCTTGAGAAGGCAGTAGCCACGCAACACATCAAACCCAATAACTACATCAGTCCTACCAATCTGGCACCAGACCCAGATGCAGCACAGATGGCGCAGAAACGGCTATCATCAAAGTGATTGATGAATCCTTTAAAAACCTTGATGATGGCCATCTTTACCTCCTAGTTCTGCTTGACATCTCAGCAGCATTTGAAACAGTAGACTACCAGACACTCAGACAATCTACATCGTTGCATGGGGATCAGCAAGATCATCCTCAGCTTGTTAAAATCCCACCTTGCTAATCTCCAACAGTTCATACAAATGGATTCTTCCAGATCAACAACTCTACCCAACACCTGACGAGTACAGCAAGAATCCATCCTGGCCCCCGTGCTCTTCAATCTTTGCATGGAACCACTCGGAACTCTCCTCGCTCAACACAACATCCACATTCACCAATACAAAGATGGCACGCAGGTCTAACTTCAGATATCCTCCATCAAAGACATCCACAGGCTCAAGGCCTGCCTCACATTGATCCAGTCCTGGATGTACAGCGCTTGCCTGAAGCTCAACCCCTCCAAGACTGAATTCCTACTGCTCACCAACAACATTGAACACCATGACATCCAGACATGGCTCTCTGCTATGAACCTCGAGGGCTTCACACCCCAGCTGGTCACCTGAGCCAAGTCCCTTGTGTTCAACATTGACAGACAGATCACATTCAAACAGCACATAGCAAAGAAGACAAAAACACCTAGTACCAACTTTCTCCCCTGCGGAAAATCAAGCCATTCATCCCAGAGAACAACTTCAGATCCACTGGCCAAGACTTGGTCTTCGCCCACATGGTTGGTGGCAATAGCCTTTTGGAAGGCCTTAAGGCAACTACCCTGGCACCCCTAAAATGAGTCCTGTATGCTGCAGCAAGACTCATTAAAGGACTCCGTAAATTTGACCACATCGACCCGACCCTCATCTAAGTACACTGGCTCCCGCTGCAAGCCTGTATCATCTTCAATCCTGTTGCATCATCTACAAGGATGTCACCCTGAAGTCCCCAAGCTACCTCATTGGGAAACACATCATCTCCGGAGGCCTGCGATCCACCAGAAGTAAGGAAATATGCAGAATATTCAAACTCTGACTGTGCAGGAAGGAAAGAACCAGAAGAATCTGGTCCCTCCTCCCCCATCAACATCAGAATTGCCCCATCGCTTCTACAGTTCAGAAAGACCTTCCTCTTCAAGGAATGGCTCCTCCTTAACACCTAAGTCCACACACCCTGCACTCCCCACCTTATCTGAGACTCTGTGATCTGCTCTCCACTGTCTCCTCCCTGGTTACTTGTAGATCAATTGCTGCCAATTGTCCACCCTTGTTGGCTCTCCACTCCATTTTTCTCTGCTTCGCTCACTGTGCTTTTCCCCACATGATTGTGAGGCACTCAACTGCGTCCCAAACCTAGGTCTGCACTCAATACACACCCTAATAATAATAATAAAGACACTGCTACCTCATCCTGTTGTCCTCTGAAGATTCCGTAGGCAGATTACTACATTTTGGCAACAAGACGAGAGGATATCGATACCAGTTTACATGCACGTCCACAGAGGATCACCGGAGTTCATGGAACTCTGATCACTTATGGGTATCCAACAAAGCACAATAAGGAAATACGATTGCTGCTTGTTATAGAAAAAAAAGTAATTGAGGAGTTTGAAGATAAGAGCAAGTATTGAATGGTGAACAGTGAGCGCGAGGGAGCTCCCTGATTAACAGCTAAGCGAGGAAGTGCACACGTCAGAGGAAGGTACCACACTATGTGCCAATACAGGAACAGACAGTAATAAAGGACTCAGAGAGGAAGAATTGTTGCCAAGCCAATGGCACAACAACTGTATACAAAGGACGACGCGACTTGGCAACGTGAAGTTGGATGGAACAAATTACCTAGCTTTCTGCAAATACTACAGAACTAAATAATGACATACAGACTGGAACATAGTCGCACATAGATAGGTAACTAACAGCGTTAAAATGCAAGGTATAACAATGCATGCACCAGTGTATTTTTTAACAAATCCTAGAGAACCCAAAATTCCATGGATAGAGTGGAAGGAGCATTGGGGAAACTACATGAAAACAGTGGAACATGAAGGGTTGACCTGAGAAAAGAAGAGGTTGTAACTGCTGCATGCACTTGGAACAGAAGGGCAATGTAAATACAGAGCACTGCTCCTCATGAGAGCGGGTGGAGGTGTTAGGATGGAGGTGTCAAGCTGCGCTCAAGATAATAGTTGATCCCTGCCTGGAAGAACCAGTGTTATGTGTGTGAGAATAGGAAGAAAAAATGTGAAGAAGTGTTTACTTCAGACAAAGGCTGCATTAAAGGATATGCACACAAACAATTTATTTTATTATTGCAGGAGCTGAATCGTAAATGCTTAAAGGGAGGAGCATTACGTTTGCTTTGAGAGAAAAAGTGGAAACTAAATTAGACAGATTAGGAAAAGAACGCATCATAGAGAAAATTGAATAATAGGAATATCGATACAACTGGATACCATTGAGACAACAAGTATTGGAAAAAAGACAGCAAATTCAAATGGGGGAAAGAATGTGAGGTTGCAGTGAGTCAAATTAAAGAAAGAATTTGTGAAGCCTCTTGTTTTGGAGGTAAAGTCATAGGGAGGCCAATCCAATTAACAGTGGATGCCAGGGGCGAGGGGTTGGGAGCTGTCATGTCACAGGCTGTGGCAGGCTGTGGATAAGCCCCACAGTGGTAGCAGTGAAAAAGAACGGTAAAGTAAGAGTATACATTGACCAGAGGGACATGAACAAAAATATACAAGTGGATAAGTATCCCCTTCCAAAAATATCAGAGATGGTAAATTGTGTTAGTGGGGCAAAACTATTCACCACTTTGGATTTGTCAGTAGCGTACCATCAGAGTCCGTTAACTGAGGATAGCAAGAGTATCACCTCCTTCATCACACCATATGGACATTATTGATACAACCAGATACAGTTTCAACTACCATCTGCCGCTGCAGTATTTCAGCGGTTTATGTCACATGTACTCAAAGGGCTATGAGGAACAATAGTGTACCAAGATGATATTTTAATATATGTAAATGGAGTAGAATAGCTTGACAAAAGACTTGAGGTGGTTTTGGAGGGATTGAAGGCAAAAGGGTTGACAATTTAAATATCTAAGTGTACATTTAGAGAAAAATAAATAGATTATTAGGGACATGTTTTGAATGGAGAAGGGTACAGACCCAAACATGATGCATTAGAGGCAATCAGGAAGGCACCTATTCTAGGAAACAATTATAAATTGAGGTCATTTTCATAACAAATTCATAAGAGATTTTGCAGAGTTGCCAAAACCATTGAAGAAATTATTGGAAAAAATACAGCAAATTTGAATGGGGCAAAGAATGTGAGTTTGATGTGAGTCAAATTAAAAAAAGAATTTGTGAAGCTCCTTGTTTTGGTGGTTATGTCATAGGGAGGCCAATCCAATTAACAGCGGATGCCAGTGGGAAGGGGTTGGGAGCTGTCATGTCACAGGCTGTGGCAGGAAATGAACGAATCATATGCCATTCATCTAGCGCCATATCTGAGACAGAATCAAGATACTCGGTAACAGGATGTGAGCTTTGAGCATGTGTTTGGGGAGTGAATTACTTTAGAGATAATCTTTGGGCAAGTAAATTTACTGTGTGCCCAGATCACAAGCCTCTTGTGGAGATGTTAATGGGGAGTGTGTTGACAAGAGCATCTCCAAAAATTGCTAGATTGATTTTGAAGCTACAGGAATATGAGTTCCAAGTGAAATATTTGCAGGAGTACAAAACAAAATTGAAGAATATTTGTCTAGATTGCCGACAGGTAGCACTGAGGTGTGGGAAAGTGAAGAAGAAATAGTGGGACTGTTGAGAGAAGGGGAGTTATGGCAATCAATTTCTGTGCACAAATAGATTATGAAAATTAATGAGGATGCAAAATGAATTAACAGAGGCTGTAGCGCCATTTTGGGTAGTGAAGGATGAATTTTCTATAGATTGAGGATTTTTGTTTGGTCAGATGAAAGCAGATGATTCCTCATAGTTCCTTGAGAGGTCGCATTATGAGTTTGGGTCATGAAGGACATTGAGGTGTAACTGGCACCAAAAGAAGGATTAGAGTGAGGTATTGCTAGCTGGGAATAGATTTTAGTGTAGAAAGGATGATTAGGAATTGCTGGCCATACCAACATTCAAATAAAAGTTTGAATATAGTAAAACAACCATTAAAACCAGTGGATATAACCGATGGAACATAGAAAAAAAACGGGATAGATATTTTATGTCCCTATCAAGTGCTTGGTAGGAGAATTAAGTTCATTATTGTAATGATTGACTATCATTTGAAATGGCAAGAAATGAAGATTGTTAAGGAGATTTCTTGTGGTGATGTTATTCAATTTATGAACCATGTATTCGTAAGGGAAGGGTATCCTAGAGAAGCGGTGAGTGACAATGGTCTGCAGTTTAGAGTCAAGGTCATTCAGGATTATGCAAGCAAGATCGGGATAAGATGAAAACGTGTGTCAAGTATCACACAGAAGCTAACGGTTGGTAGAATTGTTCAACAGAGTGTTAGCAGAGATTATAGAGGTGGCTAAAAAAGTAGTATGGATGTTGTAGAGGCTATTGCTAAAAAGGTCTGAATGCTCACGACAACTCCTAATGCTGTAAGGGGGAGTTCCCCTTTTCGTTTAATGTAAGGGAGAAATCTCAATTCAAAATTAAATCCTGGATGGGTGAATGGGAGAACAAGGGAGGTGTGAGAAACCAGAGGGTGTCCCAACTGCTAGTCCCCAGGAATCTCTCGCTCAGGTGGCCAGGGCAAGGCCATCACCTTTGGATCCAGACCCTGGGGTTGGACCATGCCGGAGGATGACTTGGGTGAGGGGTTTACAGGGAGTGAGGGTGAGGCAGCCGATGGTGAGAAATGGTATTCCACCCTTTTTCGTTCATCTACCCCATCCTATTTTCTAGGATTCTCGGAGGTCCCAACTCCCCCACTTTTTACACAAACACTGGGCCGATGAAGAGGGTGACTGAGAGGAACAAGACTAACTCTCATACAGCGTACTGGACATGTGCCGTTAATCGGGTCAGGTAAAGTCAGGCACTTGACTTCAGGTGCATACACCTTATACCAATTAGCTCTCCTCACACGGATAAAAGGCAAACCCTGAAGACACACTCTGAGCAAGGTGGAACACAGGTACGAGCAGGATTTTCGGGGCGAAGGCAAACCTACTGGAGCAGAATGACAGATCAATGGACCAGAGCAGCAGGTTAAAAACCCTGAGAGTTCCCTATTGGAGGGTGTTGCCTCCGACAGGCCACAAAAGACATGTGGAGAAGGCCAGCGACACACCTGGGTGAACGGCAGAGTTGGGGAGGCGAGGCCAAGCCTGTGCTACTAACCTCGTGAATTGGATAACATAGAACCAAGAAAGAAATGCACACAGCCGATGAGTTGGGAAGTGACTTGAGAGACCGGTGTATGTTAAAGAACGTTTGAAGTGGCAACATTAGATCGCCAGTGAAGGCTGCATACGTGTGGATGAGATGCGAAAAAAGGCAGACCAATGAATGAACTTTGAAGTAAAAAGGCAGCTGTAGAATCAGCGATACTGAGTAACGGAGTGGTCCGACGAAAGGAAGTAGTCAACTCGAAAGTCTCAGGGAAAGGTACATTGTTTGTAACGATAAAGTGAATGAAGTGCAAGAGTAAAGTAAGCAGAATTATCTCCTAGAGAAGGGGAGAGTGGAAGTTGAATCGTGAACTATAAATTGAAGTGGTCCTGCAAAGGTCTGCAAAGAAAGCCACACACATTCAAACGTCTTAGACACCGGAAAGTGGTCTGAGCCTGGCCGAGGGAGACCCAAAGTGTAAGAAGCTTGGGGAAAGGAGCCCCTTTGCAAGTTTTGTTGGACTTTGTGTAGAAGAGGTCTTAGCCCGACAAAGGGGAACCTACGTGAACTTTGTGTCTGGAAAGGTCTGAGCCCGACAGAGGGAGACCTTACGTGAGCTTTGTGTTGAAACATTGTTTGGAGATCAAAACTAGAGACTTTAACGTGTAAGATCAGGCTAGCTTTGATCCACATTTTAGAACTGTTCATTAAGATCCCGATCCAGAGTGTGCCATCCTGCCTACAAAGAACACCTTATTCTGTGGGGTCTAAAGTGGGGAGGAGTGCTGATTTAGCTACCTTTATTAATTTGAACACTGATTTTTCCTTTGCATACATTTCTCCTTCATACACTTTTTGTACAAGAGATAGGGCAGGCATTAGGCTTTATTAGCATAGGCCATTTTTGATTTGACTGACTGTACTAGGACTGTTTTGTTTATCATTTGATGGCTGACACTAGTCACATCTTAGTTATAGGGAAGAGTAGAAGTTTTCCAAACCCCAGAAACTTTAATAAAGGTATTACAAAATGTACCTATTGTGTCTGTGTCATACTTGTAATACCACGCCTTCCCTACAGATGAGATAGGAAAGGAGGAGGTGTAAAAACATATTGATGTACCATAGAGTAGCGGCCAGTCCTATTTTTATTTCTCGCAGTGGGCGTCGCTCGCCTCACTGTCAGCTGTGCTTCCTGCTCATATGTGCTTTGGCAATCAACCGCGCGGTGGGCGGGCGCAGTGGGCGCTACGCCTGCGTGCCGTAGGCACGCTAAAGGCAAGCCCGTCTTTGCCCGTTCCTGCACGGACGCCACAGGATGCCTTTGCCCATGCAGCTGCGCGCCCCCTCCCTTATGATCGTGCTCTGTTGCTCGCTCTTGCACCTATAAAGACCCTTTGGCCTTTGGTCTTCAAAGGTGTATCTACCATCTCCAATAACATTTCCACTGCGGCAATCCGCTGTGCCCTGCTCAATTCTCGCTCGCTGCTGGCTCATGCACTGGAGTGCCATGACCTTATCTCCAACTACCAATTTGACCTATTGTTAATAACTGAAACATTGCTTACAGAGTCCTCTGGCCCTGCTATTGTTCAGGCCCTTCCCTCTGATTATGAGATAATACATGTTGACCGTCCCTCAGCTCACCCTGGTGGCGGTATAGCCCTTATTTTCAAAACTAAATTCAGAGCCTCCTATACTATTCCTGTTCACAATCTAAAAATGGAATGTTGTTTATGTCGCATACTGGTCTTCCCCGTGTGCACTCTGTTTATTCTGTTGGTCTATCACCCACCTGGGTATGATGCCCAATTTTGTGAACAATTTCCTAACCTTGTGCTTGAGCTTCAAGCCAAACATTCTGGTCTCCTTATCGCTGGAGATTTTAATCTTCCTGTGAACACTGCCTCTATGTGTCCAGCTACTCACCTCTTATCCTCTATGCAGGACATGGGTTTTCCCCAGCTGATCTCTGAACCCACCCTCATTTGTGGGAATAGTCTTGATTTTGTTTTTGCCCCGATAGATACTCTTTCTTCTATCTCTGTTAGTCCTGCGCTCTGGTCTGACCACTTTCTGATAGCTTTCTCTTACCTTCTTCAGGCTCCCCTCCCCCGCCCTGTTAAACCGTCTGTTTTTAAACGCAGCTGGGTGAGAGTATCCAGCCCTGACCTGCCCTCTGCTCTGCTTGCTAATTCCGGCAATGCTGTGGATTGCTCCTTAACTAAGCTTGGAGCCGCCTTCCTAGCCTCGGCTGACCTGCTAGCCCCTATCAAACTTTGTAAACCTAAAACTCGTACCGCCAAACCCTAGTTAACTGATGACCTCTTAGCACTGAAATTGCACTGCCGCCAGGCAGAGAGAAAATGGCGTCTAGATTACTCCCCCTTTGCTAAGAACCTATTTCGCTGCTCTCTCTCGGACTATCATAAGGCTCTGATCACGGCTAAAAAGCTCTACTATAGCCGGAAAGTTCAATCAGTGCTTAATAAACCCAAAGCCCTCTTTGATCTTGTCCAGTCTCTCTCTTCCCCTGAGACTGGTAAGGCCTCGGTCTCTCCTTCGCAAGCCCTATGTGACTCTCTTTCTGATTTCTTTCTTCAAAAAATCTCTACTATCCGTGACCACATAAAGTCTGGCTTGCCGTCGCTCACAACCCCAAAAATTGTCACTTCCTCTCCTTCTCCTACTGCCTCTTGGTCTTCGTTTCCGCAGTTTTCTAACTCTGACGTACTGTCAGCTATCTCCAGACTAAAGTCTGCATCTCCTAACAATGCCATACCTCTTGTTCTTTTAAAGGAGGTATCTGGTGACCTCATTGAGCATATCACCACTGCTGTGAATACCTCCTTCTCCACAGGGTTTATTCCTCCCTCTCTTAAGCACGCCTTGGTTGTTCCTCTTCTTAAGAAGCCGTCTCTTGATCCTGATGTTCTGTCCAATTATCATCCTATTTCACTTCTTCCTTTTCTTATGAAGTTGATGGAGGCTCTGGTGTCCCCTCTCCTCTCTAACTTTCTTGAGTCCTCTCATTTCTTTGACCCTTTTCAGTCTGGTTTCCGCCCCGGGAGGGGCACTGAATCTGTCTTGAACTCGGTACTTGATGACCTGGTATGCTTGGTGGACAAGGGTGCTGTCGGAGCAGTCCTACTCGTGGATTTGTCGGCTGCTTTCGAAACCGTTGATCATTCCATCCTGCTCTCTCCCCTTTCCAACGCCGGTCTTTCTGGCCGGGTGCTTGACTGGTTCACATTGTTTCTCTCTGATCGCTCTCAGTTTATCTCTCTTCCCCCTTTCCGCTCTAAGTTTGCTACACTTCTTTGTGGTGTTCCTCAGGGCTCTGCACTCTCTCCTATTCTCTTTAACATTTATATTAGATCTCTTCTGTCTCTTATCCACTCACATGTTTTCCGCTATTATTCTTATGCGGACGACACACAGATTCTAGTCTGTCTGGATCTTACTCAAGCTGAGACTGCTGCACGTCTCAGGAACTGTTTGGAGGATCTGGGACACTGGATGATGACAAATTGGCTAAAATTGAATGGCAGCAAGACCGAGGTCCTGGTTGTGGGTACTTCGTCTCCCCTTCTCTTCTGGACCACGCAATTCTGGCCATCGAGCCTCAGCCCTCTTCCACTTCAATCAGTCCGTAACCTCTGTGTCAAAATCTCTGCCTCTCTGTCTCTTGACAATCAGGTGGCTAGTGCCTGTAGTGCTGGGCGCTTTAAACTCTGCATTTTGTGGAAAGTCTTGTCTTTTATTCCTGCTGAGTGCCAGGCTCCGGTAGTGGCAGCCTTGGTCCTCAGCACTCTTGATTACTGCAACTCCCTTTATTTAGCTCAGCCTCGCTATTTGATCCAAAGACTTCAACTGCTGCAAAATGCCGCCGTTCGTTCCATACTCCACCCTCCCTTTGGATACCACATTTCTCCTTTGCTCAGGAAACTGCATTGGCTTCCTGTGGCCAGCCGGATCTTGTTCAAATCATTGCGTATGGTGCATCGTACCTTTTATGGCGTAGGTGCTGAGTATCTCCAAGCAAAGTTTGTTCACTACACCCCACCCCGTCTGCTGCGCTCTCAGTCTGCGTGCCTTCTCACTGCCCCCCGTTATCGTCTGTCACGTATGGGAGACCGCGCTTTTTCAGTGGCGGCTGCTAGAGCCTGGAACAAGTTGCCTATTGCTCTTCGGGCAACTGAAGACCATCTTACCTTACGCCGGCTGTTGAAAACCACTCTGTTTTAGGCCCTCTCTCTTTGCTGCTGTTGGCCACTCTGGATCTTTATTTCTCCTCAGTAACCAGCGGCAAGATGCCCTTGGGTGTACGTGCGCTTTACTAAGTTCATATAACATAACATAACATAACATAACATAACATAACATAGAGTAAATACAACATGAATTATGATGCCAAGGTTTAAAAGCATCCTATGAGTTTTGTGCCAGTGTAGTGGGTATAAATAAAGAAAGTTGTGACCACAAGTAAGGGATATTCTAGGTTTTTGATCCCATTTGAGTACTTAAAGTGTTGTCAAATGCTGTGAGGGTGGAAGATGGTTCTATCTGGAAGTTTAACAGTGTTATCAAGTATTTAGGAAAGGTGTAAAGAATGAGATGGATGTTCAGGCCAAAGAAGGGTGCAGTTGGTTATGGGACCAGGATGGTGATGCATGTTTGGCGAGTGAGGCTTTGAGTTAAAGAAGTGGCGGTGACAGAACTGCAGGAGGAGGTGAGGGAAGTTCAAAAATTAGAGGTAGCTGAGTTAGAACAACATCTAGGTTGAAACAGGATTTTAACCTGTCTCATTAGTGCAATGTGAATAGGCCATTAATATCACATATGCGTTTTCTACACTTACAGATGGCTCTGCTCACAGAAAATGGTTAGTTTAATTGTATATAGTTCAATGTCACATGCACATACTGTCATGATCTCTGCTTCCAAAAGGTCAGGGTTTTCCCAACTCCCTTGGAAGCAGATCCATAACCCAGGTTCCGAGTGCCAACCAGTCCCAATTGGGACCTTTTGGACCCAGTCCTGGCGCCAGTGGCACCAGGCTCATAAATATGCCCAGTCCCAGCGCTGGAAGCGCCGGGCTCATAATGCTTGGGTGGACTTACCTGCAGCAGACCATGCTGCTTACTTGCCTGCCAGTTGAGCCTCTGATCCTCTTCTGTTTGGAACTACTTTTCCTGTTGGGTGGGGCAGGAGCCACTCCCTAGGTTCAGAACACTGGAACTCTTCTGGAAAGCAGGAACTCTTTTCTTACCTAGGCGTGGCTGTGGAAGGAGACACCTAAGCACTACAGGAGGCTATTTAAACCACACCCGATGGATGAATCTTGCTTTGCGTTATTCTGCATCCTCTGCAGCAGAACGCTCATCGTGTCTTCTGCATCTGATCCTGGGCCTAAGGAAAAAGGCTTACCATCCTGAATCCAGTCTTCAGCAACACCTATAAAGACAAGAAAGAACAGGTTAGCATTACGGTCTTCAGTGACAGCGCTTCACTTACCTGGTCCATCGGCTGTCACCAACGCCTCGCGCTGCATTCCGGCATCTGAAAGACAAAGGCTTACCTACTCTTCGTG
The DNA here is from genome assembly GCF_040938575.1 of Ambystoma mexicanum. NCBI lineage: Eukaryota > Metazoa > Chordata > Amphibia > Caudata > Ambystomatidae > Ambystoma > Ambystoma mexicanum. Next base: position 731,734,778 of record NC_090930.1, read on the forward strand.
CGCTCCGGAGGTCTTCGCACTGCATTCCGGCATCTGAAAGACAAAAGCTTACCAACTCTTCGCACGCTCCGGAGGCCTTCGGCGCTGCATCCCGCATCTGAAAGACAAAACAAGGTGCGTTTAAAGACATTGGGGAACTTTAATACTCACGTGCCATTACTCCTTTCCACATCTAACCCAGTGGGTATTCCGGCACCCTGCAGCCGCTCCGAACTTGTACCTGCAAAATAAAAAGACAGTTAGAGCGCATCGTGAAGCAGGCAACAAGCGCTTACTTACGTGCTTCCAGGCGCTTCTATTCATCACACGGGCTCCATCTTCAACTCACTTCAGCCCGTCATCCGCCATCGCCGGAACCCTGCAAAACAAGAGACATCATTAGTAAAGACTTTTAAAGACATTAGAATTACTCGAAACTTACCGTTCGTGCAGTAAACGACGGACAGCAGTCCTCTGAAGTCAAGAGGCCTGCTCCCCTTATCCAGTGAAGAAACTGGTTACAGCACCCTGCCCCGAGGCAGATGGAGAGCACGGCGTTCACGGCGTGAGAGCGTTAACCTTTGGGGTTCTACAGGAGAAGAGAAAGGGAAGAAGAGAGAGACATTCAATAACCCAGTTCGTTAATCCCATATTTTCTATCTGCAGACATCTTACCCTTCGAGTCAGACATACAGTGCACAGAGGTCCAGCCCAAAGAGCCAGCCGTGTGTTACACATCACCTTTGAAGATACGGTATACGCCCAGTCAAGACCGGCGCCTCTACGGGAATCAGGTGAGCGTTACACATACACAATGTTGGGTTGTTTATTACACTGTAGTAGTTGTCAATTTAATAGTTGTTTAATTGCATGGTGTCGCTCGACAAGAAATGTTTTCAGTTGTAAACAATTAATTGGGCCTCATTACGACTCTGGCGGTCGCGGCATGTACGGTGCCGGTACTTTATATGCGCAGCCACATTACGAGTTTGCTCGCGGGTGGTGGTATACACGTCTGGTCTGGCCAGAAGTGCATACCGGCACCCGCGAGCAGACCAGGATGCTAACAACAGACCCATCATTTACGGGTCTGTTGTTCGCATCCTCTCCATTCCCTTTGAGCCCTATGGGGGCTCAAATGGGAATGGGGACATATCGGGTCCCGAAAATGGGAATTACCGGGCCCGCAACAGTCGGAATGGCCCAGTAATTCCCTTTTTTTTTCGGGACCCAGACCCGGACACGAGTTTGGAGGAAGCCATGCCGGTAATGAAGGCATGGTGATCTCCAAACTCGTAATGAGGCCCATTGTGTGGGTGGGGGGTGTGTAATGGGTTGACATGGATTAGAATTTGGAGTTTGGAATGTGACGGGTAGAACAGGGGCATTAGCGGGCGGTTAGTGGAGGACGACAGCAGCGAGGGAGAGGTCCCTCTGCTGACCAAGAGGTAACATTGTCAATGATAAGAATAATGACACTCCTACCTCATCCCGGGGTCCTCCGATGATTCCGGGGGCAGATTACTACAGTAAACAGGGGGCTAAAGGACTTGCTGAGATAGGTTGTTAGAACATTTTCATTGGCCAAATATTTTGAAAGTTTCCATAGTGAGAGAGGGTGTTTCAAAGAGAGATAAGGACTTGTAAGAATAGGTTGAGTGCTCTGTAATTTAAACCAGAATGCTCAAAGGTGCTGGACAACTTGAGAAAATCCCCACTTACTATTGTCCCATCTTTTGCTTTATGCCAATCTTTATTATTTATAGTCTCTTCCCTGCACTCTATAGGCTTATACCCAAATCTTTCCTAGCAAAGCCCACTAAAAAAGATACTTTGTTTAACCACAAGTAGCCAAGGTCATGTGTGTCATTGATTGGCCCTAGCACATGTCTCAGATGTTAAAGATTCAAACTATGATGGGTCGGGGAGGAACCCCGGGAGTGAACTGGAGGTCTAGAGTGTTTGTTATTTTCACAAGAAAATGCTGTGACATGTGAGGATTCCCCGTGATCTCCAGTAGAAGATCTTCAACAACAGGTTCTATTTTGTTCACATGCGTAGCCTTGGGCAGTCCAAGGATCCCAACATTACTTCTTTGTGACCTTCCCTCTAAGTCTTTATTCTTTACAATTGGTTTTGTAAAGTCTGATATCAATTTCCCTATGTGCAATTGAAACTGTCCCACTTTGTCCTTAGAACCTCGTATATGCTGTTCAGCTACTATCACATGACCAAACAATTTCTTCACCTGAGCGAAAGATGTCTCTACCTGACATTTTAGGGTATCCAACATTTGGCTCATTGAGTCTATATTTTCCTTCAAGGATTCCAGAAGCAGCATTGACTGGGAACAGTCATATGTCGGAGGACGCATTGTCTAAGTCTCCAAAGGTTGTTCCGCAGTTTTAGTCATAGTGTGATGTGTCTAGCCAACTATTTTAGTTTGATCCCTGTTGTTTCCCTTAGGATTACTTTCATTTGGCACACGTCTGAATGGCAAGGTCAACTTGAACCACTAATATGAGGATTTTATCTGGCTTCCCAAGATACAGGCCTTTGGAATCTAGATTACAATGGTGGTTTAATGGTTCTATGTAATAATGTCCCTGCAAAAATGTCCCCTGACAAAAAAGTCAACATTTTTTGCAGAGACATTATTAGATTGAACATGCGGGGGCCACCCCTGTGTGGGATGATTCAACCCACTTGTTGCTCTGCCATGCGGCATCACTGTGTTCTGATGGTGCCAGAAACATCCAAATGGCCGCAAAACCCTTGTGCACGCCAAAACCTTTGAAAATCGTGCTTTGCAAAACACAAAAAAAGATGGCTGCCCAATATGCCATGCATGTTGTCAGTGGTGGAATAGAGATCTCACTCCTGAAACATGTCACTGGGATCCACAGCATGTGAAGATGGAGTACAGAAGGAAAAGCAGTGCTTTGCCGAAGGAAACCCCAAAATCATGCTTTAAATCCTTTTTTCTTTGTTGCTGAAACTGCAGAATGTCAGTACAAAACACTCTCAAACATCCAAAATTCTTGCTGGGTGCTACAATTCACTTAGTACAAAAAAAACATCGTGAACTTACAATGTCCTGAAAAGCTGAAAGCATCAATGGATTTCCACAGCAAAAGTGGCTGAGTGGATCCGTCAAAATCTGGGTGCAGTACCCTCGGCTGCCTGAATGACAGTTGTCAGGGGCCTGCAGGATTAAAAATGTAAACATATATAAACTAAAATCAAATGTTTGCAAGCTAAAAGGCCTGTTATTGAGAGTAACCTATGTTGTAATTGTTTTGATTCCATGGTTTCCAGTATTTAGCTGTGATTTGATCCCACAGGTTTGTTGTATGCTAAGGGAAAATTCACCAGAATTAACAATTAAAATAAAGCTGGCTAAAGCTACCAAACTGGAATTACGGCCTCCCCCCTCCAGCACCCTCCACCAGGAAATCACACCTAAGTGATAATTATAGGGTGGGGAAGAACCTGGTCTGCAGTGGGGAAGGAAACAATGAACAGCTGCAAAGCAGGAAAGGCTAGGTGTGAGGACCATCGTAAAATGGCATCTGCCAAGAGAACAGGGAGGAGACTGCTCCTGAACTGCAGGGAGACAGAAGGAGGCAGAGACAAACAACCATCTGTGGCTAAACATTCACAAAGAACATTTTGTTTAAATACCTATAACTTGCCACTTAAAATTGTCAAAAACACAAAAATAACAGAATTGTAAATCTAATTTTTGGCTGCACGTTTCAAGAGGCAGCAAAATCGTGTGACATAATTTGGAGGGAAACAGCAGAAAATGTGATTTTACACCAAATGTATTTCTGCTAGAAGTATGAAACTGTATACACTTATGCCCACGTTATACGCACACACTTGTAGAAATTTGCTGATAAATGGGACATTGTGTTCCTGATGAAAAGGCCGAAATTCTGGGAAAAGCAGACACAAGATCCCACAGCTACGGGGTTTGGAGGAGTAGCTGCTGTACAAAATATGTAATCTATATATGTGGTTGTTATAGAGGTTGCATAGGTGTAAATATGTATTGTGTCAAAAGTAGATTTTGTGTTCAAGAGGCTAGGGGTGGATTCTAAGCCTCATAGACCCACACCATAAAGGTGACACCCTGTTTTTCTCCTCCTATCAAGGCAGAGAGGAGATTCTGACCAAATGCTGTCAAAGGGGCGAGCTTAGGCTAAACCAGCACACACATCCCCTTTAGCATGGCATAAATAGAGACAGCAGAGGGCAGATAAGGACAGACAGATTCACCCACTATCTGAATGCTGGCCGAGCACCCTGCTGCAGAACTTTCCATCTTCCTTGCTCCAGGCTCCAGAAACTTGGCAAAGTAGAACCCATTGTATAGCTGAACCAATTTCAGCTAGGCCTCAAAACCCCACAGACCTAAGGGGAACTAAAATACAGCCGGGCTGCGTTGTACTGATTGCCTGCTGAAATAATTCTCATCACAACCAAAAAGGGCAGATCGAAACCTGTCCTGTGCCGTGCTGTGACCAGAGTGCATTGCAGATCAGATCCAGTCCTGTGCCGTGCGGTGTCCAGAGTGCCTTGACGCTGCCCATATCCGATGTGCCCAGCAGTCTGTCCTGACCAGAATCCCTGACCAGAATCCTGACGGTTCCGTTTGAAACATATCTAGTAAGTATCTATAGATAGAACTGTATCACTAGCATATCTACCTTGCTTAGTCCAATCCCTATCTTAAATCCATCCTATCTTGTCTTCAGAACCTGCATTGTTAGGAGTACTTTTGAATTGCCTGAACTCTCTATCCAATCCCTCCTATCTTCCTCCTGTGTTAGTTTCGTTAAAACTATCTCTGCGCTGAACTTTTCTCATCTGAAGAAGGCGGAACCACTGCAGGCAGTCGCCCTGATCATGTGGCTGTGTTCCTGTGTGGTATTTGTTGTCTTCATAGTTATCCTCTAGTGTAAGAAATCCTTTTTGTCATTTTAAAAGCGCATTCCCGTTGTCCATTCTTGCACCCATCTCGAAAAAGCGTCCTCCACTAAAACGTCCAGAACTTCCTCAGTTTTTGTGCTAGAAACAAAATTCCAACTTCTGCTTGTAGCTAACACCCACAGCTTTAAATTGCATCTAAAACCGCATCCCAAATCCATACAGTTATCCGTATCCCGATTATCGCGCAGTGAAAAGTTTCCCGCTAATTTAGTTTTAGGGAAATTCTTACACGTGTAAAACAGCTTATGATTGCTCCCGACCTTAATTTTAAGATTTCAAATTGTTTCTTGGTATTAAATCATTGCTAGTGTTTGTGGGCAACTATCCAAAGCGGCTCCCATTAGAATTATAACAATTTCAGCAATTTAAACCATATTTAGTGTTTTTGCCCAATTCATTTTCCAGATAGTATCCTGAGCTGCAGAGCAGGTGAGAGCACTCCACCTGACCTCACCAGCCTAGGTGGGCCTCCATCTTGTGCCAGTAGCCCCCCTGCGCCCCTCGCTGCCCCGGACCCCCTTCCCTGCATCCACCCTCCTCCCGCCTCCCAACCTGCCCCAGCAGCCTGATTGGGCCTGAGCCTCCTGGTGCCTCCAGCCCACGGCCCGCAACACTTGCAGCCTGCACTCAGTATCCTGAGCTGCAGAGCAGGTGAGAGCACTTCACCTGACCCCCCCAGCCTAGGCGGGCCTCCATCTTGCGCCAGTAGCCCCCCTGCACCCCTCGCTGCCCCGAACCCTTTCCCTGCATCCACTTAGCCTGCTCCACCCTCCTCCCGCCTCCCAACCCGCCCCAGCAGTCTGATTGGGCTCGAGCCTCCTGGTGCCTCCAGCCCACGGCCTCCAACGCTCGCCGCCTGCACTCAGTATCCTGAGCTGCAGAGCAGGTGAGGGCACTCCACCTGACCCCCCCAGCCTAGGTGGGCCTCCATCTTGCGCCAGTAGCCCCCCTGTGCCCTTCGCGGCCCCGGGCCCCCTTCCCTGCATCCACTTCCCTGCTCCACTCTCCTCCCGCCTCCCAACCCGCCCCAGCAGCCCGATTGGTCAAGAGACTCCTGGTGCCTCCAGCCGACGGCCCGCAATGCTCGCCGCCTGCACTCAGTATCCTGAGCTGCAGAGCAGGTGAGAGCACTCCAACTGACCCCCCCAGCCTAGGTGGGCCTCCATCTTGCGCCAGTAGCCCCCATGCGCCCCTCTCTGCGCTGGACCCCCTTCCCTGCATCCACCTCCCTGCCCCACCCTCCTCCCGCCTCCCAACATGCCCCAGCAGCCTGATTGGGCCCGAGCCTCCTGGTGCCTCCAGCCCACGGCCTGCAACGCTCGCCTCCAGCCCACGGCGCAGACCCCCTTCCCTGCATCCACTTCCCTGCTCCATCCTCCTCCCGCCTCCCAACCCGCCCATCCCCACTCTGATTGGGCCTCGAGCCTCATCACTGGTCCTCCCAGGGCAGCCCCCTGCCCGGCAGCCCCCTGTGGCTGAGGGCCCCAAGACCTAGGAAGGCTCCAACAGAGGGGGCTCCAGGAATTGTCAGGAGGTGCCCGCATGGGAACCCAGTGGCCAGCCGTCAACCAGCAACTACAAGGACCAATAAGGTAGGGTGGCTTGGGTTGGGGAGACGTACAGCTCTAGCCCAGAATCCTGACCACTAGGCAAAACCAATGTTTAACAATGTGATCACCCCATTGCCCCAAATTGCATTGTGTGATCTACAAACTGCATTGATAGGCCTCTCTACCACTATACAGGTGTCTCAAACTTAGCAGGTGTCTCAAAGTTAGCAGGAGCTCTGAGCCCAAACTGCACTTTGTGTTATTCAGATCATATTGATATTCCTCTCTCCCATTATACAGATGTCTCAAACTTAGCAGGGCCTCTGTGCCCAAATTGCATTGTGTGATCTCCAAACTGCATTGATGGGCCTCTCTCCCACTGTACAGGTGTCTCAAAGTTAGCAGCGCCTCTGGGCCCAAAACTGCATTTTGTGTTATTCAGATCACATTGATTGGCCTCTCTCCCACTATACAGGTGTCTCAAACGTAGCGGGGCTTCTGGGCCCAAAACTGTATTTCGTGTTATTTAAATCACTTTGATAGGCCTCTCTCCCACTATACAGGTGTCTCTAACCTGGCGGGGCCTCTGTGCCCAAATTGCATTGTGTGATCTATAAACTGCATTGATAGGCCTCTCTCCCACTGTACAGGTGTCTCAAAGTTAGCAGGGCCTCTGGGCCCAAAACTGCATTTTGTGTTATTTAAATCACATTGATAGACCTCTTTCCTACTATACAGGTGTCTCAAGGTTAGCAGGGCCTCTAGGCCCAAAACTGCTTTTCGTGTTATTTTGATCACATTGATAGGCCTCTCCCCCACTATAAAGGTGTCTCAAACTTAGCGGGGCCTCTGTGCCCAAATTGCATTGTGTGATCCATAAACTGCCCTTATGGGCCTCTCTCCCACTGTACAGGTGTCTCAAAGTTAGCAGGGCCTCTGGGCCCAAAACTGCATTTTGTGTTATTTAAATCACATTGATAGACCTCTTTCCTACTATACAGGTGTCTCAAGGTTAGCAGGGCCTCTGGGCCCAAACTGCCTTTTGTGTTATTTAGATCACTTGAATAGGCCTCTCTCCCACTGTATAGGTGTAACAACTTACCAGATCGGCTGGGCCGAAACTGCATTTTTGAGATCCCCAAAGTGCATTGATAGGCCTCTCTTCCACTGTACAGGTGTCTGAAATCTAGCCTACTCTCAAATCTAGCACACTCGCAAATTTAGCTCACTCTCAAGTGAGACAGAACCAATCCACTGAATTACGGTGGAGTGTCACTTTGACTAGGGCCTCTCGCATCACAAGGCAAAAGTCCAAGTTGCGCCCGTCCAAGCCACTCTTCAACCAGCTGATACCCTTCCAAACCCACATAGCCTGCTCACCAGAGTGAACCACGTCAGGGAGACAGAGAGAAAAGAGAGCCACCGATAACACCCAAATGATTAACCCTTACCACCCCCCCTTCCATTCCTAGGACAGCGACTGAACGACTCGCCAACTTCAGCTGGAATACCACCTACAGACGGAGCCCAAACTAGTAGCGGACACCCCCTCACCTCCACACTACACCACAAGACAACAAGACCAAAGCAGAACCAACTAGACATCATCAAACAAAGACTAAACAACTCTCAAATCTTATAATGCCGCGCAAACGACCCATTGCAAGGAAAAGACGAAGAGAAGAAAGAACAGACACTCCAGAACAGCAACTAAGAACGACAACTATAGAACGGACCCCCACAGACCAGAACAGATATCGAAACAACACTGAGAGAAGAAACAAATCCCTCTACCTAACTCCATACCTCACTGACAACTGGCCACCACAGCAATCCAACCCAACGTTAGAAGCAGCAATATCAAACAACCTAACACAAGTAAGTAGAAGAAGGATGAACAAGACAAACAACAAACAGACAACCGACGCGATAACACCCCACATCACCAAAGCAAGAGGAACTTCCAATCAACAACCACAACTCCCGGAAGATGAACCCGATGAAAACAAAAATAATCCAAGACAGAACCTAGAAGAACTCTTCGAAGACGCTGACACCCCGAATCCCACAGCCCAACAAGAGATAGATAAGGAAGGAAACCTCAACACCGAGCAGAAGACGAACTCAACAAGAAAGCCCAAAAGAAACAACACCTCCAAACTTCACTGCAATCTAATAAATGCAAGACCCATGTCGAAACACTCAACAGAGATCTTCGACCTACTCGACGACAATGGCATTGACATCCTGTTCATCACAGAAACATGGCTGGATGACAACTACAAAATCGCACTCCAAAGCTGCCTTCCAACCAACTTCAAATGCCTGCAAATAAACAGAAAAAACAAAAAAGGAGGAGGCATCGCTATAGCATTCAAAGAACACTTGAAAATAAAAACTGACGAACCGCTCAACATCCTCAACTGCGAAACCATGGTAATACACCTAACCGCCAAACCCAAAAACCAACATCACATTCATCCTGGTATACAGACCGCCGGCATATGATGCAACATTCGTCGACAACTTCATAGAGACCATCACCAACTTAGCCATCAACCACGAACACCTAATCATCCTGGTAGACTTCAACAATAGGTTTGAAGACAGCCACGCCAACTCCCAAAACTCACTGACTGAACAACTCAGCACCATGAAACTACGACAGCTAGTCAAAGGAGCAACGCACTTGGCAGGACACACCCTAGATGCAATTTTCGCCAAAGAAAAACTCATCACCACGGCACCACCAATACAAATACTGTGGAGCGACCATCTCATCATCCCATTCGTGATCACTCTGCCTACTCAGGCCTACATCCAACATCCGAAACTCACAACCACCACAAAAAGAAACTGGAAACACGTCAAAGAAAGCAACCTACTCGAACAACTGGAATTAACCAAACCCTCAACTACAGAACTAGAGCTAGCTGACCTAGACGGGAAAGCAGAGATACTACACAAATGGACTGCAGATACAATAGACAAGATCATCCCAGAAAAACCGTTCACCCCATCACAAAAAAGAGCAATGGCAAAATGGTTCACCCCACTATTAAACGTCATGAAAAAGGAAAATAAGAAGATGGAATTGGAATGGAGGAAAGAATACAGCTCAGGGAAAAAAACACTGTATCAGAAACAAATCCGTGCATACAAGAAGGAAATTCAAAAGGCAAAGAGAAGACATTACGATGACAGAATCAACAACGCCACCAACACACAAAATGAAATGTTTATCATCATTGAAGAAATGAGAAACCCACCAGGCTGCGATAACACTCCAACCCCCTCAGAAGAACTATGCAAAGACCTAGCAGACCACTTCAAAAAAAAAATCAATGACATTCGACAAACCATAAAAAAGGGACCAACCACAACATACAATCCAACGAACCTAACACGGAACCACAGCACAAACTCCAAAGCTTTCCTGAAATATCAGCAGAGGCATTCGCAAAGCTGGTAAGACGAAGCAAGAAAGCAGGATCACACATGGACCCCTGTCCCCCAGACATCTACAGATCAATCCTAGCGCAAGGATCACCAGCAGAACACTACAGAAACCTTCTAAATCTATCACTGGCAACAGGGACTGTTCCGAGGATCTTCAAATCAGCATACATCAAACCACTCTTGAAAAACACAAGTGGTGACGTAGACAACTTTTCCAACTACAGGCCGATCTCTAACATCCCCTACCCAGCAAAACTTCTAGAAACCTACGTATACAAAATAACCCAAGAACACGTAGAAAAACACCACCTGCTGGACCAAGCTCAAGTCGGTTTCAGACCAGCAAGAGGAACGGAAACAGCACTACTATACATCTGGGACGACCTCAAAACTAACGCAGACTAAAACACTACCTCAGCCCTTATTCTGCTCGACCTCTCTGCAGCCTTTGACACAGTTAGCCATGACACCCTGACCAAAAGACTAGAAGACATAGGCATAACAGACACAGCACTACGCTGGACCAAATCATTCCTAGCAGACAGAACAGAAACCGTATGGATCAAACCTTTCAAATCCACACCACGAGTTAACGACTGTGGAGAGCCACAAGGATACTCACTATCTCCACTATAGTTCAACATCTATCAGACTCCGGTAATCAGAATCTTCAAAAAATACAACATTACATGTTACAACTACGCAATTGACACTCAAATCATCTACAAAATCAAAGACACCGATGCCGACCATTCGCCCCTGATCGACTGTCTAAAAGAAGTCTTCAACTGGATGGATGCCAACAACCTGAAAATCAACCCAGGAAAGACAGAAATAATGATCATATCCAAAGACCAAGAGAATGAAACCACCATCCCGTGGCCTACGGAAATGGGAAACGCACCAACTCCATCAGAGGTAGTAAAAAATCTGTGAGTCCTAATGGACAACACCCTAACCCTAGAACCACAAATAAATGCAACAGTGAAGAAATGCTTTTTCCTCCTCCATACGGCAAGAAGAATTCTACCTTTCCTCTCCTTCGCACACAAACCGCTCACTATCGTCGCCCTAATCATGTCAAAAAAAGACTATGCAAACAGCCTCTACCTCAGAATACCAGAATACTTCCTGAAGAAACTGCAACGGATCCAAAATGCAGCAGCAAGACTACTCCTCAAACTATCCAGGAGAGACCACATCACTCCAGCCCTAAAAACACTCCACTGGCTCCCAGTAAAACATTGCATAACCTTCAAAACAATGTTCATAACGCACAGGGCAATCGGCGGACAAGGAGCAGAATTCCTACAAAGCAAAATAACTGTTTACAAACCAACGTGACCCCTCCGATCAAGCAACGAAATCCACCTGGAACTCAAACCATACCTCAAGAAAAAACTTGGAGGCACCTCCTTCTACCACTTAGCCGCAAAAACCTGGAACAACATCCCAAAAGAAATAAGAAACACCGAAGATCACCTAAAATTCAGGAAATCGCTAAAAAAATGGCTCTTCAACACCACAGATTAAAAACTAAAAACGAAACAGGAAAAAGGATGACTAAACTAGAAAGGACACGGACAACCCCGAACCGGTATGGAAGCTCCCGCGGCACCTGAACGGGTGACACCGGATAGACCGGAACACAGGTGACACGCACAGAGACTGAGTCAACTAACCCAGCCAACCACACCAACACTTCCGGCCCTCCCGTTACCGCCAGGCACCACCGTGTTGTGGAATTGTCGAGATATTGGCAATCATCACACTACCTGAGATGTTGACATCAGCGGGTGCACTGGCCACAGGACCATGAAGGGAGGACAGGGGGGGCTATGAGGGAAAGTGATAGAGGTGGGGCGAGAGGAGTAGGGAACCTTGTTTGCCAGCCGGACCCAGATCAGGACAGAGGCGCATCAATGAAGACTACGCAAGCCGAGCACCTCAATTCAGGACAGAGATGCAAACTAGCCAACCCCACTAACAATTTCCTTTTCTGCATACACCTCTCAAACTCCAAACCAAAACACAACCAAAACCTACAGCACAACAAACCACACAAACTTCACTACATTGCAACAACAAAACAAAAACACACATAGACTCGCACAACAGTAGACGACGAATACCGGCCGCAAACACCCCAGGCCCAGCCAACAGACCCACCAGGCTGAGGCCGCCAACAGCACATCACTGCTCTCTTGCACTTTTCCTGCTTCGACCCACTAACTCACCCCCCCTCCTCTTTCAGAGCCACCAGAGCGCCAGAGGACCACTCTGGTGGTGATAGTGTGCGGTACAAATGTACTTTAACATTAACGTAACATAATTTAAAAGCCATTCAGACAGCTTGACAGTCAATTCTGCTTTCTCTTGTGTTTGCTGGGGGAAAGTGGGATTGTTATTTTGTTTGAATTTTGCCATTCCTGAATACCTGGTCTCGCCTCCTATCTCTTTGCATTGCCTATTTGGGGGTTGAAGGGTGTACAGGGGGGAACCTTTAACCACAGTGCTATTTGATCTACACACACACACACACACACACACACACACACACACAAAAGTATTATTTCTGTGCTGAATTGTTTTGCTCATTATTACTCCTTGTGTATTAAAGAGATTATTCACTGTTACATCACCCCATTGGTGATTGCTGAGTACGTATTAAAACATAGTGTGATTAAATTGTAAATACATCAATAAATATTTTAACTTTGCAAACCAGCCTGATTCGTGGTTCAGTGTGACCGGGCGGTTCCAGGAGAGGGACATGATATGAGTGGTACATTGTTCAGAATAAAGAACTTTTAGACAAAAATAAATAAGGATTTCAGTTGTGCATTACACGCTAGGCGTTGACTTGGGTTTGTGCCGGATTGAAATCACTTACAGCTTGGGGGCTCGTCACGAGGTCCTGAATTAGACATACCACTTGTGACAGTCTAACACAGCGTGCTAACTGAAGGGGTACGTACACCCTCTTGGGCTACCACACTGTGCTACACTGTAAAAACACCCTTCAAGAGAAATACTCAAAGGAGTTGAGCCTGTTTTGCAAAAGTAAAATAACCCGGAGATAAGTCAGAAGGAAATTAATATTTCCGGAATGGCAACCCCAGTGGAAATAAATATGTCAAAAGAACACCCACTGCACAAATTGTTTGTCAGGGGTGAATGGGTTGAGCAGGATGAGCATGTTTGGCTGCAGGAAATCAAACGACAAGCCACTGTTACAGAAATAGACATATGGCAGGACCAGGGTCCATTACACCAAGCACTTAGTGAACTGTATATGGCCCCAAGGGTAAAAGAAGAGCAATGTAAAATTGCCAAAATAGCGGCATACCTGTACCTCCACATTGGAGTAATACAGGAAAAATATGCCAAAAACCTAGAACTGGCAAAAAGGCAAGTACAATCCCTAGAGAAGACCCACACTGATCTGGACTCTGCAGAGCAAAGGCTACAAAAGAGCCAAGAATCAGAGAGAGAAACCAGACAGTACCTGACAAAAGTAAAAGAAGATCTGGATCTTCTGCAGCAAGAGAGGGTAGAGCAAGACACCAAATTACTGACACTGCAAAAAGAGTGCCAAGAAAGGTTGGGTCCTCTACTACACAGCCAACAAAAGCTGGAACAGCAATTAAATTACAATAGGGCCTGCACAGGGCAGATAATCGCCCTGGAAAATCAGATTGATGAGATAAAGGAGGAAAATAATAAATTAATTGTGAAGGAGCTCCACACTCAAACAGATTTTGATGAGGAGCGCCAGAAATGATGTGCCATTAGAAAACAAAGGGACGACCTGGCTGCACAGAGGGGTACTCTAATTCAGGGAAGGGACGCCTTAGGCCAGGAAGTCAGCCATTTAAAAACCAAGGTGGAAGAAAATCACCTGGCCCTTCAGGGACTGGGTGAACTCAAAATGGACTATGAAAAGCTGTTAGAGCACACCAGGAGGGTGGAAGATGCTCTGGCAAAGAATGACCAGGCCAGTAAGGACTGAACTCAGGAGGTGAGCCTCCTGCAGCAAAAATTGGCCAAATACTCCCAAATCAGACAGGAGGCACAGAGAGACAATGAGGCTCTCTGTGAGAAAAATGACAGGCTCCATAGACAAAAAGCCATGCAGATACAACTAATAGAGACCAGTAAGGCCTTAATAGAAGGACAAAAGGGTCAGATTCTTGCATGCCATCAGGGAGTAGGGGCTGAGAGAGATGAGGTCAGATGGGAGAGGGAAACCCCTGAGCATAACCTCAGTAACCCTGGCACCAGGGACTTTAATCTCTTAAATTCTATGGACTCTGCCACCCCATGTCCACTGGCTCACATGAACCAAGGGCCATGGGTATGGTGGACTTCAACCCAATGGGGAATATGGGGCTAATAGGTCAGCGCCTCCCAGAAATGGATGGGCGGGCATCTAGGTACAGGTTCCCAAGTGCTAGGGCCATCTCCTCTGAACAGGGAGACTCCAGTGAGGGGAGAATCAGAGAAATGGATCCTCAGAAATATAACTAATCAAGAGATCAGGCAGTGAAATTTGGTGGAGAATTCCATGAGACTAGGCCCACCAAGAGCATACTGAAAACCTCTTCCCAGCTGGGACAGTGTGGGGGGGTACTCAACCAATCTGGGGAGCAAGGAAGAGTCAGAAGACTCTTCTGAGCGCCACATGACCCAAGGAACTAGGCCCCAAATTCTGCCAGCCATTCCCAAGCATGCAGAATCCGGGAGAGTCTAGAAGACCAGACAGCCACCTCTGGTAGCAGTGCCTCTGAGTCAGAAGATGAGTGGACCAGGGTGACAAGAACTAAAAAGGCTAACAAAGTTAATAGGGCCTTACTCAAGGATCCCCTGAAACAAATAAAAGCTATTAGGAGCGTCATCATGCCCTACCACAAAAATGCCAAATATTCGGTTTGGGAGCATCTTGAATTATTTGAGCAGATGATGGAAACTTTCCATCTGAAGGACAGCCAAAGCTGTATTCAGTATACAAAGCTATCTGTATACCTGTATTTCATGTACCTATGTAACCAAGCTGAACATATCCTTATTGTTTGTGCCCTGATGCCCCTGGGTCTGGTGCGCTCTATAAATAAATAAAACAAACAAACAAACAAACATAAAGTGGACATTCTCTCCTGAGTACTCCAGCTTCTTTGCTGGGCTGAAGGATCAGAACCATTCCTGATGGTCCACCTATAGGGCGGCCATCCTGAAACATTTTTCCATTCATAGGAACCCTCAAGAGGCTTGCAAGGCAGCCTACAACTTACAATGTGGGGAAGACCAGGCCTCACAAGTATTTGTTCAGGAACTGAAATGCGCCTTTGCGCAGACAACTAAAAGGGTGCGCACTGACAGTAAGGAATTTGTGAACACCTTCTTTCATGCTCTCCCTAAGTATATTATGACCCAGCTAGTGAGGGACTTTCATGACAAAAGATCACTAGACTGGGTCATTGAACAAGCAACGTGCATCTATGAAGTACAGAAGCCGTTGGAAAGTAAAAATCTGGACAAAAGCCCCAAAACAACCAACACCCCTGCTGCTGCTAAGGTGGTGGAGGTGAAGGTTGCCCCCATTTTAGATCTGGAGATGGGGGGGCCTAAGAACCTTCCTGTGCAGAATCCAACCAACACCAAACCCAGAAGGCCCTTGGGCCAATCCCAAACAGGGAGCCACACTGGTAACCCCACAAATGGTACCCCTAACTCCCCTGACTACATCAGCCCATGGTACAAGGGAAATAGACCCATCCTGGGCTTTTTGTGGACTCCTCCAGCCCAAGGTGGGGGGGGTCCAACAGGAAACCCAGGAAACTTCCCTCCTCACTTTCCCCAGGAGGGCAGTAATTCCCCAAATACCGGACAAAATTTCTTTCCCCGGTACCTGCCAAACTTCAACCCCCAAAACAACCTATCCTTCTTTCCCCACTTTCCTGAGCCCAGACAGCCCAATCCAGAGAGAGAGGAGGCCAAGGGTGGAGGGGTACCCAAACTTTCCTAACCAGGGGTATTTTGCGAGAAGGGATAGTTACCTTTCCCAGGATCAACCCTGGAAGGTAGACCTTAGGACCCCAACCAGCCAGAGCGGGTGTCCCAACTAGAGCGCCAGGTCCAGAACATGGCACGGGATCTGTGTCGCATGCTGAGGGCTCAACAGAACCCTCCGATAAGCATGGCGGCTCACAATGCCTCAAATCCAGGGTCTGGTGCTCCAGAACAACGAAGGCCGAAGAACCCTGACAAACCACCGGTTCCCAGGGAGGAGGCACAAGGGGAAGGGGGTGAAAAGCCTTGGAGGAAGCTTCCTTCCCCACTTGTGAAAAGCCCCAGGAAAACCAGGAACTGGAACCAAAATCTCCCGCCCCGGAAGTCTGCAACCCAAGGAGCAGAGGGTGGGAAGGAGAAATAAAGAGCCCAAAAACACCCATTTTGTGGGGGAGGTGCAAATCTTCCAGTTTGAAGGAGAGGGGTCCTCAGAGGATCCTGGGAAAAGGATCTTCTCCTTCAGGGATGGGGGAACTCCTCCAAAAGAAAAAAGGGTCCCAAAGGATCCAAATCCAGACTGGGTAGATGTGGGGACCAAGTTAGAACTGCACATCATCAAACCACAGAATGACCAGCACGAAAATCCCCTGGTGCAAACCCATTCTGGGCACTGTCTCCAAAAAGGGGGGGTACAGCCCAGAATCAGAACCAGGGGAACCCATAACTTTCCCCATATCCAGCTATCACCTTTTTCTTACAGGTTCCCAAGATCCCAAACAAGACCCTGCCCAAATCACCTCTCTGTCAGTATCCAAAGCAAGGAAATTAACCCACCAGTTGACCAAAAATGTGCAATATCTTTGCCCCCTTGAGGAAAAGGAGGGAAGATTCTATGCCCCGGTCCAAATATGGGGGCAATGTACAATTTTGGCACTGGTGGACACTGGATCCCAAGCTACTCTTCTGTCGAAAAGGGCCTTTGATCAACTGAATTCGGGGAGGGGGAGAAATACCAAATTTCTCTCACCTCTCTTCCCGGACAACTTCAGAACTTCGACGGGAAGGAAATTCCTGTCGAGGGGACTTCGGATTTGGACATTAAAATTGGGCGACACAAGGTGAAGCACCCGGTCATAGTTGTGACTGCAGAGGGCACACCATGTTTACTAGGGAATGATATCCTGCGTAGATTATCTCCCCTCATAGATTGTGTAAACAAGGTCCTCTGGACCCAGACTAGCCGACCAATAAAATTGAAACATAGTGTCAACCATGTTAGTTTAAATGGCACATGCCACATGGTTGAACAAAAACCTGACCAAATAGAATTTCACTTCCAGAATAATCAAATCGCAGAAGTGACAGTAATTGCAGTAGGGCAACAAACTGGTGATGGGGGGGTCCTCACCATTTCTGAAAATCAACCTTCCTTCCAGTCTAAGGTGGCATTCCACACTGGAAGGAAACACTTTGAAATTCTATACAAATTCACAATCAGAAAATCCCATTCCAATAGTCCAAAAGGATGAGAAATCAGCTCAAAGCTTGGCTGATATTCAGAATATTGGAGAGCAGTTGTTCTTCCCTATTCAGTTAAATGAGGGGAAGGACTCTGTTCTCGCCCGAGTGTGTGTGAACAATGGTAAGAGCTTCATCAGCGAGGCCATGTTCCGCAAACTCCCAAAAGATCCAGCCATTCCTACATTTAAACTGTTAGACAAATGGGAAATGGACCTGGAAACCACCAATTCCAAACATCTCCTGCCTAGCAGGTGTATGCTCAAAATTTCCATAGGCAACAAGAGCATAGTCCATAATTGTTGGGTTGTGCAAGATGTCCCTGGAGCATTTTACTTAGGCAGCGACATTCTCAATCGCTTTGCCATTAGTTTGGACCTACTAAACTTCAAAGCTTGGTCCCGATTAGCGGGTAATCCCATGGATTTTGATGACCCAGAGAAAGCATTTCAGTCAGCACAACTGCTGCCATATGCAGTTGAAATTCAGATTGGAGAGGAAGTCACCATCCCAGAATTAAAAGAGGACAGAAACTGAAAAACCCTGATGCCTAAGTCCATCTCAATGCTCATTACCAACAGCAAGGGTTGGGGTAAACCCAACACCACTAGTCAACATAGAACACAACATCATTCCAATAGAGGTGGATAACAGCAACCTAAGGAGTATCACCCTGGGCGCAGGCACCATTATTGGAATGGCGGTTGATGACTGACATTTTTCCATAGAATTAGGTAACGAACTGTTAGGACCAATCCCCAAGGACTGTTTTGACAGTGATAGTGACGATTACGCAACACCAGACAGGATCTTCACCACGGCATGGGGGGAATTTCCTGGTGTACTCTTCCTGCCCTTACGGTAAGGAAGATGTGACCTGTGACTTCAGGTGGGAAGAGGTGATCTTCCAAGTCCACAAGGACTGCCTTCCCCACCTCAAGCCATCAGTCCAAATCAGCACTCTGACCAGGGACTTTTCCACCCAGCTGGACGAGGCCGCTGATATAGCCAAACCGGAAGTCTTTCCAGGCTTCAGGCAGATGGTTGAAGAGAGAGTCAACCTAGCTGATGCCTGTGAGACTCTGGAGCAAAAGCAAAAATTGAAACAAGTTTTCTTAGATTTTCAAGATCTCTTTGCGGTGGACTCATATGACTGTGGTCGCACCGACATCCACACAACAACAATTCCCACAGACCCTGGCATGACTCCAGTGTTTGTGAAGCAATATCGTTTGCCTCTCGCATCAATGGAGTCCCCTACTGAAATAATTAAGAACCTTGAGTCCTGTGGCATAATTAGTCCAGTCCACAGCACCTTAAATAATCCGGTGCTGGGGATTTTTAAACCTAACGGCAAGTGGAGACTCTGTGCTGACCTAAGGGAGCTCAACAAATGGGTACATACTTCCCGATGGCCTCTTCCCTACATTGACGAAGGGCTGGCCCAGATCCAGGGGTCGAAGGTATTCACTGCAATTGACCTGACCAATGGGTACTGGACTATACCTGTCAGTAGGGAGGCCCAATACAAGCTAGCCTTTACTTTCGGGGGGAAGCAGTACACTTGGACCCAGACTCCCTTCAGAAACATCAACTTCGGCAATGAATTTAACATCTTTCTACACAAGGCCATGCCCGACTTGGGTGAGAGTGGTAACCTGGCCTATGTAGATGATGTTCTAGCCAAAAGCTCAACTGTGGAGGAACACATAGTGGAGATCCGTTATGGCCTGACATAGTTGAGGGCTGCCGGAGCAAAACTCTGCTTTCAAAAGGCACAATGGTGCAGAACCCGTGTCAATTTCTTGGGGCATGAGGTCACTCCTCAGGGTCTCTGTCCCCAGGAAAAGAAAGTGGAAGCACTCCAGAAAATAAAAGATCCCACAACTCTGCTGGAACTAAGGAGCCTCCTTGGACTAACTAATTATAATAGAAAGTTCATTGAGGATTACGCAGAGATCACAAGACCCCTGATCCATCTTTTGAAGGGGGGAGTCAAGTGGGAGTGGGGTCCAGAACAAGCCGAGGCAGTAAGACAACTCAAAAGAAGCCTCTCACAAGCGCCTTGCTAGCTTACCCTGTAAAACACAAGGAGTTATTCTTGGAGGCAGGGTTCTCAAATACATGCTTGACTGCAGTATTATATCAAAAGCATGACAAGGTCAATAAAGTAATCTCCTATGCCAGTAATACTTTATCCTCTGTAGAGGAAAAATTCAACGATTGTGAGAAGGCACTCCTGGCAACGGTGTGGGCATTGAAGAACTACCGCCCGTTTATCTAGGGGGAACACATCATAGTGGATACTCCGCACCAACCTTTGCAATATCTTCAAAGTGAAAGAATCCGGCCGGAAATGTGAGTAATTCCCGAATTACTTACTGGATTCTGTCAATGCAAGGCTTTCCTGTGGAGGTCAGATATGGCCAAAACAAGAAGAGTCCCCTCGCGCAAGGTCTGGCTGACTTGCATAATTGTGCCAGAGAAAACTATCTCGAGGACGAAAGTCTTAAAATCAAGGACAACATGGAGGCCTACCTTAATTCCCCACACAAAGTCTATGATGAAGACCAGTGTGAGGAAATGCCCACTGTCTATGTGGAAGGGTGCTCCTACCATGTTGACAACAACGGGGAAAAGGAACTTGTGGCCGGCGTAGGGAATGCATGGGTGAATGATGCCCCATAACTCTCTGCTGGGTACAAAATCGGTCCCCTAAGTAGTCAAGTGGCAGAGCTGATGGCTGTGCATCAAGTCATCCTCACTGCTGTCCAACAGCAACTCCACGAACTGGTCATAATAAGTGATTCGGATTATGTACGGAATGGGCCTTTGGAGCACCTAGTTAACTGGAAAACCAGAGGCATGCTATGTGCTAATAATAAACCTTAAAAACATGGGAAATTAATACAAAATATTGATGATCTGGTCACCTTGAATGGGATGACCATCTACTGGAAAAAGATCAAGGGTCATTCTAAAGTAGAGGGACCAGACAAAACTGGAAATGACCTAGCTGATCAGCTGGCCAAAACCGGAGCCATCCAAGGGGATCTACTTGAGATCGAGTCCCTATTGGGGGAAATCCAGGTCACTGCTATCACTAGGTCCCAGACAAATGCTCACAATGAACGATCAACTGCACAATGGAGTAAGGAGGCCCCAGATGCTGATTTGATTATAGCTCAAAAAGGGGATCCAATAATTGGTAAGTTTTATCAACACATTGAGGACCCTGAGAACTTTCCCCTGACGGATACTGATTACATTAGGAAAGAGGACCTCGGAGTGTTGATGAAATGTCCAAATATTTTCCGAATCCAAGATGGTTTGTTGGTGAGGAGATCCATAGCTGGCCATGATCAGTGGGTGGTCCCCACCTCATTCCGAAGCCTGATGCTAAGTCATGCCCATGATGCAGCCACAGCCGGTCATCGGGGTTTCATACGACGCTAGAAATCTTGCGAGATATTGCATACTGGCCACACATGGGGCAGGACCTCGACCAATACTTTTAAGGGGTGTCTTGTGTGTGCACAATTTCAGCCAACATCACACACACCGTGCTCCCCTCCAAATGAGGGGGATGACACTGCCTTGGTCAGATTTCATCGGGCCCGTTATTCGCTCCTCTAGGGGGAACAAGTACATGTTGACCGTAACATGCTTGTTCACTAAATGGGTGGAATGTCTTCCGGCCCCAAATTGCAAGGCAGAAACAGCAGCTGCCCTGATGATCAATCACATATTCTCGCATTTTAGACTACCCCAAAGTGTAAAAGCAAGGAAATATCGATGTTGAGTACCACAAAAGGAAATACACCAAACACGGGCTATAAAGATTAACAGATCTTTAATACTGCACAGTTAGAAAGAAATACAGATCTGATACAGATAGCTATCTGGCTCTCGACACCCCGCAATGGGTATCAGCCCGTCAGAGTGGGGAGGGAGAGGTACTGGACGTCGAAACAGTCGCGTTATTTATACATATCTTGCAATATTGTCCAGCCCTTCTACAGGTTAATAATCTGCGGTCTAGAGTTCATGCCGAGTTCACATATAGCTCACACAATAATATGCACATGGATTACATTTCCAACAAGTTACAATGACAAAGTGTATTCCTGGATTTAACAATAAGCCTTAGCACATGTCCCTTCACAATATAGTTCTGCCAGTGTCCACGCTCAACATTTGCACAGTATTGTCTTCGATGTGTATTTGTGGATGAGCCTTGTTAGTACAGACAATCCTTAGACCACAAGTCATGCTTGGGACAAGGTCTCATTACCTAGTCTAAACATTCAGCCCTCGGACAGTTTAACCATTAAAAAGGTGTAAAGGTCGGGAAGGCTTGGTTACAAGTTGGAAACACAGACCACCATTTTAGAACAGAGAATCACATACAAACAGAAATCAAAATGGCGGATGATCCTAAAATGGCGGCGAAGTCGATCTAAAATTGGAACTTTGCAACGCGGTTTTCTTCGCAGAGCGACTAGGCTTAGGCCAAAATATATCGGAAGGAGGGGCAATATGATTTCCCGTTTAACAAACCCTCCTTTTGGCCCAAGCCAAGCGCTAAACTATTATTAGTCACTTTACAAGTAACTCCACGTCTCAATGTCCATACAACCTGAATCGGAGATATCGATCGCCATAAGGTCTGTGACAGAAATTTCTTTCAACACAAATTCATTGGTCATTCTTTCTGGTGCGCGTACCTTTTGTCCTAATGTTTCCATAGTCTGTGCACAACATCCTCCTAATACTGAACATATGGCAGGAAGACATTGTATACAGCAACAGCAGAACAACAGAAACCCAGAATAATCAATAAGACTGAAAGTAGCTTCCATCCCCAAGATCGTAAGAAGTCCCAGAACCAAGCGCTAAGATTCCAATTTCCCTCAGGAATTCTTTATAGCCTTAAAGATGGTTGGGGAGGAATCTGGTATGAAAACGCAACAAGTGGACCCCACTAATTTGCATACTCCACCACGCTCGGCCATGATGACGTCTAATGCCATCCGGTTCTGTAGTGCCACTAACCTTATCACTTTCTGTTCAAGAGTCATGTTATAGAGTATGTCAGTGGTCCGGTTGATGGTTCTCTCCAGTACTCTCGCTAGTCTCCTAATATCCTCGGAATTTAGCATTTGCCCCCAAAAAGGTACGAAGGATTTTGCTACATCACCCAGAACTTGTGATGAAGTATCGCCATTCTCATCCTGCCTTGGACAAGCCTTAGAGATTTCTGTGGTACTTGCTACTTGCTACTTGCTGGTAATAGAATTCCTAAATAACGGGTTCCCTCCCAATCCCTAGGTAGCCAAGGGAAAGCTTCATTACTGCAATCGAAGTAGACAGGTTCACCTACATACAAAGGTCTGTCCTCACTGGTCAAGTTCGCAACATTGGTGCAACCCTTGAAATCACCCATTGACTGAGTACCATTCCTTTGTATGCAGAAAGAAACTGAGTCGGGACTATGGTTAACAGTGTAGGAAGGTGGCGTGGCATCCCTATTGCTTATAGGAGCCATCTTGAAAGAGATCAGAGATTGAAAAGGTCGAGACAGTCTATCAGAAGGCCTAATAGAAGCAACATTAAACTTGCTCCCATTTGCGAAAAGTGAGCATCCCATGGGCATTAAAACTTGTCTTTCAAATTCGTTCAAATTTGTCCATCAAAGTTCCTCGAGATGCAATCATTCCATCGGCCAAAGAACAGTGCCCTTAGAGGAGCATAACATGCAGTGGTCAGAGGCAAAGGATGAATATACCAGCCCAACCCCTTGTCTCCATGTTGCGGTAAATGAGAGCATACCCAGCAATTACACTTGTTCAAAATGGCATGCGTTGCATTCATTATAAGCAGTAGTGTGTTATTTTGGTAGCTCTGTCTGTGTTGAGAGTCTATAGGAGATAGAGTGTGCAGATGCACAAAAGGTGTAGATACAGTGGGTACATTTTCAGTAGGCAAAAGAGTTTCGAGAGGACGTACTTCTTCCATGTACCAAAATCCCAAAGCAATTACTATTGTGAAACCGGTTAACATGATTACACAAAAGCAATACGTTTTAAAAGACCATGTATTTGATTGTCCATTGTCTATACTGGCCACACAATTACTTATTTTTTCCCTACGGGTGGAGGCAGTAGCAGAAAAACGAAAAACGCTGGGGTTCATTTGCTGGCGATCTCCTGATCGCGGGTTTTCTATCCCTAGTCAACAATCTTCCTTTGTATGCAAAAAACAGGGCAAAAGACGAGCCCTATGATGATTTTCCTGGTGGCACAGCCGAACCGTGCGGTAAGTCTAGCTCTGAGGACGCACATTGTACCTTGCGACTCCTAGTACAGTGTGATCTGCAAACAACGTGTCGTTGCTTCATGATGGAAGAGGTGAATTTGCAACAGAACAGTGGTGAAAAAGGATCTGGATGAGAGCGTGTGGTGATGAAGCGGCTGTTTCCCCAGGCCCCACGGGCTCAGGGAGTGTCTCCGAAGCACTCTCAGTACTGCTCAATGGTGAGTGATCGTTGGGAGCAGAGCAGGTAAGATTTTCCGTATCTTCTGTATCGTGTGGCAAAGGGAAGGGAATCCTCTTGACATGCGATGCATGTATCCAGTGCCTCTTTCCTTCCACCCTGATAGCAGTCTGTGTGGCCAGGAGAACCTGGTGCGGGCCTCTCCAGCGGGGTGCAAGACAGGATGTTCGTTCAAACGCTTACACGAGCACCCACTGCCCAGGTTGGATGCTGTGACCCGGCCCCTCGTACTTTACTGGAAGGGCTTCTCGCACCTGTTGATAAATGAAATACAGATTTTTAGTTAACCGGTCACAGTAGTCAGAAAGAAGTACATGTTCAATGTCCCTCAGGGCCCGGGGCTTTGGGACATTGCAAATGTTAGCTGGCCTACCCATGACCACCTCATAGGGGGAGAGCCCAGTCTTAGTCTGTGGGGTGGTGCGCATAGACAATAACACTATCGGTAAGGCGTCCGACCATTTCAATTTGGTGCCGGCACACGTCTTAGTGAGATTTTTGTTTCAAAATTCCATTATGTCTCTCTACCAATCCAGCACTCTGAGCATGTCTAGCCGAATGGAACTGTTTATCGATCTGTAATCCCAAGCATATCTGCAGAATTACAGCAGCGATAAAATGCAGACCATTGTCCGACCAGATGACCCTTGGCAAACCAAACCTAGGAAAATATTCCTTAACCATGGTTTTCGCCGTTGTCATTGCTGTGGCATCTTTCACAGGAAAGGCTTCAACCCATTTACTAAAGGTGCAAATAACAACCAAGACGTACTTAAAATTATTACAATGCTTCATTACAATGAAATCAAAGTGGATAACTTCGAAAGGGACAGAAGGTGGACCAAAACTACGCCTTGGTGTCGATGTGCCCTTTCCCATATTATGCTGTAGACAGATCATGCAAATTTGGACAAAGCGCTCAGCTGTTTTTGAGATTTTATTGTTCACCCAGATATTTTCTAACATCTTGCAAACTTTCCTTGCACAGATGTGGGTGGGCCCATGAGCAATTGCGACCATCATAGTAATGTACGCATCTGGCAGCATCCATTTTCCCTCCAACTTATCCACCCAACACCCGTCATCATCCAACTTCGCCAAACCCTCAGCCCATTGCTTAGTTTCTTCTAACATGGCATCGGCTTGGATGTCCTTTACAGATTAAATACCCTCATCAATGGTACAAACGTTTGTGGCTTCCCTTGCAGTGTACATTTCTGAATAGAGATCAATGGCAGTTTGTTTGGCTATCTGGTCAGCAAAAGCGTTCCCTTTTCCTACATCATTTATGATTTTCTGATGCGTTGCACATTTCATAATCGCTAACTGAGTGGGAAGTGCAAGCGCTGAAAATAACCGTACTATCAAGGAGCCATGATGAATCTTCGTTCCATGTGAGGTCAAGAACCCTCGTTCTGCCCAAAGTCTACCGAAATTGTGAACTACCCCAAAAGCATACTGACTATCAGTATATATGTTTACTCTAAGCCCTTCGGAAAGTTCACAAGCTTGAGTCAGTGCAATAATCTCTGCGGCCTGCTCTGAGTTATGCAAAATTCTTTTGGTTTCCACAATCGTGCTTAGTGTGGTGATGGCATAAGCAGCCGTGATGTACCATCCGGAAGTTTGAAACAGGAGCCATCACAAAACAGCTCCCCTTGTGGGTCATTCAAAGGTGCATCTTTCAGGTCGATCCTGCCTTCAGTCTCTTGCTCTGTGGTGTAAAGGCAGTCATGTGACATTTCGTCACTGCAAGCAGTATCTTGCGGAAAAGGTAATAGTCTAGCCGGATTCAATGCACACCACCTCTGAATTTTAATGTGCGGTGCAAACAAGATCAAGTCGTATCTCGTTAATCGTGAGTTGTTGCGTTTGTGTTCTGTTTAATAGAACATCTACAGAGTGAGGTACCAACAAGGTTAAAGCATGGCCTAGGACCATACCCTCGCTCTGTTTTACAGACGCAGCAGCGACAGCTCTCAAACATCTTTTCAAAGCGCATGCAATAGGATCAAGGGCGGAGAAAAGTAGCCGCACGGCCTATTCTTCCCTCCATGTTCCTGCGTTAATACAGCCAAAGCACATCCATCACGTTCATGCACATACAATTCGATGGCCTTTTCATAATTTGGTGTGCCCAAAACTTATGCTGAACACAGTGCAGTCTTGAGCAGATAAAACGCTTTCTGGTGTTCCAAGTTCCACGGCAATGGCAAAGAAATGCCCTTCTTTGTCAAAGCCAACATTGGTGTAATCACTAAGGAAAAATTCGGGATCCACTGCCTACAGTAAGAAGCCATTCCTATCAAGGCTCTGACTTCCTTCTGTGTATTTGGGACAGACATGTTAGAAATGATTTTAATCCGCTCAGGTGTCAACCTTCTTCCCGCCTTTGACAGGAGATAGCCTAAATAGGTGACCTCCTGTCGACAATATTGAAACTTTTTGAGTGAAGCTTTATGTCCATGTTTTGCTAGGTGAATAAGCAACAACACAGTGCCCTCCTTACAGGCACTTTCTGAAGCAGTAGCTAAAAGAAGATCATCAACGTACTGAAGCAATGTACAAGTGGTAGGCAACTCGAGTGTATCAAGCTGCTCTTTCAAAACCCTACTATAAATGCTCAGACTTTCTGTGTACCCCTGTGGCGCACGGGTGTATGTAAACAAGCGTCCCCCTAAGGTGAACGCGAACAAGTACCTGCTATCCTTGTGTATAGGAGTGCTAAAGAAAGCATTCTTAAGATCTACAACACTAAAGTGAGTAGCCGAAACTGCGATCAGTGTTAGTATCGTCGTTACATCAGGCACAATAGGAAATTGTGGAGCAACAATCTTATTGATGGCATGATGAAACGAAAAGGAATTGCATTATCACCTTTCTTAAACACAGGCAAAATCGGACTATTGCACAAACTACCTGCAATTTCCTCAATTACCCCACGGTGTACAAAATCAGAAACTATATACTTCAAAGCTTGCTCACCATCAACCAAAATCTTATACTGAGGAATACGTGGCACCCCGTGTTTTAAGATGATTTTAACAGGCTCAATTTGTAGAACACCGACATCATTGTCGTCAATTGCCCATAAACACTCTGGAACATCACTAAATTCCGGTGGCAAAGCTCTAGTCATGAACTGAGAGACAGAAAGTTGCGGTGGTGAAATCAGCAAACGCACTCCATCCGAAGAACAATGAATTAGCGCATTTAATTATTTCAACAGATTCAACCCCAACAAATTCTCTCCACAGTTCGTTGTCAAAAGAAACGGACAGTGATCCGTGAATGGACCCAGTGTAATCGGTACCAGGCGAAGAAACTGGACAAACTACTGGTGTACCAGAAAACCCTACAAAGACATTAGTTTGCCCTGACAGTGGAATGTTTGGAACACGTGAATGGTCAATGGAACACTTCTGTGCTCCTGTATCTATCAAGAATAGGTGTTTCCTATTTCCCACTATCATTTCAACGTAGGGACCTTTCTGATTAACGGGAATAGGCGTTGGATCCAAACCCTACTTTGGGCAATCCTAGCGAAACAAAATGTCATCAAAAGGAAGGTCTTCAGAGAGATATGCAGCAGAAGTATGATCAAAAACGTTTCTATTATCCACACTAGGTGACTGATTATCTTGTGAAAAAGACTGCAAAATTGTGAGGAAACTGGCTTCTACCAGGACCCCCTGCACTAGGACGGCCTCTGGATCGTCTACCCATGTTACCAAATGTGTTATTCGACCTCTGCTGGAGGATCGGGCATTGTGCTCGCCAATGACCCTCTTGTCTACAATAAGCACATTGGTTTGCGTGTACAGGACCCAATGGCCCATTACCCTGTGGAGCATACTGTCCCCTAAACTGTGTACTACCCCCTTTAGGACCTCTAACAATCTGTTGCAATAGAACTTTAGTTTTCAGGTCTCCCTTTCTCTTTTCGATTCTCTCTTTTTCATTATTGACTCGGTTTTCATAGTACTGAGCCATATGCAATACTTCAGACTGAGACTTAGCTTGCCAAGCGCTCTCAGAGGTCGTAATTTGCGACTGGATGTCAGATAACAATCCACGCACAAATTTGTCTACAAATAGTCGTTTTCCAGACTCTGTGCTCAAATCTTGTCCACTAAAATCTGAAAACACTTGTTCAAATTGATTAAAGAATTCGGTAGCACCCTCAGACTTTCCTTGGACACAAGCAGTAAATTTGTCCCAGACAATCCTTCTCTCAGGGATTATAGCTTTTTGTTTCATCACTATTCTATCAGGTAAAGTCAGTATTACCTGTGGTGGTCTCTCGCCAGCTGGTCTAGCTCTATCTTGTCTAACCATATTATCCCATGTGTCCCCAAACCCTGCTGCATCGTCTACAGTCCTAATCTGTTTCCACAAATCAATGGGTAGGAGCACGGGAAATAACAAATCTACATCACTCAGAGTAAATACTGACGACCGCAAGACAGATTCTATCTCTTCATAGAACCCTGTTGGATTATTTCTAATATCTGGGATGGATTGTCTGATGGTGTTCACTTCCTGTCTTGAGAACGGGACGTGAACAAACTGTGATACATAATGAGCAGAAATATCATAGGCAGCAGTACCTGCTGCGGCATTAGCTGGAACCTCAACTTTTGGGACAAATGTCGGAGGAACCTCTCTCATAGGCAACTGAGAGATAGGAAACTCCGAAAGCTTACTGAGCAACAGAGCTAAATCGAGCACTAAAGCAGCTGAAGGAGTGTCAGACAAAAAAGCTCTCTTATAAATATTCAATAATTCTGCGGGACAACAAATCTTTCTTTTTATACATTCATCCTGCAGGTATTCTACCATAACCTGTATCACTTTCCTCTGCATTTCTGGCGTGTACTGACTATACGTGTCATATACTTCTACGGGAGATATCGACATGTCTGAAATCCATCTAATCGCATCTTTTCTGCAAATTCGTGTTTCCTCACTCATCGACTTACAAAGAGGAAGGAACCGTTTCTGTGCAAAAATAGCACTCAAACTATCACCATCAGTTTCTTAATTCCGTAACCTTTCTAACTCCCTTCTACACTCAAAAACCCTCTCGACGTGCTCATGTACTTTCTCCGCAGTATCTCTTGAATATGCTAAAACATTCAAATCCCTCAACCCTTGTGGGAGACCTACATCATCCAGTCTGTTCCACATTACAGATAAATAAATTCCCAGCCCTTCGATAAAAACATTTTTCTCAGGAAATCTTTCTAGATTAGAGAGTGTGGCAAAAACATCAGATTGTTCACCCTTCTCCATGCATTGTCTAGCCCATGCAGTCAAATCGCGCTTTCTCTGTTTAGACACAGTATTACGAGTTACAATCTTTGATTCCGCTCCCTTATCAACTACAAGTGGAACAGAATCACTCGGAAGAGGAAGAGTAGGCAAATCTTGTTCAATCGGTAACAAAGGTGCTATCACTGGTGCAGAAGACAAATCTACCAGACCCGTAACAGTAGGCAAAGGCAGAAGTGCAGGTGGAGGAGCAACGATAGGAGGAGGAACAACAACCGGAGGAAGAGGAGCAATAGGAGGAACGATAGGAGGAGCAGGAATTACTACGGGAGGAGGAATGACAGCAGGAAGAGGTAAAGCAACAGGAATCGGTACATACGGAGGTGGAGCAGTGGCACCAGGCCTTCATTCATTTAGAAGCTTGTCAATTAATTAATCAGATACATGAAAATCTTTAGACAGACATATTTTCTGAATACCAAGTTGAAAAGCTCTATCCATATTTCTAACTGACTCTGACTGTTTACTTTGATCAAACAACAACGCTTTTTCGGCGCTGGACATATGTCGGCGCGCATGTTTCTCTCTACTTTTAAGTTGCTGCATAGCTTCTTTCTTCCAATTTTGTAATACATCAAATGCTGCAGGTCTCACTTTTTTCTTCAACAATATAGACTCTAAACATTCTATACGAGGAATCTCAAAGCTACCTTTGGTTGGCCACTGAAGTTCAGAAGCATGTCTAATTTGTCTGTGCCAAATATCATTAAACACTACACTACCAATGCCATGCTTACAGTACACAGTACAAGCCGGCGACCCCTCCTGTGGCCCCGGACGGCTAAATTCGAAAGATTGTCTGTCTCTGCGGAAAAATGCCCTAAAGCAGACAGACAATTTCTCAGGCATATCAGATTCCTGGTGTTACCTGGTCAATAATTGTGCTCGGGAGTACAATATGCCAAATAAATTATCAGGATACTTAAGAATCGGGTCACAACTCACCTGATCAAAGAACTAAAGGAGGTCCGATCGGATTACTAAGGACAACTAAGGACCCTCGTGGTTGGTGATTTTGGCAAAACTGCCCGCCTCAATATATGGACCCTCGTCAAGATGCTGTCTCGGACCGTGGGCTCACCGTCCAGGGATCGGGTCATGCAGTTCTGTTGAGATATCGCGTCTCATCCAAGAAGGGGCCCCCTTTCTTACCGTCCGATCGCAGTCCGATAGCCGCGTCAACACTTCAAATAGATGGCATCAATCTTGAGGGTCCCTATCCGGGCGCCATCTGTAAAAGCAAGGAAATATCGAGGCTGAGTACCACAAAAGGAAATACACCAAACACGGGCTATAAAGATTCACAGATCTTTAATACTGCGCAGTTACAAAGAAACACAGATCTGATACAGATAGCTATCTGGCTCTCGACACCCCACAATGAGTATCAGCCCGTCAGAGTGGGGAGGGAGAGGTACTGGGCATCTAAACAGTTGCATTATTTATACATATCTTGCAATATTGTCCAGCCCTTCTACAGGTTAATAATCTGCGGTCTAGAGTTCGTGCCGAGTTCACATATAGCTCACACAGTAATATGCTCATGGATTACATTGGTTTGCATTTCCAACAAGTTACAATGACAAAGTGTATTCCTGGATTTAACAATAAGCCATGTAGTTCTGCCAGTGTCCACGCTCAACATTTGCACAGTATTGTTTCGATGTGTATTTGTGGATGAGGCTTGTTAGTACAGACAATCCGTAGACCACAAGTCATGCTTGGGACAAGGTCTCATTACCTAGTTTAAACATTTGGCCCTCTGACAGTTTAACCATTAACAAGGTGTGAAGGTCGGGAAGGCTCGGATACAAGTTGGAAACACAGTCCACCATTTTAGAACATTGAATCACATACAAATAGAAATCAAAATAGCGGATGATCCTAAAATGGCGGCGAAGTCGATCTAAAATGGGAACTTTGGACGCGGTTTTCTTTGCAGAGCGACTAGACTTAGGCCAATATATATCAGAAGGAGGCACAATATGATTTCCCGTTTAACAAAAGGATTGAGTCAGACCGAGGTAGCCACTTCACTAGCGATGTGATGACAAAGATGTGGGAGATACTGGGGGTCAAAAGAAAACTACACATTGCCTACCGGCAGCCTCTGGTGGTGGAGTTGAGAGATACAGCAAGACAATTGTCAGCATATTAAAAAGGTTTTTGGGAGATTCTGGCCCAAGTTGGGACAATGAATTACCTCTTGTCTTGATGGCCATCAGATCTACCCCTTCTTCTGAAACCAAAATGTCTCTGTTTGAGCTGATGACTGGACGAAGGATGGTGCTTCCCCAGCACCTGCTCTACAAAACCGAAGAGCAGACCTTGATAAATGCCTCCACAACTCATGAGTATGTTGAGAATCTGAGAAAACACCTTCAACATGCTTTTGCCTATGCTTAGCGGAATCTAGAAAGATCTGCAGACAGTATGAAGACCCACTATGACCTCAAGACAACTAAAAAAGAATACTAAGTCGGAGACCGGGTCTACTTGTACAATTTCCAAACGAGCCAAGCCAAACAGTGCAAATTCCTCCCCAGTTGCCGGGGTCCTTTTGAAATTGTAGACAGAATCTCACCAGTTGCCTAGAAAATTCGAATTCCCAAGGGCAGTTTGGCAGAAGGGGAAGACAAGTGGGTCCACATAAATCAGCTTAAGAGTTGCCATCCCAGGCATACTCTGCAGGGAAATAGAGGAGCCAACCGGAAACCCAGAGGGGAACATTCCGGATACCTAAAACCATTCCAACTGTTAAAATCATTAGGAACTACAGGCGGGGAATATTGTAAATTGTATTCAATGTATGCATCTACCCCACTAAATGAATAGTAGTGGGGAAGTTTCCATAACCATGCTCTGTTCTGTCTCATAGCACTGAAACCAAGGATTCGAAGTACCAAGGAGGACCACTCGGGGACCGGGAGGAAAGACCCAAGGGGCCCGGAGTATCGCTCCATACTCCCATCCAGGACCGGCGAGGAGAGCATGTCGATCCAGCACTGATGGGAGAAGCAGATGACTTTTTCCACCTGGACCAAAGAAAGAAAGAACATCCCAATCTCCCGACTTCCCCTTGATGGGCGCTCAAACTCAAGTCGTGAGTGGGGGCTCTGTGGGATGATTCAACCCACTTGTTGCTCTCCAAATGGCCGCAAAACCTTTGTGCGCACCAAAACCTTTGAAAATCGCGCTTTGCAAAACAAAAAAAGATGGCTGCCCAATATGCCATGCATGTTGTCAGTGGTGGAACAGAGATCTCACTCCTGAAAAATGTCACTTGGATCCACAACATGTGAAGATGGAGTACAGAAAGAAAAGCAGTGCTTTGCCAAAGGAAACCCCAAAATCTTGCTTTAAATCCTGTTTTCTTTGTTGCTGAAACTGCAGAATGTCGGTACAAAACACCCTCCAAAATTCTTGCTTGGTGCTCCAATTCACTTAGTGCAAGAAACCATTGTGAACTTACAATGTCCTGAAAAGCTGAAAGCATCAAGGGATTTCCACAGCAAAAGTGGCTCTGTGGATCTGTCAAAATCTGGGCGCAGTACCCTTGGCCGCCTGAATGACAGCTGTCAGGGGCCTGCAGAATTAAAACTTTAAACATGTGTGAACTAAAATCAAATGTTTGCAAGCTAAGAGGCCTGTTATTGAGAGTAACCTATGTTGTAATTGTTTTGATTCCATGGTTTAAAATCTTGAAGTGTTTAGCTGTGATTTGATCCCACAAGTTTGTTGTATGCTAAGGGAAAATTCAACAGAATTAACAATTAAAATAAAGCTGGCTAAAGCTACCAAACTGGAATTACAGCTTTCCTCAAAGAGGCAAGGCCTCCCCCTCCAGCTCCCTCCACCAGGAAATCACACCTAAGTGATAATTATAGGGTAGGGGAAGAACCTCGTCTGCAGTGGGGAAGGAAACAATGAACAGCTGCAAAGCAGGAAAGGCTAGGTGTGAGGACCATCATAAAATGGCCTCTGCCAAGAGAACAGGGAGGAGACTGCTCCTGAACTGCAGGGAGACAGAAGGAGGCAGAGACAAACAACCATCTGTGGCTAAACGTTCACAAAGAACATTTTGTTTAAGTACCTATAACTTGCCACTTAAAATTGTCAAAAACACAAAAATAACAGAATTGTAAATCTAATTTTTGGCTGCACATTTCAAGAGGCTGCTTTCGGCACAATCGTGTGACATAATTTGGAGGGAAACGGTAGAAAATGTGAATTTACACCAAATGTATTTCTGCTAGAAGTATGAAACTTTATACACATATGCCCACGTTATACGCGCACACTTGTAGAAATTTGCTGATAAATGGGACATTGTGTTCCTGATGAAAAGGTCGAAATTCTGGGAAAAGCAGACACAAGATCCCACAGCTACGGGGTTTGGAGGAGTAGCTGCTGTTCAAAATATGT
Organism: Ambystoma mexicanum; assembly: GCF_040938575.1. NCBI lineage: Eukaryota > Metazoa > Chordata > Amphibia > Caudata > Ambystomatidae > Ambystoma > Ambystoma mexicanum. The sequence goes on from NC_090930.1 coordinate 731,768,606, forward strand.
AATCTATATATGTGGTTGTTATAGAGGTTGCATAGGTGTAAATATGTATTGTGTCAAAAGTAGATTTTGTGTTCAAGAGGCTAAGGGTGGACTCTAAGCCTCATGAACCCACACCATAAAGGTGACACCCTGTTTTTCTCCTCCTATCACCGCAGAGAGGAGATTCTGACCAATCCCTGTCAAAGGGGCAAGCTTAGGCTAAACCAGCACACACACACCCTCTAGCATGGCATAAATAGAGACAGCAGAGGGAAGATAAGGACCGACAGATTCACCCACAATCCGAATGCTGGCGGAGCACCCTGCTGCAGAACTTTCCATCTTCCTTGCTCCAGACTCCAGAAACTTGGCAAAGCCGAACCCATTGCATAGCTGAACCACTTTCAGCTAGGCCTCAATTTCCAGAACCAGAACCAACCCCACAAACCTAAGGGGAACTAAAATACAGCCGGGCTGTGTTGTGCTGCTTGCCTGCTGAAATAATTCTCATCAGAACCAAAAAGGGCAGAGCCAATCTACTCCTGTGCCGTGCTGTGACCAGAGTGCATTGCAGATCAGATCCAGTGATGTGCTGTGCGGTGTCCAGAGTGCCTTGATGCTGCCCAAAACCGATGTGCCCAGCAGTCTGTCCTGACCAGAATCCCTGTCCAGAATCCTGACGGTTCCGTTTGAAACATATCTAGTGAGTATCTATAGATAGAACTGTGTCACTAGCATATGTACCTTGCTTAGTACAATCTCTATCTTAAATCCATCCTATCTTGTCTTCAGAACCTGCATTGTTAGGAGCACCTTTGAATTTCCTGAACTCTCTATCCAATCCCTCCTATCTTCCTCCTGTGCTAGTTTTGTTAAAACTATCTCTGCGCTGATCTTTTCTCATCTGAAGAAGGCGGGACCATTGCAGGCAGTCGCCCTCATCAAGTGGCTCTGTTCCTGTGTGGTATTTGTTGTCTTCCTCTAGTGTAAGAAATCCTTTTTGTCATTTTAAAAGCGCATTCCCATTGTCCATTCTTGCACTCATCTCGAAAAAGCGACCTCCACTAAAACGTCCATACCTTCCTCAGTTTTTGTGCTAGAAACAAAATTTAAACTTCTGCTTGTAGCTAACATCCACAGCTTTGGATTGCATCCCAAATCCATACAGTTATCCCATTATCGGGATTATCACGCAGTGAAAAGTTTGCCACAAATTTCGTTTTAGGGAAAGTCTTACACGTGTAAAACAGCTTATGATTGCGCCCGACCTTAATTTTAAGATTTCAAATTGTTTCTTGGTATTATATCATTGCTAGTGTTAACAATTTCAGCAATTTAAACCATATTTAGTGTTTTTGCCCAATTCATTTTCCAGATAATTTAAAAGCCATTCAGACAGCTTGACAGTCAATTCTGTTTTCTCTTGTGTTTGCTGGGGGAAAGTGGGATTGTTATTTTGTTTGAATTCTGCCATTCCTGAATACCTGCTCTCTCCTCCTATCTCTTTGCATTGCCTATTGGGGGGTTGAGGGGTGTGCAGGGGGAACCTTTAACCACAATGCTATTTGATCTACATACACACACACACACACAAAAGTATTATTTCTGTGCTGAATTGTTTTGCTCATTATTACTCCTTGTGTATTAAAGAGATTATTCACTGTTACATCACCCCATTGGTGATTGCTGAGTACGTATTAAGACATAGGGCCTCATTATGAGGTGGGCGCAAAGGGATACCGGGCACCGTTAAGGACATCGGTGCCGGTAATCCCTTTGCGCCCTATTCCGAGGTCCCTTAGCGGGTCCCTTCCTTAATGCCTGGTTTTACCAGGTGTTATGGACGGGGCCCGTTAAGGGACTTCAGAGCTAATAACGGTACCGCAATTTGCGGTACCGTTATTAGCGCCTTCTCCCTTCCCATTGAGCCCTATGGGGGCTGAAATGGGAATGGGGAATGGCTTTTTCAATGGGGACTTACCGGTCCCGCAAAGGTCGGAATAGACCGGTAAGTCCCCATTAAACGAGGGCAGACTCGGTACCGGTATTGGAGGTAGTCATGGCGCGAATAGTGCCATCTCTATCTCCAACCTCGTAATGAGGCAGTTTTCAATTACTTGTGGTATTCTTTGTTACCTTAGAGCTTCCAAACCTGGTCCTTTTTCCACAGGATATTGCTAATGGTAAAAGTGCACTGCAGTCCTAACATGAATCATTTAGCTCAGTTAGCCCGGGCTCTTTATGGCTGCTCCCACCATATAAAGGTGCCTTACAAAGGCCGGGCAATTGTCATTGGCCCTCATTACGACCCTGGCGGAAAGTGACTGACCGGACCGCCACAGCGTAAATAGCGTTTCCGCCATTGCAAGAAGGAGCAAAGTGCGGCCCATTCCGACCCATCGGGCACGAGCACCACGGCATGGCGGAAGTGCAAAGTCCGCGATGGCGGAAATGACCCCAAAACGGCCCACACCGCCGCCGTACGGCGCCCTAGGTGCAATACCGCCACCCATCACAGCGGACACCGCAGTGTGCGCCTACCGTAAAGTACGGTGACCGGAAATATACGGAAACGGAAGTTAAAACACGGGCCCGGAACGGGAAACAACCCGCCGTACACCTATAAAACCACTAAAACCACACAACCACTAAAATCACCACCCTGAGACACAACCCAACCCGTCATCCACCCTAGCGAAACCAAGAAAAATGGGAAAAGTAGCGAAGAAAGCGTGCGACCGCAAGCGGCAGGTCCACTTCTCCCGTGAGGAACTCACCGTGCTAACAGAGACCCGCCAGGAGAATGCTGCCGTCGTCTTCTCCACGCAAATGACCAGGACGGCACTCGCAAACAAGAAGGCCATATGGGCTCTGGTGGCACAGCGGGTAAGTGCGGTGGGGACCGCACCCCGCACCCCACAGCAATGCAGGAAGCGTTGGGACGACCTGCGGATACGCGTCCGCAGCATACTCTCTGCCAACCGCAACATTGCCACAGCCACCGGGGGAGGGTCGGAATCACCAATCAAGCTGACCCCCTGGGAAGAAATCTGTGCCTCCACCATCGGAATGGAGAGCATAGAGGGAGTCGGAGGGATGGAGAAAGGAGTGCAGACATCCGAAGATTCAGGTAGGTGGGCCTAATGAAACAATGCTAAATCCACAAAGTCCATCCATTCGAAGCACCATGTGTCCCCATAGTGCAACAGAAACACATGTCCAGGAGAACGTCCACACACATTGGCCTGATAGCGCACGTTAAAACCCACAATAAATACATAAATAATTAAAAACCCCTAAAACACGCACTACACGTGCAGCAGGCACACCCTAACTGCAGGCTGCCAAACAACTGCACCCTCACTCCACACACAAATGGAAGCACCTCCAAGGCCCCGACCCAAATCACCCTCAGGTACCACCCCAATGCATGTGATACATTGCCATTCCAATTCCCACAGACCCACCAATAACCCTCGCCCTCCTTTACTCCACCACAGGGTCCGATCCAAACGACGAGCTCCAGGACACCCCTACCAGCACACCTGCAAAGAGGGCCAAGACCGACGGCCAAAGACCCTCCACCTCAGCTGCACGCATCAAGACACGGCAGCAGCACAAATCAAGTGGCAGCACGCAGGAGGGAACATCAACAGGCACCCCAGCAGCCAGCATGGCCACAACACCACCACCACAGGTCCCCCCAACGGATGCCACAGAAGGCACTGCCTCCGGTGGCAGCAGCACCATAGGTGACACCCCATTGATGGCAGCATGCTCCGACACAGAAGACGGGGATGTCGAAGTCAGATCCATCCATGACCTGTCCCAATCCCCCTGTCTGTTCCATCCCGTACTACATGAGGATACCACGCAGGGGCACCCACAAGACGACGACTGGCCATCCCCCACAAGCCCTGTGGCAAGGCAACATGAGGACAACAGCCCCTCTGTGACACCCCCGCAAATGGCCATGGCCCAGCAGAGGCAACAGTCCCTCGACCAGTTAATCGTGCAACAGCAGCAACTGGCCACGCTCCTCAAGGACCATGCCGATGAATGTGGGGGCACTAAGGCAGACATAGAAACATCAACTGAGACACTTAGGGCAGAAATGGAGAGAAGTACAGAGACACTAAGGGCACAAATGGAGAGTAGCACCGAGTGCCTGAGAGTCCAAATGGAGAGTAGCACCGAGAGCCTGAGAGTCCAAATGGAGAGAAGCACCGAGAGCCTGAGGGGGGAACTGCATGCGACGTCCAAAGACGTATGTGCCGAACTTGCCGCAGTGCGCCGTGTGCTCACTGAGCTCTCGCAAACCCTTAGGGACATGCATGGACGTGAGCAGGCAGAGACATCATCCGTTGCAAGTTCCGTCCAGGGCAGCCCCCAACGTAGATCTGGGAGGAACCTGCGCTCCACAGGCAGGGGTGCCCCTGATACCCGCAGAGGGGGCTTGCAATAGCGACTGCCCACGGACGATGAGCATCTTTGGACACTGGTGTTCGGGGGGGAGGTGGGAGGGTGGAGGGGGTGTGTTGGGCTCACTTGGGTGGCGGGTCGATAGGGTGTACAACATGATATCACATATGCCATAAAAAGTGCACGATCAACCAATGAGATGTGTGGACATTGATCTTTGTGTACTAGGCCATTATAGGCGTACAGTCCATATTGTGCATGTACCAGACACACACAGTGCCACGCATCCCGTGTCCATGTATCAGCCACCAGGCGTGAGTGCTAGAAGCATGCATCAATGAGATGCTGACGAATGTCACGGCCCTCCGGTGCCTCGCAGACTCCTTGAGGTGCTGCCACATCCCCACCCTCATCATGACCATCATCAGGTGCTTGCAGTTCTGCGTCAGGGGGCATGGGCACATTTCTACGTACGCACATGTTGTGGAGCATGACACATGCCATCACCATCTTTGCAACCTTCTCATGGCGGTACAGGAGTGCCCCGCCAGACCTGCTGAGGCACCGGAAACGGGTCTTCAGTAGGCCGAATGCCTGTTCAATGACTACACGGGTACGTGAGTGGGCATGGTTGTAGTCCTCCTCATGCTGGTCCCGTGGGTTGCGGACTGGTGTGAGGAGCCATCTCTTCAGTGGATACCCGGCATCACCTGTATGTGGACGAGAAACGTATGATGTGGAATGCCATTGCTACGTACGCACACCCCCCCCCCCTTCCTGCCAGGTCATTGCCGAATCACATACCCCACATTATCATGCATGTAATGAGACTCACCGAGTAGCCAGGATCTGTTCCCTGCGTGTCGCTCCATGTAGCGTGGTATTGTAGAGTTCCTCAAGACCATAGAATCATGGGTTGATCCAGGGAATCGGGCACAACAATGTGTAATGATCCTGTTGGAGTCACACACCATTTGTACATTCAGGGAATGAAATTGTTTTCGGTTGCGGTACTGGGCCTCCATGGCATGTGGGACGACCAATTCCACATGGGTGCAGTCGATGGCACCAATGCAACCCGGTATGCCGCCAAGTGCATGGAATCCCACTTTTGTGTTGGTAATTTCCTGCTCCGAGCGTGGTAGAGAGATGTAGTCGTCTGCGTGCTTCAGGAGGGCATCGAGCACTTGCAATAGTGTCCGTGAGAACAGTGGCTGTGATATGCCATGCAACTGTCCGACTGTGTGCTGGTAGGTGCCTGTGGCCAGAAAGTGGAGTACAGACACCACCTTCAGTAGGGGTGGGATGGCGGTTGGGCTATCTATCATGCTGACAAGGTCAGCCTGTGTCATGTCCACAATGGCGGTTATGGTGTCCCGGTCCAAACGGTAGAGGGTGTGGATCTGCTCATCAGTGAGGTTGAACGGATGTGCTCGGAGGCGTGGGATTGCGGGCTGCCTGCTTGGTGGTAGTGGCTGTGCTGGCGGCCCTTGCTGGCCCTGCCTTGGCCTCCTCCTCCTCCTGCGTCTCCTCCGTGCGGCCGGTTGTAGTTGGTGTTCGTCTTCTTCTTGGAGTTGGAGTACTTGCAGTGCTATCAGGTCCCCCAGGGCCAACATCGCGAGTCCTGCCGGTAGCATTTCGGAGTGGTTGTGGGAGGAGACTGGGCGTGAAATTTATGTGTTTCCAGGCTGAATGGCCTCCACCTGTGGTGATTCATTCCACCTGTGCAAACTGCTCTCCCCTTTGGCCGAGCACGTCCCGCGCACAACGCTGCAATTCGTGGAATGGCATCTTGCTATTGCAATCTTGTATTTGTACCCGATGGCCGTGTAACATTGGTTGATATGTTCATTCTGTTGTGGTCCCATTGTTTCACATACCATCTGTGCAGTCGCGAACAGAGTTGTGAAGGGTCAGTGGAACGTAGTACTCGAGTAACGGTGGGCCCTAATTCATCACTGTACCGAGTTGCAACGACGGGCGGGGCGTCCCATTCGTGGGTGAAGGCAGTTGCCATTTTCACACACAGCCGCACTCGATGGATTAATTAGTGTTTTCAAACGGCCACAGATGCCTCTTCGACGTGATGTTGCAAATGAGGAATTCGAAGGGCGGCGCTTTCGGTTTTCAGCTAGCGGCGAGGAGATGCCCACAGGTCTGACTGCAAATATAACGTTCTATTGTTCAATGTCCTTGGGACAGGGGCCATGGCGAGAATGCTATGATTGATATGAATAGTATGGGATGCGCATTTGCGTAGTGGACGATAAGGCAGGACGTTCCCAAATACATGTTACTTCACTAGACTGGAATTACGTGCTGGGGCACTGTGGATTTTGCAGGCTGCATAACGCACAGACTCAATGGATATTTCTAATGTTATGTGAGTAAATATTCAGGCGTTTTCATTACGGGATGAGGGAATGATGAATGGATGCATGGGCAGGTGATTTGATACAGTGTTTGCCATGTACAGGGCTTCTTGGGATCTGTCCGCCCCCCCTGCGCTATGTGATGCAGGGCTGCCATAGTGGGACCATCATCTATCTGGCCTTGTTGAGCCCTCCCTGTCTCGACGCGCCTTCAGACACTTGTGTCCATGCACGTTACCAATCCCATCTGAAGGATTCTGTTTTCACAGGCGCATGCACAGGTACACTCGTTTGTGATGGTGTTTTCACCTCGATATAGGTAGTTATGATTCGCAAGTGGTTTTGGGGTGGTGATGATCCTTTGGAGTGGGCTTGCATGCATATGGCTGTGGATCTAGTGTGATCATTGAAGTGAGTTGTTCGAATGTAGTTCTGATGGCCATTCTATTCTGTTTCTTTTCTTTTGGTTGACAGGTATCTCCTCCCCTTTTGCCACTGCCATCTGTATGCCACTCCTGCAGATGGATTTTACTCCCGACACCTGCTGCTTCGTGTTAATCAGTGGAGCAGCATTACGATCTTATGGGACGATCGCCAATGGGCCACATGCCCTTACGCAGTACTGGTGGCTCGGAGCAACATTTCGGCCTTTCAGCTGGACTAGTGCCTCCCCATTGGGACGGCCCTGCGGTTCTGTGCGCTTCCATGTTGCCTTTTCGTACGTGTATGTGGCTCTGTGTACCATGAGGGAACAGGGCGTCACACGAGTAGTGGCTGGTCATTTCTTGCGGATGCAGCCCACAATGGTGAAATGTGTTTTGGAGTTCATGGCCTGATGGCTGTATGGGCTTGGTGATATTGATGTGCATTAAAATTCTATTCTGATATGGGCCGTGTAGCGTTCTTCTTTGCAAGTGATGTGGCATATTCCTATTTGGGGAGCGATGTATTGTGAGGGGATCTGCATTGGGTTCCAGCTTCGGAGTTTTGTTGCGTGGTCCTGTACTGGGCGCGTTTGCCTACGAAGCCCGTGAGGTCAGGGATGGGGGCTGCCAATATGACAGTTTGAATGTTGTCATGCTCAGGGGCGGGGGATTGGGTTTTGTGTGACAGATGCCGGTCAGCCAGGTGGACTGGTGGAATGTTGTGATTTTCTGAATATTGCTGGTCACAGGTGCCTGTGTTTGCGTGCGTTTCTTGGTGGGGGACTGTGGTCATGTCCATTGGGATGGCTTCTGTATTCGTGCCATCTGTGCCCTGCAGCTCCCATTGGCCCCTCTTGAGGTCCATTTGTTCGTTGGCATGCATGGGTGACTTGTGCATTTCACTGGTTGCATTGTGGCTTCGTTGCACCTACGGGGAGTTGTACTTTGTGGGCAGGGAGCGGTGTACGGGCAGTCAGTGGGGCCGTTTACGGTTGATTCGCGATGCCGTACTTCTCACCATGGCGGAATGGTGCATTCCGCCATGCTTGATGGCGTTAGGTACATGTCCGCTGGGGTCGGAATTGGCGTACCGTTGCGCCATGGTGGTGTTTACGGTTTGGCATGGCGCGCGCGCGCGTGCTTGGTGCAGTTAGCGTTGGCGTTCACTACGGTGTCGCTAATGGCATCGTACTTTGCGGTGACGGGTCATAGTCGCACCGAGCGCTATTCGATGGCGGTATTGCATTTCCGCCATCGTTTTCCGAATTCCGCCAGGGTCGTAATGAGGGCCATTGACACAGATAAACTGATGTGTATCTCCTGGTGCTCACCCATCACTCTTATAATAGAGCCCCTCTAACCAATGGGCCACATGACTGTTCACAAGATGGCTGTGGGAAGTTTTCTGTCATCCAACTAAGAGCCGATCACAGCCTGACTTTACCTCCCTCTGGCAGGGGAGCCGCATTTTCAGGACTTGCTGATAAAGAAGAGGCACTTCTAGAATCTAGGTGGTGCTCTAGGACAAAATACACAACTAGCAGGGGCTCTCCAAGCAAGGAACTGCATCCTCCAATCTCTGCAGGCTGGCTGGAAACAGAGCAGGAGAGGCCCTGTAGCTCCCACTTGTCTCCCCTATCATGTCCAGGCACTGTCATTTTTACCATTAAGGTCACCCGGGCAGGTCACTCCTGCAGAATCTGGCAGGGTGTCAAATGGATACACAAGATGCAGAGGCAGGAACTACACAGATCAGAGCTCTATCTTTATTAATTCCTGGAGAGGCACTTTTAGGACCTTATTGCACCAAGCACCAGTGTTATGTTATGTATGTTATTGTGATTTATACCGTACACCCCTGCCATTTTAATAGTCTCCAGGTGCTCTGGCAGATCTGAAAAGGAAGGGGGCTGGGAGAGATTTGTTAGTGGGATTGAGAGAGAAAAGCAGAGAGCTTTGATGTGCTGTTGATAGCTTCAGTTAAAAGAAACTGGTCACTGTGTGCTGGTTTGTTTTTAGTTGGTAGACGTTATGTGGTGTTTGGTGTATGAGTGTGTGTGTGGTGATTTGTGTGTAATTGGCTTAGTTTCTTGTTGGGTGTTGTGTGGCATGAGCATGCTGTGCTAGTTCTAGTTTTTTGCTGCAGTAAACATATGGGTGTGTTTGGTTCTGTGTTTGAGGGGGAGTATGCAGGATATTGGAGAGTTTTTAGAAGGATTAGTGCTGCAATCACCGGCAGGGAGCCCATGTGCACGGCTGTGGCGAGCATGCAATTTGGATGTAAGCATCCTCAAAAAGATTATGTTGTCTGGATTACGGGGTCACTGTAGGAAAGAATAAATCATGCAGCATGTTACACCGATGACAAAGCTCCATTAAGATCTGTCTGTCTTTCAGGCGGGTCCACAGTGCACCTCAGTAAACAAACAATTTAAAACAATCATGAATGCTTACTTATTCAAAGAGCCTTTTAGGTGATCATGCTGCTACAGGTGACATCTCTCTTAAGGAACACATCATCTTTTGTAAAGAAAAGCTCTCAAAAAGGGTAATCAGTCTTTTTGCATGAATCAGCACTTTAGTGAGAAGACCCTGTTTTAGTCTATAAGATCTTTGGACAGAGTTTGTTTTTGACATTGCAATGGTTATGGTGGAATGCAAATCAAGTGGGCCTAGTGCTGTTTACCAGTTACATGACTACATACATGACCTTGCAGCCTGCAACACATCTTGCAACGTCTGTAAAACAAAACTGAAGCAATGTATTTCAAATTTCTTCACAGTTGATTCATTCTTCAAAACAGTTTTAATTTGAGAAGCCCAGGTAGAAATCTCATGATTGAAAACTGCATTATACTGAACGATGATTAGGGGGGACACCAGATCAATCCGTCACCTGCACTTATGTTTGCACTGGGGTGTAGTATTTAGTGTGCTGCATGTGTTGCTACACACACTCTGTTGGACAGGCACATAGCAGATTAAAGAAGTGGAAGATGAAGGGATTACCTGTTGTGCATTATTTATATTGTCTTTATCTTCAGGATTTGTTCAACTAATGAGTCTTGGTTTATAGTTATGTTCTTTAAATAGTTACATGAATAGCTTCTAAAAACACAAGAAGCAGAAAAAAGGGACTGCTTGCCAATCTTCACATTGATGATATGTATGTTCACAGAACACATTAAGAGTGTGTTAGCAAACAGCTATTGTTCCTTGACATGTGTTTCACTGCTTTTGCATCTTCTTCTGCAATAGTTGGTTCTAAGACTGGACAACATCCCGCCGCTATATAAAAAATCAAGAGGACGAGACATGTCTTTAAATACTGTACTCACTGCCCAACTAAATAGTAGATTTAACTTAGCACTGCAGGTCAACAAACCATTACCTATGGCCAGGAGAACGGAGTAGTTGGGAACTACTAACAAAACATTTTCAGGGGATTGTATAACATTGTAATTGTGATTGGTTATTTATAATGCGCTTAATACCCAGAGGTTTCCAAGCGCAGACCCGGGGATCGAATCTGTGTTGCTCCATGTCGTATTGCTTCCAAGGCGAGCGCGTTGCCCTTGAGTTATCCTCCTGAGACATTGACATTTAGGGATTGTTTCATGGTCAAAATAATTTGGCAAAGGCAATGCACAATGGACTCTTGTAATTCATTAATTCAATGTTTCTATTTAAGTTATTTTTACTCACACATTCAAAAAGTATTTAGAAATAAGAGATCACCCAACCGATATGGGTTTGAAGCCCATTAAGCTAATAGTAACACACAATTGTGGTTGGCCAAATTTCTGCAACAGATACAAATTTGCTCTATTGTCTTCACTTCAAACAGCAGATTGACTTCTTCTAGTTTGAACCTGAGAAACAGCGACACACATATAGAATTATCTGCAACACAGAATGATAGAACTGTGAGGAATGTAGAAAACAGAGTTACTACTCTTCCATTGCAGGTTCAACAAGATTTGAATAGAATAGAAGAGGTAAATGAGCCTTTTACAAACACAATTTCTTTAGTGGCACATTCAGGCATGTATGTCACCAAATCATTTCTCCATTTGATGGTATCTGTAAAAGTGTTGCTGCCCTGTTCATGAAACTTGTCAAGCTTGACTTGATGAAATTAATAAATTAATGTCATATCATATTCTTACAAGAAACATGGATGACAGCTGTTTATTCAGAGATTCAAATTGTGTAGCATTTCTAAACCCCCGGGTGGGAGCTTAGCTACATTGATTACCATCCAGTCCAATTGAACATGGTTGCACGTAAAGCGTGGTTTATTAACATACAATATTTATGCAGAAAAGATGATACAACGCAATCTATTATGTTTACTACAGGGTGGGTTTAAGGATCTCATGCAACCAAAGGGTTTGATAAGATCCATTAGCGTGCCTAGCATCACACAACAGTATTTGATATGGCAGGTGACTTTAAATAACGATAGGCCAAGGATCAGAGTTGTTAGAGGAAAGTAAAGGGCAGGACGTTTCTGATTAATTTCCCGCACTCCATTCTAAGTGAACAGAAATAATGCGATAAAGGTTGGGCCTTTTGTCAATTCCTACTTGAAAGTCGTTTGTGACAGATGAATGGTAGATTGGAACCAGATATCCCAGGGAATGTCACCTTTGTCAATGGCATTTCAAAAACAATAATTGACTATATTGCGGTTCCCTTGGAACCATGAGCACCCTTAAAAGGTCCATCATTGTGGATATAAACATCATAATCTGAGGTTTCTTCATGCAGTTTGGACAACCATATACTCAAACAATTGGAATGTATAATGTTGCCCTCACTAAGAACTGGAGAACAGTGAGTCCTTCCTCTAAAAATCAAACAATCTAACATTTACAAATTGTTAAATTATGTTAAGCCTTGAATATTCTGATGTTAGATGCAGCGATTAACAACTTTACTGGGCTAAAAGCGTTGAAGAATTTCTGCAGGCGCATTAGTACTCTTTTAGTAAGAGTTACTAATAAAAAGGGTTGGAGGTTAAACAAAAATCCTGGTTTACTAGTATACACAATCAATTAAAAAAGCCTTCAACATTAGCATTGAAGAAAATAACTCTTGATCTATGCAAAGCGAGGGCATACAGAGCTACGGACAAGAAGGCCATGGTACAGAGTATGGTAGCCTTACAGGACAAAGTGAGAGGATCTTCCAGAGGCCGTTAAGCAGTTTGAAGAGTATTGCTTTATGTTCATTGCCAGGTCTGTCTGGAGATGCAATACCTGCTCATGTCCCTTCTCTAATTTCAATCGATAATTTTCCTTTTTTTAGTCAAATACTAATACAAGTGTTTGTTCCAACTTGTACTTACAAGATGAATTGTGTAGTTTCTCTCATCTAAACCAATTTTAAATTGTGTCCTATCACTGTAAATGAGGTTTCAAAAGCTGTAAACAAACAGGAAGCATTAAAAAGCCCTCTTCTTGATTGTGTTTTGTTAGATCTTTTGAAAGACCTCCTCAATCTTTGTTCAACTCTTTTGACACTGGCATTTCTGGAAATATTCCACTTGGCTGCAAATCAGGGCTGATAGAACCTATATATAAAAGGAGAATTGAGACCTCATACTTCATATAGAGTGAGCTTTGTTTTGGACAGCACTGCATAGTTATTTGGAAAAATAATAATTACAGGTTGTTGGAATGGTTTTTAAGCACATCCAGCCAATCTGATGTCCAATTTGGATTTAGAGAATAGTTATGTATAGAATTCCAGGGTCTGAAACCTCACATGATAATCTCCAAGTATGTCTCGGGGGCTGTGGAATGATCCATTTTGCCTTTATGGATGCAACATCAGCCTTCCAAAAAATAACTAGAAGGCTGCTAAGTCTTCAAGAAATGGGACTCCAACAGGCACTGTTGAATATTCTGATCGCATACATATAACACAGTGAGAATGAGATATGGGAAGGATGGTGAATTGACAGATTAAATTGAAATTGGGATGGGAGCTTCTGTCAATTTATATATCAATTCACAAGCCAGATTGATAGAAGCTACACCCTATGTCTCTTGCTTTGGGTGCAGGCGTATCCCAGTTTTAACCTATGCAGATGATGCTGTCATTGCCAGGCCTTCGAAGGTGCTCCAACAATGGATACAAATGTATTCACAGTTTTTGGGAGAAAGAGATTTCAATATAAAAATAAACTGAATTCTTGTTAATATGAAGAATACACATATTAAAGCAATAACATCAAGGGGAATTGTTTGACAGATTGTGACTCATACGACTATTGGGGCCTGTTCGATCAAGATTCAGTTAAAGAAACAGTTAAAGATTGTACAGGGTAAGGTTTTTAGTTCAGCCCATAATTTAAACCGAAAAACCTGTGGAGCATAAGCTAAATATTTATGGAGCCAGACCGATGACAATAGCAAAGTATGGTGCTATTGCGCAAATTCAAGCATTCTACTCTCCAAAAGATACAGAATAGCTTTTTATTGCAACTTTTAGGGGTTTCTACATCAACTTTGATTTCTAATATCCATATGTAGCTTACTGACGAGTTGGCTAGTGATCCTCTTTTGTCACAGGTTCTTTGTTGCTAAATTCTAAAGAAGTATTAACTCAAATTCTTTTGAGAGACTTGATTTTGTCAAAAAATGCCTTTAATATTACATGGCTACGGTACTTTCATGGAAACTATGTTGCCCAAAGCTTTTACTCATGGTGTTATTCTCTTGAGTCAATTCCATCTCATGCCAAAACCATCAAGCATAATGTGCAATTTGCATACTGCTGTGTCACTGGGGACCATGGAACACTCATGCACTTTCTGCTGTTCTGTATGTTCCATTTTATACCTAGCAAGACGTTTTTATGTTACTATATTTAGAAAAAGTGAAATACATCAATTCAGACCAGCTATGTATTTCATGTTCTCGCTCCAAAATAACTTAAATTGTTAGGTAGTTGGTTGTTTTCTGTCAATCGGGATGCATATAAGAACGACATTCAATGATGTGCTTTGATGGCTGTATGAACACTGAAATTACATTGTATATTTAGATGTTTTTATGCTCACTTTAACTCTGTATGATCAAATGCTTTCATTTCCAAAGAAAGATGAACTTCCACGTATATACACTGGAATCACCAGCTCGGGGTTTCCAAGGTAAATGGCAGCAAGCCCCAGAAATGCTGCGTTACCCAGGCTCAAACCCCTTTACCTGCAAAGAAGGCAACAAACCAGACAGTGAGGAAGACACGGGCACACTATAAAAACACATAGCTTCCATTTGGACTTAAAAAAGGCCACCATTCTTTTCAAAACCTTCCCGTCTGAGTCCTGAACTATAACAAATTCACTCCTAATCAGACAGTTGCAGGGAATCATCTGACCACCACAGTCAATCAGGGAGTAGACACATGGTCCAGGATATATAAAAAAGCCTTTATTTCCTCAGTCGATGAGAGTGGAAGCGCGAGTGGAGGTATGAGCTGGAGATCTGTGATATCGGAGCCAAAGGGAAATCCGAAAGAGTTGAGAAGACTTAGAGGAATCAAGGACCGTGGGAGACGGCAAAGAAAATGTCACCAGATCTGCTTATTGGTGAGAAGGTCACTTTAGTACTTGATGGGTATGATAACTGAGAGAGAGGTTGTCTCAGTGTAACAAAATCACTACTGCCCTGCAACAGTACAAGGTTACGTAGTAGCTAAACTGCCTACTTAGCCCTCACACAACTAAAAATCAACTGTGATCCCAATCATAAAGGTCAAACAGGCACAGTCAAGTGATATAGCTCCTTTGTTCGCCTTTTGCTGTAACATGGGCCGAGGGCAGGCAATACTCTTAAGAGATGTGAATGTGGTAACAATAGCATCCCAAACAGCAATAGTACAAGAGTCCAAAATAAAGGAATGTCCAATCAATTTTCCACATAAATATATACTTCAACTAAAGCAAAGATATGTGTCTATAAAAACACTAGTAACAAGCTGTCCCTGTAGAAAGAACACTGAATATGCAGAATGCAGATGATGCACTCTGGCTAACGCAACAGAGGTTAAATGCAAGAAATTGCAAACAATGTCACCAAAAATTATATGTTTTCAAGAAAAGATGCAAATGGGTGGCTTAGCAGTCACGAGGGTCCCAGAAGTGGGCCAAGGGCCTGGGCTATCTTAACAGTACCTTTCTTAGTTCTTGGGTGGTTTGATGGCATCGGACCAGGCTTCAGGATGCTCTCTTTGTGGGTCAAACCAGGTTTGGATGCAGCGATTAGTGCTAGTCCATGGGTGAGCTGGTGTCAAGTCAGTTTGAAGCAGAGCTCTGCACGGTTCAAAGGTGGCGTTCAAGTGACAAGGTTCAGAGGGCTCATCTGGGTCAGGTCGAAGGTCATGCTGGTTCGAAATGCTGGCAACTACTGGTTCGGGTCAATGACTGATGCAATGCTTCAAGTTGTTTGAGTCACAGTCTGGAGCAATTCAATGTTGTGACTCTGATGGCCCGATGCAGTGTTTAAATAGGCAGCAATTCAAAGTCATCCGCAGCAGCAAGCTGGTTGTTCACCCCGAACAGGTGATGTGTTCTGCTTGCTACTAAGTGGTGTTGAGTCTGTTCGATGATTTAAGCAACGACAATTCAAAGAAGGTTCAAAGAAATGCCCAAAACAGCACTAAGAGTCCTGGTGGTTCGAAGGCATTCAATTGTGATTGACTGGGTCAACGATGGTTTAAAGCTGTTGAATCAAGGGGCCCCACTGCTTTACTTCTTCTGCTGCTGTGAGTTCTAATACAGGGGCTCATGGACATGATTGGTCCTTGTTCTATGCACTCCCACCCAGGGGAGGTAAGCTGGCACTTGTAGGAGTCCAACACCTCCATTGAGCAGCATGGGAACCGGTGCAGCTGGCAGAAAGAGCAGGCCTTGGTACCACAGCAGTTCACCCTCTGTGTTCCCTGAGGCTGGGTAGGGAACAAAGCTGACCTGTGCCTTGGAACAGCTGCCTTCACCTCTGGCCGAAGGCTTTTGAAAGGACTGATTTCCACTGGGTCCAAATATATTCTTCTGTTCTTCATTAGAGGTCCAAAGGAATCAGAGAAGGTGTGAGAGACCTCTTCCTTATAAAGTTAAATGTCCTCAGGGGATTGGGTGGTATCAAGCCACCTTTAAGGGATCCAATTCCTGTTAAAGTAACAAGTGAAACTTGCCTTCTTGCATCATACCCAAAGTACTATGCTCTGAAGAAAGTGTTGGTGATAGGAAGGAAAGAAAATCCCACAGAAAATCAAAGCAGAGGACCCCTTCCTTCATTCCCTTCTGCTTTGTCAGACTGTGTAATCCAACCCCCTACCTAAGTCTGCAGCTTCAAAGACCCTTTGGTATGCCACACCCTGACACCCTTCTGTGAGGCTGGCCATTTTGTTTAGGATGTGCCTCTTTGAGCTTGCTTCCCTGGACTCGCCTTCTGGGAGTTTCCTGGGCTGGAGTGAGGTGTTATTAGACTTCACAAAGGATCAAAGAGAGGCAGCTCCCCTGCCTATTGTCCTGCTGGTCCTGCTGGCTGCATCAGAGACAGTGTAGAGAGAATAAACAGAGCCTGTCCATGGCTGGCCTGGACTCACTGTGTATGACAGAAATCAGATGTGAAATATCAAACACCATACCAAAACCCATTTATGACTTATTATTAGAGGCTACCCAGCCACCAGACAATAGTTTATCATAATATTTATGGTTTGGGATCAGATGTACATATTTAAATGCAACCTCTGTTTGCAGTGACCTTTCGGTCACTGCAGCTGTCAAACAGGACACACATGGCCTCTGAGCCTGCTCTGTGCCAGTGGAATTCAGGAGGAGCAGATAAGAAGACTGAGGCAGAAAGGCACATGTGTTCACTATGCTTTTGGTATAGAACTTTCTGAAAGTGGGTCTGTTTAGCAGACCACCCTTTCTGAGATGGAGTACCCACATCATTTTTTTATTGAAAACAATCCACAACGCCAGGGCCTCTACATGATGCCAGATGGCAATCCTTCACACTCAGTGTGAGATCAACATGCTGTGTTGGGGAGTCAGACTCAGGGAGAGAACCAGACATTAAAAGAGAGACTGCCTCAGGTAGAGGCTTGGGGACAGAGGCAGAGGTGGAGAGCCGAGGCTGAGAGAAACCTGAAAGCATGGGCTATATGCCAGACCCTGGCCGAGGCCAGGCACTGAGGAGATCAGTCAAAGGCAAAAATCTGGAATTCTGTCCCTATATCTCAGATTCTGACAGGAGCAAGAGACCAATACGTTGGACCAACAATGGGAAAATGTCTGAATTCTTTGTCACAGAAGGGCAGCTGTGAGCTATTGATGTGAATAACACAGTCTGACAATGGCCCTAGGTAGGGGGAGACATTCTTACTGGAAGAAGTGTGGATACGATAGTACCCTAAGCAAGTGGTGGAAATACTTGCTTCAATGTGATGGTAACACCATAGGTATGGGTGTAGGACATTCTTAGACAGACATGTGAGAATGCTTCAGGGAACTAAGGCAAGGGGGTAATACTTTCTTCTAGGGGAAGACATGAAGTGAGCTGGGCACTATAATCCTGGTACTGAGAAGGCAAGACCCAAGCTTGGCGCTATAACCCTGAATCTGGAAGTTTTTAACATAAAAGCTCATGGGGGATATATCCCGAGGACTGGGTGTTTCACCAGGGATTCCTGGAAGGGCCAGTGATCCCTAGAAAGCTTTGTACCCCTTTTCTTAGGTATGCATCCTGGCCCTTTGGTATAGCTATTCCCTTTTTGCATTTTAGGCAAAGCCCATTGACAGTGTAAGAGTGCATCCAACTTACCCTGTATTGTTTATCAATAAAGGTTTTGAACTATAGTTTAGTGTGTTCTGTTGGTCCTTCATCACACAGGGTGGATGAAGGCATCTCCAATACTTGCACTTCTGTTATAGAACAATAATAGTTTTCTAAGGACTTGGGAGCACTAAAAATAACAGTTGTTCTTACCCACTTTAACAGTGCACTCTTAATGAAGCTGCGCTGGATTAGAATGAGACAGTAAGGTGGGCACGGCCTGATTTATAGTCCACTGACCACGCAAAGACTTATTCAACAATGTGAGAAGTGGACCGAACCTAATGTGAGGTCAGGCATAATTCTGTAATAAATCATTGTGCGAAGGCTATGTGTGTAGGGCATTGAACCAAAAAAGATACGCTTTTACAGTGGGCAGTCAACAGTGCTTTAAGTGGCCTGCAAAATCGAGCCGGGTCTCTTATAGGTCTCTGTACGAAAAGGGGTGTGGCCTGGCGGTTGTATACGAATTGTATGAATGACAATTGTTCGAATAACAATTGACCTTTTGCACAATTGACCGAATTTAAACGGTCAATTAGGATATATATGCAGGGGGAAATCCCCTGCAGCCCCCTCCCAATCCAAGCCCCACCCCAAGCCCCCACCCAATCCCCTTATATTATTATTACCCCAACCCATTATATATATGAAAATGACCATACGGTCAATCGTGCAGAAGGTCAATTCGGGCCTCTGTTATTCAAACAATTGTATCATTCGAACAATTGTAAATGAACAATTTGGGTAATACCGGCCTGGCATTGGGCCGGCGATTCAATTAAGAGTCAACACTTGACTCCCCTGAATGCCTCCTGTAAGGTAATGCCCCCGTAAGAGCCTCGGCTCGATTTTGCAAAAGGGGCGCAGCCAACAGGCGGCATTCAGATCATGTAAGTGTTGCCACTTAATTGCGGCACCGACCCACTGCCAGGTACCATTTGGCATTTCAAAAAGTTAAAGAGATCCCAGGGTCATTTAGATCGTGCTGCACTCAGGTCCTCCCTTGACTGAACCTCGACACCTAACAAATTAGACCTGAGCAGACTGTTCAAAACAAAACAATAGGCACTTTGATCAAAATGTACCCTTTATTCTTTTCTAAGAACGAATTTCTTGTTTAAATGCATTTACTCATCATCAAACACTGTGGTCCATATTAGGATAACAAAAAGGAACAAACAATGCAACAATTCACTTGGACTCAATACTGTTTTAGTCAATAAAATTCTACATTCATAATTACAAATCTACACTTTACATACTTCAACTGCAGTATGTGCCACTATGCCCAAACCGTGCAACCAATTATATACAATTATATAGAAAAGTTGTTATTAAAAACCATAATCTTAATTTTGTCACACTAATCCAATGTTCTATTGGGTACATGATTTATAAAAACCCAACCTTCTGCCCAGCATGTTTCGTTCTTGTATCCTAGGCTAATGTCCTCAGAACATCCTCAGGGATTTTTATCCCTTGTATATCCTAACATGCACCCAGTATTGTGTTTTTATAATTGCTATGTCCTAGGCTATTCTGCCAGGAGCCTTGCAATATTCTGTAGATCGCATATGTGTTTGAACTTGTGCCCTGTCTGTACATGGTCCAGTAAATGATCAGACTTTAACAGGAGACTGCAGTCCTTTAGTTGAGAAACATTGTCTTTCTTCTAGATATTGCTGATTTCATTACCACCCATGATCTTGATCTCCTGGCTATAACCGAGACTTGGCTCCATGCTGCCTCAGGCCCACTATTAGCCCTTGCCTTACCGACAGACTACACAATCATTAGATACGATCGCAACACCGCTCAGTCCAAAAGTGGAGACGTTGCTATCATCCATAAAAAAAACTGTCTGCATTAGAGCAATCTCACACCTCCAGATGCCATCTGCTAAACTCCTATCAGTTAAGCTACCTATTTCACCCAATCAAACTGCCACCATCAACCTCATCTACCGGCCTCCTGGACCCATCTCCAGATTCGCTGACAACATCATGTCTATCATTGTGGATAAAACCAAAACCAACTCCCAAATCATCTTACTCAGTGACTTCAACCTTGGATTCCAAGACCCCAATGACACCATAGCCTTGGACATTGCTAGCACCTTGTCTGACCTTGGCTTCTCCTATCACATACAGGAACCCACCCACATTAAGGGTAGAACCCTCAACTGGCTAGTCAACCTAAACTGCAACATTGAAGTACAATCTAACTTACCCTGCTCATGGTCTAACCACCACCTGACCTCATTCAATGTTAAAACCAACGTACATGCCACCAAACAGGACATAGCTCCCCCTATTCATTCAAGAAATAAAAGGGATATTACCACTTATTCTACCCATTCTGAACAAAGTATCATCTTCCTGCATTGACCCCACTGCGCTAGTCGACTTCTACAACCAGATTATGCTCCAAGCCCTGAACACTATTGCCCCTCTCAAGCTAAGGAAACCTAAACCCCGCACACACCTCAATTTGTGGTTCACGCCTCAATTGAGATCACTACTGAGAGAGAAACGCACCGCCGAAGCTCGTGGGAATAGTCTCCCCACCGACTCCAGTGAGGCTAGCCTCACATTAGCATCTCTCAACTTCAAGGAAGCCATCTTCCAAGCCAAAAAAGACGCATATAATAAGCGCATCACTCAAGCTGAGTCAAACACCAAAGAGCTTTTCAAGATTCTGAAGGAACTCGAGACCCCTGTCACTCCCCCGACATTTGTATCAAAGACAGCACTTGGTGTTCCAACATCCAAAACGCTCTCCTAGGCAAAATCACCACTCTTCATACCAAAATTAATGCTAAACAAAGCTGCCTTTAACCTGACTTCTTGCCCAATTTGCCTACTCGCACTACTCCTCCCCTGCTCACACCTTTCACCTTCTCTCCTTTGACTATCCTCGAGGTTGAAAATATCATCAACAATCTCAAACCGTCAAACTGCCAAGGCGACCCTTGCCCAGCCCCTATTATTAAGGAGGCCTCTCTTGAATTATCCCCATTTATCACTGCTTTCAAAAAATCATCCTTTAAAACATGTACTGTTCCTGACAACCTTAAGGACGCTTGTGTCATTCCTCTCCTCCAAAAAACTACTCTCGACCCAAGCATACCCACCAACTACAGACCAATCACAACCGTATCATTTCTGCTTAAAATACTGAACTGTGCTGCCTACTCACAGATCCAAGATTATTTAGAATCTAATAAACTCCTTGGCCTTAGGCAATCCGGCTTCCGTCCCAGGCACGGCACCGAAACTTGCCTTATTGACTTGAAAACACAAATTGAAGACATGAAAGACCAAGGGAAACTTGCTCTTCTACTATTGTTAGACTTCTCAGTGGCCTTTGATTTGGTCAACCACCAAATCCTTTGCCAGCACCTTAAATCTGCTGCCCACTTCTCAGACTCCGCCACATCGTGGATCAAATTGTTTCTCAACAATAGATCCATGAGGGCCTTCTCCCCCTCAGCACCTGCCAAACCCTCACCTGTACTATGTGGTGTACCACAAGGCCCATGTGTATCGCCCACCCTTTACAATGTGTTCACCAAACCTCTATTTGATATTCTTGACTATCTGGGTGTCTCTTATACCAACTATGCCGGCGACACCCAGCTACTCATCCCCATAACAGGAGACTACCAGGCTGACACCTCCTCACTGAACAAGGTTTACTCTGTCATTCAGTCGTGGATGGCCCAACACGAGCTGTGCCTCAACGATGATAAGACTGAGCTCCTCATCCTCGGCTCTAACTATCGACTCAGGAAACTTGACCCAGCATTCAAAACATTCATCATCAACGGTAACACCATCAAGGTCTCAAACGACACTAGATGCTAGGCATTTACCTTGACTCAACTCTTTCTCTCTCAAGGCAAACTAATGCCGTTAGCTCAGCCTCTGCATACATGTGCAAACTTATCACTGCCTGCTGCCCCTTCCTCACCACAGCTAACTGCATCATCTTAGCTAGAACTCTTATCATGTCCAGAATTGACTACTGCAATGCCCTGTACTTAGGTACCAGCCACCATAACCTCAACAAACTTCAGGTCATTCAGAACAATGCCATCAGGGCGGCCCTAAATTTCTCCAGGGGCCTGCGCATCTCAGACATCGCTGGCTCTCCTCAGTAGGGCAAATAATCTCCTTAAAAACACTGGCCCTCACCCACAAATGCCTAAACAAACAGGCTCCCATCTACCTTTCCTGCCGCTTTACACCCCACTCGTCTTCCCGACCACTCAGATCTGCTCAGGCTAATTGTCTTGCTCTACCTAGATTCAAATTACAGAAAGCGGGCGGGACTTGCTTCCCTACATTAGCCTCTAAGCTATGAAATACCTTGCCCAATCTGCTCAGATTGGAACCTTCTTTCCACTCATTTAAACTTAAAACCAAATTGTGGTTAACTGAAACCATCAACCCCCTAACTGCCTCAGATTCCCCATGCCTATGCCACCCCACAGATGCTATCCTGCATTTTGTACATACTTTGTATATACTCTGTACAGCCTTCACTCATCTCTGTATACTTTTCACTGTGTCAACACAATGTCTACCTTGTACCTTGTTCTACTGTATATTTTACTTTATTCTGTACTTGTATCATTATGTATGATGCTGCAATTTTCCTCCTATGTAAATGTGACCCTAAATTAAGCACCCAGATGCCTTTGGGCCTGGCGCGCTATACAAATAAAGAAATACAAATACAATACAATACAATAAAGTTGTTGTGTTTATTTGTAGTCACAAAACCTTTTCCTTTGTTTAGTATTTTTTTTCTATGTCCGTTGGGGTGTACTTGGATAGATTCACGATAAGGTTTGGTGGCTCCTGGTTACTCTGGGTCCCAGTTCCCATGATCTTCGGTCCTGTTCCAAAAAAGACCTACCATCTTGGCCTCTTCTGCCTCTTCCTTTTCTTCCTCTAGGTCTCTGATTGTATGGGCCTCTTTGATTTCTTCCTCTGATTCTAGTAGATTGATCCTGGAATCTCACATCATCTCCTAAACTATCATCCGTGGAGCAGTATGATATGTTGCCAAATCTCACTCTTTTTTTAGATTGTATTTGTTGGAACATGTTGCTGTCTTGATATTTAAAGTCTTCTTCAGAGTAAGGGAATGCTTTTTCATGGTTAAAGTTTATCAGATATTTTTTAACCTTCTGTTAAGTTCCTTTGTGGTGTACTCTTTGACCTCCATAATTTTTACTTTTATTTCTTCCAACCTTTTCTTTAAAACTTTTATGGGAGCCAGTTTTTTTATTTCTTCTTCAAATTTGTTGAGTTATATCACTATTTTGTCCACCATTCCTTTCACAATATCAATAATAAGTATAATCCAATCGCGTCCACATTTATCAGCCACCTAGTTCCACTGGAGTCTAAATTCTTTGTTGTCTAAAAATAGTCTTGGCTCATTGTGTTCTACCAGGCCTTATGGGAGAGCACCATTCCTTAGATACTCTAACATTATGGACCCGTGTAATTCTGTCCTTAACAATCTTTTTTCATTTGCGATAATTCGCCCCAATTAGTTAGATTCATTGTATTGTTAGGATCCGCATTGTCACCAAATAGTGAGGTATTGGCTAATCATTCTCTAACATAATCATCATCATAGCTTAAGCAGTTCTCTGCAGCCATGTTGTATATACTCCTACCTCCAAAACGTGTATGGTTGGACTATACTATCTCACGGCTCAGTGGCCGTACTACTCACTTCAAAAACTTAAAGAGATGCCAGGGTATTTTAGATTGTGCAGCACTCAGGTCCTCAATGGACTGAACCTCGACACCCAAAAATTAGACCTGAGCGGACTGTTCAAAACAAAACAATAGGCATTTCGGTCAAAATTTATTTGAAACCTATTAAGGTTCTCTTTATTCTTTTCTAAGAACTCATTTCAATTTCTTGTTTATATGCATTTACTCATCATCAAACACTGTGGTCTATATTAGGATATCAAAAAGGAACAAACAATGCAACAATTGATTTAGACTCAATACTGTTTCAATCAATAAGATTCTATATTTATATTTACAAATCTAAACATTATACACTTCAACTGCAATGTGTGCCACTATGCCCAAACCGTGCAACCAATTATATTCAAAACTCGCTATTAAAAACCATAATCTTAATTTTGTAAAATTAACCCAATGTTCTATTGTCTATATGATTTATAAAAACCCAACCTTCTGCCCAACATGTTTCGTTCTGATATCCTGGGACTCGAGGGTGATGATCCCTTCATTTCTAATTAAACGGGTGTCTGGCATGCAGCTCGGCGACACAATGAAAAGGCAAGCATGTTTTTTTTTCTAATGCCTGAAGCGCTCTCATATAGCGAGAGCTTCACACTTTAGTTAAAAATCCTTGGTTTCTAGTACACTGGGGTTAGCAGGGGACTGTAGGGAGCCCCGGCAAGGCCCTGTCTGAGCCACAATTTTTGGAGCCTGCTGTGGCTCTGCCCTGGCTAGCCCTGACTCACTTACAGTACTGGCAGTCAGTGAAGTGGCCTAATTGACATAGATACTTACATAGGTTATTCCCGTGGTTGTTGCCATGCATGTGTGTTGGAGAGATATCTGTGTTACAGGTGAAACACTCAAGCGGTCAATCAGAGCACAAAGTTACGTTAAAAGAAAGCAGTTTTGCATGTTAATACAAGTTAGCACACAGAAGTTATTATTGACCTCCTTCAGAGCTAATCAGAATGCTCAGAGTGAATGACTACTGTTAATGTCGTGAATGGAACATTAGAATCCTGCCCAGCAGTATGGATCCATGGCTTCCGGGTAATATTCGCAGTGTAGCCACGGATCCTGTGCATTGACAGGATTCTTCCATCCACTCTGTGATTCTTTCAGCATGTCCTCCCACTCCCACCATCCTGGCACTCATCTTTCTATGCGCCCCCATCAGCCCCAGCATGGCCCGTGTTCCTCTCATGATGTCCCCTCGTCTTATTCACCCTAGTCCATGCCTTCATCCCGCCTTCCTGATGCCAAGGCCTTCCCTTCCATGCCATTTCACTGTAAGCGACAACAACCAAAGCAGTGGGTTCCCCTTAATCTGTCATACCGTTATACCTTCCTCCTGGCTGCTGTTATTATATTAGGTATTTTACTTATGCGAGAAGATAAGTAAACGGGACGTGAACTGCTAACTTTGCCCTTGAAATGACACTTATTTATTATTCCGATTGCAATAAGCATGAAGAGGGGGAAGGCAAGACATGACTTATAGAGGGTACATGTATAGAACAAATATATCTCCAACAATCTGCAAGATGTGCCACATAGCAGCTATGTACTCATTCCAAATCCATGTTGTCAGCAGCATCTGTGTGACATATTGTATTGGCTTCTATAGTACAACATTGTTTGAAAAAATCTATACAAAACTACAGTCAATACAAGTATCCCACAGACTCACACAAATACATTATCATACATCAATACAATAAAGTGCAAAGTGCTGGGTACAAATAAAGTGCAAGCTGCTAAATACATGTGTCAACAATATATCCACAAAACAATGTCAAATACAGCATAAGAAGAGGAAAATCAATCCGTGCATAAGAATCAGAAAATAATCTGTCATTACAAGGCAATATGAAGAGGTCCATCGACTAGTGGAGACAACATTCAAATAATTAGCTGTCTTCATAGTTGAGCTCTGGAGGAAGGTGCTGTAGAAAGTCTCCTCTTCACTAGTTTCAACATGTACATTGAATCTGCTGGGATAATATTTTCATCAGGACTGAAAAAACAATACTTGGTCATAACGAATCTATAGTAAGTGAATCAAAAACCCTCTTGGAAACCCAAGGAGCTTTATGTGGATTTCTCCCAAGCGTAATTTAGCATATCAGAGAATCTTCCTTCTGATGAGCAGGGCAGCTGAACTTATTTTAAGAAGCCTGGAGTAGCCACTGAGCATTCTCAATGTTGTATTTTGTATGAATTGAATGAAACGCCAAACAATGTACTAGAAATCTAAGCGACATACATGTCAGAGCGCAGGTTGCAATAATCTGTCGTCGTATGTCACTGTAAGTGCACAGAGAGTGGGAAGGAACTGGTTCTCACTGTCCACCTAGCAACACTAGCTCAGGAGCCATTTCCATACCTTGATGAGAGGGGACACCGCACTGGCAGCCCTGCTGCCCATACCACTCCTCTTCTAGCCTGGGCTGCACCTCAGAGACATCCCACGAGCACCAGAAATCCCAGCACCCAATTCGTTGCTCTTTTCCTTAATGTGGTTGGGGGCAGATGGCTCTGCCCCATGTGGTTGGGGGCATATGGCTCTGCCCCATGCCAGCTCAATCATCGCGGGGCCACACCTGGCAGACGTGGCCTGGCTCCTCCCACTAACGCCCTCAGCCACCTCCACGACTTTACCGACCCACACATGGTAGACGCAGTGTAGAGATATCGCGAGACCTCCTGGTCTCGCGAGATCTCGTACAGGGAAGCGGAAATGCGGCTCCTGTGCTTCACACGTGGCAGACGCTGGGAGCGGAGGCATGAAGCAACATCGGCTCATGTGTGCTCCTCCATTGGACTGGCCTAAAGAGCCTTTATAAAGACTAAAGACTCACACCAGTTAGAGCATAGTCTAGGGGCCTGTTGCCTACCTGTTGTCACTTGATTTATGATGCAGTTATCAAGCTGATGTTCCAAATTGAATAAAGAAACATCACCTGCGGCCTCCTGTGTATCATTCCATATATTATACTACATAATTGGCGATGTGGATCACCACTGAAACCCACGCAGTGCCATGCAAGGGGCAACACCATCACCGCCTTTCCTGCAAACTCCAGGTAGGCCTGCCATTACGTGGCCACAATGGCAACCCTTATTCACCACGTATGTGGAGGCCTTGGGCGGTGCAGGCTACTCGGCAGCGAGATGCAGAGCGATGCTATTAAATGCCCTGGGCGTCGAAGGACAGAGGGTGTTCGAAAGTCTCACCCCGGAGCCAGTAGCCGGCGACAATGATGACATATTTATGGAAGCCGTGAGAAGAATTGTCAAAAGGTTTGCCAGCAAGGAGAATACTGTCCTACACAGGATACGGTTTTACAGCCGCAAACAGAACCAGTGGATGACTATGTGACCAAACTGCGCGAATTGGCGGCGCTATGCAACTTCGGAAACAACGCGGAAGGTTTGATCTGTGACATGCTAGTGGTTCATACCAATAGCAGAAAGGGGCAACGCAAGTTCATTCTAGAGAAAGAACTATAGCTGGAGAAAGCGGTTGAAATAGTGAGAGCAGTGTAACAGACAGCAGGAAGAAGGAAAGAATACGCAAGCGGGCACCGCCCAGCCGAAGTACAAGCGGTAGCTTTCCGCCCAAAGAAGGAGAGGCCGGTCCGAGACACGAGAGAAGGGAAATGGGTGAGGAAAGAACCGTTGGAATGCCACAGGTGCACCAGCACAAAGCACTTGGCGTTTGACAAAGAGTGCCGGCAAGGGACAAAGAATGCTCAGTGTGCAAAACGATTGGACATTTTTCAATAGGGTGCCGATGGCGAAACAAAAAAGTCACCTTCGTCAACGCTGAACACAATACGGCGAGGGAATCGTCCTCTGATGAAGAAGGGAGGCCTACCGTCATAATGATGATCAGCCCACAGGCTAGAAGAGAAAAGCCCCACTGCGCCATCAAAATCAATGGATTGGAAACAAGAGTCATGGCCGACTCGGGCTCTGACCTAACCATAATACCGCTGCGCACGTACAAGGAGATGATGGGCACAGAGACGGTCCAAGTGCTCAGCTCGCGGCACAGGCCTACAGTCTTCGGTGGCACATCAGTAGACCTGCTTGGCTACATCAAAGGTAAAGTGGAGTTCAAAGGGAGAGAGACCACCACAAAAGTTTACTTTAGTCAAGAAGGCCCAGCGGTGCTAGGGTGGGATGACCAGGCAAAACTGAAAATTAAGCTGGACCTCAGCACAGATGACCAGGTACTGTCAGTCAGTTGTAGAGGAGCGCCAGTAGCGAAAGAAGATTTTCCAAAACTATTTTCGGAAGAGCCAGGACACATCAAGGGCTTCATCCACAAAATATTACTTAAGGCCAACGCAGTCCCTGTCAAACACCGGGTAAGGCCAGTACCGGCAACTTCAAGAGACACACTCAGAAATCAACTGGACAGAATGAAGAAAGACACAGCATTGATGAAATTGAAGCATCAGAGTGGCTGAGCCCAGTGGTACTCATAAAAAACAGAATTCACAAAAGCTGAGGGTATGCATTGATCTCTGCAGTCTAAACCTGGAAGTAATCGCGGACAGTTACCCCCTGCCGAGCATCAACGAGCTAATCCTCATGATAAAGGAGGCCAGAGTGTTCTCGAAGTTAGACATGAGGAATGCGTACCAACAAATACAACTACATAATGAGTCCAAGCCACAGACTGCTTTCATCACTCCGTTTGGCACCTATCAATTCACAAAGATGCCATTTGGCCTATCATCCGCAGCCTCTGCGTTTCAACACATGATGGATGCCCTACTACGGAAGGTCAGGAACGTGTCCTATTTCCAGGATGACATCCTGGTATACGCTGCAGACGCACAGACACATGATGCCACATTGAAAACAGTCCTCACCAAGCTTCAAGAAGCGGGAGTAAGATTAAGGTATGAAAAATGTGTATTTAAGGTGCAAGAAGTTGAGTATTTGGGATACAAGATATCAGAGCAAGGTATAAGTCCCAAGAAAAATCTACTACAGACAATAATTAAAGCTCCCGAACCCACCAACAAAGACGAGGTGAGGACATTCCTCGGGCTGGCGGAATATTACGCCAAATTCATCCCCAAATTCTCTAAAACCTCAGCGCCGCTCCGCAAGCTTCTCAAAAAAGGGTCAGAATACACGTGGCAAGAAGCCCAGACGAAAGTGGTGGAAAACATCAAACGATACATAGTAGAAGCGCCGTGCCTGCAACCGTTTAACCCAGACTGGAGTACAGTCATCACCACGGAAAAAGGGCAACACGGAACATGTGGTAGCATTTGCCTCTAAAGCCCTATCGTCAGCCGAACAAAATTACTCCACCATCGAGAAAGAGATGCTGGCGTGTGCATGGGTTGTAGAACATTTCAGGACATATGTGTGGGGCACAAAGTTCAAGTTAGTCACCGACCACAAGCCCCTCATTCATATGCTCAGTCCAGGCGGCACCAAAGTGTCGACACCCAGATTAGCACGTATAGCAGCCAAACTGCAAGAATACACTTTCAAGGTACAACACATCTCGGGGTGGAAGAACTCGCAGGCGGACTGCATGTCAAGATTGCCAGAAGGAAAGGACAATGCCGCCACTTTCCTGCAAGAAGAATGCATTGTTGCATCCATTACAGATCTCAAGGCCCTAGACTACCTAGAGCTAAGTGAGAGACAGTGGATGGAAGAAGACGGGAAAGACCCCACCATGGTGAGAATCAGAGAATGGGTCAAGAAAGGATGGCCAGATGAAAGGGTAGTGCCAGAAGGAATGAGGAAATTGCTTCTGGCACTACCCAATATTCCAATATGCCTTATTGGAAAGTGGCAGATGAAATCTCTGAGACTGACGGCATAATTATGAAGACTGACCAGGTGATTCCACCCACAGTCATGAGGAAAACCATCCTGTGCAGAGCTCATGCAGGCCATTTGGGGAACACCATGACACGTCGTAGAGTGAGGGAAGCCTACTGGTGGCCGTCCATGGATCAGGAGATCCGTACTATTATTGAGAGATGCCATGAGTGTCTCAATAATGACAAGCGCCTTAAAATCAGACAAGCGCCCATGATTCCCACAGAAACCCCCGAAGCTGTGTGGTCAAAAGTAGGCCTGGACTTTATAGGAGCACTGGAAGCAATGGCACCCGAGCATCGCTATGGCATAGTGCTAGTATATTACTTATCGAAGTGGGTCGAAGCCGAGTTTGTCCCCAATATCACGACTGCCACTGTAATAGAAGTCCTCACTGCCATCTTCCAGAGGGCAGGGCTTCCCATTGAGTTAGTGACAGACAATGGGGTACAGCTAATATCCAGAGACATGGAACTGTCCCTGAAGAAGCACAACATTCACCAGAAGAAAGCAGCGCTGTATCATCCTCAAGCCAATGGGCTTGTGGAGAGGGCCAACAGGTTTATTAAATGAGCCATGCAATTAGCGACCGCCTCGGGAATGGATCCCCTCAAGATGACCTAAGAGGCCATCGCAGCTCACAGACTGACTCCCAACGGGATCACCCACCTCTCCCCTTTTCGCATGTTGAGAGGGAGGACGGCAGCCTCCACACTAGTGCCACCATGGTTGGTCAGAGTAAGAGAATATGAGGAAATGGACATGTCTGAAGTGGTGTGGAGAATAGAAAACAGCAAAGCACGCATGAAAAGGTGGAGCGACAGAAGAAGGACAAAACAAGGGTCGGACGTAAAAGGAGACTGGATCAAAATACATTTGCAGACCAAGGATCAAATGACGGGCTCAAGGTTCAGCAGACCTGTAAGAGTGATTCACAGAGGAACTAACCATGTCCACACCGAAGACGGGTGCACATGGAACATGGAGAGAGTAGCCATGTTTGAAAAGAGGCAAGAGAGAGAAAAGACCCATGAAAGACCCGAAACCGAGGAGGAAATGGACAATGAGAGAGAGAACGAGAGCCAGAGACAGATAGAAGAGAAGTTGAAGAAAATGAAATTGAAGCGGATGCACCCACAGTAGATCAAGATGACCGCAAGCAGGACGCTCACAGCGAGAGAGGTGACCGGCCGAGAAGGGAACACAGAAGACCGGTGAAATACAATGACTATGTCCTGCAATAACCTGTTTTGCATTATCAGCGGGAGGTGTGTAGAGATCTCGTACTGGGAAGCGGAAATGCGGCTCCTGCGCTTCGCTCGTGGCAGACGCCGGGAGCAGAGGCACGGAGCAACATCGGCTCCTGTGTGCTCCTCCATTGGACTGGCCTAAAGAGCCTTAATAAAGACTAAAGACTCACACCAGTTAGAGCATAGTTTAAGGGCCTGTTGCCGACCTGTTGTCACTTGACTTATGATGCAGTTATCAGACTGATGTTCCACATTGAATAAAGAAACATCATCTGCAGCCTCCTGTGTATCATTCCATATATTATACTACACGCAGCCCGGCTGCTCCTCCCCTCCCTCCACATCACTGTTCTATGTGGTAGCTAGGAACGACCTATTTCCCAGCAACCACTCCAGACGGACTGCCTTCCCCCCAAACCCTTAAACCCCAAATTTCACTGGGTCATAATAGTTTTACAGCTGTGGTCCTCGGGTCATGTCCCGGGAGGATAGCTCAGCGGCAACGAGTTCGCCTTGGAAGCAAGACGACACGAAGCAACACAGGTTCGATCCCCCGGTCCGTGCTTAGAAATCTCCGGGTTTTTAAGCGTGTTATAAAAAAAACAATTACGCAACTAACAAAAAACTATTCCTGAAACAGCGCCTCGATGCCTGCGGGATGTGTGAGTGTTTTAAAAATGCAAAATAAAATATAAATACTGGGAGTTATGGGCCCCGAAGACCAAGTAAAGCCCCTCGGGACCAGCCTATAACTCTTAATAGTTAACTGCATTGCATACATTCTGACTTCAGAAGCAGAGAAACAGCAGAAAGTATTTCTCCGAAGTCAAGAAATAGCAATGTAAATTTACTACCAAGATTTCTTTCAATAAAACGCTCCCTCTCTGCAAGTATCTTTTTCCCACTGCTCCTTCACCTTGACAGACAACATCCAATTGAATGCACCTAACTGAAAGCTAAAACGTGGGGAAAAAAATGGCCTTTCATAGAGAGAAGCCGTCCTAGTTCAAAGAAGCATACAATTAAATACCTTATAAAGGCAACCTTGTCATTTGAATACTCTTGAATAATCGCTGTTTGTTTTGGCCTCTTCCATTTGCTTGATTGCCATATTCTCATCTCTCAGTATTTATCGTTTGGGTATTTCCCTTTTCAGGACTCTACGGTCCCAAAATATCCAGATGTACTTGCTTTCGGAATAGGCCACTGTGGTGTCACGTGCCCTGACGTGGAAGGTCACGTGACACGGAAGGGGGAGGCGGAAATAAAGGAATCACCGGAACTGGCGGGTTCCCGCCAGTCCAGGTTTATGCAACCCAGCGAGTAGTCGTGTGTCTGATTGCAGCGCTGCGCCCTGCATGCCGCGGCCCGCGCCGGCCTCAGCCGAGGGCCCATTTCACCTTCCTGCTGCCGCCTGCATCACCACCGGCGGCAGACATCACACTGGCGACGAGGCGGTAGTGGATTGCGCACCTCCCGGCATCGGAGGGAGCCGCCGCATCCACGGACCCACGCAACGTCGCGGATGCCGGTAAGCACCGACCCCGGCTCCGCCCACGATCCGCGCACGATCCCACCGGCCGCACTCAGAACAGCGCTCGTCTCGCGCTGAAGAAAAAAAAAAAAAGACAATACATCAAAAGCAAAGGCACAACCTGATACACCCGTACCCCAGGAGAGCCGCAACACGCATCATCACACGCGGCCCGCGCGTATCATACGCGGCCCGCTCCGAACTGCAGCATACCACGTGGGGCCACGTGCTATACCACTACAGTACCCCAGCAGCTACAACAAGCTCACCAGTGACTCTCAGCCTCCAAGGACACCCGGTGGTGCAACATGTCGAGCCCAAGCACCAGCCCTGCAAGAATCAGCACCAACCCATCATCTAGGAGGAGCATCACCGATGAGCGCAGTGACCCTGCGCTGACGACATTCATGCCCCCATTCGACCCTTTCACCAGTGGAGCTGCCATCAGGTGGGAGATATGGCTGCAGCAATTTGAGATGCACCTTGAGGCCAGAGACATTACTGTACCCAAAAAAATGCGCACCTTCCTCCTACTCAACGTGGGGTCAGCAGCCCTGCGCCTATTCAACGCCTTGCCAAACCGTGGGAGCGACATCGACTACGCAGCAGGGAGAGCCGCGCTCACCAACATGTTCAAGCCTGACCTCAATCCAGACTACGAGCGGTTCCATTTCTGTATGGCGAGACAACGCGAGAGAGAGACGGTGGACAAATTTCACGCTCGCCTTCGCGAAATGGCCGTAGGCTGTGAATTCCCAGACGAGGAATTCGCCATTCGCCTCCAAATCATCAATGGGATTTCCTCTGAAAAGCTAAGAAGGTCAATTCTATCAGAGAGGAACATGCGGTTATCACGCATTCTCGAGACAGCGCGTCTCCGCGAACAGACAGAAGACCAAGTAGCGGTAATGGAAGCAGCCATCCAGAGACTGCCGTTAGACAGCCCCGGACCCGCAGAAGACGTAGCGGCCATCTCCAAACAACAAAGCACGCGCCCAAAACAGAACCAGAGGCCTCACCCGTCACAAGGACGAGATCAAGCCTGCAAGTGGTGCGGAGGCCCATGGCATAAAGGTGAATCCTGCCCCGCCTGGGGATCCACATGCAGAAAATGCAATCGCCTTAACCATTATGCAGCCGTCTGCCTGAATCCGCCGAATAGGAATGACAAAGACTCAGGCCCACGCCCAGCACAGGAACAACGGAGAAAGTTCGCGCCCAGAGAATATTCCCGCCAACAAGCGAGGAAAGGTAAAGCGAGAGCAGTCGATGAGTCCCAAAGATCCCCGAGCACGAGTGACAGCGACGACAGCGACACCAGCTCATCCCCCGAAAGGCGGAACAAAGGGAGGAAGAAAAAGGGGAAAAGACAAGTGCACCGAGTACACCTAATATCAGCAGTCAAATCAGGCAGATCACGCCAGAAGAAGAGACCATCGTGCACAGTCCTCTCCAACGGAGACCCGCTCAAAGTAGTAATTGACACCGGCGCAACAGTAAACGTTATGCCAGTGACGGCATTCAACAGACTTCACCCAAAACCAGAACTCCACAAGAAGAAAGTCAGGCTGTATGCCTATGAGTCCAAGAAACCCCTCCCAGTGAGGGAGTCGTTCAAGTCAGACTTTGCGCACAATAACACCAATTGCCGTGCACGGATCTACGTCGTAGATGCCGGCTGCGAGACTCTATTAAGCTGCAGAACAGCAGAGAAACTGAAGCTGATACACTTCGCATTCAGCGTTCAACACGACGAACTTAACAACCTCCTAGGTCGACACAAGAAGCTGTTTCAGGGCATCGGGTGCCTAAAAGGGAGAACCATCAAACTCCACATAGACCCTACCGTTGAACCCAAGGCAGTACGTCACAGACGAATCCCATTTCACCTGAGAGGCGCAGTGGAGAAAGAACTGGCTAAGCTCGAAGAGGCAGGGATCATAGAGAGAACATCAGGCCCGACCCCGTGGGTCTCGCCAATGGTGGTGGCCCAGAAACCGAAACAACCGAATGCCGTAAGAATATGCATTGACATGAGGCTTCCCAACGTAGCCATCGGCCGAGAACGCCATGTAACTCCCACCATTGACGAGCTCATCGTAGATCTCACGGGAGCGAAGGTATTCAGCAAACTCGACCTCCGTTCTGGATATCACCAGCTAAGACTATCCAAAGAATCACGATATATCACCACATTTTCGTCCCACCTCGGCTTAATGAGGTACAAGCGACTAAACTTTGGGATATCGTCCGCCGCGGAGGTTTTCCAGCATGAGATCCGCAAAGTCATCACGGGGCTGGCAGGCACCACCAACATCAGTGATGATATCCTTGTGTACGCCTCAGACAAAGACGAACACCACCGACGTCTAGCAGCAGTCTTGAAAAGACTTGAAGAAGCGGGTTTGACACTCAATGCGGAAAAATGCGAGTTCAACAAAGATGAACTATGTTTTTTCGGTTACATTTTCAGCGCAGCAGGAGTATCCCCAGACCCATCTAAAGTACATGACATAAAGGACTTTAAGCCACCCCAGTCTGCCTCGGAAGTGAGAAGTTTCATGGGGATGGCAACCTATTGCGCACGCTTCATCCCCGATCTCGCCAGCATTGCGAGCCCTCTCAGAGAGCTAACCAAGAAAGACCAAAGATGGGAGTGGACCGAAGTATACCAACTGGCGTTTCAACAGATCAAAGACGCCCTGTCCGCCACCACGACCATGGCATTCTTCAACGTGGAGCGGCAGACTGAACTCCTCGTTGATGCCAGCCCAGTGGGCCTAGGAGCAGTGCTGACCCAAACCGACAGTGAAGGCAGAGTATTCCCCATCGCGTTTGCCAGCAGGGCCCTCACGAAACCCGAACAGAACTACGCCCACATAGAAAAGGAAGCCCTGGCCATACTGTGGGGGTGCCGCCATTTCAAGGTATACCTGTTAGGAAAGCAGGCAAAAGTCTTCTCCGACCACAAGCCCCCTCACCCTCCTGCCCGCATAGAGAAGTGGATGCTGCAGCTGCAGCCGTACAACATTGAGGTGGAATATCGGCCAGGATCGGACAACCCGGCAGACTACCTGTCCCGCCATCCGCGACCCTCTACCGACAGCGAACAACATCACGCGAGAGAAACGGACGAGCATGTCTGTCACGTGGTGGCCTGTGCCCGGCCGCGAGCCCTGACACTGCAGGAAGTAGTGCAAGAGACAAAAGAGGACATCATCCTGCAATACACAGCCTCCGCCATTCAATCAGGAAGCTGGAAAAACTACCTCATGTCAATGACCCACCGCACAGCGTCAGCTCAAACCAAACTCAGAGCCCTGTTCGGGATCAGACACGAACTCTCGATAGCACCGGAAGGGGTACTTCTGAAAGGTCACCGTATCATACTGCCAGAGTCCCTCGAAGAAAGGGCACTCAAATTAGCCCACAGTGGACATCAAGGGATTGTCAAGTCCACGGCGTACCTCAAGTCCCGAATGTGGATGCCAAACATGCACCAAAGAATAACAGAGCTTGTAGAGTCATGCGCAGCCTGCCAAGCGTCCAGGAGACCAGAGAACCCGGAACCGATCAGCAGTGTCCCACGAAGCTGCAAGCGATGGGACGCAGTCAGCATGGACCACTGCACCATTGCGGGCGAAGGATACCTGCTCGTAGTGATAGACGAATTTAGCAGATTCCCTGAAGTAGAGCATGTAGCATCCACCAACGCCGAAACCACCATCCTCACGCTGGAGAAGATGTTTGCCACACATGGCATCCAGAGGAAAGTGAAAAGTGACAATGGACCATCATTCACCAGCCAGGAGCTGCGGGAATTCTTCAGAGAAGTAAACGTAAAACATCAGCGCATTACCCCAAGATGGCCTCAGGCAAATGGTGACGCGGAACGCTTCATGGGGTCGCTAAACAAAATCATCAGAATTGCCAAGGAGCAAGGGCACCCCTGGCTGAAGGCAGTGTATCGGTTTCTAAGAACGCACCGGCAAACCCCACACTCAGCCACTGGGATCAGCCCAGCAGCCCTCATGTTCGGAGTACCGATACAGGCAGAACTCCCTGTACATCCCCACTGGATTGCGCCAGAGCCAGACATCCCAGAAATGGATGCAAGGCGGAGGAAGCACAACGAACAAGAAAGCATCGCCCGACGAGCGTGCCACCGAGAACTAAACCCAGGAGACACAGTCCTCGTCAGGAACCGAGCACCGCCGAAGAAGATGTCCCTCAACTTTGAAGTTCGCCCGTGGACAGTCCAGACCGCTAACCATAGCATGGTCACTGCCACCCGAGGAGGGGAGACCGTGACCAGGAACGTATCCCATTTCAGGAAGGTACCCCCGGAAATGTGGGAAGAACACCCACCATCTCCGAGAGAAAAGACAACCAACACACCCCAAAGACGCGTACCACCGATTAGCGAAAATGCGCCGGAAGAAACGGACAGACCGCACCCGAGAGAGGCGGAGACTGGAGCAGAGACCACCATAGAAGGCCCGCTCAGAGAAAGAAACACCCGTTACAGCCTGAGAGAGAAGCCCAAGCCGTCATCTCGCCTCCAGGGATATGTCGTGGACGGAGTATACCGTCAAAGAACTGGTGCAAACAGACGGTAATCCAAGCTAAAATGTTGTCTATTGATATCTGTGAAATTGCCTCCAAGTTGGGGAGGAATGTGGTGTCACGTGCCCTGACGTGGAAGGTCACGTGACACGGAAGGGGGAGGCGGAAATAAAGGAATCACCGGAACTGGCGGGTTCCCGCCAGTCCGGGTTTATGCAACCCAGCGAGTAGTCGTGTGTCTGATTGCAGCGCTGCGCCCTGCATGCCGCGGCCCGCGCCGGCCTCAGCCGAGGGCCCATTTCACCTTCCTGCTGCCGCCTGCATCACCACCGGCGGCAGACATCACAGCCACTGGTGATTGGGCCAAGGTCAGGCAAGCCTCTTCCTTCCACAATCAATAGGTTTGGCAGCGAAGCACAAGAGCACCCTCGAGCGTTCACTAATGGAGACCGTCAAATTTAGACAGTATTACTGAAGTAATGCAAAGAGTGAACGGATCTTCGGCTTGCTACAATGCCCCCATATCGGATTAATTGCACTGTGGAACATGTGCAAAGATGGCGCAGGTTTGCTAAGCAACTGGGTCTGTGATTTATATTGGCAGGCGAAATCCAATGTATTCTCCGCAGGGTGGGGGCGGGCGGACAAAAGAATAACAAAGAAACGCCCTGGACAATCTTTAAAAAAATAACAGCGTGCAATTAAAATGCGTAATGCGTGCGTGGCCGTGGGTGCACGGCTGTGGCACTCCGGGAAAAGGCGGCGCCGCGCAGCTGGAGCCTGAAGGTCACGCCACTCCAGTCCCCTGGGAAATATTGAATGGCCTAATAAATCTGCCCACAGCGCATCCTATTGCTGCTGTAAATCAAGTACAATGAGAGCAGACTGCAGTTGAAGCTCGGCCCGGGCACCACGCGCAGGCTTTGCAACACGAGTAGCCAATCCCATTACTACTGAGGGCAATCGATACCCTCCAAAGTCAGGCTGGCTCTGGGATTTAGCTCTCCTCCTTTAATACAGTGGCGCGGCGCGCTGGATGTTCCCGCGAGATGTTTTATGGCCTGCTTTGTTCTTGAACCCTTGCATGACAAAGGCTCACCTTCAGCGGCGACTGGAACGCAAATGTGGCATTTGTAGACTGGCGCGGGGACAGAATGGAGGCTGTTTTGCTTTGCAGCTGTCCGCTCATTGCAGGGGCATTTTTATGTCTTGTCACTTTCGAGTTCTTTGTTCTAATTGAAATAATGTATGTCTGTCATTGGCAGTTTTTTAAAAGCTTTTTTGCATTTGTTTCCTCGCTATTTCCATCACGTACTTTCCTCACATGTAATAATAACAATTACCATGTATATTGCACCCCACAGGCTGATTGGTGATGGGATGTGTTACTTGACTTGGTTGGCAAACCGTCCGTATTTTGCGCCTATGCAGACAAAAAGGAAATATCTTAGTGCTCCATGATTAACAAATACAGTACTCCTGGCTCCAACTTTTGCTTGACTTAGGCCCTCATTCCGAGTTGGGCGGTAATGGATACCGGGCACCGGTAAGGAGACCGGTGCCGGTAATCCCTTACCACCCAATTCCGAGGTCCCTTAGCGGGAACCGCAAAGGACATGTGGTCTGACCACATGTTCTTTACGGATCCCGCTAAGGGACCAGGGCGCTAATTACGGGCCTGCTATTAGCGCCTTCCCCATTCCCATTGAGCCCTATGGGGGCTCAAATGGGAATGGGGAATGGTTGGGTAAATGGGGACTTACCGGGTCCGCACAGGCCGGAATGTCCCGGTAAATCCCCATTCACCCAGACCGGACATGGACCCGGGTTTGGAGGCAGTCATGGCACACGGCACCGTTCATTACGGGCTGCCTGATTACGAGGTCCCCTAGCGGGACCCGGAACAGACGTCAGGCCCGTTATTAACTCCATCCCCATTCCCATTCAGCCCTATGGGGGATCAAATGGGAATGGGGAATGGTTCTGTGCATGAGGAATTACCGGGTCCTACAAGGTCGGAATGACCCGGTAATTCCTCATTCACAGACCCCGGTATTGGAGCCCCGGTATGGAGGCAGCCATGGCGCTAATAGCACCATGGCTACCTCCATACTCGTAATGAGGCCCTATGACTCCATTTCTCTCTGGGACATTGACATCCTTGGCGGTCAGCGACCGCTCCTCCCAATGAAGGTGGCAGCGGTGAAACACCTCATGTGCCCAGGCATTCCCTGCGATGACTTGAGGCTAGCTCACAGATATGACCCCAAAGGTCCTGCTAGTGCTTCTGGATCTGGCACACCCTGCAAGATGTTGTCACCATTGCATTTACATCCTACAGAACGGCCTTCCAGATCTTATTGCGCTAGGACCTAGTAGACATGCAGCTTCCATGGCAGCATCCTCCAACTGGACTCTCAGCTCATCATCTGAGAACTTGCTACTTCTGGACTGCGGCATGGTCCTGTTGGGTGCCTGTGGTTGTGGTGTACGAAGGAGGTACGCTGGTCTGGCAGGGTTCGAATGCAAACCCGGAGGAGCAGGGATTTGGCAGGTCTGCTGGGGCTGCGCGGTGGACGACTAAATATGGAGAATTGGCAACTTGGGACAAAACATTGTGGTTGGGGCAGCAGCTGCCAGATGATGCCAGGACCAGGTGGCTGATTCAGGATTGGTGAGATATACAGGGGTGATTGGTTGGGGACAGCAGACATGAAGAGGAGAAGAAAGGCAAAAAGAGGGACAACAGCTGTCGGGGGTGAAGAAATTCACAACGGGTTGTAAAACAGCAGCCGGGGGGCAGCAGAGAACAAAGGGAAAAACAGCAGTCAGGGGGACAGTAGAGCAGAGAGTGGGGCAACAGGGCACGAGGGAGGGCAGCAGGGCACATAGTGGGGCAGCAGGGCACCATGTAGGTTGCAGGTTTCAGGGCATCAAATATGAATAGGTTGTTGCCCAGATGCAGCCAACAAAGGGGGGAGGGTGTGGACAGGCTAATAGTGGATGCTTCTCACTTGTCGCTCGCTGGCAATAGATGGCAATTCGGGGGCCTAATATGGAGTTAGCGCTACTTGCGGGTTCA
Organism: Ambystoma mexicanum; assembly: GCF_040938575.1. Taxonomy (NCBI): domain Eukaryota; kingdom Metazoa; phylum Chordata; class Amphibia; order Caudata; family Ambystomatidae; genus Ambystoma; species Ambystoma mexicanum. The sequence continues at coordinate 731,808,740 of NC_090930.1, forward strand.
AGTTGCTTTGACAGGGATGTCATTTAGGGGTCGCCAGGGGTCGCAACTGCGACCTGTGAAGTCTCCCTTGCTACCCTTGTGGTCTCCCTTGCTACCCCTAAAAAATAAGAAAGAAAAACATATTTTTTTTTCTTCATTGAGGCTCCTGGGCTGTGGCCTGCAGCATGTGGCTCTTTGGTTCTGGAGTGGCTGGTTTTCTAGTAGCTATAGGTGGTAAGATAGCTCAGTGGTTATAGAGCTTGCTGCTGCCATATGTGTGTGATCTGCAGGTTAAGGTCAGCTCAGCCTTTCCTCCTGCTGAGGTTGATAAATGAGTACCAACACAGGTTGGGTGATATTTTATATATGTTTGTTCTAAATGAAGTGCTTAAGCATAAGTGCTATATAATAACACATTATCATTCGGCCTCGGACGCCTGCTTGCATTTACAGTAATTAAGTAATATGGGCCTATTCGCACTGATATTAACAATACATATGGTGATCCGTTCTTGTATGCAATGTATATCACTTTACAGTGATACCATAAACATATTTTTCATAGTGTATTTGGAAACAATGCTATGTGATGCCACTTCCTGTTTTGTAAAGGGGTGAAAAGTTGTGGTCCATCACTTCCTGCAATGTCACTTTCGGGTGGGGACAGATGACATCACTTCCTGTGCTGTCGTCAGAGGTCAAGGGCCGTGTGATGTCAATTCCACTACCCCTGGAATTTTGGTGAAATGACATTCCTTGCCTTTGAACATTGTTTCCTGTCCAGTACACATCTTACTTTGGAATGCAACCAGTGGGGCAGTCCCATCACTGTGGTGTTCACCAGAGGCGTATATTGATTACTTTGATGCCAAGTTCAGATTTCTGAAGCAGTGCTCCACTTTAGGAATCAGAGTCTATCTTTTTTTGGCGAAAATGAGGTATAGGTGCTTTCCATGGACTGTGGCAGACAGGGTGGCATGCTTCTGAGTGCTATATTACTCAATCACTCAGGAACATGACCCCCCACTGTCTTCAAGGGAAAGTCTACAATAATAAGCATTGGCAAGACCAAGTGGTCGGGATTTGCAAATGAAGAGGGTAAGCCTTCATTGTTCTGTGATGGTTTTACAGAAAAATCATACTCTCTACATTTACAAACCCAGACCTATAGGCTATGCCAGTGCTTGTTTTCATATTGTATTCAGAGTTCAGTTGGTTGTTACTATTGAGATTCTTTCCAGCAAATGGGTTGCTAGTATTTATTTATTTATTGTGCATTTGTAAGGTGCTTATACATCAATAAATGGTGTTTCAAAACGCCCACATGGCAACAGGGAGGGAACATGGGGAGAATGGCAAATATAATAACACTGAATAGAAAGAAAGAGGTGGTCCTAATAGGCCTTGTAAGCATTCAGAGTGTGCTAGTGCAGAGAGAGAAGGGACACGAGAGGGCGTTAAGTGCTAGGAGTTCAACAGAGGGAACTGCAAGGGAGTAAGTTGCAAGCAATTGTTAAGTGCCTGGCAGAGATCACTAGGTAAGAGTGGTCAAACTGCCATGCAATAAGTGCAGGCCTGTGAGACAGCACAGACCAATGGGCGCCCAAAGGCAAGTCCTGGGATTGGGGGGTGGGAGGCCAGGACTCAGAGGACACATAAAAGCCCCGGTGAACAATCTCAGCAACTGGGGTTTAGCACAGGAGGGAGAGGGGGAAGGAGGAGGTGAAAATGAAAGTCTTGAGGAGCTTCCGGAATATGAAGAGATCCTGCCCAAGACGGAAGGGAAGGGGGAGGCAGTTCCAGAGGAGTGAGCCAGCTGAGGAAAGAAATCGGCCACTAGCTTGCTGTTTAGAGAAGCGCTTGACATGGAGAGAGGTGGCACAGGAGGAGTGTAAAGATCTGGAGGGAGAGTATTTGTTGAGAACCAGTTGTAGATAGCATGGTCCCCGGCCCCAGACAGCCTTATGGATGATGCAGAGGAGCTAGTGGAGAGGTCTTAGAGCTGGAGAGATACGGTCCCTGGGCTTGAGGCCAAGGATAAGTCTTGCTGCCCTATTCTGGATAAGCTGGAGGAGACGAGGGAGAGGAAGAGGGTAGATTAAGGAAGACGTTATTGCAGTAGTCAAGCCTAGAGAGTACCAGAGCTCTAGAAACATTGAGCTTCTGGGGGAAAGTGAGGAAAGGAAGGATTCCTTTGAGGAGGTTGAGTTGAAAGTGGGCCTTCTTGGAAAAGGTCCTGGATGTGAGGGAGGAAAGAGAGAGACGAGTCAAAGATGACTCCAAGGTTTCTGGCTTCAGATGAAGGGGGAGAGCCCATGGAGGGTGACCAGAGTGAAGGGAAGAAAGAGGGAGCAGGAGTCCTAAAGGGAAAGATCTCAGTCTTGCTGGCGTTGAGGCAGGGATCATTAGAGGCACACCAGGACTGGATGCCAGATAGGGAGTCAGAAATGATGGAGTAAGTAAGGAGTGGATCAGAGGTAAGTTTGAAGAAGAGTTGTGTGTCATCTGCATAACACTGGACGTGAGGGGAGTACATGAAAATTAGATGGGCAAGCGGAGTGAGATAGATGTTAAAGAGCCAGGGAGAAAGGTTGGGGAATGTCACAGGTGGAGATAGAGGTGGGAGAGGAGAAAGAGCCTAGGATAACCAGGGAGGGACTGTCAGTGAGGAAGGAGGTCAGCCGTCCAGTGCACGCTCCAAGATACCAAGGCTATTATGGAGCCGTTTTATGAGGATGGAGTGGATGACATATCAAATGCAGAGGAGAGATCAAGTAGATAGCTGTAGAGTTAGCATCAAGAGATGCAAGCAGTTCTTCAAGGGTGTTCAGTGGAGCAGTTTCCATGCCTCTGGATGCTCGGAATCCCGATTGATGGTCGTGTAGGCAACCGACAAGCTCAGTATGCTGGGTCAGTTGGGGGAAGACCAGCTTCTCCAAGAGTTTTCCAAGGAAGGGGGTGATAGAGCTGGGGCAGTAGTTAGCCTGGAGACAAGGGGTTGGCAGAAGGTTTTTTTCAAGAGGGTGGCGCACAAGAGAGTGCTTGAGGGAAGAAGGAAAAGAGTGATTGCAAAAATCAGCAAGTGCCGTTGCAAGGGAGCCAATATTGTCTTTAATAGTTCAGGAAGAACAAGGAGAGACCTGTTTGGAGGGTTCCTTCATAGAGTAGACAACCCTAGTGACCTCATCAGATGTGATAGGAGAGAAGGAGGAGAGAAAGGCAGAGGGAGGATGGGAGGCCATAGTTGGCATGGGGGTCGGAGGAGGAAAGGGGGAAAAGGAGAGAGTGCTCAGGATGTCCTGAGTTTTTGCAGTGAAGTGTGTGGCCAATGCATTGCAGAGGGCCTGAGAGAGAAGAGGCGAGGTGGAGACTGCGGAAGGGTTGGCTAGTTCTTTGCAGATTTTAAAGAGTTCAGCCATGTTGTTGGATGCCCCAGAGAAGCAAGCCTGGATGTGGGCCCTTTTCTAGTAACCAATGGAGAGTCGGTATTGCCTTTGGAGAAGGCGACAGGCCAGTTTGTCAGGGAGTGAGCCTGAGGTCTGCCACTTCTGTTCCGCAGCTCTGCACTTGCGTTTCAGGGCTGCAAGTTCAGAATCATATCAGGTGTTAAGCTTGGTGGCATGTTTCAGGCAGATCCGCATGACTTGGGCAACAATGTCGAGAGTGCTAGTGATGGAAAAATAGAGGTTGATGAGAGCGGAGTCAGAGGTAGAGTCTGCAGTGGGAGGAGAGGTGGGATGAAGGTGGATGCAAAGGCAGCAGCTGACATCCGTTTCATCGGGCGGATGTCCATGAACGAGGTTGGCAGATCAGGGTGAAGTCCAGTCAAAGGGCACAGAGGACCCAGGTGAGAGGAGTAGAGGGAGTGGTCCGACCAGGGAGTTGGGTGGTGAGTTGGGCGAATAACAAAAGATCCATGTGGATCAAGGTATCGAGAGTTGTCCAGCCGAGTCGGTAGGACCAGAAGGGGGGATGGAGAGGGAGTGCGAGGTGCAGAGGTCAGGGAAGAGAGTGGACGCTGTGATTTAGGAGTCCAGGTGGATGTTGACGTCAACCAGGAGAAGCATGAACGCACAAACGAATTCAAGGAGTGTCAAAGGTATTCAAATACTCCTTGATACACACATGTGTTCACACATACCAAATGGCGTTCCAGCTGGTCATAATTGCAGGATGCAGCTGAAATAGTGGCATATACTCACACGGGATGTTTCAGATGTATTGCCTCATGGTAGTGTGTAAAATGTGAGTGCCCTGCAAATAGCTCGTTTCCCCCTTCCTTTCCCACTCTTCTTTGTTTTTCGTTCGGATTCTACCATTTAATTTTCTCTTTTTACTTTGATTCTCTTCTAGACTGCGTTCAGCTTTCGTTTTTTTTCTTCTCTAAGAATACATGTTTCCCCTCCCCCTTTTGTTTTGCTCTAATTATGTGTCCCACCGGCTTCCATTGCCCCCATCCAGAATTCATTGAACCTGTTCAATTTCCATTCCCTGGAGCAAGCTCCTGCTGCTGCTTCTGCTGCTGCTACAGCTTACCAGGACTAATTGATTAGGACATGGAGGGGTCATTCTTAAGCGAGGGGATGTTCGAGCTGACTTGGCCAGTGATTGCATTGAAACGGGAGAATAATTCATGCTGCCAGGGCACATTATTTCCTCCAGAACGTGTGTGACTGCACACGGCCTGTGAAGTGTTACATCTGGACAGCGTGTCAAGCGAAACACATTGCAGACATCCCGGCAGAAACACATGCCAGCAGCGAGGGAGTAATGAACATTTGCAGTGGATGTAATGCATTGGTGCATGGGGAGAGGGGAGTTTCAGTGAAAACACTAAATGGTACTTGAGGTGGGGATATCTTCCAGTATTAGTTGGATAATTGAAAAAAACAGTGACAGTCTAAAATACTCCAGGCAAGGTTGGTTGCTTGAAACAGGTCAGATATCACAGGCATTTTCAGGCGAAGAGTGCAGGGTGACCAGATTTAGAAAGTAAAAAACTGGGACAGGTCAACTAACATAAAGGTAGGACTAACTCTTCAAAATGGCTTTCAAGGGTCTACACTTCAGTAGCTGTTGGAAGAGAAGAAGGGGGTTTGTGTTACTGTTCAAATAAACACATATTATTATAATTAATTTATCACAAACTAACACTATCTTAAGTTGTAAAATGCAGCATTTTTTCTGTGCGAGATTGTGCATTCCTGCCTGCCAGCAGTGAAGACCTACTACCAAAAACCAGGACCACAGCAGTTGACAAAGGGGGACTGAGCTCTGAATTCCAGGACAGTCCCGGTCACCCTACTGAAGTGAGTAAGTTTATGGCTCTCTCCTATGATTTAGCAAAAAGTGTAAGTACATTCCCATGGGAAGTACAGAAGACGAACAATATCCTGCAACTGCAGTCCCATTTCACATGGTCAATGTGGTCTTAAACCCGCCGTTGAATCACGTGGGTGGGATTTTGTACTTTGGCCAAAAACCCAAATCCCATATTCAAATGATAAAACTGGAGCTTTCAAATTGAATTTAATCGACAGTTAGTTAAGACCCTCTTCCCATTTGTAGGTATATATGAACTTGCCCCGCTCCACCACATTATCCATTCAGGGCCTCAAACTCTTGTCCCGCTTCCTCGTCCCAGTGCTAACACACTTGAGTATGTATCAAGTGCTGCAAAGCATCTATTTTAAGAAATTGCACAAAAATGCTTGCCAGCTCACAAGTACGCCAAGAAAAAATGCAACCCAGATGGTTGGAGGACATGAAGGTGATAGCGCTTAATGAACATAGAGTGGCAAGACAACAGTTATCCAAATGTATGTACCGCAGCGTGCAATGGAACGCTTCTTGCCCCAGTGCTATGACCAAAACTACAAAAAGGGCCTCAGTGGACCAAATTGAAGCTGTTCGGTCTAGTTAGACACACACTTCCCTACCATCACCAAATAGATGATCGAGGTCTTAATCTGATGACGTGGGCAGGCATAAGGTAGGAAGAATCAGTTCCTGTGACCGATGAAAGGCCAATGTGACCGTGGGAATAAACTCATAGGAGAGGGTAAAGACAAGGCCCTACGGGAGGAACATACCGTAGGATCCCCCAGTTTGCCCAGCAGACAGGCATATGTGTGAATGCCACCAAAAATAACACTTTGAAGGAAGAACATATCCTATCTGCCTACCCCAGTGGCTTACAAGGGGGCGACCGTAGAGCTTTAAGCAGCCAGGGTAGATTAGAGAAAGGAACCAGAGAGTGAATGTGTGGTCAAGAAATCACTAATCGAGTAATAAATGTGAGGGGTACTGCTTGATCCCCCAGGGTTCGCTCAATGGATCGATAGAGGCTTTGATTGCAGCCAGCCAGGAGCAGGAGAGACTGGTAAATCCAATATAAAAGCCTGTTACAGAACTTTCAACATTTTCAGGGGATCACATGAAGGAGGGAGTGAATCCCTTGGATGACTACCATTCAGCGAAGGATTGCCAATGTCTAGTGTAAAGTTTCAAGGTCAATTGGCCTCTTGATTGATGGACTGCTAATGCTATGCTGTCTGACACACATTTATTTCATAAGCTATTTGCAGTAGACATGCTGAGAGACAAAGTCAAAATAGGGCATGTTTGAGGCAATGCAGTGATCTCATGGGGCACAGAGATATCGGACTAATCAACTCTGACAGTTGGACACCCGGATGAGAAAAGGGAACCAGGGCATTCTGGACCACCATGGAACGATAACTAATAGCAAGAACCGCTCTTTCCTGCACTTGTGAATTGTTTGGAAAGTCAGGACAGCCGGGTTAAAAACAAACAGAAGCCCCTATTGCCAGAGGAATGATACCACAATAATTGCAACAGTAATCGTCCAGCAGGGCATTGTGATGGCAAAAAGGCCAAGCAAAGTCCTCCCGAGCCTTGGTGTCAGAAGAGGAAAGAGGTTCTCAGACAGGCACAGGGAAAGAGAGGAAAGAAAATTCCAGCTCAAAGAGTCTGCCATACCATTCTCATCTCTCAGATTGTAGGCTGCCTATAGCACCAGGAGATTGTATTCCACCTATCGACCTAACTGATAAGCCAAGGCCACCAGAACACAAGTGTTGTGCACCCTTAAAGTTCACATAGGCCTTCAGGAGCTGGTTGCCCATTTGAGTGAGAATAGGATGGTTCAGAAACAAAGTCTTTGGGATCCAGAAAGGTTGACAACAATTATTTCCAGTTAGAGGACTTCCCTCAGTCAGCAACGTTGCAAGTGCCCCATACAGTCCTTATCCCGAGGGTTGCGTTACAGGTTGCTTGCATTCGTTGTTACAAGGAGCCATGGTGGACCCAAATTCACACCATCAGAATGTTTAATTCCTTGAACCACCACAGCATGATACTTTAAGAGAAGCATCAATGACATGTGACTGTGAAGCCAAAAGACACCAGGGGTCAGACATTTAGCATGCAGTGAACCAAGGAGCATTTAAGGTGTAAACATGGCAGAGGCACTGTGAACATTGATACTCCCAAAGCCCCCTAAACCCGAAGCCAGGAATATATCAGGGGTGCTTCAGAAGACAAGAGGGCTCTTTGATGAGCTTTCACTGTGGTCACTTGCATGGGAGGGAGGAAACCCATGCCTAGAACAGTGTTGAAAATTGCCCCAATAAATTCTAGTCATACATTCTAGTCTTGATGGAGATGAAGGGGGGGTGTCTGGAAGTTCTCTATCCAGCCATGACCTGCCAACACATGGAGACCTCTTCTGAGATGCCTGAGAACCACCCAATGGGAAGTGTGGGAATTAACCAGTCCTCCACGTATGGATATATAATGATACCCACATTATGGTGGATACTAACTAGAGCAGCTAGATCCTTAGTAAACACCCCGGTGGCAGACTTTATCTGAGCAAAAGTTAGCAAAGCTGATAGTGATGATGCAACACTGAAAACCTGAGAAACGTTAACGTAGATCTAGGATAGGATTCGAGAGAAACCATTCATCAATAACATTGCAGGAAAGAAGCAAACAGATAGATTGGATCAAACCTATCTTATGATTTGGTATTTATATACCCCGCCTATTCACAAGTGTTTCAAGGTGGTACAAGTCAAGGGAGGGGAAACAGAGGGAGGACAAAAAACAGCGATCTTACTAGGCCTAGTGACATTGAGATCATGCAAGTGCAGGGGAGCGCGGATGGGAGAAATGTCAGGGGAGGGGGGTGGGAGGATGGACAAGTGCAGGACAAGGAGTCAACACAACAAGTAGTGCAGCCAACAGGTGGCAAGTGCGAGTGTTAGAAGTGCAGACAACAGGTTTCTAATAAGTGCAGGAAGGTTTACAGATACAGACCAAAAGTGCAGGGGGTGCCAGGGGGCAGTGCGGGTATGCAGCTGGATGGGCAAGCGCCATGGGCACGAATTCAGAGGGTAGCCAGATGACCAGTGCATGTATCCGACAGGAGATCAGCAGGGGAGAGGAAGAAGGAAAGAGGAAGGCCTTGAGGTTCTTCTGGAACCGGAGATGGTTCTGATCAAGTTTCAGAGAGGCAGGGGGGCTGTTCCAGAGGGAGATACCAGCCGAGGAAAGAGATCTGCCCCCAACCTGTTGCTTGGAGAAGCGACTGACTCTCAAGGAGTTGGATGTGGAGGAGCAAAGAGCTCGAGTAGGAAGATATTTTCATAGAGAGAGTTGGAGTGTTTGTGGTCCGAGGCCCCAGAAAGCCTTATGGACAATGCAGAGGGTCTTGAACTTGATCCTTCCTGCAACTGGGAGCCAATGGAGAGATTATAGAGCTGGAGAGATACGGTTCCTGTGATTGAGGCCAAGGACAAGTCTTGCAGTCCTGTTCTGGATGAGTTGTAGAGGACGGAGTGTAGAGGCAGGTAGATTTAGAAAGAGGCTGTTGCAGTAGTCCAGCCTAGAGCAAACTAGAGCTCTGAAGACAAGTGAGCCTTTGGGGGAAAGTGAAGAAAGGAAGAATACCCCTGAGGAGGTGCAGTTGGTAGTTAGACTTCTAAGAGACGTCAGAGATGTGAGCAGAGAAGGAGAGTTTGGCGTTGAAGAGGACCCTGAGGTTCTTTGCCTCACAGGTGGGAGCAGGAAGAGGGCCCAGAGTGAGCGGCCAGATAGTGACAAGAAAGGAATGTGCTGGGGAGCTGATGAGGAGGATCTCTGTTTTACTGGGATTAAGGCAGAGATCATTGGCGGTACAGCACTCCTTGATTGCGGACAGACAATCCGGGATGAGAGAGGGAGAAGCAGTGTCTGAGGGGAGCCTGAAAGCGAGCTGAGTGTCATCCGCATAGCACTGAAACTTGGAGCAGAGAGCAGCTATGCAGTGGGCGAGAGATGCCAGGTATTGGTTGAACAGACACTGAGAAAGATTAGACCACTGGGGAACACCACAGGGAGAGAGAGAGAGATAGGGGAGAGGAAGGACCCAAGTTGGACGTGGGAGAGACAGCAGTTCCCTTGCTTCTGGCTGCTCTGAAGCCAGACTGATGATCATGGAGACAACCAACAGATTCGGTGTAACGGTTAAGCTGGGAGATGACCAGCTTTTCCAAGAGAAAGTAATATCCCTCACAAGCAGATTCACCTTTATGTCTGGAACTGGTTTCCAATTTACTGAATCTTTTTTTAACCAAAAAGATGTGTGAATAATCCCCTGGCCCTTCTCTGCCTTAGGTACCAATTACATTGTATTTATTATTTCCCAGTAGGTCTATGCCAGTAAACAGACTTGGACCATACCAAGATTCCTTGGCACTGGGGTAAAGATCAATGCCCAACTGGGAGGGGTCAGGATGAACTCTATGTAGTGGCCCGGAGGAACTCTTGTCTTCCACAGCTTGCTCAATCATCATTCCAAGTAGCACCAAACAACCATGTCCCAAGAAAGGGAGTTGCAACAACAAATAATTTTGACTAGCCCCAATCTTAACTCCCCTCATCCAATACTGCAGCCTAGCCCTGACACTGGAAGCACATTCCAATGCAGAAGATTTGAGTGTGTCATACACCACACCTGATAAGTATTGGATCAGTTTGTTAATCATTACTCACAAGTCAATTTAATCTGAATCATCCTCCAATGACGCTTAACTGGTATCAAAATTCTGCTTCGTACCATGTGAGTAGTCTGCAACCTAAATTATACTATGCCACACTCCGGGGGGGGCACTCTTCTATCTTGCGGCGGCCCCATTGGGGGAGCTACCGTGCTTACTTCTGCACCAATGAGCTGTTGTTCTGTTTCATGCAGCGTATCCATGGGGGCCACCAAAGGCACTACTGCACTATGGTGCCTCATATAGGGTGGGGCTGCCCCACATCCTCTACGCCTATGTGACATAAAGGGGCGAGTCTGCCCTCCACCCCCGCCCAAGTCTCCGGTGCTCCAGCAACTGCCAGACTGGATGGCTTGACCCGGCTCACAAGGCAGTGGCAGCTTGGGACTTTTCGTCACAGCACCGCCCGACTGGCATTGGGCCAGGGGGACTTCAACATCTACGCTTTGCTCCTCCTTTCCTCTCAGAATGCCCCTGACATACACAGCCCAGTGGGGATTGTCATCTGGGTCCACCCCAGGACCAACAGGGATCACGGCTGTGTCGCACCACACAAGTGGCTCTAGCTGAGTGGCCCTGAGCTTCTCCCAAAGGTCACTGCACATGCATGGCCTGAGTCTTTACTGCTGTGCCTGCCAGGAATGGCGCCCAGGTGGGCCACCTGCTGCATAGACCCCATGAGTGCCCAGGCTGTACCGAGCATGCAGTCTGGCCCCACGGTTGATGACGGGTTGCCCTTAGCATACGGAACCCAGTGGATGGAGATTATTTGGCCCTGGGGAGTTCGCTCAGGGGAGTTCGCTCAAGGCCACAGCCCCCCAGAGAACTGATAGGGTAGAATTTCTTCTTCCTCCTCTACTGACAACTGTTTATTCCCCTAACGACTTTTCCTCTCAGTGTTTTCTCCCTTGTCCATTCTACTTCTGGGAACCAGAGGCTGGGTCCATTGTTCTTCCCCTTTTCTGTGTTTTCCTTTTACATTCTTTCCAAACTCTATAGTGGGGCTGGATGGTTGAGTCCACATGACATTGGTAAGTAACCAAACAAACACATACTCAACACACAATAAATAAATTAATATCACACCGTGGGATCTGTGTCTTTATTTCTTTATTTTCCCTCGAGGAACAAGCATGTAGTCCTACCTAGCAAGGCCCACATTGTTCCTGGGGCTATACTTAGATTTGGACATTCTCCTGCAGACACGCAATAATTTGCAGCATTCCCACGGGGAAGGGATGCACACCTTATTTGAATGTGGCACACACCTAACCTTTGCCACAATCCCAGAGGGAAAGTGGTGCACGCAATTCACACAGGTAAAACTAATTGTAGAGCATCATTACAAAATCTGAGCAAGGCACACTACACTGTTGACAGAGGCTACACTGACAAGCATAGCAACAGCTTTTCAACAACACTTGCACAGATTTTCTTGTTTCCCACAGTCTCTGGTCAAACTCTGTTAGACTGATGTCGGGCAATGTTTGTTATTGTCTTTTTTTTCTGTGTGACACTGACTTTCGGATCATTTTCCCAGTTTTGAGATGGGATCGATGAAGGATTAGAGTTGCCAGACAGTTCCCTTAGCCAGTGCACCAGATGGAACCTAACTTATCATGGTGATGTTGTTTCCCATTATACTACTAGATCTCTGAAACAACAGTCTCCTCCTGCTCCTTGGTACTGATAGAGGACTTTACTGGATAGAGGTCAGCGGGTGTAAAATATAATTCACTCCAGACAGTAGCAGCAATGTGTTTAATGTTAGAACTAGAGGAAACAGCTCAATTTTACATGGCACACCATAAATACTGCTCTCTGCTGTCTGGACCCCGTATGCACCTTCAATAATTCCCAGGCCCATGAAGATGATGGAGTAGGAGAGTAGCCCTAAAGTGTTGTTGTATTGTGCACACGGCCACACTTTAATGACTACTGCAATTGTTTGCATTCTACTCCCGCCACACAGGAATCAGAATGATTACTTTTTTTTTTTTTTTTTTTTTTTTTGTATATAATTGTATTACAATTTTTACAAATTCTGTCCAAATTTTTGTGTCCTTGCTTCCTGTTTTCCTTTGTGACTATCCTGGGATTTTCTGGTCAATGGGATGTTTGAGAGCTTTCTGTTGTTATTTCTTTTTCGTCCAGTTTCAATTTTTCCAAGAAGGTCGCTGTGGCCACCGTCAAAGATGTGGAATTGCCACACATTAGCATATTCCACCAAGTTTCTTCACTTGCCGTTTGGTACCGAACTTTGTGTGGTTTAAGATGAATAGTTCGCATGGATGCCGTTCCTGCGCAGTGGATAAGAAGATGGCGTAGTGTTTCACTTTCCCTCTGCTCACAATATCTACAGTTTTTAGTTGTCGACTGTTTTCTTCGAAAGAGGATCTCATTGGTTTTCAATAAGTTTAACCTTGCTCTCAAGAAAGTTGTTCTCAGTCGCTTGTCTGGAAACTTTTTTAGGTAATTTCTGACTTCGTCTACTTTTTGGGTGTTCATAGTATGATGTGTATTGATTGTGAGCTCTTCTGTTTTATCTAAAGTCTCAATCCAGTCTTGTGTTTTCAGTTTTTTCTTTACTTTTCCCGGGATCCTTTCTATTTCCCATTCAGAACATCCAATTTTTTCTGCTTGTTCCAATAATCTGCTGTACCAACTTGATAGCATTGGGTTTGATCCACTCTTCATCTCTTGATATATTATCTCCAGTATTTTAGGCCGCGGCTGCCTTATGATTTTACCCAGGAATAAGAGACTGTTTCTTATTACCAACGATTCTAAAGATTGGAGACTCAATTCACATCGAATGATTGTCGCAGAAGTGGAATTTGGAAGTTGTAGTACTCTCCGCCAAAATATACCTTCTAATTTAGCCCACAGTGACTTTGGCAGGTATAGCATGGCCTCGGCTCCATAAGTCAAAGTTGGACAGACCTTTGCTCTGTAAAAGTTTATTAATGGGAGGATTGAAAATTTCCCAAATTTTCTGTCCAGAGATCTTGCCTGGGCTGCTAGCGTTTTTGTTTTGGAGATAAGATGCTCTTGCATCGTTATTTCAATTTTGCTCGACGATAGTTTTACCCCTAGGTAGGTGCAGCTTTTCACTGTTTCTAATGGCTCCGAGTTCGCGAACCATTTCTTTCTTTTTTTTGTTCTCGCTGGTTTTTCTAAGATCAGGATTTTTGTTTTAGATATATTAAGTTCCAAGTCATTTTTCGTCAGATAGGCTGTGAGGCTGTCTATTTGTCTCTGTAGACCGATTGCTGTTTGATCTAGCAATAAGATGTCGTCTGCATACAGCAATCTTGTCACTTTTGAGTCGCCTATTTGAGGAGGAAATGATCTGGTGTCATTTTCGGGATCTGCGATGTCGGCCATGTAGGCCTTATATAGTGCCGGTGCCAGGGGGCAGCCTTGTTTCACGCCTCTGTCTGTTTTTATGTTTTCCGACAATAAGCCAGCTTCATTGAGTCGAATTTTAATCGATGTTCCGCTATATAGCGCTTTCACTTGCGCGAGAATGGCTGATGGACATTTTTGTTTCTCCAGTTTTTTCCATAGTTTTTTTCTGTTCACGCGATCAAAGGCTTGCACCAGGTCAATTGACGCTATGAATGTTGATGGTTGCCCCTCGAAGACCTTTGATTTTAGTATGCTAATCAGCATAATATTTACCGACGTACCGAGGTTCTTCTCGAATCCTGATTGAAAGGGGTCAGTTGTTTTTGCCTCTTTTTGCCATGTCTGCAGTTCATCCAACAACATTGATCCGTAAAGTTTGCCAAGCACATCTAGTAGTGCAATTGGCCTATAGTTTCTCGGATCGTCCCTTGGGCCCTTCTTATAAATTGGGACGATGTTTGCAGTCTTCCATGTCTCCGGAATGGTTCTCGAAATCCTAGATCTTCTAAAGATTTCTGCTATTAATGGGGCCCAATTTTCAGCATCCTGCTTCAGAATGGCGTTGGAAATGCCGTCAGGTCCGGGGGCCCTGGAGTTGTTTAGTTTCTTGATCTTAGACAAAATGTCCTTCTCTGAGCATTCTGTCCAGTTAGCCTCTTCTTGGATAATCGTTGTTACTTCCCCTGGAGTGGGGTCATTGTATAACTCGGTGAAGTGGTCACTCCATTTTTCTTCTGCGACACTGTTTGTAATTCCTGTGTCCGTGGGCGAGATTTTGTGTTTTATAATAGTCCAAAAATCTCTTGAGTTCTTTTTACAAACTGCTCTCAGCATATTCTCTGCGTCCATCTGATATAGTTTCCATCGTGTCGCTTGTAGCCAGGATTTATACAACTTTTTAGTTTTACATGCCAGGTCTACATTTGTTTGCGTTGGATTTGTTCGTGCAAGCCGAATAGCCTTTCTTAGATTTGATTTCTTTGTTCTCAATTCCTCATTGTGAGTATGTAAATGAATTTTGTCATCTACTCTTTTACGTCGTGGATGGAGATAAGGGATCAAGAGAGGCGTATAATCCAAGCTTGCTTTCTCTGTATTTAAGGTCGCTTGTCCATTATAGGCTTCCGTGATCGAAGTTATGCCTTCTGTTGTGATTTTTAATCGATTTCCTTGATGGTTTAGTTCCAGATTTTTCGACATTGTCACCAACATCTTTTTTTTTGCTGGCCATATTACGGTTAGTAAATTATGGTCACTGGCCGTAGTCTTCACTACCTTGAAGCTTGTGATTAGGCGATACAACTCTTTAGAGGCAAAGATGTGGTCAATTGTACTTCTTTTACCCGCGCTTTCCCATGTTGGAATTCTGGATTTGGCTAAGTCTAGGGAGTTTAGATTGTACAAGTCCCTGGAATCCATCAGTTTGGCCCATGCCGCACCTCTCGTTGTTGATTGAGTGTTGCTCATATTGTACGTTGATCTTTCCTTCTCCGATACCGGGCAAGAGGCGTTTAAATCGCCACATAACAAGATGTGGTCCATATCATACATCTCTGTTGTATCTGTAAGGATTTTCTCCACCTTATTTAGAAAGTTTTTTGTCTTCGTTATCGACGGGTTCCAGTAGATGTTTAGCACCAGGATAAGATCTCGCTTTAGTTTTTTTTTTTGCCGGGGGTCCTCTTTATTCCATTCCAGCAATGTCGCCTGAATTGTCAGAGATGATATCAGGTTATGAACTATTCTAAGAACTCCGCCAGTTTTTACAGCTGTCAGCAAGCCTGAGGTAGGACGTCCTCGTGTTCCTTTTTGTGCCGGCGAGAGTGATACTTCAAAACCATCCAGGCTCGGTTGAGATAACAACCAGGTCTCCTGCAAAGTTATGAGGTCGAAAAGACCAAGGTTGACATCTCCTGGATGAGTCAGGTGAATGTGGCCTCTTGTATTCCAGGAGCCAAGAATAATGTTTTGATCCGGTTCTTGGGCCACGTGTAACTCCTTTAACGTCTCTCCAACGCAATTGTCAGATTGACGATTTGATTGCTATTTCCTCACATATTTTGTTAGTGCTGTAGAAATCCATGCCCATTTATTGGTGTTTTTTTCTGTTTCTTGCGTCTGGATCTGTGTTGATATGTTTCTACATGTGATACGTTTATCTTTTTCTCTGCGGGACTGTGTCAGAAACGGCCCTTTCGGGTATCTTGGGGATAGTCTTTGTGGTTTCTTATCGTTTTGTATCCAGTTGTCTTGAGAGGAAGAATTTTCTTTGCTCTTGTCTCTTTCTTTATCCTTTTTCTTTCTTGAACCACTTTGATCTAATGTTTCTCGTGATTTTCGACGTTCATCTTCTTCCTTTTGCTCTTCTCTTTCCGGTGTGTAGTTGTGTTTTCTCTTTGTTCTAGTTCGTCTTTCAGTTACAGGCGTTGTCTTCCCTGGTTCTTTAGCGTTTGTCGTATGTTTACGTTTTTCTTTTGTGTCGTGGTCATCCTCTCTTCTGTGCCCTCTTTCTTCTGCAGTTGTTTCTCTTAGGGTATACCCTCTTTTGGCTAAATCTCCTGCCACGGACAACAGCAGTTTCTTCACTGTATGAGATGTGATGTGGAGGAAGATACTATCCGTTCGAGCTTTATGTGCGAACTCCACTATATTTAGGTCGACACTTTTGATTTGGTCTCCATTTGGTACTTTTTGTATTAATCTCATGGTTTCTCTCCTGTTTAATAAAAGCTTTTCTCCCTTTTTGTCACTTTTTTCTAATTTCAAGGTACGTGATGAGTTACTCTTATGAGTAAAAATTGTTGATGTCCGGGTGGGATTAGATTGTGTATGGTAAGCCGAAGGCCTTCTGTTTGATCTCTTATTTCTTTCTGAGTGTCTCTCACTTGAGCCCGTTTTTTCTCTTCTTTTATTTCGATTCTCTGGTGTTTTTATCCTTTTTCCATAAGGAGAGGTTTCTGGTTTGTGTTGTCGTGCATTTTTGTAGTATTGAGAGTGTTGTTTGTGACGTGTTCCGCTATTGGACGTGTTTCCGGCCCATTCTCTCACATGCTTTTCCTTTGTGTTCTGTGCAGGGCAATCCCTGACTTTTTCGTGTTCAATTTTGTTTATCTTTGTGTTGGCCACTCGGAACAACGTTTTCCTTTCTGGGGTTATCCGACTTCTTCTATAGCTTAAGTCGTCCGTTTTATTTATTTCTTTTCCAGATACTTTTGCTTGTAGCTGCTTGTGTTTGACCCTTTGTTCTACTATTGGCATGCTGTCTTCCGCAAATGACACCTTTCTTTTTTTATTAATTGGACGAGGGATTTCTGGTTCTGAGTTTTCAATCGAATAGGTACTCAGGTCCAACAAGTTTGGCGAGCTCTCCTCCACCCGTTTGCGATTTGCTTTCATGTTTGTCTCTTGTAGTTCGCTTTCTACATTTTTGGTTTTTTGGGCTATGCCAGCTATCCATTTGGAAATGCTCAAATTTGCGTTTTTTTCTGTAGTTTGTTTCTCTTGTACTGTTGACCCTATAGTGCTTAGTTTATCTTTATGACTTGAACTGGTTTTTGAGATCTTCTGTCTCTGGGGTTGCGGGGTAATTTCATTTTGGTCCCTCATTTGCTGAATTTCTTTGTGTCCCTCTTTTAGTTTTTTTTCCGTTTTCTTTAATTTCATGTCGTTTTCTTTAGTTGGTGTCAGTTCATAATTGGTATCTGCTGTGGTTTCTATTAGTTCCTCTTCGTAGCTGTTTTGTCTGGTCTCCCTCTGGTTAGTTTGAGAGTAAGAGGATACTGCTTGTTTTTTGAACTGGAACACCTCAATTTTATCCGTCATGGTGCCTTGTTCCTTTGTGGAGGCCTTCCAGGTCTCTAATGTTGTTATGTATCCTTCCAAATGAATTAGCTTCATGTTGCATGCTGCTAGTACTGAAGTGTGCTCTTTAAGTGTTTCATTTATTGTTTCGTACAGTTTCCCAAAGGGTGCCAGAGCAATGGTCATAGCTGACATTACAGGTAAAATGTCCAAGTTTTTGACTGGTGATTTTTTTTCTTCTTTTTTTTTCAATGGAGTTCCAGTTTCGTTTTTCGCTTTATGTGGTGTGGATAATAGAACTCGTAAGGCATCTGTCGAGATGTCTAATTTTTTATGTTGCGGCGAGCACTTCTCACCTATAGTATTCTCTCTTTGTTTTAGCATTTTTTTATAGTTCAATATTGCCTCTGCCAATTTTATTTCTTCTGGATTCCACATATGGCTTGATTTTGGTTTGACCAAGTCATCCACTTTCTTGTCCTCTTTCTTGTTTTTGTTTTCGTTGTGTATAATCTCAATGGTTTTTTCCACTGGTTTGTCTGGCTGTATGTATCCCAATTTTTGGTTTTTGTTATTTGTTACCTCTGGTATTTCCCTGGCTTTATTGTTTCCTTCTGTCTGAATAGAGTTTGATATGACTTCCTGTTTTTTTTCGATGTCCTTTTCTGACGTTATTAGTTTCAGTGTTGATTTGTTTTTATCTTCCTCGTGTTCCTGAGGTCTGTTCTCTGTAGTTGTCTTGTCTATGCCCGTTTTAGTTGTTTCTGTCCTTTGGCATACAGGAGGTTGGCTTGGGTGCCAACGTATGTGTGATAGTAAGACTCCTCCCTCTGTCGATTTTTCTGTCTTCAGTGGGTTTATTTTATTTTTTTGGGGGGATGGTGGAATTCCTGCCAAAATTTCTAAATCGGAAAGCTCAAAACGATTTACAATCGGAGGCTTCCCCAGTTTTTCAAAGAATCTTCCAATCGGGTTGTTAGACGGTGTTAGCGGTTTTCCCATTTTTTTCGTTTGCGGCTTTGGTGGGAATCTATTTTTCGGAGTCGATGCCTCAGTGGGATTGTATTTTTCCCCTCCTAAGCTTTTTGTTTGTTGTTCCATTAAAAGCTCATTTTCTTTATGACTAGAAAGTATTTGTGTTTCTTTTCTTCTTAGATTGTCCTCAAGTAACTGTTTTGTTGCTGATTGATGAGACTCTTCTTCTTGCTTCTCTAGTTGTAGATAAGTATGTGTTTTTGCCCAGTTATGTTCTCTCAGGATGTTTACTTCGTCCATGTCATCTCCTTCCAATTCATCTGAGTATGATAGGGTAATGTTCTGACAGCTAGCATCTCTAAGCTCTGATTGATTCCATTCCGGGCTGGGCAGGTCAGATCTCACTGTCACTGGATGAAGGTTGCTTTCGCATGTTTGAAGATCTTGTGGATCTGGTCTCTTATTTATCTTTATCACCTCGATCTCTGTGGGCTCTGCCGAGCCCTTTATATTCTTTTGTATGTTTTCATTTGTACTCATTACATTTGTAGCTTTGCACTTCTTCGGTGTACCATCAGGTAGCGTCTCCTCAATCCACACGGCGGTAGGCCCGTGGGCTCCGCTCCCCAAGAGCTCCACGCTCAGCCCTAAAACCGCTCGTGCGGGCTCTTCTCCCCTAACAGTTTCTCTGTGCCCTCTCAGCAAGTCCTCTGGTGGTGTCTCTACCTTCTTCTGCACAGTGGCGGGCCCGCGGGCTCCGTTCCCCAAGAGTTCCGCGCTCAGCCCTAAAACCACTCGTGCAGACACCTTGCTCCTATCTGTGACTTTGCACTCCTTCGCCCCGCCCTCGGCAGGCACCATCTCTCCCCGCACAGTGGTGGACTCGCTGGCTCCGCTCCCCGCGGGCTCCGCACTGGGCCCTGGAGCCGCTCGTTTCGGGTTTGTCTCGATTCCTCTCTCCCTCTCCCTTTCCCCACAACGGTCTCTCACATCACTACCGCTGCCCGCCTCACCATTTCCCCGTTCTTCCTGTGCGGGAGACGGCGGAACCCGCCCCGGTCTCTCTGCGAAAACCTCCCCTTCATCATCGCCGGCTTCGCCTCGCAGAGACCGAGACTGGGGTACATGTCTCTCCCAACTCCGCGGCCGCTCACGTCCCTCGCAGCCAGACTCCAAATTCATCTCCTCTCTCCAAGGTGAGTCGTGTTGGTGGGGGGATCTGAGGGGGGGGATTGGAGGAGAGGCTGTGCTGGTTTTCGAGATTGCGGTTTCAGTTGTTATATTTAACGTTTTTTTTCGTGTTTCACTCAACACTGTTTCTTTTGTATTTTGTGCGCTGCTCCTTAACACGCGGCCCGTTTCTTTATATTCTTTTGGCAGTGGGTTGTTACCCCCAGTGGTGTCCTCCATGCTGCCGCAAAACTCTCCCCTAGATGATTTTTTTGTTTGTTTCTTCAACAGTGAGTCGATTGAGATGTGTTGTAGTGGGGGAGGCGCGGTAGGGTGGGTACCCGTTTTTTGGTCAGTTTTTTGGTCCATTCCTAAATAAGGGTACCAACACTTTGTTTTAATCCTTTTCAAAGTTGCTGTACGTTGACTTTATTTAGTGCTCCAGTGGCCAGCGGCCAGACTGCCAGACTGCACCTCCTCGCAGCTCTCCGCGGCCGCTCCGCGGCCAAAATGGGTTTTTAAGCCCTTGTAGCAGTAAACACTGCAGACAGACTTCCACAGCAAACAGGAAAAAAAAATAAAAAAATCAGAGTTTCCTGCCAGACTGCACCTCCTCGCAGCTCTCCGCGGCCGCTCCGCGGCCAAAATGGGTTTTTAAGCCCTTGTAGCAGTAAACACTGCAGACAGACTTCCACAGCAAACAGGAAAAAAAAAAAAAAAAATCAGAGTTTCCTGCCAGACTGCACCTCCTCGCAGCTCTCCGCGGCGGCTCCGCGGCCAAAATGGGTTTTTAAGCCCTTGTAGCAGTAAACACTGCAGACAGACTTCCACAGCAAACAGGAAAAAAAAAAAAAAAATCAGAGTTTCCTGCCAGACTGCACCTCCTCAAAGTGACCTTTGTTTGGTTTGGAAACATAACATACCGTATTTACAGGGTCTGCGGAAATGTAAGAATGGTGTGCCGCCTATTTAAAAGAGGCCATAGAGACTATAGAAAGTCTCAACTAGGCATTACTTCTTATCCAAAACAAAAGGCTTCCTGATTCCCGAAGTAGGACACAGGCTATTCAAATAGCTGCCCTTCCCTGCATCCGTATTCTTCAACACCCAAAACATTTCACCAAACTAAATTCAATAAAGTGTAGCACGTCTTTCTTTGGGCGGTATTTACATTTATTTTTAAAGTTTTGGTCTTCTGATTTTTTCGTGCGGTTATTTTATTTCTTTAAACTGAAGAAAGGGAAGGGGAAAACAAAAACCACATAAACAGAACCCACTTTACAAACAAAATTACATTTATTGGCAGGTTCTCTTATTGTCAGTGGCACCACAAAAACAAATATTTATCCCAGGCTAGTAATATGCCAACACACTAGGGAGACTATCCCACACTGTTGGGCAACGTTGTATCTGTCTCTGCTCTCTGGAACACTGATGCTACAACCCATTCATGGATGCTGCATGGAATAGGTCTTGGTATAGAACAGTTGCTGGACTTGCTTACTCGGACACGGTTTATAGTGAGTATTTCGAATGGCTTATTTTTGAATGCCATTATGTCGAATTAATTTTGCCGAAAACATTTTTTCGAATTTTTTATTTTTTTATTTTATGTTTAAAATGTGGGGTTCTCCCCAACCCCCCGTTTTTTTAACCCTTTTTTTTTACTTACGAAATAAAAAAAACATAAAATTAAAAATAATAAATTAAAAAAAAAGAATTCGGCAAAATGTTTCGAGATAATGGTCTTTCGAAAATAAGTTTTCGAAAATATGACCGGATACCCTCGGACACATTTTCCCTTACAAAAGTGGTATGGTTTACCAGTGTCCTATGAGCGGTCAGCCTCCACATTCTAATTTGCTTGGGTTGGGAGACTTGGAAAGTATTATAAAACTGCCTCTGCCACCATGGACGTTATTCAGGAGGGCCATTGTACCCAATTAATGTCTGATTGAGATATACTCCTTCCTGACATTTGGTGAACTGGAGGGTTTCAGCATCTGCTGGGAATCCCCCTTCCCAGGATCCTTATATAAACTTTGTCCATACCCTAGGGCAGCGGTATTCAAACTGTGGGGCACTACCCCGCATGGGGCCGCGGCCGCATCCCTGGGGGGCCGTGAGAGCCCAGCATGAAATGTAAAAAAAAAAAGTTTGGAAGAAATGGGCAGGGGAGGCTCACATGGTCGGGATAAAGCAGGAAACTAAAGGATAAAGCAGGTGTCTCAGGCACCAATGAAAAAGTGACCAGCAGTTGTAAATGGATATTTATTCCTTTAGTCACAGCCTGTTTGAATAGTACCCAAGGGGTGCTTTGCGTTAAAATGTAAGTAAATTGTGATATTTAAAGAATATTTATTCAGCAGCCATGGTCAACATTACTAACTGCATAGTGAAGTAACTCACCAAACTGGACCACATTGGCCAAAAAGGTGGCCCATTTTGACTGGCCCACAATAGCATTTTGCATTTTTGGTACAGGCATTGCCCTATAGGCCAGTCTGAGTCTGGCAGCTCATCCACAATGGCGAGGGGGCGCCTCCCCAATTGCCCCCCTCACCCGTTATGGAGGAGCTAAGGAGCCAGCCCAGTGAAACAATGAGCACTCCCTCACCTGCTTTTTCCAGCTGATGGAGTGCACCTGCGCTGGCTGAAATGTCAAAGGGAAACACTATTTCCCTTTAACAATTCAGTTCAGTTCCCCAGCCCCACATGCTCACTTAGCCATGTAAGGCTGGGGCGTTTCGCATCACCAGCATTGCATAGCTCATTTTAAATGCGGGCTGGGGCATTGCATGTCTGTATGTGCGAGGGGGAGCTCCAGCGCCTCTTTGCACATCAACGGGTAACCTGGAGCAGGGCGTTTCAGCACCCACACACAGGCCAATGCAGAAGGTAAGTGTATGCTTGTGTTATGAGTGGGTGTATAGTGATGGATGCTCATGTGAATGATAGTTAGTGCTGTATGAATGTGTGTGTGTGTTAGTTTGTTTTGGTCCGTTGAGCTGATTTTGCCAAGTGGTGCAGAGAGGGGGGAAGGCGGGTTGTACAACAAAGGCATTTTAAAAATGCCTAAATGCCTTTGTTGCACAATTCCCCTACCCACCTGACAAAATCACCTCTCCTTCTGAGGCGCTGTGGAGCCCAAGGGGCAAGGATTGTATTTTTTTAGTGGATTTCTATCATAGATGTCCAGTCAAAAATACTATGCTTTGCCCCTTGGCATCCCAGCGCCTTGCATACACACATAATCATGTTAATTCTGTTAGGCCCAGTGGGGCCCAGGGGACATGGATGGTATCTTTTTACTGGACATATATCATAGATGTCCAGTAAAAAATGTCATGTCTGCCCCCTGGGTCCCCCAGCACCAATTGCAAACTGTTTGGCCATTTACCCATTTTTTTTTAAAGTATGCTCTACAATGCAACATTTTAACTTAATACTTAAAAAAAATCACTGGGACAAAATCCCCTGAATCCCCTTTAATTGGTTTGGGCTCCCTCACTGCGCTTGGTGGCTATGGCATGGCATTTTTGGGGGAAATAATTATGCCCCTCCACTTTAAAAATTCACCAGCCGCCACTGGCCCTCGGACTGTGTTGGGAACGGGATGGGGGGAACCCACTGTCTGTGGTGGGAGCAGGAAGGGGCGGGAACCATGGGATAGTTGTGAGAGCAGGGTGGGGAGAGCCCAGGGTGTGTGATGGGGTGGGGAGAGCCCAAGGACTGGGTAGGAGTGGGATGAGAGAGCCCAGCCACTGTGACGGGAGCAGGTGGGGGAGCCCAGGGACTATACTGGGAGTAGCAGCCCGCAATACATGCTGTTCATTTAGCATTTTTAGGGGGTCCGACGTGCCCAAAATTTGCTCAGGGGGGACCCAGGCCATAACGTTTGAAGACCACTGCACTAGGGGAATATGGTCATGATGGATATTCCCCCTGCCTCTATATGTCATGTTCCATGTCCCCTCCAGAGTGCCCCCAGGGCCTGCAGTAATACTTTGTGCCTCCTCATCCTTACCCCTGTGCTTTTTCATCACCATCTGGTCTGCATGCTGCTTCTCCTCCCTTTCCTCCACCACTCTCTCACCTGCATGCTCCCCTTTGTCACTTCTCTCCTTCCGTCCCTCAGTCTCTTAACCAACCCCATCATCACTCCCGACCCATCATCACCACCACCTGTCTCACCAACAACCCCAGCAGCTACAGCACCCGTTGAGGAGGAGGAGGCAGATTGCCAGTGCTCCTTCTCATACTAAAGAATGTGTGTAACTGTACCACCTCCTGTTCAGATTGCAGCTAAAAGGCAATATTTCCACGCCAACTAGCACCTCTGCAACAAGATCACTGTTCGGCAGTAAATCTGTGTCCTTCCACTCTGCTATTTTCTTCAACATAATATCATAACAAAAGGTTTCCCTAACAAATTGTAACTTTCCAGAGCAAACCTCCATCTCAAACAGCAAAATGGCAACACAAACTGTGAAAAGAATGAAGGGTACCCTACAAACCGAAGAATTCACACAATACACAATCCGAGCAAAGAAAAAGGCAAATGGGTGTTTTATCTCCGACTAATATCTCTCCAACTCCGACTGTGTTGTGGATTAGCCCTGGCTTAACTTTCAGCAACCAATCAGCACCGAAAAATCAAGCCAGAATTTCTTGGTTCCTTGACAACTCACCTTACTTTCTGCCAAAGAACCTGCACGAGTCCTTACAAGAGTGCCCAAATCCCACGTGAACATCATAATCTCTGACAAATTCTCACATTATTTCCAAATCCGTATACAGGCACCCCAATATTTCACAAATAGTTGGACATCAATATTCGCCTGCGGATTCATCCAAATGCAAGGGTTGAGCTTGCAGGGATTTGTGGAAGTGTTTTCAGGAGATGCTTGTAAGTTTATTGCTTAGTACAGATGCAGCAAGTAGTTGCTTGAGAGCCACTGTACCCATTCTATTCCTCCTTCTTGCTATCTGTTCTATCCTTCTTCTCCTTCATGAGTGTGGTTAGTAAAGCCCACTGTTACCCTCAAAGCCTGCTGCTCTCCTACTAGACACAGTGATTACGTCAGCGATCAGGACATGGAGCAAATATGATCAATGGGCAAGTTCCCCATGCTTTGTCCTGCCCATTTGTAGAGGCCTTGTTCATTGATTGTTGGGTTTGTGTGTTACTATCTCTTTGTCAGCTGTTTCATTATTATTATTTGTATGTGACGTTTACTCATTGTCAATAGTTGCTGGAGGTTTGTTTATTATATTTCTGAAATGCATTTTATTCATGTTTGAGTGCTATCATTGCCTTGATTTTATTTGGCAAGTTAGCTAGGACTGTATCTAAATTATATGCTTGATTTGCGCAATAATCGGCTCTTCTTACTCACACATGTTGCTGGTCTCATCACTGTTCCACTCCTTCTCCTGGATGACTTCTAACTTGACCTTGCCCCTCGGTCTGCAGAAGATGCAGGTGAACTTGCCAGTAGTTACCCTCAATTACAGTATGCTTGAGCCATGCAATCACCTCCCCACGATTGCTGTTGAACGCACACCATCATCATTAACCCCACATCCCTCTTCCCTATCCAAGTTCTAACACATTTGGGGCATCTCTGGCTCTGGAGACACTTCTGATAAGCCAAATGCAGTCAACCTTTATGTAAATAACCATTAGCTAAGACCCTTTCCCTCTTTGGAGGTAGACATAACCACACGGCCACTCTTAGAATGCCCTTTGCTTTCCTTCCCGGCAGTAGCTTTCTGGGTTAGTGTGCCCTCCTAGCTATTGGGTTGGCTGATGTGCTCACGATAGTTGATTCTCCTTGAAACTCTTGTGCCTTTGGAACTGACACGAGACAATAAACTGTAGTGAGGGCAGCTCCTGCATTGGAGCCTAGAAACCTGTACATGGATGTGGAAAGGGGGCCACAGCAGCTTCTTTTTTGATATAAGTAGCAGTGGAAAGTACAATAGGGTGTTATGTAGTATGTAGCGTGTGATGAACCTCAGTATGCTTAAGCCTAGAGAATCTTACCTCTTGGTTCCATCCAAAATGTTATTGGTTGAGGTTTGGAATGCATGAGAGCTTCAGGATTTCAGTTGTAGCCTTGGGGCTGGAGAGACCACAGCCAATGACTGTATGTCTTCACTTACCTCAATAAACAGCAAATACTTCTTCAATTGACCAAAAGAAGGGCGTAAAGCATTGAGGAGTTTGTTACGGCCCTAAGCAGGGGATAGCTGTCAAATGCCACTTAGGGTTGTGCTGTCAGAGGGGCACCCGCGGGACCAGCTAATGATCAAATGCGCTGATGATAAGGTTTGTGAGGAACTGTGGAGGGAGAAGGACCCCAATTTAGGTAAGGCCATAGAACATGCTAAGCAGGTTGAGCATACCTCTTTGTGCATCAAGGAACTGGTTCAGCATGCTACCAGGAGTGAAGAACCAGCAGAGACAAACCTTGTACGCAAGGGCAAGTCCATGCCCAAGGTTAACAGTAAAGGGACGCTGAGGTGAAAGGCATGCCAAGTTGAAGAATGGTTTCCCATTCCGCAGAGATGGCCCTGTGTGCCATCTGCAGGGTACTCAGCAGGGATCATACACTCGCTGCTGTTACAGATGGGGCAGTGCACAGCACCTGGCCTTTGATAAAGAATGTACTGCTGTGTTTGTTGAATGTAGATTGTGTGGGAAAATGGGTCATTTGGCCAAATGTTGTAGGTTGTCTACTACTTCCAATGTCAATGAACATTTTGGATATGGTGATTGTTATGAGGATGAGGATGACACCTTTGGTGGCCTGGAGATGGTGCACATGATTAATGCCATATGTGAAGTAAAGAGTAAGAAGCATAAAACCATGATGGGAGTAAAATGAGTGTGCATTAAAATGCTTGTCGACAGCGGGTCGGATTACACCTTGATCAGTCGACAGTCCGGGAGAATAAGTTTTCCTGTTGTGTGTTGAAGGAGGCCAGGGTGAAGGCTCATGTCTATGGTGAGAAGCCTATTGTTATTATTGGTGAACTGCAAGCCAATTTAACATGCCAAGGGAGGCATAACTGTAGCCAAGTGTTTGTCACCAATGTTGGTGGGTACTTGTTATCGTGGAGCTTTGAAGCTGCTCTAGGAATCAAACTTGATCCCAATGCATTGGAACAAGTGTATACCAGTACAAACAATGAAATATCTGAGATCAAAGCCATAGATGAGAATGAAGTGGCAAAGTGGGCCCCAAGGATGTTTGAGGAAAAAGTGGTTTATAAGTTTTAGAAGTTTTATTTATAAGATCAAATTTAAGAGGGATGCTGTTCCATCAGTTGCTAAATTGTATTCAGTGCCATTGTCCTTCTGGAAGGAAGTTGAAGAGGAGCTACAAAAGGTGCTCAAAGAGGGGGTCATTAAACGTGCTGATGCCTTGGAGTGGGTCAGCCCCATATTGGCAGTGAAGAAAAGTAATGGCTCTATTAGGTTGTGTATTGATTTGAGAGAAGTTAACACAAATGTGGTCACCGAGAGGTTCCCTCTACCCAAGACTGATGAGCTCATTGCAGGTCTAGCTGATTCAAAGGTTTACTCTCTTTTAGATTTGAGATCAGGGTACCACCAGATTTGCATACACCCCAAATGGTATGACATCCTCACCTTCATTACCCATGTAGGTATGTTTATTTGCGCGAGGATGCCGTTCGGCTAGTGTCTTCCAGAAAGTCATGCATAATGTACTTGGTGGGCTGACTGGTGTCAAATTTGATCAAGACCACATTCTGGTATTGGGCAATGACAGGGAAGAACATGATTGCAGGTTGATGTCTGTTTTGTCTAAGCTAGGTGATGCTGGTCTCAAACTCATGCTCGAGAAATGCAGGTTTGGCAAATCTTTGGTTGATTACGTTGGATACAATGTGTCTAATCAAGGGGTATGGCCAAAGTTGAGCACCATTTAAGCCATTACTGAGATGGGGGATCCCAGTAATAAGGCTGAAGTAGCCTCATTTCTGGGCTTGATAGAGTATTACTCTAAATTTGTGAGGGGCTTGGCGAACAAGACCGCTGAGTTGAGAGCTTTGACCAGGAAGGGAGTGACATTTTAATGGTCTTCATCGTGCAAGAAGGAGTTTATTTAGGTCAAGCAAGAGTTAGTCAGTGCTCCAGTTCTTAATGGTTTCAGAGAAGCGATGAAGACCATCCTTCATACTGTTGTGTTTGAATTGGGCTTAGGTGCCATGCTTTTACATGAAGATGTGAGAGCTGAGTACATGGTTGCGTTTGCCTCACGGAAGCTCAAAGATGCAAATGCAGGTACTCTGTTATTGAGCAAGAGGCCCTGGCTGTTTTGACATTTTTTGTGTATTTGTATGGGAGGTCATTTGTCATTCACACTGACCATAAGTCTCTTGTGTCTATTTTCAATGAGAAAGGTCTGGATGGTGTCTCCAGGCACAACCCAAAATAGATCCCCAGAATGCAGGTGTTAGATCTTATGGTGGAACATGTGCAAGGCAAGGAGACTATGGTAGCAAATGCCCTCTCTAGGAACCCCATTGAGGAAGAGGATGATTGAGATCTTAGTATTCCAACAGGAGATGATATCAGAGACATTTTTCTAGTGGATGTTAGTTTACAGGAGAGTGATTGGTTAGTGGTATACCAGGAGGACGGTGTGTATAAAGAAGTCAAGCGCCTTGAACTGTACAGGTAGAAGAATTCTGACTGATCCAGTAGAGAAGGTTTGAGCAAATTCAGGAGGGAGAAGGATGAGTTTTGCTTGGAGGGGGATTTCGTATGTTGGGGAAACCGGTTTCTGGTCCTAAGTGGCATGAGAGAAACTGTAGTTGACCTGGGTCACAAGAGTCTCATGGGCTTATGTCGGACTAAGTCCAGCATCCGCCTGGATTTTTGGTGGCCACACATGGATGATTTTGTGGAGATGCGAATCAAGGAGTGTGATGAATGTCACAACAGCGATAAAAGAACTTGTGGCCGAGGCCCGCCGATGGATGTGCCTCAGGTTCCTGATGTACCCTGGGGAATGGTTGCAGTGGATTTGCTGGGGCCTTTGAATATTTCTGGTTCCAGAGAAAGTTATATAGCCGTTTTCATGGATTTGCTGAAAGTTGTCACTTCAAGGAATTTGATAAATTCCTGGAGGGTGGTTTCTGGAGAGAGGGCTTTCCAAAGTGTCGCCCCAGTGAAAATGGTCTCCAGTTTGCCTCGGCTGAGTTCAAGTTTTGGCTCAAGGAGAAGTGGATTGTGCATAAACAGATGGCGTTATACCATCCACAGAGCAATGGTTGTGTGGAACACTTTAACTGTACCATCATGGAGGGTTTGAGGTTGTCAGTGATGAATAATGGTGATTGGCAGACAGATTTGCTGGAAAGGGTATTCAGTACAGGGTGACGCCACATCTCTGCACTGGGGTCTCCTCATTTGAACTTATGAGGGGGCAGAAGCACAATATGCAGTTGACACCGCACTGGCTAAACCGGTGTAAGATGATTATCACTGATCTCAAAAAGGCTGGTGAGAGGCTGAAGGAGTGTGGTGAGGCCTCAAAGTTGAGGTATGATACTGGTCATAGCTGCAATCATGTGATGTTCAGACCAGGAGATCGTGTGAAAGTCAAACTCTGTAGGAAGGCGATGAACGATGCATCCAGATTTTCTGGTTCAAGGATTGTTGAGAAGGACTATGGAAGCTCTGTGCACCTTGTAGGAGGTGATGTCTGGAACTAAAGGAGGGTGGTGAGAGTCAGTTCAGTTTAGAGTCAGTTGAGCCAGCACATTAAGACAGTTGTTGCTTTCTGTTTGATTAATTGTTGTTCATAAGCTTGTTCATATTTTTGCTTTTAACTCATGCACAATGTTGCTACTCAGTTATTGCTCTTGTCTTAGTTTCAACTTTCTGTTATATTTTCCTGTTTTCATTGCTTCTTTATGTTTCTTTTCTGCATTATTTTGTTTCCCTCCCTTCCCTCCGTGACCAAACGTGGTCCTGCGTTTGCTCTCTGTCCAAGGAGGAGGTGTGCTATGTAGTATGTAGCTGTGATGAACCTCAGCATGCTAAAGCCTCGAGAATCGTACCTCTTGGTTCCATCCAGCATGTTATTGGTTGAGGTTTGGAATGCATGAGACCTCCAGGAGTTCAATTGGAGCTTTGGGGCTGGAGAGACCACTGCCAATGACTGTATGTCTTCACTTACCTCAATAAACAGCAAGTACTTCTTCAATTGAGGTGGAGTGTCCTTTATTTCCAACAGTTCTTGGATTGAAACCGGTGTGTGTGTGTGTGTGTGTGTGTGTGTAACAGTTTCATTGGCTCATTAAAACTACAGACGGAATGATAACTCCCATCCCATGTCTGTGAATCCCAACGTGCTTTTGCCTCCAATTGGGCCTGCATTTACTCTGAATCTGATGTTGACTGCAGGAATATCTGCCATTGATAATGTGCAAGACAGCCATGACTATGTTGGAATAATGCAGTGAACACATTTCAACCGTGCACTAATTTCATCGGGGCCACTGATTTCAGCAGAGCCTGTATGTAACAGTTACAAATGAAGCTAACATTTGCACATGCCATATACAGTGTGCTGTAGGTTTTATTAGCGATACTAAGTACTGATGTATAACAAGCACATGTGTGTGGGGGAATAAATGTAGCAATAGAAACTGGAAGGGGGATACTAACAGATAATATAGGAGTCATTATGGGGTTGGATTTCCGGGCCATAGGTTCTGTGTGTAATAGTACCACAGCAGAGAGCATAAACATGCTGGCCGTGAGCTGCCAGTTTTCAGGAAATAAAGCAAAGCTACACTTGCAGGCGAGATTCAGAGCCCATGCTGGGTGTAGTTGTTTAAAAGCCCTTGAGCATAAACCTTCAAGAATAAGATACATTGGGGTGGTGTGTTGTTCTGAATGCTGTCCAAAGATCAGAAGGGCTGAGCTGGACACTAGAAGCTTCACAAAGATTTTGTCACCTGTTGCTGGCATAAGGGGCTGGGTCAAAATGAGGTGACTTCGGCAAAAGCAGGTGGCTAAAATGTGCAGCATCTATATGATATATAGTTTATGGGCTGAGCTCTGAGGAAAACTATATAAGAAACTGCAAGATGACAGGCATAGCTTTTTGTCTGGTGCTGTGTGCATGAGAGGCAGCTGCTGTATTTCTTGCTTTTTTGTTAACCTATTTCCGTGTGCACGAGAGGGCCTTTTTGCAATTGCTGGTCATGAGGCAAGAAAGAGCAGAGTTTAGTTCTGACAAATTTTAATTGAGAAAAAAAGAGAGCTGGGTCTGTTTTTCTGTCATCACGTTTCAGAGGGAAACGTATCCTGCGAACATCGAGGCATTTTGCAAAGCCTGGCTGGGATTGCTGTGATGGCCTCAGGCAGATGGGAAGTTGGTGTATTTGGCCTTGTGACAGGCTTTTAAGCTGCAGTGTTCCGAAGACGAGAAGTGGGTGCTGCCGAGACGCAAATTAAGTGGAGTAAGTATAAACAGGGATTGCCAAATAATTATTCTGGAATTTCTTTCAGCAGAATCTTAATTGGGCCAGGTCAATTTGGCACAGAAGGGAATTTCCTTTTTTGTCACTGTACCCGACAAAGATGGAAACTCTCTACTTACCTCAGACTAACCCAACGCTTGACTAAAAGGGAAAAAGAGGTTGATAATATGTGGGACTGGTTCCTAAGGTGCGTCTATCACCATAACTAATTGAACTGCAGGCCAAAGCATGATACATATATTATCCATGAATGCTAAACAGCTTCTTAAAGGCCAAAGGCAACTGTCAGTGTGAAATTGCATATTATGATTTCTGTTAAATAATAACATGCATGGGTGAACCTATTTTTTTTTTTTACCTTAGCTGAGGACAGTGGGTAAATGGAATTGGAGATCAGATTCTTTACATGGCCAAGGTAACTGGTGGGGAGTTGAGACTGTGTTGATCACATTGTTACAAGCAATATTCTTCTATATCAATGAAAGGTGTATTTTCGTGTTTTTGCATATGTTCAATGAGAATGCAACACTGGGGTCTCTCTGCTGTGTATTATTATTCTGGTTCGCTGAAAGATTATAAAGTGCCTGAGGGCGTAGTTGTGAAAGCCTGTGTGTTGGTCTGTTATTGCGTGGCTTATTCAGTGAACAACATTTTGTGTTGAAGGCTGTTGTATCCAATACAATTAGTGTGAACATCTGGTGTGCCTAGTGTGGTATAAAGCATTGCAATTCATTAGCCAAGGATCCCGACATAAAAAGTATAGCAACAGAGAAGTGGTTATAGACTAATTCCCTATATTGTGAAAACAGAAAAACATTTCCCTTTCTTCTGATACAATGGAGACACAGAAAAAGGCATTCCTCAAAAGAGCCAATACATCCTCCTATTTTTCCATCCCAGCCTCTACCTAAAACTCGGTTAGTTCATATTTTCGAGGTCCAAATGTAGCCCCTCACAATCAGCAGAATATACTGATGAGGAAAGGCACTTGTGTGATTTGGTTAAGTTTGAAATGTACATTAAAAGCTCAGTAACATAACATAACATGAATACACCTACACATAGATCTGTGTAAGATGGCATTTTATGGGTTCTCAAAGTAGCCCCCCACTATCAAAAGTGTGTATCGAAGAGGAGGGACACATTAAACATGGGATGTAGTGAAGTTCAAAATTTGAATTAAAAGCTGAGCTTTTAAATGGCTCCAACTATATTCTTTCAGGGAATGATATGCTGTACTTAAACATACAATGTACAATCACATCATGTTTCAGCAGATACAAATCACATACATAAACCACAGACACTTACTTAACTGTTACAAGTTCTTAAATCTATGCTCTTGTGTGTATTTCTTTTGTTAACTATTGCACAGTATTAGAGGTCCTAATGATTATTATCTTAGAAGAGAACCATTGACTCAATGGGTGCATGTCAAGTTTCAAGTGAGCAGCGAGTCTAGCATCATCTTTTATATTTATATCAGGCCCACAGGTGTCTTTTCTTACATTGCATAACCTCCATTGTACTTTTCATGTGTTTCAACACATATTTGTACTCTGACCTCCATTGAGCACCTTTTTTCCCTTCGGATGTCTATTAGTATAATATCATGTACATGTGTCATACTCACATCAGGCATTTGACCTATCGCAGTGGAAATAATTTCGCACAGTAGTTAAATTACGCTAGTTCATCAGTTCCACATTTCCCACAGTGCACATTAGTGAATTTACCCCAATGGCGATGCTATGCACGATTGGCTCTTGTAGGGTGGTTTTTACTTCCTTCCTTCACATTCCTTTTTTCTCATTGTGGTTCCCCACATTCACCTTTTTACACAGCCTATGCAGGCCTCTGTCACTTCTGACAGTTGTCTTGGCATTCCCAGATTATATACACTGGATTTGCAGGTGCGCACCTAAATAACTCTACCTGACATTTCTGCCTTCCACACTTTGAGGACTTTCTGACCCTATGTCAGGGCCATTCCACAACCATCCTTCCACTGATTCATTTTCTTCTTTCATGTTACGAGAAATCACCCTCATCTTATTTTCCCACTTTTTAGATATGCACTGTGTCTCATCCACTGCGTAGCATTTCACATGCATCCTTACCAACCATATTCCCACTATCACAATGTCATGGTATCTTCCCAATTTTTCAGTTCTGTGCACCCCTACCCTGCCACCACTTTTCACCTTGTTTTCTTTTCTTCTTCGCCCACAGACTACAGTTGGACAATATATCAGCACTGTAAGACCTCTATGGTGGTGATTAGTAGAGTATACAAGTTGTGCACTACACGTCCACCATCCATGGTGCATGGCGTTGCCACTTATGCTTGCATTTAGTCATGTAGGCTAAGGTGTTTATAGATATAGTTATTTAGGTGTTTTATGTTTTAGAAGAGTTTTAGAAGGCTAAGGTTAGGAGTCCCCTCATGAGGTAGGCAAGTAAAATGGTGGTCTGATAAAGGACGTCTATGGGATCGGAACACCCACTGTGGACATCTTCGGTCCCACCCTCTGCAGTGGGTGGTTCCCGGTAGGGAGTAGGGGCCTATTCAGTCAGTCCTATTGTAAGGGTCTACCTTTGCTCTGGCTCAGGGAGTGTGGACTGACAGGGCAAACCCCACAGAGGGAGATCATGTCAGGGTAAGAAAGGGGTAGGAGCATCTGTAGGTTAGGGTTATAAATGGTTATATGTTTAGTGTGTCTTGCGTTAAAATGAAAAGGGTCCTAGTTGGGATCCCTCAAAAATCTAACTTGGTGTCTGTGATGCTGTGAAGGGATTAAGGTAAGTAGCCAGGGTGTAGCCCATCTCCTGTGAGAGAAACATCTTTATATTGCGGGTTGCTTAACACTCCTTCCTGTCCAGTTGATCTGTGGGGTGTGGTGGTTCCAGTGGGGTCGATCCCTGGCCTGGCCAAGAGGAAATTGCACCCTTGTCCCAGGCCAAAGTCAGAAAAGCCAGGGCTACATAAGTGTGCATTCCCTTCTCTGTGGAAGTGTTTTAAAAAGGATGTGTGTGTCCGTTTTTTCATTTCTTTTAATTATTTTATATTTATTTATTTATAACGCGCTGTTCGCCCACAGGGCGCACAATGACACAAAGTGTATGATCAAATAAGGACAAGACGGGTAGCTAGAGATAAGTAGAAATCGGACAATCAGCTGTAAAAGTGCAACACAAATATGTGTGTGTCCCATTCACTATGTGAGTGCGGCAACACTTACATGTGCACCCCCTTCCCTGTTGGAGTTCAGCAAAAACTGTGTGCATTCCCCATGCCCTGTGGCAGGGCAGCAAACATTACGGTGTTAAGGGGCTATTGGCCTATATTGTTCTAATGTTTTTTCTATCTGTGCATATCTACAATTCATTGCCTACAATAACCCACAAGGCCGAAAAAGGCTCTCATTTGTCTAACAGATTGGGGTTTTAGGATCCTATATACTGCTGCCTTTCTTAAAGGAGATATGGTCAACATTTCATTGTGATGTCATGTCCTAAATAATGTACTCTTTCCCTGCATAAATTCAGTTTCTGTTTAGATGCTTTATGCCTCTTCCTGCAAAACCAAACGGTGATGGCCGGAAGATTTTTAATTAATCATAACCACTGGCACTCTCTGGGCAACCCTCCAGACCATCGTTTTTTAGCCTGCCAAGCCAGTACAAAAGAGGAAAAACCATTTGCAAATCAGGCTTGTTTCATCCCCATAAAGGGAAGTCCAGCCCGAAATGCTAGGCCACATCCCTTCTCCACGATACCACAAGAAGCCCCAGACATGTTTCAGCCTTGTTGGATGTCATCAGTGAGGAGTAGCTTTGGTATCTACGCCCAGCAGACTCAGGACCCACATCTGGGCAAACCGGTCCCACCCGGGGTGACTAAACCAAATCCAAAACGTAATTGCTGGAAGGTTTTGAATTAATCTTAACCACTGGCACATCTCTGGGCAAACCTCCAGACTATTGTTTTTCAGCCTGCCAAGCCAGTACAAAAGGGGAAAAAACCATATGCAAATCAGGCTTGGTCTCGCCCCAAAAGATCACATCCCTTCTGCATGAGACAAAAAGCATCCCCAGACATGTTTCAGCCTTGTTGGGCATCATCTGTGAGGAGTTGATTGGGTCTCTAGACCCAGCAGACTGGGGACCCATGCCTGGGCATACCCATCCCACTCGGGGTGAGTAAAGCAAAACCAAAAGATGATGGCTGCAAGGTTTAGAATTGATCATAACAACTGACACTGCTGTGGGAAACTCGTCAGACCATCGTTTTTCAGTCAGCCAATAAACCATGTGCAAGTCAGGACATTCAATGAAAAAAAAATCAAGGAATATGATTTCTATGGAAAAGCATTTCAATGAATACATTTCAATGGATAATGATTAGATGGAAATTATTTCGATGGAAAGACTGCATACCCTGCGACACCCCCCAGGCAGCGCCCTCCAGACTAGACATCACCCAACAGCCCCGCTCACCTGTGACACCCACACAGGCATCCCCCTCCAGACTGGACACCACCCTTCAGCCCCCCTCACCTGTTACACCCCCACCAGGCAGACCCCTTCAGACTGGACAACACCTATCAGCCCCCTTCACCTCTGACCCCCCCAGGCATCCCCCGCCAGACTGGGCACCACCCAAACACCCCCTCACCTGTGACAGCCCCAGGCATCTCCCTCCAGACTGTACACCCTCCAGCCCCCCTCACCTGTGACCCCCCCAGGCAGCCCCCTCCAGACTGGACAACACCCACCAGCCTCCCTCCATGTGACACCCCCCCAAGCAGCCCTGTCCAGACTGGGTAACACCCACCAGCCCCCATCACCTGTGACACCGCCCCAGGCAGCCCCTTGAGACTGGACACCACCCACTAGTCCCCTCACCTGGGCCACCCACTCAGGCATCAACCTCCAGACTGGACACCACCCACCAGTCCCCCTCAACTTTGACACCCCTAGACATCCCCCTCCAGACTGGACTCCCCCCGGGTAGCCCACTCCAGACTGGACATCCCACCCTAGCAACCCCCTCCAGACTAGACACCCCCCGGGTAGCCCACTCCAGACTGGACATCCCACCCTAGCAACCCCCTCCAGAATGGCCACCACCCACCACCCCCCTCACTGGTGACACCCCGTCAGACAGCTCACTGCAGACTGGACAACATCAACCAGCCCCCCTCACCTGTAAAAACTTCCAGGCATCCTCCTCCACACTGGACACCACCCCAGGCAGCCCACACCAGACTGGCACCTCCCTCTAGACTGGACACCAGCCCCCCTCACTTGTGAGCCCCCAGGCACACCATCCAGACTGGAAACCACCCACCAGCCCCCCTCACCCGTGACCCCCCCAGCATCTCCCTCCAGACTGGACACTCCCACCCCCCAGGCAGCCCCTCCAGACTGAACACCAGCCACCAGCCCCCTCACCTGTGACCCCCCTGAGGCATCCCCCTCCTGACTGAACACCACCTACCAGCCCCCCTCACATGTGACACCCTCCAGGCAGCCCCATCCAGATTGGACAACACCCACCAGCCCCCCTCACCTGTGACACCCCCAGACAGCCCCTTCCAGACTGGACAACACCCACTAGCCCCTCACCTGTGACACCGCTCCAGGCAACCCCTCCAGACTGGACACCACCCACTAGCCCCCTCACACCTGTGTCACCCACTCAGGCATCACCCTCCAGACTGGACCCCCCCAGCAGCCCACTCCAGACTGGACACCCCACCATGGCATCCCCCTCCAGACTGGACAAAAGCTATCCTCACCTCTGACACCCCCAGGCAGCCCCCTCCAGACTGGACAATACCCACCAGCTCCCCTCACCTGTGACACTGCCCCAGGCATCCCCCTCCAGACTGGACACCCCCCCCAGGCAGCCCATTCCAGACTGGACACCCCCCAGGTGCCCCTTTCAGACTGGGCACCACCCACCAGCCCCCTCAACTGTGACCCCCCGCCAGGCAGCCCACTGCAGACTGGACAACACAAACCATCCCCCCTCACCTGTAACAACCCCCAGGCATGCCCCTCCAAACTGGACACCGCCCACCAGCCCCCCTCACCTGTGACACTCCCCATACATCTCCCTCCAGATTGGACATCCCCCAGGCAGCCCATTCCAGACTGGACCACCCCTGGCATCCCCCTCTAGAATGGACACCAGCCCCCCTCACCTGTGACACCCCCCAGGCAGCCCCCTCCAGACTAGACACCACCCAACAGACCCCCTCCCCCAGACAGACCCTCCAAACTGGATAACACCCACCAGCCCCCTTCACCTCTGAGCCTCCCGGGCATCCCCCTCCAGACTGGGCACCACCCACTCGCCCCCTCACCTGTGACACCCCCAGGCAGCCCCTTCCAAACTGTACAACACCCTCCAGCCCCCTCCCCTGTGACACCCCCCAGGCAGCCCCCTCCAGACTGGACAACACCCACTAGCCCCCCTCACCTGTGACACCCCCCCTCCAGGCATCACCCTCCAGACTGGACACCCCCCGAGGCAGCCCACTCCAGACTGGAGACTCGACCAGGCATCCCCCTCCAGACTGGACAACACCCACCTGCCCCCCTCACCTGTGACACCCCCCCCTCCAGGCATCACCTTCCAGACTGGACACCCCCCGAGGCAGCCCACTCCAGACTGGAGACTCGACCAGGCATCCCCCTCCAGACTGGACAACACCCACCTGCCCCCCTCACCTGTGACACCGCCCCAGGCAGCCCTACCAGACTTGACACCACTCACTAGCCCCCTCACCTGTGTCACCAACTCAGGCATCACCCTCCAGACTGGACACCACCCACCAGGCCCCTTCAACTGTGACACCCTGAGGCATCCCCCTCCAAACTGGACCCCCGGCAGCCCACTCCAGACTGTACACCCCACCATGGCTTCCCCCCAGACTGGACACCAGCCCCCCTCACCTCTGACACCTCCAGACATCCCCTCCAGACTGAACAACACCCACCTGCCCCCCTCACCTGTGACACTGCTCCAGACAGCCCCTCCAGACTGGAAACCACCCACTAGCCCCCTCACCTGTGTCACCTACTCAGGCATTGCCCTCCAGACTGGACACCACCCACCTGCCCCCCTGAACTGTGACAAACCCAGGCATCCCCCTCCAGACTGGACCCCCCCCCCCCCTGGCAGCCCACTCCAGACTGGACACCCCACCATGGCATCCCCCTCCAGACTGGACAACAGCTATCCTCACCTCTGACATCCCCAGGCAGTCCCTCCAAAATGGACAACACCCACAAGCTCCCCTCACCTGTGACACCGCTTCAGGCATCCCCCTCCAGACTGGACACCCCGCCAGGCAGCCCATTCCAGACTGGAAAACCCCCAGGTACCTCCTCCAGACTGGACACCACCCACCAGCCCCCTCAACTGTGACCCCCTGCCAGGCAGCCCACTGCAGACTGGACAACACCAACCAGACCCCCTCACCTGTAACAAACCCAGGCAGCCCACACCAGACTGGACCCCCCATGGCATCCCCCTCTAGACTGGACACCAGCCCCCCTCACCTGTGACCCCCCCAGGCAGCACCCTCCAGACTGGAAACCACCCGCCAGCCCCCCTCACCTGTGACATACCCCGAGGCATCCCCCTCCTGACTGAACACCACCCGCCAGCCCTCTCACCTGTGACACCCCCCAGGTAGCCCCCTCCAAACTGGACAACACCCACCAGCCCCCCCAACTGTGACACCCCCCAGACAGACCCCTCCATACTGGACAACACCCACCAGCCCCCCCCACCTGTGACACCCACAGACAGACCCCTCCAGACTGGACACCACCCACCAGCTCCCCTCAACTGTGACACCCCCAGGTAGCCCCCCTCCAGACTGGACACCCCCAGGCAGCTCACTCCAGACTTGACACCCCACCCTGGCATCCCCCTCCAGACTGGATACCAGCCCCTCTCACCTGTGACCACCCCCCAGGCAGCCCGCTGTAGACTGGACAACACCAATCAGCCCCCTTCACCTGTAACAACCCCCAGGCATCCTCCCCCAGACTGGACACAACCCCAGGCAGCCCACTCCAGACTGGACCCCCCTGGCATCCCCCTCTAGACTGGACACCAGCCACCCTCACCTGTGAACCCCCGCAGGCAGCCCCTTCCAGACTGGAAACCACCCGCCAGCCCCCCTAACCCATGACACCCCCCAGGCATCCCCTCCAGACTGGACACCCCCCTGGCATCCCATTCCAGACTGGACACCCTCCAAGGCATCCACCTCCAGACTGGACACCACGCACCAGTCCCCTCACCGATGACACCCCCAGGCAGCCCCCTCCAGACTGGACACCACCCCAGGCAGCCCACTCCAGACTTGACACCCCCCCAGGCAGCCCCCCTCACCTGTGATGCACCCCAAGCATCCTGCTCCAGACTCGACACCACCCCAGGCATCTCCCTCCAGACCGGACACCACCCACCAGCCCCCCTCACCTGTGAAAACCCCTGAGGCATCCCCCTCCTGACTGAACACCACCCACCAGCCCCCATCATCTGTGACAACCCCCAGGCAGCCCCCTCCAGACTTGACAACACCCACCAGCCCCCCTCTCCTGTGACACCCCCCAGACAGCCCCCTCCAGACTGGACAACACGCACTAGCCCCTCACCTGTGACACCCACTCAGGCATCCCCCTCCAGACTGGACGCCATCCCAGGCAGCCCACTCCAGACTGGACACCCCCCCAGGCATCTCCCTCCAGACCAGACACCACCCACCATCCCCCCTCACCTATGACAACCCCTGAGGCATCCCCTACCTGACTGAACACCACCCACCAGCCCTCATCACATGTGACAACCCCCAGACAGCCCCCTCCAGACTGGACACCACACACCAGCCTCCTCACCTGTGACACCCCGCCAGGCAGCCCGCTGTAGACTGGACAACACCCACCAGCCCCCTTCACCTGTAACAAACCCCAGGCATCCTCCCCCAGACTGGACACAACCCCAGGCAGCCCATTCCAGACTGGACCCCCCCTGGGATCCCCCTCCAGACTGAACACCACTCACCAGCCCCCCTCACATTTGACACCCCCTGAGGCATCCCTCTCCTGACTGAACATACTGGACAACACCCACCAGCCCCCCTCACCTGTGACAGCCCCCAGACAGCCCCCTCCAGACTGGACAACACCCACTAGCCCCCTCACCTGTGACACACACTCAGGCATCCCACTCCAGACTGGACAGCACCTACCAGCCCCCCTCAATTGTGACACCCCCAGACATCCCCCTCCAGACTGGACCCCCCCAGGCAGCCCACTCCAGACTGGACACCCCACCCTCGAATCCCCCTCCAGACTGGACACTAGCCCCCTCATCTGTGAACCCCCCATGCAGCCCCCTCCAGACTGGACACCACCCACCAGCCCCCCTCACCCATGACACCCCCCATACATCCCCCTCCAGAATGGACACCCCCCAGGCAGCTCATTCCAGACTGGACACCCCCCCCAGCCACCCCTCTCTAGACTGGACACCACCCACCAGCCCCCTCACCGGTGACACCCCGCCAGCCAGCCCGCTCCAGACTGGACCACACCCACCAATCCCCTCACCTGTGACACTCCCAGGCAATCTCCTCCAGACTGGACACCACCCCAGGCAGCCCAGTCCAGACTGGACACCTCCCCAGGAATCCCCCTAAAGACTGGACACCAACCACCAGCCCCACTCACCTGTGACACCCCCCGAGACATCTCCCTCCAGAGAGGACACCCCCCCCAGGCAGCCCACTGACAGTCTCCCACAATACCAGTGCAATGCAAGTCTGCAGCTCACCTGAGAGCACCATGAAGTGCAACACCAACATGCACACCACAAATACAACCAACTGGAAGCACCGGAGGTCCATCCAGGAATGGAGCATCTGCTCACACATCCTTCCAGTCCTTAATCAGCCCCCCATACACATGTGTTAAGTGAATGCAAATCCATGTGCATGTTGTCCATGGTACATTGCCAAATCATCAAAGCACACTAACGGAATGTGTGCCCATGACAGTAGAAATCCTACCAAAAGATATTGCAAGATCCACAAACAATGGCCAGGCATGTCACAGCCTGAGCATCAGTGACCTGGGTGGAATGTGTGGCACAATATCTGTCAGGGAACAATCACCTGATGGGGCCATGCATGGGCGATGGTAGGGCAGTCGGAGAGAGCATGAGTCAGAGAGACTGGAGAATTGTGCTGCCACTCTGGAAGAGCAAACACAGCCCACTACTGCATTCTAGTGGTAGAGGTTGAACGACACACGCGAGAAGGCAATGTGTGACTGCACATGCTGGTCGGCTTGTCTTCATGACATTGGTTTTTACACAACAATTACAAACAAATGTGCTATTAACGTGACCATGAAACTCCTCCACAGTGAGCTCACCTCCCTCCACCCCAACCACACTGATGCCAAACGCACAGTGATGCTGCACAGGTAAATGCAAATGAAAACAGACAGTGCAGGCACAGTCATCTGATGGACCCACCCCCACATGTTAGGCACATGTGCATCCTTCCATCCGCAACCATCCCAGCAACAACAACACACTAGCATGCATGCCACAAGACACATGACTTGCAGTGGAGAGATGCACTGGCTGAAAATAGAATTATCAAAGAGGTCGACACACAAATGAACTGCATGAAGCGTGTTATGTAACAAACAGAACCATGTATTGGATATAAATATGTACAAAAATAAAGGGGAATCAAGCTCAAAGCAGTACAGGGGATATATGAAATAAAACTAATATCCTATACCTAAAGAACTATATACAAAGAAAACTGGGAAGCAAAGTCTGCAAAATCTGGGGAAAATAATAAATGAAAAAAGGAACCCTACACCTACATAACTATTGTAGAGGAGGTCCCAAATGCAGCCCGCACTCCGACCATCCCTTTTGAAGTACCAGGAACATTCACACCGAAATATGTGACGTATGATGAGCAAATAAACCAGCAAAGAGCCATGGTAGGGCTCTGCCCAAGTACCTATTAGAAGAACAGCACATATTGAAGTACCAATACCAAGGAAACAATGGACAGTAAGGTATCCATTGAGAAAACCATATCAACAAATGAAACGAAATGAAGATCGTGTGAGTACAGTCCCTGAAGAAACCAAAAAGGTCTTAATGGAAGATGAATGGTGACGTCACTAGGGCCCGAACTGACTCACATATAGAGGAAATGACGACCAGAGAAAGACGCAAAGAGACGAAACATCATAAACAAGAATATCGTGAACCTAAAGTGAAAGGACAATTTCAAAATGAATGAAGCTTTAGCTGTAAGCATGGCAAAGATATTTGGCCAGTTTACACCTGTACATATGCTTGGAACCGCAAGAAAGCTAAGAAAACAGTGCGGCTTGCCATGCTTAGTATAAGAATAGTGCGGCAAGCGCCACTATACATAATCTACCTCAAACGAAGCACGTTATTATAAGTATATTTCTACTTTGCACAAGAAGCAGAATCAACCCAGGTTACTGAAGGCCACACGAGAAAAGCTTCATATTAAGCAAAAATGAGAAGAGACGGCTGAAACGAAACTCTGCAGAGGCAACTCGTGCCAAGAAAGCCAAGGTCATACCAATAGAAGAGCCGAACATTAGCTACATTTAATTGAAACTAAGAACAGAATATCCTGCCTCTGAAAGGTCGAGATAAGAAGACAAAGGCAGGCAGTGGGTGAAACGAGAATCAAATACACAAATTGATGGAAATGAGGCAAATTCACAGTGTCTGAACCATGTGACCAGCCGAGCAGGACGAAAACGAGAGCTCACACC
Organism: Ambystoma mexicanum; assembly: GCF_040938575.1. Taxonomy (NCBI): domain Eukaryota; kingdom Metazoa; phylum Chordata; class Amphibia; order Caudata; family Ambystomatidae; genus Ambystoma; species Ambystoma mexicanum. The sequence continues at coordinate 731,851,545 of NC_090930.1, forward strand.
TATGCATGGTACAAGGCCAGGCGAAGATATCAGAAGTTTTCCAGACAGAAGATGCATCTCGAGGCCAACCACAGTGAAATAATTGACACATGGCTACTAAAGTAATGATTGATTGTAACAACGACTGGAGGAAGGCCGGGTAACTAAGGGGCACCTCGCACCTGGCCGACCATTCTGCATGCTGCTAAGCAAAGTGGAATAGTATGCGTGGGGTTGGTGCCAACCCAATCATAATGGACCAAATAATCTAGGGTCCTATAGTCAGTAGAACCAAAAGGACGTCATACTTTTAGTGACGTCTGCAGTAGTCATTTTGGAAGAAGGGCTTAGATGCCCACCTGACAGTGTTTACCCAATCCCCTCACTCTGTTACCATATACAGATATAGTACCTATATTAAAGTTACCTTTTCCTAACCAATAGAATTGCATTGCAACTTTTGAGTGTTACATGTCGGTGATGACAAATTTTCAGTATAAATGCTATCATTTTTACGAAGTTTGTAGGAGTTGAAGTAAGAAGGAAGATCGCACCATTGCTGATATTCATAACTCCCTGTTTTTTGTACTTGTCATTAAACAAACTCCCTTTGCCAAACCGTTGCGTTGTCCTTATTGATTGGTGTTGAAGTAATAAATCTGCATCCCCATCCATCTCACGGGTGCTGCTATCTTGTCTTAAAGTGCTTCTGAACAAACCCCGACTCTATGGGCCGGTTGGGGGTCTCGGAGCACACTTGGTAGCAGAGATTGATGGTTATCGATTATCGATTAGAATAAATGTGTGACATGGAAAGCACTACTCTGGGACATGTTTCACCCGTCCGACGATAAGCACCCATGAACGCTCCCACTGAAGCAAATAACACCTGAATAGCGCCCATTCAACTATACCCCCGCGATAAGTGACACCCCCCAATTGCGATAAGGGTCAGGTAGCTACCACCCCGAACTCTGGAGCGATTGCCCCAAGGACATTAGGCAAATCACAAGCATGTGTAGGAAGTTGTTATTAAAGGTTATTTGTTGTTGTTGATAAGCATACTGTAACTAAGCAAATGCCAATAAAAACATTAAAAAGTAAATCGATTACCGATTAGAATAAGACAACCATTGACTGTCGACATAAAGCAATATCACGGGTCCTTTGCCATTCGGCTGAGTAGACCATGAAGCTCCCCATAGACAGTGGTAGAATAAAAATAAAAATCTGCAGAACGAGGTCTGAAGGGACCTGTGTTACCCACATAACCCCTTCCCACTCCTACAGGCAGCTGAGCAGGAGAAAAGCCGGAGAAGGCGGTGATGAAGGTGGTGATCTCGAGGATCCAGAGAGGAAACATGCAAACGGTAAGTGAAAAAGACGAATGCTTTGGCAAAGGTGCATGCCATAGAACAAGTGAGGGAAAAGGTAACGGAGGGAGTCGGGAAAAAACAAAATATAGTTAGAAGTAGAGAAGAATGTATATATATATATGGGGAAGGGAATGATGACTCGAGAATAATTAAGTAGACAAAGGGAAGATACCGGGGAGGACACCCCAGAAGAGAGAGGGTAACGGGAAGGACACCCGAGAAGAGAGAGGATCCGCCTTATTCCTATGCTTTTTATACAAGCGGCTAGGAGAAACTTGTATCCGGATTCCCAAATAAAGGGGAACGAATAGGCCACCACAGCCATTAAAGACACTGTGAAAGGGTTACATTTAAACTCCATGTCGGGGTAATTTTAGAGGCAGAGATACATGTGACCAGCTGGAGTTCGTCTAGTTTGTAAACATCTGTCTTATGTGTTGATTGTTGTGACGTCATAGGACGGAAGGTTTTCCTTCAAGGAACTAGCATAAAAACCGTGCGATTAGATATTTGGCAGGTTGTAGAAGGTAACCTGATGTTTATTGAGTAAAATAGAAGAGTTAAAATTTTGTGGAAAAATCAGGATTGGAGCTTGCAGTGATTGGTGCTTGCTCATATTGTTGAAATTGTCTAAGTCACGTGAAGCTTTGACAAGTGTTATGTAAGGGGAAAGGAAACAGATTTGAGCATGGAGGACATAACTCCATTAGCACACCTGTGCAAGCGGTTTTGCCGAAACATGCACCTAAGCTGAAAAAAAAACAGTGCGGAGTGGGTTAAATGAACCGGCCACAAAATGTTTATGCCTTGGCCAAGGGCGGGTCATTATCTAAAGCAGTTTTGCAACATATGACAACATACTTGCACGCCACACACGGGAAAAAAGTTAGACAAACGCCTAGCTAGTCTAGAATTGTGGAAAATTTATCAACAAGACAAGGAAGAGGAACCGCCATCAGACTTGATACTTAATGTATGCACAGAGGGGGTGAGACACCCACAGCGCCACCCGCCCCGTCTGAAACAGAAATTGAAAACAATAAGGAAGAAGGGTTATACCTGCTCAGGGAACTTAAAGCAGCTACGGGGTATCGCAACCCAGCATATGAGTCACCTATGCAAAGTAGTGACGAAAATCAAGATAAGGATAGGGATACTCTCACCTCCAAAGTCCCAAGGGACAAGGAGAGACGTGATGACGAGAGACGAGACCAGACACAGGGAAGTACATCTCTCGACAAGGAGAGAGAAGGTAAAAGATGGAAAGGAAGCGAGGATAGAACTGATGAGATAGCACTCGAACAGGAAGAATGGATAGGAGGGCAGATTTTTTTGAAACTCGATGGCAAAGGCATTGATGACGCAAAATGAAAGGAGAGATTTGACGATGTACAGAGGAAGGAGAAGGAAAAAGAAAATGGATTATGAGAATAAGGAAAAAAGATAGGCAGAGACGAGAACAGTTATATCATGAAGAGCAAGAAAGGGATCTCGATCGTAAACAGAGAGCAGCTAATGATCAAGACAGACAGGAGCAGTGAAGGTTAGAGGAAGAACAAAGAATACAAGAGAAAAGAATAAAGAAACAAAGGGATGAGGAAATCCAAAGGGCAAATGAACGTAGAGACGCAAAGAAAGGGGAAGAAGATAGGGTCAGAGAAAAAGCAAGGAAGCGCAGAGAATTCGATGACGATGTAGAACGTAAGCGAAGAACGAGAGCACGCGATCTTGAATATCATAGAAAGAAACGTAAAAAACCTAAGCCAGTAGTAGATTGGGAAGATATAGAAGAATTCTTTCCTGAGTACGATTCAGTACCAGGTACGTCTAGGGCGGATATTGAGGATGACTTCGACACCAGAAGCATCGGAGAAACAATCAATAGAATATATGATGAAATGGGGCTAGAAAAAGTACCCCAAGGGGAGGGGGAAGACAAGCGCCTGAAGAGCAATCAGCTTTACGACCCTGAGGATGTTTCCCGAAGTAGTGGGAATAGAGAACTGTCCCTAGATAGACTGGAAATAAGCAAGAACAAAGAGGATGCAAGAAGTTGCATGAGTTGGGAGCAGACAATGTCTGACACCGAAAGGGAGGAGTGTGAGGAAAGGGAGGAAGAGAGGAGATGCGGAAAACGATTCCCAAGAGGAAAAGGGATAAAATGGTCAGACATTAATGAATCTGTACTGAGGGCATCAGAGTTAGCCACACCATCAGACCGACACGAAGAGGTATCTCACGGTTAGAGGGGGGTGTCGCCACCACCCTATGTGTGCCGGTTTAGGACATTGCCAGGCAGGCGACGATGCAGAACTATTACCCCTGCGATAGACAGGAGAACAATGAGAGCAGAGAGAGAGGGCTATGCATCCCAATTTCTGTTGCTCAAGAAAGGAGGGGTGAGACCACAGTATAGTCCATGGCCACACATGGATCGAGAAAACTGGAAAAAAAGCTTCCAATGTTGACACCGGGAGCTGGAAAATGGATACACGAGCTAGAACAATTGACGGGAGGGAACACGTTAGCTATAGGGGATATCAAGTGTCTCTTAATTGCCATACTTGGTGAGAGAGCAGATGATGTGTGGGCACGGGCAGGCTACCCTGGTGTGACCACAGTTAATACCGCGCATGATGGAGCTCCATTTAACAATTGCAGAGCCGCGGTTTGGAAAGCACTACGAGTGCTATACCCAGATACTTCCGACATGGGAGCTATGATGACATGTAAAATGAAGGAGTCGTAAGATCCGTTAATTTATATACCGAATTTTCAAGACGCATGGGTACCCGAGACTTGTGAATCTTGGGGGAAATCTATACCCATGTTCTAGCATATATTGTGCCAAGGGCTGCCAGAGCCGGTACAGAAACAGCTCAAGAAATTGGTAGGAATCGAGGACAAGCCATGGTCTGAAATACAGTTGACCATCGCACAATATTGCAGGCTGCTGCAAGAAAAGAATAGCAAGAAAGAAGCTGCACGAAAAGGTGAAGAGGCAAAATTAGTGCAGAAGAAATTATCAAAATATGCTCTTGAAGGAGCAATGATAACTAGCACAGACAGCTCAAACATGCCACAAGCCAATAACCACAGCAGAATAATCAGGGCAGTACAGGGTTTTACCCCAAGGGAAGAGGATTTAGAGGAAGAGGATGGCAGAGTAATCAGGGAGGTTTCCGGAATAATCAAAGATGTTTTCAAAATATGCAAAATGGCAATCAAGATATGTCAAATGGGCAAGTGATCCGACCACAGCCAGTATGTTGGTTGTGTGGGATGACAGAGCATTTAGCGTGCACATGCAGAAATCAAAGCATGATGCAAAATGGCCAAGGAATAGGAGCAGGCATGGTGAATCCACCTGCGTTTGTACAGCAGGGAGTTGCACAGAATCACACGGTGCAACAGTAAACGCCAGCTCACAGCCTCAAAATGTAGTGAATTTTCCACAAGGACAGTCCCAACAGTCACCGATGTGACTGTCACAGACAGTGAGTACAGGACAGGCTGCGAACCCTGGAATGAGGGTAACACTGGCAATGGGGGAAATCCATCAGCACAAGGTAGGCCAAACCTATATATGGACTAGGACAGCTCACTGGGAACCCTGATGTGTTCTATCCTATCAGTGACACCAGACCCCCACTCGGAACCAAGGGTGAATGTCGTTATAGGGGATAAAGAATAGTCCTTCCTTGTTGACACAGGTGCAACACTTTCGTGTATACGTGAAGGCAAGTTTTCCTTGTCCGGCCATGCCCTAAATGCTCAGAGTTTCACAGGAGCTACAAGTCGTGTTCCCTTTACAAACACACTTCCAGTCTCTATAGGAGAATATGAAATGAATGTGCATCTATTATATTCACAACAAATCCCAGTAAACATTTGGGTCGAGATCTAATGACGAAGTTAAATATGACAATCCCGTTCTCTCGTTCATGGAGGAGTACATAGTATGTTCAACTCCAGGAATGCACTATTCAAACGTATGCGAAATGATTGGAGCATACGGAGGACACACAGCCATGAGGGCTCTACCATTAGAGCCCAAAATATTCGCGTATGGAATACGTGTGCTAATGGCAGGCCTGCCAGGTCTTACAGACAAAATCATGAGGACTACAGATGAATTTCTATTCAGGCCAAGAATACCTATGCACGAGGAAGAGGGACAAGTATTTCCCTTGATGATACACACAGCTAAATTAAATAAAGGGCACCTGGCAGAGCCCTGAAAAACCCAGAAGGGAATACTTAAATAAACTGAACCAAAATTTCACATAGAGAGGCAAGAATATCCATCACGCCCTGGTCTATCTGGACATCTTTGGCAGCTCCTTTTAGGCCGAAACACCGTTGTGTCGACGATATCACTATTCAAACAATGTACATTGGAAGCATTGTTTTTGTGTCTTTTGTATACATGTCCATTGTGACTGCATAACTGTTTTTGATCCACCTAAAACAGCAGTATACCATTTGTGTTATCACATTGAGATCCAGTTGTCCATACTGGACCATACTCATTTTGTATTGTTGTGTCTTTAATATGCCTTGGGTGCTCTATCCCCACTATCCATTTGTTATTAAAAATATACATTTTGTGAAAAAAAGGATTGCAGTATGACTAACTGTTTCTTTCCGGTATTAGATTGGAATTGTTGCTTTACCGCCCACCCTGAAATTTTGATACACACAGCTGCAGTACGAGGGAAAATGGCTATGATTGATGGTTATGACGATGAAGGCCGACTATGGTGCACAGTAATCGCCATTGACGAAGGATACCGATTGACGGAAGTCACTGATGACGATCTGTTTGATGAGCAAGCAGATATGGGCGAGACAGCAGTTGAGGTGAGCCTCACCTTTTGGGTCAGAATGATCAAAAGAGAAGTGGCTCAGAGAATGATGTTAGCATGAAACCGTCACAATATATTTTGATGACGTCTTGGCCCAGGTGCCTGTCTCAGTATGGACTACAGGCCCCTATGACATAGGCTTATTGAAAGGAGTCGGAGAAGTGGAAATCAAACTGAAGCCAGGAGCAATTTTACCAAAAGCACGGCAATACCCCACGTCCAGGGAGGCAGATGAAGGGATTTTTAAGACAATTTTGGCTATGATGGAGCAGGGCCTCTTAGTGAAGTCAGAATCGTCATGCAATGCTGCAGTTTACCCTATCAAAAAATGAAAGGCAGGGTCTTGGCGTTTAATTCAGGATTTACGCCCAATACATAATATTGTTGAGGCTGAGTTCCCTTTAGTCCCTAACCCGAACTACAATTCTATGTAATATACCCGCTGATGCAAAACATTTCATGGTGACTGTTAGGAAAGATTTCATATGTGAATTAATTTCCCCTCCATGTGTCACCCCCCAAACTTTTTGCTGCTGTTAGACACCACTCACTGACTTTGCCAGAGAAGCACAGCCTTTAGCTGTACTCCTCTGGGCTTTCGCTCACTTTTTATGGGGAAACTGACATGCCCTTAAGACAGTCAGTACTTGGAGACTTTGTTTCCCTTAGTCCTTTCCTCATGTTGCAACTTTTGTGCAACATGTAACAAGTGTGCAATGTATCTTACTATACAGAACACTTGGGTATACAGACATTTTTCAAAGGCCCTAGATACTCTCGTTGGACTTTTTATGATCTGTGCAGATGTGTCATGGAAAGGACAGATGGCAGCTATCGTTTTGCATTATTTTTAACCCTTTCCTGCCATATTAACCGCGTTAACCGCGTTTGCACGAATAGGTGGCCTGGCTCCAAAATGGCCATGCCACAAGGTTCTTTGTCCTGTCCTTTGACCATCTTGCCCCTTCACCTTCCCCAGGTCGAGTCGACCCGGGCCAGTCCTTAGTTGGTCATGCATTTTCCAGCGAATCCCAATGCTTTTGCGGGCTTCTGCATGCCTTGTGTGTGTGCCTCCATGATGTGGGCTGGGATGTCTGGTCCCAATACACATCCTGTGTGCCAGAGAGTCTGGAGTGTCCTGAATGCCCGAGACCACTGTGGTCTACGATTGGTCCACGTATGGAGTGAGTGTTTGTGAGCAGGTCTCCCATTGGGTCCTCTCCGTTTTGGCGCAAAGGCAACTTTGGATAAGAGGAGGCTGGAAACACCACTGCCAGGTCGATCTCCTGAGTTCTCACTGAACAAAGGATAGGATCCAAGTATCCTGCAACGACGAAGCTGATTCGAGGAACCGCTGGTGACCCACTGGAAGGTTTTGCACCCTGAGCCCGCTCTCGTCCCGTGAGACCCCTCTGCATCTGGTCGTCCTAGAAGGTCTGCGAAGACACTTCGACCCATTGGAATAGTGGGACCAACTATTCTCGGCACCTTCACCAAAACCTGCAAGTAAGCTTTCTCAGAAGTGTCCTTGGGCCAATCCGTGGGCTGACCAGTTTACGCAGGACCTTTGCTCTGTCTCCGCCGTCGTTTCGAGGAGGCCCTCTGTTATGCTTGATTTATGCTTGATTCAAAATGGCGCGGACGCGCAATGCATTCTGGGAGTGCTCAGAGCCATGTTGGATATTTACTTCACACCGCAGTGAAAAGCTGCACACATTTCGCTGAAGTGTTAGATTCACAGTGCTGAGACAAACATGCTTTTTCAAACCTGATATGCGGTCAAGGCCATTTCTGCTGGGGGGCTAACATTGTTATGGCTTGCTACTGTTCTCTGTGGAGCATGTTTTTAGAGCAGGGAGGCCTTGCATTCCTTGGGGGGAGCTCTCGATTGACCCAGCTGGCAACCGACGGCTGTTCCTCAACTGCGCAGGTGCAATTTCCAGAATGTTCGAGAATTAACTCCCCATTGTGGAGTGTGTATATATGCGGAAACCCGGAGGGAGTCAGGTGAGACTTCAGCCAGAGAAGGACGCTTACGTCTGGCCTTCCTGTGAGCTGTGGTACTCTCGGCCTGGCTGTTCCCGGGGTCTACCAGCCGCTTCTGGACGAGATGAGGACTTCTATTACGCTCACGGTGATGTATTTCTGTTTGACTTCTTTACTTCTTCTGTAATCGATGTCCATATTATTTTTATGAGTTATTTCTATGTACTTGTAAGCTTTGAATAAATAGCTGTAAAGAGCTAATTTATCTTCTAAGAGTGCGTGGTTGTGAGTTATTGTGTCTGTCTGTTTTTTTTGTGTTTCAAAGTACTTGCTCTATAACTGCATTGATGATTTATGGTTGTTTCATGCACTTTTCGGGGGAGAGCAGTACACCCTCGAAACTTGGTATACTGCTAGCTCTGTGTTCATGGCACCCTCACACCCTTATTTCATACACTTGACATCCCCAGGTCAGAAGTGCGACGAGTGCGCCCGGAGCGGAGTAAACCCGGTTATCCTGTTGCCCTGCTGCGGTGACGTCCGTTGCAAGTCTGCTGCATTTGTGACCATCTTGCCCCTGAAGCCGGCTGCAGTGAAACTGGGGAGATTCATCCCCCCGGAGTGGAGAAATCACCACTGTCCCGTTTGGGAATCCTCGCTGGATCTCAGGAACTAAAAGGTGCCGAGATGTCCATTTTGCCGCTGTCGAACCTGCAACTGAATTGGACTAACCTGCCGAAGTTTGGGTCTCCTTGCCTCAGCGACCGGTGAGTAATCATTACCCCAACCGGTGGCCCCTCTCTTGTCCTCTGCTATTGCAAAATAGCGACTCCATCCCGAACTCTTGAACTGCCTCTGCCTTCAAGTGGAGATCCTTCTAGAATAGTGAGAACGTATTCTTCATCACCTTATCCACCTTCCCGAGCTGCTAGAGACCCCTAAAGAGACCCTGATTTGTCCATTGGAACCACTGCGTGGCCTGGCACACATGTACTATTGAGCACAAGGCTCCACTCTTCTTAGGGCTTGGACTGCCTCCCAGTTAGGTGAATAACTGATGTGGAATTGGGTCTAAAGATTAACTGCACTGCCTGTTTTCGCCCCCTCTAGGTTGTCAACATATTTCGTGCAGTCATCCCTTTTGACCCTCCTGGTCTTGTATATATATTGTATTGAGTGTGATGTATTGGCTTACTTAGTGTTACTGTGATTCCTTGCTATTTGTAAGTATCCTTGCTCTGTGTGCTCATTGAGGTCCTTCAGTCACCCTCACCCCTCCAGACACTTAGTCTTGACCGCCTGCCATAGCTACCCTGATTGGTCTGGCTTGTCCAGAGGTTACCCTGTTCCAAGAAACTAGGCTGGCCTTCTGAACCTCTGCCCCTCCTGGACAGAGTTCAGAAATCCTTCTTAACAGTGACTGACTTGAAAAATGTATTTTTCTCAATCCCATTGCACAGTGATTCACAAGATCTGACGTCATTCACATTCAGACAGATGCATCTGAAACGCACGAGGCTACCCCAGGGGTACTGTGAGTCTCCTTCTATCTTTAACAGAGTCCTGCAGATGGACCTAAGCAATATTGCATTCGAAAGTGTTATCCTGCAATATGTGGATTATATCTTAATTTGCAGCACGACAGAGGAGCAATGCAGACACAATTCTTTTCAGCTATTGACTATACTGGCTGAGAAAGGATATAAGGTTGACAAAGAAAAGCTACAATATTGTCAACAAGAAGTGCTATACATAGGTCAGCAGATCTCACACAAGGGGAAAAAAGTTACCCCAGAAAGAGCTGAAGCCATACTAAACACAGCCAAGCCACACACGGTAAAGCAAATGCAGAGTTTCTTAGGCCTGTGCAGTTCTTACACCAAGCCTTTGCTTCAGGCCCTAAAGAAAGCCCACGTAACGAATGAAAAGATTGAATGGTCTGAGACCATGGAGGAAGGATTTGCTGAACTCAAAAAAGCAATTTGCACAGCACCAGTTTTAGGAATCCCCAATTATGCAGAGGAATTTTTCCTGTTCTCGCACACAAATGGCAGCGTTATGACGGCATTGCTCACACAGACAACCACATTGGGGAATAAGGCCCTGGCATATTATAGTGGAAATTTGGACCCAGTGATGAGAGGCCATTTCCTGTGCGAACAAAGTTGAGCTGCCACAGCGTTCGCCATTGAAAAGGCTACAATCATTGTAATGGGATGCTCAATGATGTTGTACGTCGAGCACTCACTCTTTGCTATTCTAGAGAAACCGAAGGGCACACTAACATCTCAGAGAGCTTCTGCCTATGAAGTGATCATATCAAATCCATCGATTAAAACAGTCCGATGTAAGATAGTGAACCCAGCTATGTTCATAGCAGGGCCAGTCACTGAAGCAGAGCCACCTCATGACTGTGCAAATTATGAAGAATTCTATGATGAAATTCCCAGAGTGAAAGAAAATGCATTGGCAGAAGGAGAAAGTGTCTTCATTGACGGTTCTTCGAGAATCGATCAAAGCGATGGGCAAAGATATACAGTCGTGGTTGTAATGAACACACCGTAAATGGAAAATTTCGAATGCTCCTTAGTGCATGAATACCATCTCATTATTCAGCACAGGCTGCAGAATTAGTAGCGTTGATACTCGCCATTGGGAATCACGCAGATCAGGAAGTAACTGTGTACAGTGACTCCGCCTATGTGACGTCGACAGTGCATGCAGGCCTAGTGCGCTTGAAAAGGAGGGGCTACCTCCGAGCAGAAGGCACGCCAGTGCAGCACGCAGCCTTATTGGACAGGCTGATCAAGGCACTACAGCTCCCAGTGGGCATAGCGGTCATGAAATGCGCCGCCCACATGAAAGGGACAGATTTTATCTCATGCGGAAATCCAGCAGCAGACACGGAAGCCAAATGTATGGCATGCAAGAATGAGACAATCATGGAAGTGGAAGTCACCCACACAAATGAGAAAATGATGGTTGCATGGGTTGCACCTGAAAGCTCTAATAATCTGGGACAAACACAGTTGATGGAACTCCAAGGGGATGCCCCACAGGAGCAAAAAAAAAACATATGGAAACAGCAAGGTGTTCTTTAAACCCCTTCGAAAGCTTGTGGCGACAAGACAGCACTGGTAAACCAGTAATGCCAATAGCCCTGTTAAAATTAGCGCTGGAACAGTTATACTATCCTGCACATATGTCAAAAGAGAATCTAGCGGCAACGCTCGCAGAAGACTGGTGCATACCAAACTTAACCAAGCACGTTGCATTTTTTATAGTTAACTGCATCATCTTCCAACAATTCACAGCTGGGCACACATTAAAAGTAATGAGAGGAGTCAGCCCAAGGCCAAATGGGCCTTTTCAGCACTTGCATGTCGATTACGTTGACATGATTCAATTATGTAACAGGTACAGATACCTAATTGTTGTGGTGTGTCCATTCTCTAGATGGATTGAGGCAGGTCCATGTACATACCCAGACTCTACCTGTTTGGCCACATTTTTAGTAAGAGAGGTATTTCCCAGGTGGAGGGTATGTGAAGTCATGAGATCAGATAACGGGACCCACTTTGTAGACAAGGGTAACAAAAGAGTTAATTAGTATCATTCATGCGCCCATTTTTTAATGAAAAGACTACACTTTAGTCAACGTTTAGTTTTTTGAAATGTAAATTTATAGTAAGTAAGTGCCCTTTTGATGACACGTGTTTCGACGATCACAGTCGTCTTTTTCAAATCAGGGCTAAATTGTATTATTGAATGATTTGTAATGAAGATCGATCGCGGCAGGCACACGCCACTGCAGGATGGGATTGAACCCATGACTTTGTTTGACTTGCTGAAAAGCTTCATTACAAATCATTCAATAATACCACTTAGCCCTGATTTGAAAAAGACGACTGTGATCGTCGAAACACGTGTCATCAAAAGGGCACTTACTTACTATAAATTTACATTTCAAAAAACTAAACGTTGACTAAAGTGTAGTCTTTTCATTAAAAAATGGACGCATGAATGATACTAAGTAACTCTCTTGTTACCCTTGTTCATAAAACAGAGTAGAGGAACCACTTTTTCTTCGATGTTACAAAATTCATGCAACCAACATAGAAACCTTCCCTTTATTGACAAAAGGGCGCAGAGGTCTTCCTGAATAAATGTCTGTTGTTTAAAAGGTTCCTCACTTTGTAAACAAGGTTTTCAAACAGATTAGCTAGCTGCTTGGTATAAAGCACAAGTTCTCGTCGGCGTACCACCCACAAGGTAACAGGGTATGTGAGAAGCTCAACTGCCTATTAAAGGAGAGGATAGCCAAGTTGAAGCTTACTCTAAGAAAGGGATGGTTGCACTGCCTTCCTTTGGCACTGTATGCACTCAGGAATCAACCCGGTTCCGACCATCATCTTACGCCGCACAAAATAGCTACAGGAAGAAGAATGTGCACTCCCCTGAACCCCCAAGACATAGCTAGATGTGATGCCCAGTCAACAGGATAAATCTTAGGGTCTGAAATGCAAAATTACCTGAATTGCTGGACATCTTGCCTTACTGTAATTTCACACCAGCTCCAGCAACGAGGAAAAGGGTGCAGGGCAGCACGGAGCACAGAAGGAGATACTACTTCAGGCACAGCTCAAGGACTTTGTGTCCATCCATTTTACCTGGAGATACCGTCCTGGTAAACAACCATACGAGAAAAAGGTGGAACGAACCAAGGTTTAACGGTCCCTTTACAGTGGAGGACTGCACTCCCTCTGCAAGAAAACTACAAGAAAGGAGAGCTTAGATCTTCCTGGGTGACATCAAACCATATATCGGAAAAGGCCCCCTGCCTGCAACCCAGTGTGAGGAGACTACGAACGACGGGGAAGAACCACAGCACATGCAGACGAGATCCATGGTGAAGAAGCAGGATGCATGAGCAGCAGCAAAGTAAAGACAAAAAACTTTTGTGAGATAGTTGTGGTTTCATTTTGGATATCCCTCTGAGCAAAAAAGAGGATAAGGACATAAAAACGGACACTATGTGCATCCTAGTTGCAGGATGAAGGAGAGAACTGCATTTATAAACCACAACATAGTCTGTTAACTTTGAACTTTGGACTGAGGCACACTGAAGCCTTGACTAGAAAATAATATGCCAAATTTTGATCGAGGACACATAAATTGGAAGAAAATACAGTACCCAGATTCCTTCCACACAGAACCTTTGTTCAGAATCACTTATGGTGTCTCGCAGTAGCAACATCACCAAAGTCGTGCTGATATACTTTGATCTAGTGCTAAGATCGTACCCGTCACTGGTGGGGAGGCTCACAAGTGTCACTGACTTTCTTCAAGATCCTGAAAACTAAAAGATTATAAAGCAATTGCTTACTGTGATTGCCGAGCAGTTCCTCCCACTTCTGGAGTACAGCAAGGAAAAGCCAAATGCCCCAAGCAGAGAGGGAAGTAAATAATCTTATCAACATATTGTTCTTTCACCTAATCAAAGACTGTCCAAATCTTGTCGGGAGAATGACAGACGTACTACCTTTTCTTCGAGATCCAGCAAATACAGAACACCTGAGCATAATCCTCAACAGCATTGTGATCTTAGTTGCAAGCCACGCAAACGGAAAGTGAAAACACTGTTCACAGTAAAGTGAAAGCATACAGTCCTGGACCTCAGCAAGACAGGACAAATGTCCCTGTCACCAGAAGACAGTAGGTTGGCCAGCAACGTCTTCTTCTGGTTAATCACAGATTTTCCAGAGCTAGTGGGGAGACCTGTAGATGTTGACGTCCTCACATTCATCAGAGACCCAGCTAATTCTACACAGATGGGCATGCTTTTGCATGGAATAGTGTTGTAAGTGGAACTGTCTAACCATCAACAGAACTATTTGAGAAGATTTTAGACTTTCCGCTGAGGGAAAGATCAAGAGAGCATTGCCAGAGATTTCATTTCTTATTTTTATACTGACAAGGACACAATATGTCTTCAGGAATGAAGCAGATCAGAGGCATAGACTGGGAGCTGACATATTTTGAACATGCACAGTAATGAGACTTGCTGAATTATTGCTTGATTTTTGACACTTCTCATAGCCTAGTAGGAGAACTGTATCCCGAGATAATAGACAATTCATTTTTCAAATGAAGGGGGACAATTGTGTAATACCTGCAACTCACACACAGAATCCAGAAGACAATATTGTTTAAAGGATTATATTAAAAGTTAACATTTTGAGGAATGATCGAGATGGGGAATCAGCGCAGCAACCTCGTCCTCCCACAGGAAAGACGTCCACATTTTTCTGGAAGTAAATGCTGCCGCCTGACCGACAGAGGCATAATTTATTTATATATTATATTCATCATTGTTTTACTATGATTGACGATCAGAATATTCATCATTGTTTTACTATCGTTGACGATCAGAACTGCATTTTTTATTGGTGCACAAAGCGTTCCGATTCCGGTGCACCCACCTAATGATGCACGCATGAAACCTACGAAAGTACCCAGACCTTACATAGTCATTCCAATCCCTAGAAGATCTGATGGTGGAATGAATGAATTTGAGATGGATGTGATTAGCAATGACACACACACACACTTGTGGTAACAAGCAAATCAAAAAGCCAGAGGCAGGGTCAGCAAAGTATGAATGTCAAAAGGTTACTGACAACCACACACATACAAACATTGAATGCACATACACCAGGCCAGTGTCAATGACTGCAGAACCATAATCCAAAGCATGTGAGAAGAAAAGACTGCTGGCTCTGAGAAGTCCCACTACAAGGGAAGTAAAAAGACAAATGGAAGAAACTGAACCCCTGAAGAGACAAGAGGAGTCTCGACCAATAGAGACAGCATGGACACACACATATGTTCCAATGAAAGGGACAAGTACACGTTCTACAATGCATCGATATACAGGACCAATGCCAGCGTGGATATGGCCATTTCTAACCAGAAAGAGAAAGATATAGAGGACAAGGAAAGAGCTGCCAGACTTTTGCCTACTCAAATGGCGCAGATGCGAAAGCCTGCACCATGGACCAGGATACCTGAAGATCCTCCAGCAAGAAGGAGCCATACAGATGCATTCTGGGATGTAGTTATAGCGAACTACATGAGAACATTGAGAACGATTACTTGGACAGCACAGCACATTTGGGAAACAACATTTGGTACCAGCACATGAAAGAAGTTGGAAGACAAAGTTCAGAAGGGGAATGCTTTGTTTGTGCACTCCTACCGTACAGCATGTGGAAGTCCAAGATCTTCGTAGCTGTAGAAATTGATGTCCAGACAGCACACTGTCTTTCACACGTAGCCCTGTGCAAAACTAGAGGCCAGTTCATGGGGAGTGATGCCTCACTGAAATGGGCAACTGAAGAAACCGATCCAAATGAAGACGATTATGTCCAGGACATAAAGACAAGAAACAGTGGTAAGACAAAACACATGTGATCAGATATGAGAAGCTGGAGTTAAAGGACCAGAGATTAGAAAAGAAGCAAACCAGAAAATGAACGTTCAAGGAAAGACTCCAGAAGAGGCTCGAAGTTGGAAGAACAGAGGACAAATGCAGATTTGGGGAACAGTGCTTTCACCAGACGAATGGGAGAAAGGAGTAGTGATTTGCAGGGCATAAATGGTCCTTGGAGCCTGCAAAGAAGCAATATAAAATGCGCAAAGGTTATGCAAGCCATTGCGGCCAAAGCTTGCAAAACTGCTGATATAGGTTGAAGACAGAGGAGGACCCTTGCAGAAAATACCACTGGAAAGCTCAAAATTATTCTTCAGGAATAATGGCACAAGAAAGATGGGAGGGAATCAGAACTGTGGACAAATCTTTGACTCCCCAGGAATGGAGCACGGAACTGCAGTAATTATGGATCATTACTGGGCATGTGGATCCAAAACATACATCAGACTGCCGAGAAACTGGGGAGGTATATGCACAATAGTGAATGTCCACGTTCCGCATTTGGTGAATCCCGAAAATTGACTTGAATATTGACAGCTTCCCTAAAGGAGATGCTCACCTGCGGAAGAAGGGATCTGTGGAACTGATGACCTGACTGAAGAGGGAAAATTCTGCCAAATCTGAAGAAGCTTTTCATGCGATTCCATATGAACACAGACTGTTTAGCCTCACCTCATCAGTGTTTGCAACAATCGTCATGCCAAGATTCCAAGTTGGAGCAAATACTAAATGGATGCAGATAACCAGATGGGAGTTACTGCAGACCGTCAACACAACCATAAAGGGATTCAACGCAATCAAAGAAGAGTTAAGAGCCATCCGACTGATGACTCTCCAGAATAGATATGTACTTGACATTATCACAGCTATGGATGGAGGTGTTTGTGCAAAAATCGGAGAACCATGTTGCACATTTATACCTTCTCACAATGAGGAAAATGGAACTCTAACAGGAGCCGTATTATGACAAAACTGCAGAACCAAATGATTGATGAAATTGACATAGTTGATGATGACCGTTGGTTTGGATCACTATTCTCATGGGTTCCACCATGGATGGCAGAGGCATTCAAGTTCCTGGGAGCCCTGCTAGTGATGATATTGCAAGG
This sequence comes from Ambystoma mexicanum, assembly GCF_040938575.1. Classification (NCBI taxonomy): domain Eukaryota; kingdom Metazoa; phylum Chordata; class Amphibia; order Caudata; family Ambystomatidae; genus Ambystoma; species Ambystoma mexicanum. The sequence goes on from NC_090930.1 coordinate 731,868,355, forward strand.
ATTCTGTGTTATTAAGATAATAATCTGTCCGTGCCAGAAAACTGTGAAGAAAGCCATAGGGATGAAGATCATGATTGATGCAGAGCCAGGTTGTAAACCCAAATACCTGTCTGATGAGGAAATAAGAGACTTTGTGAAATCTAGCATTCATGCACCTGAGGGAACAAAGTTTCTCTAGCCCAGGAAGCATCAGAATTATGTGGGAAGATGGGTTTACTGCAGCCCAAATGGACAATGTCAACTGATGACATGGAACAAGGACAAACAAGTGAGAACAGCAGGAAGCCTAAAATTAGTCATAAAGATATGGACCCCAAAGAGACATTTCTTCAGACCATCATGTATAGACCCAGAAGATGAAGAGGGAATAGACTCAAACAATGAAGCAAAAGAGAAACTGGAAGAACTGAAGAAAGAAGGGAAAGTGGTCGATGAATCGCCCATAGCGGGGAGTGCAGAGGAGGTCCCAAATGTAGCCCGCACTCCAACCATCCATTTTGAAGTACCAGGAACGTTCACACCGAAATATGTGACGTATGATGAGAAAATAAACCAGCAGAGAGTGCGGTAGGGCTCTGCCAGGTACCTATTAGAAGAACAGCACCTATTGAAGTACCAACACCAAGGAAACTATGGACAGTAAGGTATCCATTGAGAAAACCATATCAACAAATGAAACGAAATGAAGATCGTCTGAGTACAGTCCCTGAAGAAACCAAAAAGGTCTTAATGGAAGACTAATGGTGACGTCACTAGGGCCTGAACTGACTCACATATAGAGGAAATGACGACCAGAGAAGGACGCAAAGAGACAAAACATCATGAACAAGAACATCGTGAACCTAAAGTGAAAGGACGATGTCAAAATGAATGAAGCTTAAGTTGTAAGCATGGCAAAGATATTTTTCCCAGTTTATTCCTGTACATATGCTTGGAACCACAAGAAAGCTAAGAAAACAGTGCAGCTTGCCATGCTTAGTAGAAGAATAGTGCGGCAAGCGCCACTATACATAATCTACCTCAAACGAAGCACGTTATTATAAGTATATTTCTACTATGCACAAGAAGCAGAATAAACCCAGGTTACTGAAGGCCACACGAGAAAAGCTTCATATTTAGCAAAAACGAGAAGAGACGGTTGAAATGAAACTCAGCAGAGGCAACTCGTGCCAGGAACGCTAAGGTCGTACCAATAGAAGAGCCGAAAAGTAGCTACATTTAATTGAAACTAAGAACAGAATATCCTGCCTCTGAAAGGTCGAGATAAGAAGACGAAGGCAGGTGGTGGGTGAAACGAGAATCAAATACACAAATTGATGGAAATTAGGCAAATTCACAGTGTCTGAACCATGTGATCAGCAGAGTAGGACGAAAATGAGAGCTCACACCTATGCATGGCACAAGGCCAGGCGAAGATATCAGAACTTTTCCAGACAGAAGATGCATCTCGACGCCAACCACAGTGAAATAATTGACACATGGCTACTAAAGTAATGATTGTAACAATGACTGGAGGAAGGCCGGGTAACTAAGGGGCACCTCGCACCTGGCCAACCATTCTGCGTGCTGCTAAGCGAAGTGGAAAAGTATGCATGGGGTTGTTGCCAACCCAATCACAATGGACCAAATAATCTAGGGTCCTATAGTCAGTAGAACCAATAGGACGTCATACATTTAGTGACGTCTGCAGATGTAATTTTGGAGGAAGGGCTTAGATGCCCACCTGACAGTGTTTACCAATTCCCCTCACTCTGTTACCATATACAGATATAGTACCTATATTAAAGTTACCTTTTCCTAACCAATAGAATTGCATTGCAACTTTTGAGTGTTACACATCGATGATGACGAATTTTCAGTATAAATGCTATAATTGTTATGAAGTTCGTTGGAGTTGAAGCGAGAAGGAAGATCACACCATTGCTGACATTCATAACTCCCGGTTTTTTGTACTTGTCATTAAATGGACTCCCTTTGCCGAACCGTTGATTTGTCCTTATTGATTGGTGTTGAAGTAATAAATCTGCATCCCCATCCATGTCACAGTGCCACTATCTTGTCTTAAAGTGCTTATGAGCAAACCCTGACTCTTTTGGCCGGTTGGGGGTCTCGGAGCACACTATGTACAAAGGCAGCGGGCTTGTCCTCCTCTTCAATCTCACTGGGCCTTTCCACCAGGGCTGAGTCCAGAGCCACATCCTGCCCCCTCAAGTTGGCCTCTGTTGTTTCCTGGAGGGCTTGCAGGTTCTCCAGCATCTGTGTCTCTATCACTCAGGCATCCCTGCAAGTGGCCTCCAGGATGGCAGCCCACCTTCTTGCCCGACACAGCGCAATCTCAGTACTGGCCATCACTTTGCGAGCCTGCTGCCTCTCTGCCCCGATCTGCTCTTCCTATCCTCGTAACATGGAAGACATCATGTGCCTCAGGTCCACGTGTTCCTCTTGCCTCAGACTTCGCACCTGCCTGCTTCTCGGCCGTCTGTCCTGCAACAAATAACCCCATCATCGTTGCTACCTGTTGCCACCGTGCGCAGTGCCTGCCATGCGGGTACACCCTCTGAACTGATAATGATACCCGAAGTGTACGGCATCTGCACTGCTCATGGGTGCCTGCTGTACCGCCATTGCCGGTGACCCTGTCGGTGCCTGGGTAGGCATGATGACCAACTCAGCTGATATGCCCTGGACTCCCAACTCGGGCAGGGAGGTGGTCTCCACCAGACGGGGCATTGTGGGTGTAGCTGGTTCACAGGGGGGCCTACTGGTATCTGGACTGGAAGGCACCCTGGAGGATGACTGGCACACAGAGGAGGAAGACGAGGAGGTGGTTGCAGCAGTTAACATCCCATGGAGGACACCATGAAACAGGCATGCTGCAAGCCAGCCGACGAGGCGGTATAGCTCACTGTGATGTTGGGCAAGCAGACTACGAGTAGCCTGCCCATCATCATGAATGACACCTGTCTGCCTTGTCAACCTGGCCAGCAGGGGTATCACATTATCCCGGATGAGCACACCAGATGGTAAGGGGATGTCGGTCTGGGTGGACACATCAGCCGACACCGAGTGTTGGGTCTGGGTGGAGGCATCCTGGCAAGCACACACTGCTGCATATGATGGCCCAGGGACTAGATTTTGCACATGCACCTCCACAGTGGCCTGCACAGCCTCATGCCCCCGGGGCAGGACTGCAGTAGGCACGCCCACCTCAACACCCCCACCTGACCCGATGGGCTGGGCTGCAATGCCCAACCCTCCACCTCTCCCTCCATCAACCTGGATGACTTTGGGGCATCTTCCGCCATGGATGCCCCTGTGTCGCATCACTTGTCCCCACCGCAGCTGAGGAGTCCCCTCTCACCTTCACCTTCTTGGACTGGCCCACAGCAGCCATGCCCAATGTCACCAGTGCTATCACAGCCACATCGGTCCTCGAAGATGAGCTGTTACAGGGACGTGGCTGGGGCCTGCACCTCTGCCTGGTGCAGCCATGCTCCACAGCACTGCTTCTGCCCTCTTCATCAGATGCAACTGTGGAAAAGGAGACACAGAACAGAAACATCAGTGTACTGCACCAAATCTGGGGTGGAATAATCAACATTCACATGAACATAACATGTCAAGGGAACAATCATCAACCTCCACACCCACACACATGGACCTGCAATGCACATCCATGCAGACAGCTGCCTGGCCATCACTCCAAACAATCACATCAATCTACTTGCCACTCTCACAACCAATCAATTGCGTATACTATGCACATGTGCGCATGCCATAGCAACAAGCACATACACATGTCATGCACACACATCAACTGAGAGGCCCCAAGCAGTGTGATGACCAATCACATCAGAGTCTCGTGAACTGCAATGCCTCTACGTGACAAAGCCAGATATCCAAATACATGTGTAGCATCCAGGCAAGAGTGATGCCCAGTCACACATTCTCATTTTTGGCACATACACATGAGCAGCATGCATGCACATGATGCGAGCAACACTACCTCATCTGGCACACTTGTCACCGTGGCATGTCTCAGACACAAGTAACATTGCATGTGTACGTGTTGAATCGCAAGTGATCCGAACCTCTACAAGTGCAGGAGACGCTTAATAGGTTGTTTACTCCACCTACCCTCGGTTAGTGACGGCTGATAATGACACTGCAACATTAAAAACTAAGTTCTGAAAATGGAAGTTACCCTTCATTAAAAAAGTTATTACCCACACAACACTCAGAAGTGCACTGACGTGTTGACCAATAAGCAGCCCATCACACGCAGAAGAGATGTTAGTACTCGTCGGTAGATGATCTCCACAACGAGAAAAATGTTTTCAACATACCATTTGAGCCAGTGTGTCCTGATGACGGCTTGGAGGGCTTGACCATCTAAAGAATTGATGCCAGATACAGTTGCCCCTGCCTAGCTAGAAACACATAATGTGTTGACACTCACAGTGAATCGCTATTTGATATATATAATGAATCACCATTCACATCTTTACTAACACCACTATTCATTTGCCTTGCACCAGTTGTTATTATATAAGCAATCCAGCTTTGGCCACATGTTTTATTTGTGAAATGTTTTTTTTTTAATAACATCTTTTTAAGATGCTCTGACCACCATTACTGTCACGTTATTTCCTTCAGTTTTCTGACCTAAGGATTTGGTTTACCTACCTATGTGTAAGGGCGGGGTAGCCTGTGCTAATCCTCCTTGTGTTACTTTTGCCCCCTCAAGAGACAGGCCTCCCAGTAACAAAAAAGAGGGAATCTACCCATTGTATACTACACACTTGTCACCCTGGCATGCCTCAGACACAAATAACATTGCATGTGCACGGGTTGCAAGCCAGCACTACAACACACAATGCAAGTGATAGCACATTTAAAATACATACAGGTCTGAATGCACACATGGAGAGCAAAGACTGGGGCATGCACGCAGTCATCCATCTCAGAAACATACGTGCTGCAAGCCTAAGTGGTCACTGCCAACATGCTGGTACATGCACAGAGCACATGCACCGTAGGGCATTGCAACACATGGCTACTCACCAGTCGACTCCAGACATTGGGCCTCATTACAAGTTTGCCGGTCCAGTAACAATGGTACTGGTAAGCTTGCCGGTACCATTGTTACCAGACCGGCAAACTACGAGTTCTGCTCGCAGGTGCTTTCCCGCCCGCCAGGTCTGACTTGGCAGTTGTACCAGCACCGGAGAGCAGACACTGCCGGTAGCACCGGCACCATTCTGAATGGTGCCGGTGCTACCAGCCTCCCCATGGGAATGGGGAGTAAATGTTTCCGGCCCCTGGCAATGGGGAAATACAGGGTCCGCCAGAGTTGTAATGGCCCTGTATTACCCCATTGCCTGGGGCTGGAAAAATTTGCAAGTTTGGTGGCAGCCTGCCAGTTTTACCAGCAAGGCTACCGGCAAACTTGTAATGAGGCCCACTGACGTAACTCGCAGACCTGGGAGTGCAGCGCCGGGTAGCTTCTCCAGGACACACATGTTGTTATCCAATATCCGGCACCTGCGTGCATGGTGCACCTATGCTGTGGCACCGGCCTGGACCTAGCGCAGGGTCTTGCCTGGGCTGTGAATTTCAGGTCTTCCCAGTGCTTGTGCACAGTCTTGAAGGTGTGGATATGATATGGTATCGTTGATGGCATCCGTGATCCCGTCCCAGATCTACTGACGTCCTTCTTTGCTGCAATGCATCACTGCATCACAGGTGGAAGAAGGCATCATAATGCTCAAGGACCTTCTCCGCCAGGATGTCAACTTTCCTGGCGGTGAAGTTGACAGCCCTCTGCCTTGCTGCCATGGGGTTGCCACTCTGGTCAGAGGATTATGGTGCTGTCATGGAAAAACCCCTGAGGCAGGTGTGGGTGGGCAAGGTGGTGTTGGAATGGCACGGTGGGAGTCCAATGAAGCAGCTGAGGTGGTCACAGGGTCAAAGACAGAAGCATAGACAATGTCTGGACAGCGGGCACTCCAAAGGCAGTGCAGGTGGGCAACAGGCACACACTGTACAGGCAGCAGCAGATGGAAAAGTTGGAGGCAGCACAGGTACAATGGCACGGAGGCAGGAGCGTGGGTCTTCTGTGTCTCACAATGTAGGCAGCCTGAAACTGAGTGAAGGGACTTTGCGTGTAAAAAATGAGAAAAGTGTGGAAACGTGAAATCCGAGGAAAGGCCCTCAGTGCGTAACATAAGTGACACGCGCTGCTGCCATATTCGGGAAAACATTAGTACATGTAGAAGCAACTCCGAACATGCGTGTGAAGGGAAGGAGATGGACGAGTGGAGTACTGTGTAGTTTGGGGTGCCACGCAATCCGTTCACTTCGGAGACCACACAAACATCTTATTTTTATGGGGGATTTGCCTCTGCACATATGCGCATCTACTTTTGATTTTTGCAAGGCTAACGGTGAGTCACGTATGCTTCTGTTCAATGCTGGGTGCCCCTGTGTATTGCGTACCACTATTATTACCATTCTGGTAGCTTCCCGGGGTTCGTGTACATATATTTTGTATAGCTGGGTGCCACTGCGTATCCCATACTGCTTTTTTCTTTTTTCGGAAGCTATCCTGGTATCCTGTACGCATTTATTTTTATCACGCATACCATATTTGTCACACCTGGAGTAAAATTGAGACTTGCTGGACCACAGAACTACGTTTTCCATCATGTAGATTGCCCCCTCACTTAAAGTGCCCAGGACAATTACTTGGTGTGCCTTCCATATTTCCGTTACACCTGGAACATGAATGGAAAGGCCCCAAAAAGCAAAGGGGACAGACGGGGCTGGGGTTTGTGATGTGCTGTGGCAGGCAGCAGCTGTCCCAGCCCCAGGGGTTCCAGGGCGTGCTGTGGAAGCAGCTGTCCCAGCCCCAGGGGCACCGGGACATACTGTGGAAGCAGCTGTCCCAACCCAAAAGGCTAAGGGACGTGCTATGGCAGCAGCTGACCCAGCCCGAAAGGCTAAGGGATGTTCTGTGGAAGCAGCTGTCCCAGCTCCAGGAGGTAATGCCATGTCCTAGCCCACTTGTGGTCTGGCATCTGGACCCCAGAGTGGTACCAGCCACACAGGGGTGGCACCAACACCTCACGGCAAGAAGGCAAAACCTGCACAGCAGGAACAAGCTCAACCCCATGACACAGCACAGGACACTGACACTTTGAGGAAGAAGAACTTCCATGATGAAGAACTCAAGATCCTCATGGACTACGTGACCATTCACCACTGTGACATGTGCCAGCATCAGGGGAGCACACATACATCAACTCAGTGTATGGTGCATTGGCAGCATGTCACGGATGAGATCAACGCCTTAGGGGGGCACCAGAGGAGGAGGAGCTGACCGAGCATGAAGAGGCTATGAACCAATTAATTCTACTGGAGCAGGTGCAAGGCGTGGGAGGCCTGGAAAATGTCTAGGATACGTCCGGTGAGTGCCCAACATTGTGCATCCTGAGTATGTGGAGTAAAGCATCACCAAGATGCATAATTGTGGTGCACATCTGGCTGAATTGGTATGACTGCCCTGGGTGAACCATGTCATATGGTATACTGACTCTTGTCCAGTGTACACAAGAGTGGATAAAAAACATGTATTGTACATCATTTGAACATGTCCGTGTGCCAGTACACATCCACCACTAGCATACCCCCCAACATCTGCAACATGACACCACAACGTGCGCAGTTGTTTGCTGCATCCTTGATGTCAGTGATTTTGCTCTGCTAGACATGTGCATGTGTCCGAAATCGGAGTTACACTTCATGCCCTGCAGGGTATAGAATCTCTTTTCACACATGTACGTATGTGCTTCCATGCTACATAGAACATCCAAGATGACAACCAACATGCCTTACGGTGTGCCCTCAGTGAATGTGAATGTGTCTAGACTGTGCACATCTCCGCTGCCCAATGGCAATGACTCCTGAGGCAAAGTGTTGTGAGGCCTGCTCCATGTTACCCTCCCACACTCATCCCACACTCCATGGGTCCATGCCCCTCTCCCTCTTGTGGGTCACTGTACCTTGTTCCTATTTGCAACTCCATTGACTTACTCTCTCCACTTCACGGACCTTGCCTAGGTGGTACTCTTACAGCCACACAATAACTGGGACAGTTTCTTTTTTCTCAGACTTACGGCATGTTCTCATTGTGCACAGTCCCTGTACCAAGACAACACTGGTGTGGCATGTGATGGATGCAGACTTGGATATGGATATGTGTGTCTGCCTGTTGCCATGTGATGTAATAGCACGTCACATAACCATATTTCCATGCCCATTTCACAGGTATTAGTCAAACAGGGATGCTGGTAGGCGATAGCCGGCCCACTACCAAGGCTCACGAGGACGGTGCCTGTCCGAGCCCCTCAGAAGAATACAGGAGACCAGGAGCAGGAGCTCAACCTCCTTCGCAGCAGCAGCACCCCTTTCAGCCCAGACCATGTGCTGGCTGCAAGGTAAGCCTGTGGGCTTTTTGCATCAGCCAGTCTGCAACAGCTGTTTTTTTGCAGCATTTTACCTGGAGCCGCAGCTCCCATTCATAATTCACCACCATTGTTCTGATCGCATTACGAGTGCATCCGAGTACTCTGTACATCACTTTTGCTATTTCTAAGTAAAGTTAACCACAAAGGTTAACATCATCCAAGATGGCTGACACCTAACTTGCCAACACCTTCTTGCCTGTGTTTAGCCTCCAGAAAGCGTATTGGCTGCCCAGCAGCATATCCCCCAATCAGGTACGACGGCAGGCGATAGCTGGCCCACTACGAGCAGCCCGTGGCAGCATTGTATACTTTGTACTTCATAGTTTCTGCCCTGCACACTTCCATGACTATCCGGTAAGGCGCTGTTTAAAACATTACACTGCCGCCCAACCCAGTCGCCGAAGTAATTGATTATTACTGCTGGCGAACATTCAGACCCATCTACATCACATCTGCGTGGCACACGTTTAAGTGTCCACCCTACACTCATCCTGAACTCCTTCTTCCCTCCCTACGCCTACCCACTCATATCTGCAGCCCTCCCGCGTGCCCAATGGTAGTCTGTTGATCGCGCTCGTCTGCTCAAGGACTACTGCGACACCCTAACAAGGTCTAACCATGTCTGCCTAACCCTACTTGATGGCATGGCGTATGTTAATTATATCCTTGCCTTGACTGTGACTTGCTCGCTCCGTTACTCGGTCAATGTTACTGTATGCCCGTGGCACCCTCTACACAAATATCAAGTGCATTTCAGATGACTACCGTATTGTCCACTCAATATGTACTGTTGTTACTTGCACTACACATGCAGCGCACTGTTTTCTCCTTGATGTGTGGCCACCGGTTCAGCCCCACCGGTATTCACCACCTCGCTCAGTGTTAACAAGTTACCTCAAGTTCTAAATTGCATCCAGAGACAATAGCAGTCTATTGCACTCTCTCCCACACAGAATATGATATCCATGGCACTCTGCTGCTTGTGCACTTACCTACTACCTGTGCCTAGCCTGATTACTATGCCTGAAACCTTTACTTTTGCATTAGCCTGATACCTGTGCCTGAAACTATTATTTGTGCATTAGCCTGAGACTTGTGCCTGAAAATATTACTTGTGCTTTAGTCTGATACCAGTGCCTGAAACTATTACTTGTGTATTAGCCTAAGACTTGTGCCTGAAACTATTACTTGTGCATTAGCCTGATACCTGTGCCTGAAACTAATATTTATGCATTAGCCTGATACCTGGGACTGAAACCTGTATTTGTGTATTGGCCTGATGCCTGTGCTTGAAACCATTATTTGTGCATTAGCCTAATACTTATGACTGAAACTATTACTTGTACATTAGCCTGATACCTGAACCCTAGCAGGACGCTCACGCCCAACCTGATACCTGTGCTAGTCTGTTATCTGTGCCTTAGCCTAATACATGGCCATAGCCCATTACTTGTGGCATAGCCTGATACCCCATTGCCACTACTACCATCATGTCCACCTCACTGATCAAAAACCTTCTTCACGTTAGTCATGCCTTAACCCGATCCAGCTGCAGACCTGCCCGGCCCATACCCATTTCCCCCAACCCACCTGATTCCAACTCCATCCAGTTGACCCGCTTCCTATCTGCAGCTCCCAACCACCAACACAGCATGACTCCCCAAGAGTCCAACAACCTGATTATGCCTACTCCTGGAGCTCCAGCCACACTACATTGTCCCAATCCCACCATCTGTCACCCCTGCTCACTTACATCTAGAAACGACAATTTTACATCCAGGACTAAGCCCACAAGACACACTCCAGACTCCATTTCCCCCACTATCAGTAGAAGGAACTCATTCCTTACACATCAGCGCCATATCCTTACCAGCCCATGCTCTAGACATCGCAGACATCACATCGCATATGTTTGACTTTGTAGCTATAACAGAATCCTGGCTCCACACTGCAGCTGGTCCAGCCCTCTCTCTCGCCGTCCCAGATAACCACTCTATCTGTAGGATGGACAGACCTACTGCCAAAGGTGGAGACGTTGCCATCATCGCAAAAACATCCCTGAACTTGAAAAAGACCCCCATCAACCCCTTCAATTCAGGTGAACTCCTCTCAGATAAATTGTCTCTGTCTTCTATTGCCACTTTAAATATACACCTAATCTACAGGCCGCCAGGGCCTTTACTAGCCTTCAAGAACAAAGTAACTCAAATCCTCTCCACCAATGCCAAACCTAAATCAAAAACCATACTGGGTGATTTTAACTTAGGCCTAACTGACTCACTTGACAAAAACGCTTTATCCATGGCCAACATTATGACTGCACTGGGCTTCTCGAATAGGATCCAAAATCCTACCCATGCAAAAGGTTGAATACTCGACTGGCTTGTGGATACTAACTGCAACTCAACCATCCTATCAAACGAACCCTGTCCATGGTCAGACCACCACCTTATAACATTCAACATCGCGACCTAGTTCAACCAAACTAATCGCCTAAAACTGGCCCCAGCTGCTCCGTCCAGAAACAAACAGAATATCACGGGCAATAATGTACTACCGTTACTGCAACCCATCCTGATAACACAAGACTCGGAGAACTTAGACCCAACCAAAATGGCTACACAATACAATGACACCATACTTGCAGCCATAAACAAACTAGCTCCTCTTGCCTTACGCAAAGCTAAACAACCTGCACACTTAAAATGGATGGTTCACCCCTCCTTAAAAGCTCTTAGACATGCAAAAAGGAAGGCTGAATCTCTCTGGAGGAGATCTTCGACAGCACTAAATAAAAATGCCTTCAACAAGGCTGCCCAGGAATACAAACTACAAGTGCTCCACACTAAAAGCAACCTATATAATGATAGAATCACCAAGGCTAATTCAAAAACTAAAGAACTGTTCTCTTTCCTCAGGGAATTAGAAACCCCAACTGCCCCAATGGAAAGCTGCAACAAATATACAATCTGCTTTCTAAACATCCAGAACACTCTCCAAGATAAAATCACGCAACTCCAATCTAAAATTGAAGCAAAAAGAAAAAGGTCTAACTAAACCACCAAATCCTACTAGTCAGCACAAGACTGCCTCTGACAACAAGGAAGTACCCCAATTTGAGGTTACTGAGGTCGCTAACTCAGAAGTCCTTAAAATCATCTGAAACCGTCAAGGTGCCAAGGTGACCCGTGCCTGCCGACAGTCATTAAAGACTGTGTGCACCCCAACTCACGCCATTTATCACCAATCTCATCAATGCCTCATTTAAAAACAACTGTGTCCCCATGGACCTCAAGAATGCCTGGGCATTACTACTCTTTAAAAAACCTTCCCTTGACCCAAACATCCCCACAAACTACTGCCCAAAAACAACAGTACCATTTCTACTGAAAATTCTGGACAGAGTAGCGTATATTCAAATACCGAAATATCTTGAATCAAACAACATCCTTTGCCTACGTCAGTCTGGTTTCCGCCCGAAACATGGGATGAAAACTCCTGGATTTAAAAATTCAAATGGATGACCTGAAAGATAAAGGGAAGCTAGCCCTTCTTCTTCTCCTGGACCTCTCGGCTGCATTCGATCTTGTGAACCACAGCATCCTTTGCAAACATTTGGCCTCAGCAGCACATTTTTCCCCTAAAGCTACCCAATGGATTAAATCATTCCTCACAGATAAAACAATAAAAGTGTTCTCCCCTAAAGCAGAAGCACCACCTACCTTTCTCTCATGTGGAGTACCCTAAGGATCGTGTGTCCCCCCAACTTTGTATAACATCTTTACAAAGCCACTCTTTGAGACCGCCTTGATGATCTGGGTGTCACCTACACCAACTACGCAGATGACACCCAGATCCTCATATCAATCTCCGGGGACCACGACCCGGACTCCGCCACTCTCAATGCCATTTACCTCACCATTCAAGCTTGGATGGCTCATCACGGGCTGTGCTTGAACGACGACAAGACTGAGTTGCTCCTCATAGGATCCCAACTCAGACTTGCCAAACTCACTGATGCCTTCAAATCCTTTGACATTGATGGTAACACATTCAAAGTCTCAAACGAGCTAAAAACACTAGGTTTTAATTTGGACTCTTCACTAACTCTCACAAAACAAGTCAATGCTGCCACCTCAGCCACAACCTACACTTATAAACTCATCAACACCTGCAGATGATTCCTGTCACCCGACAGCTGTATCACTCGGGCCAGAGCGCTAAACCTGTCCCGACTTGATTACTGCAACGCCTTATATGCCAGTACCAAGTTGCACAACATCCGTCAACTTCAAGTTCTGCAAAACGACACCCTCAGAGCGGCGCCCAACATCCCCAGATCAGCGCATATCTCCTCAACAAGACAAAAACTCCACTGGCTGCCGGTAAAATATAGAATCACATTCAAAACTTTAACCCTGACTCAAAAATGTCTCCACCGGGTAGCCCCCGCCTATCTATCAGACAAAATCACAATACCACACCGTACAAGACCTACTAGAACAGCCTATCTACATCTGCTCACAACCCCGAGATTCAAGCTCCAAAAAGCACATGGGAGTAGCTTCCTCACAATTGCTAGAAAACAATGGTACACCCTACCAATTCACTTAGGAGCCCAAGAATCCTTTTGGCTATTCCGTAGATAACTCAAAACCTACCTCTTCACAAAAGGCCTGGGTATTTAATGCACCCTTCCCTCGCCTGCTGAACTCATCATATTCTTACCGACCATCCGGTCCTCCCACATGTAACTATGTAAATATTGCATCTATTTTAATGCATTCGAACTGTATCTATTGTGTCTCTGTTTACATATAACCTGTGCAACAATTGTAACATTTTTCTGTAAGAAAGCACACAGATGCCTTTGGTCTTGACGCGCTATACAAGCAACAACATAAATAAATATATAAATAAACAGTTTGTGGTTCCATGGGCCATAATGTGCTTCTCAATGACCATGTTGGTTGACAATGTGCGCACTGGCAGCATGGCCATGAGAATGGAATTTTGTTGCCAGTCTGCATATGCCATGCTCAGGTAGCTTGTTGTCCATAGTGTGGGGATGCTGTATTTCGTATGGCATTATGCCTTGCATTTAGTTGCATGGCAGCAATGTGATACACATGTTTACTATAGACATGTTGCACATGAATCCACATGTCTTTTTCTGTCCATGTGCAGGTGCGAAGGCACCAGATGCAGATGAGGAGTAAGAGGATGAAAAAGAGTCTGCAGTGCTTCAGACCACCAGTGGAGGATATGACGTGGCAGGCCATGGAAACCCAATGATGCTACAGACCATCATGTGGCATGCTGCAGACACTTCTGACTCTTTGGACTCAACTGGCTCTGAAGCTGAACTGGATGTGCAGTTCTTAATGCTGGGTGAGGTGAGTGCACCAATGCGTGGAGCAGTTGGGGCCCATGAGTTTGCAGGGGGTCAGCTGCCTTCACAAGGCCAGTCGGTGGTGGCACGCCTATCTGTGGTGGTTACAGCTGCAAGGCCACACTTCCATGTAATGGTTTCTGGTCCTGGGACAGATGTCCAAGCGAGTGTTGCAGTCCTGTAGCCAGGGACCTGGGCATCACAGCAAGGGCAATGCTCCCTTGGATCAGGCAGGCGTAGACCCTGCACATGTGGGGGATGTGTGCATGCTGGGCAGACAGAGTGGGAGCAGCAGATGTTGCATTACGCACACCGACAGGGTGCTGCCTATGAGTGTTTGGCTAAGGGCATGGATAGGGTGGCCACTTCCATGATCCCCCCAGCAACACAGGTGGAGCAACAGCTGCAGGTCATGCAGTCCACATGCCGCTCCCACAGGCTGCACATGGAGGTAAACATCAGGCCTGATGTGAAGATCTTCAGTGTCTGCAGGCATCCCTGCTTGCAAAGGGTCAGGCACACAGGGATGGCCTGAGGCGTGAGTTGTTGGCCCACAGATCTGCAATCCGTGAGGAAGAGGCAGCCAGCAGAAGACTGTTCTGCCAGGAGATGTTATCATTGAGGCAGACAATCTTGGAGGAACTCTGTGCAACCCGTGAGGTTGTGCATAGTGACCTCCAAGCCCTCAGTCTGCTGGGGCATTCATCAGTGTCACGCATGTCGGCTGCTACTGGGGATCAGGCCAGGGCACTGTGTGGTGAGCCTCCAGCATCACTTCCACCTTCGGATTCAATGCATGATAGGGGTGCCAGACAGGCATGCCTCCCGGGGTCCACCGTAGCCGTGAGGTCCTTGAGCCCATGGGGGGGAATTATTATTTTTATTTTTGGATGTTGACAGGCACCCTGCCCCTCTCCCCTCCTGGGTGGAACCCCCCCCCGGAATAGGATAGACATTTTTGATTTAAAAAAAAAATGTATTTATACTTTTGTAGACCCCATGGCTATGTTGGCATGTTATTTTTGAGATGCCCTTTCCAGGTTTTATTTTTTTAATTTTTACCTTGAGTTGTGCATTTGCCCTCTCAAGGCCATGATGTTTTGCAGTGGCGGACATGCAGCCATGCATAGTGCGGTCAACTTGCATGTTTGCATGGTGGTGTGCAGGATGGCATGTGCAGGTAACTATGGGTTTAGTGTATCCTCGCACATGTGTGCTGTGTGAATGTTACTTCACTATGCCTGTTGTAGTGTCTTCTCCCATGTTGTTTCAGTGATCAGTGATGTGGCGGTGACTGCTGTCCCAGGATAGACAACCTGCACCCTTTGACGTCCATGCTCCCCATGCCCTACACCAGGCACTGGCCCTCCTGTCACGTATTCACAAACTATGTCCTGTCACTCTCTTGCACCCTGTGGTGCTTCTGCAGTGGGTGCTCTGTGCACATTTTCAGGATCCGTTCAGGTGTTGTCATGGATGTGCATGTTCTTTCTGTTGTTACTATGCATGTCATTGCATTCAGGGGATGTGTCTCCCGATGGGTTGCATCATATGCAAGGCAGGTGGGTACCCTGTGCAGGTAAGTGAAGGGCATTTGCAGATGTTTGTGTGGTGTTTGTTGTGGTGTTTGGCTGGGAGTCTTGCACTGTGTGTGATCACTTTGGATTGACTTGTCTTGTGGGGCACCAGTACTACTTCATGGGTGCATGATTCACAGGGTTTGGTTCTGGTGATTGGTCTGGGCATGGTGTTGATTCTATGGGTTAGTGGGGCCACTGGTTTCATATTCAAAATTGTGGGAGTTCCAACTGTGTGTGCCTTTCTTGGGTGGTTGGGAGTGTGTGGTACGGCTGGCTGTTTGTGGCCTGTGAAAGATGTTGATGTTTGTGCTGTGTCTCATTGCACTTTGACCATGTGTACTGAGTGACACTACACATCCCTTGAAATGGTTGTGGGGTAATGGTTCTATGACACATGTGGCCTCTCTTACTTAGGGTTCCCCAATTATGGTGTGCAGCACCAGTTACAAGCCACAACCATGGAAACATTGATGCACATTGGGATGCTATGTTGTGAACCAACACATTATGTTGTGCAGTGCTGTTTTTTTCACATGTATGTCTCATGTATGCTGCACCACAGTGTTTGCAGCTTCAAGTTCACTGCAACTGGGTGCATGGTACTGCTGCATTCAATTGAATGCACAATTGGACCAATTGTATGCTGTCAAAATGAAGTCTGCATTGACCTTGCACCTTTACTTTGCATCCTACGTTTAGCATGCATTTATCCTTGCTTGCAGTATCACATAGCTTTGTCTTGTCTGCTTATGTCTTTGTGAATTGATGTATAAAGCATGATCCTGCCTGGAGTGCAAGAGGTGAGTATTTGTGTACTTGCATTCTTGTGCTTTGCATCATGGTTTCCCCATGGTGCACTGTCCCAATATCACGCAGGTGATGGCATGCCTTGCCATGTCATTGTTAGTCTTCAAGGGGTGTTTCTGCTTTTTTGGTGGCTCAATTATTTGCATATGTGATGTCTTCTCATTTTCATGCAGCATGTTGACTGATGCGTGCATTGTGTATGTGCCATCGTCTTGTGAATGGGGATATGTGACATGCACATTTGCTGCATGTCATTCAGGGGGACAGGCAGTGTGTGGGTTGTTTGTCAGTGGGTGTGTTTTATTCATTTGATTTGCATGCAGTGTGCAGGTGTTGCTGCATGTTTGCTGGGACACATTTTGATGGTTGTCTTGTGAGTTGTTGTTTGCATGTGTTGTATGTCACTGAGGGGGGTCCACAGGTCTTGAGTTTTTGGGTACATGGATGTGTTAGCTGCATTTTGTTTCATTTTGCTCATTGTCTGCAGATCCTTCTGTCAGGGAATGATGGCTATTTCATGGGATAAAATTTGACCGTAGACAGCATGCAAAGGGGACAGGTAATATTTACATTTATCTTGATTGTTATGGAATGGCTATCTAAGTTGATGCATGTCGGGATGTGGCCATTCTGGTGTGTCACCCTCTTTATCACAATTGTCAATTACTGTACTTTTTTGTTGGTTTTGGGATGGGGTTTATTGTGGTCGTGTTGCCAGATTGTGTCACATGTGGACCGATACTGCACTGCTTTTCTACACTCCACAATAGGGACATGTTTGTGTGCATCATGCACATTCTAGGACATGTGTATATCAATATGCCATTGTGCTTGTTGTTTTTGTGTGCATGTTAAATTTTGAGGCCATGTATGGCTTTCAGCTCAGACATGTTTCAGGATTTATCGCTGCTTACACATTTGACAGGTATGTTAGCTAGTCATATTCACGAATTGAAACACTTGTGTATAGGCGCGTAATAAATGCCATATCATAGCATATATCATATCATATCATATGGGATGTTTTTGGTGTCAAACAAGTGATTTAATTTAATGATTGGAATGGTGGCAGTGGTGTCCTCCCTCTTCAATGTATTTCTTTGTGAAACACAAAATGAAATGTCTTTTTATTTCTAAGGGATGCACTTTCAAGGGCACTTTCTCAGGGTGGTTTTGTGGCCATAGTGGATTGGCCCATTACCATCATTGAATGGCACCCGGTATTTGGTGGGATTGTGTGCACTCCACAGGGGAGGATTTTAGGTGAAAAAAGATTGCACAAGCTGGGTACGTGCAGCCTCTCCACGTGCCCTTTGCCCAGCCATGCACAAGCGGTGTGCCTGTGGGTGTGGATGGTGTGCCACCACCATGTCCACCGGGATGCCACGCCATGTTGCAACATTGTGCAGGACACATGCTGCCACAATGATCCTGCAGACTACTGGTGGTGCATAAAGCAACACACCACCAAAGTGCTCAAGGGAGTGGAAACGTGACTTGAGCAATCCGAACATGCGCTCCACTATGCCCTGAGTCGCAATATGGGCAGTGTTGTACCTTACCTCAGCAGGTGTGCTGTGTTTGCATATGGGCATTATCATGTATGTGCTTAAGAGAGTAGGCATTGTCCCCTGTAGAGGTGAGAATGGTCGTCATTGTTATTTGTTGACATTGTCTATTGGTCCGTGTGCAACATGTATGCATGTGCATGGCCATTCATACCCACCAATGAGCCATGTGTTGCCATGTTTCCCAGCTTCCAGGGCCCAGTGTAGCGGGGACATTCTGAAGATGTAACTATCATGTGTGCTACCAGGATTGTTGGCATACACTTCAGAAATGATGCCCCTGGCATCACACACAACCTGAACATTGATGGAGTGCCAATGTTTCTGGTTGTGGTAGATGTGCTCTGTTGCTCTAGGTGGACGTAGAGCAACATGAGTGCAATCATTGGCACCTAGCACTTGGGAAGTGTGCCACCCCACAGAAATCCTGGAACGCTACTTGCTTTCTGCCGGTGTTCTGGGCATATAGATATGACAGGGGAACCTATACCTGCAATAGACCTGATCATTAGGCATCCCAAAAAGGCTAGTCCTTGGGTGGAAGATCTGGGCCCTGGCGCTCCTCCTCCTCCTCCTCCTGCGGTGTCCCTGGATGATTGCTGCAACAAATGGTGCATTCATCATGGCTGTATTTGTGCATTTGTTGAGCATGCATGCTTTTTATGCATTTGTTAGTGTGCCGTTGACGTTTACGCCTGCTATCGCGTGGCATAGATGTTTTGGGATTTTGCGCATGCTTTTTTGCGACCCGGCCATCCCTGTGAATTCCATGAATACGTTTGTTTTGCAAGCGCATGGGTGGTGCAATAGTTTGATGGTGGAACATCCCTCGTAACGCCCACATTTTCACTTGTTCTTCCTCATTCCATGAGTTATGCCCCCTTTTTAGGTGGGTGC
Source organism: Ambystoma mexicanum (assembly GCF_040938575.1). NCBI lineage: Eukaryota > Metazoa > Chordata > Amphibia > Caudata > Ambystomatidae > Ambystoma > Ambystoma mexicanum. The sequence goes on from NC_090930.1 coordinate 731,887,127, forward strand.
GCAGGCACGGCCGGCCCTTCTCTTGGAGTCTCGTGCAAGGCAATCATCGGGTCGCAATGACGTGGTGGACCAGCGCGGATTCCTCGCAAGTCCTGGGTAAGCCCTGCGCATTGTGTTCCATGAATCGCCGAACGGGGACTTGCGCGCAATTTCGCGTGCAAGTACCCTATTTTGAGTGCAGATTATTCCATGAATCAGGCCCTATGAGTTTTTCCTTCTGGATCACTCAGAATCTTGCCAGATGTCACAGTCAACAGATCTTTTCAAGTCTAGCTGAAGCGAGCACTCCCAGAGCTAATGAAGATGCATACAAGAGAGATAGTCCCAGTCAGTCAGCTGCTTCCTCCTGCAAAACCAGTAAACCACTCTGAAGGTTCTGTTGCAGCAGTGGCTATTCTGTAAAGGCCAGTGGAATTGTTTAAACTGGGGAGAGATTTGCTGAATGGTGCTTTAAAGAGCATGTTTTGTTTCCCTGCTGCTCAGTACATTGATGTGCGCGTCATCATATTGTGTTTTCTGTTTTGTTAATTCTAATTCTATTTGGATGGGGACCCCATTCCTGTATCTGCACACACCTTAATACTATTAGACACAATAAAAGGCTTTCCCTACACGAGCAGGACATTAAGTGTTTTTATTCACTCTAATATTAGTGCTGTGCAAACAAAGACTATCTGGCATACATTTCAGTAGCCTTGAAGGTAATTTGGGAATGATATATGTGGTCCACTGGTTGTAACATGTTCTCAAACTGTGCTCCCCTTTGAACGGGAGCAGTCCGAATGGGTAAATTAATCCCAAACACAAAAGCTACTACACAAGCAATGCTCCTGTTTCTTCCACGATCCATAGCCCTTGATATGTTCCCAATCTATCAGTTAGACCACGCCTATGGCAGATGAACACACAATTAGAGAGAAACATATCAACATGCCCATTTTGAATCTGAACCAGAGCAAAAGCATGTGGCGGCCCTCTGAATGCATATCGTGAATTGTAGATACGATGTGGTTTTTTTTATCTTCTTTCTAGGTTACACATTATTGTTAGAATTGTGATTTCAAATTATGGTTGAGTTTTTGATTGTATGCATTGCTAAGCACTGCGTGATCCAGAGTACACAGAGATAAGAGGATATTGCTTTTTGACCAAGTAGATTGTGGTGAGGATGTGCTCGGCGTGAAGCACGTGGAGGTATTGTTACTATATTGATGCCCCACTTAATGTCAGTAGCTGTATTCATTCAATGTGCTGTGGGTTTTTTCCACGTGTAATTTCTCGTTTAGCCCAGTCTTCCATAACTCAAGCAGTCCTATACTTGCATTATTAACTAAGAATGTGTTTCTATTTAGTGGCATTTGCTAGCTTTATTGGACACAGCCACCTAAAGTATGCCCTTGTATAGAGGAATAGTGGGTATTACATTGGCAAAACACGATGTAACATACGGTGGACATGGCAAAGGCATCCTGTAGTTGCTGCACAGTGGCGATACAGGCTTATACTTTGGCGAATAAGCACATTCCTAGTCTCCAGATTTACTTTCATGGCTGTGAAATTAGGCTTGATATTTCGGGATGGTGTTCCCAAGTCTTTTGGGCATCCATTAAAAGTGTTTCCCCTGAGATAGCTGTCAGGCTTCCCCACGCCAGGTCTGCCCCTCCCCCGTACCCCCTTCTCCCTTCTCCTTTCCAGCAGCTAGAGGGGATTCTTGACCTGAAAAATATCCCCCTTCTAGGTCTCCCCTTAGTGTCCTTGGGGGACAATGGCACTCACCTTAACAGCTGAGCTCCCAAAGCATCCACGCCACTTTAAGGTACCACTTATTTTCATGAATACTTATTTGTGTTTCATATTAGCAGCAGTCTGTCTGATTTAGTCTTGACTCAGGCTTGCAAAAACCCATTTGATTTGCATACACATTATTTATATTAATTAATGCACACCATGTAGTCGTCTTTTTTATTAGTAAGTGAATAGTAATTCTAAGTTATTATATAGAACTTGTTTTAGATTACAATTGTTGTTTCAAATGTTGGTAGAGGGTAACTCAGGCGTACTACTGGACATTGGTTTGGGATTCCATTTCCTAGTCCATCTGTTTAACATGCAGCTGCCAAAACATGCAGTGAGCATTGTGCTGTCCAAAGCATACAATGAGAGCCCTGATTCTTAAAATATGCGCCACTAATTCCCCAGCTTTTATTGTGTGCCATCTAAAATAAAGTAAAGCTGATTTTTTTTGGCAGCTGTGTGCCCGTTTACTCTTGGTACGCTCATGGTATGAAATGCACGCTTTCCATTCCATGGGTATGAAATGCACGCTTTCCATTTCATGGGTATGAAATGCACGCTTTCCATTCCATGGGTCTGGAAAACGTTCCTTCCATTGGATACAATGGGAATATCAAAGCTGCCTCGGCATCCTTTTGGCCCAGGATATTGTTTGTAAAGATTCAATGGAAGGTGTGGAAAATGCATTCCTCAGCGCTCCTGGAAACAGTGCAAGGAGAGGGTGAGTATAGGAGGGACACATGGATCGGTGGATGGATTGGTGAGACAGTGAGCGAGAGGATGAGTGTTCGATGGGCGAATTGATAAGTGAGAGAGTAAGAGTGTGAGGGATGGATAATGGATGGATTGTGAGTGAAAATGAGTCACTCGGTAAGTGTTTGGTGGATGGGTACGTGGTTGTATGAGTGAGTGAGAGGGTGAGGGATGGATGGATTGGTGACAGAGGAAGAGGGTTGGCTGGATAACCTCGTGAGTAAGAGGGTTATTGAGAGGTTGAGGAATCAATGGAAGGATTGGTAGGGGAGGGAGTGAGCGGCTGAGTGTTGGATGGATGGTTAGATTGGTGAATGAAAGGGTGAATATTGGGAATTTAGATGATTGCTGAGTGCGGGAGTAGGAATGTGTGCAAGATGGATGGATTGGTGACAGGGTCTGGTTGTTGGACAGATATATAGTTTATGAGAAAGAGTAAGAGAGTGAGTGAGTGAGTGAGTGAGTGAGTGATGAATGGGTGCATGAGACACTGAGTGAGAGGCCATATGATAGATGGTTGGATGGACGGATTGGTGATGGAGTTTGTAAGGGGGTGAGTGACGGATGATAGATTGATGAGAGAGTAAGTGATAGGTGAGTGTCGATGTATTGGCGAGTGAGAGAGTGAGCAGGAGGGTGAGCATTGGAAAGATGGAATAGTGAGTGATAGTGAGAGGGTAAGTGTTGGATGGTTACGTGGAACAGATTAGGGAGCGAGAGTGAGTAAATGTGAGCGTTGGATGGATGGATTGGCAAGTGAAGGAGTGACAAGGATTGTGTTGGATGTGTGAATGGATTGACGAGTGACTGGGTGAGTGTTGGCTGAATGATGAATTTGTGACTAAGAGAGCGAGTCGGTGAGTGTTGTATGGATGCATGCATGACTAGATAGATGGATTGTTGAGTCGGTGGTTGTGTATGGTGTATACGTTCAAGTTGAAAGCTACTAGCCACACATGAAAGTCACTCACACTCATGTGCGAATGAAGCGGAGTGCATAGCACCACTTCATGCATGCACACAACTCCTAGATGTAATTTCTACTGGCTAGTAGGGAATGTGCATTTTGCAGCCTAGTACTGTTTGTTTGATGGATTGATAGCTGGATTGGTGAATGAGAGAGTGAGTGAAAGGGAAGTGCTCGACGGATGTTGGATGAGTGTTTCCCAATGTGTGCTTCAACACTGATAACTCAGTACATGGTTGCGATGATGGATTTATTCTTTTGGTGACAGTGGTTCTCTATTTTATTATGCACTTTAAATGACTTTAAATGCTTTCTTTCAGGGAGTGAGAGGATAGTTTGGCTAAAGAGGCATTCACGCATTATGATATGATAATATGATATGATATTATATGTTATTTATAACGCGCCTGTACACAAGTGTTTCTAGGCGCTATGGTATGTAATGGTATGTATAATCTCTACAAAGGATACCTAAACTGTTTTTCTCACGTGTCTTCACAAACACGTTTATTAACTTGTAACATAGTGACCACAAAAGACTACTAGGCCACAGTTCCTCCACTAGATGGTTACAATAAAAACAGATCACATTTCTCACAATTATCCTTGATTAACTCTTTAGTGATCCTAGTCTCTCACTCACTGTAACTAGCAATAAATTGTGTGAGATTAGATATGTTTGGAGAACCTTTCATGCCACAGCCCACATCCCACTTTGCCACCAAAGCATTCCCCTCACTTGTTCTGTGTGCCAACATTCATACATTATATCCGACAGTCACTCCCATGTCCCCTTCCTTCAACAGATCAAGGACTTCATACCAACAACTATTGTATTGTACCTGTTAGTCAGGAGAAAGTGCCCTAAGAGCGAAACCTGTGGCGGCCCAATCACAACAAAAGAGATACTACTTTAAAAATACATAGTAAAAACAGATAACAACTATCGCCAAAAGAACTACAGCGTTCCGACACCCCTCCGCTTCCGTGTATACCACAGTTGCCTAGCAACACATCACAGAGCCTTAATCCAGTCTATCCAGGTCTGCCGGCTGGCGGAAGCCGGCCCTCCATTGTAAGGCCTGAGTTAGAAGGCCCCCTGTCCGTGCCTGTCAGTGCCGGAAGTACGGCAGGATGCTTACCCCCATGAACATTTTGCACCTCCATGACTTAGAATTGCGCAACTCTGACTGATCCTCCACATACCCGTCCATGGCCACTGCCAATTAGGTGTACCCACATGACATTGCAACTAGCCCTACTTGCACATAGCGTGCTCGCCTTACTGAAGTTAAGACACTACCAGCTACTGTGTCACCTGTTTAACTGTTATATATCACATACTATAACGGGAGAGCTTTCAATCAATGTGCTTACGGTTTCTGTTACCTTGCTACAAAATTCTATGTGCACCATAGCTAGAGTACCTATAGTACCTTCTGCCCTAATATTAAGTACTCAGTATTCTGTACTAGCTAACTGGATTAAACAGTCAAATGTCTAGACTATCATATTGACATGAACACCTCTCACCCCCGTGCATGTTGCACACGCCTTAGGTATTCAATCACAACCCACCAGTGTGCCTCCAGCCAATAATTTGAGAAATGCACTGATTTACACTGCCTTATATGTTCTTAAATGTGTCTGTAGTTGCTCAACCGCCACCGGTGTGCCCTTAGCCAGGATTCTGAAAGTGTCTAGGTTCTCATCACAATGCCAACCATAGTTGCACACTAAGGATCCTCATAGCCCTCTACCGATGTTAACTGAGCGGTAATTGCCGCTGCTCCCTTAAAAACACGTCAACTAAACTGACCAATATGTTCGACTCCATAATTAAACACTACATGCATGCAAGCCATGGAATAACCTTGCCCAGCCATAGATTATCCCGATCTATATCCCTGCGTCTACATCTTCCAGACGACCACCCCATCCTGCCGACTCGTTTCCTCCCCGCAGCTCTCAACCACCACTACAAGTCACTCCAAGTGAATAACAACTGCAGATTTGTAACATTGGCAACCACTCAGTGCCACAGTTGCCCTTATCCACTGACACTCAGAAACAACCTAGCAACCAGAACTAAGCTCATGAGAGACACTATTATCACCAATCTCCCTACTAACCCAAGAAGAAACTCACTCTTAACACTCAGAACTGCCCACACCTGTGCACACCTACCTAATCTCCAACAGACCAACACCAGAAAACCAGACCATAACATTTTAGGTGCCCTCATCAACGCCAGATCCCTACCAGCCCATGCACTAGACACCGCAGACATCATTACAACATATAATCTGAACTTCCTAGCCATAACAGAATCAAGGCTCCACACTGCAGCAGGCCCTTTCCCTTGCTGTGCCAGATAGCTACACTATCTTCAGGATGGACAGACCCTCAGCCAAAGGCAAAGGTGTAGCCATCACTGCTAAAAGCACCATGAACATGAGAGAAACACCTATCACTCCTATCACATCAGGAGAACTACTCTCAGTAAAAATGTCACTGTCAGCTACTGCCACATTGAAAATCCACCTCATCTACAGTCATCCAGGGCCTGTACTTACCTTTGAGAACAACGTAACACAAATACTATCTTTCAATACCAAACCCAAATCACAAACCATTATATTGGGTGACTTCAATTCAGGTTTCAATGACCCACTTGACAAAAAGGCCATATACTTGACTGGCTTGCGGATATCAACTGCAATGCGGCTATCATCTCGAACTCTCCCTGTCCATTGTCTGATCGCCATCTTATAACATTCAATATCGATACCAAGATTAGCCGCACCAACCACCCTAAGTCGGCCCCAGTTCCCCCGTCAAGAAACAAACAAGATATCACGGCCAATAACCTACTAACTTTGATGCAACCTGTCTTACTAACACAAAACTCTGGTAACTCTGATCCGACAAAAATGACTAAACAGTACAATGAAACGATACTTGCAGCAATGGACAAACTTGCTCCTCTTGCCTAACACAAAGCCAAACAACCTGCCCACTTAAATGGGTGGTTCACTCCCACATTAAAAGCATTAAGAAATGCTAAAAGAAATGCTGAATCTCACTGGAAAAAATCTGCTACTGAACTAAATAAACGAGAATTTGACAGAGCCGGCTTTGAATACAAACAACAAGCCCTCCTAACAAAAAGCTTGCTGTATAATGATAGAATCACTAAAGCTAAGTCAAAAACAAAGGACATGTTTTCAATCCTCAGAGAATTAGAAACTCTGATTCCCCCAGTGGAAAGTTGCAACAAGGATGCAAACTGGTGTCTGAACATACAGAATGCTCACCAAAACAAAATCACACAACTCCAGTCAAGAATTGAAGCAAAAAAACCTCCAGTGAAATTTACTGATCCTTCTAGTCACCACACAAATGCCCCAACCAACAATGAAGTGCCACAATTTGAATTTACAGAGGTCACAAATTCAGAAGTCCTCCAAATCATCTCAAGCCTAAAACCCTCAAGGTGCCAAGGGGACCCTTGCCCGGCAACAGTCATTAAAGAGAGGTAGAACCAATACCCCTCCTTACTATAAACAACAAAGGCATGATGGGAACACTAAATGAATACATTTTTCACATATAGACACTGTATGACAATTACGACACTGACAAAGAAAAAGAAAGCGAGACTGGGTTACAGAATAGAATTTCAAAGCTCCCATGAAAAACCAGCATTTTCTGATGGTAATTGGACCTTAAATTGAGTAAATATTTGGTATACATGTGTTTTCTCTCTCGTGTGTGCTTTTTATATATGGCAAAACAAAACAAAATAAGTAAATTCTTGTGTAATAACGAACCATATCGAATGAATTAACTAGCAAATAGTAAAAAGAGATGCTAGAAATAATGTCCTTTGGAATACAATGATGAAACTAAGAAAGTAATAAGGATGCACAATCAAATGACATGTTGGGTGAATTTGTGAACTTGTAATGTGAATAGATATTCTTTGAAATAAGTATTTGACTGGAAATATAGTGGATTTGAATTGGTTTTTTATGTATATTTTTTATGTACTTTGTTGTAGAGAAATATATGCGGTCTGATGAAAATTAAGATTGAATATTGGTCCAACATTGGGGCCCGTGTGTGTCCTGAAGAAAGCCTTGCACCAAGCTCTATCTAGTGATTTGACAACTTGAAGGCTTTTCCACAACCAAGTAGCAAGGCTGGAAACAGTCTAAAACCTGTCGACACTTTTGTAGATGTGGGATTTGACAGAAATTGGACTGTGTCATCCACTAACTATGAATAGTACTGTATGATATGGTCAACTGTACAAAATGAAAATAATGGATGTGTCCCTTGTATATTTGATTACACATGAAATATTTGTTTGATTTTCTTCGATTGATCCTTTTTTTAAGACCACTATTTGGTGGCTTCTTACATTGCTTCTTAATGAATTGTATTTTTCTATATTTCCGGTGTCTACCGTCTTTGATATATGGTTAGAAAGTTGGTTTTTCCCACATTACTGGTTTGATTACAAGTCCCCGACTATTGCTACATCCAAGGGTAGCCAACTGGGTCTCTGCTTTGTACTTACATTTTTGTCCTCTCCCAGGTTGGCCCCCTATAAAAAAGAGGACCCCCTTATATATGCTTGTTTAAGCTATCCACTGGTGTCTGAACATACAGAATGCTCACCAAAACAAAATCACACAACTCCAATCAAAAATTGAAGCAAAAAAACCTCCAGTGAAACTTACTGATCCTTCTAGTCACCACGCAAATGCCCCAACCAACAATGAAGTGCCACAATTTGAATTTACAGAGGTCACAAATTCAGAAGTCCTCCAAATCATCTCAAGCCTAAAACCCTTAAGGTGCCAAGGGCACCTTTGCCCGGCAACAGTCATTAAAGTGTGTGCCCCCAAGCTCACTCCATTCATTATGAATCTTATCAATGCCTCATTCAAAAACAATTGCGTCCCCACTGACCTAAAGAACGCATGGGTATTACCCCTACTAATAAAACCTACCCTCGACCCAAACATACCCACCAACTACCGCCCAATAACAACTGTAGCCTTTCTACTGAAAATTCTGCACAGGGTAGCCTACCTTCAAATACAGAAAAACCTTGAAGTTATTAATATTCTTGGGTTACGACAGTCAGGATTCCGCCCAAGACATGGGATGGAAACAGCACTCCTGGATTTAAAAATCCAAATGGACGACCTAAAAGATAGAGGGAAGCCGGTCTTACTTCTCCTCCTTGGCCTCTCGGCAGCATTCGATCTCGTGGACCACAACATATTGTGCAAACACTTAGCCTCAGCAGCACATTTTTCCCCTAACGCCACCCAATGGATAGAATCATTCCTAATAGACGGAACAATGAGTCTTCGCCCCCAAGGCTGAAGCACCGCCTACCATTGTCTCATGTGGAGTACCCCAGGGATCGTGTGTATCTCCAACATTATACAACGTCTTTACGAAGCCCCTTTTTGACCGTCTTGAAGATTTGGGTGTCACCTACACTAACTATGCAGATGACACCCAAATCCTCATACCTATCACTGGGGATCATGTTACTGACACCTCCACACTCAATGCCATTTACCTAACCATCCAAGCATGGATGGCGCATTACGGGTTGTGCTTGAATGTTGACAAGACCGAGTTGCTTCTCATAGGCTCTCAACTCAGGCTGGCCAAACAAAATGATGCCTTCAAATTCTTCAACATTGATGATAACACCATCAAAGTCTCTACCGAGGTAAAAACACTGGGATTTTACCTGGACTTGTGGGTCACACTTTCAAAACAAGGGAATGCTACCACATCAGCTACAACCTACACTTGTAAACTTATCAACGCATGCAGAACATTTTTGGCACCTGACAGCTCAGCTGTATTACTCTGGCCAGATCCCTAGCCCTGACCCAACTTGACTACTTCAACACCTTATATGCTGGCACCAAGATCCACAACATGCGAAAAGTCCAGGTTCTGCAAAATAACGCCCTTAGAGCTGCACTCAACATCCCCAGATCAGCTCATATCTCCTCAACGATACAGAAACTCCACTGGCTCGCGGTAAAATAACCTATCATGTTCAAAACACTCACCTTGACACACAAATATCTTCACGGGTTGGCCCCCTCTTACCTGTCAGACAAAATCTCAAAATCCCATCTTGCAAGGCCTACATGAGCAGCCTACATGCACCTTCTCACCACGCCAAGATTCAAGCTTCAAAAAGCGGGTGGCTGTAGCTTTCCTACGATTGCTAGCAAGTGGGGGAATACCCTGCCTGTCCAACTTAGATCACAAGAATCCTTTTGGACATTCCATAAACAACTGAAAACCTACCTCTTTACATAAAGCCTGGGTAATTAACGTACCCCAATCATGTCTGTTGTACATATTGAATTTTCACTAGTCTTCAGTAGACTCCTCTATGAAACCATGTAAATAATGTATCACCCCTCAACGAACTGTATGTATTATTGTTGAGGACTGTTTGTATATATGTAACCTTGGAAACAATTGTAACTATTTCTGTAAGAAAGCGACCAGATGCATTTGTGCTTGGCGCACTACATAAGCAAAACAAATAATAAATAAATAAAACCGAGTCCATTATTGCAACCATTTCATTCCATTTCACATTTATAGAACCAAATTACCTAAGGTTATTGATGCACTGCCCAACGTAAAGGAATTGTGAAAATAGGTAAGCCTGCCATGGTTATTTTGCCAAGAGGACACTTCAGGATCTGCAGAGGAAAACATCTGAAGAGGAAGATTTGAATCTGCTTCCAAAAAAAGTCAGAAGGGCTGTCATCTGCATCAGTTCATGCAGAGTGTCATCTCAATGTCTAGCAACTAGATAGGGAAAGGATTTGCCCATCGCTTTAGAGTGTGACTGTCGAGGGATTGTCAAGGTGAAGCGCATTCAAATACATTAGAGATAACAAGAGGTTCACCATAGGAGGTGGCGTTTCATATACATAAGGGACTGTCCGTAGAGGGCGTTGTGAGTCAAGGTGATTAGTTTAAAGATAAGCCGAGCTATCACCGGTAGCCAATGCAGAAACCTGAGGACCACTGTGATGCGTGCCAGTTTAAGCGTATAGGTGACAATCCATGCTGCATAATTCAGCCATGACTGAAGACGCTAGACCAATTTTTCAGAAGCCCCAAGATACAGTGAGTTACATTAGTCCAGCTTTGAGCCAATAAGGGCACAGCCTGACAAAAAACAGGGCTGTTCAGACAGAAGACTTCAGTCTTACGCTTCACCATTGATAGCAGCCTGTCCTTCCAGAAACACACAGGCAAGAAGGACAAAACGGCCTGTCTCCAAATCTCCCCCCTTGGCAAAATCAAACCCTTCACACTGCCGCAGGACTTCCGGATTGTAGTTCAGGCCCTTGTGGTCTCGCATATCGATGTTGAAAATGCCCCCCTGATAGGGCTGCCAGCTGCTCACCTGGCACCCTTAAAAGCAGTCCACCATGCTGCAGCACATCTTATTATGTGTACATGGAAATTTGGCCATATCACTCCAGTTCTATGCAAACTACATTGGTTTCCTCAATACTGTTAAAATAAAAGAGGTGATTGTTATGTTATGTTATGTTATGTTATTTTGCATTTATATAGCGCCTTATATACCATTGGTATGGTCTGAAGGCGCTGGTAGGTTGAACGCCCTCGGGAACCGAAGTTCGGGTCAGTAGAGAGAGAAGAGCGAGTCAAAAGTGCGTGTGTGCACCAGGTATGTGTGCAGCTGGTGCGGAATTCAGATGGTAGCTGCTTCTTAGCGGTAGGTGTGGTGGTTGAGAGATCAGCAGTATGTGTTCGCTCTGGCTGGCTTTATCCAGGACGAATGTGGCTGCGTTAGGCCTGAGGAGAACGCCTGGCTGGTGGGTGTGAGACCAGCAGTGTTTACATAGAGTGTTGTGGAGTGAGCGGGAGATGTAGATATGAGAACAGTTATACCGAATGGTGTCATAGTATCTCTGTGTTCTAGTTGAGTGGTGATGTAAGGGAGAGAGTAGGCGTGAGGTGTGTTATGATAAGTACTCTTTCAAAATGTTCACTGCATTCTAAAACATATTATGTATGTCACGCAGTTCCGAGCGGGCAGGTCCGTTCTATTCATTTTGTTCATTTCAGGCGTTTGGGATTGTACTACACATTCATGCTTGCTTGACTTATTCTTCTCCAGTGTGCCTCACATATGCTCTCATGTGTTCCAGAAGTGTGCACTCCTGTCTTTCTTGTGCGTGCATTCCAGTCTACCCAGCGTAGTTTTAGGGGAAGAGCCAGGTTTTCAGTACTTTGCGGAAGGCCGTTAAGTCTTCAGTTAGGCGGATGTGGGGTGGGAGCGAGTTCCATAGGGTTGGGGCTAGCGTTGAGAATGATGATCCGCCTAACCTGGTTGAGTTTGTCTTAGGGATTACTAGGAGGCCGGCTGAGCTTGATTTTAGGGTGCGAGTGGGGTGATAAGGTATTAGCTTGTCTTGAAGATATTGCGGTCCGGTTTTATGTAGTGCTCGATGGGAGAGGCATAAGGTTTTGAAAGCTACCCTACGGGCTACTGGAAGCCAGTGCAATGTCTTAAGGGCTGGGGATACGTGGTCTCTTGGACCGAGCGCGAGTAGCATTTTGGCTGCCGCGTTTTGTGCTCTTTGGAGTTTGTTTAGTTGGTAGGCATGAATTCCGAGGTATAGGGAGTTACCGTAGTCCAGTCTTGATATGACAATTGATTGGACCGCGGAGACTCTGTTGGGGAATGAGAGATATGGAAGGATGCGCCTAAGATTTTTGAGGTGGTAGTGGCAGGATTTTGAGACATTGTTGACTTGGCGCGAGAGTGTTAGGTCGGAGTCTAGGGTGCATCCAAGATTTTTCACTGTGTTGGAGGGTGTCGGTGAGTTGCCCATGGCGGGAGGCCAGGGTATTGGGTGCGGAAGAAGATCTAGATTGCCGCAAATCATGATTTCTGTTTTGGAGGGGTTTAGTAGGAGGTGGCTTTGGGTCATCCAGAGTTCTATGTTAAGGAGGCAGGATGCCAGGTCGGGTCGGGAGTCGGGTTTCGAGTTCAGGATTTTTAGAATTAGTTGAGTGTCGTCGGCGTAGTTGTAACACAGGATGTTGTGTGCACGAATTATTGGTGGGAGGGTGATCAGGTAAAGATTGAACAGGAGGGCGGATAGACATGCTCCCTGAGGGACTCCCGTGTCGACAGGTCGGGGTTGTGAGGTAAAGCTGGAGAGTGTCGTTATTTGGTGCCTGTCTTTGAGGAATGAAGCTATCCATTTAAGGGTGGTTCCGCGGATTCCTATGGAGTGGAGTCGGTCTAGGAGGATTGAGTGATTGATCGTGTCAAAGGCGGCCGATAGGTCGAGGAGGATTAGTGCGGCGCATCCGGCGGAGTCTGCTGTCATTTTAAGGTCATCCCAGATCGAGGTTAGGGTGGTTTCAGTTCCGTGGCGTGATCTGAAACCTGATTGGGCTGGGTCTAGGAGGTTGTTGGTTTCGACAAAGGAGTTTAGTTGGGAGTAGGCGGTTCGGTCAATGAGTTTGGCAAGGAACCTAGTGTTTGAGATTGGGCGGTAGTTTTTGGGCTCGAGTGGATCAAGCAATGGTTTTTTAATTAGAGGTTTGACGTGTACCGTTTTGAATGCGTCGGGGAAAGTACCGGAGGAGAGGGAGGAATTTATGATAGATCTTGCGTATTCTCCTGCGCAGGTTGAGGCAAAGATTTCTTTAAGGGTTGTGGCTGGGCAGGGGTCCAGTGGTGAACCAGAAGGTTTGTGGGCAGATAGCAGTTTGAGAAACTGTTCTGGCGATATTGGACTAAAGGATTCAAACGTTGGTTGCGTGGATGTTACGGTTGCAGGGCTGGGCGGTATGGGCGGAGGATTGCTCGGTGGCTGAAGTTGAGCCATCTTGGTGTTTAGAGTTTTTGTTCTTTCGATAGCCGTGTTGTGAAAGTGGAGGGAGAGTGAGTCGCACAGCGATTGTGTGGCGGTTGGGCTGGTTGTATTGCAAGCAGGGTTGGTGAATTCTGAGATGATTTTGTGGAGTTCTTTGCTTGGGTTTTTGCAGTTTAGGATTCGGGTGTTGTAGTGGGCTTTTTTTGCTTTCCGGATTTCGGACTTATATTGATAGAGGTGACGGGCCAAGGTGGTCCTGTTTTCGTGGGTTTTCTCTTTCTGCCATTTGCGTTCTAGGCATTTGTAAAGTCGTTTAGTGGTCTTCAGCTCGGGAGTGAACCATCTGGGGAAAGGGGCGCAGCGGGTTGATGGTTTGCATGGGGGGGTGAGTCGCAAAAGAGGTGCGTTGAGCCATGAGTCAAAGGCCTCAGGGGTTAAATTGTTGTCGGGAAGGCAGGTCGGTGGTGGAGATTGGAGGAGTGCCTCGGCTAAGTCCGGGGTGATCGTTAATTTTTTCCAGCATTTGCGTAAGATTGGAGGTTCGGGTGCAAGTACGGGAATGGGGTCAGGTGAGTGGATGGTGAACGAGAGAATGAAGTGATCTGACCAGATGATTGGGGTTGGGGGCTTTAAATGAATCAGGGTGTTGGAGCTAAAGATGGCATCGAGGGTGTGTCCTTTGTAATGGGTAGGACCGTTTATGTGGGGTTGGAGATTAATTGCATCTAAACCGTCAACCAGGGAGTGTGTCATAGGGTTGGTGGGGATGTCGAGCCATATGTTGAAGTCACCAAGGAGGGTGAGGTTGGAGTGGTTTAGTTGCATGGTGGCGATTGAGTCGCAAAGGTTGTTTGCGAATTGTCTATCGTAACCAGGGGGCCTGTAGATTATTAAGAAACTGTGAGAGAGCGATGGGGAGAGGGAAAGTTTAACGAGGAGAGATTCGCAGGAAGGGATGGAGGGTTGGTTGTCGATGATCGAGGCGCGGAAGAGAGATTTGAAGACGAATGCTACCCCGCCTCCTCTGGATGGACGGTTCAGTGGGATGAGGGAGTAGTCAGGGGGAAAGGCTTCACTAGCGATTGGGTTGAAGTCATTGGAGAACCAAGTTTCGGTTATGAAAACTAGGTCTGGTTTGACAGATGTGAGGAGGTCATAGATGCAGTGTCTGTTTTTTGCTACGGAACGGGCGTTAAAAAGGATACAGTTCACATCGGCAGGCAATTTAGGTGTGGGTGCTGGACCGGGGTGTGGCGGTGGCGGAGAGGGCTGAGGAGGGGGGTTAAAGTCGGTGATGCTAGAAGGGAATAGTGGGCGGGCTGAAAACTTGGCAGGTTCCTGGCGGGGCTGAGTGACTTGGTGTGATAAGATGATTGGATTTGGGTTGGGTGATTTGGGGAAGGGGTGTGGGCGGGGGGGAGTTTCAGTTGCAGTTGATGAGAAATCGAGGGAGAGGGGTTTCAGGAAGGGGGAGGCCACGGGGGAAGGCGGAGAATGCGGGTGAGAGGGGGTGGGTCGGGACAGGGGAGGTGAGGAGTGCTGAATGATTGAGGGGGACCAGGCGCGTTTCCTCTTTAGTTTCTTTGCTGCGACAGGTGTGTGGGAGAGGGTAGGGGGTTCAGAGGGGGAGAGGGAGGCAGCTTCGGTTCGTGCTAGGGCTTGGCGCGCAGTTTTTAGGGAGGGGAAAGAGTGCTGTCTGGGGGGGAAGGTGGCAGGGGTATAAGGGCAGGGCGGTGGGTGGGTGATTTCCGGGTGGGGTGTGATAGGTCTGATGGAGAGGGGAGCGGGTGTGGGCCATGCTGGCGGGTCGGGGGTGGAGTTCAGGGGATGAGTGGATTTAGGGTGAGTGTTTCGCCATCGTGCTCCTCTGGCTTGGTGTTTGGACAGGGGAGTGGCTGCTTGTGTGGAGGGGGGTGGGGTGGTACGGGAGGGAGGGGTTGGGAGGGGAGGTAGATCGGAGAGTGGGGGTGGTCCCCTGGGGTCGTTTCTGGCAGGCTCAGGTGGAGTGGGTGCGCTCATGATTGGTGCTTCTAAATGTAGCTGGGAACACTTCTAGGTGCAGTTGGGAGTACTTCTAAAGTCGGCTTTCTCAGAGAGTCTATTGGGCGCAACTTCTAAATGCAATTGGAATTTAGATGCAATTTAGAATACTTCTAAAATCAATTTTGTCAGAGAGGGCGCAACTTTCTTAGAGATGCTATTGGGCGCAACTTCAAGATGCAGTTTGGAACACTTCTAGAATCAAACTTTTCTCAGAGAGGCTATTGGTCACAACCTCTAAATGCACTTGGGTACACTTCTTGACGCAATTGGGAACAGTTCTAAAGTCAGCTTTCCTCGGAGAGGCTATTGGGCGTAACTTCTAAGTGTAGTTTAGAGGTTCTAGGTGCAGTTGAGAAACACTTCTAACTTCCAAAACTTTTCAGGAGAGGCTAATGTGCGCAACTTCTGAATGCAATTGGGAACAGTTCTAAAATAACTTTTCTCCGAGAGGCTTTTGGACGCAGCTTCTAAATGCCATTGGGAACACTTCTATAATCAAATTTTTCTCAGAGAGGCTGTTGGGCGTAACCTATAAGGTTCAGTTGTGAACACTTCTTTAATCAAATTTTCTTAGAGATGCTGTTGGGCGCAACTTCAAATGCAATTGGGAATACTTCTAAGATCAACTTTGTCAGAGAGGCTATTGGGTGCAACTTCAATTGCAATTGGGAACACTTCTAAAATCAACTGTCAGAGAGGGCGCAACTTTCTTAGGGATGCTATTGGGCGCAACTTCAAATGCAATTGGGAACACTTCTAAAATCAACTTTGTCAGAGAGGGCGCAACTTTTCTTAGAGATGCTGTTGGGCGCAACTTCAAAATGCAGTTTGGAGCACTTCTAGAATCAACTTTCTCAGAGCGGCTATTGGGAGCAACTTCAAATGCAATTGGGGACGCTTCTAAAATCAACTTTTCTCAGAGAGACTAATTGGGCGCAACTTCTAAGTGCAGCTGGGGACACTTCTAAAATCAACTTTGTCAGAGAGGCTATTGGGCGCAACTTCAGATGCAATTGGGGACGCTTCTAAAATCAACTTTTCTCAGAGAGACTAATTGGGCGCATCTTCTAAGTACAATTGGGGACACTTCTAAGATCAACTTTTTCAGAGAGGCTATTGGGCGCAACTTCATATGCAATTGGGAACACTTCTAAAATCAACTGTCAGAGAGGGCGCAGCTTTCTTAGGGATGCTATTGGGCGCAATTTCAAATGCAATTGGGAACACTTCTAAAATCAACTTTGTCAGAGAGGGCGCAACTTTTCTTAGAGATGCTGTTGGGCGCAACTTCAAAATGCAGTTTGGAGCACTTCTAGAATCAACTTTCTCAGAGCGGCTATTGGGAGCAACTTCAAATGCAATTGGGGACACTTCTAAAGATCAACTTTTTCAGAGAGGCTATTGGGTGCAAGGTCTAAAATCAACTTTCTCAGAGAGGCTATTGGGTGCAACGTCAGATGCAATTGGGGACACTTCTAGAATCAACTTTCTCAGAGAGGCTATTGGGTGCAACTTCAAATGCAATTGGGGACACTTCTAAAATCAACTGTCAGAGAGGGCGCAACTTTCTTAGGGATGCTATTGGGCGCAACTTCAAATGCAGTTTGGAGCACTTCAAGAATCAACTTTCTCAGAGCGGCTATTGGGAGCAACTTCAAATGCAATTGGGGACACTTCTAAAGATCAAGTTTTTCAGAGAGGCTATTGGGTGCAAGGTCTAAAATCAACTTTCTCAGAGAGGCTATTGGGTGCAACGTCAGATGCAATTGGGGACACTTCTAGAATCAACTTTCTCAGAGAGGCTATTGGGTGCAACTTCAAATGCAATTGGGGACACTTCTAAAATCAACTGTCAGAGAGGGCGCAACTTTCTTAGGG
This sequence comes from Ambystoma mexicanum, assembly GCF_040938575.1. NCBI lineage: Eukaryota > Metazoa > Chordata > Amphibia > Caudata > Ambystomatidae > Ambystoma > Ambystoma mexicanum. The sequence continues at coordinate 731,904,497 of NC_090930.1, forward strand.
ATGCTATTGGGCGCAACTTCAAAATGCAGTTTGGAGCACTTCTAGAATCAACTTTCTCAGAGCGGCTATTGGGAGCAACTTCAAATGCAATTGGGGACGCTTCTAAAATCAACTTTTCTCAGAGAGACTAATTGGGCGCAACTTCTGAGTGCAGGTGGGGACACTTCTAAAATCAACTTTGTCAGAGAGGCTATTGGGGGCAACTTCAAATGCAATTGGGGACGCTTCTAAAATCAACTTTTCTCAGAGAGACTAATTGGGCGCAACTTCTAAGTGCAGTTGGGAACACTTCTAAAATCAACTGTCAGAGAGGGCGCAACTTTCTTAGAGATGCTGTTGGGCGCAACTTCAAATGCAATTGGGGACACTTCTAGAATCAACTTTCTTAGAGAGGCTATTGGGTGCAACTTCAAATGCAATTGGGAACACTTCTAAAATCAACTTTCTCAGAGAGGCTATTGGGCGCAACTTCAAATGCGACTTGCAATGAGCGGCTAATTGGGGACACACCAGAAAAGTAGTAGATTGAGTGGTAGGGTAGTATGGCGAGAAATAGTTGTTTCTGTCTCCGCCCTTGCCACACTTACTTGTTGGTGTCTTCTTGCTTCTCCTGCGGATACCTGCAGATACGCCTTGGAGCCGTCACTGTAGAAGCCGTCCTTTGCCTTGGGTCCTTAGCCGAGGGGCTGCCGGGCAGAGGGCTGCCCAGGAGGGACTGTGAATGAGTGCTCGATCTTCAGTGGGGACCAATCAGGGCGCAGGGGAGGGTCGGGAGGCGGGATTGAGAGGCTCCAGGAAGCGGGAGGGAACGAGGGTTGCGGGGTGGAAATCGGGGCCTGGGGCTGGAAAATGGGGTTTTCAGTGTGGATGCACTTGCGTTCCCAAATGCTCAGGCACAAATGGGGGGAGAAACTCACCGCAGCAGCACAAAGGGGCCACGGATGTTGTAGGAATGAATCCTAACCTCTGGCATTGCTCTGGGCAATCTTCCAGACCATCATCATACTTTTCAAGACTTCCTGTATCATCTACAAAGCAGTCAGGAGTAGCACACCAGTACACCTCGTGGCTAACCACCACATATCTGGTGGCACACGCTCCTTGCACAGCAAATTGACCAACCAGCTTAAATCAAAACTCACCATCAAAGAGAAGACCCGCAAACAATCCTTCTCCTGTCATGCACCCGCCCTCTGGAACTTGATCCTGGTATCGGCTCGGAATGCCCCTCACAACTCTCCAATTTCACAAATCTCTCAAAACATGGCTTATTCAACAACACCTGACCAAGGACTAATCCGAATGGATGCACATATTGATGCACAGACCTCAAATCACAGTACTGTACTACAATTAAAAGGTGCCAGCTCAAACACTGGCTACCAACACTCTGTACAGCGCTCCACTGCTCTGGAGCTTGGTCAGCGCTTTCAACAATAAAATAAAAATAAAAGAAGTGGTCTTAGTTGTTTTAGCAACATTAAGTAGTAATTTAATGACTTAGATATGTTACATGTACATCCATAGAAAGGGTGGAAATCTTCAACATCTCCAAGCAACTCACTTTACGCTGAACAGAGATGCTCTATTTTGAGATGGCAATATAACAACATGTCTTATCAATGTTGGGAAGATTAGATAAAGCAACAAGAAGGATTTAAGTTTTATCCTGCTTCAAACAAACAAAGCAAATCCTCTTACAGCGATGCATTAATTTTAATAATAATGGCATGTATGTTTGAATGACACCAAGCAAGATCCTCATCCAACATGAAGATCATTTGAGTGTTGTTAATATAATTTTGGAAAGTGGCACCATGAGCCATAATAATATCAGGTTGTGGTGTTAGAAAAATGTTAAATTAAGGGTGGACAAATGTGTAACCCTGTGGTACCCTGCACTCAGTAGATTCAGCCACCTCAGCATCAAAAGAACCTTTTTTTCTTCAGAGTCCATTGCCAAAGAAAGAGCATGTTCAGCAGGCAGTCTTACCCATCACTTTTGAGACCATAATTAGATGTTCAATAAAAATGGAATGATCAAGAGTGTTCAATGTGATAGGCAGATCCAGCAACATTAGAAGACCAGCCCGGAGGGTGAGCCCAGCACTTCTTTTTGTCCGTAAGCCAGACTGGGACGTTTCCAAGAAGCGGAATATGTTGAATGTGCTTGAAGCTGCATAGGTGCAAACTTGTCTAGAAATGTCAACATAAATGCACATTTGTGAATGGGGATAATTTGCACAGTTCATGGGTCTAATGAATGTTTATTTTAACAATGGACTACCAAGGCCTGTTTCAGCATGTCTGGAAAATAAACTTGTTGGATTTCTTGTGAATAAAATATTTGTTATTCTGCTAAGGCACCCGACAATTCTAGGAAAAGAAATGAACTTGATTTGAAGTTAACACTTTAGTTTATTTAAATGAACAATTGCAATTAAAGGTGGTCCCCTAACGTTATGCCGTGAAAGTCACCAACAATGACATATTGCCATGGACAGCTTGTGTACAAAAAGAACATATCTCAACCTGCCTGTCAAAATTCTCACTACTTTACTATGTACACAAATCTATGTGAGTGAACTAATACTATATCTCTAGACATTTATTTTTAAATATCACAATGCAATTTTGAAGAAGAATAATGCAGCTTGTGATATTGCATTTTGTGGGCAGTGCATTAAAGCTTTCTTTTGATTTTCTTATTGGATGGCGAATCATTTGAAGTCACTTTTTTCTCTAATGTGAATGACAAGCATTGGTATCAGATAAAGGGTATACAGAAAACAACCATGCACATTTATTGTATTCAACAAATATACCCATTTATGATGTATTTCCATGAGCAGATGTGGTGCTGTTGGCTTCTAGCATATACATGTATGTAAAATGCAAGTTATAGTTGGTTTCATCAAAATCTACAGACTTGGGTTTAAATTATGTGGATTTTCATTTTAGAACTCCCAGAATATTGGTTCATTTGCACTATATAGAAACCTGAAATTATGTTTTTCTGAAGAGACAATAACTATACCCCCAATTCTCTTGGATGATTTTTCTCTATCTAATTCAGTATCCCCCCACTTGTATGCAATATCAATGGCTATATATGCATGTTTATTTAAAGTTGCATCATTTTCTAGGGAATGGAGATATCCCAGCTAAGCTCCCTTTCACTCACCTAGCATGTAATGGGAGTTCCAAATGTGTTGCTGTTTAACTAATGATGACCTTCAAAGGTCTTCAATAATTAATCCACAGTTAGGCTATTATGCGTTGCACATCATTGATAGCCCCAGTCTCTGACTACACCTGTGAAAACACGGGGTGAACTTATTTGAATATTCTTTAAAGAAATACTGCGCTCTGAGCAGAAATGCTAATAAGTTCCATTTCAAATTAATCTTCTCTTGGCTTTAAATATGATGAGAAAACAAGGTACATTTCACATTAAAACTACTACAACATTCTAATTGGATTCATTTAATTAGCTCTAATTGATTGAATGGTACACACTGTGCCCAGGAAAATGCTATTAAACTCTATTTAAAAAAAAATATTTATATATATTTAAAGTGTGATATAGTTTACAAAAAAGGAAACGTTACACATTTATACACACAAAAACACATCAGTAACTTTTCATAATGGTAAAATGCATTTGAACCAAACACATAAAAAGATATAAAACCCATATCACATGATGCATGTTACCCCATAAAAAACATTTTAAAACAAAGAAATTTCATAGCAAATCCCGAGCAAGTTCATCACATTAATTAACAATCTGTCGTTTGGAGTTACTAAAAGTTGCCACCAAAGAGACTCCCAATTTAACAGTTGCCGGGTACAAAAATATTGTTTAAAAGTTTCATCACAATGAACATTTAAAACTGGGCATTCCATAACAAGATGTATCAAGGACTCACATTCAACATTACAGCATCAACATAATCATTCAGAAGATGGAGCCGATGCCCGAGCACCTAGCACATCATTAGTAGGGAGTAGATTACATTTTATGCGTAACCAGAAGTTTCTAGTACCTCTTGATGCGTGTTTTGTCAGGAATTTCTTGGGAGAGTTAAACCGTTTGATTTCCAAAAGGAAATGGTTGAATAACTTATAGATAGACAATTTTGCCCTGTTGGTGATCCAGTCATTTTCAGAAAGTAATTTCTTACCTTTGGTTGGGTTATGCTCCAATTCGTCCAACGGTGTTGTTCGATTGGAAGCAACAGTCACGACATCGTCCACCCAGAGCTTGAGCACTGCGCATTTGTTCTGGGTATATGCTGCATTCACTTGGACAAATAGAGTTGATACTGAGGGGTGATAAAGTGGATCTTAGGAGAAGAATTATTTTCCAAAATATCTTGGTAGCCAAAGATGTAATACCCAAGATATGCCTGACTGGTGGGAACGGGGTCCCAACTGGAATACACAGAAAGCTTTTCCAGATAGTGGACTCAATCTTATCCCACTCCAATTCTTCCTTCCGTGTCTCTGCCCGATGGGATAGTTTTGGGACTAGAACCTAATTGTACATTTTAATCACTGGGAGAAGTGAAAATCGGGCATATTTTCTGTCCAGCACTCAAAGTTGGGACAGCGCTGAAACTGCATCTAGCTTCAAAGCTTGATTTGCAAGCACAACTGATCAGTTTGATTTAACCTGTACCCCAAGGTACCTACATTTTGTGGCCACCTCTAACTTTTATCTGTCAATATACCAACCAAAATTTGTACTGCCTGACCGGAACTTCCTTAGATTTATGACCAAAACATTTAATTTTGTCACATTCATCTCTAGTCCAATATCCTACAAAAAACCATGAGTCCTGGTGAGCGATTTCTGTAGGCCTATTGGAGTATAATCAGTTAATGCAAGGTCATCGGCATATAAGAGATATTTAATTTTCGTATATCCCAACTTCAGAGGATTAGCACCAAGTCCTTCCCCGGCTTCCCTAATGTCAAGAATATATAGGTTAAACAGGAAGGGCGCTAATGTACAGCCTTGACGTAATCCTCGGTCCACCTCAATGAACCCAGAGTACGTACCGTTCCTGTCCAGCCTAATCTTAATTCTTACATACTTATGCATCAATTCAAGCAACCGAGCCAGGGCCTCAGGGCAGTCCCAGAGTCTAAGCATTCCCCAGAGTCTACTTCATGCTTTCAAAAGCCTTGGATATATCCAGAAAAGAAAGATATAGGGCCTCATCACGACTTTGGCGGTAACCCTTAAATCCGGCGGTAGCGCTATTACCGCCGGATTTAAGGGTCTGCCGAATCAGGGCTTTGGCGGATTTCGCCCCAGCTCTGAGCTGGGGGGAAATCCGCTGAAAATTCGTGCTATTACCGCCGGCGGGAAATCCGCCGGCGGTATTAGCGTGAAGATTCCCCATTGAGCCCAATGGGGAATGGGGAATTCCCGAATGGGCTCAGTGGGTAATGGGGACTTACATTACCGCCGAACTCGTGATCCAGCGCTTTTAGCGCCAAGGAGTTCGGCGGTAGGGCTAATACCGCCCGCGCTAATAGCGTTACCGTTACCGCCCAAGTCGTGATGAGGCCCATAGTGTAGGCTTAGCTACAAAAGCCTGTCTCTTCAAGAGCTGCAATACAAAACAGTTAAAAGCTGTGTTTGTTCCTTTACGGAACCCAGATTGATAGAGGTTAAACTTATTTGCCTGTGCAGCTCATCTTTCCAGGTCTCGGAGCACAAAAGTGGAAAAGATCTTATAAGAGGCATCTAAAAGGGAGATAGGGTGATAATTGCCTGGATTTGCCTTATTTCCCTTATTAAAGATGACAATAACAATGGCCTCTCTCCAGGGTGCGGGGCACCTAGCCTGACCAACCACATTAGAGAACAACTGTAACACGATCTCCACCCATAGACCCGGAGCAGATTTCAAAGTAACAGTGGAAAGCCCATCAGGTCCCGGAGCACTTGAGGACTTATCCCTCCCTATAGCACCCCGGATACACTGGAATGTTAATATCCAGTAATGGCCAGGTCTCCCTAATAGTGCATGGTCCCAGTTTCGCCAAGGTGCCAAGGTGCATCGGCTGATGTTGCAAGACGTCTGAGCGTCCCCCACACGTATTAGCCTCCAGAAACTGCTAGTATCACGGGATACCAATGCTGTAAGCATAGCCTCAGCGCTTTTTGCAGCAGTAGGGCACAATGGCCCTTAACCCAGTTTCTATACCTTTGTTTGAGCCTAGCAATAGTGGCGGGCACATCTACACCCAATTTATGGGTTTCCTTGATGTCCCCCTTAAGCCTCAGCTTCATGGCATATAATTGTCCCTTGAACTTGTGGGTTACCCTTAGATGATGTTCACCCCTTCTAATGTTTAGGTATGGGATCAAAGATGCTAGTGTCGTCTTCAGGTAAGGAGAGAAGCAAGAGGGGCACATATCTATAAAAAGTCCCCAAAACAAATCTTCATCAATCTTTGTATTAAATCTCAGTGCGTATTTAGGGCACCAGATTACTGACTGGTTATGCAGATTCATCTCTGTGGAATCAGGAGTTTGCTCAGAATTTTCAATTAACTGACTGTCACCCAAAGATGCCCTAAGGAGCGAGTGGTCACTCAAGGCATTTACATCAACTCTTAAATTTTGAATGATTGGCAGAATATGAGCTGAAACAAACATATAATCCAAGGTGGATCTATGAAAGGTATATGTACAAGTATAATTGGGCGGTTTATCAGTCACAGTATTCCCATTTAGAAGAACAAGATCAAAATTCTCAAAACATGATTATAATGTTATCCCTCGTGCTCGGGCAGAGGGAGAAAAATGCCTACCAGTCTTGGCATAATACCACAAAGGGTCTAAACACTCAGAGTTAAAATCGCCCATTAGCACAAATCCTGCATTCATGAATAAACAGTTAGAATCAAATTCTTTGGTGATATATAACATAAAATTAGAACATGTAAAAGTTAATTAAACTGATCATACCAATATATTTTACATCCTAAAATATTGGGGTTATCCAAACCCACATTTTCAATAGTAGAGCCAGCGGATATGTGCCAAGCACAAAGTAAGCCACCATACGGCCTGCCCTTTAAACCTTTCCTGGCAGGCTCAAAAATGACAGTAAGATCTTTCACCAGCGGGGTGCCAACAATAAAGGATTCTTGAATATAAATCAAGTCAGGTTCTTTCCAAAGTTCCCTATTCGAGTGGAGCTGGCCGAATAATCACGAATTCCAAGACACCATTCTAATCAGGAAAATTCATTCAGTCCCCCTTTTTGTGGGGTTGCACTGGTGTAAAGGATTTATAATATGCGACCCGTCATAGGACACGTGACGGGAAATTTGGTTAGGTGCATTTTGCGCCACCAATGGCACATATATTTTCAAAGGCTTGCGAGGGTTGTACACTTGACAGCAATCTCCACCCCGAATGAGTCCCCTGAATTAACCTGCGCCCAATCATCAGACACAATATACCCGAAATTAAGCAAACATTTGGTCATTTGGTCTCAGGAACAACTAAATAGTAAACAAGTTCAGAATTAAACCGATTTTAACTGAATCAACCCCTCTAAAATCCATAAAAAAGATTCTAGCAATGTCTTTTGAGCAGAGTAATTTTAGGCTAGATATTTGACCAAACAGGGCTAAGATGTATTGAAGGTTCAGAGGAAAATACACTTTGACCCAAAAATTACGTGTAAAACATAAGCACCTGAAGTGTTCCCTTTCAGCTGGCGCCAAGGCCGTCATCTCAGGAGCTGGATTTTCCTCAAGAACCTCACCCTTCATAGGTAACCTGAAATTAGAGCCCTCTGATGGTCCACGAGGAAGCCTACTTAAATCCCTTGGGGGTCCACGTATACCAATGGAGCGTAAAACAGATTTCCTCTTCTCCCCCATGGTTAAAAATCAGGGGAACCCACGCGCAGCAGTTGGGCAGGCTTAGCTGGTAACTCAATGGGTTTAGCGGTAGGCTGCAAAGTCAGAGGGACAAGCTCAATGGGTGAGAGAGAGTGAAGAGCACTTTGGTTACCACCAATCAGAGACATATTTTGAAGCAAAGAGCCTCCCCCACACAGGCAATTCATCATGAAGAGCCCCCTCATTAGATTCAATAGAGTAAGTGCCCCTCATCCACTGGATCTGTCATTTTAGGTTTAAGATAGGAGTTAATCAGGGACTTTTTGTTTGCCTCTCGTTGAATTGGAATCAACGGAGCAGAAGTTTCAAGCCGCTTCTGGATGCAAGTCTTGGTCTTCCTACAGTTAGCAGCCATCTTAACCATCCCAGCCTCAGGACGAGAGGTGGAACTTCCCTCTAGGTACTCAGATTCATCATTAAAGATCTGAGTCTGTGCACTGATTGAGCGCAAACATTTCAAGGATTCTTTCATATTTGTTGGTGGTGGAAAGAAGGATTTCTTGCCAATTTTTGGCTTCTTTTTTCTTTTTGCGACTAACTACCGCATATGCAGCTAATTCACCTCGGTGACTGGTTTCGGGGACAGTGCTAAATCACCAGCCGCCTCCGCAAATTAGGAAAAGGATTATGTGTCTGCTAAAGCATGTGGTTCAGTATCCTTTTGTAAACTACTCTTCATGCCCCTAACCACAACCCCTTCTAAAGTACTACAGTCACGCCCCTTAGCCGAGCACAAGATGTTTAGGCGGCCACAGAAACTAAATTTATGGGCGTTGGTGTATCCATATTTAACGGATTTTTGCACATTACTCATGGGGCACTCAATGGAAAAATAAAATCTTCAATGAAGTTCATTTTTGTGAGCAAGTCCTTTAACGTCATTCGTACTTCTCTCAGCTCATACATATTGAAAGCATGTGACTGGTCCATGGTGTCCAATAATCTATAAGATTGGGAAAAGAATAAACATCGTCCCCTAGATCTTCTTGTGCCTGCTCATCGTGTCTGGAAATTGAAGCAATTTTAGGGCCAGAGGTGGGCAAAAAACAGTCTGTTGACGTGGGACCTGGCTGGTTGAAAAAGTTGTACGCCTCTGTCAGAATTGGTGAACTATGGCAAGTTATATGTGGATATTCGATCTCCACGTCATGGGGCTCCCACTGCAAATGACATGTTTTAAAGAGTCTCAATTCATCCATGCCCCTCACTCGAAAGGGCAAGCCCGGAAGGGACTGTGAAGATTGTCCCCAAAAGATAGGCACACTCTCTTTGCCAGTTCTGATGAGACCACTGGGGCCAAAATTGTTACATCAGAAACAAAATGTGACCCTACTTGATCCATTAGGTCTTCTGGGTCCATATGAGTTAGAGAGACCGACCCGTCAGCATTCCTCACCATAGTGGTATTTTTGACAATAGTATGGGGTTCATGTGGTCCTCTATGCCTTCTACATTACTCCCTGTGTGTTTACCACTGCACAGACCCTGCATGATCAAAGGGAAGCACAGATACAAGGTTACAATGTTACAAGATAGGGATTGAGGCTTTAGAGTTTTTGGTACCTTTACTCTTTTAGCTTAGCCACCTTGCTGGAAAAAAGAAATGTAGTTGACATTAGGAGCGCAGATTGGCGAGTGTGCCTTGTGCTGTTCCCTGGCAGACCACGGCAGGCCACTTAAACCACACCACTTAGCTGCTCCGCGTGCCGCAGCTGGGTGAGGTTTTGTAAGTACAGGACAGCACTTCACTCCGGCAAGGCACGCCTCCTCAGTAGAAGTCGAAGAAACACTCAACAAACGAGGGGCTGAATCAGATAGGCAATCTCTCCAGTCAGATCACTTGAACCGCACCACTTAGCCACTCCGCGTGCCGCGGCAGAGTGACGTTTTATAAGTACAGTACAGTGCTTCACTCCAGAGAGACAGGTCTCCTTAGTGGAAGTCAAAGAAACACTCAGCAAATGAGGGGCTGAATCAGATAGGCAATTTCTCCAGTCAGACCTCTTAAACCGCACCACTTAGCCACAAACTCAGAAAAATGCCATTTAAACTTCTACCATCTTCAGTAGAATTACTGATAAAGAATTCTTGAGGACTCATATCTACTCACATTGCAGTTTTCATATGCTAACTTCTAGAATGTTCTTTTCTGGCACAGAACGGCCATGGATCCTCACAACCTTGAGGTAATTTCCCCTGCCAGCTATGCCCCTCTGGTCTCTGCTACAGTTGTCTCAGGGAAACACTGCCACTTCTGAGAAAAGGCCCAGTGGCAGTCCTTCCTTCTCTTAATTATCCCACTCTAGAACTCCTCCATTTGGACAAAGATTCCCCCTCTGCAGACCTTCAGTATCTCAGAGCTCGCCCCTGTTTCCTGTAGTTTCCTTCTTATGTAGGCACTAAATTGTCCCACGCATTGTCATAAAACATCAAAATGTCTGATTTGTGAAGCCTTACTATTAGTTTGCTTAACAGGTTGACGCTCCCAGAGAATTCACCGCTTAATTTGATAGGTTCAAAACATTCTTAATATGTGACAGATATCAATTGGACTTAAATTCATATTTCTCCCATAACGTCTGACAGGAATTCTCCTATCAATGTAATATTCCTGTGTAGATTCTCATAACCCTACTGAGTTCAGAGATACGCAACATGTATTTATGGGATACAAATTAACAAAGTTACTAAATCTATGTGATTTTATTAATGACGGATAAATATCAATATGCTGTGTTTGCTCTGTTCATGTAGGGTTGACTCTCATGATTTCGAAACAGTTTGCCTTTTTCTTGCAAATGTAATCATTGTAAATTTATAGCCATAATTGTTTTTAAGCATGAAGTTTCATTTCAAGTTAATGATTAATCAATCAAATCTGTTTATTTGGATTCAAAATGATCCATCAAACAAAATGATGCATCACATTAAGTAACACATGTCGATAAACGTTGATTTATCAATAGTAAAACAAAGTGAATGATGCCAAAATACTAAGAACATATTTTATCTTTGCAACAAGTAAATAAAATGAGGACACGCTCATTTTAAAAGTGAGGGGATCAATCTGTCGCAAGCATATTTCATCTGCACATCGTAATTATAAAACATCAGACATGCAGATTTTAAAAGTAAGGGGCAATCATCTTCACATGGGGACACACACATTTTAAAAGTGAAGGGAACAATCCATCATAACCATATTACATCTTCAAATTCTAATCATAAAACTTTAGATTTTAAAAGCAAGTGGAACAATCATCTTCACATCGTAATCGTAAAATAAAAAGAAAACAGTCAGGATTTAAGAAGAGACAATTTAAACCTTGCCTATATCATAATATGACAACTTTGTGGGTGAACATAGATTTTTTGCGCCAAGAGGTTTTTAAGCAACTTCATTGGTAGGAACAGACAATAGGAAATAAAGTGCCAGTTTCCATTGGGTAGGTCACATGATCTAAGAGAATTCTGTAAAAATGTGTTTATGTATGTCACTATAAAGTGGACAGAATAGCACAGAATAGCACAACAGTGCTAGCACAACAGTGATTACAACTCCCTCCAAAAACAGTGGCCATTACCTGTGTTTGAACCCCCTGACATTTGGATGCAATGTTTTAAGGGTCAAGACATTAAAATGGGACCTGGCTAATAATATCTGATGATATGTGTTGGAGACAAAGGATAAATACTCAGCCAGGCCACAGACCAGGCTCAGGGAAAGACACAATCTTATAGATGGTTTGTCTCAGTTAGCCGTCTCAAGCATACTTGTTTGGCCTGACTAGAAATATAAATTTGATCAAAGTAATCGGCAAACTCTCCAAACTTTCATGATTGTCGAAGTAACAAGCCAATCCTATGCTGCCCAGTACTCTTTTAATAAATATTAGTCAACCAACTCTTTGCAGATTGCTCAAGCTGAGGCAGTCCTTTAATAGAAACCTGGTTAAAGTTCGCTCTCTGTTCACCCACACAGATGTCACATCAGGATCACCGTAAGCGTAACAAATCTGTGAGAAAGGGAGTACCAGTTTCCACATGAGTCATGTATAAGGCTGTTGTTGGAGGCACGCTGAGAAGGTGTGCAAGGAAAATATTTCCCACCCTCTCTAGTATATCCAAATTCTCATAGCCCAAGCACCCGCACCCGTAGGCCCCAGTGCCAATAGCCTTGCCCATGCAAATCTCAAACATATACCCAACAGAGAACTGACTCAATTACCTGCTGAACCTAAATAAACTACCAGTGACTTGGTTCATTTTTAACCTCTGGTTTACAATACTTTTGTTCCAGGTGGGGTGTTAACTTAAATGAGTCCCCAAATAGAGAAGATCCCGGTGCACCTGGAGTCTTTCACCACCCAGAATAATGCATGGGTCCTGCAATCTTGTATTATCAGAGAAAATCATAACCTTGCGTTTCCTCGCATTAGTGGTTAGGCCTCTTGCCCTCATGTAATTTCTGTATGGATCCACTAATACCTGCAGTGCTTTGTGTATTCGAGCAAGTAAAACTAAGTTGTCCGCATAACTCAAAGCGGGCAACCTTCTGCCTCCGCATTAGGGGACATCTGTGTTCGTGGCAGATAATGTTGACAATAGGGAGTTTGTATGTAGGTTAAATAGGAGGGGTGTGAGTACGTACACCTGTCTGACTCCTTTTTCCACCCCAATTGGCTTGCTTAATTCACCTACCCTCCCATAGCGTACCTGAGCCTGTGAATTCACATGGAGGCACTCCAGCTTCTGGATCAGGGATGTATGTGCACCAAATGCAGTGAGAGTATCCCAGTGTATTCTCCTGTCCACGTGGCCAAAGGCCAAACTCCGGTCCATGAAGGCCACAGAGACTGGAGACCCTAACAAAGGCTGTACCATCCAGCAATGTACCTGGGTGGTAGGAAGTGGGGTTGGCCCTATCGGCTTTTTTGTAAATCGGGACAATAATACTGGCTTGCCAGCTGTCCGGGATCTGCTTTGTGGCCACAAAAGCATTGCATACTTGGGTTAAAAAGGAAGGCATGAATCGGGGTTAGCGCAGAATAGATAATTTGGCACACCATCAAAGCCCAGAGCTTTAAGTGCTTTTTGTTTCTTCATGACAAACAAAACTTTCTCAATTGACAGAGGAGCCAGACTCTCCAAGATCTTTATGAGTAAATTATTGATATGAATAGCTGATACAACAACTTTGCATGATTCCCATTCGCTTCATGCAGAAGGAAAATGTATGAATGAGTGTAATAAAATGACTTTTGCTCTGCAGGAGCACACGGGTGAGTAGTAGTAAAACCACCTACTCAGCCCTCACACTTTTACAAACCAACAGTAATCAAAATCATAAAGATAAAACATACACACTTAGGAAGCATACCTAATTTGTGTTTTTTGGTAATGTGGGCCGAAGGAAGGCTATACACACAAGAGTGGTGCGAATGTCATTCCGCACCAACCCAAACAGCAAAGTATAACAGTCCATAATAAAGGGAATGTCGAATCAAGGTTCTATAAATATCTGTAATGCAACTATGTAGAAAAACAGTTACCAGTCAAAAGTAACTTTTTATTTGTCTTGACCATTCAATATTGGTGAACCATTACTTCAGGTGCTGTTCGAGCTGTTCGAGGAAGCTCGAGCATGGCGGTTACATTGTTCTAGGTGGGAGGCAGGGGTCGAAACATAGCTCATTGCAGTTCTAGGTGATGCTTGAAGAAGAGCAGATCATGAGGACCAATAGGGTTGGTCCGATAGTCGGTTCTACTGTGAAGGTGGGGCTGGTGACTTGACACACTGTTTGATGCAATCATTTTGATACTTCGGATCATGAGGGTCACCAGGGTTGGTTAGATGGTCAGCTCAACTGTGAAGATGCTGGAGAGTGGATGTGCAATTTGGGTTGGGGCGGCTCAAGGTGGCATCCGATGGTCACAATTTGATGGTCTACCTTTCTCGGTTCTCCTGGAGATGAAGATCAGCAGCGAAGATGCTTGTGGGTCGAATGGCAGTTCGAAGGCAGCAGATGCAATGGGGTGCTAGGAGCTTGAGCCGAGGCAATGAAGCGCTCTGCTAGTGTGGTGTGGGAGCAAACAGGTTTACATGTGCAGTTCAGTAGTTTGAAAATAGGTTGAGTGCCAAATGCAGCGCCATAGGAGTCCTGACAAACAGGCTCGAATTGAGGTTCATGGTAGTTTGACAGCAGGAACTGAAGGAACACTGGCTCTCCTGGCTCTCATTCTTACATACGTGTTCGTTCTGAAGTGAATCTAAAGAAGGAAGGTGTGGGAGACACCTTTTTTTAAAGGCAAAAGTCTACAAGTGATTGGTAAAAAACAGGAAGCAGAGGGGACAGGAAGAAAAGATAGAGGCAGAGAGAAACAAGATGGTTGAACCTTATCCAGCTGTAAGCAACTGCCTCTCTGTACACTTACCCTGTGCCTTCTCAATAAATGTAAATGCCCTTTTGGCATGCATGCATCACTCTGGTGTCTACCCCTTTTGTGAATGGGCATGATAAAGTAAAACACAGACAACATATTCAATTTTCTAAATAAAATGTTTTATTTTCTTAAATGTGAGGATGGAGTAAGTCCTAACTTGCCCTGTGCTAAGGTTGGATTTCCCTACCTAAAGAAACTAAGGATAGTCTGTGTCAGTAAGTTCGACTTAAAAGTTTGTCTGTGTCCAACACCTATCCTTGCCCTCAAAGCTAATGCTAAACAATGTGTAAGGAGGTCAGCAACAAAAGCAACATTGTTCTAAATAAAGTTTACCACTTCTTCCAACTCCTGGCTTACTTTCTAGCTTCCCCTTCCCAAATTTCAAAATAATTCCAAAAGGCCTCAGGGTTCCCTTCACCAAGAGGTCAAAATGGTTCACATTCAATGCTTTTGTCTTGGGAGGATAGCTCAGTGGGAACGTGCTCGCCTTGGAAGCAAGACGACAGCAAGCGCCAGAAGTTTGATCCCCACGTCCGTGCTTAGAAACCTCTGGGTATTAAGCGTGTTATAAATAACCTATCCTATCATCATATCATATCACAATGTCTTGTGGTTCCCTTCCCCAAGAAGTCAGCTCTTCCAGCTTCAAACCAGCTTTACAACCTACAATCAGTTCAAATCTCTTGGCTTTCAAAAACAGTTGCAATTTAACTTTGTAATCCGCCAGGCTTTTCAATAGTTCACACAGACTGCTCTCTTCCTCATTCAATTCAGCAATCCGGTTATCAAGATGCCGTTTCTTTATCTTTATTTTCCTTGGCTCTTTCCAAGCAGGGGTCACTCAGTGTAGCTGCAGTTGTCAGATCACATGGTCCACCCACTACAGGTCATGCAACTGATAACCCTTAGCACTGTGTTATTCCTCATTATTCTTTGGGCTTTTTTGCCAACACAGGTTTTCTCCCTCTGCACCTGTGTCATTTAATGCTCCTTGGCAGTAGCTTGACTTTGCCAGAATGTGTTTTCCACACAACTCATTCCGTGGTTTTTACTCTTTTCACCACCTTGCTTTCACAGTATTCATGAGTGCTCATCACTTGTTTTTCACTTTGTTCATAAATGTTCATCATTTGCTTTTAAGTGATCATCACTTGTTTTTCACGTGATTCATAAATACTCATTACTTGTTTTTCACTTTGATCATATATTCATCATACCTTTTCTGTAGTTTGGTATTCATTTTCACTTGCTTCACCTTTAAATGCATTCACAACAACTTGCAGCTTTCTTGGCATTCAGAAACTCTCAATCTGGGTTCCAAGACCATTTTTCACAGGTTTCATTTAGCTCGGCATTACCATATGCCTGTAGCCCCAGGAGCGCCCCGGTATGAGTTTTCCCTTTATTTCACTGACCGGTATGCAGCTGCTCTTCCACGGTTTTTGTCTTTTCTTTCCGGCTTCGTTTCGCTCCTTGTATCCTTTCCAGGAGCCCGGGGAGCAGCGCACGCCATCTCCGAACCTCCCTGCTTGTTATAGGTAGCTCCACTCTTCCCTTGTGAACACTACCAGTGGCTTGTAGTGCTTGGGAGCCTTCAGTGTCCCACAGCTCTGGCTGTGGGCACAAGGCAAAGGAGGGTGCAGGTGTCTCAACCCTCTCACAGCCCGATCGGGCCACTGGCATCACTGCCACTCTTCTGCAGCACCAGTGTTCCTTCCCGCCGGGCCCCCTCCAGCCTGCTCCACCATTAGTCGCGTCCTGTCCTCCAGGCAATTTTCTCTCCTTCTGTTGGTGCTCCTACCTTTTCTGCACCTGTGGCCTGTTAACTGGCTGCAGGTGCAAGGCCTTGGCTTCAATTGCCTGAGCACAATTAGTCCTATTTGCTGGACATGCCTGACTCTTGCAATGGTACTCCTCTGTAATCCTCTTCCTCATCTCAGTACCAGAGTGGTGTGAATGAACGGGAGTGTACACAACTTCTAGTCACCTCTTCCTCGTCCCGGTTTTAAAGGGAAATGGTTGTGTGTAAGAAAGAGGAAATGACTGACAGTAACCTGTGAAGGCAGGGTGGGTTATTCTGACAAGGGAAAGGGGTATACCATGTTTCATCCAAAGACATCCTCTCCCCACTCCCCAAGGTCCCTCCACCCAGGTGATCCTCCCTCGCAGATCCACCCACAGGGTCGGGATCCAAGAGCACTGGCCTTTCCCCGGCCACCTGAGAAGAGGATCCAGGGGGAGTAGAAGTGAGGGATCCCTCAGGTTCTTCACAGTGTGCCCTTTGATTCCTGTCCCAAGACAGCTTCTTGTTTAGTCTCTCTGGGGAGAACAAAAGAACAACGAGAGGAAACCCCCAGGGCTACAGTCTTGCTGGCAAAAGCAAAGACAGCCTGTTTGTGGGGGGAATACACAAAACCCTTTCACAGCGGTGCTGGGCTCACAGGGCTGAGATGTGTGGTATTAATTGGATGTGGGTGTAATAATTATGAGAAATACCATCCATCATACCCCAACTCAGGTATGGCTTATATTTAAAGTGTAATGTGCACCAGGACAGTAAACTCAAAATTAAATGCACCCCCTGTGCTGCAGTGACTTGGCCGTCAGTGCAGCTGTCAAGGGGCGCTTGTGCCTGAACCTGCTCTGTGCCAGGGAGAGCAGGGGCTGTGGATCAGTCTACTGATTCAGCCAGGCACAGGTGTGTAATATGCTTTTGGCATGGAGTTTGTGCAGAGGGGGGTTTGGTCAACTGACCACCCTCTCTGAGAGATAATTAGCTGCATCATTTTATGTTTCAATAAAAATAAAAAATAAAGCCATGGCTTCCACTCCCTTGCCAGATGGCAGTCCTTCACACTGAACAAATGTCAAAGTTGAAATGTTATGTGCCTGTGCTCCATTTAGATCTTTTGTTTTTCAAACCAGGCCTATCCATCATGTGATCTCCTCTCAGATGTTATCACCAAGGGGAATGATAAACTGGGCTGTGTCGGAATGCATTTGCAATTTATTTCTATGGTATTTTTGCTTTAGCTACATGGATGCTTGTGTGTGCAGCCCATTAATCAGTCTTTAATCTGCAGGATGGCACACCTCGTCACTTGCCGGCTTTCTTGTTTTTGTTCTTCAGGGCATGCAATGACGAGAGCTGAATGAGAGTGCTGACCCTTTATAATACAGTATAATGCAGCGTATTGTAGTGTGACTATTTCTGCCATCTTGTCTTTCAGAATCTTCCATCTTTTTGTCGCTCGCACTGTCTGCTTGACTTGTTCCTCTGCCCAGAAACTCAAGGCCACATACTTCTCTGCCTCGCAATTTGTTTTGGGAAGTAGTTGTCTCTATGCACAGCGCTTTACCTTGAGAATCTTTACAGTTAATGCTGCCTGCTTGACAACTTGAGAACTCTGTCTTCTGTTCTGAAAGAGGAGGCGGAGGGAATTTGCCATGCTTGTTATGAGTTCTATGAGTTTGTAATAAATGGATGCAGCTAGCCCAGCAGTGGAAAACTAGGCCATGTGTGTGAGTTGCCTTCTTTGTGAGTATCTTTTGTCCAGTGTTTCACTTGAAAGCATGACAATAACAAGTATGAGCAAAATCAAAATTAGGGCCATGCTATTGGCAATGAGGCTTAAACATAAAAATATGCATGCTTTTTACCATCTATAACACAATCATTTATCCCTTCAGGCAAGATGTGGCCCGTTCATCTTACAATGCATCACACAATTCTATAATGTCACTTTTAAAGTGAGTAAAACACATGGCATATTTGCTTATGCAATTAAGGTAGAATTACGCTACTTGTTGACATGACTTTGAAATACATTTCATTGGATTTCTTCTGCAGTGGGCAGCATTTTTTTAGGTTATGTACAAAACAGGCACCAGTTCTCAGTTGGATTTCCATTCGAGTTTTATCATGTGCGAACTCAATACATTTTCTTAATAACGGCTTTCAGTGAGCCAGGCTACTTCTAGAAAATAGCTGATTTTCTAAGATTCTGTCAATTGGCGCTTTGCAGGGTTGGCATTTCTTAATTAAAACTATAGCAAATCACATTGTACTTCTTACATGAATAAAAAGGCACTTCTCAGCGCCACATGCACTTATTTAGTTGAGCTCTGTTTCCCTTACTTTTCCCCAATAAGCTTCACTAAAGGATCCATTTATAAACAGGGACAAAATAGGAGCTAGCGTCACCACACATTCCTGACGACCCTGGAAGAACAGGGATCACTGGGGTGAGAGATGCCATCTGCTGCTTCAGATGGAGTAACTGGTGATGGAGGTCCTCTCCTCCTCCTCTGCCCCCCCCTGTGATATTCCCTTGTGCCCCCTTCCTGCACACAGGTGTTGCCTGTTTTGTTTGTTTCTTCTACCCCCCCCCCCCCATTGCCAGGAGTCTGTCCTGATACATTCTGGTTTCACCATCACCATCTTGTGGCCAAAGCTGGATTTTACCTTTATGGGGTTCATAGATTCAAGGTGGGTCACCTTTTCTCAACTCTCATGCTGGACTTCCTTTGCATCTTGTACTCATGGTGGCCCTGAATCACGCTGTTCCTCTGCATCTTGTACTCCTGGTGGCCCTGAATCACGCTGTTCCCATCTTCATCTTGAATCTTGGCTTGCAACATTATATGTTACTACTGACTGCTGCAATTGTATTTGCTGTCCCCCCTTGCTTCTCCACTCTTTTTGACTGCTTACTCTCTGTTCTTTCCTCCTTTCCCTTTCTCCATTTTCCTATCTCCTCTCCTCCTCCCCTTACTTTCTTCTATGCACTTACTCTATCAGAATTGTCCATGGACCTAGTATGATAGCAACCTCGTCTGTCTTCTCCTCCCTTACCTTACTTGTTCCCCCCCCAGCACTATCTGGAATGTCATCAGGCCTAGTACGATAGTTGCTTGTTTTGTTCCTCCCTTTCTGCACCCCTCTCCCTCACCTTTTGTCTTTCTCCGGCTCAACCAGAAATGTTGTCAGGCCTAGTACGGTAGTCACCTGTCTGTTTCCATTTCCTTCCACTTTTCCCCCTCCCTTCCTTATCTATGTCTTAGCTCTCGCACTATCTGAAATGTCATCAGGCCGAGTACGATAGTTAATTTCACATCCTTACTGTTCATGGCCTATAAGAATGTCATTGTATTTTTCCTTGTTCCCTCCCTTGCCTTGAAGCGCTTTGAACCACATTGTGTATAGGCACTATGTAAATAAACTATTATCATCATCAACATCAAAAAGTGAAGTAGTTTCAGGATCAAGGGATGAGACTCTAAATTGAGGTCTAGTAACAAATATTTCCTCACCGGAAGGACAGGAAGCTATATGTGACACACACATTTTGGACTCGACCCGTTCAATTTTGTTGTGGAAATATGTCTGTGCCTTGAGGCGGCCGATGATGGACTTTGAGACTCGAAGACTGAGGTGACGGGGGTGGGGCGGGCTTTAGAGCCCAGCATGAAATGTGAAAAAATAATGGGCAGTGGCGGCTCACATGGTCGGACTGGAGCATAAAACTGTCTCAGGCACCAATGAAAAAGTGAAGACAAGAAATAGTTGCAACCTGCTTGCAATCTTAGACGCAAGCTCCTAGGGTAAGCTATTATATCTAAGTAGTTATCTGGGGCTGCATGGCAAAATGTGCATTGAGGTTGCCCAATGCCGGAAATAGTGGAAAAATGCAAAGTATTTTACCTTCTAATTGCGCCACCAGAGAGTCTTATATTCTGTATGTCAAATCAAAGAAAATTAATCAGAGTTTCATATTGTTATCACAATTTAATTGTCAAACTGTTGCATAAAAAAACAGAAAGGTAAAGTGCTTGGTATTATTAATCAATAAGAATAATAATAATGCGCTCAGTTCGCTGGTTAGTCCTCTTGACTGATTTGTTTTTCAAAATTGTGTACAGTTCCTTATGTTACTTTCACATAGGTGCCTAGTAGTTTTGTTCAAAATGGAGTACCTTTGGCACTTGGAGATTTGTCCTATTGTTTCATTCACATAGGTATTCCTTTTTCTGGCTTCATTTGCAAATTTTGGTAGTGTAAAAGGTTTTTCTATTGTTGCTTCACAATAGTGTTCCTTTTGGTTGCAATGTGTCCTTTTGCCGATAGATTATGGTGTCCCTCGACACGTGTTTCCCCAATTAAATTATAATTGGTTCTTCAGGAGGGTAAAGTTCTTTCTTTAATGATCAATTGTCTTAGATGTTTATGTCAAATTTGAAGCAGTTTGGGTTATGCAGCGCTCTGACTTGACAGGCGTTGCTTCAAATAAAATTCACAACATCTTGAGCAGTGTGGCGCTCTAATATGGCAAGCACCGTTTTGGGATGGCTTGTATGATAACTTTAAGTTTCATATAGGCAGTATGCAGTTCCTTAGGGTTCTGGTAGTTATAATGAAAAAGTGGCCCGCAGTTGCAAATGGATATTCATTCCTTTAGTCACAGACTGTTTGAATAATATCCAAGGGGTTGTTTTTTGTTAAAATGTAAGCAAATTGTGATATTTAAAGAATATTTATTCAACAACAATGGTCAAAACAACTACTAGCTGCATTATGAAGCAACTCATCAAGCTATCCCACATTGGCCAAAAGTGGCCCCTTTTGACTGGGCCACACTAGCATTTTGATTTTTGGTACGGGCATTGCCCTATTTCCCTGTAGGCCAGTCCGAGTCTGACAGCTCATTCATAATAGGTGTGGGAGCGTCCACCCAGTGAACCCCTCACCTATTATGGAGGAGCCAAGGAGCCAGGCCAGTGAAACACTGAGCACTCCCTCAGCTGCTTTTTCCAGCTGAGGGAGTGCTCGTGGGCTGGCTAAACTGTCAAAGGGAAACATTGTTTCCCTTTGACAGTTCAGTTCAATTCCTCAGCCGCACATGCTGATTGAGCCATGCAAGGCTGGGGGCATTTTGCTTCTCCAGCCTTGCATAGTTCATTGGAAATGCTGGCTGGAGCACTGCATGTCTGTATGTGCGAGGGGGAGCTCCTGTGCCTCCGTGCACATACAGACAGAGCAAGCCTGGAGCGTGGTGTTTCAGCACCCACGCGCAGGCCCCTGCAGAAAGTACATTCATGTTCGTTTATTTTTTATTTAAATATGCGTATGGATGCGAGTATGCTTGTGTTATGAATGAGCGTATGGTGATAGGTGCTTGTGTGAATGATAGAGTGATTGCTGCGTGAAAGTGTGTGTGTGTTTTGGTCAAGGGGAAAGAGGGTTGTACAACAAAGGCATTTTAGAAATGTCTTTGTTGCACAATCCCCTACCCACCTGCTAAAATCAGCTCTCCTTCTGAGGCGCTGTGAAGCCCAAGGGACAGGGATGGTATTTATTTTACTGGATATCTATCACAGCTATCTATCACTGATGTCCAGTAAAAAATATCATGCCTACCCACTGCCCCACCCCCCCAGCTCCAATTGCAAACTGTTTGGCTTTTTTATTAATTTTATTTAAAGTATGCTCTAAAATGCAACATTTTAAACCATCATTTTCCAAAAAAGAACAGGGGAAAGAAAACCTGTATCCCCCTTGATTGCGCTCGGTCGCTATAGCAAATATTCACCAGCCACCACTGGCCTTAGGACTGTGCTGGGAGGAAGATGGGGAGCCCAGCGACTGGTGGGAGCAGGATGGGTGGGAACCATGCGATAGTGGTGTGAGCAGGGTTTGGAAAGCCCATGGTCTGTGGTGGGGTGGGTAGAGCACAGGGACTGGGCTAGAAGTGGGTTACGGGAGGCCAGAGACTGTGATGGGAGCATGTGGGGGCACAGGGACTATACTGGGAGTAGGGTGCGGTGACAGGGCGCAATAGTTCATAGCCATTTGGACTTACTGCCCATTTGGCATTTTTGGGGGTGCCCGGCCTGCACACATTTTGCTCAGGGGGGCCCAGGCCTAAAGGTTTGACGACCACTGCGCTAAAGGATACAACAACTGAAATAATTTCTTAGAGGATCGCTCTGCTTTATCAAGCTCTGTAAAGTGGTTCTAAATGTGCTGCGGACAGTGACGCCTTAGCTCTAAAAATAACTGTAACATTATCGGAAGGTCTGCTCTTAAGACACCTAGGCATCGATGCATTAAATGATGTGGTGGCATGAGCCGGCCAAATAGCAGGAGAAGTATTCACAAAATGGGATTCTAGATTTCAAAAAGCAACCCAATCAGTGGTTCGAAATCTAATATCAGTGCTGAAGCACAAGTTGTGAAACACTCACCCTACAGCTAACCATAAACCAAGCAGAAGTCCAGTTTCCTAGATAATAGGCAGCACGATACCTAGTTCAGAGATTTACTTTTATCAAAATCAACCAGGCCAGCCTGCCAACCGTGCATCTGCTTACCTTACACACTGGATGGATGCCTGAATTGGTAAGAAGGTGAAGAAGGTTGGTTGCTTTCATGCATTGATGAGTGGTACAGTGAGTGAGGGGCCGTGGTCAATGGTTTGATGACAGAATGAGTGGCATGGTGCTGGATGAATGGACTGGTGAGTGACAAAGTGAGGGTGGGGGATGGATGGATGGATAGACTGCAAGCAAGAGCGTGAGTTAGAGGTTCAGTGTCCAAATCATGGATTGAGGGATTGATGAATGAGGGTGGGTATTAGACGGACGGATGAATTGGTGAGTGAAACAGGGATTGAAAGGGTGACTGACGGATGGATACATTAATTGGTCAGAGGGTGAGAGAAAGGGTGACTACTAGATGATGAGTAATGTAGCACTAGATTGGTGAGAGTGAGTGAGACAATGCCTGGCGGATTGATTTGTGAATGAGTGTATAGATGGATGGATTTATGAGTGAAAGAATGAATGAGTGGGTGAGAGTTGAATGGATGAATTTGTGAGAGTGTTGTATGCCTTAACGGGCTAAAACTGGTAAAATGGGCTCCATAAGTTACTGGACAAGCACATGCACAGTAGTAAATCAACTCCCATGCCATCACCATCTTTTGCAATCATCCACCCCTCCCCCCCCCACCTTTCCTCCTCACTGCCCATACCATCTTGGTCTCTGCACTCAGAAACAGTTTACAGTTTACACCCTAAAGTGAAGGTTCAATCTTCACCAACAAACATGCATTTGCAGACAAGCCTGCGTCCACTGCATGTACTTTCTGGGGTCTTTCCTTGAAGTGTGCTGCATACAAGTAATGCATGGGCAGCAGCCATGCCATTAAAGCACCTGCAAACTGGCCCCTGCAAACAGATCAGATCAAAACTAACACATGTTTAGCCATCAGTTATTGTCCACCTATCAGGTCTGAGAGTCACTTTCTGAGGTGAAACTGTTATCACAAGTAGCACCCCGCTGAAAAACCTAATTGCTTCCAGGCTATAAAGTAAGGAGAGAAGGGTATAACCGTGGGGTTGGTGCGCTCAAGCCCTACAGTCGGTTATTTTGGCCGGTTGCGTAGCCATTACAGGGTGGTAGAACCCTCACCCACCCAAAATCACAGAATTAGAAGTTGGTGTGATGCAATACGCACTCAGCCAACTAGTTCAATAGTATGAAATGCTTTTTGTTATTAGTTATCCTTCAAATGCATATACAAAGTCCATTCAAGATTTTCCCGATTGTTTTTAATCTTGTGGTCAGCCGACACGTGTTTCGACCCCCAGGTTGTTCTCAAGGCTAATGTAAATATAACTAATTACAAACAGCACTTTACACTATTGGACTATTTGGCTGAGCACATATTGCATCACACCAACTTCTAATTCCGCCTCTAGACTATGGCTTCTCCTCCACTCCCTAACACTAGTGCCTACATTCGTTGCCAGAGGCATCACTAAGGTCTACAACCAAAACGCCAGCTAGCCCCGGGTTCTGACAGTACCGACATTAGCGTATACCCGGATCTGGTGAAAACGTCATGCAGATTAGCAGGCCGCAGCATCCTGGACACTCTTTATCCTCCACTCTCCTGTCTTCACACGACCAGGATCAACTCATCAGGAAAAGTCTACCATCCCTCTCGGCTCTGCTCCACCGTGCACAGATCATTCTGGCCCAAGAACATCTTGGCATCTCACAGGGGATGCACATAGACCACAATCTCTAGGGGGTGCACAGTGCCCTTCATCTATGTGGGCACGGTAAGGGCATCATGAAGGAGTGTTGCTTCCTCCCACATCTGCATAACGGTGCTGTGGGCCTGATTCTCTCCCCCCCCCAGCCCCCGGAAATGGCTCAACCCCTGCACTAAAGATCTGGGAAGTCATAGCCATCGTGGAGCCTGGCTAGGTTCCCCTCCCCACGTGTACATGTTTACCATACATGGCACGGTGCACAGCCTTTCCTGCTCTTCTTGTGTGATATGCACCTCGGAGCACATGCTCAATTAAGTCGTGTGTATTTCTGTGCACGCTTTTTGCTGAGCCACCGGGCATCAGACATTTTCCATGCATTCGCACTATGGCCATTTATTGGCAATATTGCACACATGCCCATTGGGCTTTCACACAGTTTGCCCAATTTCATTTGAATCAGGTCCGCTATGTGTTTCCCAGAGGTATGGATTTCAATGCTCTCCATTATGGATTTCATCGAAGTCTGCAATGCAGCCAAGCAGAGGGCATTTTCCAGTGCAACTAATATTACATATAAGATAGCTCAGCGAGTTGGGCTCCACATGGAGACATATATAGATACCTTACAAATCATAGTTTTAAGCCCAGACAGGATGGGCATTGTGTCAATGAAATGAGTAACATTCATTTAAAAACATGATAATAGTGATGTCTACTATTAAGAATGTGTCAATTTGGCTTGTGATGTATGCCATAAAAATAACAACTTAGATGAGGAGGCTGAGCTGGTTAACACACCAACGTTCAATCACTTCCTAGATCTGCTTCGTTATTTTCTCCTTAACTTTGTGTAAAACAGAGTTCAGTCGATTCACAAATAATCATGCAAGCGAAAAAGCCGGGGTGCCTGCTTTCTTTTCCCACACGTGAGAGTCAGACAAACGAACAGGTCATGGTGACCTTTGCTTTTCTCAAGTTCCACGCAACAGCGTCGGTCCCATGAGTCAGTGTGCTGACAGAATATGTGAGAGAGACAGGAGCCTTCAGAAACTGTATAAATCCACTCGTTGTACAGAGCATTGAATGAACAACAAATTGAGAGAAGACTGGGTGCCAACATTTGATCTGCGAAGGAGAAAAATGTGAACCAATGTGTAGGGCGTGTGTGTTTGTATCAAATCAGAGGAACATTATTTTAAAATAATAGGCTTTTTATTTGCCTGTGACCTAGAATAATTTCAGCGAGGTTTTATTGCGTCTGTTAAAATAGGGAAAGGTTGCTGTTGCAGTGCAACATGTGAAGGTGGAGGGCAAATAGAAAAACAATGTATTTGATGAGGAGGCAGGAAAAACCTGCCAACCACCGGTTTGAAAGAGGACTAATGAAAAAACAGTGAATGAAAAGAGAGTTCAAAAGAAACAAAGGTGGGGAGAGTATACACATTAACCTTTTATGCGCAGTTTTCATTTGCATACATTTTTTAAACACATTAGAGAGTGCTAACAAGCGTTGAGTCAAGGCTGAGGAGCCAATGAAAGAAATACTTGTAGGATGTGGCTAAGTGCATCTCTTGAGTGGGAGGAACCCATTAAGGAATGTGGAACTTGTGAAACTTGAAGGCGTTGTGTGTTCCAGGGATGACTGGTAGGACACACAGTATGGGAGCCCTGATTGGAAAGATGCTTCTGTACTGCTCTCCTGTACTATCTTTCTAACTTGCCCTGTAATCAAAAAAACAATTCTAACCTGCACTTACCTCACTCCAGAGTGCTTCCTGACTTACTGTATGTGCCTGGATACTACACTTTTTCTGCATAGTTTTCATTTTTATATATTTTGTAAATACATTAGCGAGTGCTGCCAAGTGCTGAGTCAAGGCTGAAGAGCCACTGGAAGAAATTCTTCGAAATATATTCAAGAGCAAGTGTCTATTGAACATCTATTCAGTATAGTTTCTCGCAAAGACAAAGTCTTCCTTGATTGATTATGTTGAGAGTAGTAGTTTTCTTTTTGTAAAAAATCTCCTGGATTCAGTCTTGCTATTTTAATGTGATAACATCAAATCCATCTATATCTTCACGGTTAAGATACTTTTTTGACCGTTTTAAACCTTTCAAAATATAAATACAATCAAGCAGTTACAAGGATAACAATATATGCTTATAAAGAATAATATCTCTTGCTTTCTTTAAGCAAACTATTGGATCAGCAATTCGGCTGAAAAAGATGGTCACAAGATACAGCCACCAGAGAATCACCAACTGGACTATACAAATTTGCTCTCAGGTCAAGACACTTGGAGTTCTCCTGGATTCTGAGCTCAACATGCAAAAACATGTTCTTCAGGTGAAAGCAAGATGGAAACCTAATCCATCATCTAACTCGGACAGGGGTCTGGGTCTGGTTTTTGCACATAAAATCTCACTGCGTGACAAATGCCCTTTCTCTTCATATTTGGACACACATGGCAGCATTTTGTAATACTACATTTTTCAGTGAATCGCATAAACTTTGTCAGGTGTCTGAGCGACCTACTGGTGTGAAGGTACAGCTTTCTCTCATTTACTCCTGAACTATATACATAATAAATATGTGCTCGGTGTACGGAATATGGATCAAATTGTATATATTTTCTCAAAACGTTATGGTTCTCCCATTTATACAGAAAGCCACATCAAGTTTTTCTTCATAATTTTGGTATGTTGGTGTCACCAAAATCATGGTTGGCTCACCAGAAGCGGCTTGCTGACAGCTTTTCAGAAAACTGAACATGAATAGTGTGCGATGAATATTGCCAAAGCTATCCCATAAACAGCATATCTCCCATTTTGTACAATAGCAGTGAAACTACTCCTTAGCTCTGGCCCCCACCCTTGGAATGGATCTGCTATTAGCTGTGACATCAAGAGGGGTTCCTGTGTTTGGATTAGCCCAAGGTTTCAAGGGCTAAAGGCCAGCTTTATTATGGCCTAAGTGGTTTGAGTCATAAAGGCTGGGGAGCAGGGAAATTCCTTATCTTGTCCCCTGCACCATTCCCATGACAACGGGCTTGGAAATTTAGTTTCACATTTGAGGACCCACAGCAGAGAAACGAAATCAGAAACCAAGATTTGCGGCCTGCCTCTGCTAAAGCATTTTACTTTTAACTAACCCTTGAAAATGCACACACTCTGAAAATGTACACCCTTGCAAAAGTAGTTTCCTGCAAACTGTGTTTACAGAAGTGCACCATAAATATATAGATATTTAGGGTCTTTAGCTGTACATCTGAATGCTTAAAGTGTTAATTTTAAGGCACAATTGCAATGTCACTGGGTGCAATTTCAACCGTGAAACCTTTAATGGTGCTACAATTCACATCTCCTTGTAGATTCTATGAATTATGTTTTCCTCTGTGATGGGCTTCTGATGGGCAGAAGTCCATTATGGCATTCAGGGCTATTTCAACCCACAAAAAACAAATATATCAAAATAAATATATACCCTTTATCACAGTACAGAATAATTATTCGTTATAAAGTGTTTAGTGCAACCAGTGAGAATAACAAGTACAAAATTCATATGATAAATACATACAATAATCTAAAACTAGTACTATAACACAGAGCAGTGGCTCATTAGTAGCAGCTACCCAACATACAGGATCTAAATCTCGGGACACGTTCAGGTTTATATATCTCGTCATTCAATAAAGGTTTACTCAATACCTAAAGCTATTTATCTGTAGCTCTCTAATACATTCAATGTCCAGGTGACATGTCTTTTCTACAGATACAGTACAGTAATGCTCAATATGTTTTGTTCTTCTGTATAGTTTCACAACAATTGAAGAACTTCTTCAGGGGACTAATCTTCTTTGACAGTAGGCCAGCATTCAATACAAGACTCTTTGGGGTTGAAGAGGTTCTTAATAATACTCCACAATGATGAGATCTGAATTTCTAGAGGATACACTCACCTAAAAAATAGTGCAGGGACAGCCGTTGTTAGCTCTGTTATATACAAATATTTTATTTACTAGATTTCTTAGCATAACTCATAAACAATATAAGTTATGCTTACCACTTAAAACCTGACTGTACATTTAGTGGTAAACCAAGCGTCTGGTAAACAGAGATATACCTGTAATTATTAAAAACAGTGTCACTGGTGTTATGACACTAAATTGCATACTCAACATGACCATGCTTATCAATATCAAGTGAGCTCAATGAGTTCACTAAGTATCACTTACTTATGCTAGAATCAGTAGTTTCCCACTCTTAACTTGTGCTCCATTTAAGAGAAATATATACTGTGATCAAAATGAATAGCCTTTCCAGTGTTCTTCTGTAGGTAAACTAAAATGAAGAAAACACGATAGAGAAGGGGGTTGGATAATTACTCATTATTTAAACGGGATCTGTACTTTATAGCAGGTTGAGGTAAACTAATCTTTGTTTCTACTCGTATTATTCAAATCGTGATAAATTCAATTCAAGTACTTACTGGTTAGGTCCAGTTAGTAGTCATTAGCTGGTTAAACTTTCCAAGGACAAGAGGAAGTGCTGTCATGTGTGTCATAAAGAACACAATGCTCCTGTTGTGTTATAAATAACACGGAAGTAACAGAAGATCTGGTCAGTGTTTCATATATTGCGGATTGTACTGTTTGACAAAATCTCGAGTCTGATCTAAGGCTCGGAGTAGTTTCTTTGCTGCATCTACCGCAATACTAAATTGATGGTTACCTGATTAGGTGCATTCACTGGCTCGCTATGCTGTGTGTTTGAGTCTAATTAATCACAAACCTGCATTCCGACGACATGATCCTTTTTGTATAAACACACCATATAGATCACGTGCACAATGCGTAGTGGTGGCAAAACGGCTTATTTTGTTGACGACCATCTTAAGTTCACAAAAGTAGTGACATAGATCCACTTATTTTACACAGATTTATTTTAAGACAAGCAATTAGATCAGAGTTAGTATTCTCTCGCTAATGTATCTGATATTGCATATTGATAACCTACTATTTTAACAGCCATGTACATATTATTAGTTGCAGTGATAATTATAAACTAAACCGAAGACAATATATGTTATTTGTGTAGTGAGAAAACTCCAAGTGGAGTCTTGTTTATAATCAAATGTATAGATACACTACACGTGTCAAAAGTATCATTACTAATCTGCTAATAAAAGGAGCATGATAGAGCGTAATAGCTGGGTAGTTATCCCGGCGGCCATCTCATAGTAATCACAAGGAAGAGCTAGTTAAAGTACAAATGTCCATGAATCAAAAGATAATTTAACTTTCTTCCTTTATATGAAAGGATGTTGATAAAGACCTTACGTCTCGCAATAGAGATCGTAGGAAGAGTAAAATATTACATAATAAAGCAGATATCAACTTCACTTTCGTCAGTTGTAGAAGACACAGTTTTGAAGTTCCCCTCTTCCTCCTCACCTGACAAGCCAAGATCCGGCGAAGGAATCTTCTTTCTTCTCCTGTTGGGGGTCTCCTTTTTTTTTAGAAGGTAAAGTCTGCCACAGTATGAAGCCACTATGTCTGCTTCAAATAGCCAGAAAAGGGGCCTCGATCCCGGAACAGCCGGGTGTATGAGGAAAAAGTCTTCAGGCACAAAAGACCCCAGTCGTTAGCAGGTTGCCGTATTCCCCTGAGGGAGCGGTCGTAGACGATGGAATCCGTATGGAAGGAAAAAAACAGCCCTAAAAGGGGCCGGATCTGAAAGGAGATCAAGAGCGAACAGGTAAGGGACAGAATGGATCACAAGATAATCACAAACCACAAACAGGTAAGGAAAGAAAGACAACCGGGTAGAAGCGGAAGGTGAGGAGCGAGCTAAAACATCAGGGACGTGCGGTCGCAGAAGGGAAGCATGAAAAACAGGATGGATGCGACTGAGTTTATTGGGCAGCCGCAAGCGAAAGGCTACAGGATTTATTTGAGACAATATCTCGAATGGACCGACATATATTGGGATGGACCCAACAAGGGAGATATTTGGTGGACAACCACACTTTAGACCCCACGGTGATATTGGGAATCTTACGTCTATGCTTATCAGCCTGTCTTTTGTAGCAATCCCTAGAATCATGTAAGCTTCTCTTGGCAATGTTATGAGCTTCTGAGATCTGTGAGAGAGAGCTTTCTATGGATGGTATATTGGAAGGACCCGGAATGACTGGTAGGATCGACTGGGGATGCATCCCATAAGTAACAAAGAACGGACTCATGCCCAATGCTGTATGGATTGTTTTGTTATATGCGAATTCCGCAGTTGGTAAGAGAGACACCCAATTGTCTTGCAGATGGTTAACATAACAGCGTAGATATTGCTCTAAAGTTCCTTTAAGACGCTCAGTTTGTCCATTGGACTGAGGGTGAAAGCTGGAGGATAAAGCATTTTCTATGTCCAGTCGATTACATAGTGCCTTCCAAAATTGTGAGGTGTATTGACTACCTCGATCTGACACTATCTTTTGAGGTAATCCATGTAGGTGGAAAATGTCTTTGAGAAATACCTCAGCCGTTTCGGAAGCAGTGGGGATGGCTGGCAAAGGTGAAAAATTAGCTAATTTGGAGAAAGTGTCGATAGTTACCATTATGCAGGTACAGCCTTGTGAAACTGGAAGTTCCACTACAAAATCTGTAGAAATGTGTTTCCAGGGACCGTTAGGGATGTGTTCTTGTTCCAGAAGGCCTATGGGCTTTTGTGTTTGATATTTGCTGCGTACACACACCAGACAGGCCTTGACCTACATCTCTGTGTCCTTGGCCATCCCTGGTCAGTAACTGGTAAATACACTTGCACACCAAGTTAATAACTATTAAAATTGTAAAGTGAGGACTGTTCAAAATAATGATTACAGAGTTCAAGGTGCAGGGGAGAAAATACACAGCCTTGGTATCTAGGCTGGGAACATATGCAAAGAAGAGAGAGCAATCCGATAGGGATAGCCGCGTCCCCTGCACACTGTCTAGCAGGCCGAATGGCCTAATGGAGTTGATAATCCGAAGATAATTTTGAATGTTTATGAATTTCTTTATATTCAAAATACAGAAGATTTAGGAAAAACACATTCAATAGACAATTAGTGATCATCAACAGTAAATTCTGTTATTTATTTGTGTTTTCAAGTGCCCAACGCGTTTCGAGTCGAAAAAACTCTTCATCAGGGGCGACATATTCATCAAACAATTTTTCGATTCACACCAGCAATGTAGGAGGAGTTCAGGAGCCGTGGGAGCTGGCAGTTGAATTCAACTGCCGGCTCCCACGGCTTCTGAACTCCTCCTACATTGCTGGTGTGAATCGAAAAATTGTTTGATGAATATGTCGCCCCTGATGAAGAGTTTTTTCGACTCGAAACGCGTTGGGCACTTGAAAACACAAATAAATAACAGAATTTACTGTTGATGATCACTAATTGTCTATTGAATGTGTTTTTCCTAAATCTTCTGTATTTTGAATATAAAGAAATTCATAAACATTCAAAATTATCTTCGGATTATCAACTCCATTAGGCCATTCGGCCTGCTAGACAGTGTGCAGGGGACGCGGCTATCCCTATCGGATTGCTCTCTCTTCTTTGCATCCCTGGTCAGTAAAAGGATCTCTTGAGTAGATCTAGCATACAATAACAGCCTCAGTGTCCTGCTGTAACTGCATCATGGCACCAAAAGAGAGCCAAACGTCAAACTTCATCAGTGGGCAGGAATAATCTCTTCTTGTAGAAAAACAGGCCATCTTTAAATTCTGTATCACTGTGTTTTAAAGGTAGAGAGGTACCTATGTCTCCGGTAGAAGCATCTTTAACTCGTTGTAAAAAGGTAGAGATGACTGTTATGATCATAGTGTGTGGAAACATAGGTTCTCTGTCAGGTTCTGATCTGAAATCAGTTTTTCTCGAGAGGGCATCAGCAATCTGTTTTGTGGTCCTGGTATGTATGTAATGGTGAATTGGAACTGAGAAAAAAATGAGCCCAGCGGGCCTGACGGGAGTTGACACATTCCATTCTCTGTAGCACCTGAGGGTTCTTGTGATCCGTGCGAATCAGAAAAGGAAGTTCTCCTCCTTGAAGTAAATGCCGCCACTCCTCACACGCCCCCTTTATGGCTAAGAGTTCTTTTTCGATAACTGAATAATTCCTTTGACTGGCAGTGAGTGTCTTGGAGAAATAAGAAACAGGATGTTCCTTTCCTGAATGTATTTGGAGAAGAACCTCTCCTATAGCAGCCGAGGAGGCGTCTGTTTCCAAAATAAACTGCTGGGTTTGATCAGGTTGTTGCAAAATGGGGGCTGAACAAGACAGATGTTTGAGCAGAGAAAAACTTTCTCCTACAATTTAAGTCCAGCTAAAGGGGGCAGAACTCTTCTTTAGTAAAGCAGTTATTGGCAGTACTACATTTGAGAAATCCGGGATGAACTTCCTATAAATGTTTGCCAACCCAAGAAATGTTTGCACCTCCCTTACGGAAGTAGGAGCAGGCCAATCATCCATGCTGGCAGAGACTTTGCGAGGGTGCATAGTGACACCCTGATCTGAGAGTATAAACCCTAGATAAGGGATGGAAGAGGAGGAAAAAACACATTTCTCTGGTTTAACTAGTAGGTGATTTTTCTGAAGTCGGTGCAGTACCTTGCACATGTTCTTGATGTTCCGCCTTATTCTTCGAGAATACTAGAATATCATCCAGATATACTATAGTAGACTGCCCAAGGAGATCGGAAAATATATGGTCCATGAACCTAGGGTACACAGATGGGGCGTTTACCAGCCCAAAAGGCATCACTTGGTATTCAAAATGCCCATATGGAGTGCATAAAGCAGTCTTCCATTCGTCTCCTGCTTTAATGCGGAGTAAATGGTAGGCATTTCTTAGATGGAGTTTGGTGAATATAGTGGCCCCTTGCACTGCTTCCAGTATATCAGAGATTAATGCATAGGATACCTATCTCACACAGTCACTTTGTTAAGGCCTCGGTAGTCAATACAAGGTCTCAACTCCTTGGAATCCCTCTTGGGAAAAAAAAAGAGAAGCTCCAGCTGGGGAACGAGAAGGGCGAATGAGACTGTTAGTAAGGTTTGAATCAAGGTAATCTCGAAGGGCCTTCTTCTTGGACATTGCGAGCGAGAACATTCTACCGAAGGGACCAATGCGTCAGGTATCAGGTCGATGGCACAGTCCTCACTGTGGACTGTGCCAGTAATTCCACTGGGGTCTTGTCCATAAAAACGTCTTCAAATTCTTTGAGGTTCCCAGGAATGCAATGGATGGAACAAGAGTCTTTACGGAAGACTGTTTTGACTGCCTCAAACCCTGATCCCTCAAGGCAGTTGCAATATAGTGAATGAAAACTGAGTAGGTTTGCAGACCAGTCAATGGAAGGGTTGTGGCAGCGAAGCCAACCTATGCCCAACATCACAGGGAAGTGAGCGGCCCTTATGATATCAAAGGACAGTCTCTCTGTATGTTGCAGGATAGTAACTGGAAGTTCCTCTGTAGAATGAGTGATTTTACCAGCGCTCAAAGGTTCTCCATCTACTCCTTCCACTTTCTGTCCTTCCTTCTTTTTTAACCGAGGGAGACCTTCCTTCTCAGCCCATATTGTGTCGACAAAATTACCAGCCGCTCCGCAGTCCAGTAGAGCAAGGGTGTCGATCCTTCTTTTTCCCAATAGGATCTGAATGGTAATGACCATAAGACGAGTGTCATCTGTAGATAAAGAAGAAGAAACCATGATGGTTGTGTAGGGACCTGGAACTGCCCCTCGGTAAGTCGGTGTTACGCTCACCTGGACCCCACAGGGGTGTCGATCGGATCCGGACAGCTGCGGTCTCCATCAACATGATGCGTAGTGCAGAGATGACTGTCTGGACTGGCCCGCCTAGTCTTGTCTGCTGGACCCGAAGAAGTATTTTCCTGCAAGTGGAGACAGGGATTAGCCACCTGTGGGTTTTAGTGATGGCCTCCCAACTGTTCTCACTCTCCCCCACTAATCACCTCTGATATCCCCTTAGTAACCTCACCTTATGTTTGTAAAAGATGAGCTCTCCATCCTGCGTGTCTTGCAGGGGCATGTAGATACTAGTTACTTCACTGGTTTGAAGGCGTTGCGAGAGTTCCAGTAAGCATTGACTCTGAAGTCCCAGGTGGGATTGGTAAGTATCAAGTTCAAAGAGTTCAATGTGCCCGATGTTCACTCTTGTCCCCTTCCTTCCTTAAGTTACAACTGAGTTCGTGAGAAGAAGGTCTTGTAGCTGCTGCTGGCGTTCAGGTAAGAGTCTGTGTTACCCAACGCTGTCCGGTAACTATTGCATGCGTTAACGTGTTGTTTTTCTCCCTCTTTACAGATGCGGCATATGAAGATATGGAGAATAATACCGCTGGTGGTAAATCAGGTAAGTCCATGGTGGTAAGAGGTATTTGTTGATTCCCTTGGCTCACCTTGTTATTCTTGTGCCCCTAGGTGCCGGAGTACGGCGAAGAAATGATGGAGACAGTGCCGGATCGAAAGATGCTGTGAGAACTGGTGAGTATGGTGCCGTGCTGGAGCTGGCGAAGCGATGCATGTGGGACTGATGTACTTTCCAGGTTGGGAGATGAAATGGATCCGGAATCAGGTGAGGAATTTGAAATAAGTTTGTTTTCTAACCTTGTCCTTTTCTTCCTCTTTATTCTAAGAGCCCCGGATTCGAGGCGGCCGTGGCAGAAGACTGGATGCTGGCTGCAGGCACGCGGGCGTGGCAGAAGACTGGATGCTGGCTGCAGGCACGCGGGCGTGGCAGAAGACTGGATGCTGGCTGCAGGCATGGTGAGAGTCACGCTGCTGGATGCAGAATAACACGAAGCATGTGCTGCTGTTCGGGCGTGGTTTAAATAGCCTCCAAAGTAGTCCCAGGAAAGAAGTTCCCCAGGACCACACCCGAGTAAAAAATAGTCCCTGTAGTAAAATAGTCCCATCCAGGCCTCACGTTAGCTTGGATTTATTTGCAGCATGGTCTGCATGAGGTAAGTAATGTCTATGAGCCTGGTGCCTATGGCGCCAAGACTGATTTTTATTATGAGCCTGGTGCCTAGGGCGCCAGGACTGAACCCAGACAGCCCCTAGCTGGGGCTGCTGGGGTTTTTGTAAATGTCTGGATTCCTGCTCCTGGGGCTGATGGGCTTGATCCGGATGCCCGGGGGTAGGCATGATGACAGTCAGCCCAACTTCTACCGAGGGCGCCCATTTCGCGAATGTCGGGGCGGAACTTCTGGACAGTTTCTTAATACGTGGGTTCCCGATCCACAGTACATACACAGATTTCCTTCCTTCTTCTTTTTCGTTCTTCCGGCGAAAGGGGACCCCTGGCGGTACCAATCTGCATTGGTTCTCCTCTGTCTCTTTCTTTGACCGGACGGGGCCCAGGTGAGGAAGAGGGGGAATGTATGTCCGGAAGCAGAGGAACACTGCGGTTCTTTCTCCTCTTGGAATGCCATTCTGCAAGTCTAAATTCTATCTGAAGAACAGCAGAAAATAGGTCTGAAAGGGTTGGAGGACGTGGGGTGCGAGCCGACTCATCCTTAAGCTCCTCTTTCAGACGTCTGCAAAAAATCAAAAATTGTGCTTGTTCAGGCCAACCAGCCTCCGTAGCCAGTTGTTTAAAGGTAGTTATATACGATAAGAGGTCCATCTTACCCTGACGGATGTCTAACAAGTCCTCACAGGTGACAAAGGTGGTCTCAGGTCTTTGGAAGGTTTGACGAAGAAGAGAAACAAATGCATCATAATTCTGAAGGGCCTGGTAGGAGAGTGTGACCAGGGGGGTTGCCCTTGCCAAGGCATTCCCTGTCATATGTGAAATCATAAGCCTATCTTGGCCTTATCCATGGAAAAGGTGCCAGATCGGAAAGTGAAGAACACACTACATGCTTCTAGGAACTCATTCACCTTCTTGGGTGATCCATCAAACTTGCCCGATACAAGGGCCATAGGAGGGAGATCCGCAGTGTGTTGGTCTCTGGCGGTGATCAGTTGACGAAGCACTGTCTTTTCTGTCTTTAAGTTTTGTACTTCTAGGTTGAGACCCTGCACCACAGCCACCAGTTTTTGAATCTGTTCTGCTGTGGCCATGTTGAGTTTCCAGCATTGCAATGTATTAACTTCACTTTCCTCAGTTGTAGAAGACACAGTTTTGAAGTTCCCCTCTTTCTCCTCACCTGACAAGCCATGATCCGGCGAAGGAATCTTCTTTCTTCTCCTGTTGGGGGTCTCCTTTTTTTTTAGAAGGTAAGGTCTGCCACGGTATGAAGCCACTATGTCTGCTTCAAATAGCCAGACAAGGGGCCTCGATGATCCCAGAACAGCCGGGTGTATGGGGAAAAAGCCTTGAGGCACAAAAAACCCCAGTAGTTAGCAGGTTGCCGTATTCCCGTGAGGTGAGCCGTCGAGGACAATGGAATCCGTGTGGAAGGGAAAAAACAGCCCTAAAAGGGGCCGGATCTGAAAGGAGATCAAGCGCAAACAAGTAAGGGACAGACTGGATCACAAGATAATCACAAACCACAAACAGGTAAGGCAAGAAAGACAACCGGGCAGAAGCGGAATGGGAGCGATAGCCCAAAAATGGAGATAAAGAAATCTCGACGGCCGTGAGGGAAGAGAAAAGTGAAAGCGGAGACTGCCAGAAGGGCAAGAAAGCAGGTAAGAAACAAGAAGGCAAGGAAGGGGAGATGGCAGCTGAAAAATGGGAGCCAAGAGACAGGCAAAGATACGCAGAACGGGAAAAAGGGCCAAAATAGGGAAGCCGCGGCAAAGACAGACGGGCAGAGAAAAGTTGGAGCGGGATATGACCCTAACAAGGAAAGACAGAAGCAGGGCGGAGAGGAGAAAAAAGAGAAAGCAGAGAGAGGAGCGGTGCAGCACTAAGGGAAATGATCCAGGAGCGAAACAACAAACGAGGAAAGCCTAATCAGTTGCAACGCGCCGACCGCCAGTCGCTGAATGACTAAAAGGGAACCGGCCGCGGCCATGTTGAAAAAAGATTAGACCGCTCCAAAGAAAAACACTGTGGAGTGTAATGGAGTATTCAATGCAGTCGCCTCCTCCAGCGAAAAAGCACCTTCCAACTCCCAGGAAATGTGACAGCAGACTACTCAAGTCCTCATGGTTAGTTATGTTCTTAAAGCAGAATTAACAGAACTAGAGGTTCACTGCTATAGAGCTTTAAACGTGGTATAATGTTTTTACTTATTAACAGACAAAAATAGAAATAGCCTGATGATGATGAGACTTATTATTATTACCGATTTGTTCGAATCGAATTTCAAATGGGAGACAGTATATTGTCCTCACATTATGTTAAGACTATCATAGACCAAAGTCGTACTCTCAATTAATCAATGTTTTCATTTAAACTGTTCTCCACGCTATTTGTCAAAAATATAATGTGTTGTTCATGCTCATATAATTGTTTTTTTTATCCCTGATCGTTCAATTACTTGGGGCAATTTTAAGTAAAATAGTCCATTCTAGTGATTCACTGGTATGGTTCATAGCTAGAAAATGTCCTACAAGAGGAGCACTGAGTACTGCTTTACAAATACAGCTCCTATGTTCTCTAATGCGAATTTTGAATTTTCTTTCAGTTGTTCCTATGTATATCTTTCTGCAAGGACACTAGATGGCACATACCACCATATTGGTGTTACAACTGGTGAAGATTGTTTGGGTCCACTTTTTACTAAGGCCAATATATACCTCTTTGGTCCTTTTAGTCTGGGCACAATAACTACATGGGCTACAAGGGGAGTGGTCGGTGGGTTTAGGCAGACCTCAAGGTTCTGTAATACTCAGTTGTTTATCATTAGATATATACATATAGTTTCTGGTCACTAGATCCTTCAAGTTCTTGCCTTTCTTAACGGCATGTAATGGTCGATGTAGAGGTATTCTACCTCTTTCTAGGATATGGCAGTTCTTCTTGATAATGCTGTTTTTTTTGTTGGACAGATGATTAAAAGTACTTACAAATACAATATTGTCATTGTTGTCTCCTTTCTTTTTGTACTCTAAGGGCGCCTCTCTATGGTTATTAGTTGCTCTCTTGCATGCTTGTTTGACTATGGATTTTGGATATCCTCTTGTTGTTAATTTCTCACTTAGATGTTTGCCTTCTGACTAAAGAGCTAATTTCATTGAACCATTACGTTTGAGTCTCAAAAACTGTCCGAGGGGTACATTTTCCCTAATGTGTGGCACGGATGACAGCTTGAGAACATTAGTAAAGAGTTCCTATCTCTTGGCTTGTGATAGGGTTTAACGTTTAAGATCTTGTTTGTTTGATCTGCCCAAAGCGTGATATCAAAAACATTTATTTCTAAGGAACTATAGCTGGCATTGAAATCTAGGAACCGATTGTTACGCTCACCTGGTTCCCACAGGGGCGTCGATCGGACCCGGACAGCTGCGGTCTCCATCAACGTGATGCGTAGTGAAGAGATGACAGTCTGGACTGGCCCGCCTAATCCTGTCTGCTGGACATGTAGAAGTATTCTCCTGCAAGTGGAGAAAGGGATTTAGCCACTCGTGGACTTTAGTGATGGCCCCCCAACAGTTCTCGTTCTCCCCACTAATCACCTCCGATATCCCCTCTTGGTAACCTCACCTTATGTTTTTAAATGATGAGCTCTCCATCCTGCATGGCATGCAGGGGCGCGTAGATACCAGTTACCTCACTGGGTTGAAGGTACTGGAGGAGTTCCAGAGGAATATTGACTCCAGTATCTATAAAGTTCAAAGAGTTCAATATGTCCGATGTTCACTCTTGTTCCATTCCCTCGTTAGGTTGCAGCTGGGTCCAAAAGAATATTGCCTGGAGGCAGCTGATGGCGTTCAGGTAAGAGTCTGTATTACCAAACACTGTCCGGTAAAAGTTGCATGAGTTTAACTTGCTGTTTTCTCTCCCTTTATAGGTGCAGCATAGGAAGATGCGGCGAATTAAAGAATAATACCTCCGGTGGTAAAGCAGGTAAGCCTATGGTGGCAAAGAGATTGTCTTTGTCGGTTTTCTCGGCTCACCTTGTTATTCCTTTTGTTTTCCCCCAGGTGCTGGGTTTCGACGAAGAAAATGATGGAGGCAGCGCTGAGTTGAAAGATGCGGTGGACTGGTGAGTATAACGCGGCGCTGCTGCTGGCGAAGCGATGCGTGCTGAAATAATGTCCTTTCCAGGCTCGGAGATGTGCTGGGTCCGGAATCAGGTAAGGAATCAAATACTGTCCGTGATCTAACCTCTTCTCCTTTCTTTTCCTTTTGTCTAGGAGCTCCGGATTTGAGACGGGCGTGGCAGAAGACTGGATGCTGACTTGCAGACACGGTGAGCGTCACGCTGCTGGATGCAGAATAACATGAAGCATGGGCTGCTGTTCGGGTTTAAATAGCCTGCAAAGTAGTCCCAGGTAAGAAGTTCCCCAGAACAACACCTGAGTAAAAAATAGTCCCTGTAATAAAATAGTCCCATCCAGGCCTCAGGATGGCTTGGACTCATTTGCAGCATGGTCTGCATAAGGTAAGTAAAGTCTATGAGCCTGGCGCCTATGGCGCTAGGACTGATTTCTATGATGAGCCTGGCGCCTAAGGCGGCAGGACTGAATCCAAACAGCCCCCATCCGGGGCTGTTGGGGTTTTAATGAGTATCTGGATGCCTGCTCCTGCCGCTGATGGACTCGATCCGGATGCCTGGAGGTAGGCATCATGACACCGATCTTGCTTGTGAAGAAAGCCAATGAAGAAAGGTTTCAAAAGATGATACATCTCCATTCCATATTACCAGGGTGTTGTCAATATAACCTTTCCATAGTTGGATATTGAAAGTAATGGATTGGTTTCAGTATAGATTTTTTTGAACTTCCAAACATTCAACATATTAATTGGCAACTGTAGAGACTACTGCAGACCCCATAGTAGTGCCATGGATTAGTCGGAACATGTTATTGTTAAACATGAAGTAATTTTCTGATAATGCCATCTCAGTACACCAAAGAATGAAACTATTGGGAGTGGTACCAACTGTTCTTCTAGCTAATAACAATTCCTCAATTACATCCAATGTTGCTAACTGCGGAATGCAAGCATAGAGTGAGACGATGTCTAGTCCTATTAGAAGTTGAGTATCCATGTCAAAGAGATATTCTTCAATTAGATTGATTACCTCTTTAGTGTCTTGCAAAAACAAGGTAATCTCTTTCCCATAGGGTTTAAGATGAAAGTCAGGGAATTTAGAAAGTGGGTCTAGTACTGAGCCTATGCACGCTACTATGGGGGACCTTGGTGGGAAATTCATAGATTTATGTATTTTAGTTAAAACATACAATTTAGGAATATTAGGACTTATAGCTTTCAAAAATGTGCACTCGTGTTAGGAAACCCAACCATGTTCCAAATGCTTTTTCTACTTTAATTTCATTAAGAGATTGTAAAGAGATTGTAAAGATTATAAAGAGATTGTAAACGTGGAGTAGAATCCTCTTTGACTTCTTCATGAAATATAACGTCACTCAATTGGCGTTCATATTCAATTATATATGCATGGCGATCTAGCATTAATATCCCTCCACCTTTGTCGGCTCTTCGTACAACAATGGTCTTATTGACGGCCAGATCTTGAATGGCTCTTTGGTAATCTTAAAATACATGTTGAAATGCTTTTTGTCTGGCCTGTGCTTCTAAAAATTCTAGATCATACAGTACTCAAAAACCAATGATTCTGCATTGATTAGCGGTGTGTCACCGTATTAAGCATAAAGTCCTCACTCTGGCTCACAAATGTGTTTCAGATAAGGTCCCTGAATACCTTAAAAAACAAATACACAAGGCTCTATTACCAAGAAAGCTATGCTCAAGCGGTACCAACAAGCTTGTCATTCCTAGATATAAGTTGAAAAGCTTTGGAGGCGCAAGCTTCCGCGTATGTGCTTCTGTACTTTGGAATTAAATTCCTCAGAGTGTCAGCAAACTACCTTGTCTTTCTAATTTCAAAAAGGCAGTTAAAACACATCTTTTTAATTCCAAAGACTAAAGGGTCTCCCTCCTTGCCTTCCTGCTTCTTCTCCACATGAACTGCTGAACTCTCTGTTCCATTTCTTATTTGTTCTTTGTGTATACTGAGGCCTACGGACGTGGTGCGCTCGATACGAAATGTAATAATAATAATAATGTCTTGAGAGGGACTGTTATGGATCAACGTAACTTTATCATTACTAATGTTGAGACTTCAACTGGGTATGAACCCAAAGAAGCCTTGAGATATAAAGTGCTGGCTTGGCTTCACCAGAGGACTGGACCTGGGGTCATAAGGACTTTGGATTTTAAATCCCTCTGCAGGATAAAAATTGGCCATTGG
Organism: Ambystoma mexicanum; assembly: GCF_040938575.1. Lineage (NCBI taxonomy): Eukaryota > Metazoa > Chordata > Amphibia > Caudata > Ambystomatidae > Ambystoma > Ambystoma mexicanum. The sequence goes on from NC_090930.1 coordinate 731,946,338, forward strand.
TGCACTCAGAGTAACAGGGATTGTGTATTTCTCTCACATTCACTCACGCTGCATTCTATACACAGGCACCAACCCATAACATTCACACACACATAATCACATTCATACCCATTCACTCACCCATAGACCTTCTCTCACATCCACCCACACTGCATTCATCAGACGAGTACTCACCCAGAACATTCACAAATCACATTCATACCCATTAATCCACCAGTCGCTCACCCTTACAGCTTCTCTCACGTTCACTCACAATTCATTCTCCACATGAGCACCTAAAGCATTCACACACACACACATTGCGTTCCAATCACCTGACAGTCACACTCACCACCCATATGTACGTGCACCATTTACATGCATGCACCCATAAACATACATCCATACATAACATTGCATACATACACACTCACAATCACATCTAAAATGCACAAACTCACAAATACACATTTTCTTTAAAAAAAAAAATCGGTTTCTTACCTGTTCCCTGCAACGCTCTGTCTTCTCTCCAGGTCTCTGGCTCCAGACTGCATGCAGACCTGAAGCAGGAAGCAAGGACTCTGCTTCTTGCTTTCTGTATGACGCGTGCAGTGGAGCCAAAGGCAGAGCACCTCCTTCCATGCTGCCAGCTGCTGCAGTCACCCAGCCCAGCTGTCACCCTGACTCGAAGTCAAGTTGAGGGCTGGACCAGGACCCTGTGAGAAACCTGAAGGTGTCTCACCCGCTATTCCCAGGGGAACTGTCATGCAGGTGGCCAGGACATGGCCATTGCTATTGGATCCAGTTCCTGGGGGTGGACCAGTGCAGGAGGATATGGGGGTCTTCGGGAAGTGGAATTGGGACACCGAAGGGTGAGACGCTGTATCCCCTTCCTAATGACACCTTTTCCCCATCATGCCTAGTAGGATACTTAGAAACTCTACCCCACCACCCTTTTCCGACACAAACACTTTCTTACACTGTGAGCGACAGTGGACTAATACCAGAGCTATTTACCTGACATGTCCCAAAACAAAGGTCAGGCAGAGTCAGAGAGTCAGGCAATTGCCAACAACTACACACACCTAACTGCCCTTTCCCTTCCCCACTGGGATAAAAGGCAGAGCACAAGAGCACACACTGAGCAAGGCCGAATGCACGAGGAAGCAGCTATTCCAGGACGGCAGTTCAAACTGTGGAGAAAGGTGGCTAGACCTGAAAAGACATCAAGGAGGGAGTTGCCTTTGCCCTTTTCAGCCCAGACCCATGAAGCCTCTGACAAAAGAAACATAAGACCGGGAATCGCAGCTGGCGAATGGTGTGACGGATGTCAGCGGTACATGGAACCCTCCCGCACTGATAGCTAGGGCGGGGAGACACGGTTGCCATTGTGGTACTGTCCTTGACTCCAGCAGTGAAAGAAAAGCCAACGAGTCCAGCACAGCCGGTGAGTCAGAAGAACCTGATAGTGGGCCGGACTGTGTTAGACTCAAAGTTGCAGTGGCAACATTAAGATTAATAGACAGAAGTCTTTTGTGAACAAACGTGGTACCAGAGATATAGTGGTCCGGCGCCACGTGAGCGCTCATTCGAAAGTCTCTGGCTGGTACCCCTTTCCTGAACAAGGAAAGTATTGTACTGAAAGATAGTGAAACTACAAGTACTAAGAGGCCATAGAGAAGGCAGGTGGTCATATAAGGGTCAAGCCAAACCCCTTGTACAATTGAAAGTCTTTAACACGTTTTAGAAATTGTGAACTGTGGAAAGTGTGATCCCGACCGAGGGAATTGTAAAACTGGTTTTTGTACCCATCTGAGGGGAACGCCATAGGAACTGTGATATTGTAAAGCACGCACTTGCTATAGAATAACCGAGTGACTCAGCAAGACGTTATCGCTGTTCAGAAGCCTCTGTTTAAAGTGGAAAGTACCTTGAGAGGCTAACGCTGACAAGAAGGATCGGGGCCCTCTGAGGGGGATCCTAGGGCGAAGAATAGTCACCCGATGTAAAGGTTATCTGAAGAAACTGTTTGTTTTGTTGTTTTTGGCATATCGGCCCTCTGAAGCAAGAGACTTTGCATGAGAAGAGCCTTGAATGCAGAAGGCCCTGATACAGAGAAAAGGAACTGTAACCTTGTGCCGGAGACACCCGGGAGTGTGCTGTGCTCAAGAGTCCCACCTTGTCCTGTGCAAGAAATGTGGGGAAGGGAGATCTAGGCCGTAACATCCTGACTTATCATTTGGTGAACACTTCTTTCTTTTCTTCTGAAACATTACCTCTCACTATTGTAACATAGCGGTAAGGATTGGCAATAGGTTTTTTAGTATAGGCCCTTTTTATTTGACTAGACTCTACTAGGACTGTATTATTATTATTATTTGATGGTCATAGCCTGCTCCCATCTTAGATTTAGGTTTAGATTAGGTGTTTTTCTCACCCATTTTGCAGTTTAATAAACACCCTTGAACTGTGATCACTTGTGTCTGTCTTGCTTTGATACCATGCCTTCGTTATAACCCCCACGGACCTGCGGTGGTGGAGCCCTGTTACACCCCTGGCTCGATCCTCAGATCATTATTACAACTAGCACTCTGATCAACCAACCGGCTGGGTGCTAATGTATTTTTCTTTTATGAGTTCAATCCTGATTTCCCAAAACCTCAAAAAATCTGAAAAACAAAAGGACCACTTATAAATTAGGGAGTTGTACAAAGAGACCCTTTCTCCCAAGGAAATAATGAAGGAGGACACGAGTGAGGGGCGGAAAAACAGAGGACGTAGGATATTCATGTAATTAATTTGAGGGGAAAATAGGAAGCCAACCAGCGCCAGAGTTAGCAGCTATCAGCAAAGTTGGAAGGCTGGCTTCTACCAGAAGGTACAACCCATGTTCTGAACAGTGGCACCAAAAACACGCCGCTATTTTTTCGATTTGTGCTAGGTTCGCGCAGCTGCATGATGATGTTTGTGCCGCTCTTTTCAATTTGTACTAGGTTTCATGCAATGGCACGTGAAACTTCGGATGCATCTTTTTGTTTTTTGCCTCGGCATAAGAGACTTTGTGCGGCTCTTTCGATACACGGGGTTGGCGTAATGGCGAATCGGGGTGAAGCAGAATAAAGTTAGACAGATTTCACTTCCATGGCTGGCTGAACGGAAATTAACAATTTTTCCCAGCCCTAGACAGGAGAGCTCTGTACAGTGGAGGACTTCCAGCATCTTGTTTCTCTCTGACTCTCTCTCTCTTCTTCCTGTGCCCCGCACTTCTTCTTGATCAAAGAATTTTGGGTGTGATGTCACAACGGCAAAGTCCCCTTTTTTGGACTCCAGTCTTTTAAAAAGATTTCAATCGACCTTTGTTAGGAGAATTGATCTTTCCAAAGTCCTCTGGCAATGAGGTGAAGACTGAGTGTTCAAGGCGGAGGGAAGCTCTGTTCCCTAACCCTTCCCAGGGACCATATGGGGGTGAACTGCTGCTGGAACAAGACCTGCTTGTCTTACAACCGCATTAGTATGGTGAAGGACCCTTGCAGTTGTGTGTCAGCCTCTTACGGTTTGGGAACAAGAGACCAAGGACCCATCTTGTCCCTTACACCCTAGAGTGGGTCTGAAAGCAACCTGAGAAGGATTCATTGAAACTCTTTTGGGAGAGTTGCCTTTTCCAAAATCCTCTACCACTGAGGTTAGAAAGGAGCAGTGCAAGGCAGAGACGCACTCCCAGGGCACATTGGGGGTGACTCTTGCTGTGGACCAGGGTCTGCCACTCTGCACCAGAAGCTCCTGAAGCTGGGGGAACAGACCCTAAATAGACTCACCCTGTCCCCGAGCCCTTGAATTGGGCCTCACAGCACTTGGAGGACCAGATCAGTTAAGGCTCTCCATTCCAGCTCCTCCAAACCAGCCGGTCTGCCATTGAAGCAGCGCTCAATGTCATTGGCGCCAATGGATGCTGCCTGTGCTACTTTCTGGCACTCCTCTGAACCTTCGAACCAGTGCTTGTATCTTTAGCCTGCTCAATGCTGCATCGTACCCTTGCTGAGCCTGTCACTTGCTAGGCTTGAATCAAATGCTTCATGCCGGAACCCAACTGAAACTGTTAGAGCGTCACTTGTTGACTGAAACCAGGGGTTTCACTATGACTCGATCCAACTGCCCTTCGAACTGTTGCTTCACCAAACCGCACCCCAGAGCAATAGGATTACTGCTTTAATGATTCGTCACCCACCGACTTGAACATATGGAGAGTCACTCATCGACCTTTCCTGGTGGCCAAACCTCAAATAGACCCAGCTTGACCGCCAACAGATCCTAGTGAGCACCCCAACCTGCTTCGCTGAACGGCACCTTCATACTGCACAGTTCCTGCATTAATCCGGTAATCAGCCCGATCCACTCACATCACTGCTCAAAGCCAGATTAGACACTGTCAACCATCAAAATACCCAAAACAAGGTACTATTGACGTATAACTGCTCCCTTTGTCCTTGTCCATTTTGGGCCCTAAGGAAAACGGGACCCTAGTAATTAACAGTTTCGATCCAGAGCCACTCATGCATTTGATATGTTAATACAGACCCATAAGAAGGTGTTACATAAAAATATCAGACAGCTGCGAGTTTGTAATTGTGACGATTATGGAATCAAAGTGTGCAAACTCAAGTTGGAATGTAAAAATTGGCCTAGGAGCCATAAGTCCATCCAGGCGCAAAGAGATGCAGAGACCATGTTTAGTGTAATATCAGCTGGACATTCTGGGAAGTTTTGGTCCCTTTTGTAGAACCTGGGGACTCAATTGGTCTTACAAAAAACCCCATTTGTGATCAGGAATTGGTCGAGCAATTTTCCTCACTATAAAGGGCCAAGGTAAAGGTGACTACTGATATAAAGACGTTGGATACCGAATGGTCTTTGGATTTTGATCGCCATGATATTGTTGGATTGATCAAGAAATGTAAGAACTCCAAGGCCCCTGGGCCTGATGATTTAAAAACATGACCTTCAAATCCGACATGGAAGTTTGGTCGCTAATCTTATGTAAATTGTTCTCAAACATAATCCATGCCGCTCTATCCCATACTCATCGAAGGGTGTGCATATAGTGTTATTAAAAAGGGACAGAATGAATCCCATCAATTACCGACCTATTTCCTGGCTGGATGCCAGTAGTAAAATGTTCTCAGTGCTTGTCTTAAGAGATCTGAAAGCATGGGCTTGTCAATATGGCTCATGCAGGGTTTTCAAAAGGTGGGGGTACATCTTTGAATTGTCTGGTTTTGAAGTTTCTATCTGGGATAGCCAGGGCTTGCAACAGACTGATATCTTTAGTTTTTTGGATCTGTTGCAATCCTTTGAGTGTGTAAATAGACATGAGTTGTGGTGTAAAGTGAGCGATGCTGGCTGCCCAGATAACTTGCTTAACATCTTGATTGCTATTCATTCAAATACCAGAATCAGAATTATATCGGACCAAAATGGTAACTTCACAGAGTGGATGGTGACGGATCGTGGATTAAGACAAGGTTGCTTTTTGGCACCCTTTCTTTTCTTTTGTTTATTTTCCATATCCATGATAAATCTAACCCCCACAAAAAATTGAGCAGTTCCATCTACAGTACATGGCATATGCAGACAATATAATTTGTGTTCAAATGGCTATTGGTCTGCAGTGTATTGATGCTGTAACACAATTTCTGGGTGATTTGGCGCTGACAGCTAATGCAGCAAAAACAAAAGTGATGATCCTGAAACCAAACAAACAAGCTCACAATAGAAGTTACAGCTTTGGTTTCTTGTTAGATGGAGTCAAGATTGAAAGAGTTGAGGAATTCAAGTATCTGGGTATGTTATTTAGAGAACTTAAGAACAGAGACAACACACTAAAAGAGCGGATGCATATGATCACCAATATGTCTGACCAGTTCCAAGCATTGGATACATGTTTTGGGAGATTTTCCATTAAACCCATAATTCAGTTATATACGCAAAAGATTGTTCCTAGACTGCTTTACGGAGCACAATCATTAGATGACAGTGCTATGTGGGACAAAATCGAGGCCTCTCTGTGTGGAGGAAGACCTTGTAATTACTTCAGGGAACTTCGATTTGTGCCATTCGCATGAGTCGGGCTTCTCATCTTTAGCATGCTGTGTTGTGTGGAAAACTATACAGTTATATGCTAAGGTCCGGTTGCCCCCCCTCAAACTCCCTATTTCAGGCCATTTGTGAGCAAATTGATTCAAGAAGCTGCAGAGGTTTAATTGAATGGGACATTGCGTGCAGGAACAATCTTCTGAGGAATGACATTACAGTAGAGGACTTAATGTATGCACCTAATAAAATCAAGTGTAAACTTTTTGGGGCTGATTGGATTGAAACCTGTAGAAAACTATCTGGTCTCAAAGTGTTCGGTCATTTTCTGTAGGACATCAGATCCTTAGCTTGTTTGCCCGGGTATTTTATCAGACGCCCATTGCTCTATTTTAGGAAACAGTTTTTAAGATTACGTTTCAATCTGTATCTAACAAATGAATTAATTGGTGCTAGAATGTGCATGCCCCACTCTGAGAGAGGTTGTAGGCTATGCAGGGGAGAAGTGGAGACTGTGAGGCATCTCGTAATTGACTCTCGCTGTTTAACACCCCTCCGAATTCAAGTGTTTATGAACATTTGTTTATTTGTCCCCCATCTAAAACATTTGTGAAATGGGGTGTGTGTCAAACACCAGATATTGTTGGCACTATATTTTAAATTCAGAAAGAATAAGTTTGAGTATTTCAGTGATGAACTTTTTAGTAATTGCTTTTAAGAAATTACCCAGAGAAGGTTAAACATTTGAAATTAATTGATGATTTTATCTCATTTTTGCTATGTGCTGTTTGATATTTTAGAAATGTATTATTTGCTGCTATTACATTTTGTGTATTACTTCTGTTGTTTTGTGGAATTGTTTTATGAAATTTTTTTAGGAACATTTTTTGCAAAAGGTTTAACTTGTTAAAGCCATATTGCAATAAAAAGAAGTCATTTTAAGGACATTAGGTGGGCACTGGGGGGAACACAAAGCACTTCCCCCTGGGGTTGTTTTGGGCACTGCACAGTATAGTGCGCCGCTAGGGGTAATTAAGGGGGCAGGGAAGCTTCGAGAGCAGGTGACGTTTGAGGATGAGCGTTTGTCCTGGTCGCCTGCTCCCGAGCCTTTGCTGCGTGGGCCCATAGTGGTAGCGGTTAACAAGGTGAGGCAGGGTTTGGTGTAGAGATTAGCTGCTGGGGGCGGTTAGGTATAGTTTGCAGTTTAAGTGGTTTAAAAAAAAGACATATAAGAGGGTTATATAATATTGCGATATTTGGGTGTACTGTAAATGAGGACACCTCCTCTTACCTTGGGTGCGCTGTACAGGAGGGCGAAGCATCCTCTGATGGGCCCATAGGTCAGAGCTCACTCTCATGTAAGACAAGATAGCTGCACCTTGAGGAGGTTGGGGTGCAGGATTCACATACTCCAACACCAGTAAATAAGGACAACTCAATGATTCAGCCCAGAGACTGTTAAGTTCACCAAGTTTTTATTTCATGCCATTGCTGACACAGTGCACACCCAGTGTTGTGGTCAAGTTCCCTGACTCAACCACACCCGAGCTCCACTCAGAGCTCACTCTTATAGCAAAATGAGAGGAAGCATTCAGCCCCCACCTTCCTTACGCAGTCTAGGCGACCTCATAGTTAAGCATTAGCTCACTGGGCAATTAATTTTTAATTGAACTAAACCTTCAGAATGAAATATGCTCTAGCATGCATTTCTGATGTTTCTCCGGTGCTCTGCTCAGTTATGGTTGATGGATTCTTCAGATAAGGTTCTCGACCAGTCCCAATTAAATGTCTGGTTACTGCCTATTTGTCAATGTTCTGACAGCTTGCTTGCTACCCTTGAATGTTTCAACTTTAAAATTACCTCATCCTACACACTCTGCTCATTTTAGCCACATTTTTGGTTACATGCATTTTCAGTAAAAGCATTTGGCAGCGCTATTTTCTGTCTGTGTACAGAAAATCTTATTGTCCATTCTGTGCCTCGCCACCTTACCACACCATGATAAGGACATTTTTGAACTTATAAACACGATGTTCTTTGAATACTAGTATATATTAACATTATGAATACCATTTTCACATAATTATAATACCAAATTAGTCCATATGAATTTCTCTTCTTAGGTTTAAGTGGGGGGGGTTGCCCTCCACTTCATTCAGTTGTCGATTCAATATATCTTTAATTCGGGTCCTCCAGTACACTCCCCCATCTCAAAAGTTCTTTGTTTGTAAAACAACAACTTTGAACCATATCCAATGTCTATTCTCCTTAATATTTATCTAAAACATCTTAACACAATCTTATAATTTGGCACATACTAACGTATTGTTATTTAAAATGAACATGTGTATGTCATCTCCTTCCATGTAAGCCCCACTTCCTGTAATCATTTGCTTTTAAACTAACTGTATGCCTTAGACAATTTACAGCCATTGTGAGACTCGAGAGGTTTGGTCGAGCTTTGAGGTAACCCATTAGCCCATTGTCTTTTCGTATGTCATCCCTTGTCTGCAACTCCCACCCCAACGACGCATAATCTCTCCTTGATCATCTTCTCCTGTCCATGCATATCGTTTTCACTTTGTCCTTCCCTCTTTTCCACACTCTTCCGTTTTACTCGTGTTTAGTTTGGCATTAGTGGACCGTCTGCAACCTGTCGCCTTTTCATTTCCATTATGCTGTTTTCACAGTCGGTCTCCCAGGTTCTTTTGATGCTTAGACCAGAAGTCCATTGTTTTTCCTTTTCACAAGAAGTTCAATTTTTTCCCAGAGTGTCTCTCTTTCAAAAGGGTTCATTGTTCAATGAGTCCACAAGAGGGGACGTTCCAGCATGGGGACGCAGGGTTGGGGGAGTCTTTTTGCAGACACAATTCAGCGTCAGGCTTTCACTGGGTTTCTCTATGACCTCCCTCTTTCCTCTCGCGGTTCAACTTTAATTTCCCAAGGCATACAGGTCCCTCGACGTATACCTGTAATATAGAATGGAATCAGTTTATTCTGTAAAATAAACAGGTCTCTACCATTTAATACATTTCCTATCAACCCATTTCCTTAAAACCTTAATACCTTATTCCCCAGAAATTGCGTGACATTCCCTCTTATTTGACACCCCTGCCTCCTAGACAAGTTACAAAACATTTTCTTTTAAATATTTCCCTTTTGTGGGTCATTTTCACACTATAACAGAAATACCCCTCAAAATACCCCTCTGTGTCAGCTGGCTTAGAAAATGATTTTTGTTTTCAATAACACAAAATACACCTCGTCCTTCATGGGACACATTTTCCCCTTCCGGGTGCCACATGCAACCCTAAGGAGACAAAACAATTAAAGAAAAGACGTCTTCTTCTTCCCTGGTATTCTAAGCACCTCCATGGTAGATGACAGAAACGTCCTTGGGGATAGCCATCGTCTGTAGAAAGTCAAAATAGAGACAAAAGTCATTCGAACATTGGCAAGGGGTCAGGTTTTCTTCCCGATTTTAACCCCTTTTCCTCCTTTTCTGCTAACAAAAAATACTGTCTGAGTCATTCTCCCCTATTCGTTGGTGCACATAAACAACTATTTTCCAACCACTCCACGGGGAAACTTTGTTTCGGCTTGGTTCTTTGCTTTAGCTCAGCTGCACATTCTTCCAGGTTAGCAGTACATTCTTGCTGGTTAGCTGCACATACTTCCTCAGTTTAGCAGCCATTCTTCCTATTCTTTTCTTGTCGTTAGTTGGACCATGGTCGATGCTTGTGATTTGTGTTCATCCTATGGAGATAAAACAGAGGCGTTTCGCTGCACACCGTCCCTGTCTAGCTTGATCTAGCCTACCCCTGTCTTCCAAGACTATGGCACCAATTCTTACTACGTGCCTCCATTTTTATCGTTTCCATTAATATTTGCCTCTTCTAATGCTTGCATACCTCTATCATAACAATCCTTTTGACATTATGAACATGAAAATGATTACTCACCTTCAATTTTACTTCTGTTTTCTGTGGTTGTCTGAAATGGCCATGTTGTTATCTATTTTCTACTCTTTCCACACCTGTTGTACCTGTCTTGGGAAAAACAGCTAACTTTGGAGACATTGTGTCTCTTACTACCTTTTTCCTGTTACTCAGCTGGATCCTCTTACCTTTAGTGTTGATCAATTGTGTGTCCACACCCTTTTGGCGTGAACTAGTACTTACCTTTTTCTTTTTCTCCCTAATTTAAGGCCATGCAGACAATTTCTTGTGCTTCCACGCAAGAGGTCCATAGAGTTATCTGTAAAATAAATCAAAATCGTTACAGGCATTCAAAAGTTGTTTTTTATTTACCTCAATATGTTTTCTTAAAATTACTTGTGTGAGTTTCCTTTGTTTAATTGACCCAATTTTCCAGCAATGCTCCTTTCCTCGGTCTTCATGGTCTCCAATGCTTTTTATTGCCCAATGCTCCTTTATTGCTGTTGGCCAGGAAACCTCATAAGTGCTATTTGTTTTCCACTTTTGCTTTTTTTGTCCATTTTATGCTTTTGAGTGTATCCCTCATCCTTTTTTTCATTTGCCCAATTGTTCCCATTTCTCAATTTTCCTTTTATTCAATTTTTTATTCAAGATAACCACTCATTTTCATTATTTCCTGATTTATTTGTTTATTTATTCCTGTAACCAATCCTATTGCGCTTCCTCGCCTCTTCTCTGACCCTACCTTCTTCCTTTTCCCTTTATTTCTACGTTCATCTGTCCTTTGAACTTCCTCATCCCTTCTTTCACATACCCTTTGCTTTTCTTCTAACCTTTGCGGTTTCTGTCTGTCTCGTTCATAGGCTGCTCTCTGGTTTGCGATCGAGCTGCTTTTCTTGCTCTTCGCGATGTAGCTGTTCCTGCCTTAGCCCATCTTTCCTTTTTATCCTTTCGTCCCTTAACTCCTTTTGTTTCTTCTTTCTCTGTGCCTCATCTAACGTCTCTCAGTCTCATATCATCACCTCCTTTACCATCGAGTTTCAACAACATCTATCCTCCCATCCATTCGTCCTTTGTGAATGCTATCTCATTAGTTCTGTCTTTATTTCCTTTCCAATTCTTTCCCTCTCTCTCGTTATCGAGAGGTGCACTAAGCTGTGCCTGATCCTCCCCTTCATCATTGCGTCTCTCCTTGTCCCTCGGGACTGTGGAGGTGGGATTTTTGTCTTTTATTCTTCCCTTGATTTTTTCTACTGTATGTAGGCGACTTGTAAGCGGGGTTGCTATACCCTGTGGCTGCTTAGCTCTCTTAATGGGTAGAGTCCCTCAGGCTTACTTCCCTCGGTTCCTGTTTTAGGCGAGGCAGTTGTCGTGGTAGGCGTCTCACCCCACCCCCAGTGTATATTTTTTGCAATCAAGCTGCTGGAGGCTCTTCCTCCTTCCCTTGTTCTTATATTTTTCAATTCTGAGAACAGCACAGCGTTTTCTAACTTTTTGCTTGTATATGCGGCATGCAAGTAAGTTGCCATGTGTTGTAAAATGGCTTTAGATGAAGACTCAATTTGTGGCCGCGGTATAAACATCTTGTGGGCGGTACCTTTAACCCACTCCTCCAATTGGAGTAATGATTTTCCAGACTTAACTCTGTTTCTAACGATATCCTTATGTGAGTCCAACACTCCCATTACTATGAGCGAGCATCAAATACTGCAAGCTCCAATCCAATCTCTTCAAGCCAAATTATTTATACCACCAATTCACTCAAGAGCATCAATCCGTGTGCGATTCCCTCTCAACTATAGAATCGCGTAAAACCCTTACTCGATTTCAAACAACAAGGAGACAAAATTCCTTCCATGCGACGTACAACAGGACATGTATAACAGACACTTGACAAACTAGACTAACACCAGCTGGCCACACATATACCTGCCTTCTAATCATTACCCCGACATGGGGTCTAAACTAACCCCTTTGATGCCGTCTTTAAACGTCACCGTACCCGAATTGTCCCCCATTATGTGGGCTCTGAGTTCACGTTTCCTCTGACCGCTGTATTAAAGCACAAGAACAAGGCGAATCCACTTACTTTTTCTCTCAGGTGCCCTCCCAGTAACCTTATGTTTTTCTCTCGGGTGCCCCCCCCCCCCCCGGTAACCTTACGTTTTTCTCTCGGGTGCGCCCCCCGGTAACCTTACATTTTTCTGTCGGGTGCCCCCCCCGGAAACCAGCCGTTTGAACCACTACTGTCCTTCATGATTCTTATTTCATTCTGCTTGCTCCTTAATCATCTGCTATATTTCCCTATTTTATGGCTGCCTTTATTTTCCTGGAGGTCATCTGTTTCTACTTCATGTCTGCAAATGTTCATAATTCGTGGCCTGCCCCCGAATTTCTAAAATCCTTCCTCTCTTTTTTGTCGTAATTTCTTCACCAGGTCATACAGCTAGCTGTACTTTACCATGCTGCCTTGATAATGAAATCTTTTAGTTTTCACTCACACATTCTCATTGACCTTCTGCCGCTTTCATGCCTCAAAATCGTGCTTGTTCTCGAAATGGGACATGTCCTATATAAAACATGCTTTCCTTGGCAATCTAAACGCTATCATCATGCTTTTACGTATTGTCATTCAAACCTTTCTTCATTCATCTAAATCCTATAATACCTGAATCACAACTGCTCGACTCAAATCACAAAAGGGTTTTCCCTATTTAATAAAATGTCATCCACTCTGGCCGTCGAGGCCTCAAAATTATAAAATACCACCCCTGGTATGACTCCATGCAAACTGTCCTACCACTCACGGTGGAGCTCCTGGAAAAAGCTTTTAGGAGCACCCCAAAACCCCCCTTTACTACATTTGTGCTATCCTCAAAATTCCCCAAAAGCAGGTCACAGATGACCCAGTAACCTCCTTCAGTTTCAGGGGGCATTCTACGTCAAAAATGATAGAACACATGAACGGCAATGGACATTCAGCAACAGGGCAATGCCTGCTCCTGCCCGCATGTTGATTTAAAACCCCATGTAAAATCACTTGCTTCCCATCTCATGAAGTTTATCACTACCTCTTTTAACTCTAACACTATTTCTGTAGCTGTAAAATAACCTTTGTTCATGTCATGCCAGGTTACATGCTACACTCTGTTTTGTTGCACTTATCGTTTGAGTGTCATTGCAGGGACGTCATTTGGGGGTCACCAGGGGTCGCTTGTTGCCCCCGCGGTCTCCCTTGCTACCCTAAAATAAAAGATGTTTAAAACTTTTCCTACAGTGATGTCATCAGAGGTCAAGGGTCATGAGATGTCACTTCCGCTACCTCTATCATTTTGGTGGAGTGATGTCCCTGTGTCATTACTTCCTTTTCACTACCACATATGCTAATGCCACAGGCCCTTTTCCTTTCCCCGTTATACTTACAAAACCTGCTCATTCATTTCTCGTGCCATTATCAGTGTTAAATTGTATTTCTACACTGCCACCCTTGCAGGCATCTTATCAAAATCCTCACAGGCTCTAGAAGTGCGGAGTGCTGCAGTGTGCAACTCTCAGAATTCTTTGAAAGAATACACATGACTTTGCGCCAGACAAGCTGCTCACTGGCTACCCATGGAGGAAAGGCTAATTTTTAAAATCACGAATGTATGTCTCACACAGAGCCAGTGTATTTAACTGATGCTGTTACTAGGGTCAGTTCAGCCCAGTGGCGGCTGGTGACTTTGAAAGTTGGTGGGGTGTACATATCTTGGTGGGAATTTGGGAACGAGCTAGGCCGGCTCACACCAACCAGTGTGCCGGTGGCTTCTCCCCCTGCAAGACATTTTGGAAAAAATGGCTTCCAAAATGTGCATTTACTGTCAAACCCACAGAAATATGACATCACAAATCCTGTCCTAATTAAAATAGCCTGGAATACACTGAAATGTCGGCAATGGTTTTTTCCAGCTCAAGGACATCTGAACTGGAACAATGTGAAGGCATTAACAAATAATGCATGTGAATACATTTTTCTAAAATGAAGCACCTATCAACACCACCAAAGGCAGTTCACAAAAATGGGAACACTGTGCCTCTGCCATATAACGCACGTACACAATAGACTTAACTAAAAGTCCACATATCAGAAATACAAAGCAATATCTGAGCCAAGGTGTCACCAAACAAAGGGGAAAGCCACGTGTCCAAAAAGCACACCATTGAGTAACATGTATGAGGCTGGTGGCATTCACAGATATGCACAGCCACAGATTTTGCCCTTTGAAGGATCTCTACCAGCCCAGAAAGGGGTTGAGAGCGAGGAGACAGCTAAATGAGACTATAACCTTCATTATCTAGCTCTTTCAGAGCCACACATGCCATAGAAAGCAACATTCACACTCTGACTGCCATATTCCATCTGCCTAAATTGCTGGGAGTCCTGCATGTATGTGCCACTGGGACTGCTGGCGCAATGACCCGGCCAATATCTTCTGTGATGCTCGGCCAGGGCCAGGTTGCCTACCTGCACCAGGCTGCTTGCCACCCCACAACACAAAGGAATAGAAATGAAGCTAAGACCTATTTCATTGTCATCACTGGCTCCCCTATTGGGTGCGCAGGATGGTCATAGATAGCCTTGAATTTCCCCTCCTCATGCAAGGAATAAAATCCCAATTTAACAAGCCCGATAGGCGCGCTCACTCTGCAACCTTAGTGTTAATATTCACTACTGCTACTAGCATTCTGTTTCCATAAAGCACTTAACAATATATAAACTGAGAAGCTTTTCCGGCATGCAATACGAGAGGCAAGCACTTCTTAAATCCTGAGATTCCCCCCAGTGCTCATGCTCATGGACTCCTTGTCATCAGCTGCTGTTCCCATTAACCAAAGGAGCTAATGCCACAGGGCTAAGCTCTACCGTCTTGTCCCTGAACCATGGAATGCCTTCTCTAGCACACTTAGAGCGGAGCCATCCCTCCTCATTTCCCGCAAAACTCTGAACCCTACTTTGGTTACCTACCTCTATCAGTTCCCCCAAAGGTGTCTGTACTCATCCCCCTTTTGCTAAATTAACCACTAAACTGTGTTTTACTTAATCTATACTCTATCCAGTGTGAGCTTAACATGCAGCTCATTCATAGAAATTACAATATATATCTATTTGTCCTATAACTACAGGCGATGTTTCGTCACGCAGCCCCTAGTGCATGCCGTTTTATTGTAATCTGCAAGCCCCTTCCTTGTAGTAGCACCACGATGCCTACGGACTTCTGTGTGCTCCATGTCACTAGGAATCGCTCATTCATTGCCAGACGACAGTAGGCCCCAGAGACGTTTTTATTGGAGGGCAAATGGGGCACCTGCCCAGGGCCCCCCAAAATTCTGCCTGGTCTGAAGTAAGATTCCATTTTGCATCAGGCTTAAATAGCACATGCCAGGAAAATTTGATTGCATGCTGCTGAGGCTCTAAACCCCTTGCTTGTCTGTTTCGACAGGAACATTCTGCCTTGATCAATTAAACATGTAATGCCTTTCACTTTTATTGTGGAATACATAGTTTGGGTAGCACAATCTCTGCAGCGTTATTTCCCTTCTGTGGGAGTGTTGCTGGTCGCGTGCAATAGCCAAAGTTGAAATCCATATTCATCCACGTTGGTTCAGAAGTTGGCTCAGTGTTTAAGCACTCATTGCAGAGATATGTGTTCATATGAAAGATCAGAAGGGCACATCCCAGTAAGGCTAGCCAAACCGTCTCTAATTTGGAAGTTCATAGACATAAATACATATTTACTTGGTTTTGCAGCACAAGCGGTGCAATTAACAGCACTGTTCCTGTACCAGATAGGGGTTGAAATTAGTTTGCTCAGCTGGGGCATTCTTAAAACCTAAGCAATCCCTTAAATGATGTGCATAGAATATCTGTCCAAGCTGCAACCAAGTATGCAAATTGGAGACTGTGCAGTCAAAGTGTTCATGCTTGTATCCTGGCTATGCCAGCAGACGGCACAGTGATCCTAGCCAAATCATATAGGATCCCTTGCATTACTGTGCTGTGTTCTGTGAGCTTTTACCTACTTGCAAGCTGGTAATCCCCTTGATAATGGAGAAACTGACGCTAAAATCATTCCCACGTTGTGTAACCCCCTTCTGTAATATTTTGGTTTAAAATTGGCAGGTTTGGAAATGCGGTTTGCGTACTTTGCAAGTCAGTTTTATAAAATCTGATAATTTTAGTACATGTTAAGAGCTGAAAGAGGAAGTGCTCAAATGCAGGAATTGCAATATTGGCACAAATCCCAGCTTTTACCCCCTAAACACTGTGTGATCTTGGGCATCTCATTTACTCTTTTATTGCCTAACATTTCTGACTTGCCAGCCCCTAAACCTTTCAAAATCGTCAGCCCTTCAGGGTGCTTTTACTTCTCAGGGTATGTTCTTCATAAAAGCATCACCCATAGTTTCACTGACTATAGGGTTGCTTGCTTTATGATAGTGAGCATTGATATATTGCACACTACAGGCACTAGTTCCCTTGATCTCTAATGGTAACACAATTTGAAAACCATGTCCCACTCCTACTCTCAGTCTGCCTGGATAGAGGCACCCTTCTGGCAGCTTCTAATCTGCCTTCACTATCTATGTTATGCTATGTGCAGCTTTCTCCTTCTTTACAGTCTATTCTATCCCTGCTTGAGCACTTACATGATCCGAGGCAGATAATGTGAGTTCTCTGCCTATTCTGGATTTACATGTATCTTTTCACATACAGTCCTACATTAATACTGCAGGCTGCATATTTTCCCGGATGCTGTTTGATAAAAATGTCTTGTTTCTATACTAGAAGAGAAGTTACCTCTTCGTATATAGCTAATGTTGACCGTCAAATGTTTACTTCTTTATCATTCTGCTTGAAGCAGGAATGGACAGGGTAGGGGATTTAAAAGGGCGTAACCATGCTTATCTTGAATGTTACAAGGCAGCATAAGTATGTATCACAGAGAATAAGGCCTCTAGGCACTACTGAATATTCCCATACAGATGCCTCTCATAAGACATGAGAGAAGCGCACAGGTTATCAGTAAAATAATGCATTTTTTGTTAACCTCATTGGCAGCACGCAAAATATGTCTTTTTGTCCGCGCTTTTTCATCCTTATCGGAATGAATCACTCATGTTAGTCCTCCAGACCCTCCAGGTCAGACCAATAATATACACCTATCCTTAAAACTCCACAACCGGGGGCCTAGCTTTAGTCATCTGGCTCCTAAAAGCTGGAATGTCCGCCCACCCGTACTGAAATGAAAGAATCTTGCAGTGCTTCCTCAACAGGCTGGACGCATTAATATGCAATCAAGCCCCTTTCCTAATTTCCTCATGATAAACAGCTAGGCTGGTTCTAGAAATGCCAGTCATGTGCTAATTCTTCTCTTGTTCAATGTATTCTTGCGTTAGTACCATAGCATCCTCTGCACTTGCCAAAGATGCCACTGGGCTAATGTGCCTTCAAGTTTAAATGACTACCACTGTAAAGGTGCCTATTAGACTCATACCACAGCTGACATATTTTCTAAACTCAAGTGCCAGTTAACTTTTTTAGTCAATACCCGGACAATTCCTGGGGCTGTCCTGCCGTGAAATACATTCATTCTGCATGTAATGCACTCTATTTTCAAAAATAAATGCAATGTATAAGACACATTCACTCAAGCATTTTCCAGATCACTGAAATAACCTCACAATTACATTGGCTGTTAGCCTGTCTCCTTACCACACTCGCTTGGGTGCGATAAAATACAGCTTTGCAAGACAGGATCATCTGCCACGCAGTGCTTTTCTCAAAAGACTGTCTTTTCACATTCCTTTCTTGATAAATCACTGTGTTCACTTTCGTGGGCTATAATGCAAGCATATTTCTCTCTTCATCCTCTGACACATTAGCTTTCAACTGTGTGTTTTTCCAGCCAACTGCTCTGATGCTAAAACATTAAAAAAAAACATTATCTTCGATCACTACTTGCAACCTCATACAGACATTCTAATCAAAGCCGGGTTATAATCCATACTTCAGATCAACATCTTTTGAATTTAGGTGCACATGTACCATAGATTACATTTCACTAAGATCTGTTTTTGCATTAAGAGTCTTTCAATCATTTCTTATATTTTACACACTTCACAGGCTCACAGTTCCTAGTTCTGACCGGACCTCCCCTGCACTTCACAGTTAAAAACATGACCACATGGTGCATTCCTTTCTCTCAGCGTTCGCTTAACGCACAAGAACAGTACTTCTATAAATCACTATACTCAGCCATTTTAGTGTGAAAATCTATTGTTCTTAGCATGATTTATCAGTTATCTTGCCTGCTACGAGGAAATTACAAATTTAACTCCACAGTTGCAGGTTCGAATTTTTTGTGTTTGCTTAAAGTGCACCAGCTTTTTTACACTTATCTTGGGACTGTTTAACTCTTTTTGGGGTAAAATCACCACGAATTTGTGTGCCTTAAATCATAATATCTGATCGCCTATCATAATGTAATTTTTTCGAAATTTCAAAACCTTGGCTTGACGCCAATTTTTTATTTAGCTTAAAATATCCTTTTTATACTAATTCCAATGTTTTTACAGCGCACACAGACAGTTATGCCATAAAATAAATCACATAAACAGCGTAACATACAACAATTAGACACACAACATAACATGACGTGACAAAGTTCAGACACAATCTAGTCGGCTGCATGGGAGCCCCTCATGAATATTTTACTCTTGTTATTGATTGTTAAATGCAGTTAATGTTTTTGGTTTGTTCCCAAATTTGGACTGCCATTATTCTTTTTCCCCGTGTCCCTGTCTCTATCGGCTAGGGCAGTTGCAGTCTGCCCCATTCCTAAATCATAGCAATTTTTTGTTTTTCACTCACCTCTCTCACTGTTCTCCCGACCCTCGCAATCTATGCCTTCTTCAGGTTTTCGCCTGGTCAGCTGCCCGTAGGAATGGGAATGGAGATGTTTATAAATACGGGTCCCTTCAGGCCCCAACTGCAGTCTCAATTACACTACCATTGTCTACAGGGAGCTTCAGAGTCTACTCAGCCCGAAATGGAAAAGGACTTGTGATATTGCTGAAGACCTAGAGTTACTTTGTGTCAACGGCCATTAGGTGTCTTATAATTATATAATCAATAATCAATGGCCGAAACCATCCTCTGCTACCAAGTGTACAGGAGGGCGAAGCGTCCTCTGACGGGCCCATAGGTCAGAGCTCACCCTCATATACCTGTAAGACAAGATAGCGGCACCTTGAGGAGGTTGGGGTGCAGGACTCACATACTCCAACACCAGTAAATAAGGACAACTCAGTGATTCAGCCCAGAGACTGTTAAATTCACCAAGTTTTTATTTCATGCCATTGCTGACACAGTGCACACCCAGTGTCGTGGTCAAGTTCCCTGACTCAACCACACCCGAGCTCCACTCAGAGCTCACTCTTATAGCAAAATGAGAGGGCGCATTCAGCTCCCACCTTCCTTACACAGTCTAAGCGACCTCATAGTTAAGCATTAGCTCACTGGGCAATTCATTTTTAATTGAACTAAACCTTCAGAATGAAATATGCTCTAGCATGCATTTCTGATGTTTCTCCGGGGCTCTGCTCAGTTATAGTTGATGCAGCTGGATTCTTCAGATAAGGTTCTCGACCAGGCCCAATTAAATGTCTGGTTATTGCCTATTCGTCAACGTTCTGGCAGCTTGCTTGCTACCCTTGAATGTTTCAACTTTAAAATTACCTCATCCTACACACTCTGCTCATTTTAGCCACATTTTTGGTTACATGCATTTTCAGTAAAAGCATTTGGCAGCGCTATTTTCTGTCTGTGTACAGAAAATCTTATTGTCCATTCTGTGCCTCGCCACCTTACCACACCATGATAAGGACATTTTTGAACTTATAAACACGATGTTCTTTGAATACTAGTATATATTAACATTATGAATACCATTTTCACATAATTATAATACCAAATTAGTCCATATGAATTTCTCTGCTTAGGTTTAAGTGGGGAGGGGGAGCTGCCCTCCACTTCATTCAGTTGTTGATTCAATATATCTTTAATTCGGGTCCTACAGTACAGCGCTGCTGCGTTCCCATTGGGTTTTCTCCTTGGGGCACGGGGGTTTTTCAGGAAGGGTTGTCGGTCACAGTGCGGCATGGCTGTGGGGCTCGGAGGTTGACTGCACCCCCTTTTTCATGGGTGAGCAGGGACCAAGTTTGGCCGCAGGGGTTAGCAGGTGCCCGTTGGGCTGGGCAGGCTTTTAGTGTTTCGGGCTGCGCATTCGAAGCACGGTGACACTGCTTCGCTGACATGGGGAGTGTCAGCTTTGGCTTAAACATTTGTGGTGCAGTGTTACGGTAGGCCTTGCAGGAGGTGCGGTGCTGCAGAGGCGTTTAGTACACGCCCTTTCGTTTAAGAGGAGGGCAGCAGCACGGTTGCACCTGAGTGCTGCCAGGTGGCAGTTCAGCACACTTGAGATTAGCTCCTGGGTGTTGGGAAGGGAGCAGCGTTAGCGGCTGCTGCTTCTTCTATGACTGGGAAGTAGATTCAAAGGGCATTTGTAGATTCTGTCAGGTAAGGGGGGCCACATAAAAAAGAAATAATAATAATTAATAAATAAAACTACATAAGAAATAATTCGAATTTATATAAACAAATAGAAGGGAAGATACATTAAATAGGCTTAGTAATTAAAGGACAGTCAGTTGCTGTTATTTCTACACCAGGCGTTTGGCTTCATTTATTTAGGGCCAATTTTAGGGTTGCAGTTGGCACGGGGTATTTTGCCTGGCTTCCAATAAGAGGTTTGTTTTCCCCTGGTTGGGCAGTGCACTAGGGGTTTAGGTGGCTCGGGGGCTTTACAGTGAATACTGGTTCGGCAGGGCGGTGCACAAGTTGGAGCAGCGCTTCTGCAGCAGGATGGTGGGTCAGGGAGCAGATAGGAAGGGGTTGCTTGATGCCAAAGCATTGAGGGAGGCCCTAGCAATTATCAGCAGGGTGTCTAAGGCCCAGCTTGAAGGAGTGGTGGAGGAGGTTGTGGGGGAGAAACAGGATGATGGGGGGATGCCACAGCAGAGAGCCCTTGCAGCAGTGGTGGCCTGCACCCCTGCAGCGGGGAGTAGGGAATCTTGGGATAGCTGGACTAGGAAGAGTAGGAGGGAGATGCCCAGGAGAGTGTCAAAAGGGGTTGGTGAGGTAGGAGAGGGGTCCGGTAGGGGTTTGGGGGACAAAGACCCAGTGGAAGAAATGGACAATAGGAGGTTGCAGAAAGGTGCAGGGCGGGTGGGGGGAGGAGGAGGGTGCTGTTGTGCAGAGAGGAGCGGCGGTGCAGAGGGGTAAAGGGGGGAAATACCTGCAGAAGAGTGCAGGTGGGAGGAGGAGAGAGCGGTCCCCTTCGATTAGTGAGGAAAGGGAGAGGCACGGAACTGCCTCCCCGGCTAGGGGATTTCGGGTGGAGGGCATAGTACGGCCCCCGCTGTGCCAGAGGTTGAGTGGGGAGAGGGTTTAAGAACTGCCCCTCTGCAAGATTTGCGAGGACAGACTAGAGGGTGCAGTACGGCCCCTGGCACGGAGGACCGAAGGGTGGAGGAGAGGACACCTTGCCCGAGAGAAGAGGACCAGGAAGGGGTTTCCACGGCTCTGCAGAGAAGACATCAAAGGAGTGGTGGGGTGGATGCCCTCGGCTCACAAGAGGAGGATCTGCCCGGCCCAAGCATGTGCTCACAACAGGCATGATGAAGGGGTGGAAGAATAGGTGGGGAGTGGGAGGATGAAGGGTACAGTGTTGTATGGAGGGGGGATAGGGTGAGAAAGGGTTTAAGGTGGGAAGGGGAAAGCCAGGAGCAAGAGGGCTGGGGGGCAAGGGTCGGGGGGAAATGGGATGGGTGAGACTGTTGACATGTTTTGTCCCCGCAGCAGGAGCCCAGTAAGGAAGGAGATGAGGAGCGTTGGAGTGGAGGCCAGGCTGCAGACAGGTGATGGCAGGGCAGAAAGAGGTGAGCGGGAAGGGGAATGGTCAGCAACATGGCATAGAGGGGACAGGAGGTTGGGGGCAAGAAGGGAAGGGGCAGGGGTGCAAGGGGCGAGGAGAGAGATTGGCTTTCAGGGTATGGAGAAGAAGGTTTCTTCGTGGAGGTGCAAACAGACAGGGTGATTGAGCCCTTGGCGCCTGAGGTACAGGTGCCAAAAGAGAAGGATGCTGAGGGAAAGGTAAAGGAGAAGAAATTGCCATACATGGGCATTACGAAACCGTTGGGAGCACATTTGACGACATCAACAAAAGATAAGATATGGGCAGCGGAATTTGTGGACATGTTCAAGCTGCTACATAGGGAGGTGAGAGCCAAGGAGGGTTCTAAGGAGGACGAGAGGGAGGTCGCCTCACATCCAAAGGTGCCGGTGACGATTGAGAATTGGACATAGGATTTTATTATATAGACGAAATTCCCAGAGAGACGTGTGGCACTGTTGAAGTACATGGATGTGATTAGAAAGGCATTCACAAGTTTTCGGGGTTTCGCATGGGTGCGTTATGATGAGAGATTCAGAGCAAGGATAGCAGAGGACAGCCAGGCTGTTTGGGGTGAGATAGACATGGACCTCTGGCTGCAGTGGATGGCGCCGACGAGGCCAGCTCCGACGTTACACACAGCGAGTGGTTTGCCTGTGTCTTTCTGGCCCTTTCTTGGTTGCCCCGCTCATGAGCGGTAGAGAGGGGATGAGGCAGAGGTCAGCCCTCAGCGGCATGCTGGGCCTTTAACAAAGTCGGCTGCACAAGGACGGTATGTAGGTTTAGACACAAATGCAGCAGGTGTGCCGGGAGGCACCCGATCACTCAGTGTTTCCAGCAGGTGGACAGCGGGAGAGGGCGAGGAGCAGGTTGGGGGATTGTGGGGAAAGGCTTTTACTCCAGTTAAGGTGGAGGTGCTGGAGAAGTGGCTTGAATTTTACCCGGACAGGGAGGGGGCGGAGATCTTGGGAGATGGTTTCCTTTATGGTTTTAGGTTGGGTTATCAGGGTCCAAGGGTGCGTCGTTGGGCAGAGTATTTGAAGTCAGCCAGGGAAAATGTCGTAATGGTAAGAGAGAAATTGGGCAAGGAGATAGCAGCAGGTAGGGTGGTAGGGCCATTTGCTAATTTGACGGGGGATTTAGGGGTATCCCCTCTGGGTGTCGTGCCCAAGAAGGTTCAGGGGGAATTCTGGTAATACACCATTTGTCATGGCCAGAGGGCATGTCGGTAAACCATTTCATTGCCCCAGAGGATTGTGGGGTCTCATATGCGAGTGTGGATCAGGCGGTGGGTTTAGTGAGGGAGGGGAGGCATGGGGCCTTCATGGCCAAGTGTGACATTAAGGCGGCTTTCAGGTTGATGCCAGTGCACCCGGAGGATTTCTGGCTGCTGGGAATGCAATTTGAGGACAACATTTACATAGACAAGGCCTTGCCTAGGGGTTGCTCAATTTCTTGCGCCTTGTTTGAGGGTTTCAGTTCATTTTTGCAGTGGGTTTTCTCATATAGTTCGGGTTCAGAAAGGGTATTGTATTACTTAGATGATTTTCTGTACATTAGTGTACTGGGCAAAGAAAGGGAGTGCAGGGAGATGCTAGGGATGTTTCAGGATCTGATGCGGGAGCTGGGGTGCCATTGGCAGAGGATAAAATGGTGGCACTGGCAGTGATGTTGACCTTTATAGGGATCGAATTGGATTCGGTGGCCATGACATCACGCTTGCCGCACAACAAGGTGAGCAGGCTGGTAGGTTTGCTGGAAAAGGCGGAACGTGTTCATAAGATGACATTAGTGGAAATGCAGAGGCTAGCAGGGCATTTGAATTTTGCATGCAGTGTGGTAGGCCCAGGGCGTACTTTTTGCAGGAATATGACATGGTCTATCGCAGGAGCAAAGTGCCCACATCATCGGGTAAGGGTGTCAGGGGTGGTTCGGGAAGACTGTAGGATTTGGTTGCGTTTTCTGGAGAGTTTTAACGGGGTGTCCACGTGCCTCCAGGGGGATCCTTTGTTATGGGAAGTGCAGATATTTTCAGATGCAGCAGTTGGCGGGAGATTTGGAATGTTTTGGGGGGTAAGAAAAGTGGCCATCGCGATGGCTGGAAGAAGGGGGAAGCATAGCATATCTTGAATTTTTTCCTTTGGTGGTTGCAATGGAATTGTGGGGAAAGGCATTTGCAGAACAAGGAAAATGAACTAAAATATTGACAATGAATCTGTGGTTCATGTAGTGAACAGGCAGTCGGCAAGGGACCAGAGGGTGGCAAGGTTACTGAGGGAATTTGTGCTGCGCTGTATGGAATTGAATGTGGTGTTTAAGGCAGCACACATGCCGGGGAAGGATAATGGCATCGCTGATGCATTATCTCCTTTTCAATGGCAGAGATTCCGTGGAGCAGAGCAGAGGGGACAGCGGATCCCGGAAGAGCTGTGGAAGATAGGAAATTGAGAGCGCTGTCTTTAGTAGAGGGTTTGCTGGCCCCGGCATCCAGAACAGCATACAGGAGGGCATGGGCGGAATTTATAAAAGGGGGTGCGCGTAGCTGGAAGGGCAGGGAGGATGCCAAAGAGCCTAGAAGGGATGATGTGGTCAATTTTCTATTAGGGTGCATGGACAAAGGATGGTCGAAAACGACAATAGTGGGGAAGATGGCGGGCATTGCTTTTTATGGGAACTGGTTTTGGGGCTTTCAGCCCAACGGTGGGGAAATGGCGAGCAGGATGTTAGAGGGCTTGGCGAGGGAGAATAGGAGGGAGAAGGACAGCGGGAGGCCTATCTCAGTGGCTCTGTTGGCCAGATTATGCCGGGCTCTAGACAGGGTTTGCTGGTTGGCTTGGGACAGGGTCATGTTTTCAGCATGTTTTACTTGGTTGGTTTTTGGGGTGTTCAGGGTGTCTGAGCGGGTAGGGGGGAAGGAGGGAAAGGTGGCATGCATTGGGAGGATGTTTATTTCCCGGGAGAGGGGGTGGATATTATGATTAGGAGGTCAAAGATGGATCAAAAGGGGAGGGGATGTCGCGTGTTTGCTGGAGTGGGGTAGCAAGGAGCTGTGCCCGGTTAGGTCAGGTTTGGCCTGGAAGGAGTTATTTGGGGTGAGATCAGGGTTCGTTTTTAAGCATGAGGATGGGGCGTAAGTGTCGGCGGCTCAAGTGTTGGGTGTGTTGAGAAAGGCTTTGGGGGTAGTGGGGGAAAGTGCAGAGGAGTTTGGAACTCATTCATTCAGGATGGGGGTGGCATCTGAAGGTAGCTGGTTGGAGTTATCGGAGGATAAGGTTAAAAGCTTGGGCCGGTGGAGGCCAGGGAAATACAAAGGGTTTATTAGGGACCTGGGGAAAGGAGATGTCTGAGAGGGGAATAATGGGGGGCAAAGGGGAGTGCCGAGGGGGGGTTCTGGGAGGTTGGAGACTGGAAAGTGACAATGTAATTTCTTTTGCAGATGAGACTCAGAGGACAGGCGAGATGCCGCAGATTTGGATTGTTGGTCATTCAATTGTGAAATGGGCGGGGAAGGAGGTGGCGAAAAGGATTTTTGGTACCCAATTGGGGTGTAGTTACAATGTGGCGCTTGTGAGATGGTCGGGTTTAGGGGGGCTTCAATTGGATCAGCTGCTGCCCATGTTGGCAGGGCTGAAGGAGTGTTATGGGGTCCTGGAAGGGCTGATATTACATGCGGGAGAGAATGATCTTGTCAGAGACGCAGGTGTGGCTGTGTTGAGAAAAATGAAGAGGGACTTGGCATGGATCTGGGAGATATGGCCAAAGGTAAGTTTGGTATGGTCTAAGCTGCTGTCAAGAAGGGTATGGAGGGCCGCATAAGTGAGGGAGCAGTAGAGCGGACTAGGAAGATAATTAATAGGGAGATGATGAAATTTCGCAGTTTGTCAGCGTTGCAGGTTCTAGTGCACAGAGAGATAGTGTATGAGGATTTTCCGGTTTTCCGGGAGGATGGTGTTCATCTGTCAGTTTATGGGAACAGTTACTATCTTTTGGATAGGCAGGTGCAAGTGCAGGAAATGTTAAAGAGTTGTGGTTAGAAGGTAGAATGGCAGAGGTGGGGCAGAAAGAACACCTCAGGGAGGGTTTTTCTGATGCCGGGGACATGGCCCTTTGGATGAGGAGGGGAAGCACAATGGGGGAATAGCGTGGGAAAGGATGGGGGTGGTGAACAGGTAATGAAGTTGGAGGGGCATGGTAAGGAGACCGTAGGGAGCAAGGGATAGGTAGGGAGGAATTTAAACTGACTTATTTATTTAATTGTTGGGGGAATTGGAAATGTTTAATTATTAATTTGTTTGGAAAATAGTTAAAAACAGATATGTTAGTCTGTAAGGCCAGGGGCCAGGTTAGCATTTATTTGTGAGCTTTGGCCTGTCACATTAAAGCGACCTTTTCCACTACAAGTGAGTCTGGGTGTTTTGTGCAGTAAGCCCAAATGGGGGTCCGGGGGGAACGCAAAGGGTTTCCCCCGGGGTTGTTTTGGGCGCTGCACAGGCGGTGTGCCACTGGGGTACTTAAGGGGGCAGGGAAAGTTTGAGAGCAGGCAACGGTTGGGGACAAGCATTTCTCCCTGCCCTCCCACCCCCTTATTTAGGGCCTTTAAGGGTGTGAATTTTTGGAGTGTAAGGTTTTTCATTGGGAATGTTCGTTTTTTTCCCCCCACAGCGGGTTCTTTCTGGGTCTGGGTAGAAGGTTATAAGGGCCTGGGGGGCTGGTAGTTTTCGTGTGACAGGTTGGGGCATTAGTTGGGGAAGTTATGTTGTAAGGTTTTGTTGCTGATGTGACAGATCAGCCTGGTCGCGAGGTCTTAGGAAGGAGGGGTTTGGTGTAGAGGGGAGTTGAAGGGTTATGAAGTTGTTTGATGCCAGGTGCATGGCCCATTTGGATGAGGGGGGAGGGAAGCCCAATGGGGAAATAGTGCGGCAAAGGATGGGGGTGGTGCTGTTTGGCACAAATGGGCTACCCTGGGGGTGCATAGAGGGGGAACAGGTAATAAAGTTGGAGGGGCATGGCCCTGGGGAGAAAATGGGAGAAAGCGGAAAGGAAGGCTGGAATAGATGGTAAGTAGACGGTAGGGAGCAAGGGATAGGTAGGGAGGAATTTAAACAGACTTATTTATTTAATTGTTGGGGGAATTGGAAATGTTTAATTATTAATTTGTTTGGAAAATTGTTAAAAACAGATATATTAGCCTTAAGGCCAAGGGACAGGTTAGCGTTTATTTGTGAGCTTTGGCCTGTCACAGTAAAGCAACCTTTTCCACTACAAGTGAGTCTGGGTGTTTTGTGCAGTAAACCCAAATGGATTTCTTGCTTTAGACCCCTGATTCATTGCTCAGAGTGCTACATTGTGCTATCTCCGCTTATTCTCTGTTCTTTCCTCAGGAGTGGGTTTTGTGTAGTGTTTTTCTATTTATTTTTGCAGATGGTGTGTTTTATCAAAGTATATCTATTTTTATATATAAACTTGATTTGGCATTCCCTTTATTTTGGATTGCTATACTTTGCTGTTTGGGTGGCTACTGAATCAGTTCACACCCCTCTTAAGAGCCTTGCCTTCTCTTGGCCCAAGTTACCACAAGAGGCGAAGGAGATATATCTCTTAACTGTGCCTGTTTTACTTTTATGATTGTGTTGGCTCTTGACTTGTAGCAGTGTGAGGACTGACTGGGCATTTTAGTCTCTACTGATCCTTGTACTTATGGAGGGCAGAATCCAATTCGTCACATATTGATTATCAAGTACGTTGGCCCTCATTACGACCCAGGCGGTAAGTTACCGCCTGGGTCGTACCCTTACCACCATGGCGTAAACTATGTTTACGCCATGGTGGTTGGCGGATTTACCGCCCCATTCCAAGGTGAGTGGGGCGGTAAATCCCCATTTCCCATTTTACCCTTCCCCATTCCCATTTTCGCCCCATAGGGCATAATGGGAATGGGGAAAGGCGATAATTACGGCACCGTAAATTACGGTGCCGTAATTATCGCCAAGGTCCCTTTGCGGCATGGATTTTAACGGCTGCAAAAAAGCAGCCGTTAAAAGCCATCCCGCAAAGGGAACCTTGTAATGAGGCGTTAAGGGTCGGCGCCGTTTACGGCGCCGTAAACCCCTTAATGCCTGAGTCAGAATGAGGGACGTTGACTTATTTTAACAAGGGCATCTTAAGGGTAGCGTCTTAATAGACACGTGTGTGTACTGGGGGCACATTTTACTTTGACTGCATTATTTATAAGAGAAAAAGTCAGTGACAGCACTTCTACATAATGCTGCTGTCTCAATTTAAAAAGAAATGTACAGAAGGGTCTAAAATGATCCATATGTTCACTGCACATCCACATGCGCCATTCCAAGCAGGCACAGGGGATGCTTACCATTTCCTGTCATTTTGAAGCACATCCCCTTTCTGCATCAGGAGGAGCTTTTTGAACGGGTGTAATCTCTTAAAGATCGGTAGTGCTCAAAATATATAACAGCCTGACCCGTATGTGATTTGGCTGTTTAGGAAAGTCCTCTCAGGATAGGAGTCCATACCAGACGTAAAGTCCATGAAAATGGATCCAAATTGTCATCCTTTGTGCAGTCTCAACTGAGAAGCTTGGTGTAGAATGCGCAATGAATATGGATTCCCTGGTCACCTGCCTGTGTCGGTTTCATACACACTGGCGAGCAGCGTGAGGTATCGTACTGTGGCATCATCAGCCCCGCCCCCACTTACTCAGCCCCTGCATACAATGTTCCCCACCTTTGTGCAACTTAGGCCAGAGACTACAAAACGGTGGCAAATGGTGGGAGAAGAGGAATGAAGGGCACATAGAGCACCAGCATCGGCGTTCTGAGGCTGTGCAGCGAATCCCATGTGCGTGTAATTAGTGAATGAACCTATACCATGATGTAAATCGGTGCCTCCCATAATGCAGCCATGATGGGATGTTGCGAGCACCCAGCTGAAGATGGACGCCGGTAGTGACAACCGTGATCTGAGCGAGGAACTGGGAAGCCAGGGAGTCAGCATGGTGTGAGAAAGGCCCACACACATGATGTCACGGCACGTGAGAGCACCCATGGCCTTCTTTCCCACACCAAGAACACCTACAGGACAGTGACACAGCTTTGAGGTATACCTAGAAGCACTGGAGATGCAGAACACCCCAGGAAAAACAGGAACGCTGACTTGCTGGTAAATTGCATGGGAAGAGAGGGTCAACGGATACTCCCAGAAAAGAATACAGACAGCTCTGAGATGTCTGAGGAGCACGGTGGGACCGTGAAGAAAGCCACAAAATGCGGAGGGAAAGTGAAAAAACTGAAGCAAATACCTTGCTTGCCAGCTGAAAACAACCAGTCAGTGAGCGGGTGGATGGATCTCTGACAGCAGCCAGAAGCAACCAAATGCCCGTTTGGAGACACAGTAGACTTCATGACGACTTGCTTTCTAGCTGTAGGAGTCCAAAGGACAAAAAAGTAAGAAAACCCTCTGTAATGGAAGAACATCACTCTGAAGCAGTTGTGTCCTTGGTGCAGAGTATGAAAGAGGTCTAATTAAACAACAAAAAAGACAACCACACATCGCAGGGAAAGGAGACCCAGCATCAAGTGGAGTGGGGTCCAAGAAGGCACAATATATTCTGCAAGAACAACCTGACAATAGAGGAAATCAGAGGCCACATGGTTGCTACAAGCGTGGTAGTCACATGCAAGTGGCAAGCATTCGACAGTGACCTGCAGATGGAAATGCTCCAGTTGCTTCGAAACAGGCAGATTCACGAAGGTGTGTTGAGGGACAGCATTTCAACAGCAGGTCCAAACAGAATCCACTCTGTAGCCTCTTAAATCCTTTTTTCTCCTGATATTGCGAGTTCATTTCCATAGTTTACTTTCGGCCTCATCAGAAGTAAGGAAGTAGCCCTCAAATCCAGTGGTAACGGAATTAGCGCACCAATACCACTCTGCCGGAACATGAGTCGACACAATTACCGCCAGACACAAAACAGACTAGCGGTATTACAGCCGGCACAAATACATTTGCGCTGATAGCGCTGGCAACAGGAGATATCCTTATTTGAGCTGGGTTTTTCAGCAGAAGCCCTTGTTCCGCCAGGTGCAAATAGCGTTACTGCTGGAGCAGGATGTGCGTGCTCGTGATGTTGTGATGCGCTGCTTTTTGTGCCATGGTTCATGGGGCTAACGCTATTTCCACTCTAATAGCGCCCGTTTAGCGCCCAACTCCTGATGAGGCCTTTTGTCTGTTCATTTGATTGTACTTTTTCAATTAACTGGGAACAGCGCTTTGTACAAAAGCGCTATATAAGCTTTGTAAAATAAATAAACACATAAATAAATAAATAAATAACTTAAAGTTTCAAAACTGCACCAGAATGCAAAAACAGAAGAAAGACATTTTAGGCACTTTTTCCAATAATGCTGGCCAATAAGCTGCTGTTATGCTTACTAATAATTCAGTAGGTATTGTGTAGGCTTTTGTCCTTGATTCAAAGCGCATTTTTAAATGGGATTATACCATTGATAAACACTTTGTAACTCAGGAACTTTGTATCTATGAGTAACTTTTGTGATAGCATGGAATATTGGGCACTAAGAAGAAAAACATGTTGCTTTGGGATCAAAATATAAACTGTGTGCCTACTCTCTTAGCTTCAAACATGCATTTGGTAAGTCTGCAGCATCTCCAGAAATGGTGCATGCCCTCCCCCAATCCAAAGAGGCAAATAATGCTGCATAGGTATGTTCTGGAAGCTCAGACTTTGAGGAAGAAGAAAATGAGGAGGGAGGGAGATATATCAGAAATGTATCATCTGAGGAACTGAGACATACGTGACTCTGCAATGTCTTCCTTGCAAGTATGGCCTTCTCTGAGAACACAGCCTTGAGCTGCACCAGTCTATGCTTCCCTGAGAAGCTGTAGGCAGGAAATCAGTCCATAGCCACTCTCCCTGACATGTCATTCCCAGGATGCCTGGGAGAGGCACTCTGTCCCTGTCGGCTCACCATGCCTGGCCACACAAATAAAATGTGAGTGAAGGACTTTGCCATTTCCTCTATCCATGGCTGTTCTGATTTGCCAGCTAGAAAGGCAGACACTGTCCTGGCCTCTCTCCTGGCAAGGGCCCATGTGCAAAGCAAAGAAGTGAATACTGTATTTGAATTATATGCTCACACAGCCAGCTTTAGACAGTAAACGAGGCAGACACTGTCTTTGGCCTTATTGTCAATCACAGAGGCCACAATCGGCCAGCCTTATCTACTATAATAATCCAAGCCCCTAGTACATATATGAGTATTTGATGACTCGGCTTGACTAATACTGCATAGTAGTATTGCATACTGGGATACTGGTGGCTTAGGGTAAAATAGTTATAACCAAACAATGGGGCAGTTTCTACAAATTAACAGGGTATTGCCCTTAGTAGATAATGTTCACACAAAAAAGATTAGGCAACACACAACTGTGTAAAAGCTACTAACAGCTAACAGAGAACCCCAGACAAGGTCCAGCTAATAAAACCAAGCCCAAAAAGTTGTTTTACTGTGGGGTGGACTCAAGTCTGTTCATAAAAAGTAAGGAATAGAACAAGGTTGTGGCTGAAGACAGAAGGATAGAGCGAAAATAAAGGTACTATACCTGCCTGCTGTGCACTCTCAACTAGGTTGCGGTGTTACAACGCCTGTCTAATAGTGACAGAATAAGAATGAAATGACCACTTCTATGGTGTGTAATGCATTCAACCTTGAGAGTCCCAACCCACTCTCTTCCAGATTGACTTGAATCGGAGGAGACTACCAGTAAAACAAGGGGAAAGGAAAAAGAGAGTTCACCCAGGAAGATAAAGAGGATCAATTTTTCTCTTTACAACAACTCATGTGGCAACAAATGGGATAGACAATGTTTTAATAACCCATTGATTGTCACACTGATCCTAGGTTGCTCAGGTCAAAAATGACACAAATGAAGGAAATAGGATGAATTCCCATTCCAAAAGACAGAGACAATACAATCACCACTTCCCATGTGGGATCGACTTTATACTCATGGAAAGTGGGACAATGTAAAATGGTTTGCTCAAACTAAAATGAGGGCAGATTAGTGCCCTTTTAGATGTAACAAACACCGTCAACCGGTTTCAGTGGCCTAACTTTGATAAAGCCAGATTCATTGGGACAGTCTAAGCTTCCTCACAAGCTGGTGTATTTCATTACTCAAAAACCAGTCTATGAGAAAAAGGTTAAAAAACGGTAGATGGCATAGTACAATACCACCTTGCCGTAGGTGTCATGGGACTGGAACAGTCTGGGAAAGAACCCTTGGTTTTCTCTCCCTCTTGATCTAGAGTATGGCATGCCTCAGAACAGGGCACAACTTTACTGTCCAGTTCACGTTTAATGCATTTGTGATATACATCCAGCGGGCACCTTCCTAGTTAAACCGAAGCGCTCAGGGTAAAATAGTGCTATCATTTCTTGCCTAGAGTGATTTTGTTTCAGGGAAAGCAGCGAGACAGACCTGTAGGACGTGTGTGCTTCAACCAAAGCTTCCCTTTCTCCAAATCCCAATTTATTTGAAAAACATTACTTCATGTTTGTAGCTGAATCTTTTTACTTTAAGAAAACATTTATTTTTTTGTCTTACTTTATTATAGTAAAGACTCCAACCAGACACAATAAACCTCGTAAGTAGGTGAGGGTCAAATACTGGTTATGGGTAGGAAGTGTTGATCAGATGCAGGTGAGGGGATCCTGATCATCTGTCAAGCACCCAATTTCCAAAAGAAGATTCAAAACTGCACCAGAATGGAGTCTATGACCTAGCCTTAATCTGGAAAAACTCTACCTAATGTAGAAATATATTATCTAGCAGAAGAACTACCCCAAGCAGCAGTCTTCCTCCGATAATCTGGAACTGAACCAGTATGGGGGCGCCTTGACCAAGTAATTGGTCAAAAAGATGGAGCTGCAATTATATTTAGTACCCGGCGAGAGTCAAGCACAATGCAACACGCATTCTGACTGGCTCTCGCCGGGTCCTTACCCGGCCGAGAATCCTTCGATTCTCGGCCGGGATTCCAGCTGTCTTGTCCTTGGTTGGGGGCGTAGCAGCCCCTCAACCAATGAGGAGGCTGGAAGCGGGGCTCCGAGCCTCCCCGCGGCTGAGAGGCTGCCTTTGCCCCATGCCGGGGACTCCAGTAAGGCTTTTTTAAAAATTATTTTTCCTCCCTCCTCCCACCTCCCCCCACTTACCTTCTTGCTTACCTTGTTGCTCTTACGTCCCCGGCGGGGGACTACGGCAGCCTCCAGCTGTGTGGAGACTCGGAGCGGGGCCATCCCCGCTCCACGCCTCCACACGGCTAGAGGCTTCCCTCGTCCCTCGCCGGGGACGCAGGTACTTATTATTATTATTTTTTTTAAAACTTTTTTCCCCGTCCCACTCCCGCCCTCCCAACCCCACTTACCATCGTTTTGATCCTTTTTCGGGAGCAGACGCTCTGCGAACAATTGTGTTCCCAGCGCGTCCGCTCCTGATGGCCGCCATGGAAAGGGAAAACGGACTCTGTTTTCCCTTTCCCAGCGGCCATTTTCTTGGTCGTTTCTTTTTTTTTTCTGTCCCGAAACGCCGCATCATTTTGGGACAGGAAAAAATGCTTCTAGTGCCCCGGTCACGCACATAATGCAGGCCGGGGTACAAATAGCAATATAACCCAAGCGGCGGGGGCATTACCTGAGTCGGTAATGCCCCCGCTACTCGGGTCATATTGCTTAAATAATGAGAGCAGGGTGGATAAACAACACCCGATTTTGGAAACAACCATTAGTGCCTGGAAGCAAGCACATGCACTCATGAAAGTAAAAAGCCACTGGCAATTAGTGGCCCCTATCTGGAAAACAGGGTCATCCACATTGGGGGAGAAAAGTGTACTCTGGGCAAAATGGATGGACCTGGGCCTATGACAAATTAAGGCTATGATAAAAGGAGATAAGCCACATAGCTACAGGGTCCTAAATTCCAACTAATGAGCTGGGACCATCAGAAACCTGGAAATGCATGCAGCTTGCACATTGCATGCGTACAAGTCATAGAAAATACAAACAAAGTATAAATATCTCACCTGTGGTCAAAGCCATAAAGATTTGGGGGGTAAGAAGGCACTCATAGGAAAACTCTACACCACTCTGAGAGATGCCCTATATGGGGACAATACCAAGAAGGGAATAAAAGAAAGATGGCAAAAGCTTATAGGTGAACATGTACAATGTACTGCAGGTTGCCTTTGAACTCACCAATAAAGAAATACAAAAGTAATCCAAAAAGGATTGTGCACCAGGCAAGAAGTAACACAGTTTTATTCAGGGCCCCAGACAATGCTGGGACAGCAATATTCCAACAACGTGGAACTGAACTACATGAAAATGCGCTGTCAAAGAAACACCCCTAAGTCCAGAACTTTTACAGTCATCTAAACTAATTAACATCAAAGGACATTGGCACATTTGATCCATCCTTTGAATAAAAATCATTGGGCAAACATGTCATTCCCCTATATCGGGACATACATCATCCTGCGATGACTGGGTCCCAAAAATCTTACCACACCACCCTAGACCCCCACTGTAACGCCACAGTCCAACCCCCAATTCCCACATCATGAAGACAAGGCATTGAAACATTTGGGATGACCACGGATCTTTATTCATCTGCCGCCGATCATCCCCATCCGCTTCTCATGAAGATACTATTTATTTATTTTTGCATTTGTTGCAGCGCACAAAACTCTCGGGTATCTAGGCGCTGGTTACATTAAGGTAAAAAGAGAAGAAGGGAGGGAGAGGGGAGATGCAGTAGTGGGATGGAAGAGTCTTTGGATCATGACATCATGACACTGGCAGGGCCTTGAACCAACGAGTATTTACTGTTCTAATGTTGCATCTTAAGAACACCTCCAACAC
Source organism: Ambystoma mexicanum (assembly GCF_040938575.1). NCBI lineage: Eukaryota > Metazoa > Chordata > Amphibia > Caudata > Ambystomatidae > Ambystoma > Ambystoma mexicanum. The sequence goes on from NC_090930.1 coordinate 731,981,352, forward strand.
CCCGAACTGCTTCCCAGGCTAAATTGTGCTAGAGGGAAATTTGACACTGTCATGGGGGCTTTGCAACTGCCAGGAGGCCAGTTTCTTAACTAATATGACAAATTATTAAATGAGGTTATGTTCCTTTCCCCTGCACCCGTGAGCTTGGCTCTGTGACCTCGTAAGTATCGTAAATTGTTCATTCCTTCCATCTCCTCCAATCCTGGGAACGTGTGCTCTTGCAATGTGCTTTCAACCCCTGTGTCTGCTAAGCAAATTAAAACGTGTGAGTTGATTTCTACTAAAGCGGCATGCATCCTGTGAGGCCTGTTTACAGTACCTCAAACTAATTGTTTTGGGGAAACACTTTTCGGCAAGAGAGGTCTGTATCACAGTATACATTTATAGACTACCTGGATGGTGAAAATCATTGTCTCTTGCCAAGCGGAAGGGCAAAATGTTGCAGAAGACAAGACAGGTGCCTATGAAAGTTTATAAAGGACCAAAAAAAGAAATTAATGTTTTATAAGCGCTTGTGAACATTTGTGGAGCACGCGCTTCCAGTGTAAGTGCATTAGATGACCAGGGCATTTCTGCAAGAATTGAGGCATCTGCAAATGAAAGTTCTATGGCTTATATGGCTGCAAGTCAATTGGAGGCCCTACTGAAAAACCACTAATAAAAGACATTGGGACTCATTACAAGTTTTCCGGTCCGGAAACAAGGGTGCCGGTAAGCGTACCGGCACCCTTGTTTACAGACCAGCAAATTACGAGTTTGCCTGCCGGGGCTGCTGCGCCCGACAGTTCTGACCCAGCCAGGCACAGCGGCCATGGTAGGCAGACCGTTCACAGAAGCGCCGGCACTGTTAGCGCCGAGTCCCCACTCCTGTAGAGTCCTACGAGTCTATGGGAATGGGGACTAACATTTTACTGGCACCTGACTTCCTAGGCCTCCAGACTTGTAATCTCCTGGTGGCACCGGGAAGTCAGGTGCTGGTAAAACTGTACGGGTCCAGCGCCAATCCGCTGGTATCACCGGCAGTGTTACCGCCGGGCTCGTGATGAGGCCCATTGTCATTTTTTAGACCATAGCAGAGAGGGAGGAAGAGTCTGAATCTGATCATTCCTCAAATGACCAGTAGTCACTTGACAGAGAAACAACAGGTGATCTAAGTGACAGAGTAGAGGGATTGGACTTGGATGTAGACTCTGCAGATGCTAATCCTGTGGAGATTCTGGCACAAAGTGAAATGCATCATGTCAAAAGACAGAAGAATAATGAACATAACAGGACAGTGTTTCATTATTTTCAAACAAGGAAACCTGCAAAGGAAATTGCCAGCGGCCTGACAAAAATACCTGAAAATACATAGTGATAGCCCACACAAAGAACAATCCTTAATAATACCTTCTGAGGAATCATGTTTCTGGTTCAAGCACTAAACCCTCAAGATCCTATGTTTGGGACCACTTTGAAATCAACCCCAAAGATATTACTAAAGATATTCGTACCATTTGCAAGTGGAATGTGAGCCATGGAAAACAGGCCAGGCGATTGAGCACAATTTCGCTTGAGCAATGTTAACCAGTGTCTATTAACTGTAGAAAAGACTGCACAACGTCTTCTAGCCAAGCTACAAGTGTGCTACAACTGTGCTTGAAAATGTGAAGAATGGTGAAAGACACTCCACTAGGGATGCAACTTCATCAGAACATAGCAGAGCATCACTAATCAGCAAACTCTATGTGACATGTTAGAAAAGAGAACTGCCTATACCAAAAGCCATGGAGTAACCCTGTAATCAACTGGTTAATTGCAGAGTTTATTGCCACAGACATGCAGCCGTTCAGTGTTGCTGAAAGCAGTAGTTTCAAAGCCCTTAGTAATTACTTTTCACAATGCAACAACAGCAAGCCGAGCCAGACTTTTTTTCAGCTGTTCAAGTTCCACGATTATAAAAAACTGTACATTTTGCACTGCGAAAAACTGTACATTTTGCACTGAGTCTCTGTGAAAGCCATACTGTCCATTTACTATCCAGGATGTGCCCACAAAGTAGACCTCCAGTAATGTGGTGTACATATTTTAACAATGTATATAGTCATTTCAATCTCACCACTGGCCATATAGGCAAAGATTTATCAAAAGGCCTCTTTCTGTAACTTTTTTTTTAGTGGAATCAGAAGCTAAATCTTCATTATATTCTCAAAAAAAAAGCAAAGCCCCCTGGGCCACGTACGATTCCTGTTAAGCTGAATTTGAATGAACCAAAATGTGGATCCCATTCCTGGGCCTCTTTTTCAATTTCATTAACACAGAGGGAAATATCCCAGCCAATTGGCCAGCAGCAGTAATAATCCCGATATTTAAAAAAGGCAATAGAGATGCTCTGGAAATTACCGCCCAATACCACTAATTGATAGTAGGTATAATATTGGGAAATCATGTCATATATTTGTGTGTGCTGCTGTGTAAACATTCCACGTTGGAATGATCCACCGGAGAATGCAGAGAGGTATGTGTTGTCCTGAAGTGGGGCAGTTGAAGAAGTGACAGAAGGTGAGCAGCAGGATGGGCCCTCTGGGGGCCTTCTTATCCATGTACTGCAGAGCTCACGAAGAATGCTGAAAACTAGAAGCGCGTTACCTGTGTAGCATCTGCACTGTATTAGTGGTGACGAGTAAGGGAAATAAGCGCCAAAAATCACTAATTGATAGAATGGCTAAAAATTCACTATAACATTTTGTTAACAATATTGGAGACTTCGGTCAGAGAATTATATGTTTTCCAGTCCTACAGGGGGGCTTCAGAGGAAAGATGGGCACTATTGAATATTGCTTTCTCATTTTACTGTATATGTTCCTATGTCTCGTTTCTATAGATATGAACGCTTCATTCGACAAAGTGGACAAAGATCTCTTATGGTTCGTTTTGGATAAATTGCAGGAACCAACACCTATACTAACTGTCATTAAAACTCTATATGAATCTAATCCTGCCACGGTTCGCTATAGACAGGGAAGTGAATAATGAGAACATCGGAATTCTGCTATAGGCATCTGTTGCTTGGAAACATTCTGTGATAATTGGGCTATGGAAATACACATGGCAAAAACAGTAGCAATGGTGTGCCATAAAAAGCTAAAGAAAAAAACTCCATTTGAATATAAGGGAATGGCTATCCAACAAGTCGAACATTTTGGCTGTTTGTGAGTGAGGTTATCATCCAAAGGTTCATGGGTAAAACAGATAGAATGCAACCATTGCATATTGAGACAATGGGCCGGCGTAACTCAAGAGTTTGATAGAAAATGTAGGGGAAAAGCAACTTTGGAGACTCTAGAAGTCTACAAGCTGCAGGCTAATTCTGCAGTTCTTTATGGGGCTGAATTTTGGGCGAATGTAGCACTAGGACCTATAGAATCCGGAGAAAGAAACACCCTAAAGAGTATGTTGTGTTTACCAGGCTGCACACCAACTGTTCCCCTGTATATAGAAGTTTGTATTTTACCGATTTAATATACTGTTTGGTTAAGAGTTCTAATTTTTTTGGTTCAGAATCAATATAAGAGAAGAACTACAATTTCGCAAAAGAGAACTAGTTTGGGAACTAAATAATCTAGAAGGACCAAGCTGGACATGGCTATGGTTTATAAAAGGACTATTGATTATCTAGGCCTGCTTTTCCTATGGAAGGGAGATAGAGAGCATTTGAAAAAATATTATGGGCAAATTAAGACAATCTATGAGGAATGGTCTCACCTCCAATTTCGACCTGACCCAAATCTGGGATCCATGACAATAGAATATTTAAGCTTGAAAAATACTTGGGGCTATGAACAATATTTAGAACTGATGAACTGCCCAACAAGGGGTGCATTATTTACCAAATTTAGGTTGCATCATTTACCACTTGCAAGCTGGGTGGCAAAATGGGACACATCACATATTGGGCCTCATCACAAGTTGGGCGGTAACGCCGGCGCTAATAGCGCTGGCATTATTAGCCCTACTGCCAAACCCACCAGCGCTATTAGCGCCAGATCACGGGTTTGGCGGAACGGGTATTGCCCATTCCCCATTGGGCTCAATGGGGAAATTTCACGTTTTTACCGCCAGCGGATTTCCAGTCGGCAGTAAACACGCCGAAAATCGTCAAATTCTCTGCGGTTTTCCCCCCAGCTCAGAGCTGGGGCGAAATCAGCCGAAGCCGTGGTAACAGCACTACCGCCGCATTTAAGGGCTACCGCCAAACTCGTGATGAGGCCCATTGTGTTTTCCCGAATTTGTAGGAATCTTAAGGAAACTATCACTTTTTATGTAACTATGATGATGGAAGACACACATGTGCAATACCGTTAATTATCACAAACAGATGTTTTAATACAAATGTTGATTGGGTCTATTTTGAAGTGTCTACTAATTCAGAAAAAAATGGTGTATTTGCAAAACATTTTTTTAACTTATTTTTGTGGAAGAGAGGTCATGATGAAATCTGCAAAGTAATATGTGGGTTTGATATTTTTGTTAAGCTTTATTTGTGTTGCTCCAACGGTTTTCATGATGATGTTTTGTATTGCTTTGATGGATTAATGCAATCCGAATAAAGCTTGTTTTTCATAACATGCTCGAAAGAATGTTAGATCAAAAAAAGGAAGTACAGGAGCACACCTTGCAGCATTTAATGGCAGATGGAGTTCTACTAAAATCGTCACAGTGTTTAATGTAAGAGCACCTTACATGCCTTCTCTGACCCGTTGAAGAAGCCACTCACCACATTTGCAGAGAGACTAGCAACCTAAACAAATTCATATCACTAATACATCTTTTGAAGCAGCAAGTTGAAAAACAGTGTATTGCCTTCCAAAGCAAAGGATATGTTTCTGGCATAGCCCGCTGCTCACCGAAAGCTTCAGCTGCTACAGCATTGTGAGTGATTTAGCCATCTGATGGATAACGAACAATGAAAGAAAGCGAACTTACATGACCCCACATTTAAAATGACGCAGCTACCAAAGCGTTGCCAGGTGTATCCAATAAAGACATGCTGCTTTCTGCTGTACAAGAAGACATGGGAGCTTTGGCAGAGGAAGCCACTGGAAGCCAAAGTACCAATTCACCCAGCATCACCAGACAAGTAGGATTACTAGCTTAGATACAACATGCATGTCTGAAAACAGCCAACACCAGATTCAACACAGTGCACCTGTTACGATAACCTTTTGGGACAAGTTACTCATGTCCCCCCAGGATGACACTTTGATTGTGCGAGTAGGTGCACTGTTCTGGACACTCTAGACAGTTATCTTAGGGATGGTGTCACACCATTTGACACTGATCCTACCAAGTACTGAGAGAAAAGAAGCAGATGTGACCTGGTCTTTTCAGATTAGCTTGCAAAATGAGAGCTGCCTGCCAACCAGTGTTTGTGCGAGCACATTTTTAGATAAGCTGGTAACATCATGTCTGAAACATGTACTCGCCTCAGTGCCAAACACTTTCAGCGCCTTCCTTTCATGAAAAGCAATCTGAAGTATTTTCCCCAACCACTACTGCCCAAGTAAAAAGGACGACAGGGAGGCACACAACCCGGAACTATAGATAAGCACACTGCATATATTTGAGGGGGAGTGGGATGATCCTTATTATCAGCAACTGCAATTAAGCAATAGAACCCAAGGATGGGGGCATTACACCCGCATGGCCCCACAATACAGGTAAACCCTGCTGATGGATTGATTTGTTATTTATTATGGCGCAAAAGTGTTTCAAGGCGCATCAAGAGAATGGAGGGGGAACAAAGGGAGGACAAGACAATGATCTTCCTAGGCCGTGTCATTGAGATTGTGCAAGTGTGCAACAAGAAGTGCATGGGGGAGGGTACAAGGAGAAGTGCAACCCGCGCAGCAGGGCCCTGAGATAAGTGCAAGGAAGGCTGGGACTACAGGGGGCAATCCCAGGCCGCTAGTGTAAGGTTAGCCAGGTGGCAGTGCAAGTTGGGCCAGGCGGCAAATGCATGGGGACTGGTCAGGGGGCGGGGGGTCTGGTGTCCTGTAAGACTCAGAGAACACTGAGCATCCAGTCAGCAGATGGAGCAGGAGCAAGGGAAAGTTAGCAGGGGAAAGGGAGTGAGAAAGAAGAAGAGAAAAGGGAGGTCTTGAGGAGCTTCCAGAACTTAAGGAGATCTGGCGCAAGGCGGAGAGAGGCAGGGAGGCCTTTCCAGAGAGAGGAACCTCCAGAGGAGAGAGATCTGCCCCATTCCCTGCTTGGAGAAGCGACTCACCTGCAAAGAGTGTTGAATGGGATATCATATTGTGCCTCCTTTACTGTATATATTGGCCTAAGCCCAGTCGTTCTGCGAAGAAATCCGCGTTGCAAGGTTCTAACCTTGGATCGATTAAGCCACCATTTTAGGTTCATCCGCCATTTTGATTCTCGCTCCAAAGTCACACTGTGTTCTAACATGGTGGACAGTGTTCTTTTGTTAGTAACATGGCCGTCTTGACCTCTGTATGCAAGTTAATGCCTAAACAGCCCGTACCCCAAATGTTAGGGTCATGTAATAAGACCTTGTCCTTCATTGACCTATAGATCGAGGAATTACCTGTGCCAACGTAACTAATTCACGAGCATATATTAAGCACAATGTTGTGTAAATACTAAATGTGAACACTTGTTGAACTGCATTGTATTAAAATATGTACTAAGGCTTCTGTTAGATCCGAGAATATATTGTTGCTATTGTGATTTCTTGAACATGTAAACTAAAGGTGATCCATATGCATATAGCTGGGCGAGTCAGAGGTGAACTCGGTACGAACCCTAGATTGGAAATTATTAATGTACAGAGGTGCTGAACATCAAGTTACAAAACTGCATAAAAGAGCGCATATTCTGATGTACAGACGCACTCACTTCTCACATAGAACGGGCTGGTATTCGTTGTTGTGTACTGAGGGCCAGATAGCTATCTGTTACTTTGTTCCTTTGAAAACTGTTCAGTTACTTTGAATAAAGAACTGTGTATCTTTGTAAACCTGCGTTTGGTGTATTTCCTTTTGTGATACTCAGCCTCGATATTTACTTTTGCTTTTACAGATGGCGCCTGAATAGGGACCCTCAAGATTGATGCCAGCTCGTACAAGGTTGACACGGCTATTGGACCGGGATCGGACGGTGTAAAGGGGGCCCCTTTCTTGGATGAGAAGCGACACCTCAGCAGTGCTGCATGACCCGATCCCTGGACGGTGAGCACGTGGTCCAGGCAGCATCTTGACGAGGGTCCATATATTGAGGCGGGCAGATTTGCCGAAATCACCAAACACGAGGTAACCTTTGTTAGAAAATTTTGAAATTCGATCGGCCCTCCTTAGGATTGATCAGGTGAGTCGTGACCCGATTCTTAAGTATCCTGATAATTTGTTTTGGTGCATTGTTCTTGCAAGTACAATTATTGACCAGGTAACACCAGGAATCTGATATGCCTGGGAAATTGTCTGCCTGCTTCAGGGCATTATTCCGCAAGGACAGACAATCTTTGGAATTTGGCTGACCGGCACCAATGGAGGGGTCGCCGGCGTGTACTATGTACTGTAAGCACGGCATTGGTAGTATAGTATTTAATGATATTTGGCACAGACAAACTAGACATGCTTGCGAACTTCAGTGGCCAATCAATGGTAGTTCTGAAATCCCTCGTATTGAATACTTAGAATCTATATTATTGAAGAAAAAGGCTAGACCTGCAGCATTTGGCGTATTACCGAATTGGAAGAAAGAAGCTTTGCAGCAGCTTAAGAGTAGAGGAAGGCATGCGCGCCGTCATATGACAAACGCTGAAAAAGCGTTGTTGTATGACCAAAATAAACAGTCTGAGTCAGTTAGGAATATGGATAGGGCTTTTTCACTTGGTATCCAAAAAATCTATCCTTCTACAGACTTTCATGTTTCTGATGAACTTATTGATAAATTGTTAAATGAATGAAGGCCTGGTGCCACTGCGCCACCTCTGTATGTTCCTCTCCCTGCTGTTTTGCATCTCCCTGCTGTTATTCCTCCTATTGTTCCCCCTGCTGTTCCTCTTCCTCCAGTTGTTGTTCCTCCTCTTGTCGTTGCTCCTCCACCTGTTCCTCCACCTTTTCCTGCTGTGCCAGTAATAGTACCTCTGTTCCTCGATGTTCAAAATGTGCCTACTCTCCCTCTTACAAGTGGTTTTACACCGCTTGTAGTGGATCGGGGAGCAGGATCGAGGGTTGTTACTCGTAATACTGTCTCTCCAGAAAAGAAACGTGAGTTAACTGCGTGGGCTAAGCATTGTATGGAGAAGGGTGAACAAGCTAATGTTTTGCCACACTTTCTAATATAGACAATTTTCCTGAGAAAAACGTTTTTATTGAAGGATTAGGAATTCATTTATGTGTAATGTGGAACAGGCTAAATAATAAGGATGTCCCACAAGGGTTGAGGGATCTGAATATCTTAGCGTTTTCTAGAGATACTGCGGAGAAGGTGCAAGAGCATGTTGAGAGGATTCTTGAGTATAGAAGGGAGCTAGAAAGGTTATGGTATGATGATGAAGATGGTGATAGTTTGGACGGTATGTTCGTGCAGAAACGGTTCCTTCCTTGTTGTAAATCGATAACTGAGGAAACGCAAATTTGCGCGAAAGATGCGATTAGATGGATCTCAGATACGTCGATAACTCCCGTTGAAGTATATGACACGTATAGTCAGTATACGCCAGAAATGCAGAGGAAAGTGATACAGGTAATGGTAGAGTACCTACAGGATGAGTGTGTAAAAAGAAAACTTTGTTGTCCCGCAGAGTCGAGAAGAGAAAAGGAGACTTAAAGACGAAAGTATTATGACAGCAAATTGTTAGAGGCCCTAGAGGGGGTAATTCACAATTTAGAGGTCAGTACGTTCCACAAGGAAATGCGCCCTTGGGTCCTGTAAACATTAACCAGTGTGCTTATTGTAGACAAGAGGGTCATTGGCGTGCACAATGCCCGATCCTCCAGCAGAGGTCAAATAACACATTTGGAAATATGGGTAGGCGATCCAGAGGTCGCCCAGGTGTAGGGGGTCCTGGTAGAGGTCAGTTTTCACAGGATTCACAGCAAACTTTTTCGCAGGACAATCAGGCATTGAGTGTGGATAATAGAAACTTTTTTATCATCCTTCTGCTGCTTACCTCTCTGAAGAACTTCCTTTTGATGACATTCTGTTTCATTAAGATTGCCCGAAGCAGGGTTTGGGACCAACGCCTATTCCCGTTAATCAGAAAGGTCCCTACATTGAGATGTTTGTGGGAAATAGGAAACATCTGTTCTTGATAAATACAGGGGCACAAAAGTGTTCCATTGGGGGCGGGTTCCAAACATTCCACTGTCAGGGCAAACCAATGTTTCTGTAGGGTTTTCTGGCACACCAGTTGTCTGTCTGGTTTCTTCGCCGGTACCTATTACTTTGGGTCCATTTACGGACCACTGTCCATTCCTTTTGATTATGAATTGTGGGGAGAATTTGTTGGGGTTGAATCTGTTGAAGGAATTAAATGCGGTAATTCAGTGTTCCTCTGATGGAGTGCGTTTGACGATTTCACCACAGCAACTTTCTTTCTCTCAATTCTTGATCAGACCGTTGCCGCCAGAATTCAGTGATGTTCCGGAGTGTTTGTGGGCAGTAGACGACAATGATGTCGGTGTTTTGCAAATCAAACCTGTTAAAATTGTCTTGAAACATGGAGTAAAGCTGCCACGTATTCCACAGTATAAGATTTCGATCGATGGTGAGCAAGCTTTGAAATGCATCGTCTCTGATTTTGTGCATCGAGGGGTGATTGAGGAAATTGCAGGTAGTTTGTGAAATAGTCCGATTTTGCCCGTGTACAAGAAAGGCGATAATGCAATTCCTTTTTGTTTCATAATTGATTTACGTGCCATCAACAAGATCGTTGCTCCACAATTTCCAATTGTGCCTGATGTGACGACAATATTAACTATGATCCCGGCTTCAGCCACTCATTTTAGTGTCGTGGATCTAAAGAACGCTTTCTTTAGTATTCCAATACACAAAGACAGTAGATACCTGTTCGCGTTCACCTTAGGGGGACGTTCGTTTACCTTCACTCGTGCACCGCAGGGTTACAAGGAAAGTCCAAGCATTTATAGTAGGGCTTTGAAAGAGCAGCTCGATACCCTTGAGTTGCCCTCTACTTGTACACTACTTCAATATGTTGATGACTTGCTTTTAGTTGCTGACTCAGAGAGCGCTTGTAAGGAGGGCACTGTGTCGTTGCTTATTCACTTGGCTAAACATGGACATAAAGCTTCGCTTAAAAAATGTCAATACTGTTGTCAGGAGGTCGCCTATTTAGGCTATCTCCTGTCAAAGGAGGGAAGAAGGTTGACGCCTGAACGGATAAAACTTATTTCTAGCATGCCTGTCCCAAATACGCAGAAGGAAGTTAGAGCCTTGAAAGGAATGGCTTCTTACTGTAGGCAGTGTATCCCCAACTTCTCACTAGTGATTAAACCAATGTTGGCCTTGACGAAGAAGGGCATTTCTTCGCCATTACTGTGGAACTTGGTACATCAGCATGCATTTGATTTGCTCAAGACTGCATTGTGCTCGGCACCAGTTCTGGCACACCAAACTATGAAAAGGCCTTTGTGTTGTATGTGCATGAATGTGATGGATGTGCTTTGGCTGTATTAACTCAGTAACATGGAGGGAAGAATAGGCCGTGCGGCTACTTTTCTTCCACCCTTTATCCTGTAGCATGCACTTTGCCAAGATGTTTGCGAGCTGTCGCTGCTGCTGCTGCGTCTGCAAAACAGAGCGAGGGATAGGTCCTAGGTCATGCTTTAACCCTGATGGTACCTCACTCTATAGATGTTCTACTGAACAGAACTCAAACGCAACACCTCACCTCCGCACGATTAACGAGATATTAATTGATCTTGTTTGCACCGCACATACAAATTAAGAGGTGTTGTGTTTTTAATCCGGCTGAACTTTTACCTTTTCTACAAGGTACTGCTTGCAGTGACGAAGAGTCACGTTACTGCCTTTACACTACCGAACAAGAAACAAAGGGTAGAATCGATCTGAAAGATACTCCTTTGAACAATCCACAAAGGGAGCTGTTTTGCGATAGCTCCTGCTTCAAACTCCCGAATGGTACATCCACAGCTGCTTATGCAATCACTACATTAAGCACGATTGTGGAAACCAAGAGAATTAAGCATAACTCTGCGCAGGCCGCAGAGATTATAGCATTGACCCGAGCTTGTGAACTTTCCGAAGGGCTTACAGTAAACATATATACTGACAGTCAGTATGCCTTTGGGGTGGTTCACAACTTCGGTAGACTTTGGGCAAAAAGAGGTTTCTTGACCTCACATGGCACTAAAATCCAACATGGCTCCTTGATAGTATGGCTACTCTCAGCACTTGCACTCCCTACTCAGCTAGCTATCATAAAATGTGCAGCAAATCAGAAAATTGTAGGTCATGTAGGAAAAGGGAACCCTTTTGCTGACCTTATAGCCAAACAGACTGCCACTGATCTCTCTTCAGAAATGTATACTTCAAGGGAAGCCACAAATACTTGCACTTTGGATGAGGGTATTGATTCTGTAAGGGATATCCAAGCCAATGCCACATTGGAAGAGTCTAAGAAATGGGCTGAGGGCTTGGGGAAACTGGATGATGATGGGTGTTGGGTGGACAAAGTTGAAGGGAAATGGTTACTGCCTGATGCATGCATTATGATGATGGTTGTTATGGCTCATGGTCGCACACACATATGTGCTCGTAAGATTACTGAAATGTTGCAAAAAGTATGGGTAAGTGACAAAATCCCTAGAAGAGCTGAACGCTGCGTTCAGGGATGCATGATTTGTTTGCAGCATAATGTGGGAAAGGGCACATCAACCCCTAGGGGTAGTTCTGGTCCACCTTCTGCTCCCTTTGAGGTTATTCATTTTGATTTTATTGAGAGGGAGCGTTGTAATAGTTTTAAATATGTACTAGTAGTAATCTGTGCTTTTTCAGCAAATGGGTTGAGGCTTATCCTGTCAAAGATGCCACAGCTATGACCACGGCAAAGACTATGTTAAAGGAATATTTTCTGGAACTGGCCACCAGGAGGCGCGCGGATGTGGTCTGACGTCACGTGAGCTCCGCTGCTTTGGGTCCCTAGGAGGGATTGAGCCCCCACTTTGACGACCCCCAAGACTCTACACCGGTGTGCCGCCAGCTGAGGACCCCCCCCTCCGGTCGGTCGAAAACCCGATCGAAAACGACCGCTGCAAACCTGAGATATACGTCCTTCCAAAAGACGTCACACATAACGGCTCTGCGGCCGGTTCACAGGGAACTGCGCAACGGTCGGAGGCGGACCCTGACGAACGAAGAAGCCTGAAAGAACCTGAACCCCGGCCACGGAATTCATACTCCCGACGACATTCCTTGCCGCAAAGGGGACGTGACAGCCTCGGTCAAGTCGGCAGAGCTTCCGAAGAGCGTGATCGAACTAGGCCTTCAGACAGCGCTGAGCAAGGAGACGGTAGGCCCATCGCATCTACCCCATGAACTACGGGTGGTGCGCCATCACCATGCAGCGGCGGTTCGGACCTCTCTCGCCCTGAATGTTTACTCTCGCATCTCGCACAGGAGGAAAACATCCCCAAAGCGTCGGCCGACCCGGACACCACTTAAAGGGCACCCCGGGTGACCCATACGCATTACTGTACCCTGGGCATATCAACAAAGGCACCACAGACACCCCTCCCAACACCTAACGAACTTCCCGAGACCACTGACGTCGGAGTGCAGAGGGTAGGGCCCCCGACTCAGGGGCGTGTGCCTTCTCTGCCCCCGACCCCATCTCCCCGTCGAACAGCACTGGTGATACCACGGAACTTTGGGAGAACCAATGGACATAAGGGAGAAACTAGCTACATTCTCCTACGTCTCGACTCCTGCCGAAAATTGTGACCATAGCATGGCGAACCAAAATACCTCGGGGAGTGAATCAGCAGCTACCAAAGGGGACGTTGCCGCCTTGCTGGGCGAAATAAAGAATATGGGTGCCAGTATTGGCTCCAAAATTGACAAGATCACCCAACGCCTAGATACCATGGAGGAGAGGCTCGAAGGAGTCGAGAACAATCAAGCGTCCAGAGACACCCTTGAAGCACAACTCAACCAGCGGATGACCGAACTGGCGCAACGAGAGGAGAGCTTCAAACTCAAGCTTGATGACTTGGAAAACCGGGAGAGGCGGAACAACCTGAGGATTTACGGAATCCCGGAACGAGAAGGGGAGACGGAGAGCGATCTGAAGAACACCCTGCACGACATCATCACACTCTTAGTTGCCGATGACGCGGTCGATGAACCTAAGACAGAGAGGATACACAGAGCCGGAGGGCCTCCAGGCGGACCAAGATCTGTCCTTGCTCGATTACACCGCTTTCAGGACAAAACACGGATCCTCAAGAAAGCAAGAAGCAGCGATTCAATTACCCTCCAAGGATCTCGATATATCAGGACCTATCATCCATGACCCTGGCACTCCGACGCATGTGCGGGCCTATCAACAAACATCTGAAGGAAAAGAACATAAGATACAGGTGGGGATACCCCTTCTCTCTGTCCTTCAAATACAACGGAAACAAAATCAAGCTAAGCTCAGAGGGGGAGATCAAGGCGTACATCTCTGACCTCCTTTGCCCAAGCACAGAGGAACAGGATCGGGGAGACCCACATCGAGAAGAAAGAGGATGGTGTATGCAGGGCTCCAGAAGTAAACGTGTCAAGGGATCGAGGACATTTCGGAGAGGTAATTCCTCCTTCCAGGGGCAGAGAACCTATGAACTGCAACACTGGTAAAATGACATATATTCTAATACATATGTCCATGGCCTGAACTGTGCCATGATGTATAGGCTCAAAAGAGACTCGGGCCATGTAAACGAAGGAGGGGGGTAAAAGGGGGCTCAATCAAGATTATGATGTTATAATAATCTTGGGGACCCAAAGTGACCGTCCCTAAAGGTGGTTCGATGCAGGACCAGTGTTTTTATCTGGGTCCGCACGGACGCCATCAATGTGGGAAGGGTGGAGGGTGGGGGGGCTGGGCAGACAAGAAATGTACAGAGGATGAAGCATTATCGGCAATACAAAGGATCACTCAAGACGACGTGAGTCCTTATGACCAATATATCTACCTGACACGGGTCGCGAATCCACAACCGTAATACTCTGATAATGGCACCAATTGAAGAGCAGAAGAGTAGGGAGTCCCTAAGGCTAGGAACACTTAACGTGAAAGGCCTCAACTCGCCGACCAAGAGATCACTAGTGGCAAGGGAATTCCGTAGATCTCAAATAGACATTCTCCTTCTACAAGAGACAAAGTTTGCCATGGGGGAGGAGAGAAGCATATTAGGAAAAAGAGGGGGAAAGGAATTCTGGGGCTCGGGCCCACTCAGAAAGAGAGGAGTTGGAATCCTGATCAAGAAAGGAATCAATTTCAAAGTAGATAAGACCTGGTCCGATTTAAGCGGGCGTGCCCTCCTGTTATCTGGGACAATCGCAAAGGTTAAAGTGACAGTCGCAGTAATATACTCTCCCAACGCAGGACAAACCAAGTTCCTAGAAAAGACAATACCCAAAATAATGTTAGAAGCATCTGGCCAAGTTGTTCTCGGAGGAGACTTTAATCAATGGCCAGACCCGACCAAAGACTGGGAATCAGGCAACCCCGAGATAAGAAGCCAAACGAGAAGTGATCGCACTGGGCCTTCCGACATAATAGAGATATATGACCTACAAGATGTGTGGAGAATTAAACATCCTAATGAAAGAGGCTACACATTTTACTCCAATCCGCACAAAACATTCACCAGGATTGATTACTTGTACCTCACCAAGGACCTCCTTGACACCACAACGCTATCAGAAATAATTCCGATAACATGGTCAGACCATGACATGGTCCTGTCAGATATAAGATGGGCAGGCTTACCTGTTTCAGGAGGGAAGTGGCGCTGTAATGAAAGCCTGTTGAAAGATACAGTATTTAAAATTGAAATGGCAACTGAAATTGAGGAATACTTCAAACTAAACAACAATGGGGAAGTCTCCAAGCAGACAATATGGGAGGCGGGTAAAGCCACTTGGAGAGGCATCCTGATACGAGAAGGATCTACCAAAAAAAGAGAGAGAAAGATCATTGAACACAGACTTAGGTCCGAAATATGCCAACTGGAAAGCGAGAACAGGGAACACCTGGGCACGGACCGCGACAACATCAACATAGCACAATGTAAAAGGGAAGAACTAAGACTATTGGAGCACAAACAAATTGTGCATAAACTTCGATTCCTCAAACAGAAATTCTATGAGAAGGGGTACAAGGCCGACGCACTCTTGGCAGCCAGACTCAGAGAACAAAGGGCGGAGCGGAAAGTGAAAGAGATAATTGAAGAAAACCCTACGACCCCCCCCCAACCCTCCACACTATCCCAGAGAGTTTTGCCAACTTCTACGAGGCGTTGTACACCTCGGAAGTGACTCCAGGACAATCAGATACAGATCACTATCTCTCCCAGATAGACATGCCCAAAATCTCGTACCCCGAAACTGAGCTCTTAGAATCCCTGATATCCGAACCTGAGGTCCAAGAGGCAATTAAAAGACTAACTGTAGGCAAATCCCCCAGAGAGGACGGCTATACCGCTGGGTTTTATAAAACCTTCAGCGACCAGCTAACACCATTCCTGACGGAGCTCTTTAACGAGATATTAGAAATAGGGACAGCCCCCGACTCCTTTACGAAGGCGCTCATAACAGTGATCCCAAAGGAGGGAAGGAACCCCAAACATTGTGGTTCATACAGCCCAATTTCATTGCTCAACTTAGCTGCCAAAATTTACACCAGGTTACTAGCCGCCCGATTGGAAGTACTGATCCCTCACCTCATACACAATGACCAAGTCAGATTTATATTGGGTAGGCAAGGGGCCGACACCATGCGCAAAACTCTCCATCTCATCCACTCATCACCAGAACTACCAGGTGACCCTGCCCTACTGTCAATAGACGCAGAAAAATCCTTTGATAGAGTGGAGTGGGAATTCCTGAGGGCAGTCCTTCCCAAGGTGGGGATAGGGCCGAGATTTAGAAAAGGAATACAAGCAGTATACACATCCCCAAAGGCATCTATCTCTGTTAATGGGGAATATTCCAGATGGTTTGATATTGGACGTGGTACTAGACAGGGGTGCCCCCTCTCTGCAATACTTTTTGCGCTCTCCCTAGAACGCCTGGCCCAAAAGATACGATCCGACCCCAGAATAGAAGGCATACGATAGGGAACAAAAGAATATAAGATAGCACTCTATGCTGATGACATACTTTTATACATTACCAACCCCTCTGTATCTGTCTCTCATGCTCTCCAACTATTAGAAGAATATGGCAAACTCTCTGGGTTTAAGGTGAACAGGACTAAATTAATATTGTTCCCTTTGCAAGGAACGAAAGAGGAAAACGAAACCAAGTTCTTGCCCTTAGGCCTCAAACTCGAACACTCTCCATTTAAATACTTAGGCATCCAGATTCCTCCCCTCCTCCAGAGCTTCTCGGCCGATCTGAATAGGTGGGACAAACTCACGATCTCGTGGTTAGGATGGATTAACGCCATTAAAATGGTATGCCTCCCCCGATTCCTGTACCCTATCCAAATGTTACCTATCGAGATACCAAATGCGTTCTTTGAAGAGGCCAAAAACGTATGCTTAAGTTCCTCTGGCAGGGAAAGAAGGCGAGGATTGCATACGACACTCTGACGCTTTCCAAAGACAGAGGAGTAGGGCTCCCCGACTTGCGAACATACTACAAAGCCTCACAACTACGTATCCTTATCCCACACCTACGTGATCACAACCACCTCCAATGGGTCCTCATGGACAATCATTACTTCTCGCCGGCCACTGTGTCAGAATGGCTATGGACCCCTTACAAAAGAATACAACGGAAAATTAAAGGTCACCCGATACTGAGTACCATCTGGAACATCTGGCAACCAAGCAAAGCAATGAACAGGATCACCACCTGGCCGTCCCCACTTAGCCACTTATGGTCCCCTGGCATAAACGATCACATACCCGAGGTAGGAAGATTCCAATCCTGGTACGAAGCGGGACTCGAAAGGGTAGGGCAACTCCAGAAGAAGGGCAACTTCATACCACTTCCAGACCTAACTGAAGTCCTAGGGATAGGTCCATTAGCCACCTTCCAATACATCCAGATAAAAGGAGTCCTCACAAAATCTGCATGGAAGGAAAAACTGCAGAGAGAACTCACCCCATTCGAACAACTCTTGGATTCTAAGTCTGAAATGAAGGGTTTGATATCTGCTATGTACAAAGAACTTATTGAAGCAGGCACCGGGTCCACGGAACATCTCAGAAGCAGATGGGGGAGAGATTTATGAGAGGAGATAGATCCAGAACAATGGGAAATGATGTGCAAAAACGCATCCAAAACATCCTCATCCAGTCAATATAAATCACACGCCATTAAACTCTGATATAGATGGCAATACGACCCACTCAAATTGTCCAAGATGTTTCAGACTCTGAGCCCGAGATGTTGGCGAGAATGTGGAGAAACAGCCGACTATTGGCACATGTGGTGGAGCTGCCCACGCATTAAGGTATTCTGGGAGGAAGTCCTGGCATGGATCAAAGACATGGGGCCTCATTACAACTCAGGCGGTAAGGGGTTTACGGCGCCGTAAACAGCGCCGACCCTTACCGCCTGAGTACGAGGTCCCTTAGCGCCATGGCGGATTTAACACCTGCTTTTAGCAGGTGTTAAAATCCATGGCGCTAAGGGACCATGGAGTTAATTACGCCACCGTAATTTACGGTGGCGTAATTAACGCCTTCCCCACTCCCATTATGCCCTATGGGGCAAAAATGGGAATGGGGAAGGGTAAATGGGGATTGGGGACTTACCGCCCCGCCAAACTCGGAATGGGGCGGTAAGTCCGCCAACCACCATGGCGTAAACGTAGTTTACGCCATGGTGGTAAAGTCACGGCCCAGGCGGTAACTTACCGCCTGGGTCGTAATGAGGCCCATAGACGGCATACAAAGAGACGTTGATCCACGTTTGCTTCTCTTCGGAATGGAAAAAGACGAGGATGAATGGACTAGACTCAGGGGTCTTGCCCCACACCTATTACTAGCAGCCCGTGCACTGCTAGTAACAAAATGCAAATCCAAAAAGGTTCCAAGTAAGAAGGAATGGATCAATTTGTCAACCAACATTTATACAATGGAATTGATCACGGCATCCCTACACAACAAAGCATCACAATGCAAGATCTTATGGTCAGAATTTCGAGGCAAACACCTCTCAGAGACAACGGACTCCCAACCCGAAGACACTACAGGAACTTAATTGAAACAAGAATCTCAAAAACTCTCAATACAGGGCAGTTATGACCCAAGAATCAAGGAAACCTCACAATAGTGAACCGAACATTACCCACTATGAACATGTCAACAGAGAAAAGATGCCGCAATGAAGTCTGCCCAACCACGGGGAGGGAGGTGGTTGGGTATGGGGTATGTTATACTGACTGTTATTACTAGAGATCGGAAACGAACACAAGGACGATCAATTGTATAATGAGACTCTAGTTTTGTTCTTTTGATGTAACCATAGGCTAACAGAGTTGTAACAAGTGAAATGCTCAAATCTTTTGTTAATCTTTTGTTTCTCTTTTTATTTTTTGTTTCAAAATTAATAAAACCAAATTTAAACATTTTTCAAAAAAGGAATATTTTCCAAGGTTTGGGTTACCAAGAGTCATCTGGTCAGACAATGGTCCACATTTTATCGCTGCTGTAATTCTGCAGATCTGCATGGGATTACAGATCGATAAGCAGTTCCATTCGGCTAGACACGCTCAGAGTGCTGGACTAGTGGAAAGACACAACGGCATAATCAAGAACAAGCTCGCTAAGACGTGTGCAAGCACCAAACTAAAACGCCTTACTGATTGTATTATTATCTATGCGAACAACCCCTCAAACTAAGACTGGGCTCTCTCCCTTTGAGGTGGTTATGGGGAGGCCAGCTAATATTTGGAATGTTCCGAAGTCTCGCTCTTTATGAGATGTCGAAAATGTACTTCTCTCTGATTACTGTGGCCAGTTAACTAAAATCTGTATTTGATTTATCATCAGGTGCGAGAGGCTTTACCTGTACAGTACGAGGGTCCCGGTCACAGCATACGACCGGGGGAGTGGGTCTTCGTTAAATCATTTGAGTGATCTTCTTGCCTCGCACCACGTTTGCGGTGCCCCTTCCAAGTCCTGCTGGTCACACAGACTGCGCTGCGGGTAGCAGGCCAGAAACACTGGATCCACGCGACGCACACCAAGAGGATTCCACACCCAGTGCCACATGCTACAGAAGGCACAGAACCCCTTACCAGTACTGCAACCAACGATTTCGAAGCAGTAAATCGCATTGAGAGTGTATCATAGACTCTCCCTGAGCCGTTGAGGCCTGAGGAAACAGCCACTTCGTCTCCACATTCTCCAACAGTTTTGTCTTGAGAATTTGTTCCAGATCTTGCATCGATCCTGCTTAGGATTCGTTGCTTCCAACTGGAAGTGATGACACGTTGTTCACAGATCACTCAGTACCAGGAAGCACACGGTACGATCTGCGTCCGAGGAACTAGACTTACTGCATGGTTCGGCTGTGCTATCGAAGGGAATCATCAAAGGGCTTGTCCTTTCAGGCCCGATCATTTGCATAGAAAGGGGATTCTGTTGGCTAGGGTTTGTGGAAGGACTAAGAAAACGCTCGGCCTGGAGGTCGCCAGCAAATAACACTGGTGCTTTCATTTGAAGACTACAATGCCTGCAACCACTTCCGCTCGTACAGGACTGATAAGAGAGCGTGTGACCAGCTGCGAGAATGGACAATCCACTGTGTGGGCCCCGAAAATGTATTGCTGTCTTGTGATAATGTTAATTGGTTTCACAATAGTCATTGTTTTAGGTTTCTGGTATTTAGAAGAAGTACATCCGTTTGAGAATTTGTTACCTACTGAAAATGTACCTACTGTTTCTACTCCTTTCGTGCATCTGCATACTCTATCTCCTAGACACTCTCGGCACAGACAAAATTATCACAACAACACACTTTTACTCATCATGAATACTACACATGCCATTTTTAACAAATCTAATTGCTGGGTCTGCTCACATTTACCGCAACACGGGGATAAGGGGCTAGGTTGGTATATTCATCATCTACCTTTGACAACTGCATGTTATGCTTCTCTTAGAGCACTATTCTTTGGCAGATGGATCGATATCATCTTGGGAACTTCCATGGGACTAACTTGAACGAGTTCAAAAAGCATGTTCTGATGACCCTGGGATGCTCGCTTTTTGCAAATAGGAGTAAGCTTAATGTTGCTTCTATTAGGCCGTCTGATTGACTGTCCTGTCCTTTTCAATCTTTGATTTCTTTTAAGATGGCTCCTATATGCAATAAGGATGCCACACCTCCTTCTTACACTGTTAACCATAGCCCCGATTCAGTTTCTTTCTGCATACCAAGGAATGGTACTCAGTTAATGGGTGATTTTAAAGGTTGAGCCAACTTTGCAAATTTGACTGGTGAGGACAGACCTTTGTATGTAGGCGAACCTGTCTACTTTGTTTGCGGTAATGTAGCATTTCGATGGTTACCCAGGGATTGGCAGGGAACTTGTTATTTCGGGATCCTGTTACCCGGGGTATTCATTGCAAGTACTGTAGAGATTTTGAAGGCTCGTCCACGGCGAGACGAGAATTGTGACACTTCAGCACAAATTCTGGGAGATGTAGCTAAATTCTTTGTGCCATTTTGGGGAAAATAATGAACTCTGAAGATATCAGAAGGCTAGCGAGAGTACTGGAGAGGACCATCAACCGGACCACAGACATACTCTATCATATGACTCTAGAACAGAAATCAATAAGGTTAGTAGCACTTCAGAATCGGATGGCATTAGATGTCATCCTGGCTGAACGTGGTGGGGTATGTAAGTTAGTGGGGTCCGCTTGCTGTGTTTTCGTGCCAGATTCCTCCCCAACTATCTTCAAGGCAATACAGAATCTGCACGTCCTATGTTCGGAAGTGCATGTTCCCGAGGGAAACTGGGATCTTAGCGCTTGGTTTTGGAACTTCTTGCAATCTTGGGGATGGAAATTACTTTCAGTCTTGCTGATCATTTTAGGTATTTTATTGTTTCTTTGTTGCTGTATACAATGTCTTCCTGGTAAATGTTCAATGCTAGGAGGATGTTGTGCACAGGTGATGGGTTCACTAGGACCCAAAGTATACGCCACAGAGAAAAACTCCAAAGACTATATGCTGAAAGAAATCTTAGTATCTGATCTTATGGCAATTGACATCTCCGATAGTGATTCAGTATGTATGGACATTGAGATGTGAAGTTACTCGTGAAGTGACTAAAAGAAGTATCACGCTTGGCTTAGGCCAAAAGGAGGGTTTGTTGAATGGGATATTATATTGTGCATCGTTTACTGTACATATTGGCCTAAGCCCAGTCGCTCTGCGAAGAAATCCGCATTGCAATGTTCTGACCTTAGACCGATTAAGCTGCCATTTAAGGTTCATCCGCCATTTTGATTCTCGATCCAAAGTCACCCTGTGTTCTAAAATGGTGGACAGTGTTCTTTTGTTAGTAACATGGCCGTTTTGACCTCTGTATGCAAGTTAATGCCTAAACTGCCCGTAGGCCAAATGTTAGGGTCATGTAATAAGACCTTGTCCTTCGTTGACCTATAGATCGAGGAATTACCTGTGCCAACGTAACTAATCCGCGAGCATATATTAAGCACAATGTTGTGTAAATACTAAATGTGAACACTTGTTGAACTGCATTGCATTAAAATATGTACTAAGGCTTATGTTAGATCCGAGAATATACTGTTGCTATTGTGATTTGTTGAACATGTAAACTAAAGGTGATCCATATGCATATAGCTGGGCGAGTCAGAGGTGAACTCGGCACAACCCCTAGATTGGGAATTATTAACGTACAGAGGGGCTGAACATCATGTTACAAAACTGTATAAAAGAGCGAATATTCTGATGTACAGACGCACTCACTTCTAACATCGAACGGGCTGGTATTCGTTGTGGTGTACTAAGGGCCAGATAGCTATCTGTTACTTTAGTTCTTTGAAAACTGTTCAGTTACTTTGAATAAAGATCTGTGTATCTTTGTAAACCCGCATTTGGTGTATTTCCTTTTGTGATACTCAGCCTCAATATTTCCTTTTGCTTTTACAAGAGTTTGAATTAAATGAGCGAAGGGCTATAGGAGGAAGATACTTACGAAGAGAGAGTTAAAGGTAGCGAGGGCCACGGCATCAGAAAGCCTTTTGGACAATCCACAGGGTCTTAAACTTGATCCTTGCAGCCACTGGAGGAGTGATTTCAGGAGGGATTTTAGCAGGAGCTGGGGTCCCAATGAGAAGGATCTCAGTTTTACTGCATTAAGGCAGAGATCGTTAGAGGCGTGCCATGCCTGAATAGTGGATAAACAGTCAGGGATGAGCGAGGAGGAGGGGCCCGAATGTCGCCTGAAAGAGAACTGTGTGTCATCCACATAACGCTAAAAGTTAGAGGAAAGGTTAGAGATCAGGAGGGCCAAAGGGGCCAGATAGAAATTGAAGAGCCAGGGGGAGACGATAGAGCCCTGGGGAACACTACATGTCGAGCCAGAGGTGGTGGAGAGAAAGGACCCATGCTGAACCTGCGAAGTTCAGTCCAGGAGGAAGGAGTTCACCCATGCCAGAGCCTGATCCATGATGCCAAGGGTCTTGCAGAGATGTGTAATCAGGATGTTGTGGTTGACAGTTTCAAATGCAGAGGAAAGGTCAAGGAGAATGAGAACAGAGGGAGAGTCAGAGTCAAGATTAGTGAGCAGATCTTCACTTCAGGAGTGCAGTTTCTGCAGTTTCCATGCCTCTGGCTGCTCAGAAATCATGGAGACAACCATCAGATTCAGTGTGGACCGTTAGCTGAGAGATAGCCAACCTCTCCAGGAGTTTGCCCAGGAAAGGAGTGATAGAGATCTGGTGAGAGTTTGTCAGAATGGAGGGGTCGGCAGAAGGCATTTTAGTAGGGGGTGCACAAGGGAGTGCTTAAGAAGAGAGGGGAGGGATGCAGTGCCGAAGGAGGGATTGCAGAAATCGCACACGAGCTGGAGCGAGAGAACCAATGTTGTCCTTTACGGTTTGGGAGGAGCAGGTGGTCGCCTGTTTGGATGAGACTTGTCTGGAAACATCTTCAGGTGTTACAGGAGAGAGGGAGGAGAAAAGGAGAGGAGGGGGGTGGCCAAGGAGGGCCTGCAAGAAGAGGAGGGAGAGAGAAGAGAAGAGGAGGGTGAGGACAGGATGTCTTGGGGTTTAGTTGTGAAAGGAGAAGCCAGAGCCGTGCAGAGGGCCTGGGTAGTTGTAGAAGAGGTAGAAACTGCAGTAGGATTAGTCAGCTCCTGAAAAGTTTTGCTGTGCTGTTAGAGGCCGCAGAGATGCGGTTTTGAATATGAACCCTCTTCTTAGAGAAGATGGAGAGTCTAAATTGCCTTTGGAGCAGGCGGGAGGCCAGTTTGTCAGAGGGTGCACCGGAAGCTCCCCACTTCTGCTCAGCTACTCTGAACTTGCATTTCAGAGCTGCCAAATCGAAGTTATACCAAGAATTGCACTTGGTGGCAGGCTTCAGGCATATCCTCATAACAGGGGAAAGGATATCCAGAGTGTTAGAGATGGAAAGATGAAGGTTGGAAAGGGCCGTGTCAGTATGGGAGTCAGCCTCAGGAGTAGGTGGAGGAGAGAAAGTGGAGGCAAAGGCGGCCACTGACACTCGCTTCATAGGTCAGATGACCGCAAAGAAAGGTGGCAGTGCTGGGTGGGCCTTTGTCAAGGAATCAGGAATCTTCAAGTGAGAAGAAAGAAGAAAGTGGTCAGTGCAGGAGAGAGGAGTAGTGAGAGGGTTAGAGAGGGGGATGTCTGAAGAGATGAGAACATCCATGGTGTGGCCGGCAGAATGAGTCAGACCAGAGGGTAGAATGGAAAGAGAAAGAGAGTCACATAGGTTGGGAAAGAGCCCAGAGGAGTCTGGGGAGTCCAGGTGGATGGTGAGATCCCCAAGGAGGAGAAGCTGGGAGGTAGAGGAAATGAGGGAGGCGGTGAGGTCAGCCCATTCAGAGAGGAAGAGGGTGACCTGGCCAGGTGGCCTGTAGATGGTGGCCAAGGTAAGAGAGAGTCCAGGAGAGATGGAGAGCCTGCAGACCAGGCATTCAAAGAAGGAATAGGTTAGAGTGGGGATGATGGAAGCAGGTACCCACTCAGGAAAGATCAGGGACACTCTGCCTCTGGGTCTATTGGGCCTGGGTTTGGAGAGAATCGTGTAGCCCTCGGGGAGGAGTGTGTCGAAACATGTGACAGAGCTGGCCTTGAACCATGTCTCAGTAAGAGCTAGAAGGTAAAGACAAAAGGTGAGCGTCCCTTTCGTCGCTGACAGGGGGGAAACAATAGCAATAATCAAACAAGGGTCATGTCAAGCGGAACACAATAGAGATCTAAAACATAAGTGTTAACCAGACAAAGATAAAGAAAAAGGGCCAGAGCGCAACCAAAACAACAGACAATTTGATGTCATTTTGTAAAAACAATACATATCAATTTTATTATCATTATTGTCTGCGGAATATCTAACAGAACATCTGTAAATTATACAGCCACAAACATTGAAAATATAAATTTAGATAAAAACGAAATATGCAAACAATTGAATAGAGGTGCCATTCGTCAGATGATCCGCAGACAATCTTGTGTGGATACCGCTTTCCCTCCTTGAGTGATTCTCTTCACTCACCTTGGGTTTCCGATATCTCGCACGCCTGCATGCGGTGTGGATCCTTTAGTGGGCCCACTTTTTTGATGCAATAAATGTATTTCTATTTCAATGCATCTCTTTTGCAAAATGGTGATCCTATATTTGGTACAGGTCTATACAGTATGAACATGAATTTTTATTGAATTTGGGATTTAATAATGATAATAAAATTGCTGTGTATTGTTTTTACAAAATGACATAAAATTGTGTGTCGTTTTGGTTGCGCTCTGGGACTTTTTCTTTATCTTTCTATGGTTAACAGTTATGTTTTAGATCTCCATTGTGTTCCGCTTGACATGACCCTTGTTTGATTATTATCTCGGTAAGAGCCAGAACATCCAGGTCCATGAGTTCAACGAAGTGGCAGATGTCAGAGGAGTGTTTCACAACAGAGCAAGAGTTGAGACTAGCCACGTGGAGCAGGTTGCCACTTTTGAAAGACTTCATCAGAAGTGGCAGAGGAGCCATAGAGGTGTAAGGAGGAGGCGGGAGAGGAGCAAGAGAGATAGTGGATGGCAAGGGAGCCAGGGAGGTGGAGGACGAAGGTGGCCGAGGAGCCAGAGTTGTGGTAGATGGCAAAGGAGCCAGAGCAGTAGAAGAAGGAGGTGGTAGAGGAGCCAGAAAAGTGATAGAAGGAATAGCAGGAGAAGGAAGGAAGTTGATGAGGTGAGGGAGGTGCCTATAAAATCGTAGGAGTTTGGGCTGAGGGCCCTGGACCATGAAGGTGCCATTTAGATAGACATTAATGATGACTCTGGAGGACTGGAATGGGGCTAAGAGGACCTCCCACCGGGTGCCACCATTAATGGGAGAAGAGGAGGAAGGAGAGAGAAGTGCAACCATATGAAGAGTCCATAGGTCGGGTGAAGGAACCACAAAGAAGATGTCAATGAGAGTCGGTCTGAAGGAACCACTGACATAGGTGTCAGTGATGGGAAGGCCTGGAATGGAGACCAGCGTGTCCTTCTTGAGCTTCTTCCTTCCAGTCTTAGTGAGAAGAGTGGGGTAGGCGATAGAAAAGCAGTTAGCGAAGATGGGGCAAATCCGAGAGCACCATAGAGGATGTGATAGAGGGAAGAGAAAGGGCAGGCAAGCGGAGGAGAAGAGAAGGAAACACTGCAAAAAGCTGTGCCCCACTTGATGCACAAGGAGGGGATTTGTGAAAAAGGGTGAGGTAACAGAGAGAGCAACAGGCAACAGCAGAGAGCAGACAGAGACAAGGAAGCAAGGGTGGCAACAGGCAGTGAGTGGAAAAAGCAGTGGGAGCCAACCGGGCTCAGCTCAACCTAGAGAGGAAAAAAGGCCTGGAGGGCAACAGTAGAGGGAACCTTGAGAAGAGGAGGAGATGCAGAGAATGCAGGAGAAATGCAAAGAATAGTGATAGAAGCCAATACATTCACCTAGACAGGAAAACATGTAGAACAAGCAGGGGAAAGCAGAGAAACAGTGAACAAAGTACGACTAACTGGGAGAGGGACAGCCTAATGGATGCATAGAGACAGTGCAGGGCGAAATTTGCATTGAAATCAAAGTAAGCGTGAGGTAGGGCAGTTTAGTAGGACACAGTAATGGCTGTGTCACCCACCTGCACCTGTCTTACCTTGCAGTCACTGCTGGTTGACGGCTGCTCTGCATGCTCGCACTCTGCATTCCGACCCCCTTATCACCAAAAACCTGCCTCACACAACACAGCGGCCTTGTCCTGCGAGGGCTTTCCCGAAGAGGGTCAGATCCTTGTTTCTTAAAGGTTTGGATGGGTTGGCGGTCATATTGTCGAAAACAAAAATTTGAATGCATTTCTTTTTATGTTATGTGTTTTTTTTGGGTTTAGCTAGTAACAAAAGAGTGTAAATAAAAAGAAAAAGGGGTTGGGGGGAACCCCCATTAAACATAAGAAAAAACATTCGGCATTTTTTTCCCAACATTTTTCATTCAACAAAATGACATTCGAAAAAGTGACATTCGGCATAGTCGCTATAAACCGTTTGGATGTGTGGACATAGCGCAATGTGCTATGTATCAACGGGCAGCATCTCCTGCGGTCCTGCATCGCACAACACTGCGGCCTTGTCCCACAAGGGCTATGCCGCACAGGGTCCAATCCTCGGTTCTTAAAGGTTTGGATGCATGGATGTAGTGCAAAGTGCTACTTATCGAAGGGCAGCATCTCCTGTGGTACTGTGTCGCACAACAACATGGAGTTGTCCTGTGTGGGCTTTGCCACAGAGGGTCCGATCCTCGGTTCTTAAAGGTTTGGGTGCATGGACGTAGTGCAACGTGCTACAAATCGTCGGGCAGCATCTCCTGCAGTCCTGTGTCGCACAACACCGCTGCCTTGTCAAACGAGGACTTTTGGGAAGATTTTAGAAGGTTCTGTGGCTCGGATGAAGCGGATGAAGACTGGACCTCGAGCCAGCTGAGCACCGCGAGTCACGGAACAGAGAGCATAGTAGAGCCCACAGGGGTGAGAACATCGCTCTGGAAAAGAAGAAGAAAAGGAGGAGAGCAGCAGCTCTGAGGATGATGGGCGCTTCGAAGAAGATGGCAGCCCTAGAGCCCGTGAGTCGGGCAAAGGAGATACCCAAACCCATGGAGCGCATGAGGCATCCAGAACGGAGCAGAAAGGCGCTAATTGAGAAGTTGTAAAGAAAGTAGCCGAGGAGGATCAAGGGGTCTTACAGACAAGTGAGCAGGATGTCACCGGGGCCCCGCAGTGAATGTCTTTGCCCAATGTCTTTGCTGGGCTTCCAGTGAATGATGCGGCAGGCCCTAGTAAGATGGCTGCCCTATTTCGGCCCATCGACACACCAGGAGCACCTTGGTGTATGAGTCAGCCTTTATGTGAGTCTAATTGGTCTGATGCCATTGAAAATGTGACCAACCATGGGAGCCGGCTGGCGATGCCGGCCCCTGTAAAGGCCTACTGTTAATAAGACCATTGTGTGAGTTCCCTTTGTGTAGAAGATCATGCCACAGGGCCACCTTGATAAACCCGGCATGGCTCCAATAGTACAAGTAAACCCTGCTGGGCTTCCAGTGAATAATGCAGAAGGCTCTGCTAAGATGGCAACCCTATTCCGGCCGATCCACACACCAGGATAGCCTTGGTGTATGAGTCCACCTTTGTGTGAGCCTGACTGGTCTGATGCAATTGAAAATGCGACCAACCACAGGAGCTGGCTAGTGATGCCAGCCCCCCTGTAAAGGCCTACTGTTTAGGCCATTGTTTGAGTTCCCTGTCTGGCCTTGTGTGAAGAAGATCATGCCACATGTGCCTAAGTAACATCTACAAGATTGCAGCGGCCACCTTGATGCACCTAGCCTCGGCCCCACACTACAGTAAGTCCTGCTGGGCTTCCAGTGAATGATGTGGCAGGCCCTGGTATGACGGCTGCCCTATTTTGGCCGATCAACAAACCAGGAGAGCCTTGGTGTATGAACCTACCTTTGTGTCAGCCTGATTGGTCTGATGCCATTGAAAATGCAACCAGCAACGGGTGCCGGCTGGCTATGCTGCCCCCCTGTAAAGGCCTACTGTTAAGGCCATCGTATGAGTTCCCTGTCTTGTCCTGTGTGAAGAAGATCATGCCACAGGTGCCTACACAACATCTACGACCATGCAGCGGCTGCCTTGATGCACCCGGCATGGCCCCCATGCTACAGGTAAGTCCTGCTGGGCTTCCAGTGAATGATGCAGCAGGCCCTGTTAAGAGGGCTGCCCTATTTACGCCGATCGACACACCAGGAGAGTGTTGATGTATGAGTCTGCCTTTGTGTGAGCCTGATTGGTCTGATGACATTGAAAATGTGACCAACCATGGGAGCCGGCTGCCGACACCGGTCCCCTGTAAAGGCCTACTGTTAAGGTCATTGTGTGAGTTCCCTGTCTGGCCCTGTCCATCCATGGCAGACTATGAGGTCGCACCCCGTACAAGGTACATTTCTGATCCCCAGCTGAGCCAGACTGTAAATGTATCCGTCCCCCAGTCACTGGCACCACACAACTGCCCGTCTTGCTTCCTACCACCTTTCTGACTTATTATTCCTCCTGTGGATTGCATCTCGCATGCCCACCTCACTGCTACTCACACACCGCTGTGATTACTTCTAGCATTATGAGTCTGTGGCCGCTCATGTTGCCCCAATCAGGCAACTCCAAGCTAACCTGCCCTCACAAGTAGCTCACTACTGAACCATCCCTTTGGCCTCATCGACACACGGGACGGTGTTCCTGAATCACACGGTCATCAGACACTACTATAAACTCTCCTAAACTGCCACTTTCATCAGGACGGGCCAGCACACTGCTAATACCTACCGCCTCACGCATGGCAGAGATCCTCGCAATGCTTCCTAATTACTTGCCCATTCACCTACTCTTAACCATGCATAGGAGATCTAAGACATGAGCGTCTAGTGGCTCGCACCTACCATTTGCCGATGCATTCCACCGGCCAATGCACTCATCCATGTTGGCAACGGAGCTTGCGGGCCTATACTACCCTTGCAGCAGTTACATTCTGCAACACTTACCCCCTTGGGCTTTCCAGCCCCTACCTTGCGCAATCAAACCCCTAAGTCATCACAACGGCAAATGCACCGACTGCCACTGAAAAGCCTTCCCCACTTTAACTCAGCTATGGTATCACATTGCATTTGCACTAATTCCCAAGCAAACCCCCACAAACAGGAGTTGGCTTGTGGCACAATAAGACTCCCCACCAGCAATACTCCTCCCAACTTCACCCATGCTGTATCCAGCCTCACTCCTGCTGTCACACTACCTACTAAAACCACACCCTACGGTTTTCTACCACCATCCTGCAACAGCACCCAAGTGGTCTCTATCACTTACACTGAAACACAATACATCATCTACCCCCTCGCACCAAGCCTAAATATCATAAACAGGCCACCAAACCCGCAACACCTCCTCTCAAGGCTGCCGTAATGAATGCCAGGTCCATCCCTGCCCACTCCTTAGACATTGCAGATCTTATTACTTCTAACAATCTTGACCTTCTTGCCATATCAGGAACATGGCTGCATGCAGCATCTGGCCCTGCACTGTCCTGGCCATTCCTCACAAACATTCCATCCTTCATAAAGATAGACTGGACTTTGAGGGAGACTTGTAACACCACACTCACTGCAGGTGCTCTTCTAACTACATGATTAAGCCTCTCACATACCTCCACAGTTACGATACATGTGGTTTACCAGACCCTCAGACCACTCCTCTCAATTGAAGAGGACTTGCTGCATGTCGCTTAACGCTAAACCTTCAACCAAAACAATACTCCTAGGTGACCCTAACTTGCGTTATAATGATGAGTCAGACCTGAATGCCTTCTCGCTTGATAACTCTCTTAGTGCTCTAGTGCTCTAGGCTTCACCCAATGCATCCTTATTGCCACTCACTCCAAAAGCCGAATCCTAGACTGGCTAACTGAACTGAACTGCAACACGACTATTACATCCAATCAGCCCTGCCCCTGGACAGCGCATAACGTTATCCTATTCTTCATGCCAGTGACCAACCCTCACCTGGTAGGGTTCCCATATCTGCCCCCTTCTGCCACACAGAGCATGAAAAACATTACTAAAACCTGCATCCTGCCTCTGCAGGATGAGCAACAATGCCCACAAACCCTACTCAAGGACCCAACCACTTTGGTAGACCTGTGCAACTGAACAATTGCACAGGCTATCAACACTGTTTCCCCCCCTTACACTGTGCAAAGTGAAACCTCTCACCCATTGCAATGCCTGGTTTACTGCGAACTTAAAGGCCTCTACCTAACAACCCCACTGAGCCCAATAAAACTGGCTTCACCCATGCTGCTAGCAAGTATAAAAAGGCCATCATCCAAGTAAAAAAGCTCCTCTTACAATACCTGTATTGCTCATTCGAAATCCAGCACGAGAGAGCTCTTCCCCATTCTTCGTGAGCTTCAAGTCCCAGTAGCCACCCTACGTCTGGCTCGCAAGACAGCGCCTGGTGCTCAGATATCCAGAATGCCCTACTAACAAAAATTACACACTCCAAAAAAAGAAAAACACCCTATCTAGTGTAGCACCTACTCCAGCCAGCGCTTGTCCCCCTGAAACCCTCCTAATCGTCTACTCTTCGACTTTAAACTGGTCTCAGAATCTGAGGTCACCCAGTTAATTAAAGGTCTAAAACCCTAGCACTGTCAGGGGAATATCAGGGGAATATCTGCCCAGCAGTAGTCATCATGGACTGTGCCAAAGAACCTGCCCTGTTCCTAACTGCCCTCGTCAATACCTCTTTTGCCTCCTGCACAGTTCCTAACACTCTCAATGATACGTGGGTTTTACCACTTCTGAAGAAACAACCCTCGACCCAAGCATCCATACTAACTACCACCCTATTACGACGGTACCCTTACTGCTCAAAATACTGTACCATGCAGCTTACTTTCAAATCCAGAAACTCTTGGAATCCAACAACCATTTGGGCTCACGTCAATCTGGTTTCAGACTTGGCTTTGGCACAGAACCCCCCCTGCTGGATGTCAAAATTCAATTGGATGAAAATAAAGACACTGGCAAAACAGCCATACTCCTGCTTCTGGACCTCTCAGCTGCCTTTGACCTAGTAGAACGCCATGACTTGTGTTGCCACCAATCGTCAGCAGCCCATTGTTCCCCGACAGTTATTTTGTGGATTGCCTCATTCCTCTACGACAGGTGCATGAGAGTATTCTCGACCCTTGCCTTTGCCGTGCCAGCCCCTGTCAATTGTGGGGTCCCACAAGGCTCTTGTGTCTCCTCGACTCTCTACAAAACTATTACGACCTGCGTGATGACAAAGGAATGTCTTACACAATTTACGCGGACGACACGCAGGTCCTCCTCCACCTCACTGGTGATTACATCACAGACTGCAACACTTTTCTCTCTGCCTACCACACCATTCAAGTATGGATGGCCACCCCCTTGTATGCATTAATGATGAGAAAAACAAACTGCTTTTGGTTGGCTCAGAAACCTCACTCAACAAGCTTTATGCACTGTATACATCATTCACCATAGAGGTCAACACCATCCATGTGTCAAGCAACGTCAAAACTCTTGGGGTCTACCTGGACGCGACATTGGGCCTGGAGTATTAGAAACAAGGCATCACTGTCATGAAGTTAGATGACCCTGGTCTGTATACTATGTAGTAATTTGGGTAGTGGTACTCCTAGAGAGCTGGATCCAACTTATATCATGTTGTGTTGGGTTACACTGTGTAGGGCTACAGTTGATTTTGAGTGTATTAAAACCCCTGTGATTATGTAATGATCCCCCAGTCCATTGATGATGTTTTTCTTTTATAAGGAGGTTGCAAGTATTTTTATCTACATTGTGACACAAACCCCTTTCGCTAACTGTTAAATACTGATGGTGGGGGGTGTGTGTACACAGTGCTACGGAATTGTTATGTACTTGCCCAAAGTATCTACATTGTAGCAATATTTTATGGAATTGTTATGAACTTGCCCAAATGATGTACGTACGCACTGATATTTTTATATGCACTGTTTTATGTGATTATGTGTAAATGTTGGTTATGTTTCTGGCTTTTATGACTTTTGGTCGAAATCAAGCTTAATCAATCAATCGACATTGGGACTCATTATGCGAATGAAGGTAACCCGCCAGTGTTCCCAGTGGGTTGCTGCCGTCCTTGTAACACCGAATCCGTCGCCTGACTTCCTGATGCCACCGGGACATTACAAGTCCCGGCGAAGCGGGAAGTCAGGTGGCGGATTTGGTAAGTCCCCATTCCCATGGGGTCTCCGTAGGACTCCATTGGAATGGGTTCACAGAAGCACTGGTACCTTTGCTAATGGTGCCGGTGCTTCCATGACAACTCGGCAGGCAGGTGCCGTTGCGCAAGTCAGGGCAGATGGGTGTAACGGCCCCTTCCCGCCGAATCGGAGTGTGGCATTCTGGAAAGGGTACCGGTACGTTGCTGCCAGCACTCTTATTTCCAAACGGCCACACTCATAATGAGGCCCATTATCTTCATCTAGACAAGTAATAAGAAAGATTTCATATATGTGCAATTTTCCCTCCATTTATGGACGCCCCCAACTGTTTGCTTTTGTTTGGCTATCCTAACCTGACTTTTTTCCAGTGGAGCCCAGCCTTCAGCTGAACTCCCCTGTGCTTTTGCTCACTTTTTATGGGGAAACTGACACGTTCCTCACACTGTCAGTACTAGGAAACTATGTTTTCCTTAGTCTTTGACAATGTTGCCATTTCTTGGTAACTTTTTAACAGTGCACAATGTACCTTCCCGACCGTGCGCTGGTGTCCCGTTTTGTTTTATGACCTTAGACACCATGGAAGGATTTTTGGGTGAGTGTACTAGTGTGCCTAGGATGAACTGTTGGCAGCAGTCACTTTTCATAATGTTTTACTTCTTTTTACTGAGTAAAAACGTGTCTACCACGTCTGGCTCAAGACTGTAGCCAGGTCCGAAAATGGCCGAGCCACAAAGTCTTTTGTTCTATCCCCTTGCCATTTTGTCCCTTGCCTTCACCGAGGTCGATTAGCCCAGTTGCCCTTATTTTGGCATGCAGCCTCCATTGAAAACCGATCTCTTTTGCTGGTTTCTGCCTGTCACGTATGTGTGCCCAGGAAGCAGGCTGGGACTGTCTCGTCCCGATACACACCACTGGTGCGAGAATGTCTGGAGTTTCTGAATGACTGAGACCACCATGAACCATGATTGGTCCACATCTGTGATGCCTCGATTTTGGCGTGAAGCTAATCTTGGATCCGAGCAGGGGATCTGCAGCCATTCCAGGTCAATTACCTGTGTTCTCAATGAACTACAGGAGGAGCCAATTCTCCTACATGAAGAAACATACTTGTGAAACCGCCGGAGACACTTTTGAAGGTTTTGGCACCCTTGGACCTTCACTGTTCCGTTGGACCTGTTTCTTTTTCGATCAAGAAGGCCTGCCAAGGCGCTTTGCCCCTTTGGAGTAGTGTAACAACTACTCTTGGCGCCCTCTGCTTACTCACCGAATGAACTCCTTCGGAAGTGTTCCTGGACCATCCAGCGAACTGTTCAGCTCTATCTCAGGGTAAACCAGAGCACCACGGCCGTCTGGAGTGCAAACCCGAGACTTGGGACTTGTCTCTGGTCCTGTGCATTCCTCCGCGAAATTGCGCAGGCCTTTCTCCTCTGGATCCCGAATTAGGAGAGTGCGCAACGCTGCCCGCATCCATGATTCCTGCATCACCACCTGGTGGTGACTGTCACTATAAATCCACTGCTGTTCTGCTCTCCAGTGCCCTGAAGCCAATTGCACTGGAATTTTCTTCAGAAGCTGAGAAAAGGCAACTGTCCCGTCATGGAAGATCATTCTCCACCGCAGCTGCTGAGAGCCGTAGCATCGCGAAACTGCAGGACTTGAACCTACAAGCGTTCTTGACTAAACTGGTAAAGTTTGGTGTAGACTGTGCTGAGGGTCAGTGAGTATTTGCATCACTTACTGGTGGCCAACTGGCAAAACCGATCACTTTACGCATGGGTATCCCTTAAAGGTATTAGAAATTGGCTGCTTTAGCCTGCCCTCCTTAACTATTCTCGCCATTTGAACCGTGCTTTGCCACAAAGGGCAGGGCCTACTCGAATAGTGGGAACAAATTCTTCATCGCCTGAAGCCCCTTCCTGACTTTGCTACAGCCTTTCCAAGAAGACCCGCTTTTGTCTCACCTGCGCAATTGTGCTTTTTTACACACAACTGTACTGTTGAGCACAAGGCTCCACTCTTCTTAGGGTTGAACTCGAGAGTTAAGGAACAAACTCTGAAGAATTGCCTAATGCAATCTGTGTGTTAACTTAACCCTCTCTTTATCTTATTGTTGTATCTTATCACTGCATTGCATTAGGAAACGTAATGTATATATATTGTATAGTTTAAGGATTGTTGTGATAACTGTTTTCTCATTGCTAAAGTTACTTGTGTCTATTTGGTCCGGCCGGCAATAAATGTATAGTTATATTTGTCTTACACTTGTCTAAGAGTAATTTGTGGTTTGTTACTGTGTGTGCTCATTGTGGGCTTCTGATCACTCTGACCCCTCCTGAGACATAGTCCTGACCTACTGCCAAGCTACATAGATTGGTCTGGCTTGTCCAGAAGGTTCACTGTTTCACCAAACTGAGGGTGGCCTACTAAATCTCTGCTCACCAGGTCAGAGGTTAGAAATCCATCTTAACAAATTGGTGGCAGGGTTGGGATAAGATCGGAGGTACCCAGTGTTGCACACTGGTAAAGTAGCCAGGTTACACTTACACGAGAGACACAGTGTTCTTAGGTTAAAATTGCGCAAGTCACTTTGCTTATTCATTTATTTATTTATTTATCTATTTATTTATTTATTTATTACATTTGTTGAACGCCCAGACCCTGAGGTATCACAGCATAGTTACAGACAAGAGCAAATACAATCTTGGTGTTGATCAAAACATTAGGACAAAAGATACAGGTTTACCTTTCTACATTATGTACAATTATGTACATTTATAGACAGTGAAGATGCAGAGTTGGTCTGGGGTACAAAGTATCTGGGATCAACTTAGAACTGGTTGAATAACCACGTTTTGAGTGATTTTTTAAATAGTGGGAAGGACTTTTCATTCTTAATGTTGATAGGTAAGGCATTCCAGTGCCTAGGAGCGAGTACTATGAAGCTACTGCCTCCTGCGTTTTCTCTTTTTTATCATGGGATTTTGAGGTTTTCACTGTTATTTGATATGAGGAGTCTAGTATGGGATTTCTTGGTGACTGTGTTGAGAAGATATTTGGGGTCTTTGTTGGCGATGCATTTATGGGAGATGCTAAGGGCTTTAAAGTGTCTTTTGGCTCTGATGGGAAGCCAGTGATTTTGTCTCCTGATATTGGAGATATGATCAGATTTTTCTATGCCTAATGCAGCACGGAGGGCTTTATTCTGTATGAGTTGGAGTCTGAATAGGTTGGTGTTGGAAGTACCTAGGAAGAAGATGTTACAATAGTCAAGCTTTGATAGTATGAGCACTCATGCTAGTGTAATGCAATTTTCTGGCTTCAGGCATTTGCAACTAAGAGAGATCAGTTTGGCTGTGTAGGAGGTAGAGGAGGCTAGGGTATTTACTTGCTTAGACATGGTGAGTGTCACGTCAAGGTAAACCCTGAGTGTCTTTACTTGTTTAAGTACCTGGATTGTGGTGCCATCAATGATGAACGATGAGTAAACAGGCTGAAGGGAGGCAATTTTGGAAGATCCTAATATGAGTAGCTCTGTTTTGGCCTTATTGAGACATAGGCTGTTGTTGGCCATCCAGTTTTGGATTAGTGAGTAGATTTTATTAATAAGCAAGGAGTCTTGCTCATGGTTACCTGTTAGTGGGATAAGGATCTGAGTGTCATCTGCGAAATTAGTATAGATGACACCCATAGCATCCAGTGCTGCGAAAAGCAGCTTGGTGTAGGTCTTGTACAAGGTAGGGGAGAGGCAAGAACCTTGAGGGACGCCTATCTGGACAGGTATGGGATCTTCTGATTCTTTCCCAATGGCAACTCTTGAGGTCCTTTCTGCGAGAAATGATTTAATCCACTCTGTGGCATTGTTAGATAGGTTTAAGTTGTTATTTAGGGTGGCACAGAGTTTGTCGTGGTCGATCAGATCGAAAGCTGAGGAGAGGTCAAGGAGCATTAACAGGCATAGTTTGCCTGATTCTCTCGTGTCATCCATTTGGATCTTCAGGTCGAGTAGGGCTGTTTCCGTACTATGGTTGGGGCGGAACCCTGACTGTCGGTCCCCTAGTAATTTATGGTGTTCTAAGTGGTTTTGAATTTGGGAGTATGCTATTTTGTCGATGATTTTCAGTAGAAATGGAAAGGTGGTTATGGGTCGGTAATTGGTAGGGATTGAGGGGTTCAGGGTCGTTTTTTTGAGGAGGGGTGTTACTCAGGCTTTTTAAATGGTAGCGGGAACTGTGTTTGAGCCGAAGGATGTGTTAATAAATTCAGTAATGACTGGTGATAAGGCATGGGCACACAGTTTGACTAGATGGGAAGAGAATTGGTCTTCTTTGCAGTTGGAAGCTTTGAGTTTCATTATGGTGTCTAGTACTTCTTTGTTAGTGACTGGGGTGAATTGAAAAGGGGTGCAGGTGGAAGTAGTGGGTGGATGGGAGGCTATGTTAGGAAGTGTTTTTTCGGCAAGAAGGTCTTTTTGCTGTCGATTTTCTTTTGTAGTAGTATAATTTTAGAGGCTAATGCATCTTGTATTGTGGTGCACCAGGTTTTGCTGGAATTATAGGGTGCTGTCACTTGGCATGGCTTCTCAAGCTCTCTGAGGATGGAGAACAGTTCTTTACTGTCAGAATTGGAATGGGTTATATGCGTGTTAAGGGCATTGGCTTTATGAGAGATTATAGCTGATTTGTATTTTTTATTGGCTGTTTTCAAAGCCTGTGCTGATTCACTAGTGTTAGTTTTCCTATGTAGGTGCTCGAGTGATCTTTTAGTACGTCTGAAGCATGAGCGTTTGTCAGATTTCCAAGTTTTGGTAGTGACAGGGGCGAGTGAGTCAATGGTACGGGTGAGACTTTGTTGATAACAGTATGCTAAGTGGTCGGGACTTTTCGTATTAAGGGTGGCGTTGGCTAGGGCCAAGTGCAGGATGGGTGAGAGGTTGTCTGCTGTGAGTTTTTTAATATTTCTAGATTCAAAGGTGTCAGGTGCCTTGGGGCTGGTGGTGTCTGTGCTTTTATATTCCAGGGTGAAGGTGATGATAAAGTGGTCTGACCATTCTACAGGGAGGATGAAATCTATGGTGACTTGAAAGTTGAGGAATAGGATCCAGTCCAGCGTTCTGCCTTTGGAGTGAGTGGGTTCATTAATCAGCTGGGTAAAATTCATATCTGCATGACTGTGTGAAAGGCAGCAGCTTCCGTGTCAAGAGGGTCGCTGTAGCCTAGGTTGATATCCCCTAGGATGATAAATTTAGTGTTGGGTTTGATGAAGGGTGTAAGCAGTAGGGGGATGTCTAAATTGGGGTGGCTGGTTGTATTGGGTGATCTGTATACTACCTTATACTACTGTAGTGGTTTTAGGGTTGGGGAAAAGAGAGTTCATAGCTCTGTATTTGTTCCAGTGGGCAGGCTCTGAATTGTAGTGTGGTTCTGGCTATTAGGGCAACTCCGCCTCCTTGGAGGTTGTTTCTGTCTGTTCTAAGGATACTGTACCCTGGGGGGATGGCAATGGCTAGTAGGGGGCCTGCGGCAGGATGTAGCCAGGTTTTGGTGACTGCTAGTATTTCGAGTTGTTGATCGACGATGAGGTCATGGTTTTCTATGGCACGTGCACTGAGAGAGTGAGCATTGATGAGTGCACCTCTGGTCGTGGGGCTGGGCTCGAGGGGTGGTGTGGTTACTAGGTTAGGAAGCTGGGTCATGTTTTTGGTTTCTATGAGTGGTTTGTTTTGTTTTTTGGAGTAGTCTTTGAGTGGTCTATTAGTAGGTACGGTTGCTGTTTTGGTGCCGGTGTCTTACAGTGGGTCTGGGCGCTTGAAGATTGGAACTGGTTCTGGTTCTGGCTCTGAGTCTATTAAGTCTGTTGAGCCCCATGGATGGTATAGTTTTATAGTTGGTCTTGTTGCAAGGGGAGGATAGTGTTGAGTTCTGGATGGGAGTAGTGGGAGCATCTGGATTAGTGGCAATGGTGTTGGCGATATTATTGTGTGCGCTTATAACAGGGAATGGGGGAGGGATGGGAGAAATGGGGTGGGGCAGGGAATTGGGTGGTGGCGCTGGCAGTCTAGTCTCACGAGGCCATCATTGAACAAGGTGAAGTGTCCTCCTGTGCAAGGCACTATGCAAAACGGGAACATTATAGTGGTTAGGAGTGTTAGCATTATTGGACGTGGTTGGTTTGAACAATGCTAGTGAGCAGCGACAATATAGATCAGCTTTCTTCACTTAGCTAGCATGAATCATAAAAGTTAGCTGACTCAGTTAAGCTTATTTGGAGTGCAGATGGCAACAAATGTCAGAATGTCAAATTTCGTATTTTAGGCAGGTTCAAGGTACAGTGAGGCAACAGTAACTGTCAATTTCCAAGGTTAAGGCAAAATCGAAAATGTAACTTGCAGTAATAATAATTCAAGGTTTAGGCAAGTTGGATGTGTAAAAGGGCTACAATAACAGTCAATTTCGAATTTGGGCAAAATCAGATCATGGGTATCAATACTTCCCTATGCAGTTGGGGTATAAGGTAAGACTCTCTAACTGGGGCAACATGTGTTAAAGACAATCATTGGCAGATTGCAGCATTTTAAACATTCTAAATACAATGGGCAAAGAAGTCTTGAATTAAGCTGGAGGCAGCAGGGTGTTAGAGGCAGTCATTGGCACATTGCATGATTTTAAACATTCTAAATACAATGGGCAAAGAAGGCGTGAATTAAGCTAGAGGCAGCAGATTGGTAAATAGAGGTAGTGTGAGGTTGGTTTAAGGCCAACTTAGAATAGAGTCACTTTCAGAGTCAAAGAAGCTGCAACAGTTGAAATTGAGCGAGCCAGTCAGTTGTGGCAACATTGGGCCGTTCACAGTATGCAGAAAACAATAAAGGCTCATTCAATATTGGGGCAGGTCACAATGACAGGCAATTGAGAGTTATATATCACTGTATACTGCGGCCGTTGAGGTGACTAGCGAATTACGGTACACAGTGTTTTCAGGTGCTTCTAAGGGAGCGGACAGCTTACCGGCATGTGTGCAGAATAGCGGATGGCTGGTGGTGATTGGGCAGGGCTCTTGGCCCAGGCCTCAGACACCTCGGGACAGGCTCTAGACAGGAAAGATCCTTGTGGTGAGGATGCTTTGGGTGAGGGCCGGCGTTCGCCTACCGGCGTGTGATTGGCCTTGAGTAGGTGAAGCTGGCCAATAAAATCACGCGTGCAGGTCATGTGGCCGTGAGGAGGCCGGCGGCCATCTTCGATCAGGAACACCTTGGGCCTCATTACGACCCTGGCGGTAAGGGGTTAACGCCAGCGTTAGCTGCGCCGACCCCTTACCGCCAATTACGAGGTCCCCTAGCGCCATGGTGCTTTTAACACCTGCTTTTAGCAGGTGTTAAAATCCATGGCGCTAAGGGACCATGGAGTTAATTACGCCACCGTAATTTACGGTGGCGTAATTAACGCCTTCCCCACTCCCATTATGCCCTATGGGGCAAAAATGGGAATGGGGAAGGGTAAATGGGGATTGGGGACTTACCGCCCCGCCAGGGTCGGAATGGGGCGGTAAGTCCGCTAAGGGACCATGGTGCTAATTACGCCACCGTGGCATAATTAGCGCCTTCCCCCCTCCCATTATGCCCTATGGGGCAAAAATGGGAATGGGGAAGGGTAAAATGGGAAATGGGGATTTACCGCCCCACTCACCTTGGAATGGGGCAGTAAATCCGCCATCCACCATGGTGTAAACGTAGTTTACACCATGGTGGTAAGGGTACGACCCAGGCGATAACTTACCGCCTGGGTCGTAATGAGGCCAATTGTGCACTTATAACATTTTGCAGAAAAGTTGCAACATTGACAAGGACTAAGGGAAACAAAGTCTCCCACTACTGACTGTCTTTAAGGGCATGTCAGTTTCCCCATAACAAAGTGCATGAAAAGCCCAGAGGAGTGCAGCAGAAGGCTGTGCTTCTCTGGCAAAGTCAGACTATGGTGTTTAAACAAAGCAAAAAGTTGAGGGGTACACAAATGGAGGCAAAATTACACATGGAATGGAAATCTTTCCTAACAGACACTAAGAAAGATTTGTACTGAAAGGGGCTTTTCAGCCACTGGTACTAAATCCGAAATAATCCAAAGGATCACGGATTGGCAAGAAATGCAAATTCTGGCTTTTCCTTCTTATGATAGTGCAGAAGGTACTGGGCTATCCCAAATACTATAATGTAATGTATTAACTACTGCTACCATAGAGAGAGGCCAGGATGATGATGATGATGATGTGTCCTATGTTTCACTGACCGGCTCTCGGGCTGAAGCCCTCCTGGAATTCAAGAAGCAAGAGCTGCCGTTTAAGCAGTAGGAGCTTGAATTTTGCATGGCGAGGCTGGATTTGGTGAGGTCAGGGAAGCAGAAGGACAGGGACCACCAGTTGGAGCTTGCTAGATTTCAGGACCCCAATGGTTCTTCTAGAGAGTTTGGTAATGGTGTCATGACCAGTGTGAGGGGGCACAAGTTGCGCCACAAGCAGGCTCCCACCAGAACCCAGAGGACCTTAAAACCACTGCAAAAGGGCTCCTGGAGCCAGTCCTGGCACCTTTGACACCAGGCTCATATGAAGGAAGGAAGGGCTGTTCAAACTAAGTCCCATGTATGTACATGGGCCTTTAAATCCACCATGGAAGCACCCACACAGTCTAGTTCTAAGAACCAAGCCATGTGGTCTAGTGTTTTGGGTGTGGGAGGCCTGGAACTACTTTCCCTGGTACTACTTTACCTGGGCTATATAAACCACACCCTGACTGCAGAACACGTTTCGTGTTATATTCTGCAACCAGCAGCGTGACGCTCACCGTGTCCAGCTCCTGATCTTCAGCATCTTCCTGTAATCCTGCAAGAACAAGAACACGATTATTCTGTCATACCTGAGAAAACACCATCCAGCTCTCAGCATCTCAACTGGGCTGCAATCTGTGGAAACCGAGAGAAGAAGAAACATCACTCACCTGTGAGTACTAGCTTAAGGACTTCTGGCGAATCGCTACCACAGCTGCTGTTCGAACATTGCGACCTGCAATAACTAGAAAGGGAAAAACAATATTATAACGCGCGCTTCCAAAACATCGAATTCCATCAGTCTTACCTGAATTCCATCGCGCTACGCCATGCTTCCGGCCGCAGCACCAAAGCAACATCTGCAAAGGAAAAGAGACATATTCAGGTTGGCTTTCAATATTAAACAACCGCACAGCGCTGTACTTACCTTAACAGATTCCGGGGGCCTGTTGTTCATCGCGCTCTCATCCACTTGCAGCACCACAGAAGCCTGTGAGGAGAAGAAGAAGAATAAAACACAGGTTAGCTTTAAAAGACAATAAAGGCGCTGCACTTCACGCTTTCTCTTAACTAGAAACGTGCCTCTCCATCCGGCACGCCAGCATCAAGACCTTCGCACCTGAAAAGAAGGAGATGAAGACATTTACAAATTCCCACCATAAGCAGAACAAAGACTTACAATTGACAAACCTACCTGCCTACCAGCAGATTCGGGGTCACAGCAGGCCTGGGCCCAAGAAAGGCGTACTGCACCAGTGAAGCAACTCGGGCAGCTCGCCAACAAATGTCAAGCGCCCCTGCCAAGAAACGCAGGACGGATAGCTCACCCTACAAACAACTAAGGTGAGAAAAGAACCCAGTGGGAAGGGAATCGGTCAGAGGGAGGTGGGAGATTCACCCATTAGAGACAGGTATCACAAATCCTCCCTTCTGTAATTGCAGATTCAATATTCAGCACTGGGACACTATGCATCCAGGGTTCCAGATCTCAGAGCCTTCCAGACGCCCCCGGAGATATCAGGTGAACGTAACAAATGGGTCTGCCCCCCCTCTGATCCGAGATTTCCAAAGGATCTGCTTAGTGTGTATGATGATAAGAATGACATTGTGGACTGGTTTACTGCATTTGAGTATGCATGTGAGGTGCAAGAGGCAGTGGATGCTGATCTGATTGCATGATTGCTCAGTCGACTACCCCATTCTGGCTGCAGTGCTATTATGGATATGTCAAAGGCTGACAGAAAAGACTTGGAAAAATTGAAGCAAACTGTGGTTCTAAAGTTTGGGAAGACTCCTGCCCAATACTTGAAACGTTTCAGAGAATACAAGAAGAAAGAAAGTAATACCTGGGTTTCTTATGTTGCTGATTCTTTTAAAACCTTGACTGGTTTCGGTAGAAGATTACATGGTCATCACCTTTGAGGGTGTGATGTACTTAGTCGTGCTTGAACATATTTTTGCTTCTTGTTCCCCTGACCTTAAGCGACACTTGGCTGACTCTAAGGAGATAGATCCTAAGAAACTAGCCATTGCAGCAGATTTATGGGTATCACATAGAGTGTCCCATAAGGACAAGCCTGCATCTGGTAAGCAAGAGGAGGGGGGGAAAGCACAAGGATTAGGAGGGTATTGGATCTGAGAAATCTTTTTCTCAGAAGGGCCACATAAGTGTTAAAAAGTGTAAGTCACTTGAGAACAGTCAGAGTAGTGGGAGTAACCCTCCCAATCATAGCCAGATTACAGTAAACCTCCCTATGAGCACAGACACAGTGGATCTTGTGTGGCATGTGGAGCAAGTGACCATGTGAAGGGTGACCCCAGATGTAAGGTCAAACCTTGGGGGTCCACTCTGTGAGTCTGGCCTTCCCCTCCTATGAGGAGGAAGACATTATGACAGAGACATCCTTCTCAGATTCCTTCCCAAATGGGATAAAGTCTGAGGTAGTCTTAGTTTCCCTGGGTTCATGGAAGTCAAGAGTTTCAGAAGCTTATGCTAGGATACCTGACAACACCAAGCACTACTTTAAAGACAGTGTGCTGATCAATGGAGTTGACACTCCTGCCCTTAGGGATAGTGGAGCCAGCAGAGCTGTGGTGTATGTCACTCTGATCAACCAAGTGGAGCTTGCCAGAGCTCCCATGATGCCCAGTTAGCTGATGGCCCCCCTCTTAAGTTCCCAGTAATGCCTGTAAATCTGACTATTAATGTCACAGTAGTAAGGAAGTCCCTGGAAAGGCCCTGCTGGGAAATGACCTCAGAGACTTAGATAATTTGGGGGATACAGCAGAGAGACCATGCACAAGGTCACAAACAAGAGCTGCCCTGGCCAAACCAAGGCTGAGCCAAAGCCAAAGGGGAAACCCAAAGCTAAGGGAGTCAGACATCAAAAAGAGGGAAAGAGAATATTCCCACAAACTCACCTAACACTGAGGTGGAGGTAGTTGGCCAAGCACCTGAACCAGACGAGGAAGAGGTGCTGCCTGGAATACTCAACCCACATGACCATCCTGAACTCCTAAGTTTATTGGTTGATGGTGGTCCTTATAGGG
Source organism: Ambystoma mexicanum (assembly GCF_040938575.1). NCBI lineage: Eukaryota > Metazoa > Chordata > Amphibia > Caudata > Ambystomatidae > Ambystoma > Ambystoma mexicanum. The sequence continues at coordinate 732,025,504 of NC_090930.1, forward strand.
AAGAGTTCAGTAAGGGCCAACATGAGTGTCCATCTTTGGAAGGCCTAAATTGACAGGCCTGCTCCCAGCTTGAGGGTGAACCTCCTGGGAAGCATAGGATTTATTGGAAAGGTGGGCTCCTGTACAGTTAGTCCACAGAGTCTCCTGAAGGATACCATAGGAGGTTGGTGGTCCCCCTTCAATTCAGACCCTTCCACCTGCAACTGGTGCATGAAGTCCCCCTTGCTGGTCACCCTGGGATCATGAGAACCAAGCAAAGGTTATCCATGCACTTCTACTGGCCCAAGATGGGGGTGCAAGTAGAACGTCATTGCAGGAGTTATGCCACATGCCAGATCTCTGAGAAAAGTGGCTCAACAATCCGGGCTCCATTGGTGTCACTTCCTGTTGTGGGAGTGCCATTTGAGAGGGTAGTGATTGACATTGTTGGTCCCCTTGACCCTCAGCCATCCTCTGGCAATAGGTTTATCTTGGTGCTGGTCGACCATGCAACTAGATATCCTAAAGCCATCCCATTGGAGACAGTGACTGCCAAGTCAGTTGCTAAAGCGTTACTGGGCATATTTACTAGGGTTGGCATCCCTAAAGAAGTGGTGTCTGACAGAGGTAGCAATATTATGTCCAAGTATATGCAAGCCATTTGGAAGGAGTGTTGGTTCACCTCCAGGTTTTCATCAGCTTATCATTCACAAATAAAGGACTTAGTTGAGAGGTTTAATAGAACTCTCAAAATCATGATTGGGGCTCTGAAGGAACCTCAAAGGAGAACATGGAATCTCCTGGTGCCATGCTTAATCTTTGCTTACAGAGAGGTACCTCAAGAGGGAGTTGGCTTTAGCCTGTTCGAGCTTCATTTTGGACATCCTGTGAGGGCACCACTGGCCATAGTCAAGGAAGGGTGGGATCTCCCCACTACTCCTGTCACTACCAATGTGGTGGACTATGTGCTGGCTTTAAGGAAGAGGAGGGTCTTCCTGATGGCTCAGGCCAGTGACAAGTTGAAGGCTGGTCAGGCATTGATCAAACATTGGTATGACCAGAAAGCTTCCCTTGTTCACTTTACCCCAGGTCAAGAAGTTCTGATCATGAATCTCATAAGGCCTCGGTCCCTACAGGATAAATGGTCAGGCCCTTACACAGTTGTGCAGCAGCTGGGTGAGGTCAACTATTTGTGGACCTTAGAAGGCCTGGACAGGCCCCAAAAGTGTTTCACATAAATAGGCAGAAGGCTTTCATCCCTAGGGTTGAAATAGCTGCACTGCTACTGGCATCAAATATGGAGGTGGAGGAATTGGAACCTCTACCTGACTTATTCCAGAATTGTCCTTCAGATGGCTCAATTGAGGTTGTCCATGTGGCCCCTAACCTGACTTCTGACCAACAAGGGGAAGTAAGAACATTGCTGTTCTCCTCCTTCTTCTACCTGACTCCAGGTTTGACACCTTGGCGCAAACATGAGATTGACACTGGAGATAGTGTACCTACCAAATGTAGGGGATACAGAATGTCAGACAAGGTAAGATCCTACATCAAGACTGAGGTCAACAAGATGTTGGATATAAGAATGATTGAGCCCTCTGGCAGTGCAAGGTCCAGCCCTGTGGTTTTAGTGCCACAGGGCTGGCACCTCTGAACTTAGGTTTTGTGCGGATTATAGGGCTCTGAATGCTGTCACCAAGACAGATGTTCAGCCCCTACCTAGACCTAATGAACTGGTGGATACCTTGGGTGCCCCCAAGTGCCTCAGCACATTTCATCTCACTGATGGCTAGCCAATAGCAGAGGAGAAGACAGTATTCTCAAATCCAGAAGGCCTTTACCAGTTCAGGGTAATGCCATTTGGTTTGAGAAATGCACCTCAAAGCAAAAACAAAGAGGTGATGGCTGGAAGGTTTAGACTGAATCTTAACCACTGGCATTGCTCGGGGCAACCCTCCAGACCATCGTTCTTCGCCTGCCAAGCCATTACAGAAGGGAAAAGACCATACACAAATCAGGCTTGGCCCCACCCCAAAAGGGGCAGTCCAGCCCGAACTGCTAGGTCACATCCCTTCTGCACGAGACCACAAGCATCCCCAAACATGTTTCGCCCTTGTTGGGGCTCATCAGTGAGGAGTAGCTTGGATCTCTAGGCCCAGCAGGGACGCGACCCACGTCTGGGCATACCCGACACACTCGGGGTGACAAAGCAAAAACAAAGAGGTGATGGCTGGAAGGTTTAGACTGAATCTTAACCACTGGCATTGCTTGGGGCAACCCTCCAGACCATCGTTCTTCGCCTGCCACGCCATTACAGAAGGGGAAAGACCATATGCAAATCAGGCTTGGCCCCACCCCAAAAGGGGAAGTCCAGCCCGAACTGCTAGGTCACATCCCTTCTGCACGAGACCACAAGCATCCCCAAACATGTTTCGCCCTTGTTGGGGCTCATCAGTGAGGAGTAGCTTGGGGCTCTAGGCCCAGCAGGCACGGGACCCACGTCTGGGCATAACCGTCCCACTCGGGGTGACAAAGCAAAAACAAAGAGGTGATGGCTGGAAGGTTTAGACTGAATCTTAACCACTGGCATTGCTCGGGGCAACCCTCCAGACCATCGTTCTTCGCCTGCCAAGCCATTACAGAAGGGGAAAGACCTTATGCATATCAGGCTTGGCCCCACCCGAAAAGGGGCAGTCCAGCCCGAACTGCCAGGTCACATCTCTTCTGCACAAGACCACAAGCATCCCCAAACATGTTTCGACCTTGTTGGGGCTCATCAGTGAGGAGTAGCTTGGGTCTCTAGGCCCAGCAGGCACGGGACCCACGTCTGGGCATACCCGTCCCACTCGGGGTGACAAAGCAAAAACAAAGTGGTGATGGCTGGAAGGTTTAGACTGAATCTTAACCACTGTCATTGCTCGGGGCAACCCTCCAGACCATCGTTCTTTTCCTGCCAAGCCATTACAGAAGGAGAAAGACCATATGCAAATCAGGCTTGGCCCCACCCCAAAAGGGGCAGTCCAGCGCGAACTGCTAGGTCACATCCCTTCTGCACGAGACCACAAGCATCCCCAAACATGTTTCGGCCTTGTTGGGGCGCATCAGTGAGGAGTAGCTTGGGTCTCTAGGCCCAGCAGGGACGCGACCCACGTCTGGGCATACCCGACACACTCGGGGTGACAAAGCAAAAACAAAGAGGTGATGGCTGGAAGGTTTAGACTGAATCTTAACCACTGGCATTGCTTGGGGCAACCCTCCAGACCATCGTTCTTCGCCTGCCACGCCATTACAGAAGGGGAAAGACCATATGCAAATCAGGCTTGGCCCCACCCCAAATGCCATTTGGTTTGAGAAATGCACCTCAAAGCAAAAACAAAGAGGTGATGGCTGGAAGGTTTAGACTGAATCTTAACCACTGGCATTGCTCGGGGCAACCCTCCAGACCATCGTTCTTCGCCTGCCAAGCCATTACAGAAGGGAAAAGACCATACACAAATCAGGCTTGGCCCCACCCCAAAAGGGGAAGTCCAGCCCGAACTGCTAGGTCACATCCCTTCTGCACGAGACCACAAGCATCCCCAAACATGTTTCGGCCTTGTTGGGGCGCATCAGTGAGGAGTAGCTTGGGTCTCTAAGCCCAGCAGGGACGGGACCCACGTCTGGGCATACCCGACACACTCGGGGTGACAAAGCAAAAACAAAGAGGTGATGGCTGGAAGGTTTAGACTGAATCTTAACCACTGACATTGCTTGGGGCAACCCTCCAGACCATCGTTCTTCGCCTGCCACGCCATTACAGAAGGGGAAAGACCATATGCAAATCAGGCTTGGCCCCACCCCAAAAGGGGCAGTCCAGCCCGAACTGCTAGGTCACATCCCTTCTGCACGTGACCGCAAGCATCCCCAAACATGTTTCGCCCTTGTTGGGGCTCATCAGTGAGGAGTAGCTTGGGTCTCTAGGCCCAGCAGGCACGGGTCACACGTCTGGGCATACCCGTCCCACTCGGGGTGACAAAGCAAAAACAAAGAGGTGATGGCTGGAAGGTTTAGACTGAATCTTAACCACTGGCATTGCTCGGGGCAACCCTCCAGACCATCGTTCTTCTCCTGCCAAGCCATTACAGAAGGCTGAAACATGTCTGGGGATGCTTGTGGTCTCGTGCAGAAGGGATGTGACCTAGCAGTTCGGGCTGGACTGCCCCTTTTGGGGTAGCACCAAGCCTGATTTGCATATGGTTTTTCCCCTTCTGTAATGGCTTGGCAGGCTGAAAAACGATGATCTGGAGGGTTGCCCAGAGCTTTGCCCGTGGTAATGATTAATTCAAATCCTTCCAGTCATCACCTTTCTGTTTTGCCAAAATCAACCCGAGTGGGACGGGTATGCCCAGACATGGGTCCAGAGTCTGCCGTGCTTAGAGACCCAAGCTACTTCTCACTGATGACGCCCAACAAGGCTGAAACATGTCTTGGGATGCTTGTGGTCTCATGCAGAAGGGATGTGACCTAGCAGTTCGGGCTGGACTGCCCCTTTTGGGGTAGCACCAAGCCTGATTTGCATGTTTTTTCCCCTTCTGTAATGGCTTGGCAGGCTGAAAAAAGATGGTCTGGAGGGTTGCCCAGAGCTTTGCTCGTGGTTATGATTAATTCAAATCCTTCCAGTCATCACCTTTCTGTTTTGCCAAAATCACCCCGAGTGGGACGGGTATGCCCAGACGTGGGTCCCAGTCTGCCGGGCCTAGAGACCCCAGCTACTCCTCACTGATGACGCCCAACAAGGCTGAAACATGTCTGGGGATGCTTGTGGTCTCGTGCAGAAGGGATGTGACCTAGCAGTTCGGGCTGGACTGCCCCTTTTGGGGTAGCACCAAGCCTGATTTGCATAGGGTTTTTCCCCTTCTGTAATGGCTTGGCAGGCTGAAAAACGATGGTCTGGAGGGTTGCCCAGAGCTTGGCCCGTGGTTATGATTAATTCAAATCCTTCCAGTCATCACCTTTCTGTTTTGCCAAAATCACCCCGAGTGGGACGGGTATGCCCAGACGTGGGTCCCGAGTCTGCCGGGCCTAGAGACCCAAGCTACTTCTCACTGATGACGCCCAACAAGGCTGAAACATGTCTGGGGATGCTTGTGGTATCGTGCAGATGGGATGTGACCTAGCAGTTCGGGCTAGACTGCCCCTTTTGGGGTAGCACAAAGCCTGATTTGCATATGGTTTTTCCCCTTCTGTAATGGCTTGGCAGGCTGAAAAACGATGGTCTGGAGGGTTGCCCACAGCTTTGCCCGTGGTTATGATTAATTCAAATCCTTCCAGTCATCACCTTTCTGTTTTGAGAAATGCACCTTCCACTTTTCTGAGGCTTGTGAAACATGTTCTAAATGGGATGAATGATTTCTGCTTAGCATATCTGGATGATATATCAGTCTTCAGTGTCACCTGGGAGGAACAAAAAGAGCACCTTGGGAATGTGTTACAGGCTCTTTAGAAGCCCCATTTAAACATAAAGGCCAGCAAGATCCAGATTGGTCAATGATCAGTGGTCTACCTTGGGCATGAAGTAGGTGGAGGGAGGATTCATCCTCTACCCAGTAAAGTACAAGCAGTACAAGACTGGCCTACCCCCACTACTCAAACCCAAGTGAGAGACTTCTTAGGACTCACTGGGAATACCGAACTTTAATAGCAGACTATGGCACCATAGATGCCCCTCTGACTGCTCTCACACTCCAAAGAAGCCTAAGACGGTATCTTGGTCTGAGGAGTGTAAGAAGGCCTTCAATGGCTTAAAAGACTCCCTGCGCCAGGCCCCTATTTTCAAGGCCCCTGACTACAAAAATGCTTTTATTGTGCAGACAGATGCCTCTGACACTGGGATAGGTGTTGTACTGTCACAGATAGATGAGAAAGGCAAGGAACAACAATTGGATTAATTGGTCGCCAGCTTAAGGACAGAGAGCTAAGGTAGTCCACTGCAGAGAAAGAATGTTTCTGTCGTGTGGGCCCTAAGGAAGTTGAAGCCCTACCTCTATGGGACCCACTTCACTGCGCAAACCGACCATATGCCCCTAAAAAGGCTAATGAACATGAAGGGAGAGAATCCAAAGTTGTTCAGGTGGTCCATAAACCTGCAAGGGTTTGACTTCACCATTGAGCACATGCCAGGTGTCCCACATAGCAATGCTGAGGGTTTGTCCAGAATGTTTAACCAACCAAAATTTGAGGCCTATCCAGGCGGGAATTAGTTCCCCCTGTCCTTGGTCTGGGAGGGGCAAGTGTTAGGAAAGATTTCATTTATGTGCAGTGTTCCACCATTTATGGACCCCCCAAACCTTTTGCTTTTGTTTAGCTATCCTAACCTGACTTTTTCCAGTGGATCCCAGCCTTCAGCTGAACTCCGCTGGGCTTTTACTCATTTGTTATAAGGAAACTGCCTCGTCCTTCAGACTGTCAGTACTGGCAAACTATGTTTCGATTAGTCTTCGAATATGTTGCCATTTCTTGATAACTTTTTAACAGTGAACAATGTACCTTCCCTACAGTGTGCTAGGGTCCCTTTTTATTTTATGGCCCTAGACACCCTCATAGGAATTTTTGGTGATTGTACGAGTGTGCCTGGGACGTACTGGAGGCAGCAGTTACTTTTCATAATGTTTTACTTATTTTTACTGAGTTAAACCGTGTTTGGAACAAGACTGTGGCCAGATCCGAAAACGGCAGAGCCACAAAGTCTTTTGTTCTTTCCCATGGCCATTTTGTCCCTTGCCTTCACCCAGGTCGAGTAACCAGGGTTGTTCTTATTTGGGCATGCAGCCTCCCGCAAAAAGCAATCTCATTCGCAGACTTCTGCCTGTCACGTATGTGCGCCCAGGAAGCGCGCTGGGACTGTCTTGTCCCAATCCACACTACTGGTGCTGGGATGTATGGAGTGCCTGAATGACTGAGACCACCGTGAACCATGATTCGTCCAAGTCTGGGATGCCTGCAAGGGAGCAGATCTTCTATTGGAAGTCCTCGATTTTGGTGCAAAGCTTATCTGTTTTCTTCTTCAATCAAGAAGGCCTGCCAAGGTGGTTTGATCCTTTGGAGTCGTGGAAACAACTACTCCTGGCGCCCCCTGCTTACCCACCGAATGTGCCCCTTCGGAAGTGTTCCTGGGCCATCCTGTGAACAGTCCAGCTCTACCTCAGCACCAGAGCCATCTCGAGTGCCGACCCGAGACTTAGGACATCGCTTGCCTGTAGTCCTGTGCATTCTCCTGCCAAATTTTGTGGGCCTAGCTCCTCTGAGTCCCGAATTAGGAGACTGCATAATGCTGCTGCATCCATGATTCCTGCGTCACTACCTGGTGGTGACGGTTGCAATATATCTCCTGCTGTTCTGCTCTCCAGAGCTCTGAAGCCAGCTACACTGGAATTTTCTTTACTGCCTTCGGAAGCTGAGAAATGGCAACTGTCCCATCATGGACAATCGTTCTCCACCGCAGCTGCTGAGAGAAGGAGCACCACGAAACTGCAGGACTCAAACCTACGAGCGACCTTGACTAAACTGGTAAAGTTTGGTCCAGACTGTGCCGAGAGTCGGTGAGTACTTGCATCACTTATCGGTGGCCCCCTGACACGACTGATCACTTCGGTATTCGAACTTGGCTGGATTAGCCTGCGCTCCCTAACTATTCTCGCCATTTGAACATTGCTTTGCCGCCAAGGGCAGCGCCTGCTCGAATTGGGGGAACCAATTCTTTATCAATTCTTTATCGCCTGAAGCCCCTTGCTGACTTGCTACAGCCCTTCCAAGAAGACCCGCTTTTTGTCTCACCTACGCAATCGTGTATATTTACGCAAAACTGTACTGTTGAGCACAAGGCTCCACTCTTCTTAGGGTTGAACTCGAAAGTTAGGGAACAAACTCTGAAGAATTGCCCAATGCCATCTGTGTGTTAACTTAATCCTCACTTTACAGGTTGTGGTTGTATCTTATCACTGAGCCGTGTCTCGTTTTCGCCGTGGTTGGCGGAGGGGAATTTTGTTTGAAACCGCGCCTGGAGGACGTCTTTACACGGTGCACGCTGTGCCTGACTTTGAGGTGACTTTTTCACGAATTTGTGTGCGCGAGCACTTCTAAGACTTCTAAGACTTTACTGAGCTTCACCCCTTCATGGAGAGTGCGCTTTACGCACGTCGTGATCACTTTGCAGACGTCTGCATTTGTAGACGCTGAATGCAGTGCAGTGCACGGTCACGCTCACGCCAATATTGTTTGTGTAGTTCCACACGTTGAAGGGACTACCTGATTTGTTTTCAGAATTGTGTACACTAGCCCTTATTGATTTTTATTATCTCTTCTCTTTAGGGTGTTACATTGTAAGCAGCCCCTCCCCCTTGGTCTTGTGACGTGAGCTGTACCTTTAAGACCCGGGGCACCAGCGCACCCGCGCGCGCACCCGGAAGTACTGTGAAGTAATGTTTGCTGTTTGCGGTGTGCGCGTGGGTTCGTGGTGTTGCTTTCCCTGTGGGGCAGTTTGGCTTGTAAGCAGAGGGGCCTTCCACTGGTGTTACTTACGAAGTCTGGGATTAGCCTTATCAACTCAACTGATTCACCCTTACAAGGTTAGAGAGTTCTTTATTTAGTGTGGCCCATAAGTGACTATTGTCTGTGTATTAGGCTCTACTGCACACGGATAATGGATTCTACACTTAGAAATGGGAAAAAGAGGAAGGGGTGTACCTCAAAAATCCCTCCCACATTGGAATCCCCAAAAAATGCAAATAAAAAGAAAAAATGACGAAACTAGCCCCACTCCGTCGCTGAATGGGAAGACATCTTTCTTGTCGATGTCTCTTCACTCGGACGAATTGAGGGACATCGTGGGAATAAAACTGGCACCTGAAACCCAGATTGGGATATCGGATATTAAAGAAGTTTGCTCTCTAAAAGCAGCGAACGAAAACATTACTACTGATCCATTCACCGTGGATGAGCACACAGAAGAGATCCAAAAAATCATTGCTGACATCCATGAGAACAAATACTTGCCTATTTCAGATATTTCTATGTTGGCATCGGTAATTATGTCCGACTTAAATAAAAGAGTTAGGCTCTCGTTGGGACCCTCTACACCGGTGTCCACCCACAGGCCATGGAGAGAGCATGTACACTTTCACAAATCTTATGAGTTGCCTGAGAGATTAATCAGTCCTGAAAGGGGACATACTGCCAATCCTAATACCCAAACTCCTGTAACCAACTCTCCAGTTAAAAATGTAGTCGACACTAGCAAGATGCAGAAAACTATACTGGAACAGAGACCCTTTAACACACCTGTACCAATATTTAACTTTTCGAATCTGCCTGATGTCCCTTTATCTCAAGACATAATTGATGAGGAAGGTATAGAGCAAAAACGTAGTGACTTACCTATTTTCACGAGAGTCCTAAATCTGCTCGATCGTGGCCATGAATTTTCACATCTTTTATTTCAAGAGATGAAAAAGGAACTGGCAAATAATAAGGCTCAACTTTCAAAAATTTAAGGCTACATGTTAGCACAAGAAACATGCCATGTATATCACTCAGAATGTCACATCAGAGCAGCCTCAATTGTCAAAAATGAGCTGTGCCACCTCGTCCAATCGGTGGGAAAATAAATGATGCCTCACAAACTATAGATGAACAGTTTCTGTCAAATGGAATTCCAGTAACTTTTGCACAAATACTTCAGAGTAAGGATAAATGCGGAACCCAAACCCAAAAACTTAGTCGCGTAACTAGCGACAATATAGACTTCCTGGAAATTGCAAAACTACAGCATGACAGACTCTGTCAAATTGAATCAATTCTGCTTCAAGGCAATGTGAATTAGAAATTAGAGAAAACACTCTCGGAAAACGGAGATATTGCAGTGAATGTAAGCCTGCCTGTCAGCTCACCAGATTGTCCCTCGACTTTGATGAAGCTGATGGAAAAAGAAAAACTAAACGAAACAGCGCAGGAGCACATTAACGCTCAAGACAAACTCTATTTTGTATCTCGACGAGCCAAAAGAAACCACCTGAAAGCATTGAAGAGAAGACACAAAAATAAGGGGCACTCTGCGAGCGCCGAGATAAAAATACGTGAACTAGCTGCTGATCTTGCAAACGATAAAGCCCCAAAATCGTCATCCATTAAAACAATAACACCTTCAGAGCTGATAGAACAAAATCTGAATTTACGTGAACTAAATGACGAAAGTAAGACTGCTCTCCAAATTAGACCCATAAAAGGTCATGAATTTAGCTCGCCAGCAAAGTCTAATCCAACTAACAAAAAAAAGACTACGCTGAAGTCTCCCACTCAAAAGAGCGGAATGGGAGAGGTTTTAACTATTAAGGAAGTGGGGCTTCAACCTATCATCGAAAACATGATTCAATCCCATGTAACAGCTTTCTTTAAAGACATGTCCTCGAAGAAATCTGACAGTCTGGTGCGCAATGTCAAAAGCAAATGCAACAATGGGTGCGCAGAAATTTCAGACTCAATGGAGAGTGGTGAGGATTTTAAGAGAATGAGTGCACTCGTGTCTGAGGTAATAGAAAAACCCATTATAACAGTGGAAACAAATATCAAAAACGGAGGAAATAACCAAGAGTTACAAGGGCCGCAGATGCAGAAGAGTGATCAAATGCAACCACAGCCTACACCATGTATCCCAACGCTGGAAGAAAGGACGCATCCACTGAAAAAATCATGTAACGAGAACAACAACCCGGAACCAGGTTCCCCCTCGATAGATCATCAGCAGGGGGTCGGAGGTGTCACCAATGTAAAAGATAACAGTGAGATTGAAAACAAAACGCAAGAGGCGTCAAGAGAAGAGCAAATCCCTCAGCTCATTTTACAATTTCATAACATACCTGGAGAAATGCAAAATATTATCGGCTGGAGAGGTGATCCTAAGATTAATAGCATGGTTCGGATTAATCGATCTTTTCTCATGAATTCACTTTATAAAATTCCATCTTTAAGAAGCTTAGTAACAAATTATATAGAGTGGATTCGCCTGCCAGCAACGAATAATAACAGAATGTTATCGAATATCATATCACCCATTATTGCTAAACTGATCTGGGAGCATCGCAGTGACCTCTTGTTTCTTGGATTAGAAATGGTGGGGTTTGATCACATAAAAACCGCAATGGATTTTATGGAATTCCATCCTCCCTCGGTAGTGGTTTCTGAGTCTAATACCTCCAACCATGGGCAAACAAACTCACAAAATGTCATGATGGAACAGCTCACTGCCCTTACAAATGCCCTTAATGGGCTCAAATGGTTAGAACCCCTGGTTAAAACAGTGGTTAATAAAATGCCTCCCGTAAACACGTCATAAAATGACAATTTAGTTATCATGTCATGGAATTGTTGTGGCATGAGTAACTGTTTAAAATGGAGAGAAAATCCTCACACAGAGCAGGTTCCGAACATATTGCTTATTCAAGAAACTATGGTGCTTAAGAAGGTGGAAATCGAGGATTTCACTGTTTGTTCTCATCAGGCAAAGAAAGGCGCAGAAGGAAGACCCTCGGGAGGCCTTATGATTTTGATTGACACTACCTTAAACTTTACCATCAAGAATACATATCGCTCTGATTTATTTATTATATGTGATATTTATTTTGATGTGAAGCCACATGGTCACCTTCTCCTGATTTCGCTTTATTGGAATCCATTGCAATATAACATAGAAGAAGCATGTGAGCTTTTTGGCGAGTCTCTCATTGAAGCCCTTTCTAAAGCACCTCTCGCGGAAATATTAATTGGAGGTGATTTCAATGCAGTGTGTGCTCCCAACTATAGCAATAGGAACATCAATTCTCCTGATTATCAGGCTTCACTTTGTAAAGGAGATACGTGAATTAAGTTTTTCAAAGTGTGGAATATATTCCTACTGTTAGTGTCAGCCTCCCATGAGAAAGTTACGTGGAAAAGAGGTAATATGCAGTCATGGATTGATCACATGTTTGCATCTAAAGAGTTGTCTGGTCGACTTGCCCCAGTTAACTCTTCTAAAATTGTATTTGGGGATCATGCCGTCATTATATCATCAATAGAAAACTATTTCACACTCCCTTTACCTTCTCCTCATTTGGCGCTCATTCAATGTGACAGAATAATGCTCTCTATTAACTGGTCTGTGAAACTTGCAGGATGCTAACGGCCGTTGTAAATAGAGACCTCTGGAAACCCAACAATAGTAATAATGTTGATAACTCAACAATTATAAACTGGAACTGCAGGATGATTGCTGTACACCTAGCAATGATGTCTAAATTTGGCGTCACGAAGAACGTGATTGAGGAAGAAGGTAGACCATTCTGTGCTGTCATTGCCGCACTAAAAAGAAAGAAAACCCTGGATCTTCGTAAAATAACGAAATCCAGGCTTAGCATGTCCCAGAATGAATATTGTCTACAGAAACAAAAAATAGTCTTGAATTATAAAAACGCGCTCAAAGAGTCACGTATCTTAAAGAAAATTCAACAAAATCAAAGAATTGTTAATCTATTATGTAATAGAAAAAACAAAGAAATCTGGAAAACGATAAGATCGCTCGATAAAGACGTTCCTCGAGAATTCAAATCATGCATTGACAGCACAACATGGTATTCAATCTTTTCTCAAAAATGTGAATTGCCTGCTGAATTCTTTGTGTATGAACACCCTCCTGATTCTCAGTCAATTACCGATTGCTGTCCATGGAACAGGAACGACATATGCGCAGCAATTTATAGGCTAAAAAGCTCTAAATGTCCAGGGCCGGATGGCCTTCCACCTTGTTTAATTAAGGACGATCCACTGTTCTGGTCGGCCATGTTTCTCTCTATCTATCAGGAGATATTTCGCTCAAAGAAGATCCCAGGCTCGTGGCTCACGTCAATTATTATCTCGATTCACAAAAAAGGCAGCATTTCGGATCCCAATAATTTCAGACCAGTTGCAATTATTGATGTGGCAGCTAAAATCTTTGCCGCATTAATTCTTCAAGAGCTAGAAAGATTTGCTTCTAGAAACAATATTTTGTGTGCCTCTCAAGTGGGTTTCCGTAAAGGGATGGGTACTCCGCTCAACGCAAGTATTTTGGCTCATATTATTGCACACGCGACATGCCCTGACAATGCACCTGTTTTTGTAGCATCCTTAGACCTAAAAGAGGCTTTCGATTGCATAATTAGAGGGAAGCTATGGGAAATACTCCAACGAGCTAAGATACCACAACATCTCATTATACTGATAGAAATGCTACATTACCAAACAAACTTTAAAGTAAGAATTGACAGGTTAGGTTCCCTTACGCAAGCAAAACCTTCTTGGATAGGGGTGAAGCAAGGCTGTAATCTCGCAGCGATTCTCTTCAACTTTTATCTCGCAGGGATCAATGAGATCTGGGATGAGGAAAAATATTTTCCGATTCGCATTGGTTCGCTCTCCTTGTCTTGGCTTGCATATGCGGACGACATTTTGCTCTTTGACCGCACACAGGCGGGACTGCAACAAAAACTAGCAAGCTTTATGGGCTATTGTAGAAACAACAACTTGCGGGTGAATCCCCAAAAATCTAACATAATAGTTTTTGTGAACAAAGAAAAGGTACGTCATTTCACATGGAGAGTAGAAGATGCCCCGATCATGATAGCTATGGAACTTCCCTATCTCGGTCTTATTCTAACATAAAATATGTCGTTTAAAAGAATCAAAGACATTCTTACCATCAAGGCAAATACTCTAAAATGTCAAATGAAGGTGTTACAATATAAGATCTGTAAATTCTCATTAACACCCCTGCTAGAATTCTACCTAAAAAAAGTAGAGGGAATATTGCTGTATGGGGTGGAGTTATATCTTTGTGACTTGGGCCCATTATTAGATCAATTGCAAGGGCAGATGTGGAAATATACCCATGGTCTACCTTCATCCATCCCAAACGCGATTGTCAGACATGAATTGGGTTTGAACGCTTTATCTGCCAAATACAATTGGAGATTACTGGTAAACTTTGCGAAAACCTTATATCCGCCTAGAAATTCATTATATACAGAATTACATATTATGATGTTGAATAATAATCCACCCTCCATATTGCATTTCAAAAGACGCATGTTAGGGATTATGGAAAAGATCAATCTACCATACGAGGACCTAGAGCTCTTTCAGGAAAAAATCAAAAATAAAGTGTTTCAAATTGATTGGGTGGACACCTGCACGAAGATTGCTAGTTACTCTTCTTTCGGAGAGTACTATAAATTTGTGCACAAACAAGTACCACGCATGGCGTATTTAACCTTATGTCCCTGCCCCAAGGTCCGTCAAACTTTTATGAGGTTTAGACTTGACTTGTTACATACAAGGGTCAGACAAAAGCACTGGTTTAAGCAAGTTGTGGGTGATACATGTGTAATATGCCACTTTTGCAAGCAAACAGTAGAGTCTCTTAAATATCTTTTTTTATACTGTACTCACTTTGAAACTACGCGCTCTAGAATGATAGAATCATTTGTAGATGCAAATACGTTTGAAGGTAGAGAATGGATTTGGATTAAATGCATGTGGGGTGTGACAAATACCTCAATAATCAAAACTACAACACTTGTAAAGTCCATCGAGTCTGAATTGATACAGTTTGAATAGGCTAACACCTTATAGACTATAAGGTAATGCCGTCGAATCGTTTCCACATGTGTATGAATAGGTGCTGCCTTGTTGTAAAGGTGCTCTGTAAGTAGTGACCACGTCATTGTAGGACTGTTGATCCTCTTTTTCTGTTGTTGTCATTGCTTCCTGTATTTGTATTGTATGTGTGATTTTACCTCTGACTCTCTTTTTTTTTTTTATTGGCAAATTGGAATCTGTTAAGTTAACAAATGAGACAAATCGAAATATGAAAAATTTGTAAAGGTCTTGATGTTCTTTTGTATCTTGACTAAAAACAAATAAACAAGTTTTATAAAAAAAAAAAAAAAAAAAAGAAATTACGACCCGCCTACCCGCTATTAGCGGCACCGCTAAGAACGGTGCCTCTAATAGCGGAAAGCTCGCGGGCGCGCAACCCCTCATGGCGGCAATAGCGGCATGGCGGAAATAGGAGTCTATCACAAGACATGCGGACATGCAAATAGTGGCATGGAGCAGGCCCAAAAAGCACATACCGGCATGCCGGAAATACCGGCATTGCGAACCACCCGTTAAGGGCCATGTGCAGTGTTCCCAACTGCCACAGGTGCCCACAATCAGCACAGGTGGAGGCAATGGAGACTGGGCCAGCACAAAAGGAGCACACCACACCCCTTCCCACACCCATTCACACACCAACATGATTCCAGTGCTAGTAGCATTACATGGGTTGGAGGACATGATTGCATTGCAACAGCAACAACAACAGGCAGCACAGAGGAGGCGCAGGAGGAGGAGGGCGAGACAGACCCAGCAAGCCCCACCAGTGCAGCTAGTTGTACCACAGAGGCAGCCACCAATCCCCAGGATCAGAGCCAGTCCATTCAACCAAACCCCTGAGCAGATCCACACCCTGTACCGTCCGCACCGGGACACCATCACCACCATTGTGGACATGATACACAACAACATCGTCAGCCTCATAGACATCTGTACTGCCATCCCCCCTCTACTGAAGGTGGTTACTGTGCATCACTTCCTGGCCACAGGCACCTACCAGCATATGGTAGGGCAGATGCTTGGCATATTACAACCAGTATTCTCACGCATGCTGAACCAGGTGCTCGATGCCCTCCTGAAGCACACAAGTGAACACATATCCCTGCCATGGACTGCCCAGGAGATCCCCAACACCAAAGTTGGCTTCCATTCACTGGCAGGCATCCTAAGTTGCATCAGGGCCATCGACTGTACCCATGTGGAATTGGTGGTCCCACATTCCAATGAGGCAGTCTACCGAAACAGAAAGCAATACCACTCCATCAATATCCAAATGGTATGCGACTCTAACAAGATAATCACACATTGTTGTGCCCGATATCTCGGATCAACCCATGATTCAATGGTCCTGCAGAACTCAACGATACCACGCTACATGGATCGACATGCTGGACAACGTTTGTGGCTACTTGGTGAGTAGCAGGGCAAGCACATGGCAGTGTGATGTGGGGTGTGATGGGGGAGAGATGCATACTTGAACTGGGTGTGATTGGGGGGAGATGCATACTCCTACTGTGTGTGATGGGGGAGAGATGCATACTCCAACTGGGTGTGATTGGGGGGGAGAGATGCATACTCCAACTGGGTGTGATGGGCGGGGGATGCATACTCCAACTGGGTGTGATTGGGGGGGAGATGCATACTCCAACAGGGTGTGATTGGGGGCGAGAGAGATGCATACTCCAACTGGGTGTGATTAGTTGTCAGGATAAACAATACCCATACAGAATTACACCACTGTACACCGAGGCAGCCCACACTGGACCTGACACATGAAAACCACATGCAAGTAGTAAGCTGCACAACAATGAAATTAAGCCATTACCCCAACCATGCCATATCCATCCACATGCACATTGCACATCAGACCATACCCTCTATAACACAATGCAGCTTCATGCAGCCAATATGGACAATGGAAATGTATGCTGACAGCATCACAACGGAAATGCGACCTTGAGAGAATACAAAGGGATCACCTGTATCCATTATACTGATACACACCCGTACACCACTACTGAAGTGCCGCATGACTGCATGGGGACATCAACTTTGGAATGGCAGTACACTAGCAGTGTAGTTCAAACGGTGTCAGGACCAAAAGACACGAATGACTTGACCTCACCCACTGCCTGGCAATAGCTGCCGTAGGCATGCGCAGTGCATGTACACTTGCAAGGACTACATCACCTACCACATTGCAGTTACTTTGATTACCTCCATGCATGTAGGGATTTGTGGATGACATTCACAAGGCTAAGTTGAATTGTGTGATATGTACTGGTTCCACTTGATGTAATCACTTACACATACTCATTGTTGCACCCATGCAGGTGATGATGGCTATCCCCTGAAGAGGTGGCTCTTTACCCCTGTACGGAACCCACCGAACAGGCACGAAGAGGAATACAATCGTGCACATACCCATACCTGTGTGGTAATTGAGCAGACATTTGGCCTTTTGAAGACACGGTTTCGGTGCCTCAGCAGGTCGGGTGGGGCACTCCTGTACGGGCATGAGAAGGTGGCCAAGATCACCATGGCATGTGTCATGCAGCACAATATGTGCATCAGACAGAGTGTTCCACTGCCCCCTGACATTGAACTGCAACCACCTGGTGATGACGAGGATGAGGATGAGGAGGGAGAAGATGGGGCTGCACGTCATGCAGGTGGTGATGCACAGGAGGGATGTGCTGTGCGCCAGCATCTGATAGACCAATATTTCTATGCAATGGATGTGGTTATAGGGGCACTGGTTTTTGTGGGGAAATGTACACTGTGCTCTGTCCACCAGTAAAGCACACATACACAAAGAAAATTGTCCACTCCTGTGATTTGTCATTTCACCAGTGTGTATTAAGTATAAATATAAGAGGTGCATGGACCCAACTACACAAACACCCTTTCCCCCTCCCCCACAACACTCCCAGAAACACTTTCCCCCCTCCCCCCACAACACTCCCAGACATGGCTTGACATCAGTGCAGCATTGCAGTACACGTGTCAGCAACATCAGGCTGGCCATAGTTCCCACCCCCTCTGGCACCATTGGGGGGTTGTGAGGTTGTGCGCCGCATAGCCCACATGGACCTGCGCAGGGGGATAGTCTGCCTTGAGCTGGCAGAGGAGGAGGTGCTCGGTTGGGCCGGTGCCGGTGGGGGGTTCTGCCTATCCATTGCGTCTGCGATCCGTGTGAGGCTCTGCCTCACAGCTTACATTTCCTCGCTTATGCACTTGGTGCAGGCTTCTATGGCTTGTCTGATGCCCCTGGCATGTTCCCTGCACTCCTCCCTCACCAGGGCAGGGTCACCCACATGCTGGCCGACCAGCGCAGTGATGTCTTCCTGGCGCTGTCTGATGATGGCCATGTCATGGCCTCTGTGTCTGGGTTGTACGGTACCTGCCGCACCTTGTGGCATGTGTCCACCATCAGGTGATGTCACGGTTGGACTCCAGCACCCTGCCACAAATTCATCCCCAGACTGCTCATGCCTGCTGCCATGTGATGTGGGGCGTGGGCTCGGTTGGTTTGACTGCTGCGGGCTGGGTGTATGGTGTTCAATGGCCGTGATGCAGGTGTCCTCCACATCGGACATGGGTGCTGTGGTAGCTGCCACGCCGATGGAGCTATTAGCGGTGGACAGTTTTCCTTCCGCAGGTGGATCGCGCGTGGGGGGAATTGCTGGAGTGGGTTCTGCAATTACGTCTGGCGGACTTTCACGTCTTGGTGACTTGAGTGGCTTTGTGGGTTTGGCCGTCTGCGGGAATGCAGTCTTTCCAGTGCCCCTCGACGTTCTGGCCATGGTGCCTGCTTCCATTCCCCTGAGCTGTTTCTTGGGAGGTGGGGCCTGCGTCGCAGTGTCCTGCTCCTCACTGTCAGGTTGTGAGCCTGTGGGGGACAAAGAGAGGGAGCATCAGTGATGTGTCAACGTGCTTCATGCAGATGTTGTTGTTCCTGCTGTTCTATGCATTTGGACTTCATGTTTGGCCATACAGGTCGTAAGACAGATGGGTGGGTCATTCATGCATGAGTCTCGGTGACACGTGTCTGGGGTGCTACATGCATGTGTTTGTGTGGGATGTGCACAGCATATGGGCAGGGTTGTGTGCATTCATGTTTGATGGCCTCATCCATGAGATGATTTCAGGGTCACATTTGGGGGATTACCTCATGTTTCATAGTGCAGTGTTTTGTGTGGGCACTCACCTCCATCTGACGATGACGACACACCGCGCTCCGTTTCGCCTACTCCCTCAAATGATTCGCCCCCAATGGTGCTTGCACAGGTCTCCTCCCGCTCCATATGTTTTATTGGGGATTCGCCACCGCCTCCTGTGCCCATGGCCAGGCTCCGGTTGGCAGCTAGTATACTGCATACAGAGAGGTGTAGATCGTCCCACCGCTTCCGTACATCCTTCACAGTGCGGGGGTTGGAGCACACCGCACTGACTTTACCGGCCACCCCTGCCCAGATCTCCTTCTTCTTGATTAGTGTGGGACGCTGCATGTCATTTGCAAACACAACCTCTGCGTTGGCAGCATGTGTCTCTGTTAGCATGATTAGTTCTTCATTTGTGAAGCGCTCCTTGCGCGGCCGTGCTGCTCCTTTTTTATGGCCTTGGGCATTCTCACTGGTTGTATGGACAATGTTGGCAAGCTGTGGTGTGGCTGCAGGTCCTGGGGGCAGAGGTTGGCAATGGATTGTGTTTTTAAAGATGGCTGCCGTGCTCTTTCCCGTTCCTGTGCGATGACGCTACTTCCGGTTCTGCTTATTTACGGTCACCGCTATTAGCGGTCAGCGCTTTTAGCGGTCACCGCTAATGCCGTATTATAGGACGGCGGAAGTGCAATCCGCGCTTTCCTAGGTGCCGCTAAGGGTCTTTTCGGGGCTTTAACGGCATGGCGCTATGGTCATTACCGGCATGGCGATAAGCTCGTGCCCGTGTACTTGTAATGCCACGCAATTAGCGGGTTGCTTTCTACACGGACATGTTATTAGCGCCATGCTGGTGAAGACCGTTCCTTACCGCCTATCGGGTAATGAAGCCCTTAGTCTTGACCACCTGCCAAGCTACCTAGATTGGCCTAGCTTGTCCAGAAGGTTCCCCTGTTTCACTAAACCAAGGGTGGCCTCCTAAACTTCTGCCCACCAGGTCAGAGTTTAGAAATCCATCTTAACAACAAGTCAACGCAATTGCCTCCTCCACTGCACACACCACTGAACGTATCAATGCATGTAGATCTTTTCTAACACCTGACAGTTGTGTCACAATTGCCAGAGCACTCATTGGGTCCAGATTTGACTACTGCAACACCTTATTTGCAGGGACCTCATCGCGCAACATCCACAAGCTCCGACGATTCAAAACAATGCCCTCAGAGCAGCGCTCAACATCTCCAAGCGGGAGCACATTTCAGCAGCAAAAAAAAAGTGTACACTGGTTGCCTATCCATGAGCGTATTACCTTCAAAACCCTTGCAATCACCCACAAATTAGTTTCAAAACTCTTGCAATCAGTCACAAATGCCCCAGCGCCCAAATACCTAGTGCAGAAATTCTCAAAAATGCAATCCTCCAGACCTACATGCTCCCCTTACGCACACCAATTAACCATACAATGCTTCAAGCACAAGAGAGCGCGTGGCTCTAGCTTCCCGGTAATTGCCTCTAAGACCTGAAACTGCTTACCCTTATCATTGAGATCTGAATAATCACTGTTGGTGTTCCGCAAACAACTAAAAACACTACTAGTCTCAATTAACTTAACTTTGGTTTGAACACTTCTATTTGCGACACTTGCACTTGAACTATTAAGCCTCTAACTTGTAACCAATACCTTAGGACTTGCTACTTGTGCTTCTCTACTGTATATTACCAGCACCTTGATAATGCCGGGCTTAGCATGATTTATAAATGAATAAATAAATAAATAAATAGAAATTAATCAAGGAGTACTTTTGCACCAGGGATGACCTTAACAGTTTTAACCTTAACGTAGTCCATTCTCTATTTCCATGGAGGCCGCTGTAGAAAGGAAAAGAACTCTGCAGGACTCGGTGCTCCGAACAAAGCACCTCAGGTGAGTCTTTCCCGGTTCCCTTTAATGACAAGGGGAGGGTCAATCAGATTCTTTGTAACTGGGTACTAATGTTTGATAATAAGCAATAACACATATATGAGTCTGATAAAGATTGAGAGAGGCCAACCAAACATAGCACAAATAAGTATTGCATATTGTTGTAACAAGGATGCAGATTGCGGCCTGTGGTAACATATCCTTGAATGTATCTATCATAGTCCAACTTTTCTAGAGCACCAACATTTTTTCAGATAGTGGTTTTTCTGGGAACGAGCGAGATCAATTTAAAGATAGCAGCCTTTTCTGCAAGGCTGAGCTATCAGACACATTTGTAATTCCACACAAGCCAGTCAAAAAACTGTAATTCCATAGAGAAAAACAACAGAGAAACTGATGTCTTATGCTACAACCAGACAATTGCATTATCTAACCAGCTAGATCCCTCATTCACTATGGTAGAGGCTGTATCGAAGAACAAATGTGTCAGAAGCATATTGTAACAGGGTAGACCAGCTGCGGCCAGAAGATTCATTGGATCCCTTTTTTGTTTTATAAATGCAAGGGATGATGCTTAACAGCTAATCAAGGAGCAGCTTTCGTACAAGGAATGACCCTTAACAATTTTACAAGGAGTGGCCTACATACAAGGGATGTCCCATGATAATTAATCAAGGAGTAGCTTTTGCATCAGGGATGACCTTAACAATTTTTCAAGGAGCGGCTTTCCTACAAGGGCTGACCCTTAATTTGTCAAGTAGCAGATTTGACACAAGGGATGACCATTGCTTTTTCAAGAAGTGGTTTCAATGCATATATTGGCTGTCCCCTAACAATTATTTAGGGAACAGCTTTCATACAAGGGATGACACTTAAACATTTTCAAGGAGTGGATTTCGTACATTGGATATTCCATAACAATTATTCTGTGCACGGGAGGACCTTTAGTTTTTCAAGGAACAGTTTTTGCACAAGAGGTGACCACTAATATTTGAAGGAGTGTAGGGGATGTCCTTGACAATTATTTACAGAGCAGCTTTCATACGAGGGATGACCCTTAATAATTTTTTTAAGGAGCAGCTTTTCTACAAGGTTTGCTCCTTATTTTTTCTAGGAGAAACTTTGGTACAAAGGATGGTGTCACAAAATGACTTCTGCCTGCACGAGTACAAGTGTGAGTAGTGGCTAAAGCACTTACTCAGCCCCCAAACTCGTACAAAGCAAGAGTGATCTCAATCATAATGGTAAAACAGGCACTTCTAAGAGATATACCTCATATGCCTTTGTGGTAACGTGGGCCGAGGGAAGGCTATACTCTCAATCAATGCACTGTTTGAGGCAGGCGTCCTGCAGCATCGATGGTCACAGTTCGATGAGGCCACCATGTCGGTTCGACTGGGAATAAAGATTGGCAGCGCAGATGCTGGCGGTACAAAGTATTGCTTGAAGCAGCTTCAGTGACGTGTGGATCTAGAGGGCCACCAGGGTTGGTTCGAAAATGCTGATGACTGAATGTGCAGTTCAAGTTGGGGGGTTCAAGTAAGGTGTTTGAAGGTCACATTTTAAAGGGTCCCTAATGGTCTGGTCAACTGTTAAAGAAAATCAGCAACAAAGATGGCAGTTCTAAAAAAGTGGTACAAAAGCAGCGGTTATAACAATGAGCCACAAGTTTGAGCCGAGGCAACGACTAACTGAACTGGTGCACTATGGCAGCAAACCGGTTTGATAGTGCAGAACGGTGGTTCAAAGATCAGTCGGTTGAGTGCCAAAAGCAGCTCCGGATGGTCCTGTGGCTCGAACGGGGTTGAACAGCTCGAATCGTGGCCTGCAACGGTTTGACAGCAAAATCACAGGGATTTTAGCTGTCTTTACTCTCAGGTTGCTGTGAGTCAAAATATAGGGACTCAAGGATAAGATTAGTCCTTGTTCTCAGGCTCCAACCATGGGGGGGTTGGCACACGCATATAGGTGTCCTACAAAATAGTGATGCTCTGTGCAGCAGTATGGCTGGCAGAGATGCAGGTCTTGAGCCGGCAGCAGGCCACCCCATACTTGAAATGGTTAGGGAGCAGAGCTTGCTTCTGCCTCGGACACCCAGTCTTGAACTCTGGCAGAGAACTTGGGAAAGGACTGCTTCACCACCGGAAGTCCAATGAGTTCTTCCTTAGGTGTTTGTTCCAAAAATGAATCAAAGAAGAAGTGGGAGACCCCTTCTGTTAAAGGCAAACATCTACAGGTGATTGAAACAAGGGGACTTTGCCTTCTGACATCACACCAAAAGTGCTTTGAGTTAAAGGAAGTGGAGTGGACAGGAAGGGATATAGAGAGAAAACAAGACGGTGCAACCTTCCTCCAGCTGGTCTGAGCTCCCTCTCCCAATACTAACCCTGTCCCACCCTGTCAATAGTATCAAAGGCTCTTTTGAAAAGCAGCACGCTGGTGTGAGACTCGTCCTTTGTGAAGGTGTTGCCATTGATTCCTGTTCACAGGACAGCTACCTATGGAGTGGCTGTCTCACTGGGGAGGGTGCTACCTGCCCTCACAAAGGATCAAAGAGAGGCAAACCCCAGGGCTTCATTCTTGCCAGGAGCAGCAGATACAGCCTGACTATGGGGAATACACGTAACCCATCAACAGCTGAGCTGGGCTCACAGGGCTGACACATGTGTGATATCAAATTGATATGGCTTGGATAATTATGAGAGATCCTAGCCACTGTACCTCAAACTGAGTTATTGTCATGATTCCTGCCCCTCGTGTCCCCAGCTCTCCAGGATGTCAGGCTGGAGCCAGGCCACAATCACCTACATGGCCCTCAAGGGCCTCTCCATCCCTCCAAAGATCCACTTGGAGTCAGACTTGGTGCTTGTGGCACCAGACTCACTCACTCCCGTAGGATAACATTGGGGATTAGACTTGTAGTGCATTGATGGGGACAAGATGGATGCCCCCAAATATTTTGGTTCCCAGAACTGCATGTGCAGTCTAGTCTTTTGGGTGTGGTTCAGCCCAGAGACACCTGGGATACCCAGAGACTATTTAAGCCACGCCCAGGCTGAGAAACATGCTTTGTGTTGTCTGCACCTGCAGCGTGACACTCACTGTGTTCCGATTGGTCTCCAGTAGGCCTGCATCTTTCTTCTGCGCTCAGCTCCTGCAAGAACAAGAACACCGTTAGGAACAGCCTTACCTGCCCATCATTCATCGCTTCTTCTGTTCTGCGGGCATCTTCGGCGGTGTCATTCCCATCCCGGCACGCCGCTTCCTAAGGAAAAGGGAAAAGAACAGAAAAAAGGCATTAGTAAGCATTCAGCAAATCTTTGCTTATTTTTAAAGACTGTACGAGCTTCAAATGCTTACCTGAATCCCAGCCGCTCTGAGGGAACTCTGTCTCCGGAACTTCTCATCCATCTGCAAGAGGGGAAAAGACACTCCAGGTTAGCGTGGAAACATCTAGAGGCGCCGCATACCATGCTTACTCACCGCATTTCTTCTTCATAACCGGCATCCACGCTGAAAACATCACAGCACCTAAAAGACACAGAAAAAG
Source organism: Ambystoma mexicanum (assembly GCF_040938575.1). Taxonomy (NCBI): domain Eukaryota; kingdom Metazoa; phylum Chordata; class Amphibia; order Caudata; family Ambystomatidae; genus Ambystoma; species Ambystoma mexicanum. The sequence continues at coordinate 732,049,817 of NC_090930.1, forward strand.
AACTCAGTTCAATATAAATACAAAAGGGTCGCATCGCGCATCGCACTCTCACTCACCTTCAGCGCTACTCATCTCAGCAGCACGTCGCCATCCCCGGACGCTGGGCGTCATTTTAGGAAGGAAAGGAACGAAGTTAGAGAACTGTTCAAAAGACTAATTATACTTACCTGTCAGACTCTTGCCAGTGATGTAACTAGGCAGCAACGAGCTTGCATCAATCAACGCGCCCCTGCGCTGAAAGCAGGATGGAGAGCACACTTTCCAAGAAAACAAGGTGAGCTGTGGATCAAAGGGAAGGGTTGGACCCCGGGGAAGAAGGGGTTCAAGCACACAGAGACAATAGGGAGTTAAACTCTACCAATCCTGTGTTTCAGGCCCAGTCGCCAGTCGAGTAGACTCCAGGGAAGGGTTTGAGGTCATAAGAGGTCAGAACAGGCTGAGTGACGTCCCCGTGGATACCAGGTGAGCGTTACAGAACACAAAGCCTCACATCAAAATCCGCCTGGGCGTCATGGAAATGTCAGAAACCGACCAGTTAGTCCACATGTTGGGGCAGCTATGTTCCGAAGTACATGCAGCCAGGCAGGAGACCAACACCCTGAGGAGAGAGCTGATAGTAGCCAAAGAACGCACTGATGAATTGATCCGGCAACTTTTCCAGTCACAAGCAGGGCATGCACCATTGCCGGGAAGCGATCCCTCGATGCCAGCACCATCAGCCAATCCCATTCAGATAACCCTTCCTGGGGAAGTTCCCTTGGCCCCGCCCGAACGATTTACGGGGGATCCCAAGAGATTTGCAACGTTCATGAACCAGTGCCGCCTGCATTTCCTTTGTAGACCAAGGGCCTTTCCGAATGACCAATCACAGGTCACTTTTGTGCTATCCTACCTGAGTGATAGCGCTGCGGACTGGTCGGTACCCTTTGTGGCCCAAGATGATCCTTTGCTGCATGACTTCAGGGGCATTCAGCAGGAGATGGAAAAGCTGTTCACCCGTCGTACTCATGGGCAGGCATTAGACAACAAACTTCTGTCCCTACGCCAAGGGAATCAGGACCTATTAATATACATAGCCATGTTCAATAGACTTGTAGTTGAAGTAGAATGGGCAGTGGAGAAGAGAACCACATTATTTCATCAGGGGTTTCGGGGGGAGCTCAAGGATGTTCTTGCACAAGTAGTGAACCCCCCGAAAGACTGCTCAGAATTCATTGACCTTGTTGTGCAACTGGATCATAGGTTGCAGGACCGAAGAGCAGATTGAACCAGACCGGACCCTCGCCCTATGTATGTGCATTCAAAGGACAATATTGCCAGAACAACGGAAGGTTCAGGAGAACCAATGCAAATCGGGGGGGGTCAGGTCCCCCTTGACTAAAGTGTAAAGGGATAAAAGGAGACAGCAGCAGTTATGTCTGTACTGTGGAAGGTCAGGTCATTTCCTTAAAGAGTGCCCTGTGAAGCCACTGAGGAGGATGGTCGGGGCCACGGACAAGGAAGATACCATCAAGAAATCAGAAAACTCCCCAGCCTGGCAAGTGTAGGAGTCCACTTGTCGAGCGAAGAAAGTGAACTACAGACTTCCCATTTTGCACTATCTGTGGTCTTGATTAATCACCAACAACCATCTCAGATGCATGCAGTAAGAGCGTACATTGACAGTGGAGCCGTTGGGAATTACATCGACCAGGATCTTGCAGCAAAGATGGGGCTTCCGTTACGCCCTAAATAAACCACCAACACTGTTACCACTGTCAACGGCATGGAAATAACTTCTGGTCCATTATCCCAATGAACTGCAGCTTTAACCCTTCTGTGCCAGGATGGACACCAAGAATCTATCGTTTTCGACTTCATTAAGGCACCACAGTTCCGGTTGATTTTGGGAATGCCATGGTTGGTAGCTCACAATCCTCGAATCGATTGGCGAGCAAAAGAACTGGCCTTTCCCGAGACTTGCGCCCACACATGTTATCGCCAAGAGAAACATACAAATAGACACCAGAACCTCCATGCTTGCGCTATGGCAATCGGCATCCTACCAAGTGAATAGCAGGACTTTCAAGATGTCTTTCAGAAAGAACAGGCTAATACCCTGCCACCGCATAGACCATACGATTGCCAAATTGACCTGATACCCGGTGCACAAATCCCTTGTGGGTGAATTTACACACACACAGAACCAGAAAACCAGCACCTGAAGGACTATCTTGACCAATACCTGGCCAACGGGATCATCCGTCCCTCGAAGTCTCCAGCAGCCAGTCCTCTATTCTTCGTACTGAAAAAGGAGGGGGATTTGAGAATGTGCATCGACTATCGCGCACTGAACCAGATTACAGTAAAAAACCACTACCCCCTGCCACTGATCCCTGAATTGCTTGATCAAGTCAAAGATGCCCAAATCTACACAAAACTAGACCTGAGTGGGGCATTTCACCTTGTTCGCGTAAAACAGGGGGACAAATGCGTAAAACAGGGGGACAAATGGAAAACCGCTTTTTGCACCAAATACGGCTTGTACGAATATCAAGTAATGCCCTTTGGCCTTTGCAACGCGCCTGCAGCATTTCAATACTTCATGAATGATGTCCTACGGGAATTGAATGATGTCTGTGCTCTAGTGTACATTGACGATATTCTAGTATATTCTGCATCGAAGCAGGACCACATTAAACACGTCCGATCCGTATTGGAGAAACTCCTTCAACACCAGCTGTACGCCAAGCTCAAAAAGTGCTCATTCCACGTCTCCGAGGTGGAATTCCTGGGCTTTATTCTCAGCCCGAATGGAATCTGAATGGATGTACACAAGGTAGATGCTATCCTGAACTGGCCATCCCCAAATTCATTCAAGGGGGTTCAAAGTATGCTGGGTTTTGCAAACTTCTACTGCCGGTTCATCCCAGGATTTTCCCAAATCGTGTATCCCATCACGTCATTGCTAAGGAAAAGCACCAAAAAGTTCCAGTGGACAACAGAAGCCGAGGAAGCTTTCCAGGAACTCAAAGCAAGATTCACATCTGCCCCAATCTTATGCCACCCTCGCCCTGATCTCCCATACCTGGTGGAAACAGATGCCTCAAGCATGGCTATGGGAGCCGTCCTCTCACAAAAGGACCCCGAAACAGGCCAGTTACACCCTGTTGCCTTCTGGTCGCGTAAATTCACACCTCCTGAACTCAATTACTCTATCACAGACAAAGAACTCCTGGCCATTAAGTCAGCCTTTAAGGCATGACGGCACTACGTTTTGGGCGCCAGACACACAATCACCGTAATAACTGACCACCGGAACCTCCATTACCTAAAAACGGCAAAGGCCCAATCCTCACGACAACTACATTGGGCTCTTTTTTTTTGCTGAATATGACTACGTGATTACACTTCAACCAGGGGTGAAAAACGGGAAGGCCGATTCCCTTTCCTGTATGGGGGTGGAAGAGCAAGGGTAACAGACCCCTGACCCAATAGCAATCATCCCGAGTGACAAGCTCCTAGGAATCACAGCAACCATAACTCAGAAAGAATTACATGAAGAAATCCAAAACCTGATGAGTCAGGAGCAATTACAAGCGTGGAGAGTACAAGGAGAACATTACATGATAAAAGATCAGTTGCCCTACTTCAGGAATCGTTTATTCTTACCAAACCAAGAACTACGAGAACAAGTAATGTCCGGTTATCATGATTCCTTGATCGAGGGCCACCCCAGAATCGCTAAAACCCTAGCCAAGGTAAAATGAAGTTATTGGTGGCCCATGTGGCGTAAAGACATTATCCAATTCATCCTATCTTGTGGAGTGTGTGCTCAAAACAAGTCATCCAAGCAGAGACCGGATGGGCTATTACAACCATTGGAAATCCCACCAGCAACCTGGCACATGTTGTCCCTCAATTTTATTACTGACTTACCACCCAGTCAAGGGTTTAACACTATTCTTGTGGTCTTGGACCTATTTTCAAAAATGGCACATTTCATTCCCCTTAAGGGGCTCCCAAATGCTTCCACTCTGGCAACAGTATTTCTTGATGGCATCGTATGGCTACATGGGTTTCCTTCAGTTTTAGTCTCAGACCGAGGTACTCAATTTGTATCTAACTTCTGGAGAAAATGCTGCTCTATGGCCCAGATCGACATCCGGCTATCCACCAGCCACCATCCCCAAACGGATGGTCAAACTGAGAGGACAAATCAGACGCTTGAGCAGTAGCTGTGTTGCGTGTTACACCAAGCTGAAGGAAGCTGGTTTGACCTATTATGGATAGCTGAATATGCTTCTAATAATTCCCTACACACCAGCACTGGCAGACACCCTTTTATACCATGTATGGCAGGCACCCACGTACTTCTGAGTTGGACGTTCCTACAACCGTAGAAATGCCAGCAGTCAAAACCTTGCACACGACCATTTCTCAAACCTTTAAAAGGGCAGCTGAACACCTACTTCAACCTAAGAATCGTCAAAAGAAGTTTGCTGATCAACACCGAGCTAAGGCCCCCAACTACCAAGTGGGAGACAAAGTCTGGTTGGCGTATAAACACGTGTCCATTAAAGGAACCCGAACTTTTGGTCCAAGATACCTGGGTCCATTCACCGTCACCTCCGTGATAAATCCTGTGGCGGTCAGACTAGCTTTGCCATCAAACATGCAGATTCATCCTGTGTTCCACATGTCTCTCCTTAAACCTGTCCAACCTGGGACCCGGGTAGCAACGCCACCGCAGCCAGTAGTAGTCGCCGGGGAGCCAGAATTTGAAGTCAAAGACATCCTGGATTCAAAGTACGTCAGATCCAAATTATATTACTTAGTAGACTGGAAGGGGTATGGTCCACAAGACAGGACATGGGAGCCTTGCGAGTACATCCATGCACCTCGCTTACTTAGACGATTTCATCAAAACCCTACAAACAAACCAGGACCAGACAAAAGAGCCACCTTGAGAGGGGCCTTGGGGGGAGTGCTGTCATGATTCCTGCCCCTCATGTCCCCAGCTCTCCAAGATGTCAGGCTGGAGCCAGGCCACGATCACCTACATGGCCCTCACGGGCCTCTCCATCCCTCCAAAGACGCACTTGGAGTCAGACTTGGCGCTTGTGGCACCAGACTCACTCACTCCCATAGGATAACATTGGGGATTGGACTTGTAGTGCGTTGATGGGGACAAGATGGATGCGCCCACATATTTCGGTTCCCAGAACTGCATGTGCAGTCTAGTCTTTTGGGTGTGGTTCAGCCCAGACACCTGGGATACCCAGAGACTATTTAAGCCACGCCCAGGCTGAGAAACATGCTTTGTGTTTTCTGCACCTGCAGCGTGACACTCACCGTGTTCGGATCGGTCTCCAGTAGGCCTGCATCTTTCTTCTGCGCTCAGCTCCTGCAAGAACAAGAACACCGTTAGGAACAGCCTTACCTTGCAGCGCTTCTGCTCATCATTTATCGCTTCTTCTGTTCTGCGAGCATCTTTGGCGGTGTCATTCCCATCCCGCACGCCGCTTCCTAATGAAAAGGGAAAAGAACAGAAAAAATGCATTAGTAAGCATTCAGCAAATCTTTGCTTATTTTTAAAGACTGTACAAGTTTCAAATGCTTACTTGAATCCCAGCCGCTCTGAGGGAACTCTGTCTCCGGAACTTCTCATCCATTTGCAAGAGGGAAAAGACACTCCAGGTTAGCGTGGAAACATCTAGAGGCGCCGCATACCACGTTTACTCACCGCATTTCTTCTTCATAACCGGCATCCACTCTGAAAACGTCGCGGCACCTAAAAGACACAGAAAAAGAACTCTGTTCAATAGAAATACGAAAGGGTCGCATCGCGCATCGCGCTCTGACTCACCTTCAGCGCTACTCATCTCAACAGCACTTCGCCATCCCCGGACGCCAGCCATCATCTAAGCAAGGAAAGGAACAAAGTTAGAGAACTGTTCAAAAGACTCATTATAATTACCTGTCGGACTCTTGCCAGTGAAATAACTAGGCAGCAACTAGCCTGCATCAATCAACGCGCCCCTGTGCTGAAAGCAGGACGCAGAGCACACTGTCCAAGAAAACAAGGTGAGCTGTGGATCAAAGGGAAGGGTTGGACCCCGGGGAAGAAGAGGTTCAAGCACACAGAGACAATAGAGAGTTAAACTCTACCAATCCTGTGTTTTAGGCCCAGTCTCCAGTCGAGTAGACTCCAGGGAAGGGTTCGAGGTCGTAAGAGGTCAGAACAGGCTGAGTGACGTCCCCGTGGATACCAGGTGAGCGTTACAGTTATGGCTTAAATGGTATCCTGCCACCAGGATATCAACTCTCATAGTTATGTGATTTTGGGAATAAGGATGAATATCTTAAATGCAGCTTCTCTGCTGCAATGACTTGGTTGTCACTGCAGATGTCATATGGGCACTTGTTTAATTATTTCTTTATAATATGTATATAACACATTTATTCAGAGTGCTGCACATAACATTAAACAGTACAAAATAGTAGAATTCATGGCAATTTTACAGCCTAAATAAGACCAAAAGGTCATGGCACCACCAACGTCAGGAGAAAACTTGATAAGGAAAGGCGGACTGCAGAAGATAAAGTTCAAGATGTCTCTTAAAAAGAACAAGATCAGAGCAAAAATGAATAACCAGAGGAAGAGAGTTCCATAATTGAGGAGCAAGAAATTGGAAAGAATGCAAAATAGAAGAAGCACAGCATTAAAGTAGGCGAGACTCTGAGAAAAGAAATTAAGATGAAGATGATATAAAGAAACTAAAGACGCCAAATAGTCTAGAGCCATGGCATAAGCACATTTAAATACTAGACAGAGAAAATGAAACCTAGAACTAATTGGAAGACAGAAAAGTTGAATCAGAAAAGATGAACAATTATATATAGAACATTTGTAGTTAAGAAGAGACACAACACTTTTTTGTAATAATAATTAAGTAGTAGAAAAGTTTGGAAGGTGACACATTTTCTTTATATTATACACATCGAACGGACAAGGTTGAGTTATGATAGAAACCTTTGAAGAGAAAAGGCAGAATCAAAAATGCAACCCACGTTACAAACATTAGAAGCTATTGGGAGGTTAAGAGGAGGAAAAAGGATGAGGATGGTGAAGAGATAGAAGATGCCGGGAAGAATAGCATGTCAGTTTTCTTTGGGCTAAGGCATAAAAATCGTGTGGACATCTGGCTATTTACAGCCAAAAGGCAAGCCGACAGACATAGATGGATAGAGTCGTCAAAAGAAGGAATAGAAAGGAAAATGTGAAATAGATGGATAGAGTCAAAAGAAGGAAAAGAAAGGAAAATGTGACATAGATGGATAGAGTCGTCAAAAGAAGGAAAAGAAAGGACAATGTGACATAGATGGATAGAGTCGTCAAAAGAAGGAAAATAAAGGAAAATGTGACATTGATGGATAGAGTCGTCAAAAGAAGGAATAGAAAGGAAAATGTGAAATAGATGGATAGAGTCAAAAGAAGGAAAAGAAAGGAAAATGTGACATAGATGGATAGAGTCAAAAGAAGGAAAAGAAAGGAAAATGTGACATAGATGGATAGAGTCGTCAAAAGAAGGAAAAGAAAGGACAATGTGACATAGATGGATAGAGTCGTCAAAAGAAGGAAAATAAAGGAAAATGTGACATTGATGGATAGAGTCGTCAAAAGAAGGAAAATAAAGGAAAATGTGACATTGATGGATAGAGTCGTCGAAAGAAGGAAAAGAAAGGAAAATGTGACACCGATGGATAGAGTCGTCGAAAGAAGGAAAAGAAAGGACAATGTGACATCGATGGATAGAGTCGTCAAAAGAAGCAAAAGAAAGGACAATATGGGCGCCGTCAGCATAAAAATGCGCCTGAAAACTATGATGAGAAATCACAGAAGCCAAAGGGTAGCTATAAAGGGATAAAGGAAGGGGACCAAGAACTGAGCCTTGGCTTACCCCAAAAGGGAGAGCCTTGAACCGGCTCTGTGCCACTGGAGAGCAAGCGGTGGATGGAGCTCAGGGTACTGACTCAGCAGGGCAGAGGTGTACACTATGCTTTTGGCATTGAACTTATGAAATGGAGATCTGATTAGGACATTTCCCTTCCTGAGATGGAATTACCTGTATGATTTTATTAATTTAATCAAAATAAAAAAAACCAGGGCTTCTACACCCTAAGTAGATGGAAATCCGTAATGGATGGCTCTTTGTTTTTTGAGGAGCACCTTTCGTTTGTACAAGAGATGTGCCTTAACACTCATTCAATGAGTGGATTTCGTACAGGGGATATCCCTTAATTTCTCAAGGAGCCATTTCGCTATAAGGGACGACCCTCAACAATTTTTCAAGGAGTGGATTTCGTACAAGAAAACAAACTATTTTTTTAGGGTTATTATGTTTAATTTTATTTGTTGATTTTTTGTTTAGTATTTTCTTTTTAACAGAGTGAAAAGGCAAAATACAACTTACACATATCCCGAGATTATTGAAAACAAAAAAGAAATGGCACACTCAACATTCCTGAAAACGTAACATTTTGTGAGCGTTTTTTTTGTTTTATCATTATTTGTAGGGTTTATTTCGTTTGTATTATATTTTTTTGGGTGTGTCTGGGAAAGGACAACTTGGACACAAAACTAGGATTGGTGAAAGCAATGCGAACCAAACACCCTGCCTCACTCCGCCACATTCCTCAAGTGGGACTTCCATGTGGATGTACAGCAGATGTTCCATCCTTGCATCACTACTCTTGCATGGCATGACATCATGGACAACCACGGACAACCGCATGGTAACTGCTGTAAGCCTCTGAGGGCTCCCATGCAGGCTGACATTTCATCTTGCCTCTGATCCCGCAGCAGACAGATGGTCCTGCTGCAGACCTACCTGAAGGGAAGGCGTGTTTTCTTTCCAGGTGTCTCAACATCCAGGTGGTCGTGAAATGTGGACCTCTGCCATGCCCCACAATGTCGCCGCAAATGGTGCATTGTACCGGTGATGCCCTCTTTTTCTCTGTAGTAGGCCCATCTGGCAAAGCCACAAAATGCTGCCAGGCGCCAACATTTGTTTTCTTTGCACAGCCCAAAGGACACCCCTGCTCTGTCGTAGGCAGTGGAGACACTGTCTGAATGGCAGACTGTGGTGGTGGCACAGGTGTTGTTTGCTGCTGAATAGCCACATTGTGCTGCTGCCCCTACACGGCCTGTGTGGCTTTAGGCTGTTGCTGCTTCTCTCCCTGGGCCTGATCCTGGGTTTTCTGGGGAACAATAGATTTCCTCCTCCGGATTTTAAATTCCTCCTCCTGCTCTCTCTTCAGCACCCTTCCCTCCTCTTTCCATTTCTCTGACTGTGTCACCCACAAAAACACAAATGAAACACAATAACTGCTTCTCCCTCTGTCTGTAGTACCTCGCACAAGCTTTCTCTTCCTCTCTCAGGCACACCCACACAGGAAACGGGAAGTATGCCATCCAATGAGTTTTTTTAAAAACTTAAGCTGATTTGACAGGCTTCGAGTTGATAGGCATCAGTTAGCTCAAATTGTGTGAATTCCACTTAAGCCAAAACAAACTTTATGTGATCAAGTTGACTCGACACGATTTGAGGCAATTCATGCCCATTGACTTGAAGTGCTTGTCGATCTGGATGAAGTACTTATATTATTTTACTAGCACAAGACGACTCAACAATCTTCGATTCAGTTGGTGCCAACTGGCCCAATTACTGTTGTATCAGCTTTTTGATGAGCAAGCCGATTCGAGTCACATGTGTTGAGTCTAGCATTTTGTGATGTGCCTCGAATTGGCTTGAGAGTCAGGTTGATGGTGGCACAAATGAGTCAAGCTGAATTTACAAGAATGAACACTTTAAATGGCCAGCTACAACACTTATCTGGAAGCCTGATTGTACAACTACAGGCATTAGATAACATGCTTATTTAGGTTTTTTGTTTATGTGTTTTGTAATACACACCACCTTGTTGTCACTTAGAATTGTTGTTGTTGTCCATTACCTTGACACCAGTGGGGGTTGGTGGGCTCAATTGGATGGCACCATGTTGATTGCATGGAATGGATAGGTCGGCTTTGCTGCATGAAATGAGAGCAACGTTAGTGTTGGGGTTTGAGTCTGGCCCCTACTTGGGTGGGGAGCATGACAATGTAGCGCATTGGTGCTTTTGCTGCTGGCCTGGGTTGATTGCCATTCTGAGGGTGCAGATAATGCAACTCTATTGTCTATTCCTGGTGGTTTCCTTCCTAACAGGAGTGTTGAGGTGTGGCGGTGGCACCCCCAGAGGAAGCCCTGCATTGCAAATGTTTCCAACAATAGTGCCATGTTCAAGTTATTTTATATGGTGTCTAGACTTCTTGAGGTTCTCTGTTACAGCCGCACCAGTGGAGATCAAGTACCGTTATGGACTTTCATCTGTGTCTACTTCCTTTGTTCATGATTTGCATACTCAAAGGTGTGCAACTTCAGAGGGTGGGCCTGAGTGTGTGGAACCAGCTCTTATAGATTTGCTAAGACTTTACCTCAGTACTCCATGAACATAATGCTAGATATGTTGAATTGTATCCTCCGTTCCGCCATGATGCACTAGAGCGAAATAGTTGGCACAGTTAACCTTGCACGTGACTGCATTCCTGTCAGACCAGAATTAAAAGGCAATTTTTACACACACACTTTTATTGTGTGATGTATGCTTTCCATGCTGGCTCCTGTGCTGTAACTGTTCTTTGTGTGGGGGTCACTTGCTGCAATGCTACCCATATTGGACTTTTCCTGTACATCAGGGAAGTTTGAACTTCTGTTTTATGTGCTATGTTTTCCGTGTGGGTATAACGTTTGCAATTGCCCACATTCATGAAGCACAGATCATGACTTTATACAACAAACTGAGCATTTATTTCGGTGCATTTAGTGAACACAGATTTTGGAATACAGCATTTTTTAAAGAACATTGGACCAGTAAAATTGGTTAAACTGCCAGATGCACCAGTCACTAAAGCCCATATTTAGGAAACCTAGTGGGAGCAGAGCTTCCACAGAGTCTTCACTCCACCTTTTGGCAGCCAGCTCGGTAGGCAGATTCACTACCCCATTTTCACACCTGATGCTAATGGCGCCCCATTGGTGGTAATAATCCCGGTGGAAGAATCTAGCTACACCATCAGATGATGCTTTGGGTAGCACCCCAGGTGCCCAGGGCTGGTGGTGGCAGTCCCACGCCTATCCTTCTCCCAGGCATCCAAGATACCAAAGGGACAATCGGTTTGGAACGCACAGCAAGCAAAGGGTATTTCTTTGCCATTTCTGATGCCTGGATGGCTGGTGCAAGCTGGCATTGGTGGCAGTTACCCAGGGTCGGACTGAGCCATAAAATTGTCTTGGGCACCAATGAAAAAGTGGCCCACAGTTGCAAATGGTTAGTCATTCCTTTTGTGACACTGTTTGAGTAGTACCCAAGGGGGCGCTTTTTGATAAAGTGTGATGCAAATTGTGCATTTTAAAGAATGTTTATTCAGCAACATTGGTCAAAACTATTAGCTGCGGAGTGAATTAACTCATCAAATGGTCCAAATCTGCCAGAAAAGTGGCCCACGTTGACCCAAAAAACTGTCCCACACCAGCATTTTGTGTTTTTGGTTCGGCCATGGGCTGATTGCCCTATAAGCCAGTTCGAGCCTGCAGTTATCGCCAGCCACCAACACACTGTTTTACACTAAATTGCAGCTCAGTTGAGTGAAGGTGGTATAGATGTGTGTGAAAGCAGGGCAAAGATACTGCAAGCAAAGCAAGCAGTGCACCACATCTAAATCGGGTGATGATGGCATAGAGCCAGCAGGGGCGGCGTAAGAAAGAGGATGCCTCACTGACAACCTTTCCAGAGGACTGCTGTGTGTCATTAAAGAAAATTCGCTCACACATGCATGTGTGTGCGCGCGCATTTATGTGTGCCTGTGTGAGCATGTGTTATTCTTTGGTGGAAATGCCTGATGCACCTTGTGTGCAATTATCCCAAATATTTACGTGTTTCCTGATCCCGCCTCTTATTTTTTTTTTCTAATCATGCCAGATATGGTGATAGTTTATAATCCTACCCAAGTGTTATAGTTTGGACATGTAAGAGAGTTATTTGATATCACCTTGTTAGGAAAACAAATCAAAAACATGAGGGCAAAACAGCATTTCGTGAACGTGACCAAGACATGCATGTGAATAAGTGAAGACACATTTGGGGGGAAGGGATGGTGTATCCAGAACACATGGGGTTGGTAGTGGGGTGGGCAACATTACTTTTGGTGTAGGTGGCAGATGTCCATGCCCTGGCCTTGCTAGAACCCTTTTTAAAATCAAGTTGGTTTTGCATTTAAATCTGAAAGGCCTTCAAGCACCTTACAAACAATTTGTTTGCAATGTGTATTTAATGGATACAAATTGTTTAAAATTGACTGTGCTCTATGACACATCTAACAGTGAACAAAGATTTTTCAGGCGAACATGTTGAGATTCGAACCAATGCGCCTTGGGATTAGCAACAGAGACTATCCGCCATTTTTGTGTAATTGTCCAAAGGAAAAGATGCCCTCTTCAGGCTATTGAATGATACATAATTTATTTCCCAAGATAAATCTTTTATGAATTGCGACTGTTTAATCTACGAGGAGATAAATATTTCATTGATGGATTTCTTTTTAATTCAGTGGGGAGATGAGTCCGTTATTCCTAGCTATGTATTTTTTATTGCTGGGGAGTTTAACTTATTATAAAATGAATATTTCTTTCATGTACTATTGATTGTCTGAGTGATGCGGCAAATGCTCCCTCCTTAAATGGCTACATGTGGCATTTCTGCATTGTTTCTAAGTTACACTATCGTCCTCGGGTGGAACAAGTGCATCACTTCAAAAGTGCCAAGGACGAGTATGCTCGTCCTTTTTGCCTAGACTTGCATAATAGGCTGGCAGTTAAGGGGTTACGTGTCAGCTACAGACTGTACAGAGCTTTTGCTCAGCCTGTTTGTTTTATAAACTCGTAGATGGTTTGTTTTACATGGTATCCCAGCTTTCATATGAGCAACATATGCCTGTATCTTATTCTACTTGGAAACTGAATTCGGTCTCAAAAACAAATTGTTTGAGCATGAAGTCCACTGAAGCCGGCATCTCTCACCGCCTGGTTGTAGCTCCTATGACATGATAACTAGGACTGCTTGACTTTGGTAGAAAGTGAGGATCAGAAAAGGTATTGCAGCATCATGCTTGTGATGAGCATGGTAGCTTGGGATTTCAAGGCAATTGCATCCCAGTGTTCAGTAGATGTCAGGCCAAGCAGTGGAGTAATTTTGCTGAAAATGTTGGGGGTGACATGACATCTGAATAAAAGGTGCCCCAGCCAAATGAATGTGGACAAAAAAGTGTTCTATGAAAGTTGGGGGGGGACAAACTCCCCTCCCCCCTAAAATTACACCCATGAGGCCAAGCACGCCGTGTTGCTGGAAGCTGAGAGTGCTAGCTGGTCTGGGAGATGCAATAGACAGGAGGACTGTATAAATGACGTAGCCCTGGCAAAGAGATGGTGGTTGCTGGAAGATGTAGTGCTTCAGACTTTTCAGACAGAGTAAAGTGATCTGTTGCTCCTGCGGTTAAGAGTGGAGTACAGCACAAGCCCCTAGATACGGATCCCTGTGTGGCCTTCTAGATTTATCAAGAGGACAGGCCCCAATGGTAGACACAAGTCTGAGACCGCATTCTTCTGAGCAATGAGGTCAGAGCTTTCTAAGTGGTAGGCGACTGTTACGAGACTCTGGAGAAGTTCAGGCTCAGCGTGCTTAGAAATGAAAGAGACATAGTTTAGAAAAATGACAGAAAGGCTTGCTAACTAGCTCTATAGATTGAACCTAGAGGTGATGCTCCATTGCAAGAGGAAGACAGGCTGAGTACATAGATCCCACAAGCGCTATAAAATCGATAACTCGCGAGGTTCCGGGGAACCTTCCCAATCTCCGGAGAAATACCTATTAAGGATTAAATAAAAGATCCCGTATTTAGATGCCACAAATCCACTGGAAGTAAAACATAAACTAAAGAACTAAGAAAACACAACACCTGACAATATTCTACATTATTCTTTTTGAAGAATATATTTGCAAACATAGGAGAACCAAAGCCTATGTTCTATGCCTTGAAGATGACCTATGGTCGAAACACGTGTTGGCTACATGCAGGCATTGGCTGCAAGCAGGCATTGCCAACTGACTTTGAATAAATCATGTTAATGATAATCTGCATTAACATTTGATGAATTCACAAAACGACCTAACTGTGATTAGTGGACGATATCATGATAATTATTACTGAACAATAGAAACTTTGCAGGTCTAGCACGACACGTCAACCAAATCCAGACAAACTAGTATTTTTTTGGAGCCCTGGGGTAGAGCTTACTTGTGTTGGCGGCGCAGCACACGAGAATTAATATACTCACTGTATCACTTAGAGAGCCAAAGCGCACCCACCTGCGACTCTACCCTTAGCTGTCTTAACATAAAATTGATATTGTTTACAGTTTCAGGTGTATGCAGAGCAGTCCCCTCGCCTGTTGAACTTAGGCATGTGATGGCCACGAGACACACAGTATACACAGAGAAGAAAATAGTATCACACGACGACAAGAGGTTGAATGTGTTGTCTCCCAGATTAGTTGAATTAGATGTTTGCCGTGGGCTATATTGGTGCTGGCTTACACATTAGCCCAATGTCAAACGGCTGTACATAGGCTTCTCTTTCATCAAGAGGGACAGTGCATGCCCTTAACAGATGTGCTGTTGAGGTGTAGGGACAGATAGGCAGAATAACATGCCACTCACCACCATGGCAAGTATGATGGTATATAGTGTCAATCCAACAAAGAAGAGAGAAGACAATGACTTCTCACAGATTGTGCTTCACACGCTGCTGGTAATAGGGATTTTGACAGCTGGTCCATTCAAATAATTGAAAAGTGTTTGGTAGAAGCTGGTCTCACACTTTAGGTAGGAGAGAGAGAGTAAAGCGACCGATGGTACTGGTTTTACCTATTTACTGAGAGAAGTAAACCAAAGTCCCTCTTAGCTACCTATGTCTCACTTTTAGGTATTTGGGCAATAACATGCCTTAAACCCTGCAGGAGGTTTGAAGAAAGGACCAACAATTCAGTAACTTTAAGCTACTAATTTGCTTTCATTGGATTTACTTAGTGAAGAGGCAAATGAACACTTTACAGCAAGGAAAAGAGTGCGAGATTCAGTGAATAATATAAAACATAGCCCCACTGCGGGCGGGGGTTAAAAAATCATATCATACTATTTAATAAAAGGCCAGATGTATGTTTGTCTGAAGCCATCCTGCCCACTTCCCCCACCTGTTATCACTGCTAGAGGGAGCTGCTGCCTTATGCATACAGCACTAAGACTTTAATTTCATGTTCCAGGTGAACAAAATGTGTATTTCAACAACAAAACCACCAGAGAGCGCTAGTGCCTTACACAAACAACAATAAGACTTCAAGTTCATCTTCCAGGTAAACAAAATGTGTATTTCAACAATGATAACTACACTAAGAAAATATATAATTTCTTTTTTTAAACATATAAACAGAAATATATTTGGTGAAGCACTATTTCTCTAACACAATAAACAACTTTTCTTTCAATGTACTTATGTATTATGTAATTATTAAATGTAATATTTCTTGGCATGTGTTATATTAATAATATTCTTCATGTACGTTTTAAACTTTATTTGGCTTCAATTTACTTTATTTTATGATCTCATGTCTACTTTGAATCATACTGCACGTGAATTGTATTACTTTGAAATCCCTCAACATCATTTATTTGAGTCCAAAACCCATAAGTGGAATCCAAGACAATGAGGAGCAGATACAACAATTGGCCGCATGTACTATATTGAACTTTCAATGGATTCTGTGAGATTTTGTTTGAGGTTACTACTCCTCCAGGTAAAAGGAGCAAGATCCTTTACACATTTATTTCTATTAACATACATTAAAATACACCACATAACATATTTACACTCTGAAAATGGTCTTCCTTTCTGCACAATAGCATGTACACAGGCTTTTCCACTAGTAAGTAATAATGCCCTAACTAGTATACTTAGTCTTAAATATTTATTAGGGTTTCACGATGAATTGCAAGAATACAAGTTTGCTACAGGGGCCCATTTAAATGTAGGGCAGTAAAATAATCTTTATGTCTTTGGGTCTTTCACATGGAAATGATCAGGGTCTGAACTGGGCTTGTAGGAGACCTTGTTGGCACCCAGCAGAACTTGGGCCCACTGAAAATGTTACATTTGTTATGCCTTTTCATGGAACAATGTCCTATCAAATGCAGGCCTGGTCACAGGCATTGTCAGATGAGGTATTGCCAATGTTGATTTTTCTGTATGGCTGCTGGCTATGGAAGAGCTTGAGATCTATAAAAATGCTTCATGTGGTTGCAGCTGCAGGCCAAGTCCAAATCAAGATGTAAAGTATTTGGCTCAGTGCATTTTCAGGCCAACCTGCAAGGTTTCCACAGGCTACAACTAGCTCAAAGGTGGTGTGGGTGGAAGGTTCAGCATTCTTACAACCACCTTTATTCTGCATATCCCCATCAGTTCAGTGGCAGTGGGATCTGCTTTTCAATGTTACTCTCAACAAAACTATCTGCGGTCAACTTCTAAATATATTCAGACCTTTGAGTGTCGTTGAGGGACCTCCTCAAGTGGGCACACCGTTAATCAAAGCCATGAAGGCCTTTATAATTTGGCTTTATGAGCCCACATTATCAGCTGAGGTTATACAGTGCTTTCAAAACATTGAAGCAGCAGGGGGACACAGTACAATTTCCTGGACTGCTTAGAAACAGCCACCCATGCTCTGACAAACAAGGGTTCACAGACAATGACTTTAACTTGTTGACCTTCAAGGTGATGGGTAGTAAACTGACTTACCAGTGCTGAAAGATCTCTGCCTCCGAGTTTTGCATATTCTTCTTGTGGTGAACCTGCTATCTATGCAGGCAGACAGATTCTCTAATCAACATCCTTTGGGTACAAATCTTTATCCCATTCATGTCACATCTATTTCTAGAAAAGTCTGACTGTGGTCCGTAGAACCAATGGTCGAGGTGTACATTTTGGCGTAATCATCCAAAATAGATGTCTTCATCCAGACTGAGGGATTATAATAAAACAGAAGAACCCTGTTGCACAATAAAAACAAAGGGTTCAACATAAGATAACTGATAAACAGAGGTGTGTAATCTGGGCCCAAAAAAGTAACTCAGTGCACTACCTGGCAACTGTCAATAAAGGAGGTAACATACAGAAAACGTTAGGGGTTTGGGGGAAACACAAGATCCACAGGAATGCCCTCACTCAGGTTTTCTTCCAGTGCTCCATTGCTGGACAATTATTTTAAAGACCAAACGAATTATATAACAAAGACAGGTAACCTATAAATCGCTAACATTCATGGGTTTGCACCCCTAAGGTAGAAATACTTCCTATAGGTGCAACAATCAGAATTGGAAGGTCGCTATCTACTGGACAACTCACTTTTAGATAACAAATATGCTTACACCATTTCTCTTACAGGTAACAGGCTGGTACTGAGGTAATATGGGCTCTCATTGGTTGGCATAGGATGTGTTCAACCTTGTACTGGCCAGGTGTGATGAAATATGGAGTTTTATAATGAGAGTAGTGGGATCAGTGTACCACTTATAATTGCAATTAAAGAACAGCTCTTCATTATCTCAGTGCTATGTCTGAAAATGTCCAAGGCCATTCTCTGAGTCATTGCCTCCCTCTGCCTAGTATGGCAGGTGTTCTTAAATTAATGTTGACACTTTGGCTAACTGCCTGCTGAATTACATGTTCCTCAACCATATTTCAGCTTAGAATACCTACTTTTATTCATATTTTAACTACTGCTGACCTTGCATCTCGCCCTCTAATTCATTAGGAAAATGTATCATTGCGCCAACAGGATGTTGTTGGTGTACGCACCTGGACTTTAAGGTTGTTTGCTTTACTGTGAATCTAATACATGTTAATGGTTGCCAGCCTGCGATCATCTACGTGTCCTGCCCTGCTTATTTTAGACTGTGCCTTTCACATTCCATTCTGCTGGGTTGTGCTGCTGCTTACAGGCTGCTTGAGATGTATTTGTTTTCTATGCCTATTTGAGCTCTGGGACCTAACTCCTAACTAGGTTTGTAAAGTCTGCTTTTCATTTGCAATGCTTTTAAATATGGCAATGGCTGTCTCACATGTACATCTCAAGCTAGCATTCCACTGCTGTATTTTACTGGGATTAAATGCATTTTCTGCAATATTTTAATTCCCTTTAAGTGTATTCAGCATCTGAACCTGCATGTTTTTTTTTAGATCTTTCCCCTTTACCAATGTAGTGAGACCCAGTTCTAATGTATGCTGGAACCTAGCTCCTCCATAAATGTTTAGCACACTGTGTGCTTCTGTTATTATCTAATTTTAGTTTCTACACTAATGTAATGTTAAACTAACTGCTTCTTTATGACAGTTAACTTATGTATTGCCTATTTAAATGTAAGTTTGTGGATTCTGCTTTTTAGCGCTTATGCCATTTTTATATCTCAGGAATGGAGTGAGGCTGCCTCAGTTTATATCTATTTTCACCTGCATGGTACTTGTAATTACTAGGGGCAAAAACTGGTACTCACACATTCATCTGTACCCTTACCAGTGAATTAATGCAGTAAAACGACCGATCTAGAGTGGTATAGGATGTGTAATGTGAGATGATCAGTGTAGGGTGGAGTCTTTGTTCAAATTCTTGAGGTGTAGAGATAAATTAAGGCAGTGGCAGAGGTAACTGTGGTAGACTGCATGAAAAATTCCTGCATGATGGTTTAGGGCACCAGTGTGTTATTTGATCGAGAGAGGGTCAGGCTTGGAGATATTGATATGAGGGATAGAAGGGCAGAGGAGGTCAACACCTTTTCAGTTGTGGCAGGGACTAGTTTCGAGAAGCTTACCCAAAGCAGGTTTAACCATGCTGGGGCCTGTGTCTCTGAAAGGTTGTCAATCCAGATGTTCAAGTTCCCAAGCAGGATTCAGCCTTTGGATGTGGACATTAGATGTTTGAAGAAGCCTAGCACGTCGGCAGGAAAGGCAAACGTTGGTTCCTTTTCCTAGATGATGACACTTGTGAATGAAAAAGCAGGCACAATGATGCAATTGGTATGCAGGTCAAAGAAGGTATACAAGGGGAGGGTAACTTCCTTGAAAAAGATTGAACTTGAGGATGCACACACTGCATAATGTCCTCACTCCAATGAAGATATCATTCTGAGATGCAGCACTCCAATCAGATGGCCTTTATGTTTTGTTATTCTGCCTATTGATAGCAGTCCATGTGACTTTGCTATGCATCAGGTCTACGAGACCATATCTTAGGTCTACAGGACCATATCTACGAGACCATACCTCTAGCCGCACATACAAATGTGTTGCTTTTACTCTAGGAAATGGCTAGCAGGAATTGCAAAGTGACCTAGAGAACATGCTTCTGACTCATCAATAAACCTCCTCCTGGGGCATTGCATCCTAATTGTCCAGATCTTTTTATTTATTCAGTATGTTAGCAGCTTTTATAGCCATAGAGGGCAATTGTACAATGTGCACTAATTACAAAGTTATGTTCAACATTTTTGATTAGCTAAATATTTGCTAGTGCGCAAGACTAGTTCCAAAGCAATGACGACTGCCTGCAGTGAGAGCTCTGAGTGGTAGTGTTGGAGATGCGAAAATACAGAGGAGGATAAAGGGCATCCAAAAAACAAGAAATGCACATTCTATCGTGCTCAGCAGTAACATAAGTGACAGGCATGCCAGCTCTGCACATATGTACTCAGCTCCAGATGTTTGTGGAAGCTAGAAATCTACCTGACAAGATGAAGTGCACTAAACCCAAGGGCATCAAGACACTGTTACATAACCAGTTGCTATTAAGACATGTATAATAAGTAAGTACACCTGTGAAAGTACCACCTGGGAAGTCCAGGGTCAGTATTTGATTTTGAAATGTTTTGTATAAGTTAGTTGTCATCCCATTCAGCCCTCGGGAGGTAATGAGTGGAGCTATTGTTTACCTCATTATTTCAGATGTAGGGTTGTGGCTGTGCATGGTGGCTTGCTGTTTTGTGGTCAGTTGGGGAAGCTTACGCTTCTTCAAGTAGTGCTCCAGTCTTCCTTTGGGCTCTATTTGTTTTGAACAGACTTTCATATTCACTGTTAAAGACCTTCACACTCTCATCTTTGATCTGGAAGATAGATTTACTGTTCACCATCTGATTCAATCTGCGGGTTTACAGTTTTTATGATCATGATTATAAGCGCAGACCCGTGGATCAAACCTGCGTTGCTACCCTTCATCTTTCTTCCAAGGTGAGCGTGTTGCCACTGAGCTATCCTCCCAGTTTGTCCCCCCATATCGCATTATTGCTGCCTCAGGCTCAGTAGCACAAATTCCACATTTTGGGAATAGTGTTTGTTCAATTCACTTAATTTTTATTTTTCCTTCAGCCGTGTTTTTCTTCTCTAATTCCCTGAGCTTATTGGAATGTGTTGACATGTGTTTCTTGTCTTACTAGCTCAAATCCCTATATGGATTTGGGCTCCCTCACTGTACATGTACTTTTAAAACTGACCAGATCGTTATCTATGAAGGTAGTTACGTCTTTGTTCACCTTTTGACCCCTTCCCTATTTTTCAGGAGTAGTGGATTCACTTTACAGAAATAAACATTCTCATTATGCAGACACGGCATTCAACATGGTGTCATAGCATCATCTTTGAGGTACTCCATCAGATGATTTTTGGAAGCAACTTCTGTTTCAAAGAGAAACCTACAGGTAGACGCTTTTATGATGGTCAACATGCACGTCATACTAACCAAACAAATAAAGATTGAAAAGGGAACAAGACAAAGCTTTCCCCTCTTCCCGTCACATTTAACCAGTTGCAGAAACACTATCAATGACACTATCCTCCCACCTGCAGCCAAGACGACCTGGCTGGGCCCCGTGCACACCTGGAGGGCCCCCTGAAAGCCGTGAGCCGCGTCTGCTTCCCCCTTCTCCTGTGAGGCCGGGCTGCCTTCAGAAGGGGCGTGAGCACTTTTATAGAAAAAAAAATGTAAATTCATTTTTGAGTACCTTCTGTGTGCGGCGACCTATGCGTTCCATCTGCTGCCCATCTAACATCCTGTGGCAGCGTGCATGGTGCCTTTGTGGAGACTGCTCCATCTGTGCCATTTTGTTCTGGTTGCCTCGTAGCTATTCTAACATTGCCGTCTAGTGAAAGGCTTCCTTGGAGAAGGCTCTGAGCCCTCCTCCACTCATCCTCTGCACCACCATTGGCCCGTGTGACTACCTTTTTGGGCCTATCGGGACCTGCAGGCTTTAGCCTGCCCCCTCACTAAAGGCCCACCTCCTAAGGCCCTATCCGCTTCCTGTACGCTGTCTGAACGCGACTGGGTGTAATTCCGTATGTATCTATTTGCCCCCTCTGCTATATGTATGTGCCTGTGTGACTGTACTTCATATCTAGCTGCCCCCCCCAGTGTATGTATGTGCCTGTGTGACTCTACTTGGTATCGAGCTGCCCGCACCCACTGGTGTATGTATGTGCCTGTGTGACTGTAATCCATATCAATCGACCCCCCCCCCGGTGTAGGTATGTGCCAGTGTGACTGTACTCCGTATCGAGCAGCCCCCCCCTGGTGTATGTATGTGTCTCTGTGACTGTACTCCGTATCAAAGTGCCACCCCAAGGTGTATGTATGTGCCTGTGTGACTGTACTCCATATCTAGCTGTCCCCCACCCCCTGGTGTATGTATGTGCTTGTGTGACTGTACCCCGTATCTAGGTGCTCACCCCCTGCTGTATGTATGTGCCTGTGTGACTGAACTCTGTATCCAGGTTCCCCCGTGCCCACTTGTCTTTGCTGCACTTTTGTGTCTCAGCAGCGCTGCAACATGGGGTTAGGCTCCTCAAATGTGCCCACTTGATTGGCCTTCTGCAGCTTTGTGGCGCAGCCGCATTGGAAAATGGGGTTAGGCTCCTCAAATGTACCCACTTGATTGACCTTCTGCATCCTTGTGTCGCAGCCGACCTGCAAAATGGGGTTAGGATCCTCGGATATGCCCACTTGATTGACTTTCTGCATGTTTGTGTCGCAGCCGCCTTGTAACATGGGTTTAGGCTCCTCGAATGTGCCCACTTGTTTTGACTTTATGCATCCTTGTGTGTAACCTAATACCAGTAACTACCTTCACTTCATTGCACTTTATGATGTAATTACTTCTGGCCTGTAACCATAAGCACTGTGACCAATTTCTTAAGTATAAGCGCCTAGATACCTCTGGGTTTGGTGCGCTATATAAATAAATAAATTTAATAAAAACATAAATAAATAAATAAATCCTAGGCAACACTGATGTAAAGCAGATGATGTAGGCGAGGCAGAGGTTCTCATGTTTACAGATGGCATGCTCTTAAGTATTAGGAATCGGCGGCTTTCAATTCCAAATCTACTATGAGTGATTAACTAATCTGACTGCCTATCAAGTTACAAAATAAACTGTGATAGGTTAAGTATAACTGCAATATCCAGAATAGATGGTAGAGATACATGGGAAGTGGGAAGAGATATCCAAAAGGTATAAAGGAATAGGGATTGCAAAACATCTGGAACCCTTCAAGTGTAAAATTGAGCAAGACTGAAATAAATGTATATACATATAAATATATAAATAAATAAAACAGGGCAAAATGAATTTAAGCTGTTGGGGGCTAAGGTAAACTGCTTTGAAATGTCTTTAGTCTTGTGGATCCTCTATATCCTAATCAATGTCTAAGAAATGGGCAACATTGCGAGCCAAAATAGGATTTAATATAAAGTGAAAACAATTCCTTTGGAACCCTCCTGCCAAATCATACATTTCAGACAAATAACAAAGCAACGCGTGAAGCGAGAAGAGAAGCGTGACCGCATGTACCGAACAACAGATCTTGCTAAGAACGAACTGGTTCCTAGAAGAAAACACTTTTTGAAAGTAAGCCCTGATGGTAATTGTTTTAGAAGTGGACAATCAGAGGCAGGGTCGACTAATATGTTGGTGGACTGTGACAAAATGAAAATGCAATGGAGATAACTTATAGAAAGAATGACTATGACATTGAGCCTGGACTTTAGTCATCAAAAAACATGATAATCCTAAATGGCCTTTCAAAACTAATGCAGAACGTAAATGAAAACAAAGTACTAAGGATAACCAAGGCATAATGGTGGCAAAAAGATTGTTGTTACACCACTGGAAAAAGAAGTACAACTTCGACATGAACACATGAATTACAGAAATATCAAAATTGGCAAACATGAAAGGACCTCTTACAGGATTTAAATTCGGAAAGAAACCTTTAATCTGATAAGGCAGGGGTCCCCAACCTTTTGTTAGCAATGAGCAACATTTGAGCGTCAGATGAAATGGTGAGCAACTTCAGCACTTTGATATAATTTATTGGCATTCAGTCAGTGGTAAAATAATTGGAACAAAACATAACTGTACTAAACTAAGCTCAATACTGCTAATAGAACTGTTAATTATTAGTAATTAACAGTGATCTCATCCAGGTGTAAGCCTAGTCCACGCAATTCATAATGGCCTTAAACATCATTTGACATTAAATTGGTATAGAAATACAATCTTTAGTAAATTAAGTGGCAAGCAGTGCATTTTTAGGCACTAGGCCAGCAAAATTATTCAAAAACATTGCAGGATGTATGAAAATATTTGAGTGCTTGGAGTTCTCTCCCAGGAAATGTTCAAGCGATTTAATGGCAAATGTTTTTTAAGCACGTTTTAACAGTAGCATTTACTCCAAAATATAAAGGCTTATTTTGGGGCTGCCCCATCTATCCCTCCAAAGGAATTTTAGGAGAACAGGATGAGTAACACTGGAAATAATATGGTAGAATCTAAAGATCATTTTAACCAGGCTTTGTGTGAGGGTTATCCGCCTAAGAAATCAGTAGAAAATAGTGCTTTTTAAAGCACTCAAGGTCTCTTACACTGAAGACAAGTGATTAGGAATAAAAAAAACTATGTCTGATGGATTTGGGTACTCTTTCCCCAAGCAATCCCCTGGGAAATACAGTTGTAAGTGCTGCATTCTTAAGCATGCTAGTGGGCCAGTAACATTGTTCACAAACTAGAACTTTTGAAGACCACTTTACAGAGGGGTGGGTTATTTCCTTCATATTGTACACATTATATGTTTATGGTTGTATACCTCGCTTGTTAAGTGCACTTCCTTGACATGGGGTCAGCCTGCACTTCGCATGTTCATACCTGTGGCAGGGGCGACTTAGCCATTCATCGCTCGAGGTTGATGAATTCAGTACATTACATTACATTGGGTAATATCCGTTCTTAAAGAATTTAGAAGCAGGAAGAATCTAGCAAGAAACACTATACTAAAGTAAAAATAATTTCTATGTCACTGAGAAATTATTTTCAGTAACGTCTGTGAATTGCAATTGGTAGCTACACTAATTAAGTGTGCACAGTTTGGAGCTCATTCCCCTTAGCAACCCATTGGTCGAATGCCAGATAAGCAAAGCATCATACAATGTGAATTTTCCCACCAGGTACTGCAAATACAAGTAGCATGTAACATTTGTGCCAATTATGACGCATGGGGCCCGCAAACACAAACTTCACATGTAAAGAAACTGGCATATAAGCACATTGTTTAAGAAGGAAAGTTTGAGCATGCATGCCACGTATTTGCCCAATATGTGGGCACCAGCTGTATAAAGGCACAGAAGTTGGCAACTGTCACCAGAACACAAACACAGGCATTTGGTTAGATTATTTTTCCCATTAATGCACTTCCATACTGGAAAGAAGAATCAGAAGATGAAAATGTCTTCACAAAGATTATGCAATTATTGTGGAACATTTTGGACCAAAAAATTGCATTTTGGCAACAAATGCAAATCATACATGTACAAAAGAAGCTAATTGGAACTTCCTTGACAGTTGGGCATTCAAGTCACTCATTTTATTATGTATTTTCGTACTATTCAGCGACTAACCCCCTTTTCTGTCTACCTGAGTGCAGCATGGGAAGGCTCCGTTGGCAGCAACATTATCTTCGTAGATTGTATTCTTGATCCAGCAGCAATGCACCTCATAGTGTACCAGAGCTCCAAGTAGCATAGACATTTTAGAGTGCTAAAACAGGGATTGTCTCAATAAGGGTGGGTTCAGTGTGGAGTCACTTTTACTTCTGATTACAGAGCAGTGCAATGGGTATTCACATGGATGGCCAGGCCAGCCTAGTTTCTGTGCTTCCGGCTCTCTTCAATCACTGGGGACTGTCTCATCTGAAGCCCCAAGAGATTAATTTCTGTAGCCACCCCCCTTGCTCCCTGCAACCCCTGGCCTGACCCACCATTCAGACCACTCTACTGATGCCTCCACAGCTAAAGCTTCAATAACTAACAGTATGTCATGCCTGTCAAATAGAGTAGGCTGATTGGCTAGCCTTCCTGCACAGTTATGGCTCAGGGTACACTGCCATTGTTGTCTCATCCCTGAATGGCCTTAGCCTCCACGCAATGACTCAGAGCAACTGGCGAGCAACATTTTAGGGTCAGGAGAGCAACATGTTGCTCGCGAGCTACACGTTGGGGATCACTGTGATAAGGCATCCTTTCCTGGAGGTTTATGCTTGAGTGGATTTAACTGAAATAAAAATAGTGAAATAGGGATATGCTACAAACCATGCTTTGAAAACGTTGTAATAAATAAATAGATCTCTCTACATATATTATACGTTTGGTGCCATTTTCTGATGGTATCCCTAAATATGTGAATTTATTCTAATGTTGTCTAATTGACTTGATTTAACTCTCATAGACTTATAGGGTCTAATTCACAGGAGTGTTTTTATAATGGCAAACCCCACTGGAAAACACTCTGTGAAATAGGGCTGTAGGCCCTGATTCATGGAACAATCTGCGCAAAAAATCCGGACTTTGCATGCCAATATGCGAGCAAATTCTCTGTTCCTCGATTCATGGAACCGACTGTGCAGGACTTTTCTGGGACTTGCGTGGAGTTTGCGCAGATCTGGCATGTCTCTGCAAGTGGACGAGCACCTTGTGTGAGACTCCAAGCAGAGAGTGGGCTGGACCTATGCAGCGACCCAAATAGGGGGCGGAACATGCAGAATGAGGAAGAACATGTGAAAATGTGGGCGTGTTGAGGGACGGGCCATGGCTAAGGAATTGCACACCCATTCAAACGCAAATCCAACCGTATTCATAGATTTCAATGCAGAACATCGTGTCGCGAAAAAACACATGCAGACCCTGTGATCCATCCGCCAAATGATAGCAGGCGTAAACGACAACGCGCATTGGGACCAATGCGTATAAAGCACGCAACACACACCAAAGCAACGTCTACAGCCATGATTAACCCAGCAATAGTAGGAGCTATCGTGCACGGACACCGCAGGAGGAAGATGCCCAGGGCCCGGATCTTCACACCATGCACCACGTTGTTTGGAATGCCGGATGACTAGGTATATGCCACATACAGGTCCCCGCCCCCATATAAGTCTAGAACTTGTCAGGGAGTTGGAAGATGGCTTAGCATCACCCACCATCTGCTCCCAGGCCCTTATCCCCCTAGAAAAAGTGCTGACTGCACTTCATTTCATAGCAACTTGGTCCTTCCAGGGAACCACTGCAATCATTGGTGGGATATTGCATGCGACCCAGTACCGCTGTTCACACCAGGCATTGTCATGAATGACAGCACGTCCATGTGTGCGCAGGCACATATATATGTCCAGAACAGTGGCTGAAAGGCAGACAGTGAGCCAAGAATTGTATGCAGCAGCACACTTCCCCTGTGTACTAGGTACAATTGACTGCACACATGATGTGCTACGGCCACCCTGAATGGCAGAGCACATCTACCAGAATCGTAAGCACTGGCACTCCATTAATGTGCAGGTAGTGTGTGATACCAATGGAATCATAATGGAAGTGTATGCCAAGTTCCCGGGTAGCATGCATTATAGCTATTTATTCCGCCAGTCACCACTGCACCAGGCCCTGGCATATAGAAAACATGGCAATGCATGGCTCATCGGTGAGTATGAACGGTCACACACATGCATGCATGTGACACACTGAACAATAGACCCTGACAATAAATGACAATGACAACCATGTACACATTTACAGAGGACAGTGCCTACCCGCTGTCAACATTCATGATGACACCAATCCGGAATCCCACAACACCAGCTGAGGTGAGATACAACACAGCACATGTAGCCGCTATGGCATAGTGGAGTGCACATTCGGATTTCTGAAGGCACAGTTACGCTCCCTTGACCACTCTGGTAGGGTGTTGCTATATGTACCGCCAGTAGAATGTAGAATCATAGTGGCTGCATGTGTATTGCATAATGTCGCCAGATGGCGTGGTGTACCAGTGGAAATGCAGGTGGGACACCGCCTGCACTCAAAAGCATCTCCCTTGCGGATGGTTGGCCAAACGGCATGTGGAGAGGCTGCATGCACCCAGCTGGTGCAATCATACTTATCATAAAACCCAACCCCTGTGGAGCACACACACTGAATCCACATTCCAGGTGCCAATCAATGATGACTTGGGGCCTATCCTCCGTGCTCACAACAACACCCTGAGAATGTGTCTCTGGGAGGGAAAATTGTGTGTGTCCACTATAGATAAAACAACTTGCACTTACCAAGCCCCAGATGAGATTTGTAAGTGGAAGTATATCACTCCAACGTTGAAAATGTGGGAGTAAAACGATTCTGGAGGCAGAACAAATGTACGAATGTGAAAAATACATAAACTAGCACAAACATGTTGGAACAGAAAAATGCATCAACTTGGCGACATTCAATTCTTAGCACCTAGTCATTCATGGACATCAAAAGCAACATGCTCACTAATTCCAATCAGCCACTCTAAATACTAGTGTACACCTGTGGGATTACGTGCAGTACAGACTCGAACCTATTCATGTTGATGTGCGCCTGAAAGCAGGGATGCAAGACTCCACATGTTACATACATACTGTGAATAGGGAGACTATGAACCCCACATAAAAATTACCACTGAGTCTGAGCCAATTTGTAAGTGAGAAAAAGGGGTTGATACGCCCCAAGGGCCTGATTCACAGAAGCGTCAAATAATGGCGCCATCCCATAGGAAAACGCTCTGCGACTCATGGCCCTAATCTGTATGGCTGTGCAAAAATCACCAGCACAGTCGTAGAAACTTGAACCAACAGTGTCCATGTAGTACACCCAAAAGTACCCAGCATAAGCAACAAAATCCCTGACCGCCGTCACATGGACCACAACTGTTGTGCATGTAGACACCAAAACACACATGAGACCACATGTAGGAAGGCTTAGTACCAAATGGATGCAAAAAACAAAGAGATGCGAGGACAGACCTGGACCCACTATGCTTGTCCCACAACAATAAACAGGTTCAGTAGCCAACCCATTCCCTGACAAAAACTATGCTCACAATACACAGCCACATCAAAGCTGCCATGTCGATCCAGACGATTGCAAGTGTACTGTAAGAAATATTCACATCTTAATTTGTGTGCCTGCACCAGCTGGGCTGTGCAATCTATGGATATCCCCCCTCTGTCGGCCTGGAAACCACCAAACCCTGATTCTGTGTCCTGTACACGCTTACAGCAGCAACTTCACCTTCAATCGCAGCAGCCAAATTCACATGCAGAATGTCTCTGTAGAGAAAGACAAAACAATGTGAGGGCAGGCAACACATCCATGCACCCAAACATACAGCAACATGTGCCCCCCTGAGTGACATGCAACATATGCACACAGTAACTCAACAGCCACACATCACCATGTGTCCCGGCACCCATGCAGCCAGATCTGCCCACCTCATGCCAATGCAACATGAACACCACACACAATGACACTAGACCCACACACAACACCTGCACTACCTCACCCCCCCCCGAGTGTCATGCAGTGAAGGACCATTCATCACTTACCCATTATCACGCTGATAGAACATTCTGAACACTCGCATCTGGCCCCCCCTCCTCTCCAGCAGATCACCCACGCAGCAACTGCAGACCCGCTGCAGAGCACACAGCGGCCTGCCTGACCGTGTCCCTCCCGCTTGCCTGACTCCTCCATGCCGGGCGCGATGCGGCACCACAGCGAAGCTGAGCCTCGTTCCGGGCATTTCAAAGCCCCTTGCTTCCGCCGATAGGCGGATACGCCGGCCTGCACGAAGGCCGTACAAAGGCCCTGTTTGCGCCTGTTAGCGCAATGGTAGCGCACAGGCGCTGCACCTAATCTACCTCTCCGGCTCCACTGAGACTCTCACGGTAAGGCCCTAGGGGCATTTACTGCAGGACTCATATCACTATACTGTACCTGACCCGCATCTCTTGTAACATTGCATCTGCCATTCAAAGTCAGTTGCTGTTGACGCTTTGCCTAAAACCAGCTTTCATTGATAACCTGAAATGCTTGTCCTACTGTTCACTGCATTCCAGCCCCGCTAACTAACTACTGCTCTGCCCACTAATGATCACCATGCAATGACACTTGAACTATGCCTGTATATGCTGCACTGTCCATTACCTATTAGGCCCACATCTGACGCTAACATTAGGATATCTGTAGCCGAACTCTGTTGTGCCTCACAACTTGTACTTGAGTCTGTTCGCCCTCAATTGCTACCAGTCTTAGCACATATGTATTGCCTAATTTTGTACCTACTTGCCTGTGCCTTACATTTGCCTCATACACGACACGCCTTTTGTGCCCTGATTGCTAAAATCGAATTCAGATGACCCTTTGCCTATGCACCCTGCTAGTGACCTATGCTTTTGTGCCTTGATTGCTAAAATCGAATTTAGGTGACCCTTTGCCTATGCACCCTGCTAGTGACCTATGCTTTTGTGCCTTGACTGCTAAAATCGAATTTAGGTGACCCTTTGCCTATGCACCCTGCTAGTGACCTATGCTTTTGTGCCTTGACTGCTAAAATTGAATTCAGATGACCCTCTGCTTATGCACCCTGCTAGTGACCTATGCCTTTGTGCCTTGATTGATAAAATCGAATTTAAGTGACCCATTAGACTAGACCTTACGCAAGCGGACAACAACTACACTGTACTAGCCTTATCTTGCCCAATATCACAATGTATCTCCATGCGCTTTATACAGTCTTACTGAGATCAATACTGCACATCTTGAACAGCCAATACCTAACCATGCTACCCAATTTACCAGCACTTGAGCCCGCATATAACCAATACACATTAACTGAAATGACCTCCACACCTTGCCCTGTTCTCATGAGGAACCTTAGATTACGTGCCAGGCTCCCAAAGCTCTATGACCCTCTATCTAAACCAGCCCACAATAAGGTGACTAGGAATCCATCCCTACACCCTCTTCAATTGAACAGTAGACTCCACTGTGAGCCCATCCGTGACCAGAAAAGTACGCACGAATCTGTGCCACCACCCCTAAACCCAGTAGATTTCGGGACTAAGGGTGCACTAATAAATGCCCGCTCCATGGTAGCCCATGCATCAGACATTGCCGACCTGTTACACAACGAAGACCTGGACTTCTTAGCGGTCACCGAATCTTGGCTCCACCCGACGGCAGGCCCTGCAATTATGCTAGCAGTAAAAGATGACTACACGCTATTAAGACTTGATCGTACCACCTCTAGAGGTAGAGGTCCTGCCATCATAGCCAAAACTAAATTCCCTATTACAATTGAATCACCCACTAATGTTACTTCCTGTGAATCTCTAACCGCCAAGTTAACACTATCTAATACTCAATCCATCTCCATTCACCTTATCTACCGACCACCGGGCCCTCTAGGGTCATTTGAAGAAGACCTCACAGACATCTTATCAAACAATCTTAAAAACTCCTCACAACGCATCTTACTAGGAGACTTTAACCTAGGATTTAGCGACCCCGCAGACGCCAATGCCAGTACAATCAATAACACCCTAGAGGAACTGGGCTTCACCCAGAAGATCACTGAGCCCACCCATATCAAAGGGAGAAGTCTGGACTGGCTAGCTGCGCACAACTGCCCAGTCCTAGTCTCTGCCATACTCCCGCAGCCTTGGACAGACCATTACTTGATCTCGTTCACCCTAGAGGCAACCCCAGCACAAGCTAACAGCACAGCTCCAGCTGCCCAATCCCGAAATAAAAAAAACATCACCCCCGAAAATTTGATCCCGCTAATCACACCAACCTTGAATGCCATCCCGGATCATACAGATCCATTCACGATGGTGGACATCTATAATAAAATCATGCTCTCATCCCTTGATGCCATAGCCCCTTTGAAGCTAAAAAAGAGCAAGCCCCGGAAACACATCAACTCCTGGTTTTCGCCTCATCTTAAAGCCCTCAGACAGGAAAAGCGACGCTGTGAAAAAATCTGGCGAGCTTACCCCTCAGAAAATAACAAACAAAACTTGAGCAGTCTAGCTTCCCAAGATAAAAAAGAAATTATATTGGCCAAACAAACGTCTTATAGTACGCGAATCTCACAAGCTAAATATAACACTAGAGAGCTTTTCACAATACTTAAAGAGGTTGAATCCCAGATCCAAGTGCCCGACTCGTGTATCAAAGATAAAAACTGGTGCACGGGCATACAAATTGCCCTAGCGAACAAAATCTCCTCCCTTAAGACTAAGATAAGCATTAAAAAAGAATCTCTGCTCTCCTCTACTAAGCCGAGTACTGCCTCCCATAAAAAGGCTCACCTGACTCAATCATCCCCCCAGCGCACAACCCCCCCTTTAACTTCCATAAAGTATCCACCAAAGAGGTAGAAAATACTATTCTCACCCTCAAACCTTCAAATTGCCACGGAGACCTATGCCCTGCTCAACTGATTAAGGATGCAGCCCGTGATCTCGCTCCATTTATTACCAAACTAATAAATGCGTCTTTCACATCAGGCACCGTACCTAATAATTTAAAACAGTCCTGGGTCCTCCCTCTTCTTAGAAAAATGAATTTAGACCCATCCACTCCAACTAACTACCGCCCCATTACCACAGTACCATTCCTTCTTAAAATCATCGACAAAATAGCATACCACCAGATCCAACATTACCTTGAGCACTTCCATCTCCTAGGCGTCCGATAATCGGGCTTCAGGCCACAGCATGGAACCGAAACTGCACTTATAGATCTCAAGGCACAGATAGACGAGCTGAGAGACCAGGGTAAGACAGCACTATTGCTACTCCTTGATCTCTCTGCGGCCTTCGATCTGGTCGACCATGAGATCTTGTGCAACCACCTACAAAAAGCTGCCCACTTCTCTCAAGAAGCAACCAATTGGATCCAATCCTTCCTCAATAACCGCACGATGAGAGTTTTCTCATTGTCAGCAACAGCCGACCCTACACCTATCACTTGCGGCGTGCCTCAAGGATCTTGCGTCTCCCCTACACTTTATAACATTTTCACGAAGCCCCTTTTAGATGATCTAGACGATCTGGGTATCACCTACACTAATTACGCCGATGATACCCAGATCCTCATCCCATTGTCGGGGGATTACGACAAGGATTTGGCCTTCGTTAATAAAGTGTACCTCATCATCCAGGCATGGATGGCCTCACACGGTCTATGCCTGAATGATGACAAGACGGAACTCCTTATTCTAGGCTCTACACACTACCTCAACAAACTGGGCCACAAATACTCATCGTTCATAATTGACGATAACAAGATCAAGGCAGCTAAGGATGTTAAAACCCTCGGCTTCTATCTAGATTCCACCCTTACCTTCAACAAACAAGTGAATGCAATGGCCTCCGCCACCTCCTACACTTGCAAACTCATTAGGGCAGCCAAACCCTTTCTCTCCCCCACCAACTGCACCACCTTGGCCAGGGCACTGATCCTGTCCAAGTTGGACTACTGCAATGCTCTATATGTAGGTTGTAACAAATATATCTCAAATAAAATCCAAATCCTCCAAAATAATGCCCTTAGAGCGGCCCTCAGTATCCCGAAGAAAGCCCATATCTCAGATTCCAGAAGATCTGTCAACTGGCTATCCACCAAGGACAAGATATTTCTTAAATCGGTATCTCTGATTCATAAATGCCGCCACCAAGCGGCCCCTCAATACCTCATCGCCAGATTTACTAGACCCACCCTCTCTCGCCCCTCGAGAACGGCCAATTCCAACCTTCTTCTGGTGCCCAGGTTCAAACGTACAATGTCTGGAGGCAATAGCTTCCCAGTAAAAGCAGCGCAATTCTGGAACTCCCTTCCTACGTGCAGGGAGGACCTACCCTACCACCAGTTCAGAGCCAGGACTATCCACTGGCTCAAATCTCTCGACTCATAATGACCTACCGATGCCCAGTTGCGCCACTACCATGTGGCTCCTTACCTCATTGAATGTAAATATGTATATAGTACTGCCTATAGTGTTTATGTCCTACCCTTCCTATTTGGCGTGATACGTCCGGCACTGTAACCGCAGCCGGACCTCACCCCACTGTATGTAACTAAGTTTTGCAACCCTCTTGCTGCCTTTGCGCCTGGCTACACCTGGGTTTGGTGCGCATTATAAATAAATAAATACAAATACAAATACAATACCGTCAGTATGACCCTGAGAGGCCCCCCAAAAAGAGACCACTGAGAATATGTTGGACACCACTGTAAATGGACCTCCGGACAACATGCAGCTGTACACTCATCCCCCAACATACCATACACCCTGAGTGATACTTTCCCAGTAAGTGTGCATTTATCCTAGGGTGCACTTGCAACTCACACGGGAAGAACAGATGAAGACAAGCTGTGTGGAGTGGATGATGTTACACATACATTGGCACACAATGTGCACACGCAATTCATGGCATTTGCTGACCAGTGTTCCCCCCTCTGTCTCCCAGTCAAGTCCATGCCATCAGTGGACACACTGACATACAAAGGTGGCGTAAATGCACGATGATGGGCCATGCGAGTGTTATTGTAACGCTTACCTGATTCCCGTAGAGGCGCCGGTCTTGACTGGGCGTATACCGTATCTTCAAAGGTGATGTGTAACACACGGCTGGCTCTTTGGGCTGGACCTCTGTGCACTGTATGTCTGACTCGAAGGGTAAGATGTCTGCAGATAGAAAATATGGGATTAAGGAACTGGGTTATTGAATGTCTCTCTCTTCTTCCCTTTCTCTTCTCCTGTAGAACCCCAAAGGTTAACGCTCTCACCTTAGGTAAGTGAACGCTGTGCTCTCCATCTGCCTCGGGGCAGGGTGCTGTAACCAGTTTCTTCACTGGATAAGGGGAGCAGGCCTCTTGACTTCAGAGGACTGCTGTCCGTCGTTTACTGCACGAACGGTAAGTTTCGAGTAATTCTAATGTCTTTAAAGTCTTTAGTAATGATGTCTCTTGTTTTGCAGGGTTCCGGCGATGGCGGATGA
Organism: Ambystoma mexicanum; assembly: GCF_040938575.1. Classification (NCBI taxonomy): domain Eukaryota; kingdom Metazoa; phylum Chordata; class Amphibia; order Caudata; family Ambystomatidae; genus Ambystoma; species Ambystoma mexicanum. Next base: position 732,084,465 of record NC_090930.1, read on the forward strand.
CGGGCTGAAGTGAGTTGAAGATGGAGCCCGTGTGATGAATAGAAGCGCCTGGAAGCACGTAAGTAAGCGCTTGTTGCCTGCTTCACGATGCGCTCTAACTGTCTTTTTATTTTGCAGGTACAAGTTCGGAGCGGCTGCAGGGTGCCGGAATACCCACTGGGTTAGATGTGGAAAGGAGTAATGGCACGTGAGTATTAAAGTTCCCAATGTCTTTAAACGCACCTTGTTTTGTCTTTCAGATGCGGGATGCAGCGCCGAAGGCCTCCGGAGCGTGCGAAGAGTTGGTAAGCTTTTGTCTTTCAGATGCCGGAATGCAGTGTGAAGACCTCCGGATCGCACGAAGAGTAGGTAAGCCTTTGTCTTTCAGATGCCGGAATGCAGCGCGAGGCGTTGGTGACAGCCGATGGACCAGGTAAGTGAAGAGCTGTCACTGAAGACCATAATGCTAACCTGTTCTTTCTTGTCTTTATAGGTGTTGCTGAAGACTGGATTCAGGATGGTAAGCCTTTTTCCTTAGGCCCAGGATCAGATGCAGAAGACACGATGAGCGTTCTGCTGCAGAGGATGCAGAATAACGCAAAGCAAGATTCATCCATCGGGTGTGGTTTAAATAGCCTCCTGTAGTGCTTAGGTGTCTCCTTCCACAGCCACGCCTAGGTAAGAAAAGAGTTCCTGCTTTCCAGAAGAGTTCCAGTGTTCTGAATCTAGGGAGTGGCTCCTGCCCCACCCAACAGGAAAAGTAGTTCCAAACAGAAGAGGATCAGAGGCTCAACTGGCAGGCAAGTAAGCAGCATGGTCTGCTGCAGGTAAGTCCACCCAAGCATTATGAGCCCGGCGCTTCCAGCGCTGGGACTGGGCATATTTATGAGCCTGGTGCCACTGGCGCCAGGACTGGGTCCAAAAGGTCCCAATTGGGACTGGTTGGCACTCGGAACCTGGGTTCTGGATATGCTTCCAAGGGAGTTGGGAAAACCCTGACCTTTTGGAAGCAGAGATCATGACAGTACCCCCCCCCCTCAAGGCCCCTCCCAAACCGGGCTTCTCCGGGGGTTTTGGCTTGTCAGGAAATGTTCGGTGAAATCTTTTGATTAGGCGAGGAGCGTGGACATATTCAGCAGGTTCCCAGGATCTCTCTTGGGGGCCGTAGCCTTTCCAGTCAATTAGGTAAAATAGTTTAGATTTGGAGATCTTGGATTCCAGAATGCTTTTGACTTCAAACTCGAGTTCTCCATCAACTAGGATAGGTTTTGGAGATTTAGTTAGTCGGGTTTGAGGTTGCACGGGTTTTAATAGGGAGACGTGGAAGACCGGATGTATCTTCATGTGCGGGGGCAAGTCCAACTTGACCGCTACTGGGTTTACTATGGTAGTGATGGAATAGGGACCAAGGTATCTTGGGTTGAATGTGCGTGGCCCTTTTAGAGGTAGATATTTGGTGGATAACCAGACTTGATCCCCTACTTGATATTGAGGGGCTTCCTTCCGATGTTGATCTGCTCCTTTCCTGTATTGTTCTTTAGCCCTTTGAAGGTGAGAAACAGCTTCCTTAAAGGCTTGGGTGATTGTAGAATGCAGGTAGTCTACTGCTGGTGTTTCAAGATCTTGGAGGGGATCCAACTCCGAGGTTCGAGGGTGACTGCCGTACAAAAGAAAAAACGGGGTTTTCCCAGTTCCCGAATGGACAGAGTTATTGTAGGCATATTCGGCTATCCAAAGGATGTCTTTCCAAGTTTTTTCAGTTTGTTGCAGCATGCAGCGTAAATACTGTTCCAGAGTTTGATTGGTCCTCTCGGTTTGTCCGTCGGTCTGAGGGTGGTGACTGGTCGATAGTCTCACATCAATTTGAGCCGACCGACAGCAACTTCGCCAAAAATGAGAAATAAATTGACTACCTCGATCCGAAATTAGAACCGAAGGAAAACCGTGCAGTCGGACAATGTTTTCGAGAAATTCTCGGGCCAGAGTTGCTGCTGTTGGCAAGCCTTTGAGCGGAACGAAATGCGCCATCTTGGAGAATAAGTCCACGATTACTAGAATCGTATTGTATCCGGAGCATGGAGGTAGATCGGTGATGAAGTCCATAGAAAGCGTATGCCAAGGGCGAGGTGGGATGTCAATAGGGCGTAAGAGGCCTGCTGGTCTTTCCTTTTGACTCTTGTTTTGGGCGCATACTCCACAGGACATTATAAAGTCTCTGATATCTTTTTTCCAAGACGGCCACCAGAAGTAGCGCTTGATTTTTTCTGAGGTCTTGGCCATACCGGGATGTCCTTCCATTAAAGAATCGTGATAACAAGAGATTACTTTTTTCTGTAAATCTGTGCTGGGTAGGTATAATCGTTCTTGGAAATACAATAAGTTGTCCTTTACTGCAAAGTCCTTTCCCTGCAGATGCCAATTCTGTATGTCTGCTGGAGTTACAAGTTGCCTGGCTGTATCCTTAACTTCCTATATGGATTCTGTGGCGATTACACCCAGAATTCTTTGTTCGGGAATGATTGGTACAGGTTTAGGGTTGATCAAGTGTTCTTCCACTCCCATCCGAGAAAGGGCATCAGCTTTACCGTTCTTTGTACCAGGTCGATAGGTTATTATGAAGTCAAACTCGGCAAAGAATAATGCCCAACGGAGTTGTCTAGAGGATTGGGCTTTTGCGGTTTTCAAATATTGCAGGTTTCGGTGATCCGTAATCACAGTAACGGTGTGTCGGGCCCCCAGCAGATAATGCCGCCAAGCCTTAAAGGCAGACTTGATAGCCAGAAGTTCCTTGTCAGTAATCGTGTAATTGATTTCAGGAGGCGAGAATTTGCGGGACCAAAATGCCACGGGATGCAACTGATTGGTTACCGGGTCCTTTTGTGATAGAACTGCCCCCATGGCAAGGCTTGAAGCATCAGTTTCCACGATGTAGGGGAGTTCGGGGCGAGGGTGTTTTAAGATTGGTGCAGAGATAAATTTAGTCTTCAAATCCTGGAAAGCTTGTTCCGCCTCGGTAGACCATTCAAAACGTTTGTTTTTCTTTAACAAGGCAGTGATGGGCTGGACTATTCGAGAGAATTCGGGGATAAACCTACGGTAAAAGTTAGCGAAGCCTAACATGCTTTGCACACCTTTTACGGAGGATGGTGATGGCCATTTGAGAACTGCATCGACCTTCTTTGAATCCATACGCACTCCGCCAGGTGATAATATGAATCCCAAGAATTCAACTTCAGTCACGTTGAAAACACATTTTTCCAACTTAGCGAAAAGTTTGTGTTGACGCAATCTTTCGAGGACCATTTTCACGTGTTTCCGATGTTCAGATTCCGATGAAGAATAAACGAGGATGTCGTCAATGTAAACAACAACACACACATCTATGAGCTCTCTGAGGACATCGTTCATAAAATATTGAAAGGCGGCCGGGGCATTGCAAAGTCCGAAGGGCATGACCTGATATTCAAATAGCCCATACTTGGTGCGGAAGGCCGTCTTCCATTCATCGCCCTCTTTTACTCGTACCAAGTGGTAAGCTCCTCTAAGATCCAGCTTTGTATATATGCATGCTTTTCTGACTTGGTCCAGGAGTTCAGGGATCAAAGGTAACGGATATCTATTCTTAACGGTGATCTGGTTCAGGGAGCGATAATCTATACAAGTTCTAAGGTCTCCTTCCTTTTTTGGAACGAAGAACAAAGCTGAAGAAGCAGGGGACTTGGAAGGACGAATAAACCCATTTGCCAGGTATTGATCCAGGTATTGTCGAAGGTGAAGGTTCTCAGGCTCGGTGAGGGCATAAATTCTACTACAAGGAGGAGTAGATCCAGGTATCAGGTCTATCTGGCAGTCATAAGACCTATGAGGAGGTAGGGAGTTAGCCTGATCCTTCCGGAAAACATCTTGGTATTCTAGGTATTCGGGAGGTAACTGGGGAGTCTCTGAAGAAATTGCTGCCAGTGCAACACCAGGTGGAGGGTGACAAGTCGAGACACATTCTGGAAACTGGACCGTTCTTGCTCGCCAATCGATCAGAGGATTGTGTTTCTCTAACCAAGGTATTCCTAGAATAATCTGAAACTGAGGGGCCTTGATCACATCGAACACGATCTTCTCATGGTGTCCATCTTGACTTACTAGCGTCACCTCTTGAGTGGTATGCGTAACTGGCCCAGAGGCTATCTCCTTACCATCCACCGTAGTAATGACGTCCTTTACAGCCTTGGGACAAAGAGTTAGATTGATCCTCAAAACCATTTCATGATCCACATAATTGCCGATGGCACCGCTGTCGACGTAAGCTTCAATTGCATGTAATCGATCCGGATTATCAGGGCTAATGAGGACCATAGGTATCACGAAATGCGAGGTCACGGAACTGGTTTTCACGCTCGGCAAGAGGACCTCTATTCTTGTCGGGCGAGGTTGTTTCCCTGCTCAGAGTTTGTAACTTTGGTAACTGCAGCTCCTACTGCCTTCTTGGCAGGTTTCACCGGACAGTCTCGAAGAAAGTGCCCTGAGTTTCCGCAATAGAGGCATAATTGCAACTGTTTTCTCCTTTCCCGCTCCTTTTGTGTTAGAGGACCTTTCAGACCCCCTATTTGCATGGGTTCCCCGGAGTCTACTCCTTTGGAAGGATTTGGCGGTTTGGAAAATGCTCGAGCATCAAACTTGGAACGATCGGCCTTCCTGTTCTGCAGTCTGTGATCTATTTGAACGACTAAGTCTATATAGTCCGAACAATCTTGTGGGGGATTCACTACTTGGGCTAACACATCTTTGAGCTCTCCACGTAGACCTCTATAAAACAGCGTAATCCTTTTGTCCTCAGGCCATTGAGTTTCCACTATCAGTCTGTTGAAAGACGCAATATAAGCCAAAAGGTCTTGATTACCTTGTCGCAACGAAAGAAGTTCATTGTCCAAGGCCTGCCCCTGTGAATGTCTTGCGAACAGTTTTTCCATACTGAGCTGAAAAGCTTGAAAATCATGGAGGACCGGATCATCTTGATTTACTAGAGGGATCGACCAGTCTGCCGCATTGCCACTAAGGTACGAAAGCACGAAAGCTACTTTAGCTTGATCAGTTGGAAAGGCTGCTGGCCGGCATAAGAAATGCAACCGGCACTGATTGATAAATACTGCAAACCTCTTTGGGTCACCAGAAAATCGTTCGGGCGGAGCCAGAGGTACATTCCCAGGTAGGTTGATCTGCATTGGATTCATAGAGGATGTAGAAGGAAGATTTCCCCCAGATGTGGGTAACGGGGTCTGTCCGGCTTGTGACTGTAGCAATTGTCTAGCGAGATCATCTGTTCGCTCCTTGGAAATAATCAGTTCCCTTCTTAGAGCGTTCGTTTCCTGACGGGCTGCATGCACTTCTGCCCTTAGTTCCCCAAGTAACTGGGCTAGCTGGTCGGTATCCGAGGTTTCCATAGCGCCTGGACGGGAGTTTTGTGGTAGGCTTTGCGTTCTGTAACGCTCACCTGATTCCCGTAGAGGCGCCGGTCTTGACTGGGCGTATACCGTATCTTCAAAGGTGATGTGTAACACACGGCTGGCTCTTTGGGCTGGACCTCTGTGCACTGTATGTCTGACTCGAAGGGTAAGATGTCTGCAGATAGAAAATATGGGATTAAGGAACTGGGTTATTGAATGTCTCTCTCTTCTTCCCTTTCTCTTCTCCTGTAGAACCCCAAAGGTTAACGCTCTCACCTTAGGTAAGTGAACGCTGTGCTCTCCATCTGCCTCGGGGCAGGGTGCTGTAACCAGTTTTTTCACTGGATAAGGGGAGCAGGCCTCTTGACTTCAGAGGACTGCTGTCCGTCGTTTACTGCACGAACGGTAAGTTTCGAGTAATTGTAATGTCTTTAAAGTCTTTAGTAATGATGTCTCTTGTTTTGCAGGGTTCCGGCGATGGCGGATGACGGGCTGAAGTGAGTTGAAGATGGAGCCCGTGTGATGAATAGAAGCGCCTGGAAGCACGTAAGTAAGCGTTTGTTGCCTGCTTCACGATGCGCTCTAACTGTCTTTTTATTTTGCAGGTACAAGTTCGGAGCGGCTGCAGGGTGCCGGAATACCCACTGGGTTAGATGTGGAAAGGAGTAATGGCACGTGAGTATTAAAGTTCCCAAATGTCTTTAAACGCACCTTGTTTTGTCTTTCAGATGCGGAATGCAGCGCCGAAGGCCTCCGGAGCGTGCGAAGAGTTGGTAAGCTTTTGTCTTTCAGATGCCGGAATGCAGTGTGAAGACCTCCGGATCGCACGAAGAGTAGGTAAGCCTTTGTCTTTCAGATGCCGGAATGCAGCGCGAGGCGTTGGTGACAGCCGATGGACCAGGTAAGTGAAGAGCTGTCACTGAAGACCGTAATGCTAAACTGTTCTTTCTTGTCTTTATAGGTGTTGCTGAAGACTGGATTCAGGATGGTAAGCCTTTTTCCTTAGGCCCAGGATCAGATGCAGAAGACACGATGAGCGTTCTGCTGCAGAGGATGCAGAATAACGCAAAGCAAGATTCATCCATCGGGTGTGGTTTAAATAGCCTCCTGTAGTGCTTAGGTGTCACCTTCCACAGCCACGCCTAGGTAAGAAAAGAGTTCCTGCTTTTTAGAAGAGTTCCAGTGTTCTGAATCTAGGGAGTGGCTCCTGCCCCACCCAACAGGAAAAGTAGTTCCAAATAGAAGAGGATCAGAGGCTCAACTGGCAGGCAAGTAAGCAGCATGGTCTGCTGCAGGTAAGTCCACCCAAGCATTATGAGCCCGGCGCTTCCAGAGCTGGGACTGGGCATATTTATGAGCCTGGTGCCACTGGCGCCAGGACTGGGTCCAAAAGGTCCCAATTGGGACTGGTTGGCACTCGGAACCTGGGTTATGGATCTGCTTTCAAGGGAGTTGGGAAAACCCTGACCTTTTGGAAGCAGAGATCATGACAGTTATGTCACCACACATACAAGGGAAAAGAGCTACACATGTGACATTGTAAAACTGAAGGACTGTTACGCTCACCTGGACCCCACAGGGGTGTTGATCGGACCCGGACAGCTGCGGACTCCATCAACGTGATGCGTAGTGCAGAGATGACTGTCTGGACTGGCCCGCCTAGTCTTGTCTGCTGGACCCGAAGAAGTATTTTCCTGCAAGTGGAGACAGGGATTAGCCACCTGTCGGTTTTAGTGATGGCCTCCCAACTGTTCTCGCTCTCCCCCACTAATCACCTCCAATATCCCCTTAGTAACCTCACCTTATGTTTGTAAAAGATGAGCTCTCCATCCTGCGTGTCTTGCAGGGGCGCGTAGATACCAGTTACTTCACTGGTTTGAAGGCGTTGGGAGAGTTCCGGTAAGCATTGACTCTGAAGTCCCAGGCGGGATTGGTAAGTATCAAGTTCAAAGAGTTCAATGTGCCCGATGTTCACTCTTGTCCCCTTCCTTCCTTAAATTGCAACTGAGTTCGTGAGAAGAAGGTCTCGTAGCTGCTGCTGGCATTCAGGTAAGAGTCTGTGTTACCCAACGCTGTCCGGTAACTATTACATGCGTTAATGTGTTGTTTTTCTCCCTCTTTACAGATGCGGCATATGAAGATATGGAGAATAATACCGCCGGTGCTAAATCAGGTAAGTCTATGGTGGTAAGAGGTATTTGTTGATTCTCTTGGCTCACCTTGTTATTCTTGTGCCCCTAGGTGCCGGAGTACGGCGAAGAAATGATGGAGACAGTGCCGGATCGAAAGATGCTGTGAGAACTGGTGAGTATGACGCCGTGCTGGAGCTGGCGAAGTGACGCGTGCAGGACTGATGTACTTCCAGGTCGGGAGATGAAATGGATCCGGAATCAGGTGAGGAATTTGAAATAAGTTTGTTTTCTAACCTTGTCCTTTTCTTCCTCTTTATTCTAGGAGCTCTGGATTCGAGGCGGGCGTGGCAGAAGAATGGATGCTGGCTGCAGGCACGGTGAGAGTCAGGCTGCTGGATGCAGAATAACACGAAGCATGTGCTGCTGTTCGGGCGTGGTTTAAATAGCCTCCAAAGTAGTCCCAGGAAAGAAGTTCCCCAGGACCACACCCGAGTAAAAAATAGTCCCTGTAGTAAAATAGTCCCATCCAGGCCTCACGTTGGCTTGGATTTATTTGCAGCATGGTCTGCATGAGGTAAGTAATGTCTATGAGCCTGGCGCCTATGGTGCCAGGACTGATTTTTATTATGAGCCTGGTGCCTACGGCACCAGGACTGAACCCAGACAGCCCCTAGCTGCGGCTGCTAGGGTTTTTGTAAATGTCTGGATGCCTGCTCCCGGGGCTGATGGGCTTGATCCGGATACCCGGGGGTAGGCATCATGACAAGGACATCACATTGCAACAGTCATGCACCCATATCCACAGACACCACCACGGCTAACACATGACACACAAATCATGATTGGGAGAGAGAACTGGAGACGTAGAAGTTAAGGAGGAAGGTGAGGAAATGGAAAATGTAGGTTCAACTGAAAGTGGGGCTTCTAGGAAATGCCTGTGAAGTGAAGAGAGGAGAAACGATTCGAAGATGACAACAAGGTCCATTGACCCAGAAGAGGGTGAGGGGAGTGGGCCCATGGAGTGCGGCCAGAGTGTGGGAGGGACAGAGGCAGCAGGGGTCACAATGAGTAGGCTCTCTATGTCACTGGCATTGGTACCAGTACACCCTGCCTGTATAGCAGACGGGCAGTAATGTATGAGATAGGATGAGTGGGAGGCAGGGAGTGAGGCTTGTTTGAGAGCTGCATGCTATCTGCATCACAGTGGCATGTTCCTGCCCTGTTGCTCCTTCTCCAACCATGCTGGTGGGGAGGCTGTGTATGTGCAAATGTCGAGCGCATACAACATATCCTAAGACACAGTATTTGGACATGGTGATGAAGGTCATTCAAGGTCCATGAGTGGCATGTATGTGCAACAATCAATCCCCACAGCAAAGACTCCGACATGGGTGTTCTTGTTTGCAGTGCAGTCCCTGTATATGCACATTATCCCACAATTCTGGGTGAAAAGTTCATGGCCGTGCCTGTTCAGACTGTGAACCAGCACTGCCACAGATACCAATCACATTACACATGTTGCAACAAAGCGATCATGCCACATCTCGGTGTGCGATGCATTTGGCATGTCTGACCTTACCAGACAGGGCAGGACAAAGACTGATATGTTTAGGATATTTGTCCTCTGTGAAAAATAGTGAGCTAAATACTCTGGGTAAGGCTCTTGTAACCAAGACTCATGTCTGGCAGAGAGTCTCCCAGCACCCCCCTTGTTATTTACCAGGCAGATGACATGGGTGTGTGGAACTGTGCATTTATCCAGTTCACAGACAGGCCAATGTCTGTGCAGCTGCACAGCCCCATGATGGAAGTGACAAGGGATGGGCTTCTCAAGTATCAACGGACGGACACATTCAGGCCTTTGATACCTTAAAATGTAATTTGCCTGACATATTTGAACAACTACCATGCACATACATAGAACGGAAGGCAGTCACAAACTCTCATTGCCATTCAGGATGTACATGACCTACCACATGTGTTGTCTACGGCCATGTGATTTTCATGTTGCAAAGATGCCAACCTCTGTATGACAACCCAACATCAGCTATTTTTCACCACACACTATAAGCAACTACAGCATGCATGTAACTCAGGGGTTTGTTCTGTGGGCACACATACAGCTTCACTCTGGGCAAATCACAAGGTGTAGTGACAGGCAGCTCAGATATGCATTGTTAGGAAAGATTTCCATTTCACGTGTAAATTTCCCTCCAGTTGTGTACCCATACCTTTTTGCTTTGTTTAAACACCATAGTCTGACTTTACCAGAGGAGCACAGCCTTCTGCTGCACTCCCCTGGGTTTTTCGCTCACTTCTTATGGGGAAACTGACATGCCCTTAAAGACAGTCAGTACTGGGAGACTTTGTTTCCCTTAGTCCTTGTCAATGTTTCAACCTTTCTGCAACATGTTGCAAGTGCACGAAGTACCTTACAGAGAGATTGTTGGTAGACACACGGTGTCCAAATCATATTAAGTTGAAAATATAATGGTGCTTACCAATATGGTACGAGTCATCTACTTCTGTTGTAGGCTTGCAGCTATAAGAATCCCTGTGCAAGCCTACAATAGAAGTAGATGACCAACAATCTCTTGCTTTATGGATTAAACCAACAAACCCATAATTTCTGATAACTAGGTGACAATTCACTTTTTCATGTTATGAACCACCATCCCTACTATGGTCGAAATATAAGCAGAGCCATGTTTGTCATTTCCAGTATACCCAATCCACTTCCTGTTATAATGTGGAGATAATGGCCATGAGCCACTGGATGCAATTTAACTACTATGTCTTTTTGAAATGTGATGAAATGTATCTATGAATGTATGAAATATGGGTTAGCATATCTAATTATTATTCAAATGTTTTCTTCTCTCATAGAAATGTGTGAGAAAATTAATTGTTTGCTCCTGATGAAGAGAAAAAGAAACTCGAAACGTGTTGGGCCAGTTGCACCAAATGTATAATAAATATATTTGTTTTATATCATAATTCAAAAATGGTCAAATATTAATTGCGCTACTTCTGAAAATTACCTTGTGGTTATGAGGTCAAAAAGGTCTAAATTGTACCGTAAACGTCATTCAGCAAAAGAGAAAAGAATGAGTAATACCTCCTATAGCAGAGTCTATAGCAACAGACCTAGCCTCAAATACAAATACACATACAGGCCTTGGCCTTATAGATAGTGCACAGCACAGGGGATGCGGGTCTCCTATTTAGTAAACCTTTTTCTCCTTTGCTATATTTTCCAGCCTAGATACCAAGGCTGAGTACTTCTCCCCTGCACCTCAAAAAGCCTTTACTTTATCACCGATTGAATTAACAGACATTGGAAGTCAACCAAACTAATTTCTGAATAGGTGTGCTTGGTGTTTCTTAGGCTTTTTTCCAATATGATTAAGGGAACAGTCTATGTTATGTGCGATATAGATGTGTCGTCCAGCAAGGCTCAAATGTGCCCCAAAATGAAAAGAAATATGGTACATGATACAAAGTGGCACCCAGAGGCTAGAAAATAGCATAGCCAAACACAGAAATTGCATACGCGACACCCAGAAAGCTTCCGAAAGACAAAAAAGTGGGCCTCAAAATGGGGAAAGGAAATAGGCACGTATGCGCACAGGCAAACCCCTCCCAAAAAAATAAATGATGGCATGCGGTACCTGCAAATGATTGCTTGGCACCCCCAAATATGTGTTAACGGCATGTGTCCGTCTTTGTTCCTTCACGCGCACAATCAGTGTTGTGTTTCCACGTCCTTCTGTATCCCCATCAATGCCATGGGCAGCATCGCTCTAAGGGACGTTACTCTGTTTTCGGCTGCCTTCGTAGCTAGACATTGAAGACCCATTGGCCTGCTTCCATGCACTTTAAATGCCTCCTCCTGCCCTGTGCTGCCTCGCACGTTGCCATCTGCTGCTGCACGTCCAGTATGGGTGCCTGCTGCCCACCTGCACTGCACTGGGAGTGCCTGCTGTCCAGCCCTGTGACAACCTCAGCTGCTGTGCCAACCTCCCACCTTACCATTTCACCACCACTGCTCCACAGCCCATCTCGGGGACCACCTTGCCCACCCATGCCTGCCTCAGGCGTTGCCATGTCCGCACCATCTTCCTCTGACCAGAGCAGCAACCCCACGGCAGCGAGGCATAGGGCTGTCAACTTCAGCTCAAAGGAAGTTGGCATCCTGGTGTATAAGGTCCTGGAGAATTATGATGCCCTGTTTCAGACAAAGAGAGGCAGCGCTGCAAGGAAGGACGTCAGCAGTTCTGCTGGTGGGACATAATGGGTGCCACCAATGCTGAGGGGTGGCAGTCTGCTACATCAAGACTGCCCATCAGCACTGGGGGGACCTCAAATCGAGGACCCACACCAAGGCCCTGTGCTCCCTGAAGGCCGGTGCAACCGTGGAGGCGCACCGTGCGGTCAGGTGCAGGTTCTCCTCCCACAACATGCAGGTCCTGGTGAGGTTCTACCCAGAGTTGCGTACTTAGGTAAGCGATTGGCGACAACTTCTGGAGTCTGCTGCTGAATAGGCATGTGGTGCAGTGCTCTATGTGCATGTGTGTTGTGCATGTTCCTGCATGTCTGTAGTGACACCCTTATGTTTGAAGCATGTGTGTTTCAGCAATCAACAGAGGCATGCAAGCCCGGACAATGCTCCCAGGTGTGAGGTGGGACATCTGTGGATTGGAAATGCTCTGGTATTTGCAGTGTGTGTTGTTGTACAGTTGGGCAAACCATGCACATGCAATGTCAATTGTGGTTGAGACGTGCTTGGATGGAAAGGGTGCCAGATAAGGATTGGTGCCCATGTCAGGTGCATGCATGATGGACATGATGTTGCGCCGACAATAGTAATGTGTAACTATGCTTCCCCCACATCTGGAGTTGATACGTGTGTTTGGATGCTTGGGGTAGTCTAGTTGTGGCATTGCAGCTTTTGGGACACTGATGTGATCTGTCATGGTGCTGCTTGTGTACTCAGAGTTGATGTGTGTGCATGCCATGTGTATGTGCTTGGGGCTATGGCATACTCACGTATGCCTGTGCAATTGATGCATGTATTTGTTGCAGGCACACAAGTCGGGTTGTGACAGGCATGTTGTTTGATTTGATTGTGTGGAGAGATGCCCAAGCAGGTGGCCATGGTTGGCTACTAGTGGCCAGGAACTGTGTGTCTTAGGCACAATATGCCCATGCTAGTGGCCCACCACATCTGTGCCTGCATGATTTACGTTTATGTTCATCCAACCAGCTCACTCTCTGCCCACTTCTGTACCGCTGTGGCATGTCTGCCATGGATATGCATCAGGTTGCAGTTGGGTCACGTTGACTTTCCCATTGGTACATGTGATTTCTCTTGGTATGTGTCTGTGCATTGCCCACATTGTGCTGTACCGTGCTGTACCGGCTTTGACACAGTACACTGATTTTGCTGTTCTGTGACTCCTTTACCACAGTTGCTGCAGCTGATGAAGAGGGCGGAAGCGGTGCTGTGGAGCATCGATGCGGAGACCGTTCTACTGGACAAAGGTGCAGGCCCCAGCCATTCCCCAATGACAGCTCATCTTCAGGGAGCGACATGGTTAAGTTAATGCCTGTACCATCGGGTCGTGGCTGCTGGGGGTAGGTCAAAGGAGGAGAAGGTGGCAGGGGAATCCTCAGCAGCTGTGTGAAAGGGTGATGCCACACAGGGGCCATCCACGGTGGATGACACTCTGGAGTCATTCAGGTTGACTGAGGGGAAGCAGAGGAGGTGGCCTTTGCAGCCCAGCCCACGGGGTCAGGGGGGGATGTTGAGGTGGGTATGCATGCTGCAGCCCTGTCACAGGGGCATGAGGCTGTGCAGGCCACTGTGGAGGTGCCTGTGCAAAATCCTGTGCCTGGGCCATTGGATGCAGCAGTGCATGCCTTCTGGGATGCCTCCACTCAGACCAGCATTCCCTTGCCAGCGGATGTGTCCATCAGGGATCAGGTGCTGCTCCTGCTGGCTGGCCTGACGAGGCGGACTACAGTTGTCAGTGATGATGGGCAGGCTACTCATGGTATGCTTGCCCGCCCATCATCACAATGAAATGTACCGCCTCATGGCCTTGCTGGCAGCAGGCCTGTTCCCTGGGTCCCATGGGATGTTCACTGCTGCAACCACCTCCCGGCTTCCTCCTCTGTGCGCCAGTTGTACTCTGCGGTGCCTTCCAGGCCACATACCAGCACGTCCCCCCTGTGCACCTGTCCCACCCACCACGTCCCGTCTGGTGGAGCTTACATCCCCGCCCGAGGCAGGGTCGGACTGGGAAAAGAAAAAGGCCCGGACACCCAAAACAAGTGGCCCACCCCTCACCTCAAAAAAGTAGCCCACCCCTCGCCTCAAAAAAAGTGGCCCTCAAACCATCATCCGTGAATCACATAAATTCATGACTTTATATAAAATGCTACTTATGGAGGGTTCATATGTCTGTTGCATGTTATGTTTTGTGTAAACGCTTGAGAAAGTGATAACATTCCTTTTGTTTGTTTTTTTCAAAAAACAACATCATCTGATAGCTAAATACTTATTTTGCAGTACCAGACTCAAGGCATGTCTACTCGTTGCCACCAGTAATGAAAATAGAGTTGCATTTAATAAGCAGTACAGCCAAATGATGACACCGGAAAGTACCTTGCCAGCTGCATTTATGTCCAAATATTACCTCACAATACATTTCTAAAGGATTGCCGTTGTGCTGAGAAGCAGCTTGCACCGTGTTTGGTCTACATCCACCTAAAAGGTGCACTGACATTGGTCTGCCACACAGGGCTTACCTTAGCACACACACACCTTAGCCTGCCACCGAGGATATTGATTGGGCCTGTGCTTTTTCATATCCCAGGTAGTGCTGGAAATGGTGAAACTGTACTGGGGGAACTGACACTTCTTTGGAGCGGCGGGGCTGTGGGGAGGAGTGGGCGGGCCAAGGGGCGACTCCCCCACCCCCATGTTGCACAACACAGTATCTTTTCATAGAACCCAATCCTGGGGATTTGCATACAAGTAGAGAGTATTATGGGAACATCAAAATGTCCACAATTTTAAATGTTAAACATGTCTTATAGTGATTCAGTAAGAAATCCGTTTAAGCGAATAATGGACTCTTCTATTTTTATTGGTCACAATATTCACCTTAATAAAGAGATGTCTGTAAATTACAGGACATATATATCATTTTGGACAGCTGTCCCATCGAATGTGAGGCTTTGGCAGTTTCCAATACCGAGCTTTATGAAAGCTGGTTGTGCAGGGCGATAATGCAGCTTTGGATGGGCTCAATAGATTTCTGTGACAGCCCCTGGGAGCTGCCTTCAGTGGGAACAGGTTGCCAGCTTTGATATAACTTGGCATGTCTTTTGTATGCTTTGTTTGGCTATATTATGTGACGTCAGATCACACTATGACAGGGTGCAAACTGTGGGCCCACAATTTATTTTATCAAGTGACTGGGGCTTTCCTTCCTACTTCCTACTGACTTTTCACAGCTTGTACAACTGCAGCGCCACTCAACCCTGCATGTTTTGATGATACAATGCGCTCGTTATTTTAATAGCCAAATGCACACCAGATTGCAACATTTCTAACTTCTGGGGTACCAGTAAGTGACAGTCCACTATAGCCTGCCGAATTTCCATGCTGCTCTGAATGAAATGTTATGTCAATGGTATACCTCACTTTTGCCGAATGGCAACTTTACCAACTGCATTTTCGCTCTATTTATTAGCACTTTTCTTTCTACCACAGATGGCAAGTTTGGGTAAGGTAGATGGAAGGCGGTCGGCTGTGCGGGTTTTCTCTCACGCTTTCTGTTGAAGAAAAAAAAGGGTAAAAAACTGAACAAAGACAAATTGGTGACGTTGCCATTCAGCAAAAAAGTTTTTTTTAAAAAAAGCAAACCTTCATAGAACCCTGTTAATGCACGTTTGCTAAATCTAAAGGTGCCAAATGTTTTCCATTCTACAGCGTCATAATGAATTTCATGTATTTTGTACATTTGGATCAGAGGGCAGGAAGGCGCCTATGGCAGCGAGCGCCCTGTGCCATTGCCTCGTCCAAAGCCATAACCATTTACAAACTAGCCTTGCAGCCTCCCACCCCTCCACACCACCGAGGCATGGACCACTACACGTTAGCCCACAACCTCCAAACACATGAAATGCCCACCAAAGTCCAGGCGGGTTTCCCACACCAAACCTGTTTTTTTTTCCTTTCAATGTGTACACTGCATCACTTCCTTGTCCTGTCTTCCTCGTCCCAGTGGGCGCGATTAGTGACGGACGCAGAACTCTTCGCTATGTAATTTGGGCTGAAATGTCAGTGGGATTTCTTCTGAGGACCTCATTACGTTGGGGGGTGGTGGGGAACCCCAAAAAAGGCTGCAGGTGCACGGGCGTGTGTAGCGCAAAGGCAGATTTGCCAGACAACAGTTTCCCTTGTTCGAGAGTCGATAAGAGGATATGGCGAGTTCTGCTGTGCACTGAAGGTTGCCTTCAATGAACCGAATCCTCGCTGAATTCACTTGCTTCAGGCAGATGGAAACATGACCCGAGGCTCTCAGTTCTGGGCAGGAATCCAATACTAACCCAGATACAGGTCAAAAAGCAGCGAACGGGGGCCAGGCAGACAGGGTGAAGGAGCATGTGATACACAAAGAGAGTGCGCGTCCCACGTGCACCACGGGATGGGAGTGGTCGGGGCTGCACTTAGCAGACAATGGCAACCTCTCAGGGTTAGGCCCCCAGTGGGCTCCGGCTAGGAGAAACGCCACAAGCTGTACAGGTCAGAGTGCCTGAGGTGGGGGCATACTTAGAAGGGTCTTGCCAGAAACCGCGGCCCGTTTCACAAGAGGCTGCTGTGCCTGCAGGCGCAGAAGTACATGACTCCCTGCTCTACGGGGGCACTAGCCCCCCACATGTGTACATGTAGGGGGGCGGAGCCAGAAGAGCGCTCATGCCGGCAATGAACTTCTCCTCCCCCCTACTCCATGCCGATTTTTTTCTTCTACTTGTCCCTGTTGACTGGTTTCTGCCCAGTGCCCACGCTCCGCCTGAGAGGCGAGTGCTCAAAAAGGCCCATGGGCTCTCGCTCAAACAGGCCCAGGCGTGGGCAGAAACTGGCCCCCAGGGACTCTCCCGAATAGAAATGTTGACCGATATGCCAATCCTGCCGTGCAACTCGGAGTATGCACTAGGCACAGTGGCAGCAGGTGGAAACTAGTAGGAGGCGGACTGTTACAGGGCACACCACACCAAGAGGCAATTGGCAACTTTGGGGCAGGAGGACCATGTGGGTGCGTTAAACGCAATATCTTCGGTGTTATGCAACTATGAGAGGAAGCTGCTGGCAGAGGGGCAGCGGGCACGGGAGGTACTGGGCTGAGGTGGCACTGCGCCAGGCGAGGAGGCTGGCTGCCATCCTGGAGGCCACTTGCATATCAGCACAGGACTCTGATCCACAGATGATGTCCACCCTGCAAGCCCTCCAGAAAACAACACTGGCCTACCTGAAGGAGGAGGACGTGGCGTGTGAATCAGCCATGGTCGACAGGTTGGGAGGGATTGGTGATGAGGACTAACCCACTGCCTTTGTATATAGTTATTTAGGTATGGATTTCATTTATATTTTTTTCTTTTGCCCCACACTTTGATGACTTTCCTTCCCTGTGTTTCATGTATATCCTCCTTTAGGCATAGGGTTAATTTCATTTTTCCTCATTTATTCCGGATTTCTTGGACCTCCCTTCCCAGTTTTTGTTGTATATAGTTTTATTTAATACAGGTTTTATATGGTTACATTCCACGCTTCCTGCAGTTCATTTGTGTATCTGCACCTTTGTTAACATTTCACCCAGTGCATCTCTCCATTGTAGGGGTATCAGGTAATATTATCCCCACCAATAATATCGCCATATGTCGGGTCGTGGGGTAAGGCCATAGGCAATATTATTGGTGGGGATAATTTATGAGGTAAATGGGACCAGGAGTTGCGGGGGTGTCGCCCGCACCCTTTAAAACAATGTGTGGGGTGCAGGGGTGTTTCCCGCAGGTTCCATGGCTTAATATTGCCGCAAAAATATGGCGATATTTTTGTATGGCAATATTTTTGCGGTGCTATTGTCAGTCTACAAAAGTAGACAACCCTCCAACAGAAGGCTTATGCAGGATAATTGGTTGGCCGAAGACCAACCGCCTCATTTAAAGTATAAAGAATATATGCTCATTACTCATTATCTAGCTATTAGTTTAACTAGAGTGCGGCCATTTTAAGGTAACCAGAATCGCCATGTTTATTTTCTCTATGTTTCTCTTTAACATCGCCACTTTTGCCTCATGTAAAACTGCTTTGCTGTAGATATTATTTCGGTTTAATGGTCCAAGGTTCTTAAAGACATGTTGAAACATTGCACGAGGAGCGAGACAGAAAAGCCAGTTTCCCTCCTTCACATATCCTTGGAAGCGGGGAGCAAGGCATTCTTATCAGTACACAGATGCCAGTGAGTCTCCTTTAAAGAATAGCAACGTATGAAACTAATATTAAAGGGTTTGAATTATGCTCTTCTTAACGGCCCCCGTTCTGAGCGCTGTGAGCCACCGAAGAGCAAGCTGACCTCTAGAGCGTGAATCGAAACCAGGAGATAGTAAGGCCTGGAATTTGCCAGTCCACCTACATGCAGCTTGTCCATGAAAACAGAAGTGCTGTGTTCTCGCAAATAAAGAATAGTGTCTGTAAATTCGAGATTGCAAACTGTTTCTAAATATGCTGATCTAAAGTGTCATATTCGTCACCATGGTCAATCATCGCCTCCACTTCAAAGGGAATGAATTAGGGGCGGCATCGAATGTGTCAAATGTGTCATTACTGATTGTAAGATGCTCATTTTGTATATATGTAACTGATGTACAATCTTCGCTCTCTTGCGTCCCCCGAGGTCTGTTAGACACATGTCGCGGGCGTGGGACCATTTGGCCAACTGGGACTATTTGTTTTTTGCAATAAACCCTAGATTTTGGGAATACAACCTTGTGTCTGGCGTATCAGTTCGTGTGTGGTGATTGTGCCTTGTTTCCACATCCAACGGTCCCTCAGGGGCCCCTTTAAGATTGCGCCCGAATAGGGACCCTCCCCCACTTGTTCCATCGTGTACGTTGCGAACTTATGAAGGCGACAAGAACGGCGAGGACAGGAGTGATCGAGCCAGGATCAAGAGGTGTCCGGGGCACCCTGCGAAAGTGATGAGACTCCTTTGCAGATCTGCACAAGGGGGCGAGGGTCCCAAACCGAGGCAGTGCCGAGATACGCAGACACAACGTCATTGGTTGCGTCAGTATATAGACGAATTGTGTCTTGAAAAGACAAATTGACTAATCAGGTGAGTCGTGCCCTGATTAGTAAGTGATTCTGATATTGGTTGAGAGTTGATTTTGCAAAATCAAAAGCCCAGAGTAAGTTTGATTAGCCAAGGGTAAGGTTAAAACATGCCTGGGATATTGCTCCTCTGGGGGGAATGCCGGCTTATGATATGTATGTGAAGTATGGTGTGGGAGCGATAATGTTTTGTGAAATTTGGCATAAGCAAACCAGAAAGCAGGAAGACCTTCAATGGCCGAGGAATGGTAGTTTTGAGATGGATCGGATAGATGGCCTGGAAAAGGTTTTGATAAGTAACAAAGCGTGTCCTGAGGCACTTGATATCCTTAGGGATTGGAGGAGGGAAGCAATGCTCCAATTTAGAAGTAGAGAGAAACGCCACGATGCCCCAGGGCAGTTCTGTGCGCTTTATAAATGCAAATAAATAAATGTGCTCAGGCATAAACCAAAAGCAGAGAGAGCGGAGGAAAAAGAGGAGGAGGAGTGGAGCAATGGTTTGAGAAAGGCAAATAGACGCGACCAGTTGAATATTGAAAAAATATATCCACAGAGAGAGTTACATGCATCAGACGAATTAATAAACAAAATACTAACCGAGACAAAACAAGGCCCGAGAAGTGAAACTAAGAAGATTTTGTCAGTTGCCGTCATCCAACCCCTCCTATTGCTCAACCTGTCCCAACTCCAATACAGATGCAGGCAGCGTTAGTAATGGTACCACCCTCTAGTCAGCCAGCCCCGAGTGTTTCACAACAATCACAGCCCCAGCAGATTTCTCCCATGCCCACTGCCCCTTCCATACCTTCCACGCAAGGGGGTATTTCTGTTCCGACTGCGCCCCCCATAAGCGAATTAGAACAAAGCGAGTGTATGAGAGTGACCCGCAGCGCGATTAGCAAGGAGAGAAAGCGTGAGCTGCAAGAGCAGGCGGAAATGTATATAGATGAGAACGATGGGACGGCCACGCTAGCGTCAATACGTGACTTCAGGTAGAGCAACGAAAAACAGGTATTGTTGGAATGCATGGGGGAATATTTGTCGGCGCAATGGAAAAAGTTTGTTGGGAAGTTACCACCTGAGCGAGTGTTGGATTTGAATGCATTGGCCCGTTGTAGAGGGAGAGATGCGGAAATAGAAGAGCATGTGAAGCGACTGTTTGAATTAAAGAATGAACTTGAAGAATATTCTGAAATACCTGCCACTTCGGGGTACAGGAGGAAAGACATTGAGAGGGGTAGACAGCAGTGAGTCTTGTCACCAGCAGCGCAAATTGGTCCGGAGCTAAAAGTATGTATACGAGAGGCACTAAAATGGATTTCAGATCCTAGTATTCCCACAATGGAAATACATGGAATATTTGATGAATACACTCTATCAATGAAAAGGAGAGCGTTACAGACTCTGGTTTAATATTTGATAAACAAAGATATAAGCGAGAGAAAGGTCAGCCCTCCTGAGCTGTTGGCGGTATATATGAGGGCAATGGAACGGGGAACAGGAGAGACAGCTTTATCCCTCGATTTGGGAATATTGTTGCACATGAGAGAGGGGGAGGAACAGTGAGTATGGCATTCCCCATGAGAGAAGTGCCCCCTAACTTTGTACCGAAGGTAGAGACTTCAGGGGTAGGCAATGTGCCACCTCAGGTAATTCCAGCACATTACACAGCCCAATATGTGCACATTCCCTTCTCTAGACAGGAAGTGAGTAATATAAAACAAACAATCCCTGACATACGGAAAAATCGATCGGGTTTTTATAAAGAAGTAGAGTCTTTATTGCAATGCTCGGTGTTCACTATGAGTGATATAGATTTAATATGCCCTGTGATTCTGCCAGCGGATATATGGAAACAAATAAGGAAGGTAGATGATGAGACGGCCTATGGCGCCACTTGGGCAAATTTAATACTGGAGGATAGAAATAAGCAGATGGGTGCACAGCCAGGGGCGAATATGTTAGCATTAACGGCACAAATAGTACAAAAGTTAAAAGAATATGTCCCAGAGAAAAGAATTTAGTGGGATAAAATGACTGCGTGTGTTCAAGGTAAAGACGAGCTGGCCACAGATTATTTTAACAGATTTGAAGAAGTATTTACAGATTTCAGTGGGCAGGATGTGAGCACGGAAGGAGGAAAAAGGTTGTTTGTTGATAAATATGTGAGGGGATTAATAATCCCGATTCAAAATTTGATAATGACATCAGAAAGTGCATGGTAAGCAAAAACGTTAGGAGAAGTATTACAAATGGCCCAATATTATGAGAACCGGGTAAATACTGAGAAAGAAAGAGAAGCGAAGGATAGAACGAACTTGAAAACAAGGGTGTTACTTTAGCAGGTAGCAGGACATAACAGGGGAAGGGGAAATGTGCAGAGCAGGGGCAATTTGAATATGTATGGACGGCCTCTGCGGTTAAACCAATGTGCATATTGTAGAGAGGAAGGACACTGGCGGGCACAATGCCCACACTTGCAAAATTGAGGCGGATATGGTCAGAGGACACATCCAGAAACAAATGGCCATAATAGAAACCATATGCAGCAGCACCAGAATAGTCAAGGGAATGGTGCACAAAATCAGGGCCAGGTGCCGGATCAAAATGCTTTTACTCAGAGTCAAAATCATCAGGCCAATCAAAGTGAAAACAGAGGGAGAGGCGGAAATATTTTTGATACTCAGACAGATGTATACTATAGTAATAGTAGTGATTACACCTCGGATGATGTGTTGTTACCCCAAAAGGACAGCCCAGGACAGGGGTCGGAACCAGTATCTATTCCCATGAATCAGAAAGGACCCTACGTAGAAATGAAAGTTGGGAATGAAAAGCATAGATTCCTCATAGACACGGGGCACAGAGGTGCTCGATAGATCATCACTTGGTTCCAGATATACCTCTGTCAGGGTGACAAAATATCTCAGTAGGGTTCGCAGGCACCCCAGTAATAAATCCTGAGTCCAAACCAGTAGCAGTGACAATAGGGCCTTTTACTGAACATTGTCCATTTCTTTTGACAGAGAATTGTGGGGAAAACCTCCTATGATTGAATCTATTGAAAAAGCTAAGCGCGGTTATCCACTGCACACCAGATGGGGTATTTTTGACTATTTCTCCTCAGAGTGGGCCGACTTCTGAATTTGTGACGAAATCTTTAACAGGGGAATTGAGTGAGGTGCCAACTTGTATTTGGGCCGTGAATGACAATGATGTGGGATGCTTGAAAATAGGGCCAGTGAAAATGGTTTTGAAAGAAGGAGTGATGTTACCACGTATTCCACAGTATCAAATTTCAGCAGAAGGGGAGAAAGGATTGAAAAGTATTGTTTCTGATTTGGTGAAATTGGGAGTGATTGAAGAAATTACAGGCAGTGTATGCAACAGCCCCATTCTTCCAGTGTATAAAAAGGGGGTAATGAGGTACCTTACCGTTTCATAATTGATCTCTGTGCACTAAACAAAGTAGTAGATCCCCAATTGCCTTTAGTGCCAAATGTCACTACGATATTGACAATGATCCCTGCATCGGCAGAATATTTTAGTGTTATCGATTTGAAGAGCGCTTTCTTTAGCATTCCAGTACACAGAGAAAGCAGGTATTTATTTGCTTTCACTTTAGAAGGACGATCATTCATATTCACATGCATTCCACAAGGCTATACTGAAAGTCCAAGCATATACAGTAGAGCATTGAAAGAACAGCTAGACATGGTAGAATTACCGGCAAACTGTGTGTTGTTGCAATACATTGACGATTTGTTAATCGCTGCTGACACAGAAGAAATTTGTAAAAAAGGTACTGTCTTATTATTGACCCATCTAGCTATGCATGGCCATAAAGCGAGCTTAAAGAAATTCCAGTACTGTCTGAAAGAAGTGGCTTATTTAGGTTACTTACTTTCAAAGGAAGGGAGAAGATTAACACCAGAAAGGATGGAGAGCATTTCTGGTATGCCTATTCCAAAGACGCAGAAGGAAGTAAGAGCTATAATTGGCATGGCTTCATATTGCCGTCAGTGGATCGTGAACTTCGCCTTAATTGTTAAACCAATGGTGGAATTGACAAAAAAGGATGCTGTGATGCCTTTGCAGTGGAATGAAGAATGTCAGCAAGCATTTGACTCGCTAAAAACCATTTTGAGTTCTGCTCCAGTTTTGGGCACACCAAATTATGAAAAGGTTTTTAGGCTGTTTGTGCATGAGAGCGAAGGATGTGCGTTGTCTGTCCTAACACAGGAACAAGGTGGAAGAAATAGGCTGTGCGGTTATTTTTCTTCCGCGCTGGACCCTGTAGCGCGCACTACCACGATGTTTGCGAGCTGTTGCAGCGGCTGCTGCGTCAGTGAAACAAACAGAAGGGATGGTATTGGGGCACACTTTAATTCTAATGGTGCCACATGCCGACGATGTTCTACTTAATAGAACGCAGACGCAACACCTCACCTCTGCTAGATTGACTAGATATGAAATTGTATTGTTCGCCCCCCACATCCAAATCATGAGGTGTAGCGCTTTGAATCCAGCAGAATTAATGCCAATGCCCGGGGAAAACATTGATGAGACTGAAACACCTCCCCATGATTGCTTAATGGTTACCGAGGAAGAAACAAAAGAGAGAATTGATCTACACGATACGCCACTAAAAGAACCAGAAGGAGAACTGTTTTGTGATGGTTCTTGCTTTAAATTACCTGACGGCACTTCAACCGCCGCATACGCTATCACCACTTTAAAAAGCATTGTGGAGAGTAAAAGAATCCCATACAACTCTGCCCAAGCAGCAGAGATAATTGCCTTAACAAGGGCTTGTGAAATTTCAGAGAACTTGAGTGTAAATATCTACACTGATAGCCAGTACGCCTTTGGCGTGGTTCATAACTTCAGCCGACTGTGGGCCGAGAGAGGGTTCCTAACATCACATGGGGCTAGAATTCAACATAGCCCTTTGATTGTATGATTACTGTCTGCACTTACGTGTCCTAAGCACCTGGCGATAGTGAAATGCGAGGTGCATAAAAAGGTGACATGCAAAGTGGGAGAAGGAAACGCGAATTGCGAAGCAAACTGCCACTGATTGAATACAAAATTGTTAACAGTACAATCGAAGGAAGTACCCTGTATGATAGAAAATGGAATTGTAACTGTTAGAGAGATGCAGGCGGAATCTACCGCCGACGAAATACAGGGATGGGCCAAGGGCTCTGCAGAACTAGACTTGAAGGGTTGTTGGGTGGACAAGAAGAGCAGGAATTGGATGTTGCCGAATGCTTATGTAAATGCATGGTAACAATGGCTCACCGTCCCACCCACATCTGTGCGAAGAAAATAGTCCAACATTTGGCCACTGTCTGGGAAAATCCTCTCATAAAAAAGAATGCTGAAAGGTTAGTGCAGAACTGCATAAGGTGCCTACTGCACAATGTGGGGAAGGGAACGGTGACTCCAACAGGAAGTTTCGGACCTCCCTCTATGCCATTCGAAGTGATTCACTTTGACTTCATAGAAATGGAGAGATGCCAAAACCTGAAGTATGTTCTGGTGATCATATGTGCATTCAGCAAATGGGTGGAAGCGTATCCGTTGAAAGACTGCACAGCCATGAGCATGGCGAAAGTAATGCTAAAAGAGTATTTCCCTCACTTTGGTCTGCCCTGTGTCATATGGTCGGCAATGGTCTGCATTTTGTAGGTGCAGTAATATTACAGGTTTGTGCAGGTCTCCAGATTGATAAGTGATTCCATTGCTCCAGGCATCCCATGAGCGCCGGACTTATTGAACGTCATAATGGCATCCTGAAATCCAAAATAAGTAAGATTTGTGCAGGCAGCAAGCTAAGTTGGGTAGATGCATTGCCAATAGCGTTACTGTGTATGCGAACATCAGTGCAAGTCAGAACTGGTCTCTCCCCATACGAAATCATAATGGGAAGACCGGCGAATGTGTGGTGTGCACCCCAGCCGAAAAGAATGAGAGCGGTAGAATACCCTGTACTCAGCATTTATTGTAATTTGTTAGTAAAAAAACTGTGTTTGATTCATCAGCAGGTGCAGTAGGCATTACCGGTGAGGTACACTGGTCCAGGACATGCATCGGAGCCAGGAACCTGGGTGCTGATTGGAAATTATGAGCAGAAAACATCGCTGGCACACAGCTGGCGTGGGCCCTACCAAATCCTTTTGACTACGCAGACAGCGATACACGTGGATGGGCGGAAAGCGTGGATTCACGCCACACACGCCAAGAAAGTCCCACCGACATTTGACACTTCGACTGAACGGGACAAAGACCAGAAAGAGACAGCAGCGGCTCCAGAAACGAAAAATGCAATTGCCAGTTCTTTGCCACAAAAACTGCCTGATCCTGAAACAAAGCCTGATGAGATTGCCATAAGAGAGGAAGGGCAAAGGGCGCCCCAACGTTGTCCAGCAGATTCTGCATCACTGCTGGCCGATATCAAGCGTATACCTCTGTGGCGTCCACCATCTTCTGTTGCGCCGCAGCTTGCATCGTCGCCTGGGCATTCATCATCATCTGCCATTGTGCCCCAGGCTAACTCCAAGCTTGACACCGGAATTGCACCCGCACTATTTGTCAACCACACGATAACGGGAGCAAATCGGTATAACCTGCGGAGCAGAAAAAAGGAGTGATCACATCTTCAGCTTTTTGTGATTTTATTGCCTCTGTTTCCTATTCTCGGATGAAGTAGGAACCGGAGGCCTAGAGGAGAGTGGCGTGAGAGTTGTACAAGCTAGACAGTTCAACAAACACAACTCCTTGGTGCTAAATTCATGTTACCCGAATCCGAGTGGACAAGCGGGGTGCACATGGTACAAAGGCAGCTGCTCTGAAACTCTAGAGCAATGTGCAAATGCATGGGAATCTTACTGAACAGATAAGCAATCCAGGCTGAACGAGAACTGGCATGGAGGAACTGTAGACATTTATCAAACTCTCTGACATCTCAACATGCGCATCGGCAGGAGATATTCACGACGAACACGGCGAGA
The DNA here is from genome assembly GCF_040938575.1 of Ambystoma mexicanum. Taxonomy (NCBI): domain Eukaryota; kingdom Metazoa; phylum Chordata; class Amphibia; order Caudata; family Ambystomatidae; genus Ambystoma; species Ambystoma mexicanum. The sequence goes on from NC_090930.1 coordinate 732,110,434, forward strand.
GCAGAACGGCAGGGGAAGAAGCCGGAGCCAGCCAATGTCTCCTTCTGCACCAATGCTGATAGTGAATTAAACGCAGTACATAGAAAGGCGAAAAAGGGACATGGTCGAAAGAATTGTATGTTGGGTTTAACGATAATAATGTGTATAATGAATATATTAGCCCCAATATTGACCATCTCAGTATTATGGTACCTAGAAGAAATGCACCCCCTTGAAGTACTGTTGCCTAATGTGAACATTTCCACGACGGAAAGCCCAGTCCATGTGATTTCCTATACCTTGTCCCCAATGGAAGAGAGACATAGGGAAGGATATGGGAACAACACATTACTATTGATAATGAACATGACACACTCAATACTAAGAAAGAACAACTGTTGGATCTGTGCCCACCTGCCGCAGCTTGGTGGTCAGGAAATAGGATGGTATGTACAGCCCCTGCCATTAACTTCTGCATGTTATGCTTCTCTGAGTGCCTTATATTATGGGAAATGGAACGAAAGAGAAACTGGTCAATTAGACAAAACAAACATGAATGAATTCGAGGAAGTGATTATGAAACCGGTGGGTTGCTCCATATTCCATAAAAGACGATTAATTACACCAGCAATAATGCCACAGGATAGATTGTCTGTACCTTATAAATCTTCTGTGATCACGTTCCACATGAACCCAGAGGGGAATAAGGATGCGGAACCCCCTTCATATACAGTGAATTATACCCCTCATTCTGTCCCATTCTGTTTAAAGAAAAAGGGTTCTTTCCAGGTAGGAACATTTACCAGATGCAGGAACATAGCGTTCCTTGATAAAGAAGTGGAACCAATATATGTGGGAGATCCTGTGTACTTTATATGTGGAGAAAAAGCATATCCTTGGTTACCTAGGAACTGGGGAGGCACGTGTTATTTAGGCTTTCTGTTTCCTGGGGTGTTTCTTTTAAAAACATCAGACATAACCAAATTGACCAGGTCACGACCTCGCCGGAATATTGAAGACGGGTTGATTGTAGGGGACATAGCAAAATCATTCATACCATTTTGGGGCAAGGCGATAAACTCCTATAACATAAGACAACTGTCTAGAATATTGGAAGAAACAATAAATGGAACCACCAATATATTATATAATATGACTCTTGAGGAAAAAGGAATTAGATTGATGTCACTGCAAAACAGAATGGCCCTTGATATAATCTTAGTTAATCGCGGCAGTGTTTTGCAAAATCGTGGGACCAGCATGTTGCGTATTTGTAAGTGACTCCTCCCCCACGATTTTTGAAGCAATAAGAAAATTGCATGGATTAAGCTCTGACCTTCACCCTCCCGAGAGTGGTTGGGAGTTGAATATAAGTTCCTGGTTCTGGGAAGTGTTACAGTCCTGGGGATGGAAGCTATTTGCAATCTTAGTAGCAATTTATGGAATATTCATGACGTGTTGTTGTTGCATGCATTTCCTCCCCATAGTATGCACAGAAATTAGTGAGGAATGTGTTCAAATGGTAGAACGAAAACACATTACTAGACCAAATACCCACAATGATAATGAATCTAAAACAATTAAAGAATTCATGCAATTAATATTGATGATGAAAAGGAGGAATCTGAGAGCGTATATGAGTCAGAGTGTGAATCAGATTCCGAGCCTGATCTAAACACTTAGTCGGAGGAAGATGCAATGTATGGATGAGGCGTTTGGCATACGGCCAAGAGGAGGGTTTGTCAGTCTAGAAAATTAGACAACCCTCCAACAAAAGGCTTATGCAGGATAATTGGTTGGCCGAAGACCAACCGCCTCATTTAAAGTATAAAGAATATATGCTCATTACTCATTATCTAGCTATTAGTTTAACTAGAGTGCGGCCATTTTAAGGTAACCAGAATCGCCATGTTTATTTTCTCTATGTTTCTCTTTAACATCGCCACTTTTGCCTCATGTAAAACTGCTTTGCTGTAGATATTATTTTGCTCCAATGGTCCAAGGTTATTAAAGACATGTTGAAACATTGTGCAAGGAGCCAGACAGAAAAGCCAGTTTCCCTCCTTCACATATCCTTGGAAGCGGGGAGCAAGGCATTCTTATCAGTACACGGATGCCAGTGAGTCTCCTTAAAAGAATAGCAACATATGAAACTAATATTAAAGGGTTTGAATTATGCTCTTCTTAACGGCCCCCCTTCTGAGCGCTGTGAGCCCCCGGAGAGCAAGCTGACCTCTAGAGCGTGAATCGAAACCAGGAGATAGTAAGGCCTGGAATGTGCCAGTCCACCTACGCGCAGCTTGTCCATGAAAACAGAAGCGCTATGTTCTCGCAAATAAAGAATAGTGTCTGTAAAGTTGAGAATGGAAACTGTTACTAAATATGGTGATCTAAAGTGTCATATTCGTCACCATGGTCAATCATCGCCTCCACTTCAAAGGGAATGAATTAGGGGCGCCATTGAATATGTCAAATGTGTCATTACTGATTGTAAGATGCTCATTTTGTATATACGTAACTGATGTACAATTTCCGCTCTCTTGCGTCCCCCGAGGTCTGTTAGACACATGTCGCGCGGCGTGGGACCGTTTGGCCAACTGGGACTATTTGTTTTTTGCAATAAACCCTAGATTTTGGGAATACAACCTTGTGTCTGGCGTAACAATTCCTGTGTGGTGATTGTGCCTTGTTTCCACATCCGAGGGTCCCTCAGGGGCCCCTTCAATATTAACACATGGAACCATTGCAGGTCATGTTTATTGTGGCGTGCCTGTGTGTGTGATGTTGTTGCTGTGATGTTTGCGGGTAGAGGGATGTAAATGTACCTGACATGTGGGGGTGGGGCATTCAGGCGACTGGAGGCTGCACTGGATGTTTTCATTTTCCTTTACATGTGCAGCATCACTGTGTTTTTAACGTCAGTGTGGTTGGGGATGAGGGTTCTGGTGTGTGTGAGATGCTGTACATCGGGTATGGTTGCAGTAATGTGTGGATATGTTTGGCATTTTTTGTTTGATGGTGGATGGGATGCCACCTGTTGATGTATGTTTGCACACTTTCACATTGTTTTGATTTAAGGTCCACTGTTGTTCATGTGTCCCCTTTGCACATGCTTGTGATTGTGTATGTGCCCACACTCTATTGACTGGACTGTAGTGTATATTAGTCATTGTTGGTGCTATGATGGGAGGTGGGCTCACTGTGTATAGGTGGCCTGTTCACAACACTTGCACATTTGTATTTGATTGCTGTGTCACTCCCATGTAATGCTCACACGCCCACCAGCATGTGCAGTCACTCACTGCCTGCTCTCATGTCTTGTTTCCCCTCTTCCACTGGAATACAGTTGTGTCCCATGTTTGCTCTTTCTGTGTGCCGGCCCACATGTCCTGTGTCAGTGAGTCGTGCACTCTCTGACTGCCCTCCCATCACCCATGCACAGGCCTGTCATGTTGTGGTCCCTAACAGGGACTTTGCCACCCCTTCCACCCGGGTCACTTTTGCTCAAGCTGTGATGCTCCTGGTTATTATTTGTGGAATAAGACGATGTTTGATATGGGTTACATCTGTGCTCAGCACACATTCAGTTGCTGTGCTTTGATGCCTTTGCAATGACCCATGGCCAGTATGCACATGCCACTTTCCATTGCCTTCACTTTTCACATGGGTATGGGGTGGCCACTGTGGTGTTAGTGCAATATAGTGCTGTCTGGTTTTGGTGCTGCAGATTCAGGTCTGCCAAGGAATGGCAGCAGATGCTCCGGTCCTGGATTGATCTACATTGCTTCTCATTGATCATGTTGGCGGTGGTCATATTGGAGGTGTGCTTCAAGCTGGGGGCAGTCCACAGAGGTTCAGGTGAGTTGCAGCCATGCATTGGAGTAGTTGTGTGGCAGACAGTTGGGGTGCTGTCTGGGGTAGTGTCAGAGTAGAGGGGGCTAGTGGGTGGGGTCTGGACTTGAGAGGGGTGCCTGGGGGTAATGTCGGGGTGAGGGTGGTGTGGTGAGGGGGAGTACTGTCACAGGGGGTGCAGCCTTGAGTTACGAGGTAGCTTGCGCGTTTGCAGAGGGGTGCCGCCTTGACTTACGAGTGTGCGCCCTCATTTTCGCAGGGGGTGCAGCATTGAGTTACGAGGGAGCTTGAATGTTTTCTCAGGGGTGCTGGATGGTGGGTCAGGGGTGGACGCAGAGGTTTGCGCTTAGGTTGGGATATGGCTTGGTTTTTGGTTTGCATGGGGGCATGTTGTGGCCGTTCCTTGCGCAGCTCATTTTGATTTGCAGGTTCATGTTGAAATACGCATTTGGATCCATGAATACGCCCAGCATGCAGAAAAACGTATGTGCACAGACTCTCGCAGAATCATTCTCTGCGCACAGGGTTTGTGGGATAAATGCACTCTTTTCCATGAATCGGGCCCATAGTGTCTAATTGTGTCGTGCAGATGAAAGTAAACAAAAGGCTCTACATGAGAAAAAAAGGTTTTCAACTTGTAAACAGGTACTTACTTGCCAGTCTTAAATTTGAGTCTTGTAGTGAAGTCATTTGCAACTTCATCAGAAAGATCATCACTGATTATGAGTCTCGATCGAATGTGTGGTGCTTTGTAAATTTGCTATAGTTTCACCCTTAATATCAGATAATTTTGCCTGACAATTGGAATGACAGAGATATGTTCCTTCAACAGGTTCAATTGTTAAGATACACATACAGGGTGCACCCAGAGCCGTTTCCTTAGGATATTTTCTGAAAGTAATTTACTGCTCGAAGGAAGTGAGGGGAATCCCTTCATATTGTGAAAGTGCTGCCAGGTTTGGTAGGACATCATGAATGCTGTTCATTTCATTGATTTAATTGCAGTGTTGAGAATTTCACACTGTACATCCAGCGCCCCGGCTGAATCTCAGAATGTCTACTGCGGTGAACCATGACCATGTTGAGTGGCTCATACATTGTTGAACCAAGTTGATTGGATGGAGTGTATGGATGATCTCAGTTGGTTTAATTGGGGGATGGTGCAAAGGAGTGTGATATGCTAAGCAGTAATTCAGTCCACCACTACCCATCCCGATGAGTGAAGGGGATTGTTAACTCTTTTTAATGTAAATAAGTAAAGCACACTTAGGGTTTTGCATGCATATCAAAAATATTTTGAAAATGGGACCAATGTATTTATTATTTATATTCATTGAGCCTTTTCCTATGATATAAACATTGACCTCAGAACATGACTGGATTCGGTATGGTTTTCACTACAGTGGGAGGTGCCTGCTCATGGTAAGTGAGGTCATCAATGATGTCATTTGTGTTGTCATATATGGTGAACATGTGTGATGTCATGAGCAGTGTATGGCAGGGGGAGTTATGGTTAAGGGTCCCGCTATGGCATATTTGCAGACTTTTACACATAATGAAATCAATTTATTTTTGTCTGTATTTATGTGTAAAAGCCATACAATCAGAAACAGAGAAAGCGTGTCTTCCCATGCTGCCTGTCATGGCTTGAGGGCCAAGGCTGTGCAGATTGGCAGCATGAAAACGAAAAGGAGATGATTTTCCTTTGAAGCCAAGGATCACGCTGGCCTGACAGGATCGTTTTACTCTGAGGGCTTCACACCCGAGCTCACCTCCTGCGCCAAGTCCCTCGTGTTCCACATCGACAAGCACCTCTCCTTCAAGACCCATAGCTAAGAAATCTCCGACAACTTGGTATCAGCACTCCCTCCTGTGGAAAGTCAAGCCCTTCCTCCCTACAGACAGAGTTAGATACACTGTTCAAGCATTGGTCCTATCCCACCTGAATGGGGGCAATGTACTCTTCGAAGGTCTCCCGTCCTACTCCCTTGTGCCCCTGATAAGTGTCCTACACATGGCCGTATGCCTCATTAAGGGTCTACGTAAATACAACCACTTCACTCCAGCCCTCATCGACCTACACTGGCTCCCACTGCATGCACAAATCACCTTCAAGTCTTGCTGAATCATCTATCTATAAGGCAGTCGCCCCCAAGTCACCAATGCTACCGCGTAGAGAAACTCAGCATTTCTGGTGGACAGTGCAGCACCAGAAGCCAGGACACGTGCAGACTTAAAATCTGCTGCTGCAAAAATAAAGACCAGAAAACAAGCCTTCTCTGCCTACACCCCAAGATGATGGAACCTCCTACCCATCAGCATCAGACTCGCACCGCACGCTCCTACAATTCAGAAAAGAACTGAAAACCCACCTCTTCAAGTAATCTCTCCGCCTCAACACCTAGGCCATCACGTCACCCCTTGAGCCACCTGACTCGCTAGACACCACCCACCCCTCTCCTCCCCGCCACCCAGTACAGCTGTACCCCTCCTGTGTGCCCCTCTGTATCCCACCCCTCTCTGTAAATCTGTTCTGTTGTTACCCCTAAAAAGCGCTCCATTATGCATCTGTACTATTGTATACCTCTATCAAGCACTCTGTCGCTTCGCTAAGCTGGGTCTGTGCTCAATAAATACAATAATAATAATAATAATAATAATAATAATAATAATAATAATAATAATAACAATAATAAACACTTCCCTTTAATGTATGCACTACTTTTCCAATATGCTCTGCGACAGAACTAAAGACACAGCACAGCAGTGAGTGGGTAATGAGATCTGGGAGGGGCGGCCTCCTAAGAAGTTATAATTGCCACATCGCCATCTCAAAACCTCCACTCACCTTACCAGCATAGTCTGAGCCCTTTTGCCCCAGACATTGGAAAGAATAGATTGCCACGGTAAATCCTTAACCCTTCTACCTCTATAAAGTTTGATTGTTAACACTCATGGGAAGCTTACTTTATCATGGTAAATGCATGACTACCTACCTGCCACGTGAAAGAAGGACTGCAAGCAGGTGACCTCATGATCAGTGGCTAATATTGTGAGTCTTCAAGGCGTGAAGATTTGCTTTGGGAGCCAGGCTTGTATCCCATGTGCTTTTTGTTCTTTGTTAAACTACTTTTGGAGTGTGTAATACACATTCTGCAACTCTCTGTCCCATGTCTGTTTTGTTCATGAACTTCACCTTAATGGGTTCCATTGGCGAACACTGGAGACTGAGACCCCCAGCAGTAACCGAAGGAGGCATCTGGCATGTGCATTATGTAAAAATGTGCTTTTAGTATAAAAGTAAACTATGATGTGAGCATTAAATGTCAAAATAAAACTTGACTACCAAGTGTTAGTGTATATATTCAATTTGAATAAATGTCGAAAAATACAGTCTGCAATTTGTTTTTATTTCAGAACTATTATAAATGTTAATAAATACAGAAAACAACGACCACAATAAATATGGACAAATGCAGGCAAAAATGTGGAAAAAGTCAATTCATTAAACATGGGAGCCGTGTTGGTAAACATAACCGGAGAATTTGAGAGTTTTTCAGAATGTGCTCTGTAAACAGAAATCGCCTTCACCTGGAGTATGTTGCTGGGAATGTATTATCACCCTTGCTGCCCTAACCTAACTTGGATAGGCTATCAATAAATCGGCATTTGCAAACGAACCATTGGTTATTGTTAACCTTCGAGTCCACTTCGCATTGCAGACTTCCAGACATTCCGTTCCTTTGGGGTCGAGTCTTCTGACTGCATCTATCACCCGCAATCAATAGCTCCCGCGGATTCATTTACCTTAATGTACTGTAACATGACAGCGCCCGCAGATAACACACTGCTAACCGAAGCCAGCCCGTGTAATGAACGCACTAGCTCCGCACTGCTGCCTTGGAATGGCTCGCATTGTTTACAAGCTAAATATGTCAACTGCCCTGTTGGTTATCTCACTAATTACGGCTTTACATTTTCTTTATTTCTGGTTGTGGAGGAAAATGGATGTCTTCATCCTAAATATTCTGTCAAAATTCTAAAATATTGGTGTTTCTGGTTTTCTCCTTTACATTGATATGCACATCACATGATTTCTTTCCCAGCTTGTTTCTTTTATTAATTGCAAACATTGGAGCAATACATGTATGAAATAGGAGTAGAGGCGCGTGCCTTCCATCCGTAGTCACTCTTCAATGGACCTCACTCCCACCGCAGCTAAGGGCGGAACAATCGTACTGGGCCTTCAGAAAAGCCCTAAACACCCGTCTCTTTACCTAATGCCCGAGACTCTCTACACTCTGCCTCTTGTCCTTCCATCCTTCTTTGCCACAATGAGTGCAAACCCTTCCAACTAGGACGCCTGTATTTGAGGATAATATTCTAATGAAGGTACCCATAGTGCAATGCAGCGCCCATGAGCAGGTTCAGTGTTGCATATGTGAAGCTTGGTTTGCAAAGGTAGCGGGCGCCCCTCTGATAGAACAAGGCTTGATAACCTGTTCAGTGGTTGTTAACCACTTGAGAGTTCGCAGCCACTGCTTTTACTCACTGTGCCTTTCACAGATCGGAAATATCCATTTGCATATCAGTCTTTGTCCTGCCCAGGGGCAGTCCAGCACCGAAATGCAATGGCAATTCCAACCTGAACGAGAGCACCACCAGCAACCCCATACACGTGTTTCACCCTTGTTGGGGATCATCAGTGAGGTGAAGCTGATGCCTCTCTAAGCACAGTGAGAGGGAGACCACGTCTGTTTGCCCCCAGGAGACCTAGGGTTACCAATCCCAGGTTCCTTGAAATTTAGTTTGCAAAGGTAGCGGGCGCCCCTCTCTCGACAGAACAAGGCCGGATAACCTGTTCATTGGTTATTAACCACTTGAGAGTTCGCAGCCACTGCTTTTTCTCACTGTGCCTTTCACAGATGGGAAATAGCCATTTGCATATCAGTCTTTGTCATATGTGAAGCTAATGCAATGTCACCAACGTTTCCATTCACAAACCATTTCTAGAAGCTGGCCTCGGTGGGCATGTTTTAATTAGCATATTTGTATCTGTACTAGCCAGTGGAGTTGAATGATGGTACATAATCGAACATGATTTTAATTTAGATATGGTAAAATATACCTATGTATATTATTCTTTAGTATTTTATACAGCTGAAGACGGGGGCTAATAGCAAATTCCTCACGGGTGCCTGAACTTCTTGGGGAAGCCCACGCACAGATTTCTTGTAGTATCAACACACAGATGAGTCTCGCACAGAGACGCCGTGTGGAGGATATCTCCTCTGTATTGAACTGAACAGATACGCCTGAAAAGGATGCTGGCTGCTGCATAGTGATTAGTATTTGGCTGGCATCACTGCAGAAAGGTGCTGAGTTGATTGCCCTGGAGAAGGGAGTGGCCCCTTCACAGTGCCGGTTCTATCACTAGGCAAGGTTAAGCCCTTGCCTATATGTGGAAATTTAGAGTGGCCAAATGCTGCTTTAACACCTCCACACTAATTGTATAATACAAACTGCCTTGCCTGTTATAGCACCGGCCCTGACTGTTTGCAGGCTAGGGCTGGCTGCAGCAGCAGCAGACCAGGCAGCGCCTCCACACCGCGAAAGTTGGGGTTGGGTCCGGGTCACGAGTGGCATGGGCATGGCAGTGCTGGCACTGTCCGGCACCTGCACATTGCACTCCACGTGGCAGGCCATGAACGAAACACGATACATGTGGCACGTTCCCGCTCGAGTCTCGACCTTTCATTGTGATGGTCATGGTGTGAGTCTATCAGGGAATGCTGCAGTGCACTGTGCAACCTGGCTGAGCCCCCTGCCCAGAGCCTGTTAACTTAAATCGGTCCAGCGTCCAGACCGTCCATCAGACATGGTGGCCTGCGCACCCTGGCTGCTGTGCGGCGCTGGCGCGCCAGGCCAGTGAATACCTGTCGCGTAGGCCACCCATACTGGACGCGGCAACCCCCTGTGAGAGCGGCCCTAGGGCTGGGCCCTGCCTGTACTGGAGCCTGTGCTGGGAACAGTCCGACGTCACGCAGGTGAGGACTCCACACTAATTGTATATTGCCTTGCCTTGATAGGATTTACCCAGCTTCCTTCGCACACTCCCTCCTCCTCTTCAAATCCCCCTAGCAGGAACTGGTACCTGTGTTAACATGTGTGCTCTGCTGTACTGCAAGTGCAACACTAGGAGACTGACACTGTGCAGATTGCACGCTCGTGTGTGCCCTGTGTCTCTTTCACACTCCACTACACGGAAGTCAGTGCATCGCCTGCAAACACCTTTAAAACAGTTTGGGTCGCAGGCCCATCCGTACCCTTAATCTAAATGAACTGACTATAACAGTGGAAAATAGCACAGAGTGTAGGCAGAGGTGCGTGCATGCAATATATTATGCATTAACTTAGCTCACTTTGTTAACACGCCTGCTGTAGACCTCCCGCCTATGTGCAGTGCAAACCCTTCCGGTCAATGGCATTAATGCAAGCAGAACCGTCTCCACCTTTCAACCTTCCAAGGTCAATCAATGACATGACATTTCCTTCCTTGGGGCATGGCAACACCTGTTCTTGACAAAGCCAGGACCTTGAATAATGCAGCCAGTCCCCCACACTACCCATTTGGGGATTCGGAATATAGCTTTTCAATGCATCCAGGGGAGCTGGAGGCAAGAAAGTCATGGAGTGCCCCTCGTGGAATAAATACAGGATATTTCTGAGACCCTGGAATTCAGGCAATCCCAGTGTTCCTGCAGGTCGCAGAGTCTTCCTGATTCTCTGACATTGTTTTAGTTATTACATCAAATGCGAGGGACATGGGTGGGCCAAGTTACCCCATCTGCCTTCGTGGGACACTTGTGCCCATTTGAGCTTGCAGTCCATTGACTACCTAAGGCCATGCTGATCCCTATGGCCAGCCATTCCCACCCACTTCCTGCCCAAAACGCATCCTCACCTGTGATCTCTTTGAGCTCGCTTTATTCAAGCCAATAGCCCCATATCGCCTGAGGTCATCTCAGAGTCGGCCCTCGGCCCCATCAGTCAGGCTACACCAATGGCAAAAGATGTTTTTAGTAAGTGCAATTCACTACTGCTCGGTCACAGCTCTGCTCAAGTAGGTCACTTTGAAATACAGTTGTTGCATAAAAAAGAAAAAGGGGATTTGGGGACTGTGAGGAGTGCCTGTTCATGACACTTCCTCTAGTACTGGAGTGCAAGGTAACCTATTTAAGGGAACATCATGATACAAATTTATTTATTTTTACTTATTTTATTGATCATTTATACAGCGCTTATACACAGGTGGAGTGCTTCAAAGCGCTTCAAGGCGGGAAGGGAACAAGGAAATACAGTAACCACTCTTAGGCCTTGAAGTTTCCGATTGATTGTCAGAAAAATGAGCACTTGTCTTGACAGCCTTTTACCCAGTGCAAATGTATGAAGTGTTACAGAAGCGACCAATCTATGGAGAAGGGACACAAAGGGGGGGACAGGACGGTATGTAGTGATTATCATGAATAACAAAACCACTAATTCCATTATAACAAACCTAAAACAACGAATTCCAAAATATTTAATTCAGAAAATAACTAAAAGAGGGGTTAGGACGTGGGATAGTGGTTTTGGGGGTGGAGGAAAATATTAAGAACAAAAAAAAATGGGGGGGTTTGGGGAAGAACACCCCCAAAAACAATGATAAAGGAATTTGTTATTTGGGAATTTGTTATTATGGTATTCATTATTATGGTATTAGTTATTTTGGATTTGTTATAATTATGTAACCACCAGTACAGACAAACTAACTAGTCCTGGTACATTTAGGGCATGCATGCGTGCAGACGGAGGTGCGATAAAGAGGGGTCTGGGGGGAACAAATGAGTCCAGTCCAGCAGGGCCCTGGGTTAAGTGCAGAGAGGTTGCCCCACTCATGGAGCGTGATCTGAAAGTGCAGTAATGCTGAACATAGTGCAGTGGCCCGGAGGCAAGTGCAAAAGACTGGCGAGGGAGCCTGGGACCTGCAAGCCTCTGGAGGTAAACCAGGCAACCAGTCAGCAAAACTGACCAGAGTTAGGGAGGAGAAGGAGGGTGGAGAGAAAAAGAACTGAGGTTAGCAGGGGAGAAGGTGAGAGAAGGAGGAAGAGAAGAGGAAGGTCTTGAGGATTTTATGGAACTTAAGGTGCTCCGGCTCAAGACAGAGAGAGGCAGGGAAGCTGTTCCAGAGGGGGGCACCTGCAGAGGATAGAGAAATACCCCCAAATCTCTGTTTATGAAAGTGGCTCACCCGCAGAGAGTTGGGGGAGGACGAGTAGAGGACTCTAGAGGGAGAGTATTTAGGAAGAGAGCATTGTAGATAGTGCAGGCCCTGACCCTAGAAAGCCTTGCGAATTATGCAGAGGGTCTTGAAGTTGATCCTTGCCGCCACGGGGAGCCAGTGGGGGGATTTCAGCACCAGAGAGATGATGCCCCTGGGCTTCAGGCCAAGGATAAGTGTTGTGGTTCTGTTCTGGATGAGCTGTAGAGGACAGAGAGTAGAGGTAGGACGATTGAGAAAGAGACTGTTGCAATAGTCCAGCCTAGGGAGAACCAGGGCTTGCAAGGTGGTGAGTCTCTGGGGCAAAGTGGGAAAAGGCAGCATACCTCTCAGGAGGTGCAGTTGGTAGTGGGTCTTTTTGGAGATGTCTGAGATGTGAGAGGAGAAGGAGAGATGACCTCTAGATGTTTTGTCTCATTTGTAGGTGAGGACGCAGGGCCTAGGGAGTTCAGCCATTGTGAGAGTGGGAAAGCGGGAGCAAGGGTCCCAATGAGTATGATCTCTGTCTTACTGGCATTCAGGCAAAGATCGTTAGCAACAATCCAAGACTGACCTGCAGATAGACAGTCAGGAATGAGCGAGGAGGAGACCGAGGGTAGCCTGAAAGAGCTGCGTGTCATCTGCATAACACTGAAAGTTAGAGGCAAAGGTAGAGATCCTGTGGGCTGAGGGGGCCATGTAGATATTGGAAAACCAGATAGGTTAGATCCCTGGGGGACACCACAAGTAGAGAGAGTAATAGAGAAGAGAAAGGACCTCTGTTTTACCTGGGAGGGATGTTCAGAGCGAAAGGGGGTGAGCCACGCCAGGGCCTGATCTTTGATGCCCAGGGTTTCATGGAGACAGGTGATCAGGATGTTGTGGTTTACCATATCGAAAGCAGAAGAGAGGTCGAGAAGAATAAGGACAGAGGGAGAGTTAGAGTTAAGATTTCAGAGCAGGTCTTCATGGGTGTTCAGAAGAGCAGTTTCCGCGCCTCAGAAAGCCACATTGTGTTTACTTTACTTTATCAGCTGTCATCCGTCAACAATACAAGCAAAGCCTGCTGCGTGCATCCCTGCGTACAATAAGTGTCACACTAACATTAACCCTCCATGCACTATGAAAGAGTCCCTGTGAATAATAGCCCTGCACAAGTGATTATCTCTTGGTTGCTGTTCCTGGCCATCTCTCAACCTGTCATTACCCGCTGCGAGCATGTGTGCAGCTGACACACAACCGCATCCAAAAGCCTTCTAAGGCAGCCAGCCTGTCTGGATACAGTGTACAAGCAACATGCTAGTGCTCTTGCAGTTTAATGTGAAGAAAGTGCATTGGAATCCATACATAGCAGAAGACGTGAGCAATGTGTTAAGTGAAGGTAATGCAATGGGCTATAGCAATCAGTAACAAAATGGTGACGTTGGTTGAGAATGGTTAGGACCTGGAAAAATCATGGTGGGGGGGCACCAATCTGACAGTTTGCCTACGGTGGCCTGGTGGGCAGAAGTTCAGAAGGCAAGCCTAGTTTCTTGGAACAGGGTAACCTCTGGACAAGCCAGACCAATCAAGGTAGCTATAGCGGCGGTCAAGACTAAGTCAAGACTAAGGGCCTCATTACACGGTAGGCGGTGAGCCATGGCGCTATTAGCGCCATGGCTCATGCCGGTAAAATACCGGCACCGCCTTGACGGAAAGGGGATTTACCGCCCCATTCCAGGGTTGGAGGGGCGGTAAGTCCCCTTTCCGCCATTGCCCTTCCCCATTCCCATTTCTGCCCCATAGGGCTCTATGGAAATGGGGAAGGCGCTAATTACGCCACCTCAATTTTGCGGTGCCGTAATTAGCTCCGAGGTCCCTTAGCGGGTTGGATTTTAACGCCTGCAAGAAGCAGGCGTTAAATCCTCCAACCCGCAAAGGGACCTCGTAGTACGGCGGTAAGGGTTAACGGTCACCGTTGCCATTAACGGTGACCGTTAACCCTTACCGCCGTCCGTGTAATGAGGCCCTAAGTCTCAAGAGGGGTGAGTGTGACTGAAAGACCTCAATGAGCACACAGAGCAAGGACACATACAAATTACTCCAGACATGTGTTATATCAAAAATATAAACACATTTATTACAAGACCTTTGTAACTCAGACCATAGCAAAAGAATCACAGCCATACTAAGTAATCCAACACAACACAACTAATACAATATATATACAAGATCATTGGGGTCTAAAGGGTTACATGCACGAAATATGTCAACAACCTAGATGGGAAGGAAACAGGCAGTGCAGGTAGTCTTTAGGTCCCTTCCACATCAGCAACACACCTAACTAAGAGGCAGTCCAAGCCCTAAGAAGAGAGGAGCCTTGTGCTCAAAACTACATGCAATGCAAGTGCACGCGGTTGTTCCAATGGGCAAAACAGGGTCTCTTTTCAGGGGTCTCTAGCGGCTCAGGAAGGTGGATGAGGCGATGAAGAACAAGTTCCCACTATTGAGGGAGGGCCTCCACTTGAAGGCAGAAGCAGTTCCAGAGTGCAGGATGGAGTCGCTAGTACACACTAGCAGTCGAAAGGAGAGGGACCCTCGGGGGCCACTTGTGCGTAAAAAAAGGGCCCTGGTGCTAGGGGTCACTGGTTAGTGTTAGAAGTACTCACTGGTCCCAGGTGCTCTTGGACCCAAACTTCACCAGTTCAGTCCACTTCGCTTGCAGGTTCTAACACGACAAAAAGGACGTCTCTGCGGCTTTTAGTTCCTGCGATACAGTGAGGATTCCCAAACAGGACAGTGGTGATTTCTCAGCTCCGGGTGGATGAATCGACCTGGTTTCACTGCAGCAGGCTTCAGGGGCAAGAGGGTCACCAATGCAGTGCACTTGCAAGGGTTGTTGCCGCAGCAGGGCAACGCGGTAACCGCTTATGCTCCGGTCCTGGTGCACTCGTCTCACTTCAGACCTGGGAATGCCAAGTGTACGAAATTCGGTGTGAGGGTGCTATGGACATGGAGCTAGCAGTGTACCAAGTTTCGAGAGCCTCCTCAAAACGGCGACGGTGACAGAGAAAAGCAACTGGGTAAGCTGTCAGTCCGCTGGTTGGTCCAGGGACACTTCCGAGAAGGCTTACTTGCAGGTTTTGATGAAGGTGCAGAGAAAAGTTAGTCCCACTATTCCAATGGGTCGAAGCATCTTCGCAGGCCTTCTAGGACGACAAAATGCGGAGGGGTCCCATGGGAAGACAGCGGGCTCAAGGTGACAAACCTTCCGGCGGTTTCTTAGCGGTTTCTCGACTCAGCTTTGTAGTTTCAGGATACTTGAATCCTATCCTTCGTTCGGTGAGAACTCCAGAGATCGACATGGTATGGGCGTTTTTGGCCTCCTCTTATCCATAGTTCCCTTTGTGTCAAAACAAAGAGGACCCAATGGGAGATCTACTCACAAACACACACTCCATACGTAGACCAATCACGGACCACGGTGGTCCCAGTCATTCAGGGCACTCCAGACTCTCTGGCACCCAGGATGAATATTGGACTCAGACAGTCCAGCCCACATCCTGGAGGCACACACAAAAGTCATGCAGACGCCTGCGAAAGCATTGTGTTTCGGGGGAAAAGGCATGACAAATAAGGACGGACCCGGGTCGACTCAACCTGGGGAAGGTTAAGGGGCAGATGGCCAAAGGACAGGACAAAGAACCTCATGGCATGGCCATTTCGGAGCCAGGCCACCTATTCGTGCCAAACGTGGTTAACAAAGTTAACATAGCAGGAAAGGGTTAAAAACGATAGCTGACACCAGCCTGGTCACTGACACATCTGCACATCTCACAAAAAGTCCATCAGGAGTTTCTAGGGCCTTTGGAAATTGACTACAGACCCAAATACACTGTACTGGAAGGTACATTGTGTACTTGTTACATGTTGCACAGAAGTTGCAACATGGGAAAAGGACTAAGGGAAACAAAGTCTCCCTGTACTTACTGTGTTAAGGGCATGTCAGTTTCCCCATTAAAAGTGAGCGAAAGCCCAGAGGAGTGCAGCTGAAGGCTGTGCTTCTCTGGCAAAGTCAGTCTATGGTGTCTAAACAGCAGCAAAATGTTTGGGGGTGTACACATTGAGGGAAAATTACATACAATTAGGAAATCTTTCCTAACACCGGCCCTGCCCCTTCAGGCAACAAGGGTGTTGCCTAAGAGGCATGGATGTTTTTTAGAGTGGCAGTCCAGGCAGGGCTCATCCTCAGTTATTAGGGCCAATGCACATTGACATGGAGGGGGGTAGATATATTGCCATACTGGGCCCTGCTGCTCAGTTCTTGCAACTCTCGTTTGGAGGGATCTATTTCTAAGCCTGCACCATACTGATGCTATGGTTGTTTGTAGAACAGTGGGGGTCACTATCAACACAGTTTATAAACCCAAGTTTACCAACCCGCAGTTCACTTCGTCATTGCACATGATCAATATATTTCTCAAAGGAAGGTGAAAATAATACACAACTTTCCCTACAGTTAACACACAACCTGTGTGTACTACAGTCAAGACAGAGCTCATTACACACATTACCGGATGAATTGATCAGATCGGAATGTTGTTGTCAACAGCCAGCCATTATCCTCAGTGTCTCAGCCACACATTATACAGTATAATTGTATGTAGTTTTGCAAAAAATTGCACTGACTTCTTTACATCAGGCAGCCAGGTGGCAGCCCATCCCAAGGTTAAGTTGTCTCTTAGTCTAGAGACATTTACACTGCCACAGTGCACCTTTTCTGTGTATTAATGCCATTTTCAACTGAATCCATTTTGGTAACTGTGGCAATCTCTAAGTTCACAAAAGCACAAGAGCTTGGTGAGGTGAGCTCTGGGTGCTATATTGGCACCCATGCCATTGCACTCGCAAATATCTTCAAGTCCATCTTTGTGTGTTCACTAATAGCTCATAGATCCATTCCTTAGTGTTGATCTGCATTGCTCTATATCTTGCTTCCTCGTCTATTTCTTTACTAAATTATAAAGAGTCCACAGCTTCTGGGGCAGATGCCCTGCAGCTTGAAGACAACAAATAATATTCACACAGCCCTGTTCTATTCCCTAGGATTGGCCATAAAACACCCCTTCACCCATGTTCCTCTCTGGGTTGTTACCCAAACTTCAAAGGAAACTAAGTAGAAGAGTCCACTAGAGAAGGGGTGTGGGTCATAAGGACTGGGCCAAGAAACAAAGAATAAGAGTAGTGGAGACTATCAGTAAATAGTCAACACATTGGGCCTCATTACGAGGTGGGCGGTAAGGGGTTAACGGCGCCGGTAATGGTGCCGGTGCCGTTAACCCCTTACTGCCCTATTACGAGGTCTCCTCGCGGCACCCGCTAAGGCCGCCTGGTAAAAACTGGTAAAACCAGGCGGCCTTAGCGGGTCCCGCAAGGAGACCAGGGAGCTAACAACGGGCCCGTTATTAACAGGCCCGTTGTTAGCTTCCTCCCCATTCCCATTCGAATGGGAATGTGGATGTACCGGGTCCGGGTTCCTCGAATGAGGAATTACCGGGTCCTCCAAGGTTGGAATGGCCCGGTAAGTCCTCATTTAAGGAACCAGGACCGGAGTTTGGAGGCAGCCATGCCGCAAATAGCAGCATGGCTACCTCCAAACTCGTAATGAGGCCCTGTGATGCTGGAAATGCATCGGAGGGACAGGGCCTCCGTATCCTTGTCCTTTACTGCTTTTTATCGTGTGTTCTGTCGTGTTTTCTGCGCAGAAGTTCATGCGGGACTCCTGGCGGTGCAGCTCTCTTTCTTTTGGTTTGGTGAACGGACCCAGGCCATACCCTTATGGCACCCATGGGTGGGGGGGTACAAACCTGTGCCCCTAGTGTATGTTTTTGGGCACCTGTGTGTGGCCCACAGAGCAGGATATGGGCTGGTGGCAGCTCCATGCTGAATTTGACAGGTTTTGGGATACCCCGGCCCTGCCATTGGGATCAGTTGATTCCTGATGGAAAACAAGATGGCCCCTGTGGCCTCTTGCTTTCTATTACCTATTACCTTGTTTTCCCAAAGTCCTGGGAAGCCCTGACTCTGTCCCTTCCCCCTGACTGACTGTTGGGTGGAAATGCCATATGGTGTTGTTATGAAGACCCGGCCAGCCTAGCTGGAGCCTTCCCGGTGATGTATGTTGTGGGTACCTCCTGTGGGTGGGACCTGGGTGAATAGAGTGTGTGACGAATATGCATTCTGTGTTGTGGATGTCTAGTATCTGGTGGTTGACACAATGACTGAGACAGCCCTGCCCGAAACCGGTATGACTGCGGCTTGGAGTGTTGAATGGCTCGGTACTTGTCCCAATACACATAACTTGTTGTGAGTGTCTGGAGAGAAGTGAATGGCCTGAATACCTCGTGTGCCTGATTGGCTGCCTGCCTGCATGAATGCCCGTAGTCGTGATTGGATGCTTGAGTGTGACCCAGCGGAATGAATGGGAGATCAACAGTATATCTGGGGACCTCTCACTGCTAGGAATCGTGTTCAGAAGCTGAAGCCCACTACGACGAGTAACTGGAGTAACTGACGCTTGACCTTGAAACCCCGCTGGACGAGAAGGAGTGCTGTGGCTCTCCCTCGCAATCTGAAAGCTGCTGTGTTTCCAAGGACTGACCCAGAGAGGACCTGGTAAGGCGCCCTCTTCCCGAGCTACGAGGGACCATCGTGCAAAGCTGATCTTTGCCAACGCTCCCTGGTAGACAGACCTTTGACAGGCTGCCAACCCGATACGGGGACTGCTGCGGAACTCCAAGGAGAAGCAATCGGACTGTTGTCCACCACTGTCGACGACTGCCGTCGCCGTCCGGAGCCGCCGTGCTCCCGTTTGCCTAAGAACTTCAATTGATCATCGGACGCTCTCGTCTGCATCGTCACCCGCTTGTCTCCCGCTGGAGAAGGCCTGACTGTCGACGCCCCGAGGATAATCCACCGGTGGGTTTCCCGCCACATAAAGACCACAGAGACGCCGACGCGTCGACGTCCTTGCTGGGCCACAGTTCTTCATCATCTCTTTGCGGTCCAGAACTATCGTCACCGAGGTGCCTCGCACGCCTCTTCCTTGCAGGACGCCAACGCTCTGTCGTCGACGAGCACCACTAGGAACGAAGCTGTCACTTCCCTGCCGTAGTTCGACCTGTTCACCGTCGGACATTCGACGTCCCGTGACTCCTGCCTTAAAGGGAGGGCACTCAAGAAGGACCGTCGATTCCCCGACACCAAACGCCAAGTTCCCCGGCACCTCTTGACGATCCGTGGCTCCTGCCTGAAAGGGAGTCACTCAAGAAGGATCGGTCGACGCAAAGTCGGAGAGCTCTACTCCACCAGGTACATTGGGGGGGTAAAACCTTAATAGGAAGAAGTAAGACTATTGAACATTTGGACTGGGCTTGTGATATATATCTTTATTTACAGGTTGCCCAGCTGGGGGGGATCTCCACTCAGAACTGTGACTCGTGGTAGGGGTCAGTATTCTGCCTACTGTTTCAACCATCTTGCGTTCCTTCCTATCTCTATTGCTGGTTTCCTCGTTATTAATCTATGTGACATTTTAACCATACAGTTGATGCACTTTCATGAGATTCAATAACATTAGTGGTACCACTTTAGAATTGTATATATTTATCATTATTGACTTCCGAGTACAAAGTGCGTTATTGTGATTGTGTACATACCTTTGAATCTTAATTATATAAAGACTGTGTTTTCAGTAATACAGTGTGTGGACATTCCTTTGTGGGGGTTCGGGAACTACACTGTACTTAAGAACCAGCCCGCATCACCTCCTGAGAAGCTAGGCCTTGATTGCTCGTCCATTGCTACCTTATAGAGAATCTTGGCTGGGGTCTTCTGTGCCTCTCCTCTACCATATAGAGAGCAGAAGTACAGACACCCCCTACCAGTCTTTACAGGCCCATTATCTCCTTAACCCGCTACTAACTTCAGGATTCTCTTGCAATGACTGAGCACAGCAAAAAACACCACACTGGTGGGATCTGCATGTAACATGTGTGTTTTAATTAAAACACCCAAAATGAATCCTATAGCACAGATGAAAGACCTACGTATCCAAAATGAATGTAGTGTCCTACAACAATCCTATAAAGGGTGATGAGACCCTCCTCAGTGCGCCATCCAGCCCATAACACAACAGCCTTTTACGAGGGCTGTGCAACACTGTTACCAGCTGTGATCGCACGTGGATAGGGATGAAATCACTATTAGCACCGTGTTCTTGCATTTTGATTTGGTAATCAGGTTCTAGTGGGGACTGCAAGCATGATTAACAAAATAAATTAAACTCTACAAAAAAATATATCCACCATGAAAAAAGGGGCTCTGGAAAGAACATATAATTGTGGGAAGGGTGTGGGTAAAGGAGGCGTGACCTGGAGCAGTCGACTGGGTATGTGGTAGATAGGAGGTATGGTTCAATGAGTTCTTAAATTAAAGAACATTGGGCTGATGCAAGTAGAAGGGGGAAGGTGTGGGTGTGTGAAGCCTTCAGTTGCTTGAAACTTGATCTTATATGGACTACTGCTTCCTGTGTTCTGATTGGCTGTGGAGCACCACAAGGCTGCTGACTGAAAACAAAGATAGATGGTGAGGATCAAGTTGCCTTCAGCCTTATGGATGTCTGGTTGGCGTCCCTCACTTCAGCGCAGAAGCTGACCATTCCCCTAGTGGACTTCTACTGGTCCCTACCAGAAAACTTAACCTTGGGTTTGGGTGTATGCTAGGTAGATTACTATTTAAATCCACAAATCTAGATTAACTGCAAATGGTGTAAGGCAGTTCATTGCAACCCTGAATATTAACAAATGATTGCTGCTGTGCAATAGAGATACTGTTCTGTCAAGTTGATGTTACGCCTTTAGGATTCCTTGTTACAAATACAGCCATTCATCTATTATGTATTTCGTTTTCAAATCTATAAGACACAGCCCTTAACGACCAAGGTTGACTGCAGCACATTCCAACATACAACAACAATGAAACAAATACAATATCAAGTAAAAACATATAAAACAATTATCTCAATATGTTTAAACATGCAGACAGACTATCAGAAACAATCCATCCAATATACAGTATCAACACGTATTTCTGTACTGATTTTCCATTTATCATATAAACAAGGGAATCCTTACATTCTTACTTGTTTTTGTAGCAATGGTATCTTATGCTTTTTTCGGAAACTTGGAAATGTTAAGCTTAGTTGAGCTTAGTTGTAAGGGTAAGGAGGGTGGGAAATACCTTTTTGTTTAGAAACAAACTGACGAGACTTAAATATGAATTGAACAAAAAGAGCCTTTGGCTTCAGCCAGAATCACAATTAAATTTAGTAATTCCCAAATTATTCAAATGGTGGAAGTTTTCAATAAAGGCAAAGTTGCCACAGTGGTCTTCAAGGAAGACATTTTACATTATCGGGTTCCTTTTACATTGGCAACCATCTCCGGAACCTACACACAGCCTGAGTATCCTAACAAGAGCAATGCGCATCGTTATAGGAAGTTCGATATAGACAGTTTTGAGGGTAGGGATCCAGGCACAAAAACACCAGCAGACCGATAGTTGAGTATGGACCAGACATCGAGGCCAACATGCAGCAGAGCAACTAACGAGGAATCAGGTGGCAAGCTTGGAAGGAAGGAGATTTAGAGACTGCCTTTGCCCTGTCACCAGCAACTTAACTGCTCATGGAGTGTCATGTGAAAGGAGGACCCACCCACTGGGAAACGGGCTGACCATTACACCAAGAAACCATTGATTCCTGAGGTTACAATGCTAACCAGGACGCAAACAGGGCCTGAATGCTCCATGAAGCCAGTCCCCCAATGAAGTGAGCCCCAATTCTGTTTGTGAAGCTTAACGCACAGAACTTCACACCAAAACATTGCCTCGCAGCTGAGGTCAAATGATGACAATCCAACAAACCCATCCATACATCCCATCCAGGCTACAAGAGGAGACCACAGTCATTCACCCATCGTCAACGCATTATTTACTCTTGAAAGTGATATCAACAGCTACCAACAGACACTCAAAAAAGCAAAAATTCCCAATTTACACCTAGATTTTTGAGCTAGACTAAAACACACACATTAGAGATGGCCTCTAAACAGGGATCCTCACAAGGCAAAAAACCCAGCACAATTTATCCTCCACACAATGCATCTTCAAACCTGCCTGCAAAACTCTAACACGAAATCACAAATGTGGTTGGACAGGTCCCAGACCTTACCGAACCTGTACAGGTCAGAAAACAGTTATTTGGAGAGGGATCTCAGTCCCGATTAATGATCCTGTGATACCTTTTCATCTCACTCATTGTGCAGAACTCCATCTACAAGCCCCTGAGACTTTCACTCACACACATGGACACAGGGGTATGTTGTATGTTGCGAGATCCAGCCCTTCTTCCCCCTTAGGCGAGCCCCACAGTGAAACTCACAGCCAGGTGACAAAACTAAGGTTGTGGCTAATGTTGCAAGATTCAATTTTATATATGTTCCATCACATAAGAAAGCCCACATCCAGCAGACATCAATCTACTTGCTCAGCGAATCAGACCACTCCTTCAAATCTCAACTCAATCTATAGATACAGTTTCCGGGTTTTGGAGATGGACATCCGTCCATATGTGCAAGGGAAACACACATAGCAGGTCACAAGACCAAATTCCCATAGACTTCTCTTACCTGTAGAGAAACCTGCAGGCAGCAGATACAGTGGTGGCAGAGATCACGTACTTGTGGTTGTGGAAGGTCTGTTGTCTCTAAACATTTTTACAAACGTATGTCTTGCTATCCCCGAGAAGAGTTGTCCCAAGGTGTCTCAAGCCTGGTCCCCCGCCCCATCCCTCACGCTTGAAAACAGGTACTGTGCACATTATCTTTATTGCATGTTTATTTTAAGAAGTACTTTTGTAATACTTGGCCTGACCTGACACCTCCATCAGTGTTGCATGAAGTGAGGGAGGGACCCTATTCTCTGGCCAGATGCAGAGTCTATTAAGTGTTAGGGTTTATTAGTTGGTGCTTGCAGTTACATATATACATTTCAAAGTCTCACAGTTGGCTTTTTTAATCTTTGTTCCTTCAACCTAATTGAAATCACAAAGTGAATCTTTTTTTAAACCTTGAAAAGCTACCTAGAACATTTTATTTGCTTGTTTTACAGCAACATGCATACTTGTATTGCACAACTAGATATTTCATGTTCATCCTGCATAGCAGCCAGCTGCAATGAACAATGACGAAAAACTGTTTTTTTTTATCACAGTCAGATAAATCTTTATATCGTGATAGTGGAATAACCCATAGAACAAATGACAGCTATCTCAAGATATTACATAACAGGTGTGAAGGAACCAGCCAGTTGTAGCATTTGAGATCACTGCATTCATAATTTGAAAAACCTGCAAGTATTGAACAGAAATGCAACATAACATTTGCTAAAAATCTAAGACTGGAAAATGTGACTTTTAAGCTTTCCTGCAAGCTGTTTCCTCGCTACTACTTCTCTTTGTCGGCGTCATTAGCTTTTATGGCCATTTGAATTTTTATACTTTGGAGTTATGTTATGTTACATCACATGCAGATTATTGTTGTGTGGGAATTCCTGTAACCCTAGTACCATTATGTAACAATTGTTGTATATAAAAGCAAAAGCGCCCACATACCCTCGGTTCAGTGTGCTATACAAGCAAATAAACTAAACTAATACAGACACATTTATTGCTGACAATGAAATGGTTTCATCCCATGCAGCCATGTCTATAAACAGGTAGATCTCCAGATATCTATGGAGATATGCAGAGGTCGAAGTACAATCTGCAAGTATATGACTGAAGTATTTAAGGTCTGCTTCGACTGTGATCCTTCTGCAGTCAAAAAAGTAAGAATGGGTTGGTTATTGTAACATTTCTGTAAATTCTGTCTACACCCCAAGACTATGGAACATCCTCCCCGTTGCCCCCACGCTCTTAAAATTCAGAAAAGAATTCAAGATCCACCGGTTCAAGGAGTTTCTCCTCCTCAACACCTAGGCCATCACGTCGCCCCTCGCACCACATGATTCCCTTGACGCAGCCCTCCCCCGTCCTCCCCACCACCCGGTACAGCTGTACCCCTCCTCTGTATCCTACCCCCACTGTATATCTGTTCTATTGTTGCCTCTGAAAAGCGCTCTGTCATGCATCTGTGATGTTGTGCACCTCTTTAAAGTGCACTGTCGTTTATCTGTATTGTTGTATTTCTCTGTAAAGCGCTCTGTTGCTTCTCGAAGCTAGGTCTGCGCTCAATAAATTCCATAATTATAATAATAATAATAATAATAATAATAATAATAATAATAATAATAATAATAATAATAATAATAACATCTGTTATTTACGATGCTGTGAAGCAGCAAACCTGTAGTAGCAGGTATTATGCCAAAACAAGTTATTGTTACTGAAGAGAATTTCTGCAGGAAATAATGGAATGGCAGAAGAACTTAGAAGGGCGGGGTGTGATGGGTGGGAAAAGGTGCTGGCGGTCATGCATAAAATGTGTGAAAGATATATAGTTTCAAAAAAGGTGATAGAGTGAGAACTTCACCAAATGTCTTTATCGATTCCCACAATACCCTGCCACATCTCCTCTGCTGTGCTCCTGATTGTTCTAGGGCAGTCCAAATAAAGTGCAAGAGAGGCAGGATGAAAACTGAATGCCATTGGTCACACCAGACTCTCATGAAGGGCCATTTGGAAGTGTGGGTGGGGCTTAGAAAGGAATCACATTTTCTTGCTCGCTAGTAACAAATATGTGGAGGGCTCGGGTGGTTGAGTAGGTAAGTGGGGCCTGGAAGCGATGTTTGTGGTGTCAGCGCTGGCCAAGCAGCGTCCACCCTGGGGTTGGACAGAGAGTGGTGTGGCAAAAATGAACAGAAGTCTCGGGGTGGCCTGCGCCCAAGCTAACAAGCTTTGCAACGATAGCAGTAGCGGGGTTGAGGGCTGCTGGGCGTTTTGTGGAGCTTGCACTACTGATGTTGTGTTTATTGGATTGTGTCAGGAATGCTTGCACTGCTGGCTTTCCCCAGACTGTGGACTGGAAGCCTGGACTGGTGCTGCTGGCACTGTACGTTTTCTGCCAGACAGCAATTTTCACTGCTGCTGTCTGTACTGGAAACGTGGGGAGAGGAATGGTGGGAACACTGCGTTGCTGATACCCATAATGCAGCTGGTTCATGGGCAGGCATCCCTACTGATAGTAGGGTGTGCCGCCTGCAGACAAAAGGTTGAGACTAGAAGGCATTTATCATTAGAGTGTCCCGCGCTGAGGGAGCAATGTTGTAGAGCATATCAACATTTTGTTACTCATCTGGATCTTCTCCATCCGGATGAATTTTGGAGTACATTTGATTCAGCTACTTCAGTGGTGATTAGTGGTGCAGCAGCATATGTGAGGGCAGAAGGGCTGTTGAAACTAGAAAAACAGCAGCTGTAACGACATTCCTTTTAATGCATTTTTTGTACACTGTCTTGCTGATTTATGTGTAATATAATAATGAGATACATGAAATGCCATTCAAATATTTTTTTAAGTGTCGTTTTATAGTGCAAAGGTTTAAATAAACCATTAGCACTTAATACAAATTAAAAAAATAAAAATAAAAAAATGAACCTGAAGTAAGGCTGAACCTGAGCATCTGATAGTGCCCCAGGCAAATATGGACAGGGCGTATTAAGGTGACCGTGGCATATATGGTGATGTTTGCAGCAGCTGATGTTTTGGAGACACCTTGGAGGCACTGGGTGATCTCTCAGAATACCCATTAATATTGCCCCATGAGCCCTCAAGGGCAATCATTTAGTTGTTTACTTTGTTGGTGTTTGTAAGGTGCCACGTACATGCATAGTGCTTCTGAGTGCACAGATCTTGGACAAAGGTTGATGACGGGGGAGAAACATAGGAGAGGCAAGAACACAAACGTGTCCATACAATCAACAAGGCGGCAGATTATAGCAGATAAAAAGCTTATTCCCAAAAATATAATTTTCATGCAGGCAGCTAAGTGCAGGTGCCCAGAGATAACTGCATCAAGTTGGTGCCAGAATCGAGTACGCTCATTCATTCTGGGAACACCTTATTGGTAAGAACATTTTCAGGGATCGCATGACAACCCAAGGTCCTACCCCAAGGCTCTGTGACAGCCCAAAGGCCCTAACCCAAGGCACTGTTCTGGCCCTGTCTGGGCCTTGATGGGCTTGGATGGGCCCCCACCTTGTTGCTGCCCCACAAACCATGCTGCAGTCTCCTCGGCACGTCTTGCACCTGAACTTGGACCATGGCCCCCCTTTTATGCAAAAACGTGAGTGATGGCTGAACATCTGATTGCCTCCTCCAGCTATCTCCTTGAACTGTAACTGTGCCATTCTTATACTGCCTCTCCTTGGACCTTCTGTTCAGGGAGGGGATGAGGTTACTGATGGGTCCATAGGTCAGTACTCACCCTCCTGGGCTTGTAAGACAAGATAGCTGCACCATGTGAGGACATGGGATGCAGGATTCACATACTCCAGCACAACTCAATAATGAGGACTCAGTAAGTTGGCAAAGGGAAGTCCGTTTAATGGCAAGTACATCAAACAGGGAAAACATATGGAAATCAGCAGCGTTGCGATCACCTCTCTCGCCCCGACTTCCCTGAACTTCAGTTGAACAGCCACTTTTATGCATAAAACTCGTCATCATTGACGTCCAACTTTACAAAAAATCATCATGCAATATAATTGGTTAGGAAAGGTAACTTAAGTATAGGTGCTATATCTGTATACGGTAACAGAGCTTGTGGATTGGATAACTCTTAAAGGGTGGGTGTCTGTGTCCAACCCTCTACATTACTCGTGATAGACGTCACTACAAGTACGACGTCTCATTGGTTCTACTGGCTATAGGACCCTAGATTACTTGGTCTATTGTGATTGGGTGGGTTACACCCCTAGACATAAATCCCCATTTTAATTAGCAGCATGCAGAATGGAAACCCAGGTGCCTGGTGTCCCAAGTTTCACCCTGCCTCCCTTCCATCAATCAGTATCTTAGGGCTATGTGTCAATTAGTTGGCTGGGTATGGCCTCGGGACTGTAGTCTCTTATCAGGAGAAGTTATGGCATCCTGGGGTTCTAGATTACATCAGGCAGTGGTACTTCTTCACGCCTGTCAGGTCACATGTCTGTTCACCATGAATCTGCTTCAGTTTCCAGCTTTTATTGTATTTAATTCTTCTTCGGCTCTGCCCCCTGCCTGGGCCTCTCTTATCTTGACCTTCACGGGCGAGCTGGTATGTCCGGAGCCTGATTCTTGCGAGTTGATGCTCTCCTCCCCTTCTTTGGTTGACCTCGATTTCCTAGGCATGAGCCGCTCTTTGTTGAGTTTCGATTCCGCTCCTTCTCTTGCCTTTGGCTGGGTTTCGAAAACTTGGCCTGTCAGGCCTCTGGCCGCCTGGGTACATTTCTGCTTTTACAAAATGGAGTCGCACTTGTATAATGTGCTTCTTGAGGTAGATATATAGTCGGCGCATGCCGCTTCTATTATTCTACTAAGCATTGCAAGAGGTATCGGTTTCTTAGCATCTTGCGTTTCAAGCCTATTTACACACGTTTAACAGGACGGTTGCTTCCATCTTGTCTCGCAGCACCGTTTCCTTACGTTTTAACATTGTCTATTCTCTGTGTCCATTACATTTATTTTCGTAGCTACTCGCACTGGCGTGCTTGTCTTCGATAGCTACTTTTGTTCATTGGCGAGTCTGTTCAGGCACTTATGTCATTTCTACTGGCCTTCCATTAAGGCTTTTGGGGTCTCTTCGTGGACCGCATGAAGGTACTCCTCATTTCGTATCAGCGGCTGGTATGGCTGTCTGATAGGGTACCGCACTGCCCAGGGTTGTCTTGTCATGGGCACTTCAACAGGCACGGATCTCCTAATGTATACTGGGCAGAGTCCCAGTGCGGCTCTCTTTTGGTTCATTTGCTCTTCATACGTCATGCCCTTGTTGGGTACCTTCCTAGCAGATCGAACTGACGGGCAAGGGTGCAGGTCATGTCTGGAACCTCCTTTACACTCCCCTCTCTGGTCGGTTCATCGACCACTGCTTCTTCAATATTCGTCTTCATTTCTCTTGATTCTTCAGTTTTTTGTTCATCATCTTCAGGGTTGGTACATGTTGACGTGAACATATGCGTTTTTGGAGTCCAAATTTTTATCACGCCTTTCAAACTCTGTGTAGTTTTGACATGTTCATCCTTGTTCCAGGTCATTAGCTGGCATTGTCCATTTGGACTGCAGTAAATCCATTTTCCTTCATACTTTCTTCGTTTCTTAGGGTACGCAAATTTGGTTCCTTCTGGCGCAAACTCACTGGCCTTTACAAAGTCCTTTTTCCTCTCTTCGTCAGTTAGGTCTCTGGGCTTCCACCCTGGCTCTACATCGACTATAATCTTCATCCCAATGGCTTTCTTTGCTGTTTTCTGGCACTGTGCGATGATTATTTTGATCATACAGAAACCTAGCAGTATCATTACTAGCAGGGCTCCCAGAAACTTGAATATACCAGCCATCCATTGTGGGACCCATAAGAACATGTTCCCAAGCCAGCTGTCATCGTCCACTTCATCCGTTTCATCAATCATTTGATTCTTTAGATTTGTCAACATGCTTATGGCCTCTGTGAGGGTTCCATTCTCTTCATCTTGAGATGGTATGAATGTGCAACATGATTCTCCAATTTTTGCACAAACACCTACATCCATTGCAGTGATCATGTCAAGCACATATCTGTTTTGGAGGGTCATCAGTCTGATTGCTCTCAGTTTTTCCTTGATCGCGTTGAATCCTTTTACAGTGGTGTTGATGGTCTGCAGTAATTCCCATCTGGTTATCTGCAACCATTTAGTATTTGCTCCAACTTGGATGTGAGGCAAGAGTATTGTTGTGAATACTGATGAGGTGAAGATAAACAGCCTGTGCTCGTATGGGATTGCATGGAATGCCTCCTTCGATTTGGTAGAAAAGTAATTCTCTCTCTTCGTTCGGGATACTAGCTCCGCAGATCTCCTTTTCCTCAGGTGAGCATCTGCTTTCGGGAAGCTGTCAATACTCAGGTCACTTCTTGGGATCACTAGCGCAGGAACATGGACATTTACTATTGTGCATATGCCTCCCCAGTTTCCTCGGAAGTCTTATATATGCTTTGGATCCACACGCCCAGTAATGATCCATAATTACTGCGGTACCATGTACCATTCCTGTGGCGTCAAAGACTGGTCCACAGTTCTGGTTCTCTCTCATCTTCCTCGTACCATTTTTTCTGAAGCAGAACTTTGGGATTTCCACTGGTACTATCTGCAGGGGCCCTCTTCTGTCTTCGACCCACGTGAACAATTTTGCGAGTTTTGGCAATAATGGCTTGCATCCGTTCCGTACTATGTTGATGGTAGGTTCGTAATGACCAATGACCATCCCGGCTCAGCAGATCACCACTCGCTTTTCCCATCCGTCTGGTGAAAGCACTGTCCGCCAAATCTACATTTGGCCTCTGTTCTTCCAACTTCGAGCTTGTGATTCAATTCCCATCTAATTCCAGCTCCCTTCACTCCAGAGTTCTCGTATCTGATTACATGATTCTTAGTATGGGCTTTTATTTCTTGTCTTTATGTCCTGAACATAATCATCCTCGTCAGGGTCAGTTGCTTCTGTTGCCCATTTCAGGGAGGCATCATTGCCCATGAACTGGCCTCTGGTCTTGCACATTGCTACTTGTGACATACAGTGAGCTGTCTGGACATCAATTTCTGCAGCCACAAAGATCTTGGATTTTCCCATACTGTATGGCAGGAGTGCACAGACGAAGCATTCTCCTTCTGACTGCATTTGTCCTACTTCCTTCATGTGCTGTTACCATATGTTGTTTCCAAGATGGGCTGTGCTATCCAGGTAGTCGTTAAGTTCATTGGAATCTTCGTGAGGGCTTCTCTTGATTCTTAGCGTTCTTCTGTAGTTAGCTATGACTATGTCTCTGAATGCATCTGTGCTGCTTTTCCACTTTGGGTATCTCGGTGGGGCAGGCTGTCTCGACTGTGTCTCTATGGTAGGAGAAGGCTTTGCATTTGCTTTCCCTCCCTTTTGTAGCCTTTCGTCAGTTTCCCCTGATCACCATTTGTTCGCAAACTTCCCAACGTGAGGCTGTGTTGTGGGCTCGCGGCTTGTTCCTTGCGTTGGAGCAGGTGTGCCTGCTGTCATAGTTCCTATAGTCCTGTTGTTCAACTCCTCGTGCGGTTTCTTTGCTTGGGCTATGAATGGGAACAAATACTTTATTAGCATCTGTGTCTTCTCTGTGAATTCTTTAGTGGCCATTTCTGTTCTTTTGAGGGATTTTGTTATTCCCTCAGTCTTTAGTATTTCACTTGGCTTTTCCTGGGCATTTCCCTTGTTTTAAGGAATCGATTGTTTGGCAGGCAGTCCCTCCTTTTCTGCTGCTTTCGTCGGAAGCCTTGTAGCCATTGACACTTGCCCTTGTTTGTGTGCACTCTGTGTGTGGGTGCGTGCCGTGGTCAGTGCTACATTATCATTCATTTCTTGCTGTCCTTGTCTCATGCTTTTCTCCCCATTCATTATCTCATGTATATACACATCACTGCTAATTACATTCAATTCCAAATAATTTGCTTCATCATTAGCTTTTCTTGGAACTGGAATCACTATATAGGGTTTGGGTGCTTTTGTGTGACCCTGACGTTCATTATCCTGTGGTCGTACTGATAGTGGGACACTTCGCTCACCAATTAAGAAAGCAGTTCTGATTGTTAATAATAGGAAAACAACAATAATCACTGTACATATGCACATTATCATTCGGAACGATAATTTGCAGCATTTTCTTCCAGGGATGTGGAGGCGCCCTTCTGCTGGGGGTAGAACTATGTTACTGTTCTGAGCCCCCATTTCGATAAAGTCCATAGTTAATTATTTATTCTTTTTGTGCTTTGATCTCACAGTTCAAAAGGTCTATTATTACTAAAGTGTTGAATGCTTTTAAGTGCCCCCCTCTTCTGGGTGATGATGATAGTCTCTGGGTATGCAGCACGGTTCTGTTCACTAGACTATGGAAAAAGGTTAGGCTATCAACTCTGGTACATCACATTTATTTTTGCGTATCTGTGGTAGGTGAGGTCCCAATGAACGCCTCGAATTTGCCTTGGTCCGGAGGACATGCTGGAAACAGTTCAATGCGAAAGAACAAAACGATGGAACTGCTACAAAATAACACAAAATGGAATGCTGAAAAAGTAAAAATAAAAAAAATAAAAACTGAAAGTGTACGTGTGTCAAAAATAGGAAAAACCGAGCTATACTTACAAAAATAGAGTTGTAAAAATAGGAACACAAATAAAAATGAACATATGGAAAAGGTAAAAAACGAGTTAAAATCACAAAAATAAGATGTTGCAAAAATAGGAACAAAACATAAAAGCAAAAGTGACCATATGAAAAAATAGAAAAATGGGAAGGTTGGAAGGTTGAAGGAAAAGAAAAATAAGATGGTGAAGTTCTTGTGTCCGCTCCTTTCGTTCCGTCTCTCGGCGACACGTTGAAGAACAGTGTCTCTTTCCTCTGTCTGCTCCATGGCAGTAGGATGACGAAAGGTTCTATTTTGGATCTCCTCCTTCTAGGGCTCTCCTCAGCAGTGGATGTCCATAATTGCTTCTTAGTTGCGCTATGATGCCTCTCAGGAGCCTGTTTAATTGAGTGTTCTTTACTGGGTCTCTGAGGAATGTGGATACATCAACATTGTTGGGTCTACCCACTAGTTCTGGAAAGTTCTCAATGAGATGGAGGAAGACTCGGTATGTGTATCTGCTGTCTTCTGGTGTCAACAATATTTGCTCTTGTTTTCTAGACTCTAGATCACAGGGCTTTCTTGCAGCGTGAACAGTCTTCGTCTCCTCAATCTGTCCCTCAGCGAAAGGTCTCACTGGAATCTCCTTAGGAATTTTCGCTGGAAGTTGGAGAGTTCCACTTGGAGCAGTATACCATGGAGAAGTGGGCCCATGTGTGGGGCGTTGGCCGGATCTCTAAGGAAGGTGATGACATCAACATCTGCAGGCCTTCCTACCATTTCTGGATAGTCTGTGATTAGTCTGAGCATGACATTGTGAGCCAGCTGGGTATCTGCGGGTGACAGGGACATCTGCCTTGTTTGCTGGGTCCTGATCACAATCCTTTCTTTTGACGCGAACAGTTTTTACACTTTCCTGCTGCGTGGATTGCAACCCCGTAGTTTAGTTTGTACCATACTTGGTTTAGGAATTCATTGTTTCTTGGGTCTCTGATGAAGTTTAGGGTATCTGTGGTTCTCCCAACAGCTCCTGGGCACTCCTTTATGATTCGGAAAAATAGGGTGTAAGTCAGTTCATTGATGATCACTTGAGGTGGCAGCATTTGTCGTTATTCCCAGTACTCTGGCACTCCGGCAAAAGCCTCTGCTAGGACAGTCAGTAGCTGCTGTATTATCTTCCTGTTAGCTGGATTTTGGATGAAATCTGGGATATTTGTGTCTCTCCCTACGAGTGATGGATATGTCTCTAATATTAATCGGAAATTGGAAAGCACATCCTTTGTAATATTCCTACTGGGGAAGACCATGAGTTTTGTAGCACAGTCTTGGTTCTGGTTGCTTCGGGGTATTGTTTTTGGTTCTCAGGAATGTCAGGAATGTCTAATTTAAAGCTTATCAGAGTCTAAGGGTTTTTTTTAGTGTTCAATGTGGCTCTAAACATTTATATGAGTAGCGTTACTGCAGCTTGGGGTGCGCGATTCGCTTCTTTACCCTGTATCTTTGGCTGCACAGAGTGTTCATTTTGTTGCTTTTATCCCTTTCAATGCTTAGGGGAAAGTTCAGTATAAGGTCAAGATTTTCACAAGAGCTCTTTTCGTCTTGTCTTTTCTGCTCATGCGTCCTTCTTCCTCGTCATGGTTCTTGTCTGCACGTGCTGAGGTTCTTTCCCGCTGTCTGTAGCTTCTTCACAGCTGGATGCAGCTGGACGGCTTTCTCCTATGTAGGGTTTAATGTCATTTAGGAAGATCCAGGTTCTTCTGCCCTTGAGCTTGACAGCGGATGGGGTGCAGTCCTCTACGATGAAGGGACCATTGAATCTTGGCTCGTCCCACCTCTTTCTTGTGTGGTTCTTAACCAATACTGTGACACCAGGGAAGACGAGGGGCGCACAAAGGATTTGAGCTGCGCCTGCATCAGCACTTTCTGTTGCATTTTGTGTTGCGCTGTCCTCTTTTCGCCGTCGCTGCAGCTGGTCTGTAATGACAGAGGCACTGGATGTCATACAGTTCAGATAGTCTTTCATTTCTGCTCCCAGAACCTCCCTAGTTGGCTGGGCATCACATCTAGCTCTATCTCGGGGGTAAGAGGGGTCCTCATCCTTCTGCCTGTAACTATCTTGTGCAGCGAGAGATGATGGTCGGATCCTGGTTGGTTCCAAAGTGCATTCAATGCCAATGGTAGACAGTGCAGTCATCCCTTCTTTAATGTGAGCTTCAACTTGGCTATCCTCTCCTTAAGCAAGCCGTTGATCCGTTCACATGTCCTGTTCCCCTCAGGATTATACGCCGATGAGAACTTGTGCTTTATACCAAGCAACAAGCTAATCTGTTCAAAAACTGAATTTACAAAATGAGACCCGTTATCTGATCTCATTACTTCGCACACCCCCCATCTAGGGAAAACCTCCCTCACTAGGAACTCGGCAGCACAGGTAGCGTCGGGGTGTGTGCAGGGACCTGCTTCTGTCCATCTAGAGAATGGACACACCACCACAATTAAATACCTGTACCCGTTGCACACTTGAATCATGTCGATATGCAAGTGCTGGAATGGTCCATTTGGTCTGGGAATGATACCTCTCACTACTTTTAATGTGTGCCCAGCGGTGAATTGCTGGCAGATTATGCACTTCACCATGAAAAATGCAACATGCTCTGCCAAATTTGGTGTGAACCAGTCTTCTGCGAGCATTGCAGCTAAGTTTTCTTTTGTCATGTGGATGGGGTAGTGAAGTTGTTCTAACGCTACCTTTAGGAGGGCGACAGGCATTACTGGTTTACCAGTGCTGTCTTGCCTCCACAATCCGTCATAGGGGTTTAAAGAACACCCTTGACGCTTCCACAGATTTTTGTTCTCCTGAGGTTCCTCCCCCTGGAGCCCCATTAGCTGAGCCTGCCCCATATTGCTATAGGCTTCTGGTGTGGCTCGCTCTCCCATCATCCGCTCATGGGTACGTGCCACCTCCATGTCCATGATTGTTTCGTTCCTAGATGCCATACGCTTGGCTTCCGTGTCCGCTTCATGATTTCCACGTGACACGAAATCTGTCCCCTTGGTGTGAGCGGCACATTTCACGACCGCTATGCCCACCGGGAGCTGTAGTGCTTTTATCAGCCTGTCCAATACGGCTGCGTGCTGCACTGTCGTGCCGTCTGCTCGGAGGTAGCCCCTCCTTTTCCAGCGCACTAAGCCTGCATGCACTGTGGACGTCACATAGGCGGAGTCACTGTACACCGTTACTTCCTGGTCTGCATGATTCTCAATGGCGAGTATCAGTGCCAATAGTTCGGCAGCCTGTACTGAATATTGAGATGGTATTCGTGCACTAACGAGTACTTGTAACTCCCCGTTCGCCAGGTGTTTCACCACGTCCATGCCTGTATACCTTTGTCCGTCTTCTTGGTCTCAAAGACCCGTCAATGAAGACAATCTCTCCACTCACCAGGGCATTTTCCTTTACCCTGGCGATCTCATCATAGAATTCCTCCTAGTTTGCACAGTTGTGCATGGGTTCTCCCTCTGTGACTGGCACAGCTATGAACGCAGCAGGGTTTACAGTTTTACATCGCCCTATTTTGATTGATGGATTAAGGTGATCACCTCATCGGTGGATGCTCTTTGAGATGTCAGTGTGCCTTTTGGCTTCTCTACTATGGCAAACAGTGAGTGCTCAAGATACAGTGTCATGGAGCACCCCATCACAATGGATGAAGCCTTCTCGATGGCGAACGCGGCAGCAGCTAGATTTTGTTCGCATGGGAAGTGGCCCTTCATGACTGGGTCCAGATTCCCGCTATAATACGCTAGGGGTTTATACCCCAGCGAGGTTCGCTGCGCGAGCACTCCCGTCATGAAATTACCATCGGTATGTGAGAACAGGTAGAATTCCTCTGCATAATTAGGAATCCCGAGAACTGGGGCCTTACAAATTGCCCCCTTGAGTTCTGTAAACCCCTTTTCCATTGCCTCAGTCCACTCGATATCTTCCCTTGTCACCTGAGCCTTTTTTAGGGCCTGAAGCAAGGGCTTGGTGTATGAGCTGTAGTCGAAGACCCATGCTCTGACGTAATTGCACAGGCATAAGAAGCTTTGCATTTGTTTTATCGTGCGCAGCTTGGCCGTGTTCATGATAGCTTCAGCCCTCTCTGGGGTTACCTTCTTCCCCTCATGTGAAATCAGTTGCCCTATGTACAATACTTCTGGCTGACAGTACTGCAGCTTCTCCTTATCAACTTTGTATCCCTTCTAAGCCAGTATGGTTAGTAGCTGGACAGAGTCTTGCCTGCATTGCTCTTCAGGGGTGCTGCAGATCAGACTGCAACACAACACTGTCCACCGGTACATTGCTTAGGTCCATTTGCAGGACTCTGTTGAAAATAGAAGGCGACTCGCAGTACCCCTTTGGCAACCTCGTGCTTTTCAGGTGCATTTGTCTGAAAGTGAATGACGTCAGGTCTTGTGAGTCACGATGCAACGGGATCGAGAAAAACGCATTCTTCAGATCGATCACCGTGAAATAATTTGCCTCAGTGGGTATGTTGCATAGGATTGTAGAGGGGTTTGTGAATAGAGGGAACTCAGCTCAACAATATCGTTTTAGGCTCTTAAATCTTGGACCCTCCTTTTGATTTCTTGACAGGGTAAATCACTGTGTTACACAGCGATTCTGACGTCACAAGGATGCCCTGCTCCATCATGGCAGAGATTGTCTTCGCAATCCCTTCATCTGCCTCTCTGGACATGGGATACTGTTGCGCTCGCGGTAAAATTGCTCCTGGCTTCAGTTTAATTTTCACTTCCCCTGCCCCCTTCAGGAGTCCTAGATTGTAGGGTCCAGTTGTCCATACTGCGGCAGGCTCTTGGGCCATGTCGTCATCAAAGTATTCCGGACGTACTAGTGCAAACATCATTCTCTATGGCACCTCTCGTTTGATCATTTTGACCCAAAATATGAGACTCACTTCCACCCTTGTCTCTTCAAGGTCAGGGTGTTCTTCGAACAGATCGTCATCGGTGCCGTCAGTCACTCGGTACCCTTCTTCAATGGCGACAATCACACCCCATTGTCTGCCTTCATCATCACATCCTTCGACAAATACCACTTTCCATCGTACTGCGGCAACTTGCACCCTTAAAGGAAATACTTGTCCCTCCTCTTCGTGCATGAGTATTCTTGGTCTGAATAGATACTCATTCGGGGTTCTCATAGGTTCTCATAGGTCTGTCCGTAAGGCCTGGCAATCCCGCCATAAGCATCTGAACGCCATATGTGAAAAACCTCTGGTTCTAGCGGTGTAGCCCTCATTGCTGCAAATCCAGAGTATGCTCTGATCATTTCGGACACGTTTGAATAATGCATTCCTGGGGTGGAGCACACTATACCATTCTCGGTAAACGAGATGGTCATGTTTAGTTTAGTCATCAGGTCCCGACCCAGAATATTTACTGGAGTCTGATGTGAATATAATAGGGGTACATTCATTTCACGCTCTCCCACTGAGACTGGGAGTGCGTCTGTAAAGGGAACTCTACTATGAGCTCCAGTGAAACTCTGAGTATCTATAGCCTCGCTGGACAAGGAAAACATGCCTTCTCGAACACACGAGCGCGTTGCATCCGTATCAATTAAGAAGGAATATTCTTTCCCCCCTATGGTGACATTCACCCTTGGTTCCCTGTTAGGGTCTGGTGTCACTGATAGGATAGAACACAGAGTCCCCCGTGAGCTGTCCTATTTTATATATAAGTTTGGTCCACTGTATACTTGTTGATTTCCCCCAGTCCCAGGGTTAACTCCCCCTCCGGAACCAGTGCCCTGTGACATTTGCAGTGATGCCTGCTGGGGTTGTCCCTGCGGCAAGTTCCCCATGTTCGGTGGTTGAACCACTTGCTGTGCACCTTGCTGCACGCCTGATGCCTGCGGCTGCACTGTGTAATTTTGTGCACTGCCTGGTTGCGGAACGGCAGGTTGATTCATCATGCCTGCCCCCATCCCTTGGCCATTTTCCCATATGCCTTGGCTTCTGCACATAAGCGCTACGTGGCCCATCATTCCACACAGCCAACACACTGGTGGTGGTCGGGCCAACTGTCCATCCGGCGTAGCTGGACTGCCCATCTGTGCATTCTGGAAGCCCCCTTGAACATTCTGAAAACCTCCTTGGTTACCGCGAAACCCACCCTGATTACTCTGCCATCCTCTTCCTCCAAAACCCCTTGCTCTCAGGTAGGACCCTGCGTTACCCTGATTATTCTGCGATGGCATGTTGATCGCTTGTTGTGCGCTTGGCTCAGCTGAGCTAGTGAGCTTGGCTCCCTCGAGAGCATATTTCGAGAGTTTCTTTTGCACTAGGTTTGCATCCTCTGCCTTACGCGTTGCCTCTTTTTTCCGATTCTTTTCTTGCAACAATCTACAGTAGTGTGCAATTGTCAACTGTATTTCGGCCCATGGTTTGGCTTCTACTCCTACCAATTTTTGTAGCTGCTTCTGCACCGGTTCAGGCAACCCTTAGCATAATATGTGGTACAATACAGGGATAGATTTCATCCAAGACTCATGCGTTTCGAGCACCCACACGTCCTGTAAATTCTGGATATAAATCAATGGATCCTCAGAATCTTTCATTTTCTGAGTCATTATAGCTCCCATATCAGACGTGTCTGGGTATAGCGTTCGAAGCGCTTTCCACACTGCTGCTCTGCAGTTATTAAATGGTGCTCCGTCATGGGAGGTATCAGTTAAGGTTACCCTAGGATAGCCTGCCCGTTTCCATACATCATCTGCTCTTTCACCAAGTATAGAAATTAGAAGGCCCTTAATGTCCCCTATAGCTAAGGTGACACCCCCCGTCATGTTCTCTAACTCGTGTATCCACTTTCCGTCTCCCGATGTCAGCATTGGAAGCTTATTTTTAAGATTCTCTCGGTCCATGTGTAGCCATGGAATATGTTGTGGTCTTGCTCCCCCCTTTTCTAGCAACGGGAATTGGAATGCGCAGTCCTCCTTCTCTTTCCCCATAGCTCTCTGGTCTATTGCCGGGGTGGCATTCCCGCCTTGCCGTCTACCTGGCAATGCCCTTAGTCTGTCTGCATAGGCAGGTGCTGACGCCTCCCGCTGACGGGGGGTGTTCTTTCATGATGGCTGTACTGCGCGGCAGACTTCGGTAACCTACTTGTGGACCTGCTAGCATCTGACCATCGTACCCCTCGGTCCCCTGGTGGCCGTTTTTCGCACCGTCTCCCTTCTTCATATGCCACATCCTCCGTTGTCAGATTCTGAGTACTCCCAGTTTACACAACTCCTAGCGTCTTCTTCGTTTTGCCCTATCTCTAGCCTGTCTAGGGACAGTCCCCTGCTCCCACTACTTCGGGTGACATCCTCAGTGGCATATAGCTGAGTGCTCGCTAAGCGCTCATCTTCCCTCCCCCCTTTGTAAACTAGTTCCAGTCCCATCTCATCATAGATTTTATCCTTTGTTTCCCTGATGCTTCTGGTGTAGACGTCATCTTCAATATAAGTCCCGCTTGTACCCGGTACCGCATCGCTTGCAGGAAAAAATTCTTCTATGCCTTCCCATTCTACTGTAGGACTGGGTTTAATCACTTCCTGCTCCAAATATTCAAGATCCCGTGCCCTCTGTATGTGCTTACGTTCTATTTCCTCGTCTATTTCCTTTTGCTTTTTTGCTTCCTCCCTAGCCTTATCTACTTCCCTCATTCGTTCATTTCTACGTTCTTTTGCCCTTCTACTTTCCTCCATTTCCCGCTTTTTTACTTTTCTTTCGTGCACTCGCCTCTCTTCCTCTAACTTTAGCATGTTCTGCCTGTACTTTTCATAGGCTGCGTATTGTGTGTGACTGAGCGGTATTCCTTGCTCTTTGCGACATAGTTGTTCTCGTCTTAGCCTATCTTTCCTTCTTGTCCTTGCATCCCTTACTTCCTTCTCCTTTTCCTTCTCCCTTCATTGTACTTCATCAGTCCTTTCTCTCGACCGTACCTCATTGCTTCCCTTTCCATCTAATTTCAATAGTATCTGCCCTCCCATCCATTCTTCTTTTGCGAATGCTAATTCATCACTTCCTTTCCGCTTCTTTTCCTCTCTCTCTTTCTCGAGAGATGCACTAGTCTGTGTCTGATCCTTTTTTCCACCATCGTGTCTTTCCTTGTCCCTCGGGCCTGCAGAGGCAATATTACTCTCCTGCTCCCTCTCCTTGATCCTGTCACTACTGCACGTAGGTGACTCATATGCGGGGTTGCTATACCCCGTAGCTGCCTTGAGTTCTCTTAGCGGGTAAAGCCCTTCTGTTTTGCTCCCTTCGATGACTGGCTCAGGCGGGGCTGGTGGCGCGGTAGGCGTCTCACCCCCCTCCGTACATACATTTAGTATCCAGTCTGTGGGTGGTTCTTCCACCTTTGTTTCTTCAAACATTTTCCATAACTCAAGGACAGCAAGACGTTTCTCTAGCTTCTTGCCTGTATATGTGGCATGTAGGAAGGTGGTCATGTGCTGTAAAACAGCCTTAGAAAGTGACCCATTCTGTGGCTGAGGCATAAACATCTTGTTGGCGGTACCCTTAACCCACTCCTGGCTATATTTCTTCAGTTTTATTGCATGCTTGGGCAGTTGCTTGCATAAATGTGCAAGTGGGGTAATTTCCTCCATTCTTAATTTCGTCACCAACAATATTTACACAGTTCTTTAATCTTTCCACTAGTATGAGCGAGCACCACACATGCAAGCTCCAATCCAATTTTTTTTTCCGCTAAATTTTGTACCAACAATTTACTCAAAACTCATCAATTCAAAGGCGATTCCCTCTTAATTATGAAATCGCGTAAAGCCAAAATGCATTTCAATCAATCATCAATACAATAATTTCACATTTGACATACACAGGACATATATGACAGACGCTTGACAGGCTAGACAGACGCCAGCTGGTCACACATATATTCCTATTAAAACTCTAATCTAGGTGGGTATGCTTTCATATCTTGCATCCATTGTGGGCTGCACTGCATTGTATTCCTTTTTTTAAAAGTTGATTCCTGCACCCCACATATTGCTCTGTATTTGTATTGTGCCCTCCTTAACTACTAGGCCGCCTGTGAATTAGGGCCAGGACTGTGAATTGCACACCCCCCATTCTTTCTCTTCCCTTCTTGCATCTATAATCTGCCACTAGGATGGCACTCTCCATCTCTCCAATCTTTTCTAACTGCTACACTATCACCTATCCTCCCTCTCTCACAAAATCTGGATGTAAAAAGCACAAAAAAGACATTCTGGGTGCAAATCCTGTCCTTCCTGTTGCAGACACCTATGTCAGTGAATCCTCCACAGAAATCCTCACTAACATCCTCTGCTCTGTCCCTTCTTCAGACGCATGGCCTTCTCATCTCATCTCTACTCTCTCCCCTTTCTCATCCTCTCCCATTAATGGTGGCACCAAGTGGGAAGTCCTCTTGGCGGGCTTCTTCTCATCACACTGCATCATTATGTCTACCACACTGGCACTATCCTGGTCCAGGGTCCTCAGGCCAACCTCCTTCTCTTGACCATATCCTGCCATCTCTCATTAACATTCTTCCTTCTTCTCTCTCTCCGCTACTTCCCCCTATGTCCTCCCACCGCTGACTAAAGTACCATGCGCCTGCACTACACCTCAGAAAACCTTCAAAGGCAGAGATCGTCTCTACCTGGTGACTCTTAACGCCCGCTCAGCCATCAAACACTGCTGACATCTGCCTCCTTCTTGAAGACACTGACCTTGACATTCTCGCTCTTACTGAGACATGGTTCAATGCCAGCTCAGTCACTGCTTTTGACTCCCTCCTTACTGAGGGCTTTAAGATAATTTCCAAGCTTCAAACTCACTGTGCTGGCGGTGGGGTTGCCTTAATCTTCCCTGAGTGGGTACCTTCTTGCATCTTACCCACTCAGCTCTACTATTCCTTTGAGAGCCTGGTAGGTAAATTGATTATCTCTCCCTCGTACACCCTGGCCATTGCTACCATTTACCGCCCTCCAGGCGCTACCTCCCTGTTCCTCTCTGAAGGAACTGATTTCTGTTCCTCTTTACTCTCACCCACCTTCAACCTGCTGCTCCTGGGTGACTTTAACATCCAATTGGACTCCCCTGGCACAGCATCCACTCTTTTCATTGACCACTGCACCACTCTATCCCTCTCCATTCTCCCTTGTGGTCCCACCCACTCTGCTGGACACACTCTGGATGCCCTCATCCACTCTGAACTCCCTCTCTCATCTCCCCTGGTCACCCCTCTCTCTTGGTCTGACCACTCTTTTCTCTCCTCCCACCTGGTCCCTATGGCCTTGTGACCACTCCTCCAAAGGCCCTGCCAACCTCGTTCACGAACTTCCGTCCGATGAAAAGATTGTCAGTTGCTGCCATCACTTCCAACTTTATACTCCCTTGCCCTCCCAACTTAGACTCTACCACTGACACTGCTCTCAGCAACTTCCACCTGTCTATCACCAACACCTTTGACATTCTTGCCCTAGTCATGAGGATCCGCTTGAAACCTGACTCTAAGCACAACACTTGGTACGACTCCGAACTTGCAGACCTGAAACGAAAGTGCAGACCTGCAGAACGGAAGTGGCAAACATCAGGCTCATCCTCTGACAAACTGGCCTGCGGCCTGCTCCAAAGGCAATACAGATTCTCTATCCACCCCAAGAAAAGGGTCCACATTCAGGTATGGGTATCTTCCAACAACACGCTGAATTTTTCAGAATCTGCAGGGAACTAGCCAACCTTTCTGCAGTATCCTCCTCCCCTATTCATTCTCAGGCCCTCTTCTCAGGTCTCACCGGAAGAAGTCATCAGAGTTGTGCCCTCCATGAAGGTCACTTCCAAACAGGTTTCCCCTTGCTCATCCAGAACCATCAAGGACAACATTGGCTCTCTGGCCCCTGCACTCACTGATCTCTGTAACCAATCATTTTCTACTGGTTCTTTACCCTCATCCTTCAAGCACTCCCTTGTGTGCTCCCTCCTTAAAAAACCATCAGCAGATCCTACCTGTCCAACCAACTACCGCCCTATCTCCATCACCCCCTTCCTGGGAAAACAGCTGGAGAAATTGGCCATGTCACAATTCAACTATCACACTGAAGTTATTGGTGGTCTCCACGACCATCAATCTAGATTCCGAGCATCCAGAGTCATGGAAACTGCTTTTCTGAACACCTGTGAAGAACTGCTTGCATCCCTGGATTCCAACTCCCCTGCTGTCCTCATCCTTCTTGATCTCTCTTCTGCATTTGGCATGGGCAACCACTCCATCCTCATATAAAGGCTCCACAACCCCCTCAGTATCTCGGAGGGGGCACTGGACTGGCTGACCTCCTTCCTAACTGACCGCTCCTCCCAAGTCATCCTGGGCACCTTCTGCTCTCAGACTTCTTTCTCCACCTGTGTTGTGCCCCAGGGCTCTATCCTCTCGCATTAGCTCTTTAACACCTACCTTACTCAGCTGGAACTCCTCATCTCCTTCGTCTCCCCCAATGACCAGTGTTATGCTGGGGACACGCAACTCTTCTTCAAACTTCCTGCTGACCCTCGTGAACCTTCCATCATCTCTGACTGCCTTTCTGACATATAGGCCTGGCGCACTTCCGATGATCTCTGCCTCAATGGCAGCTAAAAGGAGTTCCTTCCCATTGGGACCCCTGCTCTAGATTTTTTCCCCTCACTCTGGCCTTCTTCCATGGGCTCTCCTCCGGCTCACTCTTCTGAAGACAGAAACCTCAGAGTCATCATGGGCTCCTCTCTCTCCTTCCTCCCTCACACTCAGGACATTGCCAAGAAGTCCCAATTTCAACTCTTCCTTCTCAAAGAAATGATACCTTTTCTCACCTTCCCCAGAAGCTCAATGTTACAAGAGCCCTGGTTTCTCTAGGATTGACTATTGCAGTAGTCTCCTCCTAAATCTGCCTTCTTCCACTCTGCTACCCCTCTAGCTAATCCAGAAAAGGGGAGCAAGACTTATCTTTGGCCTCAAGTCCAGGGACCGCATCTCTACTTCCCTAAAAACTCTTCACTGGCTCCTGGTTGCTTCACAGATTGAATTCAAATCCCTCTGTTTCATTAACAAGGCTGTCTGGGGCCTGGGACCACAAAATCTGCAACTCTCTCTTACTAAATATTCATCCTCTAGACCTCTGCGCTCCTCTGGCACCAACTCTTTTTGTGTAAAGCGTTTTGCTAAACAGGTCAGGAAGTCGATCACTTTCTTCAGCTGGCTCCCTTCTTTGGAACAGCCTCCCCCTCCCTCTTAGTCTTGAGCAGGATTTTCTTAAATTCCGGATGGTCCTCGAGAAATTCCTCTTTACCTCCTCCCTCCCTCCCTCCCTCTCTCCTCTGCCAATCTCACAGTTGCTTGTTTGGTGCTCAGGGCCCTTATGCATCCCGGGGGCCCTGACCACCCACACCGATTCGCCCTCAGCTTCTGTCTATCCTCAGCATTTGCCTCGTCCCACCCTCCACCCTGGAAGCTCACACTTACCTTACACTGCACTTCACTTGTTGCTCTCCCATGAGCACCCGAGTACCTATCTTATTCCCTCTCCCTTG
The DNA here is from genome assembly GCF_040938575.1 of Ambystoma mexicanum. Taxonomy (NCBI): domain Eukaryota; kingdom Metazoa; phylum Chordata; class Amphibia; order Caudata; family Ambystomatidae; genus Ambystoma; species Ambystoma mexicanum. The sequence continues at coordinate 732,154,576 of NC_090930.1, forward strand.
TGCATTTGCACGTTCTGAACACTCACAGGGCATAGTAGGTTCGTCCTGCCCCACAACCCCTACAGTATTTCATATTTTTTGTATACATTTTAATTGTTTCTCTTCCCCTTGTCCCCTCCCTGTTGCCCTATGGGCGCTTTGAACCAGTATTTATTTCTTGTACAAGCGCATATCATGAGAACAATAAGTAAAATAAATAAATACTTTGGGATGGTTGGATTCCAATATGAGCTCACTTGAAAGAGAGTTCCAAATTGTCAGACCAAACACTTCAAGTCTTTGGTTCCTGTATGTCTGTCTCTTGTAGGGTGCCGTAGAAGGTTTTTGGGTTGTGCTGGACCCAAGCGATCTACTCTGGGTGTGTTCGGTAAAATGGTTAGCAAAGGATGTGGGGCCAGAGTTAAAGTCAGTTTTCTGGATGATACGGAAGACTTTTGATGTTGTACTGGGAGCCAGTGAAGGTTCCTGAGGGCACCCAAGACGTGGTCGGATTTCTTAGGCTGCCATGTTCTGGATAGATTGGATTCAGGCAATCTCTTTTTTGTGAAGCCCCACCAGGAGGCTTTTACAGTAATCTAATTGCGACAGGTTGAGTTTCTAGGCCAACTGGATTCTGTGGTAGTATAGGAAACATGGAGCGGATCTCCTGGAGAATGTTGGGTGTGTGAAACGGCACCATGGTAGAGATGTGGTGTGTGAAGGATAGATGATAGTTAAGCGTTATAGGCAGGGGAGATAGCCGGAGCAGATGGTATAGGATAATACCTGGTCGCACAAGAAGGCCAAATGGCAGGTTCAGCACTTTACAAATGTGGCCCAACAAACATAGCATCACAAGCAAAATCGCCAGCTGCACCACTCAGTGGAGCTCAGCGTGATGGTTTTGTTCTGGTTTGCTTCCACTTAGACTACGGCAGGCACGTATGAAGGTGATAGTTTGTTTGAGCATTTTCAAGATGATAGTATAATTTGGAAGCTACAGGGAGAAAAAATATGTGTTTTACAAAGAATGCCCAGGCTGATTTCAGCCTGTAAACTACTTCAATTGTGCATTCAATCCATTGCATTGACGAGGTAAGGTGCTCCATTTGTCATTCTGGGCCAGTCGATGGCATTCTGGCTTGACTGCCATCAATCAGCCCTTAACAATGTGATGGGGTTAGTGTAAACATCACCTTGAATAGGGAACTGGCGGGCATGATGCCCTACCGCAGGCAGCACACGCCGCATCAGCGTCTTTCATGAAGCACATGCACAAATCATGCAGACAGCAAGGAGCTAATGCGCATGCTGCTATCCTGTGAATACGTCTTTTTGGAAGCGGTGGCCATCGTTATGATAACTCTTCGTAATGACAGGCAGGAAGTGTTATTTATGTTTGAAAATAGCAGGTATTATTTCTCGAATGCTGGCGTATTGTCAGATGTTGCCTGTCAATCCTTACGTGTGACGCATTTCCAAAGAGACAGGTGGGTGAGATCCTCTCTCTGCCGGACAAAGTACCAACTCCCGGAAGTGGTCCGGCTTTAACCATATGCTGGTCACCTAAGAAACACGTCAGCTGAAGTGTGGGGTCACATTTAATTTAACGTGGGAACGGCTGTAATGAAAGGGAAGGCGAGGGCAGAGTTTTTGCTGTTGGAAATTGTGAATGAGAGTAAACGCCTCTTTGAAGTTATATCAGCTCAGCCGAGAGCTTTGGCGCACGCCTCCCCTAACAGGAACTTCCCATGGTCAGGCACGCTTTAGTTATCTATAATTTCCCGTGCTGATTAAACTTGGATTGTGCCCTTGCTGCGCGTCATTGATTTGCTCAATTACCACTAAATTGACCTTAATTATTAGGCTGAGAGACAGCTGCAAACTCACTTTTCATTTCACACATTTGTTTGATTGAATTTCCTTTCATACCAATGTGTGTTAAAATAATTGGCAATTATGAACTCTTGGAATTTGCTCAGTGGCTTACGTGCATATGTCAAGAGGGTTATTGGCAAAGCCATCGCAAGTGGATTTCCTGTGTTTGGAGGGTGAAGGGGCGAAGTGCCTCAGTGTAAACTAGCACAAAAAATGTATTATGTTTTATTACTTCCTGCACTAAAAGATGGCCATGAGCAAAGACACACTCAACAGTCTTTTTCAATACAGTAAAACTCCCCGCGCACCCCTTCGAATACGCGTACCACGCTTGCGCTAGCAACATCAGGTGTAAAACTCCCTGCGCATCCCTCCGAATACGTGTACCCCGCTGCGTCAGGTAAAATGCATGGAAAAAGTCCCCCCTGTGGTGTGGGCTGCCTGCGGGTCATGGACTGGGGTGATGGGCTGCCTGCGGGGCATGGACTGGGGTGATGGACTGCATGTGGGGCATGGCGAGGGTGGATGGGTTGCCTGCGCATGAATGTGGACTTTTACACGTGATTGGCCTGGCGCGAGCGTGGTTCGTGTATTCCGGGGGTGCGCAGGGAGTTTTACACGCGATTTCACTAGCGCGAGCGGGGTATGTGTATGCCGAGAGGTGCGCGGGGAGTTTCACACGCGATTGGCCTGGTGCGAGCGAGGTACGTGTATTCCGGGGGTGCACAGGGAGTTTCACACGCGATTTCGCTAGCACGAGAGGGATACGTGTATTCCGGGGGTGCGCGGGGAGTTTTGCATGTGATTCCGCTAGCGTGAGCTGGGTACGCATATTCAGAGGGGTGCACAGGGAGTTTCACACGCGATTGGCCGGGCGCGAGTGTGGTACGTGTATTCCAGGGGTTCGGGGGGAGTTTCACACGTGATTTTGCTAGCGTGAGCGGGGTACGTGTATTCCGGGGGTGCGCAGGGATTTTTGTGTGAGATTTCATCAGCGCAAGCGTGGTACGTGTATTCCGGGAGTGCGCGGGGAGTTTCACACACAATTTGGCGGTGTGTGCACTCCCGGGTGTGCTCTCCCTGCCCATGCCCTGCAGACAGCCTATCACCCCTGGGCATGCCCCGCAGGCAGCCCACACCACAGGGGACCACCCCACAGTCCTGGCCATGCCCCACAGGCAGCCCATCTCCCCATACCATGCCCCGCAGCAGGCCACATGGCACCATACACTTGGAAGCCCCAACTCATGTCCCCCACCCCACCCCCAGTGACTGGCACCTGCCAGTAGGCCTCGACTCATGTCCCCAACCCCACCCACCCACCCTTGACTGGCACCTGTCAGCAGGCCCGTCTCATGTCCCCCACCCCAAAAACCCACCAACCATTGACAGGAACCTGCCAGCAGGCCCCGACTCATGTCCCCCACCCGAATTGACGGGCACCTGCCAGAAGGCCCCGACTCATGTCCCCCACCCCACCCATCCACTCACCCACCATTGACAGGCATCTGCCAGCAGGCCCAGACTCAAGTCCCCCAACCACCCACCATTGACGGGCATCTGCCAGCAGGCCCTGACTCATGTCCCCCACCCCATCCACCCACCCACCATTGACGGGCACCTGCCAGCAGGCCTGACTCATGTCCCCCACCCCACCCCCAGTGACGGGCATCTGCCAGCAGGCCCGACTCATGTAAAACCCACCCCGGCCGACCAACCCACCCACCATTGATGGGCACCTGCCAGCAGGCCCCAACTCATGTCCCCCACCCCATTGACGGGCACCTGCCAGCAGGCCATGACTCATGTCCCCCACCCCATCCCCCAACCCACCATTGACGGGCACCTGCCAGCAGGCCCTTACTCATGTCCCCAACCCAACCCCCAGTGACGGGCATCTGCCAGCAGGCCCCGACTCATGTCCCCCACCGGACCCACCCACCATTGACAGGCACCTGCCAGCAGGCCCTGACTCATGTCTTACAAGTCTGGAACTATAAACAATGTAAGTCCAAAGGGTCCATGATCCCCAAACAAAAGGAAACCTACAAAAACGTCCTATGAATAAAAAACTATATACATAAAATGGAGCAAAGTCCATGAACTCCAAAAAAAAGATAAAACAAAGGAAACCTAACCCTAAAGAACTATGTACAAAGGCGGCAGGCAAGTCCTACGGCTCACTTTTTGATGTTCCGGGCCAGGGCATCATCGAACTCCACATCGATGTTCCGGAAGCGGGCCTCTTCCTTGGCCTCGAGGTCTCGCAGGGATGCAGCCATGGCCTCCTCCAACTCCCTGCGAGTTGCCTCGAGGCACTCAGCTCGCCTCAATGCCCTGCGCATGGAGTTCTCCGCCCTGACCATAGTGATCCGGAGGTCCACCCCTGCTGGACCTCCGACTCCCGACTGTGGCAGGGATGTGTCCTCCACCAGCCTGGCCGCTGGCTCAGCGGCAGCTCCACAGGGTGCCCAGGTGATACTTGGGCAGGATGATGGCACGGAGGACGACTGGCGCATAGGGGGTTCAGTTGAGGAGGAGGTCGCAAAAAGATCCAGCACACGGAGGAACCCAGTGCCTGTGACCTGTCCTAGTAGGCTGATGCAGTCAATGAGGTATTCAAAATGACGTGCATTGTCCTCATGAGAACTCTGCACGTCAACCTGAACACCACGTTGGCGCAACGCCACCCAGCTAGGACAGGCAGAATCCGGTCATGGATTGCCATGTCCACAGGGAGCGGAAGGCCAGTTGTTGTTCGCGCATCCCCTCCCTGAAAACGGGTCTGGATGAAGGCATCCCTGCTGGTGCGGGATGATGCAGTCACAGGATCGGGGACAGGATTACACACAGGCACCCCCGCGGTGACCTGTGCTGCCTCCTATCCCTGCCCCTGGACTGCACCACTAGCACCAGTGGAATCCCCTCTCCAGGCCCTGTGGGTGGGCCTTCCACGGCCTCCTCCTCAACCGAAAGCCCCACCAAACTGGATGACTCGGTGCCATCTTCCTCCATAGGCCCCTGTGGGGGCTCAGCTGCCCCTACTGCTGCCGAGGAGTCCACCTCCAACCTCCGCCTCTTGGCCCTTCCCTCGGTAGCTGTGGCCATGGACGCGGCACCAGACTCTTCACTCCCGGAAGAGATGAAAATGTGGGAGGAGAGCTGGGCCTTGCGTCTCCGGCTGGCGGTGGGATCCCTGCCGCTGTGCTCCACAGCACCGTCTCTGCCCTCTTCATCAGTCGACGCTGCAGGCAGGGAGAGACAGAACACAGCCATCAGGGCACTGGACAATGGTCGGATACACAGATGACAGTTGCACATGAGTGGCAGTGTCAAACTTCACAGATGGCATCACACTCCCCAACACTCATATCATTTGAACCCACTCACATGCACACATTGACAGGAATTGTGCAGCAGACAGTATCATCCATACACACACACTAGCATGAATATCCGAAGGTTGGCATGATGTCACAAGCAACATGGGGAGTGCCGAACACATGCACACACGCCAACAGACAGAGATGAATCTGTACATCTCCACCATCTGTCACAGTGCAATCATCGGCAACTATGTCACATCTGCCAATCGGGTTCCTACATGTCTGTGTCACATGCACCATGGTGTATCACAGTCACACACATGTCAAACACAAACATGCACATGTATGCCATGCACGTATATGAAGGTGGAACCAGCATCCATGTGTCGCACCCCAACCATGTCATAGTACATACACAGAAATACTAACATGTGTGCATCTCCACATGCAGTTGTGCATCATGCTTTGGAACACATACACCATTGATGTGCATCACACATGACAGGACTCATATGCAGCACGGTCATGTCCCTGCACATACACATCCATACATGGCCCTTTTCAGACATATGTCCAAGCTGCACACTCCTGGCACACCTCAACATGCACTGCGTCCAATAGGTACACATGGACACTTACCGCTCGACTCCGGACTGGTCTCCCTCTCGAGGACCTGGCGGTGAATCACTGGGTTAATGCGTTCCAGGACCCTCATGTCGTCGGTGGTGAGGTGGACCCGGCGCCTCACTGCATCTGCTGCTTCCAAGAGGCTCTGGGCCTTCCTGAGGGTCCTCGACCTGAAGTCCTCCCAGCGCTTATGGACGTGTTGTATGTCACGGGTTGCCACCCCCTCCACGTTGATGGCAACCACGATGTCCAGCCAGATCCTCTCCCGTCAATCCTTGTTGGCGCGTCTTCTTCCATAGAGGGCATCATAATGCACCAGGACTTACTTGCTCCACCAGGATGCCAACCTCACCTGCTGAGAAGCTGGCAGCCCTCTGCCTCTCTGGCTGGGGGTTGCCAGTGGTCTCAGATGTTGTTTCCCCCAACATGGTAACCCCCGAGGCAGGTGTGGGTGGGCAACTGGGTCCTGGCGCTGGGCTGTGGAGCGATGGAACTGCAGTCGAGAGTCTTCTGTTCCAGCAGGGGTGGTCACAGCAACTGAACCCTTGCAGATGGCTGACATGCAGGCACCAAATAGCAGGGCACGTGGCCAGCAGGCAGGCAGGCAGCAGCAGATGGCTGGTGGGAGTGTGCTCGGAGCTCTGGGGGGCAGGAACATGGCCTTCTGGGCAGGAGTGTGGTCTTCCGTGTGTTGTAGCGTGGCCAGCTTGATACAGAGTGATTTTGCATGTGAAAAAACAGCATATCAGTGTGTAATTCGAGGAAAGACCCTTAGCGTGTACGCGTGTATGTGACGTAACATGCGCAGGCGTTTACCTCAGCACGGGTGCATCCGCACATGCAAAAAAATCACGTCCGCGTGTGAATGCATGTAATTCGAGGAAAGGGCCTTAGCGCGTATGTGATGTTATGTGCGCAGGTGTTGCCTTCAACACGTGTTAAAAGTGCGCGTGGGCCAGCAGTCCACTGTACGTGCTGTTCGTGGAGACCGACGCGTGTGTTTACTCTGCTGGAATCACACGCGATTACTTCACAGCGTCTGAAGTCCGTACCTCTTCTTTTGGCGGGGTGTTTTCTAGTGCACAAGCGTGTGTGTTTTTTATTTTTTTTTTCCATGCAAGGCAGGCGGTGAGTCGCGCATGCTATTTTTCCCACTGTGGATCCTCCTGTGCATCGCATACCGTTTTTGAGGTCATAGTAGCCTGCGTGTTCCACACGTACGTGTTTTCTGTGTCCCTGCGCACCACACCGTACTGCGGGAGGTAAAATCCATGCATGTGGGCTACCAGGGTAGCGTGCACATATTTTTTATTTTATTTTTTTTGCTTTATTTTCAATTTCTCATTCTCATATTTTGTCAATTTGTTATTATTTATTTATTTATTCATTTTTGGGGGTGCCTAAGCATTGCGTGGCCCGTCACTTTCCCCAGGGGTCACAGACAGCCTTGCAGGTGCACTAGGGTACCTATTCCCCCTTCTAGCCAATTGCCCAGGACAATTGTTGAGTGAACCTCCCACAGCCTATTTTCCATCTGTGCCGTGGTTGGGAGGCCACCAAATGCTAAGGGCGGCAAAGCTACACGTCCTCCCAGGGCTGAGCGTGGTCGGGCACGTGGGCATGGAGACCAGGTAGGACGGAGAGTCCAGGGTGGCCAGGGTGGCTATAGAGGGGGAAGAGGCAGGGGTGCCCCTCTGGGGCAGGATGCCCAGCCATGTGCTGGTGCAGACATGCCACCACCCCCTGGGTCTCCTGGTGATGCAGCTTTTGCATCACAATCTGGCGCCCATATGACCCAACAGCAATTTACATCTGCTGTCACGGGCCCAACGGTGGTGGTAGCTGCAGGTGCAGATGTGGGCACCTCCACCCGGGCTCTGGGTCAGCCAGCGCATGTTGCGTTGCATGACGAGGACTCCCAGGATGATTTCCATCTTGTCCGGAGGTTGGGGTCACGTGTGTCCACTGTAGCTGTGACTGTGGTACACGTAACTGAGGCAGTTATGACATCTGCCCCAAGCAGCTGGGTAGTGGTAACTGCATGTGCAGATGCAGCCAACACCACCCTGGCAGTGAGTCAGACCCAAGTCAGACCTTCTGTCCTCATACCTACACCCACTGCTTTGGTCCAGTCTACCAGTGCCACTGCCCCCACTGATCAGGGCCACATTGCCCACTCAGGGTCAGTACCACCGGCCAAAAGGAGGAAGCGTGCTCCTGCACAAGAGGCTGGGACCCCAGACACGGCTCCGGCCTCTGGCACGTCAAGGAAGAAGCCTTTCTGCAAGCAGGAACTGGACTTCCTTGTGGACTACGTGTCGGAACACCAACGCGATATGCTTGTGGGCCCACAGTGCCATACAATGCATCACCAGCATTGGGTCAACTGGCAGCATGTTGCAGATGGTTTGACAGCCATGGGATTCCAGGTGCGCATGGCTCAGGACTGCTACAAGCGTTGGAATGACTTCCGAAGCAGTGCAAAACAAAAGCGTGCCTCCAATTATTCCATGTCTCTGGTGACTGGTGGTGGGCCACCACCAGAGGAGAATGAACTCACTCAGCATGAGGAGATCGCTTCAGAGTTCATCCCGGCAGAACAAATCCATGGAGTGGGAGAGAGGATGGATTATGATGCATCATCTGGTGAGTATTGATGCGTGTGACTCAATGACATGTGTGTTTGGCATGTGTGTCCCTCCCAGCTAAAACCTGGCTCCTTCCTTTCTGCAATCTCCTTCTCTATCTGTGGTGTGCACCAGGGGTCTGACCTCTCGGCCTGACTATACAAACAGCACCTGGGAGCTCTCGCCTACTGCATTTTCATTTTCTGCTACCACTTCTAGTGCTATGCTTAAGGCAACCATCTCATTTCCAGGCTGCCCTTGGGCAACTCTTCTCCCTCCCTTATTTCTGATAGCCTCATTGCCATTTGCCATTGGTGTACTGCAAACGATCTCTGTCTAAATGCCAGCAAGACTGACATCCTCCTCATCGGTACACCTTCACCATCCTTTCCCCTCACTCTCTGGCCAGCCTCACTTGGCCCTCCTCTTACCTCCACCTGCAAGGCCAACAACCTCGGGGTCACCTTTGACTCAACACATTCCTTTTCCACACACATTTCTGACGTATCTTGAGATAGATTAACTTCTTCACATCCTCAGGGCTACTGTGCCTTTCCTATCGTGCAACTACATGCTCACAGTCTCTCATGCTATGTTTTACTCAAGGTTGGAGTACTGTGACAGGCTCTTCAAATATTCCACCTGCCTCCACAATCCACCCTCTACCACTAATCCAGTACAGGATTGTGAGACTTGTCCTTGTCCTCATGCCCTTGGATCCTACCTTTCCAGCCCTGTAATCCCTTTATTGGCTACCAGTGGATACAAGTATGATACTTCAGGCCCTCTGCATTGTGCACAATGATTTTATGGGACTGGGTGCTAAATAGCTGCAACAATCCCTCTGCAAATTCCTCCCCTCTTGAGTCCTTTGCTCCTCCACCTCACACTCCCTCCAGGTCAGTTGTTAATTGAATAGATAAGCTAGGGTCAGATATGTGTGTACAGATGGGTACTCCCTTTGGAACAGCCAACTGGGCATGTTGAAACTTGAGGAGAAATATCTCTGCTTCCGGTAGCAACTCAAGACCTTCCTATTTGCTCCTGCATTAGCCCCTCTTCTCCCCAGCTGAACAGTTTCCTCAGTCGGCACTGTGCCCCTGCACACACTCTGTCCTTCGGGTCCAGGTACCTGCTCACCCTGCCTCCCTGCTGCATTGCCTCCATGCCTCCAATTGCAATGAGTCCTGTGCGTGTACCAATACAGTCCCACACTCTTCTTCTGCACTCATCAGATTTGCCCTATCCAAATTGTCTTGAACTTGCCACCTGCTGGCTGCACTGCCACCTTTTGAATGCCTGTTCTATCATTGTACTTAATTTTCCTTCTTTGGTCTCCTCTGTTTGGCACGTTCCCCTTCTCCCCCTTCCAGGGTCTTCAGCCCTTTATCCCTTCTCCATGCAGTTGCGTGTTCTCAATGTCACTGTGCCCAGTATGATAGTTGTTCCGAATTCCTTTTCTCCCTTGTCCATCTCCCTTAGCTTGTTTGACTCTGAGCCACTTGTGTATGAGTGCAATCTTGATGGGATGTCATATCATGTCATTTACATCCTTTGTCCTTGGTGCAGTGTGTCTCACTCTGACTGTGCTGATGGCAGTGGGTCCCCATGCACATGTGTGCACAATCATGTTCCATGTGCATTTCATGTATGCCCCTAGGTGTCCTTGACCACCGACTCATTGTGATATGTGTCCAGAATGATCCAAGTGTCATCCCATTTGGACAGCCATGTCATGCTCACTGTAGGTCTGTGTGTCATCACGCACGACTTTAGGCTGTCCACATCAGTATCATGCACATGGCTCCCTCAGTTGCAGGCCCAATGCCTCTTTTCAACTGGTGTTGTCTTCTACATGCATGGGTGTACTATTGATGGTTCCTCATCTGTCCTCCATCATGTCCACTTCTCATCGGCTGTAGTGACATCTGAATGACGAAATGCAATATACGCATGCCTACACTGACCGGCAATGCACAGTTCTGTGTGGAACATTTCATTGCCATGCAGTGCCTCCCTGCTATTGCCCAGAGGGTGGGTGTTTCACGGAATCAATGCTACATGGTGCATGCCATTTGCACATGATGGCTGCAATTGCCATTATATTGCCGTCATGTTTGGAGATTGTCATCACTACGTACGTGTTGATGTTGTAAGTTGAGGGGCTACACATGCACTGCACTGCACACACCCACTCCTGTGCCAAGTTAAGCCCTTCAACATGCAAACACAATGCTGCCGTGTGATGGTGACCTGACATGTATGTACCCATGTCCCTGCTTTCACTATATAGAAAGGCACTAGCGTAGGTGCCTCCTGTGACACATGTACTCTGCATAGTTGATGGTAGTTGAGTGCTGCACATGAAGATGCATGTTACATGTATCATGGTGTGTTTGGTTAGATTTCTAGCTGTGGCTATTTGTGTGTTAACACATGCTTATGCTAGGTGCCATCTCTTTGTTGCCATCTCTCATTTCGGCATTGGATATGTGCCTGCTAGAGGTTGTGTGTGATGCAGGTGATGTGCAACATGCTGTCATATCCTCCGTTTCCCCTCCCAGGTCCACATCTTACTCCCAGCCTCCCGCTTCTACACCACAAGCGCAGGGTAACACTCGAACATCCCGCAACCCATGCCAGTCTTCGTTCAGATTACGACCATTCTTTTACTGGCACCTACCTTGGCGTTGCTATCCCAAACAACGTTGGTATACAGGATCACGAAACAACGCAGGGCGCGCGCCGCGTTGTGTTACCATAAGGAGAAAAACAAAGCGCCTCGAGTCACGTGCTTCTACATCGACGGCTGCTTCCTTCACTACGATGGTCACCTGATCCGACTCCACGCTCCCGGAGCAGAATCACGTGATCCCTGTATGCTGTTAAAAGAACGAAGGAAACAATCAACAAACGCTTCACAGCTGCCTCATCCCTGGAGTGCTGCATAGCGTTTAGTTATCACGTTTGGAACTTTGGATTACTCGACCACGGAACTCTCACGGATTGAACTGCTTTGCCCTGACACTTGCTTGGAACTCTGGCTTACTCGACCACGGAACTCTCACGGATTGAACTGCTTTGCCCTGACACTTGCTTGGAACTCTGGCTTACTCGACCACGGAACTCTCACGGATTGAACTGCTTTGCCCTGACACTTGCTTGGAACTCTGGCTTACTCGACCACGGAACTCTTTTGGATTGCATTCTTCTTTTCCCCGTTGTTAAGGTGAACGAAACACCCGGCGTCCTTGGTATTTCGATTGGACTTCGTGCCTCTGCTTGTGATACTCCTGCCGGTCCCAGATATCCTTCCTCCCCTATCCCTTCAAAGTGTCCGGCCCATCAGACTGGGGTAAGCTTACACACGTTGATTCGCCTTACTGCATTGTCGTTTGGTTTCTCTTAACTGACCTAACCATTATTGCCTTACAGCGGTCAGGGGGTCCTTCCGGCGTTCCCGTTTCCGGCCTTCAACACACTCACCTGTGGCCTCAAAGATTGCACTGATAGTAATACCTAAATCTATCAGTGTGGTACTTGGGGACGGAGGTCCTAATAATCTGCACGACCATCAAGTACAACAGAACACATGCAATACATGTGTTGGCTTCACATTTTGCACACATCATTTTCTGCTTTTGGGATACCCTTGCATTGCAATGCCACTGGATGCATGTTGGGGTTTGAGTTGCCTGTGACATGGCTGTTTCATTATTTGGCTGTCAATGTTGTGAACTGTATGTGTGTGGAATGTGCTACTGACATGCGTGTCCTTGTTTCGTTTCTTTATGTTGCAGGTGATGACGCACTGGTGGCAGAGGATGAAGATGTCATCCCAGACACGGTGGTCAGTTCACATGACCAACCAGGCACCAGTGGTGGTCGTGGGGTGGCAGCCCACGAGAACCCACAGGTGCTCCAGGCCATTGTGTCCAGAGCTGACTCTGAGTCAGGCTCTGATGTATCCTCTGACCACTATGTTGAGCCGGATCTGCATCATGACATGTCGTCGCAAGTATGTGATCCTGTGTTGGATGATTTTCTGTCTGCGACACCTGCAGTAGGGGGCCAGGCAGGGTTGGAATGTCCGCCTGTGGTGGTTACGGGTGCACGGTCACACTCAACACCAGTTGGCCATGTTCCTCGGGGCATCAGGTCGACGGAGGGATGCAGTCCAGCAGCTGCGGGCGGCACCAACCCAGCAAGGACCACAGCTCCCTGGGCCCAGCAAGTGTGGTGTCCGGCAACGCGGTGGCCATGTGCCACCAGGATTCACTGAGTGGGAGCATTCCATGATTGCCATAGCACAGCAACAGGGGGGAGCAGTTGAGATGATTGCTCAAGGTATGGAAAGTGTGGCCCATTCCATCCTCCCCTCTGTAAGGCAAATGGTGCTCCAGCAGCGGGCTACACAGTCCACGTGCCGCTCACTCCGGCTGGGCATGGCGGCGTCTGACAGGGCACGCCGGGCTGAAATGGTGGCTCTGCGTCAAGCACTTAATGCTCAAGCAGAGGCACACCGTGAGGCCCTGAGGGTGAAACACCAATCCCTCCGATCTACTCTGGCTGCGCTCATGATGGACTAGTGTAGGCGGACAGAAGACAGGATGGTGCAGCTTGAAAGAACCATCTCAGCTGAACTCCATGCAAGCCAGGAGTCACTCCGTTTGTCATGTGAGGCCATGCAGGCAGAACTCCATCTCACACGTCAGTCCTTGCAGGAGGAAGCATGTGTGACACGTGAGGTAATGTATGCTGACCTAAGTCTCATTGCCAAGCAGGACCTGGCTTACCAGACCTGCATGCTTGCTGCCATTGAGGGGCAAAGCGCGGCTAGTTGTGGTGAGTCAACTGAGCCACGTCCACATTCTGATTTCCATCCAGAGGGTGACGATGACAACCTATCTCCCACATAGGTCGGGCCGGCAGGCGCTGAGCCCAGTGAGTTTTTTTTTTAATCTCAACATCTACACATGTGGGTGTTGAGGTGCACCCTGTACCTCCCCCCTCCTGGTTGCCCCCCCGCCCCCTGGATCATATGGCCATTTTTTATCTTTTATTTCCTGCAAAAGGTTTGCATTTTCAAGCAGTATTTTTTTTTGGACCTGCAAATAATTAGTTTATCCTGCATTTTATTTGGTTAAGTATGTTTATTATTTTTTTTATTTCAAAATTTTGTTTCATTTATTTGTTTCTTGGTTTTTATGTTTTTTTATTACTTTCCTTTTTGAAACATTATTTAAAACTTTTTACATTATTTTAATGGTTATGAATTTTTTTTCTGCAAAAGCGAATTGTTAAATTGATTTTTATTTTCTGCTGATTTTTTCTTTATTGAATTTTCTTTTGTCTATTGTGCATACATGTGACAGTGTGGTGCTTTGTGGCATTGAAAGGCATCCACTGTGTGTTCCAGCTGGGCCCATTCAGGCTTGTCTTGTGTATGTCTTTTCCTTGGGGTCCTGACACATATGCTACTCCTGCTTCCCCTTTCAATGGGCTCACAAGGATGGCTCGGTGTAACAGCATATCACACATGGGCATTGGGATTCCGTCATATCTGTGGCCAGCCTGCAGTCCTACTTGTGTGTACACCCCTAGTGGGTATTCCGGAGGGATTCTCCAATGCATGTCTGCACTTCACTTTGGTGAGTATTATGTTGACTGTGCATTTCATCATGTTGCTTATGATAGTTGTTATGTATTGACTGTCTATGTTCATGCACTTCCTGCTGTAGGTGGTACAATGCACCCTTTGGCTGTGTACCACGCACTGATGGTGAGAGGGGTCCGTGTGCTGACAATGTTGAATTGGGACACTTTCCCCACAGTGATTTTGATATGCCACATGAAGGCTGCACGCTGAGTTACCCATGTCACCATGCATTTCAACGACCACCCATTCCTTGCTTGCACCACTTTGGCCATCTTGCAGCCCTAGCTGGTGTTTTGATGTGCCATTTGAGGTATGACCGCATTGCTCTTGATTTGATTGTCATGTTTGTGTCCTGGACCTGTTCCCCCCCTCCCATTGGTTGCACTTGGCCCTTGTGACAATCCGGCCAACCAGGATGCTGGAGCCTGCCACCACTACCAAAAGCCCACAATGGAGGCCCTGTCTAGCCCTGTCCACCAGCTTTCTGGGTCACTTGATTGTCCCCCTGTCTCCCCTGCCCCTGCCAGTCTTCCTCTGTCTCCCCCCCTTCATCATCACATCCTCTACCCTCTGCACCATCTGGTTTCCCTCTGCCCCCTGTGTGTGCTTTCTTTCCCCATCTCCCCTTTATGTATTTTGACCTTTGCCCCCTCCTCCCTTCTCTCCTCCCTCTCACTCTCCACCACCCTCTCCCCTCCTCCTTGTCCTCTGTCTGTCATTTTCCACCACTACCCCAATTGCCATCAGGCATGGTGATATGTAACCACTTGTTCTTTGCAGACATTTGCCCTACTGCCTCCGTCCATCCGCCCCCCACCTTCACCTTTTTTCGTATTATTTTGCCATTTACTTTTATCATTAGTCCCTCCACCACTGATTACAGGTCATCTGTTCCCCCATTTCCTTCTGTGTTTCTTCTCCCCCTCCCCAGCACTATCTTGATTCTTTGTCGAAATACCACAGTTTGTCACCTGTTTTGTTACTCTCCTCACCTCTTCCCTCACTCCCCTCCTTATGTGACTCCTGCACTGTAACTATTGCCGTCAGGCATAGCAATGTTGATGCTTGTTTTGTTTTCCAACATTCCCTCCCTAGACTCTCCCTTATTGTTCCAGGCACTTGTAATATCTACTTCGATTTGATAGTTCATTTTCACATTGTGGACTGTTTGAAGGACATGTAGGAATGTTCTGTTCTTCTCTCTTGTTACCTCCCTCATTGATGCGCTTTGATGAAGTTTGTGTGTAGGTCGTATTATGAATTTCTATGATTCAATGATGGGTCACTGTCTGCCATTGTCGATGTGGGAAGCTCTGTACATGATATGTTCTGCTGGTCAATGGCTGATGCTATGTTGTGCTTTATTTTGAGGTGTCAGGGGATAGGTGTGGTTTAACACACAGGGTGGTCCTTGAGTGCAATGTTCACATGTGCTTTGTACAGGACACTAGGACTCAGTTCATTTCACATGCATGTATTCAATGCATGTCCCTACTGACACAAACACTTAGGCAATGCCCCCCCACCAAGTACATTGACACCATGCACACACGTGCACCCAGATTGCCTTCTCAGGCATGCTGTGTCCCAACAATCCATGTTGACTTTCGAGTCATTGATCGTGTACATGCAAGGTACTATTTGGTTGAATGCCCTTTTTTCAAATCATTTTCAAATGATGCTCAAGGGGTTTCCCCAATGCAATGCACACTCACTGTTCTGTCTAGTGAGCAGTGTTTGACGTGCCAATTTTCAATCGTCCAATGTGCATGGCAACAGGTATTCTGACTTTTGTTGCTTGCACCACTGGTGGCATGCATTTGTGCCACCATTTTCAGGGTGTGAGGTTTTGGTCAGTCATTTCTTCAGATTCCATGTCAGGTGTAATTATCTGGTGCCTATTTACATTTCTCACGTGGCACTTCATGACTATTGTGTCATGTGTTGTGCATATGGTTTGATGTTTTGCCGTTGCATACCATGGTATGGTGTGGCAGACGGGGTTCATGGGTGTTGGGAGAGTCTGGGTGGCATACCAGTACTTTCATGCCCTGTTTAGCAAGGGGGGATGGGAAGCACCTTGCATGTGTTCCCTTTGGTCACATGGGATTGGTTGCGTTTAATTAGCTGGGGATGCACACAATGTGGCACTTCCGTGGACACATTCTCAGGGTGGTAAGGTTGTGACAGTTAACTGTCCCTTTCTAATCATCGATTGTCAACCGGAATGTGCCAGGCCTGTGTGCACTCCGCAGGGGTTGGAATTTAGGTGAAAAATGTGGCCACAAGCTGAGGACGGGCTGCCTCGCCACATGCCCTTTCCCCTCTCATGCGCAGCGGCCATGCATTTGGTTGGGGATGTGGGGGCACCACCATGTCCACCGGTACGCCATGCCGTGTTGCAAAGTTGTGCAGGACACATGCTGCCACAATGATCCTGCACACTACTGGGGGTGCATATAGTAGCTGTCCACAACAGCGGTCAACGGAGCGGAAGCGTGACTTGAGCACTCCGAATGTGCGCTCCACTATTGCCCTGGTTGCAATACGGACTGCATTGTATCTTACCTGGGGTGTTGTGGTGGGGTTCCGTATTGGCATCATCATGTAGGTGCTCAGAGGGTAGGCACTGTCCCCTGGTAAGGTGATAATTGTTGTCATTAGTTGGGTTTGTGTATTTGTCTATGTGTGTGCACATGCATTTGTACTCACCTAGGAGCCATGTGTCGCCATGCTTCCCAAGCTTCCAGGGCCCGGCTCAGGGTGGACATTCTGAATGTGAGACTATCATGGGTGGACCCTGGATAGTTTGCATAGACAGAGGTGATGATACCCTTGGCATTGCATACCACCTGCACGTTGTTGGAATGCCAGTGCTTGCGGTTTCGATAGATTTGTTCAGTGGCCCTAGGTGGATGTAGGACCACATGGGTGCAATCTATGGCACCAAGCACTTGGGAAGTGTGCCACCCTGTAGAAGTCCAGGACCACGGCCTGCCTTTCTGCGGGTGTTCTGGGCATGTATATGTGCCTGCAGACTGAGGGGTGCGCAGTGATGATTGCCAACACCTGGTGTAGGCAACGTGACTGCGTGGGCTGTGAGACGCCCCCCACTATGGCAGTTGTCCGCTGCGAAATGACCCAGTAGCCAAAAACTGCAGTACATTGAGCACCTTCTCCAAGGGGCTCAATGCTTGGGAGCACAGGGTGGGTGATGTGAGTTCATCCTCCCACTCCCTGACCAGCTCTAGGATGATATGAGGTGGAAACCTATACCTGCCATAGACCTGGTCATGAGGCATCCCAAAAAGGCTGGTCCTCGGCAAAAAAATGCAGGGCCTGGCTATTCTCCTCCTCCTGCGGTGTCCCACGATCACTGCTGCGAGGAACGGGACATTCATCGTAGTTGTATATGCTTATTTGTTGTTTGCGCTCACTTTTATGCTGCGCTGGGGCGCTTCCGCCTGCTTTCGTGTGGCGGACGTAATTGTGCGTGTGCGTGTGTTTTAACGTGCGTGGGTATTCCCTATTCGATTCCATGAATACATTAAGCCTACATTTTCACGCGTTGTTCCCCATTCCCTGTGTTACGCCCCATTTTTAGGTGTGTGCGCGAGAAGTTGTGCGCTTTTCCCCGTTCCTGTTGCGCGTTTTGGAAAGTCGCAGTGACGTGTTAGGTAAGCGCAGATTTGGCGCACATCCCTGGAAAAACACGCACAGGGCCTTCCATGAATTGCACGCTTGCACCACAAAGTTTGGCGCACATTTATTCCATGAATTACCCCATAGTGACTTAAGTAATACTTGTATTGTACCTAATGGTCTTCAAGCTGCCTGAGCATCACTATTACATACACACAAACACACACACACACACAAACACACACACACTCATATGAAACGTCTAATTTTCTAATTATCAATATTCCCAGGACAATGTTCCCATCCAGCACCTTGTGCAACCTGACAATATCTTGGCAGACACTCAGAACCTCTCAGCAAACATGTGGTCACTACAATGGTCAAATGCACCACCATGTGCAAACCACCTCATTGAGATAGCCGCACACAATAACGGAAACATATATAGTGATACCCAGACTCTGCCCTTGGAGAACTAACACGCTCACAAAATTATATACCCCAAAATACATCTCCAACCTAGCTCACACAGACCCCGGGCTCTACTGCAGTGCTAGATATGCTGAGCCGCTTACTGCTTCACTAAGCTAAACATACCTGCTGAAAGAATTTTCACAATTCTTCTGATGTTGCTATCAATTCCCCCAACCATGCCAGGGGGGGATCCTGATCAC
Organism: Ambystoma mexicanum; assembly: GCF_040938575.1. Classification (NCBI taxonomy): domain Eukaryota; kingdom Metazoa; phylum Chordata; class Amphibia; order Caudata; family Ambystomatidae; genus Ambystoma; species Ambystoma mexicanum. The sequence continues at coordinate 732,172,988 of NC_090930.1, forward strand.
TCATGTAGGAAACCTACTGTCATAAAGCACACCTAACACTTTCTGATATTCTCAACTCTGAGTTGGTGATCCCACACTTTGATGCATAGACCACGGCTTTAGCCATGCAACCCTTGAATCTGCGGCCTGGAACTCTGCCAGCTTCCTGCAATGCAATGCGCGTGTCATAGTCCAGTGGGAACCAAAATAGATTTGGCAGTCATGGGCAAGTAAACAGTTTTTCTCAAATGATCAACATTATATCAAAGTTACAGCATCCATACAAGTTATTTCATGAGATCCATTTATTTCATGTATTGATCAAGGTAATCAAATCAACAACCTACACAAATTTCTCTCTGTGGAGGACAGTGATCTTCTAGGCACTCGCTCTTGCTGAAGTTCATTAGTTAGTGAAATTTTGTTAAACAAATTATGTGTTCCAATCAAACAAAAAACCTAAATAATGTTCCAATAAAGCACATCAGTTGTGAAAGCCTGTGTAGAGAACGAACAGTAAGGCCACCGAGGAAGTTCCCACCCAGATTGGGTGGATAAAGGGGTGGATAGATGGAATAGGAATGGGAGTTGTGAAGGAAGGCCCCACATAAGTAAGCAGAGTACTGTCTGGCTTACAAGAAGGATGGACCACGGCCATCTTTTGTATCTGATGGTATACTTGCTGCTATTGTGATCAAGCTTGTTATTACAATTTATATGGGGCGGATGAAAGGGGTTACAGGTGAGGAGATGTACCCACTGCCCTACTGGTTATAGTGATATACCTAAAGGTTTTTACATTTCATTTACATTTATGAATTTTTACCGCACAACCTATTGGGGGCTGAGGCATACAGGTGCTACAAATGATAAAGTACTATCTTAGATCTAAGAAAAGCACAAACATAACATACACAGATACAGCGGCACCTATGGCCGCATGAGAGCTCTAATAACAAGGATTGATCATTATCTGAATATTTTATAAATACACTCAGGGATTTAGTTACTCCGGTGGGACAAAGTTCCACAGTCTTGGCGCCGTTATAAAAAAGGCGCTTTTATTAACCTGAGTGAGCTACGCTCTAGGTAACACTAGCATTTTAATGTTGTCAGATCTTACGTTTTTTATCATGGGTTTCCTTTTTAGCATTTCTGCAAGATATTGTGGATGTGCGCATTTGTGAGTTATCGTCAACAGACGATAATCTATTCTGGCATCTATGGGCAGCCAATTAAGGTTTTTCGCACCTCAGTGTTTTTTTTAGCACTACGATGGCACGCACAGCACTATTTTGTATGACTTGAATTCTAGATATTTCCACATTCCATACTCCAATCGAGAGGCCACTACACTAGTCTATTTTGGAGTTTACTTTGTCTACAACCTAATTATTCAGGGTACAATCTAATAGCAACTTTTGTCCTAGAAATGATGGAAATGTAACATCTGAACATGGTGGCCATGATGATAAAACAAGCCACAGCAAACACAACAGTTTTGTCTTGTGTACAGTGAAATTGGTTTCTGTTTTTCCACAGGACTTTCCATTATGTGCCATGTACCTATACCATAAGGAAGCTATTTCCAATGACCAATGGTGTAGATAGTAACACCTGCCTGGGGGAGCATCCAGGAGGGAGAGGGGGACCGGTAACCCCTCCTGTATTCCCTCAGGTGCCCGGTGTGTTCCCTCCATGCCACTCACAGGGTTGGCACTCAGTCTGGACTGGCACTGACTGAGCACCATCCCTGATAAAAAGACCTTTGAGTGGGGCATTGACGTGAGTAGCGCAGCGAGCCACCCGCACGAAGGTTTCATTTTTTAAATTTCAATGCTGGTGCTCAGTCAGTGCCCTGACTGAGCCCCAGCCCATACAATTAAAAGATAAATCCCTATGAGTGTCACGCCGAGATATGCGATGCAGCATGAGCAATAACATGTTTCCTGTGGCAAACACTTTTCTATATGTGCCCTATGTATGCCACTAATGGTCACTTTAAATTAAATGCATGAAGCTGCTTCTACAACCTATCTATGCCAGCAATGGTCACTTTAAATTATATACATAAAGTACTTCATGCATGTGATTTAAAGAGTCTCTTACTTGCATAGGTAGGTTGTGGTAGCCGCCTCATGCATGTAATTTAAAGTAAGCATTACTGGCATAGATAAGTTGTGGCAACAGCCTCATGCAAGTGATTTACACTGACCATTATTGGCATAGAGCGGTTGTGGCAGCATATTGTACTGCAAAATGCATAATTTTAGCACAATATTTCAACAACTCTTTCTTGGGGAAACCCCCCCCAAACATCTTCTTAATTTTTTAGGGCTCCCTCGCTACACTCAGTCGCTAATTTGAGGAAAAATGTTGGGCCCTTCACTGAAAACATTAACCACCCCGTAAGGGTACCACCATGAATTGTTAAGAATCTCGGTGTCCCTTTGGGAGCTATCCACCCCCTGGGCCCCTGCCCCCGGCACCAAAAACTGTCTCCACCACTGACACCTGCACCTGATAATGTCATCAGTTGTAAGCTGCTCACATCATATGACAGGTACTGCCAACAAATGCACCATCCGGCCTGCAGAAGGGGACTGTGAAGGAGCAGTTTGCGCAGATAGACTTTGTACTAATCAGCAGCTTCTTAAACTCACACTCCACTGTACAGCCTACTTTAATAAACACCCCTCTTACAGCAGCGGAAGAGTAGTGTGAATCGTGGTGACAACAAGAAGGGAGTTGTGCCTGCAGTGCAGAGTATGTTGGCAGGCTTTGTATTGTTTAAATAGCACCTTGTTAAACTGCAGCCAATCATTAGTGGGCATGACAGGTGGCTGAAAAGGCTAGACGCTCCGCAAGAAGCCTATTTAGTAGACCCTCCTCCATGAAGTCCTACTTCAGTAACAGCCCTCACAAAGTCTCAAGAAGAGTGACATATGACTGGTGTGTGGTCATTAGGCATCTTACCCACTGGCACACTGGCTCCACGCTCTTCTACCTTTTCTCATTGACTGTCTTATGTTAAGTAGTTATGCTATGATGTTTTTGCGCTACTCCAAATCACCATTACAGTAGCCTCAGAACCCCTAGGCTTGTCCAAAAGAGGTGTATTGTGTCCCTTCCAGACCATAGTCTTCAGAGGAAAGAGAAAAGGGGATTGTGAAGGGGTAGAGGGAAAGAAAAGGGGATAGTGAAAAATAACAAACAGGTTAAGGACAAAGGATAAAAAGGGGCGGGCAGTGATTGTGGAACTTGAAGGCGTGAAACACTAATCACCATGGACCATTAAAGAATAGTGTGGAAGGTGAGAAGACAGTTACAATGTATCTTTGGATGAATGATAGTTTGCTTGAGGTCAGCTTTGTATGTAAGCTGCTATAAGTTGGTGTGCATCCCTGCAGGATCTCTTTACGAAGGGCTAAAGAAATCTCTGTGTGGTGGCTTTTAAATTGTCTAAAAAAGCATGTAATGTCGCTGACTAAACAAACACCACCATAGTCATACTGGTGCTGTCATTCCAGAGGGCCAGGAGTGGTTCCATGCAGGATGGACAGCGTGAAAGGTGAATGTGAATGGAAACATAAGGGAAGGTGGGCGAAAGGAGATTCCTCTTAGAGGAAGCTGTGCAAACCTTGACACCATAGTAGTGCAAAAGTATTTATCTTATCAATGGTCAATTGTATGGGCCTTGTGGTGGGGGACCCTGTGATAATCATATACAGTGAAAAGGTCCCATGTAGCTTTTACCATGTTGGCAAACCCAATTGTAAAGCTACATCCAGAGAAATGGGCACACATATGCATCCTGAAGAGCCAAAATCTATAGCCAGACACTTCAATGAAATGTCACAAATAACATTTCAAATTCTATAAATTATGTTATATTATGAAACTTCGACACTGAGCCAGTTCACCAAAATAGTAGTGTCAGAGTGGCCAGGGTTATTAGTAAGGTGACGTATTGTGGGGTATCCAGGCCCCAATCTCTGTAAGATAAAAGGAACAAGGGAACGATAAGAGTATGGGAAAGAGAGTGGATGCCAAGACAGGCGGGTGGATGCGGCAGGAGCAATAATGTTATGTTGTAGCTTGGGTGCAGGTAGGACCTTTCAGGTGTATATTTGGAATATGCTGGATTTCATTAATGCGGCAGATTGGAAAATCAACAGAAAATTATTAAACAAGAAATGTTTGGGTGCATAATGTGATCAAGCAGCGCTTAAAGATGGTGCCTAATTCTCCAAGGTTTACCTTAAAAATCCCCACAGCTTGACCTCCAGAACATAATTCTCGGACTGCCAGGCTTGGAGGCCAAGTGTGTCCCAGCCAGGAATAGACTGTGTAAAAAGGTGGATGTCTGTGGATACAAAAGCTTAGGGATGGTTAGCATGGTCTGACAGTCTGTTTCAATACATTGATAATATGGAACCCTTAAAGTGAAATGTTCTTATTGAGTCAGTTTTCATGTGCATTTAGAATTCACTGCAATTCCCAAATTTATATAAGAGCCCACATCTACATGGAGCTGCTGGGTTCTGCAAACTATACTCAGACAGCAACACAACTCAAACAAGCAGAGCAGATTGCTTTGTAGTAGCGCTTCAAGCCCAGAACCCTGCTGAAACCCTACTAGATGATACAAAAAGGTACTGAATTGCAATAGAGCACACGCAGCGTAATTGTCTGTGTTAAATGTTGATCAATAGTGGCCAGGCTTGAGCCAAAGATCAAGGGAAAAGTGCTACGACTCTACTCTACAACGAGTTTCCCAATGTCACTGGGCCCAGTAAGATCATTGTTTTGTTCTCCCCTGTTCCCCTCCCTTGCCTTGTCGCGCTCTGAAACACTTGTGTACAAGCGCGATATAAATAATATATCATATCATATCATATCATACCCTATGGATCATCCACCCCTTACTGGAAGGAAAACAATTACCACCTTCAGTTCAGTTTATATTGCATTGCTTTTTGCTTTATTTAAATCCCTTCCAAATGCACCGAGGCCGTTAATGAGGTTCAGATTGTGTGCTTGCAATCCGTTAAGCTTTCCGTTAATTAATTAGGTATAATTATATAAAATAAGGGGTGGCAGTTGTCTTAATTAAAAAGAACAATGCACTGCAACAAACTGCACGAGGTCAAGGTGTGGCGGAAAAAGGACCTACAGGATCATTCATTTTCAACAATTGAAGAGAGTGTTATCATGCCTATCTACAGAACCCGTTCGGAGAACTGGTAGTTTTTGCTATTTAGGTATAATTATATAAAATAAGGGGTTGTAGTTGTCTTAATTAAAAAGAGTGGCAGGAGTGTGTTGCCGTGTGGCAATGATCCCAATTGAGACTTTTTGCTCTGTCTACTGCTGGTGGGGGGTCTCCAGTAAAGAAAACACCAGCCCGAGGCGAAAGCGGAGCGAGTGCGGCAGGAGTGTGTTGCTGTGTGGGTATTATCCCAGTTGAGTCTTTTCGCTCTGTCTACTACTGGTTGGTGGTCTCCAGTAAAGAAAACACAAGCCCGAGGCGAAAGCAGGGCGAGTGCTGCAGGAGTGTGTTGCTGTGTGTGAATGATCCCAATTGAGTCTGTTCGCTCTGTCTACTGCTGGTGGGCAGTCTCCAGTAAAGAAAACACCAGTCTAAGGCAAAAGCAAAGTGAGTGCCGCAGGAGTGTGTTACCATGTGTTCCTGAGGTGCACGGCAGCAGAGCGGTAATCCTCTTTGCAAAAGTCACAAGTGGTTGCTGACCAGGATATCAGACGCTCACTGAGACAAGCAGGTGGCAAAGTCCTTGATTTTAAATTGTTTGCCTGTTTGAGGGTGAGATATTGTATCACCCTTGATCACGTTATTATAGTTCGTGCAGTTTAGACAAGGGAACGTGCCCTTTTTCTGGGTGCTAAGTAGTAGTTGCTTTTCCTTGGCTAGTCTTTCTGCTCTCACAAGTTTGTCCTTTAAATCATGTCCTCGTTTAAAGGCCATCATAGGCGCTTTGGGAAATAATTTCAGGAGATCCGGGTCATTATGTAGTATGGTCCAGTGTTTTCTGAGCACTTTGCTGATTTGGAAACTCTGTCGTGAGTACTTGGAGATATATAGTAGTGGTGTTCCTCTCTCTTTGACTTTAGTTTGATGCGTGGATTCCCGGCATCAATCGTTTCCAAGGCAACAATCGAGCAGGGATTCTCCATGCTGCGTTCGAACTGCAAGCAGCCCATACTCTCTGAAGTTGGATAATGAAGGTAGGTGCTATTCAGCCCTCGTAACACGGGCTTACATCTGTCCATATACTAGTATTAACGTAATCACACCACTCTTTGCGCGTTCACATCCCCAAGGCAACGGACACAGTGACTTCTACAATCCTGAAGTTCATTATGAGGTATTTCCACTTTTCTTTTCTCATCCATTATTGGATTGGATTACGTACACTTATCTAATATATCTTCACAAGTATTGAATTTGCGAATCTGTTTTCTTTGACCAGAATTCACCATACTTCATTGACATGTTAACCATGCTATAAAAATATGCGGTATTCATATATTACCGCAGAACACTAAGAGATTATTATCACTTTTTGCCAGGAGACTCACAGCAAGGTAATGTTCAGCATTCATCGTCATTCTGTAATATATAAAACTGTAATATATATTGGCAGGTGTCACTATATATTGCCGTATTGAATATTCATTCCATTGAATTTAAATAAGACTCCAACCATGGTTGAAAGTTATTTGTTGGACACTTACCTACAGCCTCTCACTTTTCACACTTTAATGCCCTTTGCACTCATTTTGTCACTCTCTAATGCTTTCTTCAATACACTCTTGATAAGAGCACCTGAATTATACCGGAGGTAATGTTGAGAACTTTTTTAATTAACCCAGAACATTACCACATGATTGGTCCTAATTAAGGCTTTATCGCTCTGCATCTGACTATTGCACTTATAATTATGTTAATATTTGTCCTATATGAATACTAGCTTACTTTATTTTTTTTAATGTTTTCTTTGAATTTTGTTGCTTAGACCAATCAGGCACATTTGAAGAAGAGGGAATCCTCGAAACGCGTCGGCCAAACTATTCATTGGACATCACCATTTGCATTATGTGTTTTCCATCGCATCTAACTACATTGTATAGAATAAATGACTGTTTTTAAGTATGAATGCCTTTTTCCACTTTGTTCTCCAAATTTCAATCTAAATCGCATTAGATTTTTGAATATCTAAATATTTCAACGTCCATAGGACATATGTAATAAGTGTGCAGGGGACAGGAGTATTGTAGTGAAGAACCTAATCAGTCTGCAGGTGCTTCTGTGCACAATGGCTCGTTGTCAAATCCCACGTTATCTGCATTGAGTTTTGTACTTAACTCCTTGGTGAGTGTTTTTGAGCTCTTGAGGTCTGAGGTCCAAATTCAATCTGGTACTCTCTTGGAATTAACTAAGGAGATGGGGACATGGGAGTCCGCAGTTATCGGCCTCAACTGTTTATTAAATTCAACAGTCTGCAAGGACTTCGGTCTACTAATGGAAGATAGTCGTAACCAAACCTTAATGGACAAAGAGATTAAGTCCCACCTAGCGGTGCTGGAACAAGGACTGCTGTCAACAAAGTTAGAGTTCAAAACTATGTGCGCAGAGTCCTGGATGGGGTCCCAACATAATGCGATGGGGCTGCAGGAATCCTTACCACTGGACGACACTCCTTTATCGCAATCCACCCTAGAAGAATTCATAAGGTTGGCCCAGTCCGGGGATGCCATTTTGGCATCGCTAAAAAAGATTGTGGAGGATGCAGGTTTGGACTTACCTGAAGCCAAGGGAAAGGGATCATTTCCAGACCATCCTTTGCTGGCTGCGTGCTCATGTTCTAGGGTCCCACAGAATACTCCAATAGCTATTGTAGAGGAGGGCCGGGGGCTCGGCAAGGCAGGGAAGGGTAAAGGAAGGAACAAAAATCGATGTCAACCAAACAAGGAAGATCCTAAGGAAGGGTCTCATTCTCAGCCTCCTAAATCCAAGAATATCAAACAGTCAAAGCAAAAAGAAAGTGAAAAAGGAACTTCTTTAATGTCCTGAACAAAGCTGCCAGTAGGGCTGTAATAGAAACATCCAATCAACCTTCTTCTGAGGAAGTGGACATGAATGAAGATGTTGTAACTGTAGGTGAGAATGCTGGCAATGGATCACTGCCAAAGTTTAAAAATCCTCCTCCTCTTACAATCACTAAAATGAGTGTGGGTTACAAGCAGATAACCCAAATGAAGTAAAGAAGGTCCCGTTATGTGTGGCCCCGATTATTTTGAGAGAGACACTTAAGCAGGTACAAGAGAGGAGAGAACTATGGTAAACATATTCTGGATTTAATTGTTACATCTGTCATGCCAGACATCCGTAAGGGAATAAATGATGGTGAGGCATTGGCCAGAAAGGAAGATCATCCCCTGACTCAGGGGGTTCCGGTTTTGTCCTCTCAGAAAGCTCCTTGGGATGAGGGAACTGAACAATCTCCCATGAAAGACCCAAGCCCTTTTGCAATTCCCAGAATTTGGCTGAAAACAACTGATCCATATCACAGGCTGGCTGTGACAAGACAAATTCCTGACCTATTTCTACTGGCCTTCCACGACATCGATCGAATACATTTTCCATACGATCAGAATACTAATGTAGTGGAAATAGTAATGAAATCACAGTTGGGAGCGAAGGCCATTTTATAATTCTTATAAAGATTTGAAAGAATTAGGCCTGGAGGTGTCAACTTCACTGCCCCTAATCTCTGGTAATCGAAAGTTATGGTCAACACATTCTAAATTGTAGGGAAGATCTGAATCCCTAGAAAGAGATAGCCAAGTGGGGGGGTGGAGAACCCACAAAGTGTTTGCCTGATGGGGGTGGGAGAAAGGAACAGGGGGTCAAAAAAAACAAAATGTGGGCATTGCTGCCCGGAATTCTCACTGAGGTTTCTCAGAAGTTGAATGGTGTTGAAGAGTTGCTCTAGCAAATGAACCGTTTAGATTTCTGTCCTGAAAAACGCGGGGCTTGAGCTCTTTTAGAAATGAAAAAAATTAGTAAATACGTCTTTCAAGGCCTTGACTTAATACTTTTGCTGGAGACATGGCAAAAGGAGTCATTTAAATGTGACGGTTTTACAACCCTAAAGCAATTTGCAACCAATATAAATGGGGGCAGGCCATCAGGGGGCCTAGTGGTTGCTGTACGCAACACCTTGGCAAAGTCTAAGAAACAACTCCCCTTGAAAAGACTGTGTATCCTGCCAGTCAGGATTTGTTTCTCTGATAAGCCTATATGTAAATCCATGGTATTGATTCATTTATACTGGAGCCCAGCCCATTTCAATTTGGATGGATGGAGACATATTGTTAGCAACAAGTACCACTTTTCCGGGTGACAATGTGCTTCTGGCAGGTGATCTTAACTCCTGTTGTGTTGGGGGGAATTTAGATAGGGTAAATGTTGGTGCATCGCTTTTGAATGGTCACAAATGGTGTAACTTCATAGAGGAATGGAATCATTACATTGCAAATAGTTGCATCCCCAGAGATATTCCCCCTGCTAAAACTTGGAAAAGTGGTGTATGGTCATCCACTATTGACTACATAATAATGTCTGAACCCCTCCTTAGAGAATGTTTGGAGTTGCGGGCTATTGATATTGGTACAAGTGACCATATTGCTTTATCAGCGGCCTTTGTCCATCATACATTTTGTTCCTCCAACCCGAAATTTACTCAAATACCTTTGATAAATCAGGGTGGTAATAGACTGCTCGCATTTAAGAGAAGAGGGGCCAATCTGAACGCCAGACCGGAAAACCGATTTGTGGGCTCCAGGATCCTTGAAGAATTCTGCAAACCTAAATCGTTAGTGAGTCTCCTCTGTGACATTGATAGGCCAGTTATTAAGCAAGGCCTTATAAGGAAAGTTAATTCCCACAGCTACGATTTAGGGATGGTGGAGCGTAAAAGATCTCTGCACATTAATAACAGGAGGTTGTCAAAGGAGGGCTTAGACCCAGAGGTATTCAAGCGAGGAAAAAGACCACATCAAAACCAATATATAAATTGGTTGAGGAGTAAATAATTCAAGAGAAGCAATCTGATGGCCTATTTATGTTGAAAGCAGTAGCAGAGGGCAACTCTCGTAATTTCCGGGGTATCATATATCGGCAACTGAAATTCCAGGTTAAAGTCCAATCGAATTGTATCCTGGAATCAATCTGGACAGAATATTGTACAGGAATCTTTGAGGAAACAAATCCTTGTGGTTGTGTACTTCCCCCTAAATTGAAGTGGGAACTTGAATTTTCAGAAAGTGAGATTGAAGGCCTTATGCGTACCTTGTCGAAATCGAGGGCAGCAGGGCCAAATCAACTCACAAATGACATGTTGTGATCTGCTGTGGGAACTTGGAATTCTATCCTTAATTTGTTTAACAACATAATAAAACCATGTGAATGCCCTGTGTTATGGCGCTCATCAATAATAATCCCTATCTATAAGAAAGGAGACAGCGGGAACCCAGCTATTGCCTGATAGTTTAATGGACAAAAAGAGCAAAATATTTGCTTGAATAATTCTAAAAGACTTAGTGAATTGGATGAAATGGGCAAATATTTCGAAGTTCCAGACTGGCTTCCATAATGGACTGCCCACTACACTACATGGCTTGGTCCTTAACATTTTAAACACTAAGCAAGACACAGATTTTCACCTTTATGGGGCCTGAATAGACTTGTCTAGTGCATTTGACACCATGAATCGAGGGAAATTATGGTAAAAACTAAAAGAATGGAGTATCCCTGATGGCCTCTTGGCTATCATAATTCACATTCATAATAGAACCAGTATACAGGTAAGATTGAACTTGGTGATTTGTCCTCACTGATCCCTACGGCCAAAGGCTTAAGAGAGGGAGGCATTGTTGCACCATGTCTTTTTAATCTCTTTTTGTCTGATCTGTGGAACAAATTGGCATCACATGCAATGGGTTTGCCCAGAATTGGCGATCTTAAGGTGTCCTGTTTGGCTAAGGCGGATAATGTGGCCGTGTTAGACCGTACTCTGTTTGGTCTACAGCGCCTGATTGTGGCCTTTGAAAATGATGCCTGTTTGAACGATTTGTTCATCAATCCACCTAAAACCTTTGTCATGACCTATAACCACTCAAACAAGAAAAGAACAGGTTGCGCCATGTGGAAGATGGCTGTCTTGACCTTGCCCATAGTAAAGGAAATAAAATACCTGGGTTTCCTGATAAGATCAAATCCCTCAATGACAGCGCTTGAAGACGACATTGGGTACAAGGTTAACCAACTCGTCTGTCAAATGAAAAATATCTTGCACACCTATTGTAGATTTACCATCCTACCCTTAATCAGGTTCTACAAGGGTAAGGTAATACACATTTTAATGTACGGAATTGAGATTGAAAAATGGGCTTTGAAGATCAACTGGGTTCGAATAGAGGGCCTGATCTGGAAACAGGTATTTGACTTACCACGATCACTTCCAATGGGTAGGCTAAGGTACCAGCTAGGTCTGCAATCACTGACATTTCATGCAGAATGGCGAAAGATCATGTTGTATAGAGCTCTCATGACCCTAGTGGTCAAGATCTCCTCAAGAAATACCAATGTTTGCTTGAGAGAATTAAAACATGATGCATTAGGTATAACTATGAAATGCCATTCCTCTGAAATAGAACTGAGGGACAATGAATTAAAACTAAAAACAAATATGGGTGAAATAGATTGGATAGAAACAAGGGTGTCATTCATAAGTATGAAATGTTTTGAGAATTTTGTAGTAAATGACAATCCCTTTTGTTATCTGTTGCCGTACCTGAGAAGGTTCCCAAATCCGAGATGGAGGGACAATTTCCAAAGGTTCTGTCTAAACTTACACACTACAAGAGTACTATTGAACACAAGGAATAAGGGCCCATTGAAGGATAGTGTTTGCAACCTTTGTGATGCGGGGGCACAACAGAATGTAAAACACATCCTAATATCAAGTCTAGGGTTGAATGAGCAAAGGACTCTATACTTTTCTCGTTTTGTTCATAATGTTCACTGGCTATACTTAGATGAATTTTTTGGAGGCGAATGTCGACGTGGAAGGAAACTTTTTTTATCCATGGAAGTTCTTAGATTTTTGGAAAGAATTGAGTTATTAATTAAACCTTAGTGCGAGGTTGTGGACTAGGTTGGTGTGTTTTTATTTCACCTCCCTTTTCCTTCCCGATGGATTGTATATGTTATTTTAACTGTTAAGTATGATTGATTTGATCATTTGAAAAGATTGATGTGTTTGTTTTTGTTGTATTGTGAAAAATCATATGTTGACCAAACACAAATAAAAAAAATAAAAAAAGAACGCAAAACCTACAGACATAGCCACACTAGCATCATCCTTAATTTTGGTGAACTACCGTTTAATATAACTAGTATTGAAATATTGTGTGATATTGTGCTATTGTAGATTGTTGCCGTTTCCACTCGCAGTTGTGCCAGAGCACCATAAAACATTCACCAGCAGCTAAAGTTACACCAGAAATAGGCCCAGCGGGGTTCTACCAATGCATCACCCTGACCTGCAAATGCATACAAACACCTGCTATTCCAAATTAGGTGGGCACAAATATCTGGACCAATACACACTTATCCTGATTTGTAACCTTCTCCTCATCAATAATGTTGACTCTTCTGGTCTCTGGAGTTCCATGTGTTTTACATGCTCATAGTTTTCAGTGCAGCAACACAATGTAGGGGAACTCCCCCTCATCCCCTAAACCCCTCCCTTAACCCCAGAGGCCACTACCTAAAATAACATTATCCCTTTTTTCAACTACAACATCTGTACCTTTTTTACAAATATATATTGAAAGCGAATTTCTTTGCAATGCTTTTTATGCACTGAAAAATGTCAGGAGAATATTCTGACGTGAAATCACTGGCTACTGTCTCAGGCCGCACTTGTTTTGGCAACAACAAAAAACCTCAACTGTCTGTGTTTAATATCAGCTTTGTATGGGTCAACAACCATCCTAATGGGCACTTGTTTCGTTTCCGACCAGTACATTGACATGTACAAGAAGCAAATGCTGGGAAAAAAAACCACTAACTGGGCAGTCAGTACTAGAAACAGTGAAATCTGGTTGCAACCTGGATTCATCAGAGGGCACATTCTTTCTAAATATGTGTGAATATGATGTAAAACTTTGAAACATTTAAAAAACACCCTCTCTGTAAAAAAGGTTATAAAACCTTCTAACCACACCTTTTCCCCTGAGCCACTGTCGATAGACTAGATGTTCCCAGTATACAACATCTTGAAGTTATTGTTGAGTCCAGACAACCATACTAAAGATCTTGGTCACTGAATGCACGTTATAAGTCCTTATATTTTCTCCATGACCACAAGCTAGCACATTTCAAAGAATTCTCCACATCTCAGTCAGATGTAGAATAAAGTTTAGAAATGCAGGCGAGCCACGGTTTTTTGTCCTCCTGCAAAAAGGTTTACATTCAACAAGAAATGTCAACCTTTCACCTGTGGACGTAAGACAAAATCTCTTGCACATTCTCAATAAAACACTTGTGTTCATAGGAACACACAGAGAGGAAAAGGAGCAGGTCACTGTCACACATCAGCTCCTGTGGCAGAGCTTCAGGTACTAATCCATGATTGTCAATGGGTGGCTGTGAGGGAGCACGAATTCCAAAGTCCGTCTTTATTCTAAGGGCAATCAGTAAACAAGAACTACTTTCTCCTGTCCCAGAGTATGTGTCTATGGGATCATAAAGGAGAACCCCAGCTGGGAAGCAACAGAGCATTGTAGGGGATGCACGCAGGTAACTATAGGTAGGTTACGGAGCACTGTAGGGGATCGACCCAGGGGGCTACAGGTAGGTTGTGCTGGTAGCAGAGGCACATGGGATGGGTAAAAGAGCAGGGTATGGATGCAGATTCAGAGAGGAGAAGATTCTTTAAACTGTCTGCCTATGAGCTTGAGCAAACTACTGGAGGTGCTATGTTTTGAAGGGGTCAAAGGGTACTTTCCCCACTTTTTTAACACTTGCAGAACTAGGACTATGAAGGAGCTTTGCCTGCTACTCATTTAAGGCATGGACGCAATGATGCCTGATGTAAAATCAGATTTCCGGGAATGGTACTTGGAAAACACTGGTTACAATTATGAATTTCAAAAGTAGCTTAATTTCTATTGTCAACAGGATGTTAACATTCTTATAGAGGCATATACCCTCTTTAGGGACGGTATCAAAAAGATGACTCTACAGTAAGGCTTTGTAACAGACCCTGGCACCGTAGAGGAGAGGCCTTATGAAGATTTTCTAAACCTCTTTTAACATTTCACATTAGGCCATGGTCATGTCTATGTAGCGGTACAAGTTTTTAAAAACCTGAGACCCTCACCTTAGTGCATATAAATCTCTGCCATGGTATTCAAAAATGCTATTCTATGCCATCTATACAGTGGTTTATGTATGTAGCTGAAAGTGATGGTATGTTCATTGAAATAGCCTTGCAGGGCAGCAAGCATAAGGTAAGCTTGTATAACTTGGAAGGCTGTGATTGATGCGGTACCCACCACCTTTGAGTGCAACAGGTGTTTTCCTGACCTCTAAACCCTGTGCTACCCTGGATTTGATTTGAACCCCCTAACAAAAACGGATTCGGTCGAAATGACTGAATCCAATTTACCTACCCCACCAAAAGACCTAAAATGCATATCGCCAAAAGTTTGAACACCAAAAGTTCGAACCTTTTGTGGTATGTATTTTTTGGTGGGGTAGGTAAGAAAAAAGAAAAATAAAGGCTGCAGGGGCTGCGGGGTTGTTCGCCGCAACACCCCACTCATTATACTATATGTAAAAAGAAAAGAAAAACAAAGGCTGCGGGGGCTGTGGGGGGTGTTCCCCACAACACCCCGCTCACTATACTATAGTATGGGGTGAACTCTTTGCAGTATATCAAGCTTCACTTTTGTGATAAACAGGAGGCTGCACGGTAGCCTTTAGGGTGTGTCACAAAGGCTATGAGCATGCAAAGATAATATGCAAAAAAGAGGCATCATTTTTTCCTTAACTATTATTTGAATTTATTTATCCTCCCATTCCATCAAACAATTGGCTTCTTCGAGAAATCTGAATAGGTAGCTCATCTATTGTATCAACTATTCCCTGTTAATATACAACTACAAATAAACAGACTCATAAAAGACATATGGCAAAGTAAAATGTTTTTGCATGGTGGGTCTATAAGTATTACTGAACGATACTTGACAATATTCAGCATGTTGATTTTCATTAACCCATGTTTCCCAAACCCTGTTCCACCAATGAGCTATATGAGTACCTTCTGTATTTTCTCACTCCTGTGCAAGCGTTAGCCTGGCTGCATTCAGAAGGTGCGTTCTCGATGTTGAAATATTCCCAGACATTCCATATTGCCCCTCTGTGTAAGAGTCGACTAACATTAGCACCACTGTGTTCATTGTAAATTGAATTTTGGGGATCCCTTTAATCTCTGAAAGAATCTAATTCCAAAGAATCTGGGTCCATGGACAGAACCGCTACATGTGTCCCAACGTGCCTAGTTCCCAACAGCCTCTCCAACAAAGAGATTAATATGTGGGAATGCATCTCTGGATGCACTATCGGGTATAGCACCATCTTTATTTGATTTTATAGGAAGTCTTTATTTGTCATGCATCTAGAACTTTTTTGAGACCATGACCAATAATCTCGGTATATTTCATTTGAAAGGTCTCATTCATTTAAGGAAACGTATCATCTGGGTTAACTCACTTGGGAAGACTGTTAAGTCATGCCAATCTGCCCTTTCCCATGATGCCTAGTATTGACAGCAGAAGGGAGTTGGTTGTCTTTCTCCTGCAGCTTGGATGAAAGGATTGGCTATCCATTGTCGTATTTGGTAATATCTAAATGTTTTTTTTTTGGGGTAAAGCATACTTATTTTTGTATTCCTCAAATGACAGGGGGATGCCCTGATCAAAACAATGTCTTCATTTCTCAAAGCCTCCATCAAACCAGCAATGAAATGCTAGTCACTCAAGTCTCAGGTTGAATTCAGGATTATGGAGGAATGAGGAGAAGGGTCTGGGGCTCAAACCTAACGCTCTGGTCTTCTCTGCTTTATCCCCAAATTATAGTGTATTCAGAGTAGTCTCTAGTGGTGCGCCCTGGGTCAAATGGGTCTATTTGCGAAAGAAAATAATTTAAGATAAAGGGATAAGTGTAGCCTGTTGATCAACCATTCTTCATAAAGGGGTGGTTTAATTCATTGATAAATCTGAGCCCCTTGTTAGGAATTCTGAACCCTCCGGAAACTTTGGATCAAAGCAGAATTTTCCACAAGACCCTGGGGACCTTTTTCTACTATATAAACTCAAACATTTTGCAGTTGATGAGTGGGTATTTTGATGGATAGGCTACTAAATGTGTAGATGACTCTGGGAATTGTATGAATTCTACCAATGGAAGACATGTCAAAGGGATTCCATCTATTTTAGTCTTGGGATAATCCTTTGAATACAGGAATAATGTAATACTTGAATAAGACTTTGCCATGGTGGGTTGAATCAATCCCTAGGTAATTAAGGGAGGAACTAGACCATTTCCATTTCAAAGTTTATTTCTTTTCAAGGGACTCCAACATCAAATTGTTTTCAGAGTCGTTTAGACCTCAGGATTTGGAGAGGTTTACCAGAAACCTAGCTAAAGTGCTGAAGAGCAAGAGAATCTAAAAAGAAAGATACATTTCCACAGTGCCTCTGCTAACATAGGGCATATGTTATTTTCACTTGTGCCTTAAAAGGGAAAGCATTAATTAAAAAAGAGGAACCATAACAACATTGTTCATCATAATTTGACTAAAGCTGTTGCAAAGAGTTGTGACATTTAATACCACCCCTATATCTGAGGTGAATCCGCTGAGCAGACCCTTGCCATGGAGCCTCCAAACTTTATTGTCCCATATCCAAGATAATAGCTCCACTCGTCCTATTTATGGAGAGACAGCAAGCTTAATATTTGCAATAAGAAACAGCCCAACCACATTGAGAATATTTAATAAATAGTTATAGCTACATGTCTGTTAGAGCTTAGAAGATGTTGAAGACTATTCTTATCCTCAAAGAGGCCAGTTCTTTTGGGATTTCCCAGCTTAGTTCCAGTTTCCAGGAAATCTTCCTGTTCTGTGTGGGCATTCTGCATTCATCAAAATCTCAACTTCCCGAGGTAAGGAGATGGACCAGTTCTGATCTTTTTTACACAAGTTAGTTTTTTTTTGCCTTCCCCCCTATTTCGAACAATAAGAAATAAAAAATAAATCTTTCCAAAATGGCCGCCATTTGCGGACACTGAGGGACGTCATCACACATGCAGCATGACGTTATCACGCATGCATCGCATGCGCAATGACATCATACACGGCAGATATATTTACTGAAAATCGCCATTAGTTTCTATCCACCAGGATCAGCAGAACACTATCCTCCTGCAGCACAGCAATTGCACTTAGCCGCCTAGTTTCATAGCAGGTAAGGCCCATTTTCCTTTTGTTTACACTCCTTAGCCTTTACATACCTATCAGTAGTTACATTATCCGGCTATTTTGGAACACCATGTTAGGCTCTTTACCTATAAGATTTCAACAACTAAGACCTCTTCCCTGAGTAATTTCTAGATATTTACCAGCAGTCCTTAACTTTGGGCTACTCTGGATATTCATGTTTGGCATTTATGTACAGGGTTCTTTTAAATTTAAGACCTTGAACAACAGAACCATTCTCTGAGAAGACTAAATGATTCTTCTTTTCTTTAGAATTGACCACCTTAGAAGGGGCAACCAATCAGGAACTCCATTTGGAATTCCAATGGGTGAGTTTTTGGCATCTAAAATTCTATTTCATTTGAATTTTCCTATTTACACATTGCTCTTTATGCTCTTTCTTCTGACACCTATGCCAACACCTGTAGGGTTCTCTTATATGTTTCAATCCCATTACTTTGACAGATTCTTGAACAATAATGATTGCTCAAATTCCTCCTGATGAGCCACTCAACAAGAGTGGTGAAACACGTGTAGAGGGATATTAATCACCATTGAAACAGAGGACACTGGATTATTATTTTCAAGAATAACTTTATGTACTTTACCAAATGCCATAATAATCAAGATAAACTTGTTATTAAATCTAATGGGACACAACTTTGAAGAAACACTAAATGAACTTTAATTACTAAGCTGTCCTGAATAGGACAATCAATTTGACTGTCAAGAACAACTATCTTAATACTTTACTATTAAAGGAATATTTTTCACAACAAATGGTGTCAAATCTAAAATATTATTTTCAACAGCCACACAACCCAAGCAAAGTTGTATATGTGCTGGCACAGGATTTGAGCCCTATTCTTTTTCGGTTATACACAATTGGACAGCCACAATTAGAAGGCTTGACCAGCGACAGCAAAACTGACACTACTAACCTTGTCACAAATAGGTCTTGTGAGGTTCACCACAGATTGGCTTTATGTCTGCAAATTCACAACCAGTTCTGATCTTTGAATGAGAAAATTAATGAGCAGAGGTATTCCCACTGGTACTTGACAACTTTGTTTCTGAGCCAGGAAGTGACCTCTTTAAAAGAGCAGTGTTTGGCTATGGTAGAAGGGGAGAACTCCTAAAACAAAAGTTTTCTGTTATATTTGTACATAAATTCTCCCTTTGATATAGCTGCTCTAGGAATCTTGTCCTTATCCTTGTAATAGTGTACTCTCATGAGCACGTGTGGTATTAGGCCTTTGCTCCATTGATATGAGGAGTAAACACATTGTGTATGGTGTAGAGCAATGTGTTCTTATCCAGAAGAGACAGAATATTGTTAAAGGGCCATGGACATAATCCTCTAGGTCTTGATCATGGATGCAGTTAGGAATGCCCCTTATGCGAATGTTATGACTCCGGCCTCTTTTTCATCTGTAGAGGTTCCTGTGAGATTTCAAGGGCTACAACTCTGGTGGATAACTCAATGAGCCCATTCGATTGTTCACAGGATGTGTACTTTATTTGGTCTATGAGTTTCCCAACTACAAGTACTTGCCACCCAGAGTTGATACCTTTTGCACCAATTCTGTGATTTATTTTTAAAAATCGTCATTAGATTTTGTAGTCCAGTTTTGTGACCAAGTGCATCCAATTATTGGACTAGATTGGGTGGTGCATCAACCTTTACTGTGCAAAGGACCTCAGATTTGTTTGATGTATCAATGTTAGATATCAAGGGTCGTAGGGCTGATGTTTGACCACTCTTGGGTTGCTTCAGCATGTCGCTTTTCTGTGTGGCACATCTAGGTAAGTGCACACTACATTTTCATCTCCCAAATGTTTAAAGTCGCTAGTGATTGAAACCAGTAGGAATCCCCCACTTCCTCCCCATTGTCTTCTGATCTACTGGTAGTTAACAAATGGTAGGCGTTGCTGAATGTGTTATTCGTATGGGCTGCTGGAAATTATTCACAAAGAATGAATTTAGGAAAAACAGTCATTTTTACTAATCCCTGCTTGATTAAGTATGGGGCACATCGTATTTAGTCAAAAGACACCTCGAGGTTGGCATTTGTTCATGAGAGCGGCTGCAGAACTGAATGTACCATCCACAGTGGGGGCAATGCCACGAACTGTGAACACTTGGATGAACTAAAACTGGACTTTAAAAAATGATGGCAACTGACAACACTATCCGACCAACTTCCAAGGCCCTATACCCCACTGTTCTTTACGCAAGTGTCTTCTTTGCAAGTTGATTCAGGCACCCTAGCTCCCATCAATAATAAAAGGCATGAATTATAAGCATCAAGAAATGTATTACATTAACCCCAAATTATAAATAGAACAATGCAGAAAAATACCTACATCTTAAACCCCAACTTCTATTGCAAGAGGAGAAATCAAATTATAATGAATTTTTAGAGATGTTATATAATAAAATGATATGATGTCAATCAACAATAATTATAACTCAACATTTGGAGACAGGACATTCGATTATTTATACTTGCATATTGTGCATTATACATGACACATAATAATATAAAACACATGTAGGTCAAGATTGTAATCAAAGGACACTAGCTATCTTTTAGAAGGTAAATAACATTTTACAATCATATTCTAGTAGGAATAACAATGCCAATTTTCTGAACAGAGTTTCTGTCAAATACTTAGTCAATTACGTATGTACACATCCAATTCTACAAGTGTTTGATCTTTTGATTGCCAATCATATACCTTTCAGGGAGGGGATGTACTTTTTGGATGATTGTACAAAGATATTGAATAGCGAATATACATGATTGTATGTAATGTATGTAATAGTGTCTACTACTGCCAGGATTATGCTATAGTCACCTGATAGAATTATAAATTCTAATCTTTTGTGTGCTGGTCTATAGAAATGTCTTTTCAATGTGTGCCACACCTTGTATATGAAAGGCTGTCTATTTTTAAAAAAAACATTTAGAAATACAAAGTGACTGTCCCTGCAATAGGGAGGTATCAGGTAATATTTTCGCCAGCAAAAATATCCCTGTACATATGGTCGTCGGGAAAGGCCACAGGCGATATTTTTGGTGGCGAAAATATTATGATGCGGGGTGTGCGGGGGTGTCCCCCGCACATAAAAAAATAATGCGGGGGTTGCGGGGGTGTCCCCCGAAGGGTCCATGTGTTAATATCGCCGCAAAAATATGGCGATATTTTTGCATCGCAATATTTTTGCGGCGAAAATATCACATGGAACCAATAAGGACTGCTGCGTGTTGATGGTTGCTTCAGGTTTAAAGATTTCTATGTTTTCAATTTGCGTTGTGTTGTTTATTTAAAAGGACCTGTGTTTTAATAAATATTTCTCTATCCTTTTGGAAAATAAATATTTTTGAACACATACATTCCCTTACTGGTATTTTTGAACCAAATCTTTGGGGTGAATAAACAAAATACATTTCAGAACATGCTCGATCCCCAACACATCCACCCATATACCACATGCATGTTCCTGGCTCAGCACACTGTGGTTTCTGGACATGCTCTTGCATGCCTATCTGCATGGAAAGGGTTTGAACCAGCACAGGCTGCCTGGGCATACCTGTTGGTGCAGCAGCTGTTCAGACCATTGGGGATGGTCCACCTGCCTTTGACCCACATTCCGCAGATTGCATGATGGGGCATGTTTGTCATATCAATTTTTTTAGGGTGTTGCAATGACCTTTATAAATAATAAAAAAATCGAATTTAAAAACACATTTTAATATTAAAAGTAAAACAAATGTAATATTAAAAGGACAGTTTTAATAATCAAAAAGACATTTTGAAAACGTATTTTAAATAAAATTACAATTAAAGAAATTAAAAAGAAGCAGGGTTTCATTATTGTAAACCCCCTCTGGATCTCCTATCACTTTGATTAAAGTTATCCCTTTATACTACTGGCAACATTCATACACTAAACAAAAGAGTGATAATATCTGTTTTCAGAAGAGTCTTCTTCCATTAGCTACAATAACCGTGGGTGGGTAGCAAAATGTTTTGCCGAATGTACTTTCATCTCTGAAAATATTTCTGTTGAAACTGCAATGCCTTTTCTCTTTTTGTATAACATAATTATATCTAAGACATGGATTGCTGATCTGTAAAACAAGAATGTTCTAAATGTAGGCCATGATTTCTGATCCTGCTACTTACGCATTAGTAGATAATTAAGAGGCAAGGCGTTCAGAGTCCTAACCATTTAGCACTTTTCATAACAGAAAACATCCCTAGATGCTGGATATGGAACTATTGTATGGTCATATTGATTTTTGAATTTGTATTTTAATGTACCTATTATTTATTTGTTATGTATTTTATGATTGTTATTTGAAATATGTTGGTACTATGGACTATATATAATCTAAAATAAACTTGAAACTTGACCTGATACGTACCACAATCAAATTAGAGGTGGGTAATCCTGGCGAGGCCCGGGCCGCCTGGGCTAAAACGGGGCTCCAGTCTGACCCTTGTTTAGGGCCGGTACCCCCAGATGCAACAAGCCTGCTACCAGGCCCACTATGGCTACCCACGAACAAAGAAACAAAATTGCAGCCTATGCTGCATGCTGGGCCCACACACCAGAGATCCATGTACTCCCTGGCCAACCCCCAACACAACAGGATTGGCTGGGGGCAGAACAGGGAGTCACCAGCACCCAGGCTGCCATTCCCCCCACCCCCGTTTTTATACATTTATTTCCATTTTGGCATGTCCGACTGCAGTCTAGGAAGAGTGGACTGCAGTGGCGCAGGCAAAATGAAAATAAATGCATACAAAAGAAAGCAAACAAATGCGGGCCGGGTGCCGCTGCAGTCTCCTCTCCCATGTATGCAATGGGCTGCCACCTTTCCACTGTGGAATGGTGCGATCCCATTGCCGGGTTGCAATACTGCTTCCTGGCAGTGGCGCAACACCATTGAGTAGATTGCTCTAGCCACCGCCATCCCTCAATATTCTGGGCTATGTTGACTTGACCTGGCACACATATAGAGCCATGGCGGGGCAGGACAGGACATGTAGGCGTTAAATGACCCGTGGTCTTCGCTGTGAACAAAGGCCTTGCAATTTACTAACGTAAGACATTTAATTGCTGGAACCTGCAAACATTTTTAGGCAATTGAAATCGTTGATGTGGGATTGGTACTTGAATGTCAGGGGAGTGATTGGGACGGATGGGGGTTAGTACTTTCATGTGATGGAGTGATTGGAAGGGGTGGGGGTTAGTACGTGCATGTCGTGGAGTGATTGAAAGAAATGGGAGTTAATACTTGCATGTTGGCGGAGTGATTGGCAAAATGGAAATAAATGCATAAAAACGAACGACAATAAATGCGGCCCTGGCACCTGAGCCGCCATTTATTTTATTTCCCTTTTGTGCATTTATTTTGATTTTTCCCATTGCTGTGCTCTTGGCTCGGCCCGCGGTGGGCTCCCAGAGCCAGGCCTGACCCCCAGGCTTCAACGTATCCATGAATTCCCTGGCTCCCCCAGGCGTACATCAAATGTCAGATATATCCTAAACCAGGTACTGGCATGAAATGTCAGGCCCTCAGAGCATATGCTAGGTACTCATATGGTAGCATTATTTATTTATTTTATTTATTTATTTTATTTGTTGATAGCACCCAGACCCGGAGGTTATCACAGGGCTATTAGTGAGGTTACAGTAGCAATGTAGCAGATTATGTCACAGGTACAAATACATTTCAAACAGTTCAAGCATGTAGGTATATTCAAGCATATTTGCTGAACAGTGCACCCCCGCAATATTGTATGCGCGGTCGTTTCATCAAATGTCAGCTTGTTACATCATATGCCAAGTATTTCAGCTGTTGCCCTGGTACATGCAATATACCAGGCATTTCAGTCAAAGGCCAGATACTGAAATCATTTATTTATTTGGGATTTGAAATGTTATACACACCACAAAGTGTCTGCCTCAGAGTATTATAGGGGGGGTTCATGGTGTGATGCATAATGGAAGGTGGGAGGACATTCTAGATAGCTGTGATTGGCACAGATTGGAGGTTATCTTCAGCTACCCCGGGGCATACTCTAAGCGGTTTATTGAGATTGAAAATTGCAAGCTGCTGGAAAGAGCACAGCCATATCTGTAAACCATGCACAGGTTCTTAAAGTAAGTTCTTTCATTTATAGGGTGACTAACGGTACCATCCGACGTTGCCCGGGTCTGTAGCTGACATGCAAGTGGGGGTCTGCTATAGTCTTGTGTATGTTTTATTCTGTCATAACTTCATATTTTTTGAAAAATTGCAAAATTGGCAATCGCCCAAAATCGTCTATATGTATAGCACAGTGCTGAGCCCCGCTGTACCCATGTGCAGGGCGAATGGGTGGGGTAGGTCAAATTTCACTATTGCCAGTACACCCCAGACTCGTATGCTGACCTTGTGTCCTAACATCCGATTTTTGGAAAAGTCACAGAATCGGCAGTCTCCCAAAATTGCCTATACTGTTAGCTCAGGGACGGACCCTGCCCTGTGCAGGGCAAAGGGATGGGGTTGGTCAGTTTTAACTATTGCCAGTCCACCCCAGACTGGTATGCCAACCTCGGGCCAAATTCCAGCCCACCAACTGTTGTGGGTCTGGAGTCAACAATTGCAAGATCGCCAATCTCCCGGTATCACCCCATACTGATAGCACAGGGCAGGACCCCACCCTGTGCAGGGCGCATGGGTGGGGTTGGTGACATTTCACTATCACCAATCCACCGCAGGCTAGTATGCCGACCTTGGGCCAAAACTTCAGCCCACCAACTGTTGTGGGACAGAGCCAACTGGCCGCACTTCTTTTATTATTTGATCCCATGTACTGCACCTCCCCCTCCTCTTTCCCCTCACACTTTTTCCCACCCCTCTCCCCAGCACTTGTGCAATCTCAATGTCACCTGGCCTATTAGGATCGTTGTCTGTGTCTTCCCTTTGTTCCCCCTCCCTTGCCTCGTTGTGCCTTGAAACACTTGTGTATAGGCGTGTTATAAATGCCATATCATATCATATCACAGGGCGGGACCCACCCTGGGCAGGGCAAATGGGCGGGACCCACCGTGGGCAGGGCAAATGTATGGTGTTGGTCAGGTTTCACTATCGCCAGTACACCCCAGACTTGTATGCTGACCTCGGGCCAAAACCTTAGCACAGCAACTGTTGTGGAGCTGGAGCATAAAATCACTAAATTGGCAATCTCCTGCAATTGCCTATAATGATAGCACAGGGCTAGACCCTGCTCCGCCCCTGTGCAGGGCGTATGGATGGGGTTGTTCAAATGTCACCATCGCCAGTACACCCCAGACTGGTATGCTGACCTTGTGTCCTAATCCCGATTTTTTTATAAGTTGTAAAATCGTCAATCTCCTGAAATTGCCTGTAGTGATAGAACAGGGCGGGACCCTGCTCCACCCCTGTGCAGGGCGAATGAGTGGGGTTGGTCTGCTTTCACTATTGCCAGTACACCCCAGACTTGTATGCCACCCTTAGGCAAAAACCTCAGCTCACCAACAGTTGTGGAGCTGGAGCCAACAGTCGCAAATTTGTCAGTCTCCCAAAATCGTCCATACTGATAGCACAGGACCGGACCGCACACTGTGCAGAGCAAATTGGTGGGGTTGGTCAAATTTCACTATCGCCAGTATGCCTCAGACTGGTATGCTGGCCTTGGGCCAACATTTCAGGCCAGCAAGTGTTATGGGACTGGAGCCAACCCTGAACATACAAACAAACTTTCCCAAATATATATATAGATTGCTTGACTGGTGTGATCAATGCTGGTGTGATATGTTCTCATACTCACAGTCCAAATATAAGATAAGTGGCATGATTTTGGTAATTTTGCAGCTTGCATAGTGTCTTTTCCAGGAAAGCAGTACATGAGCTATTGTAGGCTAGTCTGTTGGTGACCACTTGAGAAACCTGTGCACATTTTATGCAGGAGCAGCAGTGAGGGAACAATCTCCTTTTAGTCACAGTAGGTGGTGGAAACCATTATTAACAGCCATATTCAATGGAGTATAGAAGGAGATGTCACTGTGAGATAGCACTGCTAGGATGCAATGCAAAGTTTCTGCGTGGTTGTTGGAAGTTGTCCAATGATGTCAGGTCCAATTAATGGTAGTTGAGAAGAGTAAATAGATCCATATCCAAAATATTGATGTAGATTTCCATTGACGCACAACCAGTCTATTTGCAATTTGGGATCCAAAGACAATCTCCTGGTGCTCCATCCATTTTCAGATGAAGCTGGTTACAGTCTGCATACATGTGGCAACCTACGCTGCGGCTTTGAGGATTTGGGAAAGTGAAGCCATATACATTTTGAAGATGTATGGTATGAGGACTGTGGAACTCTATACGTGATGTTAAATTGCCCATAGAGTAGATAACTTGGCTTGATGGGTGCAATGATGAGAAAGCATGTTTGTAACCTGAAGGTTATATCCACAACCCCCACACACATTGTCAGATTTTGCAACAGCAGCTTTTGGTCTATGGTGTTACATGCTGCTTTTTTCATGTAATCATTTGTATTGCTGAACTACTCGCAAACACAGGAAATTATTATGGTATAATGCTGTAATTAGCAATAGCAATTGTACCTTTTCACAGCCTCTCTAAATAGTTTCAAAGGTAATAACAATTTAAATAGGCAACATTATACATGGTATACCACATATGTAGAGGGACATCTAGAAAGCCTTGATCACCAGACATAAAACCATCCCAGAGTTTGAATCCTTTTGGGCAACATGGGTCCAGTGTTGTCTTTCGCATCGAGAAAGGTGTCCATAGTAGAAATGAGTGGCAGTATCATGGATAGTGTGAACAATCGTTTCACGCATTAAGTGGTGCCACATCCTCTGCAACCAGATCACCTTTGTTGGGAGGTGCAGTCTTATCACCCAGGCAAGGGATGCACCACCTTGTGGCAGTAATTTGAAAATCAGGCAGGATTCGGGGTTCTATCCAAAATCATCTTTGTCAGGGAGGTCGTTAAGCAACATAAAAGGTAACTTGTCTAAAATGGTTCATCCCAGAACTTCATTTATGCTTCAGTTAACCTTCAACCAAATATTTATCCCCACTACATGTGATTAAAAAGTCCCTTTAAGTTCACAATAGCTCTAATACAGTTCTGAACTATTGGGGTAGCATTTATTTAACCAGGATAGGGACAAAACAATCTATAACCAAGCTTCTGTTGTATGCCAAGGGCCGGAATAGAAATTGAGGATTTTGATATTTTCTCCCCGTTTAATTGACATTCCTTCAATTTCAACTTGATCCCAGTTCTTTCTGCAAGGATTTCTCGTGTTTGCCTGGGGTCACTTTTTCAGTGGAGGTGAACACTTTGTATAGTTTGGATAGCAGCCCTTTTATGATGATGTGCCCCCTGGATTGTCCTTTCAAATAGGATGCTATGGCCGGAGACTGTCTCCTCATTATGAGGCTGAAGTGCGCAATGGCAAAGCTGTACGCACTGCAGACTATCATTTTCCTGATTCCAAAATCCTGCTTGCATTCCTGGAAATTCTGCAAGGCTCACCACAGAGAACAGATACCCAACTTTTGAAAGTGCCCTGATTTCCGTCTCAGAAGTGTAAGATAGTCGCGTCCTTAGAGAACTCTGGATTTCCCAAGATGGGAGTGACGGGAAGGGGAATGATGCTACAGCACTACCATGGCATGCTAGGTCCTAAAGCATGAAGAATTCTGGAACGCTATGGCTGTTGCCAAATATAGGTACCTGCCATTGCCTGCTTCATAAGCAGCAAAGATGCTTCAGATATCAATTGCATCCATTCACCAATAACTCTAAGATCTGTTGCTTTATAACACATTACGAAATGTTCCGGAATTCCAGACTTCATTTGTCTATAGACAGATAGAGTATTTTCTTGTTTTTGCAGGGTTTCCTGCCTTACCAAATTAAATATAAGAAATCCCTCTGGATGTCGAATTATGAATGGGAGAGTTTGAAATGCACAAAGTAGCTTTGGTAGAATATACATTTTCAGATGGGCAATACGCCCCAACTGGGACACACATCCAATCTTCCAATTGTGCATGTCTTGGCATGTTTGATCCCAAAGTCTCTGATAATCTGCTGGGTAGGTGGAGGAAAACTTACTTGTAAGAAATATCCCTAAATACATGAAGGACTTGGTGGATCATCTATGTGCCACTAGTTTTTCAAGGTTGTCTTTCTCACAGACTGGTAATGACAGACGAAGCATCACCGGTTTGGCCATATTTGCTTTAAATCCCCAAACCTTGGCATATTACCAAATCTTTTCAGCCACCACTGGTAATGATATCTCAGAGTCCTGCACCTCAAGAAGGACGTCATCAGTGAAGATAAAACCAATGATCCTCTGCTCCATGTTTAACTCCCTAACATATATCGCAAACCTTTCAATGATAAATGTGATTAGGGGCAGGGACAGCGGGCACCCCTGTTTCATACCTTTTAGTAAATGAAAAGGGTCTTAAAGCATGGCAACTACTCCCACCCTTCCACCCGTCCACTGGGGTCTTACAGTTAGCTTCTATCACCCTAATCATAGTTTACCCAAACCCAATTATTTGAGGCCCCTAATGAGGGACACAAAAATCATTGGATCAAAAGCCTTGTTGGGATCAAGTGCAAGAAAAACTGCCTTTTGTTCTAATCTATGGACTTTGTCTAAATGTGAAGGACTATCCCTAACTCTCCTTGTGTTGTCTGTGGCACTTCAGTTAGAGATGAAACCATCAGGAGCTAGGTCTGTAAGAGTTAAAATGAGTAGTTTGATCCGATTAGCTAGTTTCTGGGTATACATTTTTCCATCCAAGTGTAGGTATATTGCTCTATAACAGTAGCTAACCCTAGGATCTTTACCTGGCTTTGGGATTACTACAATATGCAACTACTCCATCTTGGGAGTGATTCAACCTTCTTGTCTAAAGTGATTCAATATGACAGTTACAGGCATGAGTAGGGGTTGTCTAACCTTTTTGAAAAATGTTTTGTGAAACCATTTGGTCATGGGTGTTTGTTTAATATTAAAGAGGTTATTGCCTTCAATACGTCCTGTGGAGTTATAGGCAATCCCTACTTCTCTTTTAACTCACCTAGGTATCCGTCTTCTCGGTGCCAACTTCCCTGCTATTGCATCGTTTGACCATTTGTAGTCAATCCTTGTTCCTCTATATCCTTAGTTGTGCTGTTAAAAGAGTCCCACCTGTGATCAAATAAATGATTAGATTTTAGGAGTACAACCTCTAATTCAATAGTGTCAAGGCTAGTTAGTTGAGATCTCATGACTGCTGCTCTCCGCTTAAGTGCTAGTGACTGTGTTTGATTTGTGCTCCATCTCAATTGTCACTAACTGTTCCCTCAAATCCTTCTCCACACTCTGGCATAGACACTTGACCTCTCAAGAGAGCTGTATAAACATGCTACATAGCACTGCATTCAAAGCATCCTGAACATGATTTCATGAACATATGGACATTATACATAGTGATTTGCCTCAGAATTGGCCTTTTAGCAATAGGCACCACTTGTTTGTATCTACAAATTCTACATCGACCATGAACATTATATCTTCTGTGAGTAGGATTGTCTGCCCCACCCACTTGGATTTGGAACATGCCAAAAAATTATGTGGTTGGGCCTAGGTGCCAACTTGCTCCTGTCAGTGTTTCTTGCAAGAGGACTATCCCAGGGTTTGGTTGATTCAACTGCCTGGAGTTGTGCTCTTTTATGGGCTGTCTTAATACCCCTTCCATTAAGGGACCACATTTGTGTCATGAAAGAGCAAGGTACAGTCTTTCACTTCAGTAATCTGGTGAAAGAGCCCCCCACACACCCCTGTTATCTTCATTAGTCAGTAGACAAACAGTAGGTGTATTTAAGCTGTTTAAAATACTTAGCTACCATAGAAGAAACTAACGTCCCCAGACCTTAAAGCCCTCCTCAGCTTCCCCCGCCTCCTATTTCTCTGCCTTCTCATAGCTTCAGGCTCATCCCAGCCCTGTTCCACCAGCCTGCATATGCTGGATTTTATGCCGGCTCTTGGACCCGAGCTGCCACCCAAAGCACACCTAAACAGAACTACCCTAAAAATCCAACATTTTTCACCAAGGCTAATCGCTCTCCAGCCCACAAAAAAAGCTCAAATGCAAAAATAATATAATGAAACAAAGATACCAAACCAGAAAGTTATGTAATCTAAGACCAACTAATATTAGTCCTCGGGGTGCCAATCTTAATGGCGAAACATCTGTTATTCTTTCTGCCTATGCACTTTATCTGC
Source organism: Ambystoma mexicanum (assembly GCF_040938575.1). Classification (NCBI taxonomy): domain Eukaryota; kingdom Metazoa; phylum Chordata; class Amphibia; order Caudata; family Ambystomatidae; genus Ambystoma; species Ambystoma mexicanum. Next base: position 732,202,958 of record NC_090930.1, read on the forward strand.
AGGGGTTGCTTCCCAATTTTTTGGAATGACTACTTAAGAAGAGTTGACTTTTCTGGCAATACCTAATTTGCCTTCATTCCTTGGGTACCATCCCCAATGTGAGAACAGCTAGTGCCTCTTGCACCGTAGTCATGCCACCTGCGATTAGACTGTCAACATTTTAGGCCGAAGGGAAATGTACAACAGTATATTTTCTTCTGCTCTTGTAGTATCTCACAGTGTGGTTTAATCCCACTTCTTTGAACCAATGTGTTTGGTGCAAAGTCGTAAAAGAGCTCTACAGATCTATCTAGATAATCAATGCTCTGCATACCTCTTGCCGCCTTTGAGAGGCAGATTTCTCCTTTTTCTGGTGACCGATCCTTTGTGCTCTGTTAATGTGATAGGCTGTAGTGGGAGAGTCTATGAGGGACATTGCAAAGAGCTGTATGGGGCATAGTTTAATGTCAGAGCCCTCTGAAACCTTTCTTAACGATTTGATGCGTATATTTTACCTCTACAGTTTTCAAGATCTTTGCAGTTTTGCTGCATCTCCGACCTTACCTTCATCAGAAACCCTATTTCATTGTTTGGGGAATGAATGAATATGAGAATTGTAGATATATCTGCCTCACAATCATTTTTCCAGGCTGCCAATTCTGCATTCTCTTTTGTGTTAACTGCAAGAGCTACAGATAAGTCTCAAATCAGTGTCAAAAGTTCTTACTTTCAGAAGAGTGTCAAGACATTTTTAACCACTGGGAGGTGGTATTGAGATGGTCTTTCGTCTCTGCCACCCTGCAGTCTTTCTTTTCAGCCTCATCCTTTTGGAGTGCGAACTGTGCCACATAAGGGCCCAGGAGGAAGGACCTCACACATTCGGCTTGCTACTGTGACACTGAGGCTCTGAATAGCTTCTTTATATCCTCACCCCCATCTTCTTGTGAATTCCTGATGACATCAGCACCAACAATCATGCGGCAAGACCTTAAAGAAGCATTGGCAATGAGAGTAGAATGCCCCACAACCAAGCTAGGCCATTCCTCGTTATAGCGGGTATGTAATTCACCAGATGAGACAATGGGGGCCTGTGGCCTTTGCTGTGATATTTGCTTGGCAAGTGTCTGCTGTGAAAAGAGGACCCCTAACTGGAAGGAGAGGTGTGAACAGATTTCTGAGGCCGTCTGCCCCACGCTGGACCCAAGAGGTCATCAAGATTGGCCTTTTGTCCATTTTGCAACTCTGCATCCTCTAACACTGTAATATCAGGGGCCTCTACCCGAATATAATATCAGGTGAATAGTGTTGAGTGGACCAATTGGCTCAGGCATTGTTCCTGTATAGAGGCATCTGCAGAGGAATGTAGAGCTTCTTCCCCTCACCATCAACACGTGTGGCAAAGAACTCCAATGAATGCGTCCAGAGATGTAGCACTGCTGGAGCAGGACTCAACCTTCCATATGCTTCAATAGCACTGCAGGGACATGTGCTTTCTCTGATCACATGGGGGACACATCAACACTCCCACTCTCCAACTGGATGCCTTCCCCTCCCAAGCTGTCTGCTGTGGACAAGCAGCCCTAGGCTCCTGGCTTCTACCCTAGGCCCATAGACTCCCAGAACCACTGCTATCTGCTCGACAACCTCAAGAGTCTGCTCTCCCAATCCCTGAAGTGGCAGTGAAACTGGCATTGGGGTGCCGGCGGCTCCACGATAGCCAAGCATTGTTGTTTCACAGTCTCAGGCAGCACTGCTCATTTAATCTCCGGACCATTGTTCCCAGGCCCCCTCTTGTAACAACTGGGAATCATTGATTGTTCTGCCCATTGTGGCATTTTTTTCTCCAACTGGGAGTAGACTAGGACAGCATTGAGAATGGGGCTAGGAGCTGCATGGGAACTGCCTCACCACCCTCTGATGATGATTGTTTTGAAGGAGCCCAATATCTTAAAGAGGTTTGCTCCTTCCACCTGGATGAAGTCACTAGGAAGCAGTTGCTGAGGTAGCTCTACAGAGTAAGTTGGGCTACTTGGTGGAGTAACATATCTGATGTTGGCCCTTAAGAAGATGATCTTATTGTTACTGAAGGTTGTCATCTGTGGGATGTATTGACCCACTCTGCCATACTATGCGGAATTGCTCTGCTATCTATGGTGCAAGAAACAGCAAAAATGGTGGCAAAACTTTAGTGCGCACCAAAACCTCCAAACCGCATTTTTCAACACACAAAAAGATGGCTGCACAACCTGCCACCCATGGTGCATGTGTGGTGGAAAAGAGCACACGCTGCAAAAAAAGGGCCAGTGGGCTCCATAACAAATAAACATACAGTGCAGAGGGAGCAGCAGCGCTGTGTAAGTGAAACTCCAGAATTTGCGTGTAAATGACATTTACTTTGCTGCTAAAACTCCAAAATGCCTGTACACAACACTTCTCAACACTCAAAATCGTGATTGGTGCTAAAATCCATTTAACCTAAGGAAGCACTCTGAATGTACAAAGTCCTGAAAGGTTAAGAGCAAAACTTCCTCAGCAAAACTGGATTGCCTGTGAATGACAGTTTCTGTCAAAAATCTGAGTGCAGCACAATGGGCTACCTGTGAATGTCAGTTCCTGTCCAATGGGCTCTCCTGATTAAGCTTTAAAGTTAATCAAACTAAAAGTCTGCCGGATTAGCAAATATAAAAGGATTGTTGCTGAAAGAAATACAGATTTCAGTTGTTTTTGATCCCACAGGTTTACATCTAAGAAAGTAATTTATCTATGTCATTTGATGCAACAAGTTTGTTTTCTGATGGATTCTAAGTCAGGAAATCAAGAATAAATTAGCCTGGCTGGGCTGCAAGAAGTGGGAAAAAAGGTTTCCCCCAAGTGGAGGGCATTCCCCTCAGCAGATCCTCACTGACATATGATAATTGTGGGGTAGGACAGACTTTTGTCTGCAGCCAGAGGCGGAACAATGGCAGTTTCTCCAGGCCAGGAAATGGATGTATGAAGAGGTCGTAAACTTGTCTTGCAGAAGGTTCCCAAAGGTGGGGGCTACTCCTGGAGCTCCAGAGAGAGACAAAAGGTGGACCATTTGCTGCTAAGAACATGTAATGAACAATTTTTAGAGACTCATAACTTATTATCAGAAATGGTAAAAAATATCAAAAGGGCAGATTTGTTAGTCTAATTTTTGACACTACATTTCAAAATGTGGTGGAACTGCGTAGCATATTCTGAACAGGAATGGCGATATATCTGATTTTATGGGAACTGTATTTATGCTAGAATTGTTAAACTTTAGACACACATCCCTATGATAAACACACATATTTGTGGAAATTTGGAGAAAGGTTGGAAATTGCTTTCATGAAGAAATGGAAAAAATGCTGCAAAAAGGTGAAACAAGATCTCACAGCTGCGGGAGTTTGATGAACAGATACTCCATAAAATATGGAATTCTTGTATGTAATTTTCATAGAGGTTACAAATGTATAAATATGTATTTAGGACAAAATTCGATTTTGATACTAGTGGCTAGGGGAGGTTTCTAAGGACTGTAAAAGCCAAACCATAAATGTGACATCATCCGTCCTTGATCCAATCACTCAGATGCAAGGCGGAGATGAGGCTCTGATCCAATCCCAGTTCACAGAGGCGAGTTTAGTTAAGCCGGCCCATACACCCATTTGTGTGATGTCATTTGAAAGGATAAATAGAGACAGCTGACAACACATAGGGACTCACTCTTCTGATTCCGGCGAAGCACTCTGATCCAGCATTCAACATCCAGCATTCAACATCCTTCCAGATCCAGATGCCAAGGACCAGGCCAAGCAGTAGCTGAACCATTTTCAGTTAGGCCTCAATCCTCAAACTAATCCTTATAACCCAGTGAAGCACTGTGGTGTAAGAAAACATCCTGAAACTAGCATCCTGAAACTATCTGGCTTGCTATCATAATGCTTGCCTGATGAACTCGCCATCCTGCTAATTTGAAATACCCAGAAACAAGAAGGGCAGATCCTGTGCATTTCCGGTGACCGGCCTAGCTGATCCAGTCCCGCGCCTGATGTGCTGTCTTTCCTTGATAGATCCAATCCATTGACCAGAACCGTGGCTGTCAAAAATCTTAAATCCCAGTGGATTGTGAGTATTAATAGGATGCTAGAGAACTATTGTATACCTTGCATTATCTTGTTCCATTCTGATGTCTGAACTATCCCTACTTTCCTAATCAGTAACAGTGTCAAAATCTTTAGTGCTATCTTATTCTGTCTAGTTGCTAAAGCGCCATTTTCATATTTGTGTAACTCTGATCCATAAATCCCACTTTGAGTGTTTGGACTGGTGCCGCCGGGGAAGGTGATGGGGATCTGTTACTGAAGTCATGAATCAGTCTCAATGCTTACTTCGTCCCGACTTGGTAGCCTAGCCTGAACGCTCTAGCCTTGAATGAAAACATAAGCCATATTTTCTGATTCTAAACTGAAGTCCTGGTTCAAATGCTTGTCTTTATTTTCGAAAAAACACCTCTCACTAAAACCTCTATAACTCCCTCCTTTTTTAAGATAGAAGCGAAATTTCAACTCCCACTTGTACCTAACACCCTTAGCTACTTCTACAACATTGCGAAACAGTGTGACTGACCCAATATATTAAAAATCACATAAGTAAAAGTTTTCCGCAAATTGACATTTGGAAAAGTTTTTACACGTTTGAATTACCTTTAAATTATTTCCCACTTGGCCTTTGAGATCCCAACTGTTTCCTTTTGATTAAATCATTACTTGTGTTTGCTTGCATCTGTTCATAGCAGCTCCCGTAGGAATTTATAATAATTTAAGCATTTTGAACATATTTTGTGTTTTTGCTCAGCCAATTTAAAAGCCATTCAGGCAGTTGGAAAGTCAAGTCTGTTTTTCTCTTGTGTTAAGGGGGAAGGTGGGAGTGATATTCTGTTTGGTCTGCATTATTCCTGAATACCTGCTCTCTCCTCACATCTATTTAAATTGCCTATTGGTTGGTTGAGGGGTGTTGCAAGGGGAACCCCTAACCATAGTGCTATCTGTTCCAAACCAACTCAGAAGTATTATTTCTTTTTGTGTTCATTACTTCATTCCTAGTGCATTACAGATATTATTCATTGTTCCTGTCACCCCATTGGCGATTGTTGTTACCTATTAAAAATATATTGTGATTTTAAATTCTAAATAAATAAACAAATAATTACCTTTACAACTAGCCTGATTTCTGGTTCAGTGTAACCTAGGGGGTATTTTGAGGAGTGTGTGATATGAGTGGTATATCATTCAGAATATTGAACTTATAGATACAAATAAATAAGGGTTTTATTTGCACACTACATGCTGGGCGAGACATGGGTGTGTGCCTGATTGCAATCACTTACAGCTTGGGGGCTCGAGTCCGGGATCCTGAATTTGACATACCACTCATGACAGTCTAACACAGCATACTAGCCGGCGGGATACATACACCTTGTTGGGTTGGCATACTGTACTACACTGTACAAGCACCCCTCAAAAGAAATACTCAAAAGAATTGGGCATGTTTGTAAAGGTAAATTAACCCTGAGATAAGTCAGAAGGAAATTAATATTTCTGGAATTGCGACCCCAGTGGAAATTAATATTGCTAGGGAACACTTCCTGCACAAACTGTTTGTCAGGGGTGAATGGCCAGAACAGGATGAACAGGTATGGTTGCAGGAAATAAAACAACAAGTCACTGCAATCGACCTTGATACCTGGCAGGACAAGGGTCCATTACATCAAGCACTTGGCGAGCTGTACATGGCCCCGAAAATAAAAGAGGAACAGTGTAAGATTGTTAAAATAGCAGCCTACCTATACCTCCACATAGTAATCATACAGGAAAAACATGCAGACAATATAGATTTGACAAAGAGGCAAGGGGAAGCGCCGTAGAAAATCCACACCAATCTGGACTCTGCAGAGTAAAGGCACCAGGAAAGCAAAGAATCAGAAACAGAGGCTAGGCAGTATATCGCCAAACTCCAAGAAGATCTGACTCTCTTACAGCAAGAGAATGCAGAACAAAATACTCAGGTACAGACACTGCAAAAAGAGTGTCAGGAAAGGTTTGACTTTTTACAACAGAGTCAACAAAAGTTGACACATCAATTAAACTATAATAGAGTCTGCGCAGAACAGATAGTCGCCTTACAGAACCACATAGAATCATTGAAAGAGGAAAATACTAAATTAATTATTAAAGACAAATTGTGAGGGGTAACCATCTGCACAGGCTGCGCTTGTTACCTGTTGTATGTTCACTAGATGTGGTAAGTTTGAGCAGGGTGGATGAGGAGTATTCACAAAAAGGCACAACTGATTTGTGGTTCAATTGATTTATGGTTCAAAAAGCCCAGTTTTTTACATTCAAGTAAGTAATAGTACATACTGATTCAAGTTACAAAAGAAAAGTGGTACATTCTTGGTACACATAGGTACACATTTCATGTAAGGTACTTGGTACTGAAAACAGATAAATTCCAGGCAGTGTCCAAAACGAAGTCCATGCAAACAATGCCAAGAAATACAGAAGATGCCAAACAATGCCAAGAAATACAGAAAATGCCAACAATGCCAAGAAATACAGAAAATGCCAACACGTGTTTCAACCTATGAGGTCGTCATCAGGGCATATAGATATATGTAGTACATTGGACTATAATGCTAATGCTAAACCTGAACTGTGTTCATTCTAGAAACCTGTCAGGGTAGGGGGAAGAGTGTCAAAGCAAGGAGCAATTGGAAATGGGAGAGAAAAGAAAGAAAAAAGCATGGTATTAGATTACTACGTACACACCATGACTCTAAAGGTAAGTATGTAGGCTATGAAAAATAAAGCATACCTTATTGTAATTGTTCTCAGAAGGGTCATAGTCAAACTATAGAAAAAATAAAGCAACGGATGATTCCCAAAACATGTTGCTGGTCAGTTCAGTATGCTGTGAAATATGAAGCAAATAGAGCGTATTTAGTCTATTTAAGAGTGCTTGCTAAAGTATTCATAATGTAATTTACGATTTTTGGTATCATGTAAAATAGAGGAGAGGCAAATATTACCTTAACTCAGGGCAAGTCGTGATGTATTGCTTGGCCGAGGTACCGTAGCTGTAGCAATAATGCAGTATAAAAGTTCGTGTTTGGTGTGATTATTCCGGATATCTAGCCGTGATCTGTAAAATGAATGTATCACCGTGTTTGTGTGAAATGGAATTAAATGCGAGCAGTGTAATTTGCCAAATGCGATAGCAAGTGCTTACCGGCTTGGGGATTTGGCGTGCTCAGTGGCGGGTAGTTTCTCAAACGCTGAAAGCAATCGCAGTTCTGAGGGGTTACTATAGTAACCTCCACAGGGTCAGTCAGGTGACGCAGTCACCTGACCTAGTTGCTAGGACACATGAACCAAGCCGGAAGGCAGGGAAATGCTAGTCCATACGTAAAATGCTAATTCAAAGTTATGAATGAATCGTCTGATGGGACAGAGAAAATAACATGTGTTCCTGCTAGGGGAAACCCGTGATTGGTTTATAAGCAAGTGTTAATTAAAATATGGCATATTTAGAAACGGATGCCTATTCTAAGTTGACTTCAAATTGGTTTTGACAGAAAGGTGCATGTTGCACAGACTGTTGCACCCAATAAACATTCAGTACTAAAGAAAAAATTTAAAATATATTGGAAGCCAAACTTAACTTAAGCGAAATAAGTATTGGTGCCAAATTTGTGACATAAAGTTATTGCCTGCAGGCATCGATCGTTGGGGGGGTTTCCCGAGGGTGTTGGATATTCAGTTGCCAGCTGGAAAGAGATTGTAACAAGTAAATGTTAGCTGTTGCAGGTGAAAGATCAACAGATAAATCTGTAATAGCATGTACCTTGGGCTGGGAAGCCAGTAAGTAAGTTATTTAAAGGGGTGCCATAACACGTATGTCTTGTAGTATTAATTTGGTTAGGAAAAATAATTCTAGTACTGTTGTTGTGAAAAATATAAGGACATGTCATAGTTTGCAAAGTGAAAAGGTTGTGATCAAGTGTGATCCTGTTAGGAAGTACGTTTGCATTCTCAAGAACTTTAAAGTCAGAAAACAAAAGTGGTAAACCTCTGGATCTAAAAGTTCACAGCATTGAAAAAAATATACATGTAATGCAGGTCATACCAGTGATCTAAAGGAATCCACAAAGTTAGGTCACTGTACCGCCAGACCGACTAATAGTTTATATGAACACATTAAGTTCGGAGTCTTGGTTCATATCAAGCGATAAGCAGCGTAATTTGCAGATAATTCTTGCTTCCTGCTGCCGTAGGGTCAATTCTCTGTTGCCACCTCTCTGATGTTGTTTGATGTGTTGTAATCCAATAAATTTGATATCTTTAGTATTGTCCAATTGATGATGTTTCTGCCAGTGGGAGGCCAAGGGAAGTCTCGTGTCCTGACTACTAAGGTGGTTGAGATGTTCCCGAATCCTGAAGCGTACTTCTCTAATCGTGCTGCCAATATACACTTTCTTACAAACACATATAATACCATAAACAACATATTTCGTTCGGCAATTGATGAAGTCAAATATTTTGGTTTGAAGGCCATTGTGACAACTGAAAATTTTGGTTGGTGCTAAGGCGTGATAACAAAAATTGCAAGAGCCACATTTATAAAAGCCTACTGGTTTAGACTTAATAGAGAGCCAGCTATCCTGTCCAATAGGATCAGGTTTGAGGAAAGAGGGACTCAGGATATTTCGCAAAGTGGTAGCTTTGGTGAAAATGATATTAGGTCGATCCGTGATATATGGTGTCAAATCAGAGTCTAGGTGCAAAATGTGCCAATGTTTTTGTAGTATATATTGAATGAATTTATGATCACTGGAAAATTTGGTAATAAAGTTGACATGTATCGGATATTGTTCTTGAGTTGATTTTGTCTTCTCTGTCAATAACTGCGATCTGGGTACTTGCTTTACTGCATTAGTTGTATTCCTGATTAGTTGTATTGGGTACCCTCTTTCCCGAAATCTGTGTCCTATAGACTTACATTCTGTTAGGAACATTTCATCTTGACTGCAGTTTCTCTTGGCTCTAAGCATTTCACCTCTAGGAATATTGTGAATGACACTGTGTCTATGGCTACTGCTGGCATGTAATATTGAGTTCACTGCTGTAGCTTTCCTGAACGTACAGGTTTCAATGGTATCAGAGACAATTTTGATTTTCAAATCTAGAAAAGTAATTTCAAGCGGGTCAATGTGGCCTGTGAACTTAATGTCAAAGGTGTTATCATTGAGGTAAAGCATGAATGCTTCAAAAGCTTCTCTACTGCCTTCCCAAATGGCCAGTACATCATCAATGTACCTTTTCCAACTGATAATATGATGTTTGTAGGGGTTATTCTGAAAGATATAACTTTCCTCAAAGAAGGCCATGAATAAATTGGCCAAAGAGGGCGCATATTTAGCCCCCATTGCAATCCCCCTACTTTGTGAATAATAGTTACCATTGAAAAGAAACTGGTTGTGTGAGAGAGTACATTCTAGGAAGCTTTTAATCATCTGGACATGTGTATAGTGAGAAGCAGAAGAAGTTCTGAAGGTAAAGTCAATCGTGTCCAAGGCCAGTTTATGTTGGATAGAAGTGTATAAGGATGCCACATCCAAAGTCACTAAATAATATGAGGGTTTCCAAGTAATCCCTTGTAATATTTGCAACGTGTGCGTTGTATCCTTGAGGTATGCTGGAATCTCAGGTACCAAGTGTTTAATACTGCTGTCTATATAATCTGCAAGTGATTCCGTAACGCCTCCTTGTCCACTCATAATTGGTCTGACTTGTGGGAGAGTCAGGAATGGTTTGTGAACCTTCGGTAAGAAGTAAATCGTTGGCATAAGTGGTTTAGCAGTCAACAGAAACATTTTTTCCTCATCTGATAACAAACCTTGGTTGTACCAAAATTGGAGTAAGGTTTGTAGTTCTTTTAGAGTTTGAGTGGTAGGGTTAGAAGTAAGTGTCTCATAGCATCCTGGTGTTGCAAGATGTTCCATTGCCATTTTGATATAATCTGATTTGTTGAGGATGACAATATTGCCACCCTTATCTGCTTCCTTAATAATGATGGTACTGTCTTCACAGATATCTTGTAGTGCTTGTCGTTCCAATTTGGTTAAGTTCTGTTTTTTGCTGCTGCAATTTTGTTGGAGACCATCAATGTGTTTATGAATTTCTTTGGTAATTGTCTTGTGAAATGTATCAATAACATTATCTCCCGTGATAGGTGGCAAAAATTTTGATCTGTTTTTGTGTTCCTTGATGTCCATATTTCGTTGATGGATACCAAGTTCTGCCTGTATATCGCTCATACTTTTAGAGTCTTCTCCCATAAGGTTATGAAGTAGATGGATATTTTCAATTTCTTGTATGCTTTTGGAACTGGTGTGGGGGAGTTGTACCAACGGTCTGTATGTTTCATCCTTGTTATGAAAGAATTTTTTCAGTTTAAGTTTTCTTGAAAATTTGTACAGGTCAATTTGAAGTTCAGTCATATCGGATGTGGCAACTGGAGCAAAAGAAAGACCATGGTTGAGGACAGAAAGTTGTTGAGGTGAGAGGTGTTTATCAGATAGATTGACAACTAGGCTTTTAGTATAGACTTGGGTATCGATTTCCTGAAACTGGATCTGGTGAGTCTTTTGTTTGTATCTCTCCCTTCCTCTCCTCCTTGCTCCTCTTCCTCTTCCTCCTCTGAGGTTGTTGGAGTAGGAAGATTTTTGCGTCCTAAAGGGACATTTTTCTGAAAGCGAACTTGTTTATTTTGTAGGTTGTATGTCGATTGATTGCCTTTCTTATACCTTTTCATTTCAGCTAGGAAGCCTCGTCGGTAATGGCGAGACCCTTCGGCGTTTGCCTGTTCTCCCTCTTGGTTAGGATTAGTAGTAGTGTCAGTTTCTGAGTCTGTATCAGATGTGACAGGAGACGCTGTTGGTGTGGCTATTTGTGATAAATCCCCATCATATTTAGGTTGATAGGTGTAGACTCTATCGTTCAGGTAATCTTTTTCATCTCTATAAAATTTTCTGAATTTGCGCAACTTGATCTCGTCCTGGTATTCAACCAGGATCTCATTCATTTTAGCGAAGTTATTTTCTTTCGAACTGGCCGGGTTATTCATTTCTTTAATCTCGGTTTTGAGTTTGTCTATCTCTTTGACAACTCGAGCATGTTCGCATTCAGCGTGTTTAACTAAGATTTTCATCATATTCTCCGAGCTGACTGTAACATTTGATTCCCAGTCAGCTGCCAGGTCCTGGTCGTCTTTGTGTACGAAGTCTGGAAAGATTAATATTCTCAAACCTCTTGGTATGATATCTTGCTGAATATAGTTTTTAAGAGATACCTGTTCCCAATACTTGTTAATTTCTTTTTTACATAGCCTTTCAAGTTTGATGAATTTTTGTATAAGAGTTTCAGATATATTGGGTCTGGATTTAAAGGGGTTAGTATCAGAGCCCCTAGGTGCAAAGAGGGCAGCACTGTCCTCTTCTCTATTCTTAAGGTAATCTGTCATTATAAAAATGAGTTCTTATAGCTGTGTTCAGAGCAGTGCAGCAGTCCACAGGGCAAGTCGTAAAACAAAAAGGTTGTGGGAGTAGGGCCCTAATCAGGAGAGCGCACACCTTCAAGTCTTGATATGTGATTAGATCAGGTATTGGTTAAGCTGCTGTCGTGTGGATGGTAGGGTGATCTCCCACTATCACCTAGACTGAAACAAATTGTGAGGGGTAACCATCTGCACAGGCTGCGCTTGTTACCTGTTGTATGTTCACTAGATGTGGTAAGTTTGAGCAGGGTGGATGAGGAGTATTCACAAAAAGGCACAACTGATTTGTGGTTCAATTGATTTATGGTTCAAAAAGCCCAGTTTTTTACATTCAAGTAAGTAATAGTACATACTGATTCAAAGTTACAAAAGAAAAGTGGTACATTCTTGGTACACATAGGTACACATTTCATGTAAGGTACTTGGTACTGAAAACAGATAAATTCCAGGCAGTGTCCAAAACGAAGTCCATGCAAACAATGCCAAGAAATACAGAAGATGCCAAACAATGCAAAGAAATACAGAAAATGCCAACAATGCCAAGAAATACAGAAAATGCCAACACGTGTTTCAACCTATGAGGTCGTCATCAGGGCATATAGATATATGTAGTACATTGGACTATAATGCTAATGCTAAACCTGAACTGTGTTCATTCTAGAAACCTGTCAGGGTAGGGGGAAGAGTGTCAAAGCAAGGAGCAATTGGAAATGGGAGAGAAAAGAAAGAAAAAAGCATGGTATTAGATTACTACGTACACACCATGACTCTAAAGGTAAGTATGTAGGCTATGAAAAATAAAGCATACCTTATTGTAATTGTTCTCAGAAGGGTCATAGTCAAACTATAGAAAAAATAAAGCAACGGATGATTCCCAAAACATGTTGCTGGTCAGTTCAGTATGGTGTGAAATATGAAGCAAATAGAGCGTATTTAATCTATTGAAGAGTGCTTGCTAAAGTATTCATAATGTAATTTACGATTTTTGGTATCATGTAAAATAGAGGAGAGGCAAATATTACCTTAACTCAGGGCAAGTCGTGATGTATTGCTTGGCCGAGGTACCGTAGCTGTAGCAATAATGCAGTATAAAAGTTTGTGTTTGGTGTGATTATTCCGGATATCTAGCCGTGATCTGTAAAATGAATGTATCACCGTGTTTGTGTGAAATGGAATTAAATGCGAGCAGTGTAATTTGCCAAATGCGATAGCAAGTGCTTACCGGCTTGGGGATTTGGCGTGCTCAGTGGCGGGTAGTTTCTCAAACGCTGAAAGCAATCGCAGTTCTGAGGGGTTACTATAGTAACCTCCACAGGGTCAGTCAGGTGACGCAGTCACCTGACCTAGTTGCTAGGACACATGAACCAAGCCGGAAGGCAGGGAAATGCTAGTCCATACGTAAAATGCTAATTCAAAGTTATGAATGAATCGTCTGATGGGACAGAGAAAATAACATGTGTTCCTGCTAGGGGAAACCCGTGATTGGTTTATAAGCAAGTGTTAATTAAAATATGGCATATTTAGAAACGGATGCCTATTCTAAGTTGACTTCAAATTGGTTTTGACAGAAAGGTGCATGTTGCACAGACTGTTGCACCCAATAAACATTCAGTACTAAAGAAAAAATTTAAAATATATTGGAAGCCAAACTTAACTTAAGCGAAATAAGTATTGGTGCCAAATTTGTGACATAAAGTTATTGCCTGCAGGCATTGATCGTTGGGGGGGTTCCCGAGGGTGTTGGATATTCAGTTGCCAGCTGGAAAGAGATTGTAACAAGTAAATGTTAGCTGTTGCAGGTGAAAGATCAACAGATAAATCTGTAATAGCATGTACCTTGGGCTGGGAAGCCAGTAAGTAAGTTATTTAAAGGGGTGCCATAACACGTATGTCTTGTAGTATTAATTTGGTTAGGAAAAATAATTCTAGTACTGTTGTTGTGAAAAATATAAAGACATGTCATAGTTTGCAAAGTGAAAAGGTTGTGATCAAGTGTGATCCTGTTAGGAAGTACGTTTGCATTCTCAAGAACTTTAAAGTCAGAAAACAAAAGTGGTAAACCTCTGGATCTAAAAGTTCACAGCATTGAAAAAAATATACATGTAATGCAGGTCATACCAGTGATCTAAAGGAATCGACAAAGTTAGGTCACTGTACCGCCAGACCGACTAATAGTTTATATGAACACATTAAGTTCGGAGTCTTGGTTCAAACCAAGCGATAAGCAGCGTAATTTGCAGATCATTCTTGCTTCCTGCTGCCGTAGGGTCAATTCTCTGTTGCCACCTCTCTGATGTTGTTTGATGTGTTGTAATCCAATAAATTTGATATCTTTAGTATTGTCCAATTGATGATGTTTCTGCCAGTGGGAGGCCAAGGGAAGTCTCGTGTCCTGACTACTAAGGTGGTTGAGATGTTCCCGAAACATGAAGCGTACTTCTCTAATCGTGCTGCCAATATACACTTTCTTACAAACACATATAATACCATAAACAACATATTTCATTCGGCAATTGATGAAGTCAAATATTTTGGTTTGAAGGCCATAGTGACAACTGAAAATTTTGGTTGGTGCTAAGGCGTGATAACAAAAATTGCAAGAGCCACATTTATAAAAGCCTACTGGTTTAGACTTAATAGAGAGCCAGCTATCCTGTACAATAGGATCAGGTTTGAGGAAAGAGGGACTCAGGATATTTCGCAAAGTGGTAGCTTTGGTGAAAATGATATTAGGTCGATCCATGATATATGGTGTCAAATCAGAGTCTAGGTGCAAAATGTGCCAATGTTTTTGTAGTATATATTGAATGAATTTATGATCACTGGAAAATTTGGTAATAAAGTTGACATGTATCGGATATTGTTCTTGAGTTGATTTTGTCTTCTCTGTCAATAACTGCGATCTGGGTACTTGCTTTACTGCATTAGTTGTATTCCTGATTAGTTGTATTGGGTACCCTCTTTCCCGAAATCTGTGTCCTATAGACTTACATTCTGTTAGGAACATTTCATCTTGACTGCAGTTTCTCTTGGCTCTAAGCATTTCACCTCTAGGAATATTGTGAATGACACTGTGTCTATGGCTACTGCTGGCATGTAATATGGAGTTCACTGCTGTAGCTTTCCTGAACGTACAGGTTTCAATGGTATCAGAGACAATTTTGATTTTCAAATCTAGAAAAGTAATTTCAAGCGGGTCAATGTGGCCTGTGAACTTAATGTCAAAGGTGTTATCATTGAGGTAAAGCATGAATGCTTCAAAAGCTTCTCTACTGCCTTCCCAAATGGCCAGTACATCATCAATGTACCTTTTCCAACTGATAATATGATGTTTGTAGGGGTTATTCTGAAAGATATAACTTTCCTCAAAGAAGGCCATGAATAAATTGGCCAAAGAGGGCGCATATTTAGCCCCCATTGCAATCCCCCTACTTTGTGAATAATAGTTACCATTGAAAAGAAACTGGTTGTGTGAGAGAGTAAATTCTAGGAAGCTTTTAATCATCTGGACATGTGTATAGTGAGAAGCAGAAGAAGTTCTGAAGGTAAAGTCAATCGTGTCCAAGGTCAGTTTATGTTGGATAGAAGTGTATAAGGATGCCACATCCAAAGTCACTAAATAATATGAGGGTTTCCAAGTAAACCCTTGTAATATTTGGAACGTGTGCGTTGTATCCTTGAGGTATGCTGGAATCTCAGGTACCAAGTGTTTAATACTGCTGTCTATATAATCTGCAAGTGATTCCGTAACGCCTCCTTGTCCACTCATAATTGGTCTGACTTGTGGGAGAGTCAGGAATGGTTTGTGAACCTTCGGTAAGAAGTAAATCGTTGACATAAGTGGTTTAGCAGTCAACAGAAACATTTTTTCCTCATCTGATAACAAACCTTGGTTGTACCAAAATTGGAGTAAGGTTTGTAGCTCTTTTAGAGTTTGAGTGGTAGGGTTAGAAGCAAGTGTCTCATAGCATCCTGGTGTTGCAAGATGTTCCATTGCCATTTTGATATAATCTGATTTGTTGAGGATGACAATATTGCCACCCTTATCTGCTTCCTTAATAATGATGGTACTGTCTTCACAGATATCTTGTAGTGCTTGTCGTTCCAATTTGGTTAAGTTCTGTTTTTTGCTGCTGCAATTTTGTTGGAGACCATCAATGTGTTTATGAATTTCTTTGGTAATTGTCTTGTAAAATGTATCAATAACATTATCTCCCGTGATAGGTGGCAAAAATTTTGATCTGTTTTTGTGTTCCTTGATGTCCATATTTCGTTGATGGATACCAAGTTCTGCCTGTATATCGCTCATACTTTTAGAGTCTTCTCCCATAAGGTTATGAAGTACATGGATATTTTCAATTTCTTGTATGCTTTTGGAACTGGTGTGGGGGAGTTGTACCAACGGTCTGTATGTTTCATCCTTGTTATGAAAGAATTTTTTCAGTTTAAGTTTTCTTGAAAATTTGTACAGGTCAATTTGAAGTTCAGTCATATCGGATGTGGCAACTGGAGCAAAAGAAAGACCATGGTTGAGGACAGAAAGTTGTTGAGGTGAGAGGTGTTTATCAGATAGATTGACAACTAGGCTTTTAGTATAGACTTGGGTATCGATTTCCTGAAACTGGATCTGGTGAGTCTTTTGTTTGTATCTCTCCCTTCCTCTCCTCCTTGCTCCTCTTCCTCTTCCTCCTCTGAGGTTGTTGGAGTAGGAAGATTTTTGCGTCCTAAAGGGACATTTTTCTGAAAGCGAACTTGTTTATTTTGTAGGTTGTATGTCGATTGATTGCCTTTCTTATACCTTTTAATTTCAGCTAGGAAGCCTCGTCGGTAATGGCGAGACCCTTCGGCGTTCGCCTGTTCTCCCTCTTGGTTAGGATTAGTAGTAGTGTCAGTTTCTGAGTCTGTATCAGATGTGACAGTAGACGCTGTTGGTGTGGCTATTTGTGATAAATCCCCATCATATTTAGGTTGATAGGTGTAGACTCTATCGTTCAGGTAATCTTTTTCATCTCTATAAAATTTTCTGAATTTGCGCAACTTGATCTCGTCCTGGTATTCAACCAGGATCTCATTCATTTTAGCGAAGTTTTTTTCTTTCGAACTGGCCGGGTTATTCATTTCTTTAATCTCGGTTTTGAGTTTGTCTATCTCTTTGACAACTCGAGCATGTTCGCGTTCAGCGTGTTTAACTAAGATTTTCATCATATTCTCCGAGCTGACTGTAACATTTGATTCCCAGTCAGCTGCCAGGTCCTGATCGTCTTTGTGTACGAAGTCTGGAAAGATTAATATTCTCAAACCTCTTGGTATGATATCTTGCTGAATATAGTTTTTAAGAGATACCTGTTCCCAATACTTGTTAATTTCTTTTTTACATAGCCTTTCAAGTTTGATGAATTTTTGTATAAGAGTTTCAGATATATTGGGTCTGGATTTAAAGGGGTTAGTATCAGAGCCCCTAGGTGCAAAGAGGGCAGCACTGTCCTCTTCTCTATTCTTAAGGTAATCTGTCATTATAAAAATGAGTTCTTATAGCTGTGTTCAGAGCAGTGCAGCAGTCCACAGGGCAAGTCGTAAAACAAAAAGGTTGTGGGAGTAGGGCCCTAATCAGGAGAGCGCACACCTTGAAGTCTTGATATGTGATTAGATCAGGTATTGGTTAAGCTGCTGTCGTGTGAATGGTAGGGTGATCTCCCACTATCACCTAGACTGAAACAAATTGTGAGGGGTAACCATCTGCACAGGCTGCGCTTGTTACCTGTTGTATGTTCACTAGATGTGGTAAGTTTGAGCAGGGTGGATGAGGAGTATTCACAAAAAGGCACAACTGATTTGTGGTTCAATTGATTTATGGTTCAAAAAGCCCAGTTTTTTACATTCAAGTAAGTAATAGTACATACTGATTCAAAGTTACAAAAGAAAAGTGGTACATTCTTGGTACACATAGGTACACATTTCATGTAAGGTACTTGGTACTGAAAACAGATAAATTCCAGGCAGTGTCCAAAACGAAGTCCATGCAAACAATGCCAAGAAATACAGAAGTAGTCAGGACACGAGACTTCCCTTGGCCTCCCACTGGCAGAAACATCATCAATTGGACAATACTAAAGATATGAAATTTATTGGATTACAACACATCAAACAACATCAGAGAGGTGGCAACAGAGAATTGACCCTACGGCAGCAGGAAGCAAGAATGATCTGCAAATTACGCTGCTTATCGCTTGGTTTGAACCAAGACTCCGAACTTAATGTGTTCATATAAACTATTAGTCGGTCTGGCGGTACAGTGACCTAACTTTGTGGATTCCTTTAGATCACTGGTATGACCTGCATTACATGTATATTTTTTTCAATGCTGTGAACTTTTAGATCCAGAGGTTTACCACTTTTGTTTTCTGACTTTAAAGTTCTTGAGAATGCAAACGTACTTCCTAACAGGATCACACTTGATCACAACCTTTTCACTTTGCAAACTATGACATGTCCTTATATTTTTCACAACAACAGTACTAGAATTATTTTTCCTAACCAAATTAATACTACAAGACATACATGTTATGGCACCCCTTTAAATAACTTACTTACTGGCTTCCCAGCCCAAGGTACATGCTATTACAGATTTATCTGTTGATCTTTCACCTGCAACAGCTAACATTTACTTGTTACAATCTCTTTCCAGCTGGCAACTGAATATCCAACACCCTCGGGAAACCCCCCCAACGATCGATGCCTGCAGGCAATAACTTTATGTCACAAATTTGGCACCAATACTTATTTCGCTTAAGTTAAGTTTGGCTTCCAATATATTTTAAATTTTTTCTTTAGTACTGAATGTTTATTGGGTGCAACAGTCTGTGCAACATGCACCTTTCTGTCAAAACCAATTTGAAGTCAACTTAGAATAGGCATCCGTTTCTAAATATGCCATATTTTAATTAACACTTGCTTATAAACCAATCACGGGTTTCCCCTAGCAGGAACACATGTTATTTTCTCTGTCCCATCAGACGATTCATTCATAACTTTGAATTAGCATTTTACGTATGGACTAGCATTTCCCTGCCTTCCGGCTTGGTTCATGTGTCCTAGCAACTAGGTCAGGTGACTGCGTCACCTGACTGACCCTGTGGAGGTTACTATAGTAACCCCTCAGAACTGCGATTGCTTTCAGCGTTTGAGAAACTACCCGCCACTGAGCACGCCAAATCCCCAAGCCGGTAAGCACTTGCTATCGCATTTGGCAAATTACACTGCTCGCATTTAATTCCATTTCACACAAACACGGTGATACATTCATTTTACAGATCACGGCTAGATATCCGGAATAATCACACCAAACACGAACTTTTATACTGCATTATTGCTACAGCTACGGTACCTCGGCCAAGCAATACATCACGACTTGCCCTGAGTTAAGGTAATATTTGCCTCTCCTCTATTTTACATGATACCAAAAATCGTAAATTACATTATGAATACTTTAGCAAGCACTCTTCAATAGACTAAATACGCTCTATTTGCTTCATATTTCACAGCATACTGAACTGACCAGCAACATGTTTTGGGAATCATCCGTTGCTTTATTTTTTCTATAGTTTGACTATGACCCTTCTGAGAACAATTACAATAAGGTATGCTTTATTTTTCATAGCCTACATACTTACCTTTAGAGTCATGGTGTGTACGTAGTAATCTAATACCATGCTTTTTTCTTTCTTTTCTCTCCCATTTCCAATTGCTCCTTGCTTTGACACTCTTCCCCCTACCCTGACAGGTTTCTAGAATGAACACAGTTCAGGTTTAGCATTAGCATTATAGTCCAATGTACTACATATATCTATATGCCCTGATGACGACCTCATAGGTTGAAACACGTGTTGGCATTTTCTGTATTTCTTGGCATTGTTGGCATTTTCTGTATTTCTTGGCATTGTTTGGCATCTTCTGTATTTCTTGGCATTGTTTGCATGGACTTCGTTTTGGACACTGCCTGGAATTTATCTGTTTTCAGTACCAAGTACCTTACATGAAATGTGTACCTATGTGTACCAAGAATGTACCACTTTTCTTTTGTAACTTTGAATCAGTATGTACTATTATTTACTTGAATGTAAAAAACTGGGCTTTTTGAACCATAAATCAATTGAACCACAAATCAGTTGTGCCTTTTTGTGAATACTCCTCATCCACCCTGCTCAAACTTACCACATCTAGTGAACATACAACAGGTAACAAGCGCAGCCTGTGCAGATGGTTACCCCTCACAATTTGTTTCAGTCTAGGTGATAGTGGGAGATCACCCTACCATCCACACGACAGCAGCTTAACCAATACCTGATCTAATCACATATCAAGACTTCAAGGTGTGCGCTCTCCTGATTAGGGCCCTACTCCCACAACCTTTTTGTTTTAATTATTAAAGACATTCACTCTCAAGAGGAATTTGATGAGGAGCGCCAGTAATCTAGTGCATTTAAAAAAAAGAGGGATGACCTGGCTGCACAGAGGGGCACCCTAACTCAGGAGAGGGACGCCTTAGGCCAGAAAGTCAGCCAATTAAAAACAACGTTAGAGGAAAGCTGGCTCTTCGGAGTTTAGTGAAATTAAAACTGATTATGAAAAGCTACTAGAGCACACCAGGTGGGTGGAGGATGCTCTGGCAAAGAACAATCAGACCAATAAGGAACAAACTGAGGAGGTGAGTCTCCTGCAGCAGAAATTGACCCAGTATTTCCAATCTAGGCAGGAAGCACAGAGAGACAATGAGGCTCTCTGTGAAAAGAATGAAAGGCTACACAAACAGATAGCTGTGCAGGAACAAATCATCGAGACCAGTAAGGCCTTAATAGAGGAGCAAAAAGGTCAGATTTTGGCATGTCATCAGGGAATAGGGGCTGAAAGAGATGAGGTAAGATGGGAAAGAGAAACCCCTGAGCATACCCTTTAATCCCTTCAGTTCCATGGACTCTGCCACCCTCCTGTCCACTGGCTCATATGAGCCAAGGGCCACGAGGATGGTAGACTTCCGCACAATGGGAAATATGGGACTGACAGATCAGCGCCTCCCAGAAATGGATGGACGGGCATCACTGTACAGATTCCCAAATGTGAGGGCTAGCCTCTCTGATCAGGAAGACTCCAGTGAGGGGAGAATCTGAGAAATGGATCCTCAAAAATATCGCCTACCAAGGGATCCGTCTGTCAAATTTGGTGGGGAACTCCATGAAACTAGACCCACCAAGAGTATCTTAAAAACCTCGTCCCAGCTAGAGCAGGGGGGGGGGCATTTATGAAGTGCAGAAACCAGTAGAAAATAAAAGTACCAATAAAAAACCCAAACCAACCAACAACCCTGCTGCTGCTAAGGTGGCGGAGGTGAAGGTTGCCCCCATTTTAGATCTGGAGATGGGGGGCCTACAAATATTCCTGTGCAAAATCCTCCTAACCAGAGACCCAGAAGGCCCTCGGGCCAATCCCAAACAGGTAGTCAGGGAGGTAACCCCACAAATGGGACCCCTAACTCCCCTGACTACGTCATCCCCCGTTACAAGGTGAGCAGACCCATCCTGGGCTATGTGTGGACTCCCCCAGCCCAAGGGGGGGGGGATCCAACCAGGCAGCTGCCAACCCAGGAAACTTCCCTCCTAACTTTCCCCAGGAGGACAGTAATTCCCCAAATGCCGGGTTGAGTTTCTTTCCCCGGTACCTGCCAAACAGCAACCCCCAAAACAACCCATCTTTCTTCCCCCACTCTCATGAGCCCAGACAGCGCAATCTGGGAGAGGGGAGGCCAAAGGTGGAGGGGTACCAGAACTATCCCAAGCAAGGGTATTATGGGAGAAGGGATAGTTACCCTTCCCGTGATCAACCTAGGATGGACCAGAGAACCCCGTACCAGCCAGAGCGGGCGTCCCAACTGGAGCGCCAGGTCCAGAAATTGGCACAGGATCGCATGTTAAGGGCTTAGCAGAACCCTCAGATGAACATGGCGGCCCGAACCCCCCAAATCAAGGGTCTGGTACTCCGGAGCAATGACGGGTAGAGAACCCCGACAACCCACCGGTTCCCAGGGAGGAGGCACAGGGGGGAGGGGGTGTAAAGCCTTAGAGGAAGCTTCCTTCCCCACTTGTGAAAAGCCCCTGGAAACCCAGGAACCGGACCAAAATCTCCTGCCCCCGAAAGTCTGCAACCGAAGGAACAGAGTGCGGGTAGGAGAAATAAAGGAACTAAAAAGACCCATTTTGTGGAGGAGGTAAGAATCTCTCAATTTGAAGGAGAGGAGTCCTCAGAGGATTCTGGGAAACGGATCTTCTCCTTCAGGAATGGGGGAACTCCTCCCAAAGAAAAATGGGTTCCAAGAGATCTTAATCCAGACAGGGTAGATGTGGGGACTGCATTAAAACCGCCCATCATTGAACCCCAGAATGATCTACCAGAAAATCACCTTGTTCAAAACTATTCTGGTGACTGCCTCTAAAAAGAGGAGGGGGGGCAGCCCAGAATCAGAACCAGGGGAGTCCAAAACTCCCCCCATATCCAACTGTCACCTTTTTCTTACAGGTTCCCAAGATCCCAAACAGAGTCCTGCCCAAACCACCCCTCTGTCAGAATCCAGAACAAAGAAATTAACCCACCAATTGGCCCAAAATGCACATTATCTTTGCCCCCTTGAGGAAAAGGAGCGAAGATTTTATGCCCCGGTCCGAATACAGGGGCAATGTACTTTTTTGGCACTGGTGGACACTGGATCCCAAGCCATCCTTCTGTCAAAAAGGGCCTTTGATCAGCTGAATTCAGGAAGGGAGAGAGATACCACATCCCTCTCACCCCTCTTCCTAGACAACTTCAGAACTTTGATGGGAGGAAATTCCTGTCAAGGGGACTGCGGATTTAGACATTACAATTGGGCGACACAAGGTGAAACACCCGGTCGTAGTTGTGACTCCAGAGGGGACACCATGTTTACTAGGGAATGACATCCTGCGTAGATTTTCTCCCCTCATAGATTGTGTAAACAAGGTCCTCTGGACCCAGACTAACCGACCAATGAAATTAAAACATGGTGTCAACCATGTTAGTTTAAATGGCACATGCCACATGGTTGAACAAATGATGAGAAACCAGCTCAAAGCTTGGCTGACATCCAGAAAATTGGAGAACAGTTGTTCATCCCCGTTCAGTTAAATGGGGGTAAGGACTCTGTTCTCACCTGAGTGTGCATGAACAACGGTAAGAGCTTCATCAGCGAGGCCATGTTTCGAAAACTCCCAAAAGATCCAGCCATTCCCACATTTAAATTGATAGACAAATGGGAAATGGACTTGGAAACACACAAGTCCAAATATCTCCTTCCTAGCAGGTGTATGCTCAAAATTTCCATAGGCAACAAGAGCATAGTCCATAATTGTTGGGTCGTGCGAGATGTCCCTGCTGCATTTTATTTAGGCAGTGACATTCTCAATCGCTTTGCCATTAGTTTGGACCTAATAAACTTCAAAGCCTGGTCCCGATTAGCGGGTAATCCCATGGACTTTGATGACCCAGAGAAAGCATTTTATTCAGCTCAATTGCTGCCATATGCAGTTTAAATTCAGATTGCAGAGGAAGTCCCCATCCCAGAACGGACCCGACAATTTAGACTTAAAGTAAAAATTAAAAGAGGACAGAAACCGAAAAAACCTGATGCATATGTTCACCTCAATGCTCTTTTCCAACAGCAAGGGTTGGGGTTAAACCCAACACCATTAGTCAATACAGAACATGACACCATTCCAATAGTGATGGATAACAGCGACCTTAGGAGTATCACTCTGGGCGCAGGCACCATTATTGGAATGGTGGTTGATGACCGACATTTTTCCACAGATTTAGGTAATGCACTGGTAGGACCAATCCCCAATGACTGTTTTGACAGTGATAGCGACAATGACACAACACCAGACAGGATCGTCACCCGGCATGGGGGGAATTTCCTGGTGTAATCTTCCTGCCCTTATGGTAAGGAAGAGGTCACCTGTGACTTCAGGAGGGATGAGATGATCTTTCAAGTCCACCAGGACTGCCTTCCCCACCTGAAGCCATCAGTCCAAGTCAGTACTTTAACCAGGGACTTCTCCACCCAGCTGGAGGAGGCCGCTGAGATAGCCAAACCAGAAGTCTTTCTGGGGTTCAGGCAGATGGTTGAAGAGAGAGTCAACCTAGCTGATGCCTGTGAGACTCTGGAGCAGAAGCAAAAATTGAAACAAGTTTTTTTAGATTTTCAAGATCTCTTTGCGGTGGACTCATATGACTGTGGTCGCACCGAAATCCACCCAACAACAATTCCCATGGACCCTGGCATGACTCAAGCGTTTGTGAATCAATATCGCTTGCCCCTCGCATCAATGCAGTACCTTACAGAAATAATTAAGAACCTCTGGTAATGAATTTAATATTTTCCTGCATAAGGCCATGCCCGACTTGAGTGGAAGGGGTAACCTGACCTATGTAGCTGAAGTTCTAATCATAAGCTCAACTGTGGAGGAACACATAGCAGAGATCCGTTATGTTCTGACACAGTTGAGGGCGGCCTGAGCAAAACTCTCTTTCCAAAAGGCACAGTGGTGCAGGACCTGTGTCACTTTCTTGGGGCATGAGATAACTCCTGAGGGTCTCTGTCCCCAGGAAAAGAAAGTAGAAGCCCTCCAGAAACTAAAAGACCCCACAACTCTGCGGGAGCTAAGGAGCCTCCTTGGACTGACTAATTACAGTGGAAAGTTCATTGAGGACTACGCAGAGATCACAAGACCCCTGATCCATCTGTTGAAGGGGGGGTCAAATGGGAGTGGGGTCCAGAACAAACCGAGGCAGTAAATCAACTCAAAAGAAGCCACTCACAAGCGCCTTGCCTAGCTTGCCCTGTCAAAAACAAGGAGTTCTTTTTGGAGATAGGGTTCACAAATGCATGCTTGATAGCAGTATTATATCAAAAGCATGACAAGGTCAATAAAATAATCTCCTATGTGAGTAAGACTTTATCCTCTGTGGAGGAAAAATTCAATGATTGTGAGAAGGCACTCCTGGAAACGGTGTGGGCATTGAAAAATTACTGCCCGTTTATCCAAGGGGAACACATCATAGTGGAGACTCCACACCAGCCTCTGCAATATCTTCAACATGACAGAATTCGGGCCGGAAATGTGAGTAATTCCCGAATTACTTCCTGGATTCTGTCAATGCAAGGCTTTCATGTGGAGGTCAGATATGGCCAAAACAAGAAGAGACCCCTCGCGCGAGGCCTGGCTGACTTGCATGATTTTGCCAGAGAAAACTGTCTCGAGGATGAAAGGTTTAAAATCATGGACAACATGGAGGCATACCTTAATTCCCCACACAAAGTCTATGAAGAAGACCAGTGTGAGGGAATGCCAACTGTCTATGTGGATGGGTGCTCCTACCATGTTGACAACAACGGGGAAAATGAACTTGTGGCCGGCGTGGGGAATGCATGGGTGAATGATGCCCCAGAACACTCTGCTGGGTACAAAATCAGTCCCCGTAGTAGTCAAGTGGCAGAGCTGATGGCTGTGCATTAGCCATCCTCACTGCTGTCCAATACCAACTCCACGAACTGGTCATAATCACTGATTCTGATTATGTACGGAACGGGCACGTGGAGCACCTGGTTAACTGGAAAACAAGAGGCATGCTATGTGCTAATAATAAACCATTAAAACATCGAAAATTAATACAAAATATTAATGATCTGGTCACCTCGAATGGGATGGCCATCTACCGGAAAAAGATTAAGGGTCATTCTAAAGTAGAGGGACGAGACAAAACTGGAAATGACCTAGCTGATTAACTGGCCAAAACCGGAGCCATCCAAGGGGATCTACTTGAGATGGAGTCCCTGTTGGGGGAAATCCAGGTCACTGCTATCACTAGGTCCCATACAAATGCTCACAATGAATTCTCAACTGCCCAATGGACTAAGGAGACCCCAGATGCTGATTTGATTACGGCTCAAAAAGGGGATCCAATAATTGGTAAGTTTTATCAACACATTGAGGACCCTGCGAACTTTCCCCTGACGGATACCGAATGCATTAATAAAGAGGACCTCAGAGTGTTGATGAAATGTCCAAAAATGTTCCGTATCCAAGATGGTTTGTTGGTGAGGAGATCCATATCTTGCCATGACCAGTGGGTGGTCCCTACCTCATTCCGAAGCCTGATGCAAAGTCACGCCCATGATGTGGCCACAGTCGTTCATCGGGGGTTTCATACGACATTAGAAATCTTACGAGAGGTTGCATACTGGCCACACATGGGGCAGGACCTCGACCAATACTTGAAGGGGTGTCGTGTGTGTGCACAATTTCAGCAAACATCACTCACACACCTTGCTACCCTCCAAAAGAGGAGGATGACACAGCATTGGTCAGATTTGCAAGTCGATTTTATCAGGCCCGTGATTCGCTCCTCCAGGGGGAACAAGTACATGTTGACCGTAACATGCTTGTTTACTAAATGGGTTGAATGTCTCCCGGCCCCAAATTGCAAGGCATGAACAGCAGCTGCCCTGATGATCAATCACATCTTCTCGCGTTTTGGACTACCCCAAAGGAATGAGTCAGACTGAGGTAGTCACTTCACTAGCGAAGTGATGACAAAGATGTGGGAGATACTTCGGGTAAAAAGGAAACTATACATTGCCTACTGGTGATCCTCTAGTGGTGGAGTTGAGAGGTACAATAAAACCATTGTGAGCATATTAAAAAGTTTGTGGCAGATTCTGGGCCAAGTTGGGACATTCAATTACCCCTTGTCCTTTATGGCCATCAGATCTACCTCTTCTTCTGCAACAAAAATGTCTCCATTTGAGCTGGTGACTGGACGAAGGATGGTGTTACCCCAGCATCTGCTCTACAGAACCCAAGAGCAGACCTTGATAAATGCTTCCACAACTCATGAGTATGTTGAGAATCTGAGAAAACACCTTCAACATGCTTTTGCCTATGCTCAGCGGAATCTAGAAAGATCTGCAGACACTATGAAGACCCACTATGACCTTAAAACAACTAAAAAAGAATATCAAGTAGGAGACCGGGTCTACTTTCCAAAGGAACCAAGCCAAAGAGCGCAAATTCCTCCCAACCTGGCGGGGTCCTTTTGAAATTGTGGACAGAATCTCACCAGTCGCCTACAGAATCCACATCCCCAAGGGCACTTTGACAGAAGGGGAATACAAGTGGGTCCACATAAACCAGCTAAAGAGTTGCCACCCCAAGCATACTTTGCGGCAGATAGAAGGGCTTACCGGAAACCCAGAGGGGGAAAATCCAGACAGCTAGAAAAATTATTAAATATTCAGTGATTACACCAAAGAAAATGAGTAAATGACCACTGAATATAGACGGGGAATATTGCCAATTGTTAAGGAACCCAAGTGTCTTAGAATGCAAGTGAGGTTAGAATCTTCCAATTTGAAGGAGAGGGTGTCATGATGCCTACCTCCAAGGAGCCAGGTCCGACCCAGCAACCCCAGAGGCAGGCATCATTTCCCCCAGGGAAGTGCCAGCGGGCCCAAGCTGGGGCCCTTTGGACACAGTCCTGGTGCCTTAGGCGCCATGGTCATGTTGGACCCCTGTCCTGGCGCCTTAGGCGCCAGGCTCATAAAGCTAGACATGTGTTCAAGTGTTTTAAGGTGCACTTACCTGATGCAGACCATGCTGCTACAGCCAGGCCCTCTTGAGGCCTGAATGGAACTACTTTACCTGTGGACCTACTTTCCCCTGGGTGTGGTCGGGGAAGGATACATACCTGATCGGTGGAAGGATACATACCTGGAACTTCTTCCAAAGCTATTTAAACCACGCCCGATCAGCAACTCACGCTTCGCGTTGTTCTGATCCTCGCAGCTGGACGCTCACCGTGTCAGCTCCTGCATCTGGACTTCAGCCACGCCTGTCAGCATCCTGGGTCACCTGCTAAGAGAGAATTGGGGAGAAAGAAGACCTTACCTGCTAAAGCTGCATTACGAAGACTTCACACCGACGATCCTGAAAGGGAAGACATCATTTTAAAAGCATTTCGCTCCGATCGCTGCAGCGCTGCATTTCACTCACCTTTCCTGGGCACCTCCATCTTCAGCAGCGATCATCCGGATCCGCAGCCACTTCCCAGACCCTAGAGAGAAAAAGACAAGAACACAAGGTGAGAGAAGGAAGGGAATAGGAAAAGCTCAGTTTCCTTCTAAGACTTACCTGTTGGGTCATTCCCATTTCATTTCGGGTCCTGCCGCTTCCTGGCATTCCGGACCCCGGCCCCTATGCGGAAAAAAGACAAAGACATTGAATGAGCGAATGCAAAGACATTACCCGAACGCTCATCCAGAACTTACCTGTCATTTCCTGGAACTGCAGGTTTCACTTCGGGTGGGCGCCATATCTCCGGCATTCCGAACCCCGGCCCCTAAGGGGAAAAAGACATAAGCGTTAGCGCTTGCTGCAATAAGACAATGAACATTATTATTAAGCTTGAACTTTTGAACTTGCTACAGAACTCTTACAGCGCCTTACCTGAATAGTCAAGTTTATTTGAACTCCCATCAAACCTCAATCCAGTGAAATAACTGGGTTTCAACGCGCCCCTGCATCAGAAGCAGGATGGACAACTCATCCTTCCAGACCCTAAGGTGAGACTTCACAGGGAATCGAGGAAGGGTATCGTGGAGGGTTGGAAGGGAGTGGGAGGCTTGAGCATTATTCCGTCAGTAGGTAATACTCCCTTTTCACGCACAGGGGAATATTCCTGCGAGCCAGTGAGTCCATCTTCAGAGTCCTGCGCTTCACCATAGAAGAAGCATCAGCACTTGAAGCCAGACCTGCGCCTCCGTGGGAATCAGGTGAGCGTGACAGAGGGGTCCTCAGAGGATTCTGGGAAAAGGATCTTCTCCTTCAGGGATGGGGGAACTCCTCCCAAAGAAAAATGGGTCCCAAGAGATCCTAATCTAGACTGGGTAGATCTGGGGACTGTAACGCTCACCTGGTATCCACGGGGACGTCACTCGACTGGAGACTGTGCCTGAAACACAGGATTGGTAGAGTTTAACTCCCTATTGTCTCTGTGTGCTTGAACCCCTTCTTCCCCGGGGTCCAACCCTTCCCTTTGATCCACAGCTCACCTTGTTTTCTTGGATAGTGTGCTCTCCGTCCTGCTTTGAGCGCAGGGGCGCATTGATTGATGCGGGCTCGTTGCTGCCTAGTTACTTCACTGGCAAGAGTCCAACAGGTAAGTATAATGAGTCTTTTGAACAGTTCTCTAACTTCGTTCCTTTCCTTCCTTAGATGATGGCCGGCGTCCGGGGATGGTGGCGTGTTGCTGAGATGAGTAGCGCTGGAGGTGAGTGAGAGCACGATGCACGATGCACCCCTTTCGTATTTGTATTGAACTGAGTTCTTTTTCTGTGTCTTTTAGGTGCTGCGACATTTTCAGCATGGATGCCGGTTATGAAGAAGAAATGCGGTGAGTAAGCGCTGTATGCGTCGCCTCTAGATGTTTCCACGCTAACCTGGAGTGTCTTTTCCCTCTTGCAGATGGATGAGAAGTTCCGGAGACAGAGTTCCCTCAGAGCGGCTGGGATTCAGGTAAGCGTTTGAAGCTCCTACAGTCTTTAAAAATAAGTGAAGATTTGCAGAATGCTTACTAATGCCTTTTTTCTGTTCTTTTCCCTTTTCCTTAGGAAGTGGCGTGCCAGGATGGGAATGACACCGCCGAAGATGCCCGCAGAACAAAAGAAGTGATGAATGATGGGCAGAAGCTCCGCAAGGTAAGTCTGTTCCTAACAGTGTTCTTGTTCTTGCAGGAGCTGAGCGCAGAAGAAAGATGCAGGGCTACTGGAGACCGATCTGAACACGGTGAGTGTCACACTGCAGGTGCAGAAAACACAAAGCATGTTTCTCAGCCTGGGCGTGGCTTAAATAGTCTCTGGGTATCCCAGGTGTCTCTGGGCTGAACCACACCCAAAAGACTAGACTTCACATGCAGTTCTGGGAACCAAAATATGTGGGGGCATCCATCTTGTCCCCATCAATGCACTACAAGTCCAATCCTCAATGTTATCCTATGGGAGTGAGTGAGTCTGGTGCCACAAGTGCCAAGTCTGACTCCAAGTGGGTCTTTGGAGGGATAGAGAGGCCCTTGAGGGCCATGTAGTTGATCGTGGCCTGGCTCCAGCCTGACATCTTGGAGAGCTGGGGACATGAGGGGCAGGAATCATGACAGCACTCCCCCCCAAGGCCCCTCTCAAGGTGGCACTTCTGTCTGGTCCTGGTTTGGTTGGATGGTTTTGATGAAATCATCTAAGCAAGCGAGGTGCATGGATGTACTCACAAGGCTCCCATGTCCTGTCTTGTGGACCAGAACCCTTCCAGTCTACTAAGTAGTATAATTTGGATCTGATGTACTTTGAATCTAGGATGTCCTTGACTTCGGATTCTGGCTCCCCGGCGACTACTACTGGTTGCGGTGGCATAGCTACCCGGGTCCCAGGTCGAACAGGTTTAAGGAGAGAAAAGTGGAACACAGGATGAATCTGCATGTTTGACGGCAAAGATAGTCTGACCACCATAGGATTTATCACAGAGGTGACGGTGAATGGACCCAGGTACCTTGGACGTAAAGTTTGGGTTCCTTTAATGGACAGGTGTTTAGACGCCAGCCAGACTTTGTCTCCCACTTGGTAGTTGGGGCCTTTGCTCGGTGTTGATCAGCAAACTTCTTTTGACGATTCTTAGCTTGAAGCAGGTGTTCAGCTGCCCTTTTAAAGGTTTGAGAAATGGTCGTGTGTAAGGTTTTGACTGCTGGCATTTCCAGGGTTGTAGGAACGTCCAACTCAGAAGTATGTGGGTGCCTGCCATACATGGTATAAAAGGGTGTCTGCCCATTGCTGGTGTGTAGGGAATTATTATAATCATATTCAGCTATCCATAATAGGTCGAACCAGCTTCCTTCAGCTTGTTGTAACATGCAACGCAGATGCTGCTTAAGCGTCTGATTTGTCCTCTCAGTTTGACCATCCGTTTGGGGATGGTGACTGGTGGATAGCCAGATGTCAATCTGGGCCATAGAGCAGCATTTTTTCCAGAAGTTAGATACGAATTGAGTACCTCGGTCTGAGACCAAAACTGAAGGAACCCAATGGAGCCATACGATGCCTTCAAGAAATACCTTTGCCAGAGTGGAAGCATTTGGGAGCCCCTTAAGAGGAATGAAATGTGCCATTTTTGAAAATAGGTCCACGACCACAAGAATAGTGTTAAACCCTTGACTGGGTGGTAAGTCAGTAACAAAATCGAGGGACAACGTGTGCCAGGGTGCTGGTGGGATTTCCAATGGTTGTAATAGCCCAGCCCGTTTCTGCTTGGATGACTTGTTTTGAGCACACACTCCACAAGATAGGATGAATTGGATAATGTCTTCACGCCACGTGGGCCACCAATAATTTTGTTTTACCTTGGCTAGGGTTTTAGCGATTCCGGGGTGGCTCTCGATCAAGGATTCATGATAACCGGACATGACTTGTTCTCGTAGTTCTTGGTTTGGTAAGAATAAACGATTCCTGAAGTAGGGCAACTGATCTTTTATCATGTAATGTTCTCCTTGTGTACTCCACGCTTGTAATTGCTCCGGACTGATCAGGTTTTGGATTTCTTCATGTAATTCTTTCTGAGTTATGGTTGCTGTGATTCCTAGGAGCTTGTCACTCGGGATGATTGCTATTGGGTCAGGGGTCTGATACCCTTGCTCTTCCACCCCCAAACGGGACAGGGCATCGGCCTTCCCGTTTTTCAACCCTGGTTGAAATGTAATCACGTAGTCATATTCAGCAAAAAAAAGAGCCCAACGTAGTTGTCGTGAGGATTGGGCCTTTGCCGTTTTTAGGGGCTGGAGGTTCCGGTGGTCAGTTATTACGGTGATTGTGTGTCTGGCTCCCAAGAGGTAGTGCCGCCATGCCTTAAAGGCTGACTTAATGGGCAAGAGTTCTTTGTCTGTGATAGCGTAATTGAGTTCAGGGGGTGTGAATTTACATGACCAGAAGGCAACAGGGTGTAACTGGCCTGTTTTGGGGTCCTTTTCTGAGAGGACGGCTCCCATAGCCATGCTTGAGGCCTCCGTTTGCACCTGGTATGGGAAATCAGGGCGAGGGTGGCGTAAGATTGGGGCAGATGTGAATCTTGCTTTTAGTTCCTGGAAAGCCTCCTCGGCTTCTGTTGTCCACTGGAACTTTTTGTTGCTTTTCCTTAGTAATGACGTGATGGGATGCACGATTTGCGAAAATCCTGGGATGAACTGGCGGTAGAAGTTTGCAAAACCCAGCATACTTTGAACTCCCTTGAATGAATTTGGGGATGGCCAGTTCAGGATAGCATCTACCTTGTGTACATCCATTCGGATTCCATTCGGCTGAGAATAAAGCCCAGGAATTCCACCTCGGAGACGTGGAATGAGCACTTTTCGAGCTTGGCATAGAGCTGGTGTTGACGGAGTTTCTCCAATACGGATCGGACGTGTTTAACGTGGTCCTGCTTTGATGGGGAATATACTAGGATATCGTTGATGTACACTAGAGCACAGACATCAATCAATTCCCGTAGGACATCGTTCATGAAGTATTGAAATGCAGCAGGTGCGTTGCAAAGGCCAAAGGGCATTACTTGATATTCGTACAAGCCGTATTTGGTGCAAAAAGCGGTTTTCCATTCATCCCCCTGTTTTACGTGAACAAGGTGATATGCCCCCTCAGGTCTAGTTTTGTGTAAATTTGTGCATCTTTGACTTGATCAAGCAATTCAGGGATCAGTGGCAGGGGGTAGTGTTTTTTTTAAGGTGATCTGGTTCAGTGTGCGATAGTCGACGCACGTTCTCAAGTCCCCCTCCTTTTTTTGTACGAAGAATAGAGGACTGGCTGCTGGAGACTTCGAGGGACGGATGAACCCGGTGGCCAGGTATTGGTCAAGATAGGCCGTCAGGTACTGGTTTTCTGGTTCCGTGAGTGCGTAAATTCGCCCACAAGGGATTTGTGCGCCGGGTGTCAGGTCGATTTGGCAATCGTATGGTCTATCTGGTGGCAGGTTATTAGCCTGTTCTTTCTGAAAGACATCTTGAAAGTCCTGGTATTCACTTGATAGGGTGCCAATTGCCACAGTTGCAAGCGTGGAGGTTCTGGTGTCTATTGGTTGTTTCTCTTGGCGATAACTTGTGTGGGCGCAAGTCTCGGGAAAGGCCAATTCTTTAGCTCGCCAATCGATTCGAGGATTGTGAGCTATCAACCATGGCATTCCCAAAATCAACCGGAACTGTGGTGCCTTAATGAGGTCAAAAACGATGGATTCTTGGTGACCATCCTGGCACAGGAGGATTAAAGCTGCAGTGCATTGGGATACTGGACCAGAAGCTATTTCAGTGCCGTCGACAGTGGTAACAGTGGCGGTGGTTGGTTTAGGGCGTAACGGAAGCCCCATCTTTGCCGCAAGATCCTGGTCGATGTAATTCCCAATGGCTCCACTGTCTATGTACGCTCTTACTGCGTGCATCCGAGATGGTTGTTCATGATTGATCAAGACCACAGATAGTGCAAAATGGGAGGTCTGTAGTTCACTTTCTTCACTCAACAAGTGGACCCCTACACTTGCCGGGCTGGGGAGTTTTCCGATTCCTTGATGGTATCTTCCTTGTCCGTAGCCCCTACCGTCCTCCTCGGTGGCTTCACAGGGCACTCTTTAAGGAAATTACCTGACCTTCCACAGGACAGACATAACTGCTGCTGTCTCCTTTTATCCCTTTCCGCTTTAGTCAAGGGGGATCTGACCCCCCCCGATTTGCATTGGTTCTCCTGAACCTTCCTTTGTTCGGGCAGTGTTGTCCTTTGAATGCAGATGCATAGGGCGAGGGTCCGGTCTGGTTCGATCTGCTCTTCGGTCCTGCAACCTATGATCCAGTTGAACAACAAGGTCAATGAATTCTGAGCAGTCTTTCGGGGGGTTCACTACTTGTGCGAGAACATCCTTGAGCTCCCCCCGCAACCCCTGATGAAATAACGTGGTTCTCTTCTCCACTGGCCATTCTGCTTCAACTACGAGTCTATTGAACGTGGCTATGTATGTTAATAGGTCTTGATTCCCTTGGCGTAGGGACAGAAGTTTGTTGTCTAATGCCTGCCCATGAGTACGACGGGCGAACAGCTTTTCCATCTCCTGCTGAAAGCCCCCGAAGTCATGCAGCAAAGGATCATCTTGGGCCACAAAGGGTGCAGACCAGTCTGCGGCGCTACCACTCAGGTAGGATAGCACAAAAGCGACCCGTGATTGGTCATTCGGAATGGCCCCTGGGCTACAAAGGAAGTGCAGGCGGCACTGGTTCATGAACGTTGCAAACCTCTTGGGATCCCCCGTAAATCGCTCAGGCGGGGCCAAGGGAACTGCCCCAGGAAGGGTTATCTGAATGGGATTGGCTGATGGCGCTGGCATCGAGGGCACGCTTCCCGGCAATGGTGCATGCCCTGCTTGTGACTGGAGAAGTTGCCGGCTTAAATCATCAGTGCGTTCTTTGGCTACTATCAGCTCTCTCCTCAGGGTGTTGGTCTCCTGCCTGGCTGCATGTACTTTGGAACATAGCTGCTTCAACATGTGGGCTAACTGGTCGGTTTCTGACGTTTCCATGACGCCCGGATGGATTTTGATGTGAGGCTTTGTGTTCTGTAACGCTCACCTGGTATCCACGGGGACGTCACTCAGCCTGTTCTGACCTCTTAAGACCTCGAACCCTTCCCTGGAGGCTATTCGACTGGAGACTGGGCCTGAAACACAGGATTGGTAGAGTTTAACTCCCTATTGTCTCTGTGTGCTTGAATCCCTTCTTCCCCGGGGTCCAACCCTTCCCTTTGATCCACAGCTCACCTTGTTTTCTTGGATAGTGTGCTCTCTGTGCTGCTTTCAGCGCAGGGGTGTGTTGATTGATGTGGGCTCGTTGCTGCCTAGTTACTTCACTGGCAAGAGTCCGACAGGTAAGTATAATGAGTCTTTTGAACAGTTCTCTAACTTTGTTCCTTTCCTTCTTTAGATGATGGCCGGCATCCGGGGATGGCGGCGTGCTGCTGAGATGAGTAGTACTGAAGGTGAGGCGATGCACCCCTTTCATATTTGTATTGAACTGAGTTCTTTTTCTGTGTCTTTTAGGTGCTGCGACTTTTTCAGCGTGGATGCCGGTTATGAAGAACAAATGCGGTGAGTAAGCGTGGTATGCGGCGCCTCTAGATGTTTCCAAGCTAACCTGGAGTGTCTTTTCCCTCTTGCAGATGGATGAGAAGTTCCGGAGACAGAGTTCCCACAGAGCGGCTGGCATTCAGGTAAGCGTTTGAAGCTCGTACAGTATTTAAAAATAAGCGAAGATTTGCAGAATGCTTACTAATGCCTTTTTTCTGTTCTTTTCCCTTTTCCTTAGGAAGCAGCGTGCCGGGATGGGAATGACACTGCCGGAGATGCCCGCAGAACAGAAGGAGCGATGAATGATGGGCAGAAGCGCCGCAAGGTAATGCTGTTCCTAACAGTGTTCTTGTTCTTGCAGGAGCTGAGCGCAGAAGAAAGATGCAGGCCTTCTGGAAACCGATCCGAACACGGTGAGTGTCACGCTGCAGGTGCAGAAAACGCAAAGCATGTTTCTCAGCCTGGGTGTGGCTTAAATAGTCTCTGGGTATCCCAGGTGTCTCTGGGCTGAACCACACCCAAAAGACTAGACTGCACATGCAGTTCTGGGAACCAAAATATGTGGGGGCATCCATCTTGTCCCCATCAATGCACTACAAGTCCAATCCCCAATGTTATCCTATGGGAGTGAGTGAGTCTGGTGCCACAAGCGCCAAGTCTGACTCCAAGTGGGTCTTTGGAGGGATGGAGAGGCCCTTGAGGGCCATGTAGGTGATCGTGGGTGGCTCCAGCCTGACATCTCGGAGGGATGGGGAAATGAGGGGCAGGAATCATGACAGGACTGAATTAAAACCACCCATAATTGAACCCCAGAATGATCAACCAGAAAATCACCTTGTGTAAACATATTCTGGTGACTGCCTCCAAAAAGGGGGGGGGGGCAGCCCAGAATCAGAGCCAGGGGAGTCCAAAACTCCCCCCATATCCAACTGTAACCTTTTTCTTACAGGTTCCCAAGATCCCAAACAGAATCCTGCCCCTCTGTCAGAATCCAGAGCAAAGAAATTAACCCACCAATTGGCCCAAAATGTGCATTATCTTTGCCCCCTTGAAGAAAAGGAGGGAAGATATTATGCCCGGGTCCAAATACAGGGGCAATTTACTTTTTTGGCACTGGTGAACACTAGATCCCAAGCCACCCTTCTGTCAAAAAGGGTCTTTGATCAGCTGAATTCAGGAAGGGGGAGAGATACCACATCCCTCTCTCCCCGCTTCCTGGACAACTTCAGAACTTCGATGTGAAGGAAATTCCTGTCGAGGGGACTACTGATTTAGACATTAAAATTGGGCGACACAAGGTGAAACACCCGGTCATAGTTGTGACTCCAGAGTGCACACCATGTTTACTAGGGAATGAAATCCTGCGTAGATTGTCTCCCCTCATAGATTGTGTAAACAAGGTCCTCTGGACCCAGACTAACCGACCAATAAAATTAAAACATAGGGCCTCATTACATGGATGGCGGTAAGGATTTACCGGTACCGGTAAAATACTGGTACCGGTAAATCCTTACCGCCTTACTACAAGGTCCCTTTGCGGGTTGGGGGATTTAACGCCTGCTTTTTGCAGGTGTTAAAAACCAACCCGCAAAGGTACCCAGGGAGCTAATTACGGTACCGCAATTTGCGGTACCGTAATTAGCGCCTTCCCCATTCCCATTGAGCCCTATGGGGCGAAAATGGGAATGGGGAAGGGCAATGGTGGAAGGGGGAATTGCCGCCCCTCCAACCTTGGAATGGGGCGGTAATTCCCCTTTCCGCCAAGGTGGTGCCGGTATTTTACCGGCATGAACCATGGCGCTAAATGCGCCATGGTTCTTCGCCATCCGTGTAATGAGGCCCATAGTGTCAACCATGTTAGTTTAAATGGCACATGCCAAATGGTTGAACAGAAACCTGACCAAATTGAATTCCATTTCCAAAACAACCAAATCCCTGACGTGACAGTAATTGCAGTAGGACAACAAACTGATGATGGGAATTCCTCTCTATTTCTGAAAATCAACCTTCCTTCCAGACTCAGGTGGCATTCCACACTGGAAGGGAATACTCTGAAATTCTACAAATTCACAATCAGAAAATCCCACTGCTATAGTCCAAAATGATGAGAAACCAGCTCAAAGCTTGGCTGACATCCAGAAAATTGGAGAACAGTTGTTCATCCCCGTTCAGTTAAATCGGGGGAAGGACTCTGTTCTCACCCGAGTGTGCGTGAACAATGGTAAGAGCTTCATCAGCAAGGCCATGTTTCGAAAACTCCCAAAAGATCCACCTATTCCCACATTTAAATTGATAGACAAATGGGAAATGGACCTGGAAACACCCAATTCCAAACATCTCCTTCCTAGCAGTTGTATGCTCAAAATTTCCATAGGCAACAAGAGCATAGTCCATAATTGTTGGGTCGTGCGAGATGTCCCTGCTGCATTTTATTTAGGCAGTGACATTGTCAATCGCTTTGCCATTAGTTTGGACCTAATAAACTTCAAAGCCTGGTCCCAATTAGCGGGTAATCCCATGGACTTTGATGACCCAGAGAAAGCATTTCGGTCTGCTCAATTGCTGCCATATGCAGTTGAAATTCAGATTGGAGAGGAAGTCACCATCCCAGAATGGACCCGACAATTCGCACTTAAAGTGAAAATTAAAAGAGGACAGAAACTGAAAAATCCTGACGCATATGTTCACCTCAATGCTTATTTCCAACAGCAAGGGTTGGGGTTAAACCCAACACCACTAGTCAATACAGAACACAACACCATTCCAATAGTGGTGGAAAACAGTGACCTTAGGAGTATCACTCTGGGCGCAGGCACCATTATTGGATTGGCGGTTGATGACCAACATTTTTCCATAGATTTAGGTAATGAACTGGTAGGACCAATCCCCAATGACTGTTTTGACAGTGATAGCGACAATGACACAACACCAGACAGGATCTTCA
Source organism: Ambystoma mexicanum (assembly GCF_040938575.1). Classification (NCBI taxonomy): domain Eukaryota; kingdom Metazoa; phylum Chordata; class Amphibia; order Caudata; family Ambystomatidae; genus Ambystoma; species Ambystoma mexicanum. The sequence goes on from NC_090930.1 coordinate 732,240,755, forward strand.
CCCGGCATGCAGGGAATTTCCTGGTGTACTCTTCCTGCCCTTATGGTAAGGAAGAGGTGACCTGTGACTTCAGGGGGGATGAGGTGATCTTTCAAGTCCACCAGGACTGCCTTCCCCACCTGAAGCGTTCACTCCAAGTCAGTACTTTAACCAGGGACTTCTCCACCCAGCTGGAGTAGGCCACTGAGATAGCCAAACCAGAAGTCTTTCCAGGCTTCAGGCAGATGGTTGAAGAGAGAGTCAACCTAGCTGATGCCTGTGAGACTCTGGAGCAGAAGCAAAAATTGAAGCAAGTTTTCTTAGATTTTCAAGATATCTTTGCGGTGGACTCATATGACTGTGGTCGCACCATAATCCACACAACAATAATTCCCACAGACCAGGCATGACTTCAGTGTTTGTGAAGCAATATCGCTTGCCCCTCGCATCAATGGAGTACCTTACAGAAATAATTAAGAACCTTGAGTCCCGTGGGATAATTCGTCCAGTCCACAGCACCTTCAATAATCCAGTGCTGGGGATTTTGAAACCAAACGGCCAGTGGAGACTCTGTGCTGATCTAAGGGAGCTCAACAAAAGGGTCCACGCTTCCCGATGACCTCTGCCCCACATTAACCAAGGTCTGGCCCAGATCCATGGGTCAACGGTATACACTGTCATTGATCTGACCACTGGGTACTGGACTACCTGTCAGTAGGGAGGACCAATACAAGCTGGCCTTTACCTTCGGGATGCAGCAGTACACTTGGACCCAGACTCCCTTTGGATACATCAACTCCGGCAATGAATTTAATATTTTCCTGCATAAGGCTATGCCCGACTTGGGTGAAAGGGGTAACCTGGCCTATGTAGATGATGTTCTAATCAAAAGCTCAACTGTGGAGGAACACATAGCAGAGATCCGTTATGTTCTGACACAGTTGAGAGCTGCCGGAGCAAAACTCTCTTTCCAAAAGGCACAGTGGTGCAGGACCTGTGTCAATTTCTTGGGGCATGAGATAACTCCTGAGGGTCTATGTCCCCAGGAAAAGAAAGTAGAAGCACTCCAGAAACTAAAAGACCCCAAAACTCTGCAGGAGCTAAGAAGCCTCCTTGGACTGACTAATTACAGCAGAAAGTTCATTGAGGACTACGCAGAGATCACAAGACCCCTGATCCATCTGTTGAACGGGGGTTCAAATGGGAATGGGGTCCAGATCAAGCCGAGGCAGGAAGACAACTCAAAAGAAGCCTCTCACAAGCGCCTTGCCTAGCTTACCCTGTCAAAAACAAGGAGTTCTTCTTGGAGACAGGGTTCTCAAATACATGCTTGACAGCGGTATTATATCAAAAGCATGACAAGGTCAATAAAGTAATCTCCTATGCGAGTAAGACTTTATCCTCTGTTGAGGAAAAATTCAACGATTGTGAGAAGGCACTCCTGGAAACGGTGTGGGCATTGAAAAATTACGCCCGTTTATCCAAGGGGAACACATCATAGTGGAGACTCCACACTAGCCTCTGCAATATCTTCAAAGTGACAGAATCCGGGCCGGAAATTTGAGTAATTCCCGAATTACTTACTGGATTCTGTCAATGCAAGGCTTTCGTGTGGAGGTCAGATATGGCCAAAACAAGAAGAGTCCCCTCGCACGAGGTCTGGCTGACTTGCATGATTGTGCCAGAGAAAACTGTCTCGAGGACGAAAGTCTTAAAATCAAGGACAACATGGAGGCATACCTTCATTCCCCACACAAACTCTGTGAAGAAGACCAATGTGAGGTAATGCACACTGTCTATGTGGATGGGTGCTCCTAACATGTTGACAACAAAGGGGAAAAGGAACTTGTGGCCGGCTTGGGGAATGCATGGGTGAACGATGCCCCAGAACCCTCCGCTGGGTACAAAATCGTTCCCCATAGTAGTCAAGTGGCAGAGCTGATGGCTGTGCATCAAGCCATCCTCACTGCTGTCCAATACCAACTCCACGAACAGGTTATAATCACTGATTCACATTACGTACGGAACTGGTTCGTGGAGCACCTGGTTAACTGGAAAACCAGAGGCATGCTATGTGCTAATAATAAAACATTAAAACATTGAAAATGAATACAAAATATTTATGATCTGGTCACCTCAAATGGGATGACCATCTACCGGAAAAAGATTAAGGGTAATTCTAAAGTAGAGGGACCAGATAAACCTGGAAATGACCTAGCTGATCAACTGGCCAAAACCGGAGCCATCCAAGGGGACCTACTTGAGATCGAGTCCCTGTTGGGGGAAATCCAGGTCACTGCTATCACTAGGTCCCAGACAAATGCTCACAATGAATTCTCAATGGCCCAACAGACTAAGGAGACCCCAGATGCTGATTTGATTACGGCTCAAAAAGGGGATCCAATAATTGATAAGTTTTATCAACACATTGAGGACTCTGAGAACTTTCCCCCAACATATACCAATTGCATTGGGAAAGAGGACCTCAGAGTGTTGATGAAATGTCCAAAAATGTTCAGAATCCAAGACGGTTTGTTGGTGAGGAGATCCATATCTGGCCATGACCAGTGGGTGGTCCCTACCTCATTCCGAAGACCGATGCTAAGCCACACCCATGATGCGGCCATAGCCGGTCCTCTGGGGTTTCATACGACAGAAATCTTACGAGAGGTTCCATACTGGCCACACATGGGGCAGGACCTCGACCAATACTTGAAGGGGTGTCTTGTGTGGGCACAATTTCAGCCAACATCACTCACACACCGTGCTCCCCTCCAAAAGAGGGGGATGACACTGCCTTGGTCAGATTTGCAAGTCGATTTTATCGGGCCCATGATTCGCTCCTCTAGGGGGAACAAGTACATGTTGACAGTAACATGCTTGTTTACTAAATGGGTGGAATGTCACCGGGCCCCAAATTGCAAGGCACAAACAGCAGCTCCCCTGATGATTAATCACATCTTCTCGTGTTTTGGAATACCCCAAAGGATTGAGTCAGACCGAAGTAGTCACTTCACTAGTGAAGTGATGACAAAGATGTGGGAGATACCTGGGGTAAAAAGGAAACTACATATTGCCTACCAGCGGTCCTCTAGTGGCAGAGTTGAGAAGTACAATAAAACCATTGTGAGCATATTTAAAACGGTTTTGGCAGATTCTGTGCCAAATTGGGACATTCGATTACCCCTTGTCCTGATGGCCATCAGATCTACCCCTTCTTCCTGCAACAAAAATGTCTCCATTTGAGCTGATGACTGGATGAAGGATGGTGTTACCCCAGCATCTGCTCTACAGAACCCAAGAGCAGGCCTTGATAAATGCCGCCACAACTCATGAGTATGTTGAGAATCTGAGAAAACCCCTTCAACATGCTTTTTCCTATGCTCAGCGGAATCTAGAAAGATCTTCAGACAGTATGAAGACCCACTATGACCTTAAAACAACTAAAAAAGAATATCAAGTAGGAGACCGGGTCTACTTGTCCAATTTCCAAAGGAACCAAGCCAAAGAGCGCAAATTCCTCCCAACTTGGTGGGGTCCTTTTGAAATTGTGGACAGAATCACACCAGTCACCTACAGAATCCACATCCCAAAGGGCAGTTTGACAGAAGGGGAAGACAAGTGGGTCCACATAAACCTGCTAAAAAAGTTGCCACCCCATTCATACTTTTCGGCAGATAGAAGGGCTTACCGGAAACCGAGAGGGGGAAAATCCAGACAGCTAGAAAAATTATTAAATATGCAGTGATTACACCGAAGAAAATGAGTAAATGACCACTGAATATTGACGGGGAATATTGTCAATTGTTAGGTAATGCAAGTGTCTTTCCCACTGCTGACATCCCCCGAAGATGTGTGGACACAGTAGTGGGATATTTTCCATAACCATGCTATGTTCTGTTTTCTAACATTTGAACTAAGAATCATCCCAAGAATCACCAAGGAGGACCACTCTGGGACCGGGAAGAAAAACCCAAGGAATCCGGAGTATCGTCCCATCGCAACCCGAACTGGCGAGGAGAGTGTGTCGCCTCAATCACTGACGGGAGACGCAACTGAATTTCTCCACATGGACAGAAAAGAACATTCCAACCGCCCGACTCCCTCTTGACTGAAAGTCAAAATGAAGTCATGAGGGGGGATTTGTGGGATGTATTGACCCACTCTGCTATACTATGCGGCATCACTCTGCTATCTATGGTGCATGAAACAGCAAAAATGGCAGCAAAACTTTGGTGCGCGTCAAAACCTCCAAAACCACGTTTTTCAACACCCAAAAAGATGGCTGCACAACCTGCCACCCATGGTGCATGTGTGGTGGAAAAGAGCACACGCTGCAGAAAAAGGGCCAGTGGGCTCCATGACAAATAAACATAGAGTGCAGAGGGAGCAGCAGTGCTTTGCAAGTGAAACTCCAGAATTTGCCTGTAAATCACATTTACTTTGCTGCTAAAACTCCAAAATGCATGTACACAACACTTCTCAACACTCAAAATCTTGCTTGGCACTAAAATCCATTTAACCTAAGGAAGCACTGTGAATGTACACATTTCTGAAATGTTAAGAGCAAAACCTCCTCAGCCAAACTGGATTGCCTGTGAATGACAGTTCCTGTCAAAATTCTGAGTGCAGCACACTGGGCTACCTGTGAATGACAGTTCCTGTCAAATGGGTTCTCCTAATTAAGCATTAAAGTTAATTAAACTAAAAGTCTGCCGGATTAGCAAATATAAAAGGATTGTTGCTGAAAGAAACACAGATTTCAGTTGTTTTTGATCCCACATGTTTAAATCTATGAAAGTAATTTATCTATGTCATTTGATGCAACAAGTTTGTTTTCTGCTGGATTTTAAGTCAGGAAATCAAGAATAAATTAGCCTGGCTGGGCTGCAAGAAGTGGAAATACAGGTTTTCCCCAAGGGGAGGGCATTCCTCTCAGCAGATACTCACTGACATATGATAATTGTGGGGTAGGACAGACTTTTGTCTGCAGCCAGAGACTGGACAATGGCAGATTCTCCAGGCCAGGAAATGGACGTTTGAAGAGGTCGTAAACTTGGCATGCCGAAGTTTCCCAAAGGTTGGGGCTACTCCTTGAGCTCCAGAGAGAGACAAAAGGCAGACCATTTGCTGCGGGCACATGTAATGAACACTTTTTAGAGACTCATAACTTATTATCAGAAATGGTGAAAACTATCAAAAGGGCAGATTTGTTAGTCTAATTTTTGGCACTACATTTCAAAATGGGGTGGACCTGCGTAGCATATTCTGAACAGGAATGGCAATATATGTGATTTTATGGGAACTGTATTTGTGCTATAATTGTTAAACTTTACATACACATCCCTATGATAAACACACATATTTGTGGAAATTTGGAGAGAGTTTGGAAATTGTTTTCATGAAGAAATGGACAAAAAGCTGCAAAAAGGCGAAACAAGATCTCACAGCTGCTGGATTTTGATGAACAGATACTCGATAAAATATGGAATCCTTGTATGTATTTTTCATAGAGGTTACAAATGTATAAATATGTATTTAGGACAAAATTCGATTTTGATAATAGTGGCTAGGGGAGGTTTCGAAGGACTGTAAAAGCCAAACCATAAATGTGACTTCATCTGTCCTTGATCCAATCACTCAGATGCAAGGCAGAAATGAGGCTCTGATCCAATCTCAGTCCACAGGGGCGAGTTTAGTTAAGCTGGCCCATACACCCATTTGTGTGATGTCATTTGAAAGGATAAATAGAGACAGCTGACAAAACATAGGGACTCACTCTTCTGATTCCGGAAGCACTCTGATCCAGCATTCAACATCCAGCATTCAACATCCTTCCAGATCCAGTTGCCAAGGACCAGGCCAAGCAGTAGCTGAACCATTTTCAGTTTAGCTTCAACACTCAAAATAGCCCTTACAACCCAGTGAAGCACTGTGATGTGAGAAACCATCCTGAAACTAGCATCCTGAAACTATCTGGCTTGCTGCCATAATGCTTGCCTGATGAACTCGCCATCCCGCTGATTTGAAATACCCAGAAACAAGAAGGGCAGATCCTGTGCAGTTCCGGTGACCAGCCTAGCTGATCCAGTCCTGCGCCTGATGTGCTGTCTTTCCTTGATAGATCCAATCCATTGACCAGAACCGTGACTGTCAAAAATCTTAAATCCCACTGGATTGTGAGTATTAATAGGACGCTAGAAAACTATTGTATACCTTGCATTATCTTGCTCCATTCTGATCTCTGAACTAGCCCTACTTTCCTAACCAGTAACAGTGTCAAAATATTTAGTGCTATTTTATTCTCTCTAGTTGCTAAAGCGCCATTTTCATAGTCATCTTTATTTGTGTAACTCCGATCCATAAATCCCATTTTGTGTGTATGGACTGGTTCCGCCGGGGAAGGTGAAGGGGATCTGTTACTGAAGTCATGAATCAGTCTCAATGCTTACTTCGTCCCGACTTGGTAGCCTAGCCTGAACGCTCTAGCTTTGAATTTTCTGATTCTAAACTGAAGTCCTGGTTCAAATGCTTGTCTTTATTTTCGAAAAAACACCTCTCACTAAAACCTCTATAACTCCCTCCTTTTTTAAGATAGAAGCGAGATTTCAACTCCCACTTGTACCTAACATCCTTAGCTACCTCTACAACTCAAACAGTGCAATTGACCCGTTATATCAAAAATCGCATAAGTAAACATTTGCCGCGAATTGTCATTTGGAAATGTTTTTACACGTGTGAATTACCTTTAAATTATTTCCCACTTCGCCTTTGAGATCCCAAATGTTTCCTTTTGATTAAATCATTACTTGTGTTTGTTTGCATCTGTTCAAAGTGGCTCCCATAGGAATTTATAATAATTTAAGCATTTTGAACATATTTTGTGTTTTTACGCAGCCAATTTAAAAGCCATTCTGACAGTTGAAAAGTCAAATTCGTTTTTCTCTTGTGTTTAAGGGGGGAAGGTGGGAGTGATATTCTGTTTGGTCTGCATTATTCCTGAATACCTGCTCTCTCCTCACATCTATTTAAATTGCCTATTGGAGGGTTGAGGGGTGTTTCAAGGGTAACTCCTAACCATAGTGCTATCTGTTCGAAACAACTCAGAAGTATACTTTTCTTTGCTGCATTCTTTTGTGTTCATTATTTCATTCCTAGTGCATTAAAGATATTATTCATTGTTCCTGTCACCTCATTGATGATTGTTGTTACCTATTAAAAATATATTGTGATTTTAAATTCTAAATAAATAAACAAATAATTACCTTTACAACTAGTCTGATTCCTGGTTCAGTGTAACCTGGGGGGTATTTTGAGGAGGGTGTGAGATGAGTGGTATATCATTCAGAATATTGAACTTATAGAGAAAAATAAATAAGGGTTTTATTTGCGCACTACATGCTGGGCGAGACTTGGGTGTGTGCCTGATTGAAATCACTTACAGCTTGGGGGCTCGAGTCCGGGATCCTGAATTTGACATACCACTCATGACAGTCTAACACAGCATACTAGCCGGCGGGATACATACACCTCACTTACACATCCTTGCACAGACTTGTGGGATGTATTTACCCATGCATCCGAGCCATACCTCAAAACTGTGCAGTACTGACATGGAAAACATCATGATGGCCAGAGCTTCCCAGAAAATGCACAGGGAAATGCATGAAGAATAGGCTGCCACTCATTTTTGCCGATGTTATGGGCACAGAAGGACGCTGCCTAAAACCACCATTGGACTACCCACACAGTAGTCTGAAACCATTGGGAATGGCAATGCTGATTGCCAAAAGCAAACCCATAACTGTGGAGAATTCATTTTCTTAAATCCCAAAAAGGGGTGCAGTACCAGTACTCACCACTATCCAAAAGCCGGCGTTTTAAAACAACACCAGATTTTACTTTTTTGTAGAAAACTGAATAAATGAACCCAAAACATGCCAAAGAAAGACTTACTGAGAGGTGGATCCAATGTAAAGTTATATTCTGAAGTGACTTGAAGGATTATAACAAGACTGGCTGCGCTGTGGATTTCAGCAGTTTAAGTAAATTTGGACTGAAAGACACTAAAAAAAATCTAAATGTTTAAATTGACTGAGTGACCTACTTTTGAGTGTCACATAGGTTGCAATTGTTTAAATGTCATAGTTTTAAACTTAGAATCAGCCTTCTAGCTGCATATGTGAAAATGTTTAGTTTTATTTGAATGCAGAAACTGGGGAACAGAAATGACAGCTTAAGGAACTGAATTCTGCCTGGCAACTACCCCCATCAGGAGTGAAACTTGAGTCACAGCTGTGTTCCCAGGCCTAGCTGCCCTTTTGCTGCTCACACCAAAAGGGATATGACACTTCCCTGATTGAATTACCTGGGCTCTGCAGGAAATTGAACAAAGCCCTGTCCTGGCTCAGGCAAAGGTTTTATTGGCGGCAGTCGTAAATGGAGCTTCCTCCTGGAAGTGAAGGGGAGGGGCACTGCCTGTGAGAGCAAGCTGGCTTGGCAGAACTGGAAAAACCAGAAATTCAACCTTGTGCTGGAGGAAAACCACACCCCTTTGGGGCCAGAACATAACTCTAAAAAAATGAATAACTCATAGAGCGGACTTGTGAAAATTATTTAAATGACACCATAATTCTTGTGATTTTTCTGCCCACATTTTAAGAGGTTTTTAGAACCGGTGGCATGTTCAGGGGGGTTTTAGCGGAAAAGAGGATATTACTCAAATGTGTGCATGTGAAAAATCTGACACTTCATCAACTAATGTCCATACTCCTTGCGCACATGTGTGTAAATTTGGGGTAATGTCCGGAATTGCAAACCAGTTAAAAAGTGCAAAATATTGCCATTTCTGAATGCAAGCTCCCAGGAAGAGCAGAGTTTGAACAGGAGATACCTCCTGTGATATGTGAGGGGTGCATATGATTTTAAAACAATATGTACCTCTGCAAATATGTATTTGGTTCAAATCTAGATTTGTGTGTAAGTTGACAGGAGGAGTGGACTTTCTGCAGGCTGTAAAATGACATCACTCTGACACAACTTAGCTCCCCCAATCAAATGAGAAATGGAAGTTTGACCAATGGAAGTGGAGAGGGGTAGGGTCTAGTGATGCTGCATACACACCCACTTGAAAAAACACATAAAAGCAGAGAGACAGGACAGATAGGGACCTTCAAATCCATTTGCAGCTGGAAGCTCTGCCGGGAAAATCCATACTTTACCTCCATCAACCTTCAGAGAGCAGACATAGAGACTTCAAATCTACCAAATTTCCAGAACCAGAGAGAGAGCAGAGCTGACCCAGATCACTGTTAGCAGAACCAGAGAGAGCTGACCCAGATCACTGTGAAGTGCAGAGACCAGAGTCCAGTCCTAACCCTGACCAGATCCGTGGCAAGGCATATTTCTAAATATAGTGTGAGTACCTAGAAAACTGTGCAGAACCAATCTCTTAGTTAAAATAATATAATTCAATCCTATTTTAATCTAAGTAGAACTGTCTCTTAACCGTCACCTGTCATTTGCAAAGCTGTCACTTGTCATTTTCTAGTTGCAAGCTGCACTTGTCTTTTTGAACTTTAAAATTTCAATCTGAAAAACGACCTTTATTAAATCGCTCATATCTCCGCGACCGTTTGTGCTAGAGACTTGCAGTAACTTCCATCTGAAAGCTGAGATCCTAGGCATTCTTAGGACCCCAAAACGATAGTGATAGTCCATTTAGTTCCTCTGTAATCTCGCTCGGCGCATTCGCGAATTTTACCGCGATTTGCAATTTCTTCACGTGTAAAAAGCTGCTGCTGCTTGCCTTCCATTTGCCAGAAATTCGTTTAACCTGCTAATCATCCCTGAATCATTGCTAGTGTGAGCCTGGACTAATATTAACTAGATACCACTCACCCTGAACTTCTAGAGGGAATTAAAAGCAAATTTAGCATATTTATCACTCCATTTCCAGCACATTTAAAAGCATTTTGCCTGTGTTTTCAACTTCTGTAGTCTAAGTTGCTGGGTGAACTGAATTACATTTGAATTGCATTTCTGAGAACTGTGTGCTTCCTTCCATTTCCTTGCATTGCATAAAAGGGGGGGTGAATTGCCAGAGAAAAGTGATTACATTGTTTTGTTGAAATCATATTGAGTATTTTCTATACTGCATTTCATTCATTCAACCTTGCATGTCCTTGAACCCTATAAAACATTCTCTTCCACATTATTCTTCTGTCCCTATTTACCAGTGTGCTATCTTATCCATTTCATGTCAACTCCTTAGTGATTATAAAGAAGTGTGCTAGTGCCAGATTCTCTGTTGTTAATCTTTATCATATCAGATTAAGTGTGCTATTCAATTATTAATTTATTATAAAGCGTGATATATATATATATATATATATTGTTTAAATTATCAATTAAACCTTTTAACTTGCAAAACAGAACTACTTCTTGGCTCAGTGGGGTCAGGGTGATTCTGAGAGAGGGGTGTTATATAAGGGTAGTCATCCAGAACGCATGAACTGGACATAAAGATATATCAATAAGGGTTTCCATTCAGTATTATAGACTAGGCGTTGACTTAGCTGTAGTGTTGAATTGAATCCTCTTACAAATTGGGGGCTCGTTTCCGGGATTCTGGGTTAGAATACCACTTGTGCGGCTTAATACAGTGTGCTAACTGACGGGATACATACATCCAGTCGGATCACCACGCTGCATTACGCTGTGAAGCATTCCTCAAAAGGGACACTCCAAGAAAAGTTCTGTTCTGCAAAAATAAAATACTAACTTCTGTAAGTCAGGACAGAGACCAATCTCTAGAATGACGACCTTGGTAGATATGAAAATAGCCAGAGAGCACTTCTTACATAAACTATTTGTGAGAGGTGAATGGGCTGAGCAGGGCCAGGATGCCTGGTTGCAGGCCATCACGCGACAGGTCACTGAAACAGGGTCAGACTTATGGAGAGATCAGGGTCCATTACATGTGGCCCTGAGTGAACTATATATGGCTCCTAAGGCCAAAGATGAACACGACAAGATCGTTAGGTTAGCGGCATATTTATATTTATATATGGGAGCCATACAGAATAAATGTGCTGAAGGCCATGATCTGGCAAAAAGGCAACAGATGGCGTTAGAGAAGGCCCAATCTGATCTGGACTCTTCTGAGCAAAGGCTGCACAGAAGCCAGGAGTCAGAAAATGAGACCAGACAGTACATCACTAAAATAAAGGAGGATATGGATGTGCTGCAAAAGGAAAAGTCAGAACAGGTTACCAGATTTCTGGCCTTGCAGAAGGAACACCAAGAAGGTTTGGACTCCCTACTGCAAAGCCAGAAAAAGCTGGAGCAACAGCTAGACTTCAATAGGGCATGTGCTGAGCAGGTAGTCACCCTGCAAAGCCACCTAGATAGGGAGAAGGCAGAGAGCAATAAACTGATTCTGAAAGACCTGGATACCCAGGCAGAGTTTGATCAGGAGCGCCAGAAAGCTGGTGCCTTCCAAAGGCAAAGGGACGACCTGACGGTACAGATGCAGACTCTTAGTCAGGAAAGGGACACCTTAGGCCAGGAAGTCTGCCACTTAAAAAGAAAAAGGGAAGAAAATCACCTGGTCCACCAGGGACTGGGTGACCTCCAAAAAGAACACCAGAACTTGCTAGAGCACACCAGGAGGGTGGAGGATGCTCTAGCAAGAAAGGAGCAGGCCAATAGGGACACAGCTCAGGAGGTAACCCTCCTGCAGCAAAGACTGGCCCAGTTCTCCAGGACCAACCAGGAAGCACGGAGGGAAAATGAGGCTCTCTGCCAGCACAATGAGAGGCTCCAGCAACAGGTAGCGATGCAGGAGAAACTGATAGAGTCGAGTAAGGCCTTAACAGAGGAACTGAAAGCACAAATGCAGGCTCTTGCATTGCAACAGGGAGCAGGGGCGGATAGAGATGAGGTCCGCTGGGAAAGAGAGATTCCTGACCATAACCGCAGGAGCCCTAACACCAGGGGCCTTCATCTCCCCCAGTCCCTGGACTCTACCACCCCCATGTCCCCTGGCGCACATGAGCACAGGGCCACAGGGATGGCAGATTACTATCCAGCTAAGAGTATGGGGCTCATAGGCCAGTACCACTCAGGAATGGAGGGGTGGGCATCCGGGTATGGGCACCCAAGTACAGTACAGTTCAATGGGGAACCCCAGGAGAGTAGGCCCATTAAGGGCATCCTGAAAACCTCTGCCCAGTTAGGTCAGTGGAGGGGGTACCCATCAAATCCTGGCAGCAAGGAGGAATCTGAAGACTCCTCTGAACTGCGCAGGACACAGGAGACCAGGTCCCCACAGTCTGCCAGCCATTCCCAGGCTCGCAGAATCCGGGAAAACCTGGAAGAACAGACGGGAACCTCTGGGAGCAGTGCCTCTGAGTCCGAGGACGAATGGACAAGGGTTACCCGAACCAAAAAGGCCAATAAGGCAAAAAGGGCCTTGCTTAAGGACCCCTTAAAGCAGATTAAGGCGATCAGGAGCGTCATCACGCCTTACCATAAGAACGCTAAGTATTCTGTTTGGGAGCACTTAGAGTTGTTTGAACAAATGATGGAGACTTTCCATTTGAAGGACAGCCAAAGCTGTATTCAATATGTAAAGTGGACCTTCTCCCCGGAATACTCCAGTTTCTTTGCGGGGCTGGAGGACCAAAATCATTTAAGATGGTCCACCTATAAGGCGGCCATCTTGAAACATTTTTCTGTTCACAGAAATCCTCAAGAGGCTCGCAAGGCAGCCTACAATTTGCAATGTGTGGAGGATCAGGCCCCACAAGAATTTGTGCAGGAGTTAAAGCGTGCTTTTGCACAGACCACAAGAAGGGTGCGCACGGATAGCAGAGAATTTATTAATACGTTTTTCCATGCCTTGCCCAAATATATCATGACCCAGCTCGTGAGGGATTTTCACGAAAAAAGATCTTTAGACTGGGTCATTGAACAGGCTACCCGGATCTATGAGGTGCAGAAACCGATAGATAGCAAAAGTAATGCCCAGAAAAACCCCAAAGCCAACAGCACCCCTGCTGCTGCCAAGGTGGCAGAGGTAAAGGTCACCCCCGTTTTGGTTTTGGAGATGGGGGGGCCTAAAAACCTACCTGCACCTAATAATGCTAGGCCCAGGAGGTCCTCGGGTCAGTCACAGACAGGGAGCCAAGGAGGCAGCCCCACAAATGGGGTCCCTCGCTCTCCTGATTATGTAAGTCCCCGTTACAAGGGAAATCGACCCATCCTGGGTTATGTGTGGACTCCTCCAGCCCAAGGGGGGGGGATCCAGCCAAGCACCTAACCCAGGGAACTTCCCTCCAAACTTCCCACAGGAGGGCAGAAATTTACCAAACCCTGGGCAGAACTTTTTCCCCAGATATCCACCCGACTTTCAGCCCCAAAACCATCCATCCTTCTTTCCCCAATTCCCTGAGCCCAGACCACTGAATCCGGGAGAGGGGAGGCCAAGGGTGGAGGGGTACCCAAATCTTCCCAACCCGGGGTATTACCAGAGGAGGGACAGCTACCCTTCCCGGGATCAGCCCAGGGGAGAAAACAGGGCCCCGTATCAGCCTGAGCGGGTTTCCCAGTTAGAGCGCCAGGTTCAAAACATGGCGCGGGATCTGGGTCACATACTGAGGGCTCAGCAGAACCCTCAGATGGGCGTGCCGGCGCAGAACACACCCAACTCTGGACCTGGTGCTCCAGAACAATGACGGGGGCAGCACCCCGATAACTCACTGGTTCCCAGGGAGGAGGCACAAAGGGAAGGGGGGTGTAAAGCCTTGGAGGAAGCTTCCTTCCTCACTTGTAAACAGCCCCTGGAAACCCAGGAACCGGAAACAAAATCTCTTGCCCCTGAAAGTCTGCCTCCTAAGGAGCAGAGGGGGGGTAGGAGAAACAAAAGACCCAAACAGACTCAGTTTGAGGAGGAGGTACAGATCTTCCAATTTGAGGGAGAGGGATCCTCAGAGGATCCTGGGAAAAGGATCTTCTCCTTCAGAGAGGGGGGAACTCCTCCCAAAGAAAAATGGGTCCCTAGGGATGCAAATCCAGACTGGGGAGATGTGGAGACTGAGCTACCGCCGCCCACCATCTCATCCCAGAACCAACAGCAAGAAAATCCCCTGGTTCAAACCCACCCTGGGGACTGCCTCCAAAAAGGGGGGGGGCAGCCCAGAACCGGAACCAGGGGAACCCACAATGGCTCTGATCTCCAGTTGCCAAATTTTTCTTTCAGATTCCCAAGGCTCTCCACAGAATTCTGCCCAAAATTCTTCTCTCGCGATGTCCAGAACCAGAAAATTAGCCCACCAGTTGTCCAAAAATGTACATTATCTGTGCCCCCTTGAGGAGAAGGAGGGAAGATATTATGCCCCGGTACAAGTACAGGGGCAGGGTACAATCTCGGCACTGGTGGACACTGGATCTCAAGCTACCCTTCTGTCCAGAAGGGCCTTTGACGAACTGAATGCAGGAAGGGGAGAGAATTACCAAATTCCTCTCACCTCTCTTCCTGGACAACTCCAGAACTTTGACGGGAAGGAAATTCCCGTTGAGGGGACGGCAGACTTGGACATTAAAATTGGGCGACATAAGTTGAAACACCCGGTCATAGTTGTGACCCCAGAGGGCACCCCTTGTTTACTAGGGAATGATCTCCTGAGAAGGTTGTCACCCCTAATAGATTGCGTAAACAAGGTCCTCTGGACCCAGACTAGCCGACCAATAAAATTAAAACAGAGTGTTAACCATGTTAGTTTAAACGGCACCTGCCACATGGTTGAACAAAAATCTGACCAAGTAGAATTTCACTTCCAGAACAACCAGATTCCAGACGTGACAGTAATAGCATTAGGACAACAGACTGGTGATGGGGGGTCCTCTCTATTTCTGAAAATCAACCTTCCTTCCAGTCTAAAGTGGTACTCCACGCTGGAAGGAAACACTCTGAAATTCTATACCAATCCACAATCTGAAACTCCCACTCCTATAGTCCAGAAAGATGTGAAATCAGCTCAGAGCCTGGCTGATATTCAGCAAATTGGAGAGCAGTTGTTCATCCCTGTTCAGTTAAATGATGGGAAGGACTCTGTTCTCGCTCGAGTGTGTGTGAACAACGGTAAGAGCTTCATCAGCGAAGCCATGTTCCGCCAACTCCCAAAAGATCCAGCCATTCCCACCTTCAAACTGATAGACAAATGGGAAATGGACCTGGAAGCACCTGATTCCAAACATCTCCTGCCAAGCAGGTGTATGCTCAAAATCTCCATTGGCAACAAGAGCATAGTCCACAATTGTTGGGTCGTGCGAGACGTCCCTGCCGCCTTTTACTTAGGCAGTGACATTCTCAATCGCTTTGCCATTAGTTTGGACCTAATAAACTTCAAAGCTTGGTCCCGATTAGCGGATAATCCCATGGGCTTTGATGATCCAGAAAAAGCCTTTAGGTCAGCTCAATTGCTACCTTATGCAGTTGAAATTCAGATTAAAGAGGAAGTCACCATCCCAGAAAGGACCCGACAATTCTCCCTGGAAGTGAAAGTTAAAAGGGGACAAGAGTTGAAAAACCCTGATGCTTACATACATCTAAATGCTTCTCTCCAACAGCAAGGGTTGGGGGTAAACCCAACTCCATTAGTCAACATAGAACATGACACCATTCCAATAGAGGTGGATAACAGCGACTTAAAGAGTATTACTCTAGCCGCAGGCACCATTATTGGAATGGCGGTTGATGACCGACATTTTTCCATCGACTTATTAAATGAACTGTTAGGACCAATCCCCAAGGACTGTTTTGACAGTGACAGTGAGGACAATACAACACCAGACAGGATTTTTACCCGGCATGGGGGGAACTTCCTGGTGTACACTTCCTGCCCCTATGGTAAGGAAGATGTGACTTGTGACTTCAGGAGGGATGAGGTGATTTTCCAGGTCCATGAGGGCTGCCTTTCCCACCTGAAGCCTCCAGTCCAAATCAGCACTCTGACCAGGGACTTCTCCACCCAGCTGGAGGAGGCCGCTGAAATAGCCAAACCAGAAGTCTTTCCAGGCTTCAGGCAGATGGTGGAAGAGAGAGTCAACCTAGCTGATGCCTGTGTGACTCTGGAACAAAAGCAAAAGTTGAAACAAGTTTTCTTGGATTTCCAAGATCTCTTTGCGGTAGACTCATATGACTGTGGTCGCACTGACATCCACACAACAACAATCCCCACGGACCCTGGCATGACTCCTGTGTTTGTGAAGCAATATCGCTTGCCTCTCGCATCAATGGAGTCCCTTACTGAAATAATTAAGAACCTTGAGTCCCGGGGAATAATCCGTCCAGTCCACAGCACCTTCAATAATCCGGTGCTGGGAATATTGAAGCCAAACGGCCAGTGGAGACTCTGCGCTGACCTCAGGGAGCTCAACAAACGGGTCCATACTTCCCGATGGCCTCTGCCCTACATTGACCAAGGGCTGGCCCAGATCCAGGGGTCACAGGTATTCACTGCAATAGACCTGACCAATGGGTACTGGACCGTGCCTGTCAGTAGGGAGGACCAATACAAACTGGCTTTTACCTTTGGGGGCCAGCAGTACACCTGGACCCGGACTCCCTTCGGAGACCTTAACTCCGGTAATGAGTTCAATATTTTCCTACATAAGGCCATGCCCGACCTGGGTGCGAGGGGTAACCTGGCTTATGTAGATGATGTCCTCATCAAGAGTTCATCTGTGGAGGAACACATAGCGGAGATCCGTTATGTTCTGACGCAGTTGAGGGCCGCCGGAGCAAAACTTTCCTTTCAGAAAGCACAGTGGTGTAGAACCCGTGTTAATTTCTTGGGGCATGAGATTACTCCGCAGGGTCTCTGTCCCCAGGAAAAGAAAGTGGAAGCACTTCAAAAATTGAAAGACCCCACAACTCTGCGGGAACTAAGGAGCCTCCTTGGACTGACTAATTACAGCAGAAAGTTCATTGAGGGCTACGCAGAGATCACCAGACCCCTGATTCATCTCCTGAAGGGGGGTGTCAAGTGGGAATGGGGTCCAGAACAATCTGAGGCAGTAAAACAACTCAAAAGAAGCCTCTCACAAGCGCCTTGCCTAGCTTACCCTGTCAGAAACAAGGAGTTCTTCCTGGAGACGGGGTTCTCTAATACGTGCTTGACGGCAGTATTATACCAAAAGCATGACAAGGTCAATAAAGTAATCTCCTATGCGAGCAAAACTTTATCCTCTGTGGAGGAAAAATTCAACGATTGTGAGAAGGCACTCCTGGCAACGGTGTGGGCATTGAAGAATTACCGCCCGTTTATCCAGGGGAAGCACATCATAGTGGAGACTCCACACCAGCCTCTGCAATATCTCCAAAGTGACAGAATCTGGGCCGGAAATGTGAGTAATTCCCGAATTACTTCCTGGATTCTGTCAATGCAAGGCTTTCCCGTGGAGGTCAGATATGGCCAAAACAAGAAGAGTCCCCTCGCGCAAGGTCTGGCTGACTTGCATGATTGTGCCAGAGAAAACTGTCTCGAGGACGAAAGTCTAAAAATAAAGGACAACATGGAGGCATACCTTAATTCCCCCCACAAAGTCTTTGAAGAAGACAAGTGTGAGGGAATGCCCACTGTCTATGTGGATGGATGCTCTTACCATGTTGACAACAACGGGGAGAAAGAACTAGTGGCTGGTGTAGGGAATGCATGGGTGAATGAGTCCCCAGAACCCTCCGCTGGATACAAAATTGGTCCCCGAAGTAGTCAGGTGGCAGAATTGATGGCTGTGCATCAGGCCATCCTCACTGCTGTCCAGCATCAACTCCATGAACTGGTCATAATCACAGATTCGGATTATGTACGGAACGGGTTCGTGGAGCACCTGGTTAATTGGAAAACCAGAGGCATGTTATGTGCTAACAACAAACCCTTGAAACATGGGAAGTTGATCCAAAACATTGATGATCTGGTCACCTCGAATGAGATGACCATCTATTGGAAAAAGATCAAGGGTCATTCCAAAGTAGAGGGACCAGACAAAACTGGAAATGACTTAGCTGATCAGCTGGCCAAAACTGGGGCCATCCAAGGGGATCTAATTGAGATTGAGTCCCTGTTGGGGGAAATCCAGGTCACTGCTATCACTAGGTCCCAGACAAATGCTCACAACGACCTTTCAATTGCACAATGGAGTAAGGAGACCCCTGATGCTGATTTGATTACTGCTCAGAAGGGGGATCCAATAATTGGTAAATTTTACCAGCACCTTGAGGACCCTGAGAACTTTCCCCTGACGGATACCGATTATATTGGGAAAGAGGACCTAAGAGTGTTGATGAAATGTCCAAAAATGTTCCGAATCCAAGACGGTTTGCTGGTAAGGAAATCCAAAGCTGGCCACGATCAGTGGGTGGTTCCTACCTCATTCCGAAGCCTGATGTTAAGTCACGCCCATGACGCGGCCACCGCCGGTCATAGGGGGTTTCACACAACATTGGAAATCTTAAGAGAGGTTGCCTACTGGCCACACATGGGGCAGGACCTCGACCAATATTTGAAGGGGTGTCTTGTGTGTGCACAATTTCAGCCATCATCCCTCACGCACCGCGCGCCTCTCCAAAAGCGGGGGATGACACTGCCATGGTCAGATTTACAAATCGACTTTGTAGGCCCCGTGATTCGCTCTGCTAGGGGGAATAAGTACATGTTGACTGTGACATGCTTGTTTACCAAGTGGGTGGAATGTCTCCCAGCCCCAAATTGCAAGGCAGAAACGGCAGCTGCCTTGATGATTAACCACATCTTTTCCCGTTTTGGTCTACCTCAAAGGATTGAGTCAGACAGAGGTAGCCACTTCACCAGTGAAGTAATGACAAAGATGTGGGAGATACTGGGGGTCAAAAGGAAGTTGCATATTGCTTATAGACCAGCTTCTTCTGGGGCAGTAGAGAGATATAACCGGACAATTGTGAGCATATTAAAGAAGTTTGTGGCAGATTCTGGGCCAAGTTGGGATATCCGATTACCTCTGGTCCTAATGGCCATCAGATCTACCCCTTCATCTGCAACCAAAATGTCACCATTTGAGTTGATGACTGGACGCAAGATGGTGCTTCCTCAGCATTTGCTCTATAGGACCCAAGAGCAGACACTGATAAATGCCTCCACTACTCATGAGTATGTGGAGAATTTAAGGAAACACCTCCAACATGCTTTTGCTTACGCTCAGCGGAATCTAGAAAGATCGGCTGATAGCATGAAGACCCATTATGACCTGAAAACTTCCAGGAAGGAATATCAGGTGGGAGACCGGGTCTATCTATACAACTTCCAAAGGAACCAGGCCAAGCAGCGCAAATTTTTGCCTACATGGAAAGGACCCTTTGAGATCATCGACAAGATCTCCCCTGTGGCCTCCAAAATCCACATCCCCAAAGGTCCTTTGGCAGAGGGGGAAGACAAGTGGGTCCACATAAACCAGTTGAAATGTTGCCATCCCAGGCACGCTCTGCAACAACTGGAGGAATCCTCTGGAATCCTAGCGGGTACTGTCTCAGACTAATTCAGTTCCAACCATAAAACATACCACATCTAGTCTCTAAAATATTGTGATTGCATGAAACTCTATCTTAGTTATACTGTTTTTTTTTCAAAATAAGAATGTAATGTTTCGTTATGATGAAATGCATATGCTGCCCCACTATCTCAATAGTGGTGGAAAAACGTCTATGAATAGGTATTGCCGCTCTTCCTTTGTCGTCCTAGGAGAAAGAAAACCGGGAGACGGGCCAAGGAGGACGATCCGGAGACCGGGAGCAGAGACGCAACGGGCCCGGGGTACCGCCCAATATTCCCATCAGGACCGGCGAGGAGAACCGATCGACCAGTACCGGATGGAGGAAAAGATGCTGAACTGTGCCATCTATTGGAAGAAGATGAGGAAACATCCCAGGTCTTGCGAGTCCCATTCGTGAAAGAGAATGGCCATCGCAAGAGGGGGGCTTGTGGGATGTATTTACCCATGCATCCGAGCCATACCTCAAAACTGTGCAGTACTGACATGGAAAACATCATGATGGCCAGAGCTTCCCAGAAAACGCACAGGGAAATGCATGAAGAATAGGCTGCCACTCATTTTTGCCGATGTTATGGGCACAGAAGGACGCTGCCTAAAACCACCATTGGACTACCCACACAGTAGTCTGAAACCATTGGGAATGGCAATGCTGATTGCCAAAAGCAAACCCATAACTGTGGAGAATTCATTTTCTTAAATCCCAAAAAGGGGTGCAGTACCAGTACTCACCACTATCCAAAAGCCGGCGTTTTAAAACAACACCAGATTTTACTTTTTTGTAGAAAACTGAATAAATGAACCCAAAACATGCCAAAGAAAGACTTACTGAGAGGTGGATCCAATGTAAAGTTATATTCTGAAGTGACTTGAAGGTTTATAACAAGACTGGCTGCGCTGTGGATTTCAGCAGTTTAAGTAAATTTGGACTGAAAGACACTAAAAAAAATCTAAATGTTTAAATTGACTGAGTGACCTACTTTTGAGTGTCACATAGGTTGCAATTGTTTAAATGTCATAGTTTTAAACTTAGAATCAGCCTTCTAGCTGCATATGTGAAAATGTTTAGTTTTATTTGAATGCAGAAACTGGGGAACAGAAATGACAGCTTAAGGAACTGAATTCTGCCTGGCAACTACCCCCATCAGGAGTGAAACTTGAGTCACAGCTGTGTTCCCAGGCCTAGCTGCCCTTTTGCTGCTCACACCAAAAGGGATATGACACTTCCCTGATTGAATTACCTGGGCTCTGCAGGAAATTGAACAAAGCCCTGTCCTGGCTCAGGCAAAGGTTTTATTGGCGGCAGTCGTAAATGGAGCTTCCTCCTGGAAGTGAAGGGGAGGGGCACTGCCTGTGAGAGCAAGCTGGCTTGGCAGAACTGGAAAAACCAGAAATTCAACCTTGTGCTGGAGGAAAACCACACCCCTTTGGGGCCAGAACATAACTCTAAAAAGATGAATAACTCATAGAGCGGACTTGTGAAAATTATTTAAATGACACCATAATTCTTGTGATTTTTCTGCCCACATTTTAAGAGGTTTTTAGAACCGGTGGCATGTTCAGGGGGGTTTTAGCGGAAAAGAGGATATTACTCAAAATGTGTGCATGTGAAAAATCTGACACTTCATCAACTAATGTCCATACTCCTTGCGCACATGTGTGTAAATTTGGGGTAATGTCCGGAATTGCAAACCAGTTAAAAAGTGCAAAATATTGCCATTTCTGAATGCAAGCTCCCAGGAAGAGCAGAGTTTGAACAGGAGATACCTCCTGTGATATGTGAGGGGTGCATATGATTTTAAATCAATATGTACCTCTGCAAATATGTATTTGGTTCAGATCTAGATTTGTGTGTAAGTTGACAGGAGGAGTGGACTTTCTGCAGGCTGTAAAATGACATCACTCTGACACAACTTAGCTCCCCCAATCAAATGAGAAATGGAAGTTTGACCAATGGAAGTGGAGAGGGGTAGGGTCTAGTGATGCTGCATACACACCCACTTGAAAAAACACATAAAAGCAGAGAGACAGGACAGATAGGGACCTTCAAATCCATTTGCAGCTGGAAGCTCTGCCGGGAAAATCCATACTTTACCTCCATCAACCTTCAGGGAGCAGACATAGAGACTTCAAATCTACCAAATTTCCAGAACCAGAGAGTGAGCAGAGCTGACCCAGATCACTGTTAGCAGAACCAGAGAGAGCTGACCCAGATCACTGTGAAGTGCAGAGACCAGAGTCCAGTCCTAACCCTGACCAGATCCGTGGCAAGGGATATTTCTAAATATAGTGTGAGTACCTAGAAAACTGTGCAGAACCAATCTCTTAGTTAAAATAATATAATTCAATCCTATTTTAATCTAAGTAGAACTGTCTCTTAACCGTCACCTGTCATTTGCAAAGCTGTCACTTGTCATTTTCTAGTTGCAAGCTGCACTTGTCTTTTTGAACTTTAAAATTTCAATCTGAAAAACGACCTTTATTAAATCGCTCATATCTCCGCGACCGTTTGTGCTAGAGACTTGCAGTAACTTTCATCTGAAAGCTGAGATCCTAGGCTTTCTTATGACCCCAAACGATAGTGATAGTCCTTTTAGTTCCTCTGTAATCTCGCTCGGCGCATTCGCGAATTTTACCGCGATTTGCAATTTCTTCACGTGTAAAAAGCTGCTGCTGCTTGCCTTCCATTTGCCAGAAATTCGTTTAACCTGCTAATCATCCCTGAATCATTGCTAGTGTGAGCCTGGACTAATATTAACTAGATACAACTCACCCTGAACTTCTAGAGGGAATTAAAAGCAAATTTAGCATATTTTTCACTCCATTTCCAGCACATTTAAAAGCATTTTGCCTGTGTTTTCAACTTCTGTAGTCTAAGTTGCTGGGTGAACTGAATTACATTTGAATTGCATTTCTGAGAACTGTGTGCTTCCTTCCATTTCCTTGCATTGCATAAAAGGGGGGGTGAATTGCCAGAGAAAAGTGATTACATTGTTTTGTTGAAATCATATTGAGTATTTTCTATACTGCATTTCATTCATTCAACCTTGCATGTCCTTGAACCCTATAAAACATTCTCTTCCACATTATTCTTCTGTCCCTATTTACCAGTGTGCTATCTTATCCATTTCATGTCAACTCCTTAGTGATTATAAAGAAGTGTGCTAGTGTCAGATTCTCTGTTGTTAATCTTTATCATATCAGATTAAATGTGCTATTCAATTATTAATTTATTATAAAGCGTGATATATATATATATATATATTGTTTAAATTATCAATTAAACCTTTTAACCTGCAAAACAGAACTACTTCTTGGCTCAGTGGGGTCAGGGGGATTCTGAGAGAGGGGTGTTATATAAGGGTAGTCATCCAGAACGCATGAACTGGACATAAAGATATATCAATAAGGGTTTCCATTCAGTATTATAGACTAGGCGTTGACTTAGCTGTAGTGTTGAATTGAATCCTCTTACAGACTGGAAGCAGTGGCAGCAGGTGGTGAGTTTTTCCTGTCTGCCACTTCCTTTTACATATGGAGGAGATCTTATGTAGGATGCCTGGCATTCCAATGGAGGTTGTAAATTGTTCTTATGTTTCCTAATGCAAGCAGCCTTATAGTCCCATTGATGGATTTGGCATTTGGTGTGATCAGCAGATATGGTGCTGCTGTTTGTGCTGGGTTTTATATACCGCAAAACTAGTTGTGTTATACATTAAGGGGATAAAGTAATAGCAAAAACTAATACAGATATATTTAGAAGGATTTTAAGGGTATAGTTGAAACTTCCTGGAGAGAGGAGCTTCAGAGGGTTACAGATATAGAAATGTTGGAGAAACGGACCTCACACAATCATTCTCGACTTGTAGCAAAGACAGAGACAACCTTGTATGTCTTGCAAGACAATAGACAGAGCTATATGTGTATTCTACTGGAACAATCCCTCCACAACCTGACCCGCCCACAAGACCTCCACCTCAATAGAGCAAGCCCTTCTGACACAAACAAAACTGTCCAAAATTCTTTTAGAGACAAAACATAACCATGAGGTCTAGGAAGGAAGCCTCCCTCCACTGTCTATTTCATAAAGGCGGGCAGACGAGTCCGTCATCGATGCAGGTGTCATTTGCACATTGATCATCTGATCAGAATCATTTTGGAGAGCTCCCACCGAATCACAACCTGGATCTCCATCTTCCTCGTTACACATGCTGGTTCACATCACAGGACCCCTCCGAGGTCCCTCACCCAAAGACTTAGTCAGCAGCTTCCATGTTCCGATTATGCAATACAAAAAGTGTTGTGAAGAAAATGAAATGGCAACAGAGAGACACAATATGCAAAAATAAATAAATCATTATACTTCAGTGTATCCACATTAGCTATAATAGAAAAAAGGTTAAAGCGTCAATTATAAAACGTGTGCACATTTTTTTTTATAAAGAAATCATGTGATAAGAGTCCATACTGTCATAGAAGAAAAATCTGCTCCCACAGTGGTTAGTGAGGGAAATGAGGATACATTGCTGACAAATTAATGGGTGGATCTGCAGCTTTTCCCTGGCTGAAGCTATAGTCCTCTATGTTTAGTGCAATCTGATCTGCCTAACTGCACCGTTGAGCCCCTGGGTCTGCCTTTGCCTTTGGAACAATTTTTGCTCCAGAGTTCAGCACTTGTGTTTTAGCTATTGGAGATCTTCTTTCAACCAATAATTTCATTTCTTTTGCGTTTTGAAATATTACAACCTATTGAGAGCAATAATTAGTTTTTTATATCTAGCAGAGCCATGATATGTGATTGTGTTACAACAATGAACTATTGTACTGAGGGCTTTTGGGAAGGTACTTGATTTGAGTTGGTTTTAGGGCATTCTTCTGATGGGTTGCCCCTTTTGAAAGCATAGTTTGAACACAGGGCCCAATGAATCTCTCATGATGAGTTGAGAGAAAGTGGTGAAACAATGAATGGGACTCTGCTAGATACATAGGGGAGGAGGGTAAGAAAGCATGGGCCTGCAGGGAGAGAGAGAGAAAGCGAGAGAGAGAGTGGCAGAGAGAGAGAGAGAAAGAAGATATATATATATATATATATATATATATATATATATATATATATATATAGAGAGAGAGAGAGAGAGAGAGTGTGAGAGAGAGGGAGAAAGAGAAGCAAAGTGTCCCTGCTGCTTCCATGCCATCCCTACTAGTACTGTTAATCCCAACCTGAGAAAATAGGATTAGTCCCTTTGTGGGCCCACACTCTCCCACAGCCTCTGCACTCTCTTCCCTCATGGTTACTTACCCTTTGCATTCCCTCACCGGTTTGCCATCTTCCCGTCCCTCCACGCCCCCAGCTCAGACATACCTCTCCAACATTAGATAACAGGAAGGCCTTACTGCAGACGATGGAGCCTTCCCTGTAAATATGTTGGTCATGCTTCTGCATTCTGCCTCTTTTACTGTCTCTGGTGGAAAGATGCAATAAGCAGGGGAGGATGGGACCATATTCAAAGGTAAGTCGTTTGATGTTTACTTTGAAAAGCTCTGTTCATGGAAACATCTTACTTTCTATTGGGTCCACAAAGTGATTTTCACAAACACATGCTGTCTTTAATTGGTCGATGAAACCACTGAATACTGTTTTTAGGACTTGTGGCAGAGGAGCAGAAGCCACCAGATGGAAAAGTACTGGGAAGACTGGAGGTACTGGAAATGCTTTGTCTAATGATTTAATATTGGAATTTGTCCACATAACATACAGCCGTGCGGTAGACATAGGAGGTATTGTACGATCGAACTGAAAAAAGATCGGGTGTCAAGAAAGGCAGTCCACTGGATTTGGTTCATCCTCAGGTTTGTGGACAATTATGCAGAATTCATACTCCTGGAGTCTGATGCCCCATTTCTCGATGTGTGGGGGCATCCTGGTCTTTGGGTTCCCAAACAGGGATATCAGCACCTCGTGGTCCGTGACAAGTGTGAAACGCCGCCTGATGACAAAATGGTGGAGCTTTTCACAGGCCTATACTGCTGCTAAACTCTCCCTATAAGCCTGTGAGTATGCCCTCTTGTTGGTTGATAGGGCTCTGCTGGCATAGGCAGCTATGATATGATAATGATATGATATGATATGATATGGCATTTATAACGCGCCTATACACAAGTGTTTCAAGACGCGACGAGGCAAGGGAGGGGAAAAAAGGGAGGACAGACAACTACCCTACTAGGCCAGGTGTCATTCGTATCGCACAAGTGCATGGGAGGGGGGCACGGACAGTGCAGTACATGGGAAAAGATAACAATAAGTAAGTAACGGCCAGCTTGTGGCAAGTGCATGGGTAAGTGTAGACATCAGGTGTCAATGGCTGGTAGGGGGGACTGTAGGGAAACAGAAACAGTCCTCAAGTGCGGGGGTTGCCAGGTGGGCAGTGCAGGTGTGTGGGTGTGTGACGCTGGCTACTAACCTGGGTCAGACCTGGGCCCGAGATCAGAGGGTGTCCAGGTAGCCAGTGCAGTTCCGGTTACAGCCAGGAGGTCAGCAGAGGAGAGGAGGAGAAAAAGCAGAAGCAAAGAGAAAGGTTTTGAGGTGCTTCCAGAACCGGAGATGGTTCTCCTCAAGTTTAAGGGAGGCAGGGTGGCTGTTCCAGAGGGAGGCACCAGCCAAAGACAGAGATCTACCACCAACTTGTCCATACGTTGTCTATACGTTGTCCAGGCTGTTGTCCAGGCACTTGTAAATTCTGCTTGTCTCCCTCCCCTTTATCTCAATTTCAACCTATATCTGTTTTTTGTTTTTTCACACCTAAAACTCACTCCTATCATTACACTGTCTTGCCTTTATTTGGATATTTTTTCTTCTTCTAGGTATTTTTTACTGACTCTATTCATTCTAGCAATATTTTTTCATCTTTGTAAATTCAGTCGTTATTATTTCCTGCAATATTATCACTGGATACCTGTTTACCTCCCTTTCTCCTGCCATGAGCCCCCGTACCACCTCAGATTGGCTGTACTGGATGTCAACAAGGGCCAGGGCCTCTATGGTATGGTAGCTATGCTGGCAATTGCCTGTCTCTGTATGACGTAGATTGTTGCGGATACAACATGACCTTTATGGTGTAGGTCACATCAGAACTATTCTGTTGACTGGAGCGGGTATATTCTGCGCTTCACTGGAATATTCTTGCATGGGAGGGGTTCAGCGGGTAGAGGTCCCTTATCATCTGGTAGAGGTTTGCAGTCATCACGTTGACAGTGGTCCCTGTGTCAAAAATACATTGGTGATTCAACCCTCCTATCTTGATTGCCACTCTTGGTTCTGTGCCATCATCGGCCTCTGGCCTGATCAGTCACACGTACTCCTTACTGTAACGGTCATGTTGAGTGTAGTTCTCCTGAACATATTGCGTCTTCCACTCAATCAGTGGGTGGGGTCTTGTACAGATCTCTCATGTAGCTGGTCTCATACATTTCCAGGCAACCTGCACATCTCTGTCTCACAGAAACATGGCTCGTACCGAGCTCGGCACCAGCACTGGTTCAAGGTATACCACCTGATTATCGCATCATCCACCATGATCGCCCACCCCCAAAGCGTGGGGGCGGAGTGGCAGTTATCTTCCATGCTGAATATGTCATTACTCAGTTACCCTGTCCCCACAAGCTCAACATGGAAGCCTCTTTTTCAGATGTGTCATTTCACCCTCCTGTATCAGCCATTTTTTGCTTATATATTGCCCCCTGGACCTATAGGACACTTTGGGAAATCTCTGCTTGATTTAGTGGTGGATATGTGTCTGTAATATACTAATCTAATGGTGTTAGGTGACCTCAATCTCCGTTTCAATCTCCCTAGATCGAATGAGTTGAGTTCTTTCTTTGATGGTTTATTTGATCTTGATTTACACCAACTGGTCCAAGGCCCTACCAACATTCATGGTAATACTCTTGACCTGGTTTTCTCGAAGGACTCACTGCTATGCTCTGGGATTATCGAACCAGTGGTATGTTCTGAGCACCATTTAGTATCCTGTGCATTCAAGTCTGTTAGCTCCACCCACAAGCTCTTACCCTCGAAAATTCTTCTACACTCATGGCGCACGGTTAATGCTAAAGTACTCAGCGCCCAAATAATTACTAACTGTGCCCCTCTAAGACAACCTTCGCTGAGGTCACTTTCTCAATCGTTTCTGGATGCTGCAGACATCTGTGCTCCGTTGAAATTGGTTCAGGGTCGCAGGCTACCCTCCCAACCCTGGTTCT
Source organism: Ambystoma mexicanum (assembly GCF_040938575.1). Classification (NCBI taxonomy): domain Eukaryota; kingdom Metazoa; phylum Chordata; class Amphibia; order Caudata; family Ambystomatidae; genus Ambystoma; species Ambystoma mexicanum. Next base: position 732,268,580 of record NC_090930.1, read on the forward strand.
CTGAACAACTTAAAGCTGCCTGCCTGAAGTTTAGGCATACGGAACGTAAATGGCGCAAAAATTACGATCTCGATCTGAGAGAATCATTTAAGTCTTGTCTTTCAATTTACCTGGCTGATATTAAAACTGCCAAAGCCACTTTTTTTCTCTCATAAGATCAAAACAGCATTATGTCAACCTAAAACCCTTTTTTCCATTGTGAAGTCACTAGCCTCCTCTGACACCCTTACTTCCAGGGTTAAACTGTCTCAAAAACTGTGCAATGATCTTTCTCTTTTCTTCATTAATTAAATAGAAGTCATTCACACCAATATTGCCAAATCCCTGGCTACATCTCCCTTTAATGCCGCCAAGTTGCCGCCCGCTCCCCCCACTGAATCCCTCGCCAACTGGTCGACCTTCCCTCTTTTCACTGAGGTGGAAGTCCTAGCTGCTATTCAAAGAATTAAATCGCCCTAGCCTGCGGATGCTATCCCTATTGAACTCATGAAGAAGATCGCCCCTGATCATCCCTGGCAGAACTTACATCGGCAATAAATAATTCCTGCCAATCAGGATTTGTCCCCTCAGAGTTGAAATCTGCAAGGTTGTTCCCCTCCTTAAGAAGCCCTCACTCGACCCCATGGTCCCTGCTAATTTTCGTCCTATCTCCTTGCTCCCTTTTCTCTGAAAATTGTTGGAATCACTCCTCTACTATCTTCTTTTTTTGGAATCCTCTATGGTCTTCAATCCTGCACAGGCAGAGTTCAGACCAGGCAGAGGCACTGAAAGCGTGCTTGTGTCTGTGCAGGATGATATGTCCAGGTTGGTTGACTCAGGTGGGGTTGGGGCACTGATTCTGTTGGACCTCTTGGCCGCATTCGATACGGTCGACCACACCATCCTGTTGTCACGCCTGGCACAGATCAGAATATCTGGCCAGGTTCTTGCTTGGTTCACCTCTTTTCTATCAGACTGCACCCAGACTCTTGCCATGCCTCTGTTCCTTTCTTCACCCTGTCTTCTCACCTATGGTGTCCCGCAAGGTTCTTCACTGTCCCTGATCTTGTTTAACATTTACATCTGGGCACTGGTATGCCTTATCCGCGCCCACAGCCTCAACTGCTACTCGTACGCCGACGACACCCAAATCTTGATCCGTTTAGATCAGGATCGAGTAGAGGTGTCGTAGTGCCTTCGTGACTGTTTGAGCGCCGTTAGCGATTGGATGGACCATAACTGGCGCAAGCTCAATGGGGACAAGACCGAGATGTTGGCGGTGGGCTGTCCCCCGGATCCCTCATTGTGGGCCCCTACCTTTTGGCCCACCTCTCTGGGTCCCCTCCCCAGTCCAGTTAGTAAGGTAAAAAACCTAGGTGTCATTCTCTCTGCCTCTCTTTCCATGTCAAATCAAGTCACGGCTGTGTGCCAAGCAGGCCACTACCAACTCAGGGTTCTGAAGAAGGTTCTACCTATGATACCCGAACCTTTGTGCCCTCCGGTAGTCGCAGCAGCAGTTCTTTCCTGCTTGGATTAGTGTAACTTGCTGTATCTGTCGCAGCCTATTGGCCTGACACAGAGGCTACAGTTTATACAGAATCTGGCAGCGAGGCTGGCTACGGGCACCCCGTATGGAGCTCACATCATTCCGGTGCTGTGCTCACTCCACTGGCTGCCGGTTAGCCAGCGTTTCTGCTTCAAGGCCTTGTGCATAGTTCACCAGGCTATTCACGGTCAAGGGGCCGAGTGTTTGCAGGCCAAATTCTCTCACTATCTTCCAGAGGGGGACCTACGCTCCTCCACAGCGCATCTTCTTGTTGTTTCAAGATATCAACGTACTGGGGTTGGTGGTAGGGCTTTTCCATAGCCGCGGCCAATCTCTGGAATGGTCTCCCCTCTACAATGAGGAAAATTCCCAACCACCTTGCTTTTAGAAGAGCGCTTAAGGCCACCCTTTTCTAGCTCTCTACTCTGTGGCTTTTCCTAACTGGTCTGTTTTCCCTCTTCAGTGCCATGATGCCTTCGGGCGACCGTGCGCTATATAAATGAAGATAACATAACATAACAGGTGGCATGTGTAGAGTTCTGCAGGGTTTGGCAAGTATTCTCGGTCCTCATGGTATTGTGGCAGCGTTTGCAGGGTGACGTCCTCCATCGCTCTGAAGAATCTGGTCTGGGGTTGAAACAGCACTACGAGCCTCCCTTGAGGCAGTCGCTGAATGTTCTGCTTCGGCTATAACGTGGTGTTGAACCCTCTGTGATTCTTGGTTCCCTGGTGATCCTGTCGGCATTGAGGGTTTGTAACTTGGGGGGGCTGGGACCTTCTCCTTGCGCATCGCCTGAAAGTGGTTTTCTTGGCCACACTGCATGCACAGGCAGGGCACTGTCCTTGATGGGGAAATTCTAATCTGCATCTGTAGCACTGTTTGTCTCTATGGGGTCTCTGGTACAGGCTACCTTGTCCTGCCCTGAACGGATTTTCCTGATTCCTGAATCTTGTTGTTGGCACGTACTGTATGGCAGCCACACTCTCCAATTTCCTGGGATTCTCTTTGGCGGCAGCTTGCAAGTCTACCCTCTCGTACACCCTGCCAAATCCAAGATTTCTGGTAAAGATAATGTTTTTTTCAGGAGGTGTTTTCGAAACACAAACGAAGTGCACCCTTCTATAATTCTGAGTTGGATTGACTCATCGTCTGAGAAATTTGAAAAGTCACAGTAAGTGTTTTTTCTTTGGAGTCGGAAGCCAAACTCCCCTCTTGTCTTGTGTGGCAGTTGGGCACATCGATTGAGAGAGTACCTCTCTTAATCTTGGGTGGGCAGCACAATCAGATTCCTGTTCACCGCAGCAATCATCACCATATACATAATTTTCACTTGGGGTGGGATTGTCTTTATGATGATTTCTTTTCCTGTCAAGTTGGTGAATATGTCCAACATGTTAGGTGAGTCTTGGTAACCGACTGCCTGTATAAAGTAATTGAATTCCTCCATTCATTCTTCCCACTTCTGGCCTTGGTCATGTTGAGGTTGTAGGGAAATTGGCCCTGGTCTCCTTAAGAATGTTGCTCTCAATGACATGCATGCCATGATGCCTGCTGGTGCATCTCCTCTTGTAGGCTACTACCTGTTTTTGCTGATTCACAAGGTAGTACAGCCTTTCTCTTTGTCCTCTGCAGGCTGTTCTTGTCCCTCTTTTAGGCTGGGCCCTATCCTGCCATACCTTTTATCTCCCCTGTGGGCTTTTCTTACGGGCTGTTTCACTTGGTGCCCTGGCAGTGCCTTTTCGGATCAGTCTGGTCGACTGTACCCAATTTTGTCTTGATCTTGGTTTCCCGCTGATGCAGGCACTGGATCCTCCCTTCAGGCCACGTAATGCACATGTGCAGTGGGTTGGGCTTGTCATGCACTTTCCTTTTGCCTTCTGGAATAGGTTGCCACACAGAGCTGGGTCCCTATTCAGACCAACTGGTAGATGTATTAGGTTCTGCACTGGTGTACAGCGTTGTGCCCATTGTCCTTTAATGAAGCTGTGTCAATTAATGTCCATCTTCTAACGTGTATCAACTCTCCTGCGAGTGTCATGCACTGTCCTGGTTCTTCCTTCCTTCTTTCTGTTTTGTCTTCCTTTCCTGGTGTCCCTCCATATGTGGCTACAGTATGGTTGTCTCATTTTCCTTTTACCTCTTCTTTTATATTTTCTTTCTTTTTTTCCACCCCTTATGCCTGTGGGGCCTTGTTCTGCTGCTCCTGTAATGTCTGTGTGCCCCTGTTCGGCTTCTGAGCAGCTGATCCTTGCTTGCAATGCACGTTCCGTGTGATCAGAATGTTTATTTTCCAACCCCATTCAAGAGGGTCTTTCTTTTCACGAGCGGTTTCCCCACCTGCTCTGCGTGCGCGAAGCTACTCGCTGCACCATCTTAATGGGCTTGCCTGCGCCCTGAAGCCCCTCAGCCTGCAATCGTTGTGGGAGCCCGGCGCTCGCACAGCCTTCTCCCTCTGTTGTTCTCCATCTGGCTGCTCTCCTAAGTGGGTGCTTTCCACTTATCACATGTAGGACGTCTTGTTACCAGTTGTTAAAGGCTATGATACAAGGATGACACGGATCTCGGCTTTCCATTACCTTTATTTATTCTCTCCTTACACAATCCAACTCCCCTCTTCCATGTGATCTCCCTAATCACGTGTTCCTCTCCTTAAACGTCCCGCTCATGTTTTCACTACACAACAAGCATTTAGTTTTGGGCATGGTTGTATTGAGGTGTATACATGTGTTTTGTGAATGCAGTGTGTGTGCACACACACGTGAGTCACTCTGCATTCTTGTGTGGCAAGACACAATGGGCCTCATTATGAGTCAGCCGGTCCAGAAACAATGGTGGCGGTAAATCCGCTGCCACTGTGTTTCCGGACCGGCTGATTCCGAGTTCTGCAGGCGGGAGGTGTCACTCCTGCCAAGTCTGACCTGGCGGGAGTAACACCACTTTCCTACAGGTGGAAATGAAAATACCGGCTCCGTCATAGACGGAATCAGTGTTTACATTGTCCCCATCCCCATTGAGTGGGAATGGGGATTTACGGAACTTCGCAGGTCACCAGGGTTGTAATGCCCCGGTGATTCCGGCAATCACGGAGGCGGAATGGAATTTCACGTCTGGCAGCAGCCTGCCAGTTTTTCCGGAACGGCTAACGCCGGACTCGTAATGAGGCCCAATGAGTCTAACTATGTGTTTGAGTGAGTCTGCATGCCTATGCACAAAAGAGAATGAATGTAAGGGCATGTGTGATGTGAGTCTGTTTGCATGCGTATGCACAAAAGAGATTGGGTCTGAGCACGTATATAACTGAATTTGTTGGAATTGATGGGCAAACTAGAAAATGTGTTTGAGTAGGTGTGTGCAAGAGAGAATGAGACTTAGCGCATGTGTGAGTGAGTCTATTTGCATTCATGTGTGCAAGAGGGAATGAGTCGTCTAAGGGTGTTTGAGTGAGCCTGCATGTGTGTTTCAAAGAGACAATGGACCTCATTACAAGTGTGGTTGTCCGGAAACAAGGGTGCTGGAAAGTTTACCGGGACCCTTGTTTCCAGACCGCCAGACTAGGAGTCTGCTCGCCAGGGTTGCTGCGCCCGACAGGTCTGACCCTACCAGGCGCATCAGCCCCGGTAGGCAGAGTCATCACGGAAGCACCGGCACTGTTGTTAAGGGTGCCTGTGCTTCTGTCTCCCCACTCCCATGGGGACTTACAAAATGCTCCGGATCCGCCAACCTCGGAATGAGGCCCAATGAGTACGAGCGCGTGTCTGAGGGAGTCTGTTTGCATGTGTGTGTGCAAGAGAGAATGATCATGTGTGTGAGTGAGCCTATTTGCGTGTGGTTGTGTTTTTCTCGTGCATACGGCTCACTGGAAGATTGTAGACTGCCTAATCGTTTAATTAGGATTTACTGTTCAAGGCATCGTCATTCTGTGTTAACAGAATATGGGACAGATTTTTATATTTACTCTATTTCCAGGGGAAGGACGGAGCCATCGTTTGGCAGCCAAATAGATGTAATTTTGAAATGAAATGAGTACATGTTAGAATGGGAGATCGTATTACAGATAACTGGAGTGAGATCAAAAGGAGAATTGGAGGGGGGAGGGGAGTTCATAGCGTTTCATGAATGGCCAGAGTGGAGTCATAGGAGAGGCTACAAGTAGCAGAGTTTTAAGTCAGAATTTACCTCAACACTTGCATTGCTATTATGGCCTGTAAGACAACGGACGGTGGACTATAGCGGACACGTGTATGGCTATTTGGAACGTGCCTAATTTAAACACACAAATAGCCTGCACGTTCAAGCATGGGACAGGGCATACATGAATGCCCCCGCTTGCAAACATGACGTCTTAGGCTCATGCAGAACAATACTTAAATGTTCTATTTCTGTATGCAAATGGGTGTGCTCTATCTGTTTTTTTCTGAGGACATTGTTGGTACCCCTTAGCACGATTGTTTGATGATAGTGAGTGAGTGAGTGTCAGTAGGCCGTGACCTAACACTTGTGAGCATCAGATCTATTACTTACGGAGCATTTCCATTCTAATTTATTTCATATGCCAACTTTTCCATCTGATTCATTAAATCACATAACATTGCGCTTTTTATTACTCCATTATCATTTTTGTAAACAATGTTATTGTATCAATCTAATTAGAATGCTCCCTTCTCTTAGCTAGCACTTTTTAATACAGAGGCATGTTCCCAATGTTTCACAACGTGGCAGTAAGGCAGTATTTTAAAAAAATCTGTGTTTGGCCGTCTGCCATATACGGACCCTGCGCTTGTCTATTGTGATACGTCACTTCCTGTATTTTAGAAACTAACGATATAAGGGGAGGTGTAGTTTCTCTTTGGCATATACACTTAGAGCCAGTGCTTTAAGTGGGGTAAGAAATTGAGGGGGGCCCTCGTTTGGGGGCGTGGCTTTCATTGTGGGCATGGCCTAAAAGTGCACAAATCATAGTAAGGTGCGCGAACAAATATATAAATGTATGTGAGCATTTATATGTTTGTATGCGCACTACTATGGTGTGTGTACTTTTCAAGCCATATTTTATAAACATAGCAATGTTACATATTTCTATGTTTATAAAAGGTGGCTTGAAAAGTGCACAAACCATAGTATTTTACGCACACTTGTGTTCTTACCTTACTATGGTTTGTGTACTTTTCAAGCCACCTTTTATAAACATAGATATTTGTAACATGTTTCTATGTTTCTAAAAGATGGCTTGACACGTAAACAATTCAAGGCATCTTTTATAAAGCGTTGATGACGGACAAAACAAACTGCAAGGTTGGCTTTGTCCGTCGACAAAGCTTTATAAAAGATGCCTTGAATTGTTTACGTGTCAAGCCATCTTTTATAAACATAGAAATATTTCTACCTTTATAAAAGATGGCTTGAAACGTACACAGTTCAAGGCATCTTTTATAAAGCTTTGCCGACGGAGAAAGGCACCTCGGGCTCTGTGATCTATCTGCTCAGAGCACATAGATCACTGAGCCCGAGGCGTCTTTCACCCTCTGCGAACCCACGGGCTCCGTGATCTAATCTGCACATTAGATCACGGAGCCTGCGGGGGTCACTGACCTGGGGAGGGAAAACAAAGGGACAGTAACTTCCTCTGATGACCCTGATGAGGGGTCATCAAAGAGAGTTACACTAACTGAAGGAAGTGCCGCCAGCCTCAGCTTCGCTGTGGCTGGCTGGCACTTCTGTCAGCTTGGCACACATAATGACGGGCGCATCTCCCGTCGCGGCTGCGGCCGCGGCGGGATAATGCATCCCGCCAATGTTGTGTGGGACGGGGGGCCCCGGCTGGGCCCCGGCTCAGCCCCACTTTCTGGAGACTGCCGGGGCCCGGCCCCGGCAAGCCCCGGCCCACTTTAAGCTCTGCTTAGAGCAACATAATATATGGCGTTAAGGGTGGGAAGAAGCTACATTTCCAAAGACACGTGTAGTTTGCGCAGCACAGGAAGTGGCGTATTGCTATGGACACAGCACCAAGAGAAACTACATTAATGACAGTTTACTTTCCCCACCACGCATGTCCAATGGGTGTTTTGCTTCCCCAGCCTCGCATGACCCATTGGGGCCCGTTGGGGATACAGGATGGGGAACTACATGTCTGAATGTGTGAGGGGGTGCTTCTGTGCATCCCCACTCATTCAAACAGATTGGGGTGCTGACAATACTGTGCTCTGGCTCCTACATGCATGTGCACAAACCAGAAAGCACTCATCAGGGGAGGCAGTGTCTCAGTAGGAGCAGCTTCTGGACCAGGGCTGAAGGAAGGTGTATAATTTTGTATGTATGTTGTTATGTGTGTATGTATGCATGTGTGAATGAACAAGGATATCATTATGGGTGGTTGGGTGTGCATGTGAATGAGCGAGTGTTTGGTGCATGGATGCACATACTAATGAGGGAAAGAATGCTGTTTGAATGAGCTAGTCATTTCTGCGTCAATGTGTGTTTGAATGAGCAATTGTATTGTGTTTGGGTGTGTGGGTGAATGTGCAAGTGAATGCTGTGTGAATGCCATTTGAATGCTGTTTAAATGAGCGAGTGAATGTGTGTGTGCTTGAGTTGGGTTTGTGCCAGCCGGGCACGCTGATTTGGGTGGGGGCAGATATTTTGTACTGGGCATCTATGATAAAGCAAGCATGACACATGCTATTTTGGTGCAGTCAGTCTAGCCATTTCTTACTGTGGCATGACGTTTTTGACTAAGCATCTAAGATAAAGCAATCATTGTAAGTGGCATTACATGGTGTGAGAAACCTGAAGGTGTTTCACCTGCTAGTCTCCGGAAATCTGTTGTGAAGGTGGCCAGGACACGGCCATCGCTATTGGATCCAGTTCCTGTGGGTGGATCTGTGGGGGAGAATCAGCTGGGCAAGGGGTCCTCTGCGAGTGGAAGTGGGACACCGAGGGTTGAGACACGGTATCCCCTTCCTTGTAACACCATTTCCCCTTCCCACCCTGTAAGACATTTAAAAGCTATACCCCCTTTTCCCACACAAACACTCTCTTACACTGTAATAGACAAAGGACTAACACCAGAGCCGTTTACCTGACATGTCCCAACACACGGGTCAGGCAGAGTCAGGCAACTGACAATAACCATGTACACCTGACAGGCCTTTACCTTCCCGATAGGGATAAAAGGCAGACGCGAAAGCACACTTCGAGCAAGACTGAATGCACGAGGAGACAGCTACACCAAACTGGAAGTTCAAACAGAGAAGAAAGGTGGTGAGATCTGGAAGGACGATGAGGGGGGAATTGCCCATGCCTTTTTCAACTCAGACCCGCGAGGCATCTGAAAGGGAAAGCATAAGACCGGGAGTTACAGCTGGCATGCGGAGCAGCAGATGTCAATGGTACGAGATAACACAGGCGGAGATGCAAGCTGGCTACTGTGGTAATATCCTTGACTACAGAGATTAGAGAAGCCAACGGGTTCAGCACAGCGAGTGAGTCGGAGGAAGCTGATAGCAAACCGAACTGTGTTGAGCCCAAGGTTGCAAGTAGCAGCATTTTGAACGCAAGGAATTGGAAAGAGAAAGAACTTGTGCATGTGTTTGAACTTTAAAGAAAGCCCATTTGGGGTCCAGGTGCAGAGGGGTCCGGATCGCTCATTTGAAAGACTCTGACTGGGACCTGTTCTTTGAAACTAAAAGAACCAGAAGGCCCTAAGAATGGGTGGTGTGAGGCATTAGAGTGGTCCTACAAGGATCACGTCAACTCCCTTGTACACTCAAAAGTCTCTGTTCTGTTGCCAGAGGAAAGCTATGGGAAGGGAACCCCACTTTCCAATAGGATTGTGAACTGTAGAATAAGGCAAGTGTGAACCCAACAGAGGGATGCCGAAAGAAAGCTCGGAAAAGGCAAACCCCGCTTTCTGATGAAAATGAGTACAAGATTAACTGTGTTAAAAATACATAAACTGTGTTAAAGAAGGCCATAGTGGACCCGATGGAAGGAGGCCCATTTTTGCAAGGCGGATCCAAGCCTGGCTGAGGGAGATCCAAGGGGCAAAGAGCAATCACCCAAGGTACAGGAGTACTGAAAGAATCTTTTGTTTGTTTGTTTGTTACTTTGAATCAGCAAGCCTTCTACAGCATGAGACTTTTTCAGGAAAAAGGCTTAGCCTCTGAAGGTTTTGATAGTATTGAACTCGAACTGTGAACCTCGTGCTGGCGAGGCCAAGGAGTGTGCTGTGCTCGAGCATCCCACCTTGTCCCGTGCTTCAAACATGGGGAAGGCAGACCCAGCCATATCATCCTGACTTATCATTTTGTGAACACTTCTTTCTTTTCTGGTGAAAATTACCTCACACTGTTTTTGTAATTTAGTAGTAAGGATTGGCAATAGTTGTTTTTTTAGTATAGGCCCTTTTCTTGACAAGACACCACTAGGACTGCCTTATTATTATTTGATGGTCGTATCTTGCTACCATCTCAGATTTAGGTTTAGATTAGGTGTTTATCTCACCCATTATAACGTTCAATAAACACCCTTGAACTGTGATCACTTGTGTCTGTCTTTACTGTTGTTGCCATGAGTTCCTTACAGTGGCTAGACTGGCCTACATTGGAGCAGCCAGTTTGGACATGTTTACTTTTTATTATATAATTCTGATTTTTATTAACATTTCAAAATAAAACCATTACAAACAGATGTAGATGGCGAATAGAACAATTCATCATGCAGTGGTTAACAACTCTGTATCCTACCCCCACTGTATATCTGTTCTGTTGATCCTTGTGAAAGGCGCTCCGTTATGCAGCTTTACTGTTGTATACCTCTGTTAAGTGCACTGTTATGTATCTGCATTGTTGTATACCTATGTAAACTGCTCAGTTGCTTCTCGAAGCTAGGTCCGCGCTCAATCAATACCATAATAATAAAAATAAACAGAGGGCCCTAAAAGAACTCTTATGAGCACAAGTACATTTCCAATTCATTACCGATCTCTACTCTTGCCTGTCTGACCAGCTGTCCCACCCTCCTCTTTGTCATGCTCAGATTGCTCTTCAATACCATACAGCTATTTGGACATGTTTCCTTATTGTGGCATGGCATTTTTAATGACAGAGCAAACAGAAGTATGTTCTTATGTATCAGTGTTGGCATATATTGCCAGAGCCAGCTTTGACATGTTTTCTTATAGTATAATTGCTAGCATTATGCACAAAGCAAACATGAGTATGGTCTTAAGTGGGACTACTGGCATATAAAGGTGCAGCATTCATGGAAATCTATGGGCAATCTCAGCGTGAACATGTTTTTCATGGCGACCTAAATTGTAGTGAAAGGCATTGTGAAAATGCATTGGAAATTGCTCCTGTGTACTGTGTGACTTGCATCTATCGGATTTTCTCATGAGTTACCCAACACAACTGATTGCAAACTGTCTGCCTTTTACAGTTTTTCACAGAACGTGTGCTGTATAATGCACCATTTTAACCCATCTTTCCCAAAAATGTCTTGGGGTAGAAACCCTGTCCCGTACCCGAATTCCGCTTGCTTGGTTCAAACACATATGTGAGACAAATATTTATCTCGCTCCAATTATAAAATTCACAAGCCCGCCACTAACGTAGCTGTGAATATAGTTAATCAGGCTTTAAGGTCAGACAGTTACCAACAAGATCACACGAATCTGTGTAAGGAATATTTTTATACAAATTCGTATTTTTTTGAAGGTATGCACATTTTATACCTCACCAGCAACTTATATTTCGGGTGTTCATGATTAATCTTCTGAAAGGCAAAGGCTCATTTGTCCAGTGAGTGGAAAAGATCAATTGCACATTTCACTTCCACCGTTGAAGAGGCTCCCACTTCTTTTTAGACCTTGTGCCATGTATATAAAAATACGTTTGTGGTTACCTATAATCCACATTTAATTGTTGAAATTGTAGAAATCCATTTGATCAGTAATTGTTGAGCGCATGAAGGCTTCAAATTCCCAGTAGAGACATATTGGTCCAAATTGATATTGTCATAACTTTTAGAATTGCATTCCTGTTTTATGTTTGCAAATTGGCTTAGATACGCGACCAATGATGAACAACTTTAATTATTTTAACTTAATGAAAGACAGGTTTTCATATAGTGCCATAAGCCCCATGTCTCCCTACTCGACATTTAATTTTAGCTCCAAAGCACCTTTTTTCTCAAATAGTACATGCTTATATATGATCCCACCCACATAGTATTTTAGAACTAAAAGTACAGAAATGTTGAATTGTTGACAGCGCACGATGGAAGCCTTCAGAGCCTTGGGAGTGCACACTGTGCTCATTTGTGCTCTTATACTTGTCTGCATTGGTATCAATTATAAACAGTTCTTGCAGAGAAGTTATTAAGGAGAATTCAAACATGAAAACAAACAAGATCATGCAGAAAACAGGAGGGTTGGTATATTGAGGAAAACATGCTCTGAGACATAGTCATGGTCCACATCTTTAGTTTCCTGAATTTCTTGTGGGCCATTTAAAAAAGGCCACTTCCGGTTGAATCCACAGTGTGCACTTTTTGTGTCTGTATAACGCCCAGATTTCCCCTGGACTTAGACATCTTTTCCAGTTGCAATGGTTCTAAGTATGCTCAAATTCACACAACACGAGGATGATCTGCAGTATGCCGAGCAACGAAAAACCTGAGTGTCTTTATTGGACTACCACAAGAACGTGGACATGAACATTAACGCCTTCCAACCTCTGCTGGCCATGTCAACGAAAGCAAAGGAACACATTTGTAATTGTTTTGGAGTCGTGAAAGTTGGTTCCCTGAGAGACCCTTTACTCTGCATTCTTACTCCCATGCGGCCCGCTCAACTCACATAGTCAGCATTCTTGCGTACCAACCGGCAGGATTCCAGCTCCACTCACGAACATAGTCTGCAATCTTGAGTGCCTGCCACCAGGATTCCAGTTTGACTCACAAACATGGCCTACATTCTTGAGTGCCTCCCACCGGGCTCGACAAACAAATATAGTCTGCATTCTTGAGTGGTTATCATCTGGCTTTCAACTCAACTCCCATAGTCTGCATTGTTGAGTGCCTACCACCACGCTTCCAGTTCAACTCACAAACATAGTCTGCATTCATGAGTGCTTATCACCACACTTCCAGTTCGACTCACATAGTCTGCCTTTTGAGTGCCTTCCAACAGGCTTCCAGTTTGACTCACAAACGTGACATACATGCTTGCGTGCCTCTCACAGGGCTCGACTAACAAATATAGGTCTACCAGCTTGACTCAGAAACAGTCTGCATCATTGAGTGCCTACCACCGAGATTCCAGCAAAGGCGGACTTCACAGGCTGACAAGGGACACATGCCCATGGAGGCCCCTCTGCTGTCCCTCTCCCCCCTCAATGACAAACACCCAGGGATGCCGAGGGCCTCCCAGTGAGGTCTTATCTTTTTAAAGTGTGTCAGCAGAAGACTATTTACAACAGGAAGTGATTAGCGATTGGAAATTGTAAGTATCAGTGACCATTGCTCTTGCAGTTTTTTCTTGAAACAATGTAAGCTTTTATAGATGATTCTAAATTAAAGGGGTCACAGAACAAGCTGCAAGCCTTGTGAATCCATGACATTTTCAGGCATTTCATTTCACTTTGTGTCTGTAAGAGATTTTTTGGAAGGTTTTCATTACTTTGCATGCTGGTTCTTGTAGGCTTGTTTTCTGGAAGCGGAAAATAAAGCTACAGTCATAGAGGGTCATTTTCCATGTACTGCAGAGTAAAACAAGTGGCCTTAAAAGAAAGCCCTGCCACTTTTTACGTGCAACAGGATTTTGTATGATTTTGCAGGCAAGGTTGGAGAGCATAGTGGATTTAACAAGTTCACCATTTTCCACTAGCATGTATTTTTATGATGGCGGCAAACAAATGGATTTCTATGGAAGTTTCGTGACTTACACTTGTTAAAAGCATGTATATTCCTAAGGAATCCCTTGTGGCTCCCATAATCGTTGAGCGATATACACTTTTCCAGACACATAGTAGAAAAGTGAAGAGAAAAGGGGATTTTGACTGTTTTTTTTAATATTTAATTTTTGCTTCATGGTGGGAAAAGTTAAAATTGCTTGAAGGGGCCCTTTCGTAGAAAAGTGCAAGCAGGAGCGGTCCAGTATATGCAATGTTTGATTCAAAACAACAGCATGACCCATTTATTCTTTTTAATCAGCATGTTTTCAGGTTAGTGAATCAGGTGACTTGTGTACTTTTAAAGTAATGTGTATAAAATGGAGTATTATTTTAGATATTCAAAGCCAAAATGTAATACATATTTCTACAAACCTGGGCTGGGAACATATGTAATCAAGTACCTACATGTCAGACTATGCTCACATTCTGGCTTTACCACTTAACCAAAGTGTGTGATCCTGGGAAAATCATGTAATCTCACTGTGCCCTACTTGCCGAAATAAGGTTCCCCTAAAAGTGATTCAGTTCTCATTGTGTGCAATTCCAAAAAAGATTAATTTGTGGTTTAATATACTAGTGGCTCTCCATATATAATAGTGACATTCACCATTCAAATTTGTTTTCAAATGTGTACGTCATCCTGAGGATATTGCTTGAATTTCCAATTGCTGTTGTTTCCTGCACCTAGCACTCCCTCACATTCTTATCTCCCACTTGAACAAAATCTGTGATCCTGGTCAAATCAGTTTTTGTCAGGAAAACCTGGTGAGGTGACCAGACTGTGTCGATCCAGAGCCACACCCCTACACGGACAACTCCAATAGCATACAAGACCACTTAAAAAACATGGAACATTTGTTGCACTTGTGACAGCCATTAACTCCTGTCGCCGTAAGCTCCGCCCCATGTCCCATCTACCCAGGGCCCTCGGTCAGTCTTGCGCACATCGCCCTTTGCCTTAGATATGCCACTGCTTCCAGCTCAACTCACAAAGAAATGTGTTAAGAGGTCTAATATAGTGGCAGTGAAAATACGAGCAGTCTCCCCATTTACCTGTGAGAGGAACTCAGCCCTGGTAATCCCCTGCACCAATAACAGGAGACACAGCCATGGGACAAAGTTATGATATGATCTGGCATTTATAATGCACCTGTACAAAAGTGTTTCTACATGTGCCTTTATTAACAGTTAAAATGACAGGGACCGCAACATGAAAAACACAACATTCTTCACAAGCTCTCTCTCTCCAGGTGCATTCCGTCCCATTTTGTCGACAAGTGATGTCACAAAAGCAAAATTACATCACAAAAACCTAACAGGGAAGGCATTGGGTAATTTGGTGAACAACATATGTAATCTATAAGGGATTAATATGATCATTTAGTATGATCATTGGGTAAGCCATATCTGGTGTCTCCTCCTGAGATCACCTCTATGTGTTACACATACAAAGTTACAGGTTAGTATAAAGATGATTGGTCGGTGCAACATAGTGTATGCTTATCGTGGAAGGTGGTTAGGATTTGGATAGAAAGGGGCTTCTCAGCCTTGGAGTTTTGGACAGTTACCAGGCCAAGTGCAACTATTCAAGGTAGTGGGAGCGACCCCGAAGGTGCTGCATGTTCCCAATAATTTACCATCTTCGTTCTCCTAGGCCCTGAGACAGAACGTTCGGCTTTGAACCTGTATAATTATTCTATCCTTCTACCTTCAGTTCACTGGGAACAGCTTTCCTCTGTCTGTCTCAAAAGAATAGGCTCTTTCTCGTAGATTCAGGTCTTTTATGTAGGGACCACAAAATAGATCTCTCATGCTTGTAATTAAGAGGATTTTTTTACTGTGTCCCTTGCAAGTGTCCTGTCTCCTCTGTGAACTGGAAACTTTCTGTCCTTACTCGTCCTTGGCGAGGCTGTGCGTGATGTCTGCGCTGCAAGCTTTGTTTACATGCTTCAACAAAATCATTCTGTCAGCCTTTCCCTTTATTCTGAAGTTCCTCTTGCTTTTCCCATTCACTCCAATGTACCTATAGCTTCCATCTTTATTCACATGGCTGTCCATGTTAGTTGCATTTAAGCGCAGGCAAGCCACATATGTATTCTTAGGCGTCTTGCAGTTTCCGTGTAGCAAAAGGGTGTACATGTGTCAGTCCTCTAACTATGTGAGTCATAAGCATTTGCTTTGTGTCTATCAGCAATAAACTATAGTGTTTCTGTAGCTTTGTGCAGGGATGCCTATGTGCTACATGTCTATGATATGATATGATATTTTATTTATAGTGCACCTATACACAAATGTTTCAAGGCGCGACGAGGCAAGGGAGAGGTACATGCGGGGACATGACAACAATCTTACTAGGCCCAGGGACATTGTGATCGTGCAAGTGCAGGGGAAATGTATCTTTGTCATGATGGCATTTGTGACATCATCAATGTTCTTCAAGGTTGCAGTCAGTCGACTTGTTCAATTGATGACAGCTGTATCTCTTCAATGATTTCACCTGGGTATGGTCTAAATGGTTATCTGGGTGAGTAGCAATTTTCACACCTGTGATACATCAACAGTGGTTAGGAAGGGCCCAGAACCGATGCGCATCTCTTGTTTCTCTGTCACAGGGATGAGAGTGGGATGGGTGTAATGAGAGCCACATTTCAGTCTCCCTCTTCAATCCCCCCTTTGATTGATTAGTTAACACACTCCCTAGACAACTCTCTCTATTCACGTGTAGTCTTGGGACCCAGAACTTTGTCACGCCTACCAGATGTCAATGGTATTTCATTTGTTCATCTAAACTCCAGGTCTTATAATCACCATCAGGGTTGCACCATACCCATTTTCACCAATAGTTGCGTGGATCTGGGAGAAAAGAGAATGCTATACCTGGCGGGAATGGAGGGGAGTGCGTCAAGTGTGATTTCAACACATCAAGAGTCTGAGTTTCTCCATCGGTCTTCATCTCTACGTACAGAAATATTTTCATCCCTATTGTCTTTTCAGTAGCCATCTTGCACTGTGCTATAGCTACTTAGATAACGCAGAATTCAAATAACACTAGTACTAAGGCTGTTATCAGCACCTTGAGTCCATTAGACACCCTTGATGGTATCCAGGAAAAGATGTACGTCAGACAATCTTTGTCTTGTCCTATTGGGTCTGCTACTGGCTCCATTCTAGTGTGCAGGTCCGATAATTGATTGATTGCCTCCATCGTGGGAAGGCAAGTATGTACAGCAGGAAGGCCCAATTGCGGTGCAAAGGCCTCCTTCCACAGCTGTAATAAGACCCAGGATGTATCTGTTCTGTAATGTCATCAATCTGACCGGTCTCAACTCGTCTTTGATGTCGTTAAACCCCTTGACGGTTGAGTCTATCATCTTCAACAGTTCCCATCTATTGATCTCGAGCCACTTGGCTTTCACATTGGTCTGCATTGCTGGGATGATTGACTCAAAAACATCTCTGCCCTGCTGAATAATCTGTGTTCTAGTGGTATCGCGTCTAGTGCATCTTCCATTTTCGATGACACATAGTTTCCTCTCTTCACTCTTGTCAGCTCTACAGATTCTTCTTCCTCTGGTGTGTGTCTATTTTGGGGAATCCATCTACTTGTATGTATTTTTCGAGGCACTACTAATGCTGGTGTGTTCAGTTGTACTAGAGAGCATATCCCTCCCCAGTTTGGCGGCAATTGCATGTATGCCTTAGATCCGCAGGCCCGGTGGTGATCCATCCTTCATGCCTGCTATCTTTGATAATAATTTGCATCCTTTATTCTCTCCAACCTTCACTGGACCATCATTCTGGAAACGCAAGGAAGCATTCTCGAGTGGTATAATTGGCATGGGACCTGCTTCATTTTCCACCCGGTTGAGCAGCTTGGCACTTGCTGCCCATTCCTTGAAGCAATCATCATTTTCTCTTTGCACCACTTCCACTGGAACTGTCAAAATTGAATGTGCTTTGATTCCTACCATCCCTTTCTTCCATCCTTCTCCTGTTAATATTTGCCCATATACTAGTAACAGCATCCTGGCATTCCTCCTATCTCTCATTGTCCTGTCTTGGGCATTGTAACTCCTTTTGTGTCACTATTCTGGCTTTGCCTTTGTTTGAGCTGTCCAGAACATACTCTATTATCTTATCAGTGCCCCAATAGTCATCTGTCATTGCTTAGGTTTTAATATAGCTCTCTTCATACGGGACATCCACCTTAGTGTAGCCCAATCGGCCTCTTGTTGTGCAGAGGGACAGGTGCAAAAGGCACTGTGCTCTGGCTGTTGGGAGTTCTGAAGCAATGAGTGTTCTGGAAGCACTCATGGCATAGGGGATGAGAGAGCAGACATAGTAGCTCTCCTCCGTTGTCTATCTCCCCACTTTAGTCATGTGCTTGTACCACATGTTGGACACGTGAGCTGAATTGGCTAGGCATGGATTTACTTGTTCATAATCTATATCTGTGCTATGCCTGAGTCTTTTTACTTCTCGGGAAGCGTTGGTCATCTGTCCAGACATTTGTTCAGTAAGAGCAGGAATAGGGGTTGTGTTAACAGGGATCAAAGCGTGCATGTGACAATACAACATTTTGTAGTGCAAAGAGGGTAAAGATGTAGAGACAGCAGAAGACAAAAAATATCAACACAATAGATCTTGTCACAACTTCCATCTTCTATAGTGCTGGATGTCTTTTATATTGTCCATAGAATCTATGAGACCATTTGGAAAAGTTTTTAGAATGCATCACTACTATTTTTGTGTGTTAGTCAAGCTCTTCTGTGGTAATACTCATATGATACGATAAGTCATTTATAACGCCCCTGTAAACAAGTGTTTCTAGGCACGACAATACAAGGGAGGGAAGACAGAGGGAGCCCAAAACAAATGATCTTACTAGGCCTTGTGTCATTCAGATCGTGCAAGTGTGATACACAAACGTGCAGGGTGGAGGGAGAGGGGAAGATGAGGGTGAATTGCAATCAGGGCAGCATTGCTCTGAGTAACTGCAGCCAGGACAGCACGGCTCTGGGTATGAGTAAGGAGGTAGGGGATTGTAGGGTTCCAGATATAGCCCCTAAGTGCGTGGTAGGCCCAGAGGTAGTGCAGTGGATACTGGTCATGGGGGAGCCTGGTACCAGTGAGACTCTGAGGGTAGCTGTAATACATGAATGACTGTAGACCATTATATGCAAAAGGTTACAGCACTAACCTGGTTAGATGCAGCAGTAGATGATAGGAGAATTCTCCTGGTCGCCCTGCCCTTTCCTGCCAAGTATAGCTAGGAAAGGGCAGTGATTCCAGGGAAACCCTTTGGGGAATAAAACCTTGCAGTGCCTCTAACGATGTGGTATCGATGTCTCAGTAGTCTGATCAGCAGTGGTGTGGAGGGCAACGCCTATCAAGGAACCGTCTTCAGTGTTTAGATGGAGCCGTGGAACTGTAACAAAGAAGGGAGTTAGTTACAGCAGTTAACGACCTTCCCTAGTATGAAAATGCTGTGGTTGTGATTACCCTGGATTCCTCCTAATGAAAGGAGAAAGTACTGTGGTTACAGCTTCATTGTATTCTAGTGAGTGGGGTTCGAGCGCGGCGTGTAATGTAGCAGATGCCTTCTGGGAAGCTGTAGAGAAACAGAATACGAGTGACTTCACGAGAAGAAGGGGGGAACGAGAAAGCCATAAGCAGAAAAGTAAAGATGCCTTCACCCTACCAGTTTCCAGGTAACACAGAGAAGATTTCGAGTGAGTTGAACTTTGGCCGAAGGGCTTATCGACTTTAGAGACAGCGCTGTTTGCAGAATAACCGTGTGAAGACTCAGAGTGTTCTGAGTGGGGTTTTCAGAAATACAGGGACATATCTGTCAAAGGGGAAACAGGGAAAGGAAGGTTAGTGAGACTCAGTGTAGCACAGGTTGCCTAGGTAACGCTAACACAGACTCTTACCCGGAACAACAGCATCCATGTGAATCAGCAGTGAGGATTGCGTGATATGTGTTGAATCTGACGAGGCCTGAAACAAGAAATCTAAGGTTAGAAAGGAACAGAATGATGTTAGGAGAGTGCAAGGTTAGAAATGCTAGGAACAAACTCACGATGCGCATGCCATGAAGAGTAGCTACGCAAAGTCCCTCTGTTCGTAACTCCATATGAATCCCTGCTGCTCTAGGGGGCGGAGCCCAATGCATACATTGAATCTGAAGGACTGCAGTGTTACAGACACTGCTGGTCGCCATCTTGGGTGTGAAACAGGATACCACTGTGATGCTTCCAGCGTTGCCAAAGAGACCATTGGTGCACCTGTCTCATCACAGTAGCCAGGCAACCAGTCAGCGCAGCAAGCACATCAAAAAATAATCACTCCCAAATAAGTTGCACCTTGGCACTATCAAGCAATGTGATAATAGATGGTTCCCCTCAAGTCAATACGAGAGAAGTGTGTGCCACACAAAGAAGAAAATCATAAAAGAAAAACTTAGGAGGAATCAAGTGCTCAGCTTTATTTTTGTTACTGCCGTCCAAGTATGTATCTCTTCTGTTGTCTGCTCTGTAGTTGATGAGCCGTCAAAGAGTACTTCCCCTCCTTCGAGGGCATTCTCATCTGCTTTGGGAATGTCGTCATAATGTTCTGTGTATGCAGTACAGTTGTTTACATAGTATCCCTTCTCTACTGGTTCAGCTATGAATGTCCCTGGGTTTGCAATTCTGCACCTCACTATTTTTATCACCAGATTCAAGATGATCACCTTGTATCCGGATGCTCTCTGTGTGGTCAATGTGCTCTTGGGCATTGCAAGGATAGCAAAAAGGGCATGATCTATGTAAAGTGTGGTACTGTACCCCATCATGATATTCACAGACTTCTCTACTGCAAATGCAGCAGCAGCCAATGCTTGTTCGCAAGAGAAGTGTCTTTTCATCAATTGGTCCAAATGTCTCCTATAATAGGCCATTGGTTTGTGCCCTAAGGTTATTTTCTGTGTAAACAATGATGTTACCAGCACTCCATTGGAGTGTGTGAACAAATAGAATTGCTCATTATAATTGGGAATCCCTAACACTGGGGCCGTGCATATTGCCCCTTTCAATGCCTCGAATGCTTCAGTCATCTCTTGTGTCAATGTCAGGTTACCATCCTCGCTCTCTGCTTCCCGAAGCCCTCTTAAAAGGGGTCTCATATATGTACTATAGTCGAAAAACAAGGCCCTGCAATAATTGCAGAAGCCTAATAATTGCTGCATTTCTCTTACCAATCGTGGCAGCAGTGTTCTAAAGATTGCCTCCACTCTTTCTGGGGTTACCTTCCTACCTTCCCGCAATATTAACTGTCCAGTGTACAACACCTCACTTTGGCAATATAGTAACTTTGTCTAACACTTTCTGCTAACACTCTCATCAACTGCACTGAGTCTTTTCAACACTGTTCTTCTGATTTGCTGCAAATCCAGATATTCTCTACATACTGAATAACTGTGCCGTCCAAATATATGTTCCCTATATCCATCTGTCGGACCTTATTGAATATAGAGGGCGATTCACAGTGCCCCTGGGGTAATCATGTGTGTTTCCACTTTTTATTTCTATACAGAAAGGATATCAGATCCTGTGATTCCTCATGAAGTGGTATACAGAAGAAAGCATTTTTCAAATCTATTACTGTGAAACAGGTAGCTTCCAGTGGAATGTTACATAGTATTGTTGCTGGAATGGGAACTAACAGGAACTCTACTCCAGCAATTTGGTTCAAAGGACTTAAGTCCTGAATAAAATGCCATGATCCCTGTGATGCCTTCTTCACCAGGTACACAGGCGTGTTACACTGCAATTTCAAAGGTACCAGAATCCATTGCTGCTCTAACACTGAAATAGTCTCATAAATGCCTTTGTCTGCCTCCCTGGACAAAGGATATTGTTTTACCCTTGGTAAGAAGTTGATTTTAAAAGCTCGTACTCCCTTTAGAAGGCCAACGTCATATACACAATCGGTACTTGCACTAGGTCTTCTTCAAGAAATGGACGTGGTGCCTTTTTCATTAAGGCCATTCTCTGTGGTACTTCCCTATAATGAATTCTGACCCAATATGTAATGCTCATGAAGAATACCGTCTCAAGGCCTGAACAATTGTCCCAAAATAGCTCTTCGTCTGTCAAGTCAGTCAGTCTGTGCCCTTCTCCTACTGCGATTGCTGTTTCCATGCACGTCCTCTGTCATCAGTCCCGTGCAGTACTACTCTCTCGTCCATCACTGCAGCCATCTCTAGTTCTAGTGGGAACACTTGCACTTCCTTGTCATCTAAAGGAACCTCTGGTCTGAACAAAAATGCATTGGGTACACAAAACAGTTTTCCCTGTATCCCTTGGCGCCAGCTAATAGTACTTCTACTCCATATTGGAACAACTCAGAAATCACTGGCACCCCCATCTGTACAGTCTGCCCGCAAAATGCCTGAAGGGGGTCAAGCATACTATCCCCTGATCTGTGAACAAAATGTTCATGTTAAGTCTGCTCATCATGTGCCTACCCATTATGTTGACTGGTGTCTGTCGGGAATATATAACAATGGCATAGTCAAGTCATGTTCCCCTATGGAAATCGGAAGCTCATCAGTGAAAGGAACCAAGTGTGTAGCCCCAGAGAATCTGTGCACATTCATGGCAATGTCTGACATCGGATATCTTCCTTCCCGAATACAGGATCTGGTTGCCCCCCTATTCACGAGAAAAGAGAATAGACCTCATTGCGAGTCTGGCAGCCACAGAATGAACTGTGCCGGTAAGGGACCGGCACCGTTAATTTCGGGCCGCCACATTACAAGTTTGCTCACGGGTGGCGGTATGCACATCTGGGCTGGACCAGACGTGCATACCGCCACCTGCGAGCAGACCAGGATGCTAGCAATGGACGCATCATTAACGGGTCCGTTGTTAGCATCCTCCCCACTCCCACTGAGCCCTATGGGGGTTTGAATGGGGATGTACCAGGTCCGGGTCCCAAGAAAAAGGAATTACCGGGCCCGCAATAGTCAGCATTTTCGGGACCCGGACACGAGTTTGGAGGCAGCCATACCACTAAGAACAGCATGGCTACCTCCAAACTCGTAATGAGGCCCAATGTCTTGTCACCTATGGTCCCACCTACACGTGGTTCCTCGTTCAGGTCGGGTGTCACGGATAGGATTGAACACATCAAGTCTGTCTGTGGGCTGTCCTATTGTGGGTATATAATCATCCCTGTCCCTGTGAAGGGATTACCCCCATGATGTTCGCTCTCCCTAGTTTTCATACGGGTGTCTGCATAGTAGGGTGTGTTTGTTTTATGGATACAGCATTCTGCTGTGTGAGTGCCTGCTGTGTGGGTTGTGATTGCTGCGTGTATTCCTGTGCCTGCGGTGTGTATATCATGGGTTGATGTTACTGTAATGGTGTCCTTTGTGCTGGTTCTGGTTGCGGCGCATGTGTCTGCGTATGCATGTGATCTTGGACATAATAGTCTGGCTGTTTCAATCTGATACACTGGCTGGTACATCATCCCCCCATTCTGCTGTACTCCAACCCGGCTTCTGCACGGATGTGATATTTGACCATTCTACTGCACATCCAGCATTGTGGTGGACCCCCCCATCAGTCTCCGCTGTCCTCCATTAAACCTTTATCCACCCTGCTGCATTGGGTGTCCGAACTATCTTACTTGGGGCATTTCTCCCTATCCGCTTTGCCAATTATTGACTTCAGCTCTTCCCGCAAAAATTCCTCCTGCTACCTGTGGTAAATTTTGCATATTTTGAGTAACTACTCCCTCTCCGCTCATCAACATCCCCCCTTCGTTTGTATACTTTGATAACTTCTTCTGAACTAACTTTGCTTCTTCCTGTTGCTTCTCCTCGCATTTATTTTTCTCGCGTTCTGCATTAGTCAGCATTAATGCACTATAGTTGGTTGAATTACTGACCATGGCTTCGCTTCCATCCCCACTAATTTCTTTAGTTGCTTCTGTACCTGCTTTGGTAGCCAATGGCTTAATATGTGGTAAAATAACCCCACTGTTTTATCCCATGGCTCTCTTGTCTTGCGACACCAACATTCTTGGATCTCCTGAATATAATGAAGTGGGTCTTCATCCTCATGCATTTTGCGTGCCATAATCACGCTTATGTCAGATGTGTCTGGGTACTGTACTCTTAGAGCTTGCTAAATGGCTGCTCTGCAGTTATTGAACGATGCCCCATCATGTGCCGTGTTCCGTGCCATCACTCCGGGATACCCTTCCCATTTCCAAACATTGCCATCTACCACCCCAAGAATAGATCAGAGTAAGCTCTTCATGTCACCCACTGCCAGTGTCATTCCTGCTGTCAACCTATCTAGTGCATGAATCTATTTTCACGTTCCTGCAGTCAACAAGGGTAACTTGCACCTCAAATTATCCTTGGCCATCTGTTGCAATAGTATATATTGTGGTCGTCTGCCACCATTTTCTAGTAACAGGAAATGTGTCACTTGCATTCCCCTGTCATGTCTCCCTATGTCTTTGGTAGTTGTGAATGCTCTCGTCATTTGTTCCATCCCAGTAAGACTCTGAGCCACTGTGCATACAGGGTAAATTCATCTGCGCTATGCGCTCTGCCTCTGGGACACTCCATGCATCCTTCGGTTTCTCCCTCATTTTTCTCAGTGTCTTCCTCTTCTCCCCACAGTTTCGCTCTTTAAGGCATTATTTCCCTGGAGGGGTGGCAAGGCATCCTCCCTTCATCATTGCCACTGTCCCCTAAAGCCTCATCTGACCCCCTTGTCCTCGCTGTCCTTTTCTCCCTCGTCTTCATTAAGTCTCCATAACATGCGTTTCCCCATCACCTCGTCTAGTAAATCGTTTCCCCCCCCTCAATGGAGAACCTGCCATACTCCTGCTTTTCTTTGGGGCAGATACACTATCGCTCCTGCTCCTATACAGCACCCCCACTCTCCTTCGTATCCCCTCTTCCTCATCATCATTTAGACGTGTCGGCCCCCCCATGATCTCTGCTACCTTCCTGAGACGCCTCTCTCTACTCCTGTTTCTTTCCCGTTCCTGTCTCCTATCCTTCCCTTCTTCCTCTTTGTGTCAATGCTCTTTAACAATTTCCAACTTTCTCTTCTATCTCTTCACTTGCAATTGCTTCTCTTTTTCTTCCTCTGCTTTTCTCATCGCCTTTTCTTCTATCTCTTTCTGCCTTTTCCTCTCTCTTTCCTCCCTTTTCTTTTCTTCTGCAATTTCTTTTTCCCTTTTCGCTGCTTCTGCTCCTCTTTATCTTCCCTCTCTCTTTCCTCCACTTCCTTCATGATCTCTGCCCATTTTCTGTCTTCCTATTCTGTCTCCTTATGTTTCAGAGATTTCTCTCCCATATGTTAAGATGGATTTCTGAACTCTGACCAGGAGGGGCAGAGGTTCAGAAGGCCAGCCTAGTTTCTTGGAACAGGGTAACCTCTGGACAAGCCAGACCAATCAGGGTAACGATGGCGCCGGTCAAGACTAAGTCTCAAGAGGGGTGAGGGTGACTGAAAGACCTCAATGAGCACACAAAGCAAGGATACTTACAAATTACTCCAGACAGGAGAAAATATAGACACATTTATTACAAGTCCTTAGTAACATCGACCATAGCAAAGAATCACAAAAATACTGAAGTAAACCAACACTTCACAATCAATACAATATATATACAAGACTGTGGGGTCTAAGGGGTTAAAAGCACGAAATATGTAGACCACCTAGATGGGGAGGAAAACAGGCAGTGCAAGTAATCATTAGACCCAGTTCGACATCAGAAATTCACCTAACTAAGAGGCAGTCCAAGCCCTACGAAGAGGGGAGCCTTATGCTCAATAGTACATGAACGCGCTTGTGCCAATGGACAAAATAGGGTCTCTTCAAGGGTCTCTAACAGTTCAGGAAGGTGGATGAGGCGATGAAGAACAAGTCCCCACTACTCAAGCAAGACCTCCACTTGCGGGCAGAGGCAGGGTGAGAGTGCGGGATGGAGCCGCTATTTTGCAACAGCGGTAGAAATGAAATGTGTTCCTGCGCTAGGGGCCACCGGTTGGGGTATGGACTACTCACTGGTCCCCGACGCAGGCAGACCCAGACTTCGCCAGTTCAGTTCACTTTGCTGGTAGGTTTGGATGCGACAAGCAGGACGTCTCGACACCGTGCAGTTTCCGCGGTAGCAGGTTTCAGGGTCAAGGGGGTCACAAGTGCAGCGAACTTGCACAGGTCGTTGCCGTAGCAAGGCAACACGGTAACCGCCTTTACTCCAGTCCGGGCGCACTCGTCTCACTTCAGACCTGAGAATGCCAAGTGTACGAAATTCGGTTTGAGGGTGCCGGGGACACAGAGCAAGCAGGGTACCAAGTTTAGAGGGCTTCCTCGAAATGGCGGCGGTGACAGAGCAAACGTCCCGTGTAAGCTGGTCAGCCCACTGGTTGGCCCAGGGACACTTCTGAAGAGGCTTACTTGCAGGGTTTGATGAAGGGCCCGAGAATAGTTGGTCCCATATTCCAATGGGTCGAAGCACCTTCGCAGATCTTCTAGGACGATCAGATGCAGAGGGGTCTCGCAGGGCGACAGCGGGCTCAGGCTGCCAAACCTTCCAGCGGGTCACCAGCGGTTCCTCGACTCGGCTTCTTGTTGCAGGATACTTGGTTCCTTATCCTTTGTTCGTGTGAACTCAGGAGATCAACATGGTAGTGGTGTTTTCGGCCTCCTCTTATCTAAAGTTCCCTTCGCGCCAAAACGGAGAGGACCCAATGGGATATCTGCTCACAAACACTCACTCCATACGTGGACCAATCACAGACCACAGTGGTACCAGGCATTCAGGACAATCCAGACTCTGTGGCACCCAGGATGTGTATTGGGAACAGACATCCCAGCCCACATCCTGGCGGCGCACACACAAGGCATGCAGAAGCCCATGACAGCTCTGGGTTTCGCGGGAAAGTGCATAACCAAATAAGGACTGACCCGGGTCGGCTCGACCTGGGGAAGGTGAAGGGGCAAGATGGCCAAAGAACAGGACAAAGAACCGCGTGGCATGGCCATTTTGGAGCCAGGCCACCTATTCGTGCCAAACGCGGTAAGCGCGGATAACCTGGCAAAAAAGGGTTCAAAACATAAGATAAACGATAGGTGCCACCAGTCCTGTCCGTGACACACCTGCACAGTTCATAATAAGTCCAGCGAGAGTTTCTAGGGCCTTTGGGATGACTAGAGACCCAAGGGTGCGGTAAAGTAAGTTACATCACACTCTTGTAACATGTTGCACAAAAGCTGCAATATGAGATAAGGACTAAGGGAAACCAAGTCTCCCAGTACTGACTGTCTTAAGGGCATGTCAGTTTCCCCATAAGAATTGAGCGAAAGCCCAGAGGAGTGCAGCTGAGGGCTGTGCTTTTCTGGCAAAGGTTAGATCAGGGTGAAAAAGAGCAGCAAAAAGTTTGGGGGTTGGCCCTCGGAGGGAAAATTACATTCAAATATGAAATCTTTCCTAACACCATACGTCTTTGTTCATCTGCAGTCCTTGAATCTAATTTGAGCAATATCTGTCACCCTACCCAGTTGTTTGTTGGGACTCTCACTTTCCTATTCCTACTACATCCCAATATCTCTTTGTTGTCTTCCTTCAGTTTCGCTTGCAAGTTGCTATGCTCCTTGCGTTCGTTATTTATAGCCTCTATTTTCTTATCTGCCTGCTTCACGCCGGTAAGCGTGTCCTCGCTGCCATATGCGGGTGGTGCATAAATGGGGTTGATATATCCTGCCGCTGCTTTAAATTCCTTCAAGTGCCTTTCTGTTGTGGGGTTTGTGGTTAGAGGAGGAGGAGGAGTCATGGGTGATTTGCCCCCGCACTGCATTGGCTCAGCATCCAGTTTTTTTTGGAAGGGTCCTGTTTCTCATCCTAAACATTTTCCATAGCTCCAATATAGCTAAACTGTTACTCAGTCTGTTCCCTTTATAGGCGGAATGTAAATACGTGGTCATGTGTTGCAGCACATATTTGGAAAGACTGCCCTTTGGGGGCCATGGCTTTGCCATCTTGGCCTCTGTATCACTTAAACCATCCTCTTTTATTTTCAACACTTCCCGTTTCTCTCCTTTTCCACTTTCTCTTACCACCACATCTGAGCCCCTATCGTGGGCCTTTGCTCCCACAGAAATACAACAAGTCCTATTCAACAACAGTGTGTGTGATGTCAAGAGCTCAAGGAAAAAACCCTAATACTTCAAAGATATTCCCGACGATTACGACACCCTAACACACAACAACACCAATGACATAACACACAGGCGTCTTCCTGCCTCTCAAATCACAGGGAATACCAAAATCATGTGCTCCTTCTTCTATACCGCCGCACATAGGAATGCATCTCAATGAGATAAACTAAGAAACCATGACCTAAGCCAGCGCCAAGATACAGGGATTCATACATAAGTCATCCATAAAGCAAGCTCAACTGCCTAGAAAACTGGTATCCTTTTTATTATCTTTTTCTTATTTTTCATCCATAAGCTAAACTAACCGCATAAGAAACACAGATACTTTTTATTTGATTTTTCTTTATTCATCAACCCAGCTAATATGCCTGGAAACAGGGCTCCTTCACAAAAACATATAGACACAATAACACACAACACTTTCCCTCCCCAATGTTTGTTGTATAGCTGAGTCTATACTTGCACTCTGTGGATCTGGTGAAGCCCCTCAGACACTGCCTCTCCCACAATTTGCCACTCTACTGTCCGGTCTGCTTGGTGTCCCACGGGGAGCAGGCAGGAATTTCAGCACAGTGGCTCCTGACGACCTTTTTCAGTGGCTCCTGGCGACCTTTTCGGTATTCAGTATATGGTTTTTCAGTCTGGTCCTCATGGGTCACGACGCTTCCCTTCGGGCACACAGTGGAAAAAAAGACAGTTTTAAAGCAGAAAGGTCTTAGTGACCCTCTTCTGCTACCAATTGTAATATAGTGGTTGGGAACTATTAGCAGTCTCCCCGTTTACTTGCAAGAGGAACTGGGCCCTGGGAATCCCCTCTCCCAATAATGGGAGACTCAGCCATAGGGCATAGTTTACTGTTTTTATTAACAGTTAAAATTACAGGGATCACAACATGAACAACACAAAATTCTTTTCAAGCTCTCACTCTCCAGGCGCATGTCGTTACATCCCAGAAACCTAACTAGGTGAAGGGATTGGTTAATTAGGTGAACTACATATGTAATCTATCAGGGATTAGTATGATCATTGGGTAAGCCATATCTGGTGACTCCGCCTGAGATCACCTCTGTGTGGTACAAATTCAAAGTTACAGGTTAGTGTAAAGATGATTGGTCGGTGCAACATAGTGTATGCGTATCGTGGAAGGTGTTTAGGGATTGGACAGAAAGGGTCTTCTCAGCCTTTGAGCTTTGGACCATTACCAGGCCAAGTGCGACTATTCAAGATAGTGGGAGCGACACCAAAAGTGCTGCATATTCACAATGTTACCATTTCTGATCTCCTTGGCCTTGAGACAGAACATTCGGCTTTGAACCTCTATAATGATTTTATCCGGCTACCTTCAGTTCACTGGGAACAGCTTTCCTCCGTCTGCCTCGAATGAATAGGCTCTTTCTTGTAGATTCAGGGCACGTGTGTAGGAACCACGAAACAAAGCTCTCCTGCTGGTAATTAAGAGGATGTTTGACTGTGTCCCTCGCAAGTGTCCTGTCTCTTCTGTTAACTGGACATTTTCCTTCCCTACTCATCCTTGGTGAGGCTGTGCACAGTGTCTGCACTGGAAGCCTTGTCTGCATGCTCCAGCAGAATCAGTCTGTTAGCCTTTCCCTGTATTCTGAAGTTTGTCTTGCTTTTCCCATTCACTCCAATGTACCTATAGCTTCCATCTTTATTCGCCTGGCCAACCTTGTTAGTTGCAATTAAGCATAGGCAAGCCAATTCGTATGTATTCTTAGGCGTCTTGTAGTTTCTGCGTAGCAAAAAGGTATACATGTGCCAGTCCTCTAACTATGTGAATCATAAGCATTTGCTTTGTGTCTATCAGCAATAAACTAAAGTGTTTGTGTAGGTTCGTGCAGGAATGCCTATGTGCTTCATGTCTAATGCATCTATGTCATGATGTCAGTTGGGACGTCATCAACGTTCTTTGAGGTTGCAGTCAGTCGACTTGTTCAATTGATGACAGCTGTGTCTCTTCAATACTTTCACCTGGGTATGGTCTGAATGGTTGTCTGAGCGAGTAGCACTTTTCACACCAGTGATACATCAACGATCTCTCGTTTCTCTGTTGGCAGGCTAAGAGTGGGATGGGTGTAATGAGGGCCACGTTTGGGTTTCCTGCTTCAGAGCTCTCACTGTTGCAAAAAAGAACATTTGTGAGTGTTGGTGATGGAGTGACATCCACAAGAGGGATGATTAGATGCAGAATTAAAAAAAACACTTGGCAACAGAAAAGGATCCTGGACAGCATATACTATGTCATTTTTACATGATCATGGGTTTCTTCAGTGATGTCAGTATTGGAACTTGTGTTGTTTTATGTCAGTCTTCCTTCCCCTGTATAGTCTCTCTTCCCTCCTTGTTTGTAATGTGAGTTGTTGTTTTTTTTCCTACCAAAAAAAGTAAATGCAATTCTGGTAGTTCTTTAAAAAAAAAGGATTTAATGTTCGAGATTGATAATAGCAGGATTATGTGAGTTGTTATAGTTAGTTGACTGCAGTTTTGATTTAACATTTAGGTTTTGAATAGTTGGGATTTTTTGTGAATTTCATATATTCATAACTTGCAATTAATGTTTTATTTAGTGTTTTGATTGTGAAGTTCTGCAAATGTATCTTTTACTAGCAATCGTGACAGCTGCTGTTCCAGTGTGGAATGATGGGAAGGTGCACGAGCAGACTGGACCAAGTGATGGACAGGCTCAGAACAATTACAACATGCCATGAAAGCTACCTGTCATTTTAGGTGAAGGACTAAAGCAGCCTTTCCTGCCTTCTCCTTCAATTACTTTGACAGCACAGAGGGCTGTAGTCACTCGCCTGGCAGCACACGGTTCAAAGACTCGCTCTTTCTGCCCCAAAAGATGGCACTGGCCTGCCAAAACCAAGACCCACACGAGGATGGCTTGCAGTGGGCTGGAATACGTGAATTTCAGATGCAGCTTGCTACAAGCACCGTAAGCCTGGGCACAATAGAAGCTGCAACGACACCACTCGCTAGACTTTAAACAAGCCTCCTACGAAATGTTAATTTTTTTCTTCAAAATTCAAACAGGCAGGGAGCAACCATGCTTAAGGAGGATCACTCATGCTGGGTTTTCAAGCTTGATTTATATCGGCCCCTTCTTCAGGCAGGTTACCAATGAGAAAGGTTTTGAAACAAAGGAAATTCTAATGTCCTTTAAAATCCCAATTATGTTCCCATCAGGTTCTGATTACGCTATAACTCTTAACTCTTCATCAAAACTGAGGCACAGCCTTCACACAGAACTTCAGGTATAGCCTTAACTAAGGAAGGGGGAAGATTCAAAGATGCTTTCGGACTGATGCATTCAATGAGGCAAGTGTCTGTAGCCTGAATGCCAAAGATCTGAATCCTGGTGTTGTACAACTTAGTCTCTTATTAATCCATTGATGATACTGTGAGTACCATTGAGTTGGGTAATGTGAACAGCTGTTATCAATGCCAAAAGACAGTTCCCTGTGTAGAGTCTGTCATGTTCGACCTGCTTTGGAGGAGTACTCTCTATTGTTTCTGTGCCACAAAGCCTTTATGTCGCTACGTTTCTCTTTCCAAGTGTTTGACTCTGAAGGGCTATAGAAAGCCTGATTGCATGTGTGGTTTGGGTGACCCAGATACCTGGTGCTTGAAGCTGACAGGAAGCGAGAAGGTATGCAAAGCAGGGCGGGAGAGACTACTGTGCATGGATTGTTGTGTCATGTGTTTGAGGGATTAGATATGTAGGGCTCATACAGCCAAGTCGTGGAGTCTTCCAGTGTGTACATGTCATTGTGTTTAGACCTGCATCAGGAGCAGGGGATTCAAGTCTGTTTCCTTTGGCCTTGGTACTGAACATCATGTTGGTTGAGGAAACCAACATGGATGCAATAGTGGAAGTGGTTCAACTGTGAACTTTCTGCTCACATCGGATACCTGGGGACAACTGATCCCGAGGATCCTTTTGCTGGCCAGGCATGTCGGGAAATGCAGACACAGAGTATGTGACTATGATATGCGCTGACCCATATCTCTACTCCATGATATGTAAAACATATTATCAAGGTGTCCTTGGCACAGTTCATGGGTAATGACATCAGAGGGGATTCTGAGTGGTTGTTCTGTGATATATCTAACCCTGCAACCAAGCATGTGGGGTAAATTCGGCCCAAGAACTGCCTCTGGCTGAATTAGGCCCAAATGTTGCAGAAATATGAAAACACACTGTTGGCAGTTACAAGGCCAGCATGTAATTCTGAACTATCAAGTAACTGAATGTTGGTTTCAGAAAAATGAAAATTAAATGGGCCCTGTGCTGGAATGAAAAAGCCCAAAACTGGAGGCCTAATTTCCAATACATGGGCCTGATACCTGAAAGTGCAGCTTTGCTAACACATAGAGCTAACATGCAGAAATGTGTGCATTCTGCAGCATAAAAATGAACATGCACAGATGAAACTCCACTGCAGAAGGCAAACATTAAGGAAACTGGTGGCTACAGAAAGACCGTTTTAAAATAAGCTGTGTGAATGAAGATGGAAGCAAAATGCATCTCGTGGGATGCAAGACATTGAAACAAAATGTATATTGGGGAAAGAAAAATGCATTTTAAAAGCACAATGTTTTGTCATCAGAGCTGATTTTAAAATGTGTGCTTGAGTCCAGAGACCTTCCCCAATTTGATAAAAAGGCCCAAGCACTGCTCACCTCCCCTGACACTTATCAGACATCTGGGAATTCCCTTGAAGCATCTGCAGAGACAGGAATGGGGCAGGCTTGTGCCTGATCAAAGTATTATTGTGATGAACAGATGACCACTCAGAAAACAAAGACCCAACTAATTTGTGGTCTCTCCTGGTCACAAGGAAAACTGACAAGTTACACAAGACTGTAGACTGTCACTTGATACCAAAGG
Organism: Ambystoma mexicanum; assembly: GCF_040938575.1. Lineage (NCBI taxonomy): Eukaryota > Metazoa > Chordata > Amphibia > Caudata > Ambystomatidae > Ambystoma > Ambystoma mexicanum. Next base: position 732,301,204 of record NC_090930.1, read on the forward strand.
GCGGGATTTTACCCCTCTGTTCGGGAAGATAAGAACACATCTTTAGGTCCTGGGCCTTGAAAGAATGTTAAATGCTTTATTGCAGGTTATGTCAACAAGTTGAAGATAACTAGGCCTGGACGCAGATCTTGGGAAACAAAAGTATTACAGTTAATTAAAGTGAAAAGCATGTGTGTAATTATTGCTACTTTGAGAGTATATGGGAAATCGTATTTTGTCAGGTAACTTGAGAACCATGGCAATTACAACAATGATTTAAATGTGTCCAAAAAGCTTATGAAAAGCTCTACCTGGTGATACAACTCCCCTCATAATTGGGAACCAGAGTTATAAGCTAAAATGTGATTACAGCAAACCCCAAATAAGTTACGGATGGGCAATTTTGAAATATGGTAGCTTATGGAATCCAATACCTGTCTGTAACATCTTGTGATCATGACATTAATTTTCTCTCTAAAATTCACATAAATCTCCATTTGCACTTGCAGTCACGTGCCGACATGGGACACAGTTCATTATGTCTGGCACGATCAGACCCATAAAAAAATGTATAGTTTGTGACCCTTATTTGTAAATTTGAAAATGTTGTCATGTTGTAGATTTTTTAAGATCATAACTGGAGTGTTCAGAAAGGCTAATGCAAATGGGTGGAGCTATAACTCCCAGAGATAGTGCCTAGAAACTCCAGGAACAATCAGGGGGAAGAGGTGAGGGCTTGTTTAAGGGGGAGGACCAATAGATGTCCATTCCGAATCATGAGCCAATAAGCTAGCACCTCATAATTTTGAAATTGTGGGGTGTGATTATGGGTAAACATAGATGCACAATGATGATGTGTTGGAAATGATCTGAGAAGTCTCAGCCAGGAGAAAGACACAAATCTGGAGGGAACTTGAATAGGCAAATAGAGGGATTGACTCTGGAGGCCTCCATGACTGAACCTGGAGAGGCCGTCTAACCAAGTCCCTGTGCTTCCTATGAGATTATCCAGGAGCCCTGATGATTTTCCCTGATCACGAAACGCAGAGCGATTTAGAGTAAGCACCAAAGAAAAATCATTGGTGGGGTTCTATTTGAATTGGTATCTTTTCCCATTTCGATATTCATCCAGGAGTAGATCCCAAGCAATTGTGATTTATTAATTATTTAATTAATTCCCACATAGCCCAATGACACATGGTGATCTCGGAGGAATTCGAAACCTCCAACCTCTCTCCCAGTGTGAATAATTTTGGGACCACTTACATCCATTTTGCCAACCCCAAAATCACCTAAAGGGAAGGGGTGCAAATAGAAAAAGTGAATTTCTGAATGGTTTAACAATCCATGAACCCTGTACCAAAGCAGAGGGGGTGCTACATCAAAAGTGACATAACTGATTTAAAAGCAAACTCTCTACTGAGAGTGAGGAAGGGACTCCAAATTGAGTGATTCTTCACTACACAGTGGTAAAGAAACAAGATTCAATATAATGAGAAAAGTATTTTGTTAAATATTTGTTGTGCGAGTTCATGGCTAGAAATGAAGAGCGCTGCACACGTTGGTTCTGTTGCCGAATAGAAAATCATTACATTTCATTTAAAGTCAGACCATTCACAATCTATAACAGAAAGTAAAATTGTCCTCTCGTGTTTCATGGTCCTGCATAATTCTGTATATTAAGAGTATTATTGTGAGTGATCCAAGTGTATGAAGTATTCTATAGACCTGTATATCTCTTTACATGTTACCACGGTGGAAAATAAACCAAGAAGGAAAACTGGACATGTTGGTGGGTTAAATAACTTGTGATCATTAGTCATCCTAAACCAACTGGTATTTTCAATTTGTGTGAAAAGTGAATTGTCAGGAAAGAAAAGCATTTGGCCCACGGAGTGAGGTGGCGTGTCTAGTGATCATTTGTGTGCAATATTGATTTTGTCTACTAAATAATGAACATATATTCTTCCTGCGCACCAGCCTGATTCTTGGTTTGCCTATTGCAAAGGGGTGAGGGAGAAGATTGTGTTGAATGAGTCAAAAACAGTGTTAGTGAAGAACCCAAAAATATTTAGATATTTGTGTGGCGCTTTTAATTGGTGGTGGAACAAACTCTCTGCATTCATTGTTGCCCAATGAATATCTCCTACAAGAAGATCTTAGACTCAGTGGTGTTTGGTTCTTAGGAAGGAGAAGGGCGTACCGCATTAGGCATTGCTCCTCTACATTCCGGCCAGCAATTCCTCTCTCTAAAGCTGCTGTGTTTGCTACTCTGTGGAGTGAGCTCACCTGAAGGTTCAAGAGTCATCTTGTTGTATGACCTGCTCTCAGGTCCTCAAGAGCATGAGGAAGCAATTATGCGGCTTTGATACAGTCTGTTGCTCAATGCTATTTGTGAATCTGTGGGTTATAAGTGCAGAGTTTTGTTTTGCTGAAACTCTGCCTCTTTGTCTTTGGGAAATGTTGTAAATATAAGTTGCAGACATTCGTTATCATGTTGGCGATAATCTTGCTATTGGTATAATCCTGTTGCTTGCTAACAATCCAAAGTTTGTGTCTGCCCAGTACTTAGAAGATATATTTCTTTAACTAGGGTTGACAAAGCGCCTCGTCAAATGGTATTTTTAAACAATTTCATGGTTTGATTCCAGTGAAAGAGGCCTCAATTTTGAAAATTGGATGTTAAACTTCAAAGAATTTGATAATAAAGATCTCAGATATTCGTTTCCAAAAGGTTTAATGTGAAAGATCTCAATGCGTGTTTCACCGCACATTCATTGGCTCATCAGGAGGATTTTTAAACTTTTCATAATACTTGTGCAGATTTTTCTTTTCAACCTTTTCAATGTAACTAAAATGACAAAATAAGAGGGAAAAACGTTAACTACATTTTGTATGCAGATTAAAGTAAAAAACATTAATCACTGAGTCTTCAGTCTTACCTCAAAAATGTTTTTTCCCCATTAAAGGAGGACTGACACTTACAACAATGCAATGTATTTATTTTTGGTAGAAATTGTATTCCACTGAAGAGAAACTAGGACACATTTGGAAAACATGTAAAATGGTCAGTGTTGAACTTAATAACACATTATAATTTTTTTATTTAGTTAAGATATTTCTATATTTATTGTATATACAAAAACATTTAAAAAAACTCTTATTTAACAGAGTTAATGGAGGTTAACATCTAATTTTCAAAATGTAGGTCATTTTCACTGGGAATCAAACCATGAAATGGTTTTGATATATAAATAAAATTACAATTTAACCAGGCGCGTTATCAACCCTAGTTAGAGAAATATGTCTTTGGTATCGGTTAAAGATGTTCAGCCATGTTTCTAAGGTATATCCTAGAAGGCTAGGATTTCGAGGCCTGCTGACTAGCAGAGACCCATCACTCAAGGGGTCCTGGTTCACAGTGCGCACTATAAAGGTATAGTAAATGATATTAGTACCTGGTAGTCATTATTAAGCGCCCCTGAGCCAATCACAAGAGTCGGAACTCAATCAAGAACTAAATTGATTACCTCACAAAGACACATTGTTTATTTAATTAGCTCGGAATAAAATCGCATTTTATTAACTGAAACGTTTTGTACATTTACTTTACTAAATGTTACTCCTCCACTTGAACGCCCACATCTTTGCTGATATTACTGCTATGCGCTCAAAGCCTTATAGACATCAGGAGGAGTAATTATCACGTCAGGTAATGACCATGGCCTTCTGCTTCACCTCAAGCCACAACTTGGGAGCTGGTCTTTATCCCATGATAATAGCCCCCTTTCATGAGCTACAGGGATGTATTGTTACATGAATGTCAGGAAAATGCAGCTGTTCAAAGCTGAATAGAGGCTCCTCTATTTCTGGACAAAAGCTGCGTTTTGGGTTTACGCCTCTCTTCTGCATGGTCCTCTGGGTGCTGGCAGTGAATCGGTTTTTAACTCCAATTTTAAAGTATTTATTCGGCACAAAGTGTTCCATATGTTACGTTATCTTCACTTTCCACTCATTCACGGTGGTGTCTGAGTCAGAGAAGGGACGCCCACTATATACAAGAATTCCCACACAAAATGTGTGTAGGCTCAGCTGACCACATGCCTGTGATCCGGGAATTTCTATTGGCAGGGGCTGTCAAGCTGGCTACTAGTGGGCGTGCTCTAGAGTTTCTCAGGTCAGAATGGAAAGAGCTGTCATAAGACTGTTCTGTCCCTTTTCTGCTGGAAACCCATCGCGTTCCTTAGCGAGGGCCTGCACCACCACCGCCTTCTATTCCGAGGGCTGCTGTAAGCTGCAGGAATCGGTTCTGCCACAGAATGCTCTGTCTGTCTTCTGACATCCATCCGTGTTCGGTACCTTTAAATAATAGCCCTGAAGGGAAGACATGTCTGGTATAAGCTGCCACTGAGATGAAAGTGGCGAGGATTAGCTTTTCATTAAAATAAAAATCTCTTAAGCGTGCCATTCGCAGACAGTGCCAACTCTGTTATTGTACAGCTGACACCTTTGCAAAAAATGCAGTTGTGATGGGTTTTTAGAAAATGTCCTTGGAGCTTCCTTTGACCGCAGTTTGCTTCGTGTATGGCCGGATTATGTCCAATTCTGTCATAGAATAGGCCTCAAACATTGTCTAAATTGCTCCTGTACATGTACGTGGAAAGGATGGAAAGACCTCGGCTTTAGAGGGAATGCTATTAAGCTTCCCCCCAGTAAGTGTGAAGTATGAAAGCTCATGAACTCATGTGTAGTGAACTGGGAACCCAACGAGGCTCCGGAAATGTTCTTCAAAATGGCTTCGGATTACACTGTGCGAGAATGCCCAGCCCCACCAAACACAGGTTGTTGGTTCTTTGAATGTTAAGGTACGTTTGTCCCCATATAGGCATTAGAACATATTTGAACATAACATTTGATAAGATGCTGGAAGATTTATAACAAATGCTTTGCTTCAAAGGGATGTAGGATGAGGAGAGAGGGAAGGAAAGGGGGTTGGTTAACTGCCTTAGGTCTGGCCTTAAAGACCGCAGGCAGCCGAGGCCTAGATTTAATTACATAATGAAGCAGACCATTTCATATTTCAGGCAATTATATATATATAGCAGAGGTGTCCATAAAGATTAACAGTTACCATTAAAAATACTATATTCTGTGCTTGTTTGAGACGAGCGTCTATTGTCTGTGTTCGGTTTGTGGTGTTTGGGTGCATGTGGAGTTGCAAATGACCTATGCAGTCAACTTAGCGATGCTGTGCATGGTACATGCATATCACATACAACTTTCCCAGTCCAGAGGACTGCAGCTGTGTGGCCTGCAACAATAGAAGTGCAGTTCATTTTATTCTCAAGTCCTGATGAAGTGCAAAGTAAATGTCAACTCATTTGTATGTAAATAAATATTAAGAATATCCACAACCTGTAACACTGTGACTGCAGCACTTGTCTCTTTGTGCACTGTGCAAAAGTGGTAACCTAGAAAGCAGAAATGTCTTTTTACTTGTGCAGGTTCTCCTGGTTATGCAGCAAACATTCAATTTAAAGTACGATATTTGTGACTGCTGAACTCCCGCCTCCCCCAACGGACACATAGCATTTCAGCCTGCGCCTTGAGGCGCTGCGTGGCATTGTGGTACATCAAGTTTGTGTTTTTAGTTTGGATCCTCAGTGGCAGTGTGGTCCAACGGGGGATGTGTGATGGCGCCATGGTATCTTGTATTCAAGAAATTCTGGCGCCCGTGGCCTAGTTTTCCGCTTGATTGTGCTAGGCAGCAGAGCTGGAAGAACCCGGATATGGTGTATTATTATGACTGCAAATTAACTAAAGCAAAGCAATGTTTCCCTGCTGAAGAAAGTTTTATTTCAGACTTACTTTTGTATCATATGCATAAATATATATTTGCATGTATTTTATTTTTAAAAGGGACTTTCCAAACTAACTTGGATTACAACTCCATATATCTGTCAAAAATTGAATATATGTGCATATCCCACCCAGCTTTCAGCCCAACTTCTACTTTCAAACTTTGAAGTCCCCGGCCGTGATTTTTCACAGCATGGACACAAATGCCAACAGTTTGGTCTTTTGTGTAGGCATGGTAAAGGCACTTGCCAGGAACAGCCGTAGTGGTATTAACTGGCTATTGATAGTAGCAAGTACAAAATCGAATGAGTACCTGGGCATCTAATAGCAGTGCCTGGCAAAAGCGTAATACTTACAGTAAGAATGTATACAGATGCACACCTGTTGTTCGCCCAAGGGAAGAGGGGACAACAGGGATTCCGACAATGGTACCAAAAGGAAGTAGAAGTAAATTATATGAATGAGACGAAACTAAGGGTGCCATATGTCTTAAAGGAACAGAACAATAAAATAAGAAAAGACTGGCAAGTTTGTAAGTGTGCACAATATGCAAATGTAAAGCCCTGGCACAGAGTATATCATGCATTTCAAGTTACAAGTATATGAAACCAAGTATGTAGGAACAAGAAATAACCAAGGAGTGTGAAAGAAGCCTGGCAGGAGAGTACAGCAGGCAGTCTACTAAGATTCACATTGTCAATCAAGTTACTTTGAATACTAATTCTGTTGATTTAAAGAAACTCAAGGAACTGCTATTAAGTGAAGAGAAAGCCATCGGAAGGGAAATACCCTTTTGAACTGTGAACTGTTTCGACCTGGACCTTTTTATGTTGGAGGTAAACAGTTCTTCTTTTGAACATTTGTACACTTTTTAATGCCAAAGACATTTCCCTTTCATGTTAGAATTGATTTTAGAATGTGAGGGTCAGAATCATAGTTCAGACACAGAACCGATTGTTTTGGACACGCTGACAAAGGACCGAACCATTCATTTTATTTTGGTTGGGGAAATACCTCTTAGAGCAGGGACAGTGAGGTGGTTTTCCAAAAAACCTCTCAACATTCAGATCTGCAGGTGATCTAGAACAATGCTGTTCGAGCAACTCTGGGACTCTCTCGGCACACATATCTCTGATGCCAGGAGAGCACTGCATTGGCTTCCGATCAAGCAGAGGATTACACAAAAGATCTTGACCCTGGCCTTCAAATTTCCTTCTAAAACATGTCTGGCTTATCTCTTTAATCGTGTAAGCCTCATCTTAACACAAGGAATCTTTGTTCTTCTACAGCGCCTACTTTCGCTCAGCCTCGATATAAACTGGCCCGTCTCGGAGGGACTTGCTTTGATGTTCAGGCTCCCCTACTGTGGAATCTTTTTCCTGCTCCCATACGTCTAGCTGTCAATTTGTCTACTTTTAAGAAGGCAATTAAAACCCATCTATTCAACCTCAACCTGGACTGATCTAGGTTTCTCCCCCTATTGCCTGCCCCACTTCTGAACCTCTGATTCTCTCTCCTTTTTTCGGTGTTTGGCCTGTCATGTTTAGTGTGCGCTTTAAGGCATGTGGTGCTTTATACAAATAAAAAATAAATAAATAACATAAAAAACATTTTTTGTTTAATAAATGTCTATGGCCAAAATTATGAACACAGTGGGCCTCATTACACGGTAGGCGGTAGGGGATTACCGGCACCGGTAAGGGCACCGGTGCCGGTAATCCCCTACCGCCCTACTACGAGGTCCCTCAGCGGGTCCCGTCTTTAACGTGTGGTCAGACCACACATTAAGGAAGGGACCCGCTGAGGGACTCCAGAGCAAATAACGGTACCGCTAATAGCGGTACCGTTAATAGCTCTTTCCCCATTCCCATTGAGCCCTATGGGGGCTCGAATGGGAACGGGGAATGGTTCCTGGAATGGGGTCTTACTGGTCCCGCAAAGGTCGGAATAGACTGGTAAGTCTCTATTCTGGGAACCCGGACTCCTACGGCGGTAGGGGGTAGCCATGGCGCCAATAGCGAGTGGCAGGTAGTTTCTAAATTCTATTGCCAACAATCCCTGCATTAACCATTCCTCCCTCACGAAAACCTGGAAAAAATCGTCCTGATAGTTATCTTTTTGCAGCTGTGATATCATCTCGAATCAACGAGGCACAACCTCTCGTATGTCGAATCCAATGGATTGTTTTATTAATGAGTGCCTCTCAATTCTCATAGCCCCCTTTTACTACTTTTGGAACATTATGCATTACTACAAAGTGCTCCTTCATCCTATTATCCCTGAGACTCCTTGCGGGGGCAGGGCCAACATACCTCTTCGCCCACCACGGTTGGAAGCATTAATCTGCCCTCCATTACGGGGCACCTGCATTAAAGATGGCAATTCATTCACTTGACAAAAAGGGCTGTTTGAACCCCTGGGTGCTTTTTCTGCTTGCTTTCAAATTACTTCAGTAATTGTCCTAGCCCAATTTAGATGATCATTGGTATGCCTGATGTTTGTGGTTTGTTTTTAGGCATGGAGACTTCTAGGGAATTCATTGATAGTACTTCCCGTGGTGCCCCCTGTGTCTTAGCTATCACTATAGATTCAAGGCTCCTTACTCCCTCATCCAGCCCATCTAGCCCATCTAGCCCGTACCCCCAAGTTGGTTAACATGTATTCCATCTACCTTTTAAATAGTGATAGAGGAAAAATAAAATGTAACACTGATGAAATAGCGGGGGGAAAAAGACCCGGGCTCTCGGGCAACAATTTAGGGGTCCAGAAGATAGAGGGGGTAGCTGGGCCAACCACCACCACCTCAGTGTTCTCACCGTTCCATTTGAGCCATCCAGTTTCCAACTGCCTTTAAGCAATTCCTCGGACGACCAGCCATCTCTGGGTGAGTTAAGTCAAGCCGCACAATATTTTGCATATCGTCGGCGTAGGAGTAGCACAAAAAACCATGTATGTGGAAAAAACCATGTATGTGGATTATGCGTTAAGGATTAAGTGGCTGAATATACATATTGAACAAGGTGGGAGACAATGAGGAGCCCTGAGGGATATCACACATCAGTGGAACAGAAATGGAGTGAAAAGGTGGTAGGAACACAGATTGTGAGTGCCCTGCCAAAAAGGAAGAGAACCAGGCCAAACTTGGCCACAAAGGTCCACGGAGCAGAGACGGGTGACCAGGGTCGGATGGTCAACAGTGTCAACTGCCGCCAACAGATCTAACAAAATCAAGGCCCAAAATCAAGGCCCAAAATCAAGGCCCAAAATCAAGGCTCCCACCCCACCCTGGTCTATCATTCATCAACAACTGAGACCAACACTGATTCAGTGCCTCGACCGAGACGAAAACCTGATTGAAAAGGATCAAAGATCTTTCCAGTAATTTAGCAATAATCCTGTCTTCTGTGGGCTTTACCGGCCGGTAATGGCTCGGGCCCAAGTTACGGCCTGAGTAAAGCAAGTGCCTTAACGCTGGACCCCGGTGCCGCTACCGGGCCTGTGAAGCCCACAGAATGCAGGATTACTCCTGAGGCAAACCCTCGGAATGCTAATAGCAATTTTTAAAAAACTGCCCACACCACTTTAATCGCGACAGCGGGTGGGTAGAGTCAGTGTTGCCATGAAATGGAATGCGGGCCTACGTTCGGAGCCCCTCTTCCATTTTCTTGGCTTAGTAGGAAACCAAGCTGACGGAGCGGGCTGAGGAACTGGGCGGAGGAGCTCAGTAAAGGTAACTGAAGTGGGGTGGGGGTGTTGAGGGGCTGCATTTGGGGACAGGAGGAGGGCAAACAGTAGCGCAGATGGAAGGCAGGGCGCAGAGCTCCGAACCCAGTCTTGCATCTGTAGATTCAGCCCGGGTTTGGAGCAACCTGATTGGCTCCTGCCCCAGCCGAGGGTGCTAAAAGGAAAAAAAAAGATGTCTGCCATGCTGAAGCCTGTCACTGTGATTGTCTGTTATAAAGACGTTCATGTAATCACTGTGTATTTACAGAATCTTGTCCTAATTTAGTTAGTGTGATTTTCTGCATGCTTAGGACACAACTTGTGTTTCACTCTGAATTCAATCCCTGTGTTTTTCCTCTTACTTAGGAACACAAAACATGAGAATTCCCGCTCTCTCTAGAAGACATGTATGTCACTCTCAGCCAGGCACTGTTCTTTTTCTCATTAAGACAATATTGAGGGTGCTGCGGGTCACTTGACCAGGCCCTGTCATTCAGCTGCTCCGCCCATCAAGAGTTTTCCCATCTTCCAGATGGCTAATTAAAGCTCCGGGCCAGCTAAGGATGCCGGTCACGTGACATGGCCCTGCCACTTAACTGCTCTGCCTATTACCAGTTTCCCCACGTTCCAAGTGGCTACTTAAGGAATCCACGCCAGTTTCAGCCAGACAGCATGGACAGGGCAAATGGTCACATGACCAGGCCCTGCCACTCACCAGCTACGCCCACCGCCTATTTCACAAGTCCGTAGGTGTTCTCATCGCCGGTTTCCTCAGCAAAGGAAAGACGAAGACAATGACCTCTCCTGTTTGTGCCTGTTCGGGCGTAATCGGGATGAGGGCCAGACCCGCTATCATGCATTTCACTTACAAAAGTAGTCGCTACACAACTACTCGCCAAAAGACATCACCATGTGTATCCTCCCTCAACACCCCGTTCCCACCCGGTTCAAACGGCCAAGTGTCCTGGGTAGCACTAGCAAGCCACCCTACAGAACATCTGCAACATCGCACTTGCACCCCCTCCAACACCCATGGACCACATGTGCATGCCCCCTTTGATTAACTGACTTCAGCCCTGTAGGAGTACAGGGATGAGCAGAGGCTAAAATGCCTACTCAGCCCCCACACTTCTACAAACCAACAGGCAACACAATCATAAAGGTAAATAGCCACACTTAAGAAATATACCTTCTTTGCCTGTTGTGGTAACATGGGCTGAAGGTTGGCTATATTCTCCAGAGGGGTGTGAATGTGGTTCAGTAGCAATCCAAACAGCTAAGTATAATATAGCAATATCAACCGATCAGGCGGATCGAATCAGGTACTATTGCTATTATCAACCTGGGTTGCCAATCTGGTACCCAAGGGTGCTGACAGCATTATTTTTGTACGAATAAACAGGACGCCTTACGAAAGATGGCCACCACAGAGCTGAAGGAGGGTCTCCAAAAATATATATATACTTTATAAATAATTAGAAAATGCTACAAAAACCTACCCCTGTAGGAAGAGCACAGAATATACAAGATATACAAATGTAGAACTCTGGTTAATGAGACAGGGGGACACAAGTGTGGGTGGGGTTGGGCACCCGTGGTAAAACCAAGTTCAAACAAGTACAATAAGTATCAATGGGGTATGGGGTCAAGCAGTAACCTGAAATACACTATTTACAGGAACTAAAAACTGTAGGATCAATCTGATGATGTCAACCACCAGATATGGAGACCACTTATGTCGTAAAAACTACTGCATTAATGATAATTTACATGAAAAAAATCACACAATCGTGGCTTTATCTCTTATTGTTGACAGTCTTTAATGTGGTGTGTGATGCCATCATTAACACCGAAGCGTCAGAGTGAGTAGCCGATGCTTTTCGGACTAGAGATCCATCATCAGTCCTAGTTCGGTCCTTCCAGGAACTAATGTTATCAGTGCTAAAACACATTCCTGATCTGTCAATATGAAATACATGCAGCTGTGAAGATCTAACCATGTGTAAAAATGTTGTTTAATCCAAATCAGGAGCAGCTAGTGCGAGCCACCGCTGCACTGCGCAAACAGAGAAAAGGCAATAAAAACCACAATGTTTAAAAAGGATATGTTTTTGAGTTGCAAAAAGGGAATAATGCAAACTAGCCAGTCTCTAGGGCCCAACATGGATCAGGGGGAGAATATATCAGTCAATAATTACCTTTGCAGTGTCTTGGCAGTTTGACAATGGTGAACCAGTCTTCTTGGAGTTATGTGAGCAATTCAAATTTCGGGAGAGTGCAAAAGGTACCACTGGTGGGTCCTTGTGATTCATATTTGTTGAACGGTTCTTAAAACACGGCTCCAAGCAGTCAATGCCGAAAACATTAGGATCCCTGCTGTCTTGGCTTTCACGGTGCTGTGATTCCCAATCCAGGGTATCTGGAACAAGATTAATAAATGTCTTGTGCTGCCAATTATGGGGGAGGCTGGCACACAACTGCAGGGGTCATTCAACACAATCAGGTCATGGGAACCGCTGTGGCTGGAAGAGCAGCAGGTCTTGCTCCAGCACCAGGTCACTTCCCAACAGGGTCCAAATGAATTCTTCTTCAGGGGCTGAAGTCCAGAGATGAATCAAAGTAGTGGTGGGAGAGCTCTTTTTTTAAGGCAAAAGCTCCCAAGTGATTGTATGAAATCTAGCCTGCTTTGGAGAGCCAATCCCTTTTCTTGCAACAAGCAGATTTTGCATTCTGACATCATACCAAAAGTGCTTTTCGCTACAGTTAGTGGAGGGGACAGGAATTAAAGATAGAGGCAAAGACAAAAAATATTGTGGAACCTTCCTCCCAGCTGTAAAGAGCTCCCTCTGCTACAGTAACCCACCCCCTATCCTTTACAATAGAATCAAAGGCCTTTTTATATGCAGCACCCTGTTGTGAGGCGACTCCTATTGTGAATGGGTGTGCCCTTTCATTCCTGTTCCCAGGACATCTTCCTCTGGCGTGGCTGTCTCTCGGGGGAGGGCATCACCTGCCCTTACAAAGGAACAAAAAGGGGCAATCCCCAAAGCTACAATCCTGCCAGCAGTGGCAGGGCCAGCCTGTCTCGGCAGAATACACATAATCCTTTCACAGTTGAGCTGGGCTCAAAGGGCTGACACATGTGGAATATCAAATTGCTGTGAGTAATAATTATTAATTATGAGAAATAACATCCATCATACCATAACTCAGGTTTAGCTTATATCTATTGATTATTCTGCACCCAGGCTGTATCTTCATAATAATGGGGTTTTGGCACGGGGTGTATATCTTAAATGCAGGAGCTGCAGATCAGGCCACTGATGCAGCAGGGCACAAGTGTACACTATGCTTTAGGCATGGAGCATATGAAAGGGGATTCTGATTGTCAAATTACCCTTTCAGAGATGGAATTACCCACATCATTTTGTTAACATTAATGAGAAGAGCCAGGGCTTCGACTCTCTTGCTCGATGGCAATTTCTCACACACCCTAATTCTGAACAATGCTTGCTCAGCAGTCACTCACGCCAGTTAGATCGCAACCTCATTTTTTTTTTTTTGTTTCATAATTTTTTATTATTCAAGATACAGATATTATTACATATGTTAGCACATTACAGACTTTGAGTATATCTGGTAAGCATAGAGAATGAACAAAGATAATAATTTTCAACAAGAAAGGGTATAACCATGTAGAAGATATATGAAATTAGATGCATTAAATTGAACAAGAATGGAGTAGCAATTGTAGAAAGTACTGATTAAACCTGGATTAGTATAATATATATCTGTAATGAGTAACTGATATGGAGGTATGAGTAGAGAGATGGGGAGACAAGACTGGGTAACAGACAGCTGACAAACTAGGTACAGAAGGGAGCTAGGTGGAGGGGGGGGGAAATGGGTATAAGATAATTATTGCATAAAACTGATTCTTATCTTACATTGATAATTAAAAACAAGCATTATTACATAAATATAATCATTCGATTCGTAACGTATGCATGAGAGTGTATATTCAGGAGCCATGAGCCGTCGCATTGAAACAGTTGAGATAACATGTGAAATAGTGCCATTTAGCGTTGTATTTAGAGATTGTATTGAGATTTTTTGCCATGCACATTTCCAATTTGTGAGTTTGACATAAAGCATTCCACCATGCTCTGGTAGAGAGCGATCGAAAGTCTTTCCAGTTTGCAGTGATACATTTTAATGCTATACATATGAGTAGGTCGTATAATCTAGCAGAGTCCGATGGAATTTGTGTTGTGATGGCTACACTTCCTAAGAATATGCTTAAAGGAGAAAATGGAACACTTACAGAGAAGATGCGCTGAATACATTTCCAGATATCGTACCAAAATTTGACAATATATGAACATTCAAAGAACATATGCATATAAGTGGCAGGAGAAAGGCCACATGACCAACATTTAGCGTCGTAGTTCGGGTTAGTCTTCGCCTCATTTTATATAACAACCTTGATGCCTTATTCATCACTGGAACTTGGTTTACCCCATGCTCCCCAATTATGTTTTCAATGTCCTTCTACCCCACCAGCTTCTGCATCCAACATGCCAGCTGACCTGGAAGTGCAGGAAAAGCAGTTGCAATCATCCACAGGAGTTATTGGCCATGCCCCATCATCCTATCTATTATACCAAATTCAATTTAATCACTCAAATGCCGGTTCTCTATATCTCCCAAGGAATCCATCATGTTTCACCTCATCTACAGAGCAGCCCACAGGTGTGACTCTTTCATTGATGATATCTACAAAGTACACTTCTCTGCCAAATTAGCACTCACTAATAATGTCTTTCTCTGAGATCGAATGTCCCAGTGTCTCATGCCAACAACAACACTTGAAGTGCGCTTTTCCATGAACCTTATGGAAATTGTGCTCTCCCGCATGCACAAAAAAAGGCAACACCCTAGACCTAGTCATTACATCATCCTCCTCATCACCTGCGCAGATCCTATCTCACTGGCCTGGTTTGAGCACACCGCCATCCCACTGTTGTTCACCCACTCGGCCAAGGGCCACAGAGTTCAGTCTAAACTCTCCTCATTCACCCACACGCATACTTGCCAACCCAACGATTTAGGCGGTAGGATACCGCTTTTTAAACAGTCCTACCGCCTACCGATTTTGTGACAACAAATACCGATTTTTTTTTGTAAAAAAAAAATGTTGCATTTTTTTTTTTTTACTGATTTTTGGTCACAGAATGTTGTCATGTATGTAAATAGACCAGATTGGGCTGTGTCTCCTGACAGTTTGCCAAAGATAATGATAAGTGATTGTATGCGTGATGTGTCACAAAAAAGCATAACTCAACTTGGTGAAGTGATGCAGCATGTACAAGTGATGAGTGTGAGGTCAGTGGATATTGCATCTAACAACTGCAGTGCAGCTGGTGGCAGCTATTGGTTCTGCCTAGTCCAGTAGCTGCAATAGTCCAACACAACTTTCCTGGGCACATGTTCTGCTCATGCAGTTATGTTGCCATACCAAAGCATACACAAGAGAAAGACTAATGTCAGGAACACATCTCAAGTCCTTTGATTTCAGTGTGCAGGCCCTATGTCCAAGAATGCAAGAACCATCACAACATTGCCCATCAATCTGATCTAGTCTGACTAGTGTGTGGATACAAGGCCCGCTGCTAGCGTGTTGTTAAAAAATGGTTTCAATGCCTGTCACTTGGTTTCATCAAGTGCTTGACACAATCCTCAAGCAGGCAATATAGTGTTACACACCAGACCAGACCAGTTTTTTGGCCTGGCTGCCTGAGGCCTGGCACAGCATGATCAGCATCCTCTGGTGGGCGTGTTAATGGCCCATTATTTTGATTGATCATTGCGTGCATGGCTGGCGTGAAAGAGACACTCTACACTGCCCTGTGCACCCCATAGTCCAGGCAGTCACTGTCAGCGTGAGACGCCTGCCATCCCGTGATATTCTCTGGGCAGAGGCTGCTCTCTGCCTCATCATCGTGCTGTGAGCTCCGAGCTGGGGTCTCTCACTAGAAATTCTTCGCTGGTCTCGGTCTCTGCTCAGCTGAGCTGCAAATATACAGCTGCTAGTTGCAAACCAGTCTTCTCCCAAATTTCTGCAGGTAACATTTGTGAATTATTACTTTGTAAGTGTTCAGGCAAAAATGAGGGTGGCAAATCAAAGGATAGCCCTGCGAAAATGACCATGTGTAGTCAGGCTCTGGAGGCACTGAAAAAGTAAAAAAGCCACACACTCCGCAATGAATGTTTTTCAACTCTTGTGGAACAATTGCACACACACGTTAGGCTGCTTTTACCTATTGATGTTTTCGAGCCAACAGCCTCTCGTGACTGGCGTTCAATAATGTGATTTGGCTCCTGTCCTAGAATTGGAAAAAAGACTTGGGTTAGTGCAAGAATGCTCCACACTTGTGCAGGAGCAACTTCATGAATGGAGGCGCCTGGATGCTTGAATAGCAAAGCTTTTGGGTAGGGGGCCATGTCCAAAAGCCCAGTGTCCTGTCATCTGGGGGCAAGGGGTAGAATCATGTCAGTGCTGCCTTCCCACCGGGGCCCCGGCCAGTCCCATTAGCTTCATGACTTAGATTGAAACTTAGAAGGAAAAGCTTGACTGAAAGAGCAGAGCAATGCGATCTGGAGCGGCAGGTAAGTGGAAATGGGGAAGATGGAGAGTGAGGGAGGGATGAGAGAGGTAAGCAGGGGGTCAATAGGAAGGCAATGAGTGACTGCTTGTACAAGGGAAGCCTCAAGAGAGGGGGAAGAGAAGAAATCCAGAAGTTAAGCAAAGCGATGGGAAAAATGAAAGGATCAAGGAGGCTGTAGGGGGAGAGGAAACAGAGAGAAAGATGTGAGGAAGGAAGGAGGTACTGAGGGAACAGGAGAAAAAACAGGCAGATGGATGAGAAAGATGAAAGGAGGGCAGGAGGCACTGAGGGGACGTGAAAAAAAAACAGGGGATGAGAAAGATGAGAGGAAGGCAGGAGGTACCGAGGGAACGGGAGAAAAATCAGGCAGATGAATGAGAATGATGAAGAGGGCAGGAGGCACTGAGTGGATATGAGAACAACTGTTAAAAAGCCAAGCAGCGATTAAGGGAGCCCCCCCAGCAACTGCCCCATGGTGCCATTTAGCAGTCTCATAACCTGACAATATATTTATCTCTATATTATTTTTGTTCAGATGGAGCTTGCCTTACAAGCTATATTTGTGGGAGCCCTTGCGGCTGTCACTTCTGTTGGGGTGAGGCAGGTTTAATTAGTAACTTTTTGAAATATGTGATGTGTCAAGGGCATGAAAGGCATCAGGGCCTTTCAACCTTTTAGCTGAAAGTGGCCATGAGCCTGAGGGAGGCCCCCAGCAACTGCCGCATGTTGCCAGTCAGCAGTTGTATAACACAGCAATATATTTTTCCTCTATATTACTTTTGTTCTGGGGCTTGCCTTACAAGCTGCATTTGCGGGAGTCCTTGCGGCTGTCACCTCTCTTCGGGTATACAGAAGTGTTATCACCTTGTTGTCTTTCACACCGGATCCTCCACAGCAGGCACTTGTTCAAATAGAAGGATTTATATCTTTTCAGTGGGTATTTTGTGTTTCAGCTCCCTGCTGGCCGGCCATCTCGTGATTATCGGCGGGTATGTTTGAAGAGGAAAATATGTGTTAATGAGTGTTAATGAGGAAGAAGCTGGTCACACTGCTCACAGCTCACGTATTTGGTACATTTCTTTTTAATGCTGGGTCAGAGGATTTTTGGATAGGCCACACCAGGCAGTCTTTTCCTGTGATCTCTTCAAGGACATATGTCACTTCAGGTCATTTTCTGTGGTGACTGAAGGCCAAAGTTCATGTGACATCATTTCATGGGATATCATCATTATGCTAGTTACTATTTTTGAAACTTTAAGATTCCTACAGATTTTTGGTCACAGAATGTTGGCATGTATGCACACGCATTTAAAAACTTCTCAATCAATAAGCTAGAAACAAACTTCACAAACTACCTGTCATAGCGACTACCTTGTTCCTCCTAGAATTATTCAACAGCTCTGCTATGAAACTGTTGAACACTCATGGCCCCCTAAAAAGAAGTTGTGCTAAGATAAAAGCATCCATCCCTTGGTACACCTCCAAGCTCGCCTAAAACAAACACTCAATAAGAGTCCTAGAGAATGGTGGTGTAGAAACTATAATCCTGAATATCTCACCTACTTCAAATGTCTCTGCACCAATCGTAGGATTCTGCTCAGTGAGGCCAAAGCTGCTTACTAGCCGACCACCACTGCAGCAGCTGCTAGCAGGAGCAAAGCCCTCTTCAAAGTAGTAAAGCATTGTACCGAACCCTCAACCAACCCGTAGCTCCCAGCAACTCATGGAAAATGTGATGGAATTACCAACTTTTTCATAAGAAAATAGACAAAATCTGGCAGATCATTGAATCAACATCCCCCAACATTAGCCCCTGCATACACACTGCCCCTCTGGACTGAAATGCCTCCTTTCCCTCCACCAGTCCTGCTATAAATGCTCACCTGCAGCAAATTTACCTCCAACTCTGATGATATCATCCCAGACTCCATCATTAAACAACTAATGGACCTGGCGCTCAGCGCACTGCTCAGCATCATTAAGGCCACTTTCACTGAAGGATCATTCCCAGACACCCTCAGGACTGGTCTCATACAACCTCTTTTGAAATAAATGACCCTAGCCCCAGATGACCTGGCAAATTACTGGCCCATTACAAGCATCACGCTTAGCGGCAAAAACTTGGAAAAAGCAGTTGCTACTCAACTACTTACCAGAATCCAGCAACTACACCTCCTAAACGACTAGCAATTGGGGTACCACCCCAATTGTAGCATTGAGGCAAACACCATCCAGGTGGTGGATGGATCCCTTCAAATCATGGCTAAGGGTAACTCATGCCTCCTCGTTCACCTTGACGTCTCGGCTGCATTCAACACTGTCGGCCATTGCATCCTCCTCTACTTCCTTGCTGACAGGATGGGATTTACTGGTGTTTAATTGGCAAACACCAGGCCAACCGGATAAACATGTTGTGTTCTGAAAGATTCACAGTCTCGTGTTGAGTCTCACAAGTTGCCATATTCTCACCAATCCTTATTAACCTTTACATGGAGACTCTGGCCCGATATAGCTATCCACCGATATGCGGACGATATTCACTTGTACATGAGAGTAAAAAGCCCACAGGACATCAGTCATCTCTGAGATTACCTTGCCATCACCCAGCCCTGGATGTCGACTGCCTACCTCAAGATTAACCTCTCCAAGACCAAAATCATCCTCATCAATCCCCTCCCTAAATAACAACATATCCAACAATGGCTCAATGATGTGCACCTAAAGTAGTTTATCTGCAACTCTCTGATTCAGCAGAATCCGTAGGCTTCAACATGTCTGTTCAGAAACACAAAGCTCAGAAGGCCCAAATGGCCTGGCTCCAAACCTCCACCCTTCACAAAATCAAACCCTTCATTCCTCCACAAAACTTCCAAATTGTAGTGCAGGGCCTTGTGGTTTCACACATTGATGGGGAAACACCCTCCTGGCGGGTCTCCCAGCCACTGACTTGGCTTCCCTAAAAGTCGCATTCTGCAGCATGCCCTATTATGGGTGTGGGTAAATTTGACCAAGTCACCCTCATTCTATGAGAATTACATTGGTTTCCTCTCCGGCCAGGATACTGTTCAAGACTTCATGTATCATCTACAAAGCAGTCACAAGTAGCACAACAACATAACTGGTGGCTAAGCTCCACATAGCTGGTGGCACACGCTTAGCGAGCAACCAATCGACCAATCGGCTCAAATCACAACTCATCTGCCAAGAGAGGACCCAGAAACACTCCTTCTCTTGTTACACACTCACCCTCTGGAACTCAACCCCAGTATCAGCTCAGATTGCGTCCACAATTCAAAATTTTCACAAATCTCTCAAAACAGGGATTTTTCAACAATATGGTTTATAGTGAAAATGTCGACTGCAAAAATGTTAATTTTTTTTTTCGAATGTGTTTTTTTTACATTTTATTTTTTAAACCCAAAAGACATACAAATAAAAAAAAACACATTTGATTTTTTTTTTCAACATTTTTTTTTTCAACATTTTTGTTTTTGACTTTTTGCAGTCGACATTATAACTGCACACCGTCTGTGGTCATGTGATCCGCATGGAGGCACAGACTAATACACAGATAGCAACTCACAGTACTGCACTACTGTAATTGATGCCAGCCCAAACGCAGCCAAAAGACAGCGATCAGGTGCTCTTGAGGTAGGTCTGCTCTTTAAACAATAAAATACATAAATAAACACATGTGTGTCACCATTGGCTAGGTCCTGTTCTCTCGGGTCCCATCAGGAAGAAAAAAAGGTTTGTCACTCTAGACTGCACAGCAACAAAGCACTGGAGTTTCCTTAGCCTCACTGCTGGGATGGTTAGATTATGGCTTCCTGTGTGCTATCTCACCAGGCCACATTTGTATTCCTACATCACACTCTCATCCCATGATTTTGAGTACACTACCTCTACCTTCTGGTCCATTAATATCTAATATCCCCAATGGGTCTCACAGTACCTATTGAACATTCTGCAGCAATACTGAACATTAGTACCAGGCGGACGTGCGTCCACGGGATATACTTAACGTGATTGGCTTGTTTCAAAGCCATACCACGGTGTAATCCCATGGACTCACGTAAGTGCCTGGGTTTGTTCCCGGCAGGGGGCGTGGCAGCCCCTTAGCCAATGTGGAGGCTCGAAACGGGGCAATCCCCGCTCTGAGTCTCCCCATGGATGGAGGCTGCCTTAGACCCCCGCTGGGAACTCAGGTACGTTTTTTTTTCTGGGCTTATTGCCACAATCTACTCCTCGGTACTCCATTGTAAGTATGCCATGCACCACAGGGCGAGAGGATAGGATGCCCCTTCTCTACAGTCAATGCCTCTCTCTTCTTGTTTATTCCCCTGCTGCTTACCCTTCATTCGTACTTCTTGGTGTGAAGGTTCAAAACATTTTAGAAAACTATTAGATCAACTTCCACTGAAACATAAGTCCATTCCTTGCTCAGCTTCATCTTTTAGGCGAGATTTTCATTTGTCAGGCGCCAACCCTTTTCTTATCTGATTTTAATAGTCATATCGATAGCACAGGTTTCTCTGCTGAAAAGCTTTTTCATTCACCTTGAGGAAGCTTGATCTTATCTTCATGCAGGAAACAATGGAAACCTTCACTAGACAAAATCTGTTATACAAAACCGGTTAAATGCTTTTGCTCTGCCTCTATTTTTAGATCACCCAGAATACTTGTTCAGCCACACGTTGAAGCATATCCTCATTCTCTTTCATTGTTTTCTGCTAACAAGGTCACTATGGATGAAATCTGCCTTGTAACACACTCACCCGAAGGAGGTCGGAATGCAAAGCTTCTAATCCGTGATATATATTTGGCCATTTGTATCCTAAATATAGCTATCACCCCTGCTTCCGGGGGAGTTCAGGGCCGGTAACTGACCACCAACTGGAGCCTATATAGCCGAGGGCTCAGCACTGTTATCCGTCCTGTAAGCCCTCAGGCAAGTGGGAACTTGCTATTCGCACCCTACGGCTTTGCCTGGGATGTGTATTGTTTACATGTATTTTTTGACCAAGAGATAGGCTCTGCACATGTTGCGTGTGCCCAGTCTTTGTGGCTGCTGGTGACCAATGCAGTGAGAGTGCAGCAGCTGGAGCGGAAGCCCACGGTCCAGCTGGTTAGTAGGGGCCGAGGGAGTGGGTGTGGGATGATGTGATCAGAGGGTGCCGGGTGGGACCAGGGGGCAGAGGCACCGAAAAGAACATGGAGGCACCCGGGGGAAGGTGGACGAGTGGCTGGTGGAATGTGGGGGTGGGGGGAACTGGCAGTTTCAAATATTAGAATACAAATGATGGTTCTCCTCCTTCAAGTGAAAAATGAGCTTAGACCAGTTATTGGATGAATCCTAGAAAAAATTGTGACTCTGCAGCTCCAAGAAGACATTGAAAATCTATATTATGATCTTCAATCAGGATTCTATCCTCATGCCAATGAGGGACAGAAAGAGCCACCCTACATGTGCGTTAAAAGTTACTTAAAACAGGGGACATATCCATAGCCACGCCCTGGATCCTGCTATATCTATTGGCTGCCTGGGAATGCTTGTGGAGCAGCAGTCAGAGGTAGTCTCAGCAATCGTTGGGATTCCAAAGGGATCTCTTCTCAATCTACTCCTCAACACTTACATGCAGCCCATGGCTCATCTGATAGAAAACGGTGACCTTGGTTACTAAATGAATGCTGCTGTAGACCCAATGCTCATCAGTTTAGTTTCTTTATTTATACCGCACGCCGAACCCTGGGATAACTGGGCGCCGGAGACTTAGAGCAGGTTACAACAGATTATAGACATACAAGATAATAACAGTAAGTGCAAATGACCGGGTTACATGGTGGTCAAGAGGCAGACATAGGAAAAAAGTACAGTGGTGAGCCAATGGTTGGATGTCAGACAATGGTAGCGTTCTTGTTGGCGAGCCAGGACTTAGTTTTTGCTCTGAAGGTCCAAAAGAATGGTTCTGCTCTAAGATTCATAGGTATAGCATTCCATTGTTTGGCGGCTAGGGAAGCTGGAGCCGCCTGCTTTTTTAGGGCGAATTTGGGGATGGATAGGCAGTGAGAGTACAGCGATCTGGTTGGTCTGGTTGAAGTGTGTTTGTTGAACTTGTATGCCAAGTATTTGGGGGCGTCATTAGAGAGGCATTTGTGGACGATGACGAGAGATATAAGGGTAATTCTGTCTCGTGCAGGGAGCCAATGGGCATCTTGTCTGAAGCTGGAGATGTGTGAGTGCCGGGGGATAGTCAGAGCCGCTCTGAGGGCATTATTGTACAGCACCTGCAGATTGTTCAAATTGCGCTCTGAGGTGCCAAGAAAGAGAGTATTGCAGTAGTCAATTTTTGAGAGCACTAGTGCTCTAGCTAGTGTAATGCAGCTGGAAGGCGAAAGGAAGGCTTTGCAGGCATTAATGAGCTTATTTGTATAAGCTGTGGAGGAGGCTGTGGTGTTCACCCGTTTTTTGAGCGAGAGTGTGGAATCTAGATAGACCCTTAGAGTTTTCATTTCTTTGGCCACAGTGATTAGGTTACCGTCTGTGTTGATAGAAGCGTAACAGGAGTCCAGTTTGTTTAGCCGTGGTTGGGAGCCGCTGAGAAGGAGCTCAGTTTTCTCGACGTTGAGGCATAAGCCGTGTTCTGCCATCCAGGCTTGGATCTCCAGGTAAATGTTGTTGATCCGTATGGAGTCCTCTTCATAGCAACCTGATAGGGTGATGAGAACCTGGGTATCGTCAGCATAGTTTGTGTTTGTGACACCCAGGTTATTAAGGTGGTCGAACAATAGCTTTGTGAAGATATTGTATAAGGTTGGTGAGACGCACAAACCTTGTGGGACGCCACAGAGGATGGGGATGGGGTTGGCTGAATCCCCCGGCGAAAAGACGCGGGTGGTTCGGTCGGCTAGGAAGGATTGGACCCAGGCGGTCACCTGGCTGGAGAAAGCAGCTGAATCCGTCAGATGTTCTGTGAGGATCTGGTGGTCAACGAGGTCAAAGGCTACTGAGAGGTCAAGCAACAGGAGAATGGATAGATTGCCTTTGTCCTTCGCCTCGTCCATCTGAATTTTTAAGTCCAGAAGGGCTGTCTCTGTTCCGTGCCTTGGTCTGAAGGCAGATTGTCTAAGGCCCAAAAGGTTGTTCTCTTCCAGGTGCTTCTGGATTTGCAAGTAGGCCACTCTGTCTAAGATCTTTAGGATGTAGGGGACAGTGGTGATAGGCCTGTCATTAGTGGCATATGGATAAGCCAGAGTAGGCAATTGCTTGCTTGGTTAGGATTCAGGCCTGGATGGAAGCTCAGTGTCTCAGCGTCAATGCAGGCACGCTTTCCAAGGTTTGCTTCCATGGTCTACCTCTTGGAATCTCCTTTTACTTGGCCTGTTTTTCAATGAGTGAGTGCAGCTTGTAATGTAGGTGTCCTTTTTCATTCAGATTTTTCTTTTGTACCGTAGGTAAATGCTGATGCCAAGAGTGTCCACTCTTATCTTGGTCCCACTATCAAACTTTTTCCAGCCTTGAACATCAGGCCATTGTCACTGTGACTCTGGTTCCTGACTTTGCTATTGCAGCAGTAACAATGTGGCCGTCCCCCGTACCCTTGGACCAACTTTAAAGGGTTCAGAAGGGAGCCATCCGACTGGTCTGAGGCCTTAAGACATTTTACTGTGTTTATAAATACTGGTAGAAGCTCGAGTGACTGAATATTTGTCATCAAATGGAGCTAAAAGCAGCCACCATTTTATGAAAGCCCCTCAGTGTTTGGCTAATATGATTCGCTTTATGCCCAGCTTTTCTGTTTTTCTCATAGTCAACAGCTTACCCCTATCAGAGTGAAAAGGGAAGAGGAACAAAATCATTTAATCATGGAGTGTTGCTCTTGCACATTTATCATGTACTGCATTAACTCATGCCTTATTCTACAGGCAATTGTCACAAAGGACACACAAATCACTCTCGAGGCTCAAGGGAGGTCCAAGGGTTTTTATTGAAATTTGTATGGGCCGTAGGGCCATGCCTCTCTCTCTCTCTCTGTCATCTCCCACGTAATGTCTTCCCTAATCCAAGTGTCTGTAACTACGGGGTTAGTGCTATCAAGCACAAACTCCTCCTGTCTTTCAGCTCTCTTCTGCTAATGGAACTTCCTAACTTTCCCTACGCTTTCAGCTGTTAGTATTCTAGGGGAGGAGGGAAGTGACTTGCCCTACTCAGTAGACTTCTAGCAAGTTCACTCACACTCACATATACCGCTCCCTCTATGCTCTCTTGACTCCTATTACTCCTCAGGCCAATACCCTATCCCTCTAATGTTTCACTCTCCTAGTTTTCACCTCAACCCTTATATGTTGCCACTCTGCTTTTCTACTCCCCTTTCTGCAACTTCTCCCGTTACTACTACTCTTCACCCACTCCTATTCTCCTCCTCCCACTAGTAAAGCACCTTATAATACAGATATACAGCAATGGTGTTTCAAGGTGCAACAAGACAAAAAAAGGCGGGGGGAGGGCCGGGAAAGGATTGAAGAATAACATAAACTGTCCTACTAGGCCTTGTGTCATTCGGATGATTCAAGTGCAGTAACAAAAAGTGGGAGGTGGGGGGAAGTGCCGGTCAGAGGGGAATGCGCTAATGTTAAGGAGGGAAAGGGAGTGCAGCTTGGAGTGGAGAGCACGCAAGTGCTAGAGCGAGGGAGGTGGGAAGAGGGCCCTGGGCTAGGCAAGTACTAAGGCTAGGCCAGGTGGACAAGTGACAGGGGAATGCAGAGAATGCAGCGGAATGAAGGTCCACATGGTAAGTGCGAGGTTAGGGGGTGGATGGGCTCAGTAGCGGTGTAGGCCTGCCCAGGCTAGTGCAGGGGGAGGGAGCCTGGTAGGACAAGTGCAGGTTAGGGGTAGGGCAGGGAGACTGAGGTGCTGGGGTAGACTGGTCCGAGGAGGGCCTGATGCCCTGTATGAATCAGAAGGAACCAGGCAGCCAGTCAAAGGCGGCAGAGGGGAAAATTTACAGGGGAGGGGGAGAGGGAAGGAAGACGAGAAAAGGAGGGTCTTGAGGAGCTTATGGACCTTAAGGAGATCCGGCTCGGGTCTGAGAGAGGCAGGGAGGCTGTTCCAGAGGGAGGCTCCTGCAGAAAAGAGAGATCTGCCCCCCACTCTCTGCTTGGAAAAGCGTCTGATCTGCAGAGAGTTGGAGCTAGAAGACGAGAAAGCTTTAGCAGGGAGATATTTAGGGAGAGAGAGTTGGGTGAAGTGGGTCCCAGGCCCTGAAAGCCTCGTGAATGATGCACAGTGTCTTGAACTTGATCCTCGGAGAAACCGGGAGCCATTAGAGAGATTTCCGGGCTGGGAAGATGCAGTCCCTGGGTTTGAGGCCAAGGATAAGTCTTGCAGTCCTTTTCTGGATTAGTTGAAGAGGGTGAAGGGAGGATTTAGGCAGACTGCATAAGAGGCTGTTACAGTAGTCCAGCATAGAGCTCTGGAGACATTAGGTTTCTGGGGGAAGGAGAGGAAAGGAAGAATGCCTCTGAGGAGGTGCAGCTGAAAGTGGGCCTTCTTGGTGGGGTCTGTGATGTGAGGAGAGAAGGAAAGAGAGGAGTCGAAGATGAGAGCAAGGTTTTTTGCCTCACAAGTGGGTGAGGGGAGGGGGCCCATGCAGGGTGGCCAGTGAGTACGAGGGAAGGAGGGAGCTGGGGTCCCAATGAGAAGGATCTCAGTCTTACTGGCATTAAGGCAGAGATCGTTAGCAGCACACCATGCCTGAATAGCAGTCAGAGAGTCAGGAATGAGAGAAGAAGAAGAGTGTGCAGTAGAGGGAAGCTTGAAGGAGAGCTGCATGCAGAGGCGTTGCTAGGGGGGGATGAGGGGGCTATAGCCCTGGGTCTTTTGGTTGTAGCTCTGGATTGATGCTCAGGGTTTACAACCAAAAAGGCTAGCTAGCCCCCAGTCCTGACAGTCCCAAAATTAGCATAGCTCTTTTCCAGACCTAGCAACGCCCCTGGCTGCATGTCATCTGCATAACACTGGAAGTGAGGAGAGAAGGCGGTGATCAAATGGGCTAGAGGGGAAAGGTAGTGTGGAAGAGCCACAGTGAGAGAATACAGCCCTGAGGGACACCTCAAGTGGAGAGTGTGATGGAGGAGAGAAAAGGGCCCAGTTGAACCTGGGATGGTCAGTCAGAGAGAAAGGAGGTCAACCAGTCCAGTGCCAGGTCCGTGATGACAAAGGGATCACAGAGCCGATTTATAAGTGTGGCATGATTGACCGTATCAAAGGCAGAGGAGAGGTCAAGAAGGATGAGAACAGAAGGAGAGGTGGAATCGAGATTTGTGAGCAGGTCTTTACAGGTGTTCAGCAGTGCAGTTTCTGTGCCTCTGGCTGCTCTGAAGCCAGACTGGTGATTGTGGACACAACCAACAGATTCAGTGTGGCGGATCGCACCGATGACCAGCTTCTCCAAGAGTTTGCCCAGGAAGGGGGTAATTGAGATAGGGCAGTCATTAGCTGAGTGGGAGGGGTCGAGAGAAGGCTTTTTGAGGAGAGGGTGCACAAGGGAGTATTTGAGGTGTAGCAGGAAGGAGCCAGTGGAAAAGGAGTGATTGCAGAAATATGCCAAGGCTGGAGCAAGGGAGGCAATGTTGTCCTTGATAGTTCTGAAGGAGCAGGAGAGCACCTGTTTGGAAGAGACTTTCATAGAGAGGATTTGTCTAGAGATCTCATCAGCTGAAATGTACAAGAAAGAGGAGAGTGGGAAGGAAGGGGAGGGCGGCGTGAGGGAGAAGGGAGGGGTGTAGATGAGAGTGAGGACAGGATGTCCTGAGTTTTGATTCTGAAGTGAGAGGCCAGTGCAGTGGGTCAGGGATGGTAGAGGAAAAGTAGCGACTGCAGTAGGATTGGCGAGCTCCTTGCAGATTTTGAACTGTTGAGCCATGTTGTTAGTGGCCTCCGAGATGTGGACTTGGATATAGGCCTTCTTCGAACGGATGGAGAATCTGTATTGCCTTTGGAGCACACGGTAGGGCAGTCTGTCAGAGAATGTGCTTGAAGCCTGCTACTTCCGCTCAGCAGCTCTGCGCTTGTGTTTCAGAGAGGCTATGTCGGAATAATACCAGGTGTTATGCTTGGAGGCAGGATCCATGCAGATCCTTATGACAGGGGCAAGGATACCCAAGGTGTTGGAGATGGAGAGGTGAAGGTTAGCAAGGGCTGTGTCAGTGTGATGGTCAGTGGCCAGAGTGGGAGAGGGAATGAAAGTGGCTGCAAAAGCAGCAACTGACACTCGCTTCATCGGTCGAATGACGGAGGAGACTGGCAGTGCGGCAGAGGCTTAGTCGGGGAGACCCAAGAGATCCAGGTGAGAGGACAGGAGAGCATGATCAGACCAGAAGAGAGGTGTAGTGAGAGGGTTGGAGATGGGGATGTCTGCTGAGATGAGAGCATCCAAGGTGTATCCGTCTGAGTGCATCGAACCAGAGGGAATAATGGTGAGGGAAAGAGAGTCACAGAGTCTGTGGAAAAGTCCAGAGGCCACATCAGGGGAGTCAAGGTGAATGCTGAAGTCTCCAAGGAAGAGAAGCTTGGAGGTGGAGGCCAGCAGAGAAGAGGTGAGGTCAAACCACTCCGAGAGGAAGAGGAAGACCGGCCAAGTGGTCCTGTAGATGGTGGCAAGAGTCAGCGAGAGGATTGGAGAGACACCAAGCTGGCAGAGGAGACATTCGAAGGAAGAGTAAGACTGAGTGGGTATGATAGTAACAGAGACCCATTGAGGGAAGAGCAGGGCCACGCAACCCCCAGACCTGCTAGGCCTGTGCTTAGAGAAAATCTTGTAGCCCTACAGGAGTAGTGTGTCAAAAGTAGTGACAGAGCTGGCCATGAACCACCTCTCAGTGAGAGCGAGGACGTAAAGGTTGAAGTCCTCAAGGAGGTGGCAGATGTCAGAGGAGTGTTTAACGGCAGAGCAGAATTTGTGGGTAGCTAGGTGGAGCTGGTTGCCACCTTTGAAGGTCTTCCGTGGAGGGGTACAGGAATGCGGTATGCCTGTCGGTGGGTGGCAGAAGGAGGAATTGCAGGAGAAGGGAGGAGGTTGATGAGAGACGGAAGGCACCTATCAAGAAGGAGGAGGTTTGGCTGAGAGCCCTGGACCATGACAGTGCCATTCTGGTAGACATTAATGATGCGCCGAGAGCATGGAAAATATGGCAAGAATACTTTCCATTGGGTTCCACCATTAATGGGCGAAGAAGAGCAAGGGGAGAGCACTGAGACCATATGGAGAGTACACAGGTCCAGAGATGGATCGACAAAGAGGATGTCAGTGACAGTCTGCCTGGAAGAAGCGTTGACATAGGTGTCAGCGATGGGCAGGCCTGGATTGGACACCAGGAGATCTTTCTTGAACTTTTTCCTTCCCGGCTTCGAAAGAGAGATAGGATAGTTGATAGAGTAGCAGTTAGAGAAAATTGGGGAGATGGAAAGCACCATGGAGGGAAAGAGCAGAGAGTTGGAAGGGGGAGGAAGAGGGGGAAGGGGAAACTGCACAATGCACAATAGAGGGAGGAACACTGACATTTCAAAACACAACAGCAAATGCAAAACACCTAGATTTCAGTTTCCTGGATAGAGTGAAAAGAGCCTACATTTCAATAGACAACAGAAAATGCAAAACACCTAGATGCAAGTTTTCTGGATAGAGCAAAAAGAGCCTAAATTTCAGAACACAACATCTTCTAACTCACCACATACACACACACACACATGCACACTGAAGATCCCCTTTCACTCCAAAGCCAATACCTCACCTGTTGCCCAAATCCCCTCCACACTCCGCTGCTCTCTCCTTCTTCCTTCTCATCTCTTTGTCCTCCAACTCCATTGACCTCACCCAACACTTCCTGCTTTCTGCTCTGGGTTAAAATCCCCCTCCCCTCCTCCTGACTAGATACCTTTCCCTGACCACTCTTACTCTGATCTTTCCCATTGGGGTGTGTATGTGTAGGCAGAAGCTGCAAATAGGGGACTAAGCCCCACCCACTTTCTCCACATGGGTTAGTTGTCTGAAAAGTATGGCAGTGTAGCAGGATCAGTGCCCAGGTTCATATACCAGGTCCCATCACCATGAGGCCTCAGGGTCCATCGTAGTTTTTTTCTTGGGGTCCATTATGTTCCCTGCTCCACGGTGGACTAGGAGACAATGAATATCTGATGCAACCTGCGTTGCATACATCTGTGGCCTTGGGTGCTCCCAGTTACGGTGGCCACATGGGTCGGTGTTCGGCCTTTAATGTTGACCTAGAGGGTTGCAGTATCTCTGCCACAATTGTTGTTCCTATGAAGGTTCTTCTTCCCTGGCTACCTGTTTCTTCATAGACACGGCTCCTTGGACTTCCTTCCTAAATGGAAAAAGAAATTGTGAACCAGTATTTTGTCTAGGTATGGGTTTGGAGTAGACAGGTCTGCAGACAAACATTTTGGAACATGGGATAGGGGAATTGGGCCTGATTTGATTTTACACCAGAACTGTGTTTTTGATGTAACCATCCTTTGATTTGTGTACAGTCCCTCCCTACCTTTCTGAAAAGCGTAGGGCTTCTGCCCTGTCACACAAGACAAACCTATCTGAGCAAACATGGATTCTTCATTTCCCATGTTTTCTCCCCTGCATTACATTACTGAGTGTGCCATTTGTATTGAGGTTGTATTGCCGGTTGTTCTTTGCATGTGTTATATGGTTGTATATATGGCATCATGAAGCTGAGTTTTGATATTTCTACATTCTATAAATGAATTAAAGTAAACTTATCAATCTCGGCAAACTGTGGTTTTCTGCTCCCTCTGGAAATAAAACACATTTGGCACCCAGGAACCAATCACCCTAATTGTCTGCTAATTGAAGAAAAATACATGTGTGACTGTCAGTCAAGCACTGTGCTTTTGTGCTCCCTGAGAAAAAATTGCACTTCATACAAGATTCCTCTAGTTTCCAAGAGCTTTAATAATAGACAGGCATCCTAGGCACAGGAAGCTCCTGAACCAGAGGGGCTGACATGCTGGCGGCTTCAGGGTTCAAGGGGTAAACGTTTGTCCAGGATTCTGTTAACAGTGGCCTCCACAATCCTCTCCAACTGTGCCTCGGATAATGTCATGGTGGGCTGTGCCAGTCTTGGATGAAGGGAAGAGGAAGAATGGCTATGGTGGTGATCCCTTCTGGGGGATCTGGAATGTGAATAATGCCTCCTATCACTCCTGCTACGGTCCTGGACCTGGAGGGCCCCCTACTATTTTGGTGTTCCATTTTACAAAGATAACAAAACCCAAAAAGGCTCATACTTTATATTCCGCTGAAGACTGGTAAGTGAGCCGGCTGCCATTCCTTCCCAGAGCATCATTCTTCTGCTGGAACACAGAACACAGAACACAGAAAACAGAACACCCCACATAGAACACAGGCTCAGCAAAGATATCAAGATGCAGCACTCTCAGGGGTGAAAGGCAATAATAACCACAATGTTTGTATAAATTATATGTTCTGGTGCAAAATGAGATTTAAGTGGCCTACCCAGTATCTAGGGTCCAGAAAGGGACCAAGGCATTTATTAGTCAATAATACCGTTGTGCAGTTATTGGCAGTTCAACAGTGTTCCACCAGGCTTCTTGGTGCTGTGCGAGCTAATTGAGCCAAATTCGGGAGTGGCGGCTTGTGTAACCGCTAGCTGGGAGCAGGCTGGTTTGAAAAAGTAGCACAGAGCAGTTCAAGTGCAGCGTTTGAGCAATGCAACTCGGATGGCCGTCAGGGTCAGTTCGAACACTGCGGTTATCAAGCCTAACCCTACCAAGCAACTTATTTTTTTTTTTTGGGAACTTAATTTTCAATGTAGAGAAAGAAGGAAAGAAGACATCAATTTTAAAAAGCAATAACATATTTACAAAATTATATACAAATTCACAGAAACATCAAAAACAATAGTATCTATAGAAACGAAACCCACCCTAACCCGCAGTTCACATCTCATTGCCTACAAAATCTAATTCAATACAGTTCTAAAAATCTCCCCCATATCTTTGCAAACAAACCATTTTGCCTTGTCTCCTATATAAATGTTCCTCCATAGCTGCCAAATCTCGCATTTCACTTAGCCACATTTCTTTTTCTAATGTAGCAACTGATTTCCAATTCCTAAGGATAATTTTCTTACCCACTGCAGCCCCTCTAAATAACCATTTCTTTTGGCACTGAGATAGGTCATCCAAGATGGAGTCATTCCCCAGAATTAACGTCTCGAAATTAAAATCAATGGTCACTTCCAGGATTTCTACACAAATTTCACAGACATCACTCCAAAACCCACGAACCTTCACACAATCCCACAGCATATGTTCCATCGTACCATTATCCTAAACACATGCCCAATATTCCGTACCATCCTTTAAACCTCTCCTCCATAATTTTTCCGGGGTCCAGTAGACCCTATTCAGGATCTTAATTTGTCTTGTCCGTTCAGTCAAACCCAAGGAACACAATTTGACATTCTCACACATCTTTGTCCAACTTTCCACAGCAATGTCCACACCAATTCTCCGACCCCATTCAATTCTTAGCGAATCATTGCCTTTATATTCGAGTAGAATATGCCTGTACACCCTGCTCGCTAGTCCGCCCTCATTCATCAAAGATTTCCTTGTAAGAAATTCCAGATTCAGACTATTTTGAAAATCAATCACACCCACAGCCAACTTCAATTTCCTATAGTCTGAAAACCTGAAACCCTCGATGCAAAATTCTCTTTGTAAATCTCTAGCGCTTTTCCATTCACCCTCAATGAAGAGGTCACCAACCCAACTAACACCACCCAAAAACCATTCAGGCCAGAATAAAGTTTTCTCATACAGTTTGATAGAGGGATTCATCCATAGTGACGCATTCGGATCTCTACATGCATTCACACCCAACAAGACATTCAGATTCTTCCAGGAATTTCTCAATGATGTAGTCAATACATCTTTCACACCTTTCGATGCTGTGGTTAACAATGCCCTAGGTGACAAAGGACCATTAGCACTCGCCTCGGCTGCTGCCCACACACTAGGATTTATCTCCATGAAATCAACCATGAAAGCACAAGTAAAGGCTAGATGATAGGCCCTGAAGTTTGGCACTCCTAACCCGCCTTTCTCCAATGGCAACTGTAGCTTCCACAAACACAATCTTGGCGGTTTCCTGTTCCACAAAAATCCCTGCATAAGCCTGTCCAGTTCTTTCCAATGAGAAGCCTCAATAATCAGTGGGATCATACCCAAGACATAGTTGATTTTAGGGGCGGACACCATCTTTAAAGCGTCAACCTTCCCCCAAAGTGAAAGATTCAGTAAACTCCAAAGTTCTAAATCATTTTTGAAAGTCACCGTAATCACATTCATGTTCACTCGTACTAGGTCACAGATTTTCAGAGTAATCCAGATCCCTAAATACAACAACCTATATAGTGAACCCTACCAAGCAACTTTGCTTCAAATCAAGATAATTTAAGGAATTATCCACCTTATAATAACTCCCAGACAGAATGATCAAAACCTTTCCCAGCACCAGTAGCAGATCACTGGCTAACATTGGAAACCTTGCATTTACCACCTCATCTTCTAAACCAATCATTCACAAATCCTTCTATTAAAGCATCAAACACAATTTTATGACTGGAAATGTATGGAAAAACCCTCCTGATGAACCAAATAATTAAATTTGGAGAAACACGTCTTGTGGGTAAAACAACAAGAAAGTAAAATGAAAATAAACAAATTATCCACACAACAAATGACATCAAGACCTTTCATTTGATTTTAGAGGGCGCAGGCACAGGTGTTTTTCAGTTGTTCTCGATCATCAGGTCCAGTTCGAGTCATGGTAACAGCTGATTGGGGTTGGTGTGTGAGACTTGAGTGGTTTTAGACAAAATCTGGTGATGGTTCAAAGCTGTGATCCTGATGATCTGAGGTGCAGGTCGGCGAGGTGGCAATTTCAGGTCGAGCTGGTTTGAGTTGTTTGGGAACTACTGGGTCAGGTTGAGACATGACAGAATACTTCCAGTGGTTTGAGACGAGGTCTGGCAAAGAGCAGTTGGTTCGAGCCAAACAGGTTACAGGCTCTGCTTGGGATGAAAAAGTGTCAAATTGAAGCTCGCAGAGGTCTGAAGAGATTCTCAATGAATTGCGCTTTGTGAGGGCCACCTAGTTCGGTTCAACAGTCAGAGTGACAGCAAAGATTCTGGAGACTGCAAGCGCAGTTCGAGTTGGGTTGTTTGATTCTGTGTTTTAAAGTCACAGTTCAATGGGTCCCCCAGGTTCTGTTCAACTGTCGATGAAGATCAGCAACGAAGATGCTGGAAGTTCAAAAAGCGGTTCAAATGGTGCAAGTGCGTCAATGGCTTCTTGTTTGAACAGAGGCAAGATGCCCTCAGCTAGTGTGGTGCAGTGGTGAACTGGTTCGAAAGATGCAACTCAGTTGTTTATAGATCAGGTGAGTTTCAAAGGCAGTATCCGAGGATCCTGTCTGTTAAACTGGATCATACAAACTCAAAGCACAGATCAAAGCACCTGGCTCTCAGGTGCTGTGAGTCACACTCCAAGAGTAGTCCATGTTCTCTGGCACCCAACACAGGGGTATTTAAGCATGGTGTGGTCCTGGTTACAAGTGTGACTGACACAGAGACAGGTCTTGCTCCAGCAGCAGGTCGCCCACAGTGTGCCCTGGGGGTGGGTAGGTGGCAGAGCTTACCTCTGCCTTGGACACATAGGGCCTCATTACGAGGAGCGCAGTAAAAATGGGGTCATTACCGGCATGGAGGTACTAGCGGGTCAGTGCTCGTATGACTCCACTAATAGCGGGTGATTACGAGTGCACGAGCATGCGCGAACCCCCATGCTGGTAATGGCCATACCGGCATGCCGCTAAAGGTCCACCAACCCCCGATAGCGCCATCACGGGACCCGCCAATACTGCCTCCGCCTAGGAGGAGCCCCTTAATACCGACCCGGTAATAACAACATGCTAATACTGGGCTCGTAATACCGGACCCGGAAGTATAGTCATTGCGTCGGAATGGGAAATGCTGCGGCGGCCATCTTTAAAACACAATCCATTGCCATCCTCCCAAACCACCAGTTTCATTCAGGAGAGACCAGTGCCAATCCCTTCACCATGTCGAAGGCTACCGGTAAAACAACCTCCCGCCTGCGCAAAAAGCGTTTCTCAGATGCAGAACTAAACATGGTGGCAGAACCCTTGCAGCACATGCAGACGAAATCAACCTGCAGAACCTGAAGAGGGAGGTGCAGCAGCGCAAAAAAGAAATCTGGGAGGAGGTAGCCCGCAAGGTGTTGGCTGTCGGCACCACCCCACGGACAGCGAAGGACTGCAAAAAGAGGTGGGATGACCTCCACCTCAGGGTTTGGAATATCCTGGCCAGCAACAAGAGGGAGGCCATGGCCACAGGCTGGGGTCCCCACTCACCTGCCAAACTGACAACCTGGGAGGAGACTGCAAGCACATTCATTCATATGGAGTCCATTGAGGGATTTGGGGAGATGGAGACGGGTGCCGCAACATCTGCAAATGGAGGTGAGTGACCCTGCAGATCCCTGAAGGGGAAACCATGACGTAGCACAAGTGATGTGGAAGAGAGCTTAGGCAAGGCAATGCATGTCTCAACACACACATGAACATATGCTTGTGCAGATTGAGGGCCAAACCCTGCCACACTGAAATGCATGCTGAGTGCCAATCCCATTACCAACACACAGTCAACACACATGGACCGTGCCCATGTAATACATCACACAAACCCCAACACAATGGCATGCAACCTGCCATGCATCAAACGCCAAAATACCCCCTTCATACTAACCTGTGTGACACACCTGTAAGATATGAATGCATGAGAAATGTAATACTCAACAGCATCATATAATGCATCTAGCATGTAACAACGTCACTGATGCCCTGCATCTCTTCTACCCCCAGGCCTCGATGGAGAAGATGCCAGCGAGGATCCTACCGCAAGGGCATCCACGTCCCGGCCAAAGACAACGGCCACCAACAACACCACCTCTGGGCAGCCTCGCAGCCCACACCAACACCCAGGGCGCCTGACACCATGGACACTGAGCTGGCTACATCAATGGAAGGCGATGCTGTTGATCCACTGAGCAACACTGCTACCCCAGTGGGGGAGGATGTGGACCGGGATGTACTGACCCATGTGTCATGTACACGCACCCGAAGCCCCCGGACAGCAAGAAGTCCAGGAAATAGTGTAGGGGAACTATGGGAGTTGCTCAGATGGTGGTGGTGTTGAACGGGTGAATTAGGAGGAGTTCACTGTAGGGTTTTGGGAGTTCACTGGGGGGTTTTGGGAGTTCACTGGGGGCTGCACTTTTTCCACTTGTTATCAATACAGCCGTTGTGTTAAAAAATATTCAATGGCTGGACATTGTTCATTTCGTGTGTATCCATTTAATTAATGACGGTGTACAGTGCCCAACTCCACACATTCCCTGTGTGCATGTCCACATGGACACAGTGTACAATGTGTCACTGATACATAGCTATCAACGTCCCTGTGGGTCAGAAGTATTCGTCAATCAGTGATTGGCGTACTGCACAACCATCCTGTGCATCACGTAGTGGCAGGGGAGCTGCTTCCCCTCCATCTTCATCCTCATTATCTTCACCCGGTGCATGCATGTCAATGTCAGGTGGCAGTGGTACATTTCTCCGAACGCACATGTTGTGCAGCTTGCCACAGGCCATGGTGATCATTGCCAACTTCTCAGGTGCATAGAGGAGTGCTCCACCAAACCTAGGCAGCGGAACTGGGCCTTCAACAGGCCAAAGGTCTGCTCAATCAATACGCGGGTACGGGTATGTACCCAATTGTACTCCTCCTCATGGCTGTTCCGCGGGTTCCACACAGGGGTAAGTAGCCACCGCTTCAAGGGATATCCTCCATCACCTGCAAGCGAATACAGATAGGTCTAGGTGAGTCACTCTGAGCTGCCACCTTCAGGATACACAGTCATGGCCGCAGCTATTCGCTGTTGACCTGCACATGTCCCTGTAGGTATGCACAAATATTGTTTAGATGCATTCTATACTGCAGTATGGTGTGGTAGACTGGATGGCGTTGTACAGATGATGCAGGGTGAAATCATGCATGCTAATGCGGATGTACTGTGGTTGTAGGACTATGTTTTGCCTCCCATTTCTGCTGTGTATTCTACACTGTGCATGGTCACACTAGCTACATTGGCACAGTTGCAATCCTGTTCAGTCATGCATTGCTTGACATACCCATGGTGGCCAGGTTGTGCGTCTTACATGTTGTCATTTATATACGTAATTGGTCAAATGTGTGCCAGTGATGTGTCATGTTGGGGTTGGGAGATTCAGGTCGGGTGTTTTTAGATCTGCGTGCATTCTCCACTCACCGTCAATCCTCACCCAGGTGGAGCATGCATCCCCCCCTTTACCACCCAGGTGGAGCATGCACCCCCCCTTTGCCACCCAGGTGGAGCATGCATCCCCCCTTTCCCACCCAGGTGGAGCATGCACCCCCCTTCCCACCCAGTTGGAGTATGCACCTCCCCCCCTTCCCACCCAGGTGGAGTATGCATCCCAACACATCACTACCCCAAAGCACTGCCATGGCCCAGTTAGGCAACTCACCAAGCAGCCAGGCACGTGGTCCAGCATGTCGCTCCATGTGACAGGGTAGCGTGGAGTTGC
This sequence comes from Ambystoma mexicanum, assembly GCF_040938575.1. NCBI lineage: Eukaryota > Metazoa > Chordata > Amphibia > Caudata > Ambystomatidae > Ambystoma > Ambystoma mexicanum. The sequence continues at coordinate 732,338,201 of NC_090930.1, forward strand.
GCAGCACCATGCATCATGTGTTGATCCGGGAAATCGAGCGCAGCAATGTGTGATGATCTTGCTGGAGTCACATACCATCTGCACATTGATGGAGTGGTATTGCTTGCGATTGCGGTACACCGCCTCTACGGCATGGGGGACTACCAATGCCACATGGGTGCAGTCCAGGGCACCAAGACAATTGGGCATGCCTGCCAGTGGTTGGAAGCTTACTTTGGTGTCGGCTATCTCCTGGGCAGTCCGTGGTAGGGATATGTGGGTGCTAGCGTGCTTCAGGAGGGCATCCAACACTTGGTTCAGCATGCGTGAAAAAAGTGGTTGCGAAATGCCATGCAGCTGCCCCACTGTGTTCTGGTACTTCCAGGAAGTGGAGCACAGACACCACCTTTACTGTCTGGGATGGCAGTGCTTATTTCTATGAGGCTGGCAATGTCGTTGCCTGTCATGTCCACTATGGTGGTGATGGTGTCCCGGTCCAACCGGTATAGGGTATGGATCTGGTCAGGGGTTAGATTGAATGTACTGGGTCTATTGCGAGGGATTGGTGGCTGCCTATGAGGTACTACTGGCTGCACTGGTGGTAATTGCTGGGCCTGTCCTGCCCTCCTTCTCCTCCTGCGTCTCCTCTGTGCTGCCTGTTGCTGCTGCTGTAGTTGTTGTTGTAGTTGCTGTTGTTGCTGTAGTTGTAGTAGTATAGGCATGTCCTCCAGTGCCATGAGTGCAACAGCTAATGGTATCATTTTGGTGTAGGAAGGGGTGTGGTGTGTGGGTGTACTCCTTTTATACTGGGCCAGTCTCAAATGACTCCATCTGTGGTGATTGTGTGCACCTGTGGCAGTTGGCTTGATTGCTGATTGCTGTTTACGGGTGGTTGCGATGCCTGTAGGGCCGCCATCGTGCATGCCCTAATTACCGCCTTCGGGATGCCGGTATTTGCATGCCCGCGTGGGTTGTGATGTCCTCCTATTACCGGCATCCCGGTATTTACTCCCCAAAGGGGCGCGTGTAAGCGCCCATGCTGGTATGAGGGTGCACGGTACGGGCGGTGCCGGTATTGGCAGGTTGTTGGGTCATAATGCCCCAGACCCGTTAACGATGCCGGTATTACCATTCCGCCTTCCTTTTTTCATTACCTCCATTCTCGTGATGAGGCCCATAGTCTTCAGCTCTGGCAGATGGCTCTGGGAAGGACTGCTTCTCCAACAAAGTTCCAAAGAATTCTTCCTTAGGTGTTTGTTCCAAAGTGTGCCCAAGAAGATGTGGTAGAGCCCTTCTTTTAAAGGCAAACGTCTAGAGTTGATTGGGCAAAAGCAAGCCTACCTTAAGGATCCAATCCCCGTTCTTGGAATAAGTGGACTTTGCCTTCTGACATCACACGCCAAGCGCTTTCTATTAAAGGGAGTGGCGGGACGGTAGGAAGAGAGGTCATGAGAGAAAACAAGAAGGTGGGACCTTCCTCTAGCTGGTCTGACCTTCCTCTGTCTACACTAACCCTGCTACCTTCCCTTGTCAATAGCATCAAAGGCCCTTTTTGTGTATGCAGCACCCTGTTGCGAGGCCAGTCCTTTTGTGAAGGAGGTGCCCCTTGAGTCCTGTTCCCAGGACAGCTTCATGTAGAGTGGCTGTCTCACTGAGGAGGGTGTCACCTGTCCTCACAAAGGATCAAAGAGAGGCAGCCCCCAGGGCTACAGTCTTGCTGGGAGCAGCAGAGACAGTCTGGCTGGCGGGAAACATATAACCCTTAAACAGATGGGCTAGGCTCCCAGGGTTGATGGATTTGTGATATTAAATTGATATAGCTTGGATAATTGTGAGATATGTCAGCCACCATACCTCAAACTGGCTTATTTTTACAGATTAACGTGCCACCAGTGTACCAACTGTCATAGTTTTGTGATTTTGGAAACAGGGGTACATATCTTAAATGCAGCCCCACTGCTGGTATGACTTGGCTGTCCCTGTAGCTGTCAGATGGACACCAGTGACGCCACAACCTGCTCTGTGCCACTGGAGAGCAGGCACTGTGTATCACTATACTGATTTAGCTGGGCACATGTGTACAGTATGCTTTTGGCGTAGAGCTTGTGAAAGGGAGATTTGACTGGCACATTTCCCTTACTGAGATGGAATGATCTGTATAATTCTATTGATTTAATGAAATATAAAAAAGCCAGGCTTTCTACACCCTTGCCAGATGGCAATCCATCACAGATACATGTGCATAGCATAAATTGCACAACTCTGCCACACACTACAAACATGTTGTATGTGTTTGTTTCTAGGACACCTACATTGTCATGCCTGTCAGCTTTCATCCCAATAATATTTGCTATATTTATATGCATATTGTATAACATGCTTTCTTTTTTATTTTTGTATTTTTTATTTTATTACTGTTGATGGTTTATTGCAAACATTTACAAATAAAGAAAAAGAAAGAAGAAAATGATTAAATGAACAAGACATTCTTAAGTAATGTTTCAATATCATTTCCTGCAATTTTTCGGGAAAACCTGCACAATTCATTTCAGTAAAATTTCCCTTTTAAGTCACCTCTATCATTTAAAATGTCTTTCATATGCAAAATAGCAGCAACGGTAAGCAGAGTATAAGTACTGTTTACATTTCTGTGCCAAATATGACTTGTGTGCAAGGACTCAAGTTTACAAGCGTATTCAGAGAAATACCTTTCCCTTATAGGCAACAGATTTGGACACTCTACAAATAGATGCATTACAATCTCTACTTTCTCCTATTCCGAACAGAAACGACAACCTCATAAGAGATGTTGACCCAGAATTCTAGTTTCCCTAGAAGTAGTGACACAAAGATCATACTGGAAGTGTCAAGCAGTGCTCTGGGGTGATAGTTAATCAGATTAAATTGATCTCCTTTCTTAAAGATAGGTATGATGATGGCTATCTTCCAGGTGGATGGAAACAATCTGGTAGTATTTATACGTTTGAATAGTTTGTATGAGATGTACGCCCATGTTTCCATATTCCCCTACACATTCATGTTTGATAGACCATCTAGTCCTAGTGCTCGTGCTTAACTTGCTTTGCTAATTAAAGCACACATATCTTCCTGATAAAAAGCCAGTTGCCAAGGCGTACCAATATGATTTAAATGAGGATGTGTTGAACATTTTGGGTATCAATACACTTGTGCATAGTTTTGCTTCAACAAAGGTTCTGAAATAGGATTAGCGAATGTACTATGGTACGAAAATGTTGAAAGTTTAAGTCCCAGAGGTTACGGTCTTGTTTAGTGTGTAAGACTTTTCAGATTCTCATTATATAAGGAATGCTTTGTGAGACTTAACCCAGTTTTTATATTTTTGTTTACCTTTTTTGATCATATATGGCAAATCGTTGCCACAATAATCATCATAGACATGTGGTAGTGATCTAGAAGGATTGCCTTTAACTAAAGCAAATCTCCCAGCTAATTCAGAAACTCGACACAAAGAAAACTCACAGAATTGCTCAAGCTCAAAGCAATCAGCAAGGTTGTTTTTATATGTACTATTTATGAAGTTATTTATCTTTTTATTAAAATGAGCACCTGCCCTCTCATTTCAAAAACATTGATATTTGATGGTTACATTCTTTGGTTAGTTAGAGCATTGATAATTTGACTGCATCCAAATTCTAACCTTAGGGTCAATTGTAAGTATGAGTGATCACTGACTGATGTGTCTATGACCACAAAGGCCAGACATCTGCCAAAAAAGAAGCGAGTGGCGAAAATTTTACCTATGATAGAGTTTTGTAGGCCTCTTTTACATGTGGATCTAGGAGGTTTATCTGTGGCAATATTGCCATTGAACCTATACAGATTCCATAGACTCATAAGCACATTCCAACCCTTACCTCTATTTATTTGATCAGAGGGTTGGTCTTTCCTGAAATATGGAACTGTTACAGTAGTAATACAATTACAATTGATATCTCCTGCAATTAGAATCAGCAGTTAATGTTTTTCAAGCCATTTACGTACAAGAGCGCTTTAGAGGAAATAAAACTGCATGATCAAATTCTGTTAGGGTTGCAATACACGCACAAGACTAACCACTCATGCTCTCGCATTATCCCTCCCTCCAACCAAGTCAGACTTATAGCCAATATCTCATGATTTACCAGATAAAATTGAAAACGTTTGATGTTTAGATTAAAGCATATGGCTGTAAGAAGACTATCGTATGGTCGGCCCTTAGGACCTTTTTGTGCCGGGGAATTATAAGATTGCGATTCGTCCATCACTGGCTTCTCCATTAACCATGTTTCTTGAAAACAGATCATGTCAAAGTTACAAAGAAACATTGCAGACAGGAAGCCATTAAAAAGGTGGGTATGCCCACAAGTATTCCAAGAAAGTATTTTTGCTTATGAACTTGAGTTCCCTCATGGAATTATTACTTGCACTGGGCTAACCTCAGTGAGAGACTGAGCTAGCCATGTCCAGTCTTGCTCGGCCCAATTGGTAGTGGTCTCTCTTTGTTCCATGAGTGATACATTTCACTTACCACCATTAAATGCTACTATGTGATCCGGCGGGCCAAATCAGGTGGTATCGGTCCCCCAGACCGATACCATCCAATGCGGCATACCGTTTGCGGGTAGTAATGTTGATAACACCCCGGGCTGCTTATGCAGTAACCCGGGTGCTGAGAGAAATGTATTTCATTTGAATAAACGGGGCGCCTTGTGGTGTCCTGTACATTCAAACAAAATACTTACTGAATATGGCTGCCCTGGATTTGGAAGATGGGGCTCCGTACGGACCCCCTCTTCATTTCCATGATGGCCACAGAGGACACCAGGAGGAAGCAGCATGTGCCGCAGCAGCAGCGGCGAGTGCCGCCACCGCGTTTAGCAGGTAAGCGGGGGGGGTTTAAAATAAAGAAAGCATGGGAAAGGAGGGTTGAATAAGATTGCAGGTGCTGGAAGCATCCATCAGGTGGCTCAGAACGCAGGCTTTCATCGGTAGATATATGCTGCGCTCTGAGCATCCTGATTGGTTGCACACCCGTACCCAGGTGCTAATTGTCATTATTACAGTGAATTCTTACACACTCAGCAATGCAAATTGGATCTTTAGTATGTTTTATTGTAGCTATGTTCTGTTTAGAATGTAGATTAATGTCTGGAATCCTGTAGATGTCATATCCTAGTGAGCCATTCGCTGTGACCTGTTCTAATAACATGTCCATGGTGAGAATTGAGGAAAGTAATATATGCATCAAGTCTTTTCAATCCTTTGAAAAAATTACCAGGTTTAGATCTTTGGATTTGATAGTTCTCAAGCATGGGATATCTTGTAGCTTGCAAAGAATATTTTGTCGATTTAGGATGGAAGGCGATGCAATTTTAAAAGATTATACAGAATGCAGGTTTTTGCACTTGTTTTTGGTCGACTTACCATTTATTGTAATTTTCGGCTGTACCCTGATGGGACATTCTTCGGTAGAGTGCCAGCTTGATTTGGGCTGTTTCATTTGAGTTAAGAGGGAACGCTTCTCTTCCAAAGTGTACAATGATAAAGGGCTTGCAACTTCAAGGGGTGCCGATTGTTGATCCTTATCTAAGCCTGTATCCATAATGTCTATTTCATATGTTGGATATGTTGAATATGTCAACAAGTTTAATTCTCCTTCCTGTTTTGGCACATCTTGGTCCGAATTAGTTTTCGCTTCATCAGTCGTCTTGTCTTTAGTAGAAGGTTGGCTCATTGATAAAATGGGAGGTTTTTTTCTTCCTGGCTGGCCTTTGCCAGAATTCGCTTTTTTGGGTTGAATATTTTTTAAGTGGTTAGTTGTGAGTGCTCCTGCAATGCACCTTTCGAATTGTTAGCTTTCCTTGGTGATAGTGTGTTAGTATTCTTTCTTATTGACTTCCAGTAAGGAGTTTTTTACATTTCTTTAGGAACTTTCTGGAACCAGCGTTTTACGTTATGGTTGCATTTTTTATATTTTACATTTTTTCCCGGCTTTCTTGGGCCCATTGTTTTGTTTCTTGATAGATGTTGTTATCTTGGTATGCAGTGATTATATCGAAAACAAAACAACTAATGAAAAAAGAATGAATGAAAACATAAGTAATACCAAAATAACTAAGTTTGAAAAAACAAAAAATGGGGTTGTTAGAAGGAATAGTAGTTTTGGGGTGGGAGAAAAGTATTGTTTAAAAAAGGGGGGTTTTCGGGGATCCCCCCAAAACACCGAAAAATGAATTTGTTATTTTAGAATTAGCTATTTTGTATTTGTAATTTTTTTATTCATTATTATTTCATTTGTTATAATTGCATGTAACCGTTATATTTGGGTAAGGTAGATGGTCAGAATGTATGCATTCCCGATCCATGTTTGCCCTCGTCTCAGCATCAGTTTCAAAATTCACTTGGGTGTTTAGCATTGGGGTGATGTGTAAAGTATTAATTCGACACACAATTAATTGACTGCTTGTGAAGATGTATAGAGTTTGGATTCTCCAAGCGTTCTATTGACTGCTTCGAGCATGGTCATTTTAGCACTGGACTGCACCTTGTTTGGGTTAGAATAAAGACCTCAAGAAACATCATTTTGCAGTTCACCATATTTAAAACAGTTTTCTGCTCTCTGTAATCACTTTGTATATTTTCGTAAAGTTTGACCAGAGAATTCAGGACAGAGTTGAGGGCTTACATAGAAGCTTGAGTCATAGATTGGTTGATGTCAGGATGATCGTGTAATTTGGGCAAAGCCAGGGGAACCGGAGATGGGTAATAGGGATAGGAATATGCTGGAAAATCAGTAGATTTAGAGTCCTCGTTACAAAACAAGGGAGACCTATATAGAAGGCCAGTTGCTTTGAAAGCTTGCATTGGCATAGTGTTTGAAGTATCTGTACACAAGTGCTCATTCTGCTTAGCATCAACCAAGTTCATTACCAATGTCACTGTTAATTTGCGCAGTGTCCTTTTATTATGTAACGTAGGGTTGCGCAGTGTCCTTTTATTATGTAACGTAGGGTCTGTCGTCTGAAGAAGGTCCATGGCAGTTGGTGAATTGTATGTCAGTAGGTGAATTTGTTCTTGTTAGCTCGATTCACATCTGGAAAGTGCCCACTGACATAGTACTGTCATTTATTTGAGCTGTCCCGCACACTTAGAATTTGCTTTTGTTAGTTCGATTCACATCTAGGAAGTTCCCACTGAGATAATACTGTGATTTGCTTGCCTGTCGCGCACACCTAGAAATTGTTCTTGTAAACTCGATTCACTTCTAGAAAGTACCTACTGACATAGTACTGTAATTTATTCTACCTGTCCCCCACACTTAGACATTTTTCTCGTTAGCTCGATTCACATCTAGATGGTGTCCACTGAGATAATACTGTGATATGCTTGCCTGTCCCGCACACTTAGAAATTGTTCTTGTTAGCTCGATTCACATCTGGAAGCGCCCACTGAGATAATACTGTGAATTGCTTGCCTGTCGTGCACACCTGGAAATTGTTCTTGTTAGCCTGATTCACATCTAGAAAGTGCCCACTGACATAGTACTGTCATTTATTTTACCTGTCCCGCACACTTCTTGTTAGTCTAATTCACATCTAGAAAGTGCCCACTGACATAGTACTGTTATTTATTTTACCTGTCGCGCACACTTAGAATTTGTTCTTGTTAGCTTGATTCACATCTAGAAAGTGCCCACTGAGATAATACTGTGATTTACTTGCCTGTCGCGCACACCTAGAAATTGTTCTTGTGAACTCGATTCACTTCTAGAAAGTACCTACTGACATAGTACTGTAATTTATTCTACCTGTCCCCCACACTTAGACATTTTTCTCGTTAGCTCGATTCACATCTAGATGGTGTCCACTGAGATAATACTGTGATATGCTTGCCTGTCCCGCACACTTAGAAATTGTTCTTGTTAGCTCGATTCACATCTGGAAGCGCCCACTGAGATAATACTGTGAATTGCTTGCCTGTCGTGCACACCTGGAAATTGTTCTTGTTAGCCTGATTCACATCTAGAAAGTGCCCACTGACATAGTACTGTCATTTATTTTACCTGTCCCGCACACTTCTTGTTAGTCTAATTCACATCTAGAAAGTGCCCACTGACATAGTACTGTTATTTATTTTACCTGTCGCGCACACTTAGAATTTGTTCTTGTTAGCTTGATTCACATCTAGAAAGTGCCCACTGAGATAATACTGTGATTTACTTGCCTGTCGCGCACACCTAGAAATTGTTCTTGTTAACTCGCTTCACTTCTAGAAAGTGCCCACTGACATAGTACTGTAAGTTATTCTGGTAAAACATTGCTTCACATATATACGCGTGCCACAAAGAAGCTGTTTGATATGGAGCTATAGTTAAATCCAACTCAAATTTTATTGTTGAGTGGTACTCGTGTAATTCAGTTGGCCCTCTATGATAACACGTGTTTCGGCATACACTATGCCTTTGTCAAATCAGGGCATATCTCAAGTTAACCTAATTGTTTAATATAATATTCAAACCATGGTTGAAAATATAAAGAAAAAGAAAAAGAAATGATTATGTACAAATTAGATAGTGACATTTTTGCAAAATGTTAGCCAATTGTTTGCGATCCATCGTGTCATTTGATCAATACAGATACAATCAACCATCATATAATTTCATTTCAAAGACCATATCATATGATGAATATTCAGAAAATGCAGTATTCATATTAGTAAATAGAGTAAATAGTCCTACACACCTGGAAATTGTTCTTGTTAGCTCGATTCACATCTCGAAAGTGCCCACTGACATAGTACTGTAATTTATTCTGCCTGTCCCGCACACTTAGAAATTGTTCTTATTAGCTTGTTTCACATCTAGAAAAGCACTCACCTCCCATATGACTATGCTCACTCTCTACACCAACACACAATTAGAGTGCAGCTATACGCCTCAATCAATTTCGGCCTAGCGGCGCACATACGAACCTTACTCCATGAACACTTCATCATTCTATTAAAATGCAGTTACATCCCATGACAAACTGGCCTAGCTGCACACATGAGGGTCCTACAGAGGCCTAACGCAGCCAGAACCCGGTCTTGGTGTCCACCCTCCAGACTGCTCACATTCAACTGATATCATTGCCACCACACCTAATGCTAGGAAGCAGCTACCATCAGGCAATTGCATCAGCTGCACACATAACTGGTGCACCCAAGCGTCCTATGACACATTACTCACTCAACTGACCTGGACTACGGTCCCAGAGGGCGTTCAACTTACCAGAGCTTTGAAGTCATACCAATTATATGTAGAGTGCTATATAAATGCCAAATAACATAATATAACATTGCGTCAGTATTTTGCCTACATTCTGTCATTTTTACTTGAGTGTTAGGTTTCGCACCAAGTGGCCAGGAGGGAGATACATTTTGAAGAATGTTTTGATTTATTGATACTACCTCTGTGTTAGTCACTGGCAGAGCTTTGAAGATAGTATGGGAGAAACATTGCCCAACCCCACGGCTTTGCTTCGCAGTCTATACATTGTTTTTCACGTACCGTGCAGCTAAATCCATCCATAGTAATGTGTATCAACCAAAGTTCAAGCACTCATGGTTATGCTATGGGAGGCATGATGTAACAATAAGCTGCCACACTGCTCTGTGGACTGCCACTGGCTGCACTCTTCTGTGCACTCATTGAGTGTTCCGGGCCCTTAAAGGGGTTTAAACAGCTCAACCTGTAGAAAGTGCCCCACCATCAAAACACTCCTTCCACAACACAAAACACTGCCAATAGTGCTTCCTCTCAGCCGTTGACTCTCTTCGGTGCACTACGCCTATTTTTTTGTGGATTGCAAGTCATGTGAACATTCCGATACCTGTGGTGGTGCCAGCCACAACATTCTTTTGGGGGCGGGGGGTAAATGGCTGTTCTGAAAGCTCACTAATTACAATAAATGTATAGTTTAAAAAACTTAATCTGACAGGTCCTCCTCAGATCAGATAACAATAGAAGAGCTCCTCTGTGTGGCATGCTGTCAGGTCTAGTCTCTGCCTCCCCCGACTCCTCCTCACCTGTCTCCTCCGGTATCTCTTCCACCCTGGCTGCGGTCTTCTTCTTCTTGCCTCTTTCCCCTTCAGCAGACTACTCTTTTTTTTGTCGAAGGTAGGGACGCGCTCCCTCGGTAGTCTCAGTGATCCGCCTAGTACAGATCTAAGGGATACCCGAGGAGCACGCCGTAGAAATGGGGAAAAAATGGGGAAAAAAGCCTCCCGGCAAAAAAAAACCCAATCAGTTTTCCATTCGTCTTTGGGATAGGAATCCGTGGAATACTGCAAGTCCTGCTGTAGTTGAATGGCAGATGCTACCGCCGCTGAAATCTGAAGACGTTAGAGGAACGCCTACTCCTGGCTCCGCTCGTTCACAGTGAACTGCAATGAGGCAAGGATCCAGCCTCTAGTATCGTGTGGTCTAGTTGACTTCCGAGCGGAGCCTCGGTTCAAAAGAAGGAAGGAAAGACGTTCTGCACCATAAAGCGGGTAAGTGGAAAGGAAAATAATTGAAGAGGTAGAAAAAAGGACAGGAGCGAGGGATCAGCCAAAACTACGAACGCTGAATATTCCGGCTGAAATAGGAAACAAGGAAAGAATAACACATACACGGAAGACGCCTGGTAGCATGCGTTGTGAAGTAAGAATAGAAGAAAAGATCCCAACCACCTTACCTGAAAACCTCAGCGCACCGCAAGGGTAAGAAAGTAAAGGGACCTGGACTCGGGGTAAGAAAAGTAGGAAGGCGGGATGCAGGGAGCGACCCGCAGTAGTTTGGAAGGCTGGACGCTGAAAGCGAATAGCAAAAGTTGGAAAGCTGGAGGCTGAAGGCGACCAACAGGCATAACAAAAACGATACAACGCACCGTTCGTAGCTACGGCTTGCTGGTTATAGCTTTCGTCGGCCATCTTGGAATACACTAGACCAGTAATACGAAATGGGCGGCCATCTTAGTAGTACTTCCAACTATAAGCACATTTCCAGGGCTGATGCATGACACATGCACTGCTGAGGCTTCTGTTCAGAATTGCCCTGGTGCGCATTGCTGAAAGAACATTTTGTATGTCATCCAATACAAAACATCCTATTCGCAATGCATCTGTATAGGGGAACGGGTTAGGCCAGAGAAATTGGAAAGAGCGGGTGAGCTGAGGAAATGGGAGAAAGAAGGGGCACAAGGTGCGGCAACAAGAGGGCAATGCCTGCTTGTATATTGCTCGCCTTTTTTTTGGCAGTATGCACCTAATTGTAGGGGGTAAAACACAGATATGCCACTTATCTGGAGAGCTGCAAACAGTAGTGAGTGGGGTCATTAAACCTATTTCACTGTTGATCCCCACCTGGTGCCCAGGAGCCTGACTAGATATTACGCATTCCTTTGGCCCATTAGATGCATCTTTCACCCCAACTCACCATAGGCGTAGCCGGGATTGTGTAACAAGCGGGGCCTGGAGCTAATGTAGTAGGGCTCAGCCTAAGGGGAACATGAATAGGGAACTAGGCTTTTTCTGCCCACTGCCAAATCTGTAGACACTGCTGAGCGTAGAGAGGGAGAGTGAACCAACCAAGGTGGGTTCGGAGGGGCTCTCTCTCTGAGGAAAATAAGGGGGTAAAATGGTGAATTTTGCAGTACACTTTCTGTGATACATTAGATAAAAAGTCACACAGTTTACAATCCGTTTTATAGGGTAAGACATGAAAAAGTCCATTATATGTCAAGTCATCAACTTTGCACTGGAGCATTTCAAACACATTTTCATAAAGCCCACTGTATGCCAGTACTCTGCAAGTGTAAAAAACATTTTCATACTGATTGTACCCAAACATGTTCAGTCTGGTGCACCTATATATATGTCAGTATTCCCACATCAGAAAATACCCACAATGCTTTGCCCGTGATGCCAGTAATTATACTGAAACAAAACATGTTCATGTTGGCTCTGCCAGTATATGCCTTATCCTCACGTAAGAACATGCTCCTGTTGGCTTTGACTTAATGCCAATTTTTAAAAAAGGCCATGCCACAGTAAGAAAACATAACCTTTGAGGCTCGATGGTATGATAGCTCAGCAGGTTGAGCTCCCATTGCTGCAATCATAGTCTGATCTGCAGATCACATGTTCAAATCCCGGCAAAGCCAAATCAGCCTTTTGTCGTTCTGAGCTCGATAAATGAGTACCAACTTTTGTTGGGTGATCATTTTATATAAATATGCTCTCTGTACAGTGCTTTGGTGAAAGCGCTATAAAAATAACTAATTATCATTACACAAATCCCCCATATAAGAACACTCATCATGTTATACTTGCACCCTTGTGTCAGTTAGAAATGTTGTGAAACAGTAAGAAAACAGTGCCTTGTGGACTGCACAAATGCCACCCTCCCCCTTTCCTATGTAAGAACATTTATCATGTTGACTTTGACCTTAACACCGGTAAAAAAAAAATGCTATGCCACAGTAAGGAAACATGGCCTGCCCCATGTTACAACACTCACCAAGCTGGGTTTAGCCTTGATGCATGTACAAACTTCAATGCAAGAGTAGGACCTAGAGAGCCACATTGCAGTGCCCTCCCCCACTGTTTGTTTGTTTGTGCATTTATATAGCGCTACGAACCCTCAGGTATCTGAGCGCTGCTTATTTCCCACGGTGTGTGGTGCTCATTTATCGACCTCGGAGTCAGCCGGCTCTGCACGGATGTCCAAGCGAGCGCTCTACTCGCTGTGCTAACTGACCGGCTATACCACAATAGCCGGTCAGACAGCTCCAATCCGTCCTTCACATAATTACACGCAAATTAGCTTTGCTTTGTCCAAAAACACCAGTAAAACATGCCATGCTCTGTGAAAAAAATTGACATGCTCCAATGCGCTTGCCACACACACACACACACACATACACACACACTGAAACAGTTTCTGTCATTCACATGAACACCCACAACATTCACGTTGCGTTCTCATTCACACGCACGCTCACACCCATGTACACCAATAACACGGCATTCATTCAAATGCATGCTCTTACAGACACCCGCATGCATACAAATATACATGCACGCACTTACACACACCCTCACATGCATGCACGCATGCATTCATACATGCATATACCTGTTTCCCTCTAGACCCTCTCAGGCCCTTCCCTATCTATGCCTCTGCATCTCACAGGCTATTTAAACAAAGCTGCGCTAATTATTGGGGGCAATAGCCAACAAAACTTTGATCCCAGCAGTTAGACCTTTAGCTTCCAAATAGGGGACCTGGGGGCACAGCTCTCAACTCACACGCTTTTGGCGGGTGTCACCCACCTTGTAAACAGCTGAATCACCCGCCAAGCCTCCTGCACGCCCATTCGTTTCAATGGGCCTCTCACCCGCCAAAAATAAAATCGGGTGTTTTCACCCGCCTTTGCGACATAAATGGTTGAGAGCTATGTTGGGGTTCTATTGACATCATCCCTGGCCTGGACAGGCTTTTGTCCTCTGCACGTTTGCTGATGCCGCAGTCACATCAACATCTATTTTCTCATCTTGGTGAGCAGTATATTTACTTACTTTTAAAGTTTAAAAGTACGTTGAAAAGTAAGTAAATGTACCGCTCTCTGAGGTAAGAAATGTGACAGCTTTGTAGAGTAAAGGACTTCAAGGAAGTCCCGTGCGAAGTCTCGCGAGAAGTCAACGCAAGATGTGAAGCGGACTTCCCGCTTTTGACATTGCGAGCGTGGCGAGCCAGGAGAAGGAAGGCAGCCCAACACCCCTCTTTCAGCCTCCTTTGTCATGGGCCCACTCTATTACCAGGCATGCAAGTGAAGCCAGCAGAGACGGTTTATAGTGTATATGTCGAATTAAATTTTTTCGAATGCCATGTCGAAAAAAAAATGCCGAAAAAAAATTATTTCTATTATTTTTTTTTTAATGGGGGGTTCCCCCCTAACCCCCTGTTTTTTTTTATTTACAATTTATTTTTACTAGCTAAACAAAAAAAAAAAAAAATACTCATAAAAAAACATTCGAATTTTTTTTTTTCCCCATTATTTTTTTAGACATTGCATTCGAAAAATAATTTTCGACATTTTAACTGGAAACCGGGTCCGTGATTTTGATCAGTTGAAGCGAGGTCTTTCCTTTCCCTCATCCACAAAGACTCCTCACTCCCATCAAGCCATAGTGTAGAGCTCCCAACTTGGCTTAAATACATTTAGTGCAGGAACTGCTGCTACCACACCCGCCCCCATCACGAAATCAGCACCGTAATGGTCGTGGTACGCCGGCTGGGCTGAATGAAAGGAAGACAGGAGCAGCCATTTTACCTCAAGGCATACGCAGGGCGTCATCCAGCTCGCGCTCTCCTTGCAAAATTCATATGCACTCGCTCTGAAGCGGCTACTTCTTCGCGAGGAGTAAATATAGTTAATAAAAAAAGACACATGACACTGGCACAAAGTAATTAGAAAGACATGTTCTGGTAGAATATAAGAAAGTAATGCATCACAGACGCTTCCACTAGGGAATAAGGTAAAAACTGCGAATTGTCTGAAGTAAAAATCGATCTTGCAGCAGTATCGTGTGTGACTTCGGTATCCCGCGGAGATTTATAATGGCATCATCCCCAGCGCTTCCCGAAGCAGAGGCACTGCCGCAAAGAGCCTTCCATTTGCTCCTGTCAATGGATCGTTATTGCATTAACCAGCCTTGTTTCCCCCTGGGCTGCCTAATTGTTGTGTTTGTGCATCTGTGCACGGTGGCGCAGAGCAGCGGAATCTCTATGCCCGTTACTTCCATGCACAGTGAGCTGGAATTTGCCACATGACAGGTTGTCAGTGAGATGGGTTGCTTACAGATGACATGTTATTTGTAACCAGCAGGGTGCTGGACAGTTATGCATGTTGAAGTCACTCTGGGGGCATTTTCACAGAGGTGCCCTCTCCATGCAATGAAAACATGTAAAGTGGGCTTGTCAACTCACACAGATAGAAGAATGCTGATGATAACCACTGCATCCCCAGTAAGCACTGTATTCTATGACAAGCCCGGAGGCTCAGATTAAGCTTTCTCTTCTCTTTAATTCACTCTCCAGCAGTTTCAACAAATACCTCATATTTCGTGAAAATATATATATAAAACTTTTTTTTTTTTTCAATAAAAACTTCAAGTGCCATCCTCTGTAGTTATAGTCTCTAGTCTTAGTCTCTGTGCCTTAGCCCTTCCTGTTCCTGTGTTCCTCCTCTTCTTTTCCTGCTCTCCAGATAAGTAACATCCTTTTTATAGAGCTCCGTGAATTTGGGTATTTTTTATGCAAGTTATCATAGATTGATGCTAGTTAAGAAGGAAATGTTATGAGTTTTCATTGTAGGACCAGAGCGCAGCGCGCAGCGTGACAGTCTAGATTTACTGAAGAGATTCAGCAGTTCCGTGTCGCATTACTCGACACATTAGGAGCCTGCCGATCCCTTCAGTGCAGCCTGCAGCGCTCGTCAGCGTGTTCGAGGCTAGCGGCCCCCACCTTTGAGGGGGGCGGAGTCAGCGGCGGGAGCGGGAAGCTTTCCCTTCCCGCTCGCGCTACAGAGAAAATATAGCCCCCACCTTTGTGGGGGCAGAGCGCGAGCACCCGGAAGCTCGCGCTCGGAGCGGAGGAGAGCCCCTCCGTTCTGTGAGAGGGCACAATCACGTGGGAAAATGAGCCTATGAGAGCGTGAGCGCTCGGCTCCTGAGGGCCCCCACCCTTGGGGAGGAGGAGCAACACACACGACACGGTGGAGATTCCGGATTTTGTAGGAATTTCACCGCGTTCGTGTCACAGAGCATTGATAAGCTCAAGGATTTAATGTGAAAGGAGATTTATGGCGAAGTAGCTGCAAAGCATATACTTGTCACTTTAAAGCAGAAAGCCCATATCTGAAAAACACTGCACAGCAGAAAAAGAACAAACAGGTGCAGCCTCATAGAGTGGAGCAGTGGACGTGCACCTACACCTGAAAAGGTATTGGAAGGCACCTATACAGCACAATAATGTCCAACTTTGAGTGGAGTGATGAGGAGGAGGCTACCTACCCAGAGGATTTAGCCTACAGCTTTAAAGAAGTGCCGGGAGACTCGCTCACAGAGGCAGTAGCACAGGGTGTGAGACCCCTGCAAGACAGGCTACATACCATAGAACTATACCTGAGTACTCAAGGTACATGCACCGGAGACAGCACGTCCACTAGGGTTGCTACAAAGGACCCCAACGGGTGTATCAAGGCCCGGAAGAGCAAGGACTCTTCTGACCCCCCGGGCCAAACTGAAGGGGCGAGTACTGAGGCCCCGGAGGCTGTAGACGCTTTTAGTAAACTAAGAGACGCGTTCATAAAGAGAACACAGGTGCCGAGCCTCGAGACCCCCTACCCAGGGGAGGATAATATGGGCAACATTGAGGGAGGTTTCCCCGAAGAGGAAACCCCAGAATCCCCTACCTCTTCACAAGAAGAGGCGGACAACGAAGGGGAAGAGAGCAGCCAACCTCCGCCGAGGAAAAGGCTCAGAAAGCTCAATAATTTAGAGGAAGATGAGACCTCCGATATGTTTAACCCCGAGATGATCAGGAACCTGAGGTCGTCTGAATGGGTTCCATCGCCAAGAGTGACGAAATACATGACGCAGAGATTGCAAAAGGCACTAGAGAAAGAGGTCAGGCAAAGAATGAGGGCAGAGTGCCCGAAACCGGAGTTGCCAGGAAAGGTAACAGAGGCTCCGGAGCTTGATCCGAAAATGTTATCTTTTGTATCAAAAGCGAACAAAGACCCAAGAAAAGGGATCGATCGCTCTTGGAAGAGCTGTCAGGAGAAGCTCCTAGACATAGCAGGACCATTAGCAAAGATCATGGATCTAGCCGAACGTGCGAAGGACACGGGAGAAGAAGTGGATCCAGGAGTTCTAGCAAACTGGGCCCAGAGAGCAGTATGCCTGCTTGGCAACGCGAACTACGCAATTTCCTCAGAGCGCAGGAAAGGGCTCCTGCAAAAAATTGACCAAAAGTTAGGCGATCTGTCGTCCTATGAAGCGGGCGAAGCCGCACAAGGTTTTCTATTCGGGGAAACCTTCGGAAAAGAAATGGGGAGGTTTGTTGGAACATACACATCCCTAGAAAAGGCCCAAGCATCCATGAAAAAGATTTTTCCGACACAAATTTTTGGAGGGACCGGTCGGTCTAGAGGCCGAGCGGCCGGTCGCTACCAAGCATTCAGGAGGCCTCAAGGAAACAGAAGTAACTACTGGGAAAACAGGCAACCAGACACATTTTTCCCACCAAGAGGTTGCTTCCCGAGAGGAAGACGTAGCAGAGGACAAGGGAGAGGACACAATTCCTCCACAGGTGAGAGTCCCAAATTATCCACCAGTTGGGGGGAGAACAGCTTTATTCTGGGAAAACTGGCTAGCGCTTTCCAGCGACGCATGGGTATTGCAGACAGCGAAGGGCATGCTCATAGACTTTATAGAGACCCCCAATCAGAGTCAAGCACCTCGCCCTCTAACGAAAACACGAAAAGAGATAGATCTTCTGCATTCAGAACTGACACAGCTAGCACAAAAACAGGCGATAGAGCCCTGCGTGACCCCTCCCGCTTTTGTAAGCAACATGTTCTTGGTCCATCGAAAGGACAAAGTGAGACCCGTAATAAATCTAAAAGACATGAACAGATGGGTAGCGTACAACCATTTCAAAATGGAAGGAACTCACCATCTCAGAGACACACTCCGACAAGACGATTGGTTAGTGAGGATAGACCTCAAAGATGCTTATTTGACAATACCAGTTCGAAAAGATTTCCGTCCATTCCTAGCATTCTACTGGGGCGAGCAATTATGGCAATTTGCCACCATGCCGTTCGGCCTGGCATCAGCGCCTTGGGCCTTCACAAAAATGATGAAACCAGTAGCAGCAGCGATCAGGGAGAAGGGAATTCACATGATTATTTATCTAGACGATATCCTACTGATGGCCTACTGCAGGGAGACGCTCCATTTCCAGACCGAATGGGTAGTGAAGCTCCTGACATCACTGGGATTTCTAGTGAATCGAGAAAAATCGGAAATGAAACCAGCCAAGAGAGTGGAATTCCTAGGTTTCGTGATAGATACCAGGGCAGCGACACTAGAACTTCCAAACAGAAAAATAAGAGATATAAAAAGAGAGATAAAGACATGCCTCAGCAGAACAGTTATATCACTACGCACAATAGCGCGAGTAGTGGGCCTCCTAGCAGCTTCCATACAAGCAATATTCCCGGGGCCATTACACTATCGAGCCCTCCAGAGATTAAAGATAAGACACCTTCAGCAGGGTCTGCAATATCATCATCTAGTTCGCATCGACCAGGATGCCAGAACAGAACTGGAATGGTGGCTAGCAAATATGGAAGCATGGAACGGGAGAGCCATTTTCGGCGATCGTCCAGACCTGATCATAGAGTCGGACGCCAGCAGAGCAGGCTGGGGCGCTCGTTGCGGAGACCTTCAGACAGGAGGGAAGTGGAGCGCAGAAGAACTCAGTCTTCACATCAACTGTCTAGAATTACTGGCAGGGTCATTTGCGATCAAGGCGTTTACGAAAGGGAAAGTGAACTCCTGTATTCTGTTGAAAATGGACAACATTTCAGCAGTGAAATATATCAATCATCTAGGCGGGACGAGATCCAAACTCCTGGCGGAGATAGCCAAGGATTTCTGGCACTCCTGCCTGGAATCAGGGACTTCAGTGGTAGCAGAATACCTACCCGGATCACAGAACGTGATAGCAGACTGGAATTCCAGGTACCTCTCGGACTCCAGCGACTGGAAGCTGGACCGAGTAGTCTTTCGACAGCTGGAAGAACGCTGGGGGCCAGTCCATGCAGATCTGTTTGCGTCCAGACTGAACGCACAGACGGAGAGGTTCTTCAGCTGGAGATTAGACCCAGCAGCAACTGGAGTAGATGCCTTTCTGCAGGACTGGAGGGAGCAGATTCTATACGCCTTCCCACCGTTCTTAATGCTGAGCAGAGTGCTGGCGAAGGTCTGCAGAGAAGCGGCGAATCTGATACTAATAGCTCCAATTTGGAAATCACAAGTTTGGTTCCCAACTCTCATAGAAATGCTAGTAGACTATCCGAGAATATTACCACAAGGAATCAACTTGCTCACTGACCCAGTTGGGTCATTTCACCCTCTGAGAGTGAAGAGGACCCTGCCATTGATGGCGTGCAGAATAGCAGGAGACGCTGGAACCTCCCAGGCATTTTGGCGCATGCTGCAAGTCTCATCGCCGAGTCCTGGGCTCCCTCAACCAGAAGGAGCTACGACGCAGCTTGGAATAAGTGGTCGTCATGGTGCAGAAGGAGAGATTTTCATCCCGTTTCTGCACCTTTAGTCGAAATACTGAACTTTCTAGCAGAACTGCTGCAGGACGGCAAAGCATATAGAACCATAGGAGTCTACAGATCAGCAATCTCAGCAGGGCATGTACCACTGGATGGTACGCCAGTAGGGGAAAACATAGCTGTGATTAGACTTTTGAAAGGAATAAGAGTCAGAAAGCCACCTCAGCCTAAGTACAAAGTATTATGGGACATAGCAGTGGTACTTAAACTGCTTTCAGATTGGCCCAGCAACAGGTATCTGTCATTAGAACAATTATCAGGGAAACTAGCCATGTTACTGTGTATGGTATCGTGCAGGAGACTCGCAAACGTGAAGGCTCTTGAAATAGATAGGAAAACATATGGACCGGAAGGTGTAACCTTCTACCTAGCAAAGAGAACTAAAACGGACTCATCTACAATCACATATCCATACATCCAGGACTATTCAAAATGGTGCGTGGCCTCATGTATTAAGGAATATGAGAGTAGGACAGCGGAAATGAGACCAGTAGGTACAACTCAAAGGCATACCATCAGCCACAATAGCGAGATGGGTCAGAGATGTCATGAGCTTAGCGGGCATTGATGTATCTGCATTTGGAGCACACTCGGTCAGAGGGGCGATGGCGTCTAAAGCATTGGGACAAGGCGCGACCTTACAAGATATCATGAAGGCAGCAGATTGGGCTAGTGATAAAACATTTAGGACGTTTTATTTTAGACCAATCAGCTCAGTGGCTGGGGCAGTAGCAAGAAGCTTTGAACAAGTTTAATGCTCGCCTCCGTCTTGACATAGAATGAAGATTCCCCCTGCTAATAGCGCAGGGAGCTCTTGATTCTATTAAAGACAAGGAGGCGAGCATTAAATTCCCGACCCAGATACACAGAAAACGGGACGAGTATTGTAATGAAGGACATATGCATTGTGAATAACCATGGTGATCGTTTTCTCCTCAAAATAGGGTGTGTATTCCCAGCCCTAACATATCTCTATTGTTATTTTGACGCTAGGAGATGACCAAAAGAACGGATGATTCTTCTCAAAGAAGTTGGATGGTTCCGATCAGATTGCAAGTTTCGAGGCAAGAGATCGAATTCTGCTGAAAGCAAGAAGAGTGAAGCTGTTGAGCCCGTTGGCAAGTTAATGTTACAGAGGATTACAGTTAAGCAGTCAAAGAAGAGGAGGAACACAGGAACAGGAAGGGCTAAGGCACAGAGACTAAGACTAGAGACTAGAACTACAGAGGATGATGGGACTTGAAGTTTTTATTGAAAAAAAAAAAGTTTTATACATATTTTCACGAAATATGAGGTATTTGTTGAAACTGCTGGAGAGTGAATTAAAGAGAAGAGAAAGCTTAATGCTCACCTCCTTGTCTTTAATAGAATCAAGAGCTCCCTGTGCTGTTAGCAGGGGGAATCTTCATTATGATTTACTCTTTCCTTTACTTTTCGAGCAGCATTTAAACATTTACCACAAAAAATGCAAACTTCAGTAAAAACTGCAGTTCCCCCAAATACCAGTCTTTTGGTCGGTTGCTACTGATTGGTTTACCCTTTCCCACGTGACATTCCTGGCCAATCCTCTTGCTCAATGTCCATAACCTTGACTGCCTTCCTCATTTCCTCCTCTTTCTTTGCCAGCAGTTAAGTCATATTTGTATTACTTCATTGCAGTTGAGTGTTTGTGTTGTTGATCGATATTGTATGTTAATGGATCTAGCAGGGGCTGCGCACACGAGCTTTCTTACGCATAGAGTGCGGGGTACAGCGGAACGTTTCTTCAGAGTTTGAAATGCTTGCAGAGACAAGCTATCCGAGTCTGGCGCTGTAGGCATAGTGAGAAACTGAGTGGGCACTGTCCCACGGAAGTTACTTCAGAGTGCGTCGGAACAAGCAGTTCCTGTGCTGCAGAGTAGCAAGTCAGCAGACATTAGAAAGTGACATGAGTGAAGAAACCGATCCTGGATCCCCCTTAACTATCGTCCATTAACAGAATCTAAGGAAGCCAATCAACGGCATACCAACTGAGAGATAGATTGATAGGACGATACCATGGATTAAACACAGCTAGATCAGGATGGAAGGACAAGGATGATTTATCAATGGCACCTTGCGTACAAATTACAAACAAGCACCAATAGACCAGCGAAGGAAATAGATAGCGAGGGAGTAGGCGACTGTCAATCTACAGCACCAATACCAGAGGGGTGGCACCAGACATACCCCGTCCCATTACACTAATTTCAAATGGAACACAGCCGGGAACGCGCCACACAATCATTCATAACAATTAGATGGACAAAGAAAAGTGGAAATTATACCTACCTACAGGACAACTGGATACATAGGACAAGATCTGTAAGGACTAGAATATGTAACCCACTAACCGTATGCTCAAATCTCTGCATAACTAACTCACCTGAAAATTCACACAACCATCCTCTCACTCAGCAAACCGCACACACTTCACCACACCGCAACAACAAACAAACAACACATAAACCGCACCAACAGAACATGAGGTCTTGCATCGGTCCGATATTCACACCAAAGCTCAGCGCACAGTGAAAACCGAACTGAAGCCACCAATAGCACACATTCCTACTCCCTCTTCACCCGACTAACTGAACCCGTCTTGTTTGCAGATCCGCCTGAGCGCCTGGGGACCAATTCCATTGGTAACGGTGCGCAATATAATTACCTTTAAAATTAACATGAGCATTATACGCTCTGGGAGATTCGAAGCTGGAAAGCTCCGAAAAGGACGATATATTCACGGTCGGACTCAACTATGTTAACGGCAAACAAGCGCCATCTACTGGCGTCATCCAAAAAAGGGGCAAAAAGACAGGAGACTTATACGCTCTGGGAGATACTGAGCAGGAAAGCTCAGAAAAAGACATTAATATTCACGGTCGGACATGACCTTAGCGGCGAAAAAGCACCATCCAAAAAAGGCACAACTTCATGGTTGCTTAGCCTACCATAACTGGCGAATTTCAGGGGTTTTTCGGTTTTACTTCGAACCATAACGTACCGTTTATAAAGTTTTTTTGTGTGAATTTCACAGGTTTTTAGTAGCGCAACTTAACCATAACGTCCCTTTAACAAAGTTCTTTTACTGAATTTCATAGGTTTTTAGTAGGGCAACTTAATCATAACATCCCTTTAAGAAAGTTTTTTTACTTAATATACACTTTCATTATGTGAATTTGGGAAATATTTACTATGATTCTCTTACTTTATATACATGTAACATAGAACATACTGAACCCCCTCGCTAATGATATTTGAAGGGCACAGACTGAGCGCCTGTCCACGGACGGGTGCGGACGAGATCAACACTACCCAAACAGTAAGGGGGTATCATGCCATATAAAAAATGCACAAGTTTAAAAAACAGCACTTAAACACATTATAAGTAGTAAGAAATAACCATTCGAACCTATACGTCTCACACATAACCCATCCATTTAATTACCATGTAGAATGGAATGGATTATACCATAACAAAAAAAGGTATGCCTCCAACGTAATTACCTCACAGAAACTGTACAGTTAGGAGCGACAGTAGATGAACACAACACAACGAAGACAAATTACAAGTAGGTAAGTAAGTGAACCTCATTTTTCTTATATGTTTGTATACTTTTTGTATAAGGTGCAGAACAAATAATGTATTTCTGTTGTTTTCACACAGAAATGTGCAGTACTTTGGAGTGGCTGGAGGAGAATTTTACGCATGGCGAAATGTCAGAATATAGCGATAATAATGGTACACACTTCTCTGCATAAGCAAATTAATAGTCAGTACGTTATGGGTACTTAACATATATATATTTATTTTTAACAGACCAGGTAAAAATTGAAGAAAGTCCACCAAAAGACACAGTGGAAGACACCTTGAAACGCATAGAAGACAAAGTGGACATGTTAAAAGAGAATTTTAATGGGTAAAGGCAATTTGTGGAGGACCATGTGAAAGGAAAAATGAGATATCACTGTCCTACCTATACCTGTCCCCCTTCTCCATTTCCCAGTGAACTATCCCGAAAACCTGCAAGAACAACATAAACGTTTTGACGAAACTTTCATCCCTTTATCCCCTCACAACCAGCCTGTGGAAACCCTAATTCCCCTATATTTCTTTCAGTGTCTGCTTCCCCCTCTCTCTCTTAATTGCTGTATATGTGTTTAATAAAAAAAAATGTTATGTTAGTTTTAAAGGAATTGTTTGGGTCTAATTTTTCTTTTTTAAAAAGAGTTAAAATGTCCGCAGACAGCGCGCCTGTTCGGCCTGTCTGTAATTAATGAAATATGGATGTTCTAAGGACAATACACCTACCCGTACCATTCGCAACCAAGATGGAACTGTTCTTAGAACACACCAGCTGTCCAAGATGTACGTACATCAACAAAATGGGGACGTCCTAAGGACATTATACCTCTCCATACTGTTCACAACCAAGATGAAACTGTTCTCAGAACACACCAGGTATCCAGGATGTCCGTAAATGAAGGAAATGGGAGTGTCCAAAGGACACTATACCTGTCCGTACCGTCCGCAGCCAAGATGGAACTGTCCGTAGAACAGCCGTGGTGTCCGGCATGTCCATAGACAAACAAAATGGAGGTGTCCTAAGGACACTATACCTGGCCAGGCAGTCAGCAGAACATCTACGCACATGCGCACCACACCCGTAAGTCTTGCGAACATCGTGCCTGTCCGTAACTGTCCATCTCACTTGTGTCGCACTTTTAATTAGTTTCAGGACCCGAACACTGTCCTTAGAACACTTGCGCGCATTCGCACGACTGTTCCTGTGCATTTGGTGTCCTGTGGGCACCCATTTCCTTCGCGGATGTGTTCACGATGTCATCATGTGATGGCACCCATGCTGAGCGTGTGTCCTAATTTGCGCACTTTGTCCGCTTCCGCAACATTTCAAAAGAACTTATGCAGACATGCCAAATTATTTTACAATACAAAATCACCATTTCACATATCCCATACAATGGCCCTAGCTTTTAACATATTGTTTGGACCTTTTTCAATGCTTTTGAGTGATCGATATGGTCACGAGGCGCACCCTTCCACCCCTATAAAAGGCCACACCCCTGAGCTCATCTTCATTGTACTTCTGGCGATTGTTGATTGAGTTTTGCTGCCTTTAGTGCTGTAGTGGAGATTATCTCACCAACCCTAATGGCATCCATGGCTGCTGTTGCTACATCAGCCTCAGCACCACCCACAAACCCTCCACCACCACCACCTCCCTAAGGGCCTGCAGAGGGAAATGCACGTGAGGATGTAGAGAGCGAGGAAGAAGAGGATGAAGAGAATGAGGTGGAGGAACTCCCTAATACCAGCACTCCCCAGGAGTTGTGGGTGTGGCGGTTGTTTACCGTTTTTGGTAACGTACCAAAAGCACGTGCGAACCTGGTCACCTGTAAACAGTGCAAGTTGGTGCTGAGTCGTGGGAGAACTGGTGCGTACAGATTTGGTACGACAACCATGAAGCGACACCTAACTTCGTTCCAATGTGCGGACATTCGCAAGGTGGTACTATGTAAAGAACGTAGTAGGTTGAGTTCCTCCGCAGCATCCTCTGTGTCCGATCCTCTCACCACAAGAGACACTCCTGTGGGAGAGCGCATCCCTCCAGCTGCCTCACAGGCCATTTGCGATGCTGACCTTTCGAGGGTCACAATATTGTGTATGTACTGTGATGCAGTACTCTGCAGGGGGGAGAGTCTTCAAAGTGCTTTCGAGACTATGGTCACGGAGCAACAGAAGAACTGCTACCTACCTAGATAAGGCCCACCCTACATCTTTCTCTCTCCATTTGCCCTTTCCTATCCCCGTGCTTGGTGTCCCTTCCTTACCCTCCTTTCCCCTCCTCTCCTTGTGTGTCGTGTGTAAAAAATCCCAAAAAATGTAAAACAACTAAAATAAAAAAAGCTCTTTTCAGAGCCGCCTTTCTCTGTTTAAAAATGGAACTATCAAGTAAACGGTGTAGGCCCCTGCGCATTTTTCAAAAAGTCCACTGACAGTCCTAGGACACACTAAATTTTAGGTAGCAACCGTAGCAAAACCAATGCACTTTTCTCTGGGAGTAAGTGGTGGCTCTGAAAAGAGCCTTTTGGTGGTGTTTTGTGTGTTTGAAAAACTTGGATTCATCAAAATGTAATGCAAAATAGGTGACTAGAAATCCAAAAAAGCTTGCAATGCATTTTGTACATTTCGAAGAAAAATCTGATTGCCAGCATAAATAAAATGGAGTAAAGATACGGAGAAGTAAGGCCCTTATGTGGGTAGTTGCGCACACATTATTATTAGTCCACTTAAAGTGCTATTATGGTGTGAGGGGGGGTCATTAGCGGCAGTAGCAGAGCGTAGAGGGGTAACTTCTCGGCACCCATTCTATACAATAAACAGTTGGTAAGGTAATGCCTGCCAATCTGCGCTACCCAAACCGAACATGTGTTTCAGCCCTCTCTGTTTGGCATTGCCCAATAAGTCACCTCTGTAGGGTCGATTGCACGGCAGGAACGCATTCAGGCGTGTTATGATGACGCTCGTATTTTACGGACATTAGACTTGCAGTAGCACACTACTTTTTTCGGGATTAAGCTTTCCAGCACTGTTACCAGTGCCATTTCCTGACTCGAACAAATCGACCCTACAGAGGTGACTTATTGGGCAATGCCAAACATTTTAAGCTACACTTAATTGTTATGTGCATACGCCCTGAGGACGGCCCAGAGAGGGCTGAAACACGTGTTGGCGTGTAGTGTTTCTTTGCTTTTATCAATTAAAAATACTTACTGTATAACCCACGATAGTGTGGCATTGGGCTAACTTTTGGTACAAAACTAACCTCAGATTACTGTTCGGTTTGGGTAGCGCAGATTGGCAGGCATTACCTTACCAACCATATGTAAGATGGACTCCATCTCTACAAACAATGAATGTGCTACGAAACATAATATTTTCATTGTGGAAAGAGGACATGCCAACATCTCTTAGAGGGCACAAACAGCCTTATTGACATTGCGCCTCGCTTTCTCCATTTCTGGGCCAAATAAAGCAGAACGCAGCCACATTTGTCTTTGTGCAATACGAGAAAAAATTACTTGGCAATTTGGAAACATGTCCATGACCTTCTCAAGTCCTTCCTTCATTGCAAATTGCAAAGAAATTCCAGAGACATGCCCTAAACTGTTTCCTCCACAATGAATGATAATTATATCAGGATGACGCTCTGTCTGTAAAGTAGCACAGAGAGGTACCAAGTCCAGCCACTTCATTCCACGCACTGCCGCACTGCATGCCAGTGCACTTCCACATGAGGGAATCCAAGATCCGCAGATATACTGCAATGTTCTGCATGCACCTTCAACCAATGTATCCATGAGTCTCCCAAAATCCAGATAATCTGTTTTCGAGCACACATAGCCATGACTGTCTTTTCTCCTCTCAGGAAAAAGACGTTCTCACTAAATCTCACCGTTCACAACACACCCACTGAACTTTACTGACCAATCCCTAGCTCCGCTCATTCTCATTTGCATGCCTCTCCACCCCAGAATCCCTGTACGTAATATGCGCTGCCTGCAAACTACCGCCATGTCCACGGACATGTAGAGGATCTGAGCGTGACGATTGTACATTTAAATAGTATTCCCCTTTCTCCCTTTAAGGTGGGCTCTGAAAAGAGACGTTTTTTTGTTTTTTTGCAGATGCTTGACAGACACCTGTTATTTTGTATTTTTTGGGGTTTTTTTCTTCTTAGTTTACTCCTACAATCATCACATAACCTTCTCCAAAGCAAGCCTTACATTCAAAAAGAACATGGCATTTCCCAAAAAAGATAAAGAAACACCATCTGCTTCAAAATAAGCCGCATTACTGGAAACAATGTTCTCGTGGCTGCAGAAAAACATACCAGCTCTTAACATGAAAGCACGCATGCCGCGATTGATGGCACACCTACCAATACTTTGATCAGGACAAAAACAGAACTGTTGTCCCATTTTGCTCTAGGGAATAAGCCAGAAAAAAATTACTTTCGTAGTTGGAAATATGTTAATGACTGCTTGAACCAACTGTTCCAAATCTCCCAACAGAGTAGGTGAACTCACGTAGCCCAAATGGCAAGCACCATAGTGCAAAACTACCACATGGGGACTGGTCATCCTACGCATATCTCTGCAAACTTGCAGAATTGCCTTTACATTGCAATCAGTCACAGCGCTCCACACCACCTCCACTCCTCTTACATCGAAATTGGTTGCCGCATGCCTACATTCTGAATAGTGCTGTAAACCATGGACAAAAATATCTGCGAGCACCAACACCCTGACTGCCTCCACCTCTGCCATCCTCACTACACACACTCTCTTTCTACACAAATCAACAATGTCAACATCTGATTGGCTGATGCTTACAGTCCCCTTTCCATGCTGGATTTGCTGTAAAACCCCGTATGTGGCACGCCCTACCCGCGGACAAGCACGGTATCCGTGCAGCACGTAACTCTTAGCCAGCCCTTCTACCCTTTCAACATCACTCGCGAATCCATTCCCTCATTGGACACAGCTAAGTAGTCACACAACCATCCACCAATCACATCCAAGACTTCTACATCTAACTCCGTCATCAGAGTTTCACGCTTCAAATGTACTGTTGGTCACTCTGAATACAAGTCTCATATCATTGCAAAGCACCTACTACAAAAACTACTGTGCAGGTGTCGAGGATTTCTACTTACAGCTCCATGCATACCCACATCCATGATTACAAAGTACAGGTATGCATATTTTATTCAGAGTACATTTGCAACTCTTATGATTCCATTTAAACAAATTAATGCCACTAAATCTGCATAGCCAATGCATACATACCAACGCTCCAGCTTTAAGCGCAAAACTTCTGATTTTTCATTGAAAAATCGCACTACTTCTTACTATCTCCCACATAACCTATACATACGTACCAACCCTCCCGATTTACGCGCGGAACTCGATTTTCCATTAAAAAATGTCACCATTTTTTACTGTCTTCCGCCTAAATTAATGCTACTTCCAATGCGATCGTATGAGAAAAATAAACGTTCCCGATTGCTGTGGTGACATCTGCCTCTCAGGTGCTCCCGATTTTTCGCATTCCTACTTATAATATGAAAGTATTCAAATTTTTCCCATCTGCTATAATGACCTATCACTTCCAAACCTCTCTGTTATGTACAACACAGCTGAAAAAAAACAAGGGAATTTCATGAACTTAAAATTGTACTCATTTGCAAAGCAGGGTCAACTAACATACTGCAAATAACGTATAAAGGCTGCACATAGTCAAATGAAATGCACGTATACACTGTTTTAAGATATCAAATGAGAATACTCCCACGAAAGCTGAAAAATGAACGTGCACATTAATATCACTGCTTTAAACACACAAAATTACTAACTTATTCCTTTTACAATTGCAGTGAAGACCACTCTCCTGAAAATCAACAGCATGTACACTACAGACAATATGTCCGAAGAAACCTGGTCATTCCACAAAAAAAAGTAAGTACAGTACTACCTTTATATTCTTACTGTTCCTCAAAGAGACTGTGTGGGTTATTTATGTAATTTGCGCACCAAAAAAACCCATTGATTTTAGCAAAATTTTAACTACGCCATGTACTCAATTTTAATATTCGCTAACACCACGTGTGTCCTTAGAACGGTTTCAACTTGCCTGCGCACAGCAAGGACGGAAGTACTATCCTTATGAGACCCCTCATTTTCAGTAATTACAAACATCCCGGACAGGGCGGGCATGTTGAATACATCATTAGCACCTGCCGCCTAAACAAATACAGTAATTCACCCATCTCTTACTCTCTGAACCTCCCCAAGCACTCTGATACACCAAACCACTCCCCAAAACAGCATTTCGCCTCTGGTCGGCGCCGCGCTGTCGGCAGATCCAAGATGTCGGGCTCATCCAAACAATCTGACGCACATCACGCCTCACTCCAGCCAATCGGAGGACACGTTGCGTGTCCGCGGTCATGACGCGAGCCCCTTAGCCAATCAGCATCTTGTCCGCGGAGTGAACAGGGAAGTGTGTCCGCGGAGCGGCCATAGATATCACACATTTTTTCAGATGTACTTTTTAGTCGTTTAAAAGAAAACTACTGGACGGATTGGCACCAAATTTACAAAAGCACGCTTTCGGGACCAAGCTCCTGCTGCAAATTTGGTGAAAATCCGTCCAGCCGTTTGGGCTGTAGACATGCGCAAAGGTTTTCCCCCATTCAGTCTATGGGAAAAAAAGACGTTTTGGGACCCCCCTATAAGTTTTCCCCCCCCGGACCAAACATCACCAAAATTTGCAAAACAATTCACAGTGGCCCATACACTTTTTTTTGCAAAGTTTGGTGTGGATTCGTCCAGGGGGAGCGGAGTTATAAGCCGCCCAAAAAGTGCTCTTCCTATGGAAACAGCAACTTAACGATAACTACACGGCCACGACTGTGGCCGTGTAATATATATATAAATGCATATAAATGCGCACAGACCCAGGAAAACCAACAGTGCTAAAACAAGGCACACCCAGACCCACTGGAAAGCCGCTGCATACACTTCATAAAACGGGGCAGGCCTGCAAGGCTCCTGCAGAGACCTACCATCAATAACAAAATGCACAGCTCCAGGGAGGAGTACAAGCAAACCCCACACAAGACGTAAAAGGGTAGAATCCAGAATGGAGCAAACAGTGCAAAGCGCATTATTTGCAGGCTTGGGGCCAATCCCACAAGGTAGGTAGGTGCCGGTGGATAACTTGGTAGCATTCTCACAAGGGATGCAAGAGCTGAGGGGTGAGCCCCTGGATTGGTATAGCAGGAGTAAAGGGAGGAGAAAGAAAATCTGCAAGGCCTGCAGCAGCCAAACCCTCCAAGAGCTCACCACACAACAGAAAAAGAGGCAATAGAAAAGTGAGGTCTTGGGAGAGAAAGGCCCAACATGATATTATGATGATATGTCCAGACAAACAGGATGCAGGGGATTGTGATGAATCATCTGAAGAGAGTTCTGAGGGAATAGAGAGGCAATCCCGAGCCGAACACCAAGAAATAAGACTTCCAAGAAAAGAAAGAGACCGGGAGAGGAGGAGGAGCCAGCCGATTTATTTGACCCGCACTCCCTAATACAGCCGAGGTCTTCAGAATGGGAACCTCCCATCAAGATAGCAGCATGTATAGGGAAAAGGCTGCAGAATCTGCTATTTAAAGAAGCCAGAACTAAAATCAGGGCAGAATGCCCCAGGCCTCATGTCCTCGACGGAGTGGCGGACACGGCTGAGATTAATGCGAAGATGCTCTCTTTCATGGGAAGATATGGGAAGGACATGAAAAAGGGCATTGACAGACCGTGGAGATCTTGTCAGGATAAGGTGTTAGACACCCTAGGACCACTAACAAAGATTTGGCAAATGGTAGAGGAGGCTAGACAACCAGATCAGAAGATTGATCCAGAGATTCTAGCTGGTTGGGCCCAAAGAACGATATGGCTCCTGGGAAATGATAACAGTGCATTAACCACTGAAAGGAGAAGGACAATATTAGTCAAAATTGACCCCAAGATAGGGGAGTTGGCAACGTCTGCAGATGCAGCGGCTGCAAAAGGGAAACTCTTTCAAGACTCCTTTATTAAGGAAATGGCGAAATTCCCAAACACCTACGCAGTGTTGGACAAAGCCCAAGCCCCATTAAAACGAATATTTGGAAGCAAGGTTTTCGTGAGGGCTGGCTGAGCTAGGGGCCACTCAGCCAGCCGTTTCCTAACCTACAGGTCCAATTACAACAATAGGAATAGCTGGAGAGAACAAGAAGAGCGTGAGCCAAATCCCTTCTTCCAGTCTTGAGGAAGGGGCAGTGGAAGAGGTTGGCGAGCCAGCAACAGAGCTCATTAAATCAACAAAGGTGAGTATGATGCTGGACTCTCAAGTTATGCAGACAGCGTTAATAATTCTAGAGGTAGGGGGGAGGACAGTGCAGCATATTAAAAATTGAAAGAATTATCAGGAGATTCCTGGGTTGTATAGACAGTGGAGGGTTTCCGCCTAGATTTCTGCCAGGAACCGGTTCAGACTACATAGCCAAGGCCTATCGTTTTCAACAAGGAAGACACAAGTCTACTGGACAAAGAGATTGTAGAAATTAGATAAGCCACAGACACCTCGAGTGGGTTCCTGAGCAATATGTTCTTAGCGAAAGGCAGGCGAAAGACCAGGCCAGTAATAAACCTAAGAAACCTAAGAAAGACCAGGCCAGCGATAAACCTAAGAAATATGAACGCAGTCCCTGATGCTATATTCCTTTCTTCCAGAAATCAGATGAATATGTTCCTTTAGTATAAGTGGCAGTTAGTTCCACAACTTTGACATAGTAATTACAAAATGTTTACCTCTAATCCTCACTCGCCTGTATCTTTGTGACGTTCAGGAGGTATATTCGAGTGCAACAGAAGTATATAGTGGGGTGACATAGAGACAATACATCATGTACAAAGCCAATCATGTTGGCTTTTGTTAGACACTTGCCATTTGCAATCTACTTATTATATTCATTTATTTATTGAATATTTATAAGTCGCCTATACAGCCAAATGGCGTTTCCAGGCAATGCAAAGCAAAAGGGGTGGGGGAGGGAACATGGGGAATAAAACAACAATAAACGGTCCTATTAGGCCTTGTGACATTCGGATCGTGCACATGCAGTAAAGAGAAGTGCAGTAAGTGCAAGTGCAAGGAGGGGGAGGGAAGGAGGCACTGCATACTTTGCAGATGCTGGGTGGGGCAGGGGCTGGGAAGTGCTCAGAGGTGCTCAGGGGGGTAATTGCCGGGGGGCTGGAGGTGTGATCACTGACTAAGTGCAAGGACAAAGAGGACCAGATTCAGGAGGAATGCTGGTCAGGTTAGCAGGGGTAAGGAGGGAAGCACTGGAGGGGAAGTGTTGTTAAAGCCTGGTCAGGGAGGGCATGGCAGCCTGTAAGACTCAGGAGGAACCAGGCCACCAGTCACAGTAGCAGAGGTTGAATTAGCAGGGAAGGGAGAGGGGGAAAGAGGTAGAGAAGAGCAGGGGCTGGAGAAGTTTCCAGAACTTAAGGAGATCCGGCTCAAGCCTGAGAAGGGGAGGAAGGCCATTCCAGAGGGAGGCTCCTGCAGAAGAGAGAGATCGACCTCCCACTCTCTGTTTGGAAAAACGTCTGACTTGCAGATAGTTGGAGCTAGAGAACCGAAGGGATCTAGCAGGGAGGTATTTAGGGAGAGAGAGTTGGATGTAGCGCAGCCTCATGCCCCAGAAATCCTTGTGGATGATGCAGAGTGTCCTGGAATTTGATCCTCGCTGAAACCGTGAGTCAGTGGTGAGATTTTAGGGCTGGAGAGATGGGGTTCCGGAACGTGAGGCCAAGGACAAGTCTTGCAGTACTATTCTGTAATAGTTGAAGGGGGCGAAGAGAGGAAAGAGGCAGGTTGAGGAAGAGGCTGCTACAGCCTAGAGAGGACCAGCGCTCTAGAGCCATTGCGTTTCTTGGGGAAGGTCAAGAAGGGGAAGATGCCTCTCAGGAGGTGAAGCTGAAAGTGGGCTTTGTTGGCAAGGTTCATAATGTGAGGGGAGAAGGAGAGAGAGGAGTCGAAGATGAAACAAATGTTTTTGGCCTCAAAGCATGGTGAGGGGAGAGGGCCCAAGGAGGGCAGTCAGAGAGTAGGGGGAAACATGGAGCAGGAGTCCCAATGAGAAGGATTTCAGTCTTACTGGCATTAAGACAGAGATCATTAGCAGTGCACCATGCATGCCAGAATATCAGTCAGATAGTTGGGAATGAGAGATGGAGAAGCAGAGGAAGAGGAGGGAAGTTTGAAGGAAAGCTGTGTGTCTTCAGCAAAAGACTGGAAATTAGGAAAGAAGGAGGAGGTCAAGTGGGCAAGCGGGGCAAGATAGATGTGTAGAGCCACAGTGATAAGATAGAACCAAGAGGAATGCCACAGGTAGAGTGTGATGTGGAGGAGAGGAAAGGACCCAATTGCACCTGGGTAGGACGATTAGACAGGAAGGAAGTCAGCCAGTCCAGTGCATGGTCCATGATGCCAAGGGTATCGCAGAGCCGATTTATGAGGATGGAGTGATTGACCATGTCAAAGGCAGAGGAAACATCAAGGAGAATAAGAACGGAAAGAGATTTGGAAAGAATGTTAGAGAGCAGGTCATCACATGTGTTCAGGATTTGCAGTTTCCCAGAGACTGGTGGTCATAGAAACATCCCACAAGCTCGGCATGGTGAATCAGTTGGGAGATGACTGACTTCTCCACAAGTTTGCCCAGGAAGGGGGTAGTGGAAATAGGGTGATAGTTAGGAAGTAGGGATAGTGCAGGAAGGGTCTGCAGACGGCTTTATCAGGAGAGGATGCACAGGATAGTGCTTGAGAGGTGGGGGAAAGGAGCTGGTGGCAAAGGAGTGATTACAGAGGCCAGCTAAGGCAGTAGCAAGAGAGGAGATGTTGACCTTAATAGTTATGAAGGAGCAGGGGAGCACTTGTTTGTAGGCGACTTTCTTAGAGCTGACAACTTTGGAAGGCTCATAAGAGGATATGGGCAAGAAGGAGGAGACAGTGGCGGGGAAGAGTGGAGAGCCAAGGGAAGTGTGGAAGCAGGTGAGGGAGTGAGGAGGGGGAAAGAGGAGGGTGAGGACAGGATGTCCCGTGTTTTAGTGGTGGAATGGGAGGCCAGTGCAGTACAGAGGGCTTGGGATGGAAGTAGGGAGGTGGAGACTGTGGGATGTTTTTACCCATGCATCCGAGCCCTACCTCAAAAACTGTGCAGTACTGACATGGAAAACGTCATGATGGCCAGAGCTTCCCAGAAAATGCACAGGGAAATGCATGAAGAATAGGCTGCCACTCATTTTTGCCGATGTTATGGGCACAGAAGGGCATTGCCTAAAACCACCATTGGACTACCCACCCAGTAGTCTGAAACCATTGGGAATGGCAATGCTGATTGCCAAAAGCAACCTAGAATTGTGGGGAATTCATTTTCTTAAATCCCAAAAATGGGTGCATTACCAGTACTCACCACTATCAGAAAGCCGGCGTTTTAAAACAACACCAGATTTTTTTTTTGTGTAAAACTGAATAAATGAACCCAAAGCAGGCCAAAGAAAGACTTACTGAGAGGTGGATACAATGTAAAGTTATATTCTGAAGTGACTTGAAGGTTTATAACAAGACTGGCTGAGCTGTGGATTTCAGCAGTTTAAGTAAATTTGGACTGAAAGACACTAAAAATCTAAATGTTTAAAAGAAATGAGTGACCTACTTTTGAGTGTCACATAGGTTGCAATTGTTTAAATGTCATAGTTTTAAACTTAGAATCAGCATTCTAGCTGCATATGTAAAATGGTTAGTTTTATTTGAATGCAGAAAACTGGGTAACTAAAAGTGGCATTAGCTGGGGCCTGGCTTAAGGAACTGAATTCTGCCCACCAGCTACCCCCGACAGGAGTTGAGACTTGCACAACTGCTGTGTTCCCAGGCCGAGCTGCCTTTTGCTGATCCCACCCAAAAGGGATATGACACTTCTCTGATTGAATTACCAAGGGACTGCTAGAGACTAAACATAGGACCCAGGCAGAGGGGTTATTGAAGTGGCCATAAATGGCTTCCTCTTGAACAATGGGCCTTCCGGAGACAAGGCAGATGGTTTATTGCAGGGGTAATAAAAATGGCTTCCTCTTGGCAGAAACTGGGTGGGGGAGAAACTGGAGACAGAGGCTGAGCTTGAAGAAAGTGGAAAGACTGGTTTCTGTACCATGTGACCTGAAAAGACACACCCCTGTAGCCAGAATATGGTTTTAGAAAAAGATGAATAACTCATAGTACGGACTTGTGAAA
Source organism: Ambystoma mexicanum (assembly GCF_040938575.1). Lineage (NCBI taxonomy): Eukaryota > Metazoa > Chordata > Amphibia > Caudata > Ambystomatidae > Ambystoma > Ambystoma mexicanum. The sequence goes on from NC_090930.1 coordinate 732,373,577, forward strand.
ATTATTTAAATGATACCATAATTCTTGTGATTTTTCTGCCCACATTTTAAGAGGTTTTTAGAACCGGTGGCATGATCTGGGGGCAAACTAGCAGTTAAGAGGGTATTACTTAAATTGTATGCATGTTAAAAATCTGACACTTCATCACTTAATGTCCATACTCCTTGCGCACATGTGTGTAAATTTGGGGTAATGTCCGATATTACGAAACCAGTTTAAAAGTGCAAATGTTGCCATTTCTGAATGCAAGCTCCCAGGAAGAGCAGATTTGGACAGGGTATACCTCCTGTGATATGTGATGGGTGCATGTAATTTTAAACAAATGTGTACCTGTGCAAATATGTCTTTTGGGTCAAAATATAGATTGTGTGTAATTTGACAGGGGTGGGTTATCTGTATCATAAACAGACCTCATCATGATGACACTTCATTTCATTCCCCCAATCAAGGGGAAGAGGATGAAGTGGCCAATGACAAGTGGAGAGGGGTAGGGCCTAGGAAGCTAGCCTTTCCACCCATTTTCAAAACACATAAAAGCAGACAGACAGGACAGATAGGGACATTCTATTCCATCTGCTGCGGGACGCTCTGCCGGGAAAATCCATACTTTACCTCCATCAACCTCCAGAGAGCCAACATAGAGACTTCAATCTATCCACCTTCAGAGACCAAGACTTTACTTCAGAATTTGTAGCAGAGAGGTCAACTACAAGCTAAATCCCTCTTTAGCAGGCCTCAAATCATTGCCAGGTGAGCTGTTTGAATTCTTTGCAAGAACTCTTGCCATTTGCCAGAGAGCAGTGTTGTATCCAGAGAGAGACCAGCTGAACCGGAGACCGCTGTATCTGGACCCACAGACCTGATCAGAACCAGAGACCCAGACCAGACTGCTGTTCGCAGAACTAGAGAGCTGACCCAGACGCTGTGCGCAGAGACCGTCCGTGGCGAGTGAAGAAAACCTGACCAGATCCGTGGCGAGGCCCATTCTATTTCTAAATATATTGTGAATACCTAGCAGAACTGTGCAGAACCAATCTCTTAGTCAAAATAATATAATTCAATCTATTTTAATCTGAGTAGAACTGCCTCCTAACTGTCACCTGTCATTTCTAGCTGCTAGCTGTCACTTGTCACTTTGAACTTAAAATTTCAAATCTGAAAAACGACCTTTACCATATCGCTCATATCTCTGTGACCGTTTGTCTTAGAGACCTGCAGTAACCTTCCTCTGAAAGCTGGGAATCTTGGCTTTCCTACGAACCTAGAACCGCATTCCTACCCCCTATACCTTTGCCGCAATCATGAAAAACTCACTCGCGAATTTGCCGCAATTTGCAAATTTCTCCACGTGTGAAAACAGCAGATTCCTTGCTTTCCTTGCTAAAAATTCGTTTGCCTCTTAAGAACCATCACTGAATCATTGCTAGAGTGAGCCTGGACTAATATTAACTAGATACCACTCACCCTGAACCTCCAGAGGGACTTAAAATCATTTTAGCACATTTTCCAATATATTGCTATCACATATAAAAGCATTTTGGGGCCTGTGTTTCAAACTTTAGTAGTCTAAGCTTGCTGGGGTGAACTGAATTACATTTGATTGCATTTCTGAGAACTGTGTGCTTTCCTTCCATTTCCTTGCATTGCATAAAGGGGGAGGGGATTGCCAGAGAAAAGTGATTACATTGTTTTGTTGAAATCATATTGAGTATTTTCTGTATTGCATTTTCATTCAACATTAAATCCATCTGAACTTATATAAAGCATTCTCTACCACCTTATTCTTCTGTTCCTATTCACAAGTGTGCTAGTGCCAGACTATCCATTATTGATTACTGCTCAGATTCAGTGCGATATTCAATTATTAAATTATTATAAAGTGTGATATATATATCTATTGTTTAAATTATCAAATAAACCTTTTAACTTGCAAAACAGAACTACTTCTTGGCTCAGTGGGGTCAGGGGGATTCCAAGAGAGGGGTGTTATATAGGGGTAGTCATCCAGAACGCATGAACTGGACATAAAGATATATCAATAAGGGTTTCCATTCAGTATCCCAGACTAGGCATTGACTTAGCTGTAGTGTTGAATTGAATCCTCTTACAAATTGTGGGGCTCGTCCGGGACGTTTGGGTTAGATCTACCGTTTGTGCAGATTAATACAGCGTGCCAGCAGACCAGATACACATATCCGGTCGGATCACCACGCTGTGTTACGCTGTAAAGCACTCCTCAAAGGAACGCTCTAAGGAAAAGGTCTGTTTTGCAAAAATAAAATACAAACTTCTGTAAGTCAGGAAGGAACTCAAATCTCTAGAATGACGACCTTAGTAGACATGAAAATAGCCAGAGAGCACTTCTTACATAAGTTATTTGTGAGAGGTGAGTGGACTCATCAGGACCAGACGGTCTGGTTGCAAGCAATCACACCCCAGATCACGGAAACAGGGTCAGATATATGGAGAGACCAGGGTCCCTTACATGTGGCCCTGAGTGAACTATATATGTCCTCTAAGGCCAAGGATGAGCACAACAAGATTGCCAGGGTAGCGGCATATTTATATTTACATATGGGAGCCATGCAGGACAAATGTGCTGAAGGCCAAGATCTGGCGAGTAGGCAACTGCTGGCATTACAGAAGGCCCAATCTGATCTGGACTCTTCTGAGCAGAGGCTGCAGAGGAGCCAGGAGTCAGAAAATGATAGTAGGCAGTATATCATTAAAATAAAAGAGGACATGGATACACTGCAACAGGAAAAGACAGACCAGGATACCAGAATTCTGGCTTTGCAGAAGGAATGCCAAGACAGTTTGGACTCCCTACTGCAGAGCCAGAAAAAGCTGGAGCAACAGTTAGACTTCAATAGGGTATGTGCTGAGCAGGTAGCCACCCTGCAAATCCACCTAGACAGAGAGAAAGAGGAGAGCAATAAACTGATCCTGAAAGACCTGGATACCCAGGCAGAGTTTGATCAGGAGCGCCAGAAAGCTGGTGCCTTCCAAAGGCAAAGGGACGACCTGGCGTCACAAATTCAAGCTCTTGGTCAGGAAAGGGACACCTTAGGCCAGGAAGTCTGCCACTTAAGGAGAAAAATAGAAGAAAATCACCTGGCCCACCAGGGACTGGGTGACCTCCAAAAGGAACACCAGGTCTTGCTAGAGCACACCAGGAGGGTGGAGGAGGCTCTGGCAAGACAGGAGCAGGCCAATAGGGACACAGCTCAGGAGGTAACCCTCCTGCAGCAAAGACTGGCCCAGTGCTCCAGGACCAATCAGGAAACGCAGAGAGAGAATGAGGCTCTCTGCCAGCACAATGATAGGCTCCAACAACAGGTAGCGATGCAAGGGAGACTGATAGAGTCTAGTAAGGCCTTAACTGAGGAACTGAAGGCACAGGCTCTTGCATTGCAACAGGGAGCAGGGGCGGATAGAGACAAAGTTCGCTGGGAAAGGGAAACTCCTGAGCATAACCTCTGGAGCCCTAGTACCAGAGGCCTTTATATCTCTCAGTCCCTGGACTCTGCCACCCCCATGTCCCCTGGCGCACATGAGCACCGCGCCACAGGGATGGCAGATTACTATCCAGCCAGAAGCACGGGGCTCATAGGCCAGTACCACCCAGGAATGGAGGGGCGGGCATCCGGGTATGGGCACCCGAGCACAGTGCAATTTAATGGGGAACCCCAGGAGAGTAGGCCCATTAAGGGCATCCTGAAAACCTCTGCCCAGTTAGGTCAGTGGGGGGGGTACCCATCAAATCCTGGCAGCAAGGAGGGATCTGAAGACTCCTCTGAGCGGTACAGGACACAGGAGACCAGGTCCCCACATTCTGCCAGCCATTCCCAGGCTCGCAGAATCAGGGAAAACCTGGAAGAACAGACGGGAACCTCTGGGAGCAGTGCCTCTGAGTCAGAAGATGAATGGACCAGGGTTACCCGGACCAAAAGGGCCAATAAGACAAGAAGGGCCTTGCTTAAGGACCCCTTAAAGCAGATTAAGGCAATCAGGAGCGTCATCACGCCTTATCATAAGAACGCCAAGTATTCTGTTTGGGAGCACTTAGAGTTGTTTGAGCAAATGATGGAGACTTTCCATTTGAAGGACAGCCAAAGCTGTATTCAATATGTAAAGTGGACCTTCTCCCCGGAATACTCCAGTTTCTTTGCGGGGCTGGAGGACCAAAATCATTTAAGATGGTCCACCTATAAGGCGGCCATCTTGAAACATTTTTCTACTCATAGAAATCCTCAAGAGGCTCGCAAGGCAGCCTACAATTTACAATGTGGGGAGGATCAGGCCCCACAAGAATTTGTGCAGGAGTTAAAGCGTGCTTTTGCACAGACCACAAGAAGGGTGCGCACGGATAGCAGAGAATTTATTAATACGTTTTTCCATGCCTTGCCCAAATACATAATGACCCAGCTCGTGAGGGATTTTCACGAGAAAAGATCTTTAGACTGGGTCATTGAACAGGCGACCCGGATCTATGAGGTGCAGAAGCCAATAGAAAATAAAAATAATGCGCCCAAAAACCCCAAAGCCAACAACACCCCTGCTGCTGCCAAGGTGGCAGAGGTAAAGGTCACCCCCGTTTCAGATTAGGAGATAGGGGGGGCCTAAAAACCTACCTGCACCTAATAATGCTAGGCCCAGAAGGTCCTCGGGCCAGTCACAGACAGGGAGCCAGGGAGGCAGCCCCACAAATGGGGTCCCTCGCTCTCCTGATTATGTAAGCCCCTGTTACAAGGGAAACAGACCCATCCTGGGTTATGTGTGGACTCCTCCAGCCCAAGGGGGGGGGATCCAGCCAAGCACCTAACCCAGAGAACTTCCCTTCCAACTTCTCACAGGAGGGCAGAAACTCACCAAACCCTGGGCAGAACTTCTTCCCCAGGTATCCACCCAACTTCCAGCCCCAAAATCCTCCACCCTTCTTTCCAGAATTCCCTGAGCCCAGACAACCGAATCCGGGAGAGGGGAGGCCAAGGGTGGAGGGGTATCCAAATCTTCCCAACCAGGGGTACTACCAAAGAAGGGATAGCTACCCTTCCCGGGATCAGCCCAGGGGAGAAAACAGGGCCCTGTATCAGCCTGAGCGGGTTTCCCAGTTAGAGCGCCAGGTTCAAAACAAGGCGCGGGATCTGGGTCACATACTGAGGGCTCCGCAGAACCCTCAGATCGGCATGGCGGCGCAGAACGCACCCAACTCTGGACCTGGTGCTCCAGAACAATGACGGGGGCAGCACCCCGATAACTCACCGGTTCCCAGGGAGGAGGCACAAAGGGAAGGGGGGTGTAAAGCCTTGGAGGAAGCTTCCTTCCTCACTTGTAAACAGCCCCTGGAAACCCAGGAACCGGAAACAAAATCTCTTCCCCCTGAAAGTCTGCCTCCTAAGGAGCAGAGGGGGTGTAGGAGAAACAAAAGACCCAAACAGACTCAGTTTGAGGAGGAGGTACAGATCTTCCAATTTGAGGGAGAGGGATCCTCAGAGGATCCTGGGGAAAGGACCTTCTCCTTCAGAGATGGGGGAACTCCTCCCAAGGAAAAATGGGTCCTAAGGGATGCCAATTCAGACTGGGGAGATATGGAGACTGAGCTACCGCCGCCCATCATCTCATCCCAGAACCCACAATACCAAAATCCCCTGGTTCAAACCCATCCTGATGACTGCCTCCAAAAAGGGGGGGGGGCGGCCCAGAACCGGAACCCAGGGAACCCACAATGGCTCTGATCTCCAGTTGCCAACTTTTTCTTTCAGATTCCCAAGGCTCTCCACAGAATTCTGCCCAAATTTCTTCGCTAGCGATGTCCAAAACCAGAAAGTTAGCCCACCAGTTGTCCAAAAATGTGCATTATCTGTGCCCCCTTGAGGAGAAGGAGGGAAGATACTATGCCCCGGTACAAGTACAGGGACAGGGTGCAATTTTGGCACTGGTGGACACTGGATCTCAAGCTACCCTTCTGTCCAGAAGGGCCTTTGACGAACTGAATGCAGGAAGGGGAGAGAATTATCAAATTCCTCTCACCTCTCTTCCTGGACAACTGCAGAACTTCGACGGGAAGGAAATTCCCGTTGAGGGGACTGCAGACTTGGACATTAAGATCGGGCGACACAAGGTGAAACACCCGGTCATAGTAGTGACTCCAGATGGCACCCCTTGTTTACTGGGGAATGACCTCCTGAGGAGGTTGTCACCCTTAATAGATTGCGTAAACAAGGTCCTCTGGACCCAGACTAGCCGACCAATAAAATTAAAACAGAGTGTCAACCATGTTAGTTTAAACAGCACCTGCCACATGGTTGAATGAAAATCTGACCAAGTAGAATTTCACTTCCAGAATAGCCAAATTCCAGACGTGACAGTAATAGCAGTAGGACAACAGACTGGTGATGGAGGGTCCTCTCTATTTCTGAAAATCAACCTTCCTTCCAGTCTAAAGTGGTACTCCACGCTGGAAGGAAACACTCTGAGATTCTATACTAATCCACAATCAGAAACTCCCACTCCTATAGTCCAGAAAGATGTGAAATCAGCTCAGAGCCTGGCTGATATTCAGCAAATTGGAGAGCAGTTGTTCATCCCTGTCCAATTAAATGATGGGAAGGACTCTGTTCTCGCTCGAGTGTGTGTGAACAACGGTAAGAGCTTCATCAGCGAAGCCATGTTCCGCCAACTCCCAAAAGATCCAGCCATTCCCACATTCAAACTGATAGACAAATGGGAAATGGACCTGGAAGCACCTAATTCCAAACATCTCCTCCCAAGCAGTTGTATGCTCAAAATCTCCATTGGCAACAAGAGCATAGTCCACAATTGTTGGGTCGTGCGAGACGTCACTGCCGCTTTTTACTTAGGCAGTGACATTCTCAATCGCTTGGCCATTAGTTTGGACCTAATAAACTTCAAAGCTTGGTCCCGATTAGCGGACAATCCCATGGGCTTTGATGATCCAGAAAAAACATTTAGGTCAGCTCAATTGCTACCTTATGCAGTTGAAATTCAGATCAAGGAGGAAGTCACCATCCCAGAAAGGACCCGACAATTCTCCCTGGAAGTGAAAGTTAAAAGAGGACAATATTTGCAAAACCCTGATGCTTACATACATCTAAACGCTTCTCTCCAACAGCAAGGGTTGGGGGTAAACCCAACTCCATTAGTCAACATAGAACATGACACCATTCCAATAGAGGTGGATAACAGCGACTTAAAGAGTATTACTCTAGCCGCAGGCACCATTATTGGAATGGCGGTTGATGACCAACATTTTTCCATAGATTTAGGTAATGAACTGTTAGGGCCAATCCCCAAGGACTGCTTTGACAGTGACAGTGATGACAATACAACACCAGACAGACAGGATTTTTACCCGGCATGGGGGGAACTTCCTGGTGTACACCTCCTGCCCCTATGGTAAGGAAGATGTGACTTGTGACTTCAGGAGGGATGAGGTGATTTTCCAGGTCCATGAGGGCTGCCTTTCCCACCTGAAGCCTCCGGTCCAAATCAGCACTCTGACCAGGGACTTCTTCACCCAGCTGGAGGAGGCCGCTGAGATAGCCAAACCAGAAGTCTTTCCAGGCTTCAGGCAGATGGTGGAAGAGAGAGTCAACCTAGCTGATGCCTGTGTGACTCTGGAACAAAAGCAAAAGTTGAAACAAGTTTTCTTGGCTTTCCAAGATCTCTTTGCGGTAGACTCATATGACGGTGGTCGCACTGACATCCACACAACAACAATCCCCACGGACCCTGGCATGACTCCTGTGTTTGTGAAGCAATATCGCTTGCCTCTCGCATCAATGGAGTCCCTTACTGAAATAATTAAGAACCTTGAGTCCCGGGGAATAATCTGTCCAGTCCACAGCACCTTCAATAATCCGGTGCTGGGAATATTGAAGCCAAACGGCCAGTGGAGACTCTGCGCCGACCTCAGGGAGCTCAACAAACGGGTCCATACTTCCCGATGGCCTCTGCCCTACATTGACCAAGGGCTGGCCCAGATCCAGGGGTCAGAGGTATTCACTGCAATAGACCTGACCAATGGATACTGGACTGTGCCTGTCAGCAGGGAGGACCAATACAAGCTGGCTTTTACCTTTGTGGGACATGGACCCGGACTCCCTTCGGATACCTTAACTCCGGTAATGAGTTTAACATTTTCCTACATAAGGCCATGCCCGACCTGGGTGCGAGGGGTAACCTGGCTTATGTAGATGATGTCCTCATCAAAAGTTCATCTGTGGAGGAACACATAGCGGAGATCCGTTATGTTCTGACGCAGTTGAGGGCCGCCGGAGCAAAACTTTCCTTTCAGAAAGCACAGTGGTGTAGAACCCGTGTCAATTTCTTGGGGCATGAGATTACTCCTCAGGGTCTCTGTCCCCAGGAAAAGAAGGTGGAAGCACTCCAAAAACTGAAAGACCCCACAACTCTGCGGGAACTAAGGAGCCTCCTTGGACTGACTAATTACAGCAGAAAGTTCATTGAGGGCTACGCAGAGATCACCAGACCCCTGATTCATCTCCTGAAGGGGGGGGGGTCAAGTGGGAATGGGGTCCAGAACAAGCCGAGGCAGTAAAACAACTCAAGAGAAGCCTCTCACAAGCGCCTTGCCTAGCTTACCCTGTCAGAAACAAGGAGTTCTTCCTGGAGACGGGGTTCTCTAATACGTGCTTGACAGCAGTATTATACCAAAAGCATGACAAGGTCAATAAAGTAATCTCCTATGCGAGCAAAACTTTATCCTCTGTGGAGGAAAAATTCAACGATTGTGAGAAGGCACTCCTGGCATCGGTGTGGGCATTGAAGAATTACCGCCCGTTTATCCAGGGGGAACACATCATAGTGGAGACTCCACACCAGCCTCTGCAATATCTCCAAAGTGATAGAATCCGGGCCGGAAATGTGAGTAATTCCCAAATTACTTCCTGGATTCTGTCAATGCAAGGCTTTCCTATGGAGGTCAGATATGGCCAAAACAAGAAGAGTCCCCTCGCGCAAGGTCTGGCTGACTTGCATGATTGTGCCAGAGAAAACTGTCTCGAGGACGAAAGTCTAAAAATCAAGGACAACACGGAGGCATACCTTAATTCCCCACACAAAGTCTCTGAAGAAGACAAGTGTGAGGGAATGCCCACTGTCTATGTGGATGGATGCTCTTACCATGTTGACAACGACGGGGAGAAAGAACTGGTGGCTGGCGTAGGGAATGCATGGGTGAAGGAGTTTCCAGAACCCTCCGCTGGATACAAAATTGGTCCCCGAAGTAGTCAGGTGGCAGAATTGATGGCTGTGCATCAAGCAATCCTCACTGCTGTCCAACATCAACTCCACGAACTGGTCATAATCACAGATTCTGATTATGTACGGAACGGGTTCATGGAGCACCTGGTTAATTGGAAAACCAGAGGCATGTTATGTGCTAACAACAAACCCTTGAAACATGGGAAGTTGATCCAAAACATTGATGATCAGGTCACCTCGAATGAGATGACCATCTATTGGAAAAAGATCAAGGGTCATTCCAAAGTAGAGGGACCAGACAAAACTGGAAATGACTTAGCTGATCAGCTGGCCAAAACCGGGGCCATCCAAGGGGATCTAATTGAGATTGAGTCCCTGTTGGGGGAAATCCAGGTCACTGCTATCACTAGGTCCCAGACAAATGCTCACAACGACCTTTCAATTGCACAATGGAGTAAGGAGACCCCTGATGCTGATTTGATTACCGCTCAGAAGGGGGATTCAATAATTGGTAAATTTTACCAGCACCTTGAGGACCCTGAGAACTTTCCCCTGACGGATACCGATTACACTGGGAAGGAGGACCTAAGGGTGTTGATGAAATGTCAAAAAATGTTCCGGATCCAAGACGGTTTGTTGGTAAGGAAATCCAAAGCTGGCCACGATCAGTGGGTGGTTCCTACCTCATTCCGAAGCCTGATGTTAAGTCACGCCCATGATGCGGCCACCGCCGGTCATAGGGGGTTTCACACAACATTGGAAATCTTAAGAGAGGTTGCATACTGGCCACACATGGGCCAGGACCTCAACCAATACTTGAAGGGTTGTCTTGTGTGTGCACAATTTCAGCCAACATCCCTCACACACCGTGCACCCCTCCAAAAGAGGGGGATGACACTGCCATGGTCAGATTTACAAATCGACTTCGTAGGCCCCGTGATTCGCTCTGCTAGGGGGAATAAGTACATGTTGACTGTGACATGCTTGTTTACCAAGTGGGTGGAATGTCTCCCAGCCCCAAATTGCAAGGCAGAAACTGCAGCTGCCCTGATGATTAACCACATCTTTTCCCGTTTCGGTCTACCTCAAAGGATTGAGTCAGACAGAGGTAGCCACTTCACCAGTGAAGTGATGACAAAGATGTGGGAGATACTGGGGGTCAAAAGGAAGTTGCATATTGCTTACCGGCCAGCTTCTTCTGGGGCAGTAGAGAGATATAACCGAACCATTGTGAGCATATTAAAGAAGTTTGTGGCAGATTCTTGGCCAAGTTGGGATATCCGATTACCTCTGGTCCTAATGGCCATCAGATCTACCCCTTCATCTGCAACCAAAATGTCACCATTTGAGTTGATGACTGGGCGCAAGATGGTGCTTCCTCAGCATTTGCTCTATAGGACCCAAGAGCAGACATTGATAAATGCCTCCACAACTCATGAGTATGTGGAGAATTTAAGGAAACACCTTCAACACGCTTTTGCCTATGCTCAGCGGAATCTAGAAAGATCAGCTGAGAGTATGAAGACCCACTATGACCTGAAAACTTCCAGGAAGGAATATCAGGTGGGGGACCGGGTCTATCTATACAATTTCCAAAGAAACCAGCCCAAACAGCGAAAATGTTTGCCTACGTGGAAGGGACCCTTTGAGATTATAGGCAAAATCTCCCCTGTGGCCTACAAGATCCGCATCCCCAAAGGCGGTTTGGCAGAGGGGGAAGACAAGTGGGTCCACATTAACCAGTTGAAGTGTTGCCATCCCAGGCACACTCTGCAACAACTGGAGGAATCCTCTGGAATCCTAGAGGGTACTGTCTCAGATTAATTCAGTTCTAACTTAAAATATCCTACATATCGCCTATCAAATTCTGAGTTTCTCAATGTGGGTGTTTTCGTTTTTGAATGTAAAAAGAAATGTGCATGTTCATATGTTTTGACTATAAATTTATTATCCACCCCACTATATCAATGGTGGGGGAAAAATGTCTATGAATAGGTATTGCCGCTCTTCCTTTGTCGTCCTAGGAGAAAGAAAACCTTGAGACTGGCCAGGGAGGACGATCCGGAGACCGGGAGCGGAGACATAAGGGGCACAGGGTACCGCCCAATATTCCCATCAGGACCGGCGAGGAGAACCGATCGATCAGTACCGGATGGAGGAAAAGATGCTGAACTGTGCCATCTATTGGAAGAAGATGAGGAAACATCCCAGGTCTTGCGAGCTCCATCAGTGAAACAGAATGGCCATCGCAAGAGGGGGGGCTTGTGGGATGTTTTTACCCATGCATCCGAGCCCTACCTCAAAAACTGTGCAGTACTGACATGGAAAACATCATGATGGCCAGAGCTTCCCAGAAAATGCACAGGGAAATGCATGAAGAATAGGCTGCCACTCATTTTTGCCGATGTTATGGGCACAGAAGGGCATTGCGTAAAACCACCATTGGACTACCCACCCAGTAGTCTGAAACCATTGGGAATGGCAATGCTGATTGCCAAAAGCAACCTAGAATTGTGGGGAATTCATTTTCTTAAATCCCAAAAATGGGTGCATTACCAGTACTCACCACTATCAGAAAGCCGGCGTTTTAAAACAACACCAGATTTTTTTTTTGTGTAAAACTGAATAAATGAACCCAAAGCAGGCCAAAGAAAGACTTACTGAGAGGTGGATACAATGTAAAGTTATATTCTGAAGTGACTTGAAGGTTTATAACAAGACTGGCTGAGCTGTGGATTTCAGCAGTTTAAGTAAATTTGGACTGAAAGACACTAAAAATCTAAATGTTTAAAAGAAATGAGTGACCTACTTTTGAGTGTCACATAGGTTGCAATTGTTTAAATGTCATAGTTTTAAACTTAGAATCAGCATTCTAGCTGCATATGTAAAATGGTTAGTTTTATTTGAATGCAGAAAACTGGGTAACTAAAAGTGACATTAGCTGGGGCCTGGCTTAAGGAACTGAATTCTGCCCACCAGCTACCCCGACAGGAGTTGAGACTTGCACAACTGCTGTGTTCCCAGGCCGAGCTGCCTTTTTCTGTTCCCACCCAAAAGGGATATGACACTTCTCTGATTGAATTACCAAGGGACTGCTAGAGACTAAACATAGGACCCAGGCAGAGGGTTTATTGAAGTGGCCATAAATGGCTTCCTCTTGAACAATGGGCCTTCCAGGGCCCAGGCAGATGGTTTATTGCAGGGGTAATAAAAATGGCTTCCTCTTGGCAGAAACTGGGAGGGGGAGAAACTGGAGACAGAGGCTGAGCTTGAAGAAAGTGGAAAGACTGGTTTCTGTACCATGTGACCTGAAAAGACACACCCCTGTAGCCAGAATATGGTTTTAGAAAAAGATGAATAACTCATAGGACGGACTTGTGAAAATTATTTAAATGATACCATAATTCTTGTGATTTTTCTGCCCACATTTTAAGAGGTTTTTAGAACCGGTGGCATGATCTGGGGGCAAACTAGCAGTTAAGAGGGTATTACTTAAAATGTATGCATCTTAAAAATCTGACACTTCATCACTTAATGTCCATACTCCTTGCGCACATGTGTGTAAATTTGGGGTAATGCCCGATATTACGAAACCAGTTAAAAAGTGCAAATGTTGCCATTTCTGAATGCAAGCTCCCAGGAAGAGCAGATTTGGACAGGGTGTACCTCCTGTGATATGTGATGGGTGCATGTAATTTTAAACAAATGTGTACCTGTGCAAATATGTCTTTTGGGTCAAAATATAGATTGTGTGTAATTTGACAGGGGTGGGTTCTCTGTATCATAAACAGACCTCATCATGATGACACTTCATTTCATTCCCCCAATCAAGGGGAAGAGGATGAAGTGGCCAATGACAAGTGGAGAGGGGTAGGGCCTAGGAAGCTAGCATTTCCACCCATTTTCAAAACACATAAAAGCAGACAGACAGGACAGATAGGGACATTCTATTCCATCTGCTGCGGGACGCTCTGCCGGGAAAATCCATACTTTACCTCCATCAACCTCCAGAGAGCCAACATAGAGACTTCAATCTATCCACCTTCAGAGACCAAGACTTTACTTCAGAATTTGTAGCAGAGAGGTCAACTACAAGCTAAATCCCTCTTTAGCAGGCCTCAAATCATTGCCATTATCACAGCCAGGCGAGCTGTTTGAATTCTTTGCAAGAACTCTTGCCATTTGCCAGAGAGCAGTGTTGTATCCAGAGAGAGACCAGCTGAACCGGAGACAGCTGTATCCGGACCCACAGACCTGATAAGAACCAGAGACCCAGACCAGACCACTGTTCGCAGAACTAGAGAGCTGACCCAGACGCTGTGCGCAGAGACCGTCCGTGGTGAGTGAAGAAAACCTGACCAGATCCGTGGCGAGGCCCATTCTATTTCTAAATATATTGTGAGTACCTAGCAGAACTGTGTAGAACCAATCTCTTAGTCAAAATAATATAATTCAATCTATTTTAATCTGAGTAGAACTGCCTCCTAACTGTCACCTGTCATTTCTAGCTGCTAGCTGTCACTTGTCACTTTGAACTTTAAAATTTCAAATCTGAAAAACGACCTTTACCATATCGCTCATATCTCCGTGACCGTTTGTCTTAGAGACTTGCAGTAACTTTCCTCTGAAAGCTGCGAATCTTGGCTTTCCTACGGACCTAGAACCGCATTCCTTGCCCCTATACCTTTGCCGCAATCGCGAAAAACGCACTCGCGAATTTGCCGCGATTTGCACATTTCTCCACGTGTGAAAACAGCAGATTCCTTGCTTTCCTTGCTAAAAATTCGTTTGCCTCTTAAGAACCATCCCTGAATCATTGCTAGAGTGAGCCTGGACTAATATTAACTTGATACCACTCACCCTGAACCTCCAGAGGGAATTAAAATCATTTTAGCACATTTTCCAATATATTGCTATCACATATAAAAGCATTTTGGGGCCTGTGCTTCAAACTTCTGTAGTCTAAGCTTGCTGGGGTGAACTGAATTACATTTGATTGCATTTCTGAGAACTGTGTGCTTTCCTTCCATTTCCTTGCATTGCATAAAGGGGGGAGGGGATTGCCAGAGAAAAGTGATTACATTGTTTTGTTGAAATCATATTGAGTATTTTCTGTATTGCATTTTCATTCAACATTACATCCATCTGAACTTATATAAAGCATTCTCTTCCACCTTATTCTTCTGTTCCTATTCACACGTGTGCTAGTGCCAGACTATCCATTATTGATTACTGCTCAGATTCAGTGCGATATTCAATTATTAAATTATTATAAAGTGTGATATATATATCTATTGTTTAAATTATCAAATAAACCTTTTAACTTGCAAAACAGAACTACTTCTTGGCTCAGTGCGGTCAGGGGGATTCCAAGAGAGGGGTGTTATATAGGGGTAGTCATCCAGAACGCATGAACTGGACATAAAGATATATCAATAAGGGTTTCCATTCAGTATCCCAGACTAGGCATTGACTTAGCTGTAGTGTTGAATTGAATCCTCTTACAAATTGGGGGCTCGTCCGGGACGTTTGGGTTAGATCTACCGTTTGTGCAGATTAATACAGCGTGCCAGCTGACCAGATACACATATCCTGTCGGATCACCACGCTGTGTTACTCTGTAAAGCACTCCTCAAAGGAACGCTCTAAGGAAAAGGTCTGTTTTGCAAAAATAAAATACAAACTTCTGTAAGTCAGGAAGGAACTCAAATCTCTAGAATGATGACCTTAGTAGACATGAAAATAGCCAGAGAGCACTTCTTACATAAGTTATTTGTGAGAGGTGAGTGGACTCATCAGGACCAGACGGTCTGGTTGCAAGCAATCGCACCCCAGATCACGGAAACAGGGTCAGATATATGGAGAGACCAGGGTCCCTTACATGTGGCCCTGAGTGAACTATATATGTCCTCTAAGGCCAAGGATGAGCACAACAAGATTGCCAGGGTAGCGGCATATTTATATTTACATATGGGAGCCATGCAGGACAAATATGCTGAAGGCCAAGATCTGGCGAGTAGGCAACTGCTGGCATTACAGAAGGCCCAATCTGATCTGGACTCTTCTGAGCAGAGGCTGCAGAGGAGCCAGGAGTCAGAAAATGATAGTAGGCAGTATATCATTAAAATAAAAGAGGACATGGATATACTGCAACAGGAAAAGACAGACCAGGATACTAGAATTCTGGCTTTGCAGAAGGAACGCCAAGACAGTTTGGACTCCCTACTGCAGAGCCAGAAAAAGCTGGAGCAACAGTTAGACTTCAATAGGGTATGTGCTGAGCAGGTAGCCACCCTGCAAATCCAACTAGACAGAGAGAAAGAGGAGAGCAATAAACTGATCCTGAAAGACCTGGATACCCAGGCAGAGTTTGATAAGGAGCGCCAGAAAACTGGTGCCTTCCAAAGGCAAAGGGACGACCTGGCGTCACAAATTCAAGCTCTTGGTCAGGAAAGGGACACCTTAGGCCAGGAAGTCTGCCACTTAAGGAGAAAAATAGAAGAAAATCACCTGGCCCACCAGGGACTGGGTGACCTCCAAAAAGAACACCAGGACTTGCTAGAGCACACCAGGAGGGTGGAGGAGGCTCTGGCAAGACAGGAGCAGGCCAATAGGGACACAGCTCAGGAGGTAACCCTCCTGCAGCAAAGACTGGCCCAGTGCTCCAGGACCAATCAGGAAACGCAGAGAGAGATTGAGGCTCTCTGCCAGCACAATGATAGGCTCCAACAACAGGTAGCGATGCAAGGGAGACTGATAGAGTCTAGTAAGGCCTTAACTGAGGAACTGAGGAACTGAAGGCACAGGCTCTTGCATTGCAACAGGGAGCAGGGGCGGATAGAGACAAGGTTCGCTGGGAAAGGGAAACTCCTGAGCATAACCTCTGGAGCCCTAGTACCAGAGGCCTTTATATCTCTCAGTCCCTGGACTCTGCCACCCCCATTTCCCCTGGCGCACATGAGCACCGGGCCACAGGGATGGCAGATTACTATCCAGCCAGAAGCATGGGGCTCATAGGCCAGTACCACCCAGGAATGGAGGGGCGGGCATCCGGGTATGGGCACTCAAGCACAGTGCAATTTAATGGGGAACCCCAGGAGAGTAGGCCCATTAAGGGCATCCTGAAAACCTCTGCCCAGTTAGGTCAGTGGGGGGGGTACCCATCAAATCCTGGCAGCAAGGAGGGATCTGAAGACTCCTCTGAGCGGTACAGGACACAGGAGACCAGGTCCCCACATTCTGCCAGCCATTCCCAGGCTTGCAGAATCTGGGAAAACCTGAAAGAACAGACGGGAACCTCTGGGAGCAGTGCCTCTGAGTCAGAAGATGAATGGACCAGGGTTACCCGGACCAAAAGGGCCAATAAGACAAAAAGGGCCTTGCTTAAGGACCCCTTAAAGCAGATTAAGGCAATCAGGAGCGTCATCACGCCTTATCATAAGAACGCCAAGTATTCTGTTTGGGAGCACTTAGAGTTGTTTGAGCAAATGATGGAGACTTTCCATTTGAAGGACAGCCAAAGCTGTATCCAATATGTAAAGTGGACCTTCTCCCGGAATACTCCAGTTTCTTTGCGGGGCTGGAGGACCAAAATCATTTAAGATGGTCCACTATAAGGCGGCCATCTTGAAACATTTTTCTACTCATAGAAATCCTCAAGAGGCTCGCAAGGCAGCCCACAATTTACAATGTGGGGAGGATCAGGCCCCACAAGAATTTGTGCAGGAGTTAAAGCGTGCTTTTGCACAGACCACAAGAAGGGTGCGCACGGATAGCAGAGAATTTATTAATACGTTTTTCCATGCCTTGCCCAAATACATAATGACCCAGCTCGTGAGGGATTTTCACGAGAAAAGATCTTTAGACTGGGTCATTGAACAGGCGACCCGGATCTATGAGGTGCAGAAGCCAATAGAAAATAAAAATAATGCGCCCAAAAACCCCAAAGCCAACAACACCCCTGCTGCTGCCAAGGTGGCAGAGGTAAAGGTCACCCCCGTTTCAGATTTGGAGATGGGGGGGCCTAAAAACCTACCTGCACCTAATAATGCTAGGCCCAGAAGGTCCTCGGGCCAGTCACAGACAGGGAGCCAGGGAGGCAGCACCACAAATGGGGTCCCTCGCTCTCCTGATTATGCAAGCCCCTGTTACAAGGGAAACAGACCCATCCTGGGTTATGTGTGGACTCCTCCAGCCCAAAGGGGGGGATCCAGCCAAGCACCTAACCCAGAGAACTTCCCTCCCAACTTCTCACAGGAGGGCAGAAACTCACCAAACCCTGGGCAGAACTTCTTCCCCAGGTATCCACCCAACTTCCAGCCCCAAAATCCTCCACCCTTCTTTCCCCAATTCCCTGAGCCCAGACAACCGAATCCGGGTGAGGGGAGGCCAAGGGTGGAGGGGTATCCAAATCTTCCCAACCAGGGGTACTACCAAAGAAGGGATAGCTACCCTTCCCGGGATCAGCCCAGGGGAGAGAACAGGGCCCCGTATCAGCCTGAGCGGGTTTCCCAGTTAGAGCGCCAGGTTCAAAACATGGCGCGGGATCTGGGTCACATACTGAGGGCTCAGCAGAACCCTCAGATCGGCATGTTGGCGCAGAAAGCACCCAACTCTGGACCTGGTGCTCCAGAACAATGACGGGGCAGCACCCCGATAACTCACCGGTTCCCAGGGAGGAGGCACAAAGGGAAGGGGGGTGTAAAGCCTTGGAGGAAGCTTCCTTCCTCACTTGTAAACAGCCCCTGGAAACCCAGGAACCGGAAACAAAATCTCTTCCCCCTGAAAGTCTGCCTCCTAAGGAGCAGAGGGGGGGTAGGAGAAACAAAAGACCCAAACAGACTCAGTTTGAGGAGGAGGTACAGATCTTCCAATTTGAGGGAGAGGGATCCTCAGAGGATCCTGGGGAAAGGACCTTCTCCTTCAGAGATGGGGGAACTCCTCCCAAGGAAAAATGGGTCCCAAGGGATGCCAATTCAGACTGGGGAGATATGGAGACTGAGCTACCGCCGCCCATCATCTCATCCCAGATCCCACAATACCAAAATCCCCTGGTTCAAACCCATCCTGATGACTGCCTCCAAAAAGGGGGGGGCGGCCCAGAACCGGAACCCGGGGAACCCACAATGGCTCTGATCTCCAGTTGCCAACTTTTTCTTTCAGATTCCCAAGGCTCTCCACAGAATTCTGCCCAAATTTCTTCGCTAGCGATGTCCAAAACCAGAAAGTTAGCCCACCAGTTGTCCAAAAATGTGCATTATTTGTGCCCCCTTGAGGAGAAGGAGGGAAGATACTATGCCCCGGTACAAGTACAGGGGCAGGGTACAATTTTGGCACTGGTGGACACTGGATCTCAAGCTACCCTTCTGTCCAGAAGGGCCTTTGACGAACTGAATGCAGGAAGGGGAGAGAATTATCAAATTCCTCTCACCTCTCTTCCTGGACAACTGCAGAACTTCGACGGGAAGGAAATTCCCGTTGAGGGGACTGCAGACTTGGACATTAAGATCGGGCGACACAGGTGAAACACCCGGTCATAGTAGTGACTCCAGAGGGCACCCCTTGTTTACTGGGGAATGACCTCCTGAGGAGGTTGTCACCCTTAGATTGCGTAAACAAGGTCCTCTGGACCCAGACTAGCCGACCAATAAAATTAAAACAGAGTGTCAACCATGTTAGTTTAAACGGCACCTGCCACATGGTTGAACAAAAATCTGACCAAGTAGAATTTCACTTCCAGAATAGCCAAATTCCAGACGTGACAGTAATAGCAGTAGGACAACAGACTGGTGATGGAGGGTCCTCTCTATTTCTGAAAATCAACCTTCCTTCCAGTCTAAAGTGGTACTCCACGCTGGAAGGAAACACTCTGAGATTCTATACTAATCCACAATCAGAAACTCCCACTCCTATAGTCCAGAAAGATGTGAAATCAGCTCAGAGCCTGGCTGATATTCAGCAAATTGGAGAGCAGTTGTTCATCCCTGTCCAATTAAATGATGGGAAGGACTCTGTTCTCGCTCGAGTGTGTGTGAACAACGGTAAGAGCTTCATCAGCGAAGCCATGTTCCGCCAACTCCCAAAAGATCCAGCCATTCCCACATTCAAACTGATAGACAAATGGGAAATGGACCTGGAAGCACCTAATTCCAAACATCTCCTGCCAAGCAGGTGTATGCTCAAAATCTCAATTGGCAACAAGAGCATAGTCCACAATTGTTGGGTCGTGCGAGACGTCACTGCCGCTTTTTACTTAGGCAGTGACATTCTCAATCGCTTGGCCATTAGTTTGGACCTAATAAACTTCAAAGCTTGGTCCCGATTAGCGGATAATCCCATGGGCTTTGATGATCCAGAAAAAGCATTTAGGTCAGCTCAATTGCTACCTTATGCAGTTGAAATTCAGATCAAAGAGGAAGTCACCATCCCAGAAAGGACCCAACAATTCTCCCTGGAAGTGAAAGTTAAAAGAGGACAATATTTGCAAAACCCTGATGCTTACATACATCTAAACGCTTCTCTCCAACAGCAAGGGTTGGGGGTAAACCCAACTCCATTAGTCAACATAGAACATGACACCATTCCAATAGAGGTGGATAACAGCGACTTAAAGAGTATTATCATCATTGGGGCCTTGCCCTCCCTCACAGATTACTCCTAGCTCCTGTCTATCCACAGCACTTTGCATCTTCACTCCCTCCGCTCTGGAGACTCACACTTACGCCTGCCGTGGCTCTGACCGTGTATCACTCAACATTCCTAGGACTTCCTCCATGGCTCTCCTATGAGCTCGGACTCCCCAGCACTTACCCCCTCTTCCCTCTTCCTTTCTGCACTTGCACCCTCTCATTACTCTCAAGGCATAGTAGGATTGTCCCTCTTCCTCTTCCCCACAGCTCTTAATATTATGTTGTAATTTACCCTCCCTCCCTGCCATGTGGGCGCTTTGAAACAGTAAATTCTTATTGCATAAGTGCCTGACAAGCAAACAATAAATAAATACATGTTGCCATACAAAGCCCATATACTTCCAAAGTTAACAGTTTTTGCCATCAAAAGTTCACTTACTCCAAATTGCCAGTGATTGCCATCAAAGGCACAGATACTCACTAAATTAAACGGGTATTGTCAAACTTGGGTGGGACCAGTAGTGGAGGGAGCTTTTGGTATGAAGGAGCACCTCCTTTTGAAATAATTTAAGGTTAGTGGTGGCTTGTCATTTTTATGACCCTCAGATTATTGCCAGCAGACAAGCGCAGCGAGCACGCTGCAACCATCCTATCATGTTTCAAGTGGGCACTCACCCAGATTTTTTTTTAAAAAAGGAGTTGACATTGTGCCTTTTACAGCAAAATTTCTGATTGATTTATTTTTCACTGCAAGTTTATTAATATGTCACTCAAATTATTGCCAGCAGGCAAGCGTAGTGAGCAAGCTGAAAACGGCCTATTATGGTTCAGGTGGACACTCCCCCAGATAAGTTTTAAAAATAAGGGTTTGACAGACATGATGCCTTTTACAGCACAATTTTCAAGAAAAAATTGCAGTTGTTTCTGAAGAGTAACACATGAAACAAATGCAGTAGATTCCAGGAAAACTACAGCACCCAGGAGCATTTTACAACATGTGGCCAAATATTTCTGCCCCCAATATATGCCAGCATTGGCACTGTAAAACTTGCTTCTTATTTGAGTACCTGAAATAAAGGCCAGCAATGCCACAGTAAACAGTTCCATGAAGCCACTGATCTGGCCTTTCGAACAATATGATATGATATGATAGTCTATTTATATAGTGCCTATACACAATGTGTTTCAAAGAGCTTCAAGGGAAGGGAGGGAACAAGGGAAAATACAATGACATTCTTACAGACCATGAACAGTAAGGATGTGAAATGAACTATCGTACTCAGAATGATTACATTTCATATAGTGACAAAGATAAGGAAGGGAGGGAGAGAGTGGGAAGGAAATGGAAACAGACAGGCGACTATCGTACTAGGCCTGACGACATTTCTGATAGTGCTGGAGGGGGTAGGAAAGAAAACAAGTAAAGGGAGGGGAGGAGACAGACGACGTTGATATCATCCTAGGTCTAGGGACAATTCTGATACAGTAAGTGCATAGAAGAAAGGCGCAGGCGGGAAGGAGATAGGAAAAGGGAGAAAGGGAGAGGAGGAAAGAACAGAGAGTAAGCAGTCAAAAAGAGTGGAGAAGCAAGAGGGGAGAGCAAATACCAATAAAACAGCGAATCTGATACAAATCAATGTGCATCACGACAGAACAATCCACAACCAAGGCACAGAGTTCCTGAGAGACAAATTACGCCTACATCACCCAACAAGAACACTCAGATCAAGCAACGACATCCAAATGGAACTGAAACCCTACAACAAACGAAAACTCTGAGGATCTTCTTTCTCTCACCTCGCACCAAAAACTTGGAACGACTTACCAAAGA
This sequence comes from Ambystoma mexicanum, assembly GCF_040938575.1. Taxonomy (NCBI): domain Eukaryota; kingdom Metazoa; phylum Chordata; class Amphibia; order Caudata; family Ambystomatidae; genus Ambystoma; species Ambystoma mexicanum. The sequence goes on from NC_090930.1 coordinate 732,395,285, forward strand.
ACATACGTAACACAAGAAACCACCTACTATTCAGGAAACTGCTCAAATCCTGGATCTTCACTGCATAACTAGAAGAACGCCCACAGGGGCACACACATAGTGGAAACAATGATGAGTGAAGATACCGATCTCACCAGACAATCAAATACAAACAGAATCTAAGGAAGACATTCATGCGACATATTAAATTACAAACTAAGAGATAGCTATGATAGGATGACACAGACTGAATACATAGTCAGACCAACACTTAAGGACAAGGACAATTCATCAATAGCACCCGGACCCCCGAATTACACCCAATCTCCAACAGACCTCCGTCAAAATAGATAGCGAGGGAATAGGGGGCCTGCCAATCCATAGCACCAACACCAGAGGGGGGCACTAGACATACCCAATCCCATTATATTAAGTTCAAATACAATACAGCGGGGAACGCGCCACACCATCACCCACAACAGTTAGATGGTCAAGAAAGGAAAGCAGCAACTAAGCCTAACGATAGGAAAGCTAGTTAAATAGAACAAGATCTGCTAGAACCAGGACATACAACCCACGAACCCAACTTCAAATCTCTGCATACCTAATTCACCCAAAAGTCCACACAATCATTTCTCGCCCAGCAAACCGCACACACTTCACCACACTGCAACAACAACAAACAAACAACCCATAAACCGCACCAACAGCACACAAGGTCTTTCTCTGGTCCGATACTCACACCAGAGCTCAGCGCACTGTGGAAACCGAACTGAAGCTGCCAACAGCACACCACTTCTCTCACCCTCCTACTCCCTCTTCGCCTGATTAACCTAACCCGCCCACCTTCTTGTTTTACAGATCCACCTACGCGCCTGGGGACCAACTCTGTTGGTGACGGTGATCAATATAAATACCTTTATCATTTAAAATTTAACAATATATGTCACCATTGGCACTGATGTGCCATTGATCTGCAAGAATATTCATACAGGCTGCCAGTGCCCAATTTATGGTAGTATTACCTCTGTAGGATATGTTTCCTTCTGGCTGTGCCCAAAAATGACATCATTACCACTGTAAAAACACTCTTTAGAAGTAGCAGTGCCAAACATGCATCGGTATTGACACTGTGCAACATTTTGCCAGATGTGTCCAATAAATGCTATTAAAACCTCTATAAGAACACAATTTCAAGCTGGTTGTGCTCAATATATGCCAGCATGCCAATGTATGAACATTTTCATTCTGGGTGTGTCAAATATGTGCCAGCAGATCCAGTGGTGGCTGTCCAATTTGTTCACGGAGGCGCGGTGGAGCTTGCATAAATATTTACCATGAATGTTCATGAGCAACCAACCTTTCTGAGGGACACCCCGTCAAGGCAGGGCTGTTATTAAAAAGTCATGGAATTTACAACTGGGTTTGTAGGGAAACACATGAAAAAATTGCAAAATATGCCTTCTCACCAACAGTTTAAAGCATTGTTTTCCAACACTTTTTTTTATCATGCCATTACCAACAATGCATGTTATGTTATAAGATTTTTGATACTGTGCCAAATCACGCCCAGCTTAGACTCAGGACACCTTGGCTTGCTGTGTTATGTTATTGGGATTTATAGCACACACTGCCTCCATTTATATGGTCTCAAGGTACTCTGGCCGGTCTGAAAGAGAGGAGGGTTGTTAGGTTAGTGGTGAAAGGGGGAAATGTGAGGTAGCTTTGCTACTGTGTTGATGAGTTCAGATTGGAAGTACCCTGAGCTCTGCGTGCAGGTCTACTTCTAGGCGCTCTGCGTCAAGGACATAGAGGCATCTATGTCCAAAGGGAAGCCTTGTGTGCCTTTGGTATTGGGATGCATAGTCTGGAATTGTGATATGTCAGCTGGCATGGCCTAGTATAACCTGAAAAGGGCATGACAAGACATAACAAAACATTAAAGGTTGTAGCAAAACATGTAAATAGAGCGAAAAAAAGCATGATCTCTTCCCCATGCACAATCCACTGTCCCAGGCAGACAGCTGCCATCTATTATTCTAATTTTGCATCATTTCGCAGCTGTCAATCTGTCTCTAGCTCTTTCTCTCATTCTCTGAAATAGATTCATGTTTGTACTGTGTGCAGCAAGTATCTGTGAACTGGCACATGAGGAAAGGAACTAGTCTGGAAACTCCACTCATTACCATAAGCAGAGTGCTAAGGGTTATGGGAGGCATGACATTTAGGGTCTGCGAAAAAGGCTTCCTAAGAGGTGCAGACCCCTAACTTCACCTTCCAGGTTGGCAGGCTGCATACCGTGTCAAACCTCATTCTAACTTGCTCAAATGTTGTGCACAGTGGGTACTGCTGGGACCTTTGCCTGCCAGGACAACGCCTGCCAGGAAAACAAGTGATATTTGTCAATCATTCACCAAGCGATTGAGCCAGGAGCCTTAATCTTTGGTTGTTTCTCTAACAAGTTTACTTCAGTCTTAAAATGCCTCAAACGCTCTGCCATAATGCAGAGAGCTACATGCCAAAAATTGATTTTCCACAACCAACAGCAATCCTCTCCTGGTATTGAGGAGGCTCCATAACTTCAGTTTCATAGCGATGCTTAAACCTGGCAGGGGTTTCTTCACGTGATACACAGAAAAGGCAAAATAAAAGGTGGAGTGGTTGGTTCTTCAAAGTTTCTCACGAAGCAGAATGCACCATCTTCTCACCTAAAGTGTGTGCCACAGCTGCAAGGAGGTGAAGAGAAGCATGCTGACACTGAAAGAAATCGAGCTTGGGGGTGACGATAGGATGTTAATCCCACAACACTATCTTCTATTTGCGGTACCTCCAGTCGCTTCCAAAGTACGGATATCTGGAAGAGCTCATTGGATAGTTCTGAACAGGAGCTAAATAATAGACCATCGCAAAAAGCACTAGCAGAGATGGTTCCATCACAAAGAAGAACACGATTTGTTATCACAGAGACAAGGAATGAGAAGGCTGCCCACCCCTGACAAGAGCTTATGGCTGAAGTTAGGTCAGGAGGGCCTTCAAAGTATGTCACGAAGCAGCGTATATCATCCCTCAAAGAATCATGGCATCCCAAGTAGGTATGTAGTATTTATCCAATTTTGAGGGGCTGTCATTCCAAAGGCAGGGACAGGCTGCCCGACATTTTCAGCTACCCATGGTCTTAACTGTCCCCACCAAGGTGTTCCTGTGGCAGGAAAGGACAGCCTCACCCATCATCACCCATCATCAACTATTTGCACTATAAAAGAGGAGGAATCAGCTGCTTTTCTAGAATATATTGTGACTGGATTTTTTGTGAACATATGTACATTTCATTGTTCTGAAACTAGTTACAAAAGCTATAAAATACCATGACTGGGCCAATGTGGCCTTATGCGATTGACTCGAATTTCTTTTCCTGGAAGATTATAGAAGCTTGAACCACCTCTCATGCACTTGAATTGGCATATGAGAAACATGTTTAACATGTTGAGATTTTGACATTTGGTTGACATTTTGGAACCACCTTGTCAGACAAATGCCATTTATGCGAATTCCCACTGCCCCTCACATGTGAGGGGACTATAGTTTGCAAATTCAGACTACAGGAGTATAGTTTGCTTGACCCATTTTGAGGAAGTTGGTGTTTTGAATAACTGTCTCCTCATTCATGATCAGACTTCGGACTTCTCCAAATCACAAAGTTTCCTTCTTCATCGCTGACACTGAGTGATTAGGTGTTGTACCTATAAAATGTAATCTTCTGTAGTTGTATTCACTGTTTGTATTATGCTCTGCTTATGTTATGTTACATTATTCAGATTTTGTACTGCACCAATTACCCTTTGTGAGATTCATAATAATCCTATTTTGGTACCTTACCTAGGGTGTCTATGCCAAGTATACAAGGCATTAACTGTGATGAGATTTTGGTAGTGTGGTATTCAGGCAGCACTTCTCATATGTTATCTAATGATATGTTATTAGGATTTTCACATCACTTTGCTGCTATTTGCAAGGTATCCATTCACATTGAAGCAGAGGGGGCTGGTTTAGGTTAGTGGGGAGAGAGGCAAAATGCAAGTTAGCTGTGTTAATGCGCACAGGCTGGAAGTACCATGAGCTCTGTGGCAGTGTCACAGATGGATTTGAGAAACAAATCAAAAGTATGGTTCTAGGGCTTTTATTAACAAGTTCTTTGAGTTGCTTTGGGAGGTGGTTTTAGCTGAGGGCTAATGTGACTAGGGTTCTCCTAGCTGGTCTCTCAGTCTCCCATGGTCTCCCTCCATAACAGTCCATGCTTCCCTGGCATCTAAAATCACCTGGAACACTAGAGATCAGTAACTCCTTCTGTCTAACTGAGCAACTTGGAAGTTGGAAGGGCCTAAAGTCCATGCCTTACCTATCTCACTCCCTCAGAGACTTTCTAAGTGTTACCCTAGTCTATTCTCCCCCAGATAGTGGTATTTTCTCAGACACTCTCTCTCTCTCACTCCCACTCACTCCTCTCCCTGATCTTATGCCTCCCTATTTCTTTATTCCCCTTTGGTTCTCTCCCTTTTTCCATTTGTCTTCTTCCCTTCCTGCTTCTGCACTGCATCCTCTCTCCTCCCACTTCCTCTTGTCTCCCTTTGGTCTCCCTCTTCTACTTTGTAACATTCTCTCCATACATCCTGCTCCTTCCTATCGCCTCTTCACTCTCTCTCGCCCACTCTCCTTCTCTCCGACCACCTTCTGTGTCCTTCAGTTCATCTCACACTCTTGTCAGACCAACCTCTACCACCTTCCTCCTTCCCTTACCATGTTCTCCCATCTGCTTTCCTGCACCCTATACCCATCACTATTCAAGGCATAAAATAAGAAGTGTCGCATAGCAATTAGCTATGCAATTCTGTAGGTTTGCTAATTAAATTGACACTTGTGTAGCAAAGCTAGCTATTAAAGTTACCATGTCGCCAGACTTAGCCACTGTGTTGCCAGACTTAGCCATTGTGTCGCCAGACTTAGTCACTGTGTTGCCAGACTTAGCCATTGTGTCGCCAGACTTAGTCACTGTGTTGCCAGACTTAGCCATTGTGTTGCCAGACTTAGTCACTGTGTTGCCAGACTTAGCCATTGTGTTGCCAGACTTAGCCATTGTGTCGGAAGACTTAGTCACTGTGTTGCCAGACTTAGTCATTGTGTTGCCAGACTTAGCCATTGTGTTGCCAGACTTAGTCACTGTGTTGCCAGATTTAGCCATTGTGTTGCCAGACTTAGTCACTGTTTTGCCAGACTTAGCCATTGTGTTGCTAGACTTAGCCACTGTGTTGCCAGACTTAGCCTTTGTGTTGCCAGACTTAGTCATTGTGTTGCCTTTACCTAGCCAAAACTGACTGATAGCTGTCCGCTGCCCTACACCCACCCATCATGCCTAACATCACACCCCCACCCTCCGCACTCATCCCCCCTACGCCCTTCCTTCCATCCTTCTTCACCAAACCCACTGATCACAAACCCAGCACACCCTCGACCCGCCATAGAGCTACTAACTCCAGAAATCAAATATTAGGCCTCCGCTCCAGATCCTCACCACAAACCCAACCAGCCAAATCTGAAAACAAACCAACCTCAGAACACCAGAAACTGGCCTCTACCAATAAGGCAGCCAAAGGGCAGAATACCACTCCACTGCCACGCCCCAACTTACAATGCGCATTAATTAATGCCAGATCTCTCCCTGCCCACGCTACTGAAATTCATGACCTGATTACCAACCTCGACCTTGACATTCTCGCCATCACCGAAACATGGCTACACAATGCCGCCGGCCCTGCCATCTCCCTAGCCATCCCATCAGGATACTCCATCCTTAGACAGGACAGAACAATGTCTACAGGTGGGGGTGTAGCTCTCATAGTCAAAGATCACCTAGAAATAAGACAACTCTCCTCAAAATTAGGGGAGAACTTAGACTCTCTATCTGTTAAGATTGCACTCTCCCCCAATACCACCGTCACCCTCAATCTAGTATACCGCCCACCAGGCCCAATACTGGACTTTCAGGACAACCTCTCACATCTACTAGGTGAAAACCTCAAAACAACTACCAAAACTATTCTTCTAGGAGACCTTAACTTGGGACTCCACGACCAGAAAGATAGACCCTCCACTACACTAGCACAAGATCTCCGAGAAATGGGCTTTGAACAAAAAGTACTCGATCCTACCCACAAGAAAGGACGTACTCTTGATTGGATAGCTGACCACAACTGTGGCATCGACATCAGCTCCAACAACAACAAAAGGGAGACTATGGGCTAGTTTAAAGACACAGAGGTTCAGCCCTTTAGAACAACCCAATCAGAAACCAAGGAATGCGTCAGTCTTCCTTAATCAAATTATTCCTCAATCTCCTCTCCTCACTCCCACTCAGCAAAACAAGAACACCCAGACCATGAACCAAATAGGCACTGGGTAACACACAGGTAAAGTCTTAAAACACATTTTTTATTATAAATATATTTTTCACAATCATCCTAATTCACGTATAAAGTTCTAAAACACAAGTATTAAACACAGCCTGGCAATTTAAGAACAATCATCAATAAACATAACAATTCATCTTTGTCGCTGTACTAAAGGTCTATATTTCACTTTGATTGATGTAACCTTAGTGGACAATTGTCCACTAATGGACCAAATGACCTTAAAGTACATAAGTGCAAAACCTGCAAAAAGTGCAAAAAGTGCAAAAAAGTGCAAACTTCCCACATTAATAATTCAAAAACAATTTAAACAACAACAAATACAATTGTAGTGTAAACACTCTGTTGTTTTTTTTTATATACAATTTATTCTGATGTATAAAGGAACCCTTGACCAAAAGCAAATGACCTATTGAACCCTTGTGTTAGGATATTTTCATAAACTCCTTTCTTCCGAAAGGTATGTCGTATTTAATAACGCTTTTAGTTATAACACTGTTGTAAATTCACAGTGTAATGTGCCCAACATGTTTTGTCCTATGGGAGCAGTTATTAATGCTTACTAAAAGGACTTCTTCAGGGGAACCGACGTGATCCAACCACAAATTCTACAATATATAATCACAATGAATATTAGTATGATAAAAACCAGAACTCTAGCCAAAAATGTATTTAGCCTCCTTCGATCCTGTGTACAAGTATCTTTCTTCCGTCAATTCACATTGGATCCTTGGGAGGAGGTATATGGCAACCGTCATGCTGAGAGGGAAAAATGGAGGAGAGGAGAGAGTGGAAAAAAAGGGAGAAAAGAAGAGAATAGTAGCAATTAACACTAAATGTTATAACCAGCAGCTACTAAAAAAGCTTCAAAAGCATGTCATTATGCTTTCTACACACTTACCAAGCGAAAATTAATTTAATATTTCAGTGCTTGGGAATAAACGGGTGTCCACAACTTGGACTGCACCCTATGGACAACACCTAAAAAGAAAGAGAGACCCTATTAACACCACACCACGTCCAGCAACTAGCTACTGAACACAGAATTCAGCGTATCTACATGCAGGATTAATGTAGTAGCTGACTACACATGTTAACATCTTTACAAAAGAGCATGAAAGAAGGCATTCATTGGTTGTGAGCTGTGGAGCCCAACGTCATAAGTCATATATTATTGGAAGGTTGGATCAACATCCAAGGATAATGTAATTACCTTGTGTCGAACAAATGTTGTCACCCAGAAGTGAGGAGGTATGGTCCTAATTTGATACTTTCAGCGCCCACCTCTTCTGCGGCCATGTGAGGGTTAAAGCGTCCAATGCAGCTGAAAACGAACCGGAGCCTAGTTATATATAAATATATACAAGTATCTATAGCTACGGGCTCAAATACTTCAAGTCTTCTAGATAACAGGAACAATACGTCCCTACAGTGACAAACCGCCTTACCTAAATCGTTCCTAGATCGATCCACTCACTGCAGACATCTTCCTGGCAGTCTCACTGCTACGAGTCCCGGAGCTGGTTCTTCCTATGTTCTAGGTTGCGGTTGAATGGAGTATTATCTGCATCACGTGATACAATGTTTCCTGTGACACGAGCGTGACCTCCAGCGTCCACCACCATGTAAACATCCAATCGCAAGCGGACGGTGACTCAACAGGTTTACACCGCGTAAACGCGCTAATCGCAACCAACAGCCACTCGCCGTACCGAAAAACTAAAAAACTAAACGAGCCGTGGGTGAAGATAAGCGCTACCCGACCCTACGCACTCCGTTCAGTAAGTCGTTCACACTCATTGGGAGAGCACCACATGTTTCACAAATATGTATATTATTGAGTTTGTATCAGGAATGTAAATGGCAACATCCATTGACTGCGTAAGGTAGCACTTCCTGCCTTCTAATCACAGGCACACATTCTCCAAAACATATAAACGTGCCTTTATGTGACGTCTACCAGGTGACTCAGAAAATATCACATGGTTAGTGCTATTACTGTGCCTACGCAAGACCCATAAGATAAGACCATACGACCTCAAATGGTATGTTGGTTTCATATTTGGTGTGTGTATTGCCATTGACAAATAATGCCAACACTCAAAGCGATGCAGTATATGCACATGGATAATTATCTACAGGTGTAACCCAGAGACAGACAAAGTAATACAACACTGAGTGTATCAAACATAAACTATTAACGGCATTTGGACCAATCTACTTGCTCATTGAGGCCTACCTCTGACGAATTGGTTAAAAAAATCAACCATTGTTCTTTCGTAAAAAGTTTCTTACTCGCTAAATGAGCAGAGGTGGTATTTTTCACTTGAATCAACACCGTCCAATGCAAACTATCATGCCCATGATCCATTGAGATAAAATGTCCAACCATAGGTGCTGTGATCACCTTATTTTTGATATTGCTACGGTGTTCACTAATCCTAATCTTCACTTTGCGCTCTGTCATTCCTATATAGATCTTAGAACAAGGACACCAAATAGCATATACTACGTGTGATGAATTACAATTAGTGAACTGTTTTTGTGACCGTGGTTTGGCCAAACCAATATCTACCTCCTTGATCCTACTCGTAAATCTGCAGTTCACACAACTCCCACAAGGTGAGTGTCCTTTGGTCTCAGGCAGGCCCCAACTTTCCGTAATCTTTTGTTTCCTAGGTAGTCGTCATTAGTTCTCTCAAATTGGAGGTACGCTTGAAGACACAAAGTGGTCTTTCAAGGGGACATTCTCCTCTTTGTAAGATGTGCCAATTTCTTTTGATGATTACTGTTATTTTATTGGACTTAGGAGAAAAAGTGCTCACAAACACCAACTTAGAATTACTTGATTATTTGTTAGTATATTCCAAATGTCCTTCACGCTTGTTGTGTTTAGTTCTTTTCAGTGCTCTCTTCACTATTTCTTTAGGGTATTTGCGGGAAAGCAATTTGGTACGCAGTGTGTCAGCTTCAGACAAAAAGCTGCTGGTCGCTGTACTATTACGTTTCAGGCGTAGAAATTGCCCAATTGGCAAATTCTCCCTCGTGTGACGGGGATGAAAACTATCGTAACATAACAAAGCATTTCTGTCCGTGGGTTTATGGAAAGGCTGAACTTGAAGTACCTTCTCTTCTTCATTCACACTGATGGTAATGTCCAAATAGTTAACCTCAATATTATCACAAGTGGACGTGAATTTCAAAAATGGATTCTGTATGTTGATCCACTCAATAAATGATGATAATGAAGCCTTTGTTCCATCCCAAATTATTAGGATGTCGTCTATGAACCTTCTCCATAAGGAGATCTGGTCAAAAAAAGGATTGGTTCCCTGATAGATAATCTGGGTTTCGAAGTATTCTACATATAGGTTAGCTGCAGTAGGCGCCACCGGTGAACCCATAGCTGTTCCATGGATTTGATGATACAGATCTTGATTGAACATGAAGTAATTCTCGGTCAACGCTATCTCTGCGCACCACAAAATAAAACTATTTGGAGTCATACCTGTATTCCTCTTAGTTAGTAATGTCTCTTCAAGTACAGCTAGCGTTTCTATTTGTGGTATACACGTATACAAGGAGACAATATGGAGACTGATTAATAGCTGTTTATCTTTATGAAATGCGAGACCTTCTATCAGATTGATCACTTCTGTTGTGTCTTGAATATATGAAAACATTGTTGTCACAAAAGGTTTCAAGAATTTGTCTGCATATTTCGACAGTGGTTCTAATAAGGAACCACTGCCTGAGAGAATTGGGCGACCTGGAGGGTTGCTCAAAGATTTATGTATTTTAGGAAGTGTGTAAAATGTAGGTGTAACAGGCTTATCAACCCTCAAAAATTCATATTCTTTTCGGAAAATCCATTCTCTTTCTAATGCTTTGCTGAATTTGTCATTAATCAGACTCTGCAAACGCTCGGTCGGATCAACAGTGATCAACTGGTAGAAGGTTTTGTCTCCTAGCTGCCTGGTACATTCATCAACATAAGTAGTTCTATTTTGGATCACCACGGCTCCACCCTTGTCTGCTTTTGTTATGACAATGTTTGAATCTGGGCAAGACTTGCCACTGCCTTCCTTTCTAGATTGCTAAAATTCTGAAAGGTGCCTATATTGCTTTCTTGCTCTAATCTATGGAGATCTTCCCATACGCGTCTCGCGAACACCGTAGCCTCAGGAATGTGACTATTGGTAGGGGGGTCAAATGTAGATTTCACCTTCAGACCACTTTCATTAATCTGCTCGTCAAAGGTTTTATCTTGAAAATATTGGCGTAAATGGATCTTCCTTAAGAATTGGCTGATTTCAATCCGAGTTTGAAATTTGTCATATTTGGTAGTAGGAACAAATCCCAATCCTTTATTGATCACACTCACTTCTTGTTCGTTGGGAGCATAATCAGAAAGATTCACTAATAGGGATGATTGCTCCTTGTTCTCCGTTGATCGTATTCCCACTCGTCCATAGTGAGACGTTGTTGTTGTGGGGGTGGGCCATTTTAAAATTGACTCCGATTGCCCCCATTTCTTCTTTGCTGTCTATTCCCATTTCCACTTCTATTAGATCTACCCCAGCCTCTATACAGTCTCTGTCCTCTGGTGTCGTTATAGCTCCCACTGCTGGAGCTTCCAGAGCTAAATGAGGTATTACTGAATCCTACTTGACGTTGTGGATTCGGTGTGAGAGTCTTCGCAAATGGAACATAACCGTCCTTTGTATACTGGAATGCCCTTTCATAAGAAAATTGGACCGGATCTTTTTTCATTCAAGTAATACGATCTTTCATGCAAAAAGTTTTGAACTCTGTTATTTCCAAGGTAATCTCGTCTAGTCATTTTTTGTATGTCTCTAAAGGGACTAGTTTCTTGATGTCTTCATTCATTTTGTCCAATTCAGTAGTAATCTTGATTGACAACTTACGCGCAGTGTCAATTATAAGAATGACCCAATCGCATCCGCATTTATTTGCGATATAACTCCACTGGAGCACATCAGATCCATCACACCCTCCCCATGGTCTGACCACTTCCTCATTAATTTCCTCATCCCTACAACTAACAACTCTGTAAAAAAACTCAAGCCAGCACCTCCAGCCCTAGCCAGAAGCGCCAAGAGCATCACCAAAGAAAATATCTCACCCTACCTACACTCCCTCACTACTAACCTCCCTGCCACATCTGACCCAGCTGCACTGGCGGATATCTACAAATCCACCATTAGCACTGCCATAGATATCATCGCCCCTCTACAAAAGAAAAAAACAAAAAATACCAGACACTACAATACCTGGTTCTCAGCAGAACTAAAAGAATTACGAACCAACAAAACACAAAGCCCTAAACTTGTGGCAAAGTGAGCCCAACATATCCTCGCTATCCTCCTACAAATCACTGGCCACCCAATACAAAAAAAGTATCATAGCAGCCAAATCCGCGTCCTACAATGAAAGAATCTCCAGCGCCACCTCAGAATCCAAAGAGCTTTTTGCCATCTTCAGGGAACTATCCACACCGGCTACTAAGTCTCAAGAGGTTGTTAATGACCAAGCATGGTATAACACCATACAGTCCGCTCTCTTAAACAAAATCGAACTCCTCCAAGCTAAAATCCTAGATCATCACAAAAATCTCACTCAGCACATCCTATCAGCATCCCATACGGAACCTGTGACTGAGAAAATAAAGTCTAAGCTCTTTACTCAATTCAAATTCAGAGAAGTCTCAGAAAAAGAGGTAATTGATATCGTTAACAGAATCAAACCTTCAAACTGTAAAGGCGACGCCTGCCCCGCCAAACTAGTTAAAGACTGCGTAGCAACACTAGCAGCATTTCTTAAAACTTTCATCAATGCATCCTTCAACACAAACTCAGTCCCAACCAGCCTAAAAGAAGCCTGGGTGCGCCCTCTTCTTAAAAAACCAACGCTAGATCCCGAAAACGCCAACAACTATAGACCCATCACTACCGTTCCCTTCCTGCTCAAGATCCTCGACAAAGTTGCCTACACGCAAATACAGCAATACCTGGAAGAAAACCGCATTCTAGGAAAAAGGCAATCGGGCTTCCGCCTGGGATATGGGACCGAATCGGCCCTACTAGATCGCAAAATCCAACTAAATGACATCATGGACAAAGGCAAACCTGCACTCCTTTTCCTGCTTCGACCTGGTCAATCACGATATTCTAGGCACGCAACTCAAAAATGAAGCCCACTTCTCACCAGAAGCCATCTCCTGGGTCAAATCATTCCTCGAGGGTCGACTTATGAAAGTCTTTTCAGACTCTGCGAGCGCTACCCCCACCACCATCTACTGTGGCGTCCCACAAGGGTCCTGCACTGCACCCACCCTATACAACCTCTTCACCCTCCCACTGTTCAATGACTTGGACCGTCGTCACATAGCATACACCAATTATGCTGACGACACGCAAGTTCTGCTCCCTCTCACAGGGATCTATGAACAAGACGCAGCGGAACTAACCAAGATCTATACTGCCATCCAAACCTGCCTAAATGGGGACAAAACAGAGATCTTACTAGATCACCAAAGAAATACTAAACAAACTCCCACCGCAGTAAAATTCTTCAACATAGATAACTCCACCATCACAGTCTCCACTGCAGTAAAAACGCTAGGAGTATACCTTGACTCCACTCTCTCCATGACACGGCAAGTCAATGCCATAGCTTCATCTGCCGCACTCACCACTAAGATAATCAATGCCGTTAAAACCTTCCTATCCACTAAAAACTGCCTGGCCGTAGCAAGAGCCACAGTAGGTACCAGATTGGACTATTGCAATGCCCTCTTCCTGGGCACATCTGTACAAAACTTTAAAAAAATGCAAATCACACAAAACAATGCCCTAAGAGCAGCCTTAAGCATCCCCAAAAGGGAGCACATCTCCCAAGCCAGAAAAGAAGCCCACTGGTTACCAATAAAAGAACGGATACTATTAAAATCTATGGCCATCACCCACAGATGCCTCTCCGGAAAGGCCCCACCCTATCTCTCCGAAAGAATCACCCTTAACACATCCACTAGACCCACTAGGTCACACATGACCAATCAGACCACGTACCCACATTTAAAAGAAGCAAAGTTGGGGGGTCGAGCTTTCAACACCTAGCACCCAAAAATTGGAACACACTCCCCACCGCGCTTAGGAACGAAAACTCATACCATATCTTCCGCAGACTTCTCAAAACCACGCTGTTTAACTAACTCCATCCGACCTTACCTATCCTACTGTATTTCACAAATGTTTGTATATAAGCACAATTGTATGTACATATGCTAACATGTTCTGTATTGTTTCTTATAAGTATACCATGTATGCCTGTAACAAGTTAAGATTGCTTCAGCGCCACGATGCCCCTGGGCAGATGTGCGCTATACAAGTCCAAATAAATAAATAAATAAATAAATAAAATACCATGTTTAATAAAGGCACAGCAGTAACCATCACCTCCACCCTTAAGTGGCAAAGGCCTGTGTGGGATTGCTAGACAAGAATTATTTATTTCCTTTGAAAATAATTGCAAAATAGAAGTAATCGGGATGATACTTTTATTAAGCTAACTATGTCCTGTCTAGCAAAGAACAGGATGTGTTAACTTTATTTTTTTTAAAGACAGTCATGCAATTCCATTCCTCAAAATGAAAGGTGTTAGATAATGTGTAATTGCAGTATTGCTACTGTAAAACACTGCATTGCGTCCATGCTTTACAGTCAAGTTTAGGTCAGTGTATCTAAATCTCATAGTGTCAACTATATTTCATTATGAAGAGGAAGGTGCATCATATTGACTAGTGAACACTTTTAAAAATGAACATGATCACACGGCCAATGTGTTTGATGGTAGACCTAGACCTGTGATCAGTTATTGCATTCTACTGTGCAACTGATGCTCGACCCATGAGCTGATCCCATTCTCCTTGACATTCTAGCTTATCATCCTGTTGCTTTATACCAGATAACCTGAAAGTGAAATGGCTACAAACTTCACTATTCCACCTAGTTTGGCAAGTTCTCTGCCGGATACACCATCCACTCTGCTTACTTTTACTTTCTTAGCTTTTACATAATGAATAAACAAAGTCTAATAGATGTTTACTCAAAGTAGAGCTAGATCAATAGTTTAATCCGGGCTATACATCTACAGATCCTGCTGCAATACCATACACTGTGGGTAGCCTCCAGAGCTTGCTTTGCTATATGATTATGATTCCATTATATATTAGCTCCTGCGAGAGAGAGCTGGCCAGACTGTTTTCAGATGCTTTCTATCCAAGCTATGTATTTGTGTGTGTCCATTCATGTAGCTAACCTTTGACATTTTACAGACACTCTTTCAGGGCTGGCAAAGTCTTTTCGACCACTTGCATAGACGAGTAGATTTTATGAAGGGTGGGTGCTATTTGCAGGGGATGTTTGAAGCTTTCTTTTAAAACATTGACTTTGTTTGCAGTAAATGTCAATTAAAAGTTTCACTGTGCATGGCTGGCCTCTGGGTGGCAGCAGTGTGCCAAGCATAGTAGGTATGCGATAATGTGCACCATTTTACAGAAAGCAAATAAAAAAATGTCATCCGTTGCCATGGGTTGAGTTTATCTCTGTTAGGTCGAGTAGGTAAACAAAGTTACTCTACTTGCAGGTCAAGAAGAATTTTAAAGAATTTGCAGCACCTGAGTCATACCACTAATATCTTACCTCAGCTGTGAACAAAACTGCTGTGTTGGTGCTCATTTTATGTCTTGGGTACAAATAGCTTCTGGTGACATTAAAAATATTAGTACAGCATTGCTAATCAAATGGGGTTGTTTGCTAATCAAGACAATTTGAATGAGCAAATTCTGCTAATCATTTTGTAAACTAATGTATACCTTGCTATTCCCCTCGCTCTCTCTCACTGTCTCTTTGTGTGTCTGTCTCTCTCTCTCTCTCTTTCTCTTTCTCTTTCTCTGTTCCTGCTCTCCATTAACTTTCTCAGTCACCCGCAATCACAGCAGTAGTTTTTCCACTGGCACCACTCTTTCTCACCTGTACTCCTATCCAACTGCACCACAGACTCCTCAGCACTTTGCTCCATCTTCCATCCTCCTTCTGGTCTCTCAGCCCGCTCTATGACTCCGGACCTCACCCAAACACTGCACACTCTCTTTGATCCTCACAGGTCTTTTATATCTAAATCTTTGGTCTCCCTCTGTCTGTTCCCTCCATTGGTTGTGCATCCCACCTAACGCTGGTTCCCAATCTATTCCTGTTCTTAAACCCAGTTATGGGCCACTGCTCTGCAAGGACACAAAAACCGTTGTTAGTCCCTCCCCCTCTGTACATGCAATAATATATTATGAACAGTCTCTGGTACAGTTTCTGCTGACCACTGTGTCCATGCTTCCTTTTGCTCAGCTGTATTGTCCTAAAAAGCCTTCTATAATGCCTGCAAAATACATTTTAAAAGATAGCAGACCAACATTCATTCATACACATGCACATACATACACAAGCACACACACAAACACAACACGCATGCATAGATATACTATTTACATGGGCACATCCTCTCTCACTCAAGCAAACTCTCTGACACACACATTCACCGGAACATGCGTGCACACATAAATACATTTTTGTTAGTAAACACTTAATCAAGGCACATATCCCGAAAAAGTAACTTAGGGAATATAACATATGCAATGGAAGTGATGTCATTGAGAGCGAACTGATATTAAAGTTAAAATATGCAAATATTCATTTAATTGGCCTTTCCTAATCAAAGAAAGTCCACAGCAAAAATGAGTATTCTGCTTTCAGGAAATTGATCATTAACACCTAAAAAATAAAGTTCGAGAGGATGTTTTTCAATGTATTTCTGCTATTAAAGGCGCACACTTTTGAAACTCAAGTATCTGTAATGAAATCCATTCACATGGGTTTTGAGTAAACTTTCATGTAGTCTACTTTCATGTAGTCTAGTGGGAATGTTCCTCACCTGAGAATATGGGCCTCATTACACGGTAGGCGGTAAGGGCACCGGTACTGGTAAACCCTTACCACCTTACTACGAGTTCCCTTTGCGGGACACGACCTTAACGGCTGGTTTTACCAGCGTTAAAGTAGGGTGCCGCAAAGGGACCTCAGTGCTAATTACGGTACCGCAATTTGTGGTACCGTAATTAGTGCCTTCCCCATTCCCATTGAGCCCTATGGGGGCAGAAATGAGAATGGGGAAGTGCCTTGGTGAATGGGGAATTACTGCCCCCGCTCACCTTGGAGTAGGGCGGTAATTCCGCCATCCACCAAGGCGGACACGGTAAAATACCGGCGGCATCCATGGCGCTAATAGCGCCATGGTTACCATCTACCGTGTAATGAGGCCCTATGACTTTTAATCCCACACGAAGACTAACAAAACCAATTGTTTAAAGGCAGAGCACAACGGTTTCTAAACTCCTTGGGCCTCATTACGACTTTGGAGGTAGCCATGGCGCTATTGGCGCCATGGCTGCCTCCAAAACCGTGTCCGGGTTCCCTGAATGGGGAAATACCGGGCCATTCCGAGTATGGAGGGCCCGGTATTTCCCCATTCAGGGAACCCGGACCTTCCCCATTCCCATTCGAGCCCCTATAGGGCTCAATGCGAATGGGGAGGAAGCTAACAATGGGGCCATTTCAAGAGGGCCCGTTGTTAGCTCCCTGGTTCCCTCGCGGGACCCGCTATGGACGTCTTGATAAACCAGACGTCCACATCAGGTCCCGCGAGGAAACCTCGTAATATTGCGGAATGGGTTTAATGGCGCCGGCACCATTAGCGGCGCCGTTAAACCCATTCCTCAATAGTTATAATGAGGCCCCTGGACTCAAAATATCCAAGGGGGATAGCGTCTGCCTTCTGAAGAAAGTGGGCTCTTGCTACTTCACTGTCCATAAAGCTCCCTGTAGAGTGCGTTCATTCTGCCATTATATCACTGACCCTTGCACCTCACTTGCCTGGCATTTGAACGTAATGTTGATGTGCCGTGAGAAGACATGTTGCTAGACTTTTCAGAGGTGCTATTGCAGCGCTCCTGCTCGCCACACATAGACAAGCGTGATCAAGGGGTTGGCAAGTGTGGCTCATCGGAAGTGGAGCAGGGGCCAGATGGGCAGTGTCCCTTTTGCTCCCAGGGACTTCTCCTAAATGGAGCATATAAAATGACTGAACACAACTGTAGAAAACCTCCTTCTGGCATGGAGTAGGAGACCATATGCCATACCTGAACTCTCTGAACGTGCAGAAGCTGAGGAGACAGCACAGTTCTCTTTGATGTCGGCCGATGGGCATAGGGATCACCGCTACAGGTTGCCCATTCATCCAACCTACCGGACTCCTCTGGAACATCAGGACCATGCCTCAGATGGTCTTCAACAGGTCCTATTATCTCAGAATTTCGTACAGGAGTGGGGGAAGGACTCAGACAAAACATTGATAGTTTGTTTGAAAGGGGAATGATAAATATCTTTTCCCCCAGTTCCGCCCCCACATCCTTCTTTCCTTCTGAAATGTCATCATATTTTCTGGAATTTAGAGTAACCCTTTCCCGATGTGCCATCTCAAATACAGCTGGCCCCATCCAGTGGGCCACTTCTTTGAGATGTCTTTGAGAAGCAGAGCTCATCATTCAGAGATTCATAGAAGGGGGATACAATAAGAGCGGCAAGTCAGGCAGCTAAACAGGAAAGTGTGCATAATAATACCTAAAATGGGAAATACAGCTAACTGAGAAAAACAAGAAATGTTGAGGTTTATTTGTATCCCGCTCAATTCAAGGTTCTAAGGAAACATTGGAATATATCTTAAATGCAGTTAAGGATGTAGAACATTATGTTGATAAGAACATAAAGTTATCTTTAGGAGTGTAAATTCAATTAGACAGCAAGTAAGCCTGAGGTACAACAGTGCGATAGATAGTAGTGCTTCATTTCATAATAGCTTCCTACAAGCGCACAACCAATACACTGCTGCAGACTTCAGACACCTCAAGGTGTTACCCCGTCACGTGTAGGCTTGCCCGCGTTTTTGCATTCTGTCACTTTCAGCTCAGCAATGATAAATGAAAAGCACAACTATGAATACCAGAATACAGAGAAACACTCACCACGGAATTCATGCCTGACCAACATGGCGTGAGGGAATACACCTTCACCACCACCATATAGAGTAAGGAGGCAGTGGAGGAAAAGTAGTTGACTGGTGGTCAGTGTTTTCTTTTTAGCCAATGCCTATTTGCATTTGATTTTCGATACACACATTTGGGAAACTCTAAACTACAAGTACCAGACTGCAAACCACTTTTGAATGACCAGCCAGGCCTTGGTGTGAGGTGCCAGACATGTTTTGAGACCACTTCTCAATACTTCAGGCTTTTTTGAAATGTATTCCCTGCTCTGTAAATCCATCAAGCTAACCAACCCCAAGAGAGAGTTACACCATTCATGGTTCCCAGGCCCACAGACAATGGTAGGAGGCATAAGCTTTTCACCTTGGTGAATGAAAATTCAAGTGCTGCATCTCCCTTGCTTGTTTCCCGCGATCTTGAAAGGCTAGGACACCACCCTGCGGGAGCCAAACACCTGCGCCCTTCCCGGGGGGTCTCAGCAGTTACCTTTGTGAAGGGGGCATGGCCTGCTGCAATCTTCATGACGAACCCCTTGGCGACCCACTGGGAGCTAAACACAGTAGTTCCCCAAACTGGTGCCTCTTTGTGATTTACAGATAATATGGGCATTTTGTCAGCTCATATTCATCGTAGTAACAGAGCTAGAGTGCCTGTGATGTAATGCTCAAGCACAGATAGATACAGGGTATTAGACCGGGCGTATTCTTAAAAGTCATAAGCACAAGGTCTTGCTCTGCATTTCCTTCCTTACCCGATATCATGTTAGTTGCATGTACGCTGAGAACTCTCCATGACCACATACCGTTCCCTGAACAGCCTGTTGTCAGCAGTCTGCCCTCTGCGGTCCAGCGTGAATACCGCTGGGCGGTGGTTTCTCGCCTCCGTATGAGGCATGTTGCAAGCTGCAATCCCCCACGTCCGCCCCTACTGTACCTAAGCACTCTGGGTTGGGTGAGATTGCGGGCGGCATTGCAGCTCATGGATCCTAGCCGCAGCATTGGCTGTCTCAGCGCCTATCAGTCTGCTCCTCGACCGTGTGGCTGAAAGCGTGGTCCAGGTGGGACAAAATATGCTCGAATCAGCTCAGTCCAGGTACACAGTCCACGGCACCCCTTGGGCCAAATCTGGCTCATACAGGGATGCCTTAAAGTACCACCCGAGGATGATCCGGGATGATGTTAAGGCTGGGGGGGTGCTTGGGCCTTTGTCCAGGGGGGTTTGGCCAGAGAGACAACCTGCTCCACAGTAATTCTTGTGACCAGCGCTTTCCTAGGACACCACACAGAGGCAGCTAGAAGGGAGACCTTCCTCAGTCTCTGTCTTGCAAAGAGATCACTCTGCTGCGCATTGAAACTCACACAGACATGTGACAGTACTCCTGATTGGGAGAAAATACATTAAACAAGCCATTATTGGAGTACATCTGCATAGTACAACAGGAATGAACACTTTGTGTTTTGAGAATTGTATGCCACAGCATTTCCATTTCTCAGGCCAACCACAACGATTGCTTCTTGGAACACCTTTCTTCTTGTAGCAATGTTTTGGCGATATCTGGTGGCTTACACCACCGAAAAGCACCAACACCAAACTAAATGATGTGGCCTTACACTAACCTAGTGGGTTTCTTTACATTTGCAACATTCTGCAAATGTGTTAGTTTGTGATTTAATATGTGGAGACGTATGTGACCTATGCTAATAGGGAAACAGTCATTACTGAGTTTACCAAATGTAGACCATCTTACTAAGAAAACAGCAATTTATGCAAAAATAATTTGGATACCAGACAGCTCATAAAAACAAAGGAAGTGGAGATAGAGCAGGGGTCTGCAACCTACAGCTCTCCCGATGTTTTGGACTAAGACTCCCATGATGCCCCTCCATTGGCTGCACTGGCTAGGGCTAATGGGAGTTGCAGAAACTCCAAACTGGGGCCTCTTCCTTTTAATGTATTTGTTGTGCTTTTTCTCTTATCCTTATCAAAAGCCTGTTGTGCTTTTTCTCTTATACTTATCAAAAGCCTTTTGATAAGGATAAGAGAAAAAGCGCAACAAATACATTAAAAGAACGAGGCCCCAGTGTGGAGTTTCACACAGAGGTTATGTTGTACTGTATCAACAAGTCTCATACATGTTTTTCACTTGTGTTGTTTTTATATTTGATCCCCATTCCCATTTGAGCTCCATAGTGCTCAATGGGAATGGGGATGCCTGTAGCACCGGTCAGACCTGGCTGAATGAAAGGCATCCGCGAGCACAAATCGGAGTATGCCGGTCCGGATACAACGGTACCGGCAAGCTTACCGGTACCGTTGTATCCGGACCGGCAAGCTCGTAATGAGGCCCAATGTGTCAAGTTTTCAAATGGCAGAAAATAAAAACCAAAAACCAGTAAAGCCAAAACATCTGTCTCAGAGGGGCAATGCAAGACCGCAAGGGGGCCACACAGCACAATAAAAATCATGATTGAAGCCCTAGACAAATCCAAAGGGGACACCTATCCCAAAAAGACATGTAAGCGTCAAAACAGCTAGAATATACCCACCACAAGTGTGATTAAGTCTTGGCGAAAGCTGAGAAAAGGATCCTCATCCCATGAACAACACAGAGCTTTTGGCCCCGATGTGGTCATGGATGAGGGAGATTGGGAAAGTCCAGGAGAAATTGCACAGATTAAATAATATCAGAGACCAGCCCATAAAAAATCTCTAGAACAAACAGTTCCTTCGAAACCACCATTCCATTATCAGTGAGAATGTGCTTAAAGTTTTGTAATTAAACTAAATACACAATAAAAAAAAAACGTTTAGCATTGACACAATGCAAGCAGTTTTGCCGTTTGTTTAGACATGGGATATGCATTTGCCAGGCACTGCCATGATGGTACTAACTGACTCTTAAGGGTAGCTGCTCCAAACTGGCAGGAGTACCTGGGCATACATAGCAACACCTGGCAAATGCCTCTAATACCTATACACAAGCCAACACTGTTTGCTTTGCCTGTGCTTGTTTGTAAAAGAACTTCAGTGAAAGACAAGCATACTGCTTATAAATCAAGTGACTGATGGAACACTTTGTTAATGCATTTTTATTGCATCAGTAGCTCATATACAGCTGCAATTAAGTCATTTGGCCTCATTACAAGTTTGCTGGTCCGGTAACAATGGTGCCGGTAAGCTACCGGCACCGTTCCCGGACCAGCAAACTACGAGTTCTGCTTGCGGGTGCCTTTCCGCCTGCCAGGTCTGACCTGGTGGGCAGACCGGCACCCGCGAGCGGACCTCGACGGATGCACCGGCACCATTCATGAATGGTGCCGGTGCATATAGCCTCCCCATTCCCATTGAGTCCACTGGGACTCAAATGGGAATGCGGAGTAATAATTAATGGCACCCAGCAATGGGGATTTACCGGGTCTGAGTCTCCGTTGCCGGGTGCCAGTAAATTCATGACTCCGGTGGCAGCCGTGCCAGTACTTACCAGCACGGCTACCGCCAGGGTCATAATGACCCCCATTAACTCTCTGTAGACTGCTTTGAAATAACACTGGCATGAAATTTCAGCATGTTACTGCTTCATACAGCTAGCTTAAAGAGATCCTAAAGGACATGTTTTGGGAGCGATGGGGAAAGAAGTGGGTGGATTCCCATTCGGCTGTAGTGATCAGCATTGCCAAAGGAAGTCAGCAGGTGGGTAGATAACCATACAACACCTACAAGCTTTATGTCCTTCCTCATATCCCATCTCCCTCCTAGTTGTACTTCAATGCAATAGCTTCAGCGTATGCCACCCAATAGCCCAAACTAAAAAGTAGTATCAGCAGCACTAATGCGCCAAAGATTGCAGGATGGGAGCACTGTGATGTTCTCTGCAATAAAACCATAGTGAGGCTGAGAATAAAAGAAAGAGCCAGGCCAGGTTTATTCCCAAGAACCAAAACAACCTCAGCCTAGCATTTATTGTCAAGTGTGAACAAGTGATTGCTTTTTCTTGATGGCACACTTTGCTGCCACCTACAGCATTCTGCAAAGGGCATACCGTTGTTGATGGCTCACTCTTTTCAACACACCAACTGCAAGAGCACAAGCCACGTCAGTTTCATGTTGGGATGACAGGCAGGCACTAAACAAGAGTGGTGCCTGCTTGCTGTGTCTGGCTGCTCTTACGATTATACATGTTGTCAGTAAAAAGGGTTATGCCTGTGAACTCCCCTTTGATGTGGAGCCATCTACATGCGAGCACACCTCAGAAGCAATAGTCAGTTTCCTGCTGTGACCTTCCCATTTAAAATATTCAGGCCAATGCATTCCAAGGCTGCCTGCAGCTCGTAGCAGGTGTGTTGCCTGCTGTCGGCAACCAGGGGACCTATAAAGATTGATTGTGAATTTATTTTCATAGCTCTCAAGTAACTTTCAACCAAACACTGAGTCGCTGGCCCAGTTGTATCTGTTTATTGAAATGCATTGTATTGGAGCAACATCTTTACAGTTAGAACTAATACCTTGTTTTCAAGAAATGAGCATCATGCCCTGCTCGCCAGACCTTGCAAATGAGGGTCGCTCAAGTGCTATCCACTGATGTAGCGGGGGCCCTGCAGCACCCGTGGTGCGGTGGGCCCTGCCAGCACATGTCCTGGGAGGGGGCCCTCTCGGAAAAACCAATTCAAATGGAAACAAATAAATAAAAATGAACGTTTCTTTTTGAAGTCACTCTGCCTTCATAAAGAAATTAATACTTTCTTTATGAAGGCAGAGTAACTTCTTTATGAAGGTAGAGTGACTTCAAAAATAAACGATTTCTTTTTGAGGTCCGAGGGCTGCCCCCACCCCATGACATGGAAGCATCCAGGCTGGAGTCCTCCATGTCATGGGGCGGGGGGAGCCGTATGACTTAAAAAATAGTTTCTTTTTGATGTCACAGTTCGTTCCTTTAATGGAAATAATTTCTTTATCAAGTCAAAGTGACTTAAAAAAGAAACGTTTCTTTTTGAAGTAATAGGGCTGGCCTTCACCCGATGACATAGAGGCCTTCAGATCCTCTGCAGATGATGGGAACAAGCATTCCTGGCTCCTGCAGGGAGCTGGAGGCCTCGTTCCCTGGATCAACGGATTAAAGCTAAGAAAATGTATTTTATTTAAATGTGCGTGCGTGTGTGCATGTAAGTGTGTGTGTATATATGTATATAATGTAATGTGTGAGTGCATGATGTACGGGTGGCTGCCTGGGTTTGCCTGTGTGAGTGTATGGTGAAAGGGTGCACATTTAAATGTACGGGTGGCTCCCTGGGTGTGTCTGTATGATGAAAGGGTGCACACTTAAATGTATGGATGGCTGCCTGGGTGTGTGCCTGTATGATGAAAGGGTGCACACTTAAATGTGCGGGTGCCTGTATGATGAAAGTGTGCACACCTAAATGTATGGGTGGCTGCCTGGGTGTGCCTGTATGGTGAAAGGACGCACACTAAAATGTATGGATTGCTACCTGGGTGTGTGCCTGTATGATGAAAGGGTGCACACTTACATGTATCGGTGGCTGTCTGTGTGTGCCTGTATGGTGAAAGGACACACACTTAAATGTATGGGTTGCTGCTTGGGTATGCCTATATGCTGAAAGGGTGCACACTTAAACGTTTGGGTGGCTGCCTGTGTGTGCCTGTATGCTGAACGTGTGGACACTTAAATGTATGGGTGGCTGCCGGGGTGTGCCTGTATGGTGAAAGAGTGTGCACTTAAATGTATGGGTGGCTGCCTGGGTGTCTCTGTATGGTTAAAGTGTAGACACTTACATGTATGGGTAGCTGCACGAGTGTGCCTGTATGGTGAAGGGCTACACAGTTAAATTTATGGGTGGCTGGGTGTGCGTGTATGGTGAATGGTGTGTGCTTGTGTTCAGGGGTGCAATGAAACCTACATTTTGGGGGGCTTACCCTTCAATTGTTGGTAGAGGTGCTAGCTTCATGGGCGGTGGGGCAGAGGCATATTTATTTGTGTGGGGGCATTTAACGTCTTTATGCATTCTATTGAGATTATTCTAGTGCAGCTTCAATGTTACAAGCAGTTAACTCTCTCCTTTAAGTCACCCACTTATGGACTGCTGTGAGAATGAGTGAGCGGTCTCCTGTCCCCTCTCTACCCTTCAAATCACTATCCTGGTATGCAGGTACTAAACCCACATTGTGATTTCACTTGCCTAAAAAATTAATTAAGCATTTGAATGCAGGTGCTAACAGTGCAATGCTTTATGTTAGTAATTGCTGTGCCTTTGCTAACAGGGAAACCAAGGCACCCTTTAAATCTGTGCCCTGTTCTGTGGCTGTGTAGGTCAGCCAGGTCGAGTTAACATAGTCCAACATTTGGGGACAGAAGCCCAGTCAGCTCAATGGTGTTGCGCCACTGCTTGTGTTTAATGTCTTAATTACTTATCAGTAATCTTCATTACTCCTAGCCCTATTCTTCCTTGTCCCAGTACTTGTGTATGAGGCACTTTAACTCATACACAAGAACTGGGATGAGGTAAAGGGACATGGAGGTAATGCCTGGCTTAGTTACCTGTAATCTTCATTACTACTAGTCCCACTCTTCCTTGTCCCAGTACGTATCTATGAGGCAAGGTGCCTCATACGTAAGAACTGGTACAAGGAAGAGGTACGTGGAGGTAATTCTGGGCTGAGGAGATCATTTTGGGGGTTGGGGCAGGGGGCGTGAGGGAAAGGGGATGTCTGGGGGGGTGAGTTGGTGCGGGGATTGTGCGATAAATCTTAATGGTCATCCATGTCCAGGCTAAGCAGGCATGATATGTGTTATTAGTGGCTATAGAGGCGTCTTGGTGCAGCCCGTCTAGTCATTTCTTACTTTGGCTTGACTTTGTTTTAACGGGGCATCTCTGATCAAGCAGTCCTGCTAAGTGTAATTACGTGGCTAGACTGGCATTTGAGAGCTGCCAGTCTAACCGTTTCTTACTGTGGCATTGCATATTTTTGTGGGCATCTGGGATAAAATACCAATGAGTGTTATTGCTTCAACTGGCATTTTGGTGCAACCAGTCTAGCTATGTCTAAATGTGGCCTCGCATGCTTTATTGTAATTATTTATTATGTGTCTAGACTGGTCTACGTTGTGCAGCCAGTTGGACATGTTTTCATGGTGGCATGGCATTTCCAATAGCAAAGCATTACATTGATTAAAACATTCATGTTCCTGTGCGCTGTTAGTAACTTGGATTTTTGGATTGGTATTACCCCACAAAACAATTGCAAACACTCTGGCTCTTTAGCCAATTGTTCTCTGAAAGCGTGCTGTATAATGCATTAAAACACATATTTATATCTTTCTCCTAGTGCAGTGTGCGGCGTACCCATTCAGTAGCATGTTTGTGCGTATTGTGCAAGCATGGTACTCTGGCCGGTCCAGAGTGTGGCGCAGCCTGAGTTTTGTTTCCAAGCCGGGTGGGAGGGGTCCCCCTCAGCATGGCTCGCAGGGGGACCCCCAAATGTTGTGCTACGCCACTAGCGCTAGCCACAGTACATCATCCGACTCTCATTTTATCATTATTTTTAGTTAAATAATAAATATGCTAGTCCTGCTGTGATCCTCCTTGTATTGGTGGACTGTCTTATTCATGTAGAATACGGGATCTGCAGCAGAATAAATGTAATGTTCGAACATGTATAAGTCATAAAATCAAAGTTAAAATGTATATATGGAATCGTCCCGAGACAGTGAGGTTCTATAAAAGGACAGATTTCATGTTAGTTATTGTTAGTTGTTTACATTACGCTAATTAAACAAATAAAGTTCTAGACCTCATTACGAGTTTGGCAGTAATTTGGCGGTAATTCTGCTGAGCTACCGCCAAAGGTAATTACTGTCCTACCACAGGATTATAAGTGGTGGTAGGTGGTATAAATCATCTTTTTTGGAGTTCATAGGGCTCCATGGGGATTTCGGCAGAATTACTGCTGGCGCAAATCCTGCCAACTCTGCTAATTTGTTGATAGTAAAGTGGAGGATGAGTCCTCCACTTCAAGGCCAAAATCAGGATTTGGTAGAGTGGTAAAAGTGGTGGCAATTCCATTACCACCACTTTTTTGCCACTCCGCCAAACTCGGAATAAGGCCGGTACTATAAAGAATTGAAAAAAAAAACATGAGTATGAAATGCATTGTGCACGTGGTATGAATACACTTGAAACTCTGTGGCATGAGACTTTCAGAGGCTCTGAATTCCAAACTGAGACCTCATATATTAATTAAGGCTACTGCTGGGCTGAGTCTAACAGTAAAGGATGCATGGTTTATCCAGGGCAATAGACCAAGACATTGGGCCTCATTACACGGATGGCGGAGAACCATGGCGCTATTAGCGCCATGGTTCATGCCGGTAAAATACCGGCACCGCCTTGGCGGAAAGGGGAATTACCGCCCCATTCCAAGGTTGGCGGGGCGGTAATTCCCCCTTCCACCATTGCCCTTCCCCATTCCCATTTTTGGCCCATAGGGCATAATGGGTATGGGGAAGGCGCTAATTACGGTACCGCAAATTGCGGTACCGTAATTAGCTCCCTGGGTCCCTTTGCGGGTTGGTTTTTAACGCCTACAAAAAGCAGGCGTTAAATTCCCCAACCCGCAAAGGGACCTCGTAGTAAGGCAGTAAGGATTTACCGGTACCAGTAAAATACCGGTACCGGTAAACCCTTACCGCCATCCGTGTAATGAGGCCCATGGGCCTCATTACAAGTTCGGTGGCAGCCTTGCCGGTAAAACCGGCAGGCTGCCACCGAACTTGCATTTTTTTTCCGGCCTCTGGCAATGGCGATATACAGGGCCATTACAACCTTGGCGGACCCTGTATCTCCTCATTGCCAGGGGCCGGAATCCATTACTCCCCATTCCCATTTCAGCCCCATAAGGCTCAATGGATATTGGGAGGTCGGATGCACCAGCACCATTCAGAATGGTGCCGGTGCATCCGATATGCTGTGCTCCCGGGTTCCACTCTGCCCGCCATGTCCGACCTGGTGGGCACAAAGGCACCCGCAAGCACAATTCGTAGTTTGCCGGTTCAGGAACTACGGTACCGGCAAGCTTACTGGTACCGTAGTTCCCGGACAGGCAGACTTGTAATGAGGCCCTTTACTATATAATATTTTTTTGATTTCATATACAACTATTTTGTAGAGTAGTGATATTGTCTGAAGACATGTATTTTACATTTTGCTTCTACCGTTACAGAAACAAGCATTGGCAAAGCCAACAGTGTTTCTTTGTGTGTAGACATGGGAAAGCCATTTGCCAGGCACTGCCATAATGGTACTATCTGTGTATAAGGTAGCAACTGCTGGAAAATGGTGTGAGCACCGGGGCATGTGATAGCAGTGTCTGACAAATTCCTATCTAATACACAAACCAAAACTGTTCGATTTGCCTTTTTATTTTACAGTTTTTCAGATTTGAGGACACACATACTGCTCATTAATCAAGTGTCGGAAGGCACTCTTGATTAAGACATGACCATAACCTTGGTTCAGTAGTGCACTAACATATCTAGCAGCATGGGGTATATGAATGCATTTTATCTATGGTGGCCAACCTACCATTCTCCCCTTTCTGCTCTCCCACCTCCCCTTGTCCTCACCTTCCCATTCAACCCCATTTGTTACCCCTCATACCTAGCCTAAATGTATCACTGCAAAATGCGTTGAGATGTACGGTGAAATGGATGCAGCCAGATCGTCAGATACTGCATTTACAGCTGCAATTAAGATATTCACTTTCAGATGGCTTCTTTGAAATAACATTGGCAGCCGTACAGAGAACGTTTGATGTTACTGCTTGAAAGAGCTCGATCAAAGAGTTCCCAAGGGATGTGTTGTTAAGGTGCAGGTAGTGGTTGGGGATGGCCTTAGGGACGTCCATAACCATGGGCAGTCAGTGGATGGGTAAATAACCAAACAACACCCACAGGCTCCATGTTCTTCCGGACATCTCCTCTCTCTCCTACCTTCACTCAGACTAGAAAGATAACCTCAAAATATAAAAATTCTGTCAAAAGCATTTCAAAGAGCAGTGTTAACTGGGTCAGCATTTCAGTGGCGGAACCTTGTCTAAGCAGAACAATGGGCCTCATTACAAATTTGCCGGTATCCTGGTGGTAAATCCACCAGGATACCGGCAAACTGTATCACTGTTACCGGCACTCAGACAGGTGGTATTACCACTGTATTATGAGTGCCGGCAACGGTTGTAAATCCTCATTCCATGGGGTCCCATTGGGGGGGATTTGTGGGTATAACTGGCACCGGTAAACTCAGTGTTGGTAATACCATCGATTTTTGCTGGTAACGCACCTGAGCTGGAGGTAACTCAGGTGCTTCACCAGCCATGCTGGTATATGGTAATATTGGCACATTAATTCCGCACTGACCAATTTGTAATGAGCCCCAATATCCTACAAAGAAGTGCTATTTTTCTTTGTAAATGAATCTGCTACTGCAAATAGAGATGTTGTATTTTTTTTATGTATTTCATTTTAAGAAAACATATTTTTATTGTTTCAAAATAAACAACACTTTAACAATCAGTAACATTACCTCCAGTCAATCGAAAAACATAAGGCAGATAGGATTGATCCCACAACAATTGAAAAGCTGTTACCTTTGCTAGGGAAAGCAGCAAAGAAGGAACAGGGAAGATCAATCCCCGAAACCCAAGACATCAATATGACACAAACACCCCCTTCGCCCTCGCTGCATACCCATAGAGTTCTGATCTTTAGAGTTCCTTCACTCTACCTCTTCATGTAAGACATTGAAGGAATCTTACCTAGTGTTCGCCTCCGAGGGTCTGCTTGGTAAGTAGTTCTGGAAGGGACCCCATATAATCCTGGGGCGGGAGCGGACTGGTACTGTGCTCTCTATTCCTCTTCCATGCCGTGACAATATGCCACATCTCGCATCCATGCCTGTGATGATGGTGGAGGCCCCTTTCCCCACCCTCTAGCAGCACAACGTTAGGCCAGCACCAGTAGCAATCCCTCCAAAAGTCTCTTGCATCCAGAAATGTCCCTTGTGTATCAATGCGAGAGATGTCAACCTGCTCTCCAATTATCTCATTGAGTTTTTGATAGCCATTAACCCAAAATGTTGCTGTTGTTTTACGTTCCCAAGCCAAATGTAGGAAGGTAGCTGGGGAATAACAGGATGTAGCACAGGTGTATTGTTTATCTGATATAGATATTTAAAATCTATCAATGTGAATCAACTATTAATGGAAGCTCACTTAGTTAGCGAGCGACAGTGGCTCTATATTTTGTCTGACATTGTCTCCTGTATTGAACCCTCCCAAATTCCAGGTGCTGCCTCTGTCGAATCTGTGGATTTCTCCTAAAAACTAGAATATAAGCAGGAGGTCAGACAACTCCCACCCTATGCCCCCATGATCTCATGTAACAATTCTGAGGTTCGCGGTTGAGTAGGAAAGGAGCCACAAAGCTCCTTTGAGGTGTTTTGCATGCCAAAGTATAGGAAAATGTCTAACACAGATGTACCCCCCAGTTCCTTGAATTTACCCTATGATATGAATTGGTTTTTCAGGGAGTAAGTCAGAGAATCTGGATAAGTCAAGCCTCTCCATGCACTGAGTGCATTGAGTGTAAAGATTTTCACTAGTCAGAGGGAGCCCGGGAATGTGAATGACAGGAAGGGACAGGGAGTAAAGAGGAACCTCACTCATTTTATACACCAGGCCAAACAAGTACAGGCAACCAAATGCACTGTGCCAGATCTCGCAGGTGTGCCCTTCAGAATAGCCACTCTGAGGCGCGAGGAGGCCACTATTCATTTATTTTTTATTGTTGGTAATAATGCCTTTAACAAACAACACTTAAAATCTCCATACAAATAGTTGAAGTACAACCAAAAGTTATAACAAATGCTTGTCATAAAACAAAAATGTCATAACCATTCAAAGAATAAGACACAAGACATAGTAATTCATCTGTAAAACACAAAGACCAAAATAATAAATAAAGATTCACATTTGTTTTAATAATCGCTGCTCTATAGCCCTTGGGGAAGCCATGGAAGTGACCTTTGTTATCTCTTCTAATTTAAGTTATTTAATAAAGCCTACTGCTGCTATTACTACAGCGGTACTACGCCCAGATAACAACGCAAACCAAGAATCCACAGCTCCAGCACCATGACATCTGTGGAAAACCTCCTGAAGTACATTAGCTGCATAGTTGTTAGAGCTGGGCAGAACACAATCAGGTGCTCAAGGTCTTCCACAACATCGATATTCCCGCAAAAGTGGCATTTTGCCCTAGAGGCTTTACACTGACCATATTGAATCAGTATCTCTTTAGTCTGCAAGCGATTAAGTCTAAAAAATAGGAAGGTTCAGCTAACGTTACACTTGGGATAGGTTGACATATAGGGAGCAAGCACCCTGTTTCTTGTGTTCCTTGCTCAGATGTTTCAAAGGGTCATAGGAGTGCATGCTCGTAGTAATCTCAATCCAATCATGCAGGTTAAGTGCTATTCGCACCTTGGTTGGATTTCTCCCAAGATCATCCTTAGTAAGACCCAGCTGAACCAGGGTCTTTTCACAGAGGTCAAAGACTTCATTTAGGAAGGGGACCTTTCGACTCGATATTGCAGAATCTAGGTCCTGATACAAGGAGCCAACCAAAGGGTATGCAATTTTTCCATACGTTTGCAACAGCCTCCATATTGCCTGATACCTCAATGAGTTGATGCCCAATTCGAATTGTATAATGACTAAAGGTACTGACTTCTGAATATGTATTACTCACTTTCAAATAGTGCTTTCAATTGACAGGAGGGAATTTAAGGTCCAGAAAAGATAGATTTCACAGTCATTCAAAAGTTTTGGTATGATTCTCCCCTCATAAAACCTAAGTGTAGGCATTACGGAGAACTTCCCGTATTTTAAATCCACCCGTACCAATTGATTTGTTGAAGCAATGGATCGAGCCTTCAGGCACTCTCTGATCTGGTTTTTACATGGTCTAGAAACAATTGGGAATCCCAAATAGTTGAAACTGTCCATCCGTTCTAAGGGATGATTCTCTACTGTCCATCTAAAAGTAGATGATTTATTTTTCCACGAGGAGTGCATAATTTTGGTTTTCTCCGGATTCATTGTTAATGAAGGATCTTTCACAAAACTGACAAAAGCCTTCAGCTGACCCTGAAGACCAATTTCTGTAGTATCGAACACCAGAAAGTCAACAGCGTAGCTTAGATAGGTCACTCTCAGGACATTCAACTTCGGAGGAACATGAGCTGCCAAGTGCAGTTGATACCCTCACATCTGACATATATAGATTGAACAGACAGGGGGCCAATATGCACCCCTGTCTGACTCCCCTAAATGTTGGAATGGGTCTGGACAGTGGGCCTCATTATACGTTTAGCAGTTGCCTTGCCGGTAAAACCGGCAGGCTACCGGCAAACTTGCGAAGAAATCTGGCACCTAGCAATGAGGAATTACCGGGGTATTCCGACTTTGCCGGACCTGGTAATTCCTCCATTGCCGGGTGCCGGTGACTGTCAGTCCCCATTCCCATTGAACCCACAGGGCTCAATGGGAATGAGGGCATCGGATGCACCGGCACCGTTTACAACGGTGCCGGTGCACCCGACTTGCTGTGCTCACGGGTGCCGCTCTGCCCGGGGCTGACAGGCACCCGCGAGCACAGCGCGTAGTATGGCTGTACGGTAGCAACGGCGCTGGTAGCTTACCGGCACCGTTGTTACCATACCACCATACTTGTAATGAGGCCATGTACCAGTTGCATTTAATCTGACCTGAATCACAGACTGTTCGTGCAGTGCGATCAGAAGATGAAGAAGACCCTTTGGGATACCCAAAATGTTTAATTTTGCCCAGAGTAGGTTTCTACCGACAGCATCAAATGCCGCATATAAATCGATGGTGGCTTTAAAGACAGAGGGCCTCATTAAAAGTATGACGGTACGGTAACAACGGTGGTGGTAAGCTACCGGGGCCGCTGCTACCGTACCGCCATACTACGGGCTGTGCTTGCGGGTGCCTGTCAGCGACACCCGCGAGCACAGCAAGTCAGATGCACCGGCACCGTTGTAAACACCGCTGCATCCAACATCCCCATTCCCATTGAGCCTCAAGGGGCTTTGATTGATTGATATTCTATTTCTATCGCACTCGTACACAAGTGTTTCAGAGCGCGACAAGGTAAGGGAGGGGAACAGGGGAGAACAAAACAGCGATCTTACTAGGCCCAGTGACATTGAGAACCCGCAAGTGCATGGGAGAGGGGGAGGGGAAAAGT
The DNA here is from genome assembly GCF_040938575.1 of Ambystoma mexicanum. NCBI lineage: Eukaryota > Metazoa > Chordata > Amphibia > Caudata > Ambystomatidae > Ambystoma > Ambystoma mexicanum. The sequence goes on from NC_090930.1 coordinate 732,428,232, forward strand.
GCATGGAGGGAGGGAGAAGTGGAAAGTGCGAAGCAGAGGAGAAACAGATAAATAACAATAAATAAATAATAAAGGCAACAAACAGTGGTAATGCAGCAAGCAATTTGCAAGTGCTAGGTTTAAGGCAGCAGACAGGTTAGGTCTGATAAGTGCAGGAAGAAAAAGGGGGGGCTGTATGGGTACAGATACAGACCCCAGTGCAGGGGGTGGCCAGGAGGCAGTGTGGGAGGGCGGCAGGGTGAGCAGGTACCTGGGCCCGAAGGACAGAGTGTGGCCAGGTGCACAGTGCCAAGAGAGAACAGATCAGCAGGGGCGAGGGGTAGCGAAGGCAGAAGAAAAGAGGAAAGTCTTGAGGTGCTTCCGGAACCAGAGATGGTTCTCCTCAAGTTTTAGAGTGGCAGGGAGGCTATTCCAGAGGGAGGCCCCAGCCGAAGACTGAGATCTACCCCCAGCTTGTTTCTTTGAAAAACGACTGACCCTGAGGGAGTTGGAGAAAGAGGAGCGAAGAGCTCGAGAGGGGAGGTATTTGCGGAGGGATAGCTGAAGGTATTTTGGACCCAGGCCCCAGAAAGCCTCTTGGACAATGCAGAGGGTTTTGAATTTAATCCTTGCATCCACTGGGAGCCAGTGGAGAGATTTCAGAGCTGGAGAGATACGATCCCACGGCTTGAGGCCAAGGACAAGTCTCGCAGTCCTGTTCTGGATTAGTTGCAGAGGGCGGAGAGTAGAGGCAGGTAAATTTAGAAAGAGGCTGTTACAATAAACCAAGCTAGAGAGAACCAGAGCTTGGGATACCATGAGCTTCTGAGGGAAGGAGAGGAAAGGCAGAGTACCTGAAGAGGTGCAGTCGGAAATGTGACTTTTTAGAGAGATGTGGGCGGAGAAGGAAAGGGTGGAGTCAAAGATGACCCCAAGGTTCTTAGCCTCGCAGGTGGGGGTAGGAGGAGGCCCAAGGGAGGCCGGCCAGAGAGTGAGGGGAAAGGATGGTGAAGGTGTGCCGATGAGGAGGATCTCCGTCTTGCTGGCATTCAGACAAAGATCATTGGCGGAACACCAACCTTGAATGGCAGTTAGGCAATCAGAGATGAGAGAGGGAGAGGAGGTGGCAGAGGGCAGCCTGAAAATGAGTTGAGTGTCGTCAGCATAGCACTGGAAATTTGAACAGAAAGTGGCAATGCAGTGGGTGAGAGCTACCAGGTATTGGTTGAAATGCCAGGGCGAGAGGTTAGACCCCTGGGGAACACCACAGGTAGAGAGGAAGATAGATGAAAGGAAGGACCCAAGTTGGTCCTGGGAGGGTCGATCTGAGAGGAAAGAGGTCAGCCAGGCCAGAGCCTGATCAGTGATACCCAAGTTTTCACGGAGACGGTTGAGCAGGATGGTATGGTTGACTGTCTCGTAGGCAGAAGAGAGATCGAGGAGGATGAGGACAGAGGGAATTTTAGAGTCAAGGTTGGAGAGCAGGCCTTCACGGATGTTCAGGAGAGCAGTTTCCGTGCTTCTGGCAGCTCTGAAGCCAGACTGGTGGTCATGGAGACATGCAACAGAATTGGAATGAAGGTTAAGCTGAGAGATGGCCAACTTTTCCAGGAGTTTGCCAAAAAAGGGAGTAATGGAAATTGGGCGATAGTTAGCTGGACAAGAAGGATCAGCTGTGGGTTTCTTGAGAAGAGGATGCACAAATGAGTGCTTCAAAGGGAAGGGGAAGGATCCCGAGGAAAAGGAGTGGTTGCAAAAATCAGCAAGGGCCGGAGCGAGGGTGTCAATGTGGTCCTTGATGGTTTTAGAGGAACAGGGATGAACCTGTTTTGATAAGGCTTTCATAGATCAGACTTGTCTAGCGACCTTGTCAGGGGTGAAAAGAGGAAAGGACAAGAAGGATGGTGGGAGGGTGGTTAAAGGAGGGTCAGCAAGCACAGATGTGGAGGGAAGAGGAGACGTGTGGGTGGACAAGGTGGAAAGGAAGTCCTGGGTTTTTTAAATTAAGTGAGAGGCAAGGGCATTGCAAAGAGCCTGGGAGGCAACAGGAGGTGTAGAGACTGCAGCAGGGTTGGCCAGCTCCTTGCAGATTTTAAAGAGTTCGGCCGAGTTGTTAGATGCCGCAGAGACATGAGCTTGAATGTGGACTCTCGTCTTGGTGAGGACAGAGAGTCGGTATTGCCTTTGTAGCAGGCGACAGGCCAGTTTGTCAGAGGATGAACAGGAAGTCCTCCATTTCCTCTCAGCTGCCCTACACTTATGTTTAAGTGTAGCTAGGTCAGAGTCATACCAGGAATTGCACTTGGCTTTAGACTTCAAACGGATCCTCATGACAGGGGCAAGAGCATCAAGCGTATCAGAAATTGAAGAGTAGAGCAGAGACAGGGCTGTGTCAGGATGTGAGACAGCCAAAGGTGGAGGGGGGGAGAAGAAAGTGGCGGCAAAAGCCTCAACTGACACACGCTTCATGGGCCGGATGTCCGAGAAGGTAGGTGGCAGTGTTGGGGAAGGCTTGGCTTGGGGGGAAGACAGGGAGAGATGAGATGAGAGGAGGCAGTGAACCCTCCAGGAGAGAGGAGTGGTCAGAGGGATGGAGAGGGGGAGGTCAGAGGAGATCAAGACATCGAGTGTGTGCCCTGCAGAGTGAGTCGGGCCAGAGGGGAGGATGAACAGGGAGAGGAAATCGCAGAGGTCACGGAAGTTTACAGAGGAGGAGCAAGGAGAGTCTAAATGTATATTTAGCTTACCGAGGAGGAGGAGTTGAGTGGTAGTGGTAGAGGCCAGGAGGGAGGAGGAGAGGTCTGCCCACTCAGAGGCTCAATGGGAATGGGGACTGAAAGTCACCGGCACCCGGCAATGGAGTATTTACCGGGTCCGGCAAAGTTGGAATACCCCGGTAATTTCTCATTGCCGAGTGCCAAATTTTTTCACAAGTTTGGTGGTAGCCTGCCGGTTTTACCTGCAAGGCTGCCACCAAACTTATAATGAGGCCCAGAGTCATACTTTTTGGTCCAGGTCAAATATTGCACAGGTACTCATGGTTGTGGAAGCCGGTCTTCCATTTATTAAGGGTGCCTGACTCCCTAGCCCATGTCTGCAGCTCATCCAACAGCAATGTCACAAAGACCTTGATGTCGGCATCTAGAATGGCTATTGGTCTATAATTACATGGGTTAGAACAATAACCCTTTTTATCAATTGGCACCACATGTGCCAATTGCCAAGATTCAGGAAGGATATTGGTGGTCAATATATGTTTAAAGAGCAACTTTAAAACAATAGACCAATTTTTCAGAGAGCTTTTAAACAGTGTGTTAGACAATTTGTTGAGATACCTTCAATAGTGTACTGGTCAAATGAGAGGGCCATACATTTCCCTTAGTGTCTTCATAAGAGGAAGTATTGACAGTCTCAGCTGGTATAGCACAGAACTATTTTCAAAGTGAAGGACCCATTCAGCTTCTGGAACCGGATTTACTTTGGTATCATGTGGTTGGTGCGAATACTGATTTACGAGGTCCCAGGAGTCATGGTTTTCTTTATTTTTAAAGTTTCCAATATTGTCTCAGAGTACTTCTGTAGCATAATCCCTCTATGGCCCTATAGTCAATAGCTGTAATCAAGCTTGGCCCTCTTAATAGCAAAAGCTATCCCACATGAGGCATCCACATTACTCCCTCTTATGGCTTTTAACTGTGATCTTAAAGCCTGCTTTCTATACACTACCACAGAATCATAAATATGGGCATTCTTGCCTGTAATTAGTTTAGATCTTGTTCATGGACCAACAGACTTGTTAACAAGATCATCTACAAAAGGCTTAAATCGATCAACAGTGAACCTTTCCGGTTTCCAGGTATATGAAGTTTCTATCATGAAAGACTGAAGGGACTCGTTGACTAATTTGATGTTCCTAAAGTTACGTGAAATCTTGGTACCTGCACTATTCACCCAAAGATCTCTGGCGCCGTTAGAATGACCCCCAAGGCATTCTAGTAAGGAAGTTGCCCTCAGCATACCATGATCGATAGAGGTAGTATCATGAACACTGAACTCTGAGCAAGTTGCATGGAGCATGTTTCCCACAAATATATCATCTATTGTGAAGCTCGAATTGGAGTTGCTCCATGTGTGTTATGGCGGAATGTCACCCGGAATAGTCACCATTTATAAGCCAGTGCCTTGTTAAGTATTTAACCTCATCCGGCCCCCGTAATCTTTACCTTTGCATTTAGACAGGCTGCACAATGCAGAACAATCTTGATCCGTTTCAATGCAAGTTGCGTTAAAGTTCCTCAAAACCAAGAAATGGCCACCAGAAACATTACTACACCATTCATTAGCCAGGTTCGATAGACAAGACAAGGCTTTCTCAAGATCAATTTCACTGGTAATGCCAATATACATGAACACACACAAGATGTAAAGGACGCCCCAAATCATGCAATGTGATATGTATGGCTAGAAATCATTTACAAATCTCAATTGATTTTACAACGTTTATGGCCGAGCTGGATTTAATTAAAGTTACTGAGCACACTTCCTTATTGGACATGTCATCCATCCTTATTGACAACCTTGTCCGTATCTCCTCTTCCCTGGCTCTTTCCACGTCTACAAAATCTCTAGGTCCCAACAGAAGCAACTTATGGTTCATCAAGGAACTACAAAAGTCCAAATCCCTCACCGCCACGTTATTCCATCAATGGAAATCTAACCCCAACACACTCTCTCACAATGCATATAAATCAGCCGTTAAGTCCTATAGAACAGAGTTAACGACTGCAAAAAAGAATTACCACAACCTTCAGATTCATAATGCTAAATCAGATACAAAAGAACTTTTCAGGATTCTAAATGATTCCGAATCTACCCCCGAACCTCATGGACAACTGCCACCGTCAGACAATAACTGGTGCCAACAAGTCCAAAACGGAATGCATAACAAACTTTTGGGCATCAGAGCCGATATTGTCCTAAAACAGGCCGCCAATCCGGACTCCGTCCATAGCAAACATTTTATCAGAAATCCTGCAGTCAATGAATTTAATTTCCACCCAATTTCTGAGGCTGAGTTGAAGACCATCATTGAACAACTCAAGCCCACTAAATGTAAGGGCGATCCTTGCTCCTCCCTAATCATAAAATCTTGCCCCCCTCCATTGTTAAAAGCAATTTGGAATTTTACAAATGCATCTTTACTAGAGGGCTGCATTCCTGACAATCTTAAATCGGCCTGGATTACCCCCATTCTTAAGAAGCCCGGTCTCTCCCCCGAAAATCTGCTCAACTATCGCACAATTCCTTCTGAAGATCCTTGATCGAGTAGTTTACTCTCAAATAGCTCATCTGAATCAGCATCCCACCCTGAATATTTACCAGTCACATTTCAGACAGGGCTATGGCACTGAGACCTCCCTTCTGGATCTCAAGTCACCTCTACTTGCAAGCATGGATAAAGGTCTGGTCACCCTCCTTGTCTCGTTGAATTTATCCGCGGCTTTCGACTTGGTCGACCACCCCATTATGGTTACCAGAATGGAAGAGGTCGCCAATTTTTCACCCTTTGCAGCATCATGGATTAAGTCCTTCCTGGCGAATAGACAGAGTCAAGTTTGCCTCGGGGACTCTGAAGCGGCCTCTATTCCGGTGCTCTTCGGGGTTCCCCAGGGCGCTAGTACCTCTCCCTGCCTCAATAACATCTACACAGCTCCCTTCTTTAAGATGTTCGAGGAAGAAGGTATCTAATTCTCAAACTACGCTGATGATACACGGGTTCTAGTCCAACTCTCTGGTGTGCATTCCCAGGATGAACAAGAGTTAAATAGAATTTTTTCATTAATTGAAAACTTATGATGGCCAAAAACTTTGCTCTGAACAAAAGCAAAACAGAGCTGATGATTGTGGGTAATTCCAATAATCTCGCCAAATTGGACCCCGTCTATAAATCATTTAGGCCAGGCCTAGTGGATATTTCTCCTCAACCAAAACTAAAAATATTAGGTGTTGTTTTGGATCAATCTCTTAAAATGAGAGGTCATGTGAGCAGTGTCATCGGTGCATCCTCTTACTACGTGAAACTATTGACTCATTTGAGACCTTTTATCTCACAGGCAAATGCTGAGACCTTCGCAAGAGCCATAGTTGATGCAAATATTGATTACTGCAGCAGCCTCCTGGTCGGTCTGGGAAAAACTGATTCCAATAGACTTCAAGTAGTCCAGAACGGGGCAGTTTGTGTAGTTACAGGTCTAGCCCGGCGTGATCATATCTCAGCTGCCTGACACACCTTACATTGGTTGCCTATAGAGGCACGCTTTAAATATAGACTATTAATAATAGTCTTTAAATGTAGACTTGGCACAATGCCCAAATACCTGCAAGATCACATCCAGGATAAAGTCAACTTTAGGGCTCTTAGGTAAAGCAACCACAATCTGCTAGCTCTCCCAAGCTGTAAACTCAAGAAGGTCGAGAATGAGGCCTTCTATATTGCGGCACCCAAACTCTGGAATTCTCTTCCACAGTTTCTCAGACAGCACCCATCTATCACCTCGTTCAAGAAGGCGCTTAGGACTGGACTCTTTTATTGATCATTTACTCTTAGGTCAACCTCTACCTCAGCCCTTGTCCTCTTACTCCTGATGATCTGATTACTTTGTGTCTCTTTCTCGTTTGTCTGTCATGTATGCGCCCTCACACCTCAGGGTTCACGGCTGCACGTTAGAAATTGATTAAAGTAAAGTAAAGTAAAAGTTAATAGACCACCTGACGGACGGCCCTTTGTGGGTCAGCTGACAATAAGAATATTAATCAAATGCTAGAATTTCAGTTAGCCAAGTCTCTTGTAAAAATATCAAATGATGGTGTTTTAGAGACATTCCCAATGCTGGATTGGCAAATATGTTCCTGTGGCCTCTTGTATTCCAGGACAGGATTGAGATATTAGACACATGTTCCAAAATAGGAGTATTACTGTCTGTAACTGTCAAGCCTCAATGTGCCCAGGGCTCCTGAGATCCACGACCAATCCTGTGTTGGTCCCTGGATCACAGGCCTAGGTCCAGCAAAGGTCACCTCTCTGGCCATCCTGGTAGCCTCACCAGTGGTTATTAAGATTTCACTCAGAAGTGGAAAACGCCCTCCCAAATAGTTTTGATCTTTGTAAGACTAAATTGAGTTCATGCCTCTATAAGGTGACATGTCAAGGCCCAGTTGTCTCAGTGATTGTATCTGTCCCAGATTTGCTTCGAAGACTCATTTTGACCTTATATATAGAACAATACGATCTGTTCTAATGAAGTCCACTCAGTCAAAATCCTTAGTTGACAAAGCTTGCAACTCAGGGATCTTTCCCAGCAAAAGAAGCATATTTAATCGATTTAACAAAATGGGCCTCATCACGACCCTGCCGGTAAGGCAACAACGGCCCCAGTAGTGCTACTGGTGCCGTTGTTGCCTCACCGCCTTATTTCGAGTTCTGGTCGCGGGGCCGCCCTGTCAGACCAGACGTGCAGAGCGGCACCCGCTAGCAGAACTCAGGACTGTAAATTGAGAAGGAATCGAGTAGTCTTTCGTGTGTTGTTCAGAAAAAACTGTGGATAAGGAACAAGAAAAGGAACGTTTGTTGTTTAAAAGGTTCTACTAGATAGGTAACTAAAAAAGCATGATGTAGTGCTCAGACATACCTGTCTTCAACAGTGTCTCAGGGCAAAATGATGCGTGGGGAATGGCGGATCCGAGTGTACCAGACCAAGGAGAGATGGTTCTCTTGAGTTGCAGAAGAGGCTTCCACTACAACATATAGGACACAGCATGTTTTAAAGAAAAGTGTCCTACTTGTGTCATGTAATTTGACAACAAAGTGCACGTGCAAAAATAAGTGCTGGTGACTTATTATTAACCGGTTTAGGAATCGTGAGACAGTGTGGCTAACTGTGTAAGGACGAGTGTCCTATTCGGTAATCTCTATTTATTATATGAGAACCGACAATTTCTCTTATATGGGGCCTGACAGTCAAATGTAACAAACCTTATGGTACTAGTACTTGTAGTATCCCGATGGAGAGAGCGGTATGCTTACCTTCTCGTACTGGGAAGAGCTCCCGAAGTGAGCTGTGTATTCCGTTCGTCGCTGGGTGTGCTCTGCGCATGCGTTGTGTCATGCCGGGGACGCGAGCGATCAGAAAAAAGCGAGAGCAAGCAATTTGCGCATGTGCGAGCGAATAGTGGTGGGACTGCCGCGCGTGCGTGAGAGGAGGAAGTCAGAGCCTACGTGTATTTGTGGCTTAGTTACTGTTGCTATGTCACGTCAGAGGAAGGCGTAGTCTGTGTGTGCGGGGAACTAGTCCCGTAATTGCAATGTATGCAGGGGGTCTGTGCAGTCCGTGTGCTCATTTTGAAAACAATAAAGGCACAACACAGTATACATTATGAGCTTGAATCTCAAAAATATAGAACTGAACATGTATATTCGTTCATAGAGGCATGTTCATGTTTAGATAAACAGACTTTTGATACTTTGAAAAAAAAATTAAGCCCGAAGTGGTTTTGAATGGTTTTTAAAAAAGGTTTTAAAAACCAGGCGTACTTCTCCTTACTGTAACATATTTGTACCACTTTCTGCATCTTGATTGATTAATGGTGGGAGGGGCAAGGTGGGAATTACAGAGCTGGGAGATAATTGTATAGAGGTGTACATCGGTTGGTTATGTATCAGAAGAAGAGGTTCCACTCTATGCAAATGTTTAATCCATTTTTCACCGTATCCAATCTGTGGATCCATTTCTGTTCCAATTTCCTCAGGGCTAAGTCTCTGTCACCTCCTCGTTCTTTTTCATCTATGGTTTGGATGATCGCCCACTGGAAGTCTGTATATTTATGTTTAAGTTTGCTGAAGTGGGCAACCAATGGTTTATCTTCAACCACGTTTTTTAGACATGATCTGTTGTCACAGATACGCTGCCTCACCTCTCTTTTACTCTTGCCGATATATAGTAAGTCACAGGGGCACCGTATGACGTATATACTCCACTTTGTGTAGCAGTTGGAGAAGGTTTTATACTTCCATTCTAGGCCATTTAGCGAGATGGTTTTTTGGTCTTTTGTGAGGTTACAGACTGAGCATTTGCCACATCTGTGATGTCCAATTTCAGGGGGGAGGTCCCACAGGTTCGTTTGGCTGGGTTTTTGTATGGAGCCTGGGTATGTATGTACTAGGCGATCTTTTAGATTTTTGCTTCTTTTGAATGCAAATCTGGGCTTTTCGGGGCAAAAATCCTCTGTTTGTAGAAGGTTCCAATTTGATAGGACTGATTTTCGGATGTTGTTACTTATTGGGGAGAAAGTGGTGACACATGTCATTTTTTCAGCGTGTTCCACTCTCGATCTCTTTGTAAGACATGTTTCCCTACTCGTATGCCTTGCTGTCCTTCGTGCTCTTCGTATGATTTTGGTTGGGTACCCTCTTGCTTTTAGGCAGAGTTCTAGGTCTTTTCCATTTTTGTCGTATTCTGGTAAGGTTGTACAGTTTCTCCGTATCCTCAGAAATTGGCCGAAGGGGAGATTTTCCTTGAGTGATTGAGGATGAAAACTTTAAAAATTTAACAGTGTGTTTTTGTCTGTTGGTTTCCTGTAGAGGGTAGTGACGAGGACTCCTTCGTCTGTAGTTTGAATGTTGAGATCCAGGAAGGGTATGCTGACTTTGTCTGAATGCATGGTGAATTTGATACATGGGTCTACGGTGTTGAGCCATGTGTGGAAAGACTCTAATTCTAAAACAGTGCCTCTCCAAACGGTGAAAACATCGTCGATGTAACTGACCCATCCAATTAGGTTGTGTTTGTATATATTGTCTTCATTGTAGATGTTCTTGTTTTCCAAATGGTCCATGTACACGTTTGCTACATCAGGTGCAAACGTTGAACCCATACTTGTTCCTCTTATTTGTTGAAAGAATTTTCCTTGGCACATGAAGAAGTTTTCCATGAGTGCTATCCGTATACACTCTAAGATGAAGGATGTCGGTGTTGATTGGTCCCGTCTGTTGTCTAGATAGGTCTTGAGTATTTCCAGGCATTCTCTCTGTGGAATGCTGGTATATAGGGCTTCCACGTCAAAGGTGACCAGAATGTCATTTTGTTCTGTTCTGATGCTGGCGAGGTGATGTATCATGGCTGTAGTATCTTGCGCATATGATTTCATTTTTTGGACGAAAGGTCTTAGGAAGATATCTGTGTATATAGATAACGGCTCCAAAAGTGAGCCTATTCCAGACACTATCGGTCTCCCCGGTGGTTCTGTGGTGTTCTTGTGTATCTTGGGAATACAGTAAAAGGCCGGGGTAATTGGGTGTTCCGTTGTGAGAAAAACTTTTTCGTCATTGTCAATCCAGCCCTGGGATTCCGCAAAAAGCATGACACTCTTTATTTCATCCGTTACACGTGTTGTTGGATTATGGTCCAATTTTTTGTAGAACCGTCTATCTTGAAGGTGTTTTTGTAGTTCATTTTCGTAGAGATTGTTGCCCCAGAGCACAATGCCCCCTCCTTTGTCTGCTGGTTTAATGCAGAATGTTTTTTGGTTTTCCAGATGTTGTAGTGCCAGTCTTTCTTGTTTAGTAAGATTATCCCTTTTGTGATTTTTGGTTTTGAAAAAGGTGTCCATGTCTCTTAAAATTTTATTTTCAAACGCTAGTATTTCTGGGCAGATCATTGATGTTACTGGCGTGAACGTGGATTTGGGTTTTAAGCCCGTAGTGGTCATGTCTTTAGGTTCGTCTTGTTTGGAGTTACGGAAGAAGTATCTTAGGGGTACAGTTCTGAAGAACTTTCTTAGTTCTACTTCTGTTGCAAAACGATCTGCTCTGTTGGTAGGTACAAAACTCAGCCCTTTGCTGAGGATGTTCACATCATCAGGGGTGAGGGTATAGTTACTCAGATTAAAGATTGGTATCACCATTGTTGCTGTGGTGGTTGTTGTGGGGTCCATTGGCGTGTTCTCATCCCGTGGTACCCTTGCTGGTGTGTTCTTCCTTGTTTCCCACGCCCTTGAAAAAACTGGCCTCTTTTTTGGCCTGTGCCTGATGTTGAGGGGCCGCTGGCGGAGGAATCTGATCCACTGCTATTGGAGGAATTTGAAAAAGATACGTATTTTTTAGGGAAGCGTTGTTGAGTGCCTCCTCTGGTGTTATTGCCTGTGTTTTGCTGTTGGTAAAATCCTGGGACAAGGTATGGGTATGTTTTCTCCTCTTGGTAGTTCTGAATGTCTTTTTTAAGTTTCCAGATCTTCTTATCCAGGGTAAATTCTTTAAATTTCTTTATTTCTTCTTCAATCTTTTCCAATTTCCACACATCTGTCAGACCATACACATCAGCCTTTTGCTTGATCTTGGATGATGCCGTAGAAGAAGCTCTCAGTCTACCATTTGATCTATCTACTCCATGAGCAAGCACCGTATTAAAGTCCCTCCCCTCCCCGATGATCACGTTATCATTGTGACATTGCAACTTCTGCCCAATCCAGTGTTTGGTATTCCAAGGATTCAGTGTTCGGGATATAGTAAATAACTAATGTGAATGTGCGTAGGATCCAGTACACCCTTCTGGAGATGCTCAACCAGTATTTCCATTGAGCGAATATCCCTTGCTTCCTGAACCCCAGTTATGCAAATATTTTTTCTTCGAGACCTAGATTCAAGGTTGTCTTGCCATCTCTGAGAACATTGAATTCATCCCATCTTCCACCATCAGAATTCGCTCCTAAATTGGATCTAGCCTTTCACTACCCTTTTCTAGGCGTGCTTACATATGGTGCACCGTGCATGTAAGGGAATCCATTTTTGTGTCCAAATTGTGGATTCCTGCCTGCAACTGCGCAAATATTTCTTTCACACCCCTCACCACCACTACAGCAGCCTCTGAGGTCTCATGGCCCTGCCCTCATTCTTAAGGGGAAAGAGCTGTGGCTCTAATCTTTTTATTGGTGGTGCCGGTCTCGAAAGAAAGTTGATTTTTGTCATGTCTACCCATAGCAAGAGAGCAGCCCCTCAAAGGTCAGGGGAAGCCAAGGCAACCTGACAAGTATTCAAGCCCCACTGGGAGCAAATCCCTTCTGACTGACACACCACCACATGTACCCAATCTTATCAGTAGGGAGGCTCTCTCTCTCTTTGGTTCTAATATGTCAGTGTGGTTACGGGGGCAGGGGCCACAGGATCTTCTGAACTGGCCTTTTTGGACACCAAGAACAACTCTGTCTGAGGCACCAGATGGCTCACAGCCAACAGGCCTGGCCTGGCATCCTAGTTAGTATCCACAAGTGATCCTCCAAGGACACCTGCCCCTCCTAGCTTGTCCCACTCTGATCGGGACCCAATACCCTGTGATGGCAGTGACACGGGGGTAGGGTTCTGCAGTGACTCAGTGTTCCACGGATCACTCCTCCTCCACTGCAGCCAGATGGTCTACCAGGGTGTTAGCTTCTTTTTGGAGCACAAGCCGAGGCACTACTAGAACTGATCCATAGAGGTCAGAATCCTCAGAAGGAATGAAGGAGGGACTCCACCAACCTATTCCATAGAAAAAGGAGGCGTGGATCTCAACCCAAGAACAAACTCGAGTCAGGAATGCTTCAAATGGATGACATGGCACATCAGAATGTAAATTTATGAGGGCAAGGAATAGGGAGCATAGATAGGCACAAGTTATCTGAATGCACAGAAGCAAAGAGATTGGACTGAAGAATCCATGGAGTCTGAAATGTGACAGTTTGCCTCCCTGGAAGCCCGAGGCACAAAAGGCCATGCACAAAAAAGCGCAGCGTGCTGTGCGTTTAACTTCCAGGGACGTGGCATCTAGAGAGCAAACGGTGAAGGAAGGAGGCAGCCGCAGGCTGGAGTTTGGAGCCTTCAGCAGGTAAGTAGGGGAAGGGGTGGGAGCGGGAAGAGAGGGAAAAGGGTGGTGCATAGCGGTTTGGGTCTCGAGGGTGGGGTAGACTGTTGCAAAAGCTGCACTGGAGGAATGCGGCCTTGTGTGATGGATTCCGCAGTGCTTTAAGTGGGATTAGAAATTGAGGGGGGGGCTCTCCTTAGGGGGCATGACCTAAGTACACCCGTACCTAGGCTATGCCCCCTAAGGAGAGCCCCCTTGCCTAAGTGGGGTGGGGGCTGGTAAAGGAGAAGAGCTGGGGCACAGTGCATTATTACCTTTGATGAGACCAGCCCCTCCTTTTAAACGAAAGAAGGGGCGAGCGCACCACAAGTGTGACACCGGTGTTCCCCAGCTCGCAAGCAGCAGGCAGACCTTTCATTCAAGGAGCCCTGTGGTGCAATGCTTTAGGTCTGCTTGCTGCTGATGTCTCTGTACTCAGAAACAGGAGGAGGGCTGGACTGCCCAGCTCTCCTTTTGTTTTTGTTTAAGGTCATCACGCATCATGAAGCCAAAGGGCTTCATGCTGCGTGATGACTATTTGCTTGGAAACAAAAGGAGAGCTGGGCAGTCCAGCCCTCCTCCTGTTTCTGAGTACAGAGACATCAAGCAGCCCATGTAGCCGAAGTGCTGCACGGTTACACAGGCTGCTTGCAGGTGCCAGCACTTTGGTTTAGAAAAAAGAAAAGGCAGCAATGCCTTTTCTTTTTTCTTATCCGAAGAGCTAACACCTGCAGGCAGCATGTGTAACCGCAGCGCTTCGGCTACATAGGCTGGCTCCGGTGTCAGTGTGGCTGGGGCTAGTCAGGAGTGGTCCCGGAAGGCTCCTGGCTTGGGAGCCCTTTTTGGAGACTGCCGGGTCTCGGCCCTGGCAGCCCCAACCCACTTAAAGCTCTGGTCTTTTCTAACTCGCTATTAGACATAAAACCCCCGTTGCATGGGCAAAACTACCCACCAAACTACCTAGGACCAGAAACGATTAAATACCTAGAAGGGATGACACTGTTTTGGCCAGCTGCAGGTAAGGAAACCATGAAAATAGTGTCTGTATAGATCAAATGTATGGCCTAACCAACTGTCTGATAACAACAAGGAAACTCCTCTAGAGCTATGAAGCCGTTGAAGTGTCCACTCACCACCCACTCCTTATCCGATTAGACTGAAGTGTCAAAGACAGAAGACAAAATAAACAGGGAGGGTTTGTTCATTAAACCTCTGGAAGATTTCTCTAATATGGGAATCCAGAGTAAGCAGTACAATTTCCTACTTGATAGTACAACCCTTCTTGATGGCGTAGGTCGGAGCCACCAGGAACTGCCTTTGGCCCCACTTATGGGAGGGGGAAAACAGAACCACTGTACTGCCCCGATTTGGGGACCAACATATAGTGGTAAGAAGTCACTCAGAACGGCCACATGCAGCCGGACCGTGCCTCATAATAAGCCATACATTCGGTTGTCAGAAAGACTGAGTTAGCCACTGCCCTTCGGCATAAGTAATATGAATTGATCAGCATGTCTCTCTCTGTTCACAGAAATGGCTAAGAAATACCAACTGATGGTACTACTACAGCAACAGGAACAACAAGGCGCCTGATGAGTGTAATGAAGAAAGGACTTTGGAGAGCTCTAGCCATTAAGTGTTGGTGAATAAGCAACCGGGACTGGCTTGCTGGCTCCAAAATTCACTGAATGGATGTGCTGGGGTTAAACTTAGAAGATACTAGCAGAAACTCTTACCAATGGCCAGTGGAGAATGCAAAGTTTGAGGTCTTCTAATGGCCAAAACCAGATCTCAAACACCTAAATCAAGGTCCCAATAATGAAGCTGAGTTAAAAGTCTTTCACCAAACTGTGAAATTCCAGTGTGTCATCAGTGGCATCAACCAGAAGAAACGCTGCAAATTCAAGTGAAGCAGGGAAAAAACGGATGCACTGAGACCCCCAGATGTATAGGTATAGACTCCACCTGGGTTAGTTAGCACTGGCTGTGGCTATTGTGACCATAAGCCCTATCTTGGTGGCTGCATGTGCAGGAAAAACCAAGGAGCAAAGGCCCCACTCTTGGAGAAAAGTCCTATTTGGAGCATCAAAACAACTGGTGGCACTATCCAACTTGCTGCAAGTTGCCCATGCTCTCATCTTTCAGGGGGCATGAATTCACTATCCAACAAGTGAAAACAAATGCAATGCAACTGAGCTAATGGGATTCCCTGACACCCGAGGAACCATAATTTAAGGTGAGGGAACTGGCTGCTAGACAAACCCCTCCTTCCTAGTGTCTTTAATGCTTGAGAGTTATTGGTTAGCACTAACATGCACTGAAAAAAGGGTACATTACTGCCCAACAGTGACCAGCACTGATTACCTAACCAAGGACCCTGCCCTTTTCCCAATTCCTAGTACCAAATAGTTGACAGGAGGCTGACGACCCTTTGAAGAGCCGCCTGATCTCTGAAAATGTATTAAAAAAACAGCAATACTCTTACGACTTCAAGAGCCAGAAAGGGCGAGGGGGTGTTCCAAGCCAATGTTGAGGAGCTACCTGGAGTGTCAGGTCTCAGCAGATTGCCTCTGATGCCAGGGGAAGTGTGAATGCCCATAATTCATAACTGGAGGCTGATCTAGCACATGCCCCCTTCTCACGGAAAGTGGGTCCCTTAATTGTTGAGAAAAAGAAGGGGACTGGTGTCAGTAAGGCATTGTTCCTAGATTCGTTTGATATGCAAACTATCTGTTATTTCACATATCATATTCTTTTTATTTCCATTTCTGGATTTTTCTTTTCAGGGCAGGCCTCACAAATTCTTAAAAATCCCACTAGACCTGTAGGGGAAGTTCAACTGAAGAGAAATGCTCTCAATTCATGGTGGCATGTCACAAAATGGTTAGCAGTGCTTTCTATAGAATGGTGCTTGTCACCATAAGCACACTTAATATTTGGTGCAATGCTGCCACCCAGATGCCAGCCATGCAAACATCTATATAATTGCTAGCAAGGTCGAGTACCATGGAAATTGTACCCACCTTTCAAAAAACCACTTTGCTAATGTGAGTGGCTTAGTAGATGTTGCATGCCCTGAAGGGCACTAGGTAACAGGTTGCATTGCTCACATGATCATGTCTCAAATTTCTGGGGCTCAATTAGCAACCACAGAAAATGGACAGCCTGTGGTGGCCTGGAGGAGAATGGATCCTTGCTCAGGCAACAGTTCCTGTTTAATCCGGATGAGAGGGCTGCATCCAGAGCTATCCAATCCTCAACATAATGATCCTTCCACCCTCTCTACCTGCAGGTACATGGAGCTGAGAGAAGGAACACTGTTAAGTAGATATGCTTTGCAGTTTTGCATGTACTGAAGTGGTGAACTTGTGCAGGTGAATTGTAAAGTTAGCTTAGCAAACACTGTTATACCAAAACATCAGTCTTCTCTGCAGTGCTAGAAGAATCTAATCCTTCCTAATACCGACAGTGGGGATATTCTGAAGTATCACTGAACATATAAAAGTGGGGTCTGCTTCCCAGCTAGAACTGTAGGGGAACATTTAAGTAGGGGTAATGGTCCAGAACAGGACTAATAAATATCCTCTGCACAGGACTAGATGCTCAGCGCTCGTATCCTGGGAATATAGATCCCCCAGCTCATGTACCTTAACCCATCTGAAATCACAATACATTGCAGTAAACCATACATGCCAACATTTCAAAGTAATTAAGGTGGAGATTTTGCAATGGGAAGCTGGAGAATTCAATTTGCCCATCGATGTGCACTGGGTGAGGGACATTTTTAGGATGAGAAATACAAATGATATATACACATATCTCTTTTTCCCCAAACATCTTGAGTCTCACGCTCAAAATAGGGAGGGTTGGACTGTATGGTAAATTGATGCTGACATGTGTGACGGGTTCCATACTTCTACCTTCAGGAGATTCGAACACTGGACCCAATGGACTAGTGGGCAATAGTCTAACCCTTAAGCCAAGCAGGGTGCAAGAAGCAGTACTGAAAACTGAAATGGGAGGTCGGGTTAGGAGGTAACTTCCCTGTACGCACTCCTCAAGTCGAGGGTACACGTTGGGGTGTGGGGGGCACAGAGTCCAGGCACTTTTTTCAGAGGGTGGACTCAGTCCCTCAACCCCCTGCTAAAATGAGAACCATATAATGTCCTCTTTGAATTTATGCACTAAAGCCAACCAGGGGGATCGAACCACAGTCATCAGGTTTGTAGGCCAGTCACTTCACCACTATATAACCTGATGAAAAATAACAAACAACTAAAGGTAAAATGTCCCATTTCGGTACTGCAATTCCCAAGGAAAACATTTGTATTGGTTCTTGGAGTTTAAAGCATGCACACTTTTCAACGTTTTCAAAAACAATATTAGAAGAAAATATCCTCTCTTGGTTTTGTGTGTGTGTCTTGATTTTATGAAAGGCAAATGCCATTCGTCCTGTGCAATTTGGGTGGTTATGCAAAGCCAATTTAATGAAATGTGCATATTTCACCTCGATATGCTCAGTTCTGGTGACGTCGCATTCCATTGCATTTGTTGATGAGTCCCCCCACTTAAATTTTTAGGACTCGAGCCCTGCCTGCATGCAATCATGGATTGTTCTGCTCTGCTACAAGTACCCAGCATAGTGGAAAAAACTCCTTCTTGCGCGCCCTCCTACTGCTTGCACTATCAGCTCGCTTGCAGCTTGTAACACGGGAAAATGCATTTTCAAAATGTTCACGCTTGAATGCCTCGCAGTGACATTGTATACAAATCAACAAATCTGAGCTTGCCAGCAGTCTTCATTGTGACTAATATGTCAAGGCCCGCTGTGCAGTTACCATTTTGTCATTTGTTGACAACACTTTGAGCTGTGAAACCAACAGCACCCGCTGCTGAAAGAGAACATTTGTTAAACACAGAAACAAAAATAAGAAAGGTAATCTATTCTGTCTCTATGGAGTTTGAACGCCTACGACTCAGTGGAGACAGATGAAAAAAGAGTAAGTGGTGTCGTAGGAGAGGTTCTTAAAGGCCATGATTAAAACAAAATAAACAAACATAGAGAAGGGACAAAGGCATAGCTGGGTCTCTCCTCTATGTTAGTTGAAAAAGGTGGTAGGGAGAGTCTTTCTTGGAAGCCAACAACTCAAGTAAGTACTGTGACGAGGAATAGGGAGTAATGCTTCTTAATCGACCACCATTCCTTTCAGTCATTGTTCCCCATTGCATGCAGCATCATACACACTCCCCTTTCTAATCACCCACCATTCACAATTCTTAAGGGACATTGCAAAGGTTGAAGCAACCCCTTAAACCCATCATTACCTATACACACAGCTGTGCCTTCATCAATTTCACGTTAATCATTCTTAAATGCAGAAGACAAAGGATGATCACTGTGGAGTAGGGCAATGACTTGGGATTTGATGCTATGCCTGAAGCAGGCTACTGACATAAACAGAAAACACGCCAGCACCTGCAAGATAGCTTTGTGGGACGTGAGATTAGAAGAGTCCCAGCAGAGCCAGGCTCATATCCCCCATTGAGGGGGCAGAAAAAAAACAAAAGTATTCTTCACCTGCCGTCCTGGAACCATTGTCAGCATGACAAAAAATATATGGAAAGATGGCTTATTTTTCCAAAAATATGTGGAACGTAGTACACTTCAGTTCCCTCCCACTTCAACCTCTGGTTTCCCTGTGAAGATGAATGGCTTCCTTGTGCTCCCTGTTTGTGTCCTTCCACCCCTCAATGGGATTGGGTGTTTTGTGGCTCATTTGTAGTGGCAAAATCTGCTGGTGTTAAAGACAGGCATATTTTCCCTCTTTGGGGCTCATCACTGGGATAGAGTTAACATTCTTTCCTGCTGATTCATTTAGCTGTGATATGACCATGGTCCGACATGAAACACTGACAGCAAACAACTTGGACTGAGGTAAGGCAAGCCTGCTGCTTATAGGATGAGCCTGTCTGACCCTAAAATGGCTATGCTGTGGGCTGTAAACATTGTTTCATATTTTGAAAGATCCTCTCCTAACCAGTTAGACATACTATATTATGCTATATCTAACAGGACTATGACGGTCCTTCAAAAACGGAAACCTTTTAAAAACACTCATGCTTTGGCAGCCAGATAGAGTGGGAAGATAGAGCAGCGTCCTGACTTGTCACGGCAGGACACAAATGGAAGATTAATAAAAGGTTGAACTGCCCGCCAAGATGGGACAGTCCGACTCACCATCACTTCTGGTGGTCGTGTGTGTTATTTGTGTTACTGGCTAGTCCCTGGCTACCACCCGCCATCAGTCCAGCCCATAACATCACACCATTGGCGACGAGGAGCGGAGGCTGCCCCGCTTGCCTGCAGGCCCTGTACACAACTGCATACTAGCTCCAGCACAAAGTGCATTACACGGCACCCAGTCAGTGATACGAAAAGCTGCAGCAGAAGAAGCAGTGCAAGCTCCACCAACTGGGTAGCCTCAGTAGCGCTTCCGGCGCCAGGATCAGAAAAATAACAAATAAAAATAGTAACATACACCATTACGGTGGCAGGGAAGACCTTGTATGATGACATAAAAGTTTGTGACAAGTGGCAACTTGCTCCTGCTGGCTGCTGTCGTTTCTCTGAGTAACCTTACCCAGGCGGGTGAGTGGTTTGGGCAATCGAGATGGCTAGCTTTGCCATCCACATTACCTAGTAAACCTGCACCACCCATTCACCTGCCACTCATCCTTCATGACGGGGCAACGCTCGCCGAGCGTCTCAAGACCAAGGAGAGGACATCTAGCCCAAAGAGGGCGGGAGAGCCGCATTGGCCGGCAAGCCATAGCCCAGGCAGCATCGTTGTATGTGGCAAGTAGCAAAGACATGCACAACCCAAGCACAGTGGCATAAGACCAGACACTGAACCAGCAAATACACACTAGGCTGCACCTACTGGGCACCAGTCCCCATGGCTACCAGCAACAGAGGGTACACGACAGCAGCCAGCAGGAGCACAGAAAGACCTGTCAACCACCCAGGCACCATGTCAGAAGGACAACAAGCCGCCATCCACCACAGTCGAGAACCCCAAGGGGGTTCAGCCTCCAGCCTCCAAGCTGCATGAGCACAAAAAAGCACGTGGCAAGATTCTGCCCAAGGCGAATTTATGAAACGCTCCGACCCGTATGAGGAGGGAGCAGGTGAGAACTCTGTCTGCAGCCATTTTAGCTACACCTAGAAAAACACTCTAGAGGAAGAGAAGTGCCTGCTTCTCCTGCTGAACCTAGGCATGCTTGCCCCTGCGACTTTTCAACACACTACCAACAAGGGGCTGGAAGACGACTATCAAGCAGCCAGATCGGCACTTAACGGGAAGTTCAGGCCTCAACTAAACCCTGATTACTAATGCACACAACTTAGTCTAATGAGACAACGACTGACAGAGTCCACCAATGACTTCCACCCAAGAATCTGTGAAATGGCCATTGGCAGCGAATTCCAGACGCAGAGTTTGTTGTGAGGCAACAGGTAATCCATGACATTGCATCAGAGAAACTCTGCAGAGACATCCTGCCGGAGAAGAACATCCCTTTAGACCGCATCCTGGCAATGGGACACGAGAGGGAGAGAATGGACACGCAAGTGGCTGCCATGGAAGCAGCAATCAGCCGCCTGGCAATTGATAGTGAACAACCCGTAACAAAAATTGCTGTGGTCGAAGGTAAAGGACGGCTGTGAGGGAAGACTCTGGTCCTGCCAACACGACCACCACAGACACAAAGGTCCTTCGGATGGTTTGGAGGAGGGTGGTGCCGCAACAAACCCTGCCCAGCCATCAGGGCCACATGTCAGAAGTGTGGAAAACTCAACCATTTTGCCAGCGCAGAGAAGCACAAGGGTCTCGAGGAGCGGATGCCAAATGATTTGTCGGGGGAATGCCCAGGCAGTGGAGCATGATCCAAGCACGAGCAACTGTGACAGCGAGGAGAGGGAGCAGTCAGAGGAGGAATCACTCCCAAGGAGGCATACCAAACACCAGAAGCAGTGAAGCGAGAGAATGCATCTAATCTCAGTGGTGGAGTGTCACAAGAAAACCAAGAAAACAACACGTAAGTCCCAGCCAACAAGCACCATACTCATGAATGGCTCTCCGACAAAAGTAATAATAGACACCGGGGCAACAATGAACGTCATCCTATGAGACAAACTAGAAGCAATGCCAGCCAATTGGTGATCCAGCATAATACCATCCGGCTATGTGCATTCAGGAGCAAAGCACCTCTCTGTGTGAAGGGTTCATACAAGGCAGATGTCGTATACAATGGGGAGGCCTGCTGGACCGGATTTTATGTTGTCGATGCCAGCATAGTGACTCTACTGAGCTGCAAAACAGCTGAGAAGCTCAAAATCATCCACTTCGCGCTCCTTTTGAAACAACTGGTGATCGACTAGCTCATTGCAGAACACCCAAAGCTATTCAAGGGCATTGGATGCCTAAAAAACAGAACTGTCAAACACCACATCGACCCCACCATTGAACCAAAAGCAGTGTGGCACCGGAGGGTCCATTTTCATTTACGAGCTGCAGTAGAGGAAGAACAAAAAAATTGGATGACCTCTATATCATTGATAAGACCTCGGGACCCACTCCCTGGGTGTCCCCTATGTTAGTTACAGAAAAACCAAAGCATCCAAACGCCATGCGAATATCCATCGATATGAGGCTTCCCAACCAAGCAATCGGGTTTGAACGACATATCACAGCCATGATTGAGGAGTTATTGTGGACTTCACAGGAGGGACAGTCTTTAGTAAGCTAGATCTTTGATCTGGCTAGCATCAGATCTGACCGGCCAAAGAATCAAGATATGTCACTACGTTTTCGCCACATCTGGCGCTCAGGTGATATCGGCGACTCAACTTTGGTATCTCCTCAGTGGCCAAGGTTTTCGAAAATGAGATCCGCAAGGTGCTGCATGATCTTCCTGGCACAATGAATGTGAGTGATGACATTCTTGTGTATGACACAACAGAGGAAAAACACAACACACACCTAGCCGCTGTCTTGATGCGACTAGAGGAGTCTGGGCTCACGCCCCATGAAGAAAAATGTCAGTTTGGCAAGCCAGAACGGACACTTTTTTGCTTCGTTTTCAACACATAAGGTGTCTCCCCCAACCTGGCCAAGGTTCCAGATGTTAAAAGCGCATGTCCACCATCCTCACTGACGGAAGTGCAAATCTTCCTGGGAATGGCATCCTACTGCAGCTGTTTCATTCTGGTCCTGGCTGCCGTTGCCGCCCCACTCTGGCAGCTAACAAGGAAAGAGGCAAAATGGACATGGGGATCTGAGCAGAAGGAAGCCTTCCGCCGGATCAAGGACTCACGTTTAATACAACCATAGCATTCTTCAACACAGCACAGCGAACAGAATTGCTTGTCGATGCAAGTCCAGTAGGGCTGGGGGCTGTCCTCACCCAGACCGTCCAAGATGGAAAATCGCACCCCATCGTGTTCTCCAGTTGGGCGTTAACCAAGACTGAGCAGAACTACACTCATATTGAGAGAAGCTTTGGCAATCCTCTGGGGCTGCAAGCATTTTCAAGTGTATCTCCTACGGCACCACGTGATGATCAACAGAGGCCATAAGCCGCTTGTGCCCATCTTCAAGGGCTCTGCCCCAAACTCACCGGCACAGCTAGAGCCCTGGATGCTCCAGCTCCAACCATGTGACATTGAAGTAGCATATCGTGCAGGAGGGGACAATCCAGCGGATACCTGTCACGACACCCACAACCAGCGATGCAGGCCGAAAATGATGACACACGAAAACTGACGAACATGTCTGCCATGTGGTCGCATGCAGCCGCCCCGAGCGCATGAAGCTGGAGTAAATCATCAAAGAAATGGAGCAAGACCCCTGTTTACAATGGGTGAAGGAGTCCATTCTGTCTGGAGAGTGGAGAAACATGTTGACAGCAACAACAAACTGCACAGCATCAGCTCAAGAGTTATTGCAGGACCTACTAGCGATGTGCCACAAACTCTGTTCCCCTGGAGGGGATCATACTGAAAGACCATTGGATTGTGCTACCCCTGTCCCTTGAAGAAAGAGCATTGAGGCTAGCCCATGAAGGCCATCAAGGCATCACCAATACCCAAGCCTTCCTCAAGTCCTGAGTATGGATACCCAGCATGCAACCAAAAGTGGTGGCACTGGTAGGGGCATTCACAGCCTGTCAAGCAACACAGCGACAGATAGCCCCCGAGCCAATAGCCAGTCTCCCACGCAGCCGGCAGAGATGGGATGAAATCAGTCTGGACTTCTGCTCGGTAGCCAACTAGGCATACCTACTAGTTGCCGTAGACAAATTTAGCAGGTACCCGGAGGTTGAACCAGCCTCTGTCATCACCGCCCTGGAAAAAAAGGTTTGGGTCCATGGAATACCCAACCGAATCAAGAGTGACAATGGGCAGGAACTGCACAACTTCATAGAAGACCTAAACATTGAATACCATCAGATCACCCCGTATTGGCCGCAAGCAAATGGAAATGAAGAATGCTTCATGGCATGTCTAAACAAAGTGATCTGTATAGCAAAGGACCTACAAGCCCTGTGGTTGCCAGAAGTCTAGAGATTCCTACGAGTATATCGACAGACGCCCAACTCATCGATCCATGTCAGCCCTGCGGCACTCACATTTGGGACCCC
Organism: Ambystoma mexicanum; assembly: GCF_040938575.1. NCBI lineage: Eukaryota > Metazoa > Chordata > Amphibia > Caudata > Ambystomatidae > Ambystoma > Ambystoma mexicanum. The sequence goes on from NC_090930.1 coordinate 732,451,841, forward strand.
AATACAAGTCAGGCTTCCAATACACCCAAGCTAGACAGCGCCTGACGTAGACTGGGAACAAGTAGAACAGGAGGAGCAAACCTGCAATGACAAGGAGAGACCGACCAGATGAGCTGTCCTGATCCACCTTACCCCAGAAACATGTCTTAAATGAATAAAACTTGGCACGCTTGGTGTTCTTTCTTCGCACCTTAACAAGGAATGGTTCAGCTTCTCAAGTTCACTGTCTTTGAGAATAGATAACCAGCCTTGGCTGCGTCAGCTTTGACTCCAGGCCAAACAGCCTTGCCATTCGTAGCCACGATTTCAGCGAATTCTTGCTATGACAGAGTTCTCAGCCTTTCCTTTCCATGGGTCCGGGTTTACTAAATTCATGACACCAATGGCCAGTTTCTATACAATGGCGGCTCTGCCTGCAGTCTATTCACTATGTATAGCCAGCTTCTAAGATTATGACAACAGACAAGGTATTGGTTCAATAGACCATTGATCAATCCTCTCCTTAATATACAGTTTTATCAATAGGTATCAGTATTCTTTCTAATTTTTTGCAAATGAGAGTTTTCAACAGATTCTTCACGATCAAATTCAATTTCAATTGGTGATTAATATGCTCCTGCCAACACGTGTTTCGACCTTACAGAACATAGGTCTTCTTCAGGGCCAATGTATCATCTTTCTTCTGTTTAAATATTCTAACTAAATAATTGAATGATGTCCAGCAGCTTACAAATAACCTTGCTGGCTGTACTAAGAGATCTAATCCCATTTGTTTATTAAAAAAAAAAAAATCTCCTTGGATTGGAGTTGCGCTTCTTGACCTTTATAACGCTTCCAATAGCATGTTGATGCTGATGCTAGCATGTTGATGCTGCCTGCAGTGGTCTGCTCCACGTGGTCATAAGAGACTGAGGGTGTTGGGTGAGTATGCTCGAGTTTTGAAACATATTCTTTCAGAAAAGTGTCTGCTTCGGAACAAAGGAAGTTGGGAATGAGGGAGCACAACCTGCAGAAACTGGTGAGATGAAAGTCGAGCAAGTACAAGAGCGACATCAGGAAGCCTTGATGTGTTGGTAAGGATGAGCGCTTCGGCCTGAGGGTTTGGGGAATTACAGGGTTTAGTAGTTTGGGTATTGACATTTATTTTGTTTTTCAGATGCTGTGCAAGAAAGGGATGGTGTGCCTGAGGCCTGACTGAATTTGTGGTCGCTAGCTGGTGAAATGGTGGGATTGGAGCTTTAAGATTGGACTAATGTATGCCGATGTTGATTCAAATGAAAGATGGGCAGCAATATTAGTGCATGCACAAGAAAAACACTTGGTAAGGAAACCTGGTATTGCATTGATTACAAAAATGAAAAGGGATATCATTATAATTAGGGAGGATTGAAGTTGCTTTATACTGCACAGAATTGTTACCAAACACGGTCTGGAGGGGGAGCAGTGAGTGAAAGAGCAGGAGTAAGGATGAGTAGGAAAATAAATTGGGAAATTGGGACATTTTGTGAGGTTTGGGATGAAAAGGTGTTGGGACATTTTGAGTATGGGAGGGTCAGTTTGTTTAGGGAAAATTGGGTTCACTTTTCGATGATGGGTAACAAGTTTTACATATTGGATATGAGGAGGTGGGTTCATAGTGATTTGTTCGACAGTCATAATGTCGAAATACAAAAGTTTCAACACAAAAGGATCAAATGTTTTTTTTCGAATGCATGTATTATTATTTTTTTTGGGTGGTTCCCCTCCAAACCCCTGTTTTTTTTAAGAAAAAACAATAATTTTACTATACGAACCCAAAAGAAAATATTTATTTTAAAAAAATATGCATTCGAAAAAAAAAATTCCGATCCTTTTGTTTCAAAACTATTGTATTTCGAAACTATGTTTTCGAATTTTTGACGGGACACCGAGGAGGTGGTCAACACTTCCCGTAAATAGCGGCTAGGGTGGGGCAGAAATACCATTTTCGGGGAGGGTTTTTCTGGGTGCCAGGTGGTCTGAAAGTTCAGTTAATAGGATGGCTCAAGGTATGGGGTTATACTATTCTTAAGAAGGGTGCTTAGTTATGTTCAGACGAACAGGCTAGCTGGTGGTACAGTGAGTGGGAAGAAACTAGCATATTGAGGATGGAGCCGCACAAAGGAGGGAGTGATAATAGCAAAGTTATTCAGCTTTTGCAGAGACAGGAGAGGGTTTGCAAGAAGGAGGGATTAAGGGTTGGGGGTTCAGTTTTGAATATCTATGTTTAAGTGATTTGTTTCCGTTCTGGAAGACTAACAAAGCAGGTTAACAGTTGTTTTGTAAGCTTCAGCCTGTCACATGAAAGCAACCTTTTCCACTTTAATTGCGCCTGTTTTTGTACGTTCTAGTCCAATGTCCACAAGGAACTTGGACATCAACTGAACTTCATACTGCTCTGGTAGCACTTTTTCAAAAACTATATTTAGTCATGTTTATGTTATGTAATGTAGTATGTTGTTGCTTGTTCTTTCTTTCTGCCTTTTTCTATTGCAGCTTCGACCTTTAAATAATAGAAACTTTAAATACATTGGCCCTCATTCCGAGTTTGGAGGTAAGTAACGTCCCTTTACCGGCATGGCACAAATAGCGTGTCCGTGCTGGCACCAGTCCGCTAATAAAGGACTATTGCGACTTTGCGGGCACGGTAAGGTACCTAGCGCCATGCGGCAAAAGGCTCCCAAAAAGCCCTTACCGGCATCAAGCTAAGCACAGATTACACTACCGACATAGTCCAATGGGTCATTAGCGGTGACCGTAAATAGCGTGACCGTAATTAGCGGACACCGCTATTTACGGTCACCGCTAATAAGCGGAACCGGAAATAGCATCATCGCACAGGAACGGGAAGGAGCCCGGTGGCCATATTTAAAAACACAATCCATTGCCATCCTCAGCACACAGGACCCGTGGGATGCTGCTGATCGACTGAAAAGTACCTCCTACAAGACAAGAATGCCGAAAGCTCTGAAGAAGGGATCTGCCCACCTCAGAAAGGAAATATATAATCAGGACGTGCTCCAGATGCTTGTGGACACATTGCACGAGCATGCAGGCACAGTCTTCAGCAGCAACATGAAGAGAGAGGCAGTGCTGCGTAAAAAAGAGATCTGGGCACTTGTTGCCCGGAAGGTTAGTGCAGTGGGCAACACACCCCGCACAGTGAAAGACTGCCGTAAGCGGTGGGACGATCTGCGCCTAAGGGTGTGCAACAATCGTTGTGGCTGCAAACAGAAGTGAGAATGGCCACAATCCATTAATCTTGACGTTGGAATATAACAAAGTTCACAGGACGAAAGTCGGAAATGGACTCCTATCCTGTTTTAACAAATAATCATAAAATTATAAGTATGCATGATGGAGAATTGAGACCAGCTACACCCTAGAATAGTGAGGGACAATCTGACCATGATATTAACTGGACGTGGACAAGAGAAGCACAGAATATTTAAAGCCACATTGTGCATTGAGTAGTGTGGCTGGTGCTTTATTGACTCAGGGGAAAAGTATGCATGAGTTCCAAGGAAGGCGACCCTAGTTATAAGGATTGTAAGAATGAAAAAAGTGTTCTACTTGAAACGACAAAGGTTAGCCCAGCAGACAAAGAAAAGGTCAAAGTTTGTAGAAAGAGCTATAAATGTACTCTAAATTAAAGAAAACTCATCTGCCAAGAGGAACAATGGGGCGCGACTGAAGTAGTAACTAGGATACATGATTCATTCAGCTTCTGGAATTTGGCATCTCAGAACACCCAATAAAAATGCAAACCACAGAACTCCCAGCACATTTGACCACAGAAATACAGATGGAACACTTATCTGTAGTATATGGAACACATAGTGGGGCATTCGTGTTCCCTAGATTCGGGGAGGATGAGGTACTGCAGGATATCACAACAGGCGTAGTTCTTGATCATGAGAAATTATACATTTTTGAACATCACTGTAAAGGACGTAGTGGTGGCATTAAGCTCTCAAGCAAGAGGGAATAGTCATTGCCTGTTAACTGCTGTACCTCTACACATATTGAAATATAAGCCATTTCTATGGGAAACCCTGTTGATGTGTGTGTTTAGTGCGATTATAGAAGATTATACAGTGTAATAGGATTATAGCACAATGTAGCACCACTATTATAGTACCTACAAATAAGAACTATTATAGTACCTACCTACATATAAGAATGGGATGTGTACAGAATCAACATCATATCGCTGCATGTCATAAAAGGAATCACAAAACAAATAAATATTTTGGAGACTGATGAAATGGCAGATATTAACAACATTCTATCAGATATATAATGTGACTTTACTTAAGATCGGGGCACGGTGAACAGGGTCTTATCCTGTATCTTCTATGTGCACAATATTTTTTGGAGATGGTATTCCAGTAAATCTTGCATGTATGGACCTCACCTGGGCATTGGATGGTGTAATAAGGGAAATCCCATGGGAAGAACTGAGTAAGCTTGGTATACCCAAGGACCTTCTTGCAATTCTGATTGCACTCCACTTTGAAACAACAGCAAGCATAAAGTGTGGTCCAGACAGATACATATTTACAGAATATTAGTGTTAAAAAAGTGGTGGCTCTGTAGTAAACATAAAGTTGGAAATGGATTTGGTGGGATGTGAGTTTAGTGTGTGGGGTTAAGGGGACCAGGTCGACAGGATAATGCAGAGGTTTTTCACCATTGAGGGAAGGAGTTGGGGAGGGTGTACAGGGTGCAAGACCTCCAGATTGGGACATAGTCGGGATGTGAAAACAGATGATCTCAGTTTTGTCAATATTCCTGTAGAGATGATTGTCATTTCCCCAATATTGAATTAATTGCATGCAGAAAGAAAAAGGAGACAATGAATTAAGCCAACGGGAAAACATTTCATCCATATTGAGCAGAGCTAACTGGCCCTAGTTGCCAGAGCACCCCCAAGAAGAGTCCTTGGGAGAATCATGTTACTTCCCCTCCACATTGTATGCTTCTATATCTGCCTACCTGTACATATTCCCCCTGTGTAATGGTTGTAGCCGCACCACCTGCTACACACAGCTCTGCATATACAGGTGTCATAATAGAAGGAAGCATCATTAGGACTCATTGTTTGTTGTCACATGATGTCATGAGTTGTAAACCCTTGTGATGAAATACATTGGTAGTCAGTCTGTGCATTTATGTTACAGTGTATTAAATACATAATGTATTGTATCGTGCTGAACCTGCGAACGTTTCGTTTCCCTGCATTCCACCGTTCTGGAATGCAGGAAAGCGTAACGTGAGCCGATGCAACGATGGAGGCCAGACTGCGGTAGCCTGCCGGAGACTCACTAATAAACTCCCTTAAAATTACAACCGTTTCCAGACTTATTTTATAACAATGGCGACGAGGAACGCTCTTTAGCGTGTACGGAGGGAGTCTCCGACTGGATGCGCACACCATCCGATGATTACGAAGTTTTCCCTGCGAACCCCAAACGTGAATTTTAACATCGGACACCTCGCGATGGCAAAGGCGATGTGAAGAGGTACGGAGCGACAGAGGGAAATACATATAATTGTCTCCGTACCTTGCGATTGAAGATAGCATTTTTTAAGTGTGCGCGCGGGCTGCTAACGGCAACCTGAATGAGCCGTGCTTGGATTCGTAGAGTAAAGGACCTAACGACGTAAGTGGACGTGCCTCCATCTTAAGTGATTTCAGTAGAAACACCATGGCAACCATGTATACAAATGGATACAAGCGCCTTCGTGAAAATGTAATGTTCGATTGATGTGCACAAGGTGGCTTCAGTAAGTTTTGGCATTGCTAAAGACTTTGGCAGCGAGCAAAAAGGTCATAATTGGACATTTGCTACAGTCAGTTGGAATGTGTTTCATTGTTCTGGCTCTATGGGTTTGCAGTAGTGTTTATAAAAGAGGATTGGAGGCTGCACAATGAACTTGGACTTTTAAAAAAAAAAAAAATCAAAAGGAAGGAAGTAAACAAATAGAGGAAATAAAGACAAAAAAACAAATCTGAAAAGAAACCTGGGCACTTACAAATAGATATATAACATCAGCAACCATGCAGAGTGTTGTGGCCCCAATGAAGTTCCTACCCTTGCCTGGTAATTCGACATGCCCCTGGGAGCAATGGCTAGATAGCTTCCAAGTTTACCTAAGGGCAGTAGGTGGTGCAAAATACAATGATGATGTTAAGGAAGCCACTTTGCTGAACTGTATAGGTGCAGAAGCCTTAAGAATTTTCAGGACTTTACCGGAGCCTAGTTTTAATGAACTAGGGGCTGGGGATTCTACCTCCAGTTCAAGGAAATACAAGATTGCTTTGATAAAATTGAACAAACATTTCGGCAATAAAACAAACATTGTTCTAGAAAGATATAGGTTTCTGTCCAGGAAACAAGGCAAAAGTGAATCTGTTGATGATTACATTGCAGCTCTTAGAGGACTCATTTCGACATGTGAATTCACTGGTGTGGCTGATGAGTATATGAGGGACCAATTAGTACTGCATGTGGCTGACAACCTTATACAACAACGACTTTGGCAAGCTAAGAACCCATCCTTAGAGCAAGCCATTGAAATAGCGCGGACGTTCGAACTTGGAGAGAAGTGTATGAAGGAGATTCAGAACAAGAATGACAGTGTTGACATTAAATCTGTACATGTCACCAGTGAGGGAAAATATGACGGTGATGAAGAAGCACTTGTTGCCGTGGTGAAAAAGGTAGTAAAGTCAGATTTTAACTCAAATTGGAGACAAAACAGAGAGACATTTCAAAGATCACAGAACAAGTGTTTTAAATGTGGATGGGCGAAACATGTGAACATTGAGAAAGAATGCCCGGCTCATTCCGTGGAGTGTTACAAATGTGGATATGTGGGCCATTTTGGTAAAGTTTGCCGCAATGTGAGAGGTAGAGGCAGATACAATTCACGTTATAACAACATGAGAAGCAACAGCCAATGGAACAGAGGGACTATGGCATCAGTAGGGACGGTAGAAGAAGCCTCGATGTCAAATGATCTTGTTGCGATTACCAGCGGTCTGGAAGATAGAGTGCAAATACTTACTATTGCCACGACTGGAAATGCTACGGGCTCATGGGTGTCCATGACAATAAATGATACTATGTTGCAGGTGATGGTTGACACAGGATCACCTTATACCATGGTTGATGCAAATACTTTTAGGAATGTGTTGAATATGGACATGAGAAAGCTTCATGCGCCCACTGTCAAAGCCACAGGCTACGGGAAGACACCCATTGACATAATTGGATATGCCTGGGTAAAATTGTGTTTCAGGGGGAGGAAGACCTTTTGTAAACTTTATGTTGCCAAAGAAGGTTACTCAATAGTTGGTTGGTGGGAACAAGCGTCACTAAGAATTAGAATACATCCTGGAGAAGAGGAACCAATAATGAGTGTAACGAGTACTACTTGTGATTCTGCTGAAGATCTGGTGAAAAGTTTTCCCAAGGTTTTCAATGACAGCATAGGAGCTTTGAAAGGTTTTAAGCATCGTATAATATTGAAGAGGGGAGCTAAGCCAGTTGTGCACAGAGTACGTAATATTCCCATTGGTACAAGGGAGGCCCTTCAGAAGGAGTTGGATAAATTATGCTCTCATAATATTATTGAACCGATTGAAAGTTCAGAGTGGCTTTCTCCCATTGTCATCGTGAGAAAGCCTGAAGGGACAATTAGGATGTGTGTAGACTTAAGAGACCTCAACAACAACATATGGATTGACCGACATCCGTTACCCAACATTGGAGAGATGTTAACAACGATGGAACCAGCAAAATTCTTCTCCACTCTAGACCTGTCATCAGCATATCATCAGGTTGTATTAGATGATGAATCTAGGCACCTTACATCATTTATAACACCGTTGGGGGCTTTTCGATATAAAAGGATGCCATTTGGGTTGGCATCGGCAGCCGCCGTATTTCAGAGACTAATGCAGCACCTGTTTGCTGGTCTAAAAGGTGTACATTATTTTCAGGATGACATTTTAATATCTGCCATGAGTGAAGAAGATCATGATGCCAAACTGTTAGGAGTTCTGCAGATAATTCAACAAAGGGGCCTAACTCTAAAAATAGAGAAATGCAAAATTAAAAGGAAGGAGGTTACATATTTAGGCCACTGTATCAGTGAAGAAGGCATAAGACCCAAGGAAGCTCTGATAAATACTATCCTGAAGATCCCTGATCCTACAAATAAAGACCAGCTTAGAAGTCTACTTGGTCTTACTGAATATTATTCTAAGTTTGTTGACCATTATGCAGAAAAAACTGTTCACATGAGGAATATGATGACCAAAGGCACAAAATTTGATTGGTCAGTAGAATGTAAGGAGGAATTGGACAATATAAAAAATCTAATCAATAAGGCACCCACACTCAAGATGTTCAACCCTGGGGCCAAAACTGTGTTGTCAGTTGATGCAAGCAACGTTGGTTTGGGTGGAGTTAAGGAACAATTCCATGATGGTTTACCTGTCCCGATAGCTTTTGCTTCGAGAACTTTAAAGGGAGCAGAGAGAAATTATTCCACTATTGAAAAAGAAGCACTAGGTGTTAAATGGATCTTAGAACACTTCAAAGGGCTAATTTGGGGAGTTCCTATTGAATTGAAAACAGATCACAAACCTCTCATTCATGTGCTCAATCCCAAGAACTCTCACTTAACATCACCTCGCATTAGGAGATGGACTTTGATCATTATGCAGTACAATGTGGTTATAAAATATACTCCAGGCAGATCTAATAAAGTTGCTGACTGTTTTTCCCGGTTGCCTTGTACTGATGAATACCTTGAAATGCCAAGTGATGAAAGTTTAGTTGAAGATCAGGATATGGATTCCATTATTGCAAAGATTCATCCTGGGTTTGATAAAGGAGAATGGGTGACAGCCACTAATTCAGACCCAGAACAAGAGATGTTAAAAAAGGCTGTAGCAGATGGATGGAAGAATGTACAAGATGGAATTAAGCTATGGGAAAAGATCAAAGACGAAATATCATATGATGATCTATATGTCTATCGTGGTGATCGTATTGTGCCACCAGTGACATTGAGGAAAAAAATCATGGACATTGCTCATGAAGGACATATTGGCAGAGATTTGACGAAAAGGAGAGTCAGAGGAACATATTGGTGGCCCAGTATGTGGGGTGATGTAGAGTCACTGGTTAAGGAATGTTCTGCTTGTGCAGCTAGTGATAAAAGCAAACTAGTAAGAGTCACACCTCTTCAACCTGTAAATGTGCCTAATGCAGTATGGTCTAAACTAGCTATTGATATTGCTGGCCCCTATGAAGTGTTGGAACCCATGAAGATATATTTGATAGTTTTAGTTGACTACACATCAAAGTGGGTCGAATGTGGAAAAATGGAAGAATCGGTTTCGACATATAAGGTTACAAGATTTTTGGAAGAGATCTTTAGTAGAGAGGGTGATCCACAAGAGCTGATTTCAGATAATGGTACTCAGTTTGTGTCGCAGGAAATGCAAACATTTTTACGTGATAGAGCCATCAAGCATAATACCACAGCTTTGTACCATCCAATGAGCAATGGACTTGTAGAAAGGATGAATCGCTTTGTAAAAGGAACTATTCAGCTGGCAATAGCAAATAATCTACCATGGAAAGATACTCTTAAAGAAGCATTGGATACATATAAAGTTACACCCCACTCTGTCACTGGTATAGAACCTTTCACTTTGATGAGGGGTAGGATTGCTAACAATAGACTCAAGCCAGCTTGGATGTCTACAAGGAAGGATGCTAACATTAACATGGATGAGATCATGGAAAGGGTTAGGAAAAGACAAGATCAATACAAAAAGTACTACGATCAGCATAACCATGTGAAGGGAAATGATGCTAAAGCTGGGGATTGGATTAGAATAAAGGAGCCAAAAAGAGTCTTGAAGGGAGAGTCTAAGTTTCGTGCTCCTCAGAAAGTTATCAAGCGTCTCAAAAAATCTGTGGTTTTGGAAAATGGAGACAAGTGGTCTTGTGATGATATCACCTTAGCAGGAAAAAATGAATTAAAATATATTGACAATAATTCTGTTAAATGCAGACAAAGTGTGGATGAGAGAGAAAGAGAAAGAAGATGTGGAAAAGAACTAAGTGGAGAGAACCATGGGGTTTCAAGCAGTAATGGTGAAAAGTGTTCAAGACCCAGGAGAGTTGTACCCAATTATAAGGAAGGGTTCATTTATTATTGACTGTTGTCCACCCTCAGGGACATTTATATGAATTGGAACGCTATGCTTATGCATCGAAATAGTCAGGGTGTATCCTTTATTTCAGCAGTTGTTTTATAAATATTAGAAGAGATAAGCATATCACTATGTACAGTTTCAATTGTAGAAATTGTTTGCTATTTTATGTCCAGGTATATGGTTTGACTTAATGTTTAATCTTAAATTTTTGGTTTCTTTCTTTTCTCCTCCTTTCTTCATTCCTCAGCTTTTCCCCCTCATAGCATTTTTGCAATGTTAATTTTCTTCAGTTGTGTATTAGGAAGGGAGATGTTACAGTGTATTAAATACATAATGTATTGTATCGTGCTGAACCTCCGAACGTTTTGTTTCCCTGCATTCCACCGTTCTGGAATGCAGGAAAGCGTAACGTGAGCCGATGCAACGATGGAGGCCAGACTGCGGTAGCCTGCCGGAGACTCACTAATAAACTCCCTTAAAATTACAACCGTTTCCAGACTTATTTTATAACAATTTAGTTGGTTACATTCAGAACCCCGAGCAGGAGAGAGCAGCCATCTAGGCAGAGAACAATAGAAAGCTGGTAAGTAACCCCAAGGTATACACTCCCATTCATATTCCCCTAATCTAGTCAACCCTTTCCTTCAATGCTTTCAGAAATGTTTGTGGAGTCAGATGTGTTCCCATTCTCGTTGCTGAAGGAGTTTAGAAGTTTAAGCTAGATTGATTGTGCTGCCTCGCAATCCGCACGTTTTTTAAATTGACAAAATTGTTCACTGGAGGTTGGGAATGTGTCAGTTGGGATGTGAGTTTAGTGTCTAGGTTAAAGGGGAACTGGTCATCTGGGATAACTGCCGAACTACACTTCTACCTCTCCAGCCCCTACACAACTGTAGATTGGTTAACTATACACGCATAGTCGTCTGCTCTGTCATATTTGTATGCGCCATGGATATACGTCAACGTAGACATGTAAGGTTGTATATACATATCTGTATATGTATGTGTGCATATATTGATACTCACAATAATGCCTCCTTGACTTACCAAGGCCATTGCTTTGCATTTAATGTATTTTGTACCTGTAAATGTGTTCCTACTGCAATCACTGCTCTAGGTATTGCTACCTTGTACTGTAACTAAGTTTTAAGATTTCTTGTTTCTGTTGCGCCCGTCTACCTAAGGGCTTGGTGAGCATTACCAAACAAATAAATAAACAAACAAACAATGCAGAATTTTTTTTACTTTGAGGGAAGGAGTTGGGAGAGCGTGGACAGGGTGGGAGGTCCCCAGATTGGGTCATAGTCGGGATGCCAAAACAGATGATCTCAGTTTGTCAACATTCCTGTAGAGGTTGTTCTCATTTGCCCAATCCTGAATTAATTGCAAGCAGAAAGAAAAAGGAGTCAAAGATTTAGCAGCCAAAGGGAAATTATTTCATCCAGCTTGAGTGGCGCGGGCAACTATAACTGGTCCCACTTGCAAGAGCCCCCCCCCCAAGAAGAGTGTTTGGGATAATAATGATACTTACCCCTCCACATTGTCTGCTTCAGTATCTACTTACCTGTACACAAGACCTTTACCAGATGGACGACCTTAGAGATGCAGGCAAACCTGCACTACTTCTCCTTCTGGACCTATCCACTGCCTTCGATCTGGTGGACCATAAGACCCTATGGCACCATCTCAACACCGCAGCTAACTTCTCCCCTAGTGCCTGTAAGTGAACAACTTCATTCTTGCAGGAAAGAGCAATGAAGGTCTTCTCAGATTCTGCCTCTGCCAACCCAAGCATCATCCAATGCGGGGTTCCACAGGGGTCATGCATTGATCCGACCCTTTACAATCTCTTCATGAGGCCTCTGTTCAAACTCCTAGACACCCTTGAGATCTCATACCCGAACTATGCTGATGACACCCAGCTGCTCATCCCCCTTTCGGTGATTACTTGTCTGACCTGAACACCCTCAACTCCATCTAGTATTTAGTATTTATTTATTTATAGTGCGCACCTAACCCGGGGGTAGCAGGGTGCAAAGGCATCAAGAGGTTTGCAAAGCTTGTTACATACAGAGGATGAAGTCCAGCTGATGTTACATTGCTGGATCATCAAAAACACAGACATAGGTGAGGTATGAATTTACAAGAAGATAAGTATACAAGATAAGGTTATAGCAAGAGTTGTAATTACAAAGGTCAATTGACCACCTGGGTGATCAGATTTACAGCCATAGTAGTGTAGCGCAGCGGGCATTATATATCATGTTCCTTGGGCCACTGAATGGTCTTGGTACTGGATGGCAGAAAACTGGTCATGACTCAACAGTGAGAAAACTGAACTTCTGCTGATTGGCTCCCAGTCCACCCTGGGCAAGCTGGACGAGCAATACAGCTCCTTCACCATGGACAACATTCCCATCACTGTATCCCAAATGGACAAGACCTTGGGTGTCTACTTGGAATCTAACTTCACCATGAATAGGCAGGCAATGCCATAGCATCCTCCTCAGCCTATCACTCTAAACTTCTTAACACAGTGAGACCATACCTCTCCCAACAGAACTGCCTCACCATCGCCAGGGCAATAATTGGCTCTAGACTTGATTACTGCAATGCCCTACTTATAGGAACTTCAGGCAAAAACCTTGCTTAACTGCAACTAGTTCAGGATAAAGCCCTTAGGGCCACCACTGGCTTATCATTATCACGCAGGGACCTTATCTCTGGTCTTAGGAGACAGGTCCACTGGCTACCAGTTAAGGAGCTAACCATTTTTAAAACTCTTGCTCTAACGTGCAAGTTTTTTCACAATCTGGTCCCTCCATTCCTTGCTCAAAGGGTCTCCAAACCCCTTGCCTCCAGGCCAGCCAGAATGGCATACTCCAATTTGATAAGAGTTCCCAAAATACGCAAAGCTTGTGCTGGTGGTACCAGCTTCCCCACCACGCCCTCCCACCACACATTAGGCTAATTGCATCTCACGCAGCCTTTCGCAAGGCCATCAAAACCAGGCTTTTTTTGTAAACTTGCATGTTATTTTCTGTACTAAAGTAATCTGTTAGTAATCTGTAGTAAATGGATGCATATGTAACCCTGTATCCTTATCAAGACTATTTCTGCTGGGCAGCTTTTTTGTAACCCTTAACTAAGCCTTCTTATGCTCCTCTTATACTCTTATAGCACCTCGATGCCCGTGGGCTGTAGTGCGCTTTACAAATGTAAAAAAATAAAAATACAATAAATATTACCCTGTCTAGTGGTTGCTATCCCCACCACCTGCTGCACTCAGCTCTGCCTATGTATGTGCAGGTTTAATAATTGGTGCGGGCATCAGGCCTCATTGTTGTCACATGATGTCATGAGCCGTGAGCCCTTTATGATGAAATAAATTGGCTTCACTTTAGGTACTGGTCACTCTGGACATTAAGTTGGTAATATTCAGAGACCCCAAGCTGAAGAGAGAAGACAGCTGGGTACAGGGAACAGTACAAATCTGGTAAGTAACCCCAAGGTGTACATTTGTTTTCATATATACCCCTAAGCTAGTCAACACCTTTCCTTCAAAAATGTTTTTTTGGAATCAGATATGTGTCCATTCCCTTCCCTGAAGGAGATTAGATGTTTAAATTAGATTGCTGTGCTGTCGCACTGTCTACAAGTTTTTTTTTTTAAACACAATTTATTAAGTTTGCAAAAAACAATAAGAACCGTACATAAAGTATACAATGTCTCACAGTAAAACGTCATAACGTAATTTGCTGAACAATTTAAACATTACATATCATCAAATTCATGAAAAATAGCTCCATCCTGCGAAACATAATATTCAAACTAACAATTATACACAAAACAACACAATAGACAACACAAATGGGAAGAAAAAAAAAAAAACACCCACCCCTTCACCTCCGCCGCATTCTCTTACCTCTAAAATGACATATCCACCAGAACAATTCCACTGTCACATCAATCATAAAGAGCCAAAAAAGGTCGCCATACCTTCATGTATTCCTCATTTTTATCTTTACTTTCCAATTAAACCTTATCATATTGTGATAAAACTTGCAATTCATTTAACCAGTCATCAACATTAGGCTTTATTCTCTTTTTCCAGATTCTGAGAATTATCTTAGTTGCTACCATCATGGCTCTATCAATCCAATTAGAATGTTTCCTAGCATGCACACATCTATCAATATGAGATAATAACATTTTGTTTGCTGCGGATCTCTGTAAGCTTACTCCACAAATCAAATCAGTCCTTTCAATGACCTCCTTCCAATACAATTGCACCCTCGGGCACTCCCACATCAGATGTAAAAGAGTGCCTCTACCATTACCACAACACCATCACAAATCATCCGATTGAAGCCCTAATTTAAACATCTTAACTGGAGTCCAATAAAGCGTCCAATAACTTTCTGTCGAATCAGACGTAAACCCATGTCCGCTCCCAAGTTCAAATTCACCTTTAGGATGTCACTCCAATCCATATCAGTAATGACCCTACCAATATCATTGGACCAATTTTCCTTCAATCTAGTCCATGCTGATTGAAAATTCTCATCAAAAGGCATAAATTGCATATAAGTACTCACACAAAATTCCTGACAGTCCAGTAATTTGCTAATTTCCGGTTTCCTCCCAACAGAACCACCAGCCATACCTATCCTCAAATTAACCATTGAAGCTAAAGCCGAGAATCTATTCAATTCTCTTCAGTGTAAACCATATCTACACTGCAGAGCCTCAAATCCCAACAATTGATTTCCATCCATCACATCCCCCAGCTTCTGAATTCCCTTATTAATCCAACTGATCCAATCAGACACTTATTATTCACTTGAAAAGCTTCATTAAACCATAGAGAAGCGTCTGGGCTGAAGCCATACCTTGTCCATTTTCGCTAAACCATGACCCAACCACCTTTCTGTCTACAAGGTTTTTAAACTGACAAGAAATGCTCCACTGGAGTTTGTTGGCCTGTGAGAAATACCTCTGAGTCCTGACAAAGTTCTGTATGCCTCTGTATCAAGCAAAGTCTTCAACATTGGCAAAGTTTGTTTCGGTGGAGGCATAGAGGCGGGCTGGAGGCTTGTGCCATTGGTGACAAGAATCCACAGGGTTTGGTATCAAACATCGGCAGTTCTGTTTTCCATTATGGCATTTTCAGAGTTTGTAGATCTGTCAGAAATTGTAAAGCACATTTTTTCTGATATTGGGGAGAAACGAGAAGGTAATACAAAATCACTGCATGTAAAATTTAGAGACCGGGAGAACCACGTGCACAGCCTGGCAACCCATTACATTGTTTACTGAGTTCCAGCAATAAGTGGACAAAAGCACTCAAACTACCAATTCTATGGGAAACGATGCCGGCTTAAGTTGTTAGATTTGTATAGGTTGAACACCATAGTGCTTAGGGAAAGAAATGTAAAAGGGAAGAGCAGACAAACTAAGCATAGTGACAGCCCAAGCCGGTACATTCATAGGTAGCATGAGAATAACAAAACTCAGAAAATAAAAATGCAAGGCTCATTAGTAAGGATGCATCGTAGGTCTGCTACTGCTGTTGACAGAGAATGTGAGTAACCACAAGAGACTTGGGCCTGACAGTGGCATGGTTACAATGAGCAGATAACATTCCATTGTTAAGGTAGTGGTTATGAAAGAGTAATGCAAGTAACATCAATGGCAGAAGGTCTTGGGATACACTGGCACAGCGGACTCGGAAGAGTCCTAATTCAGAAGGTGCAAAGCAATGTACATTAAGTGTTAAAGGCTTGTGAGAAGAGACGTGTTTGAAGGCTAATTCTAAATCTGGGAAAGGACTGTTCTAGCTAAGGTCCAGTGATATAGCATTTCAATGTGTCCCTCTGTCAGATTGCTTGATTTTGTATAACTGGTAAGGTTGGCAGGTGCTGAGCAAAGGAGACTATGAACATGTTTGATGCTAGCATGGTGATAAGAGTGGCCCGAGGGCAATAGGATCCTGTGGAAGATGCACACTGATTTGAGGTGGATTAATTTTTCATTCAATACCAGAAGAAGACTTTGAAAAGGAAATATGAGTACTGAGGTTTCGGGAGAAGATCTATCTAGCAGCTTTATTTTGAAGAAGTTGTCATTGATGTGTGTAGCCCTTGCTAAGGCCCAATGTGTTGAAATAAACTAACCGAGACTCATGAAAGGTTTGGATCAACTCATTTTTCTGGAGCATTTTCAGAACGTGTCAAACTTTCTTGATGACATGAAATTGAAATGGGTCTCGGATGTGAGTTTGGTTTGTGGGATGGAGACCTTGTCATCCAGGATAATGCAGATGTTTTAAGTGTTAAGGACTGAAGTTACGAGGGGTGTTCAGGGTGGGGGGAAAGCTGAATGGGTCACAATGCCAAAATAGATTATCTTGGTTTTGTCATCACTCCTGCAGAGGTAGTTGGAAAGGATCCAAAGAATTTGCAGCCAAAGGGAGGACTTTTCTTCCAGGTTGAGTGTCCCGCTTGCTTGGGCCCTCCCCCGAAAAAGAGTTTAGGAGAATCATGTTACTTGGCCTCTTCCACAGTTTATGCTTCCTACATCATCATATCTGTTCATATTACCCCTGGGTAATGCATGCATTTGCTGCCTTCACCCCCACTTTGTCTATAGGTCTGCTCTTGTATTTGCAGGTTTCATAATTGGGGGTGGGGCATCAGAACTGCTGATGCTTTGGTGGCACATGATTTCATGAGCTGTGAGTTCTTTATCAAATGCCTTTGCTTCATAATATATGTATGGGCCAACCTCCTGTAAATATAGTGGCTGAACTGTGCAGTGCCCAGCCAATATTAATTATTTGCAGGGAGTGAAGGCAGCTGGGTACAGAGAAGAGACAAGAGTTGATAAGTAACGCCAAGGTCTACTCCCCTAATCCGGTTTTAACATCAATGTTTTAGGAATACGATGTGGGTGCATTTACTTGTGCGGGAGCAGCTTAGATATTCAAATTAGATGTGGTATGCATTCACATTGTATTTTAATTATATTTAAATGATATCTAGTTACCCACAACACAGCTCTAAAACATCAAATGTGGTTCACTGGCGTTTGTTGGCCTGTGATAAAATATCTCTTTAGAATTATCCACGGTATGGGTGATTAATTAGACAGAGTAAAGTTACCAATTGATGGGCAGTGTGTTGAGTGCAATTACAGAGATTAGTGCAGCATAAAGTGAGTTGTGCACATCTGCATTCTAACCACAGAGAATGAAGCCACAATGGTGATTGTAGTCACGTGATGCAGTGTTTTCTGGATAATGTTGATGTCAATTTTGCTGACATGAACATGGTATGGCCAGCAAACAGCCAAACCAAAGGAAGGGAAGCTAATGCAGCGACAAAGAGTTTATAAAATCATACAATTTTACATTGTTTTTGTTCGTGTGAACTCTATCAAAACAATGTTCTTAGGATTTCCCAGTAGCTGAGGGTCATAGGGTGTGGTCCTCCCAGTTACCACTCTTTGCTAGCAGAGAAAAGGGCTTACTTTGGGGTTTCTAATTCAGTCAATTGTGGGTGTTGTAAGGAATTTATGGTGGCAACAGTAAAGACAGACACAAGTGATCACAGTTCAAGGGTGTTTAATAAACTGTAAATGTAGGGTGGACAAAACGCCTAACCTACACCTAAATCTAAGATGGGAGCAAGCTTCGACCATCAATTGAAAAATAAGGCAGTCTTTGTAGTGTCCTGTCAAAATAAAATGGCCTATACTAAGAAAAACCTATTGCAAATTCCTTACAACTAATTACAAAAAGAGTGTGGGATAAATGTTCAATAAAGAGAGAAGTGTGCACAAATAATAAGTCAGGATGTGATTGCCCCGTGTCTCCCTTCCCCACATTGTCAGCACAGGACAAGGTGGGACCTTGGAGCACAGCACACGCTCAAGCTTTCTCAGCACGAGCCAACAGTTCCATTCCAGCTATCAGGTTCTTCGATGGTTACGTCTCTTTTCAAGAAAAAGTCTCTTGCCTTTGTGGGCCTGATGTATTCAACCACAAACAAACAAAAAGTTCCTTTCTCAATGGACTTTGGGTGAGGACGTTTCACCCCTGGATCTCCCTCGACCAGGCTCGGACCCACTTCACAAGGGAGACCATTCACTTCCCCTGGTCTTCCAATGCGTCTTACTTTCACCGAGTTTTAATGTCTTTTTAAACAGTTCTTCAGGCTTTGCCCATGATTGTCAGCTTACCTCTGCTGGTGTCACTCTCGCCAACTTTTACAACACTTCACTATCAGACTTTAGACTTCACCCTCTCTTGTTAGCATCCCTCCGCTGGGTTCACTCTTGCCAAATTTTTCGACACTCTGTTTAAGCGCTCAATTCACCAAGCAGGATTAATTTCCCTTTCTTTCACAATCATCTGTCAGTCAAAGACTTTCAACAATACAGAGGATTTTACAAAACCCCTGTATGACCACTTTGACATCTCTTCGCCTCTTCCCCAGACTTCTGGTTATGGTAGTCTCTTATCATCGGGTAATTCCTCAGAGTTTCCTGCGCGAGAAACCACGTGATGCTGGATGCCTCTGTTGCAAGTTCACTCTCCCCTCGATTCACCAACTGCTTGGCTTTCTTCTCCTTCGAGTCAAGGTTGGCACCACAGAGATCACAGTCTCTTCCCTGCTTGGTTATCAGCGGAGGAGTGTGTCATGTACTGTAGACATCTTTGACAATACACGCTGGCTATTCGTCTCAGTCATAGGTTTCCATCTGCGGACGTTTCACAGGCCTTTGTCAGAAAGGGCAAGGTTGCTTCTCGCCTTGTGAGCCCCTCTGTATTCGCCATCTCTCGCCTCCTTTGAACTGTTGTGCTGAGTTTGCTCTCATGCTGTGCTGTCTGCCTTGCTCGTCCTGTGCTCTCACGCTCCACCTTTCATCCCTGTGGGGATGGGAAAGGGTCTTCAGGTGTGTGTGATTCTGGTCAATTTCCTGACTTTGCTTGACCTTTTATTGGGACATGTCAGGTAAATGGCTCTGGTGTTAGTCCGTTGTCTTTCGTGTTGTGAGAAAGTGTTTGTGTTGGAAAAGGAGGGCATGTTTTGGAATATCCTGTGTGGTAGGATTGGGAAAAGGTGTTGAAAGAAGGGGGATACCGCATTTCACCCGTCCGTGCTCCACTTCCACTCCCCAAGGACCCCCCATCCAGGTGATCCTCCCTCACTGGTCCACTCCCAAAAACTGGATCCAATAGCTATGGCGATGGCCGTGTCCTGGCCACCTGGATGACAAATCCCTGGATACTAGCTAGGGAAACAGCTTCAGGTTTTTCACATACCTTTCCTTCATGCGATGTAGTCACATTTGTTTCACAGGGGAACCAGGAAAGACAATGTACATTTCCATGGTCTTTTCCTTCTCTGTGTTACACAGTGAAACAATAGGGTTGTAGGTCTAGAAACCACTGCATGACCCGGGGGTTGCATTGACTAATCCAGACTAGGGGTGAGTGGTATGTGACGAGTGTGTACTTTCATCCCAATAGGTAGTACCACCCATAGTACTGTTACAAATGGAGCAAGAATGTATTTCTTTTGTTTGGGAGGTCTCAATTTAAGCATGTAACTGATACTTATCATGTGAAGTAGCGGAGGAGGCTATAAAGCCTTTGGAAGACATCAAGGGCAAGTCAAGCCTATGTAAAATGCATTACGGTTGTAGGTGAAGGATAAAGTAGAACAAATATCAGTGTTGGGAGGCAGATCCAGCTTAGCACTTAATTAATGGAACACTAAGGGGATGATATATGGATGCAGTGCGCAGGATATGAAAATGGGTGAATCGTAAACATTTATTACCCATCAACCTCAGGTTGAAAACAATGTGTGAAGATTTCTAACAGCTTGCTATTTTCCAAACAGCCATGAAAATCTGACAAGTAATTTGAGAAGGTTCGACTGTTGGGGAGAATGGCCAGAAGATGTATGGTAGGCCAGTCTCCATGCTGGACAATGTATTGCATTATTATGTATTTGGTGGGCATTGTTGAGAGCTGAGGTGAATTGGTATCCAAAATGCACTTGTGGTAAATGGCAAAATAATTTCTGATTTGAAAAGACTCGTCCAACATGTCTACGGCTGTGATAAGATCCTAATTGTTGCATAAGCTTTAGCTAATGGTGTCAGCCTTTTCGTTTGGGGGCAGTGGACTTGCACAATACTCAAAAATGGTAACTCAACACAACCCCAGTGCCCAGCATGTGCATACATTGTGTGTTGCTAATGAAATTAACATATAGTGTTGTTTTGGGACTCAATGTTGTGTTCTATTGGGTGAACGGTTATTATCACCAATTTGTAAAACACACTGACTAGTTATTTAAGGATGGTGCCCTTGTAAATGTTCATCTTGGTGCTTCTCCCTTATAATGGGGTTCATTGTTATGTTTTTGGGACAACATGACATCCCTTGGCGGCCCTCTGTTGGTGGTGCTCAAGACAGACAGCAACCCCTTCATAAGGGAAATGCTGAATATGGTCTTCCCGGTCCATGTTCGGTGTATAGGCGAATGCAAAAGAGCTCTCATTCTCTGACTTGCAAGTTAACGTTTTTTGGGGTATGAAACTAGCTTTTAAGGAATGTGCCCCTGACATCCATCAACTTATAATGCAAACATGATAAAGCCAACTACTGTTATATGTGCTTTCCTATGGTAATGAGGACACACCAGCTGGCTCCTTCTTCTCCTATGAGCACTCCATGCTGGGTTGTGTTTCTTTTACATGCATGATGCAGAGGGCTTGCAGTAAAAAAAGGACACCACACAAACTCGTAGGGGCCTGGGGTGCAGCAGGTACTTTGTTAACTTTACCCACAAAGGAGTAAGGGTGTGAAGGTTGCAAGGATTGGAATCAACAGTAAGCAAGAGGGTCGAGAGGGAGAGGACTAGTCTTCAATCTTGAATGTACTTATTCCAAGGTCCCAAGGCGATAGGGGACCAAGGCACAAAGGAGCGCTGGTGTCGAAAGGATGAAGTGGCACTAAGAAACAGCAGATGGGACAAAGGAGCGGATCAACTCACCGTCCCATGTTTTCACCAGGATCATGATGTTCAGTGTCCCTGGAGTTCGGCCAGTCGCCTGTTTTCTTTAAAAAATCTGGATTGCTGACAGCAAGAGCATGAAACACCCCAGAGGGCATCATCTCTCTTGTCCTCTTCATTCCCTGGACATTACATTATGCTTGTTCCTTGTTGGAGAAGAGTATCCAGACTAGCAACTACAATTCCTTCAGCATGCTGGGGGGAAACATGTGGCTTTAAGGCCCAAAACAGACCTTTTTGTAAGCTGAACAGGACTATTATGGACAGCAGACATTGACAGACTGAAATCCTTTCAACTCTACCCTCACATTTGGCAGACTTAAGTTTGCTATCTACAGCCGGTGTGCTGCACCATATGCACTCTGCCCAGAGGGGTGATAGCCCATTTGGACTTCATTTTAGATCCCCTTGATGGACTCATCAAAAGTCAAGCTATTTGAATTGGTTAATCGGATAAGTAAGTCATTATTAAACTGGGCTTCAGTCTTGCATTTACTTATTAATTCCAAGCGGTTGCTGCGGTAACCCAGGCACAAGGTGGGCACTTCTATCTGGGTGTGTAAATGCTGATGTAGTAAAACTGACTTGACACTAAGAAGCATCAGCCAGGGCAGAGGGGCATGAAGCAACTCACTTCTCTTTTGGGCTAACATCTTGTTTTTCCAAATCTATAGTACTGGCAGTGTGAACACAAGAAACCACTTTGAAGGCAATCTTGCTCTCATTCCCTCAAGAGGAAACAGAACAGGCTTCCCCTGGTTGGCTAGGGCACCGCTCATTGCTTCATCTCCTCGTGCGACAAAATGTCGTCTCAAAGGCCAGAACAGGCCTTGTTATAAGCTGAACAGGCCATCAGACCTTGACAGACCAAATGTCTATTATCTCTCTCCTCACGTTTTGCAGGTTTAAGTTTTAATCTGAAACCAGTAGGCTGATCCATAAGTACTGTCTCCAGAGGGTGGACTGCCCATTTGGATAGGCTTACCTTATGAAAGGCCCCCTTGATGGGCTACAAACATTTGTTGAAGATATAGGAAATGTGTGTCATTTTTAAAAAGTCTTTTTTTACATGTTTCTTTCCACAGCAACCAATCCTTACATTAAAAACAGATAATGTATTACAGTTAGAACACTTGGAGGGTACATTTACAGAAAACCCATTTCAGTACAGTTCCCCTGGTATTTTGAATTTTTTTCTACAGGGTGGCTGATGCAAAGGGCTGGCGGCAAAGTAGGATGCCAATCAGAATGAACACAGGGCCCGGCGCACAATGGATATTTCTTTTACCTTACCTTTGAATGAGCACAGCTGGCAAGGCTGCATGCACCGGAATCAACAGCAAGCAGGAGGGGGCAGGCAAGATGACAGCGCTTCAGTATCAGATTTTCTTATTCCAACCTAATCAAGGGCCCCGGGTAATGGGGAAACCCAGACACAAGGTAAGCAGTGTTATGTGAGTGTGGGAATGGTTATGCAGAAAGACTGATGTGGCAACTCACCTCTCCAGGTTATCACCAGGGTCATGAGATCTGCAGTGGCCCTGGACTAGAGCTAACAAACCAGTTTCTTTACATCCAGCTGCTGGCAGGAACAGCACAAGAAATACCTTGGAGGGAAGTGGAGAGGACCGAATGCAGGCTTCTCCCTGATAGTGGCACCAAAAATGCACCTTTAATCTCTTAAACACAATGAAGAGCAAAATGTGTGTTAAAAGCAGAGAACAGGCCTTCTTGTTGGAGGCTGAACAGGTCTTCCATGACTAGCAGACCTGTTCAGCCTCCAACAAGAAGGCCTGTTCTCTGCCTTAAAGGAATGGTGCACTCAGAAATATTACTGTCCCGAGGGTTCTGGCATGTGTTATTTCCTATGCACCTTACCTTGGTTTTCCTCATTTTTACACATGCGAAATCTGGCAGCAAGGCACGGCCATCTTGTGCTAATCTTATCCGTTGCTGCATCGCCCTAAGGTGAACTGCCCTGGCAGCACTAAATCATATCCCCCGCCCCTCAGCCTGACATCACCAAACCTAGTAATATTCTCCACCTTTCTCTGTGATGTTACTGAGCAGCGTAGCCAAATGCGCCCAGTTATCACCTACATGATGTGACGCAGAACCCGGAAATCAACACACATCGTCTCACAACACAGCGCGTCACAATTCGGAATATAAAATTGTACTTTAAAAGGAACCAGCAAGACTGTACAATTTGTAAAGTACTTTTATTTCGCAATAAACGCTTCGAGAACATCTGGCTATTGCCATATTCAATCAAATTGAATTTGCTCTCGATCCAAAAATGTTTATCGTGAGTCACGCAGTGTTCCTTTTGGGTACACAAGGTGTTCATTTTGGGTAAAAGAAGCGCTTGGGTCGCACAGTGAATTGCAGGGCTTGTGCATCAACTTGGGGCTAGACCACCATAAAGGATGTTATGTTTCTCCTATTGGCTGGTACCAGGTAAGGGCATATCGGCCCTTGGCGATCGGCCCAAAAAAGAGTCAAATATATCTAGTTGTTGACATGTATCTGCAGCTGCCGGTTGAAGAACCCATCAGTTGGCATCTGGAATCGATGACAATCGCAGAATGGCAGGATGTACCTGTTTGGAAAACATAATAGAAATGTGTCTCAGTAGCCGATCTTTATTACAATTTATCTATTCACTTATTCATTTGGCATAGAGTTAAAACTACTGATTAGCACAGACGTGAAACAATGTCAACAGAGAGAAAACAACGTGGACAATACTACACAATTTGCTTCCGAGGATAGTGCTATGGAGTATGTTCAGCTCTAAACGGGATACGGAAGCCTACGCTACAATTCGAGGTGCACGTAGATGGCATTTTAATGAAATATTAGTGTTGAACCTGGGGGAACCGAGTGGTGGTCTACATGCATCTCGATGCTGGACTGCCCATGTGCCCGGTAGAAAGACCAGTACACACAAAGGTTGTACTTCCGTTTCATTGCAATATGCCACACAGAACAACCGAGTAGAATGTAACCCAGCAATAACGGTCAGCTAATGATAAGTTGATGCTTGTTCGGGTATAAAATCGTCAAAAGTCAAACTTACATTATATTCAGCATTTCCATTCTCTTGGCGTAACTCAGACCGTAACGCAGATTGTGTTTGCATCAATGATTTTTCATAAACTGAACTTACATGTTCCTTAGTCTAGTTTTGGAATGGAGAACCTTATCATATCTTACATTATTGCACCCATCCTTTGATTCAATTCCTTTCGAAATGGTCCCTTTCTCTCAAGGGCAAAAAACAATTGAACCTTATACTCTTTGTGGGATGCATGGGCTTCCTCAGCTCGCAAGAAAAAATTCAAAGCTGGTGACCGTCATTCACAATGAAGATACATTCTTAGTTTGTAACATCCTGGCTCACCGCATCCATGAGAACTTTAATTGTGATGCACAGGCACAGGAGGAAAAATGTGGGGGCTGTCCTTGCTCGATGATCGTGGCGCTGCTGAGGGGTAGGGGAAACTTGGCAATGACAGAATGCGCCCTACTCCAAAATTGGAGTCGAGGGTACACAAAAAGGAGTCAAAGTGTGTCTAGCAATAGCCCCACCTCTGCTTATGTCACAGACTCCTTCCCTTAAGTAACCTAGGTCTCATCCCTTTTGTGGGATTGTAAGGCAATTGTAAAAACTGCACTAGTTGAAAAAATAAATTAACAAAGAGGATACATTTTAACAGACAAATTGGATGCTTTATTTGGACACTTCATAAAAACATTGTTGATCAAAAAAACAGATGGTAATCATTTGAACCTGGATTTGAACTGTTCCACGAGCTCTGCTTTAGGTGGACAGGGCACGTTGGCAATGTTTTGTGGCAATGTATGTGTACTCGGAACAAAGTCGCACGCAATTCCATGATTATGCATCTCCAAAACATTAATAATAAGATCTTTCACAAAATTAAATTCCATTTCCTCATATACTGGCTTGATCACCCATTTTTTGCTTCTTTTTGTAAAGGCCATAGTGTAGCAAAGCATCCCAAGGTTTCCCGCAGTCCTCCATTGTTCACGGCCTACATTCTCGTTATGTGCTAATACCGCCAGTAATGTCCTATATTTCATCCCTTGAATGCCGAAATGCAATCTCTTTGGCCTGTACTTTAGGCACATATTGTGGAACACCTCCAATTCTCCCGTGTGACAGAATGCTTGAGTCCCTTAATATCTCTTGATAGAGTTTTATCAAACACAATCTTCTCAAGGGCTTTGTGTGGAGGCAAAGATGGAATCAACCACTTCTTCTTCGGTTCCTGCTCCGGCGACAAAGGGCCATGTTCACATTGATGGAAATATTGGTTTTCTGTCCAAGAGTGAACGTTGGAACAGTGGTGCATCAGTGACCGCCATTTTTCTAGTAGAATTTCCACAGACCCATCACAAGTTTTGGAGCTCCACCAAAGATGGTTGCTGAAAGACTGGGACCACTGTGAAATACTTTCAGAACCTTTTTTTTCCCTGCAGCTGAGATTTGTTTATTGATGGATTTGGCAACCTGCCCTACATCAAATTGATGGCAAATATTTGGAAAGTACTCTCTCATTGTCTTGGCTATTGAAACATGTCTATCCGTGGCTATGAGGTCGATTTGCATTCCCCTCGATTGTAGATCTTCCAGTGATTTCTGAAAACCAAGTTTCTCCATGGCCACTGAGGATTTACATTCGGACACCTGCACGACCACCTAACTCACCATTTTTTTACTTCCCATGTCCTGCAAGTGTTATGTGCAGTACTTTGCTGAAAATCCGGGGCTGTCACACTGTCCATCGCCCTAGCCTGAACCATTTTTCGGAGAATGCACTTTGAATAGACAATTGTTCAATTTTCCAAGCTTCACTAATGGCAGGGAATAGATGTTGACGTTGATATTTGTAGTACTGCGTTTTAGAAATGAAATGGAGTCCCACAAATTGACAGAAACTGGGCAATTTAATGAAACTAGAGCCACTGAAAAGTAAAGCTGCTGCACACAGTAGATTGCCAGCTGGCAGTTTCCCTAGTATTTCCCTAGGTTGAGTGGACCATGAACATTTTTCATGGAACATTTGACAGGGGCATGTATTTTGAGGTTACTGCCTTGTGATACAAGAGTCACATTCACCAATGGCTTCCCACATATTTCCCCTCTCACTGAATGTACACATTTCAGCATCTTTATAATCTCCATCAAGCTGCTGTATGGGCCTCATTACAACCCTGATGTTAAGGGGTTAACAGCGCCGTAAAAGGCTGCGGCGCCGTTCAACCCTTAACACCAGATTCCCACTTTAACGCCTGCTTTTTGCAGGCGTTAAAGTCCAAGGCGCTAAGCGACCTTGGTGCTAATTACGGCACCGTAATTTACGGTGCCGTAATTAGCGCCTTCCCCATCCCCATTGAGCCCTATGGGGCAAAAATGGGAATGGGGAAGGGGCAATCGTGAATGGGGATTTACCACCCCGCCAACCTCGCAATGGGGCGGTAAATCCGCCATCCACCATGGCGGAATCCGGCATGGACCATGGTGCTAATAGCACCATGGTCCTACGCCAGGGTTGTAATGAGGCCCTATGTATTTGGCATCCTTTATTAGACTGTCATCCGGCATTAATGTTGTTTCTGACTGAACTGTGGTTGACATATCAGCCAAACTGGACATACTGTAGTCGAGATCTTTGTCTAGTTCCTCGGTCGATTGTATTGATGCTTCAGTCTCTGTCATTTCAGCATCTGTTGCTTGAACCTGAATTGGAGAAAACATCAATGTCGACTGGTTTTTGGGTCGCCCTTTTTTGGTGGGTGTGGATTGTGTCAAGTGGTCTGTGACTAATTCAAAAGAATCTTCAATACATTCAATTTCATCTTC
This sequence comes from Ambystoma mexicanum, assembly GCF_040938575.1. Classification (NCBI taxonomy): domain Eukaryota; kingdom Metazoa; phylum Chordata; class Amphibia; order Caudata; family Ambystomatidae; genus Ambystoma; species Ambystoma mexicanum. The sequence goes on from NC_090930.1 coordinate 732,479,091, forward strand.
ATCTGGTGGATCAGACGCATTGTAGCAATGGTCCAAAAACACTTTGCTGGCTTCGCCGGTCACATTAAATTCATTTTTTGGCCATTGGGCAAATGCATCTCAAGTCTGAACATGCCACACCTCAATTAATAGTTGCTCGATGGTGAAATCAGTTTGGCAAGCAGCATCTCTCATTTGTGTCACTGTCTGTGTCTGCATAGTCCGTACACCATCGGGCAACTAGAAGACAGGTTGGAAAAAGATGTTCAATGTAAATCCAACATACAGTATTGGACAGTTTACATAAACAAAGAATATTATGAAGGCCCCAGCACAAAACACTGGTTAAAAATTGAATTTGTTTATAAATTACCTTATTTTTCTTGATTTTCTTTGAAACCTTCTTTACATTAACGTTAGCAACAGCAAGCTGGTCCACCGACTCAGATCCAAGTGCCTCCTCTTCTATATCTGGACCTTGTATACATCCCTGGAAAAGAGTATCCATTTAAAATAAGTTATTTGTATTCGAAATCACATTATTCCTTCGCATGCATGGCTTACACAGATAGACCTGTACATCGTGTATGTCATTTAGTCAAAATATGCATTGAGGATTTCATCTGCTTGATGCCTAGTTTACTCGATCAAAGTTGACTGTACGAAGCACACTCTTCGAAATGTTGTGCTCCAGCAATTTGCCAAATAATACTAATACTGTCACTGTCTAATAGTATCAGATCTAGGACCTTCTTTCTATCATTCGAGGGAAATGTCAGTGTGCATACCTCTGGATCTGGATCAACTACAAGGGATGATGTAATTGTAGTCAAAGCTTCATCATCTACCTGTAACACAGTATTTGTATTAGTATGGTTGAAAAAGTTTGAATTTTAACACATACAACGTGGCAGAGACAATGGTACATATCTATAAAAAAAAACGAATGAAACATTGTGTAAACAAATGACACAATATGTAAATATGATGAGATTATTTCATTCGATGGAACTGTCAGTACGCATACATCTGGCTCTGGATCAACTACAAGGGATGATGTAATTGTAGTCAAAGCTTCAGCTTCTCCCTGAAACACAGTACTTGTATTAGTATGGATGAAACAATTTAAATTAAACACATCCATATCAATAGCAATCCACAAATGAAACATTGTGTAAACGAAGACACGGTACGTAAATATGATCAGATTATCAAAAATTGTTCGAAATATTGCAAGCAAGTAATTTGCAAAAACTGCTTGTTTCTAATATTGTCACTGTCTAATAGTATCAGATCTACGACCGACTTTCTTTTGAGGGAACTGTCAGTACGCATACATCTGGCTCTGGATCAACCACAAGGGATGATGTAATGGTAGTCGAAGCTTCAGCATCTCCTTTAAACACAGTACTTGTGTTAGTATGGATGAAACAATTGAAATTGAACACACACATTGTGACGCAGACATTGGTACATATCAATAGCAATCCACGAATGAAACATTGTGTAAACGAATGACACAGTACGTAAATATGATCAGATTATCTCAAATTCCATGCATAAAACAATTCCGGAACTGAATAGCTAAGTAAGACTACCTGATACGCGATTGAAGTGGTTGTTGACTCCAGGCAAGACATGGATGCTGAATCTTGCTCCTTCATATTCAGTGCATAGTCATGGAGTTGTAAAGGGAAAATATTATTTGATTTAGAAATGCTAATCTTAAAAATTGGCATGTAAGTAGACAGATTATGAAAACATTATGCTTATTTCAAAGGACAGTATAGCATAGTTATCTGTGCCCATAAATCAATTTTCTATGAGGCTTCTAAAACCAAGGACAGATGTTTAGCAAAATGGTCTTTATTTAAAAAGCAATACAATCTTACTAATAAGAAAAGTATTATAAGGGGCAAAAACACTTAAAACCGCAATCCGTCCATTTAGTTACCTGTTCATGACCCCAAGGGCTACAGCTAAATCCGGAACCGTGACTCACCTGAGGCGGCATATGAATGAATAGAGTCAGTATTGCGTTTGGGAGCAATTTTCGAGTCGTTGGGAGTTGATTCTTCTTTGTGTACATGGGTGGGTCGTACATATTCTGGGTAAAGTGCAGGATGCAGATGCGGAATCGATCACTCCTCTTGTCCTCCAAGACATCTTTGACATCTACTTTTAAGCTCTTCCAGAGCATATCTGCAATATCTGACCCATTCTCTTATTCGATCTACAGTCTTTGGAAATACATGCATTGTAGTGCCTTCAGATTTCTCATGGGTCTTAGAAGGAAAACCGAAAATCGCACATGCATGCATTGTAAATTCTGCAAAAAAAAGGTCAACATTATTCGAAAATTACTTTGCATAAAAACGTGAGAAAGAAGGATAATACCATATATTCATCTATGCAAGGTATGTTTTGGTCACCACAGCAAAACCAGTGTAGCGTGGGCGGCTGTATTATAGGATAACTTTCATAAACAATTCTTTGATGTGACGAAAATCAGAACATGTTACTCGTCCCTTGAATGTACTATCGTGCATCAAAAGGAAACATGCTTATAATATTGACACGGTCCACTAAGGATGCAATTCGATGCCTATTGACACTGATGACAATTGATATATCGATAACATAACAAATTAAACTCAAGTCAATGGCAATGAGACGAATGAACATAACAGTACTGGGTACGTTTGCTCGAAATAGATCGAAATTTAGAGATCAACGATATATGCTTAGGAGACATGCCCTGACCTTGACCAACAAACAGTTAGATTCAGCAAGCAAGGTAGTTAGTGGCAGGAGAACAGGGAGATGTTCACAGATTGCACGATGATGAGTAGAGTCGCAGTGGTCACAGAAGTTGTCAGGTAGCACGACGACGAGCATATTCACAGTGGTCACAGAAGTTCTTAGGTAGCACAATGACGAGCAGATTCGCAGTGGTCACTGAGGTTCTCAGGTAGCACGTTCACAAGTTGACTTGCAGTGCTGAAAGATGCTCTCATGGTAAATATCAAGCAGTTTATAAAGAATTAGAAAAGGGTGTGTGTATGTGAATGAATGACTTGTATATGTCGTGGTCTTATGTGGATTGCAGGGGCGCGGCCTGCTTCAGGGGATCTTGCCTGGAAACACGGGGTCTGTATAGGCCATGTTTAGAAAGGCCCCTGTGCAGAAGATACCTTTGAATTGTAGGAATACTGCTGAATGGAGACACACTTGATTCACTAAAAAACTGAAACAACCATTGATACAAATTCTGTAGTGCTTTATTTTGTTTCTTAATTGTATGGCACAAAAGTACTACACATTGTAAAGTTCAGGTTGCAGCACAGTGAGGGAAAATCCCCTGTATTGACCGCTATCACTTGGGAATGTGTTTGTAATGGCACCAACGGCACAGGCGGGTATTACTCGTCGAACACAGTGTCCAAGCCTCCCAAGAAGCCACCATGTGTATGAACGATAGGCCACCAGCCTGTAACACCTGTGAAAGAGAAAGATGCAAACTGTTTTTAAATGACCAAGATAAGTGTATTAAACCTTAGTTGCCAATGACAATTCTTGTATCCAATGGCATTGTTGCCAGTGCAAATGCTACCTAGATACTGTACAATATTGAACGACTATTATATGAATATTACTAGAGAATTACAAGACTAAATTGGTTTGACAATGATATATTGAAGTTACGACAACAAAGGAAACAACCTTGAAATAGTAGTATACTTACTCGTTACTTGAATTCCGAGGGCGAACTGCTGTGCAAAGTTTGTGCATAAGCACCATCAAAATCCTCAAAACGGAACATGTGAGGCAGGCTGCCCTGAAGTCTGGCAGCTCGGTAACGCATTGCGGCCGTGGCAAACATCCAGAGTTTTCTAGGCAGCAGCAGTTCTCCTCCTCGGTTGGCATTAGCGCGCACAGATTGCAGGTACACCAGGTGGAAACCCCGTCCATGCGACTAGGACCAGGCTCTTCATCTGTTGAATCGTCCTCCCAACTTTCGTCCGAAGCCCCATCGTTTCTGCATCTTTCTCTTTCGAGTAATTCTGCCTCGGAATACTCCGGCTCGTACTGGTAGGACTGTATTGTTGCCATTGTGGGGGAAACAAACAAAAATAATTTATAGTAATGGTACTGGTATCTGTTTGCACGGGCTACAAGCAACGAAGGTAGCTGACCAGAGCACAGAAACGAGGCACAGAATACTCAAAGAAATACAGTGAGAGTAATGTAAAAGAAAATCTGATTTTGTCTGTTGTCAAGCGATCTGTTTATACTTATTGAGGAAAGAGGTGTCCTGCCATTTCCATGGCAACACATCATTAGCTGAGGTGCAAAGAATGTTGACACTGTCAGGGTCCGGCTTGACTGACTTCCACAGGAGCTGATGCTGGCCCCACAGACCCTCACCAGGAGTTCACCTCTCAACACTTAAATATGAGCTGAGCTGAAAACCCCAAGAAAGGGAAAGGGGAATTTGGAGAAAATAACAACGGAGACACTGCAGCCCTTCAACAGTCTGGTAGGCTCTGGTATCTGTGGTAAACAAATATACCTGGTTACTTATATGATAAGAAAACTTATTTTCTAAAATTATTCTAAATAAGCTCTAAACTCTTTACCTCTTAAACCTCAGTAAAGACTTAGAGGTTAGTAATCTTTGTGGAATATCTTGTAAATATATCTTGTGTTGTGAATATAGTTCAAGCCAATCAAGTCTCTTTAGAATCCTAAAGTGATGGCCTTTGCAACATCTTTTCAGAACTAGATATTCTTCTTGCTTCAAAGTTCTTTTAACCTTATGTTGTTTTCAATGCTTTAATAAATTGCAGTCTTTCTCTGAAAGCATTGAATTCCATTTGCATAAATGACTTTAAATAATATTCTTTAACTTCCTGCAATACTGCTTTCTTTCTGCGTGTGAATTGTTTCCTTATTTACACAAAGAACGTATAGTTTCTTCCTTAATAAGCGTGTGCGATAAACACGTGAAAACAGAAGACGTGAAGAATTGTCCTCGCGTTTAAAATACACACGTGATTATTTACAAAACCCGCACGCGTGAAAAAATACGTAAACGCGATAAAAAATAACACGCGCTGATTAAAATGGACTTGCGCTCTATCGCAACCCAACACGCGCTTTCTCATGAGACGTCTTTCACGTAAAGAATGCACACGCGCTAAAATTCACTCACGCAATTCTTTTGGACACGCGCTCTATCGCAAAACCACACGTGCTTTCTCAGGAAATGTCTTTCACGTAAAAAATGTACACGCGCTAAAATTCACTCGCGCAATTCTTTTTGGCACGCGCTCTATCGCAAAACCACACGCGCTTTCTCAGGAAACGTCTTTCACGTTAAAAATGTACATGCGCGCTTTCAAAAACACGTAAACGACGACTTGCGAGCTAGCGCACACATTAAACAGTCTTGAAGAACATTACACGCAGTTAATAAACTTTAAACTCCTACGCACAATCTTCAAGCTTGCTTTCCTTATAATAACTTTAACTGTAAATGTCTTTTTTCTCAAATGAATTTGAAACTTGTTTACTCTTTAAGTTTTCTTATAAAAGAAAATGAAAGTTCACTGTGACAATCCTAAAATCTTTAAAAGAACGATCCCACCTGATGACTTCTTGTTCAAACTGGATCAACAAACGATATTCTTACTTCTTTGGTAGATTTTCTGAGCTCTGAAAAGGCCTTACTTAAGGAGCTTAACTAATGTACAACCAGCCACTGAATTTCTGTGGATGAAAGGCAGTTTAGAATCTTGCTCACCTCCCAAGAATCAAACCCATTGTCCTCTCCACCAATCAGGCAAACCAAACATATCATTGTTCCTTTAACCAATCAGATTAAGTTTCTTTTGCTCCATCTTGACTTGGGCAAGCACAATGTTAATTCTATGTACAAACTCTTCCTGTTACTAACCCAGCCAGTTCTGAAACCCCAACTAACCCAGCCAGCTCTGAAGGCACAATGTTAATCTTGTTACTGTTACTAACCCAGCCAATCCTGACAGACACGAGACATGCTTTGGCGTTGTGAAATGGGCGGTACGGGTCTGCAGATGACAGGCTCAGAGGCAGGGGATATGATTTAGTGCCGCAAAAGCAGGTCAGCCAGGGCGATGGGGCAAGTGATCGGATTATCACAAAATGGCAGCTCCCTGATGCCTTTTTTCTCATGCGTTTAATGGGCGAAAACTCGGGTAAGGTCCATAGGAAATTTTTCTAAAATCGAGCGACTTAGGCTTAAAAAAACATGGCCGACCCGGAGGGACAATAACATTTTTTGACCGAACCATTCCTTTAAATTGGAACTGTATTATGGTGGGTTTTCTGGACGGTACCCTCAGTGATATAACTAATACATTACCTGTGTTTTAATGGGCAGGACGCCTCTTTCCTCAATAAGTATAAACAGACCGTTTCACAACATACAGCAGCATATTTTCGATTCCATTCCTCTCTCTGTGTTACTTTGAGTATTCTGTGACTCGTTTCTGTGCTCTGGTCAGCTACCTTCGCCGCTTGTAGCCCGTGTGAACACCTGTACCATCCCTATAAATTATTTTAGTTTGTTTACCACACAATGGCTACAATAATGCCCTACATGTACGAGCCCGAGTATACCGAGGAGGAACTACTGGAAAGGGAAACATGCGAAAACGATAGGGCTTCAGACGGCAGTTGGTAGGACGAATCAACGGATGAAGACACTGGACCTAGTCACATGGACGGTGTTTCCACCTGGTGCACATGCAATCGGTGCGAGCTAATGCCAACCGAGGACGAGAACTGCTGCTGCTGTGAAAACTCAGGATGCGTGGCCTACATTTCGGAAGGCGATCCACAGCCGCAATGCATCACCGAGCTGCCAGACTTCAGGGCAGCCTGCCTCACACGGTCCGTGTTGAGGATAATGATGGTGCTTATGCACGAACTTCGCGCAACTGTTCGTCCTCGTAATCTGAGTAACGAGTAAGTATACTCTGCTTGTGATGCCACTAGTATTTCATGGTCGTCTCCTATATTCAAAATTACATCTACAGATCATTGTAACGCATGAAAGTCGTTCAAAAGTGTGCAGTGTCTAGATAGAATTTGTCCAAGCAGAATGCCATTAGTTACAAGAATTGTCATTGACAATAAATGTTTAATAAACTTATCTTGGTCATTTAAAAACAGTTTGTATCATTCTTTTTCACAGGTGGTACCGGCTGGTGGCCTTTCGTTCCTTTACATGGTGGCTTCACGGGAGGCTTGGACACCGCGTTCGAAGAGTAATACCCGCCTGTGCCGTTCGTGCCATAAGAGAAACTTTCCTGAGTGACAGCGGTCAGTACAGGGGATTTTCCCTCGCTGTGCTGCAACCTGACCTGTACAATGTGTAAAGTTTTGTATTTTTGTGCAATCAAAAAAAGAAACAAAATAAAACACCAAATATATTTCAACAACGGTTGTTTCGATTTTTTAAATGAATCAAGTTTGTCTCCATTCAGCAGTCTTCCTGTGCCTTGTCTGCACGCCCACCGGCCCATACATCCATCCACCCCCCCCTATCAAAGGCGGTTCGCGCCACTGGATGCGCGCTGCCATGGGGGGCTGTCAGGGGCGCAAACGGCCAAGGTGCCAAACACCATGTACACTTCAAAAGGTATCCTACACCCAGGGGCCATGGCTCACATGGCCTCCTCAGACCCCGTGTCTCCAGGCAGGTCCTGCCACCCTCACGCTGGCTGGCCCCCGGCAAACCACATAATACCACGACATACACACGTCATTCATTCACAAACACACCCCTGTTTCTAATACTTTATAAACCACTTGATATGTCTCATGAGAACATCTTTGTGCTTTGCAAATCAACTCCTGAACGTGCTACCTGAGAACCACTAAGATCTATGCTCATCTGCTCGTCGTCGTGCTATCCGTGAACATCTGTGACTGCTTCGAGCAAACTCGTCAGTGTGCTACCTGTGGCCATCTACCTGTTCTCCTGCAGCATACTGCTCGGCTTGCTGAATCCAACTGTTTGTTGGTCAAGGTAAGGCCATGTATCCTAGTCATATTTCATTGATTTTTAAATTTCTATCTATTTGCGAGTAGAGTACTCAATAGTGCTATGTTCATTGGTCTCATTGCTATTGACTTGAGTTTCAATTGTTATTCTATCAAGAGATCTATTTATTTTCAGCTGTGTCAATTGTCATCGAATTGCATCCTTCGGGGGTCCAGTCTATAATGTAGGCATGTTTCCTTATCGTGCAAGAAAGCACATCCTAAGGGACGAGTCACATGTTCAGAGTTTAGTCACATCATTTATAAATTTCTGCAACCTATGCAAATACTAAGCCGCACATGATGAATTGGTATAGTTCCGGTGACCAAAACAAACCTTACATTGAACATTGTATGGTTCATTTACTTTTGTATCACATTTTTATTCATCAAGATTGTATAATAATGTCGATATTTACTTTTCAGAATTTTCAATAATGCCTGCCTGTTCGATTAGCGGTTGCCCTTCGAAGACCCATGCTAAATCTGAAGGCACTACAATGCATGTATTCCCGAAAACTGTTGATCGAATAAGAGAATGGGTCAGACATTGCGGATATCCACTGGTTGAGCTGGAAAGTAGAGTCCAACAAGTCTTAGAGGACAAGAGGGGTGATCGATACCGCATCTGCAGCCGGCACTTTTCCTTGAACATGTACGCCACATCTTGGGTAACAAAGAAGAATAAATGGCGAACGACACGAAAATTGCTCGCAAACGCTATTCCCACTCTATTCCTCCACATTCCGCCACTGGTGAGTCAAGTGTCCGTATTTAGCTTTAGGCCTTGCGGTAGTGTGTACGTAGCCGAATGGATTGATTGATATTTTAGGTGTTGTGTCCCTTGTAATACTTTCAACATTGATATGAGTGTATAGCTTTTTGAATAATGACATTTATCAATATATTCTTTTTCAATTTCATAACCCACAAACAAAATCTATATATAGGCACAGGGAAGTGTGCTATATTGCACATTTTCAATAGCATTACTCTCAAGTATTCTGTCTCCTTACATGGCAATTTTTAATATTGGCATTTCATTATCAAACAACAATTTACCTTTACAACTGCTTGACTATCCACTGAATCTGAAGCAAGAGCATTCTACATCAGTGACGTGTTCGCAGTTATCAACCACTTCAAGCGCGTATCAGGTAATCTTACTTGGCTATTCCGCTACAGACTTGTTTTATGCATGTCAAGTAATAGTTTTTATGCATCGTGTAATTATTTTACCGAATGTTTGGTTAGTGCTTTCCAATTGATATACACCTTAGTTGTCGTCCCCTGGTGTTTGTTTTCAGTTATAATCAGTGTAATCTATACTAATGCAAGTACTGTCTTTCAGGGAGATGCTATAGCGTCCACCACATTGACAACATCCCTAGATGTTCTTCAGCAGCACGAGGTATGGATACTGACAGCTCCATCGAACTAGATCATCAGAGCTGGAATACTTGTCGTTTGATTGTTCTACACAATGTTTCATTCGTGGTTAGCCATTGATATGTACCTGTGCGGTCAACCCCAAGTGTGTGTTGTGTTTTCAATATTGTAATCCTTACTAATGCAAGTACTATGTTTCAGTCAGTAGATGGAGCGTCACCCCCTGCACTTCATGCAGAGCCTGACATTCAAGTAATTCCAGGGGAAGTGGAAGCGGACCTTGCGTCTACGAATTGGTGCAACAGCTTTTGGAAGTGCGCACTACATTTACAACATCCCTAAATATTCTTCAGCAGCACGAAGTATGTATACTGACAGCTCCATCGAGCGTGATCATATAACGTGATTCCATTTGCTATACTTTCTTCCTTATTAACGCAAGTACTGTGTTTCAGGGAGACGACGGAGCTTCCTCTACAATCACCACATCCCATTTAGATGATGCAGATGTAAATAAATCGGAGAAATAAGTCGATGAAATGTGATCATATTTAGATATTCCTTGATTCTTTTAGACAATGCATCATTTGTGGTTATCTCTATATATTTACCTGTGCCGTCGACCCCAAGTGTGTGTTATGTTTACAATATTGTAATCCTTACTAATGCAAGCACTATGTTTCAGGCAGTAGATGGAGCGCCAACCCCTGCACTTCATGCGGAGCCTGACATTCAAGTAATTCCAGGGGAAGTGGAAGCGGGACCTTGCGTATACGAATCGGCGCAACAGCTTTCGGAAGTGTGCACTACATTTACAACATCCCTAGATATTCTTCAGCAGCACGAGGTATGGATACTGACAGCTCCATTGAGCGTGATCATATAACGTGATTCCATTTGCTATACTTTCATCTTTATTAACGCAAGTACTGTGTTTCAGGGAGACGACGGAGCTTCCTCTACAATCACAACATCCCATTTAGATGATGCAGATGTAAATAAATCGGAGAAATAAGTCGATGAAATGTGATCATATTTAGATATTCCTTGATGCTTTTAGACAATGTATCACTTGTGGTTGTCTCTATATATGTATCTGTGCCGTCGACCCCAAGTGTGTGTTATGTTTACAATATTGAAAACCATACTAACGCAAGTACTGTGTTTCAGGGAGACGACAGAGCTTCCTCTACAATGACAACATTCCTTGTAGGTGATGCAGATGTAAAGAAATCGGAGAAATAAGTCAATGAAATCTGATCATATTTAGATATTCCTTGATTCTTTTAGACAATGCATCATTTGTGGTTATCTCTTTATATGTACCTGTGCCGTCGACCCCAAGTGTGTGTTATGTTTACAATATTGAAAACCATACTAATGCAAGTACTGTGTTTCAGGGAGTGGCTGATGCCTCCTCTCCAATACAATCATTCATGGAAGTCCATGCGGAGCCAGAGGTATGTATACTGACAGTTCCATCGAACTAGATCATCAGAGCTGGAATACTTGTCGTTTGAATGTTCTACACAATGTTTAATTCTCGTTTAGCTGTTGAGATGTACCTGTGTGTTCGTCCTCACGTGTGCTTTATGTTTTCAATATTGTGATACATAGTAATGAAAGTACTATGTTTCAGGGAGTTGATGGAGCGTCATTCTGTGCTGTCTATGCGCAAGAGGAAGGGAAGACATGCTGAAACGACTCGGAGCAACAGCGTGCAGATCTTGAAGTTTGAGCCAAGAAAGTTGCAAAGAAAAGAAACAAAAATAAGGTTAGTTACAAACAATTCATAATTTTTGAAATTGGTTTGTGCTGGGGACTATATTATGTTTTTTTCCTGTCAATTGTACTATACTTTATCTTGTGTTTAAACTGAACATCCCTTTTCCAATCTGTCCTCTAGTTACCCGTGGGTGTACGAACTATACATACACAGACAGTGAAGCAAATGAGAGATGTTGCTTGCCAGACCATTTACACTATGGAGGAAATATTAATTCAGACGCGGCGTGTTTAGACTCGAGATGCTCATGTCCAGTGGCCAGAACATGAATTGAATGTGTCCGGAGAATCCAGTAAAGTTTTATTGGACCATTGCTACAGTGCAACCGCACCACCAAAACAAGATGATACTGAATGTATTGAAGATAACTCTGAAGTAGTCGCAGATCAATTCACACAGTCTACAACAGCAAAAAAAATGCGACCCAAAAAGCTGTCGACATTGTTGTGTTCTCGCATCAATGTTGAAGTAACAGATGTTGAAATGATAGCGAATGAACCAGCAGCAGCATTTACCGACGCATCAGAACTTGATATCACCGATATTTCTTTCAAATGTGGTGATATTTCCTCAACGCCACAGTCCGAAACAACTTTGACGCCGGTTGACAGTCTAATGAAAGAGGGCAAATACATAGTATTAGACAGTTGTTTGATGGATATTATAAGTATGCTGAAATGTGGGCATTCCGTTAGAGGGAAAGCATGTGGGAAGCCATTGATTCATGTGACTCGTCAAAAACAAGGCAGTAACGTCAAAATACATGCCGCCTGTAGATTAAATCATACGTTCTCATGGTCTGCACAACCAATGCTGGGGAAACTGCCAGCAGGCAATCTACTGTGTGCAGCTGCCTCACTTTTTAGTGGGTCCAGTTTTAGAAAGTTAGAGTCTTTCTTTCAGTTTGTGGGACTCCATTTCATTTCTAAAACGCAGTACTACAAATACCAACATGATTATCTGTTTCCGGCCATTAGTGATGCTTGGAAAATTGAACAATTGTCTCTAGCAAGTACATTCGAACGCAAACGATTCAGGCTAGCCGGCGATGGACAGTGCAACAGCCCTGGATTTTCTGCCAAGTTCTGCACCTACCACTTTCAGGACATGGATAGTAAACACATTGTGAGTTTGGTGGTCGTGCAGGTGTGCCAATGTATATCCTCAGTGGCCATGGAGAAACTAGGATTTATAAAATCATTGGAATATCTACAATCGAGGGGAATGGACATCGACCATGCTATGAAGCCACGGACAGACACGTTTCAATTGCCAAGACAATGAGAGAGCAGTTCCCACATATTAAACATCAATTTGATGTATGGCATCTTGCTAAATCAATCAATAAGAAAATCTCGGCTGCAGGGGAAAAAAAAGGTTTGGAAAGTATTTCACAGTGGTCCCAGTCTATCAGCAACCATCTTTGGTGGAGCTCCGAAACTTGTGAGGGGTCAGTGGAAATCCTACTTGAAAAATGGCGGTCACTGATGCACCACTGCACCAACGTTCACCGCTGGACAGAAAACCAACATTTCCACCAATGTGAACATGGCCCTTTGTCCACAGAGGAGGCACGGAAGAAGAAGTGGTTGATTGCATCTTCACCTACACACAAAGCCATTGAGAAGATTGTTTTTGATAAAACTCTATCAAGAGATTTGAGGGGACTGAATTCTGTCACACAGGAGGATTGGAGGTGTTCCACAATATGTGCCTAAAGTACAGGCCAAAGCGATTGCATTTCGGCATGCAGGGCATAAAACATAGGACTCTACTAGCGGTCTTGGCCCATAACGAGAATGTGTGCTGTGAACAGTCTAGGATTACGGGAAATGTAGGGATGCCTCACTACACTACGGCCTTTGCAAAAAGAAGTAAGAAATGGGTGGTGAAACCAGTATATGAGGAAATGGAGTTCGACTTTGTTAAAGGCCTTATTGTTACTGTACTAGAGAAGCACACACGTGGAATTTTGAGAGTTTCTGTGCAGAGCCTGATGCATTGCCACCAAACATTGCCACTGTGCCATGTCCACCCAAAGCAGAGCTGGTTGAGAAGTACAAATCCCTGTTTAAATCATTGTAATCTGATTGTCTTTTTGTAAAAAAGTGTTATTGTACAGTGTACATACAAAGTATGCTAACCCGAACCACTCCCTTCACCATCCTGAGTGGCGAACAACATGGGTGTCATCTTTGACTTCTCTCTCTATAGACCTCATATCGCTGACCTTGTGAATATGTGTATTTAAATATTTTTGTTGCTGTAACTAAGTTTCGCAATCTCATGTAAATGCTGCGCACTGTTAACTGAGGGAGGCTTGCGTATTGCAAATAATAAAACAAACAAACAATAAATCTCACTTTCAACTCTACTCCCCGGCTACTTTATACTTTCCCTGACCTTCCCCCAAAAAGTCAATGTCTCCATAGGTATGGTTCTCTAGGGCTGCAAAGCTCACGGACAACAAGCACAAAATTGGGGGCCTTAGAACGCGCCAAGTGAGGCGTTGCAGATGGGAGAGAAGCCAGTTCGCATTTGCACATTGAGGCCTAGTATGGAGTCGAAAATCTGCACATTGAGGCCTAGTATGGAGTCGAAAATTCAAGTTCTCACAGATGGCTTTACACGGGATGTTGCAAAGTAAGAATGTATGCTCATGCAGAGTGAAGGTCAGCGGCTTTGATTTTTTGCTCACTGGCTGAAGAGGCCTGAGACTCGCACTGGCAGTATAAGGTTCTATTGTTTTTTGACCTTGAGAGACAGGGACCATGCCGAAAGGACTTCATTTGAAGGAGGGGGGCAATAACGTAAGAGACGATAAGGCTGAAAATTCTGAAACTAGACCGAGTTTCACGTTAGTTCAGTACATGGACAAATCGTTGGCACGAACACAGTGGGATTTACGGACTGCATTACGCTGAGACACAATGGAAATTTCAAATATAATGTAAGTAACTCTTTAGACGCTTTTATACCGGAATGAAGAATGAATGAATGAATGAATTAATTAATTAATTAATGAAGATCAATTACAACATTTGTGGGATCGTCTTTCTATCGGGCACATGGGCATGCATGTGCCCATTCGACACGCATGTAGACAAACAGTCGTTTCTCAGTGGTTCAACGCTAACCAATCATTTGATTGTGTGTTTACCTCGATTTATTTCGTTAGTTTTCGCATTGCTTTTAGAGCCGAACATACTCCATTGCACTATCCTCGCAAGCAAATAGTTTCAGCTCGGCCCTAATAAATACAATGAATAATAGTAATAAAGATCGGCTGGTGAGACTAATTTAATTTTTATGTTTTCAAAACAGGTACATCCTACCCTACTGCGACTGTCATCTGTTCCAGACCCCGGCCGATGGATTTTTCATTCGCCAGCTGCAGCTTCTTGTAAACAACTGCACAACGTTGACCATTTTATGGGACGATCGCCAATGGCCCATATGCCCTTACGCAGTACTAGCGGCTAGAAGCAACATATCAACCTTTACGGTGGCCTAGTGCCTAGTTGATGGAACAGCCTTGCGGATCACCGTGCGTCCAGAGTGCTTCTTTTAACTTGCTGAATATTCTCTAAACATTTACTGTAAAATAAATGTACTTTACCAAATGTACAATCTTGCTGTTTGATTTTAAACTACTGATTCCTATTCCGAATTGTGGCGCACTGTGTTGTGAGTTGATCTGTGTTGGTTTCCGGGTTCTGTGTGAAGTCGCGTAGAAGACGACTGGGCGCGTTTGCCTACGCAGCACAGTAACGTAACGTAGAGAAGCGGGGAATATGAATGTTTTGATAATGTCAGGCTCAGGGGCAGGGGATATGATTTAGTGCCGCAAAAGCAGGTCAGCCAGGGTGATGGGGCAAGTGATCGGATTATCACAAAATGGCAGCTCCCTGATGCCTATTTTCGCATGCGTTTAATGGGCGAAAACTCGGGTAAGTTCCATATGACATTTTTCTAAAATCGAGCGACTTAGGCTTAAAAAAACATGGCCGACCCATAGGGACAATAACATTTTTTGACCGAACCATTCCTTTAAGCATCATTGCCCTTTACATTTTAAGTTCACCTATAAGTAGATTTTTATTTCTACATAAAACACAGGTATTGTATTATAGTTAGAACACTGTGAGGGCACATTTACAGAATAACCACACTAACGCAGTTCCAAATTAAGCACCATTGACTTTTACATTTTAAGTTCACCTATAAGAAGACTTTTATTTCTACATAAAACACAGGTAATGTATTATAGTTAGAACACTGTAAGGGTACATTTACAAAATAACCACACTAACACAGTTCCAAATTAATCAACAGGGAAGTCCTTCGTTGGTATTTTCATTTTTTTCTACATGGTCATGTAAAGTATTTGCGGCAAAACAGGACACTGAGCAGAATCAGGACTTGGCCAGGGCGCAGCAGGCTTTCATTTTATCATAACCACCAAGACCATTTAGCCACCAAGGAGCACAGCAGGGGCAATACAGAGATGACTGGCATTCGATATTAGATTTACTTATTCATTCCAACCTGGTGCAGCGCCGGAGACAATGAGGTAAACCAGGCGCATGATGGACATTGTTATGTGGGTGCCGGAAAGGCTAATGCAGAATGACCAATGTGGCACCAAGAAGAACCCCAGATGGCGCAAATGGGTGAAGCAGCTCACCACAGACTTTTGCCAGGGTCACCTGGACTAGGACTAACATCCTGTTTTTTCGAATCCAGTGTGCTGACAGGGAGGGCACAGGGATAGATCTTCGAGGTCTATCTCTCTTCATCCCCTAGAAGAGGACACAGCTCAAGCTTCTCCCTGGCGGCGAGCTGCACCAGATGGGCACCAATTCCAAATCACAGCACCCCAAGGTGCAAAAGGTGGGGTTTAACACTTGAACAGACATTATTGTAAGCTGAACAGGACTCCAATTGACATCAGTCCTTCTTGACAGACCATAATCCCTTAAACTCTTCACTCACATTTGGATTGTGGGGCGTAATGTTTTTTTATCTGCAACCAATGACCAGCACCATGTGTACTTTCCCCAGAGAGCTGACAGACAGCCTATTTGTACAGTCCGCCTGATGATGGACACATCCAAAGTCAAACCACTTAAAGTTGTCAATCAGAGGAGTCATTTTTAAAATGGTGGCTTTATGTGCTTTTATTCACAGGAATCAGTGTTTACATTAAGGCACACTGTGAGGCTACACTTAAAGAAAAGACATTCTACTGCACACAGCGGCCCTTTACATTTTAATTTCACATATAAACATGCTTTAATAGATATTTCTAATCCCACACAAACCACAGGGTAATGTATTACAGTAAGAACACTGCAAGGGTACATTTACAGAAAATCCACCTTAATACAGTTCCAAATTAAGCAACATTGCCCTTTACTTTTTCATTTCACATGTAAAGACTTTTTACGAACGTATTACAGTTAGAACACTGTGAGGGTACATTTACAGAAAACCCACCTAATACAGTTCCATATTAAGCGCCATTGCCCTTTACATTTTCATTTCACATATAAAGACGTGTTACTCCCGCACAAAACACAGGTGATGTATTACAGTTAGAACAATGCAAGGGTACATTTACAGGAAACCTACCCTAACAAAGCTCAAATTGAGAATCCTTGCCCTTTATATTTTTATTTCACACATAAAGTCTGTTTACACACATTTACAGAAACGCCACCCAAAGACAATTCCAAACTAATCACCATTGCCTTTTACATTTTCATTTCACATATACAGACTTGTTATTCCCACACTAAACGTAGGTAATGCATTACAGTTAGAACACTGCAAAGAGTATATTTACAGAAAACCCACCCTAATACATTTTTATTTGACAAACACATACGTTTTACTCTTACACAAAACAGAGTTACTGTATTACAGTTAGAACACTTGGGGTACATTTACAGAAAATGCACACAAAAACAGTTCCAAATTAAGAACTACTGCCCTTTATATTTCCATTTCACATATTCCCATGACCCCCGTACTTCCTAGACGATACGCGTGGAAGGCAACGGAAGACTTTTATTTTGTATTATTTCTAGAGGGTGGCTGACGCAAAGGGCTTGCTACAAAACAACACACTATGCAGACTTGAGATGTGGCACAGCATTCAGCGGGTACATCTTTTACCTTGAAAAGGCTGCATGGACTGGAATCAACCACAAGCAGGAGGGGCAAGAAGGACAGGACTGGTTTTCAATCTTGGAGTTTCCAATTTATTCAAACCTGCTGCAGGACTGTAGACCATAGGGGAACCAAGGGACAACAAGATGGGCACCTGTATGTGGGCATGTGAAATCGTGTAGTAGAAAGACTGACATGACATTAAAAAGTGGCAGACAAGGGAAGAGGTGATACAACTCACCTCAATGAGTTTTCGCTAGGGTCACAAGGTTGGCAGTGGCCCCGGATTTGGGCTAATGTCCTTTTTTGATAATCAAGAATGCTGGCACCATTGGCCATTATATAAAATATTTTTTACATGTACACATGTCTGCATGCTTATTTTACATTACACCAGAAGTGTTGATATTTGAATTACTATGACGTGCTGAGTATCCAAGGGCTTCCTTGACATAAGGTGGGGTCCCACCCAGTTCCACGCACGCACTGGATGCCGGGGCTGCAGCATGCAGCTGCTCTCTTCATGGTGTTGCACATGTGAGGCAATATTTGGGAGCTGGTGTTAAAAGACCACAACAGTCCCCTTTACAGCCTCCCTTGTTCCCATGCTAACCTGAGAACCGTGCAAAGGGAATGCAGCAACTGCCAGCGATGTGGAATCATTAGATTCCTGGCATGGCCCAGTCAGTCTGATTCCAAGATAGCCTGGTTCATGCCTCTGATGGAGGATGAGGGTCGAGCCCTCAGCAAAGCACCAGGCTTGGCAGTGACAATAGGGCTTGAAGTAGGGGGACTTGGGGCTCTCCCTGACATAGCAGAAGACTGAATATCTAAAAACATTGCTCCAAACAGACCTGTGAAGGCCACCCTTAAAAGATGAACAATCTAGAATTGTTTGGGACCTTTGAGACTCCTGTTATGTAGATTAAATGCGTTACTACAGACTGAATCTATACCACGGACCAACCTGATGATGCTCAGACTCTGGAGAGATAGAGCAAAGCTTACATTTATTGAAATTATGCAAGGACTAAAAACAAATTCTGTAAGAATAAACCGGGCTATTTGCAGCCATTAGTGGCATCTGAGTAAGCAAAACGACATGTAAAACCACTTCACTTGATTAGGCACACCAGTTATAAGAACCACTTCACATAGCCAGTTCCAGTCACTTCCAAGCATGAGATAACCCCACTAGCAAAGTTCTTAGACGCAAAATCACAAGGCCCAAGACAACTTTCCTAAAACCTGTAGGATGCTCCAACTAACTGATATAGCCCATGAGGGTGCCTCTTTAAATGCCAGCCCTGCAAGAAAGCATACGTTCTGTTACTGAAGAGGAAGGAGTGAATGGTCAGTGTTAGCTGAAGACTAATTTAAAGTCAATTTATTATACAGTGGCCCAGGATCACCTATTGATATGGCACTAGATTCCATATTATAAAAAGTGTTTATTTTATTTTTTGCCGCATTATATAGTTAGCCAATGCCAACTTTTAATACATCTCGGATCATTCATTAAAATCCAGTTCCAATGATAAAATACATATAACATCAGTAAAACAAGAATAAATCATGTAAAAACCGCAATTCACTGTGCAAGTACAAAAAGAGTAAATGGTACCAAAGACCTATATCATGCCAGTATGTCTACCATAGTTGCTATCTTCTGCCAAAAGATAGTATAAAAAATAATGCACGCTTCCTGATTGCCCCACAAATCGTCCACCAGGGGCAACCCCATGAGACCCGATGCGTTTCTGGCGTGCTGCCGAAGACTCTGCAGGGAGAGTCAACTTGTGAAAAGATGTCTGACAGACACCAGGCTATCTTCTCTGCACAAACGACATTGCTGACATTCCCTTGGTATGCCTGACCAAGCCCCCACTATCTCATTGGTTATTACAGTGTTACATTTCAATTTTATGTAGTCCCAGACCAACATGTTCCCCACTAAATTTTGGATTAATCTCGGTTTAAGTTCCCGAACCTGTATACTTTCCACAAACTGTCCTGCATGATTTTATGTGGCCAGCTCAACAATTAGCTGTTCGCGATTCTGCACAACCAACCTATTCTTCATATACTTATTATATTTACAAGGGACCACCCCAAAGCATGGTCAGATGCTTGGGGGTGCCACTTGGCAACTGAGGATCAGATCTTCACTACATTGCTAGATGGCATACATGTTGCGCCAGGCAAGGTTACTTCATACAGCATACCCATCAATTAGTTGGCTGAGTCATTTGCCAATTTCCAAGCCAGGGTCAAACAACAAAGTTCAAATTTGACAAGAATTGGCACAATGTTAAATTCCAGATAGAACATTTCAGCCGCGGTACGAGGAGGCAGCCTCAACAGTCTCTTCAAAATGGTACATTCCAGTTTGGCGAACTCAGCTAGATTTGACCAATTTTCGACCCCATATAGAATGATAGATAATATCTTAGCAGAGTACAACTGGATCACAGCACCAATGTAGTATCCCGTCCTTCCGGGCGAGGGAACCAATGGAGCCAGCTGCGATTGCAGCTTTTAATTTAACTTGCTCTAGGTGCTGTTCTCCCAAATTATCAAAATTGATGCCCAGATATTTATATTCAGAGACTGTTTCAACTGCCACCCCATCCATCATCGAGCACACCTTTTTTGCAGTTTTGTTTGTGGGGAAAAAGACCAGCATTTTCATCTTAGCTATGTTGACTATGAATGAATTGTAGTTAGTATATGTTTTAAAGTGATTCAAGTTTGGGTGCAGGTCAGGAGGACCAGGTCATTCACTTTGCGAAGCCAATGCAGTTTTGAATAGCACCTAATTTTGGTGGAACAGACAGCAGGTTGGCAAAAATATCCCCTAAATCTAAGAAGTATACATTAAACTGCATAGGCACTAAAACGCAATCTTGCTTTGAGGCCTATCTGTTGATTTTAAAGCAAAAGGGAGCAGCGCGGAGAACTTATTGTGGGTGAATCAGACTGGCATTAAGCAATATCTAATGACATCATGCCACACGAAAGAGCACAGAATCTCAAACTCCTAAAACCGACCAGGTTCTGGTCCAAAGAGCCTCAATGGCTGCAGATCCTTAGACAACTGAGGACTTTTCTTTATACTTTGCCTTTTTAAATGTTTCCTCAATGTTGATCCTTTTTTTCTGTGGTACAATGTCCCTGTATGTGTAAAAGGCCATCCCCACTATTACTACATGTAGTCCATGTGTTTTCTTCCGTTTGATTTGTTATTTAAATTTTGTTATTTGGCCTGTAATGTGTACTTGTATTTAATATTGCCAGCCCCAGTTCTTTGTTAATGCTTGTTACCCAAGACTTGGAGTTTTTGTGAACTGCTCCCTTTCGTTCCTGTTTCTTTTATTATGTCCTCTTTTGTTTCTGTTGGCTTGCAATTCTAAGATGGTCTAGAGATCAATGCTCAGGTACCTGCCTTGATCTGCCCTTTAAGTGGCCATATAATGAGCGTCCCCAGAACAAAAGGAAATGTTGCAACTGGATTTTTTTATTACAGGTATTTGAGTTTGGTTCTAATTTTTCATTTTCTCCTTTTGTTTCTTTTTATTTGAGATTTCCTCAAGTTTTGTCTTTTTTTCCCTTGTACTTGGAGATTGCCTGGACTCCACTTTCTTCCTATTTGGTGGGTTTATTTGTGCATATCATTATGATAATTTGTTGTATTATTTCAATTTCTCACTATTATTTTTAAACTTGTATTTATTTCCTTGTATCTGGTAGTACCTGGTCCTGATTGTGTCCTATTTTCTTTCCTTGTACTTGGAGTTTGCATGAACTCCTCCCTTCCAACCAATCGTTTATTACTTTTCAGTAAGTTGCTCTGCTTCCTTCTCTTGGGCTGCAGACGTTACCATTATAAGATGGAAGGCTACTGGGCAGAGGCCAAGTCCCCCTTTAGTGCCCTTCAGTGATACATCCTCAGTGGCACTGTATTTGTGTTTTGCCACTGCATGTCCACACTACACAAGGAAATTATGCAGCTGGCTGCTTTATTATTGAACTCCATGCTTATTTTTATTTTAGTTCCTATTTTTTATTTGCTTTCTGTTTGATTAGATTTTTTGTATTAATTTCTCATTGTCTGTTTTTTTAGCTGGCATATATTTCCTTGCATTTGGGAGTGCCTGGGCCCACGTTAAGCCAAATGTTTTTTTCCTTGTACTTGGAGGGTGCCAGGACTCCACCCCTACTCGGCACCTTTTCATTGTGAGAAGAAACTGCTTCGGCTGGCTGCTTTATTTTGAAACATTCTACCTATTTTACACTTCATTTGAAGTTGTTTTTACCGTTGGCCATTTGATGGTTTGTTTGTTTGTTATTTCAACTTCTATTTCCTTATAATTGAGGTTCCCTGGTCGCATTTTTTCCTTGTACTCAGATTGAGAAATAGTCTCACTGTACTTTGTATTTTCTTTAAGTTCTTTCCAATTTCACTGCCTGTTGTTTTGCTCTTAATAATCCTCTTCTGCACTGCTTCTGTTGCAAAACTGGGCTGCAGTTTCTATTTTTATTCTTTGTGAATTGCTGCTGTGGGAGTCGCTAGTGAAGATATTCTGCATAATGCCAGCTTCTGTTGTCCTCACAAAATACAAATATCAGGCTTTAGAACTAGTGAAATCTCCATTATTTTCCAGTTACAGAAGTAGTGAAATTACTTTATTCCTTAAGTGGTTCAACAAATGCCAAGATGTTGTGAGTTAAAACTTGGGCTCCTAGTTTTCTGTTTTTACTAATGGATACCCCTAAATACAGATGGAAATCACTCGGTTTCCTTTCAGTAATTCATTGTAAAGAAATGGATAGAAGCCGAAATTCATATTTCGTGAGTATCTCTTCAGTTTGTCCAGTATGCCTTACACACCAATGGCTGTGCAAAGTAACACAGTAGAGAGGCTGAAAAAGGTGATACATTTTCCTTCGAAATTGTTTAAGGGGCTACAGAGATGTTCATCACATCATCATGAGGAGCAGTTGAATGTTTTCAAGGTGAAAATGGATCTTGGCTTGATGTGCAAGAATCCAGCTCTATGAGCTCCCCATTACAGGCATGAAAGTGCTACACGTTTAATTTGAATAAATGTGGAAAATCAATAGTTGCAACTTATTTTTTTACAGAGAAAATATAAATGTGGATAAATATAAAATGACAAAAAAATAGATGGAAATGTTGAAAAAATAAATACCATGAAAAGGGGTCCACCGTTACAAATCTTGCTTTAAGATGGCAACCAGGTAGAATTCCAGGACTTTTGAACAAGGGTAGCCAGGTCATAATCCTGGGAGAAATAAATCACAGGATAGATGATCCAACAAAACAGCCTCAATTTTATTGTTCAATTTTCAGTTTGCCATAAAATAAATTACATTTCAAGTTCAGACCGGACCAGCAAACTTTGTAGACGGTTTGTGGGCGAATGCTGAGACTAGCAAGCTACCAAGCAATGGTGAAAGAGGATTAGGATAGTTTTGTTGCAACATATATGTTTAGAAAATGAATTTCTATAGATGTTACTATGTATTACTAGCCAAATCAATTGAAGCCGTTTTCTTTTCACAACATCCACAGGTTGCATGTGCTCTACACCAAGGCAGCATGCTGGGAGCAATAGAACTCAGATGTGTTAATATTTCAAGCAATGCCTGGTTGCCATAAACTTGAGGGCATTCGCCAGATGTACAATATCTAAAGTATCTTACAGGTACAATTACAGCTGAGTGCGAATTATGTACAGAGGTATTAGGATCAGAGTCAGACTGCGGCAAGAAATAGGCCCGGACACCCAAGAAAAAGTGTCCCACCCCTCACCTCAAAAAAGTGTCCCACCCCTCGGATCACAACCCTTTACCTCTGATGACATTATCGGAAGTGATGTCATTTGACCCCACCCGAAAGTGACATCCCGGGAAGCGATGAAACAAGACCTTTCACCCATTGACAAAACTGAAAGTGGCATCAAATAGCATTTTTCCTAAGTACACTACGAAACATATGGTTATGACTTCACTAATGTGATATACATTACATACAAAATTGGATCACCATATGTATTATTAATATCTGTGTGTATAGATCCATATTATCAAATTACTGTGAATGCAAGCAGACGTCCATGACCAAATGATAATGTGTTAAAATATAGCACTTACGCTTCAGCGCTTTATATAGAAAAAATATACACCCAATATCACCCAACCTGTGTTGGTACTCATTTATCGACCTCAGAAGAAGGAAAGGCTGAGTTGAGGCATTTAAGAACAGAGTAAATCAGTGACTCACACCCTGAAGTGTTCCTGAAATAAATCTTTAATGAGTCTAGCAAATATTGTATAGAATTCCAGAAGGACACATTATTTGGTATTCCTATTCTTTCTTATTTAGGGTCAGTGCTGAAAGTGTGAGACTTGTGGCACTCCTGTTCTTATTTTTCTTCTTTTTTTAAGGGGCCTGAACAAGAAAGCCAGCCACTCCAGAAGTAAAGAGCCACATGGTGCTGGCCACAGACCAGGAGCTTGCATTAAAGAAAAAAAAACAGCGGTTGCAAGGGAGACCACAGAGGTCGCAGTTGCGACCTCTGCCGACCCCTAAATGACGTCCCTGTCTGGCACTTTCCTTGTTTCTTCTTGCTGAATGGGTTTAGCTCTGGCTGGAATTCCATGGGATGCAGTGCCAGGAAGTGCTGAGAGAAATTCCTCACTTTTCGCAACCATCTTTCAATACTCAACTTTGTCTCACTCCCAAGAGAGCAGTTTGAAAGGGCTCCAGAGCAAAGTTGCACTAAGAGCAGCTCGTATGAGTGGAGCTGGCTAGAGAGGCCTGGTGCAAAACAAAAGTGGTGATGGCTAGAAGTTTTTTAAGTAATCTGAACCCATGCATTGGTCTGGGCAACCCTTCAGACCCTATGGTCCCAACCGAAGGAAAGTCCAGCCAAACTGCTTGGTCACAACACTTTTGCACAAGACCACAAGCATACCCAGATGTGTTTCATGTCAGTTTTTTACAAATATTTTTCTATGAAAAAAACTAATTAAAATATAGATTTTTTGCATTTTTGGGTGGTTCCCCCCAATCCCTTATCCCCTATTGTTTTTTCTCTATTCCTGACTCTCCACCCCTTATATGCACTTTCCCACCCCCTATATTTTTCGATTAGTTTTTTTATTGAAAAATGTCATTAAAAACCCATTAAAAAAAGTCTGTTGATGAAAGGACGTTGTACCATGGGTTGCATCCTCATTAGGCGTCATCAGTGAGGTGTAGCTTGGGTCTCTCGGTCCTGCAGGCACGGACCCACGTCTGGGCATACCTGCCCCACTCAGGGTGACAAAAGCTAAACAAAAGTGGTGATTGCTGGAAGGTTTTGAATTAATCTGAACCTCTGGCATTGCTCTGGAGACCTTCTACAGCACTATTCTCCGAATTCAAAGCTATCAATATGATTGGTGTTAATGTGATATATTCTGGAGTTATAATTAGCAGTGCTAGAGTTAAATTAGTTTGCAGGTACAACTCAGAGGGACTTTCTTTTTCTCTTTTGTTTCTCCTTGGCAAAAGACTCTGCGCTCTGGCCTGCACTGGCATTTGTGAATTCCTAATGAATTAATAGTTTGACCCGCTCTGTACGACGTGCAGCGGATGCATGTGAGGGATCCTCCTTGTGCTGTGTTTTTTCTAGCAGGCATGTGGGACTCTTTATCCATCTGTGCTGCTGCCGCAGTATGAAAAACGGGAAAACAAAATGCCAGTGCACAAACAGCTCACGCTGGTGGGTGGCAGTGGCTGTTAGCTGTCAGGGTCATTTTTTTCAGGCATCACCGCCAACAAGACCTTAGACAAATAGAGCAAATGCACCTGTTTTTCACACGAGCACCAGTTTAGGTTGTAAGGGGTGAGGGAACATCTTCTATGGTCTACACCTTAAGATGTGCAAATTTGCCAATTGGGGCCAAGGCAGTGGTGGCACACTGCCTGGCTTGTCTTCCCTGCCCAAGTGATGGTGCTGACAAGCTTAATGACCTGGGGCATCTCAGGCAAACTTTGCATATGCACCTCAACAACTTAGGGGGGGCAAGTAACAGAGCATGGCGTATGTCCTTGGATGACCATAGCGAAGTGCTAGTTACTCCATGGCCCGTGCTGACATGAACAACAAGGTCAAAACCTTATGTGGCAGTTTCTTTTCTTTTCTGTTTTCTCTTCCACTGGGAGTGAAATGGACGAGTGAAGTGGACTTGTGCGGTGCCTGGGAATGCATGCACAGTCCTTACTTTGAGAGAGCACACATGGAAGTTCTCTCACCTTCTCCTGGGCTGCATGCATACTTTGTGGCCAGGACTTCAGAGCCTAGGCCCAGACTCTTCTGGGTTTTAAGAGCCACTGAAGAACGTGACAGGAAACAGGAATGTAAAAAGCCTAAGATATTCTTGAAGCAGCAGTACTTCACAGCCAATTTCCCTTGAGCTCTCCCTTCAGACTTGGTGGACTCATGTATATGCAGGCAAGGGGTTGCACCAACTTGCACTCTCCCCAGAGGGGGGTCGTCCATTTTCTCAATTGCCTCATCTAAGGACATGTCCTCCCTGCCTTAGTAGGACACACCAGCATCAGCCATTTGGTAAAGTTGTAAATCGGCAAGTGTGTAAATATAAAAATATTAAAATGATGTTTCGTTTCTTTTCACAGGTGTCCTGATTCCAAAAAGAAATTGGTAATATATTATAGTTAGAATGGCTTTGAGGGTACACATCACAATGATGCGCTGCAGCACATTTTACATGCAAACCTTTGCACTTTACATTTCCTTTAGAAATAGCACAATTGCTTTACTTTGATACCTGTGTCTTGTGTGCTGTTTTTAATTTGGAAATATAGTGAGTCAATCATACTGCAGTAAAATGAAACAAAAATGCTGTGTAATATAATAGAGGCCGCAATTAGCAAAGAAAAAGAACACTAGAACCAGACTGACTGATAACCACATAACATTCCTAGTACAAAGCTGAGAAGGGAAGGAAATGATCAATCATGAACACTACCCTTCAATCATAAACTCAAGTGGAATAAATACGTTAATCGCTGTAAATTGAACAGAGAAGTTGGAGGCCATTGAAGCTCTTATCACCTAATATTAGGCACACCTGCACATCAACTGGACCTGACACTGCTCTTTGTTGAGCTACTAATCCCTTTAGCCCCAAGGGACAATAACTGCCTCACGGATCTCTATACTGGGCACTAATCTCTGCTCCCTCTGAGCTCTTCTGTAAGATGCTGAGTAATACACTTTCTCAAAATTACCAAGGGAGTGTTACCTGTTGGTAGATAAACAGCAAACCCAAACTTCATAAAGCTCCAGGTCTCTGTGGTAACGCAGAGCCAGAGGAGGGGAAAAGATCTCCAGGTCCACAATGATTTATAGCCTTGTAATTCACCGCCTGTGGATGAACGTAGCAAGACATCCAGTCAATGTGAGGACTTCAGTCGTAAGGTCATCAGGGATCCCTGAAGAGTTCTCATGACACTAGGCTCATGCGCAACCTCATTCTTCAAGAAGTCACTGGGGGCCACCATCTTATCTAGGTGCAAAATGCTGCCCATTCATTCAAGAAAAAGATACACAAACCTTACCTTAAAGTCAGCCTGCAAGGTGAATACTGCAAGACATGGGGAATGTGACATTTCTAAAAGCAGACATAATGACATGTGCCGAATATACTAAACCCTCCCACCCCTGCCATTATGATCCTAAGAATTGGGACTAGCTAGCTTGCTCAAGCCCAAAGTGTCAGGGCTGGCTGGAGTAGTAATCAGAAAGCGTTTGGCTGGAGTAGTAATCAGGAAGAGTTTGTACATAGAATTAACATTGTGGTTGCCCAAGTCAAGATGGAGAGAAATAAACTTAATCTGATTGGTTTAAGGAACAATAGTATGTTTGGTTTGTCTGATTGGTGGATAGGATAATGGGTTGGATTCTTGGGAGGTGAGCAAGATTCTAAACTCCCTTTCATCCATTGTAATTCAGTGGCTGGTTGTACATTAGTTAAGCTCCTTAAGTAAGGCCTTTCAGAGTTAAGAAGATTTACCAAAGAAGTAAGAAAATCGTTTGCTGAGCCAGAGTGAACTAGAAGACATCAAGGGATCGTTCTTTTTAAAAGCTAAAAGATTTTCACAGTGAACTTTCATCTTTCATAAGAAAACTTAAAGAGTTAACGAGTTTTAAAGTTTACTGAGTGAAAAGACGCTTTACAGTTTAATTACTATAAGGAAACACGTGTGAAGACTGTGCGCTCAAGTTTTAAAGTTGTTTACTGCATGAAAAGTGTTTCAAGACTGTTTAAACGCATGTGTGAGTCTGCCTGATGTCAGTATTGTTGTTATGGGAGCGTGCGGGTATTCTGAGCGATAGAGCGTGTGTCCAAATGAATAGCGCGAGTGGTTTTTGAGCGCGTGCACATTTTTAACGTGAGAGACGTTGCGTAAGAAAGCGCGTGTTGGGTTGCGATAGAGCGCGAGTACATTTTTTAACTAAGCGCGAGTTGTTTTGAACGCGTGTACAATTTTTATGTGAGTGACGTTGCGTATAAAGGCGTGTGTTCGGTAGCGATAGAGCGTGAGTCCATTTTACTTAGCGCAAGTTGTTTTTTAGCGCGCGAACACTTGTTTTCACGCGTGCGTGTATTTGTTAATAGGCGCGTGTGAATTTTATATGCAAGGACAATTTTTCACATCTTGTGATTTCGCGTGTTTATCGCAAACGCGTGTCAAGAAAGAAACTATGCGTTCGCATGTGAAAAAAGAAAAGGTTCACACGCAGATGGAGAGCAGCATTCAAGAAAGTTTATGAGTTTCTATTTAATGTAATTTTTATGCAAAAGGAATTCAATTCTTCAAAGAAAGACTGCATTCCACAAAAGCATTTAAAAATCAAACTTCATAGAGTTAAATGAACTTAAAAAGCAAAGAAGAATATCTAAGTCTGTAAGGTGCTTGCAAGGGTCATTACTTTAGGATTCTAAAGAGACTTGAATGGCTTGAGACTATATGCACCAAGCATGATAATTGTTTACAAGATATTCCATACAGATAATTAACCTCTACGTCTTATACAGAGGTTTAAGAGGTAAAGAAGATAGAGTTTATTTTAAAATAATTTAAGAAAAGAAGTTTATATTAATATATAAGTAACCAAGTGTATTTGTTTATTACAGATACCAGAGCCTACCAGAAGGTTGCAGGGCTGCAGTGTCTCTGTTGTTATTTTCTCCAAATTCCCCTTTCCCTTTCTTGGGGTTCTCAGCTCAGCTTATACTTAAGAGTTGAGAGGTGAACTCCTGGTGAGGGTCTGTGGGGCCAGCATCAGCTCCTGCGGAATTCAGTCAAGCCGGACCCTTACACAAAGCTAACCCCAAACCCTGGAAAACTCAAGGTGCTAACTACTACCCTCATTATCACATCTTACTCTCCAAGAACGTGACCCATGGTTGCATACCGATTGATTATGTTAATCAAAACTATGAGGGAAATCAGAAGCAAGAAGAGGACTTGCAAGCTGCCACAACATGCCATCGGACCCATACCCTTTCCAATCAATGAGATATCAAAACATTGCATGACTGTCCCTGACTTTAGGATATTGTTGGGACAGAGCCCAGGCATGGCTGTTTAGCAATCAAGGTGAAGCCCCTGACCCAGAGACAGAAGCACTGACTGAGAACCCTGTTCCTAAAGTGCCAAATTAGAAAACACTGACCTGTTGCTAATCTGCACCACTGACATCCCAAGAATATAGAAAGTTGAAAATAGAAGTTTTGAGTAGTCTGTTAACACTTTATGTTATGTTATCGGAATGTATTAAGTGCAACGGTCGCCAAAGGGCATCTTTGTGCTAGAGACCAAAAGTAACCGGCAGTGAGAAGGTCAAATTTGATTTAAAAGAGAACAGTCTTCAGGGAGCGGCGAAAGGAACAATTATTATCCATTGTACAAAGAGAAAAAGGGCAGGAGTTCAGGCCTTTGCTACAACAATGGAAAATTCACAGCCACCTAGCCAGGAGTATTTTATCCGGGGGACCCGAATTGTTATCGAAGATTGAGAGCGAAGTGCTCTGGATGGGACACAGGCAGAGAATTCTTCCTGGAGATATTCAGCTCCCAGTTTATTAAAAGCTCTGTGGACAATATAAGGAGATTTAAACACCACACGCTTTTCGACAGGAAGCCAATGCAGCTGACATAGAAAGGGAGCCATATGAAGACCAAAAGGAGGATGAAGCACAGCTCTAACAGCCTTATTCTGCAATAGCTGGGGTCTACTAATCAAGTAGGCAGGCTGAGCCAGATAAAGGGCATTAGAGTAGTTGACAATACTCATAACTAAAGCAGAGACAACAGGAGCGTGAAATTGAGAAGGAATGTAAGCAAGACCTTTTGAAGGGTTCTTAATTTAAGGTGGCCAGCTTGACAGACAGCTGCCATCTGATCAGACATTGACAACGATGCCAAGATTTAACACCCACAGTAGTTGGCACTGGGCAGGGTCTGAAACTAGCAGGCCAAAAGTCCAGGGTCCAAAACAGGTAGGGGGAAGCAAATCCAACAACCAGCACCTCTTTCTTCTCACCATTTACTTTCAGCCAGTTCCTGGTCATCCATCCACCAATGGCCTCCATGCAATCCCTAAGCCAGACAGCCATATCAGGGAGCGACAGATCAAGGCATCACAGGATATAATTTAGCCATCACAGGATATGCGTTCCACATGGGTATATTGTAAACTAGCATTTTTGTATTGTCAAGAAGGAACATTAAAACAAGCAGCAAAGCTGGTCACTACCAAGCCGCATAGTTACAATGAAGACATTTGCACCTCAATAAGGTGCTGCCTTCACCAATAAACATAAGTGTGTGAAAGGTGGCGAATCAGAACTAAACTTAATTTAAGGTAAGTAGGCAGTCTTTGTTAACACCTATGTACAAATGCATTTGGAATGTCAAATATAAGTTCAATAAAGTAACCCTGTTCCAAACATAAATGTGTACCGCCATTTGTAAACCAAAATCTTTTTGTATAGCCGAAGAAGGAACATTAAAACAATCAGCAAAGCTGATAACTGCCCAGCCTGAAGACCACATTAATTCTGCCGTAGCATAGTTGCAATGAAAAAATGTGCATATCAATAAGGCGCTGCATTCACCAATAAACATAAGTGTGTGAAAGTTGGGGAATCAGAACTAAACTTCATTTAAGGTAAGTAGCTAGTCTTTGTTAACACCTGTGTACAAATGCATTTATAAGTTTAATAAAGTAACCCTGTTCACGAAATTTGTACTGTTGTTTTTCCCAACCTCGGGAGTTACCTTGTCGTGGTGGTTGGGCTTAACTGCGGTTTCACTTTTGAAAAGCAGGACCAAAGACTCCCTCTTAGCAACAATCCGAAGGATTTGCTGTGAAAATCAGCTTGTGATCCCTTGGAAGCCTCATACCTTTCATAACTCTCTGTACTCTTGCTACTGGTAGTGGATTGGGCTTGCTTAGTTGGCCTTATTTAATGGAAAACTTTAACAATGTATGTATTTCCCAGATATAAAGCAGGGGCTGATTCTTTAGAAAATGATGGTGACCTTTCAATGGGAAAGACCTATAAGCAAGCACCAGTCTGCAATCCTAGATCCTCTACCAGACTACTTACAAGGCAGCTTCCACCTGTGAGGACATTATTCCCCTTTTGGACCAGGCGGGCTTTCATTTAGCTGCTCCTTTCTGTACACTGCGGTTACAGCCAGTTCCTTTTCTACAGCTATGTTCTCAGTGTTCAGCCACATTGCCTACATCTAACTTTTCCTCAGTTTCAGAAGGAAGTCTCTGTTGGAAGGTCCTCCCCCATTTCACAGACAGCACCCCTTTCCACATGCCAGCTCTTAGTCTGTTGCTAACAAAATGTTGCTTCTAGCTTTGAAAGTGTCCCACATGCCTCGGTTTCCCATTTAGTTATCTTAATGGCGTCTGACTATCTAATTACTAATTCCTGTATCCCTAAGGAATTCTTGAGCACAATTTTCATTGCATTTGTGGTAGAACTGAAAATACTGACTAACACTAACATGCCTGAGTGTCTCTGTACACAACAGTTTTACTACACTCATTAGGTTTGGCATCACATTCATGATGATTCGTGCACTTTGTTACATCTAACAAATACACCACTTGCAAATCCTGTATCTTCATCATAAATATGCCTAAATGCATGGCACAGTGACTATGTGATCATGTGCCACTAACCACTGTTTACAGGAGAACCTTTAATCCCTGGACTTCTAATAAACCAGCATGCTCATGTTGCAGTGTTACTATACATTGTGACATGGCAACTTCAGCATGATTGAGTTCTAATGCATTGCATCCTCACTAAGCAGTTGATGCTGGAGCAGGTTGTTCTGTTTCTGAATTGATTACAATGCCTGGGGACAGCCTTTTTTTTTACGATTGGCTAAAAAGCATCAAAGAGATTCAAGGCACATTACAAAGTGTGCATGTATATCATTGTCAGTCATCATGGTATTTGTAATGCTGGTTCTGTTTCCAGCACAAAGAAATTCAGACCACAGAAATAAATCCTCAAACTTCTCATTGTTTTCAGACTGCAAAGTATTTAACACAGAGTCCTATTGAGATGTTTTTTAAAATCTCTGCACATAGAATGTTGCCTGCCTACAGAAACTCAGTATTTGGTTAATGGAGAACTGCTTGATGTTTGCGACCCTAACGCACACCCAGTGCTTGGTGAAAAGCGCATCCTTTGAGCATTTAAACATTCCTCCATTCTAAACCTAACTTTTCTGGCCTACTTGAAGGTTGCGCTTTAACATTTCTTTGTAGACCATGGCTTATTCATCACAAGCCCTAGCTTAACAATTCAAAGATATGCTTTTCAGTACTTCAGTTTAAGTTTGGCCATGTTTGAGTACAACACATTGGCCCTCATTACGACCCTTGCGGAAAGCGACTGACCGGAGCGCCACAGCGTAAATAGCGTTTCCGCCATTGTACGAAGGAGCAAAGTGCGGCCCATTCCGACCCATCGGGCACGAGCACCACGCCACGGCGGAAGTGCAAAGTCCGCGATGGCGGAAATGACCCCAAAACGGCCCACACCGCCGCCGTACGGCGCCCTAGGTGCAATACCGCCACCCCTCTTAGCGGTCACCGCAGTGTGCGCCTACCGGAAAGTACGGTGCCCGGAAATATACGGAAACGGAAGTTAAAACATGGGCCCGGAACGGGAAACATCCCGGCGTACACCTATAAAAACACCAAAACCACACAACCACTAAAATCACTACCCTGAAACACACCCCAACCCGTCAACCACCCTAGCGAAACCACGAAAAATGGGAAAAGTAGCGAAGAAAGCGTGCGACCGCAAGCGGCAGGTCCACTTCTCCCGTGAGGAACTCACCGTGCTAACAGAGACCCTCCAGGAGAATGCAGCCGTCGTCTTCTCCACGCAAATGACCAGGACGGCACTTGCAAACAAGAAGACCATATGGGCTCTGGTGGCACAGCAGGTAAGTGCGGTGGGGACCGCACCCCGCACCCCACAGCAATGCCGCAAGCGATGGGACGACCTGCGGATACGCGTCCGCAGCATACTCTCTGCCAACCGCAACATTGCCACAGC
Organism: Ambystoma mexicanum; assembly: GCF_040938575.1. Lineage (NCBI taxonomy): Eukaryota > Metazoa > Chordata > Amphibia > Caudata > Ambystomatidae > Ambystoma > Ambystoma mexicanum. The sequence goes on from NC_090930.1 coordinate 732,512,215, forward strand.
CACCGGGGGAGGTCCTGAATCACCCATCAAGTTGACCCCCTGGGAAGAAATCTGTGCCTCCACCATCGGAATGGAGAGCATAGAGGGAGTCGGAGGGATGGAGAAAGGAGTGCAGACATCCGAAGATTCAGGTAGGTGGGCCAGATAAAACAATGCCAAATCCACAAAGTCCAACCATGTGAAGTACCATGCGTCCACATAGTGCAACAGAAACACATGTCCAGGAGAACGTCCACACACATCGGCCTGAAAGCGCACGTCAAAACCCACAATAAATACATAAATAATTAAAAACCCCTAATACACGCACTACACGTGCAGCAGGCACACCCTAACTGCAGGCTGCCAAACAACTGCACCCTCACTCCACACACAAATCAAAGCACCTCCAAGACCCCGACCCAAATCACCCTCAGGTACCACCCCAATGCATGTGATACAATGCCATTCCAATTCCCACTGACCCATCAATAACCCTCGCCCTCCTTTACTCCACCACAGGGTCCGATCCAAACGACGAGCTACAGGACACCCCTACCAGCACACCTGCAAAGAGGGCCAAGACCAACGGCCAGAGACCCTCCACCTCAGCTGCACGCATCAAGACACGGCAGCAGCACAAATCAGGTGGCAGCACAGAGGAGGGAACATCAACAGGCACCCCAGCAGCCAGCATGGCCACAACACCACCACCACAGGTCCCCCCAATGGATGCCACAGAAGGCACTGCCTCTGGTGGCAGCAGCACCATAGGTGACACCCCATTGATGGCAGCATGCTCGGACACAGAAGACGGGGATGTCGAGGTCAGATCCATCCATGACCTGTCCCAATCCCCCTGTCTGTCCCCTCCCGTACAACATGAGGATACCACGCAGGTGCAGCCACAAGACGACGACTGGCCATCCCCCACAAGCCCTGTGGCAAGGCAACATGAGGACAACAGCCCCTCTGTGACACCACCGCAAATGGCCATGGCCCAGCAGAGGCAACAGTCCCTCGACAAGTTAATCGTCCAACAGCAGCAAATGGCCACACTCCTCAAGGGCCATGCCGATGAATGTGGGGGCACCAAGGCAGACATAGAAACATCAACAGAGACACTTAGGGCAGAAATGGAGAGAGGTACAGAGACGCTAAGGGCACAAATTGAGAGTAGCACCGAGAGCCTGAGAGTCCAAATGGAGAGTAGCACCGAGAGCCTGAGGGGGGAACTGCATGCGACGTCCAAAGACGTATGTGCCGAACTTGCCGCAGTGCGCCGTGTGCTCACTGAGCTCTCGCAAACCCTTAGGGACATGCATGGACGTGAGCAGGCAGACACATCATCCGTTGCAAGTTCCGTCCAGGGCAGCCCCCAACGTAGATCTGGAAGGAACCTGCGCTCCACAGGCAGGGGTGCCCCTGATACCCGCAGAGGGGGCATGCAATAGCGACAGCCCACTGACAATGAGCATCTTTGGACACTGGTGTTCGGGTGGGAGGTAGGAGGGTGGAGGGGGTGTGTTGGGCTCACTTGGGTGGCGGGTCGATAGGGTGTTCAACATGATATCACATATGCCATAAAAAGTGCACGATCAACCAATGAGAAGTGTGGACATTGATCTTTGTGTACTAGGCCATCATAGGCGTACAGTCCATATTGTGCATGTCCCAGACACACGCAGTGCCACGAGTCCCGTGTCCATGCATCAGCCACCAGGCGTGAGTGCTAGAAGCATACATCAATGAGATGCTGACGAATGTCACGGCCCTCCGGTGCCTCGCAGACTCCATGAGGTGCTGCCACATCCCCACCCTCATCATGACCATCATCAGGTGCTTGCAGTTCTGCGTCAGGGGGCATGGGCACATTTCTACGTACGCACATGTTGTGGAGCATGACACATGCCATGACCATCTTTGCAACCTTCTCATGGCGGTACAGGAGTGCCCCGCCAGACCTGCTGAGGCAGCGGAAACGGGTCTTCAGTAGGCCGAATGCCTGTTCTATGACTACACGGGTACGTGAGTGGGCATGGTTGTAGTCCTCCTCATGCTGGTCCCGTGGGTTCCGGACTGGTGTGAGGAGCCATCTCTTCAGTGGATATCCAGCATCACCTGTATGTGGACGAGAAACGTATGATGTGGAATGCCATTGATACGTACGCACACCCCCCCCCCCCCCCTTCCTGGCAGGTCATTGACAATTCACATACCCCACATCATCATGCATGTAATGAGACTCACCGAGTAGCCAGGATCTGTTCCCTGCGTGTCGTTCCATGTAGCGTGGTATTGTAGAGTTCCTCAAGACCATAGAATCATGGGTTGATCCAGGGAATCGGGCACAACAATGTGTAATGATCCTGTTGGAGTCACACACCATCTGTACATTCAGGGAATGAAATTGTTTTCGGTTGCGGTACTGGGCCTCCATGGCATGTGGGACGACCAATTCCACATGGGTGCAGTCGATGGCACCAATGCAACCCGGTATGCCGGCAAGTGCATGGAATCCCACTTTTGTGTTGGTAATTTCCTGCTCCGAGCGTGGTAGAGAGATGTAGTCGTCTGCGTGCTTCAGGAGGGCATCGAGCACTTGCAATAGTGTCCGTGAGAACAGTGGCTGAGAAATGCCATGCAACTGTCCGACTGTGTGCTGGTAGGTGCCTGTGGCCAGGAAGTGGAGTACAGACACCACCTTCAGTAGGGGTGGGATGGCGGTTGGGCTATCTATCATGCTGACAAGGTCAGCCTGTGTCATGTCCACAATGGCGGCTATGGTGTCCCGGTCCAGACGGTAGAGGGTGTGGATCTGCTCATCAGTGAGGTTGAACGGATGTGCTCGGAGGCGTTGAATTGCGGGCTGCCTGCGTGGTGGTAGTGGCTGTGCTGGTGGGCCTTGCTGGCCCTGCCTTGGCCTCCTCCTCCTCCTGCGTCTCCTCCGTGCGGCTGGTTGTAGTTGGTGTTCGTCTACTTCTTGGAGTCGGAGCACTTGCAGTGCTATCAGGTCCCCCAGGGCCAACATCGCGAGTCCTGCCGGTAGCATTTCGGTGTGGTTGTGGGAGGAGACTGGCTGTGCATTTTATGTGTTTTCAGGCTGTATGGCCTCCACCTGTGGTGATTGATTCCACCTGTGCAAACTGCTCTCCCCTTTGGCCGAGCACGTCCCGCGCACAACGCTGCAATTCGGGGAATTGTATCTTGCTATTGCAATCATGTATTAGTACCCGATGGCCGTGTAAGATTGGTTGATATGTTCATTCTGCTGTGGTCCCATTGTTTCACATACTATCTGTGCAGTCGCGAACAGACTTGTGAGGGGTCAGTGGGACGTAGTACTCGAGTAACGGTGGGCCCTCATGCATCACTGTACCGAGTTGCAACGACGGGCGGGGCGTCCCATTCGTGGGTGAAGGCAGTTGCCATTTTCACACACAGCCGCACTCGATGGGATAATTAGTGATTTCAAACGGCCACAGATGCCTTTTCGACGTGATGTTGCAAATGAGGAATTCGAAGGGCGGCGCTTTCGGTTTCCAGCTAGCGGCGAGGAGATGCCCACAGGTCTGACTGCAAATGTAACGTTCTATTGTTCTATGTCCTTGAGACAGGGCCCATGGCGAGGGAGCAATGATTGATATGAATAGTTTGGGATGCGCAATAGCTACGTGGGCGATGAGGCCGTCCGTTCCCAAATACATGTTACTTCACAACACTGGAATTACGGGCTGGGGCACTGTGGATTTAGCAGGCTGCATAACGCACAGACTCAATGGATGTTTCTAATGTCATGTGAGTAATTATTCAGGCATTTTGATCCCGGGATGAGGGAATGATGGATGGATGCATGGGCAGGTGATTTGATACAGAGTTTGCCATGTACAGGGCTTCTTGGGATCTATCCGCCTCCCCTACGCTATGTGATGCAGGGCTGCCATAGTGGGACCATCGTCCATCTGGCCTTGTTGAGCCCTCCCTGTCTCGAGGCGCCCTCAGACACTCGTTTGCGATGGTGTTTGCACCTCGATATAGATGGTTATGAGTCGCAAGTGGTTTTGGGGTGGTGATGTTCCTTTGGAGTGGGCTAGCATGCATATGGCTGTGGATTTCGTGTGATCATTGAAGTGAGTTGTTGGTATGTAGTTCTGATGGCCATTCTGTTCTTTTTCTTTTCTTTTGGTTGACAGGTATCTCCTCCCCTTTTGCCACTGCCATCTGTATGCCACTCCTGCAGATGGATTTTACTCCCGACACCTGCTGCTTCGTGTTAATCAGTGGAGCAGCATTACGATCTTATGGGACGATCGACAATGGGCCACATGCCCTTACGCAGTACTGGTGGCTCGGAGCAACATTTCGGCCTTTCAGCTGGACTAGTGCCTCCCCATTGGGACGGCCCTGCGGTTCTGTGCGCTTCCAGGTTGCCTTTTCGGACGTGAATGTGGCTCTGTGTACCATGGGGGAACAGGGCGACACACAGGTAGTGGCTGGTCATTTCTTGCGGAAGCAGCCCACAATGGTGATTGGTGTTTTGGATTTCATGGCCTGATGGCTGTATGTGCTTGGTGATTTTGATGTGCATAAATATCTATTCTGATTTGGCCCGTGTAGCGTTTTTCTTTGCAAGTGATGTGGCATATGCCTATTTGGGGGGCGATGTATTGTGAGGAGATCTGCATTGGGTTCCAGCTTCGGGGTTTAGTTGCGTGGTACTGTGCTGTGCGCGTTTGCCTACGAAGCCCAGTGAGGTCAGGGATGGGGGCTGCCAATATGCCAGTTTGAATGTTGTCATGCTCAGGGGCGGGGGATTGGGTTTTGTGTAACAGATGCCGGTCAGCCAGGTGGACTGGTTGAATGATGTGGTTTTCGGAATATTGCTGGTCACAGGTGCCTGTGTTTGCGTGCGTTTCTTGGTGGGGGACTGTGGTCATGTCCATTGGGATGGCTTCTGTATTCGTGCCATCTGTGCCCTGCAGCTCCCATTGGCCCCTGTTGTGTTTCTTTTGTTCGTTGGCATGCATGGGTGACTTGTACATTTCAGTGGTTGCATTGTGGCTTCATTGCACCTACGGGGAGTTGTACTTTGTGGGCAGGGAGCGGTGTACAGGCACTCAGTGGGGCCGTTTACGGTTGATTCGCGATGCCGTACTTCTCGCCATGGCGGAATGGTACATTCCGCCATGCCTGATGGCGTTAGGTACATGTCCGCTAGGGTCGGAATTGGCGTACCGTTGCACCATGGTGGTGTTTGCGGTTTGGCATGGCGCGCGCGCGCGTGCTTGGTGCAGTTAGCGTTGGCGTTCACTACGGTGTCGCTAATGGCTTCGTACTTTGCGGTGACGGGTCATAGTCGCACCGAGCGCTATTCGATGGCGGTATTGCATTTCCGCCATCGTTTTTCGATTTCCGCCAGGGTCGTAATGAGGGATTGTGATGCTCTTCAAAACATTAATTCTTTGTCTCTTGGCTTCGATATTGAAGTAGCTCTGCTCCCACCCACAGTGTTCATTACTTGGCCCTTTGCATGCCTCAGGCCACCATTCCAAATAAAATAAATAATAATAATAATAATAATTTAGCATTTATATAGCGCTACGAACCCTCAGGTATCTGAGCGCTGCTTATTATTACCCACGGTGTGTGGTGCTCATTTATCGACCTCGGAAGGATGAAAGGCTGAGTTTGGCCCCGCCAGGATTCGAACCTGCGTCAGCAGGCTCTGCACAGATGTCAAAGCGAGCGCTCTACTCGCTGTGCCACTTGACCGGCTTGTCAACGTGACATACCAAATGGATATGATGTTAATAAATATAGCTCTGAACATCTTTTTTTCACTAGCACTTACAAATGGAAGAGCCAATGCGTTTAATAGAGATGCCACAGCATCTGCACTGCCTTGTCACCTCTACTATTTAGAGGTGGGCACATACTCCACTCCATGCCTTTCGTTTGTAGGTGAGGGGAAGTGATCCTTCACCACCTTTAGCAACATTGTGCACCATCGCTTTGGAATTATTGATTATGGCCTTCATCATTGTTCACAAAAAACACTGACTCTCAATTCACAGCCCAGGACCTGTAGTAAATTCTTGTTCAGAACATGGTTTACTACACCATAGAGCACTTTGCAGCTTTGATACGTATATGTATGTAGTGTAGGGTTGTGCCCTAATAGAATTTTAGAGTGACTTCTATGCCCTAGCAGAAAAACAGAAGTATTCTTAGACCGTGGGGACCAATAGTTCATTAACATGGTAGTATTGTCCTCTGTCCTTTGCAGCTTTGAAATGGACACTTATGGAGCAGTGGTGAGGGAAAAAGAGGGCAATGATCAATTAGCCACATTGGATGCATCTAACCTACCAATGAATATGGGGCTAGAGGTTGGAGTCAGAAAACCTTCCCACCAAATTGCATCAGCGTGGGGGCTTATGGCCACCAAAGCAACAGCACCATGTTAAGAATGTATTAAAATAATTCCTCAATGGGCACAATGGGAATGGGGAGGATGCTAACAACGTGCCCGTTAATGACGGGCCCGTTGTTAGCATCCTGGTCTGCTAGTAGGTCCCACTCAGCACGTCTGGTCTGGCCAGGCGTGAAGAGCGGGACCCGCTGCAGACCTCGTAAGGTGGCAGCCCGGAATGAACGGTGCCAGTCCCTTACCGGCACCCGTCAACCCATGGCCGCCACACTCCTATTGATGCCCAATATCCCTTAAAATGTGCTGCCCATGTATTGTTTGGCAGAGCACTCTCGGGCAGCAGAGTTCTTTGCTTGCTAACTTTATTTTACATACAGTTTGTTATCCTTGCAATTCATCTCTTGGTCTCATTCCCTGATGGGCTGTGTTATCATTATTTTGGTCTATTGTGAAATTGCGTGTTTGGGTACCCACCTTCAATCTTTAGAGAAAATTTTGTGATGCATGCCTGAATGTGTCTTTAGGTAAAACCTTGAAAAAAGTATGGAAAATGCTTAGGTTATCTTTTGTTATTAGTAATAAAATATGGCCTCATCTACCCCTTGCTGTTTGCCTTACACCAAATCACGTATCCTACAGAAAGAGGTAAAATATAGCAATTTTTGGTTTTGGCTATTAGGTGGTGCTGAAAGTGCTACCTATAAAGCCAAACCTATTGTCATTAAAATAAGAGCTTTATGATAAGAGCTTGAAACAGGGGCTTTGAATGTAGGTTTGTAATGATGTCCAATGCAGGTGACATATGAGGATGGATTTATGTAGTTTGGCTATGTGTTCCACCCATTTAACGCCCCTTGCTAAGTGAAATCTGTAGGATTTTCCTCCCATTTCCACCCATTTTCCCTCCAACCACAACTCTTTTGCAATCTTTGGCTGAATTTCTGTTGTGTGATGAATTTATCAGCCATTTGTACTTCCAAAATGGCATCTGCCATCTGTTAATATTATTTAAAAGTTATTTGACTTGATTGATGCTTTATGATATGATATGATATTTTTTTTCTCTCGCGCTCGTACACAAGTGTTTCAGAGCGCGTCTAGGCAAAGGAGGGGAACAAGGGAGAACACAGCACAACATAAAAACGATCTTACTAGGCCCAGTGACATTGAGAACGCGCAAGTGCATGGGAAAGGGAAAAGGGAAAAAGTGCATGGAAGGGGGAGAGTGCAAAGTGCAGAAGCTGAGGAGCCCAGATAAATAAAATAAATAGAAAATTGATGCAAACTGTGGTAGTGCAGCTAGCAAGTGGCAAGTGCTGTGTTTAAGGCAGCAGACTGGGTAAATCTGAATAAGTGCAGAAAAAAAGAAAAATGTGGGGGGTGTATGGGTACAGTTACAGTCCCCAGTGCAAGGGGTGGCCAGGAGGCAGTGCAGGAAGGTGGCAGGGTGAGCAGGTACCTGGGCCCAGGGGACAGAGGGTGGCCAGGTGCACAGTGCCAAGAGAGCAGATCAACAGGTGAGAAGGGGAGCGAAGGCAGAAGCAAATATATTAATTGCAGCTTTCAAGTTTTGTTACACATTTTACATTATTTTTTATTAAAAATAAACAAGATAGTGTAACAGTATGTTTAGGTTTAAAATGGCTCGGAAAATGGTCATTAACTGATTTGTGGGGGTTTCTGTAGTGCTTTGAGATGTAAGCAGTAGCTGATTGGCTGTCCAGTTTGTTGGTGATGGCAAAATTATGAGATTGGCTCTAGAGTATGTGCTTTTTTCCATTTTATTTCACTGAATCTATGTTTGCAGCCAGAGCAGGGCTCTAGGGCTATAGTGAGTCAGTCAACCCAATCTTGGATGAATGTGTAATCATTTTCATTCCATTGAGTCACAGCAGTGGCATTCTAATTAGAGCCAGCGCTGGGCATGTGCCATTGACTCCCTCCCTCCTTCTAATGCAGGCTGCAGCATGGGCCGTGTGTTCGTCCCATCTGAGAAAATCTGTACTGCCAGTACAACAATGCATCTGTTAGTATAAAATGCAGGACTACACTCTGTTTTCATTCCGGCTAGTTTTCTGTGCAGTGTACTTTAAAGTCACCAGTTACACACACTTGGGTACATCCAAAGTAGGACTTGGCTTTGCACTCTATTTACATAGACTCTCTAAAATGTGTTTGCGAGCTGGTGCCTGCTGCTCCAGGCCAGGACAGGAAGGTGGATGAGGGAGCAGCCCACGGACAGTGGAAAGAGAAAGCGTGTGGATGGTACAGAGGTGAATTACCAGCTCTGTGCCAATTGAGTGCCATCCAGACCTCAAAGACGACCACCTTCATTCCCACCAATAGCAGCTGCTGGGTCAAATGCCTCAGTCCGGGCTGATTCATTCCAGCCGGACTAAACTTTTTTTTACACGGCACAAATGTTTTTACAGTGCAATTAATTCGCAAAGTTTGACATTTTGTTATTAGATAGCCAGAAATATGATGCCTGTAAATCTACCTGCTGCCACATCCGAAAATATAATAGGACAGAGTTAAGTAGTAATATTGATTGAGAAATATCTGCCATACTTTCAAATATTCTAAAACTGCAGCTATGAATATTCACTCTTAGGTATAATAATGAAGTAACATTGCCTGCTGCTGTACTGTACTGCTGTACTGCTGCTGTACTGTATAGCGGCTACACAACATGTGCCTTCAGGCCTATGGGTTAACGTGCCGCCTGTCAAAGTTTGTGTATAACACAAGGATCACTTGTAGGAAATATTGCGGGCAGCCACAGGTTTTTATTCTTCTTAGCTGCCATTGGCATATTTATACAAATCACCAAAATGCTTTTAAGCTTTAGCGCACTTAGGCCCTTATTCACAGAGCGTTATCCAATGGGGTTTTGCCTTTATAGCACGCTTCTGTGAATTAGGCCCTTTGTGCTGTAGGAGTAGATAGCATAGTCTTCATCCTCTAATCTTTAATGAGTTTTGACACCAATGCTGCTCAAAATGAGAGTCCTAATAATGACCCCTCCTCCTACTTTTATTTGTCCAATCTATGATGAAAATCCATCCCCATACAGTAGACCATCTGAAGGTGGGTAATGATGGGAGGGGATGGTGTACATTAAGTGCTATTTCGAGGATCCAGCTGCCAGGTGAGGAGGGGGGTGAGGGGTCACATCACATAGAATCACTGATGAGCTAGCATGAATACCACAGTTTGCTTGGAGAGCATTTGTCGGTTATCCACTTCAGTATGTGCCTGTCTTCAATCGAGAAGCCACCGTTCCACAACATAACAAGGAGACTGCGCAAGATGTACCTGTTTTGAGTTCAAGAAATAAAAAACAAAAGTCAGTATAATAAAAATAAGCAATGGCAATAGTTTTGTCTTATGTGTAGGCATGGTTAAGGCATTTGCCAGTCATGGCCAGAGTGGTATTAACTGGCCATTGCTGGCTTTTGTGGAGATTCTGGAGTTGCAGGTAGATCCCCCTCCACTGTCGAAGCCTGTGCCAGGGCCACCTGCTCCCTAAATGCTGTTGTGACTGCTGCTGCAATTAGACGCTGAATAAAAGTGCTTTCCTCCATGAACAAGCCAAAACTGATGGCTTTACCAATGCTTGTTCTTTAATGGCACGCTGTTGTGGCTTTAACTTGCTTTAACTTGCTTCTATGCAGATTATATGTATCAGTGGAATTGCATTGGGTTACAAATATTTCACATATTTCACATCAAATCAAACAGACTTTCTAAGCTGGCAGACATAGAAGCAGTAAACATAAGTTCAATGATGTGAACAATACATGAAATTTGGCATTTCACATGGATCTGCACTTCATCAAACCTTCTAATCATACAAGAATGTCAGTTGACCTGACTTTAATATGGACAACGAAGAAACAAACCTTTACTTCTGAAATGGGAAAAAGAAATCACTTTAGAGTGAGTGGAATGCTGTTCAAGTGCTGGTTGTATGACTGCTGACTTTGGCTTATGACTAGAAAATCATCAATTCTATCAAAGTGACATACACAGTTTGCAGGCACAACTCTCAACATTGTGATGAACTTGAGCACACTGTTTGACTTCGGGCTGTCCTTCAAATCATAGATAGGGAATGTGGGACCAATATCCACATTGCTAGAGGCTCTATCACTGCATAATAAAACATCTTCCGTTAATGCAGGTTCTAGATTGGATTATTGAAATGCAATCTTTTTTGACTCGTCAAGCAGAAACGTTAACATTTTGGGCAAAGCTCAAAATCAAGCAGCAAAGTTGTTAGTGATTGCAAAACATGTAAACCACATTAGTTCAATGTAGCATTGTTGCAATAGTGCCCAATAAGGGAAGGACCTTTGGCACCTAATGAGCTCAGTGCTTGGAAGATGGTGAGACAGAAGCACTCTACATTGCAGATAAGGTGTTCATCTTATTTAACTCACTTATACAAATGCATTCAGAACTGCACACATATTCAATGAATACAATTTATATCAAACAAGCATATGTACTGTCTTTTTTCTCCAACCTTGGGAGTTACCTTGTTGTGACGGATGGCCATTACTGTATTTTCAGCTTTGAAATAGCAGAAGCAAAGACACATTCTTTGTAATGAGCAGATGATTTCTTTGAAAAAAAGAATATTTGTGGAGGCAATGTTTCATTTAGTTAATGATGGAAGGATTGAAGCTTTTAAATAAATTCATTCAGAATGTATTCACTTGATAGACAATCCCGTCAAGTAAGCTCTTGTTTGCCTTCCAAGAGACTGCAAAGGACATTTGCTACAAATGTGTTTCTGCTTATGGTGACATTCTTCCATTCTTGGACCTGATTCAAGTATTCCTTTTAGTTTGATGAGAGAACAGCCAATCTGTTCTGTTTTCAACTCATAGGGTCTCATTGGGAGTTTGTCAGTGTGGAATCTCGTTTATCGGCATGTTTCTGCCCTGGAAAACTCTTATGTTTGCCAGTGGGGTGGCCAGAATTACCTCCAGCTAGGATCCGGAATTACCTCCAGCTAGGAGGAGCTGGAGGTAATTCCGACACCCTACCAGCAAAAATAGCCAGTATTACCAGCACTGGTATTACCGATGCCAGTAATAATGGCAACTCCCTCCAAAATGTATTTATTTCAGGTATGAAAGTTCTGTAAGCCTTCTCTTCTCATTTAGTGCTCTCTGCTCCGAAGGATACAATGAATTTTATACCACTCCAGTCTCAGTCCTAAATGACTAATTCTATGCCCATGCCCAAAGGGAATTCTTTTGTAAGATGTTTCTTTTGTGGGAAAACTGGCAATACTGCACATAGCTGGTATATTAATTCTACAATGTCGTGTATGAAAACCTATCATCTAAAATAAAATGCTAACTGACACACTCTCATGTTATTTTCTATCTGCTGCACAATTTCTTTTGAAAAATACTGCTGTTGCATCATAAAGTCCTTGCTAAGAATATCTCCACTCTTGTCACAGGACAATTTCAGCATTTTTCCACAATCCTTAAATTCGGGTCTGGAAAGGAAGACATAAGATACAACTGTTTCATAGATATCTGAGCCAATATACACACGTCCTGGCGTCAGGACCTGCCACTTGAGTTTCTCAGTGAAGTCTGCCAATTTAAGTGTAAGTGTAATGGGTTATTTATAACACGCTTAATACCCAGAGGTTTCTAAGCACGGACTCTGGGATCAAACCTGTGTTGCTCAGCATCATCTTAACCCTGATCTATCCTCCCAAGTACAAAGTTTCAGTCCAGGCAAACTAAAATAATGAAGCAAACTATCATACATCATTTTCCTAAGAGTGAATAGAATCTAATGCTTACCCTGTAACCAGGGACGTCATTTCACCAAAATGCTAGGGGTAGCGGTAGTGACATCACACTACCCTTGACCCCTGATGACATCACAGGAAGTGATGTCATTTGACCCCACCCCAAAGTGATATCGCGGGAAGTGATGGAACATGACCTTTCACCTGTTGACAAAACAGCAAGTGGCATCACATAGCATTGTACACTACGAAAAATATGGTTACGATATCACTATAATGTGATGTACATTTCATACAAGAATGGATCGCCATATGAATCATTAAGATCAGTGTGTGTAGGCCCATATTACCAAATTACTGTGAATGCAAGCAGGCGTCCAATGATAATGATGTGTTATTATATAGCACTAACGCTTAAGCGCTTTATATAGAAAAAATGTACACCCAATATCACCCAACCTGTGTTGGTACTCATTTATCGAAGGATCAAAGGCTGAGTTGAGGCGTTCAAGAACAGACTAAATCAGTGACTAACCCGCTGAAGTATGCCTGAAATAAACCTTTAATGAGTCTAGCAATTATTGTATAGAATTCCAGAAAGACACATTATTTGGCATTCCTATCCTTTCTTATTTAGGGTCAGTGCTGAAAGTGTTAGACTTGTGGCTCTCCTGTTCTTATGTTCTTATTTTTCTTCCTTTTTTTTACGGGCCTGAACAAGAAAGCCAGCCACTCCATAAGTTAAGAGCCACATGGTGCTTGCCACAGCCCAGGAGCTTGCATTACCAAAAAGAAAAAAAAAGAAAAAAATGTCTTTTTAAAAACATTTTTTTTAGAGCTCGCAAGGGAGACCACAGAGATCACAGTTGCGACCTCTGGCGACCCCTAAATGACGTCCCTGCTGTTAGGGAGAGACCTCTGTAAGTTAATTTGCACCATTTATTGCACTCCAGATGAAGTGTTTCTGAATGTTCCCGAAAGAATGTAGAGGAAGCCATGGCTACCTTACATGAGCTACAATAGAAATCTGACTGGTTTCAGATAATAACTGGTTCCCAGACCTAGAGGATTTGATAACTACAGTCTCTAAATCCTTATGGCGATTACACAATAATTAAGAGTCTGCATTAGGAATGCTAAACCTGTTAATATCAAAGTAGACCAGTATAAAAAAAACTGCAGCATATTCCTCAGGACCTTTTGCGACCAGAAGCTGAAAATGGCATTGCACCGTAATAGAATCCCTGTCAAAGCAAGGGATTATAGCACCTACATCTTGTCCCTGTAACACACCTTGATTCTGCCGGACAAGAAGGGACATTTATGGATCTGTTCAAGATCTAAGAGCTGTAAACACAGTAGTCATCCCCACCTTTCTAGTGGTACCCAACCAAGTCACCATCATATCCTGCATTCCACCAACTAATTCACACTTTACTACGGTGGGCGTGTCCTCTGCTTTCTTCTCTATCCCAATTCACCCACAAATCCAGTTTTTAATCACATTTTCCAATCATGGAATTCAGTATACATAGACACGTCTTTCACAGCAGAATGCAGAATCATCTACACCTCTCACAACAGTGTTGGTGTAGTATGTGGACGATTTATTGCTAGGTACCCCATCAAATTAAATATGCAAACTAGATGTCTAGGTGTTGTTGACATCAATATCAAATAGAGGGCACAAAGAATCCAAACAGAAGTTGCAGTTATGTAGAAAACGAATACACTATATGGGACACAATGGCCCTCATTCTGACTCAGGCGTTAAGGGGTTCACGGCGCCGTAAACGGCGCCGACCCTTAACGCCTGATTACAAGGTTCCCTTTGCGGGATGGCTTTTAACGGCTGCTTTTTTGCAGCCGTTAAAATCCATGCCACAAAGGGACCTTGGCGATAATTACGGCACCGTAATTTACGGTGCCGTAATTATCGCCTTTCCCCATTCCCATTATGCCCTATGGGGCGAAAATGGGAATGGGGAAGGGTAAAATGGGAAATGGGGATTTACCGTCCCACTCACCTTGGAATGGGGCGGTAAATCCGCCAACCACCATGGCGTAAACATAGTTTACGCCATGGTGGTAAGGGTACCACCCAGGCGGTAACTTACCGCCTGGGTCGTAATGAGGGCCAATATTATGTTAGGAGGTGGATTTACAGCTCCCTCCAGGAAAGAAGCAGTGTACAAGATTTCCAAGCCTCAGCTCATCACACAGATTGAAGCATTTTTAAGCATAGTGGGTTATTGTAGGTAGGTAGTGGGAGTTAGGCTTTACTGGCTTTGCTGAAATAGTGAAACCTCTTCAACACTGCATGAAGACCAATACAACAGATCTGCTCGAATGATAGCAAGAGGCAAAATAGGCGTTTGACATCATCAAGAGGGTTTCCAAACCAAAAGGAATCGTTTGATTGGTGTTGAAGCTAAAGAGATTGAATGTGTGTGTGGCTTCAAGGAGGTTCAAAATACGGACACTAAAAAATATGACCCCCCTGATCAAGGAGAACGACTTTTTGGCATTCATAGATTTGCAGGATACGTAGTATCATATCCCGATTCATGACTCCACCAGCAGTTCCTGAAGTGTTCAGTGACAGGATGTCTAGCGAAGGTATGTGTTGGTAAAGACAAACAAAAGCACAGCTAAGGCATATATAGCAAGGGGGGCTTGTTAAACTTCATTGAATCAGGTGGCAAAGGAAATAGGGATCTAGACAGGGGACAGCCTATTGTCTCTTATAGCTTCCCACATCAGGGAGAAGGACAACACCAGGGTGGATCAGTTGAGCAGGGTTCTTTACGTCCTCTTGAGAAAGAAATCTGAGGCATTATGTGATAATTTTTGGATGGTTTGGGGAGAAAGTAGCGGGCCTATTTGTCACTCCCCTGAATGCCAAGCTCCCCATGTTCCTGTCTAGGAATCTGGACAGGAACCTGCGTTCAGGGGGCCTGCGGCAGAGATGCCATGATTACACACTGCTCAGAGGGGCTCTTCTATGCTTTCCCCTCCTTGTCCTCTCCTTCACAATGTGATGATAAAGATCAGGGATTCTGTTTTGCATATCATTCTGGTAGCCCTGGAATGGGCAAAGCAGTTCTGGTTCCCCCTCTTTCTTGAGCTGGCCACCAAACCCATGTTCCCATTGCAGGGGGACCTGGACCCGATAATGTTGAGGGTAGTTTTAGGACGGGCAGAGTGATCCAATGGAAAGCCTGGAAAATTAAAGGGAATGGTGTCAGGCTGGCCTCTATTCTGCAAAAACGATAGGAGACCCGCAACTCAGAAAGCCTATGATCGGCATTGGAGGACCTTTGCCATTTGGTGCACTAGACATGGTTCTTCTCAAACAGATTGTCAAGACCAATGGTTTTGCAGTTCTTGAAGGAAGGATGTGAGTTAGGGTTGGGTAAGGAAGGCATGGTGTTAACAGTAGTCACAGACACAATAGATGCACATTTTGAAAACCTTTATTTTGTAGTTGACTGCGGTTGGTGAAATTCCTAACTGGCCCTAACTCTAAAATGGGAGTAGTATTGACCATAAACATAAACGAACAAACAAGTCCAAGTCAGTCTAGTATAAAAAGCCCTATACTAAGAAAACCTAACCTTGCCCTGTTTCACAAATGACAAATGTGTAAAGGTAATACAAAAAAGAAACATAGTGTCCTAAAAGAAATGTCAAAATGGTTTATGTAACTACTCCCTTCCCCACATTCAGTAGCACAGGGTCTCATGAGTTTCATAAAAAGGATAGGTGGATGAGGGCGTGGCTTGGAGCCATGATGGCTCCGTAAGAGCTCCCGGCTATGGCCACGCATCCATTAAAAATATAATGGTGAGGTGACCCATCTGAAGCCCAAACCTGATGTAGGCGGTCGCCCGTGACCATTGGCGGATCCTGAAGGACTTATAGCCTCCTCTGACACCAGAGCTGGGTGCACTCCCGAGTGGAGAGTTGGCGCCACGCACAGCCACTGCAAACTCCAATATGACGGCCGCGACACAGAGCTGAATCCCCCTGAGACACCAGGCGCCCTGGGAGACCCGCTGAGAGAGTCGGGACACAGCGGCTAGCACCGGAGCTCCCTCTGAAAGGCTCTCCCCCACCCCCCCCCGGGTCACCCGCTGTGGGACACATATGAACAACGGCGCTAGCCCCATACCCACCGCTGAGCCATAGGCAAGCAGCCTAACAACGCAGTGGGCCACCTGTGCTGCCCGGGGCACTGCAGCGCCGGTCACCGACACAGCACCTGAGCGGCCCGGTGCACCGTAAGATATCCCAAGGGTGGCCTGGGCCCCTCGAGAAACCAGCACGACACAGAGAGGCCCCCGACAAGCGGCCGACTCCACGCTCCGACCACACATCATCGGAAGGCTGAGCCTTTCACACAAGTGGAGCGTGTCCGGCATCACAGCTCCTTGCTGAGTCAATCTGGGCCAGGCAGGCAGCCCGCCGCCAAAACACTCAGCGACTGGCCCCTATCACCCTCCACACTTCGGGGGAACAGTCTCCTCAGTGGCGCCCGGGGGCAACAGAAGATCTCCTGGCTGGGGAGCCGCGTAGAAGGAGCCCCCCAACCAGTGCAATCAGCACGAAGTGAGGCCACATAGCCCAGCAACACCAGCTCCCCAAGGACCCTGACTTGCAGCTTGGCAACCCCTTGGCTCCCGGCTAGGACCCCGCTAGACTTGCAGAGGGGGTACCTTCTCCCATATTGTCCACCCCATCGCAGCTTGATACTGAAGCGACCCAAAGGCAGAGGCTATGCTGCAGCTTGAACCCACTGCACCCTGATCCCAGGCCCCGGAAGGCTGCTGCAGGCCTGTCAAGAACAGCAGGATCTCCACCACCTGCACTGGTGGAAACTACCACGGCCTCCACTCCTGAAACCCTTGCCCCCCTGCACAGCTTGGAGGTCCACCTGCGCTCCCAGAGCCCCTGGTCCTGATGAACCTCTGGGCCGCTGCCACAAGCTCTCCCGCAGCCCGGGGTGTCTGTTGGAGCCACCCTCCTTCCTCCCTCTACACCGCACACGTCCCTCCTTGGATCAAACTGTTGGAGGTAAGGCGGCACTTGCCGTGCGGGCCGGCGCTCCCTCCCCGCACCTCTGTCTGGTGCCCAGAGCCTGGAGGGCTAAGCCACAGGCGGACCCCTGCTCCACAAAACGCTCTGCAGCCAGGGGAGACTTACCACCTACAACCGCCACCCTCTGCTCCCTTCACCCCCTGCCACCTGGCAGCACTGCAACGGCAGCCAGGCCTGTGACGCAGCAACCATGTCAGACTGGGTCTGGGATTGGGAGACTTCCAGCATCCCGGGAGTGACCCGCCGATCTGCCTTACCTGCTCTACCCCTGCCCACTCAGCACTTGCACTGCAATTGAACCCCTGCCTGATAAGGGCTCCTATAGCACACCTAAGGGCCAGGTGGTCGCCGACAGCCAGCACGCAAAACCTGATCAGTCAGCCCGCTGCACCACGAAGGCGCTGACCACACAAGACCGGAACAACCCTCCTCAAAGGGGGACACAACTCTCCACACAGCTCTCCTAGTGGCAGCACCCACCACACAGAGGCTCAGGTGATAGTCTCTGAACACCGAGGCAAGGGAACGCACAAGCACAGATTCCGAAACCCAACTCCTGGAGCCCAACATCGAGACTGCCCATCTCTGAGGCCCATCTCACAGAGTACCTGGTCCCCAGTTACACAGAGGGCCCCCGATCTGCCGGTCCAGGTCACATGCATCTCGCTCAAAATGGCCAAGCACTTAAAAGCAACCAAACAGACAGACATTGCAGCGCTACTACCGACCCCAGCCACAGAGAGGTCCAAAAGAGGGGACCGCACCGAAGCCATGGAAGCCATAACAGCAGAGCACCACTCTGAAACGGACCCAGGATCCTCGATGCAGGAGGTCACAAAATCCAATCTCCAGGAACTACTGTCGGCCATCACTAAGGAGTATCAAAGAGGTACGGAGGAGGTCAAGCGTAAAATCACAGTCCTAGACAAGCGAGTGGGGGAGATGGAGGTGAGAACGGCAGAAGTGGAGACAACCCTCTGTGAACACAGCTACGAGATCGGCATGGGCTCAGACAGACTTGCAGCACTAGAAACTAGATGTGAAGCCCTCGAGCTCAAGCAGGAGGATGCTGAAAATCACACCCTGCGCAACAACATCCGCCTGAGAGGGATTCCGACAACTGTACTAGACGCTGACCTGGAGCAGTATGTCAGAGACCTCTTCCACTTCATCTTGATTCTACCTAATGACTCCCCTCTGGTGTTCGACAGAGCCCACAGAATGACAACAAGAGTGAACACATCTACCCCGCCCGACGTCCTAGCTAGGATACATTATTATAAAGTAAAAGAAGAAATAATGTGAGAAGCTAGGAGCTCTCCCCGTATACTCTTCCAAGACGCCTCCATCTCCCTATATCAGACCTTGCAGCCACCATGCTCATGAAAAGGAAAGCCCTGAGGCCGGTCACGGAATGGCTGAGGGAAAAGGAGATCCCCTATCGCTGGGGATACCCTACATCCCTGACCTTCAGCTGGGAAGGCTGCTCCCGCCACATACACAACCTAAAAGAAGCTGAGAAAATGCTGGATCCAGAGGAGGGGGAGGGAGACCCTGACAAAGCCTCGCTTTCCAGGCTAATAGTGTCACAAGATCCTAAACATTCCTGGACCCGAGTGGAGAGACGCTGCAGGATCAGAGGCCCCTCATCCAAGGCAAGCGCCTCGACAAAGACTGACAGACGGAACCAAACTTGTACACCCAGCCAGCAAGCCACGAGACCCTTCTACCCGAGACCAACAACACAGCCCTCGGATTTGGAAAGTGATCTCATAGCAAGGGGTCTCCAGTACTCCGGATGCGCATGTTTCACTGATTAGAAGAAGAGGCTTAACTGCCTCCACACAAGTTGGTTGCGTTGGCAGAGCCGGATGCCCTGTTGGTTGAAGGCTGGCCCTGACAACCTTGTTTTGTTTCATAGGGGTGGGGGGACAGGGAAGAGAACGGGAAGGGAACCAGGAAATTCCAACAGGCAGCAAATCACCCAACATCCACTCTGGATCTATAGCGTCACGCTGGGAAGGACAACCAAAGGAATCTATAAAAACAGCCTACCCAGATGATGGACAACGTTAAGGAACTCAGCATGATCACATGGAACGTCCAAGGACTGAACTCGCCAAGAAAACGCAAATAAGTCGATCACCATCTAGCCCAACTTGCAGCTGACATTGTGTGCCTGCAAGAAACTCATCTGCTGCCCACCGTTGAGAAACGGGTCCGCTTCCAACGCTACCCCAAGCGGTTCTTCGCCTCCTTGGGCCAAAAGAAAAGCGGCGTTGCCATATTACTCAGCCGCACGGCATCCCTGACGAATGTGACAGTCAAACGCGACTCAGTGGGGAGATACCTATTACTCAAAGGACTATTAGTCTAACTCCTAATCACTATCACAGCAATTTACTGCCCGAACGACGGCCAGGACCGCTTTTTATGCACAGTCCTCCCAACAATAACCTCCTTTGCCGAAGGCCGTCTGCTGATCAGAGGCGACTTCAACCTCACTCTGGATCCCAGAGTGGACAAAACCTTGCCGCCTACCAGATCAGACTTTGCCCGAGCTTTGGGGTTGGCAGAGTTCCTAAGGGAAACCAGAACGGTTGATGCATGGAGATTAGCTAACAACAGCAACCGAGATCACACTTTCTTCTCACACGTCCACAGTGGGTTCTCAAGAATCAATCTTCTGTTGGTGTCCAGCATGCTGTTCCCATGCATCGAGGACATACACATCGGTCTGAGGGTGATCTCGGACCATGCACCAGCAATAGCCCCTACGAACTGAAGGCCTACCGGTGCCGCCGCAGAGGTCATGGAAACTACAGGACTACATCCTGTCAGACGTAGCATCCAGCTGTGAACTATCGGACTCCCTGACAAACTACTTCGAGGAAAACGCACTAAAGGGCGCCTCAGAAGCCATGGTATGGGATGCCATGAAACCGGTGATCCGGAGTATAGCCATCGATTGCACTGCAGCGCATAAACGCAAACACCACTCCAACTTTCCAAACTGGAGGCAGATGTGGTGGAACGGGAGGCAAATTTCAAAGAATGCCAGACGGTGAAAGCAGGGAGAGAACTCAAAAAAGCAAAATCAGCCCTGGAAATGCACCTGGCAGACCGAACAGCCTGGGCCCTGGCGTACACAAAGCAGTACCATTATCTCAATAGCAGCTAGGCCAATCGGCTACTAGTGCATAAACTCAAAAAGCTGCCCTCCAGGAACAACATCCTGGTCCTACAAGACCAAGGCGGAAAGCCCTGCTGCATAGAAGCGGAAAAGCTGCCCATCATGACCACACATCACAGGAACGTAATGTCCGGGGACCCCACAGGTAAGGAGTCGCAAATACGCTACTTGCAAACTATTCAAAGGCTCCCTCCACAATCGCAACTGGACACCCTGGAACTCCCCATCTCCACAGAGGAGGTGACTGAAATCATCCGCTCCCTGAAAAACACGGCCCTGGGCCTCGACGGATTGTCTGCTCCATTTTACAAAAAATACATCCATATCCTGGCCCCCCATCTATCATCCCTCTACAACACATTCTTGTCAACAGGCAGCACCACCCCTTCAATGGAGGAATCCCTCACAGTATTGATGCTGAAACCCGGGAAGAACCCAGAACTATGCTCGCCATACAGACCCATCACACTCATGAACGTCAACGTGAAAATCTTTTCAGAACAACTGGCTCGCAAGACTTCTCCCGTACCTGATCCACTCGGACCAGACAGGATTCATCCCAGGCCGCAATATGTTGGATAACACCAGACGCACCCTAAACATCTTTGAATCAGCTAACAAAACGGGGGAAGGCATGGAAGTCCTGTCACTAGAGAATCCGCGTGATTTTTCCATTGCAGAAAAGTCTGCGACTGAAAAGTTTGCATGAGAAATGTGCAAACCACAAAAGGTTCGCACATTTACCATGCGAACACGCATTCAAAACCCCTACATACCCACAACACTCCCCCACCCACACCCTCAACACACCCTTTTTTACATGCTGAGTCCCTGCGGCGCCAGTTCCCTTTCACTTCCGTGATCGGGAACTGGCACCGCAGGGTCCTTTACTTTTTAATTTTTTCGGGAGCTGCAGGGGTGTCCCCCGCAACCCCCGCTCACTATACCACACAGTATAGTGAGCGGGGTGTTGCGGGGGACACCCCTGCAGCCCCTGTTTTTTTTTTTCATTTATGTTTTTCGTGTGTGCTGCAGGGGTGTCCCCCACAACACCCCGCTGACTATACTCTGTGGTATAGTGAGCGGGGTGCTGCAGGGGACACCCCTGTAGCCACTGCAGTCTTATTTTTGTTTATACTTACCTACAATGCTACCACCAAAGTTCAAACTTTTGGTGTTCGAACCTTTGGTGGTAGCATTTTTTGGACTTTTTGTACAGTCTGACCTTTTATTTCGGTCCGATCGTACAATTCCATCTCTCTTCCATGTATCCCCAGTCAAGCTTTCGACATGCTTGACTGGGGATACATGGAAGAAACACTGAAGCACTATGGCTTCGGGCCGAGGTTCCTGAAGTGGACGCTGGTAAACTACCAACACCCCACCATGGCACTCAGAATAAATGGCAGCAAATCCCCCAGGATCGAGATAACCAGAAGAACTCGACAGGGCTGTCCCTTGTCCCCACTCATCTTCGCGCTGTCCATGGAGCCATTTGCTTTTAGGATTTGCCAGAATCCGCTCATTCGTAGACTCAAGGTCAAAGGTGAAACCTACAAAGCCGCCCTATTTGCGGACGACGTGTTTCTGACTTTAACCCATGCAGAAGCCTCCATGAGGGCCCTGTGGCAGGAACTGGACAGTTTTAGAGCAGTATCAGGGTTCACCGTCGACCTCACGAAATCAACAGCCCTGGGCACCAACATCCCTAAACCCATGATGGACTCCCTGGTGGCAAGGTTCCCCATCCCATGGGCGAAGACTGTAAGGATATTTGGCGTGTTACAGCACAGAGTACAGCACTACTAAACAGGTAGCAAACAGCACAGAGTACAGCACTACTGCACAGGTAGCAATTTTTTTTGCAGCACCACCACAAGGGTGCGGTGCATTGCTATATGTGTTACCAGATTAACAAGGAAAGACAGGCCATTCAGTCAAAAACGATTTTAACATATAAGATGCAAATCTATTTTTACAGTTAAAAGTACACGTGCACATTCAAAAATGCACACTATTTTTCACCTGAAATGCCTATGGTGCGAGAGACACATTTGAAAATAATAACTAACCTTACTGACAACTAACCTGACTAATGAAACATAATCCACTAATAAAAATGTGTCTCCACTGCAGAATTAGGCCTATTCTGAAAGTGAACTTTTAAACGCACATCCATTTTTTTTTCTGTTCTCTCTGCTGCCCTGTCCACATAACTACAGGAAGCAAATGGGCTCGAAAGAACAGGAAATCAGTTGGTTACAAAGTATTACTATAAAAATGAGCCATTGTGTAGAGAAGGAGGAGATGGCGTGATTAATTCTGATTGGAGCAGCGTCATAGCAACTATCATGCTAGAGGGAGTGATCAGGCTTTTTGCTGGGGGAAGTTTGAGGGAGGAGAAAGGCAGTCAAGATTGGGGAGAGCTGAAAGAAGGACCTTTCCACTGGCTGAGGCATTCCTATCTGCAAAAGCTGAGAATTCCAGGCAATGACCCCGGTTTGAGAAGGCAAGCGTTCCTTTTTACTAGAGTTAATCTTCAAGGGAGCCACATTCAGAAAGAGAACAGCCAAAGAGAACAACTAAAAAGATAAGGTAATTACAGAAGTGTGGGAGCTGAGTGTGTACGATAATATGCAGTCAGTGTAGGATTCCTGTGCATGCCTTAATCAAATGCTAATGTTGCAATTTGAGTTCTGTTCTCCGCCACTCTCTTTGCAGTGTGTCATAGACAATGCTTTTACTGTACCATTTTATTTATTTCTGTAAAGAATGAGATTGTGTTTAATTGCAACTTTTATAATACAGAAAAATATTTGAAAACAGACGGGTGGTGTATTTACTATTTACCATTACAATGCTGATGATGTGGGGAGATTTTAAACAGTGCAATGGTCATTTTAAGACAGATGTGTGCATGTCAGATTCAGTATGAACAGTTGTGAGTGACTGTAGCATAGCTCGTTGGAGGTACATGAGCCAACGGGAAGAGAGACTCTCTGAACATAGCTCCCTACCGTATATAAGGTAGTGGAAATTACCACAAGATTACCATATATAGCTCTCTGTCGTAAATAAGTCAGTGAGATCGCCCATGGTGGCACACTAACACTAACACTGAAAAATGTGGTATTCCTAAAATGTAGGTCTGAGGTCTCTCTAGTGATTACACGAAAAATCTAAGCAAAGATAAGGGATTCTGGACATTGGGGCCACAAATAAAACAAGGGAATTATGCTCACCAAAATACCACCAACCACGCCTACCACCCACGCATACCAAATATGCATGCCTGGGTGCTGAAATAATGCATGTTCACTGTATTATTGTTGTACATGGCCCAATCTGAATACAAGGTGATTGTTGCTAAGTTATATTTCGGCGGTAAGAAAATACCGTCAGGCCCCAAATCTCCACAAAATACCCTACATATTTATGGTGCGTTGCAGGCCGGGAAAGTGATCATAGAGTACCTACTGGGCGTGGCAAGCGTGTCTCACACTGCCATTTGCACATTAAAGGGAACCCATTTTATAATAGCAGTGTGCCACTAAAAACGAATTTCAGAATGTCACAAAGGGAAACCACATTCTCAGATCTAGTGCAATATTTAGAGGCAAAGTTATTTGCACATGGGAATTGGTCTTCGAATAGCACGTTAGAATGGAGTAACCGCATTCAGGGTGAGGTGCAGAAAGAAAAACTAGACAATATTTTTGCAGAAGGCAGCATAATTCAGGTCTGCCTTACAAGATTATTGAATGCAGCCGATAAAAGTGCAGAGAAAGACTGTTTAATACGGCTATGCGGCAAAATATGGTTTATTTTAAACAAGTCCCTGCGAATGCAAGAGAATGATACTCAGCTAATTAACAGGTTAAAGACTGAATTAGAGGGGGCAAGTAAAAATCAGGAAATGTTGAGAGCAGAATTGGATGTATGCCAAAAAGACATGCAATTAAAATGCAGAGACTTTGATACTCAGTTATCCAAAAGCAAGAAACAATTTGAAGATAGTGAGCAAGAATTGGCACACTTAAAAGCCTTAGTGGATCACATTAGGCAGGATAAAGATG
This sequence comes from Ambystoma mexicanum, assembly GCF_040938575.1. Taxonomy (NCBI): domain Eukaryota; kingdom Metazoa; phylum Chordata; class Amphibia; order Caudata; family Ambystomatidae; genus Ambystoma; species Ambystoma mexicanum. Next base: position 732,536,778 of record NC_090930.1, read on the forward strand.
AGGTTGTTTCAGAAATGCAGATTTTACAAAAAAAGCATTGTGAAAAAGAAGGTGATCTCCAGAGTGCAGAACAAGAAATGATTAAAATGATCCAAGAAAGAGACAAGAGAAATAAAGAGTTCAATGAATGCCAAATGCAAATGTGCGAAATGCAGGAGGTGATTAATAAAATGAGTGATGAAAATAATTATTTGCATGATGAAGCCAACAGACTCCTTAAAAAGTGTAAGGACTTAGAACAGCAAATGTGCATTCCCAGGTCCCAGGAGAGGCGGCAGGGTACCACATTCAATGGAGTGGAGGTGAATTCTAGCTCTGCCCAAAGAGCTAGTGCTCCAGTGACTGGGCCGGTGACTGAACTTGGTTGCAGCGCCCTTGGGGGATTTGATACTCCCATTGGGGGCAGCCACCAATATCATACACCTGAAAACAGGATTGAATCACAAAATAGTGCAATTCCATGTATTGCAACAAGTAGCCCCATAAAAATAATGAAATCCATTAAAGCCCTGATCAAACCATTTAAAAAGGGAGGTGAATGCTGCATTGAGGATCACTTAGAAGCGGTGCATGACATTTTTAAAGCACTCCAGATACCTAAGGAACAGTACAGACAATATTTTCATTTAACTTTAGATGCCCCGACGGCCAGCATCATAAGGGGATTAAATGAACAGCAGAATATAACATGGCTGGAGTTTGAAAAAGAAATTAGGCGTCATTTTTCTCCTTTTCAGTCATTGCAGGAGGCAAAGAAAGTCGCGTACACAATTACTGCTGGACCTAATACATCCCCTCGCCAATTTTTACAAGACTTAAAAAGAGCATTCTCTCGCTTTGATGTATCTTTTGACTCAAATTCCAATGAGTTTAAAACTGCATACTTCTATGGGCTACAGAAAGACATCATATCCCAATTGGTCCGTGAATTTGACCGTGACAAGTCCCTTGAATGGATTGTACATCAAAGCACAAAGCTATATGAGGTACTCTATTGTCAGGGTAGAGAAAGTGATAAAATGAAAGATACTAGGCCTAAATCTAAAGAACCCTCAGCCACATTAATGGAAATCAGGTCAGCCAAAATGTCCCTTGAGTCTGCTCAAAGCCAAGGTAAAAATAATGTGACACCTGAACAAAGGGGTAATCAACAAAGATCGCCATTTCCTGTACCAATGTTCCAAACACATGATCCTAGTAATAGAGAGAGCTACATCAGCCCTAGGTATTTAGGGGATAGACCCCGGGTAGGATATCGGCCTGATATGGCAGGTATGAACAATAACCAGAGACAAAATCAAGATCAAAGAAATGATGGTCCCTACCAGTCATTGGGGACACAGAGTAGGTTTGATCCCAACACCATGATATATGGTAATCAGGATAGGCCCCGATATGTGGATCGATTTACTGATAATGGAAATCAACATAGGGGCCAGTACCCACAATCTGAGAGACAGGACATGAGGCAAAACGTGAACTACAGTCCACGCCAGTACAATGATTCCCCACCAGGGGACTATAATCAAAGGATGGGTGCAACCCGCTCCCCTCCACAAATGAATCAAGAGTTCAGAAACCATCCCAACCGACATCATTCACCTGAGAGGTATCAGAATAGATCCAATCAGGGGGAAAACAACCAATATCGACCTAGGCCACAGAAAGAGGATCCTAGAGAGATGGAAAGGTTCCAGTGCCTTGAGGCCCAAGTGAAAATGTTAGCTGAGCAAATAGGAAAGCTATGTACAGCGCAAAAACAACCTTCCAAAGAGGGGGCTGATGGCCATAGCAATGACCGAGGGGCTTCCGAAAAGTGACTAAGTACTCATGATAACTGCAGTGCCAAAATGACTGATTGCTCTGATATAATTTTGCATAACGACTCTGAGATGCCTAATGGATTAAAAATGAAAGTACCAGTAAATGAAATTGTGACAGAAAGTGCAAATACTTCTAAAAAAGAGGTACGGTTTAACTTAGAGCTAAATAAAACAGTAAAGATTTGCACAAATGAAAAAGAAACATTAGGAATTCCAAAAGAACAAAGGGACAGATTTAAGAAAAATGACTCATGCATGGGGAATACCAGTGAACAGGGAGTAAGTGGGGATGTCATAGCTCCTTCCCTGGGCAAGCAAAACAATGACCAAACACAGACAGAAAAAGGAAATACTCACAAGGAGGGTACAAGTCAATCACCTGAAGAATTCTTTGAGCCACATATTTTTGAAGAGGCTGAAAGGGCTGGTATCACACTAAATGATCACAAATGCACAGAATTAAAAAATGACAAATTGCTGAATGATGTTGTTACACATGTTCAGTTGGAGGATTGTAATGTGGTCTCTGATGTTACCCAGATGGATGGGCGAACAGTGGCCACACTCCAAAAAACCTCTGAACATGGAGAAATGAATAAAATATCTCGCACAGAAATGGGTAAAAAGGAGGGAAAAATGTCTTTTCATTTACCAATGTGCTTAGCCAAAAGTGAAAAGGACCTGAGAAAGGTGAGCCCTGAAATCAGTAAGAATTCACATTTCTTATGTGTATTAGAGGAAGTTGAGGACAGATATTATGCACCCATCACTGTAGAAGAAAAATGCCACACCTTTGCTATGATTGACACTGGCGCACAGGCCACAATTATGTCCAAGGAGCTGGTAAAGAGTATCAATGAAGGGAGGCCTCCACAGAGTCAGATCACAGTGAAGGCAAATCAAGGCCCAGTGCATAACTTTAATGGGGAGGAGGTGCCCATCATAGGTGTAACTGAGGTTGACATAAAAATAGGAAAGCACAGAATGAAACAAGAGGTATTGATCACATCTATTTGTGAAATTCCATTTCTGATGGGGACAGATTGCCTGAAAAGATTGTCTCCTCTCATAGATGGGGTGAATGGAGTGCTGTGGTCCTTAAACAAAAAACCATTGAGGCCTAAGAAACTAAAATCACAAAACAGCAATATAAATGAATGTCACACCGTTGCCAAAACAAATGATGCTGTGGAGGTATATCTCCAGAATAGCTGCATACCTAGTGTCACTGTTATATTAATGTGTCAAGACAAAATGCAGAGCGACAATGAAAAACTACCTGTACAAATATACTTGGACCCAAGGAAAGATTGGCAGACTGCCATAGATGAGCACACATTACGTTTCTATTTAAAAGAGAAAACATGCAAACAGAATATTGCTCCTAAAACAGATTCAGAAAAACACATTACCACTCTGGCAGAAATACAGATGGAAGATGAGCAACCATGGGTTCATGTTGGTATAAATGATTATCTTAAAACAATAAAAGCCACTTTAGCGCTTGAACATGAAAGGAGTTTCATTAATGAGAAATTGTTGCAAAAAATTATGGAGATGGAAGAAATCCCGAAATTTAGGATTAAAAACCAATATGTTTCTGGGTTGGACAGTCCAGACTTTGAAAACCGAATTGCAGGCAGATGCATGCTTAAAATTAGCATTGGGCAGAAAACAATTTACCATAATGTATGGATAGTGAGTGGAGCACAAAATGAATTTTACATGGGCAATGACATCATGCACAGAATGTGTATGGTGTTAGATTTCCTTAATCAAAAAATATGGTCACGTCTAGGTGGTCCGGCACCTGAATTTGAAGACAAAAGAAGGGCTTATCATTGTGCACAACTGGTTCCTTATGCAGTCGAATTACAAATGAGGAAAAATACTATTATTCCTGCATTTACAAAACAGTTTGCAATAACACTGAAATGCAAAAATGGACAGCAGATGAAAGGCTCTGATGCATTTGTATGCCTGAATGAATCCATAAAACAGCAAGGCCTGGATTATGAATACATTCCATTGGTAGACATTGGTGAGGGATCTGTAAAAATCATGGTAAATAATAAAGGTTGTCAGGATATTCATTTAGAGGAAAACTCCCCATTAGGAATGGCCATACAAGAATCACATTATACGGCAGATTTAAATAACATGGTGATTGGTGTCAGGAATTGGAGGCTGTGGAAGCGCTGGAAGCTTTGATCACTCTCCAGTCCTCACCCAAGATGGCCGCCGATCTCACCCAAGATGGCCGCCGATCGATCACGCTCCAGTCCTCACCCAAGATGGCCGCCGACCCTTTATAGGCTGACTCCTCCCACAAACCGACGCGTTGTATCTGTTTACCAGCGCTCGGTTCGTGTGGAGATTCTCTCGTGAAATTCATCCGTTCCGGCTTCCTATTTTCGCCTACTGAGTGATTCCCTTCTGTATTCCTCAGCCCAAATTCTACTGCACTATACGCGGTATCGGCTTGCTTTGGGCCGTGCCGTGCTTACTTACTCTTGCCTTTATTCTTTGAGCACTTTTGGTCTTTTCATTTCTTGTAGGTACCGGGGGTATATTGCTACCGGTGCCGTCACTCTGTTTTTGCGAGCTAGCCTTGCTCACTGGGACCTTAAGGAGCATTTCTAAACTGGTGAGTGGGTTTCTTTCTATACTTCTTCCTTCTTCCTAATGGTTCGTCTTCGCGGTCTGCTTTGTATGGGTTCTTTCATTCTTTACCTACTTATCCTTTCTAATACTTTTCTCTGTCATTCTGTTTAGTCTTAACCACTGGTTCTAGTAGCTTCTTTTATCTCCTGTTCTATTATTCCACTTCTCCTGGATACACTGAGCATTCATCAGCGGGGGAGTTTGTTCTCAAGTCTAACGGACTTCCTTGCCTGCTGCAAATGGAACTTTCATAATTGGAAGAGAGGAGTTCTAATTGCCACCCAGCAGAACCCAATTGGGAACAGGGTTTTTTCTGCCTTAGTGCTTTTTCCCTGAATCTAGGACTGGCCCCCTGGGGATCCCCGCGGTCAGGGATTATCTCTGCCAAGGTGGCCTCCGGAGGGGACAGACCCTATCTGTACGATAAAAAGGCCCGAGCACCAAAGGACAAGACTCCCACAAGGAAGAGGGATCAGAAGAGATCAGAGGCTACTCTTACAGAACCCATTCCGGAAGAAACAGGTGAGGAGTTGGGGGAGGAAGCCTCGGTATCTGACAGAATACAACGCCCAAGATCCTTCATGGCGTCACTCGAGCAGTATCAGGAGTTGGTGGCTGCTCTGCAGAACCTTACTATGGAGGTGCAGGCCCTGCGAACAGAGAACGTAGCCCTCCGACAGCAAGTGGTGTTACATCGGGATGATCGCGGGGACCTGCCTACGATGCCCTTTTCCTTTGGCAAATACAACGGACATCCAGGAGATCTGAAGGAATTCCTTGACGCTTGCAGGGTGTATTTCGCCTTCCGACCTCACGCCTTTGAGACAGCCAGATCAAAGGTTGGGTTCATTATAGCCAATCTTACCGGAAATGCTCTTTCATGGGCTACACCCATTGTCACCCGAAACGATCCCCTTCTGAGTGATTATGACCGTTTTACGGAACTTTTCAGTGAAAGGTTTGATAGGCCAGAAATATTCTATTCATCCTTGGAAGCAATCCTAGACATCAAACAAGGAAATACAGACGTCCAAACCTATCTAACTCGCTTCCAGAGGCTAGCAGCCAAGGCAGATTGGCCTGATTCCGCCCAGCAAACCATCTACAGAAGAGGTCTCCAGGACGAGATCAAAGATGAACTAGCCAGAGTAGCCCGTCCTGCATCTTTTCAGGAGCTAGTGACATTGTCCCTTCAGATTGAATCTCGTCTGCAAGAAAGAAGATCTGAGAGAAGAAGAAACCGAAGCTTCTCACAACCTAACCCTACTCCTCCACCTAGAGCCAACCCTGCTACAGATGAGCCTATGCAGATTGGAGCTGCCCGTGGTCCTCTGACGCCAGAAGAAAGAAGAAGGAGGAGAGAGGCAGGTCTATGCATGTACTGTGGCTCTTCGACACATTTGTTGAGAGAATGCACTGAAGTCCCTCCTCGTCGACAGGGAAACTTCCGCCCCCGATCTATAGCAAGGGAAGTCTCGGGGGAGGTAACAAGCACCCTTGCAGCTACACAAGAGCAGTGAATACCCCGGAAGATAACAGTTTAATGGTGTTCAGAGTGGACCTATGGTTAACAGAAGAAGCTCCCACAGAGGTGTTCGCCATGTTGGATTGTGGAGCAGCGGGAAACTTCATCGACTCCAAGTGGGCTACAGAGCACTTGGTACCCGCCAAAACCAAGATCACCCCGATTCCGGTAGAAGGGGTTGATGGTAGACCCTTGTCTTCCGGACCCATCACATTGGAAACTGTTCCATTAAGGGTGAGGTTAGGTCAACATGAAGAGTTCCTGGTGTTTGATCAGATCCGAGCTGCTCATTTTCCATTGGTATTAGGGATTCCTTGGTTAAGAAGACACAACCCTCACATAGATTGGACTGCAAACCGAGTTTCTTTCAATTCTAAGTTCTGTGAAAAACACTGTATGACCTTGTGTAACGCTCCCCACACCATAGACCGCAGGAGAAGTATCCAGAAGCCAGTCACAGTGGCCTCAGTACCCTTACATTACCAGGACTTTTCAGAGGTATTCATGGACATAATTCCTAGACAACTACCACCCCATAGAACAGAGGATTGCTGTATCGATCTAATACCGGAAGCAGTAGTACCGTTCGGAAGAATGTACCCTTTGTCACTACCGGAAAGGAAGGCGTTAAGAGAGTATCTAGATGCAAATTTGCAGAACGGACTCATTCAAGAATCCAAATCTTCATGTGGGGCCTCCCTTTTCTTCATTCCAAAAAAGGACTCGACAGAACTTCGTCCTTGTATAGACTACAGGGGTCTCAACAAGGTCACTGTCCGGGATAGATATCCCATGCCCTTGATTCGGGACGTCTTGGAGGCTGTACAAGGGGCTGAGTACTTCACGAAGCTTGACCTGAGAGGCGCCTATCACCTCTTGCGAATCAGACAAGGAGACGAGTGGAAGACGGCTTTTCGCACCCCATTCGGGCTCTATGAATATTGTGTGATGCCCTTTGGCCTAGTAAACGCACCAGCCGTCTTCCAAAGGTACATGGACAAGGTTTTCGCTGACATGCTGTTTGTGTCGGTAGTGGTGTACCTGGACGACATCCTGATCTACTCCAAGTCCTTGTCTGAGCACAGATCATTGGTCCGACTAGTTTTACAACGTTTGCAGTCTCACTATCTGCTAGTAAAACCAGAGAAGTGTTCATTTGAATCCAAGAGGGTGTCCTACTTGGGTTTCGTATTGTCCAAGGAAGGCGTTGAAATGGATGCTAATAAGGTAAAGGCCATAAGAAACTGGAAAGATCCTACCAACATCAAGGAACTGCAAGGGTTTCTAGGATTGGCAAATTTTTATAGGAGGTTCATTCCCAATTATTCCAAAAAAGTACTCCCTCTGACCTCCTTGTTGAAGAAGGGTGTTAGATTTGCTTTTGACGGTGAACCTCGAAAAGCATTCGACTTTTTAAAGGATTGCTTTTCTACAGCACCCATCTTGGTTCAACCAGATCAGACTAAGCCCTTTATTCTGGAAACTGATGCTTCTACGGGGGCAGTAGGGGCAGTATTACTTCAAGAGGCAGAAGACAGCTATGAACATCCGATCGCATACTATTCCAAGACTTTAACTAGTAGTGAGCGAAACTACTCGGTTATCGAAAAGGAACTTTTGGCAATAAAGCTGGCCTGCCAAGAATGGAGACACCTCCTGCAAGGAGCCACACATCCTTTCACTATTCGAACTGACCACCGCAACCTACGGGTCTTACAACAATTGGAATGTTCCAACGCCAGACATGCCAGATGGGCGTATTTTTTCCTACAATACGACTTCATGATGACTTACATACCAGGCACAGAAAACAAGAAGGCAGACGCCTTATCTAGAAGCCTAGGAGATCCATCCGGATCCTATATAGGACATGAACTGGTTTTACCACATCTCACTGTGTTGGCTTCTACGGTTTCGTTTCTTCAAGATCTAATCCCTCATTATCAGACGTGTGCGGAATTTCCGCTATCTACTAAACAGGAAAAGGACGGGTTGTTTTATCATGAAGGAGCCCTCTATATCCCCACAAAGAAGCTGCAAGAACAGATACTTTCTTGGTGTCATGACACCCCCCTGACAGGGCATTCTGGTATTAGGAAGACTTTTGATTTGGTCCGGAGAGGATTCTGGTGGCCTACCCTACGAAGGGACGTAGGTCAGTATGTCTCTACTTGTTCAATATGTGCTTCCAACAAACATCAAACAGGAAAACCTCTGGGGTTATTACACCAACACTCCTTACCGGATCGCCCATGGGAACACTTATCCACTGACTTTATTGTGGATCTGCCTCCTTCATACGGAATGACCACGATCATGGTGACGGTCGATTCCTTTAGCAAGCTGGCACATTTCTCCGCCTTCAAGCAAGTGCCTTCGGCCTCAGAGATGGCTGCAACATTTCTCCAAGACATAGTCCGTCTACATGGTCTACCTAAGACCATAGTTTCGGACAGAGGACCACAATTTACCTCAAAATTTTGGTCTTCCCTCTGCCAGGTTCTCGGGATTCATAAGGCTCTTTCCTCAGGATACCATCCTCAAAGCAACGGCCAAACTGAGAGACTCAATGCCAATCTAGAGCAGTATCTCAGGTGTTTTTGTAGTCCCCAGCAGGAAGAATGGTATCGCTTTCTCCCGCAAGCGGAATTCGCCTACAACAACTCACTTCACACCTCGATCCAGATGAGTCCTTTCTATTGTACCTATGGCTACCATCCTCAACACCTGCCCGGGCTCAGTCCGCCTTCAACCAAGATTCCAACTCTGGATACGATTCTACAGGACTTGCAAGAAGCTCACAAACTCGCTAAGGAGGCACACCAAGCAAGTCAACTTTCACAAAAGAGATGGGCCGACAAAGGTCGGAGAGCCCATCCCAGCTGGAAGGTGGGACAATTAGTCTGGTTATCCACCAGATTCCTACCCAAGTGGGTTCATAGGGGGAAGTTCTCCTCTCGTTTCCTTGGGCCATTTTCCATCATACAACAAATCAATCCAGTTGCTTATAAACTCAGGATGCCAGAATACCTCAGAAGGATACATCCTGTCTTTCATGTCTCCCTTCTCAAAGAACATAAGGAGGATCCTTTCAAGAGACCTGTAATCCGTACACGAGCCCGAGTGAAACCAACACCTGAAGAATACGAGGTGTCTCATCTGGTGGATTCTAAGTACCGCAAAGGGCGGTTGTACTATCTGGTCCATTGGAAGAACTATCCAGTAGCAGAGAGGACGTGGGAACCTGTAGGTCATTTACACGCCCCGCGTCTGGTGCAGAAGTTCCATCAACTCCATCCGGGCAAACCCGGGGGCGCCCCGAGAAAGAGGGGGTATACTGTCAGGAATTGGAGGCTGTGGAAGCGCTGGAAGCTTTGATCACGCTCCAGTCCTCACCCAAGATGGCCGCCGATCGATCACTCTCCAGTCCTCACCCAAGATGGCCGCCGATCTCACCCAAGATGGCCGCCGATCGATCACGCTCCAGTCCTCACCCAAGATGGCCGCCGACCCTTTATAGGCTGACTCCTCCCACAAACCGACGCGTTGTATCTGTTTACCAGCGCTCGGTTCGTGTGGAGATTCTCTCGTGAAATTCATCCGTTCCGGCTTCCTATTTTCGCCTACTGAGTGATTCCCTTCTGTATTCCTCAGCCCAAATTCTACTGCACTATACGCGGTATCGGCTTGCTTTGGGCCGTGCCGTGCTTACTTACTCTTGCCTTTATTCTTTGAGCACTTTTGGTCTTTTCATTTCTTGTAGGTACCGGGGGTATATTGCTACCGGTGCCGTCACTCTGTTTTTGCGAGCTAGCCTTGCTCACTGGGACCTTAAGGAGCATTTCTAAACTGGTGAGTGGGTTTCTTTCTATACTTCTTCCTTCTTCCTAATGGTTCGTCTTCGCGGTCTGCTTTGTATGGGTTCTTTCATTCTTTACCTACTTATCCTTTCTAATACTTTTCTCTGTCATTCTGTTTAGTCTTAACCACTGGTTCTAGTAGCTTCTTTTATCTCCTGTTCTATTATTCCACTTCTCCTGGATACACTGAGCATTCATCAGCGGGGGAGTTTGTTCTCAAGTCTAACGGACTTCCTTGCCTGCTGCAAATGGAACTTTCATAATTGGAAGAGAGGAGTTCTAATTGCCACCCAGCAGAACCCAATTGGGAACAGGGTTTTTTCTGCCTTAGTGCTTTTTCCCTGAATCTAGGACTGGCCCCCTGGGGATCCCCGCGGTCAGGGATTATCTCTGCCAAGGTGGCCTCCGGAGGGGACAGACCCTATCTGTACGATAAAAAGGCCCGAGCACCAAAGGACAAGACTCCCACAAGGAAGAGGGATCAGAAGAGATCAGAGGCTACTCTTACAGAACCCATTCCGGAAGAAACAGGTGAGGAGTTGGGGGAGGAAGCCTCGGTATCTGACAATTGGGAATATTCCTGAAAAATATGTAGATGCCAAGGGCGAGTTGCCAGAACACCTGGACTCTCAGCCCAAAGGAATATTTAAAATTCATTCTGTGTATCCTTATGATTCAAATGAGACAGTGTGCTGCCATCAAGAGGATTGCATAATATTTAATTTAAATGAAAATGAAACAGGAAATCAGCCCATTGAAGTGGAAGCTGATATGCCAAAATATTTAAAAGTGGCAGCTCTACAAAAAGACACAGCCACACAGTTAGATGAAAGTGCTGAGATTCCTTTACCAGAAGAGTTTCCAGAATTTTCCAGAATGGTAGAAGAGCAGATCTCCTTAGCGGATGCATGTGACAGCGATAAGGATAGGGACGACCTGAGGGAAATATTTATGGAGTTTAAGGATGTATTTGCAAAAGATGCTTATGATTGTGGTTTAACTGATTTACATGTGGCCACACTACCAGAAGGTTGTAGCAGAAATCCAGTGTTTGTACGCCAGTATAGACTACCGCTGGCATGTTTAGAATCATTGGCAGAGATTATTAAAAATTTGGAATCACGGGGAATAATCAGGCCCATTCATAGCACATCCAATACGCCTATTTTAGGTGTGTTAAAGCCAAATGGTCAATGGCGGCTGTGTGCAGACTTAAGAGAGTTAAATAAAAGAGTACCAATATCTAGATGGCCACTGCCATTCATTGATCAGGGCCTAGCTCAGATACATGGTTCAAATGTATTTACCACATTAGATCTCACCTCTGGATATTGGTGCGTGCCATTGGCAGAGGAGATACAACACTTATTTTCCTTTACATTTGACAGGACTCAATATGCCTGGCGTAGAGCTCCATTCGGGTACATCAATAGTGGGAGTGAATTTGGCATATTTTTGAGAAAGGCCATGCCGGATGCAGCGGAAAGAGGAACAATAGTTTATGTGGATGATGTCCTGATAAAAAATGAAAGCCTGAAAAGCCATTTTGATGAAATAAGACATGTACTTGGCCAATTGCAGAAAGCAGGCGCCAAAGTATCTTTGCAAAAAGCACAATGGTGCAAGAAAAAAGTGAACTTTCTAGGGCATGAAGTGGCTGAACATGGGCTAAATCCACAAAGGAAGAAAATAGAGGCCATACAAAGATTAAAAGATCCTAAAAATGTGAAAGGAGTAAAAAGTTTATTAGGGATGACAGGCTATAACAGAAAGTTCATTGAAAATTATGCAGAAATCACTCAACCATTGACTAAACTGCTTAAACTGAATACTCCCTGGAAATGGGAAAGAGGGCAGTCTGATGCAGTGGCTAAATTAAAGGAATGTCTTGTAAAGGCACCATGTTTAGCATACCCCATAAAGGACAGGGATTTCTTTATAGAAATAGGTTTTTCTGAACATTGTATGTCAGCAGTGTTATCACAAAAACACAATTTGAATCACAAAACCATTGCATATGCAAGTAAGGCATTTTCCCAAGTTGAAATGAAATTTAATGAATGTGAAAAGGCCCTATTAACCACTGTGTGGGCGCTACAACATTTCCGCCCCATTGTTCAGGGAGAAAAGGTGATTATTGAAACAAATCATCAACCTTTGCATTTTTTAGAGAGTAAAAGAATTAGATCAGGCAATCTAGCACAATCCAGAATCACTTCATGGACGCTGGCATTACAAGGTTTTCCCGTAGAAGTGAGATATGGACAAAATAAAAAGAGCCCAATTGCTCAAGGGTTAGCTGACTTACATGACTGTGCAGCTGAACAAATACCAAATGAAATGGAAGTGGAAACTAGTTTACAGGAATTTGAACAATCACCACACAAAGCTTTTGATGAAAAAACATGCAAGGATTTGCCAACTATATATGTGGATGGTTGTGCTTTTCACATTGAAAATGACAGTAATAAACAATTAGTGGCAGGAATAGGAAATGTCTGGTTGAAATGTGAAGGCGTTCCCAGTATAGGGATGAGGATTGGAGATAGGAGCAGTCAGGTGGCGGAATTGGCAGCCATTTATAAAGCAATTGCTACTGCAGTTGATAAAGAGTTCAGTGAAATTGTCCTGGTGACTGATTCTGACTATGCACGGAATAGCTTTGTGGAGTATTTGCCTGGTTGGAAAGCAAGAGGCATGGTTACATACAACAAAAAGCCACTTAAACATGGAAAAATGATACAAGCCATAGACAAATTGGTGTCAGAAAATAATTTAACAATATACTGGAGAAAAATTTGTGGGCATTTAAAAACACCAGGAGAGGATAAGGAGGGAAATGATAAGGCAGACCACCTGGCTAAGATTGGGGCTGTGATGGGAGAATTGCTACCTATTGATTATTTAATGGGTGAAATACAAATTGATGCAGTCACACGTTCTAAAGCACCAAAGGAGGTAGATCAACCGGTGGTGCAGTGGAGTCATGACACGCCAGACCAAGATTTGATTGAGGCACAAAAGAATGATCAAATTTTGGGAATCTATTATAATCATTTGATAGATCCTGAACAAAATCCTTTAACAGAAAATGATTGTATGGGAAAAGAAGAGTTGAGGGTGTTATTAAAGAACAAAACACGAATTAGATTACAGGATGGACTCATGATTAGAGAGTCCATAACAGGGCAAATACAGTGGGTAGTACCCCTTTCATTCAGAGGACTAATGCTACACCATGCACATGATGCCATAACTGCAGGCCATAGAGGTTCACAAAAAACATTAGAAATACTAAAAGATTATGCTTACTGGCCTCATATGTCCCAAGATGTGGAATTATATACTAGAGGATGTCTAGTATGCGCCCAATTTAAACCTGCTTCACCAATGCATAGAGCACCATTGATGAAAAGAGGCCTAACTCTCCCATGGTCAGATTTGCAAATAGACTATGTAGGTCCTTTAAAAAGGTCGAGCAGGGGACACCGTTATATTTTGAGTGTGGTATGTTTGATGTCGAAGTGGATTGAGTGCATTCCTGCACCAGATTGTAGTGCGCAAACAGCAGCCACATTGCTGGTGAACCATGTGTTCTCAAGGTTTGGGTTGCCACAAAGAATTGAGTCAGACAGAGGAAGTAATTTCACAAGTACTCTAATGAGTAAGGTATGGCAAATACTAGGTGTGAAAAGGAAACTACATATCGCATATCGGGCGGCGTCTTCAGGTACAGTTGAAAGAAGCAATAGGTCTGTTGTGGATATTTTAAAGAAATTTGTGGCAGAAGCAGGTTCCAGCTGGGATTTGCGTTTACCATTGGTTTTGATGGCAATCAGGTCGACTCCTGCCAAAGCAACAGGTGTTAGCCCCCATGAGGTCTTAACAGGTAGGAAAATGGTGTTACCACAACACCTACTATACAGAACACATGAGCAAACCCTTGTGAGTGCATCCACAGTTCATGAATATATTGATGAACTGAGGAGGCATTTGCAACATGCATTTGCTTTTGTGCAGAGAAATCTGGAAAGAGCTGCTGACAGTGCAAAATCGTATTATGATAAAAAGGCATCAGTAAAGGAATACAGTGTAGGGGATCAGGTGTACAAGTTTCATTTTGGAAAAAGTAAACAGAAAAATTCTAAATTTCTAGCAGCCTGGCAGGGGCCATTTCGAATTATAGATAAGGTCTCTCCTGTGGTTTATAAAATTTTGAAAAATGAAGGTGAAACAGCAATAGAGCAGTTTGTCCATGTAAATCAAATCAAACCATGCCATCCCAGACATGAGATCAGGCAGCTTGAGCATGTAGAGACAGATAAAGTCCCTTGAACAAAAAAAGAGAAAATAAATGGGTGTAATCAGGAGGCAGTGACAAAGAAGTTAAAAAAAAAGTTGATTGTTATGATGGTACATAAACACTGTAATATATGTAAAAATATATAAATAAATAAATAAATAAATAAATGCACATATAATGGAAGCTCATGGTTGGTGTGCAGAGAGAAAGTGTGTTAAATATTGAATATCTGCTTGTTTTCTTTTAACTTGTGTTTAATTTCAGGAAAAAAAAAAAAAAAAAAATGAAATATTTTTACCAAGCATGTTTTATTTTTGGCAAAAGGATGAAGTTAGTATTATGCTATGTACTTAATTTGTTTATTTTCTATTTTGATTTAGACAATTAACATTATTTGGTCGGAGGTTCCGAGATCAGAGCCCACGGGAGAGATGATGGAGTCCTGGAGTCCCCTGGATGAAGACCAAAAGATGCCTGCCTCCAGGTGGAGGTGAAGACAAGATAACCAGAATGCTAAAAAGGATGACTCCTATGGATCTAAGATTGCCAAGATGGAAGTGTACTCGAATGAACCGAATAACATCGCTGGTCGAGACATATCAGAAGCGGACAAGAGTGCTGACATATGGAGTTCCACGTATTTATTATTTTAATTATTTATTTTAATTTGTTATATTAATTATTTGTTTTAGTTAGTTGTTTTATTTCTTTGTTTTTAATTGACTTGGAAAATCTAAACTTAAAGTAATGCCACTTCAACTGAGAAGGCAAATGTAGAACATTTTGTAAACTAATGAACTCAGATGAATACTGTGTTGATTGCAAATTTTTCATTGATGCACATGAATATTCATTTTGTTGGATTGCTATATTGTAAAAAAAAAAAAAGAGAGTACAAATTGTTTTTAGGAATTGGCTTGGATTATAGCCAAGTTCTAAAAACAAAAGGAGGGTATGTAAGGATATTTGGCGTGTTACAGCACAGAGTACAGCACTACTAAACAGGTAGCAAACAGCACAGAGTACAGCACTACTGCACAGGTAGCAATTTTTTTTGCAGCACCACCACAAGGGTGCGGTGCATTGCTATATGTGTTACCAGATTAACAAGGAAAGACAGGCCATTCAGTCAAAAACGATTTTAACATATAAGATGCAAATCTATTTTTACAGTTAAAAGTACACGTGCACATTCAAAAATGCACACTATTTTTCACCTGAAATGCCTATGGTGCGAGAGACACATTTGAAAATAATAACTAACCTTACTGACAACTAACCTGACTAATGAAACATAATCCACTAATAAAAATGTGTCTCCACTGCAGAATTAGGCCTATTCTGAAAGTGAACTTTTAAACGCACATCCATTTTTTTTTCTGTTCTCTCTGCTGCCCTGTCCACATAACTACAGGAAGCAAATGGGCTCGAAAGAACAGGAAATCAGTTGGTTACAAAGTATTACTATAAAAATGAGCCATTGTGTAGAGAAGGAGGAGATGGCGTTAATAATTCTGATTGGAGCAGCGTCATAGCAAGTATCATGCTAGAGGGAGTGATCAGGCTTTTTGCTGGGGGGAAGTTTGAGG
Organism: Ambystoma mexicanum; assembly: GCF_040938575.1. Lineage (NCBI taxonomy): Eukaryota > Metazoa > Chordata > Amphibia > Caudata > Ambystomatidae > Ambystoma > Ambystoma mexicanum. The sequence continues at coordinate 732,552,542 of NC_090930.1, forward strand.
GAGGAGAAAGGCAGTCAAGATTGGGGAGAGCTGAAAGAAGGACCTTTCCACTGGCTGAGGCATTCCTATCTGCAAAAGCTGAGAATTCCAGGCAATGACCCCGGTTTGAGAAGGCAAGCGTTCCTTTTTACTGGAGTTAATCTTCAAGGGAGCCACATTCAGAAAGAGAACAGCCAAAGAGAACAACTAAAAAGATAAGGTAATTACAGAAGTGTGGGAGCTGAGTGTGTACGATAATATGCAGTCAGTGTAGGATTCCTGTGCATGCCTTAATCAAATGCTAATGTTGCAATTTGAGTTCTGTTCTCCGCCACTCTCTTTGCAGTGTGTCATAGACAATGCTTTTACTGTACCATTTTATTTATTTCTGTAAAGAATGAGATCGTGTTTAATTGCAACTTTTATAATACAGGAAAATAATTGAAAACAGAAGGGTGGTGTATTTACTATTTACCATTACAATGCTGATGATGTGGGGAGATTTTAAACAGTGCAATGGTCATTTTAAGACAGATGTGTGCATGTCAGATTCAGTATGAACAGTTGTGAGTGACTGTAGCATAGCTTGTTGGAGGTACATGAGCCAACGGGAAGAGAGACTCTCTGAACATAGCTCCCTACCGTATATAAGGTAGTGGAAATTACCACAAGATTACCATATATAGCTCTCTGTCGTAAATAAGTCAGTGAGATCGCCCATGGTGGCACACTAACACTAACACTGAAAAATGTGGTATTCCTAAAATGTAGGTCTGAGGTCTCTCTAGTGATTACACGAAAAATCTAAGCAAAGATAAGGGATTCTGGACATTGGGGCCACAAATAAAACAAGGGAATTATGCTCACCAAAATACCACCAACCACGCCTACCACCCACGCATACCAAATATGCATGCCTGGGTGCTGAAATAATGCATGTTCACTGTATTATTGTTGTACATGGCCCAATCTGAATACAAGGAGTGATTGTTGCTAAGTTATATTTCGGCGGTAAGAAAATACCGTCAGGCCCCAAATCTCCACAAAATACCCTACAAGACCCACCTCGGTTATCTCATCATTCGGATCCCGAGAAACAGTGAGCGAGCTTATAAAATGAACTTCCCGGCCCTGTTCAAAGAACTACAGACGGATCTGAGCCGCTGGCAGAAACAGGAGATATCTTGGACTGGCAGGATCACAGCAGTAAAAATGAACCTGGTTCCCAGACTGCTATACCACTGCAGGCTCTTGAAGTCCCCATCCCCAAAAAAGACCAACAGAAACTGCAAGCGAACATTTTGAAATTTGTTGGCGGGTGCGGGCGGGAGGCACGAATCACCAGAAGGGTGATCCTCCGAAGCCCAAGAACCGGAGGCCTGGGGGTCCCGGAAGTGGACAGGTACTGCCTTGCGGCTCAGCTCTCGGTGGCATTCACGTGGCAATAAGGTACCAACCGCCCTCGCTGGCTGAAGCTAGAAAAAGATTGGAGCTGCTACCCAATGGACTCCCTTCCACATATTACTTGGCCTAGAAACCTGCCGAATGCCGGGCCCCTCACGTCGACCAGAAATAGGGTGGAGAGCTGGAAGAAGGCGGCCAGGAGATGGACCTGCAGGAACACGATGGGCCTGCTGACCCCAGTCTGGGAGAACCCTGACTTCACTCCTGGGCTGGCTCCGAATTACTTTGTCAGACGGAGGACGGGTGGGCTGCGACACATAGCGGACTTCTTCATGAACGGCACCTTGCTCACTTTCGAAGGATGCAAAAAGAAATGTCAGGTCCAGGAGAGCAAATGATTCCGCTACGCCCAGCTCAGACACTGGCTGTCCCACGACTCAATAAAATCGCATGGAAGCAGAGAGCTGACGGCGCTGGAACGAACCTTGACGGCACTCCCTCCTACCAGGAAAATATCAATCTTATATAGACTTTTGGACAGAGGGAATCCCAATCTAAAAGGAGCCTTATATGGAGCGATGGGAGCGAGACTTAGGCAGAGAGCTAGACGCAGAGAGTTGGAACCGCATCTGGACAAAGACCCAGAGGAGCTCCAAATGTGTCACAGATAAGGAGGGGTCTGCTATAGATGGTATTTAACGCCAGAGATCCTACATAAAAGTAACCCCGCCATCCCACCGCACTGCTGGAGAGGCTGCCCTGTCACTGGCAGACAATTCCACCTACTGTGGTCATGCCTGAAAATGACCCAGTTTTGGAAAGAGGTCCTGGAACAGATCAAACTAATTACTGGACTCTCGATCCCATGGCACCCAGGCATAGTTTTACTGGGCAACATGGGCGAGGGGCAATTCCCGATGTCGGGGCGTTTAGCGGATCTCTGCTCCCACCTGCTCACAGCCACAAACATCTCAATAGCGAGACTGTGGAAGCACCCCGAGGGCCCATCAATCCCCATGTGGTGGACAAAGTGTTGGGACATTGCGGTGGCTGAAAAGATCACGGCCATCCGCTTTGGGAACAGAAGCAAGTTTTACAGTATTGCGGCCCCCTTTTTAGACTATACACACCAGTTCCCTGGTGTGGTGAGGCAACCTCCGCCCCTCCGCTGGATGGCGAAGTATGACTAAATGGCGATGGTGATCCCGCCGTAGGTACCCCCGAAGCTCCCCAATGGAGGGTCCTTGGCTGAAACCATTGAACGCCTGCTGATTCATCACTTAACTGGAGGACTGCCACTACTGTCCGGCCCACGGCTGACCCCAAGAGCAGCTCCTAACGTATTTTGTCACGGACTAAAGCTGCCCAGCTCCGTAAAACACCCTGATAGCCTTCCCCCTGTTCTTTTTGATGTTATGTTTTGGCTTTTGTTTATTTGCTCAGCACTGCATTATGACTGGAATAATGTATACAGCATTCTGTTTGTTACAAAATCTTAATAAAAAGCCTTGTTGAAAAAAAAGGGTAGGTGGATGGCACAGTTCTATCAGTCTTGCACACTCTGGCCTTCTGGTACAATTCAACAGTTCAGGCTTGGGCTTCAAACTTGTGACAGTCTCCTCAATTCTTTAGGCATCCTCCCCTTGTCACAAATACACAGTTCTGCTTTGGGCTTTCATTTTGACACTATTAAACACAGGCTTCCCTCTGCCAGGCTTGAGTCTGCCTCTCTTTTCATGTTCAGCTCTTAACTCACAATTCAACACAGGCTTTCCTCCACCGGGCTCAAGCCTGTCTTTTTCTTTGTGGGGGTTCCCTTCCCCACCTTCTGTCCTTCGCACTTTACTCTCACTGTCGAAGACCTTCGAAACTGCAAAGATTTTATGTAGAACTCTGCATGACCACTTTGACCTCCTTTTAGACAATTTGACAATCAACAATCTTCCCAACACCAATGCTCCTTGGTACTTGTAGTTTTACTTTTGCCCTTTCAGCTTTTTTCAAAATTCACACGCAACACCAATGCCTCTTGCTACTTGTAGTTTTACTTTTGCCCTCTCTGCATCTTTCAAAGTTCATGTATTCTTTTTACTGTTGCCTCTCCTGGCGTTTTTCAAAGTTCATATGGCTTGCTTTTCATTCAATTTACTTTCGTTCTGGACCGCAGTTACTTTCTTGCCTTTGTTTCATGCTTTTCATAACTCACAACATTTCACACAGACTTTCAAATGTGTGATTCCACTTTGCAGGACCACTGTTACTTTGTATACTTTTCTCAGCATTCAATCATTGTTCTCTTCATTACGTGTTTTATCGGCAAACACGCTACCGTCAACTCTGTTACATGCCTCTTTTGCTCTTAACACAAACAAGGCTTTTGTTTGCCTTTGATAACTCCGGTCGTATTAAATGGGCTCCTATCTTCAATGCTTTTCTTGTAACAGTCAAGGCTGTTATCAATGCCTTGTCTGCTCCTCCCCAACTCCGTCGTTCATCCAGGAGGGAAGCAGGCTGCCTGGAAGCACTTTGATGGTTTCTCTTCTCCGCTCACTCATTTCCGGTTGTGGAACGCCTACGGCTTCCTGAAAGGATGGAATTCTTGCCTGGCTCTCTCTCATTCTCTGCAGCAGCCGATCAGTCCCTTGACCTTCCAACTTCCATAGCCTGGTTTGCATCAGCCCCGAAAGAGCTGTTCCTTCCCTTATCCAGCCTCGCTCAGAGTGTGCCTTTGTGTGCCATCTTTTATACTGACAGGGAATGTTAACAAGTGTCAGGTGTATGTAATTCAGATTACGTGCCTGATTTTGCCTGATCTCCTTAGAGAGACAGAGCCATTGCAAGTCAGTAGAGGTAATCCTCCTGGCCTCATTCCTCATCTTTCTTGGCTCAGTAGTGTTGTTAATGTGAAATGGGAAGGAATTATGGGAGTTGTAGTTTCCCATAAAATAAGCAGGGATAGAGGTTAGATGGGTAAGGAAAAAGAGGGGATACCATGTCTCACAAATCAGGTGCTTCACCCCCCCTCTTTGAGCGCGCCCTACCCAGGTGATCCTCCCTCGCTTGTCCACCCCCAGGGTTGGGATCCAAAAGCCATGGCCCTTCCTTGGACACCTGAGTACAGGATCTCCGGGGACTAGGCTGTGAAACACCCTCTGGTTTTTCACATACCCCTTCCCTATGCGATGTGGACGAATCGGTTTTACAGGGGAACCATGAAAGGAAATCTACATTGCCCTGATCTTTACCTTTCCGATGTTCTACAGTGAAACAGTATGGTTGTAAGTCCAGAAACCATTGCATAACATGTGGGTTGGATTCCTTTCACTGGCCTATCCAGACAAGGGGAGAATGGCCAGTGATCAGGACACATTTTCTTCCCAAGAGGTAATATTTGAGATAAAGGATTGCCCATTTGATGGCTAATGCTTCCAATTCTAACACTGAATAGTTCTCCCTGGGAAATAATTTGCAAATGGCAAATAATATAGGACGTTCTAAGCCGAACACAGCCCCCAGTCCACTCAGAGAGGTGTCAGTTTGGAATACACACTCTTTTGAGAAGTCCGCGACTATCAATATGGGATTTTAACATAAAGTTTGTGATTTTTTATTTTTTTATTTTATTTAACATTTGTAAAGCGCGCCTTACCCGGGAGTATCTGGGCACTGGAGATACAAGGTAAGTACATTTACAAGTTTACCACAGGCAACATACGATATAGGCATTAAATTTACAGGTACAGAATTACAAATTACAAGCTTACAATATATACAGGCTGCATAACACAATTTACAGGAAGAACGTTCTCAGTGCTGATTCTCAGTGCAGTTAAGCAGGATAGTTATGCAGTTACAGTGTGCTGGTAGTAGCAGAGGTCAGGATGCTACCGATTCTGTGAAAGGAGCCAAGTTTTGAGTTTTATGCGGAATGAGGAGTGGGATGGGTCTGATCTAATGGCTAGAGGGAGAAAGTTCCAACCTTTTGCTGCTACTACAGGGAAGCTGCAACCCAGGCTTTGGTTCTTTTGAATTTAGGCATAGCGAGAAGGTGAGCTAAGGTAGCGCATGTGGGTTTAGTAGTTTGGGTTGGGATGAGCAGGTTGGTGAGGTATTTTGGTGTTGTGTTATTTAAGCATTTATGGGCAATCGCCATCATTTTGAATCTGATTCTGTCATGAACTGGCAGCTATCGTGCTTTACATCTTATTTTGGAGATATGCTCTTTTCTAGGGATATTTAGGGCAGCTCGAAGGGCATTGTTTTGGGTGACCTGGAGTTTTTTTAATGCTACTGGTCGAGGTGCCAGCCAGGAGAACATTACAATAGTCGACTTTCGAAAGGATGAGGGCTCTAGCAAAGGTCAGGTAGCTGTAAGGTGATAGGTATGGTCAATATGCGTTGATGAGCTTCGCCATGTAGGCTGCTGATGAGACAGTTGTTTTGACTTGTCTAGTTAGGGTTAGTGATGAGTGTAGGTATACGCCCATGTTTTTGACTTCTTTTGAAACAGCAAAATTGTTTCCATCAATTATGAAAAATGTGTATCTGGAATTGAGTTTTTTAGGCTTGTTTGAGAGCCGAACAGTAGTAACTTGGTTTTGTCATCATTTAGAAAGAGTTCATGCTGGGCCATCCACGATTTAATCATTTTATAGAGATAATTGAGAGTAGTGGAGTCCTTCTCGTAGTCTCCTGAGAGTGCGGGAGGATCTGCGTATCATCCGCGTAATTAGTGTAGGACACTGCGCGTTCATCAAGGCGGTCAAACAAAGGTTTGGTAAAGATGTTATACATCCTTCGTGACATGCAAGATCATTGGGGCACGCCGCAGAGAACTGGGGTTGGGGCTGCGTTTGCTATGTTAGAGAACACTCTCATTGTGCGCTCTGAAAGGAAGGATTCTATCCATGAGATCGCTTTCGATGAGAATTGGGCAGCACTGGCTACGTATCAGACTTCATCCTATTCAGTCCAACAAATATTTTGAGGTTCTGCATTTTTTAGCTGGTCAGTCAGTCGAGATGTTTTGTCTGCGAAATTAGGGGCAAACCTGCTGTAATACCTAGTCAGACCCAAAAATACTCTAATGTGTCATTTGGTCTTAGGTGTTGGTGATTTTAGGACGGTGTAAACCAAATGGTAGGACCATCAATTGGAAGAGTCCTATCAGTGCTGAAAAGGCAGTTTTTTCTTTGTCTGGGTCATGTAATGAAACCTGCCAGTATCCCTTATTTAAATCTAATGTTGACAAGAGCAGGCTTTGTTTGCCTTCGATAACTCACCGGTCATGTTAATTGGGCTTCTATTTTCAATGCTTTTCTTGTAACAGTCAAGGCCATTACCAATGCCTCCTCTGCTCCTCCCCAACTCAGTCGTTCACCCAGTAGGGTAGCGGGCTGCCTGGAAGCACTTTGAAGGTTTTACTTCTCCGCTCACTCATTTTCAGTCATGGAACCTTTACGGCTTCCCAAAAGGATGGAATTCTTGCCTGACTCTCTTTTGTTCTCCACAGCAGCCGATCAGCCCCTTGGCCTTCCAACTTCCATAGACTGAAGTTGTCAATGTGAAATGGGGAGGAATTATGGGAGTTGTAGTTTCCCATAAAATAAGCAAAGATAGGGGTTAGATGGTTAGGGAAAAGGGGGGATACCATGTCTCACCATCAGGTGCTTAACCCACTCTCCTAGGACCACCCACCCAGGTGATCCTTCCTTGCTTGTCCACCCCCGGGGTCGGGATCCAAACGCGATGTCCCTTCCCTGGCCACCTGAGTTTGGGATCCCTGTGGACTAGGCTGTGAAACACCATCTGCTTTTTCACAGTTGTCATTATCCTCCAAAATGTCTCAGTGGGTGGTCATCAGGGTGATTAGAGAACCCTGGGGACTGGGGTCAGAAGGAGAGGGCCTATGAATAAAATGTTGAAAAGCTTTGAACACTCCAAACCGTAGCTCTGCTATGTTGAAACCTTTGGACTCTGTGGAATTAAAATAGCTAATAATTAAAGTGTTCTTTGTGGCCATAACCTCGGATGTGAGATTGGGTGAATTGTGGACCTTGTTATATAAGGCTCCCTTCCTTCCTTCCCTTCCACAATGTGACCCTAAATCCAAGGTCTCAAGAGGTTGTGTTGGCCAATTTCTTTCCCCATCCCTCATCTCAGGAGTAAGAAAGGTGGCATAGACCATTGTGGCAGGTCAGAAGGACGACACTGACTCTTTGTGGCCATTTCAGTGTTAGTTTTATTAAACAATAAACAAAACGCCTTACTGTCTCTGTTCCCAAGGGGTATTCCCTACCTGCCTAACTTACTAAAGTGCTTGTCAGTCGTCAGTGAATGTCCCAAAGAAAAGTGCCCACTGTCCAAACTAAACCAAACTGACCCTATCGCTATTCTAACAACTAATGACAGAAGAATGGCTCCCTTCTCCTGGACTTTGTTTCCGACAAGTTTCTTCTTCTTTCTTCTCTTTTAGTATGATATTTTTAAGTAATCCCTTGTGGATCATTTTATCAGTTCACACAGTGCCTTTAAAGCTGTATTACAAATTCTTCTTTTCCTGGAATTTGTTTTTTTGGGTCTTAAATAAATAATTACTTGTCTCATACAGGGTGATGTTCCCCACTTCCCAGGGAGTTGATACCCTATCTATTCAGCTTCTCTGCCTTGATAGATATTCGTGGGTGCCCTTTTCACCAGGTGTGTTTCTCTCTATCCTTAAGTATGTCACAATCTCTATTGCATTGTATCTTGCAGTCTCTATTGCATCGTATTTCTCTCATTAAATGCTCTAGTTCTTTCCTCAGGGGTTTGTGTTTTTAATGTAGTACCTTTCCAATACTTATAGTAGGCAGGTTTCTCTTCTCCTCGTCATTCCAATTCCTTACTCTTCCTGTTATATTACTGGGACGAGTATGAATTGTCCCATAACGACTACGCAGATTTCCCTTATCATCATTCTGGTTTCTTAGTTTCTCATGTATATTACTGCAACTAGTATGAATGGTCCCATAACGATTGTTCTCAGGCCTCCCGGGTGTCCCGTTTTCCCTATTACTTGTATTTGCTTGGGGTAACGTCACCAGGGTCTTTGTCCGCTCAGGGTAGGATGCCCTTTGGTGTCTCGATAACAGTATCCTTTCTCGATACGGTTTCTCAGCTTCTCAGGTGACCTTCTGGTAGGTGGTCGTATCCGCATAGTGGTTTCAGCACAGTTTGAGAGACCCTCAGTCCACCACAGGGTCTCTGTGTTTATGCCCCCACAATTACCTCCTCTCGTCTCGGCTCTCTCTGGACGCTCTGCATCCCGTCTTCCTCTTGCAGCTTACCAGCAACTTTCAAGTCTCCTCCTCTCAGGTGTTGCACCTGCCTGGGGCTTCCAGGGCTGACGTAAATTTCTCTGTCTCAGCTGACTGTGGCGTCTCTAACGACTTCAGCGTCCTCATCCCATTTAAATGGGTTTTACGATTTAAACAGACATATGCATCTTCTAGTCGGAAATAACAAATGGTACCATCTTCTTCTTCCCAGTCTTCACCTTGTATATACTTCATGTTTTCTGATATTCCCAAGTAGGCCATAAATGAATTTGGGAGTTCTTCAGAGGAACAGGAGTCCTTGTCCCCAAAGGGGGAGTCTCTCCAGGTGAGGTCCCACTTGCCTTGACCCCTAAGGGAGTTGTTGCGGAGTGGGCTCACCCCCCTAGCCTCACCGGGGGGCCTCGCCCATGGGGAGAAGGGACAAATTCCCTCAACTTGTCACACTATGTTATAAGAGCTGTTCTGATCTGTTCACAAACGTCACAGGACTCATGGCATTCAGACACTCAGTTTGTAGCGTTTGGTCGATCCTCCCCAGGCAAGAAAGCCTTGGTGGCCCCTAACAGTAGATGGATAAGGGGGGGAACCGCACAGGCGCTAGGGGTTTTCGAATTGCCCCAAACTGGAGGTGTTCAGGGAAGATCCACCAGAGAATTGCAGCTTTGTGGGCTGAGTCTTGAGGGGGTCTATCCAATTGGACACACCTGCATACCTTTGCAGACTGCCAATATTATTGAGCCCCTGAGAGGGAGATTTCACCACAGAAATTGGGAGAAAGCATTTTTCCTATAGGATTGCATTGGGGTTGTAATTATTTTAGGCGGGAGACAGTAAAAAATAGCACTCTTTTTAACTGAAAAATCGGGAATCTCCCATCTAAATCTGGAGCATCAGCATGTATGCTTTAGTGTAACACTGCTGCTTGAGCATCCATGGACATGTGTCTACCGCATTTGCATACTTGCCAACATTCTGTGACCAAAAAGATGTAGGATTCAATGGAATACAACCTTTCACACATTGACAAAACAGGAAGTGGCATCACATAGCATTGTACACTACGAAAAATATGGTTACGATATCACTATAATGTGATGTACATTTCATACAAGAATGGCTCGCCATATGTATCGTTAAGATCAGTGTATATAGGCCCATATTACTAAATTAGTGTGAATGCAAGCAGACATCCATGACCAAATGATAATGATGTGTTATTATATAGCACTTACGCTTAAGTGCTTTATATAGAAAAAATGTACACCCAATATCACCCAACCTGTGTTGGTATTCATTTATTGACCTCAGAAGGATGAAAGACTGCGTTGAGGCATTTAAGAACAGACTAAATCAGCCCCCCCACCCCCGCGAAGTATGCCTGAAATAAACCTTTGATGAGTCTAGCAATTATTGGATAGAATTCCAGAAAGACACATTATTCGGTATTCCTATTCTTTCTTATTTAGGTTCAGTGCTGAAAGTGTTAGACTTGTGGCACACCTGTTCTTATTTTTCTTCTTTTTTTAAAAAAAACAAGAAAGCCAGCCACTGCAGAAGTAAGAGCCACATAGTGCTTGCCACAGCCCATGAGCTTACATTACCAAAAAAAAAAAGAAATTGTTTTTTTTTAAAGACAGAGGTCGCAAGGAAGACCACAGAGGTCGCAAGGGAGACCTCAGAGGTCGCAGTTGCGACCTCTGGCGACCCCTAAATGATGTCCCTGCCTGTAACCTGACAGTACCCCCTCTCCAAGGCCCTGATCCAGGGCCAGGCTTATGAGGATTTTTTTCTGTGAAATCAACCCACCAACCCAGGTGCATGAACATCCCTTGCCTCTTCCCAGGAACGTTCCTCGGGCCTAAAACCCTTCCAATCAATTAGGTACTGCAACTTCCCCCTAATCTTCCTAGAATCATGTATTGACCTTACCTCATTCTCTTACAAAAGAGCTTCACAAAAAACTGGTAAAAGAGGAACTCCTAACATGGTACCTTCTTGAAAAGGTTTTAGCAGACACATGGAAAGTGAGATGAACTTTAAGATTGTTGGGTAATTTCAATCTAATAGCCACTGGACTTAAAACTCTTTCCACTTCAAAAGGACCCACAAATCGTGGATTGAACTTATTTCTTCCTTTAATTCTCAAATGTCTAGTAGATAACAAGACCTTCTCCCTGACTCGATACTTAGGAGTCGACTTTTTTTTTTTTTGGTCAGCAAACTTGTTATACCAAGCTTTATTAATTTGAAGAGCCTTAACAGCACCTTCTAAATTATACCTCACGGCTAACAATCTTTTCGCCACAGCGGGACTGACAATCTCTTCCTCAACCTGCCCCCTAAAAAACCTAGGATGGAACCCTCGAGAACAAAAGAAAGTGGACATCGATGTTGAATCTTTAGTTGAGTTATTGTAGGCAAACTCTGCAACCCAAAATAAATCCACCCAGCTATCCCCAGACTGCAAATAGCATCTCAAATACTTTTCCACCTCCTGGTTCATCCTCTCCACCTGAGCATTAGTCTCTGGATGATATCCTGAGGTTAACTTAATTTCTTCTCCCAAACTTACAGAATGCCTTCCAAAATGTGGACACAAACTGGGATCCCGTATCGCAAATGATCTGACTGGACAACCCATGCTACACCTTGAGAAGAATTCTGGGCAAAATGTTCTGCCGTGACCCTCCGCCTGATTGGAATAAAATGTCCCTCCTTAGTAAGGGCCTTGAGCCATAGGGAGATCAACAATGAAATCAATCAATATCATGTGCCAAGGACGAGATGGTAGAAGACGTGGTTCCAACAGACCCAACGGTTTACCCCCAGAACCTTTGCTCGATCGTACACTTCATGTCTTGACAAAGTTCAAAGTATGCATTGCATTGAATCCCACCAGAAACTCCTAACAAGCTCCAGAGTTTTCCGAAAATCTGGGTGTTCAGACAACACTGATTCATGACATTCTTTCAAAATCATTTTGCGAAGTAATTATGTGGGAGGAAATAACTTAGAAGGCAGTCCGTCCTTTATCTTCCTGGCTGGATCTTGTCGCACCCAATTCTCAATTATTTTCAGGCTCATACTTTTCTGAATTTCCTTGTTCAGACCCGCATCGTTCAGAGTTCCAGCCAAAACAAAGCATTCTGGACCTAACAAAGGTTGTGGGGCCAATTTGTGCTCTTGTTCACATCCAGGAAGCTGATGTGAAAAGGCATCAGCCTTCCCATTCAATCTTCCTGGCTTAAAAGTAACCACAAAATCGGAGTCAGCAGAGAACAATAATCATCTCAGCTGCCCCGGAGTCAAGGTTTTGGCTGAGTTAAAAAAAAGTTAATTACGATGGTCGGTTAGCACGGTTAACTGTGTTTCTAGCACTCTTCAAGAAGTGACGCCATTCCTCGAATGCTGACGTGATCGCCAGAAGTTTGCAATCCATAATGGTATAGTTCACCTCAGCTGGAGAGAATGGGCCTCATTACACGGTAGGCGGTAAGGGTTTCCCGGTACCAGTATTTTACCGTTACCTGTAAATCCTTACCGCCTTACTACGAGGTCCCTTTGCGGGTTGGGAAATTTAACGCCTGCTTTTTGCAGGCGTTAAAAACCAACCCGCAAAGGGACCCAGGGAGCTAATTACGGTACCGCAATTTGCGGTGCCGTAATTAGCGCCTTCCCCATTCCCATTATGCCCTATGGGCCAAAAATGGGAATGGGGAAGGGCAATGGTGGAAGGGGGAATTACCGCCCCGCCAACCTTGGAATGGGGCGGTAATTCCCCTTTCCACCAAGGCGGTGCCGGTATTTTACCAGCATGAACCATGGCGCTAATAGCGCCATGGTTCTCCGCCTACCGTGTAATGAGGCCCATTTACTTTTAAAAACATCGAACTGGATGCAACTGACCAGAAGTTTCATTTTTCTTTTACCTATGTTTTCACAACAATCTTTTATTCCATTTCTTTTCCTTTACATTTTTTAGCTAGTTTCAACTAATGAAAAAATCAAGCTCTTGGAACTCCATGATCAACCCAACTTCAATATATATTGGTACATATTTTTATTTTATCTCTTCTCTCTCGGTCTTCATTTATCTAATTTGAAGATAACACAAATCTATTACTTTTGTAAACCTCTGAGCTGTTAGTTCGATTATTTCAAGAATTATACAGCATCACAATTCATTATTTGAAAACAAAACAAACATCAGTTCAATACACATGATCCTGTAACACATTTATTTAAATAATACAAACAATGTATACAAATTTGATTCCTCATCTAACCCCAAGTGTTTGTGTTTCACCTATACATCCAAGTGCTGCTATACAAAAACTTCCACTATATGTACACTCTTTAAGACAGGGTCTATGTCTCAGAAAGTACAAATTGATTTTCTCCTGTGATGTAACAACATGTTGGCGTGTTATGACACCACCCCTATGCTAGGCTGATGTTTCAGCTGAGTATTTAGTTAATCGCCTTCTTCTGGACCTCATCTTACTGTCATCTGACCATGAAAACAACATAAAAAGAAAATGAGAGAGTATCAGCAACTCCTATTCTATTGCCCACAAACTCTATATACAATAATTGCTAAAGTTCCAAACTGCACTTGCATGAAAGTCTAACTGGCTACTTGCCCAGCATCCCACTTGACATCTTCTTTCCTTTCATGGGATATATGCTGTGTGACCTCCTTTGTCAGGTTTCCTATTTTATTGCCAAACATTGTAGGAAAAGCCAGAGAATTGCTAAAAATGTGTTTAACAGCCTATGTTTTATTGGTCGGAGCAGAGGTATATGCACTGCAAATGAAGTACACAACATGTGCATGTGCTTACCCCATGGTGTTGGGTGTTTGACTGTGGCTCAGGCCGCCTCTTGGCTGGTTCCCAATCATCCACACCGTTTCTATTGGTTAGCAAGGTATATAAGAGAGGTATTTACATTAGTGGCGGTTGGTCTTGACCCTCTCTTTCTAGCAATATTCTTTAATTTGTATAAATTGGTGGTAATACATTTCATCATTCTACCCCCACCCCAAATGAGGGGCTGAGGGGGGAGAGAAAGCAAGGACACCTAGGAGTCGATGTACGAAGTGAAGGTTGTACCGGGCAATGATGTATGAGCGGTGCTATGTGTAAACCGCAAAAATGTTTTCCAATAGGCTGTACATTTTCTTTGCCTATGTTGTCACTTCTGTAATACATATGAGCAATAATGACTCATGTGGGTCATAACTGAGGCACTTTGCAACTCATTCACTGGCATATATGGTCAATATCTAAGTAGATTTGATCCATAGATCAGAATCGAAAGTTTGTGCTACAGATCTATACCCTTCATATTGTCTGCTACATTATGTATCCTCATATTATACGAGGGCGCTTACCTTTATCACGACTGCTCATTTTCCATTGTGCGTTAGAAGGCATGCATTCTCCCCACGCTGCCTGCTGTTTCTCCGTGTGTATTTGGGTATATGGGGGGACGACAATCTGCAACTGAGTATGTTCATATAGAAAAAAGCGGGACCCAATCATCCTACCAGCACTCTTGATGCACAGTGTCTCTGGGCAGTGTATAAACGCTCAAACGGCTGGACTCAACAATGGCGTTCTGACCTCCGCCTATCCTCCCAGCCTTGCTGAGTCCGATGCGTTACTAGGAGCAACCATGTTGCGACCGCTTTACAATCACGTTACTGATGCTCATCGTCATGGTGACCCTGACTCAACATGAAAAACATCTGCATTCATTTAACCTAGCAGTTTTTTTCTCTTAATTCGTTGTACTTCTATGTATTATCTGGACCTTTGCTTGAGTCGGTATTGAATTCCCGCCCCTGTGTCCAAGAATGGGGCACATTGCTCTATATTCTCTCAAAGTGATACGCACGTTACTGTATATTTTATATAAGAGCACACATTATTTTCCTTTTCATAGGGGGTTTCGTTGGGTGTATGGGACTACCGGTCCACACCTTTTAGGTCTTGCTGAGGGAGCAGTGCACTCCTCATATGGAGTGTTTGCTGTGACTCACTTACATTGTTATAAATCCACATCTCTACAGTTTGCAAAATCTAAATGTTTTGGTTGTGATGGTGCAATTCAGAATCTGGTGCCAGGCCTGCCGCGCCCCCAGGTTCATTGCTAGTGAGGGATGGTAATCCTGCACAGAGGAATTAATGCGCTGTCTTAGAAGTTCCTCACAGCTTCTTGTACCTGGAGTGTCCTTGCTGCTGCAAAGAGGGTGATATATTGTTTGAGCATTTCTCTTGTCTAAGGGAAAATCAATTCCTCATTCAGTCCAGTGGTGTCGGATCCAAGCTTGTGTAGAAGAGCCATGTGGGTATTCGATGAGTATTTGATGAGTTTTTACGGTGTACAAAATCCACCAGAGTATATCATCAGCTGAATGGTGGTTGGTAATATAGTATTCCATCAGGGGGGGCTGTGTGCCTTTTTTGCATCTAATGCACGGCCGTTGTTCCCCAATTCTTTTGTGCATAGGTCTGCCGGTGTTTCCTACATAATATTTACCGCAAGGGCATTGGATGCAATAGATGCTGTTCAGTGTCTTACAGTTTGTAAACTGTTTCACTAACCATTGTCAGTCTTGCACAGGGAAAGATGTTATTTTTTGTGTAAATCTACACACTGCAGTTCCCACATGTGTAGTGTCCTGATATCCGTTGCAGGTTCCACAATGTGCTTTTGGAGGTTTTTGCTTTTGAACTGAGCATGTGTTAGATACTCCGCCATTTTAGGGAGTGGATCATCTGGTAAGGCTAGCTTAACTAGGGGCCAATATTTCTTCATCATTACCCTTAGTTTAGATGTACTCTAAGTCGTTACGCAGGTTATCTTTGAGTCCTCATTCACCTCACCCCTCATCTTTCAGAGTAAGTCTTCGCATGTTGTAAATCTAGCTCTTTTTGGAGAATTCTTAAATAGTTTTCTTGGGTAGCCCATAGCCTTCAACCTCTGGGTCAGGGAGGCCGCATGTGTTTGGTAGTCATTCAAGCATGAACAATTTAATTTCTCTGTATTCTTAAATATTTTTTGAAGGGTAGATTTTGTTTTAATGGGAGCGGGTGAAAGCTGTTATAGCGTAGTAGGGTATTACTGTATATCTGCTTTCTAAAGAGATTGCAGTGTAAATCTTCACTTTGGTGTGTCGTATTGAGATCTAAAAAATGAATTGCTTCTGTACTCCAATTTATAGTAAATTTGATATGTGGGTCCTGTTCATTCACCAAATTCCAAAAGTGTTCTAAATCCTTCGAACTTCCCTTCCATATAAAGATGATATCATCAATGAAGCGTCCCCAATAATGCACCTTCAACATAAAAGGGTTAATTTCTGAATAAATATATTTCTCCTTAAAGCAGGCCATGTATATATTGGCAAGGCCGGGGGCAAACGCGGCCACCATTGATGTGCCGTTCCCCTATTGGTAGAACCTGTCATCAAATTTGAAAAAAACTCCTTTTTAAGGCAATTTGAAGGATGAAGCTAATGGGTATCCTTCTTTGTAAATCATATAGAGTTAGCTGTGAACAGGCACATTCCAATGCCTCTTCTTGGGGGATGCTCGTGTATAGGGTTGTTATGTCCATTGTCATCAGTAATTCCCTTGCCGAGTCACAAGGTGTCCCTTGAAACAGTTAATCGTGCCTCTGGTGTCTCATAGATATGATCTTGGTTTTGAAAAGTAGTCAACAAATCTTTTCACATCTTTGTGAATTTTTGGTATTGCATAAAATAGGGGAGTTCTTCCTTCTGGATGATGTAAATACTCACATTCTTGATTAGTGATCCATTTCTTGTTGAGTCTGAATTGTGCAGCTTCCAGGATGAGTTATTTTATTTCAAGCAGTGGATCTCTGATCAAAGGTTGATGATTATCAATATGTTGGAGCAGATACATTTTTTGAAAAACTTTCTTTATTAGGTTTTGGTTGGCAACAAACATAGAATTAAATACTAACACAACATGTCAATGAGCGAAACGACAGGTCCAAAAAGGAATGAAAAACCCAATGCATAGCCCCAAGCCCCAAACGGAAGTTCCAATATCAAACAAAGTATTATAATGAAGACAATGGGCCTCATTCCGAGTACGGCGCTAACCAATGGCGCTATTAACGCCTTGGTTGACGCCGTACCCAGACCGGCAGCGCCTTGGTGGATGGCGGAATTACCGCCCCATTCCAAGGTTGGCGGGGCGGTAATTCCCCATTCACCAAGGCTCTTCCCCATTCGCAAATGAGCCCCCATAGGGCTCAATGGGAATGGGGAAGATGCAAATAACGGTGACCGTTCATTACGATCACCGTTATTGGCTTGGAGGCCCCTTTGCGCCCTCGACTTTAACACCTGCTCAAA
Organism: Ambystoma mexicanum; assembly: GCF_040938575.1. NCBI lineage: Eukaryota > Metazoa > Chordata > Amphibia > Caudata > Ambystomatidae > Ambystoma > Ambystoma mexicanum. Next base: position 732,569,639 of record NC_090930.1, read on the forward strand.
GCAGGCGTTAAGGGCGGGGGCGCAAAGGGAACTCGGAGTATGGCGGTAAGGGATTACCGCCACCGGTCTCGTTACCGGTGGCCGCTATCCCTTACCGCCATACTCGGAATGAGGCCCAATGAACATATGAGGAACGGAAAATATTTTAAAAAAGCAGGTTCAACTCATACTGTCAAGGGAGGGACCTCAATCAACCGCTACAACCCAGAGGAAAGGGGAGGGTACATGCTATTGGATCAAGTCACCAGGGGTACTCAGCGTGATCTGTCTTGGGCCTGGATCACATAACTTCTGAAGGGGGGCCTGTAATATTTTGGCCTGCTACCCTCATGGAGTGATGAGATGTACAGGGATTCTTTCTTCTCACACATATTCATATAGTTGAACCATTTGAAGTAGGAGGGGGTTCTGCGTTGACCCCAAGTCCTTGCAATCATCAATCTGGCTACTACTGAGGCCATTGCATTTAATTTCACATTGCCCTCTGAGCCCGGGTCATGTTGGGCAAGGAGCCATGTTTCGGGGGTGCTTAAATTACAGGCTTCTAATATTTCATACATTGTATCCTTAATGCGATCCCAAAAAGGCCATACCCGTGGACAATTCCAGGCAACATGGATAAAGTCAGCGGTGTTAGATCTACATCTAATATCCCATGGTCCCAACATATCTCATATAAAAGACAAAACACCCATTGGCTCTCTGTCACCCAAAGGATAGAGTACAAAACTCTATCACTCACTCATAAGTGTCTTGCCAACCTGGTACCCAGCCACCTGGCCGATAACTTCACCCAAAACACCACTGCACATCCCACTAGATCGGCTCAAGCTCACTGCCTGAAGGTCCCCAGGTTCAAGCTTCAGAAAGCTGGAGGTAGCAGCTTCCATGTGATAGCTGCTAAACTGTGGAACACACTACCACTGACCCTAAGGACAGAACAATCCTTCCACCAATTCTGAAAAAATTCTAAAATGTAGCGTCTGTTGAAAGACTAAGAATCTTCAGATACACCTAACTACTTATCACTGTAATCATTTCCTCCTTTCTCTTCAACACAGTCATTTACAACTCTTGTACCATATGTAACTGTAAATAACTCGCCTTGTATCATTGCATCTGTAACACTATGCAACTGTAAATAGGGCTTGGTGAGCTATATAAATAAATAAATAAATAATGCACTTGAGGGCAGACCTGTTTCCATTGGTCCTCAGTAAGCACCTTACCCAGAGCTATATTCCATCTAGTCTTGGAGGTATGTATTAGCTGTGTCTTCTGTGATCTAATATTTTTGTATAGGAAGGAGACGTATTTACATCTGGTGGGGAATTATGATGCATTGGAGAGTTGGGGAGAGGTAGGGGGTCGCTGCGAAGTTGGGCCATTTGGCCCGGACCACCTCATGTATTCAGAAATACAGTAACCGCAGTACATTCATCCCTACCTTTCAGGACTTCCCATGGTATAAATGTCCCCTGTTGCCAAAGAGCACCCAGCGTGTTAATCCCCAGCCTCTCAAAGTGTTGCCGAAAGATGTGTTTGTGGGTGAGGCGGACCCATCTGGATCGATACAGGGCTAGGTCAGGGGAGAACCAACCTGAGTGTGTAATTTCCCGCTGCAGGGCAATCCAGGCCCTCAATTTATTAGCTACGGGTTGTATCTCAGTTTTCTCTTCTCTCACAGAGGTATCCAAGAGTAATCGCATTACATCATTCGGATGGGACGTGACTTTTTCAAGAAGGATATGCAGAAGGTCAGGGCTTGGGGCCCACCACTATACAGAATATTGGATCTGTGCTGCCAGAAAGTAGGGCCTTAAATCCAGGTAGTCCAGGCCACCCTGTTCGTATGTTAAAATCAGTCCATCATAGGATATTCTCGCCTGTCCCCCAGCCCACACGAGGCAAATCATCAAACTCCTAAGCCGGGAACAGAATGTGGATGGTGGCCATGAGGGGACATTATTAAAGATGTTTAAGAGTTTGGGGAGAATCACCATTTTGGCTAATGCCATGCGGGGGCCACCTGTAAAATGGGAAGGCGGATCTACACATCGCCTTTATGTTCTAACTGTTCAAGGACTTTCACGTAGTTAAGTTGAAATAGAGTGGATGGGGAGATAGTCACCTGCACGCTCAAATAACGGACATCTTCTGGGCACCAACGGAAATCTTCGCCTGCATCTGATTGCAGCACACACGGAGTCAGGTGGAGGATCTCGGATTTGGATTAGTTTATCTTCAGGCTGGAAAAGGAACCAAATAGGGCTGTCTCCTCTACCAAAGGTGTCATATTGATTTTGGGATGTTTCACATACAGCAGCATGTCATCTGCGTAAAGAGAGATGATAGAGAGATGGGAATGTATACTAACTCCTGTGGGCGTGAAACTCTCTGATGGCGCACGCTAAAGGCTCGATAGCCAATGCAAAAAGGATTGGAGATAGTGGCACCCCTGTCGTGATCCCTGTGTCGGATGTATGCCATGCGACAGTATGCGGTTGGTGTATATTTTGGCTATCAGGGCTAAGTACAACAGTCTGATCCAGCTGAGATAACGCGTGCCGAGGCCCAATATCAGGAGTGCTTCGAAGAGGAAGGCCCATTCCATCGGATCAAATGCCTTCTTGCAATCAAGCGCAGCAACTACTATAGGAATAATCGGGTCTACATTGTGGATGAGACAGAATGAACGGCGTAGATTATTCTGGGTTGAGCGGCCAGGACAAAGCCCACCTGGTCAGGGAGGACCAATGCAGTTACATGTGGGAGTAATCTGTCTGCTAGGATCTTTGCTACAATGTTGTTATCCGTGTTAATCAATGAGGATGGCCTGTACGAGGGGCATTTATGTGAGTCTTTGGAGAGCTTTAACAGGACCGTGATAAGGGCAGTTCTAGTGGGCTCCGGGAGAGTCCTGTTCAATCTGGCCGCTTCGCACATGACTCGCAACTGGGGGATTAGTAAATCGGCGTAAGCTTTGTATATTTCAGCAGTAATACCATTTAGCCCCGGGGCCATGCCATTGGGAAGGGAGAGGATAGCTTCCCGGAACTCGTCTGAGTGGGGTTTGTTAAGTGCCGCTCCTAGGCCCGGGTCCAGCCAGCCCAAGGCAACCCTGTCCTAGTATTTAGAGATGGATTCTTCGGTGGCATCAGTTTCTGAAGTGTAGAGCCTTTCATAGTAGTCACGGAAAGCATTATTAATTTCTCCATTATCCTTGGTCGAAGTCCCTTCTGGGCACTCTATTTCCAATATGGACTCTAATTGATGCTTGCGTTTGATTGCCCAAGCCAGGGTACGACTAGGACGGTCTCCCTCGGCATATGTGGTGGCCGCAATCCGATCACCCAGAGGGTACGACGTCCTTTCATCGCCTGCATTTTCATCCCCTGCCATTTTAACCTGCATATTACAACGAATATACTCATCGAATTTTTTAGGGGTGGGTGGGAAAGGGCAGATAAGAGTTTGGGCGGGTAGGCAATAGCCTAAAATAAGTTTGGGAGGTGGGCTTGGGGAGGGGAACTTCGATGGAATGTACATGTTAAAATGACAGGGGATGAAATTGCAGGCGATGAAATGACAGGGAACCCACCCAGATAACGCTCCTCCCTTTCGAGGGTCGGCTTGTGTCTAGCAGCGTGGAGCCGGCTCCGCCCTTCGTGGGTGTCATAGAGGCCTTGCTGTATTTCTAAAAGCTTGATCTCATGTTCACGGGAGGAGATGGCGCACCGTATGGCCTTCAGAACCCCACCCTCCTTTGCGATACAGCATCCCCTAAGGAACACTTTGAACATTTCCCACACTACTCCCGGATCTGCTACTGACCCATGTTGGTTTAAAAAAGGACTGGATGTCTCACCAGAAGACTGCATCCTCTAAGGCATGGGCTCTAAAGCACCAGCGCATATGTCTGGGGGAGCGTGGAGGGCCACTAATCGCAACCAGTACCGGGGAGTGGTCTGATAAAGAATGGAGGAGAATGTGGGCCTCTTTGACATTCTGGGCAACGTTTGACGATACCATTACATAGTCATATTCCAGGCATGTGTGTAAGTGGGTCACACAGGCCTGGAAAAATTCCAGATCATCAGTGTTCGGGACATAGATATTGATGATCGCTACGTTCCATTCTTCTATTTTAGCCGTTAGCATCAGGAATCGCCCATCATCGTCTCCGATCTTGTCATGCAATTTGTATTCCATTGATTGGTGGACATAAGTGGCGACACTGCGTGAGTAGGTCGAAAAGGGCGAGCCATATCTGTGAATTCCCCACCCCGACAAGCCAAGAAGTTTATGACCTCGTGCCAGGTGTGTCTCCTGCAAACAGAGGATATTAACCCCATGGTTTTTACATAATTCACAACCAGGCATGCTTTCTTGGCATTTGTCAATCCCCTTATATCCCTGGTCAACACATTAAATACCACACAGTGTCATTGCATCATTTCAGGTAACATGCATATGGAGGGCAAGCCAAGATCCCCGAAGTCAAAACATCCTGATCCCCCATCTTGGTATAGGGAGTCGCGGCTGGGAGTGACCCATTCTACCTTTTAGAAATATAGGCTCCAAAAAAGGCAATTGTAAAGTGGAACATCTGAACACCCTTACCTATAGAGGAAAACAACTCAAACAGTTCCTCATTACAACAAGCCTCATCCGCCCCCCACCAATGCCAGAAAACAAAATGTATCGGCTCCCGATTCCCTGCCCTCACCCCTACCGTCCCTGATCCAGAGAGGGTGGAAACACAAAACTTGGTAACTTAAACAACAGCTGGCAACAAAGTGGGGTTGCCGACAGGCAAAGGGGGTCCACGTCAGCTGGGGGCATTCTGTGGGGGGGTAAGTTATCTATAGCATGTAATGGTGTAGTAGTAATGCACTACAAAAAATGGGTGCGGTTAGGAGAAGGCATTAGATAGGTGACCCCTGAGATGAAGAATTATGGGTCTCCCTGAGGGGAGCGCCTTGGGTCTGGTATGTCCCCAGTGAAGCGTACCGCAGCCGTACAGGAGACGTAAAGAAGGTCATATTGCCATCCAGGACCACTCTCAATTTGGCTGAGAATAGCATGGAGTATCGAACATCTTTTTTCCTGGGAATATTCTTGGCCGATTGAAAAGTTCTCCTCTGGTCCTGCACCTGCAGACTGAAGTCGGGGAAAAGACAGATCACAGCTGAGCCCCAGCACAACTCTCCCTTCTACCTGGCAGATAGAAGCAGGGTGTCTCTATCCCGGTAATTGAAGATACGGGCGATGATTGGCTTCTCCAGGGCCCTCGGGGGTGGCCTGGCCGCAAGAGACCTGTCCGCCCGCTCCACCATAAACATGTGGGTGACCAGGGGATTATCCAGGATTTCCAAGAGTAGTTTTTCAACGAAAGACTCTGCCTTGTCAATGGGAGTGGATTTGGGTACTCCTGTTATCAGAATATTGTTCCTCCTAGACCTCCCCTCTAGATCATCATTCTTGCACATTACCTTCTTGATATTCTGTTGAAGGGATGCAACCTCCTGCTGAAGGGCTACTATCTTGTCTTTGCCCTCACCATGCAGGTAAGAGCATTTATCTTGGCCCCCAAGCTATCTGTACTCCCCTTTAAAGACAGCAATGTCTGAGTGAGCTTTGAAACATCCAGTTGTGATGGCCTGATGGGATCAGAGGGGGGTGGCAGGGGCTGGTCTGATCTGCCAAATTGTTTCATCTTTGACTGTCTCTTAGGGTTCCCCATGCAAAGACAGGAGTAGTTGGTCAACAAGCTGGGCCTGCGCCGGGTATTGAGAGGTCCGCTGATCCTTCAGTTGTTTCACAACAGGAGCGGCCTCCAGCACTGCACCATTCCCCACCTGCCCACTTAGAGATCTGTATGAGGATCAGCTCTGTAGCATGAGTAGGTCAGGAGATCCAGAGGGTGGGTTTGGATGTACGGAGTACAGGTGGCGTTCCAGAGGTATTGTATAATGTCAGCGGTACCAGAATGTTCAATAAGGCACCAGCTACTCGTGAAGCGCAGTTGATTGGTCCACCCGGCCTCCAAACACTGAGGGTCAATCTCAGCGTTCCTGGATTTAGACAGTTATTTCCTGCTAGGGAGTATGGCAAACCTAGGGGGTGGCAGTGATGGGGGGATTATCCTGAGGATGGGACGTAGGTTCAACCAGATCTATCCATCACATCACTTCCGTGAGCTAGCAGTCACAACGGGCGATAGGTCGCTTAAGAGATGTAAGAAGCCCACAGTAGAAAGCCTTTGGTAGAAAAAGGGATAGCCAGGGTGATGGGTCTGTAGCAAAGGGCTGGTAATCACAATGTAGCACACTCCAAGGGTCACAGTCTGCAATGCTGAGGATCTAAGAGCGTTGTATGGCACAGTGACACGCTTCAAGCGCCCAATCGAGTAGTAGTCAGAGAAGAACCAGGGCTGCTAGGTAGATGAGACGGACAGGCGATGAGATGCAAGCTTCTGGAGTGCAGGAGTGCAGGGATGGGGGCATTCCCAGGAGATAGGGGTCAGGGGGGCCACAGGAGCAAGGGGAGGGAAGGCCGGATAAATCCAGAGCACAGCAGGAGCCAGGAGTCCCACACGTGTACACCACAGCGTAGTCAGGGCGGCCGGGGCTTTAAAATGCCTTGTGAACAATTATGCAGTTGATGGCTTGGATTAGGTATGTCGCCCTGTGAGGCTAGTCTTCACGAGAGGCGCGCCCAGTTGTCCCGTACAAGTAGGGCTAGGGTGCAGTCGGCCACGGCAGGTACAAACACAAAGGAACATCCACCTTTGCAATAGGATGTCCTGTTCCTCACTCCTGGGGAGGGGGTTGCAGTTGGCAGTAGCGTTAGGTGAGCCACAGGTCCCAGAAAGAACAAAACTGGAAGATGGCTTGGGCAGGGAGATGTGGGATGCCCAGGTGACGCCAGGCGGGAAACAGTCGCACGAAGGGGGGTTAGCAGGCAAACCCTTGCCCAGGTATCAGTGAGCTGATCAGATTCAGCGTCATAGCAGGAGAGACAAAGTCATGGGGCAGGATCCCTTGTGGGTACAGCAACCACGAGGATATGCGGAACCACCAGGCAGGAAATATCAGAGTCAATCCAGGGAGGAGGAGACCCTCAATCAAGTTATGGTGATTTCAGGAAGGGAGAGGAGGCCACAAGGGGACCGCAGGACGGACGCGAGGCCTCCACCCCGCACGGCGGGTCACACTGCTGCTGTACAGCTCTCACGCTCCCACACCTCTGGCTGGAGCACCGAGGGGGAGCACGGGCATGGCTTCCCGTCAGTCAAGTGGCCGGAGCCTGGTGGAGGGGCTCAGTGGAGTCAGTATCAGGGTTGCCAACCCTATGCCTCCACCATGAACGTTAAAGGTGTGCAGGTCTGAATCAGGGCACTCCGCTCCGTGGCTCCGTCAGGCGCAACAGCCGAGGGTAGGTCCACTACAGGTGGAACCAGTTTGGGTTGTAGGCATCGGTTGGAGGTTCCTGCCTACGCCGTTGAAGTTGGTGACTAAGCGCCTAGGAGGCCTGGTGCCGGTTCGGGCAGTTGGGTGTGCTGTAGGAGGTTTTGACAGCTGCCTCCGGCACACTGGAAATTCTCAGCTCCAATCGGGTACATTTTACACCGGCAAAGCGAAAGGATATTTAATGGCCTGCGTCTGAGCACTTTCAGGCGGCATGCCATTTCCCAGCCGCGCAACAGGACCCCCCGTTGGAGAAGATCCATGACCATTTTGAGGTATTACTCATTAGTTTGCACTACAACGCCTCTCCCTTTGTCTGCTGTTTTGATTGTTAAAACCAAGTTGGTGCTTCATTTCTTAAGTGCACTCCGTTCCATGTTTGTTAAGTTGTTTCTAATCGGCTGCTGTATAGTTTTCAAATGTTCTATTTCTTTCAGAATGCACTTTTCAAAAGTCGCAATGTCCTTCGCCATCTGGTATATCTTTCAAAAGTGCAGTTTACACAAATTCAGTGTTACTTACACATCTCAGCCTTCTCCTTTTAAATCATCAAACTTGCAGGATGCTTCAGTTAATTGCTCGTCATAAAACTTGTGGTAAACTAATTTATTTCTCTACCCTGTTTAAAGGTTACTTTTAAAATATGAGAAGTCTTTTAAAATGCCAGGTCTGCTTATTAACCTAGAGGTACCAAATAAAAGTCCTAACATTGCTTGTGAGTCAGAAAAAATCCACACCTTGTTGGAAAGTCCAAAATCCAAATGTATATAAAAACAGTTGCCACGCTATGGGTGCAGTGCTCCTCGCCTTCTTCAAAATGAGACTCACGATATGACTTCCACAATGCTTCCAGGGTACCTTCATCCAGCTTCACACAGAAGCGCACCACCTCCGCTCTGCGTACCGGTACCTTAATTCAGCTTTGCACGATATGGCAGCACGATCCGCCCACTATCACCCGAAGATAAGACGCGAAAAGTGGAAGCCTTCGCCTTACGTCGGGATGTGAAGTACTGCATGTGCAAACTGCGTAGCAGCAGAAAACAATGTCAGCATTACGTTGAAAGCGTAACAGAGATAAGCAAATTGCGCAAATCAAATTTAAACGAAACCAGTCTTTTTGAGGTAACAGTTACGGTAATAAGCGTTTCAATCAACTTCCCTGCCTATCACTGAGAAAAAAATTGATAAGAAACAAGAGAGAGGTACAATAATGCCTATCAATTTACATCTAGTTAAAACTAGTATTATTTTCTTTTAAGAAACATGTCACAACAGCGCTGCACTTAACTCTGGGATGTTACATTTCAGCTCTTCTCCGTTTTCTTTCTTCTTGGAAAGCCCTGTCTTTCTTTCTTCAGAAGGTGTGGATTTCTTCAGATTCTTTATGGCTACATTACAGGAGCCCACAAAAACAGGACCAATCAACAAATCTAAATAAAATGAAAGGCAGTTTAGAATCGTCAGTTGTGCCCGTTGTCTTCTCCTTCCACCAATCAGGAATCACACTCTTTATCACCATCTTTGCCAGGGAAGTAGCCAACCTTCTGAAAGGAATATATTAAGGCCCAAACCAACAATGCACATTATGTCTGCCAAATAAAGTAAAAAGGTTCAGTCCAGGCAAACTAAAGTACATATGGTGTGCATAATAATGAAGCAAACTATAATACATAATGTGCCTAAGAGTGAATACAATCTAATGCTTACCCCGGAAACTGACAGCTGGACATTTTCACCAGCAACTGTGGCAGTTGTGTACATGGTGATCCTACACAGTATTCCATCCAGGATGTGCCTGGATTGAAGATCGTTGGTATGTTCTGCAGCTTCACCAGTGACCATCAGGATTGCCCAATAAAATGATGCATAGGCCAAGTGCTGGTGTTTAATTATGTGCCCAATTTAAGCGTCCAAGAAAGACAGCTTGGATTTATTGGCGTTCTCTGTGTATTGTGCCAAAGTCTTCTGCCTAACTTTGGGGGGATTAATGGAGGATTAGACAAAGGGGTTAGGGGCTGCCCCGATCTAGTGGGTGCTGGAACTGAAGGAGGTATGCAGGGGGTCCTCACACTGCAAATGTGTCTCAACACTATGACAGGGGGCTATGACAGGAGCATCCCTATCCCCTCAAACACCAATGACTCTCACAGAAATTATATTGGCACTCTTAGCGAGCCATTCCAGCTTCATAGCCAGACCCAAACACCCATTGTAGGCAAAGGTGTTCAGGATGTGCCTAATTTGGGAACTTTGTAAGAGACTTGGTCACATTTCCCTAGTCGTAGATTTTCACATATTTAGTTTTTTTGCTGGGAGTTGTTGAGAGGAAATTTTTTTTTCCACTCCTTTACTTTTTGATTGTTCTGCCTACAGGGTTGTGGTATTGTAAACACCCGAAGAGACATTAACTATGAGGAACTCAAGCAGACTTTTAGTTTCCTGTTTCCACACATTTCAGTTATTCCCTTTACTTGCTCTTACCTGAACCACACTATTGCTTGTATTACAAATACAACATTTAACAATTTTAATGAATGAATTATTTGTATAGATTTTATGTAATTTACCCCAGTGAATTGTATAATTATGTGTATTTTATAAGTGTAAAGTTCATTTTGAGCGTATCCCATTAATACATGATAGTTACAAATAAAACACTTGGGCACTTCCAATTAACTGGACCTGTGTTGTGTCCATACTCAACTTCGCCTGTAATAATAATAAAACAGAACTTCCTTTCACTGCTTAGTCAGCATGAGCGTGGTTGATTTCTATCTAATTGCAACTTAAATGATCAGTTGAAATGAATACAAGGCAATGAGAGCCCCCTAGGAGCAGGTAACCCAACAGATATATTAGGATTGATAGCAATGGTGGCTTTATAGTAGGGGCACGCTCAGGCATTGCCCCTCCATTTTGGAACCGTAAAGTTGCTTGAAGAAAAAATGTACACCATAATGCAAATGTAGCCTTTTCATTCTAAAAAGAAACAAAACATATTTACGCCTGCATTATCACCTTTATTGTGTACCAGATTATTTCAATGTTTTTTGGAGGCAGACTGGTGGCAAATCCACTGGGGTTGTAGGCCAGCATGCCCTTTACATTCTGGTGTGAAACTGGTGTATTCCAATGGAATCCACCCGTGTTTTGAAACTGCCACAAACTAGGTTTCACAGGAATCTATTGTAAATGATGTATGCCATTTAAAAATGGCAAGTGGCATTTACAATGTTTGTGCTATGAAATGCAAAAAAGAGGCATAAAGGCAATTTTGCCTGTTTTTGTACTGCTTTTCTTTGCATTTTGTACTAAAAAAAAAGACTAATATTGAGCTGCCCCCATGGAAAAGGATCAGTCTACAACCGCAGCTCGATTGTCTATTCACAACTTGACCTCCCCAGTGGTTGTTTTTCCTGCACAATATCTTGGCATGATGGACAGTTCAATAGGCAATGATCATTACTATCATGCTATATCCACACCTGCTAGTAAATTGATCCAATCAGGAGTAGGGATGGAGGAAAGGGTGATCAGAGGTGGCATCGCTGGGCTCAAGGGGGACTCAAAGGAACTTGGGCAGGGGCTTGGCCTTAATAACTGAAGAGTCAACAGCCTTCTGATCCCGTACTTATGGTATAACCTTAGAAGGTCCCACCAAACCTGCTTCTCTAGTGGTGGTCCTTAGGTGGCATTCCATCCCTGGTAGGCGTTCAGGAACACACTTGGGCTTTGATGAATAAATCAGCACACTGGCTTAACATCAGGAGAGCATGGGGAGTTGTAAATCCAACCACAATAATTATGACCCAAAGGGTGAGATGGATGAGCCCTAGTAGTAAAAATGTAGCCAGTGATTTTGACGTCTTGTCTTTTTCACATAAGTAGTGGGTATGGATGGTACTTGAATAAAAGCAGACAAGCTGACCTCAGATTGCTGGAACAGGCCTAATAATATTGTTTTTAGGATATTTGTATCCTCTACCTTGATTCAAACCAATGCCTTGTAGGAAGCCAATTAGGTCTTATCACCCAGACATACTTCCAGTTCAGCAGAGGCCATAGAGATTAGCCAACGGTACAATCTACCTCCAGGGAGGTGTACTTCTTGGGCTGGGAACGGGCTTCTTTTGGGCGAAAGCCTTGAGGTGGTTGAGCAATTGGTCAGGTATGCTTCTCCAGTGGAATGAGGGTTAGTAAACCTAATGGCTTTGAGAGTAGTGATAAGAAGACACTGACATTACCAGCATGCAGATGAAATCTGTGGCACACCAAGTGCTTATTAGCAGACGGGACTCACTTTCCACTGCCAGGAACGTTTTTTTCAGAATATAGGAGGGCTGAGTAAAAAAGTGTCTGACAAGTTATGGGAAATTCTTCATAGGTCAGGCTGATTTTATTATTTTTCAGGAAACCTGGGCCCTCCTTTTTGTACTCCCACCACACCCTGTAAAAAAAGTATAGCCAAAGGGGACTTAATATTATGGATCTAGGACCGGCCCAGTGACTGTTATGTGTGCTCCCATTAATTCTGCATATATATTGTACCTCAGACTACAAGAAAAAAATATTTGGGAGAAGCTGAACATGTTAAATATATATATATATATATATATATATATATATGTATATATATATATATATATATATATATATATATTCAGTGAAAAAACTTTGTTAAAGGGACGTTATGGTTAAGTTGCGCTACTAAAAACCTATGAAATTCAGTGAAAAAACGTTGTTAAAGGGATGTTATGGTTCCAAGTAAAACCGAAAAAAAACCTGAAATTCGCCAGTTATGGTAAGCTAAGCAACCATAACTCGCGCCACCACTGTGCACTGCTAAGACTAACAGTCACAACATCAAAGATGACATCACAAATGTCATTGATGACATCACTGATGACATCACATGTCTGTCTCCCTCTTTTTTCCTTTACTGACATATGTAGGCCACAAGGTTTTCTTCAGTAACAGTCATGAACTAACAATTGTAAACATACAATATTTGTAGACTTATCCTTCAAGTATGTTCTTACAGTAATTCCCTTAGGGTCCAGTCATATCATATGAAACATATACATATGGGAAGACACAAGCGTGAAAAACAGCAATCCTTTCTGTGCCTGAAGATAATCTGTAGAGTTATCAGCACTTTCTGATAGTTCTGTTGATTTTTTATTACTGTATTTTCCCTGTATATGCTCATATTTATATACATTGTACTCACACTACTTTCCTTAGGGTCCAGTCACATCATGTAATACATGTACATAGGGTAAATAGCAGCTTTGAAACAGAGCAATCATTTATTTGCATAAAGATAATCAGTTAGGTTATGAATTATTTCTGCTACTACTTCTGCTTTTTTGCTAACTTCACTTTCCCTGTATATACCCTTATTTGTATGTGTTATTGTGTCTTTGTGTTTTGTCTTTAATAATGCAATTATATTATACCTGGGTTTTATTAGCTACTTATTACATATTTAACAGGACGCAAAACTCTAATAAGAAAACAGTTATCATTTAATTATTCAACATATTAACATTATGAATATTGTACCTTCATCATATATGCTGCACACAATGCCTATGTTTCTGCATGAGTAGCTTAGTATACTGGATAGAACCTCATAATAGAATGCTATTTATATCAATGCATTGCTTAATGCACTAATTAGCTCATGATATTTTTCCAATGATCCTTGACAGTTTTTTCTCAACATTATAATAAGAATCCCTTGTACACACATTTCATGAAAAGAAAATACACATGTGATGTCATCAGTGATGTCATCAATGACATTTGTGATGTCATCTTTGATGTCGTGGGTGTTAGTCTTAGCAGTGCACAATGGTGGCGCGAGTTATGGTTGCTTAACTTACCATAACTGGTGAATTTCAGGGGTTTTTCGGTTTTACTTGGAACCATAACATCCCTTTAACGTTTTTTCACTGAATTTCATAGGTTTTTAGTAGCGCAACTTAACAATAACGTCCCTTTAACAACGTTTTTTCACAGAATTTCATAGGTTTTTAGTAGCGCAACTTAACCATAACGTCCCTTTAACAAAGTTTTTTCACTGAATTTCATAGGTTTTTAGTAGCGCAGCTTAACAATAATAACTCTGACTTTATGTACATGTAATATGGAACATACTGAACTCCCTCTACTGAATTTGATGTCCGCAAACTCTTTTAATGTCCACGGACATGTTCGGACAACAGCACCACTAACCAAAAAGTCTGGGGGGGTATGTTTAATTGTTATGTCATAACATATGAACATTTTACAAATTCACAAACCAGCACACATACACATTATATTTAGTAATAAATAGGAAGTGTAACCAATATATATAACACACTAACCATTCATTTAAATACAATATTTTCTAAAATGGAATATACCAAAAGAATAAAGATAGGCTTCCAACATGATTACCTCACAGAAACTCCACAACTAAGAACAACAGCAGATCTACAGACCACTCAGAACACACTTTACCTGAAATAGTAAGTGTACTGCATATTTATAAACTTTCTGTATTAGATACAAAAAAGAATGACATTATGTTTTTTTTCTCACAGAAATGTCTAGTACTCAGGAGTGGCTAGAGGAGCATTTCCCACGTGAGGAAATGTCAGAAGATAGTGAATCTAATGGTAGACACTTTACTATATAAACCAATTAATTAATATTATTTTATATACATTTAACATATATATATTTTATTTGTACAGACCATACAAAAATTGAAAGTACTAATGAAAAAGCTGTATTGGATAAGACTTTTCAGCACATAGAAGAAAAAATGGACCTACTCTTGGCAAATTTTAATAATTTGAAAACTTTGTGGAGGATCACCTCAAACAAACAACTACATACCATTGTCCCACATGTACCTATCCCCCCTCACCATATCCCAGTCAATTATCCCCAAACCCTCTCGATGAACCAAAACGTTTTGATGAGACTTCCATCCCTTCTTCACCTCATATAAATTCTATTGAAACCCCTAATTCTCCTGTTTCTGTTTCAGTTTCTGCCTCACCTTCTCTGTCATAAATTTAACATATATGTAAAATAAAGTAAAATTATTCTATTGTGTCCTAATTCATTTCTTTATTTTTATTTTTTTTAAAAGCAATTCAGGTGTCCGCGGACAGCGCAGGTGTCCGGAATGTCCGTAAAGAAATGAAAATGGAGGTGTCCTAAGAACACTATCTGTCCGTACTGTTCGCTAGCAAGTTAAAAGTGTTCTAAGAAAACATGCAGTTTCCTGAAATGTTCGTCAATGGACGAAATGTGGGTGTCCTGACAACGCTGTCCGTATTGTTCGCTGGCAAGATGAAAGTGTTCTTAGAACATATGTGTCCTGGGATGTTCGTAAATAAACAAAATGGGGGTGTCCTGAGGACGCTATGCCTGTCCGTATTGTTCGCAGGCAAGTTGAAATTGTTCTAAGAACACAGGCTGTGTCCTAAAATGTTCGTAAAGAAACAAAATGGGACTGTCCTGAGGATGCAATGCCTGTCCGTATTCTTCGCAGACAAGTTGAAACTGTTCTAAGAACAAAGGCTGTGTCCTAATATGTTCGTAACAAAACAAAATGGGAGTGTCCTGAGGACACAATGCCTGTCCGTATTGTTCGCAGGCAAGTTGAAACTGTTCTAAGACAACAGGATGTGTCCTAAAATGTTTGTAAAGAAACGAAATGGAAGTGTCCTGAGGACGCTGTGCCTGTCCGTATTGTTCGCAGGCAAGTTGAAACTGTTCTAAGAACACAGGCTGTGTCCTAAAATGTTCGTAAAGAAACAAAATGGGAGTGTCCTGAGGATGCAATGCCTGTCCGTATTGTTTGCAGACAAGTTGAAACTGTTCTAAGAACAAAAGCTGTGTCCTAAAATGTTCGTAAAGAAACAAAATGGGAGTGTCCTGAGGACGCAATGCCTGTCCGTATTGTTCGCAGGCAAGTTGAAACTGTTCTAAGAACACAGGCTGTGTCCTAAAATGTTTGTAAAGAAATGAAATGGAAGTGTCCTCAGGACACTCTGCCTGTCCGTATTGTTCGCAGGCAAGTTGAAACTGTTCTAAGAACACAGGCTGTGTCCTAAAATGTTCATCAAGAAACCAAAATGGGAGTGTCCTGAGGACGCAATGCCTGTCCGTATTGTTCACAGGCAAGTTGAAACTGTTCTAAGAACACAGGCTCTGTCCTAAAATGTTCGTAAAGAAACAAAATGGAAGTGTCCTGAGGACGCTCTGTCAGTCCGTATTGTTCGCAGGCAAGTTCAAACTGTTCTAAGAACACAGGCTATGTCCTAAAATGTTCGTAAAGAAACAAAATGGAAGTGTCCTTAGGACGCTATGCCTGTCCATAATGTTCGCAGGCAAGTTGAAACTGTTCGCAGAACACACGCGTGTCCTGAAATGTTCGTCAATGGACGAAATGTGGATGTCCTGACGACGCTGTCCGTATTGTTCGCTGGCAAGATGAAAGTGTTCTTGGAACATATTATGTGTTCTGGGATGTTCGTAAATAAACAAAATGGGGTTGTCCTGAGGACGCTATGTCTGTCCGTATTGTTCGCAGGCAAGTTGAAATTGTTCTAAGAACACAGGGTGTGTCCTAAAATGTTCGTAAAGAAACAAAATGGGAGTGTCCTGAGGACGCTCTGCCTGTCCGTATTGTTCGCAGGCAACTTGAAACTGTTCTAAGAACACACTCGGTGTCCTGAAATGTTCGTCAATGGACGAAATGTGGGTGTCCTGAGGACGCTGTCCGTATTGTTCGCTGGCAAGATGAAAGTGTTTGTAGAACATATTATGTGTCCTGGGCTGTTCGTAAATAAACAAAATGGGGGTGTCCTGAGGACACTATGCCTGTCCGTACTGTTCGCAGACAAGTTGAAACTGTTCTAAGAACAAACGCCTGTCCATAACTGTTAGTTTCACTTGTGACACACTTTTAATCACTCCAGGACCCGAACAGTGTCCGTAGAATACCAACGCGCATGCGCAAAATAGTTTCAATGCATTTGGTGTCCTGCGAACACCTGCTCCCTTCGCAGACATGTTCGCGAAGCTATCAGGTGACCGCGCCCACGATCAGCATATGTTCTGATTTCGAACACTGTTCGTGTCCCTGAACAATTTAATACTACATTTTCAAGTAATCTATAATATTTTCCAACAAAAACTCACCATAGAACAAGTCCCACATAGTAATCCTGAGTTTCTACATACTTTTAGTGACTTTTTGAAACCTTTTTTCTGTTCGATCTGTCTGCGGACAGCACGCATGTCCGCGAACCGTGCACAAGCACCCCTATAAAAGACCACGCCCTAGAGCTCATTCTCATTGTGTTTCTGGCTATCCTACAGAGCATAGCAAATTTTCCTGCTAATTTGCAGATTTTCAAAGCCAAGCTGATGGCTTCTGTGGCTCCACTACTGCCACCTGGTGCTGCATCTGCGTCAGCACAACCCTCACCCCCTCCACAACCACCACCTCCCCAAGGGACGGAAGAGGGGAACAGGAGTGAGGATGCACAGGAGGAAGAAGAGGAGAATGAGGTAGTGAAAGTCCCTACTACCAGCACTCGACGTGAGTCTTGGGTGTGGCGGTTATTTACCATTTGTGGTAATGGTCCTAAGGCACGTGCAAACCAAGTCACCTGCAATGAGTGAAAATGGTACTCAGTCGCGGGAGGCATGGTTCATACAGCTTTGGGACAACTACCATGAAGCAACACCTAAAGTCATTCCACTCGGGGGCCGTTCGCAAAATTGTACCTTGCGAGGAGCGTAGCAGGTTGACTTCCTCTACTTCATCCTCTGTTTCCGATCCTGTCACCACAAGGAACACTCCTGTGGGACAGCGTATTCCTCAAGTTGCCTCACAGGCCATACGCAATGCTGATGACCCTTACCTTTCGAGAGTCACAGTTGTGTGTATGTACTGCGACGCAGTACTGTGCAGGGGGGAGAGACTTTGTAGTGCTTTTGAGGCTATTGTTTCAGAGCACGAAAAAGTCTGCTCACTACCCAAGTGAAACCCACTCTACATCTTCCTCTCTCAACTCGCCCTTTCTTATCCCCGTGGTCGGTGTCCCCCCTTACCCTCCTTTCCCCTCTTCTCCTAGTGTGTCTTGTATAAAAAACCCAAAAGAATTTAAAAAAACTAAAATAAAAATAAAAATAAGGCTCTTTTCAGAGCCGCCTTTTACAGTTAAACAATAGAAGTGAAAATAAATGAAGCAGGACTCTGTGTATTTTTTAGAAGTCCGCAGACAGTCCGCGGACATCTAAAATTTTGGGGTGCTACCCAATCATAACCATTGAAGTTTTATCTGGAAGAAAGTGGTGGCTCTGAAAAGAGCCTTTTGGTGGTGTTTATTTGTGTTTGAAAAATTTGAAATGCTCAACACCTACTATAAAATGGATGCTGTAATTCCAAAAAGATCGCAATGCATTTTGTACATTTCTCAAAAAATCTGATTGCCAGCATGAGTAAGATGGACTCCATATCTGCGAAAAATGTATGTACTACGAAACATAATATTTTCATTGTGAAAAGGCACAAACAGCCTTATTGACATTGCGCCTTGCTTTCTCCATTTGTGGACCAAATGAAGAAGAACGAAGCCACATTTGTCTCTGTGCAATCCGTGAAAAAATTACTTGAGAATTTGGAAACATGTCCATGACCTTCCCAAGTCCTTCTTTCATTGCAAATTGCAAATAAATTCCAGACACATGTCCTAAACTGTTCCCTCCACAATGAATTACAATTATGTCTGGATGTTGCTCTGTCTCCAAAGTAGCACAGAGAGGTAGCAAGTCCAACCACTTCATCCCACGTACTCCATGCCAGTGCACTTCCACATGTGGGAATCCAAGATCTACAGCTACTCCACAGCTTTCTGCATGCACCTTCAACCAATGTATCCACAAGTCTCCCAAAATCCAAACAATCTCACAGCCATAGCTATCTCTTCTTCTCTCAGCAAAAAGAGTATCTGAGAAACTCTCTCCTGGCACAACACGCCCACTAAACTTTCCTGACCAATCCCTTTCTCTGCTCATTCTCATTTGCATGGCTCCCCAACCCAAAAATCCCCAGATGTAACACCCGATGTCCGCGAACTACCGCCATGTCTGCAGACATATCGTGACATGAACAGTCCTTCTACCATTTCCTTTTCACTTTCTGTGCCATTACCTCATTGGATATAGCTAAGAAGTCACATGAGCATCCACCCATCACATCCAAGACCTCTACATCTAACTGCATAATCATAGATCACCACTTTAAATGTACTGTTAATCTCTCTGAGTACAAGTGTCATATCATTCGAAAGCACCTTCTACAAGAAATACCGTACAAGTCTCCAAGATTTCTACTTGCAGCTGCATGCATATCCATATGCATGAACACAAACTACAGGTATGCATATTTTCTATATAGTACATGTACAATTTTTATAGATTCATATAAACAGATTAACTGACGTTTAGCTTGTATAATCTATAAAATGAATTTACTGTCATTTTTTCCATCTCCTTAAATCAACTCTCACTTCCAAACCTATCTGCTATTTAATTTCTTTTTACACACACATTTTCAAATCATGTTGAACTAACATATTTAAAGTACAATATGAAGAGTTAACATACTCAAACAAAATTGCATGCACACCGTATGTTCACAAATCAAACAACAATACTTGTACAAAAATGTAAACATTTATTTACTTATATTTATATACTGCACAAGCAGCCCATGGCATTGAGGTGCTGTTACTTACAAGAGCTTAGTTACAGAAATAGTGGTATTCAGTGGTACATTATGAATTCCACAAGGCATACAAATGATATTTTGGTTGGTACAGTTAATCATTACAATACAGTTTATGTATTAAGAACATATGATATGTATTCAACTGGTGCGACGCATCTTATGTGAATAAGATAGTTTTCATGATTTTGAGGAAGGTGATGAGGGTCAATGTCAATTAAAAAAATCAATGTCTAAATTAAAAACAATGCTATATACAAACAAAATTCCTTATTTGTTTTCTTTACAATTGCAGTGAAGACCATTCTCCTGAAAAGAAGCAGCCGAATTTGAAGTACAAAGAACAACTAAGAAGAAACCTGCTCATTAAAAAAAAAAATAAGTTGAATACCACCATATTATTTGTACTATTATTCAAACACACTGTAATGTTAATTCATGCTATTTCTGTGTCTAAAAATAGAGATTGTGCACCATTCTGTCTACAAATCCCCATTTCTTAAATAGAGATTTACAGGCCGAATGACGCACAATTTCTTAATTTTCGACACACAAATAACCCAACTCAACCCCTCGAATTTTCATATTATAGAACAAACAACTGTTTTAATTGTATACCATTAGATTTACTATTTCTACTTCTCCACACCACCAGCTTACTTTCTAATATCATCTGAACCCCAGTTCAGTAGCACATAAATTCAAGAATAGCCATCCCAACTAGTTGTAGTTGTCCAATGCACAATCACACACCATTACATACATCTTTACTATCTTACTCACACACTCATGCAAACAGCACACATACATTAAGAACACCCCAACCCATACCTTCTATATTTTTTTCAACAGACCCTAAAGAATGCCTACCAAAAATCAAGTCCGTACGAAATACTACTTACAAAAATATCCCCAGAAACTTAGAATTACCTCTCCATTCAACTGAATCAGAACGTCTAGTATACAAATGGCCATGCACGTCAATGTGTAACATTCCCAAAGAATCTTTCAAGTCTTTACGCCAATTCCTCAATCAATATGTGAAAGGCAAAGACAAAATGAAAATTAAACTACTGCAAAATATGGATACCTGTCCAGTGCACAAGTACACAGGACTACAAGGACATTCATTGGCCTGCATTTCAGGACCTACTTGCAAAGCCACCTTCCATTATATCAAAATGATATCAACACATCATTCAACTATAAGAAATCCAGCATATAAACTGTACTATGCTAAAAGTCCTGCTTTAGCACTAGCCAATTTAAATAACATTCTTCTACATGGTACAGCAAAAGACCTACTTGAAGAAATCGACTATATCCAGAAATAATATTTTGCAAGTGAACGCCACTTACAGAATGAAATAGCTTTAAAGCAAATTAGCAACAATTCTATGCATGGCAACCTTCTACTACACACATACAAAAAAGAAATACTGAAATTTAAAAGTACATCTGCTGAAATACCAAACCATGTGTGTGTATGTTGAAGTAGAACTTTCTATAAGAGTAACACAAAAACTGTAGACCTAACATATAAAATAGAAAACAATGAAGATTCTAAATGGTTTGAATTAGCTCTCTACCTTATAGCAGAAAACAAATATGAAATAACTGACCCCTTAATACTTTGCAGTTACTGCACTACAAAACTTGACAACAACCAAACTCCTTCACATGCTATCACAAATAATTTGGAATTATATCCAAAACCCCTACAACAACTCAATTTATATGAGAGCATCATAATTCAAACAGTGCACCCCTTTCAAGCAATAATACGCCTTCAACCAAAAACATCAAAATTACCTCCCTCTGAATTAGTGAAAGCTATTTGTGGAAAAGTAGTGTATTAACCATTAGATCTAAAAGAAAATGTGCACACTCTAGGAGTGCAACGTCCAATGGAGCAATCTTTAATTATCTTAGTAAATGGTGTACCTACAAAAGACAAAAAAAATTGGCAGCAACTGGTAGATTTACATAAAGTTAGACAAGGTTTGCAATATCTAAAAGACAATAATGATTACTACAAAGAAATTAACATTGAAGAAAACTTGAAGTATACCACTGAAATAATTCAAGAGACACAAGAAGGGGGTACATTTGAGCTCCTAGATCCTGCTACAATATCCAATACTTTAGACCATTATACAATTCACCCATTGCAGTCTAATGACACAGTAGAAGATGCACTAGAAACGTACCAAATGCGTCAAACAAAAGGATCACCAATCAGCATATGGGAAAAAAGTATAGAAGCACATGCTTTTCCTCTACTTTTTCCTACTGGCAAAGGAGGAAGGTACGATGATAGACCTATTCAAATAACAGCATCAGAATATCGCTCATTGCGGATGTATTCTGAAGATCCCAGATTTAGACAAAATGTGGAATACATATTCCACCTACTCTTTGAAAGTGGACTAGCAACTTTATGTTACGGAGTTGCACACACATTAAAATCAGGATCCCACTTTCAAAATATGTCAGCTACACAATTATTACAAAAAGTGCAACAAAAAGATGAGGTTTTACAATCAAATATTACAAATCTATTAGCAAATATGCGTGGTTCTAAAGAATACTGGTTTCAACGTCACGGAGATGTACGCTGTATGATAAGAAACCTTGGCCCACCCACTTGGTTTGTTACATTAAGTTGTGCAGAATATGCATGGGAAGATTTACATGATTTCCCACGCATATCAAACAAAAACAAAACAACAATAGATATACTAACACCTGGAGAACTTTGTTCTCTAGATCCTGTTAATGTTTCAAGATATTTTCACCATCGCTTCATAGCTATGCTACACTTTATTTGTAATAAAACTGCTCCTCCCCTTGGATAAGTGTAACGCTTCTTTTGGAGAAAAGAATACCAAGCCAGAGGAGCACCACATATCCACATGCTTTTATGGATTAAAGATGCTCCTAAATTTGATCAAGACAGTGACACCACTGTTTTACAGTTTATTGAAAAATATGTCACTTGTCAATTCCATCAGAAGCAACAAATAGTGATCTCCAAGCACAAATTTTACAATTTCAAAGACACAAATGTGGCAAATATTGTCGTCACAAATACAAAAACAAAGGGAAATACTACACAAAATGCCACTTTGGTTTCCCTAGACTGGTTACAAAAACAGGTCAAGTGAACAGCTTCATATCTTCAGTTAGACATAGTGTTAAAGGCAAATCACCTAAAAATACATATTACATAAAAAGAACAGAAGAAGAAAAATATATCAATGATTACAATGCAATCATTGCCCACTTATGGAATGCAAACATAGATGTGCAGTACATAGCAGACAATTCCACTACAGTTGCACGATATGTTACAGCATACTTAACCAAAGCAGAAAAAACAGAGCTACAAGACCTCTGGAATGACCTGTCATCAGACAAAACACTGTCTCAAAAATTATACAGCTTGGGAATAAAAATGCTCTCCCATAGAGAATGTGGCTCCTATGAAGCAGCAGATCGTTTAACTGGTACTGCTTTGTATGGAAAATCTGAAAATATATTGTATTGTTCGCTGGCAAGATGAAAGTGTTCTTAGAACATATGTGTCCTGGGATGTTCGTAAATAAACAAAATGGGGGTGTCCTGAGGACGCTATGCCTGTCCGTATTGTTCGCAGGCAAGTTGAAATTGTTCTAAGAACACAGGCTGTGTCCTAAAATGTTCGTAAAGAAACAAAATGGGACTGTCCTGAGGATGCAATGCCTGTCCGTATTCTTCGCAGACAAGTTGAAACTGTTCTAAGAACAAAGGCTGTGTCCTAATATGTTCGTAACGAAACAAAATGGGAGTGTCCTGAGGACACAATGCCTCTCCGTATTGTTCGCAGGCAAGTTGAAACTGTTCTAAGACAACAGGATGTGTCCTAAAATGTTTGTAAAGAAACAAAATGGAAGTGTTCTGAGGATGCTCTGCCTGTCCGTATTGTTCACAGGCAAGTTGAAACTGTTCTAAGAACACAGGCTGTGTCCTAAAATGTTCGTAAAAAAACAAAATGGGAGTGCCCTGAGGATGCAAAGCGTGTCTGTATTGTTTGCAGACAAGTTGAAACTGTTCTAAGAACAAAAGCTGTGTCCTAAAATGTTCGTAAAGAAACAAAATGGGAGTGTCCTGAGGACGCAATGCCTGTCCGTATTGTTCGCAGGCAAGTTGAAACTGTTCTAAGAACACAGGCTGTGTCCTAAAATGTTCGTAAAGAAATGAAATGGAAGTGTCCTCAGGACACTCTGCCTGTCCGTATTGTTCGCAGGCAAGTTGAAACTGTTCTAAGAACACAGGCTGTGTCCTAAAATGTTCATCAAGAAACAAAATGGGAGTGTCCTGAGGACGCAATGCTTGTCCGTATTGTTCGCAGGCAAGTTGAAACTGTTCTAAGAACACAGGCTGCGTCCTAAAATGTTCGTAAAGAAACAAAATGGAAGTGTCCTGAGGACGCTCTGCCTGTCCGTATTGTTCGCAGGCAAGTTCAAACTGTTCTAAGAACACAGGCTATGTCCTAAAATGTTCGTAAAGAAACAAAATGGAAGTGTCCTTAG
The DNA here is from genome assembly GCF_040938575.1 of Ambystoma mexicanum. Taxonomy (NCBI): domain Eukaryota; kingdom Metazoa; phylum Chordata; class Amphibia; order Caudata; family Ambystomatidae; genus Ambystoma; species Ambystoma mexicanum. Next base: position 732,593,494 of record NC_090930.1, read on the forward strand.
GACGCTATGCCTGTCCATAATGTTTGCAGGCAAGTTGAAACTGTTCGCAGAACACACGCGTGTCCTGAAATGTTCGTCAATGGACGAAATGTGGATGTCCTGACGACGCTGTCCGTATTGTTCGCTGGCAAGATGAAAGTGTTCTTGGAACATATTATGTGTTCTGGGATGTTCGTAAATAAACAAAATGGGGTTGTCCTGAGGACGCTATGCCTGTCTGTATTGTTCGCAGGCAAGTTGAAATTGTTCTAAGAACCCAGGCTGTGTCCTAAAATGTTCGTAAAGTAACAAAATGGGAGTGTCCTGAGGACGCTCTGCCTGTCCGTATTGTTCACAGGCAACTTGAAACTGTTCTAAGAACACACTCGGTGTCCTGAAATGTTCGTCAATGGACGAAATGTGGGTGTCCTGAGGACGCTGTCCGTATTGTTCGCTGGCAAGATGAAAGTGTTTGTAGAACATATTATGTGTCCTGGGGTGTTCGTAAATAAACAAAATGGGGGTGTCCTGAGGACACTATGCCTGTCCGCACTGTTCGCAGACAAGTTGAAACTGTTCTAAGAACAAACGCCTGTCCATAACTGTTAGTTTCACTTGTGACACACTTTTAATCACTCCAGGACCCGAACAGTGTCCGTAGAATACCAACGTGCATGCGCAAAATAGTTTCAATTTATTTGGTGTCCTGCGAACACCCGCTCCCTTCGCAGACATGTTCGCGAAGCTATCAGGTGACCGCGCCCACGATCAGCATATGTTCTGATTTCGAACACTGTTCGTGTCCCCGAACAATTTAAAACTACATTTTCAAGTAATCTATAATATTTTCCAACAGAAACTCACAATAGAACAAGTCCCACATAGTAATCCTGAGTTTCTACATACTTTTAGTGACTTTTTGAAACCTTTTTTCTGTTCGATCTGTCTGCGGACAGCGCGCATGTCCGCGAACCGCGCACAAGCACCCCTATAAAAGACCACGCCCTAGAGCTCATTCTCATTGTGTTTCTGGCTATCCTACAGAGCATAGCAAATTTTCCTGCTAATTTGCAGATTTTCAAAGCCAAGCTGATGGCTTCTGTGGCTCCACTACTGCCACCTGGTGCTGCATCTACGTCAGCACCACCCTCACCCCCTCCACAACCACCACCTCCCCAAGGGCCGGAAGAGGGGAACAGGAGTGAGATGCACAGGAGGAAGAAGAGGATGATGAGAATGAGGTAGTGGAAGTCCCTACTACCAGCACTCGACGTGAGTCTTGGGTGTGGCGGTTATTTACCATTTGTGGTAATGGTCCTAAGGCGCGTGCAAACCAAGTCACCTGCAATGAGTGCAAAATGGTACTCAGTCGCGGGAGGCATGGTTCATGGGACAACTACCATGAAGCAACACCTAAAGTCATTCCACTCGGGGGCCGTTCGCAAAGTTGTACCTTGCGAGGAGCGTAGCAGGTTGACTTCCTCTACTTCATCCTCTGTTTCCGATCCTGTCACCACAAGGAACACTCCTGTGGGACAGCGTATTCCTCAAGTTGCCTCACAGGCCATACGCAATGCTGATGACCCTTACCTTTCGAGGGTCACAGTTGTGTGTATGTACTGCGATGCAGTACTGTGCAGGGGGGAGAGACTTTGTAGTGCTTTTGAGGCTATCGTTTCAGAGCACGAAAAAGTCTGCTCACTACCCAAGTGAAACCCACTCTACATCTTCCTCTCTCAACTCGCCCTTTCTTATCCCCATGGTTGGTGTCCCCCCTTACCCTCCTTTCCCCTCCTCTCCTAGTGTGTCTTGTATAAAAAACCCAAAAAATTTTAAAAAACTAAAATAAAAATAAAAATAAGGCTCTTTTCAGAGGCGCCTTTTACAGTTAAACAATAGAAGTGAAAATAAATGAAGCAGGACTCTGTGTATTTTTTAGAAGTCCGCAGACAGTCCGCGGACATCTAAAATTTTGGGGTGCTACCCAATCATAACCATTGCAGTTTTATCTGGAAGAAAGTGGTGGCTCTGAAAAGAGCCTTTTAGTGGTGTTTATTTGTGTTTGAAAAATTTGAAATGCTCAACACCTACTATAAAATGGATGCTGTAATTACAAAAAAGATCGCAATGCATTTTGTACATTTCTCAAAAAAATCTGATTGCCAGCATGAGTAAGATGGACTCCATCTCTGCGAAAAATGTATGTACTACAAAACATAATATTTTCATTGTGAAAAGGCACAAACAGCCTTATTGACATTGCGCCTTGCTTTCTCCATTTGTGGACCAAATGAAGAAGAACGAAGCCACATTTGTCTCTGCGCAATCCGTGAAAAAATTACTTGAGAATTTGGAAACATGTCCAGGACCTTCCCAAGTCCTTCTTTCATTGCAAATTGCAAATAAATTCCAGACACATGTCCTAAACTGTTCCCTTCACAATGAATTACAATTATGTCTGGACGTTGCTCTGTCTCCAAAGTAGCACAGAGAGGTAGCAAGTCCAACCACTTCATCCCACGTACTCCATGCCAGTGCACTTCCACATGTGGGAATCCAAGATCTACAGCTACTCCACAGCTTTCTGCATGCACCTTCAACCAATGTATCCACAAGTCTCTCAAAATCCAAACAATCTCACAGCCATAGCTATCTCTTCTTCTCTCAGCAAAAAGAGTATCTGAGAAACTCTCTCCTGGCACAACACGCCCACTAAACTTTCCTGACCAATCCCTTTCTCTGCTCATTCTCATTTGCATGGCTCCCCAACCCAAAAATCCCCAGATGTAAAACCCGATGTCTGCAAACTACCGCCATGTCCGCAGACATATCGTAACATGAACAGTCCTTCTACCATTTCCTTTTCACTTTCTGTGCCATTACCTCATTGGATATAGCTAAGAAGTCACATGAGCATCCACCAATCACATCCAAGACCTCTACATCTAACTGCATCATCATAGATCACCACTTTAAATGTACTGTTAATCTCTCTGAGTACAAGTGTCATATCATTCGAAAGCACCTTCTACAAGAAATACCGTACAAGTCTCCAAGATTTCTACTTGCAGCTGCATGCATATCCATATGCATGAACACAAACTACAGGTATGCATATTTTCTATATAGTACATGTACAATTTTTATAGATTCATATAAACAGATTAACTGACGTTTAGCTTGTATAATCTATAAAATGAATGTACTGTCATTTTTTCCATCTCCTAAAATCAACTCTCACTTCCAAACCTATCTGCTATTTAATTTCTTTTTACACACACATTTTCAAATCATGTTGAACTAACAGATTTAAAGTACAATATGAAGAGTTAACATACTCAAACAAAATTGCATGCACACCGTATGTTCAAAAATCAAACAACAATACTTGTACAAAAATGTAAACATTTATTTACTTATATTTATATACTGCACAAGCAGCCCATGGCATTGAGGCGCTGTTACTTACAAGAGCTTAGTTACAGAAATAGTGGTATTCAGTGGTACATTATGAATTCCACAAGGCATACAAAAGATATTTTGGTTGGTACTGTTAATCATTACAATACAGTTTATGTATTAAGAACATATGATATGTATTCAACTGGTGCGACGCATCTTATGTGAATAAGATATTTTTCATGATTTTGAGGAAGGTGCTGAGGGTCAATGTCAATTAAAAAAATCAATGTCTAAATTAAAAACAATGCTATATACAAACAAAATTCCTTATTTGTTTTCTTTACAATTGCAGTGAAGACCATTCTCCTGAAAAGAAGCAGCCGAATTTGAAGTACAAAGAACAACTAAGAAGAAACCTGCTCATTAAAAAAAGAAAATAAGTTGAATACCACCATATTATTTGTACTATTATTCAAACACACTGTAATGTTAATTCATGCTATTTCTGTGTCTAAAAATAGAGATTGTGCACCATTCTGTCTACAAATCCCCATTTCTTAAATAGAGATTTACAGGCAGAATGACACACAATTTCTTAATTTTCGACACACAAATAACCCAACTCAACCCCTCGAATTTTCATATTATAGAACAAACAACTGTTTTAATTGTATACCATTAGATTTACTATTTCTACTTCTCTACACCACCAGCTTACCTTCTAATATCATCTGAACCCCAGTTTAGTAGCACATAAATTCAAGAATAACCATCCCAACTAGTTGTAGTTGTCCAATGCACAATCACACACCATTACATACATCTTTACTATCTTACTCACACACTCATGCAAACAGCACACATACATTAAGAACACCCCAACCCATACCTTCTTTATTTTTTTCAACAGACCCTAAAGAATGCCTACCAAAAATCAAGTCCGTAGAAAGCAACGCAGAAACAGAGCAAATGAAAATAGAAGTGTCCAAAACAAGCATCCATCTCTAGCAGAATTTGTAAAAAAAGTTAAAACAAAACAGCTAATACAGTCATTTAGCGAAACAAAACATGCTTCAAGTACAGAAACTTTGCCTCCTCTATCAAAATGTAAAACAAACCACAAAACAATTAACAAAAAATCAGCTACCACTACAGATGAAACTGCTCCTATAAATCTTGATATAGTGCAAACTAAGCATACCAAGAAAAGTATTTTAGCAAAAATGTTCAGTCACAGAGTCCTGCAAAATCTTATAAAAAACAGGAGAGAAATCAAACTCAACCCTTAAAACCTATCGTAGGAAATTAATCTTAGAAGCGTTGGTAGACAGTGCAATCCTTCTCAAAAGAAACATATTTATTTTAGTGTTAAACAAAATGAAACCACTAACAAAACTAATGACTAAATTACAAAAAAAGACTTCTCAATAAACGAAATGTCAACAGAAATAACTTCTTAAGTATCTGTGGAGGTGAATGGAGTCACACTACGAGCACAGAACCATACTTTAATGAAGAAGCATACAAAAAAGCAAACAAATACAATTGCCATACATAGCAGTGGACGAGGTTATGAAAAAGTTAATAATACCATAATGGAACAAGAAATACTGCTTAAAAAAATATCCCCAGAAACTTAGAATTACCTCTCCATTCAACGGAATCAGAACGTCTAGTATACAAATGGCCATGCACGTCAATGTGTAACATTCCCAAAGAATCTTTCAAGTCTTTACGCCAATTCCTCAATCAATATGTGAAAGGCAAAGACAAAATGAAAATTAAACTACTGCAAAATATGGATACCTGTCCAGTGCACAAGTACACAGGACTACAAGGACATTCATTGGCCTGCATTTCAGGACCTACTTGCAAAACCACCTTCCATTATATCAAAATGATATCAACACATCATTCAACTATAAGAAATCCAGTCTATAAACTGTACTATGCTAAAAGTCCTGCTTTAGCACTAGCCAAGTGAAAGCCACTTACAGAATGAAATAGCTTTAAAGCAAATTAGCAACAATTCTATGCATGGCAACCTTCTACTACACACATACAAAAAAGAAATACTGAAATTTAAAAGTACATCTTCTGAAATACCAAACCGTGTGTGTGTATGTTGCCGTAGAACTTTCTATAAGAGTAACACAAACACTGTAGACATAACATATAAAATAGAAAACAATGAAGATTCTAAATGGTTTGAATTAGCTCTCTACCTTATAGCAGAAAACAAATATGAAATAACTGACCCCTTAATACTTTGCAGTTACTGCACTACAAAACTTGACAACAACCAAACTCCTTCACATGCTATCACAAATAATTTGGAATTATATCCACTATCAAAACCCCTACAACAACTCAATTTATATGAGAGCATCATAATTCAAACATTGCACCCCTTTCAAGCAATAATACGCCTTCAACCAAAAACAGCAAAATTACCTCCCTCTGAATTAGTGAAAGCTATTTGTGGAAAAGTAGTGTATTTACCATTAGATCTAAAAGAAAATGTGCACACTCTAGGAGTGCAACGTCCAATGGAGCAATCTTTAATTATCTTAGTAAATGGTGTACCTACAAAAGACAAAAAAAAAAATTGGCAGCAACTGGTAGATTTACATAAATTTAGACAAGCTTTGCAATATCTAAAAGACAATAATGATTACTACAAAGAAATTAGCATTGAAGAAAACTTGAAGTATACCACTGAAATAATTCAAGAGACACAAGAAGGGGGTAAATTTGAGCTCCTAGATCCTGCTACAATATCCAATACCATTATACAATTCACCCATTGCAGTCTAATGACACAATAGAAGATGCACTAGAAACACACCAAATGCGTCAAACAAAAGGATCACCAATCAGCATATGGGAAAAAAGTATAGAAGCACATGCTTTTCCTCTACTTTTTCCTACTGGCAAAGGAGGAAGGTACGATGATAGACCTATTCAAATAACAGCATCAGAATATCGCTCATTGCGGATGTATTCTGAAGATCCCAGATTTAGACAAAATGTGGAATACATATTCCACCTACTCTTTGAAAGTTGACTAGCAACTTTATGTTACGGAGTTGCACACACATTAAAATCAGGATCCCACTTTCAAAATATGTCAGCTGCACAATTATTACAAAAAGTGCAACAAAAAGATGAGGTTTTACAATCAAATATTACAAATCTATTAGCAAATATGCGTGGTACTAAAGAATACTGGTTTCAACGTCACGGAGATGTACATTGTATGATAAGAAACCTTGGCCCACCCACTTGGTTTGTTACATTAAGTTGTGCAGAATATGCATGGGAAGATTTACATGATTTCCTACGCATATCAAACAAAAACAAAACAAACATAGATATACTAACACCTGGAGAACTTTGTTCTCTAGATCCTGTTAATGTTTCAAGATATTTTCACCATCGCTTCATAGCTATGCTACACTTTATTTGTAATAAAACTGCTCCTCCCCTTGGAGAAGTGTAACGCTTCTTTTGGAGAAAAGAATACCAAGCCAAAGGAGCACCACATATCCACATGCTTTTATGGATTAAAGATGCTCCTAAATTTGGTCATGACAGTGACACCACTGTTTTACATTTTATTGAAAAATATGTCACTTGTCAAATTCCATCAGAAGCAACAAATAGTGATCTCCAAGCACAAATTTTACAATTTCAAAGACACAAATGTGGCAAATATTGTCGTCACAAATACAAAAACAAAGGGAAATACTACACAAAATGCCACTTTGGTTTCCCTAGACTGGTTACAAAAATAGGTCAAGTGAACAGCTTCATGTCTTCAGTTAGACATAGTGTTAAAGGCAAATCACCTAAAAATACATATTACATAAAAAGAACAGAAGAAGAAAAATATATCAATGATTACAATGCAATCATTGCCCACTTATGGAATGCAAACATAGATGTGCAGTACATAGCAGACAATTCCACTGCAGTTGCACGATATGTTACAGCATACTTAACCAAAGCAGAAAAAACAGAGCTACAAGACCTCTGGAATGACCTGTCATCAGACAAAAGACTGTCTCAAAAATTATACAGCTTGGGAATAAAAATGCTCACCCATAGAGAATGTGGCTCCTATGAAGCAGCAGATCGTTTAACTGGTACTGCTTTGTATGGAAAATCTGAAAATATAGTATGGCTAAGTCTTGGTCCTGCTAAATCTAGAAAAAGAGTTCTAAAATCATACAAAGATATAGAAACAATAGCCAAACATGATCCCACAGCCAAGACATTTTAAAAAACAATTTGCTAGACACATACTACCCAAACAGAAGTACCACTTTGGAAACCATGTGTCTATACCACATAGCCTAAAACTTCACATACAAAAATAATATAAAACCTGATGAAAAAAAAGGTAAATACAGAGTGTCAAATTGTGAAGGCAGCTTAGTAAAACTCACCAAACCAAATTTAATTAATCATATCAAATTGTCATTAAAGCCTCCTCAACATAAAGAACTATATTACATGTCCCTGCTACAACTCTTTAAACCATGGAGAAAATAAGAAGAAATACTAGATAACTATGACTCCTATGAAGAGGCTTTCAAAGCAAATGAAAGCACTATAACTGATGTAAACTCTACACAGTACAAAACAATGTTGCACAATGAACAGCAACACGAAGAAGAACTGCAGGCCCAACTAGATAAGGACACTCCTGACAGTAGTCAACCTTCTGTAACAGGAAGCCAAGAACCACAGGGAGAGCCACTAATAACAAATGAGGCAGAATTAGCTATGACAGAAGTAGAAAACACCATGTGTCAGTATGAAGATAGAGAAGACTTAACTATACTACAATCAAAACTAAACAATGAACAACGTAGCATTTTTGAAGAAGTAACAAAAGAAATTGCACATGGTGTACAACATGAAAACAAAGAAGCACCTGCCAAAATTACAAACCTATACTACTATACGTCAGTGGTGAAGCTGGTTCTGGCAAAACATTCTTAATCAAAATCATCAGTAAATTCCTTCAACAATTGACAAACAACAAACTGTCAGCGTGCCACTTTACACTGATTACTACTCCTGCCAGTAGAACACCAAAACAAATGAGACTATTACAAACTTTCTATTACAAACTATTACAAACAAGCTGCAATGGAACTACGCAGAGTATTAAAACAAATGAAAATGCTACTAAAAGATGAAGTGAGCATGGTCTCCAAACTAATGTTGGCCTTGATTCACGTCAGATTACGAGAAGTACTCACAACAAACTACGAAGAGCTCTTTGGAGGAAAACACATTATTCTTTTCTGAGATCTTCTTCAATTAACACCAGTGAAAGGTGAGCCTATTTTTAAAACCTTTGGACATAAACTTTGCCGAAAAAATGTTGGCAGCATTGGAAATGTCAACCTTTGGCAACATTTCCAATACAGAGAATTAACACAAAATATGCAGCAATCTGCAGATCTCCCTCATGCCAACATCTTAAAAAGTATTAGAGTTGGTATATTATCTCACGAAGCACAAACAATATTGAAAACCCGGCACATTCATGCACTTTATGGCCATAATGCATGTGCTGCGGATATTATGGAACAATTATCCCACAAAAATGAAAATTGTATGGCCTTAATGCCAACTCTTGCAAGCTGTTTCAAATTCAATGAAACAATGTTAAAAAAAGAAATGCAACCAATACTTGAAATTAGCGCCACAGACAAACTAGACTTACATGGTATGACACTACCCATGTGTGAACAAGCCACAATGAGACTAAATAGTTTAGAAAATTCAATCTCCAACACATCTGGATTGGAAAAAATATTAAAATTATCCTTAAATTGCAGAGTAACGCTTAAACGTAACCTTGACGTGAATCAAGGACTAGTTAATGGAGCACTGTGTACAGTTGTTGGCTTTCAAACATACCCACGTGACAACAACATTCAGTTTGTCAATATTCTCTTTGACAAACTTTCAGAAGTGACAAGGATAGGACGCTCAACAGCTCGATTCCTTCTCTTCAAAGACATGTATGTACGAAGAGAACAATTTTCTCTAACTCTTGCATACACAGTCACCATTCATAAATCACAAGGTCTTACCCTAGACAAAGCATTGATAGACATTGGTAACACAGTCTTTAAAGAAGGCATGAGCTACGTAGCACTATCACGCTTACGTACACTTGACGGTCTATTTCTAATCAACTTTGATGCAAGTAAAGTAAACGCTGATATTCCTTGCATTTTAGAATACAATAGACTGCGTTCACTATACACACCCATTTAAAAACATATCCTATTCCACAAAAAGTAAAATGTTCGAAAAGAAAACTAAATCAAACAGAAATGCAACAGGATGTCACTGCAAATCCTCCAAAGAGATTAAAAGAAACTAATAGTTCATCAAGTACCACAATGAAAAAAGAACCTACTAGGGAAAGTAAACCAGGTACTTCTTCAAAAAAGGAAGACAAACTCCAAAAAAAGCACTCAGATACAGAACTACCTGGTCCATTTAAACTTTCAAATGTAAATGGTGTAAGTTGCTACGCAAATGTAGCAATGAATATTCTATTTCAATTACCACCAATAGTTAACAACATTTACTTACACAGTACAGACCAATTGTGTTTGCAAATGTTAGTACTTCATAGAAACACAACAAACAATCCTGACAACATGTATAGTGTTTATGGAATAAGACAACAATTGGACTACTGTGCTGGAATGGTGAAAATCACTATAAACTCACAGGAAGATCCACAAGAATTTCTAATGTACTTAATACAAGTACTGGAAAACAAAAACATACCTATAAATGAAATCTTCCAGATTTCATACATGTGGAAACATACATGCACTCTGTGCAACAATGTGACACAAGAACAAATCCCCAATGAGCTCTTTGTGTATGTATCAATACCTAATTGTGAATCTGTTCCATTTCAGCAACTTGTACAAAATGCAAACCATGGTAGATTATGTATTACCTGCAATTCAGATAATCGTTCCACCTTACTAATACAAACACATAGTAAATACGTAATACTAATGCTTCTATGTTAGAATGCAAATGGTACCAAAAACAACTGCAAGTTGACAGGATTCACACATGGTCAAGTATCACTTGGTAAAAAAACCTTCACAACAATAGGTATAATCTACCACGCAGGAGCCACAACCAATGCAGGTCACTATACTGCATATATAAAAAAGAATTGTGGATGGTTCGAATGTAATGATAGTACCATTACTCTAAAGCAGAGATTACCTGCAAATCTTACAAACGCTTATTTAATCTTCTTAAAACTAAACTTTATTAACTAAACTGTACCTAAACATTAGCTAAACTTTTATTAGAAAACTATAAACTGTTACAATATGCCAACAGCTATATAACTTCCCCAAGATTCTACAACAACTAAACAGATAAATAACTACCACTAAATTATATAAAAAAATAAACATTTAGAATACGCCAACTGGTATCTAACTACCCCAAGATTTTCCTTAACCAAACAGATATATCAATACCACTACATTATAACAAAAAATAGACAGTTAGAATACGCCAAATGGTATCTAACTTCCCCAGAATTTTACTATATCCGAACAGATAAATCAATACCACTACATTATAACAAAAAATAGGCAGTTAGAATACGCCAAATATTATCTAACTAACTCAAAATATTACAATATCCAAAGATAAATAAATACCACTTCATTATAACAAAAAATAGACTGTTAGAATATGTCAAAAGGTATCTAACTGCTCCAAAAATCTGCAACACGCCAATATATAAAGCATTAGACAGAAACAACAAGTGAAGACTGAAAACAAACAAACAAATAGACTGTAGCATAACAAAAAAAGGTTTTTTTTAATCCAACATGTATTTTTTTTTCTCCCACAGACCCAATGATTTTAGCAACAAACACAGAAACTGAGCGAATTGCACAGTACACTGGTTTGTAATCTACTAAATATGAGGGTAAAAAAAAATGTTGATTATTCAATGTTATAAGTTGTTACAAAATACCAATACTAACATGATCTTTTCATTTGTCACAGAAATAACCAAGAAATACATGTACTACAGTTACTAAACCAAACAGTAAGTATATTATATTAAGTACAACCATCACAGCAAATCACACCCATAGTGACTTATAACTTTGCTGCCTATAAAGTTGATCTTGTCCATGCACCCAAGACTATAGACCGTGCCCACAACCACCACAGCATGTCACACCCATAGTGGCTTATAACTTTGCTGCTTATAAATGTGTTCTTGGATCCAAAAGTTATAAGCCACTATGGGTGTGATATGCTGCGGTGGTTGTGGCCAGGGCATAGAGTCTTGGGAGCATGGCCATATGGCTATGCACCATCGCAGCATATCACACCCACAGAATCAAACATTTCAACTATGCCATATGGACACTTTTAATGTCCGCGGACATCATGAGTGTTCTTAGAACAGTTTCAACTTCGCTGCCTATAAATTTGATCTTGTCCCTGCACCCAAGACTACAGGCCCTGCCCACAACCACCACAGCATATCACACCCATAGTGGCTTATAACTTTGTTGCTTATAAATTTGTTCTTCGATCACAAAATTATAAACCACTATGGGTGTGATATGCTGCAGTAGCTGTGGCCAGGGCATAGAGTCTTGGGTGCATGGCCATATGGCTATGCACCATCGCAGCATATCACACCCATAGAATCAAACATTTCAACTATGCCATATGGACACTTTTAATGTCCGCGGACATCATGAGTGTCCTTAGAACAGTTTCAACTTGCCTACGAACAGTACGGACAGACATGGCGTCCTCAGGACACCCTCATTCCGTTTATTCACGAACGAACATCCCAGGACACATAATGTGTTCTAAGAACACTTTGAACATGCTTGCGAACATGTGTTTTTAGAACAATTTGAAATTGCTTGCGAACAGAACGGACAGGCATACCGTCCTCAGGACACCCCCATTTTATTTATTGACGAACATCCCAGGACACATGATGTGTTCTTAGAACACTTTCAGCTTGCTTGCGAACAATACGGACAGGAGTAGTGTCCTCAGAACACCCCCATTTCGTTTATTTAGAACATTTTAGAACATCCGCGTTGTCCCTGGACAAAGCGAACACAACAGGGGGGTCTACCACCTAAATAAATAAAACACTCAACCCATCTCTTACTCCCCCACCCTCCCCAAACACTTTCACACAACAACACACTGTACTAAATAGTATTTTTCAACAAAGTTTCACTGCGCTGTCCGCGGACGTCCGTGAATCCAAGATGGCGGGCGTTCCCGAAAATCTGACGCATTTCACGCTCTTCACCGTCCAATCAATGAACATGTTGCATGTCTGCGGACGGGACGCAAGCCGATTGGCCAATCAGGACACCGTCCGCGGACCGAACAGGGAAGTGTGTCCGCGGACCGAACATAGATATCACTAATTTTTTGTGACCTACTTTTTGATCATTTTAAAAGAAACTACTGGACAGATTTTCACCAAATTTGCAAAAGCATGCTTTCGGGACCAAGCCGCTGCTCCTGGTCCAAATTTGGTGAAAATCCGTCCAGCGGTTTGGGCTGTAGGCGTGAGCAAAGTTTTTTCCCCATTCAGTCAATGGGAAAAAAATAAGTTTTGGGACCCCCCCTATAACTTTGCCCCCCCGGACCAAACCTCACCAAACTTTTCAAAACAATTCAGAGTGACCCATACACTTTTTTTGCAAAGTTTGGTGAGGATTCGTCCAGGGAGAGCGAAGTTATAAGCCACCCAAAAAGGGCTCTTCCTATGGAAACAGCAGCTTAACCATAACTACACAGCCACTACTGTGACTGTGTAATATATATATATATATAAAACATGTTTTCGTTCCTTGGCCACTCACTGTTTGGGCATAGTAGGACTAAGAATAGCCTTGGGCCAGAACCACAGTTGAAGACAGGACTTTGCAAGCTTTCTCTTTACCTGACTGCTGCATCCATGAATAGGGATCCTTCCACCCATTGACTATCCATTCACTGTACAGACCCAGCGGACCAAGAACATTTGCTGTTGTGGGTCTGTTGTCTGACTGTCGTTTGGTTACTTATAGCCCCATTTTAGCCCAACTCAGAACTCACACCTGCTTCTTTTCAACCAACCATCCACCCCTTCCCTTTCTGCTCACCTGTCTACACTCCCTCTCGCCTGGGCTGCACCCATTCTTAATTTTCCTCACTTGCCTATTTCTTCTACTCTCCATCATGCATCTTGATTTCGCTCCATTCCTCCTATTACTCTTCTCCTTCCCTTCTCTCATAGCCTTCAGGATTAACATACATCTCTGGCCTCCCAATATTCCTTCTCCCTGCTCTGAAGCCCAGCCCTCCAAAAAGATTCTATGTGCTCCCAGCATCTCCAACCTCACCTAGCGCACACCACCTGCTTCTCTACCTTACCTCCTATCAATCTTTCACTTGGCCTCTGGAATACACAATCCCCCTGCAACAACTCTTCCTATATCACTCACCACTTCAACTCTTATCGCCCTGAACTTTCACTTCTTGCTGTCACAGAAACGTGGATCTTCCTTCATGATTATCCCTCATGATTAAGCAACACTAGAAGCTCTCCATGCAGACTCTTCTACCTTCTCCCAATCTTCCTGACTGTCATAAATCACCAATGTATCAATTGAAAAGGATACGGTAACCAAAAAAGGATACAGTTGGTAGGGCTCTTCCGGATCCTTGTTCACACGACTTGATAGTAGTGAAGTCAAATTAGACCTTCCAAATGATACAACTCTCTGACTGATGAAACAGGCAGAGAGATGGATCACTGGAAAGGGCGTGGGTATTGTATAGGAAGTCAGCCTAGGATAGATAAAGTATCATAAGAAACTTCCCCAACTCAACTCACTATGATAGCACAGTATTAGCATTAATTCAAAACACTGACCTTATGGCTAGAACTGAAGTATCCAACAAAAGTCTCTTGAAGAACACCAGGAGTTGAACCAACGACAAAGGAGGGGAAGATTAGTAAGGGAGACTTATCCCGAACGGCACGAGGCTCACGCTAGATACCGGGTTGGTGCACCACATGATAGCATCCAAAGTACTGTGCACAATCACCTTCCAATAGTTAATGAAATACTTCCTATCCCACGAAGAACAGAAAATAGAAAGTTCACCTGTTAACTATCACAGGTGCCATAGGTTCACTCCAAAGCAAAACAGTCCTTGCTAGTCGAATATACGTTTAAATAGTTCAGAAATCCACGTGCAGGAGTGCATGCGACAAGGTTCACGCAGCCCAAGACAGCCGCGCTTGAAGACTGCATCCGCGTGTGGATTAGCACGCTAACAGAGTACACGCAGCCTAGGACAGCCGCGCTTGGAGACAGCGCCCGCGTGTGGATTTTGCACTCAAACAGAACAGAGTACACGCAGCCCAGGACAGTCGCGCTTGAAGATAGCATCCACGTGGAGATTTGGCATGCGAACAGGATACACGCAGCCCAGGACAGCCGCGCTTGAAGACAGCGCCCACGTGGAGATTTGGCACACGAACAGGATACACGCAGCCCCAGACAGCCGCGCTTGGAGACAGCGTTCGCGTGTGGATATGAACGCAAACAGGACACACGCAGCCCAGGACAGCCGCGCTTGGAGACAGCGTTTGCGTGTGGATATGAACGCGAACAGGATACACGGCTCCAGGAATTAGCGTGTGGAGGAAAACACACTACAAAAGGCCAACAAGTAGCTGAAGGGAATGCGAGGACGCAGGTCAAGAGTTCAGCTACAAAACGCCAAAATGATCCAATCAGAAGCAGCAAGGGACGTTTCCACGCTGCTTATGTATGTAGTGCCGTAACACATGTGACGGAACTAAGTCACGTGAATTTAACGACGTGAAAAATGCAGACGTTGTTTTCCTGGCAATGCATCAAACAATCTCCATTTAGAATAGAACGGTCTAGCGGTTCTATGGGCGTAACTCATTCTGTATGGAGAGGTTGTTCCAGGTCCAGAGGTATGTCCAGCATGCATGACACAGACACGTATGGAAGAGTGGCGGTATGAGGCTCCATTTCAATGAGGCTCTCAACACTGCCGCTCTACCTCCCTCTGACATCAACTCTTTGGAATATGTCACTATTCAACCCTCCCCCTCGTCTCACTGTTCTAGTTTTATATTTTTACCCTGGTCTTCTTAACTCCTCCTTACCTAATCTGAACCTTCTCCTTGAGTCACTTCCTACCACATCCATATTGTCATGCAGGGGGACTTTAATTTTTCAAGCCCTCGGCAGCCACCTTTTTTAATAAAATCCCTCCTATCTGACCACTCCCCCTACTCGCTCCACGACCAGCCTATGGACTCTGACGGGAAGTCTCTTGATCTTGTCTTTCTCCCTAATTTAATCTCCTCTGACCTCCAGTGGTTCCATGATTATTTATTCATTTATTTATTTATAGGATATTTGTAAGGCGCATGCACAATAAATGGTGTTTCAAGGTGCACACAACATTAAAGGTCCTACTAGACCTTGTGATGTTCGGATTGTGCAAGCGCAGTCATAACTGCGAGGGAGAGGGGTGGGAGGGCCAAGGGAGAGAGATAATAATAACGATTCTACTAGGCCTTGTGACATTCGGATCGTGCAAGTGCAGTAATAAGAAGTGCGAGGGAGAGGGGCCAGGGCGGAGTGCCAGTCAGCACGAATGCAAAGTGCTAGGGTGGGAAGGGAAATGCAGGGTAGAGAGTCCAAGGGGGGTGGAGGAAAGGGGGTAACAGGGTAACAGGGACTAGGCGAGTGCTAAGTAGAGGCCAGGAGGGCAAGTGCCTGGGAAATTGCATGGGGTGCAGAGTGAAGGGTCCACATGCTAAGTGCGAGGAGGGGGGCTGGCCTGGGTTAGGTGGCTGGTGCCCTATAGAACCAGGTGTCCTGTCACTGCGACAGATGGTGGAGTAAGCAGGGGAGGCGGAGGGGGAAGGAAGACGAGAAAAGGAGGGTCTTGAGGAGCTTCCGGAACATAAAGAGATCCAGCTCAAGCCTGAGAAGGGCTGGGAGACCATCACAGAGAGAGTATTCCATGAAGGAGAGGGATCTACCACCTACTCTCTGCTTAGTGAGGCGCCAGATCTGCAGAGAGTTGGAGCTAGAAGACCGAAGGGCTCTATGAGGGAGATATTTAGTGAAAGACAGTTGGATTTAGCCGGGTCCCAGGCCCCAGAAAGCATTGTGGATGATGCACAGGGCCTTGAATTTGATCCTAGCAGCGACCGGCAGCCAGTGGAGAGATGTTAGAGCTGGAGAGATTCAGTCACTGGGCTTGAGGCCAAGGATAAGTCTTGCAGTCTTATTCTGGATTAGTTGAAGGGGGTGAAGAGAGGATAAGAGAGGATAAAGGAAGATTGCGGAAGAGGCTGCTGCAGTAGTGCAGCCTAGAGAGGACCAGAGCTCTGGAGACATTGAGTTTCTGGGGGAAGGTGCTGCAAGGGAGAATGCCTCTGGGGAGGTACAGTTGATAGTGGGTCTTCTGCTAGGTGAGAAGAGAAGGAGAGGAGTCAAAGATGACACCAAAGTTTTTTACCTCACAAGAAGGTGAGAGGAGGGGATCCATAGAGGGTGACCAGAGGGTAGGAGGGAAGGAGGGAGCTGGGATCCCAATGAGAAGACTGACATTAAGGCAGAGATAAATGGCAGCACACCATGCATGAATAGCTGTCAGACAGTCAGGGATGAGCAAGGAAGAAGAGAGGTCAGAAGAGGGAAGTTTGAAGGAGAGCTGCGTGTTGTTTGCATAACACTGGAAGTGAGGAGAGAAGGACGAGATCAGGTGGGCCAGAGGGGCAAGGTAGATGTTGAAGAGCCACGGCGAGAGGATAGAGCCTTGGGGGATGCTGCAGGTGGAGAGTGTGATAGGGGGGAGAAAAGGGCCCAGTTGAACCTGGGAAGGGTGGTCAGAGATGAATGAGTTCAACCAGTCAAGTGCCAGGCCTGTGATGTCAAGCGTGTCATGGAGCCGATTTAACAGGGTGGCATGATTGACCGCGTCGAAGGCAGAGTAAATATACAGAAGGATTAGAACAAAAGGAAAGTTGGAATTGAAATGTGAGAGCAAGTCTTCGCAGTTGTTCAGTAGAGCAGTTTGTGTGCCTCTAGCTACTCTAAAGCCAGACTGGTGGTTGTGGAGACAACCAACAGATTCGGAGTGTTAGATCAGTTGGGAAATGACCAGCTTCTCCAGGAGTTTGCACAGGAAGGGGTTATGGAGATAGGGTGGTAGTTAGCAGGGCGGCAAGGGTTGGCAGAGGGCATTTTGAGGAAAGGATGCACAAGGAAGTGCATGAGGAGTAACAAGAAGGAGCCAGTGGTAAAGGAGTGATTACAGAAATCAGCCAAGGCTGGCACAAAGGAGTCAATGTTGTCCTTGATGGTTCTGGAGGAGCAGGGGAGCACCTGTTTGGAGAAGACTTTCATAGAGAGGACTTGTCTAGAGACCGCATCCAGTGTTATGGGCAAGAAAGGGGAGAGAAGGAGGGAAGGGGAGAAGGGGGCTATGGGAGGCCTGGGAGCTGGGGATGGAGGATTGATGCGAGAAGAGGAGAGTGAGGACAAGATGTCTTGAGTTTTGACTGAGAATTGGGAAGCCTAAGGTACAGAGGCTCAGGGATGGCTGGGGAGAAGTGGAGATTGCAGAAGGATTGCCGGATTCCTTGCAGATTTTAAACAGCTTGCCTGTGTTGTTGGTGGCCCCAGAGAGGCAGGTTTGGATATGGGCCCTCTTCTTCGGGTGGATGGAGAGTCTGTATTGCCTTTGGAACAGGCGGCAAGCCAGTCTGTCAGAAGATGTGTCTGATGCCTGCCGCTTCGGTTTAGCAACTTTGCACTTGCATTTCAGAGAGGCTAGTTGAGAGTCATACCAGCTATTAAACTTGAAGGCAGGCTTCATGCAGATCCTCATGACAGGGGCAAGGATGTCCAAGGTGCTGTAGATAGAGAGGTGAAGATTTGCAAGGGCAATGTCAGTGTGGGAGTCCGAGGAAGTAGTGGGAGGGGGAATGAAAGTGGCAGCAAAAGCAGCAACTTACACTTGCTTCATTGGTCGAATGACGGAGAAGAAGACTGGCAATGCAGGCAGAGGCTTAGCCGGTGGACCTAAGTGATCCAAGTGAGAGGACAGGACAGCATGGTCAGACCAGGAGAGAGGAGTAGTGAGAGGGTTGGAGATGGGGAGGTCTGCTGAGAGAAGAGCATCCAAGGTTAGTCTGGTTTAGTGTGTCGGACCGGAGGAATCAACGATGAGGGAAATAAAGTGACAGAGGCTGAAGAAGAGTCCAGTGGCCAAATCAGGAGAGTCAAGGTGAATATTGAAGTCTCTGAGGAGGGGAAGCATGGAGGTGGATGCATGAAGAGAAGAGGAGAGGTCAGACCACTGCAAGAGGAAGAGGCAGACCGGACTAGGGGTCTTGTAGATGGTAGCGATAGTCAACAAAAGGATTTAGGGACACCAAGCCTGCAAACCAGGGATTCAAAGGAAGTGTAGGTCTGAGTGGGAATGATTGTAGCAGGGACCCAATCAGGGAAGATTAAGGTCACTCCACTTCCAGACCGGTTAGACCTGGGCATAGGGAGGATCTTGTTGCCATCAGGGAAGAGTGTGTCAAAAGCAGTGACAGAGCTAGCAGTGAACCACGTCTCAGTGAGAGCGAGAACATCAAGGTCAAAGTCTTCAAGAAGGAGACAGATATCAGAGGAGTGTTAATATCAGAGCGAGCATTGAGGGTGGCAAGGTGGAGCTGTATGCCACCTTTAAAGGTCTTCCTAGGAGGGCTACAGGGCTGTGGTACACCCGTCGGTGATGAGAGAGGGGCAAGATAGGTGACAGACAGAGCAGTGGCAGGTGAAGGGAGGAGGTTGATGAGAGACGGAAGGCGCCTTTCAATAATGAGGTTGGGCTGAGAGCCCTGGGCATGACAGTGCCATTCAGATAGACATTAATGATGCACATAGAGGAGGAGAAGCATGCAAAGAGTACTTCCCATCTAGTGCCACCATTAATGGGTGACAAAGAGAAAGGGGAGGGGACAGAGACAATGTGGGGTGTTAATAGGTCTGGAGAGGGAACGACAAAGAGGATGTCAGCTGCAGTCTGCCTGGAAGAAGCGTTGACATAGGTATCAGCGATGGGCAGGCCTGGGTTGGTGACCAGGAGATCTTTTTGAACTTTATCCTTCCAGGCTTTAAAAGAGAGGTAGGATAGGTGATAGAGTAGCAATTAGAGTAAATAGAGGAAATGGAGAGCACCATGGAGCGAGAGGGCATGGAGATGGGAGGAGGAGAGGGAGAGAGAGATGGAGAAACTGCACAAAGCACAATGAACTCACCAGATGGCCTTTAACATCTCAGTCCCTAAACCTTCTACTCCTCATCCCCCCTTTTCAGTGACTTAGAGGAAAAGAAATTCAGGAAGAACTCCCTTGCCTCTTACCATTATGATGTGACAACCTACCTCTTGTCTCTTTACCCTATTCATGCCTTTTCCATTGACCGTGCTTTTTTTGACTTTCACTATGTACTTATGACTCCCGTTGACCAACACTATCCTGCTCACACATTCACACCTTCGAGCCCCCGTTCTCAGCCTTGGATCACCTCTGAAATTCACACCCTCAAAACAAATATGCGCTGTAACCTATGATGCTGGTGCACATTATGGATACCTTCCCTGCTCCTAGGCTGCAAAGATGTGTTTCTGTCTGAACCCTGCACTGGACTCTGCCAAATCCTCCTCCTTCACAAACCTAATCTCCTCCCTTCATAATCACCCCCCTTCATAATCACCCCTGCAAACTTTCATCTACCCTCCAATCTTTGGTCACACCTCCCAAGCCAATAGCCATCGCCTCCACCCTTTCTGCTAATGTCTTTGCTCACTACTTCACTAAAATTTGTGACACTCTCATATCCCTCCTCTCTCCCTCCTTAAACCTAATCGCTGTCCACTAACTCTTTCCCTACATCTAATACACTTGACTACTTCTCACCTGCCTCTCCTATTGAATTACGACCCCTCTGTTATAGTACCAACCCATCTTACACTCCTATCAACGTTTTTCCACCCCAAATGGTCAAATACTTCATTTCAATCACTTACACTTATCTGTCTAACTTCTTTAACCTCTCTGCTGTACTCTTCCCTGTCTCCTTCAACTTGGCAACTGTCTTACCCCTATTGAAGAAACCGTCTGCTGACCCAAACATCTGAGCAAACTACCTCCTAGTTTCTCTCCTTCCCCATTTTTCGAAAGTCCTTAAGAAGATGGTCTTCATCTAGATCACTAAGTACCTTGGGGATAATGTCCTTGGAGATCCACTTCAATCTGGGACCCATAATAAACACTGCACCTAAACTGCACTGATACATGCTACCAAAGCTAACGCTCACCACTCCAAACTCTTTCTGCCACTTTTATTACTGTCGAACACTCGTCTTTCCACATCCTCATCCAGGACATTGGGTTTTGCAAATCTACTCTTGCCTGGATCGCCCCCTACCTAGAAAGTTGATCCTTTATTATATCTTGGTACTCGCAAATATCTGACCTCATCCCTCTCCCTGTCAGTGTTCCCTAAGGATCAGTCCTTGGACCTCTGCTCTTCACCCTTCATACCTCTTCCCTAGAGAGACTTATCTCATCCTTTGGCTATCACTATCATCTTTTTGCTGATGGCACTCAAATATTTTTCTCCATTTCCTTCTTCACCCCAGCCCTAGAAGAACAGATTACAAACTGTCTCATTGATATTCATCACCGGATGGCTCTCCACTGCCTCATGCAAATGGAAGTGATATTGTTCCCAGTTTCCAATGCCAATCCACTCTTCCGCCTACCAAGATCCTCCCCCACTTCTACCTACCAACAAAAGGCTGGTTGGCGCTCCACAAACAACTGCTCTCTTCAAGTAACTTTCCTATTCTACAATAATATCAATGGTCTTGCGCCTCAGTACATGTCTGATTGTGTTTGACTTTACTCACTATCTCATTCCCTCTGATCCTTCTCTGCTCTCAAACTCACCATCCCATAGCCTCCTTGTGCCTCCTCTCACTTAGTTTAGTGCAGTTAAATATTTATAATGTGCCTGGGGCCCATCGGTCCATAGCCAAAAATGCGCACATATAAGACAAAGACAACCATAAACACCAAAAACAAGTGGAGCAAGACAGAGATGGTCCAACTACCTATGGATGGGGCTGGGTCATGTTTGCATATTCAAGAAGGCTGATAAATAAGAATTTAAGTGAATAAGAAAGTCTTTAATGCCTTCTTGAAAAACAGCAAAGAGCGTGTTTCTCTGAGAGTAGATGGAAGCTGTTCCAGAGGCAAGGTGCTATGGAATCAAATGCCAGATTCCTGGCTCTAACAAGTTTAACACATGGTTTAACTAAAAGGTTAGAGTTGTTGGATCGCAAACCATGAGGACGGGTTTCAAATGCTTGTCTGTTTTGCAAGTAAATGGGAGCACTCCCGTACAAGCATTTGTGGTTGATGAAAATAACCCGGAAAGTAATACTCTCCCTTATGGGAAGCCAATGAAGTGTGTAACAGACCTCACTTACATGGTCCCTGCGCTTAGGTAGGTGAATAATCTGCACCGCGCTATTTTGCACTGTTTGCAGTTTTGTCATTGCTCATAGATGAACCAAATAGAAGTCTGCCGCAATATTCTATTCTTTCCCCTTGAATGACACGTTCCAGAAGGGTACAATTCTGTTTGGATAGGAAGAAGCAAATGCGAGAGAAGCTTCAAATAACAGGAAGTTGTTGAGAAAATATGATTGGTTTGTGCTTTCATATTCAATGAGGCAACGAGATGGACCCCCACGGTCTTAACTTTGTCTGCCCCTGGAATAATACAGACAGCAATTGTGAACTCAGGCCGAAGCTTATTCAACCTGTGCTGTGTAGCAACAATCAGAAGTCCGGTTTTAGAATCGTTGTGGGCCAGTTTATTACAGGCCATCCAATTCTGAATAGTATTATAGACTTTATTGATGTCAGTAGCATTGTGCCTATAGACTCCAGATAACTGAAGTTATAATTAAGTATCATCCGCATAATTGGTGTAAAAGACCTAAATCATCCATAGTTTCAAATAAGGGCTTGGTAAATATGTTGTAGAGCATGGGAGACAAGCAGGATCCTTGCGGAACTCCTCAAACAAGTGTGACTGGGGTGGCTGCTGCTGTGTCACTGAAGACTCTAGTGGGGTGCTCACATAAAAAAAGAATCCAGCTAGCTGCATCAGATGAAAGATTGGCCAAATAAATACGCTCAACCTGACCATGGATATGTAACTTAGCAACAGCTCATGTAACAAATTGCTAAATGGTCGCCATGTTATGTAACTAAGCTAATCCTGCATGTAACAAGCGCCACGTTTCTTACGGGCTGATGTGCGCTCTACAAATGTGAATAAATAAATAAATAAATAAATAAATAAATGAGCATAGTCGACCAAATCAAAAGCAGCTGAGAGAACAAGGAACATTAGCAATGCTAATCCACCCTTATTCATAGTCTGCAACGTACTAGATTTAAGATCCAGTACGGCGGTCTCTGCACCATGTGCTGCTCTGAATCCTGACTGTCTATGACTAAAGAGATTATGCCTTTCTAGATTAGGCTGTAACTGCAAATAATGTGTAGTATACAATAATTTTTAATCAAAAGGGACTTTCTTTATGGACCGGTAGTTAATGGTTAATGTGGGTGTCTGGAGATGGCGATTGTAGGAAAAGATTGGAGTGAGTTGTGGTGCAGGTGTAAAGGAACCTTTGAATGAAGAAGGCTGGAGGTAAAAGGGGGGGACAGGTAATAGTAGGAGGCTGAGGAACATCAATAGAAGTTTCTGTTGGGTGTCAGTATGAGAAAGTTAAGGAACATCAAGAGGAGGTTGGAGTTGAGTGTCAGGGGGTGGGGGACAAGGAACATCAGTTAGGGGTGGTAACTGAGTACCAGGAGATGGTTGGAGAACATCAGAAGGGCTATGTGAGTAGAATGGCAGTAGGTGTTTGGAAAACATAAGAGGGGTGCAAATAGATTGGCAGGAAGAGGTTGGCGTTGGTCATCATGAGGTAGTTGGAGTGAAAGATCAGGAGAAGGTATGCAAAAACTAGCAAGGTGGCAGCTAGCAAGAATAGGAAGGTTTGAGATTGCACATCTGGACCAACATAGGGGCTAGTGGCAAGAACCCAGTCTGAAGTTGCGCCCACGGAGGTGAAAGAAATGAGAATGTGGCATGGCATCGAGGAGGAACAAGAATGGAGCAGGATAGGAAAGGTGCATCAGAGTGGACAGGTCCGGTTCTTAAGACATGGAGGTGATAAACCCTCTGAACAAGAATGGAGCACGATAGGAGAGGCGGATGAGAGTGGAGAAGTCGGGTTCTTAAGACATGGAGGTGATAAACCCTCTGAACATCACCTGTAGAAACGTGGAAAGGCAAACCTAGTTGGCTTTCCCTTAAAGCTGACCACAAGCTGTGGTTCTGCCTACAGTTTATGGTGCAGACACAGTGATTCCAACATGAGTTACATGAAGAGCCGGATGTGCCCATATGTCACAATCAGTGGAGAACTGGAGACATTTCCCAGAGGCTGTAAGTGGTGGGGTGTTTGGGTGTACCGCAAATCGCTGTGAACCTTAAAAGAAGCCCCATTAATTGTTGGATCTTTGAGAAGAGACTTTCGTGATACATTCCTTTTTTTTGGTCTTCTCCCAGAGAGGGAAATGTTTGTCGGGGGTGGATGGTCCTCTTTGCACCATGGGGCTGTTATGTACACAGCAACACTGGCATTTCTGGGCACAGCTGACACAAGTGTGAATAGAGTGACAAAAATGGACCATACTTGGCTCAGCCTGCACAAGTATTTTACAGTGGCAAATACTGCCCTTATTGCAGAAATCTTGTCATCATTTAATCGCTTAGGATATAACGTGGAAGCTTCCTAAGCAGTTTACCTTTCTAGAAATTGAGTACAGATGCATTTACACACAGATAAGGACAATATAATGAATGCAAACGCACAACAAAACATTGATTGCCTTTATATACATTATCATAACCATGCATGTAGTCGCTGTCATAGTGCAACATTAAAGTGAAACATTATGAAAGCGAGTTATACTCTGATTGAAATGTAATTTAAACGTTACTTACCACCTATCCCAGACTGCTGCTGAATGCAATTTGCTGTCCTGCTGGATACGTTGTGACTCCGACTGTGGATGCTTTTAGAATTGCTGGTGAATATTTGTGGGAGTCACTGCTGACCCCTCCCTCTCATACTGGAAGCAGCTACTTTAGGAGCGGGCCGCATGCATTCGCGCATGCGCATTCCCGGGCTGCTCCTGAGTGTGGTTTGCTGTCCTGCTGGAAATGTGGATGCTATTAGGGTGCGACTCATAAAGACGCTTAACCACTACCTGGATCCAACATTAGGATATACTGACGACTGCCCGCATTGGATATTTGTTTATAGTTTACTTTTTCATCTTCTTTAGTATGCTGGTGAATATTTGTGGGAGTCACAGATGGCCCCTCTATCTCATACCGGAAGCATCCGTGCTTGTGCCTCCCGGAGTGCTGCTGAGTGCTGTTTGCTGGTTTAAGGGTTGGATAGTTTGGGTGAGCAGTTGTGTCGGATAGTGGATAGTGGATTGAGTATTGTATTGCGTTGCAGGCCCACGGGCGGGGCTGGTGAATGGCAAGAGGTTTAAAGCAAATAACAGCTGTGAGATGCGTGTGATGTAACCTGTTTAATGTTTAGTATTTACTAACGCCACAAACTGCGCAGCTCTGAGAGACTTTTTACAGGAAACCATACTATAGGAGAAAAGGAGCTTGGGTGTTGAAAAACAAAATGACTGATAATAACATTATCGCTATTGGGGAGCGAGAGAGACTTTGGGTGATAGTCCTGGTGTCGTTCCTTCCCTCATATCGAAATCAACTCCTGTCTGTGCATACCTCCTGCATCATCGCAGAACTTGTACACCTGGTAATACGAAGAGACTGACCAAAATTGCCAAATACTATTCTAAGATAGACAGCTTAAATGCAATTATTGAAGAAGAAATAGCAGTACAGGAGATTGTGTTCGAAACTAATGTGTCACTACAGTGCCTTGGAACGCCCTAGGATTACCACTTATATTGTATTAGGCCAAACGTGCATGTCAACATCTTGACACTAAACTAGCGAGAAGGGATCGAACTGTCCCCAAAATGATGTGTTGCTGTCACAGGACATAATAAATGGAGAGTGTGTTACAATTGAGAGAGATGTGGACATGGATGTGTGTATTGTAAACAAGGGTGACATTTTTGTGGTTAAGTCGACTGAAGATCACTGTTTGTCTACTAGGAAACAACGACTCGAAGTACAGAAAGTTTCATGACAGATATGGAAAAGGAAGATATGGGGTTGGGGTCCTCCGTGACTATAACCACTCCATTTTAGGAACAACATGAAACGTGCTCAAACTCGCAAATTGTGTTAGATGTGGCCTTGGGGGATATAATGATGGTTGTCAGGCACCTCTGGTGCCTGTAACCCTGTGTGAGCCATGTAGTAGGCTTAAGATACAAGAGGAGGTGGGATTGAGGGAGCCTAAATGGATATTTCACACGACTCCAATATTAGTAATACTATCATCTCGTCTACAGCCATGTTTGCGGTTTTTGAAAATCTGCTCGCTACATTAGCTGAAAAGTGTGAGCGGCTGGAGAATATATTGGATGTGCAGTCCCTTCTTCTGCACAAAAGTATTAATCGAGGTAGGAAGACTTTTAGAGACCATGGAACAAAAACAAACAGATAGACTACTCAACTAAACATAGGTGTGGATAAGGAGGTTGAGCATATAGCACCAGGGTCTCAGGTTGCCATACCTCAGGGATGTGTGCCTTCTAAGACATCTAAAACTATATCAACAAATGGGGAGTGTACACATGCCCAGATTAATGATAAGGATGCTGACTTAGTTCGACCAAAGAATAATCTCTTGAAAAGTGGTGTAAGGATGAGAAAGAAAAAGAAGAACATTTCACAAGCTATAATGTATGGCAAACAGAGTAGATTGAACTCTAAAGTGTGCATTAATCTAGAAGACAATAACCTAAATCTTCTTGAATTGGATTCAGTGGGAAGTGCACTTAGACAATTGAATGATGGGGTTGTGGCCTCATCGAATGGAAAAAAGGAGTAGACAATTAGGGCACAGAGACACTGCTGTTGACAAGGTGATAGAAATACATCAGTGTGTAACTCCTCCAAGAATAGCCCTCCCAAGGGGAGTGAAATTAATGAGTGACATTCGCAAGTATATGCTTGATCCTGATACTGATTCTGTGAAATTGAGTATTAATTATGTCAATATTAGTGGCGCTGTCTGGCATAGAGCAGACAAAAAAAATAAACATACAGTGTGAGAAGGCACCACGGATTGTGTATTGGAAGATGTGAACTTTTTGTTTGGGGGTGAGGATGAATTGGTGGGTTTGAACTTTGGTGAGAGCTGTGGTGTAAACAAGAAGGTAACTCTGGAATCCTTGGGGACAATACAGATGGGTGCCTCTCGATTAGTTTATGCTTCCTCTCGGACAAGGGTAATTGGGCAATCCCCACTGAATAAGATTAGGTAATGTATAGGCAGTGAACACGCTAGCAGTGATATTGACAATAGTGAGGTGGAACAGGTGGAAGGGATAAGAGTTTTACAATTGAAGCCTATTTCTGCTACTGATCATCACCCCCACTAAATAGAGCGGCTGTTTTGCGCATTTTACATAGTGTGGTCCAACTTCGAGTTATTACTACAGAAGATATTCAGATCGTGGACCAATTGGAGGACATGACAAATACCATCTCTAATATCTGGTTCGGATCCGAAGCCATATTGGGTTATATTCTGCAATATGAGGACAGTCTTTTTAAGTTTGGCTATAGCTGTGCGATCTAAACTATGAGTCCAATAAGATTAGAACTATTCATTCTGACACTAAACTGAATGCAGCTAGGGAACATGCTCCTAGCCTGGATACAGGTGTAGTACAGATTTATAGACTGGATGATAGTGTAGTACGATATGATATGATAGTTTATTTATATAGCTCCTATACACAATGTGTTTCAAAGCGCTTCACATCAAGGGAGGGAACAGGGGAAAAATATGACATTCTTGCAGGCCGTGAACAACAAGAATGGAGAGCTTGAAGGGAGATGTGTGGTGAAGAAACAAAAAATGATGATGTTTGTCATACAGATGGCTATTGGCAATGGCTCCCTAAAGTCTTTAAGGCCCATTTCTCCAACATATCGCAATGACAATAGATTGATATGTTCTTGGAACAATAGAGGGCTTGCCAACTTTCTGCAGATGATGGTTTGTTAGCAAATATAAACCTATTCAGCATAGTAGCTCTCCACGAGACGTGGATGGCAGCGGCTTGTGAAGTAGATGGTAGAAGCACGTCACAGATCCTGGCTGTAAAGGGTCCAATTGGTATACCTAAAGGCAGGCTTATGGTTTCTGTCCGACATCCTTGGGGTTTTGTGGAAATCAATGGGTCGTCCTCTATGGTCCAAGTAGTTACAATTAGTTATGATCTTTTAAGCATTCCTTGTACATCGGCAGTAGGTCTGAACATTCTGAGTTCATCCCCAAGGACAAACATGACCTGGGGACTCAGGTATGAGTTGTTCCAGATTCGGTTCCCTTAAAGCACATTCTATTGTGCATTCTCTTTAAGAGAAATTGGAAAGCATTTTTTCCCAATGAAGTGGATTTATAAAGGCTGAACAGATGACATGTTCATTTAGAGTGAAAAGCATTAACTGTGCACATTTCACACCAAGAATGACTGCTCTAAAATATTACAGACATGTTAACCACTGTTTGAATTCTTGCATCCATTAATAAAATATTGATTTTTAAAAACTCATCAAAAAGTATCCTAGTCAAAAACAGACTTCTAAGGTTGTAGAGTAGAGTTTTGGAATAAAGAAAAAAGCCATTTCAGCAAAGGTAAGTGCCAGTCTATATGGAAGTCTGATCTAGTTTCTAGGGATGTCATTGATGATAACATAAATTATGTCATGCATCTGCTTATGAGCTGATCAATGGGGGAAGCATAGTTTACATCACCTGCTGAATTTCAGGGTTTTTATGCATTTAAAAACTGGCACCTTAACATCACTTCAACTCAATTGTTTTCATTGAATTTCAAAGTTTGGTTGTCTTGAATTGATTATATTTTGCTGTCACTTAACTAACGTGTTTTCACTGAATTATATAAAAAGAGGTATGAAACACATGATACAGTTGTGTCAGGGATTAAGTAGCTCAGAAGTGGAGGTGAATAATTGGTGTAGGTGTTGTTGGGTTCCACTAGAAGCAGAGGGTCGGGACCCAGGGCCCGACCCCCTGCTCACACAGCAGGTAGGCATGCACCAACATGTGTTACTCCGTCTGGTCCCCCTGTGATGTTCCCTTGTGCCCCCCCATTCTCGCACATAGGTGTTGCCCTTTTTGCTTGATTCTTCTACCCTGCTCCCTCCTCACCCCACTCAAGCCTACTTCTGCAGGAGTCTGTCCTGATACATTCTGGTTTCACCATCACCGTCTTGTGGACAATGCTGGATTTGACTTTTATGGACTTCATTCATTCATGGTGCGTCACCCTTTCTCAACTCTCATGCTGAACTTCTTTTGCATCTTGTACTCATGGTGGCCCTGAATCATGCTGTTCCCATCTTCATCTTGTATCCTGGCTTGCAACATTATGTGTTACTACTGACTTCTGCAATTGTATTCACTCTTCCCTCTTGCTTCTCCACTCTTTTGACTGCTAACTCTCTGTTCTCTCCTCCTTTCCCTTCTCCCTTTTCCTATCTCCTCCCCTTACTTTCTTCTATGCACTTACTCTATCAGAATTGTCCCTGGACCTAGTATGATAGCAACCTTGTCTGTCTCCTCCTCCCTCCCCTTACTGGTTTTTTCCTCCCCACCAGCCCTCCAGCACTATCTGAAATCTCGTCAGGCCTAATATGATAGTCGCTTGTTTTGTTCCTCCCCTACCTTTCTGCACCCCTCTCCCTAACCTCTTGTTTTTTTTCCGGCTCTACCAGAAATGTCGTCAGGCCTAGTACGGTAGTTAATTTCACATCCTTACTGTTCATGGCCTGTAAGAATGTCATTGTTTTTTCCCTTGTTCCCTCCCTTGCCTTGAAGCGCTTTGAAACACATTGTGTATAGGCGCTATATAAATAAACTATCATATCATATATCATATCATCATATCATATCAAGTAAACAGATGGCTTTGTAGTGAGGATTTTCAGAAGGCAGAGAATCTACCAGTGCTCTGCATAGATGAACGCAACAGCTGAGTGCCTCAGATTGTTTGTACCAGGGTAGAGAAAGTGCAAGTCTGCAGTGGCTATGCAGTGAGTTTGTTCAGTCAACATGGCATTTGCACTGGAAAAAATGGCTTCCAATGAATAGTTGAATTAGTAACATGTGCAAAACCAGCGGCAAATTGGATTGCACAAATAATTTCTGTAAAATGGGTTTACGTGACCATGCCTAAAGCATATGGGGGTCTTTTTTCCAAAAGAACTGTGTAACGACTGGTTTTATAAATTAGAGCCTCTCTTTACCCCTTTTTCCTGATCCCGGGTCATTTTCTTTTTGTTTTGAGGTGGAGTGTTAACACTGAACCAACTAACTTTGTCCGTTTTGCATCCCGCTCCACTTCAAAATGCCAGATGGTTTGATGCCAGCATACATTTTCATAGGTTTTAATCCAATGGATTCCTATAGAATCTGCTTGTTTTTTAAAACATGGTACAAGCAGACAGATTTCAAAGTAATCCATTGTGAAGGCCTCTAGCAATCATTAATTAGGGCAAGCTTTTTCAAAAACCTAGATGAAAGAGGGGTCCCAAGGTGATTTCACCTGTTTGTACACCTATTGTTACCACTATATGCTAAAAATTAGTACAATTGCATAGTGCAGACCTTTTGCACTTAAGTGCAAATTTAAGTGTTCCTGTCTGTGTAAGCTACTCTTCAAATTGAAATGACAACAGATTGCTTCCTGTTGGTAGAAACCATATTTTGTCCGGGACACCTTCTCCAGACGGCAGGCACACAGGACTGGCTCAGTTCTTGGGAGACACGGCAGCTTTTGGATTACAGTGAGGAAATGCAGCAGCAGACTTCTCCAGCTGGGCTTCAAGGAACAGCTTCTTCTTGCTTCAGCTTCGAATTCAGCTTCTGAACAACTTCAGGTTCAAGATCAGCTTCTTAACAAATTGGTAAGTGCAAGGTCCCCAGATACACACATCTGTTCCCCATTCACTCCGGCTGAGCTATGCTCAGTCAGCCAATCACACAGAAGGGCATTCATGCAGGCAGGCAGCCAATCAGGCTCATAGGCATGCAGGCCATTCACTCCACCCAGACACCCATAACAAAGAATGTGAATTGGGTTATGTACCCAGCCTTTCAACACACTACACTGCATTCATGTCAGTTTCAGTCAGGGCTGTCTCATTCATTGTGTCACGCACACACAGAAACCAGACACCCATAACATGGAAAGTGAGTTCACTTTTGACTCCATTCATACAGGCCCCACCCTTAGGGTGTGCCCACAGCACACATCCCTTTAGGAAGGCTACAGTCAGTCTGACAGGAGGCAGCCACATAGCCATATATGGTATTTCCACCCAACAGCCAGTCAGGAGGAAAAGGAACAGAGACATATATGGTGTTTGCACCCAACAGCTACTCAGGAGGAAGGGGACAGAGACAAGGCTTCCCAGGGCTTTGGCAAACAAGGTAAAGGGCAATAGAAATCAAGATCAAGAGGCCACAGTGGCAATCTTGCCTTTGTGTTGGAATCTATTGATTCCTATGACAGGGCCTGGGTATCCCAAAATGGGGGATACTCAGAGCCACTGCCAAGTCAGCATGTAGCTGCCACCAGCCCATACCCTGATCTGTAGACAACACACATGTGCCCAGAAACACACATAAGAGGCACAAGGGTGTAACCTCACGCATGGGTGCCCTAAGAGTATCCCATGGGTGTTGTTCACCAAAGATAAAATGAAGGGCTGCACTGCCAGAGGTGCAGGCTGGACCTCAGTGGCAGAAAACATAAGGAAAACCACACCCAGAGAATTGGTAGGACAAAGAATAAGAGGCATTTCTAGCATCACAATAGTGATTTCTTTCATTAATCCGTTAATGGGTTTGTATCAATGAAAGAAGTATTTTTCTGAAATGAAAGCTTTTGAATTGAATTTTTTTCCAGAAGTAGAGCCAGTAAAAGATTCTTAGTAAGCAACACTCCTATTTCTTCTGAAGGGAACACAGTGGGGACGATCTATTACCAGTTCCAATTTAGTCACTAATTAATATACCCTATTTGAGCTTAATTGCAGCAGGTAATGCGGGAAGGTTAATTCCTTTCCCAACATAGTGGAACAGTATCAGAAGCTATATTCTGCACACACATAGTGCATTGAGGCACGCAGGGATTGTGAACATTCATGGCTCATTGGCCATCTGGAGTGAGCGCAGACTGCAAACAAGTTTAAAGTAATTAATTTTAAGACACAAGATGCAGGATATATGTTTTCATGGAAAGACCTATTAGAGATGAAGCAATTTAGCCGCAACAGTGAGATTCAGGCCCTCAGTCTTTGTGAAGCAGAGAACAAGAGATTCTACAATATCCAGGCCAAGGAAAACTTCATAAGACTCTTGCCACCCGGTACAGAGGGGCAGCCATTTAAAGCCACTCCAAACCTGTCTGTAGGGGAGGCGCACATGGATGATCTTCCATTCTGTGCGCTCTGGGTGTTTAGGCAGCATCCACTAGAGATTTTAAGCAGTATAGATGTACTCAACATTAGACTTATTGTGTACACTTTCCGTGACAGAATGAGAGGAGAGTTGCAAGTACGCCAGCACAGCTTGGTGTTCCCGACATGCAGAAGCATATGGGACATTAAGGGGGTAATTCATAGAATTTGCCGCACAAGTGGTGCACGTGGCTGGCGCACAGAGTGTGCGTGCGGCAGCCTGCGCCAGCCGCGTGCGCCAAAACCCATTTAGGCGCACAGCGTATTCATGGATTTATACATCCATAAGCAGCAGTGGCGCAGAGTGGCGCAGCGACCCTGCAGCAGTACCAGTTACACCCCCCAACCCCGCCCTGTGCGCTAAAAGCATCGCACAAATCCAGTACATGGTGCTAAGGCCAGTGGACCAGCATACAGCCCCCCCAACCACAAAAACACATGTAATACTCCCCGCGCACCCCTTGGAATACACGTACCCCGCTCGCGCCAGCGAAAACGCGTGTAAAACTCCCTGCGCACCCCTTGGAATACACGTACCCCGCTCGCGCCAGCCCTATCGCGTGTGCAACTCCATGCGCACCACCGAAATACATGTACCCTGCTTGCGCCAGGCCTATCGTGTGTGAAACTCCACACGCACCCCCAAAATACACGTACCTCGCTCGCGCCAGCCCTATCACGTGTGAAACTCCATATCCATATTAATTATTACTCCATATCATAAAATGTCTTAATGAGCAACCGACAAAACTTGATAATTATTACAAAATCATGGGGATAGATCAGATGTTTTTAAAAAAAGGGTGAGTCCCGTGCCCAGAAACTGAAATACAATTTTGTACAGTAGAAAAACAGTTGAAAACATATCAAAATGTTAATTTTTCTTATTAAGCAATATAAGCAATATAACACAACATCTATCAAATGTCTGCACGCATGCTTTAATATTCTTAGGATCTTCAGAAGGAAGCATCCCTCCTGAGTTTGTTTTCAACAGTTGTTGCCATAATTTGTATAATTTGTAGTGCTGCTCGGTAATGCGTCTGTTATATTGCATAATTTGAGATGTTTGTTTCTTATAACTCCATTTTAAAAGTGCAAGTGCCAAATAATTGTCATGCCGAATTGCATAACATTTCAATCCCAAAGTGTTATATTGTACAATATAGTTCTATTTTGCATGACATCATGGGGGCAGGGAGTGCATCTGAGTTCCAACTGCAAAGTCTGTCACACAATGCTTAACTGTGATGTTTATAAGTAATCTTTGCATTAATTACATTTTAAATTCAAAGTTGGACTTCTACTGTGTACTGTGCACTTCAAATGATAGCAGGACATCTAAATGTATACCCACAAATCTGAACATTTTCCTATGTATTGTACAGTCCAACTAACTCTTCTGAGTTAAAAAACATTTTAAATTACCTTAAACTCAAGCTGCCAAGACTCATAGCCTAAACCATGCCCAGAAAGGTGATATTGTGCTGGATCGCCCGATATATTGCTCAGTTTTACTCTTGGAGTTTTGGGTATTTTGAACAATTGCAAAGAACAGCAATGATGTAAACAGTATGCACCACTTCATTTTTATAAAAGGTGCCTGCATTGTACATTGTGCATCTACGAGGAATACTGTTGCTTCCCACAACTGTTCAGAGTCACCCTTATAATTTACTTCACCGTGAGAATGCACAGTCACAGATTCCAAGAAACTTCTCCAACTGTCTTTACTCTACTGAGGTGTTTATGCCCAGGCAGAGTTTACAAACTTCACTTGTGATTTTGCCATGTTTTAATGGCTTTCCAGCCCAAGGTATTGGAGGTACATCGGCTTCAGCAGGTAACTTGCCTTATTTCCATTTTGCCTCCTGCTAACACAAGAGTTGTAACCATGAGAAGCGGGTTGAGTTCTTTTTTATTCAACATTTTTATAAGATGTGCCTGTACCACTTGCATATATTTCATATGTAAACTTTACCATTTGACAAGACCGGATGTAGAAATTTAGATATGTTTTGTTCATATTACAGACCAGTGTAGGTGCTTCTCATAGGAAATGTGTGAGAGGAACCAGATATCAGCATTGAAACCAAAATTCCTTCTTCCAACCTTGTGTCCAGTTGGCAGACAGCTTATCTTCTTATCGCTTCCTTTAAAAGATTATTTTCGGACCTAACCGGAAGTAGACAATTAGCTGTAACAATTAACTCTAGGGCACTCATCTGTAGAACACACTGCCCTCTGAATCTTGGTCAGCAGAGATCTGTGAACACTCTTTCAACTAACATAACCTAAAATATAACAGGCTTTAATTGATAGAGAGGAAGTAATGACTTTCTAATCTATGCAACCTTAAAAAGGGGCAGAATCTGGTGGTGGTGCAGAGTCTGGCAGAGGTGGAGTAATGTTGGGGGGGGGGCATATGCACTTAGTTGGGCCTAGGGCAGCAGAAAGCCTAAATATGCCACTGCATACGAGGCAGAAACATAGCCAGCGGGTGTTGTATGACTCTGGGCCTCATCAGGAGTCTGGCAGTATTCCGGCGCAATTTCCAACAGGCGCTAATAGCATTATCGCTGGGTTGTGCAGTTTGTGTGGCGGAATTAGCGCTGCATCAACACCTGGTGTGTACGCACGCCGGACTCTGGCGGTAACGCTATTAGCGCTCGGCGGAAATTGCACTGAAATAAGGGTTACCACCAATGGAAATTGAGTCACCGCCAGAATGGGAAGCATTGCTGTGGCCATTTTGAAAAACACAATCCATCCAATATCTCCACTTCCTGCAGCCCTCCAGACCTGGAAATAAGCCAGAATGTCCCAGGAGAGAATCAGAGGCGGGATAGCTGAAAATTGATTGAGGAGACCTAAGTTTAGTGAGGGGGAGCTGGTGGTCCTCACTGATTTTTTTGTTTTTTGGCATACAGTGTAAATACATACAAGCTTTTGCTATTCAAATTTTTCATCTTTCCAATCATAGCCAAGCCATCATCCTAAAAGTTATTTCATTGTCCATAAGCCTTCACTCCTTGGCTTGGCTGTTTATCTATTCCTTAATTGCAAAATGTCTATTAAATTTCCCCTTTGGCACATTCTTATGTGTTTTCCAATTTTTTTAACATTGATTCCAAAAAGCTGCCCAACACTCTGGTTATCTTTTGGTTTGGATTATCATGTAGTGCTTCCCAGCATAATTTTGAATCCAGGCCACATGTTGGTACTAACACTTCATGTACTGACTTTATTCTTTCTGATGTTAATTCTTTACAGAATAAAATTAAATGACGCAAAGTTTCCTCTTCATCATGACATAGGCGACAGATGCCATCTTTCATCATTCCATATTTTAGCAGAATTTCCTTTGTGCGCAAGATGTTGAGTTTGAAACGCAATATCAGATCTCTATGCTGAGTATTTGCACTCATATTCAAGTACGTTGGCAAGAGACCTGGACAATTTGTTATCCTTATTGCCGGGTTATTCCTTTTAGACAATACTCGGGCAGACCCTGATTGTGACCAATCTACTGAGAATAGCAGCTTTTTTACTCTCTTAGGTTTTTCACACAGATTACATGTAGTATACCCAATGTTAGACAGTATCTCTTGGCATTTCTTTCTCCATTCTTCTAGTGGCCAGAAAAATGATTTTCCCATTTCTATCTTCAGTACTTTGTATTGTGGAGGACAGTCAGATCGTTCTATTTTCATAAATGTCGATAGAGCTTTCCATACCACATGTACATGTAGAGAATGGAGACCCAGCTCATGCCTGATAACACTTATTGGTACTGCTTTGGGAAGATTTAGGGATCGCCGCCAGAATCATGCCTAAAGTCTGTCCTAAGTTTCCCCACGGTATTCTAAGCCCGGTATCACCTGCATATGTTATTGATGACGTTACCTTGGCCTTGTAGAATTCCAACAATGGTTTCATCGTGAATTTGCAGTATTTCTAACAGTAACAGGGTTGAATCCCATGATGCAATAGTAACAGGGTTGAATCCCACGTGCTGCTGTTCAGTTCCTCTGTTGCTTTTCTCCTCCAAGTACTTTCTTGTCTCAAACAATCTTCAGGGAGGCTGTGTACCTTTTCAGGTGGTGCTAATTCGTTTTCAATTACAGTCTCAAAGGATTCTGGTATCTGTAGTGATGACACAGTTCAGTCATTTCAGATGGCTAGGAACCAACACCTCTCCAAACACACAATTCTTTCCCATGATTGGGGGAGGTGGGAAAACCATCATTATGGCCCTCCACAGTGGGGCATGGTAACCCTGGTGCTGCTACCTCTAGAGCCCAGAACTCACTTGGAGAAATGAAACAAAGAAGTTCAGGCGCACACTCTAGTTCCCAGTCAAAAATTCTTGATGCAAATAGTAACTGGGTTATATCCCAACAATATGCAATATGAACTTTGTTATCACTACATGTACCAGAATCCTTTGAGACTGAAATCAGAAACTCATTAGCAGCACCTGAAAAGGTTACAGCCTCCTTGAAGAATGTTTGAGACAGGAAAGTACTAGGAGGAGAAAATCAACAGAAGAATTGAAACTGCAACAAATGGGATTCAACCCTGTTATTACTGCATCATGGGATTCAACCCTGTTACTACTGCATGCTGTTGGGATTTAACCCAGTTACTATTTGCATTAAGAATTTTTGACTGGGAACTAGGGTGCGCGCCTAACCTACTTTTTTCGTTTTTTCCACATGAATTCTGCGCTCTAGAGACAGCAGCACTGGGGTTACCATGCCCCACTTTGGAGGACCACATTGCCGGTACTCCCCTCTTCCCCAATTTTGGGTAAGAACTGTGTTTTGGGGTGTTGGTTCCTGGCCACTTGAAATGACTGAACTTTGTTATCACTACATTTACCAGAATCCTTTGAGACTGAAATCAGAAACTAATTAGCAGCACCTGAAAAGGTTACATCCACCCTTCAACCCTGTTACTACTGCATGTTGTTGGGATTTAACCCAGTTACTATTTGCATTAAGAATTTGTGACTGGGAACTAGGGTATGCGCCTGACCTACTTTTTTCATTGTTTTTCTTTTACATGTGATTTTTTTAACCATAATCTCTGATTTTTCAGCATTTATTTTTTGTTTATTACTGGTAACATATTTTTCTAGTTCGTTGAGTTTTTTTTTGTAATCCTATTGCCATCAGATCTAGCAGGATTAGGTCATCCGCAAACAGCAGATTACCGATGGCAGTACCAGCTAGTCTTGTTGAACAGGATCTAGGTGGCTCCAGGTTGTCTATCATATCAAGTATATAGAAATTATACAATATCGCGGTCAAAGGGCATCCTTATTTCATGCCTTTAGGTGTATTTAAAGGCTCGCTGAGGGAGCCCTTTTGGTAGAGGCGAACCTGCATACTCGTCCCATTATGCTTTAATGGCTGCTATGAGGTCAACTGGACATCGTTTGTCATGCAATTTTAACCATAGAATTTGGCGATCAACTTGATCAAAAGCTGCTGCCATATCTATGCAGGCTAAGTAGTGTTTTTGATTTTCCTTCATGATCTTCCCTTTAAGTAAATTTATTAGTAGAAGATTCAGTCCGCAATCTGCTCTCTCGACGAAGCCTGCTTGTCTGATGTCTATATTTCCGCTCTCTATCAACTACTCTTTGAGTCTTTTCAATATGATACCCGCAAATAGTTTACCCAACACGTCTAACAATGATATGGGACGGTAGTTCGCAGGTTTTTTTCTGTCTCCCCGCTTAAAGACTGGTATTGTTATTGCCTTTTTCCATGAGTCTGGAATTTGCATGTTTTTATTTATTTTTGTGAACAAGGAAAAACACGTCTACCCACAACTCTGGAGCCTGTTTTAGCATTAAGTTTGTTAGGCCTGTTTCTCAGAAGGGATTTTCCATGAGTTTCCTTGCTCTTCAGCATCCACATGCTTCTCGTCGTTATTTTATATGTTGCGGAAATACTCTAGCCACTGAGCTTCGTGGATTGGATTTACTTGTTCAAATCCTTGCAAGCTTACGTTCTTGTTAATTAAAGACCAGAAGTAATTTGAGTTTTTATTATTCACTGCCATGAGCATTTGTTCAGAGTCCTTTTGATATAAATTTGCCCGATGTAGTTTTACCCAATGTTGGTATTTTCTTTTTAGGTCTTTTCTCAGCATTGATGCTTCCGGGGTTTTAATTTTACTGGTTTTCCTCATTTTGGTCCTCACTGATGAGGATGTTGCTCACAGTGATGAGCTATACGGCATCAGGCAATGTAAAACCTCAGAACAGTGCAGGACAGCCATATGGCATTCCATCAGCCAGAAAGTGACTGCTTTGGCCATCATACCCTGTGACGGGGAGGACGGTCATAATTGATGGAACGACTTCAAGGTCAGTGTGCATGGATTGCTGTCCCAACACCGCCAGGAGTCCTTGGTGACTGAAAGAGGCACTGTGAAAACCACTGGTCCTCACCGCCTTGGAGGAAAAGTGCAGCACAGTGCTGGATATGGAGGGAATATAGCAAATTGGAGGTGGGGAGACAGGTGTCAGCTGCCAGGAGGCAGGAGGTGAGTCAACGCTCCGCCCAGCACAAGTGCATGCACAAATGACAGTCTAGCATAGGATACCCCAGTGGACATGGACACATGTCAGCAGACCCAGAAGGTGGGGATGCCAAAAGGGTGGAGTGAGTTGGTAGCACATCAGCCACCATCCACATCGGCCATGGGGCAGGGCACCAAGGGCACCTATAGGTGTTACAGCAGTGTGAAGGGGTGGCAAGTGACTTATCCAAGTGCCATGCACACCACACCCCTCCTGGTGCACCCTGTGAGTGCAGCAGTCGTGCAAGCATGTTGTTGGCCTACCCCATGTTGGCATGGCAGACAAGACACAGGGAAGTACACATCCCCCTACACCAAAATGGGCACAGCTAGCCAATCACTGTACACCACAGCAAAACCCTGCTGGCTGCACAGAAGTGCCACATAGAGCCATGCTAGTGTCATGGAGTAAGCCACCACACCCACCCCCACAAGCTATGTGCCACCCGGGGAGGGGATGTGGGGGCATGAAGGACCACAGCATGCATGCCAAACATCAGCTGCCCCAGCATGTACACCCTGCTCCCCCCACACACAGGCCAAAGACCAACTAGCCATGTGTCACACACACATTGCTGTTACCATCGAGATAACAAGAGTTCAAAAAGCCAAATAGTCCTCTAACTGGTATTTGTCAAAAAAGAGACAACACAGATTGATTTTGGTATGCCAAATGCAAGGTAACCGAGTTTATTGCAATAGACTAGGGAAAAGCAAGATCAAAAACCAAGCTCCCACTTACGACTTCTCCCCAATTCAACAGGAAACAACATGTTTTATAGGAAATGTGATGTCACAGTTATGAAAACCTATCGTTCCTGGTCATTGGCTCCCTCCACTAAGCTACATATGGATTCCTATATGTCTCCAACTAGTGATTGGTCACCCTTATCTAAGATCCCACGCATGAACCTTACCATAAGAAAGTGTGTTACTCATCATATCTGGAAATTATTGGTAGGCCCTAAATTACTTCTGCAGTGAAAAAAGGCATGAGCGCATCGGTTAACAGACGGTCACACTGTCCATGAACTGGCTGCATGCTGACATGTTTATGTGGATGAGAGAGAGAGAGAGAGAGAGAGAGAGAGAGAACAAGATTATCGCATATGTTTTATAATTAAATTAAACATCCCATGTTATTGCTTGCCGTGGTCGCCGGGTCTCAAGGACTTATTCTCGCAACAGTGATCGACATCCTGCTCTTGACACATTTATGAATAACTATTTTGTGAGTCATTCTGATTTGATCCTGCTAAGATTTCATCACAGCAATTAGTTGTTTAGTCGCCTTTGCGTTCCTCTGTCATGCCTAGCCGATCGCAAAGTTATTAATCTGCGAACTACTTCTGACTTACTAAGATGTTCAGTTCATCCCATGGACATGAAACGGTCTCCTGTGTTGTCGTAACTTAATTCTTGCTTTTAATGTAGCTACCATCTAGCTGACCACAGCATTTTCTCTGATTTGTTCAAGTGTGCTTAACTGGACTTTTTCTTAAAGCTGCAAAGAATTGATTTCTCTGCTGGTGCAATTTTAAAATGGCAGCTTGTCACGTTATGTTTCTATGCAGGACACATTTTCTCTGCATTTATTTTCTATCTACTGAGTCCCGGTGCATGCCTGGCACATGATATTTCTACCTATCGGTATACTGCAACATGACCCTACCTATTATAGCCATGCTGCCCTACTTGTGTAATGAGGCCCTATCCTGGGTACACGCCTCCCTGTCACCTAGTCTATTCTATTTAGAAAAACACTAATTGTGCAAGCTAATGCCTCATCTATCCCCTACTTGTGTAGCAAAACTAACTATTATTTGTGCCAGCTTCATTTCCAGGAGAATTTAAAGTGCTGTTTCAAATGTGCCCTTTCTGATTTTTTAATTATGTTTCTTCTGAGGAAGGCAGAGGGGCACATGCCCTCTAGTCAACAGTTTCCCCATTACAATCCCCATAATGCTGGGCCCACATGCAATCTCCCCTGACCAACTATGCCCATCTGCCCAAATGTGTGGGTCCCACTCGGTACCATAGTAAATGTGTCTTGCATGCCAACACACATGGGGGAACCATACCTGACAACATTTCCTATGTCCCCTACAGTCACTCACGCATTGCCAGAGGCATCCGAGGAGGACAAGGGTGCAGGACCATCTGGGCGTGGAGCATCCAGGCCCTCAAGGACCACCACAACCACCACCCTGCAAAGGCACAGACAGACTACGCCAAGGCGGTTGTCCCGCCGTGAGACACCGTAACCCAGCAGGGCCAGGGCGACATTGACTCTACGGTCCACCAGAACCACTGCAAGGCCCACTGCACCCACTCCTTCAGCTGGAGGGTCTGATACCAAGGCCACACATCCAGCCTGGTGTCACTGCATACAGATGGGCCACAAACCCCTGGGCGCACTTACCGCTGCAAGCGTTCACCAACATCAGAAAGCCCTCAACGCCGCTGCCAGCGTTCTCATTCTCCAGAAAGTCCTCAATGCCGCCAACACGTTCAGTCTCCAGAAAGCCCTTTCACTGCCAGCGTGCTCAGACACCTGAGCCAGACATTGACACACCTTCCTATGGCTCCCCTGACAACAGCCCAGAGCCACTGCAAAGCCCCCTCCAATACGGCACACACCAACAAGCAGCACAGTGCTGCAGAGGCTGGAAGAGATGGATTGAAGACACAGGGAGATGGAGGCAATAGGGCACATGCACTCGGAACACCTGCAGGCCATACGTGACAGCATACAAGGGGCCACCTGCAGGATTGTGTGGGCCATCGTGGGGTACCGGGCCGAGACAACTGCCAGACAGGCCGCCCTGACACTATACGCCCAGAGGGTTAGGGAGATGATGCCAGAGCACGGAGGTGACACTCCAACATATCCGGGGGCCAGGCTCCATCCCTTTCCGTTATACGACTCCCACAGAGGAGTCTCATCAGAGCTCACTGAGGCGTCAGTCCCAGGGCCATCTGCGCCCAAGATCACCGGGGGCTGGCTGAGAGGGGAGAGGCCACGGTCGTAATCAACATCGAGACACTAATTTCTCTGAGTGGCCATGCTGGGGAGTTCATGGAGGGAGGGGGGATAGTGTGCTGGGAAGTTGCTAATGGGAGGGGGCAGGGGATTGTGTGCTGGGGAGTTGGTGGTGGGAGAAGGGAAGGAGATAGTGTGCTGGGGAGTTGGTGGTGGGAAGAGTGAGGGGGATAATTGGGGCACTTCATATCATTAAAACTATTAAACTTCATCAATGCGAGGACATTCCTGATTGTGTCATTGTCTTGTTTATTGATAGAGGTGATTGAAACACAGTCATGCATGTCTTGTGCCATGTGAAAGTGTCAGAAGAAACTGTCTATCATCCTGGCGAACTAATCTCCCATCCCTCACGTCATCTCTGGCAATGCGTCCATTTGCCTCTGTCGCAGGCACTGCATCGTCATCCTCCGGGGGTGGCATGTCGACGTCAGAGGGTAGCAGAACATTTCTCTTCAGGCATTTTGGTGCTGGACTGCACATATAGGCAGGAAAAAGACTACAAAGCTACAGCAGAGAAGCTCATACATATTCTCATGGGGAAGGTAATTCATGGCTGGCTTTGGGTGGCAGAAGTCAATTACTGGGCCCAGGAAAGAAAGGATTCCAGAATCATTGATATTCCGAAACCTATATAACGCACGCACGCACGCACGCACGCACGCACGCACGCACGCACACACACACACACACACACACACACACACACACACACACACACACACACACCTCCTTTGTGTGTGAGACCCAAGAAGCGTGAAAATCCAGCCCCAAGTGAAGCAGTTCCCAGAATCAGGTTTATTATAGACAATCTGCTGCCTTTGCCTAACATGTTGGATTTGTTTCAAATAATTGTAAAGACATGGCTTCCACAGGTTTTTGTTGCTTTTGAAATGCTGCAGCAGTGGTCCCTAACTGACTCACTAGTTTCAAGTATTCAGGTTCAGCCTTACAACACCCCAGTTCAATGTGTTAAT
The DNA here is from genome assembly GCF_040938575.1 of Ambystoma mexicanum. Lineage (NCBI taxonomy): Eukaryota > Metazoa > Chordata > Amphibia > Caudata > Ambystomatidae > Ambystoma > Ambystoma mexicanum. The sequence continues at coordinate 732,636,489 of NC_090930.1, forward strand.
TTAAGAGTATATTTTAATTAATTGACTATTGCTGACACCAATCATGGGACTTGCTATTCAATGCTCAAAATGAGTTACCAAAAATTCACACATTTCAGAAGAAATTCCTGATACTATACTTCCATCTAGCGTTTCAGTTTTATTTTTTAATCATAAAGCACACACCTTGCACTATATTCACGTTTTCAGTGATACAACATTTCAACAAGGGATCTCTAAATACTTTTAAATACTAATCAGGATTTCATTGGTAAATGTCTTAATAATGTTAGGGCTTACATACTCACCTTATGTCTGTCTTTCACAAATCCAGCACAGGTAAGAACACAGACTGGCCTCATGAAGTGCCATCAGGCAAGTTCTCCCTCCAGTGTGAGCATCTGCTACAAAATCGCCCTCAGGCAATCTTGGCCTGCTTATGGAAAAGGCCTATGCATTCAGTGCAGTCTGGAAAAACTCCTTTTAAGGAGATTTCCTCATCAGCTACATCCAGATGGAACCCAAAACTGTTTCTATCCTGTCAGACAAGCTGTGCTCTATTTTCCCAAGAAAAATGTCAATTCTTCCTATGTGTTAGAGCTTAAATACTCAGCAAACCCTTCACATAAGTGAGCACAGCTGATTCCTTTTGGTCAATGTATTTGATTGGTCTCTAGACACATGGGAAAATAATTCTTGTTTTTGTAATAGAACGTTCAGAGTCTGTTCTATGGATTTTTTTGTTCTATATTTTAATCAGATTTAAATTAACATTAAAACATATTATGATCACAAGAAGCTGATGTTGTATTTGTATTGTATTAGATATATGAAGCACTTTCACTTCCTCTGAAGCCATTTCCTATTTTCTGCCTCTCGTGTGACCTAGGATAAATGGACATCTGCTCAATTTGTGCTTGTTATGAAAAGCCAGTTGCACTTATGTAATACTTTCAAATTTTGTGGCCTGTTAGAGTAAGTGACCTGGGGTCAGCAGAAAATAAATATTCTGTTTGACCATCGTTGCCACACATAGACATTCATCTAAAAGTTTAACTCTGAAGTAAGTATATCATAATATGCAAAACATTGCGTATTGAAACTCAATTGTATTTTTAAGCCATGAGACCTTGGCTCCAGGTAGTATCGGGTATCTGTTTTTGCTTAGACAATGGGCTGTTCAATTCATATTGATTTACATATCATACAGAGGCCTCAACAACACATCTGTTTCAACATATCTGTTTACATTAAACATACACATTCTTCCCACCATTTTATGAATACTTGGGATCTTTCTTTAGAGAAAAAAGATAATTTAAAGAACACTACTTTTCCCAAAATACATGTTTTATTTTGCTATGCATATTATAAAACCTATGTTTGAAGTTACATTAACTGTCAGCATACATAACATGTTTTTCTTGGAGAAGTGTGACTGGTGAATTTCACGTTTACTTTGTTTTGTTGGTTTAATAGTAATTAGTTGCTATTTCTGTGTAATGTATCCTTTCACCTCATATAATTTAGTAGAACAAACTGCATTCAATGAAATATTTTATTACAATGTAGTGCAGCCCCCAAAGGGGGTATGCTGCTGAACCCCCAGCCCTCCCATGCCACCCTTATTCTCATGTGTGTAGACAGTCTCTGTGTCATGGGCACTATAATATGGCCTAAAAACATGATTGCACTATTGATACTGCACATGACTTGAACCTGAAGCAAGCTGCTTGCAAACCAACAGGTACAAGTGATCAAAAGTCACGTTATATTCATAGTAAGTCAGTATTGTCTAAAGGGGAGGAGTTTGTGAGCGCCCCTCACGGAACATGTCCAGGCACCACTCATACCTGGCGATGAAGCCTGCAGTTACTATGAGTAAATCAGAAATTGTGTGTTGCACAAAGTCCAAAGGCCTTCAGGGAGGGTTGCCACAGATAGAGTCAATCTTAGACTTCCCTCAAGATGGTGGTCATACCCCTTGCAAGCTTTGGAAGTGGGCATTCTACTCTTCAACACAAATCTTACAGGAAATTGGTGGTCTTCCTACACCTGAACTAAACTGCTTACATGCTGAAATCATATACACTTACAGTTGCATGGCTCATCCCAACCCCGCAACACTATTGAGATAGAAGCTGGCAGAGGTGAAGTGTGGGGGCAGGGAATCTTACTATGGAGCAGTTTGTGTGGCATGAAGTCAAAGTATAGCATGGTGGAGCAGCAAGGAGGTAGAGAAGAGATTTAGAAAAGGTGAGAGGGAGAAGAAGGAGAGGAAGAGTGCATTTCAGAGCAAAGAGGAAAGGTTCATGTAGTGGTGGAAAGGCCTAAGGCTATAAATACAGGTCTGGAAGGCCAATCAGATGAGAACAGACATTGCCACCAAGGTGGGAATCCTAAGGACCCTCCTGTTTTATCCTCTGTGTAGTTGCCTGGGTCATGCCCCCTTCAGAAAATCTAGGTGTACCAGATGGGTTACCTGTAGGAGAATCTAGAGGACCAAAGCATGATGCTGGGTGCATCAGGTATAAAAAAGACAGATGCAAAACAAAAGAGATGATGGCTGGAAGGTTTGGAATTAATCCTTACCTCTGGCCAACCCTCCAGACCATCGTTCTTCACCTGCCAAGCCTTTACAAAAGGGTAAAGACCATTTGCAAATCAGGTTTGGTCCCACTCCAAAAGGGACAGTCCAGCCCAAACAGTTTGGTCACATCCCTTCTGAACAAGACCACAGGCATCCCCAAACATGTTTCAGCCTTGTTTGGCCTCATCAATGAAGAGTAGCTTGCGTCTCTAGGTCCAACAGGCACGGGACCCACGTCTGGACATACCCGTCCCACTCGGGGTGACTTATGGAAAACAAAAGAGATGCTGGTTGGAAGGTTTGGAATTAATCCTAACCTCTGGCATTGCTCTGTACAACCCTCCAGACCATCGTTCTTTGCCTGCCACGCCATTACAAAAGGGCAAAGACAATATGCAAATCAGGCTTAGTCCCACCCCAAAAGGGGAAGTCCAGCCCGAACTGTTTGGTCACATCCCTTCCGCACGAGACCACAAGCATGCCCAAACATGTGTCAGCCTTGTTGGGCCTCATCAGTAAAGAGTAGCTTGGGTGTCTAGGCCCAGCAGGCATGGGACTCACGTCTGGGCATACCCGTACCACTCGTGTGACTTATGCAAAACAAAAGAGATGATGGCTGGAAGGTTTGGAATGAATCCTAACCTCTGGCTACAGCACGGAAGGTTAAGAAATTACTAGAAACTCAATATTATAAAGGTTCATGTAATGGTGGAGATGCCTAAGGCTATAAATACAGGTCTGGGAGGCCGATCAGATGAGGACAGTCATTGCCACCAAGAGGGAAATCATAAGGACCCTCCTGTTTTATCCTCTGTGTAGTTGTCTGGCTTATGCCCCCTTCAGAAAATCCAGGTGTACCAAATGGGTTACCTAGTAGGAGAATCTGGAGGACCAAAGCATGACATTGGATGTATCATGTATAAAAAAGACAGAGACAGAAAAAGAAAGAATTGTGGGGTACTATAAATCCTAGAGACTGAGTGATTGTTTTCCACCAGAAGGTTGAACATGATCTGGGGGAGAGAGAAAAGGACTGGGGACGATTTGCACAAAGAGAGTCCAGTCGACTTTCTAAATCCTTTACTGATTCCTTATGCTCAGTCAAAACTTAATCTCTGTTTTTTAGTACAAAATTAAAGGAAATTGTAAACTAGTACATGTTCCTTTGTCATTTGTTGATTGATAAGTTGTAACATTTGTTTCTCAAGGGGAATCATAGGCTTTTTCGAGATAAATACTAGCCCAAGCCTCAACACCATGACCCTAAAAGACTGACTCAGTTTATCAAGGCCCCACCATGTTTATTTCCCATGGAGGAAAGGATTGATCTGTACTGAGATTTCCACCCCAGGTCCTGCCCAAGCCAAATCAGAGTATCTGCCCATCCTAGACCTCAGAAAAGGGTTTTTGCCCTAGCTATCAACAAAAACAAGGCATTTATCTCTGTAATGCCATGGAAGGTAAGGGAGAAGCCCACATCCTTGTTGGGTTGGCAGGCATTTCAAGGGAGTCGACCACTCATTACTGACAATACAAGTTGTTAATTTACTTGCCATGCCCACCAAACTCAGCCCTAAGGTTTATCCCATGCCTAAGGAGACTGAATCTTCAGTAGAGCTAATTCCAAATCTCATCCAGACTCAACTACCTTCAGTGGATCACTAAGAAGTTGAGACCCAAATTCAGATGACTCTCGAATGCCTCCTCAAGGAATTGGTTGATTGCTAATTGAAGTTCATTAGAGAATGGGAGAATTAGTGGCCCAAACCTGGATGGTGCCACACCTTCCACCAGAAATCATTCAGAAATACTGTGAAGGAGTAGATATGGGTACCTTTTTCACCAGCTTTGAGGAGGTAGCCAAGATTAAAAAATGGAGACAGAATATTGGTAGTTTATTTATTTATTTATTTATTAATATATTTTTGCATTTGTTGCAGTGCACTGAACCCTTGGTGTCTAGGCACTAGTTACGTTGTGCGAAAATAATACAGAGAATACAAGAAAACAAACGCAAAACACACTGAAACACACCGGGGAGGGAGGGGTATCATGGTTTTGCTTGGTTTGAGGAGCAAGGGGGCTGGTAGGGTAAGACAGGTATCTGATTGTCTTAGTCTGTTCTCAGGGAGCTTTTACGCAATAGGCCTAGTTTTTAAATGTTTTCTGAAGGTCCAGTATGAAGGTTCCTTTCTCAGGGTGATGGAGAGCGTCTTCCAGAGTTTGGCCGCCATGACAGGAAAGCTCTGTCCTCCTGCGGTCTTTCTGGTGAAAATGGGCACTCTGAGGAGATGGCTGTTTGTAGATTTTAGAGGGCGACAGGGGGTGTATTTCTCCACCCGGCGTGATAGGTAGGCCTATGGTGCACCTGTGTGTGATGGAGAGGTTCTTGAATTTAATCCGTTCATTGATCGGGAGCCAGTGGGCATCTTTCCTAGACTTTGTGACATGATCATCGTTGGACAAATCTAGGGCTGCTCGGAGGGCATTGTTTTGGATGGTTTGTAGCTTGCACTTTTTACGTTCCAATAACTCCGGTGATGGCTCCAGCTATGTTGAGGCGGTTGGTTGTGGTGAGGAAAGGCTTGCTGGCATTCAGTAGTTTTAAGGTGTAGGCAGCAGAGGAGGCAATGGCATTGACCTGGCGAGAGAGGTCAAGGGTAGTGTCTAGGTAGATGCCCAGTGATTTGGCTGCAGAAGCTGTTTGGATCCGGTTGTCATCAATGTCAAATGCTTTGCAGCATGTGCTTTGCAGACTGGGTCCATGCTGCGGAGGGTGGAGCGAGAGCCTACAATGACGATCTCAGTTTTGTCATTGTTGAGGTATAACTGGTAGGCTGCTATCCAGTTTTGGACAATATCATAAACTGAGATGATGGTTGCAGTGTCAAGGTGGTAGGTGCCTGTGAGAGGGAGGAGGATTTGGGTGTCATTGGCATAATTTGTGTAGGATATGCCGAGGGCAGCCAGATGATCAAAAAGGGGTTTAGTATAAATGTTACACAGGGTTGGTGAAATGCAGAATTCTTTTGGGACTCCACCGGTCACTGATGTCGGTGGGGCAGCACGGTTGACCATGAAGACACAGGAGGATCTGTCTGCCAAAAAGGATGCTAAAAAGGATCTGATTTTGTCGTCTGCTGTGAAGGAGAAGTTTGCTGTTGCGGTGAGGTGGTTGCAGAAGGTCTGGTGGTCGACAAAGTGGAATGCTGCTGATAGGTCCAGCATGAGGAGCAGGGTGTGTTTGCCTGAGTCTTTGATGTCATCTAACTGGCTTTTTAGGTCCAGTAAGGTAGTTTTGATTCTGTGCCTTGCTTGGAAGTCTGATTGACAGATGCCCAGGATGTGGTTGTCTTCAAGGTATTGTTGAACCTGGATATATGCTACATGGTCGAGGATTTTAAGGATGAAGGGTACAGTGGTGATGGGGCTGTAGCTGGTGGGGATGGTGGCGTCAAGGGAGGGATTTTTTAGTAGCAGGAGGATCCAGGTTTCTTTTAGGGAAGTTGGCACATTTTATGTTGCGAAGGAGGAGTTGATGATAGATGTGATGATGGGTGTGAGCATCTCAGTGCAATCTTTGGTGATAGACTGCTGGACAGCCATCTCCTTTGCATCAGTAGGGCTTGAGGCCTGGGATGATATTTGTCTGCATTCTTTGTTTCTGGAGGCGGAGCATGCTCCCAGCTGCAAGAAAGCAGTTAAAACTGCTAAACATGCATATAGCGCGGCGCAGAGAGCAGAGAAGAGAGTGGTCTGCTGTGTGCTGGCTAGTCCTTCGAAGTCTTTCTGCAGTCTTTGTTGCCGGAGGCAGAGCGTATTACCAGCTGCAAGGAAGCAGTTAAAACTGCTAAACACATGCAGCATGGAGAGCGGAGCAGAGAGTGGTTGGCTGTGTGCTGGCTAATCCTTTGGAGTCTTTCTGCAGTCTGTGTATCTTGAGGCGGAGCGTGTTATCAGCTGCAAAGAAGCAGTAAAAACTGCTCAACTTGCACCTAGTGCGGTGCCTGTGAGCAGAGTAGAGGGTGTTCTGCTGTGTGCTGGCTAGTCCTTTGGAGTTTTTCTACAGTCTTTGTTGCCAGAGGCGGAGCGTGTTACTAGCTGCAAGGAAACAGTTAAAACTGCTAAACACGCACATAGCGCGGCATGAAGAGTGGAGCAAAGGGTGGTCTGCTGTGTGCTGACTAATCCTTTGGAGTCTTTCTGCAGTCTTTTTTGCCAGCGGCAGAGCATGTTACCAGCTGCAAGAAAGCAGTTAAAACTTCTAAACATGCATGTAGCGCAGTGCAGAGAATGGAGCAGAGAGTGGCCTGCTGTGTACTGGTTAGTACTTTGGAGTCTTCCTGCAGTCTTTGTTGCCGGAGGCGGAGCTTGTTACCATCTGCAAGGAAGCAGTTAAAACTGCTTAACATGTGCGTAGTGTGGCACAGAGAGCGGAGCAGAGAGTGGTCTGCTTTGTGTTGGCTAGTCCGTTGGAGTCTTTCTGCAGTCTTTGTTGCCGGAGGCAGAGCTTGTTACCATCTGCAAGGAAGCAGTTGAAACTGCTAAACATGCACGCAGAGAGCAGAGCAATGAATGATCTGCTGGAGTACGTGGTGGGACAAGGGCAAGGGCTCAGCCCCCTGCCACTCCAGACAAACTCATTTGGAACTTTGTTGAGTAGGAAAGTGCCAGTGCAGAAAGCTATATTTAAAAAAAACACATTAGAGTGACTGACTCTAACACTACTATAACTGTTGTAACATGTGTTGGATGTGCTCGCCAGCCCCCTAAGACATTACAAAAGTTGAGGTGATTTGCACTCTGAAAGTAGACTCTCTCTTTGAGACTTTCAAATGGTGCGTACCTATCTTGGCTCTTTTCCCATAGGAGCCAAAGTATGGTGCACATATACAACCTAAGAAGTGGGGGTAACGGGGGACGACCTGAGAGCCCCGGAAATGAATGATTTCATGTGTGATGGGATTAGACTGATGAACCACTTAAAGCCCCTTTTTAAGCCGACAGCAAGTTTGGAGTCGAAAGGGTTAAAATCACAGGGAAACTTAATCAAGGACGATCAGGCTCCCTCGTCCTCGGACTTAAATGGTCAGGTGGAAAGTGAAGTAATCATAATTTCCACGTTGAATCAGCACATTTCGGTGAAAGCCCAAGACTCAAAATATACACTCACGGCAACAACGCTAAAAAAGACCATGTCAGAGTTCTTTCCAATTCGGAAAAGCCGCATCTGAACAATGTCTCCCAAAATGAAATCAGTGAGTTAACGGAACTAAGGGTGCCAAGTTAAGGAATCAATAAAGATCAACTATCCACCCCTATGCCTTGGAATGCAGAGGTTGGAAGGCAGGCTGACTTACAAACATCCCTACACACGTCTTTTGAGCTGAACGCCATTTCAGTGTCATGGACTGAGTCAGCAGATATAGACCAAAGTCCAAAAGATGAGCAAGAGAGGGGAAAAAAGTTAGACATTGAATGCAAAGAATCCCCGAAAGTGATCTTTAACGTAGATAGTATTCCCACTCTCTCCGCACTCAATTTTGTACTAACATCTTTAGTGAAAGTTTTTGAATCACTGAGAGGTGAGGTACAGCAGCACACAGGAATACTCATGGAAGTAACAAGAGATATGGAGGAAAGTGAAAGCACCTTAGCGGCAATAAACCCGACCATTGAGGATGCACTATTAATTATTAAATCAGAAAACCAAGCAACAATCAGAATTGCTGACGACTCTGCAGGTACATTTCGAGGGTGTGAACGGTGAATTGCAATCATTGCACGAGACGGTGAAAGGCATGAAACATGAGATTCCCTGCCAACATCAGAACAAATGTATACTTGGAGTTAATAAAGTAATCCAGGAGGAAATAGATCAACTTTTGGATGATAGGCCACTGTCAGGGTCCATTATGGAGGAATAAGTGCATTAGGCGCAGATATTGGAGGAGGATTACAGGAAAAATCAGAAAATTACATTACCCTGTCCAGTGGAAAATCAGCCAATGAAAGAATCAACAGAGACAAGTAGCAAGTTGAATGGGAGAGCCAAGAAGAGACGGAAAAAAAAGCAGAGTCAGTTGGTCGCGGAGCCCGCTGAAAAGCACTTGCAGGAAAAAAAAATAAACATCAACGAAGTAGAAAGACACGGAAGTTGGAGACAACTCAATTTTCCGTAAAATAAAATTGCCACAAGTGTGTGGCAAAGAATCATCAGCAAAGAACAAAGGAGCAGAAGAAGAAAAAAACATATTGAAAATATCTAATAAAAGCATCAGACGGGTAAAAAAGATCAGTTGTGAAGTTGGCAACTGAAAATAATGTGGATAAGGGATTTGAACTAAGGGCAATCACAGTGGGTGTTCAAACAGATAAACAAGAAGAGCCTAAAAGGCTGGTTCCCATCTTTCTGCGAGGAAAAAACAAACCTAGAGTTTCTAAAGATAATAATTTGTTCTTGGGAAGTTATGGTGAAATAAAAGGGGCGTGCAATGAAAACAAGACAGTGGGCTATTATACAGACGGTGACAAGGAGAACTAAAAATCTAGACACGAAGGGCAGAAAAAAACTGTACAGCTATCCACGCCCAAACAGAGGATAAAAGGAGTAAGGACTTATACTCTGACTCGTGCCTGGGAACAATCTTGAAGCAAGGCATAAAGCCTTGTAAATGCTCAATCGAACAGAAAAGACAAGAAAGTATCCTACAAGAAAGGAGATTGCATGATATTCAGTCAAGGGCAGTCCCTAAGGTGTCGTTGAAACGTGTGGTTGAGACAAAGATGAGGCCAAGACCCCTTAATCGTAGCATGATCTTATACATCTTCAAAGGAGTCCCAGACTTGTTCTATCTGTCTTCTGTTAATATTGAGTACATCCGGTTTCCACATGCTAAATGCACGAATATTGTGGAAATGGGTATACAATCAAGGCTGGGAGCAAGTGCTATTTTAGTGGCGAGGGAAGAGCTGTTGGGGAAGGGTTACAGCGTATCCACAGAACTGCTGTATGTAAGTAGTAAAATCGGAACGCAAAACACAACCTTAGGAAAGCTCAGAGGGGAATGAATATGAAAATGGTGCCTCTGAAAACAAAAACACAAATGGAAAGGAGACCAAACAAATTGAAGCTAAAACCACGGTATAGGCTCTAATGCCTGATATTCTGGCACAGTTCTTTCAGAAACTGGGGTTGCCTGAAAAGTCTCTCCAGTAAAATAAGAATTGAAACTGATGGGTTGGAATAAGAGGGGCTCCAGCTCTTTTAAAAATACAGTGAACAAAGAATGTTAATTTAACCAATTTGACATAATCGTATTCCAGGAGACACAGTTAAAATCCAGTCTGAATGTGGACAAGTTTTCAGTTTTCCAGCAGCTGGTAAGGGTGAGGGGAAGCCACTGGGGCCTGTCGATCGCGTGTACAAATTCAGTTTTTAGGTTTTCGGAACTATTATGTAATGTAACACCCGGAATTCTTGTGCTAAAAAACAGGTATTATGACTGGAAAACTATGTCAAGTATGGATTTTGTAAAAATGTATTTTGAATTTGTAAAGCGCACTGCAGCCCATAGGCATCGAGGCGCTGTTGCAAGCAAATGACTTAGTTACTGCTTTATGGAGGATCGCTCAAGGGTTACAGAGAGCAGAACCTGTCATAACGAGCCTGAGTCCAATTACAGGTGTACAAGAAAAACAACCAACAACATACACAGTAATGTAGTAGTACAGGTAAGCAAGTTGAAGTGGCAAGGCGACCACCTAAAACCAGGGGAAATTTATACAAAAAGTCAGGTTTTGACGGCCTTCCTGAAAGCTGTGTGTGACTCAATGCTCCTTATGTTTGTTGGTAGGGGGTTCCATTGAAAGGCAGCGATGAAGGGGAAGCTTGAGCCACCTGCGCGAGACCTGGAGATTTTGGGAACCGTGACCCTTTTAGAGTAGGCCATTCTAGTAGGCCTGTCCGAGATGGGTTTGGCAAATCTCTGGGAAAGATAGAGAGGTGCCTTGTTGTTGAGACATTTGTGTGAGATGGCGAGAATTTTGAAGGTGATGCGTTCCTTGATGGGGAGCCAGTGGACTTGTTTCCTGGTGGCAGAGATATGTTCCCTTTTTGATATGCCGGTGGCCGCACGGAGGGCGTTGTTCGGTATGGTCTGAAGTTTTCTGATGTTTTTTCCAGAGGTGCCAGTAATCTAGCCTTGATCCAATCATAGCCGTTGCTATAGTGAGGCAGTTCTCTTTGGATAAGAAGGGTCTCGCTGCATTGATTAATTTGGCATGATATGATGCAGAGGATACAATTGCATTGACTTGTCTGTTCGTGGTGAGATTAGAGTCTAAGTAAACCCCTAATGTTTTCACGGCCTGCAGCACAGGGATAGGCGTGCTGTCAATGGTGAAGGAGTTGTATCTTTCGTCCAGATTCTCCAGGGGTGCCGGGGACATAATAAGAAGCAGTTCCGTTTTTTCCCCGTTGAGGCAGAGCCCATTTTCTGCCATCCATGTTTGAATTTTGGAGTAAATGGAGTTTAGTGTCGTAGTCGCTGGTGAGGGGGATGAGCACCTGCATGTCATCCGCATAGTTGGTGTATGATATACCTAGCTCATTCAAATATTTGAAAAGGGGCATCATGAAAATGTTTTAGAGGATGGGAGAGACGCAGGAGCCCTGCGGGACACCGCATTTGATATCCTCTGGGTTGGCACATGTATGGTCTGACAAAACATTCATGGTTCTGCTCTCGAGAAATTAAGCAATCCATTCAGTGGCCTTGGAGAAGAAGTTAGCTGAGGCTGAAAGGAGGTGGCAGAGGGTGCTATGATCAACCAGATCAAATGCTGCCGATAGGTCGAGAAGTAGGAGGAGAGCTGGTTTGCCAACATCTCTGAGGTCATCAATAGGAGCGCAGTTTCCCTCCAATGTCTTGGGCAGAATTCTCACTGGTATAGACGAAGGAGGTTATTGGTCTCCAGGAAGTTTTGGACCTGAAGATAAGCAGCCTTGTCTAGTACTTTTAGAAGAAAAGGGACTGTGGTAAGGGGTCTATAATTCCCCAGGACGGTGGGGTCCAGTGACGGTTTCTTCAGAAGCGGGCGTACCAAGGCTTCCTTAAGACAAGATGGGACAAGCTCTGCTGAAAAGAGGCGTTGATGAAAGCTGCCAAGAAGGGGGCCAGCGCGTGAGCTGTGAAGGACAGATGTCCCCTTTACAGTTAGATGGCCTAATAGTTTTGAGAAGGGCAATGACTTCCTGTTCGTTCATTTCTTTGAAAGAAAATGTAGGGGATTCGTGGGAGGTCCTGCGGTGGAAGTCAGCGATTTGTTTGCTTAAAGCCTGTTGATGGCAATAATCTTGCTTTGGAGTAGGTTAAGTTTGTCGAGCATGGCAGACTGGATACTATTACACTAGTCTGTTTTTTTGGAGATAGAGGGTGGAGCGGCTGCTGGTGATTCCAATTCTCTGAAAATAGAGAAGATTTCTTTGGACCCTGATAGTGATTAAACCCCTCCTGCTCTTCCCTTCTTGATTTCCAACAGTCGGTCCCAGATTTACTTTTGACAATTGAGGTACTGTTACACTTACCTGGACTCTGCGGGGGCGTTGGGGCACGTTTGGAGCCCTCCCTGGAGTTGACTCCCTCAGACCGCTTTTCTCCCCCAACAGCTGCTTCTTCGTGGCCCTGGAAGGCTGGACCTGTTCCGGCGAGAGGGTGAGAGACAATGAGGTTAGCGTGGTGGAATCGTAGTTCCCTTCCGCCCTTTCGTGCCAGAATGTGGTGCGTAGAAGTTTACCCATGCAGGCTCACCTGATAGTATGTAAGGGCGAGCTCTCCGTCCTGCTTTCCTTCAGCAGGGGCACTGTGGGTGGACCTAGTTATGTCACTGGTCCTGATTGCGGATGTCCAGAGGTAAGTGTTCTTATGATTTCCGTATTGTCCATGTCCTTGTAATGACACTTATTGTTCATAAGGGTATGTTGTTCTTTCTCCCCCCTGTAGCAATGAAGATGACCCAGGAGTGCGTGATGGCAAAAGGAAGCAGCTCTGGGAGTTTCCACCACCAAGTTTGTAAATTAAGCCGCTTTAACGGGTTGAAGTCTGTGCTATCGCTCACCTTGTTTCTTTTACTCTCTTTGAAGGTGCAGCAGGTTGGCGATGGCTTGAGGCCGGTATCTGGCTTCTGATGGTGGTTGGAGACGTAGATTCGCGTGGAGGCAGCACCCAAAGAAGGTCCTAAGTCGATGAAATGCGGAACAGGTAAGGTTGTTGGGTTGTACCTGTCGCTGACTCCGGGAAGGTGAGTATGACTGCGGCTGAGTCGAGAGCTGATGGCGAGGCTTCCAGCGAAAAAGCGATCACAGGTAAGGCTTGCACTGCAACTGCTGAGTGAAGGCAGATGGTTGTGCTTCCGACGCTAGTGCGATACCAGGTAAGGTGTGCGCAGCGATTGTAGAGAGGAAGCGAGTGACAAGGCCTCCGGCGATGATGCTTTCCAGCAAAGATGGTCGAGGTGGCTGGAAGTGCGCGCATTGAGTCAGGTAGGTGGTGAAGGGTTCCGGAGACTGGAAGCGCACATGCTGGATCAGGTAAGATTCTTCTGGTCGGCGGTGAGCGTTACGTTGCTGATAGCAAACTAACGTGAAAAGCCAGTGTTCGGGTGGGGGGCCGGCTTATATAACCTGGCCCCCGCCACTTCCTGTAGGCCCCCATTGTGGCCCCACCTAGTTCTTCCTTCCGCCTTCTGCACGTGCCTTCTCAGTGATAGTCGGGCCCCGTCCGGCCTTGCTGCACGTGCCCCTGATATTCTGTGTGCTGAGCACACTTTGAAATGAGCTTGGTGCCATAGGCCCCAAGACTGGGTCCATTGGGACCTTGTAAGTAGTGGAGGACTAGGCTCATGCCTAGTGACCATGACAGGTACAGTATTCCTCTGCAAGTATAATCTTAATGGGTGACCTGAACTCCCAATGTATTTGCACCAGTGACGTGGGGAGAAAACAGTCCAAAGACCAATGGCAAGTGGGAAGAGCTGGTATCGTTTTCTAACAATATTTCCATTGGCTAATTGTAGCGAATGGAAATATTGAGGGGGATGTCCCTCCAGCAGCTCATGGAAGAGGGGCATGTGGCATTCAATTATAGATGACCCTTTTCTCTCTAAAGACCTATTTGAGAAATGTAGGCATTTCTGTGTGAAAAAGGGGCATCAAGTGACCATGAAATGCTAAAAGGCATTTTTTCCCAGCCAAATGAAAATTGTGAGGAGTATAATTTGGATGAAATATGCATAAACAATGGGAAAAATAGCGCAGTGAAATTTAGGATGGGGATGCTTATCTAATCAATAGATTGAATAATATCACAAGTGTCATGTGTGATAATGAATTAGCTGTAATCTGTAATCCAAAATTCTTTGTAAATTTCCTGTGGGATCTAAATCCGCCTGACATGATGGGAAAACATACTACATGCCGGCATAAACACAAATTAAAATTGAAGAAATGGGGAGATGATGAGTATTTGAGCGAAGTCAAATGATTGAGAAATGGGTATAGAAATTGGTTGAAATCTAACAAATACATGTGCATGCAGCATGATGGAGAAATTATGCTAAGGGCTGTTGTTGAGACCAATTCAAGAAACTTCTGGTCATTGATTAATTCAACTACGGTAGTTCATAGCAATCTACAAAGTATTACTATACAGGAAGATGTGCGGCGGGAGCATTTGCTAAAGCTCTATGGGAATCCTTTAGCCCCTAGCTTAGCATCCCCAAAGGGAGTAACCTGGGAACTGAACATCACACAGGAGGTAATAGAAGATCTGATCAAATAATCCTCTTCCTCTCGGGCTGCAGGACCAAATGGTCTGAACAACCAAATATTAAAATCTGATATTGGTCTGTGGTCCCGTTTATTAACAATACTGTTCAGAGAAGTAGTGAGTACCAGACATCTCCCAGAGACTTGGAGGAGAGCCATTATCATCCTAGTCTACAAAAAGGGGTATCGGACGGATCCCATAAATTACTGCCCGATCGCAATTTTGGATGCGGACGTTAAGATTTTTTCAGGCATAATATTGAAAGAATTGGAAAAGTGGGCTGAGTTGAGTGGAATCTAATAAACACATCACGTTGGTTTCCGAAAGGGTATCTCTACATCATTGAATGGTCTGCTAATGAGCACTGTATGCAGCGGGTCCTTTCAAAAGAGAGGCCCTACTCTCTACAGGTCTTGGACTCACAACTACAGGTAAGGTTGGACAAAAAGGCAGGCTACCTAGCGCAATTAAGACCAGAGGGGGGGGTTAAGGCAGGGGTGCATTGTTGCTCCTTTCCTTTTCACCCTCTATTTGTCAGACTTCGGCAAGAATTTGGAAGGGTCCGCGTTGGCAAGTCCAAGAATTGGGAAGGAGAGAATTAATTGGATTGTATATGCGGACAACATAGTGCTTCTAGACTATACCCGATGGGTCTGCAACGCCTGTTGGAGCATTAGAGGATTATGCAAGGTTAAATGAATTAAAAATAAATCCACTAATGTCAAAAATTGTGAGATGTAAGCGTCCGCTAAAATCTGTTCAGCCATTTGTATGTCATCTAGATGATCAAATTATCCCAGTTGTTAATGAAGTTACATATTTGGGGTCAACAGTGCGCTCTTTCCCAACCAAAGCCCATTTGACAACCATCCTGGAGGGGAAAATATTACAGGTTGGTTCACAAATGAAAAAAAACGTAAACATGTACTGTACATTTTCTTTAACTCCAGTCATGAAGTTTTATACTGGCAAAGTTAACCCATCCTTGCTATATGGCTTGAGCGTGAATCCACTGTCGAGGCTAATAGACTGAGAAAGATTGGAAGGCTAATTGTGGAAACATGTATTAGACCTGCGTTTGAATTGTCTGTTTGAGGTATGAATTGGGCTTTCAGTCTTTGAGATCTCTGATGAAGTGGAGATGGGTATCTTTGTATACGCTGATCCTGGTTCTCCCTAACAGCTTGCTATATAAAGATGTAGGATATGCTTTGTGGGGATCCACTAACTGTTACCTGAGGGAATTGAAAACTCAAGTGCTTGAAACTCTCTAGCTGTGAATGCACAGAAATCGAACTGATCAAAAATCCCATGAATGTGAAAGAGTATGTAGAAAGTGGAGACTGGATCAGTACAGCTGCACTTATGAGTAGATATACTTTGTCCCAGTCTTTGTCAAGCTTGGACACACCGAGAGCTTGGCAGGCCATGTATCGTAGGAGATTTCCAGATCCTTATAGGAGAGCAGATTTCTTGACATTCCGCCTCAATTTGCTGCCCACGAGAGAAATCTTACATATTAGGCATAAGGAGGAGTACAGGGATACCTTATGCCCACTAGGTGGTAAAACTGGTTTACAGACTCTTAGACATCTTCTAATTGACCGTGTTGGGACATGGTAAATGAGAGTTATGAAATTGTCGAGATTTGTCCATGGAGTCTGGTGGTTAACAACGTCTTCCTTTTGGGAGAGAATGGTGTCAGGTCATGAACCACTGCTGACAATGGAAATTGAGAAGTTGTTGAAAGAGTTACATTTTATGCCTGTGAAACTATGAGACTGTGGAAAGAGTTACATTTTAGTATTGTATTGTCTTAAGTGTATATTATGTGAAAAGTCTTCATTCTTTTTTACTGTAACATAATAATACAAACATTTAAAAGATGTGTCAGTTTGGGTTCCGATACCCGGCTGAAGTCAAATTGTGAGATGGGTCAGCAGGTCGGAGGGGTGAGAGGCATGGAGGTGGCCGGTGGTGGTTTGGTGAGGATGGCCAGTTGCTTGTTGCCGATTTTTGTCTGGAGGGAGACAATTTTCCCTGTGAGGGCTTCTTGTACACCAGGTGTCATCTATGATGAGGTCTGTGAGAGGGGAGACTGGCGACTCAAGTTTGCGTAGGATCGTGGAGGATTTGCAGGTGTTGGATTGTGCGTTGTTTATTCTGGCATTGTAGCTGCTGGCTTTTGCGGAGTGAATAGCTCTTTTGTAGTCTTTGGCTAGGGTGGTGTACTGAGCATTGGAGTCAGCGGCACATTTCTTGGTGCGGGAGGCAAGGAACTCAGGGTTGAACCAGGCGTTTTTTTTTACAGCTTGCTTGGCTTTGCACTTTTTTTGCAGGGCTAGAGTGTCGACAGCTAGAGCAAGTGTGTTGTTGTATAGTTTTACCAGGTACTCTGGATTCTTATCCGTGTTGGATGGGATTGTAAAGGGCTGAGAGGGGGGTGTGAGGCAGTCCTTGGTCAGATTTTTGGTGCAGCTGGCTAAGGCTTCAGGTTTCATTGAGTGACAAGGGCTGGGCCTCTTGTTGTTGGGGAGGTCGAATGTGATGGTCAGACCACGGGCCAGTTGTGGTGGTGAGTCCCTGAATGTGGGTGGGTTCAGGGGTTTGGTGAGCAAAGCCAATGTGGTTGAGGGCTGTGGCTAGGCTTTTTGCGGGTGGTCTGTGTGGTCATTGCGGCCAATATTAAGGTCTTCCGGGATTGCGATTTTAGAGCTGTACTTGACAGTGGGATTGATGATAAGCATGAGATCTTTCTCGAAGGATGAGATGAGGCCTGGTGGGTAAGTTATGATATGTTATTTATAACGCGCTTAATGCCCAGCGGTTTCTAAGCGCGGACCCGGGAATCTAACCTGTGTTGCTCCGTGACATTTTGCTTCTAAGGCGAGCACGTTGCTGCTGAGCTATCCTCCCGAGGGTGATATATGAGGTGGAGTTTGAGGGTATTGGTAGTTTAGAGAGTGAGTTTGGAGGACAGCATTTCAAAGTTTGGGATTGGGTTGGACTTGGTGGCCCCGATGGTGATGGTATTTTTGTAGATCAGAGTTACTCCACTGCCTCTGCTGTGGGCTCTGTCATTGTGCATGATGGCATATCCTGAGGGGATAGCGATGGATAGTGCAGGGCCTGCTGCGGGGTGAAGCCATGTTTTGGATATGACAAGCAGGTCGAGATCGTTGGAGGTGAGGAGGTAATGAATTTCGGGGGCGTGCGCAGGGACTGATCTGGCATTGATCCGAGAGCATTTGAAGGGCATTTTGAGAGCAGCCACGGGGAAGGGGTGAGCAGGTGCAGTGTTTTCGGGTGGGTGGGAGACCAGGTGCGCAAGCAGAGGAGTTTATTTCTATCGAGGATGAAGGGTGGAGCTGAGGAAGGAGGTGTGGGCTGATTGTGGGTGTGAGGTCTTCTGGTGCGGTGCTGGAGGCACAGTTCCTGATAGATATCGAGGGAGGTAGGCAGGTGGGAGCCATGGCATCTACAGATTTTGAGACAGGTGTTTTCCCGTGAATAGTGGTCGTGGGCAGGGCGCAGATGCAGGGCCTTAGAGCAAATGGCGGGATTGTGCTTACTTGATGGAACCGGTAGCGGGTTTGGGCGGGTGTCGGGGCGCAGCTTGGGGTACAAGATGCTGGGCCTGTGCAGGTGGCGTGATCGCAGTTACCTAATGCAGCGGGTAGCAGTGCCTGCGTGGCGGAAGTGTAGGCCCATTGTACGGTCGAGTAGAATTGTAAGAGTATTGCTTCCAAAACCAGTATGCAATTATCTGCCGCTAGAGATGCTGCTCACTTTGACTAGATGTTAAGCTTCTTTTAAGCTTCCATTGCTGGTGCCATTTTCTGGATCCGGGATAGAGGGCCTTTTCCCTTCTTCATTCCTTTGTTTCTTCCGCTATCGGAAACCTGCTGGACGGCTCACGCTGTCTGGCTTCGAAAAGCGGATGTCAGTCTTGTTGCTGGACGGCTCACCGCTGGAATGCAAAAGCAGCCACCATTACCAGGCATCTTTTTATGTTGCATCATTGCTCCACTTTTGAGCAGCTTACCATATCCAAAACGATAAAGCATGGAATTTTGGAGTGACTAGGTCATGATTCCAAGTATTATGGCCAATTCCCATGGAACCTATAGAACCTTCATCCTATAGAATACAAATTGCTTCAAACAAATGTATCAAGGTCATGATGTTGGAAGAACTAAAGAACATTAATACCCCAGAACAGTTCTGGGACTCTCTATCACTGTATTTCCAATACTCTGAGATGGAACAGGCTGTACAAAAAATCACCGGACACCAGCAGCTTTACCGGTATTGTCCTGTCCAGCCTACAGACCCATTCAAGAAATGGTGCAACGTATGCCTCAGAAAGGCAATCAGACCACCCTCATACAAGCTACAAGTTACTCATGAGCAGGGATGAACATTGGTGGCAGACACCATAAGGCAAGTTCCTCCACACCCTACTAGAGGTTTTGAAGAGCATGATCAAGGATATTCACTGATGGAACGGGGAGACATAGTAAAAGGATACCCATTTGGGAAGGTGGGTCATATTACTCATGCATTTCCAGAAATAGCTCAAGAAAAATCCATTAGATACCTTTGACCAAGTCGGGTGGTGGATGGAATCCAAGGAAAAACTGGACAGGTTTGCCCAAATGGACCAGAGGCTAAGATTACTCCCTTTCAACCTTGATGGGTAAATAATCACATCCCTATTGTACTATTGTATTCGAGAAGCCATCAAGCGACCATTTCTGCAGGCCTTGTTCTTTCCGAAAAACGTATGGCTGACAGAGTTCTTCCTTTAATTTATGCTTACGGACATCAGGAGAATTACCCAAAGGTGCAAGTGTATCTCGTGGTATGAGAACAAATATTTCCTGTGGCAGCATTAGTTAATCATGCCTAATCAGAACACATTTTTTCAGGGACAGATCTTCCTTCCTTCCCCTGGTGGATTGGTCAATCTTGAAGGAAAGTGCAAGCCACCATGCTGGTTGCCATAAATCTCTGCCAAGAAAGAATACACTCAGTGAAGGCTGGACTAACTGGTCAGAGGACGGGAGCTTGAGGCAGGATAACTGGGAATGGCAGTTGGATTTCCTTCATATAGCCCATCAAAACCGTCTGTTGTATAACTTCAACAAAGGCAGAAGAAATCACACAAAACTTTCTCTTAGCGATCAGGGCCAAAGTGGGGCTTTGCAGAAGGGGGAGTTATGTAATACAGCCACATGTGGGAGGCTAGTGGATGACTATGCGGTGAACCTGTGGCTGGAATGTCATAAACTGCATTATATGGCTATATTATGATCGGTTCTAAACTCCAAGCTAGGACACATCAGTTGGTAGCCACATATGAAACATTCCTATTAAATTTGACAGAGCTACATTTCACTAGTGTGCATTTCAACTATTGAGTTTCCAGGCTTATGTTCTAAAGTACAAATGAAAATATACAGAAAATTGCTGAAACTTTTCTGAATGCATTATAGAGTTAATGTGTTCACTGGTAGACAAAAAAGCCCGGAGCATTTTGAAAACACATGTATTTCTTTATGTGTAGCAAGCACAAGATAGACCTGTTGCTTAGGCAATTTTTAATCGGCTAGCCTTGTCCATTTATGTACATTGTTTTTCAAAACAATCTAATTTCTTTGCTTTAATAAGCATGTGGTCATTTTATGATCATCATTGTGTTGCGTGTAGCATCTTGTTAACACTATTTTGTAAAGCAAGATCATTATTTTGAAATGATTTAAAAAGGAAACAAGTACATGTCAACACTGATAATACACAAACCAAGTTTGAATACTTAATTAGGACATTCTAACGGTAACATTTTTTATGGATAAAGCACTGACTTCTTTTTATTATTTGACAGAAGCCCATCTTTTTTAAACATGCAAGTTCATGCTTAAAGGACAGATAATAAGATTACATTTTATTCAAATGTAAACAAACACATTTGTTTGGTACTGTTCCTCCTGATCACATGAATGATAGATACCATTATCTGTTAGAATTTGATTGGCTTTCAGGGAAAACACGGTGAGGCTTAGCCTTTAAACGCCAGCTGTTTCAGTGGCATGGTAAAGCTCTTGAGATGTCACTGAAGGCTATTCCACTGTGAATCCTTATGGGGAAAGAACATGAAGAACAATGCTGACCCACACAATTTTGAGCTGCCTGGGTAAGGAAGCAAACAAAGACTTTAATTTCTAGGCCAGGACTGTAATTCTAGTCTGTGGACCAAATAAATGGTACTTTGAAATGTATCTAAATTCTGAATTTTAATGAAGCAAAACTAAGTTACAAAACGGAACTACCTTGAAAACATTCAGCAAACGGTTTTCAGATGCCTTGCCCCTGAGACAGTACATTGCCTATGGTATTCCAAATAGGCATTTTTCCAATTTTTCCAAATTCAGATTGTTGATTGTTTCAATATTTTGGGGCAGAAACAAGTGGGCTGTATCCCTTTTTTCAGCATAACTTTTTCTTTTCCTTGGGAGGACCCGTGAGAGACACCATGATGTATTCTTGGTGGGTTGGCCTTTCAATTGTCCCCGTGCTTGTGTTTTGAACAGTGTCCCTATCTAACCTGTGTTCCCCTCATATTTCTTGGGCCAGGATAAGTGGATCCATCAAAGCACAGGGGAAGGGCTAAAGGAATCTTTTGCAGAGGGATTTAAAATATTTTACATAACATCTTTTTGACCCATGCCTGTAGATCACTTTGAGGTTGCTCCTAGCTAACTGCCCATATAATCCATGAATTTTATGACAGAGGTTTAACCCTTTTCACCGGATGGCTATACAGAAGTTGGTCTGTGTAACCTCACCTGTCCCTTGGCTTGCCATCTGACAGCATCACACTTGTACGTATGGTTTTACTGGGTCACAACAGCTACATACACATTAAGGATTGGTAGTAGGTAGTTTTAACATTTTTATAAGTGACTATTAGAGTAGGATTCTGGGTATCTAAACTACTTTATTGTTAATATTATGAACTATATTCTTAATTCTCATATATTATCTCTACAAGAGAATACATATACATAAATGCTAAACAAGAGAGTGGGAGCATTATTAACTTGTTTCTATTTATGAGTATAAAAAGTGCACACTCATGTTGATTTAGTGATACATCTGTGTAGGGAAGATATTGCTAGCATCTAATGTTTATGATATGGGATGGTATGTTATAGGACATATTTATTTATATTAATGTGATTTAGTTCATAACAAACGTTTCACATACAGGCATATTAGAATACTTTGAAACAATAATATTGACAGTATAAAAATAGTCCATCACCAATAGAAAGTTAAAACAGTTACCAAATTCATAAAAGAGCATCTAAAAATTCATCAACACCATGATTTCCTTAAGAAAAACTTTCAAATTACTCATGATAATCTTTTGGCTACTACCTGCCAAACCCTAAAAAGTTCTAGGTGCATGGCAGTGTTATTAGAATTGGGGCAATAATACCCAAAAACTCGATCTTTTATAGAATCATATTCATGAACAAATTCTCCTAATAAACACATACAAGTAGGCCCTAATGACTTGCATTCCGTCATGACATGTTTAGCATATCCAACAGGTTCTATCGTCTACTGGACCTTTTAACATTGATCCACATACAGCCAATACCGGAAGGCAATTAGTACGCATTAACAACACAAACCTTCGGACAGTCAATGATGGGCAAAGTAATAAATATGGTTGTGCAATTTTATACTTATACATGATATTGGCAGCAAAGATATAGTTCTTCAATTTAGCCCAATATTCAAAGTTCTGATTCCAGTCCCACTATTCAACTTTCATGATAAATGATTGTTTAAATTCGTAAAATTCCCATCCCCAATCAGGATGCCAGTCTATCAAGTTGAAAAACGTTGTAGTCGATTCAGTGTAGCCATCACACAGTTGCTGCCTCATTGTAGTCTCAATTGTAATTAGCACAGGACGTAAGAGAAATTGGGGTATCAGGTGGGGTTACCTGGTAGGAAGGTGAGGAAGGACGAACATGTGACATTGAATACATTGACCACAACCAAGAAAGACTCCAAAAAAAGAAAGAATTGCAGGGCGACTCTAAATTCAGGAGCCTATGAGTGACTGTTTACTGCCAAGAAGACAGACATGAACTTGGAAGGAAAGACTAAAGAGGGCAGTCCTACATACAGCCCATTAAACGTACAAAACACGCCCATCCCGTGTGCCCAGTCCTGTTTTTTTATCAGAATAGGGTAAAATGAGAGAATAAACATATACAGTACATGGTCTTGTGTCATCTGATGATCCCTTCTCTGTGACACTGCCCAGGGCAATGTTATGTTGTGATTATCCCTGCCCATGAGTTCCTTTCTACACTCCCATCTATCTCCATGGATCTTTAGTTCAGTAGGTAAAGAGGGGAGTCATAGGGTAACCGCTTACTAAATGCGCCAAAAAATACTTCACATTCTGACACCAGTACCCCCCTCCCTCAGTCACTCATATCCCCAACATTACCCCAATGCACTGCTATCCTCTCAGAGTGGGGATCAGTCAACCTACCCTGTAGCATCTCTGTTAAACTTCTGCAAAGTGTGGACCTTTTCCACAGCTCTGTAAGGACAGTGGTGCTCTGAATGCCTGTTTTCCTAATGGCATCCCCCAACACAATGAATTCACACATGAGTGCACATACTCTTACCCTGGATTAATGCTTGCCTGGCCTGTTCTTGCACGTGCATGTTGATTGAGGAGGAGGGTGGGCCAGGCTGAGAGAGTTTTCAGTGTGTGCCATATATCTGAGTGTGTATGGTATACATAGTTAATGAGTTTATATATATATAGTGCATCTTCATAGTTGGGAGTATGTATCGAATAGGTTACTGTTAAATGTGGGATTATTTTGTATGGGTAGTTTTATGTAGGTGTAGGATTCTAGTGTTAAGTCGAAGGGATCGCTGGCTGCGTATCCTGGTGTGAAATAAGCAAGGGAAGTGGTGACCTGTCTGAGGCCATCTACAAGGTGGGACCACCCACACAGGAAATCCTCTGGCCTCATGCTTGTTTGGTTGGTACCAGGTATAGGACAGGGGTATTTTCCATCAGTCTCACCCTATGGGTATGTCTCTGACCCCTCTAAGTAATCAATAACCAAGACAAATTGAGCTTTGGTGAAGGGTCTGCGTTGGAAAAGATTTGATGATCTAAGCAAGGATGGGCTGATGGGGGGGTCCCTTTTTTAGAAAGAACTCACATCAAGGTAAATTTAGAGATATAGAAATGCGTATTATAAAGGGTTTAAGTGGTTTTTATAAATAAAGGAGAAGTTTCTTGGTACTCACCTTCAAGTAGTGGTGAAGCTCCTTCTCAATCCTCCTCCTTTTCAAATCTCCTTGGGGTCGACAAAGAGGTTCAAAACACTCATACCTTGCTCCGAGGTGAGTTGAAAGGAAAGCGGTTGTGAGTGTGTAGAAATTGAACCTTGTTAACAGTGTCTACACCTGTAGTGCATGTGCGAAAATGAGCCAAAAAACATGGCGCTGATGTGCGGCCATCTTGGACATTCACTTCCATTTTCCACATGAAAGCCTACGTTTTCGCTGGCTCAGCAAGTAAACATGTATTTCTGCAGTGAAGACAAGGTCACATATTTATGTCAGATGACCAAGCCAGGGAGAATAGTTGTTGTATTGTCCGCCAAAGGACAAGTCAGAAAGGGGGATGGAGTTCTCCGCGTGTGAAGTGATAAGGGGTAATGGGAACGAAAGCAAGGAGAGAAGCTGGTTTTTTTCTGCTTCTAGCTGGAATATTCCACTCTTTGCACCTCATGCTTATTGTCTGCTCTCCGGCCAAGGGCAGCATGGTAACCCATGAGGGGCGGGGATCAAAAGTAGCCCCATAAAGAGATGAGGTTTTCCTCTTGGGAAAGCAGTTATAATTTGGACCCCGGGTGATGCAGTCTTGCTGAGAAGGAGGACACTCTGCTCCAAACCCCATTAGTACGAGTAATCTCTTTGCCTACCCGCTGATGGGTCTAAGAAGTGTTGTGGTGGCCGAGATGAAGGTGTCTTCGGCAACTATCCTAACAGTGATGCGCTTTTTCTATGTTTATGTATAACTGGCTATGTGTTTGTTTTCTTTTTCTTCATGTATGCTATGAATGAATAAACAGCCTATAACAAGCCATTTATATTATCAATGTTATCAATGTATTGTGTGTAATTCTTTGCCTACCTGAGTCCAATAACTGATTTTGCAAAGGGACTGGGGGACCTAAGCACAAGGTTTCCCCACGTGGCCAAGATAAAGCAAAATAATTGGCGCTGTGAACAGGGTCTTTGTGCTGACTTTGATGCCAAAGATCCCTGCCAATCTTATATACGCAAAAGGTATGGGACTCAGAGAAGCAATAGTTTGGAAAGTTGATAGTGTGTGGTGAGGTATCAACGATAGGGACATGCAATATCCATTGGGTAAAATTAGTTCCCTATTTAGGAAAAAAGGAAGCTCCGCAGGCGGAAGCTGTCCTGAGGTGACTATTCCGGGATGAACTAAGAGTCCGTATGACAAGGTTGCACAGACTTGGGCATGTGGTGCGGGTTTGAGCGAAGAATGGGACACTAGCATAAGAGAGGCGAGTTCGGCTGAAGTGGTGGGTTGTCTACAACAGGTGTTGGTGGAAAATGGGAAGGAGTGTTCGGCTCTAGGTAGGAGGGGCTGGATTTTGATCCATGCCTTCCGAAAAATACATCAGCAAAATGTGGAATTACAGGCGAATGTCCTGAAGCTGGAAAAATAGCTGGCCGATGAAAACCAACTTGCGTTGATGCAGCAGCTCCAGATGAAATTGTATCATGTAAAGCAGACAAATATCAGATGGTAGCCAAGCGCGCTGCTGTGAGGGTTGCTCGTAATAAATATAGGAAGAGACGAGGGAGAGTGAATTCTCGTAAGGTAGTAACTGTGATTGCTACATAAGGGTGGATTGGTATCCCGATCATTGGGATGCAGAGGTATTCGATAGTACTAGTACCAAGAGTGGTTCAGAGTCAGAGGTGGCACCCAAATTGGAATCTGGCCATAAAGAAGTAATTGTTTAACCTATAATATGTAGAAGGATGGGTTGTAATCCCAATAATCCCGGAGGAGGGATAGTGGATATGACCGCACTCGAGGATTATCCGAGAGAATTAACTAGTAGGTTGGGTGACTTGGAGGACTACAACTGTTCCTCGGTTCTCTGTGGGCACAAAAAAGCTACCCTACATTCCATCATTGAGGACTTCGCTCTCTTCACCACCAAGCAGGTGAAGCCAGAAACACTGGTTCAACATTGGTTTGATGAAGACATCCTCTCTCTTAGACAGTGAAGGAGGTCAGCTGAGCGTGCATTGTGGAAGCACCCGTACCCAGCCCTCTTGGCCACCTACAAACTTGCCGTCAAGAACTTCAAAGCCGCAGTTACCTTGGCAAAGTCTGCCTACTATAATAACAAGATAGGTCAGGTCAAATCTAGCTCCAAGGAACTGTTTGCCATCCTTCAGCAATTTAACACTTTGACTCACTCTAGGACTAACATTGTACAAGACTCTGCTTGGTGTTAGACCATCTACAATGCCTTTGTAGCCAAAATCACGCAACACCTAGAGGCCAGTGTTTCACCCATCCCCGTTTCACAGGAGTCAGTTCAACCTCTACTCCTGTAGCCATCCCCACTAGACAGTATTCTACTCCCAAAACGCTTTCCCGTTTGTCCCTTGCACAGTAGCGGAGGTTAAAAAGATCATCATGTATATGAAACCCACCATATGCAGGGGTGACGATTGTCCTTCTAGACTTTTGGTTGGGTCCTTTGATGCCATGTGTCCCTGGATCCCCAAACTTATAAAACAATCTTTTGCTTAGTGACAGGTACCCACTGACCTCAAAGAAGCCTGGATTACTCCATGGCTCAAAAAAGAAAATCTCGACCCCCTCCAGCTGAAGCATTATTGACCCATCACCAATGTGCCTTTCTTTCTTAAAGTTATGGATTGTGTGGCTTATCTTCAGTTCCAAAAACACATCGAGGATAACTCCATTTTAGGGCCCCACCAATCGGTCTATCGGGCATGTCATGGGACCGAGACTGCCATGCTCGAGCTTAAGGTGAACTTGGCAGCCATTGTCGATCACGGTCATCCTGCACTCCTCATGTTGCTTGATCTTTCGGCCGCGTTCCACCTGATCGACCATGAACTTCTGGCCTCCAGGTTACAATCTCTGGTGGGTTGTTCCGATTTAGCAACGCCATGGCTAGGTTCCTTTTTCGGTCTACGTATTGCTCGAGCTGTACTTCTTTAATATCTATATTGTTCCTCTTCTTCTCTTACTTGATGACCTGGGTGTCCTGTATCATAATTATGCTGATGACACCCAGGTCATCCTGGAACTCTGTGGTACCTATCTTTTGGATTCACAGGCCATTGATGCCATCTATTCCACCATTCAATCTTGGATGGTTTAAAATTCTATGGGCCTCATTACACGGTAGGCGGTAACCATGGCGCTATTAGCGCCATGGTTGCCGCCGGTATTTTATCGTGTCCGCCTTGGTGGATGGCGGAATTACCGCCCTACTCCAAGGTGAGCGGGGGCGGTAATTCCCCATTCACCAAGGCCCTTCCCCATTCCCATTTTTGCCCCCATAGGGCATAATGGGAATGGGGAAGGCGCTAATTACGGTACCGCAAATTAGCACCAAGGTCCCTTTGCGGCACCCTACTTTAACGGCTGGTAAAACCAGCCGTTAAAGTCGGGTACCCGCAAAGGGAACTCGTAGTAAGGCGGTAAGGGTTAACGCTCACCGGTAGCATTACCGGTGACCGTTAACCCTTACCACCTTCTGTGTAATGAGGCCCTATGTCCCTTAATACAGACAAGACCGAGATACTCATTGCAGCATCGAGTCATATGCAAAAAAAACTTTCTCCCTAGTATACTTCCTTCGTAATCTCCAATGACTCTGTCCCTGTGGTAAACACTGTCAAGACATTGGGCGTTACACTGGACTCTGAGTTGTCCATGAGGTCACATGTTGCCAAGACTCATGCTTCATGTGGCTGGATTAACAAGCAGCTTGCCTATTTACGCCTGTATCCATCCATTAAAAACATGTCCACCCTTGCCTCTGATTTAGTCAACTCAAGATTGGACTACTGCAATAGTTTGTTGGCAGGATCTCCTCAATCCAACCTTTCTGCCCTTCAGTTGATACAAAATGGGGTGGTCAGAGCAGTGCTGGGCATCTCCATTAGGCAGTCTATCACTGCTTCCAGGGAGAGTCTGCACTGGCTGCCAGTCAAGCACATAGTTTCTTTTAAAATCCTCACACTCACTTTTAAGTGCCTCACTCAGATGGTGCCCAGCTGTCTCTGTGAACGCATCTGCCTGTTCTCTAATTTCCTGCCAACTCCCTCAGTTCTTTGATTCTCTGCTACCTGTTTGTTTGTTGTCTTTCTGTTTGTTTCTTGTGCGCCTTGAGGCCTATGGGCGATGTGGCGCGTTATTCAAGAAGTGAAATAAATAAATAAATAAATTCACAGCAAGATATCAGGGAAATAGTTAACCGCTTGAAGCAGAGGGTAGGAGAAGCTTTGCTGACCTGGATGGTCAGGTTACTTGATGGATGGGCAGTGGGTCTTCAAGTAGATGCAACAGATTCTGCTACATTTTTACCCTTGACGCAGGAAGTCCAAATACAGGAGATTCTACGTGTAAGCCCTCCTCGAGAGGCAAATGGACGAGAGGCTTGAATGTCTTTGTTGCAAATGGCAGCCCAAGGATGTAATCGCAAGTATCCTATTGCCTAAGATTGGCCGACCGCGGAGAAGAAATGGTATACACTAAAGGAGGCTATTCAAAGAGTGAGGGAACATGCCATGAAAGAGGCAAACCATTTAGATGATCCCAAACCTCTGAGATTAGTAGCGTTATCTGTTTCAGCCAGAAACACCATTATTCAAACTGCCCCCGGCATATGAGAATGTCATAATGACCTTTTTGGTGGAAACGACTGGTAATGTAATAGACAAGGTGGTGGAAGCTATTAGACAATTGGCAGGTCTAGGAGAATGGGAAAGGACAGAGGAACAACCTTGGGAACGAGAGAAGGAGGGGCGAAGTGAAAGACGCACTCCTGGGAAGAGGTTTGACAGTTGAGATTCTCATGTATCTAGGAAGGATATGTTTCGTGCCTTGCTAAAAGATGGGGTGCCACAGGACGATATTGGGGGTCATTCCGAGGTTGGTGCTAAGGGAACAATGATGCCGGTAAAGGAATACCGGCATCGATTACCGCTAGGGGCTATTCTGACCAGCCCTACCGCTATTAGCGGCATCGTAAAGTACGGTGCCGTTAATAGCGGTCTGGGTGCAGGCACGCGACCCACCATGCCGGCAATAGCGGAATGCCGTAAACTGGAGGAGATCACAAGGTAAACGGACATGCAAATAACGGCTTCATGAAGGCGTTAAAAGTGGTTACCGGCATGCCGTAAATACCGGCATCGAAGACCTATCGGAAAATGCCATGTGCAGTGATCACAACTGCCACAGGTGTACATAATCAGCACAGGTGGAGGCAATGGAGTCTGGCCCACTACAAAAGGAGCACACCCACACACCACACCCCTTACCACACCAAGATGAATCCAATAGCAGCATCAACACTTCAGCTGGAGGACATGCATGTATTGCAACACCAGCAACAACACCAACAACAACAGCAGGCACCACAGAGGAGACACAGCAGGAGAAGGAGGGTGAGACAGGCCCTGTATGCCCCACCAATGCAGCCAGCGTAACCATGCATGCAGCCCCCAATCCCAAACATCAGAGCCAGTCCCTCCAACCCAACCACGCAGCACAACCACACCCTGTACCATCTGGACCGGGACACCATCAACACCATTGTGAACATGATACACAACTATTTTTTCTATTTCTATTTCTATGTGCTTGTAACGCACCGACAGCCCGCAGGCATCAGGGCACGGAGAAAACCTAAGAGGAAAAGATTTGCATGGAATGGGAGGATCGATGGGGGAAAAGAGTTTCTAGACTAGCCGTAGCTATACCTTGAAATGCCCTGATTAACCTGGTAATTACTGGAATAAATGAGTTTTCAGTGATTTCCTGAAGTTGATGTAGTTCCCTTCCTGTCTCAGGTTCGCTGGGAGCTTATTCCAAAACGTGGCTGCCCTGACCGGGAAAGCTCTAGCTCTACCCACTGCCCGCCTAACCTCTGGGATCACCAAGAGGCCTACATCGGCTGATCTAAGGTTTCTCTTAGGTGTGTAAAGCGAGAACTTCTCTTTAAAGTAGCTTGGCGCCACACCAACCATATAGGCATCTATGTACGATGATCATGGCCTTAAAATTGACTCTCTCTTCTATTCTAAGCCAATGAAGATCTTTCCTTTCTGCCGATATGTGTTCTCCGTATTTAGTTCTCTTAACAATACGAACGGCATCATTCTGCATAACCTGACATCTCTGTAACTCCCTCTTGGTAGCTCCCATTAACAGTGCATTGCCGTAATCCAGGCGAGACAGTATAATCGCCCTTGCTATATTGGCAGAATTTGCTTCGCTAATGTAGGGTCTAATGGCTCCTAACAAGCGCAAGTAATATGCATTATTTTAAGTTAAGTAATTTACTTGGGCTTCAGCACCCACTGATGCTTTCACCATCATCCCTAGTGTTTTGACTTGTGGTAGCACTGGGATGTTGGCCTCTTTTATCACAAACTCCTTGTATTGGTCTCCTAACTTGGATCTTACGTGGCGAGATCCGAAGATCATAAGTTCTGTCTTACTATTATTAAGACACATCGAATGTCTCTGCATCCAGATGTCAATGACCTTATAGACCTCCTCTATTTTGGCGCTATCTGTAACATAATCTCCTGTTAATTCAAAAACCAGCTGTGTATCATCGGCATAATTTGTGAAAAGCACGCCAATGCTTTCCAGTAAGTCACAGAGGCTTTGCATGTATAAGTTAAATAACAGAGTAGACAGACTGGCTCCTTGAGGAACTCCAAATAGGATAAGGGCCGCTTCTGAAAAAGTATCTCACCAGTGAATTCTTGCCTTCCTATCACTCAGAAAGGACGCTATCCTAGCCAATGCTGGAGGAGAGCAGTCTGCAATTTTATCTAGTGCGGCTTGGAGCAGTTGATGGTCCACTAGATCGAAAGCCGCGCTGAGGTCCAGCAGCATGAACATCCCTGGTTTACCCTTGTCAATCAGCTCTAGCATGTGTGATTGTAGGTCAAGCATGGCTGACTCGGTGCTATGGTCTGTTCTAAAACCTGATTGCTGGGTGTGTAGCATCTCCAGCGTTTCCACATGTTTTTGCAACTGATTTTTGGCGATTTTGTCCAATATCTTCAGTACAAAGTTCGAGTTAGTTATAGGGCGCAGGTTGCTTGGGTCTTTAGGATCCAGACCCACCTTCTTGACCAGAGGGGTTATTGTAACCTCTTTAAGGGTGTTTGGAATTTTTCCTTCTGAAAACGAGACGTTGATTATTCTGGTAAGAGTGGGTGCGAAAAGCTCTTTATTGTCCAGGATGATCTTTGTGGGCAGAGTGTTCTCCGCACAAGACGTAGGTTTCATTTTAGTCAACACCTGACAAAAATCCTCCTCCATAATGGTTTTGAAACTGAAACTTTCTCTATTTCCTGATAGAGGATTTTCAGTGATGAAGGTTTCTGAGCTGGTGGACTCCCTTGCTTGTATTATATTGGTTCTGGCTTTTAAAATTGTTGCAGCAAATACTTCTTGTACTCTATCACAGTCTTCTTTGGATGGATTGTGGGGTAATGACTGTCGGCCTCATTGAAATATGCACCGCCATACCCACCCTACTGAAGGTATTGTCAGTGCTCCACCTCCTTTCCACAGCCACCTACCAGCACACAGTGTGGCACATGCATGGCATATCCCCACCCTCATTCACTTGCATCCTGAAGCAAGTGGCGGATGCCCACCTCAAGCACACAACGGAATACATATCTCTACCATGGACTCCCCAGGAGATACTAGAAAGAAAAGCTGGCCTCCATGCTATGGAGGTGGTTTACCGCAATCACAAACTATACCACTACAAACAGGTGCAGATGGAAGGTGACGCAAGCAAGATCTTTACACATTGTTGTGCCCAATATCCCGGATCAACCACGGGAATGCTGCACGTCACCATAGGAAAAATCAGCGCACAATGCCAAAAAATTGCAGAGGCTACTGCCAACGCTCACCATCATAAAATCCTACACAACACACCAAATCACTAAATTCACACAAACACAGCACTATGCGTACACAATGCATGAGCTACAATACGGCAGAGCACACCGTGTATCATCTTGAAGATGCAACCCACACCATTATTCCATGGCACAGGACACATTGAGGGCCTAAAAATGGCTTGCATACAACCAGGGACATGTGCATGTGACCAACCATAATCTGCCGGCATGTGTGACTAGCTGTTCATCATTATTCGCATGACATTTACCTTTAATTGCCTCTCATGCAGGTGATAGTGGCTATCCCTTGAAGCCGTGGCTCCTCACCCCTGTCCGAAACCCACAGAACAGGCACGAGGAGGACTACAATCGTTCCCATACCCGTACCCGTGTGGACATCGAGCAGACCTTTGGCCTGTTGAAGGCACGGTTTCGCTGCCTCAGCCGGTCGGGTGGGGCACTCCTCTACAGGCATGAGAAGGTAGCCAAGATCATCATGGAATGTGTCAAGCTGCCCAATATGTACATCCGCCGGAACATGCCCCTGCCCCGTGACATTGAACTGCTACCACCTGGTGATGATGAAGGGGAAGAAGAAGATGTGGCTGGACATCATCGCAGTGCCGATGCACAGGAGGGCCGTACTGTGCGCAAGTCAGTGATTGCACAATGTTAGTGACACACATGGCAGCAGAGAGTGACATGATGGTTGGACAGAGGGCACTGGGTGTGGGGGTACATCTACACTATGCACTGTAACTGAATAAATGACACCTGCGCAATGATGAATGTCCACTCAGGTCTTGTTTTTCACACAACTGGTGTATTAAATGGAACAATGTAAACGTAAGTGAAAAAACCCTCCACCTCCCACTCCCCCCACAACTCCCCCACACACCCTCACCCTCACCCCCTCCCCCCACAACTCCCCCACACACCCTCACCCCCCTCCCACTCCCCCCACAACTCCCCACACACCCTCACCCCCTCCCATTCCCCCCACAACTCCCCCACACACCATCACCCCCCTCCCACTCCTCCCACAACTCCCCCACACACCCTCACCCCCTCACCCTCCCCCCACAACTGCCCCACACAAGTCCCATAGAGTCTCCAGAGCCTACATGAGGCTGCCTGACAAGAAGACGGTGTGGCCTCCTGCTGTGGTTGTGTAGCGGGTTGCCCTACCTCCATGGCATCTGCTATGCGGCCTAACACCTGCCGGAGGGCCGAGACCTCCTCGCAGAGGCGGCTGGTGTTCTCAGTGAATGATTTCACCATAGAGGCAGTGTTGTCCGTGATGGACCTGCCTAGTGCGGCTATGTCCTGACGCCACTCCTCCCTGGCCAGTCGGTTGTCCTGGACGAACTCCCGCACAAGGGCAGTAAGCAGGTCAGCCCGCTGCGGCCCTGTGGGTGCACCTGTGGAGGTAGTCGGCCCCTGGCTGTCCTGCCCAGCCTGCTCAGCCTCCCAAGCCCGGAATGTTGGACTGAAGTGTCCCTCCGTCTGGTCATGACCAGACTGCTCCGGGGTGGTGGTCTGCTCTGTATCGAGCGACAATACTTTGGGGGATGCCGGTGGAGTTGGGGTATGGACCACATCCGAATGATCGTCCTCCATGGGGACCCAGATGTCCTCCTGTGTGTCCTCCACAGTCAGGGGTGCCATGGCTGCCACCTCCCGAGCCATACTCGACTCCTCCGAATGTGGTGCCTCGCATGTGTCATCAGGCTGTGCAATGGGTGGAGGTGGTGGTGGTGCTTCGACCTCCACGGGCCTTGGTGGCACTGGTGCAATGGGTACCTGGGGTGGCTTGCATGTTGGTACACTGCGCCCCCTGGGTTGGCCCCTCAAGGTTGAAGGGCAGTTGCTGTCATCCGGGACCTCTTCCGGGGTGTGGCATGTGCAGGGGTTGCGTCCTGGCCATCGCTGTCATGGTCAGTGCCTGTGGGGGTCGAAGAGAGGGACGGCATGAGTGATGTTTTGATAGGCATCATACATACATTAGGACAATTGCTCATCCACACAATTGGGGGTAATAGGCATTTGTGTTTGGATGAGCACGTTCTTTGATACATGGGTGGTTAATGCAGGCATACGTCGGCGTCACTCATGTTGCCCAGGAGCAATGCTATCTGACATGCATAGTATTTTGGCCATGCACGCTGTGTGGCTCATGGCATTTCCAACTCTGTGTGGTATGTGTCATGTACGTTATTGCCTTGCACCAGGCATCTGCATGTGTCTGTGATGCATCAGCCGATTTTGGTGGGAGTGTGTGTGTTTGGGCGACCATAGCTTGACTCTTTAAACTGACATATTGGTTGACTTTCCTCAGAATTGGCATAGCAATATTTACTTTGGACACTCACCTCCATCGCCCGATGTAGTGGCGCCACACTCCATCTCGCCAACACCTTCAATGGCTTCCATCCCTATCATGCTGGCGCAGATGTCCTCCCATGGAGTGAGCTTTATCGGGGAACTGGGACCTCCTCCTGTTCCCATGGCCTGGCTGCGGTTCACAGAGAGGATGTTGCATACCCTTAGTTGCAGGTCGTCCCAGCGCTTGCGACAGTCTTTTGTTGTGCGTGGGGTGTTCCCCAGGGCACTGACCTTCTGGGCAACAAGTACCCAGGTCTCTTTCTTCTTTAGCACTGCCTCCCTCTTCATGTTGCTAGAGAACACTATGGCAGCATGCTTCTGCAGTGTGTCCACCAGCATCTGCAGCTCATCCTCATTGAACCGTTCTTTTCTGAGGCGGGCAGCTCCCTTCTTCAGGGTCTTAGGCATATTGGTGTTGGAGGTGGATGTTTTGCAAAAATCAGCAGAGTTCCAGGGGTCCTGCGTGGTGAGGATGGCAATGGATTGTGTTTTTAAAGATGGCCGCCGTGCTCCTTCCCGTCCCTGTGCAATGACGCTACTTCCGGTTCCGCTTATTAGCGGTCACCGTAAATAGCGGTGACCGCTAATAACGGTCACCGCTATTTACGGTGACTGATAATGCCTCATTGAACTATGTCAGTAGTGTTATCTGCGCTATGCTTGATGCCGCTAAGGGCATTTTGGGTGCCTTTAACGGCATGGTGCAAAATACCTTACCGGCATGGTGTAAAGCTTGTGCCCACAAAGTCGTAATAGTCCTCTATTAGCGGACTGGTGACAGCACGGACACGCTATTTACCCCATGCCGGTAAGGAACGTTACTTACCTCCAAACTCGGAATGACCCCCATTGATGGGATTGAGACACGGGAAATGTATCAACTGTATAAAAAGCAGGGTTTGGATGGAAAGGAGCCGATTTAGGCTGATTTGAGGAAGATGGTGATTGCAATGGTAGGGATGAAATCTAAAAACACACACTCAAAATACGAATAGGATGATGGTCAAACTCCAGAAACAACTGCCCAAATTAAGGTCTACAGACAACCTCACGTGCAAGTAAAATTATTTTGGCAATCAGGAAACATGCAGGAGTTCAAGGCCTTAATTGATACCAGGGCGGAGGCCTCATTGATACATGGAAATCCCTCAAGGTTTAAGAGATGACATTTCACGATCACAGGATTTGGGGGCAAAGTGAACCCTGCCATTCAAACAAAAATAGACATGAAAATCGGAAGTTTGAAAAGGGACACTTATCAAGTATTAGTTGTGTTACATTCTGTTACGCTCACCTGGTATCCACGGGGATGCCACTCAGCCCGGGTTGGTTGCCGGAATATTCTCCCCAGTTTCCCTGGATCTGGATGTCGTCTATGGAGGATATTCAGCCTTGTTGTAGAATTAGGCGTGCTCTCCATCCTGTCTTCTTAGCAGCGGCGCGTTGTTTTCAGTGGGCGTGGGCGACCAAGTTACTTCACTGGGGCGTGCCCGTTCAATGTCTCTAAGGTAGGTCTTATTGCAGCAGTTCTGTATGGCGCTGTTATCCTTGCATGCGTTTCTTTTGGTTAATAATGTCTTTCTTTCTCCCTAGGTGTGCAGACCTTCAGCGTGGTGAACTGGTCAAGTTGGGCCTCGCCGATAAATGATGCCGCGTGATGAGCGCTGTAATGCGGTAAATAAGCGCTATGAACGGTGCTGCTTTGTCTGGCCTTTGCTAACCTGTGTTCTTTCTTTCTTACAGGTGGCGATGCTTCTCCAGCGTGTGTGGAACTCTGGAGCGATGACGGCCGGGAGGTTACCAGCCAGGTAAGCTTCTTGTGCTGTTGGTAGCTTAGCAATGCCAGAATATGCCTTTTCTAATACTGTTTTCTCCTTTTCTCTTTCAGGTCTTTTCGATCCGGAAGGTATGCAGTGTCCAGAAGAAGCCGTTCACTGGAGCTGGGAGTGGATGACAGGATGAAGATTGCAGGTAAGATGCTGCTAACGATGTCCCTTTTGTCTCCTCTGCAGGTTCTCTTCTCCGAGGCTCGTGGATATCACAGGACACGGTGAGCGTCACGTTGCAGTCTGCAAAGTAACGCAAAGCGTGCTTTGTTGCTTGGGTGTGGTTTAAATAGCCTCAACAAAGTAGTCCAAGTAAAGTAGTCCCCAGGCCACCACACCCAAAACACTATACCGCTTAGCTTGGTTCCGAGGAACCAAGCTATGTGGGTGCCTCCATGTTAGCTGCAGGTCCAATTAAAAAAGTAGTCCCCTTTAACACACATTCTTCAAAGAGTATGAGCCTGGCCTTCAAGGCCTTAATGGAGCCCCGCGCCCTGATCCCTCCTGGCAAGTGGACTTGCCAGTGGGGGTCCGGGGTAAGGGTCGTGACAGCACTCCCCCCCCAAGGCCCCTCCCATGGTGGTTCTTCTGTTCGGTCCAGGCTTGGTTGGAAAGTTCCAATGAAACTCCTTGATCAGACATGGTGCATGGATGTTCTCGCTGAGCTCCCAGGATCTATCTTAAGGTCCATACCCCTTCCAATCGACTAGATAGTATAATTTGGACCTAGTTTACTTAGAGCCCAGGAGTTCTTTGACTTTGAATTCCGGTTCTCTTTCAACAATTATGGGTTTTGGTGGTGTCATAACCCGTTTACCGGGTTGCACCGGTTTCAAGAGTGAGACATGGAATACCGGGTGAATTTGTATATTAGGTGGTAATTCCAGTTTGATGGCTCCTGGGTTGATGATTGCCTTGATGGAATAGGGTCCCAAATATCGAGGACGAAAAGTCTGGGTTCCCTTACTCAGGAGCCCTTCTTCGGTGTTGATTGGCAAATTTCTTTTGTCTGTCCTTGGCGTGAGTGAGATGTTCTTTCGCCTTTTTAAAGGCCTGAGAGATGGTTGCGTGAAGAGTCTTCACTGCTGGCATTTCCAAGCTGACTGGAAGGTCTAGTTCAGAAGTACGCGGGTGTCTGCCATAAAGGGTGTAAAAAGGTATTTGTCCCGTGCTGGAATGCAAGAAATTGTTATAAGCATATTCTGCTATCCATAGTAAGTCCTTCCAATTCTTTTCCACGTGGTTCAGCATGCACCGTAAGTATTGCTCGACAGTTTGATTGGTTCTCTCTGTTTGGCCATCCGTTTGGTGATGGTGACTAGTGGATAGCCGGACGTCGATTTGTGCCATTGAACAACATTTCTTCCAGAAGTTGGACACAAACTGGCTGCCTCGATCAAAGACCAGAACTGATGGGAAGCCTTGTAGTTTAACAATACCTTCTAGGAACACTTTAGCTAAACTGGATGCATCTGGGAGACCCTTGAGAGGGATGAAGTGTGCCATCTTCGAGAACAAGTCGACGACTTCTAGAATGGTGTTGAACCGTTGACTGGGAGGCAGGTCGATGATGAAGTCGAGGGAAAGGGTGTGCCATGGAGCAGGAGGAATATCCAATGGTTGCAGGAGACCATCTGGTTTCTGTTTTTGAGATTTGTTTTGTGCGCATACAGCGCAGGACTGGATATACTGGATGATGTCCTTATGCCAGGTAGGCCACCAAAAGTTCTGTTTCACCTTCGCTAGGGTTTTGGCAATTCCAGGGTGACCTTCTATCAGTGAATCATGATAACCTGAAATTATTTTTTGTTGTAGTTCCCTCTTGGGCACGTATAGACGATCTCTAAAAAAGGGCAATTGGTCCTTGATGGAGTATTGTTCTCCCTGAGTATGCCATGCAAGTAAGGCGTCAGAATTCATTCATTGCTTGTTGGATCTCGTTTCGGAGTTCGGGTTGCGTCAAGGCTGCCATGAGACCCAAGAGTTTGTCTTCAGGAATAATGGGTACTGGATCTAGAGTTGTATACACCTTTTCATCAATGCCCATACGGGATGAAGGCATCAGCCTTCCCATTCCGGACTCCTGGTTGAAACGTGATCACATAATCGTACTCAGCGAAGAAAAGGCTCCACCGTAGTTCATGCGAGGACTGGGACTTTGCTGTTTTTAGCTATTGCAGGTTTTGGAGGTCCGTGATTACCGTAATGATGTGTCTGGCCCCCAGGAGATAGTGTCGCCATGCCTTAAAAGCAGATTTAATGGCCAGGAGTTCTTTGTCGGTGATGGCATAGTTGCTCTCTCTAGGTGAGAACTTTCTCGACTAGAAGGCCACAGGATGTAACTGACCGGTTTCAGGGTCTCTCTGTGAAAGGACAGCCCCCA
This sequence comes from Ambystoma mexicanum, assembly GCF_040938575.1. Classification (NCBI taxonomy): domain Eukaryota; kingdom Metazoa; phylum Chordata; class Amphibia; order Caudata; family Ambystomatidae; genus Ambystoma; species Ambystoma mexicanum. The sequence continues at coordinate 732,674,793 of NC_090930.1, forward strand.
TTGCCATACTTGAAGCATCAGTTTCTATGACGTAAGGGAGGTCTGGAAGGGGGTATCGCAGGATTGGAGCGGAAGTGAACCTTTGTTTAAGTTCTTGGAAAGCTTTTTCCACCTCTTCGGTCCATACGAACTTCTTGTTGTTTTTTCGGAATAGCACTGTGATCAGGTGTACAATCTGAGAGAAGTCTGGGATGAACCGGCAGTAGAAGTTCGCAAAGCCCAGCATGCTTGGGACCCATTTCAATGACGTCGGTGATGGCCATTTAGGAATGGCATCTACCTTGTGCACGTCCATTCTGATGCCTCCTGGAGTGAGGATAAAACCAAGGAATTCTACTTCGGTGATGTGAAAAAAGCATTTCTCGAGCTTTGTATATAAGCGATGTTGATGGAGCTTGGCGAGAACAGTGCAAACGTGCTTGACATGGTCTTGCTTCGAGGCCGAGTACACTAAGATGTCATCTATGTAAATCAAGGTGCAAACATCGATTAATTCCCTCAGTACATCATTCATGAAATATTGGAATGCCGCGGGAGCGTTGCATAGCCCAAAGGACATGACTTGGTATTCATACAAGCAGTAGTTGGTATGGAAGGTGGTTTTCCACTCATCTTTGCTTCTGACTCGTACCAGGAGGTACGCTCCTCGAAGGATCAACTTGATATAAATCTGGGCATATTTGACTTGGTCTAGCATTTCAGGGATAAGTGGCAAGGGGTAACGGTTTTTCACAGTGATCTGGTTCAATGCACGGTAGTCAATGCATGTCCTCAAGTCCCCTTCTTTCTTTGTTACGAAGAACAAAGGACTGGCTGCCGGGGACTTAGACGGGCGGATAAATCCGTTTGCCAGGTACTGGTCTAGATAAGATTTCAGGTGGAGGTTTTCTGGTTCCGTGAGTGCATAGATTCTGCCGCAAGGGATTTGTGCACCTGGAATGAGGTTGATCTGGCAGTCATAGGGCCTGTGCAGCGGTAATGTGTTTGCTTGGTCTTTTTGGAACACATCCTGGAAATCGTGGTATTCACTTGGCAGGGTATTAGTTACTCCCAGTGTTGATGCTGCCTTTCTGGGAGTCGTAGGGGCACAGAAGTCAGGTCTCCGCTCTTGGTAATAGCAGGCAGGGGAGAAATCGCCGGAGAAGGTTAATTTCCATGCACGCCAGTCTAACAGAGGATTGTGAGCAACTAACCATGGCATCCCTAATAATAGCTTGAACTGAGGTGCCTTGATGAGATCAAACGAAATGGACTCCCGGTGCCCATCCTGGAACAGCAAGGTTACCCCGGCTGTACACTGGGTTACTGGTCCGGAAGCGATTTCTGTCCCATCCATGGTGGTTACCTTGTCTGTGGTCGGCTTAGAACATAAAGGAAGCCCCATCTCTGCTGCCAGTTCTTGATCGATGTAATTCCCAACTGCTCCACTGTCTATGTATGCCTCAACGACATGCATCCTAGACGATTGTTGGTGGTTAATTAAGATCACTGGTATTGCAAAGTGCGAGGTCAGTGGCTCTTTCTTCTCACTCGACAAACTGACCTATACGTTTGCCAAGGTTGGTAGTTTTCCGACTCCTTAACCTCATCCATCTCTGTGGCCACGACTGTTCTCCTTGGAGGTTTCACTGGGCAGTCCTTAAGGAAATATCCTGGTTTTCCACAGTACAAATATAGTTGTTGTTGTGTTCTTTTATCTCGCTCTTGTTTTGTCAATGGGGGTTGTATCCCTCCAATTTGCATAGGTTCTACAGTGTTTTCTGGCACACGTGATACATTGTCCCTTGGTTGAACATACACAGCCCGAGTGTCCGCCCTAGACCGATCTGCTTTTCGATCCTGCAATCAGTGATCTAGTTGCACAACCAAATTGATGAATTCGGTACAGTCTCTGGGTGGGTCAATCACCTGGGCTAGAACGTCCTTCAATTCACCTCGTAGGCCCCGGTGAAATAACGTGGTTCTTTTGTTTCAGGCCACCTGGCTTCAGCAACCAGTCTATTGAAGGTGGCAATGTACGTTAACAATTCTTGATTCCCCTGTCGGAGTGACAAGAGTTTGTTGTCTACTGCTTGTTCTTGGGTATGGCGAGCAAAAGTTTTTCCATTTCCCTCTGGAACCCCCCAAAGTCATGTAAAGGATCATCATGGGGTACCAGTGGCACCGACCAGTCTGCTGCGCTACCACTCAGGTATGATAAAACAAAAGCTACCCGAGCTTGATCGTTTGGAAATGCCCCAGGCCTATAAAGAAAGTGAAGGCGACACTGATTCATGAATGCCGCATACTTCCTTGGGTCGCCTGAGAACCGTTCTGATGGTGCTAAGGGAACTGTTCTGGGTAGCGTAATTTGTACTGGAGCGGGAGTGGATGATAAGGTGGGGTCTTGTGCCAATGGGTTGTTTCCGGTCAGAGGATTCTGTCCTGCCTGTGATTGTAAGAACTGCCTACCGATCTCTTAAGTGCGATCCTTGGTTACTACTAGGTCCCATCGGAGGGCATTAGTCTCTTGCCTGGCAGAGTGAACCTCGACACGTAGTTGTCCTAACAATTGACGCAATTGGTCGATTTCGGATGTCTCCATTTTGCCCAGGTGGGTTCGTTATGGCAGGCTTTGCATTCTGTTACGCTCACCTGGTATCAACGGAGACGCCACTTAGCCCGGGTTGGTTGCTGGAATCTTCTCCCCAGTTTCCCTGGATCTGGATGTCGTCTACGGAGGATGTTCAGCCTTGTTGTGGAATTAGGCATGCTCTCCGTCCTACCTTCTTAGCAGGGGCTCGTTGTCTTCAGTGGGCGTGGGCGACCAAGTTACTTCACTGGCACGTGCCTGTTCAATGTCTCTAAGGTAGGTCTTATTGCAGCAATTCTGTATGGCACTGGTATCCTTGCATGCATTTCTTTTGGTTAATAATGTCTTTCTTTCTCCCTAGGTGTGTGTAGCTTCAGCGTGGCAAACTGGTCAAGTTGGGCCTCGCCGATAAATTATGCCACATGATGGGCACTGAAATGCGGTAAGTAAGCGCTATGCACGGTGCTGCTTTGTCTGGCCTTTGCTAACCTGTGTTCTTTCTTTCTTACAGGTCGCTGTGCTTCTCCAGTGTGTGTGGAACCCCGGAACGACGCCGGCCGGGAGGGGACCAGCCAGGTAAGCTTCTTGTGATGTTCGCAGCTTAGCAATGCCAGAATATGCCTTTTCTAATATTGTTTCCTCCTTTTCTCTTCCAGGTCTTTTCGATCTGGAAGGTATGCAGTGTCCAGAAGAAGCCATTCACTGGAGCTTGGAGCGGATGACAGGATGGAGATTGCAGGTAAGATGCTGCTAACAATGTCCCTTTTGTCTCTGCAGGTTCTCTTTTCTGAGGCTCGTGGGTATCACAGGACATGGTGAACGCCACGTTGCAGTCTGCAAAGTAACGCAAAGCGTGCTTTGTTGCTTGGGTGTGGTTTAAAAAGTCTCAACAACAACAAAGTAGTCCAGGTAAAGTAGTCCCCAGGCCACCACACCCAAAACACTATACCGCTTAGCTTGGTACCTCCATGTTAGCTGCAGGACCAAATAAAAAAAGTAGTCCCCTTTTACACACGTTCTTCAAAGAGTATGAGCCTGGTGCCAGAGGTACCAGGACTGGCTCCAAGAGAGTCTTGGGAGTGGGTGCTAGGCCTTCAAGGCCTTAATGGAGCCCTGCGCCTTGATACCCCACCTGGCAAGTGGACTTGCCAGTGGGGGTCTGGGGTAAGGGTCGTGACAGCTGTTCCGATCCCTGAATACATTATTGGATTTGACATTTTAGAATGATTAACACATGCATTGGGAGGTCAACTTTATCAATTTGGGGTCAGTGCATTCACTTGCACCCCTGTGGTAGTGGGACAGTTGACGATGTGCCCGATGCAGGTTCTGATAGACACTAAAAGAGTGTTCATGAAACAATATCAAGTTCCCGGGGGCTAAAAGGAGATTTCGGAAACCATTAAAGGGTATGTGGAAGCTAGTGTTTTACGTCCTGGGACCACGGCTTGAAACAATCCGATGTGGCTTGTTAAAAAGCTGGATGGGAGCTACAGGATTACTGTTGATTATTGTGAGTTGAATAAGTATACTCCTCCACTTATACCGGCAGTCCCTGATGCCGTAACTTTGATTGAAAATGCACTGAAATTTGAGGGAACATGGTACCCAGTGTTAGACTTGACTAATGCCTTCTTCACCGTTCCAATTGCTGATGAATGTCAGAAGCAGTTTGCATTCTCCTGGAATGGGAGGGAGTATACGTTCAAACATTTACCAATGGGCTATATGCATAGTCTAACAATCTGTCACCTGCTGGTGGCAGAACATCTGGACTAAATTCTGTGCAAGCCGAATGTGCAGATCCTACATTACATTGACAATATATTAATCCAAGGGAAAGATGTGCATAGTGTGCGAGTGCGCCTGGATCTTATTATGGATGGTTTACGGAACGAAAGGTGGGAAATCAATGAAACAAAAACCCAAGGTCGGGCAGAGACAGTGATTTTTCTGGGAATTCAGTGGCCTAATGGACATCGCAAAATGGTGCCAAAAGCCAAACAAAAGATCTTCCAGTTTTCAACTCCAAGGACTAAAAAACAAGCCCAGCAGTTGTTGGGCTTTTCGGATTGTGGAGACAACATGTACCACATTTGGGGCAGATTCCGCCACCCCTTTACAAAGTAAAATGCAAGAAATTCAATTTTGAACGGGCTGAGGAGCAAGCTAGGGTGTTCCAATTAGCCAAAGACACCATTCAGAAAGTAGTTGATTTGTGGTCGTTGAGGGACGGGGAGGTGGAACTAAATGTATCCGTACAAGATGTATATGCCAACTGGAGTTTGTGGCAAAAAAAAGACAGGAAGCGGGTGCCCTTAGGGTTTTGGAGTCGGAGGTTGCCTGAAGCTTGTGACAGATATAATCCGCTTGAGAAGCAATTGTTAGCCTATTATTGGGCACTCGTGGATACAGAACAAATGACGGTGGGTCATGATGCATTGATCCGACCAGAAATACCAATCATGCAATGGGTACTGAGTTCCCCTAAAACACATTGGCCCTCATTACGACCCTGGCGGAAATCGAAAAACGATGGCGGAAATGCAATACCGCCATCGAATAGCGCTCGGTGCGATTATGACCCGTCACCGTAAAGTACGATGCCATTAGCGACACCGTAGTGAACGCCAACGCAAACTGCACCAAGTACGCGCACGCGCGCCATGCGAAACCGTAATTACCACCATGGCGCAACGGTACGCGAATTCTGACCCTAGCGGACATTCACCTAACGCCATCAAGCATGGCGGAAAGTACCATTCCGCCATGGTGAGAAGTACGGCAACGCGAACCAACCGTAAATGGCCCTACTGAGTGCCTGTACACCACTCCCTGCCCACATTGCACAACTCCTCGTAGGTACATCGCTCCACAAATAGGAATATGCTACAATACTTGCGAAGAATAACGCTACACGGTTAATATCATAATAGAAATTTAATGCACTACAAAATCACCAAGCCCATACAGCCATTAGGTCATGAACTCCAAAATACATTTCAGTATTGTGGGCTGCATCCGCAATAAATGACCAGCTTCTGCTTGTGTGACGCCCTGTTCCCTCATGGTACACAGGGGCTACATACACGTCCAAAAAGGCAACATGGAAGCGCCTAGAACCGCAGGGCCGTCCCATTAGGTAGGCACTAGTCCAGCTGAAAGGTCGATATGTTGCTCCTAGCCACTAGTACTGCGTAAGGGCATGTGGCCCTTTGGCGATCGTCCCATAAGATCGTAATGGTGCTCCACTGATTAACACGAAGCAGCAGGTGTCGGGAGTAAAAGCCATCTGCAGGAGTGGCATACAGATGGCAGCGGCAAAAGGGGAGGAGATACCTGTCACCCAAATGAAATGAAAAAGAATGGTATGGGCATCAGAACTTAATTTGAATTACTCACTTCAATAATCACACTAAATCTACAGCCATATGCATGTTAGCCCACTCAAAAGGATTATTCCCACCCAAAAATCACTTGCGAATCATAACTATATAAATCGAGGTGAACACACTATTACAAACGAGTCTTTGTGTGCATGCGTCTGTTAAAACAGAATCCATTAGATGGGATTAGTAACGTGCATAGACACAAGTGTTTGAAGGCGCGTCGAGACAGGGAGGGTTCAACAAGGGCAGATAGACGATGGTCCCACTATGGCAGCTCTGCATCACATAGCGCAGGGGAAGTGGATAGATTCCAAAAAGCCATGTACATGGTAAACTCTCAATTAAATCATCTGTCCATGCATCCATACATCATACCCTCATCCCGGTATGAAAACGCCTGATTATTTACTCACATAACATGTGAAATTTCCATTGAGTCTGTGCGTAATGCAGTCTGCAAAATCCACTGTGCTCCAGCCCGGAATTCTAGTGTTGTGAAGTAACATGTATTTGGGAACGTCCTGCCTTATCGTCCACTACGCTATTGCGCATCCCATACTATTCATATCAATCATTGCATTCTCGCCATGGCCCCTGTCCCAAGGACATTAAACAATAGAACTTAATATCTGCAGTCAGACCTGTGGGCGTCTCCTCGCCGCTAGCTGAAAACCGAAAGCGCTGTCCTTCGAATTCCACATTTGCAACATCACGTCGAAAAGGCATCTGTGACCGCTTGAAATCACAAATTCATCCATGTAGTGCGGCAGTGTGTGAAAATGGCAACTGGCTTCACTCACAAATGGGACGCCCCGCCCGTCAGTGAACCTCGGTACAGTGCTGCATGAGGGTCCAGCGTTAATCGAGTACTACATTCCACTGACCCTTCACAAGTTTGTTCGCGACTGTAAAGATAGTATGTGAAACAATGGGACCATAGCAGAATGAACATATGAACCAATATTCCACTGCCATCGGGATTAAATACATGATTGTAATAGCAAGATGCCATGCGTCGAATTGCAGAGTTGTGTGCGGGACGTGCTCGCCCAAAGGGGATTGCAGCTTGCACAGGTGGAATGAATCACCACAGGTGGAGGCTATACAGCCTGAAAACACATAAATTGCACACCCAACCCCCTCCCACGACCACACCCACTCCAAAATGCTACCGGCAGGACTAGCGATGTTGTCCCTGGCGGACCTGATAGCACTGCAAGTACTACAACTTCAAGAAGAAGACGAACACCAACTACTACAACAACCGGCCGCACAGAGGAGACGCAGGAGGAGGAGGAGGGCAAGGCAGGGCCAGCAAGGGCCACCAGCACAGCCACTACCACCACGCAGGCAGCCCGCAATCCCACGCCTCCGAGCTCATCCGTTCAACCTCACTGCTGAGCAGATCCACACCCTCTACCGTTTGGACCGGGACACCATAACCGCCATTGTGGACATGACACACGCTGACCTTGTCAGCATGATAGATAGCCCAACCGCCATCCCACCCCTACTGAAGGTGGTGTCTGTACTGCACTTCCTGGCCACAGGCACCTACCAGCACACAGTCGGACAGTTGCATGGCATTTCACAGCCACTGTTCTCACGGACACTATCGCAAGTGCTCGATGCCCTCCTGAAGCACGCAGACGACTACATCTCTCTACCACGCTCGGAGCAGGAAATTACGAACACAAAAGTGGGATTCCATGCACTTGCCGGCATAACGGGTTGCATTGGTGCCATCGACTGCACCCATGTGGAATTGGTTGTGCCACATGCCATGGAGGCCCAGTACTGCAACCGAAAACAATATCATTCCCTTAATGTACAAATGGTGTGTGACTCCAACAGGATCATTACACATTGTTGTGCCCGATTTCCAGGATCAACCCATGATTCTATGGTCTTGAGGAACTCTACAATACCACGCTACATGGAGCGACACGCAGGGAACAGATCCTGGCTACTCGGTGAGTCTCATTTCATGCATGATAATGTGGGGTATGTGATGCGGCAATGACCTGGCAGGAAGGGGGGGGGGGATGCGTACGTAGCAATGTCATTCCACAAACATCCTTTATTGTCCACATACAGGTGATGCCGGGTATCCACTGAAGAGATGGCTCCTTACACCACTCCGGAACCCACAGAACCAGCATGAGGAGGACTACAACCATGCCCACTCACGTACCCGTGTAGTCATAGAACAGGCATTCGGCCTACTGAAGGCTCGTTTCCGCTGCCTCAGCAGGTCTGGCGGGGCACTCCTGTACCGCCATGAGAAGGTTGCAAAGATGGTCATGGCATGTGTCATGCTACACAACATGTGCGTACGTATAAATGTGCCCATGCCCCCTGACGCAGGACTGCAAGCACCTGGAGATGGTCATGATGAGGGTGGGGATGTGGCAGCACCTCAAGGAGTACGCGAGGCACAGGAGGGCCGTGAAATTCGTCAGATTCTCATAGATTCATGCTTCTAGCACTCACGCCTGGTGGCTGATACATGGACACGGGACTTGTGGCACTGTGTGTGTCTGGAACATGCACAATATGGACTGTACGCCTATAAAGGCCTCGTACACAAAGATCAATGTCCACACATCTCATTGGATGATTGTGAAATGTTTATAGCATATGTGGAATTATGTTACACACCCCATCGACCCGCCACCCAAGAATGCCCAACACACCCCCTCCACCCTCGTACCTCCCCCCCGAACACCAGTGTCCAAAGATGCTCATTGTCAGTGGGCAGACCCTATTGCAAGCCCCCTCTCCGGGCATCAGGGGCACCCCTGCCTGTGGAGCGCAGGTTCCTCCCAGATCTACGTTGGGGGCTGCCCTGGACGGAACTTGCAACGGATGATGTCTCTGCCTGCTCACGTCCATGCATGTCCCTAAGGGTTTGTGAGAGCTCAGTGAGCACACGGCGCACAGCCGCAAGTTCAGCACATACGTCTTTGGATGTCGCATGCAGTTCCCCCCTCAGGCTCTCGGTGCTTCTCTCCATTTGTACCCTCAGGCTCTCGGTGCTTCTCTCCATTTGTACCCTCAGGCTCTCGGTGCTTCTCTCCATTTGTGCCCTTAGTGTCTCTGTGCTTCTCTCCATTTCTGACCTAAGTGTCTCAGTTGATGTTTCTATGGCTGCCTTAGTACCCCCACATTCATCAGCATGCTCCTTGAGGAGCGTGGCCAGTTGCTGCTGTTGCACGATCACCTGGTCGAGGGACTGTTGCCTCTGCTGGGCCATGGCCATTTGCGGTGGTGTCACAGAGGGGCTGATCACCTCATGTTGCCTTGCCACAGGGCTTGTGAGGGATGGCCAGTCGTCGTCTTGTGGGTGCCCCTGCGTGGTATCCTCATGGTGTACGGGATGAAACAAACAGGGGGATTGAGACAGGTCATGGATGGATCCTACATCGACAGCACCGTTTTCTGTGTCGGAGCATGCTGCCATTAATGCAGTGTCACCTATGGTGCTGCTGCCACCAGAAGCAGTGCCTTCTGTGGCATCCATTGGGGGGACCTGTGGTGCTGCTGTTGTGGGCATGCTGGCTGCTGGGGTGCCCGTTGAAGTCCCCTCCTGTGTGCTGCCACTTGATTTGTGCTGCTGCCGTGTCTTGATCCGTGCAGCTGAGGTGGAGGGTCTTTGGCCGTTGGTCTTGGCCCTCTTTGCAGGTGTGCTGGTAGGGGTGTCCTGGAGCTCGTCGTTTGAATCGGACCCTGTGGTGGAGTAAAGGAGGGCGAGCGTTATTTATGGGTCTGTGGAAATTGGAATGGCAATGTATCACATGCATTGGGGTGGTACCTGAGGGTGATTTGGGTCAGGGCCTTGGAGGTGGTTTCATTTTTGTGTGGATTGAGGATGCAGTTGTTTTGCAGCCTGCAGTTAGGGTGTGCATGCTGCACGTGTAGAGGGTGTTTTTAGGATTTTTAATTATTTATGTATTTAATGTGAGTTTTAAAGTGCGCTATCAGGCCAATGTATGTGGACGTTCTCCTGGACATGTGTTTCTGTTGCACTATGTGGACACATGGTACTTCACATGATTGGACATTGTGGATTTAGCATTGTTTTATTTGGCCCGCCTACCTGATTCTTCGGATGTCTGCACTCCTTTCTCCATCCCTCTGACTCCCTCTATACTCTCCATTCCAATGGTGGAGGCACAGATTTCTTCCCAGGGGGTCAACTTGATGGGTGATTCCGATCCTCCCCCGGTAGCTGTGGCAATGTTACGGTTGGCAGATAGTATGCTCCGTACGCGTATCCGCAAGTCGTCCCATCGCTTTCTGCATTGCTGTGGGTTGCGGGGTGCGGTCCCCACCGCACTTACCCGCTGTGCCACCAGGGCCCATATGGCCTTCTTGTTCGCAAGTGCCGTCCTGGTCATTTGCGTCGAGAAGACGACGGCAGCATTCTCCTGGAGGGTCTCTGTGAGCACGGTGAGTTCCTCATGGGAGAAGTGGACCTGCCGCTTGCGGTCGCACGCTTTTTTCGCAACTTTTCCCATTTTTATTGTTTTCACTAGGGTGGCTAACGGGTTGGGATGTGTCTCAGGATAGGATTTTTGATGGTTGTGTTGGGATTCTGATTTTATAGGTGTACGGCGTGCTGTTTCCCGTTCCGGGACCATGTTTTTACTTCCGTTTCCGTATATTTACGGTCACCATATTTTGCGATTACCGCTCATTACGGTGACCGCTATGATGGGTGGCGGAATTGCACCTAGGGCGCCGTACGACGGCGGTGAGGGGCGTTTTGGGGACATTTCCGCCTTCGCGGACTTTGCACTTCCGCCATGGCGTGGTGCTCGTGCCCGATGGGTCAGAATTAGCCGCACTTTACTCCGTCGTGCAATGGCGGAAACGCTATTTCCGCTATGGCGGTCAGGTCAGTTACTTTCCGCCAGGGTCGTAATGAGGGCCATTGAATTGGGCATGCACAAGAGGCTAGTATCATCAAATGGAAATGGTACATTCAAGATTGTGCCAAGACAGGTAAGGGTGGAGTAGCCAAATTACATGAACAAGTAGCAGGGTTTCCATTAGTAGACTTGGAACCCAAAGGGAAGTGACGATTGGTGAATCTCCCATGAAATGGGGGATCCCTTAGGGAGAGCTATCGAGTGAACAAGTTGAACACGCATGGTTTACTGATGGCCCAGCCAAATATGTGGGAGTTGAGCGACACTGGAAGGCTGTAGCCTACAATCCCAAATTGAAAAAAGTGTTAACCACCTTTGGCAAAGGGAAGAGTAGCCAATTTGTGGAATTGTATGCCGTGTATCAGGCTTTGAAACAGGAGACGCCCAGAAGTTGTTACATTAATACAGACACATGGTTCGTTGTGAATGGGTGGGTGGTGTGGCTGTCTACTTGGCAAAAGAATGGATGGAAGATTCATGCTAAAGAGGTATGGTGAAATAATGTTTGCAAGACATTGCTGAGATGCTAATGCATAATACAGTAACTGTGTGTCACAAAGACGCACATTGTGCAACGGATTCATTAGAACGATGGTTCAATTCTGTTGAAGATAAACATGCAAACAAAAATTTTGATCATGGACGCGAAGGCTGAGGAAGATAATCTGGAAGGGATTGCTAAATGGGCTCACCAGAAGAGTGGACATCTCGGAGAGAAGGCTACTATCGGGTGGGCACAAGACAGAGGAATCAGCATTCCATTAGAGATTGTGAAAACAATAATCTTACAATGTTCCATGTGCCAACATTTGAAACAAAGGTCTATTCCACATATAATTCATGGCACATCGAAATGGGGAAAATTGCCTGGACAAATTTGGCAGATTGATTATATCTGTCCCATACCCATTAGCAGAGGATATCAATATGCGTGTACCATTGTGGACACGTATTCTGGTTACTTAATGGTATTGCCATGTAAAAGCGCCACCCAATTGAACACAAATAAATTGTTAGATCAGGTGGCTGTGTACTATGGTATTCCCTTGCAAATACAAAGTGACAATGGGTCCCACTTTAAGGGAAAGTTGGTTTTAGACTATTGTCAGGCAAAAGGAATTCAAATGGATCTTTCATGTCCCTTAGCACCCTGAGGCTTCAGGGCTAATTGAGAGAATGAATGGATTGTTGAAAGCACAATTGTGTAAGACTGGTGCGGGTACATTGAAATGGTGGCATTAACATGTATTAGAAGCCGTTCAGATACTTAACAACCATCCCATTGTGAACGGTGAGACTCCATAAATGCGTATGTTGACGCCAGCCTTACAATTTAGAAACCATAAAACTGTGGAACCTCTGTTGTATTGGGAAATGTCTCCTGGAGCGTTAGCTCCTTATCGTGCCACGCCTGAGTCAGCTGGGGCGGATTTGCCTGCGAAGGAAGAAATTCGACTAGAGCGTTGAGGTATTGTGGTGATTGACATGGGAATATGGGTGCAAAGTCCGTCTGAACATATGGGATTAATTGCACCTAGATTTGGACAAGCACTGAAAGGTATTCAGGTGTTAGGAGGGATTGTGGATGCCGATTATCAGGGAGAAATAAAGGTTATTCTGATAAACATCAGAGAAAACATGTTTCCTATACATAAGGGAGATCGAATGGCCCAATTAATATTGGTGCCTGTACAGCTACCCATGGTGAGGAAAGGAGAACCACCCACAGTATTGACGGTTCGTGGGACAAGGGTTTTCCCTTGTCAGATTCAATGGTTCCAGGTGCAAAGGTATGGGTCGAAAAACCTAATGCTCCACCTGTTCCGGCGGATGTGATTGCTGCAAGAGACGATCAAGTGGTGCTTGTGATGGAACCTGGGAAAAAGACATGGATTCAAATTCCCACTGACAAATGTTGTTTAAAGGAGTGATGTACTACGCTATAGCTTGTTTTTAACTTTTGATTATAGATCCTGTGTATGCTGAGTGCTGGTGTGAGGCGTGGTGGAGTGTCTTCGGGAGGGTCCAGGTACATGCTGGAGGAAGTGACACATTTTTCCATTCTGCCAATGGAGTCAGGGATTTGGATCAAAACTGACACGCCTGTCACTACCGTTGAGCCCAATGTTGCATCCGTTGCGGCATGCCGCAATGCCTCGAGGAATCGACGAGGACGAAAGCGCAACACTTTACACCTTTCTGCAAAATAATTATCCTACACTTGTCGCACAGACCGAAAACATTTCGGTTTACCTGCTCAACGAGAGCTGAACATCTCGCATTTCTGCATGTCGATGTGCATGACTCCGCGACTTTGGTTTCCATCTGCCTCGTGGCAATACTGACGCCTGTCCCGGTGTTACAGAACTTTTACAGAGTCTTGCATAGGGATTCCTTGATTAAGAACTACGATGTACATTTTTCTTTTTCAATGTATGAGTATTGTAACTTCTGTGCTGGCTGACATAGACCACAAATGGAGAAATATGACAAGCATTATTACTCACAATATTACTCCTGCCAATGTCTGTTATCAAATGACTTGTGATCCGAACTTTGTTGGCAAATGTCAACACGTGGACTTGGAACAAGATGAGAAAAGAACAGATTTTGAGCAGCGTTTATGCGCTCGACCGACTTCTGTTTGTATTGATGTTTCAAATAATATGTGGTGTAATTTCACTATTTTGACAGCCAGCCACCTGAGCCATGTGAAACTTCCTACGGGTTGGTTATTTTCGTGTGGGAACCGAACGTATGCATATATTCCTGCTATTTATTCGGGTGGTCCTTGCACTTTAACATGCCTTGGCTTGATGCTATTTCCTTTACGGCCTGCTGTTCGTCGATCTACGCGATCCACCTTTTATACCGCCCTATCTCCTGATTGTAATTCCGATGTCCATCTGAGACTGAAGTGTTGGCGTTAGCTATTTCCTTAGTCAAGATTTGGGGACTGGCAGCTGGCAATATAAATCCATGATTACATTAGCTTGCCTGGTAGTTAAAGGGCTTAATGAGACTTTAGAGGCATTGACTGAGCTATTGTTAGATGATAAAAAATGTATGTGATGCTGGAAATGCATTGGAGGGACAGCACCTCCCTGTCCTTGTCCTGTAGTCCTTTTTCATTTGTGTTCTGTATTGTTTTCTGCCCAGGAGTCCATGTGGGACTCCTGGCAGAGCAGCTCTTCCTGTTTTTGGTTTGGTGTACAGACCCATCGGATACCCTTATAGCACCCATGGGTGGGGGTGCAACCCTGTGCCCCTAGTGTATGTTTTTGGGCACCTTTGTGTGGCCCACAGAGCAGGGTATGGGCGGGTGGCAGCTCCATGCTGAATTTGACAGGTGCTCTGAGTATCCTCCATTTTGGGATACCCAGGCCCTTGCATTGGAATCAGTTGATTCCTGATAGGAAATAAGATGGCCCCCGTGGCCTCTTGCTTTCTATTGCCTGTTACCTTGTTTTCCCAAAGTCCTGGGAGGCCCTGACTCTGTCCCTTCCCCCTGACTGACTGTTGGGTGGAAGTTCCACATATGGTGTTGTTGTGAAGTCCAGGCCAGACTGGCTGGAGCCTTCCCAGTGACTGGATGTTGTGGGTACACCCTGTGGGTGGGACCTGGGTGAATGGAGTGTGTGACCAATATGCACTTCTTGTTGTGGATGTCTGGTTTCTGGTGTATGACAAAATGACTGAGAGAGCCCTGCCCGAAACTGGTATGAATGCAGTGTGTAGTTTTGAATGGCTGGGTACTTGTCCCAATACACATTCCTTGTTGTGAGTGTCTGAGAGGGAGGGGTATGGCCTGAATGCACTGTGTGCCTGATTGGTTGACTGACTGCATGAATTCCCTTCTGTATGATTGGCTGCTCAGTGTGACCCAGCAGTGTGGATGAGAGACAGAGTAGTATATCTGGGGGCCTCTCACCGCTCGAAAGTGTTCAGAAGCTGAAGAGAAACTGGAGTTGAAACTGAAGCTTAACCTTGAAGCCCTGCTGGAAGAGAAGAATTGCTGTTGCCCTTCTTCATAAATTTTAAAGCTGCTGTGTCTCCAATGACTGACCCAGAGAGGACCTGGTAAGGCGCCCTCTTCCCAAGCTACGAGGGACCATCGTGCACCAGCTGATCTTTGCCAAAGCTCCCTGGTAGGCAGACCTATGACAGGCTGCCGACCGGAGACGGGGACCGCCGCGGAATCACAAGGAGAAGCGCCCGGACACTGTTGTCCACCACCATCGATGACCACTGTCGCCGACCAGAGCCGCCGTGCTCCCGTTGCCTAAGAACTTTTGGTTCACAGACACGCTTGTCTGCACCGCTGCCCGCCTTATCCCGCCAGAGACAGCCAGGCCATCGATGCGCCAAGGAGTATCCGCCGGTGGGTTTCCCACCACCCAAAGACCATAGAGAGAGACGCCGACGACTCGATGCCCTTGCTGGGCCACAGTTCTTCAAACTCTTTGGGGTCCTGAACTATCGACATCGAGGTGCCCCGCACGCCTCACCCTTGCAGGATGTCTATGCTCCATCGCCGACGAGCACCGCTAGGAACAAAGCTGCCACTTCACTGCCGTAGTTCAACCTGTTCATCGTCAGACGTTCGACGACCCGTGGCTCCTGCCTTAAAGGGAGTGCACTCAAGAAGGGCCATCGATTTCCCGACGAGGAACTTTACAACACCAGGTACTGTGGGGTTGCTGGACTATTGGAAAGACTCTTGTGAACAATATATGGACTGGGCTTGTGATATATCTTTACTTTACAGGTTGCCCAGGTGGGGGGATATCCACACAGAGCTGTGTCTAAGTAGCAGGGCCAGTATTCTGCCTATTGTTCTAACCAACTGCTTTCCTCTTATATCTATTGTAGGTTTCCTTTACGAACTGATTTGTGTGACATTTAACCGTACAGTTGATGTACTTTAATGAGATCTAATAGTAAGAGCGGTACCACGTAGAACTGTATATTTGCCATTGTAGATAACCGAGTACAAAGTGAGTTATCGTAATATTGTACATAACCTGGAACATTAATTATATAAAGACTGTGTTTTAACTAATACAGTGTGTGGACACTCCTTTGTTGGGGCTTGGGGACTACACTGTACTTAAGAACCAGCCTGCATCACCTCCTGAGAAGCTAGGCCTTAATTGCTCGATCACGTGCTAATAATAGAGACTCTTGGCTGGGGTCCTCTGTGCCTCTCCTCTACCATATAGAGAGCAGAAGTACAGACACCCCCCTCCAGTCTTTACAATATAGGAAGGCCATTTTACAATATAGGGCAGCTATTGATAATCTGTTTTTGAAGCATAATTTGGGATGTAACGCTGTTAAAGGGATGTGTTATTTTGACTTGGAGGATTGTTCACGGTCCATTGAAGATCATATTAATTAATTGAAAGGTCTAGTTTCCTGAGTGACACAGGATAAAGACGAGGACTGGTGGGGTCAGATGTTCTTCTAGATTCCTGAAGCATTATGTTCGGTTTTGGTTTGGATATTTGGTATTTTTTGCCATTTTGGTTTGTTGTTGTTGTTGCATTTCATGTATTCAAAATTTTGGGCGTTTGTTTCATAGGTTATGGGAGACTCCTTTTTGCCTGCTGGGTTATGGTAGTTGAATGTCCAAAGGGTGGAGTGTAGTGCATGTGTGAAAATGAGCCAAAAAACATGCCGCTGATGCGTGACCATCTTGGACATTCACTTCCATTTTCCGCAATGAAACAGAAATGAAAGCCTACGTTTTCGCGGGCTCAGCAAGTAAACATGTGTTTCTGCAGCAAAGACAAGGTCACATATTTATGTCAGATGACCAAGCCGGGGAGAATATTTGTTGTATTGTGCGCGGAAGGACAAGTCAGAAAGGGAGTCGGAGCGCACTACAGGAGGAAATGGGAACAAAAGCAAGGAGAGAAGCTGGGTTTTTTCTGCTTCTAGCTGGAATATTCCACTCTTTGCGCCTCATGCTTATTGTCTGCTCTTCGGCCGAGGGCAGCATGGTAACCCATGAGGGGCAGGGATCAAAAGTAGCCCCATAAGGAGAAGAGGTTTTCCTCTTGGGAAAGCCGTTAGAATTTGGACCCCGGGTGATGCAGTCTTGCTGAGAGGGAGGACGCTCTGCCCCAGACCCCATTAGTACGAGTGATCTCTTCTTTGCCTACCTGCTATGGGACTAACCAGTGTTGTGGTGGCTGAGATAATGAGGGGAATTTGTTGGAATATGAAATTTCCAACATTTTCAAATTCCAACAAATTCCATATTGGAAATGGAATATGGAATAAGGATAGGAATTTACCTAGATATGCTCCTTGGCATATCTACATAGGCATATGGGAGCCTATCTACATGGGCATATCTACAAGAAGAATGTTATAAGGAAACAAATCGTCATCAGTGACGTAAAACATTTACAGTAAAAACCTGTGTGACTGGTTGGTGAGACGCTATACATGGTCAGCCCGGGCAGACGCAGCCATGCCAGACGCTAAATCTGACCGTATTCCATCACATGCTGTCTGCTGGGCTCCTCATCTCCAGGGAACCAAGCTTGAGTTTGCAATTAGTTACTCTGTAAGACAATGCTACTCTATCATTATGGCGTGCACCTACGAGGCTCGGGTACTGGCACAGGGGTAGGCTTAAGTTCGAGCTGACCCACACATTCTTCACTCATTCAGTATCGCACTATCCACAACGAAAACTTCCACCCTCAGACTATAATTTATTCCACTCTGTACCTTGCATTACAAATCTTGTCATTGATGAAATAAGGTAGTCTGGTTGTGTTCTTTTAGATCTGTTATGGCCAGTGGGTTTATGATTGGTGGTCTGGGGTCACCTTCGATCATGGAATTCAGGGGTCCTGGACTGGAACAGTTGTGGGTGTCATAACTCATGGTTGGGTGGGTGGGGTTCGGAGGCCTGCTTTGGCCTGGCTGCAATAAACATAATTGTGAGGCACCTGGTACTGTCTTGCAGCCTTGCAGGGCACATTCCTTCTTGGGATAACACGTGTTAGCAACAGTTGTGGAACAAAGGAACTTTCATAGAGGCTAATAGCGCACGTCTCCTTATCATCAGCGCTTGGACCTATTCAGGTTTCTTCGTTAGGTTCGTGGTCTGTGTCTACTGTGCAGCCATGCAGGCCCGAATTTTTCTACCACAACTACAAAATGGCACCTGTTTAAATGTGTACACTAAGTCTAAGCATCTACATTTCGCAAAGTATTGTGTTTGTGCAGGTTCTCTTAATACATCCCTCTCCCACCTGGCACATCACACATGTATTTATGGGATTTGCCTTACTCTAAAGTGCCTTGGGGGGGTGGGATGGGTTCATCTCCTTCACAACAGTTTACTGACACAATTATTGCCGGTTTGGCATTATGCAGATGCACTGTAGGATGTTTCTGTTGCTATTTATGACTGCACACAAATGGTTTGCTGTAGCTGGTCTTGTGTATGTGTGGGCTACTGTACCTTTCTGTACAGTAGCCCACCATTGTACAATATACATCCGTTACCAGCTCGAAGGCTTTAAGGTGTTACAAGCAGACTATGCACAGGTCGAGTGCTGTCCTGAATCTCTGATATCGGAAATTGTGGTGTGACGTAGTAGGTGATTTTTCAGATTGTGCTTGTATGCCATCCATCCATACATTGTGTCATGGTTGGGGTTGGAGTCAGTATCACTGAACGTGTCACAGTGTTCTCTTATAGAGAGGAGGAAGACCACAGTCTATAACTTTATCATAATTGCATCATCTTTTGGAGAAAAACATGTATTTGATTATTTGAAGTGCCAGCCTTTCTTGAGAGCAGCAGAGTGCTGTATAGGGGCATCAAAATCAATCTTTCCATTACTGCCATTTGCATTGGCAAAACACAATGGCTGTGCAAAGCAGTGAGTAATCGTATGAATAGTCCCCACTGCTGAAAAGTACAAATCCAAGACATCTCATGTAAGTGGACTGATGGAAGTGGTAACTTCCTAATGGCCACCCCTTCAGCCATATCACTTGCCATATAACCAGGGCATCCTGCACCCCTCCTCCACCCCTTTTTAAAACTCCACTGCAAACAACAGATTGGGGTAATCTACCCTTTGACACTCTTCCATGGGAGGATATATAGCCACACTAATAACTAGATGCGTTTTCCTCACTTTTCTGAAACATGTAACTGGAGGGCACAAATATGGGCATTCTGCCCCATTCACTCCCACAACGCCAAAACAATTAGTGGATTAATGGCTATTTAGTGAGGATGGTATTTTGGGGTTTGCCACATTACTGCTCTAACTGTTCCATATCGCCATATTTTTGCGGCAATATTGAGACCCTGCGTGGGACACCCCCGCAACCCCTGCATTATTTTTAAAATGTGCGGGGGAAACCCCCGCAACCCTCGCTCCCACAAATGATCCCCCCCAAAAATATTGCCTATGGCGAGACAGACGACCATATGTACGGCGATATTTTTGGTGGGGATAATATGTAGGGATACCGCTCTAACAAGGATTTGTCTTTCTGCAAGATTTGACATATTCAGCACCTAGGAATATGCAGAGTGGAGGAATTCGGGAATAGCTCCGTCATCTTTTGACACCTCCCCGGTCTACTCAGAGAAACGTGATGTCTGATATTTGTCCAGACTTTCAGAATCTTCCCTTCCATTCAGCACCACGTTTTCCCTCTCTCTGGCAACTTCCATCCGTGCAGCTGAAGGACCTACAGCCCTGGACAACCTGCTCTCGCTTGTGCTCCTATCTTTTTCACTGCTCCATCTTATCTGGCCAATATGTGGGATAATTTTTTTTGTCAAGCGAATCCGTGTAGGCCTTAAGCACCGCAGCTCTGGAATGGCTACATCCCCTCTCCACGAGGTGCCAGAAACCACTAGACCCCCAAAGGTTTGTTAACCATTAGAATTGTGAGGACATCTCTGGCCCATGTCCTGGGTTTGTCTCCCACCTATATACTATCCCTTCAGTTCCCTCTGATGGCTTAAGCAAAATCCAGCCTACTCCAACACCATAGAGGAACGGAAATACAACTGATCTCCAGGGAAAAAGATCCCAGGCTTCAATGACCACAACAAATATGTATGACCATGTGATGGCACTGGGGGCTTTGCCCATATATACCAACTCAGAACTAACCCAAAATCCACTGTCCTTTCTGCTCCCTTGGGCAACGTCACAGAGGCCGGTGCCCCAGTGAACATCAACCCCAATTAGCGTGTAGGGACATCTTGTGGTATTACTCAGAGGCGAAATGCAGGAGTGTCTTGTTTTACTTTATCTTGGCCACGTGGGGAAATCTTGTGCCTACGCCCCCCGGCTCCTTTGCAAAATCAGTTATTGGACTTAGGTAGGCAAAGAATTACACACAATACATTGTTATGTTATGGTATTTTATATAGCGTGTGGTCGCCCGAAGGCATCATGGCAATAAAGAGGAAGGTAGCCAAAATCAAGGCACACATAAAAAGCCAGAAAAATGCTGAAAATCAGAACAATTGAATCTTTAAAGCTTTCCGGAAGATCAGATGACTAGTCAATGATTTCACAGCGAGTGGGAGGGTATTCCACAGATGCGCTGCCACAATTGAGAACACCCGACCCCCCACCCGGGAAAGCCGAAAAGAAGGCACACAGAGCAAGCCAGAGGCCGCAGACCGCAGAGAGCAGTTAGGGACATAGGGCCTCATTACACAGATGGCGGAGAACCATAGCGCTATTAGCGCCATGGTTCATGCCGGTAAAATACCGGCACCGCCTTGGCAGAAAGGGGAATTACCGCCCCATTCCAAGGTTGGCAGGGCGGTAATTCCCCCTTCCACCATTGCCCTTCCCCATTCCCATTTTTGCCCCATAGGGCTCAATGGGAATGGGGAAGGCGCTAATTACGGTACCGCAAATTGCGGTAGCGTAATTAGCTCCCTGGGTCCCTTTGCGGGTTGGTTTTTAACGCCTGCAGAAAGCAGGCGTTAAATCCCCCAACCCGCAAAGGGACCTCGTAGTAAGGCGGTGAGGATTTACCGGTACCGGTATTTTACCGGTACCGGTAAATCCTTACCGCCATCCGTGTAATGAGGCCCATAGCGTACAAACTTAGTACACAAGTACTCAGCTCCCTGATCATGAAGAGCATGGTGAACAATACATAGGCCCTCATCACGACCCCGGCGGTAAGCGAAAAACAATGCCGGTAAATGATTACCGGCATCGTTTTCCGCTAGGTCCGATCATGACCCGTGAAAGTGCTATTAGCGCCATCATAGTGAACGGTGCCGCTAACAGCACCAAGTTTGCGCGCACGCGACCTTCCACGCCGTAAATACCGGCATCGCGCAAAGGTAGGCAAATCACGAACCAAGCGGACATGCTCTTAACGCCATCGCAAAGGCCGTTAAGTACCTTACCGCCATGGTGCTAATTCCGCCATCGCGAACCAACCGTAAATGGCCATGGGCAGTGTTCCCAGCTGCCACAGGTGCACAGAATCAGCACAGGTGGAGGCAATACAGACTCACCAAGTACAAAAAGAGCACACCCCGCCCCTTCCCACACCCAGTCACACTCCACAATGATTCCAATACGACTAGCAATGTTGGGGCTGGAGGACCTGATTGCAATGCAAGTGCTACATCTACAACAACAACAATAACAACAACAGGTAGCACAGAGGAGACGCAGGAGGAGAAGGAGAGCAAGGCAGGGCCAGCAAGCCCCACCAGCACAGCCAGTGCCACCACGCAGGCAGCCCCCCATCCCACGCATCCGAGCCAGTCCATTCAACCTCACTGCTGAGCAGATCCATACCTTGTACCGTTTGGACCGGGACACCATCACCACCATCGTTCACATGATACACAACGACATCGTCAGCATGATAGAAACACCCACCGCCATGCCCCCCCTACTGAAGGTAGTGTCCGTGCTCCACTTCCTGGCCACAGGCACATACCAGCACACAGTGGGGCACTTGCATGGCATTTCACAACCATTATTCTCACGTACACTGATCCAAGTGCTCGATGCCCTCCTCAAGAACACAGACAACCACATTTCCTTACCACGGTCTGCCCAGAATATTGCAAACACCAAAGTGGGTTTCCATGCACTAGCCGGCATACCTGGTTGCATTGGTGCCATCGACTGCACCCATGTGGAATTGGTGGTCCCACATGCCATGGAGGTACCGTACCGCAACCGTAAACTATTTCACTCAATCAACGTGCAAATCGTCTGTGACTCCAACAGGATCATCACACATTGTTGTGCCCGATTCCCAGGATCAACCCATGATTCAATGGTCCTGAGGAAATCCACAATACCACGCTACATGGTGCGACATGCAGGGCCAAGATCCTGGCTACTCGGTGAGTCTCATGTCATGGCCATGGAAATGTGAAGTGGGTAGGTGATTGACGTACCAATGCATTCTTTACCTGGCTGAAAGGGGGGGGATGATGCATACTTTACCTGGCTGAAAGGGGGGGGATGATGCGTACTTTACCTGGCTGAAAGGGGGGGGGGTTATGCATACTTTACCTGGCTGCGAGTAGCAGAGGCAATGGAGCCAGCTCATACCCTAAAGCAGCACAAACGTCAGCTGACACCTGTACACATAATGCCCGATGTAAGCAGCCCTACCATGTGAATGAAGGTGTGTCCCAACCATGACACAACCATCTGCAAGTGCATTGTACCGATTCGGACCACATTGACTTCAACGAAATGCACCTACATGCAATGACTTTAGCCAATACACGGCACCAAACACCATCAACTGAAAGGCCTGTCCCCCATAACTGCGCACAAAGGAGGCACATGACGGACAAAAACATCAATACACCACTACAAAGACACCGAGGTCCCAAAAATGTGCCTATCAACATTATTTTTGCTCAGTGGGGTCATCATGAGGCTGACAGCAATGTTGCCATGATGAGAGCGTTGATATCACAGGACACCTGCCAGGTCACCAAAACAAACGCCATGAACGAACACAGTGGATGGGCACTCACAAGGCACTTGACCCCCCTGCATACATTGGTTGATGGCATGCAAAACAGTCCATGAGAGGAATACACATATACCGGTCACATAGTGTGAATCCATTTGTGCATGTAAAATTGGTACAAAGTAACAGTTGAATGCATGCCATGGTGGCACGTCATGTTTGGAATTTGATGTCATGACTGACACATACATTGTTACCCACATACAGGTGATGCAGGCTATCCCCTGAAGAGGTGGCTCCTTACACCAGTCCGTAACCCACAGAACCAGCACGAGGAGGACTTCAACCGTGCACATACACGTACCCGTGTGGTGATTGAGCAGGCATTCGGCCTATTGAAGGCACGGTTTCGCTGCCTCAGCAGGTCTGGTGGGGCACTCCTGTACCGCCATGAGAAGGTGGCAAAGATCGTCATGGCATGTGTCATGCTACACAATATGTGCATCAGACGAAATGTGCCCCTGCCCCCTGACGCAGAACTGCAACCACCTGACGATGAGGATGCGGAGGGTGGGGATGGGGCAGCACCTCAGGGATGCAGCGATGCACAGGAGGGGCGTGAAATGCATCAGACTCTGATCAACCAATGTTTCTAGCACACGCGGATGGGGGGTGTCACACGGAGATGGCAATTGGGGCACTGTGTGTGTCTGGGATATGGACACTGTGGACTGTTCACCAATATATCACACATACGCAATGAGCAATGTCCATACATGTGACTTGTGATCAAGAAAAAATTGTATTATAAATGTGAATTTAATTAACACACCCACTCCCCCCTCCCCCCTCAACTCCCCAACACACCCACTCCCCCCACCCCCCTCAACTCCCCAACACACCCACTCCCGCCTCCCCCCTCAACTCCCCAACACACCCATGCCCCCTCCCCCCTCCCCCCTCAACTCCCCAACACACCCACTCCCGCCTCCCCCCTCAACTCCCCAACACACCCACTCCCCCCTCCCCCCTCAACTCCCCAACACACCCACTCCCCCCTCCCCCCTCAACTCCCCCAAACACCCACTTCCGCCTCCCCCCTCTACTCCCCAACACACCCACTCCCCCTCCCCCCTCAACTCCCCAACACACCCACTCCCCTCTCCCCCCTCAACTCCCCGAAAAAGTGCGTGGATCCCTGTGTCGAAGTGCCTAATGTGGAATTGATCCACTGGGTGGCCTCTACTGGCAGCCCCCTCTGCCGGCCCCCGGGGCACCCCTGCCTGTACTCTGCAGGTTCCTGGCCGACCTGCGGACGTGGCTGCTTGGGGCAGAACTGGCAGTGGAGGAGGTACTCGGCTGCTCGCTAGGACGCATGTCCCTCATTGTCTGTACGAGCCCAGTGAGCACGTGCCGCACCGCGGCAATTTCAGCACAGATGTCCTTGCTGGAGGATTGGATGACTGCCTTCACAGTCTCGGCACATCTTTGCATTTCAGCACTGGCACCTCCACAATCGGCCACAAGCTGCGTGAGGAGTGAGGACAGTTGGTGTTGCCTTGTCAATATTTGGTCCAGCGACTGTTGGTATTTTGGGGCATTGATTGATGCAATTGGCGGGGTCATTGGGCTACTCCCCTCCTCCACACCTCCCACTGGGCAGGGAGTGGCTGGCCAGGAGTTATCAGGGGATAGCCCCTGTGTGTTATCAGCGTGCAGGCTACATAGGGACAGGTGGGGGGAATGAAGGTGGTCAGTGGGGGGACATTCTGTGTCATCCTCATCATTCCCCACATCACTATCAGAGCAGGCTGCAATGGCAGCAGTCTCCCCAATTGTACTGCTTCCTGCAGACACATTCCCTTCAGTGGCCACCAGTTGTTGCATGTCTTTTGCTGGTGGTACCATGCTGCTTGCCTTGGGGATCAGTGCTGCCCTGGGCTGTGTTGTGGCAGTCAATTTTGGCTGCTGTGGTTTTTTTTTGGGTCCAGCAGAGGTGGAGGGTTGGTGTAGTGTTGCCTCTGGCCTGGCCTTCTTGGCAGGTGTGGTGCCAGTCTCGTCCTCGCCGGGGTCCGAAGGGGAGCCTGTGGTGGAGCAAAAGAGGGAAAGTGTTATTGATGGGTCAGCGGACATTGAGCAGGCATTGATGACTGCCATGATTTGATGAATAGATGGTGCACTTTAGAGGCTGTGACATACAGGTTGTCTCCCTTTTGGGTGGGTTGAGCATGCAGGAATGTGGGTGCCTACTGTGGAGTGTACATACTGCATGGGTACAGGGTGTAGGTCAATGATGCCTGTTGCCAGTCTTCTGCTGATGTGTTGCGTTAACCCTATTGGGCAACATTGTGATTCCCATGTAAGTGGACTTCAGGGAGTTTAGCATGGCTTAATTTGAGGCACCTACCTGTGTCAACTGATGTCGGGGCTCCTCTCTCCATTCCGCCGACCCCCTCGATGCTCTCGATGCCGATCGTTGTGGCACAGATCTCCTCCCACGGCTCCATTTTAATTGGAGAGTGTGCTCCTCCGCCAGTTGCCATGTCCATGTTGCGGTTGGCCGACAGTATGCTCCTTACACGGAGCCGGAGGTCGTCCCACCTTTTACGGCACTGTTTAGTGGTGCGGGGTGTTGTTCCTACGGCACTGACCCTTTGTGCAACTAGTTCCCATATGGCCTTTTTCCGTCCTATTGCCGGTCTGGTCATTTTGGTGGAGAATACGATGTCCGTGTTTTCCTGGAGCGTTTCCGCCAACATTGTAAGCTCTTCCCTACTGAAGCGCACCTACCGCTGCCGATCGCAAGATTTTTTTACAACTTTCGCCATTGTGGGGATGCGTGGATGTGGGTGAAGTTTTGTGCCAGGTCTCGGGGTCAGATGTGCACTGGTTGTTGAGGATTGCAATGGATTGTGTTTTTAAAGATGGCCACCGTGCTCTTTCCCGCTCCGGTGCGATGGCGTAAGTTCCGGATCCGCTTCTTTGCGGTCACTGCTCATAGCGATCACCGCTAATAGCGGTCACTGCTATTTGCGGTGCTCGCTAATATCGGTGAGTAGGGTGGCGGTGGTGCAGTTTGCACGGCATACGATGCCGGTAGCTGATGTTTTTCGGATGTTACCGGCATAGCGCAGATTACATTACCGCCATGATGCAATGCTCGTGCCCGAGAGGTCGTAATTTATCGCTTTTAACGGTTCAAGACCAGCACGGACACGTTTGTTGCGCCATGGCGGTAATGTCCATTACTTACCGCCGGGGTCGTAATGAGGGCCATAGTGTTTTAAATTGGATACGCTGGGCTACAGTGAGCCAATGAAGAGAGCGTAATACGGGGGTGATATGAGCCTCATAGGGGGTCCCTGTTGCCACCTAGGCTGCCATATTTTTAAGGCATTGTAAACGGCCTACCAGCCCCTTTGGCTGGGCAAGGTAAAGGGAGTTACAATAGTCCAACTTACTCAAAATCATGGCCGCTACGACTAGGGGACATAGTTTAACAGGAATCAGATGGAGTATCTTTCTCAAAATGTTTAACACTCTGGCATACCGCTGATACCTGAGCAGCCATAGATAGATTGTCAGACATGATGACCTCAAGATTTTTTACCTTAGTTGAAGGCACAGGAAGTGGGCCCAAGGAAAGAGGCCAGAAAGAGGAAATCTAAAGTGAAGGGTCAGGAGGAGAACCCACCACCAACACCTCTGTTTTATCCCCATTCAATTTCAACCAGTTGTGGCCCATCCACTCCCCCACAGCCATCAGGCACTTAGGCACGCACGCCGACTCCTCAGCTTGATCAAGATCGAGGCGGATCAAAAGCTGGGTATCGTCGGCGTACGAGTAGCACCCGACACCGAAGGGGCGGATGAGGCGCACCAACAAGAAGATATAGATGTTGAAAAGAATGGGTTACAGAGCAGACCCTTGAGGAACACCACAACTGAGGTGGCAGGACTTAGATGTAAAAGGAGGAAGAGAAAGAGTTTGAGACCTATCAGCCAAAAAGGAGAAAGGCCCAGGCAGGAAAGCAGGGTGGCATGGTCTACGGTGTCGAAAGCCGCTGACAGATCTAAAAGAATCGGGGCTCCGACGCCCCCCCTGTCAACCAGCCTGGCCATATCATCCTGAACAGAGACAAGTGCACTCTCTGTGCCCCTGCCAGGATGGAAACCAGACTGGCCTGGGTCAAGGAAACGGGAAGATTCAAGAAAAGAAGACAGAATAGGAGAGACCAGTGATTCCAGAAGCTTCATCAGAAACGGGAGAAGAGAATTAGGTCGGAAATTAGAAGGCAGAGCAAGATCCAGAGACGGCTTCTTCAACAAAGGAATTACCATGGCAGCCTTTGGAATATTGGAAATTCCAACATTTCCAAGTTCTAATTTGTTGGATAGGAAATTCCTAGCCATATCCCTAGCTCTCAGATGAGAGACTGGGCTCATCATGCCAGGCAGATTTAAGCATGGGTTAGGGCATTTTTGTGGCAAAGGGCAAGTGACGCAAAGGTGCTCACTCGTTTTTTTAGGAGTAGAGTGCGGTGAACAGCTCTATGTTGTGTAATAGACTGGGCGCCTTGTTCTCTCTATATATTATTACAACCCATCCTACAATATTACACCTTATTGACCCACCACATCCAACTTAATAATTTATAAAAATGACAGTTTGTAAAATGCCCATCTTATGCATAATTGACTCTCGGTGCTTCTGTGTAGTAAATCACCTATCCAAATGGAATTCGTGTATTGACCTCAGAAGGAGGGTTAACAGGAAATTAGGGTGATTGGGGAACCCACTTATTGCAGCCTGAACACCCATGTATGTTGTACCTTGGTATGTGCAAACTGCTGTTGCAGTGGAAACTAGCATCATGAAACCTGCCTCTACTGTGCACATTGTGTGCATGTGCAAATTGGCACTGCTTGCATACTGCATAATTAAGTATGGTTCTGCTTTGCTCATAATGGGATCTGGAACTGCTAGGCTACGTCTGTATAATGCAAACTGGCACTGCAATGCTATTTGGTCATGATAGATTCTGGCACTTGTATGCTAAATGGGAATGATACATTTGGCGCTGCTCTACTAAATGGGAATAATGCCAGCTGGTACTGCTATGATGATTGGACATGATAAAATATGGTACAGATGTTCTAACTTGGTATGAGGGAATGTGCTGTGCTAAGAGGGCATACTGGAAGCTGACCATGCTATTTTTATTGGCAGCACTTCATGCCATTTCGCACCTTCTTTACTGGCAGAACCCTGATGATACTGCCTAGTGATATTATAGGGGTGTTGCCAATACTAGTGCAGCACTGTAGATAACACTGCAGTGCACCCTGAAATGCTTAAGCAGATCCCTGAGGTTTTTGAGGTTATCGAATCCTAGATAAAGCTGCACATATGCAGATACAGGCCTACCTAGAAAACAACTCTGTCCTAGGCAAAAGGCAGTCTGGATTCCGCAAAGGTCATGGCACTGAAACCGCCCACTAGATCTTAAAAATCAAATTACCCTCATCCTAGACAAAGGCAAGCCGGCCCTTCTGCTCCTCCTAGACCTCTCAGCGGCATTTGATCTAGTCGACCACGCCATCCTCTCCAACCATCTCACACAGGCCGCACATTTCTCTAAACAAGCCACAAACTGGATCACCTCCTTCCTCGAAGGTAGAGTGATGAAAGTGTATTCCAATACAGCCAACGCAGAGCCTACCACCATCAGGTATGGAGTCCCTCAGGGCTCATGTACGGCTCCTACCCTCTATAATCTTTTCACCAAACCTCTCTTTGATAAACTGGACGCACTTGGGATCACATACACCAACTACGCTGACGATACCCAAGTACTCCTCCCGCTCACAGGACTCTACCACCAGGACGCAGCCACTCTCCAGAATATATACGCAACCATCCAAGCATGGATGGCCACAAACGGTCTATGTCTTAACGGAGACAAGACCGAAATCCTCATCCTCGGCCAAAAACCCACTCTCACAAACCTCGACCCCCTCTTCACCAACTTCTGCATTGACAATTGTGTCATCCCAGTTCTACCTTCGGTTAAAACACTAGGAGTCCACATTGACGCATCACTCTCCATGGAAAAGCAAGTCAACTCCATTGTCTCTGCTTCCGCCCTGAGTACCAAGCTCATCAATGCAATCAAACCATTCCTAACTAAAGATAACTGCCTATCCATTGCCAGAGCCACCATTGGAGCCAAACTAGATTACTGTAATGCGCTACTGGCGGGCACCTCCAACTCCAATCTCAATAAACTTCAAATAACACAAAATAATGCACTAAGAGCAGCCCTCAATATACCTAAAAGAGACCACATCGCGAAAGCCAGAAGGGAAGCACATTGGCTACCTGTTAAAGAGCGCATTACATTCAAAATACTTACCACCGCACACAAATGTATTAACCTGACTGCACCTTCATACCTGTCCGACACGCTAGTTAGATCTCACACCAATAGGCCAATGAGACAATGCCACACTAACCAACTTAGGGTCCCACGCATCAAGCGAGCTAAAGCAGGTGGAATAAGCTTCCCCTACATCGCACCTAAACTATGGAACGCATTACCTAGCACGCTCAGAGCAGAAACCTCTCTCACCACCTTCCGAAAAAAACTGAAAACCACCTTGTTCAACTAATTCCCCCAACATGTGTATGCTCACCCTCTCCTCTCTTCTCCTCCTCACCTATAGCTATACACCTATAGCTACTACTTTTCTCTTGCAACTAAGTTATGACCTCTATGTATGTATAACAAGTCATGTTCATATCTGTAAACTTTTCTATTGCAACTAAGTTATGACTTCTCGGTATGTATAACAAGTCATGTTCATATCTGTAACCAGCGCCACGATGCCCTATGGGCTGCCTGTGCGCTTAACAAATGCGAATAAATAAATAAATAAATAAATCGGTTTTATTGGTATCACTGATCCTCCCCACATAAAAATGCCCAACAAGATTCCTTTATGTATCTTGTAAAATTTTGTGAGAACTAGTGGGATTTTGGGAACAAGCTAAGAAGTTTATGAACACTTCTAGGCCATCCTAATACTTATTGGATTCTTATAAAATCTTTCAAGTTGGAAGTAGGATTTGGGATCTTGTCGGCAGCCAAAGTGTTTCAGAACACTATCCGAGGGGCCCTGGCCAGACTCAAGGGACGCTCAATGTTAGCGATGACATCCTTGTCTTTGCCATATCTGAAACTGAACACCCGGAACGTCTGGCAGCAGTACTGGAAAGAATCCGATCGCTTAAAAAAGAGAATCTAGTTTTTTGGGTTCATATTCCAAGAAGGTGTAATATCAGCTGACCCAGCCATGGTCAGAGACAACCACGAAGCCAAAGGGCCAGAGACCGTCTCTGAAGTAAAAAGCTTCCTGAGCATGGTTACTTACTGTGGCTGATTTATAAAAGATCTGGCATAATCCTTAAGAAACCTCACAAAACAGTCTACACCTTGCCAATGGACGCTGCTAGAACAGAGGTCATTTGAGGATATCAAAATTGCCCTATCTGACGACTGCACATTGGATTTCTTCGACCACGGCAGAAGCACCGGAATCGTTATAGACGCCAGTCCTTTTGCATTGGGGACCGTGCTCACACAGGCAGACCAGGATGGAAATCCAAGGCCAGTTGCTTATGCGAGTCACGCTCTATCAACGACTGAGCAGATACTCTCAGATAGAAAGAGAAGCCCTGGCAGTATTGTGGGGATGCCCCCAATAACATTTATATATATATATGGGAAGCCAGTCCAGATTGTAACTGATCACAAACCATTACTCCCGATTATGACATTTCTCGGGAGGATAGTTCAGGGGCAACACGCTCGCCTTGGAAGCAAGACGACGCGGAGCAGCACAGGTTCGATCCCCGGGTTCTCGCCTAGAAAACTCTGGGTATTATGTGCATTAATCATATCATGATGGTTGGCTCGGCAAAAATCCTGCCACGCATAGAAAAGTGGCTGCTGGCATTGCAAGAGTATGGCATGAGACTAACTTACCGACCAGGAGAGAACAATGCGGCTGACTACCTGTCCAGGCATCCGAACAAGAGAACTCACGGTGTACGAGACAATGTCTTGGAGATTGAGGAATTTGTGAGGTTGGTTACAGCTGGGATGATACCTAACTCCATGGAAGTCGCGGAGCTGAAGGAAGCGTCTGAGAGACAACAGCTGTTTCCAACTACTGAGAGGCGCCATGGTGTCAGAGCAGTGGAAAACCGCCTTAGAGAATCTCGGAAACAGGACACGGGAGGCACAAGCAGCCTTGGAACAGCTCTGGAAAGTGAAGAACAAGCTAACATTTACCGAGGATGGCCTCCTCCTGAGGGGCTCGCGTATGGTGGTCTCCACTGCACTAGTTGAGAAAGTGATCGTTCTGCCCCAGTGTGGGCATCAAGGAGCAGCAAAGATGCCTCCAATTGAAAGTATGGTTCTCTGCCCTCGAACAAAAAGTGGAGGAATTCATAAAAGCATGTGTGTGATGCCAGGCAGCTGCCCTGAAGCACAAAGAGCCCCTGATCCAATGCATGCCAAGGAGTGAAGAACCCTGGAACTATGTACACTTGGATTTTGGCTCACCACATCATGAGTTACACTTCCTGGTCATGGTGGACCAGTGGTCACGATACCCAGAGGTAGAGTTTATTCAATCCACAGCCCTCCATGATGTTGTGCCCGTGATGGAGAACATCTTCACCACATACGGATTCCCAGAGACAATATGCTCAGACAACAGACACCCCTTTCAAAGCACGGGTCTGGAAGAATTTCTAGCTGAGCGAGGAATATGACACCGAAAGATCACCCCTATGTGGCCAAAAGCAAATGGGGAGGCAGAGTGACTAATGCGCACCCTCAACAAAACCTTAATGATCGCTCACAATCACGGACTGTGCGAGAAAAGGGCCCTTTTTCAGTTCTTGCTTGAATTCTGCACCGCCCTACACTGTTCAACGGGGGTGGCCCCTGCTGATTCTTTGATTCAAAGTTGCCCATGAATCCTTCTCACTGAGGTGGAGGAGAGAGTTCCAGGTACCATAGACAATGAAGCAGTGCGTGTGAATAGACAGAGGATTATTGAGTGGGAACAGCACGTAAAGGGCGACAAAACTCCGGCATATCTGTGGGCGACATGGTCCTAGTCTGTTGCCGGAACCCTTCAGGGAAGATGTCACACAACCATGAACCAACACCACTCTGGATGGTAAAGGTACATGGATCACAAGTGACAGTGGCAGATGGTCAAGGACAAGTTACTTGGAACTCTAGTTTCTTCCATAAGCTGTTGGGATCTCCAAACCAAGAAAGGGAATGGAGCTGGAGGAGATCGAGTGGTCGCGCCCCATACCTAGACATGAGTGATGGTGACGTTGACGATCATGGATGAACACCACAGAACGGAGTGGACGACCAGGATGCAGTAGCCCCCGGTAATAAGGTGAGAGAAGTGCCAGAGATGGTAAGAGAGCGACGATACCCCATGCGAGTCCAGGTGCCAGCCGGCATACCTGCAGGACTATGATATTAACATGTGAGAACACAGGATAATATGATTGGAGAGATCGGCCAGTTGGTGATCATTTGTGGTACTTTTGTTAACACAGGTTGTGTTTTTGTTTGTTTCTGTATAAAAAGGGAAGAGTGTGATGTTGTGGGAAAACACGTCACTTTGTGCCTAAATAAAGACGGCCCCACGCTTGCGTGAAGTGTCATGAGCGGGGTACCAAAGAAAGCAGAACCTTTTTCCTGTGTCTTAATTACGCTTGCTGTGTAGTGCGTCCTACCCGCACACAACACCCAGCTGCGGGTGTTTCCTGAGAAACACAACACTTTATGTTTTTAAAATGTCAAGGATCTATGATATAACATAAACTGATGTTTCATCTGATTCTCTGCTACATTGTATTCGATTAAAGGTATTTTTAGTTTATGTGGCTTGTCGAGATGTTTTTGTTTGTTAATTTGAGTTGTACATTTGAGGATTTGTCCAGAATTTCTGTACATAAATGACGTGCTTTGTTTTAGATTTTTTGGAGTGACTGTACAGAATTTGTGTCAGTGGCAGGTGTTCACTCTAATCACTGACGTCACCAAGATGTGACATGTGATGTGTGCAAAATCATTAATGAAGGCATTGTCGCACAAGGAAGTTACACGTTTTGGTAACAAAGGGTTTCAATACATGTTATAAGACAGTTTTTTCAAGTGACCCATATTTTGTTTAGGCAAGGGTACATGAGTATGTCGTTTATATACTGAAAATTATAGCCATGTCTTAGCCAGAAATATGGGCAGGCAGGCCTGCAAGCAAAACATTGCCTTTGTATTTTTCTAACTATTATTTTCGCTCTGCGGTGATTGGAGTGGCATTTGACCTCGTGTTTTATGTTTGCAAGGCGCCTGCTAGCCCACGTGTGTACTGTTCCTCGCAGCACAGTGGGATGCATTTGTACCTGCAGAAGTAAACATGTCCTTGGAAATCGAAAGCGGACGAGGTCACAACGTGAACACGGCCTTGAGGTAAACAGTCGTCCCTTTCCTAAAGAACACATATTCATAAAACACATACATGCAACATTATGTAACGACATTTCTGAAGATTTTGTTTTAATAGATGCAGTTCAAGGACGGCTGAGAGCATAATGCATTACCTCCCCGCCTGCCTTTGCAGTAACGTTTCGTAGCTACGATAGAACACTGCCTGACTGGTGTAATTGCCTCATTGGGCTCTGCGTCCTGTAGGAATGAGCACACTGACAGGGATTTACAAAGGCTTTCATGCTCTGATTACCAGCAGAACACCGGAAATGTACGTTTCTGTTTCATAATGCGCAATGAATGAGTCATGGTGATATGCAGACGCCTTTACTAACATCAGAGATCGGAACAAGCTGTGCCTGAGACGTGTACAGCAGCTGAATCAGGTTAGGGCGACGTCATCCTGAATGGATTCATTGGACTCTACCCATGTCCCACAGCCAACCCTAAGAGGCTCCTCCTCTGATATTAAAAACTACTTTTACATGCTGCCCCCGCCATCTTATTTCATGTTTTATTATGTTGTTGCAGGGAACATAACTGTTTTCGCCCCTTTGGGTGTTGTCCAGAATTAAATTGCCCACTTCCTTGCAATGGGGTATGTTACAGTAAATAAGGAAAAAGAACCTAAATTAAATAAAAACTCAACCCTTATTTCTGGAAATTATAAACACTGAATCGATCTGATTAAGGTGCCATTCATTCCAAGATGTGCCACTACACTACTCTTTTTAGTCAACTTAATTTAATTGACAGCCATAGGGTCACCTTTTTGCTGTTTCTCTCATGCATTCAATCCATATCACTTTCCTGTGTTCATTCCAACTGCTCCTTAAATAGCAGTATATGGCCTAATCTCGGATCCAGTTAACAGACGCCCATGCTATCCATCACCTGTCAAGAGTTCAGGTCAAACACCAATTGGGAAGGCCTGGAAAGTAGATGGCGATGTGGCCAAGATCCAGGTAAAGAGAAAACATGTACATACTGACCAGTTCCGAAATAACAGTTTAAAATCTTAGCAGCACATATCAGGAAGCAACCTGCAGGAATATGGAAGCACAGGTGCCCACTGGAAAGCAAAAGGGGATGATAAAATAAAATGCGATCTCAGGATACCCTTCCTAAAGCTGTAATATTGACGCCATCCCACAGCAAAGCTCCGACTGCCTACTATCCAAAACTGAAAACTGACAAGTTGGCCAATTTCTCATGGAATTGGCATTAATGTACAACATTAACACTGCAAATGTCCATAATGAGGATGTCAGAGTCTAGCTGTCCTCCCATGAGAAATCCTCTTAAACCAAGGCTAATCGTCAGCCTGCTTCTTAGTATAAACATTTGTGAATAATGTATTATCTTCTGTATAATGTCGAATTCCCAAAATGGCCAAAAATCAAATTCAAGCTAAAGATGCCCGCTCTACAATCGAGAGGACAATCTGTGTTTTTAAATGTGTTTTGATCTTTGTTCAAGGGCATGTACTCCATGAAATATAAATGACAAGTTTGCATTGTGTTAAAACCTGTACCTACAGTATGCATTTGAATTATTTCTATCGTCAAATAATTTGTTATATTAAAAAGGATTTGATTTGTTTTGAGAATGCGCACGCCGTTTTTACAGTTAATGTTTTAAATATTGCGTGCGTGTTCTCACTGAAGTTGTTTGATTTTCAGAGAGTCATGCGAATGACTAGCAAAGAATTTCGAGGAAAGGAACTATAATACGTGCCATACGTCTCCTGTTTACTTCCGTATTTGAACTGGAGCGCATGCACGTACGTCGGGAAGATCTGGGAGCAGCATTGCTGCAGAGACATGCAATGAAGGACCCTACCCAGGATTCTATGTCAAGACGGAGGCGAGCATTAAGCTTCATCTTCTTTATTCTCTACTCTCCAGCAGTTTCAACAAATATAACTTTGTAAACTTTCAATTTCAATTTTGTTTTTTAAATAAACTTCAAATCCCATCAATCCTGTAGTCCCCTAGTCTCTGGCCATGTGACCTAGTCCTTCCTGTTCCTCTGTCCTTCCTCTTCTTTTCCTGCTCTCCACAAGATAAGTACCTCTTTATTTTAGCTCTGTAATATTCGCTTGACAAAACGTGTTTTATGCCATTAACTTAATTGGAATTGTACACCATGGACAATAATAGAATAATCATGTATAGTAGAGCGCACAAGCGTTAGTGTTTTAGTGTTTAAAAGGGATTCGGATGCCCCGTGTCGTAATGTACGACACCTCAGGAGCCGGCCGTACCCCCTAGCAGAGCGCGAGTTCGCAGCCCCAACCCTTGGAAGGGCAGAGCTCTACGCAGGTGGGAAACTTCCCGCGAGCCGAGCAGAAGCGGCCACACGCAGCGAATGCGCCAATAGCGAACGCCTCCTCGGAAAGATATATCCTGCAAACATACATATTGTATAAGGAAGGTGCAGCTTCGAGCAAAGTGAATCTGTGGACGTGCCACTACACCTAGACAGGTATTGATTCAGGCACCGGCCAGCACAATGTCGAACTTCGAGTGGAGCGAAGAGGAGCAGAAGGCAGTCTACCAAGAAGACCTAGCCTATGGCTTCAAAGAAGTGCTGGGAGATTCACTGACAGAGGCAGTGGCCCAAGGAGTGCGGCCTTTACAAGAAAGGCTAGATACCATAGAACTATTCCTGAGCCAGAAGGAAGAACGCACCAAGCAGGAAGAAAGTGCGTCCACAAGGGCAACGTTTAATGACCCTAAGGGGTGTAACATGGCCCGCAAGAGCAAAGACTCTTCTGACCCCCCGGGCCAACCGACAGGGGCGAGTACAGGAGCCCCAGAGGCTGTGGACGCGTTCCTCAGACTAAAGGAAGCGTTCATGAAAGATTCCCAGGTGCCGAGCCTCCGGACCCCCTACCCAGGGGAAGACAATATGGGTTGTACAGAGGAGGAACCTCCAGAAGGCTTCCCAGACGAGGAACCGCCGATATCCCCCACATCCACTCAAGCGGATGCAGATAACGAAGGCGATGAGGGGAGCCAACCTCCGCCTAAGAAAAGGCAACGAAAACTCCACCACCTAGAAGAGGACGAAACGGCGGACATGCTCCAACCGGAAGAAATCAGAAATCCGAGATCCTCGGAGTGGGTGCCATCGCCGAGAGTGGCGAAATACATGACGCAAAGATTGAGGAAAGCTCTCGAAAAAGAGGTCAGACAAAGACTGAGGGCTGAATGTCCAAGACAAGACCTTCCGGGCAAAGTTGCGGAAGTCCCGGAATTGGACCCTAAAATGTCGTTGTTCGTCTCCAAATCGAACAGAGACCCGAGGAACGGCATAGACCGTTCCTGGAGAAGCTGCCAAGAAAAACTCCTTGACCTGGCAGGTCCACTAGCTAAAATAATGGACCTAGCCGAACGAGCCAGAGATACAGGCGAGGAGGTAGACGCAGGAGTGCTAACGAACTGGGCCCAACGGGCCTTATGTATACTAGGAAACACGAACTGCACGATTTCATCGGAGCACACGAGAGGCCTCCCCTTGAAAATCGACCGGAAACTAGGAGACCTGTCGTCATACGAAGCCGGCGAGGCAGAGCAGGGCCTATTGTTCGGAGAGACTTCTGGTAAGGAGATGGGGAGGTTCGTAGGGACCTACACCTCCCTGGAGAAAGCTCAGGCTTCGATGAAGAAAATTTTCCCAGGGAGAGTTTTTGGCGGGACCGGTCGCTACAGAGGTCGCTCGACCGGTCGATACCAAGCAGCCAGAAGGCCTCAGTACAACAGAAACCAATACTGGGAATCCAGGCAGCCTGATACCTTCTTTCCCCCAAGAGGCCGCTTCCCTAGAGGAAGACGAAGCAGAGGACAGGGAAGAGGACAAAACTTCCCCACAATTTAGAAACTTTACATATCCACCAGTAGGAGGGAGGACAGATATATGCTGGGAAAACTGGCGCTCGCTTACTGGGAACGCTTGGGTCCTTCAAACAGTGAAAGGCATGTGTATAGAATTCACAAAAACCCCCGTTCAGAACCAAGCGCCACGCCCCGTAGTCACGACGCTGACCGAGAAAGAGCTGCTAGACTCGGAATCGCGAAGCCTAGCAGAGAAACGGGCGATCGAACCATGCATAGTGCCGCCAAGATTTGTGAGCAACATGTTCCTGGTTCACCGAAAAGACAAAGTGAGTCCAGTGATAAATCTAAGGCACATGAACAGCTGGGTGGCCTACAACCACTTCAAAATGGAAGGAATACACCAGCTCAGAGATACGCTCAGACAGAACGACTGGCTAGAGAGGATAGACTTGAAAGACGCCTATCTTACGATTCCTGTACAGAGGGATTTCCGTCCATTCCTAGCATTCGACTGGGACGGGCAATTATGGCAGTTCGCAACGATGCCTTTCGGGCTCTCCTCGGCGCCGTGGGCATTCACGAAAGTGATGAAGCCGGTAGCCGCAGCAATCAGAGGGAAAGGAATTTGCATGATTATATATCTAGACGACATCCTACTGATGGCCGACAGTAGAGAGACTCTAGTCTACCAGACCGAATGGGTAGTACACCTCTTAACTTCGTTAGGTTTCCTAGTGAACTGGGAGAAGTCGGAGATGGCTCTGGCGAGGAGGATAGAATTCCTGGAGTTTATTATAAACACCAGGTCGGCGACACTGGAACTCCCAAACAAAAAGATCAGAGACATAAAGAGAGAAATAAGATCATGTCTCAGCAAAATGAGCATATCACTCTGCACCATTGCGAGAGTAGTAGGCTTACTAGCGGCATCAATACAAGCAATCTTCCCAGGGCCATTACACTACCGAGCCCTTCAGAGGCTGAAGATACGGTACCTTCAGCAAGGTCTACACTACCACCAACTGGTACTCTTAGATCAAGAGTCCAGGACAGAGTTGGAATGGTGGTTAGCGAACATGGAGGCCTGGAACGGCAGAGCCATCTTCGGCGACCGCCCAGGCCTGATAATAGAGTCAGATGCCAGCAGAGCAGGCTGGGGAGCCCGGTGCGGGGATCTCCAGACAGGAGGGAGATGAAGCGCATCGGAACTCAGATTACACATAAACTGTCTAGAGTTACAAGCCGGATCCTTTGCGATCAGGGCATTTACGAAAGGGAAGGTGAACTCCTGTATCCTGCTAAAAATTGAGAAAGAAAGTACCAGAGACCTGGTGCTTAGGAGTTGCTTACCCCTCACTACCCTCATTCAGAGCGGGGTTGGATATATTGTTAGTCACACATACATAGGGTTATATAACAACAAAAGAAATTATTGTCAATAGCACAAAAAACCAAGGGTAGAGGAGAGAGAGGCATACAAGCGAATAATTTTAATTCAAAATCTAAAACATTAAAAAACTACAGATAAGCACATCAATCACATACAAGTCAAGTGAAAGGACACAAATAGAAAAAATATAAAATTAGTGTCAAACAATTATATAAGGCAAGGCTCCAGATGACAAAAAAGCCTTAAGGAAAAACAAACACAGGCGAGGTGAAATAATCCACCTTCACTTCCTGATACAAAAAATGTAGCAAAATGGCGAGAAATTTGGCATTTGCTGAGATTCAGAATGTCGACATGTTTCGGCCAATGTTCATATTGGACAGTTTCTCAAGTGTCCATATAGAATGCAGTTGTAGTGGCCATCATCAGGACAAGACATTTCTTCAAACACAGCCTTATAAATGATTAGATATTGGCATCACACAGATCCTTCCAAAGGAAATGTCACAACGCGTGCCTTCGTTGACACGGAACACAAGTCCCTGGCGATTTATGGCGAACGGCAGGCGCGATTGTATCAGCGTTGCAGAATCACGTACATCTATTGCCAAGTGATTCCAAAGTAGTACAAAAATTTTGGTACACAGCGGCGGTGATGAGAGGTTCTCCTTGGTGCTGCCTGCAGTATGTTAAGAACTTTGACTGACCAATTGTCAAACTACTTTGGAATCACTTGGCAATAGATGTACGTGATTCTGCAACGCTGATACAATCGCGCCTGCCGTTCGCCATAAATCGCCAGGGACTTGTGTTCCGTGTCAACGAAGGCACGCGTTGTGACATTTCCTTTGGAAGGATCTGTGTGATGCCAATATCTAATCATTTATAAGGCTGTGTTTGAAGAAATGTCTTGTCCTGATGATGGCCACTACAACTGCATTCTATATGGACACTTGAGAAACTGTCCAATATGAACATTGGCCGAAACATGTCGACATTCTGAATCTCAGCAAATGCCAAATTTCTCGCCATTTTGCTACATTTTTTGTATCAGGAAGTGAAGGTGGATTATTTCACCTCGCCTGTGTTTGTTTTTCCTTAAGGCTTTTTTGTCATCTGGAGCCTTGCCTTATATAATTGTTTGACACTAATTTTATATTTTTTCTATTTGTGTCCTTTCACTTGACTTGTATGTGATTGATGTGCTTATCTGTAGTTTTTTAATGTTTTAGATTGTGAATTAAAATTATTCGCTTGTATGCCTCTCTCTCCTCTACCCTTGGTTTTTTGTGCTATTGACAATAATTTCTTTTGTTGTTATATAACCCTATGTATGTGTGACTAACAATATATCCAACCCCGCTCTGAATGAGGGTAGTGAGGGGTAAGCAACTCCTAAGCACCAGGTCTCTGGTACTTTCTTTCTCTGCTTTGTGTTCACTTTACCCATCGCGAGTTTGCTCCCCCGAAAACAAAAAATATTGGGTTTTGGCCTTATTTGCTAATACACTCCTGCTAAAAATTGACAACATTTCGGCAGTCAAATACATCAACCAATTAGGAGGGACAAGGTCCAAATTGCTGGCGGAAATAGCCAAGGATTTCTGGCATTCCTGCCTAGAATCAGGAATCTCGGTGGTAGCCGAATACTTACCAGGTTCGATGAATGTAGTAGCGGCCTGGAACTCCAGACATCTCTCAGACTCCAGCGACTGGATGCTGGACCGGATGATTTTTCAGAAACTGGAAAAGATCTGTGGCCCAATATACACAGATCTGTTCGCGTCCAGGCTAAACGCTCAGAAAGAGAGGTTCTTCAGTTGGAGATTGGACCCAGCGGCAGCCGGAGTGGACGCTTTCCTACAAGATTGGAGGGAGCACACGCTTTACGCTTTTCCCCCATTCATAATGATGAACCGAGTACTAGCAAAGGTACGCAGAGAGACAGCGAAACTGATAGTGGTAGCTCCGATCTGGAAATCCCAAGTATGGTTCCCAGCACTCATGGAACTATTGGTAGATTACCCGAGAACACTGCGCCAAGGAGAACACCTCGTCACGGACCCAGCTGGGTCATATCACCCTCTGAGAGTGAAGGGGACACTGCCATTGATGGCGTGCAGGATAGCAGGAGACGCTGGAATCTCCTGGGCATTTCGTCACAAGCTGCAAGTCTCATCGCAGAGTAATGGGCTCCATCAACTCGAAGGAGCTACAACGCAGCTTGGAACAAGTGGTCGACATGGTGCAGAAGGAGAAATATTCATCCCGTTCCTGCCCCTCTAGTTGAGATCTTGAATTTCTTAGCGGAACTCCTCCAGGACGGCAAAGCATACAGAACAATAGGGGTATACAGATCTGCAATATCAGCAGGTCACCTAACCGTGGAAGGAGTACCGGTGGGAGAGAACGTAGCAGTAATTAGGCTACTAAGAGGAATAAGATTCAGGAAACCACCGCAGCCGAAATATGAATCTCTATGGGACGTAGCAATAGTATTGAAACTATTTGCGGACTGGCCCGACAACAAGTATCTGTCCCTAGGACATCTGTCTGAAAAACTAGCCATGCTACTATGCTTGGTGTCATGCAGGAGAGTAGCAGACGTGAGAGTCTTAGAAGTGAATAGGAGAACGTACGGGCCAGAAGGCGTGACATTCAGCTTAGCCAGAAGAACTAAAACGGATTCTAGTACCATCACATACCTGTACATGCAGGAGCACCCGAAATGGTGCGTAGCGACATGTATAAAGGAATACGAAAATAAAACAGCCGAACTAAGACTGGCAGGGACGACTCAATTATTAATTGCACGCAGAAAGCCACACAGAGGAGTAGCAACAGCCACCATAGCACGGTGGGTCAGAAACATTATGAGTTTAGCAGGCGTAGACATGACAAGATTGGGGGCACA
Source organism: Ambystoma mexicanum (assembly GCF_040938575.1). Taxonomy (NCBI): domain Eukaryota; kingdom Metazoa; phylum Chordata; class Amphibia; order Caudata; family Ambystomatidae; genus Ambystoma; species Ambystoma mexicanum. The sequence goes on from NC_090930.1 coordinate 732,716,399, forward strand.
CTCAGTCAGAGGAGCGATGGCCTTGAAAGCACTAGGACTAGGCGCAACATTACAAGACATCATGAAAGCCGCAGACTGGGCTGGTGATACGACATTCAGAACGTTTTACTATCGACCTATTAATGCAATGGCAGGAGTAGTAGTAAGAAGCTTTGAACAAGCTTACTGCTCGCCTCCGTCTTGACATAGAATGAAGATTCCCCCTGCTAATAGCGCAGGGAGCTCTTGATTCTATTAAAGACAAGGAGGCGAGCATTAAATTCCCATCCCGAATACACAATGAATGCAATGATGAAATACATGTTGTGAAGTACTGTTGATAATTAACATGGCTATTTCTTCCAGAATAGGGTGTGTATTCCCGCCCTAACGTATACCATTTTGTTTCTTATTGACTTAGGAGATGAGCAAAAGAACAGCTGAAAGCCCGAATTAGAGCAGGTCGCCTAGAACAGCTTCGAAAGCTCGTATGGGAGAGATCGAACTGGTACAAAGCAGGAAGTTCAGCACAAGTTCAACAGTTGAGTGCGCAGTTAAAGAGAAAGGACAAGTTCAAGCAGTCAAAGAAGAGGAAGGACAGAGGAACAGGAAGGACTAGGTCACATGGCCAGAGACTAGGGGACTACAGGATTGATGGGATTTGAAGTTTGTTTTAAAAAAAAATTAAAAAAAATTAAATTGAAAGTTTACAAAGTTATATTTGTTGAAACTGCCGGAGAGTAGAGAATAAAGAAGATGAAGCTTAATGCTCGCCTCCGTCTTGACATAGAATCCTGGGTAGGGTCCTTCATTGTGCTTGTGCATCCAACCTTTGTCGGCAGCAAAAATGGGTGGCCCAAGGTTACACTAAAACAAAGGTGCACTTCAGTTTGTTAGTTGCTGACTGAATACAATGCTATGTGCCATATCTTCTACCAGCCCTCGTGTCCAGCGTGCACCCTTTCCGAGTTCCACTTGTGCTGTAAGGACTTTTAGGAATCATCGGCATGTATAAATGTTTCTCAGACTCCCACTATGTGCTGCAATTATCCTTCCCGCATGATGAAAACTGTGGCTAGGTCTACATGACTGGGGTTTGAGAAGACAATCAATTGAGTGAGCCTGGTGACAGTATCCCTGTAAAGTGTGTCTGAGGTCGACTCTTGAGCGCTGGCTCTCAACACCTGCCATTTGGTGTGTGGTTGGAGGGATGCATCAAGAGGACGTAAATTGGGGGCCTAGGGCAGGGGGAAGCCACAGGGAATGTTGACTGCCATTGGCCCTTTCTACTCGGCTCAGATCTGCAGTCTGTTTTCTACATGAATATCTGAACAGAGTTTACCTACGCAGTCTGTTTTATTTACCGCCACCAAAAGGAGAAGTTATTAGATGTGATGGGTTGAATATAAAGGTGACATGGTGGAAGAATTTAATATGACCATTAACAGTTGATTACTTATATTTATTTTCAGAAGCACTCAGAGAGAGTATATGCTCACTTGTTATACTGGCCAGACTTCATCTTGGTAAATCGTTTGGAGATGTGTCATGACACAGAGGTATTTTATAGTTGAAAAGGAAGCAATATCCAGCAGATTGGGAATATGGAACCTTATTGATGCCAAATTGTATTATGTCGTTCCTTTATATAGATACATTTGGGTCTTCTATGTGAGATGGAAAATATATGCAATTCCAATGATTTCCCTTGGTACACTGGATGTGAATGAAATGGAGTGGATAAGCAAATTTATAATTTATTTCATTAACATGGTAAGAAAATACGAGATATGCTGGGTTAATAATGCAGAAGCAAAACCATATTCTGTTGGATCTTTTCAAAGGTTGAACATAATAAATCATATTGTGGTAGATAATTTTTTTTTTTTTTAGGAGGAAGAGTTAAACTCTCTCATAGGTAAGGGAAGGGCAATATACTTGTTTTATGTAGTATTGGGTGGAACATATGCTGGAGGCTATATTTTACCTTACAAACTGCTGTTGTCACACAAGGTATTTTTACAAAATAAATCAAGGAGTGGACACTAAGTAATATCTTTAATGTGATTTAGTTTAAATAATAAACTTTACACATATACATCATAACTATATAAAACATATAAAAACAGACAATATATATACATTACTAAAAATACATTTTAACAGAATCAAATAAAATATTCCATAATAATCCATTATCTCTTAGTCTAGATGAGATATTCCAAGTTTGACCTCTTTCTTCATTACCACATTCTCACTATCCAAACAGGGCCTGAATATATCATAAAAGATTTCATAATGATATACCCAATCTGGCTTCCACCTTCAACCAAATATTATATAGTGCGGTTAACAAGCACATACTTTCAGAGTTGACACAATGATTCCAAAAACTGGTCTCCCCTATAGTATCATAATTATGTACATACTTTCCCAGCAGTCGTTTAATGTCACCCATCATTGCCTGACATTCGGTGAGGACATGCTTAGCTGTCTCAGGTATTTCTTGTTTCATACAGAGGCGACAGAATCACTGTTCTTTGGATATGTTCTCTGTCACCCCCGTAGTCATTTTGATGGGGAGATGTTCTAATCTTAACAGGAGTATAAATCTTCTCAGCCTATGGGATGGGCATAGCATCAAGTATTTTTGTGATTTTTTAAATGTATATAGTATACATTGTACAAAAATATATCTTCTTAATATGCAAAGATGTTCGTAATTTTCCAGCCAGTCCCATAGCTCCACTCTTCTTCCCAATGCCACCTGCATAGTCTCCGTAAGAGGCCCAGCTCGCTGCGACCAACAGATGTCTCTTATCAACAGTTCCATTTGATTGGCAAGTTGACAAGTAGATCTTTCCTTCTTTATTTCCAGAGCAACTGTCGTCAATAGAGCATTATCCGGTCCCTTCACCATTTTTAGGTAAAGCCCTACTCTCTTTTTTAAAACCTGAGCTTTTAAAGATATAAGTCCAAGCTCAAGTCGTAGCAGAGCCATTGGTATACAAGAAGGAAGACCCAGCATCTTCCTCCAATATTTTCCCTCAAATAGTTGTAGCCAATTCAGCTCCATTTGTGTTAATGCTTCCAGCCCATACACCATCATAGGGGAGAATATTTGGATATAGAGATGCCGGGTTCCACAAAGGGTAAAACCTCCCTGTTTTATTGTAAAGCTTTTAAATAGGGCTGTAATTTGTGCTGCTCTTGTCATATGATTGCTCTTGCATATAAAATATTCACCTTTGGGTTCAAAATCAATTCCAAGATATCTATATACTGGAACATATGTGATTTCGACATTATTAATGTGGAGATTAACCCGTGTAGTTCTTTTATTCGTGTATCTTATCACGTGAGTTTTCTCTATATTGATGGTCAGGCCATTATTTTCTGAATATTCCCAAAGGGCTAGTGCTAATCGTCGTAATCCACTAATCGTGTGATCAAATACCACCAGGTCCTCAGCATATCCGAGCACTAAGCAGGGGGTTTTACCTATGCTCGGCGGGCAGTTATTCGCCCTGGCTATAGTTGGAGGAATGGCATGTACATATAAATTATACACTAAGGGGGCGATCACACAACCCTGCTTGACCCCTCTATTCTGTAAAACTTCTACGGACATATGTCCTTGCTGATCTAGTTTTAATTTTACCTTGGTATTCTGATGTAATAACCTAAGGCAATATAGAAGGTCTTCAGGGCAGCCTAGTTTTTGCAGCTTCCTCCAAAGTTTCTCTCTGGGGATTGAATCAAATGCGGCCTTAAAATCAACATAAAGTGCGTACAAGGGAGGTTGACCGCACTGTCGCGCTCTACTTCGCATGATATCCATAACCAAAAGGTTATGGGTAGTAGAATATCCTTTCCTAAAACCGCATTGAAATTTACACAAGATTTTAGTGTGGTTCACCCATAGCTGGAGCTTTTTCAGTATTAATGAGGCGAATATCTTACTTGTGGTGTTGAGCATAGAGAGTAATCTATAATTATTAGGGTCAAGGCGATCACCCTTTTTAAATATCGGTATTAAGATCGCTGAGTGCCAGGAGCGCGGAATCTTACCTTCCCTCAAGATTTTTACAAACAAAATATTCAGCAAAGTTGCCCAGAAATCAGGGTTACTCTTAATAACAATATTGGCCAAACTGTTAGGTCCAGGGGCCCTGGAAGATTTCAATGATTTAATCTCAGTCAGAATAGAGTCATATGAGATATCGATAGTGGGTTCGAATTTTGCTTACCCATGTTGTTTCTTCACCCAGATTTGTTATATTACGTTTCTCCAAAAACCTACTCCATTCTGAGCTGCTAATTGGATTAACTATCTGTCGTGTTTTATTACCCCTAGCTTCACCCATTAATGACCAGATATTACTTGCTTTCCTTAAGCAGATAGTCTGCACTAACCTTTGCCAGGTTTTGTTTCTATCTAGGTTTCTCTTAGCCTTTATATCTGCCCGATATCTATTCTTAAGCCTCTTAATAGAGAGAGATATGACTCCCATGGCATAGAAACATTCTTAGCTCTTCTTAGTTCTGCCCTCAGTGATCTCTTTGCATCTCAAATGTATCTATCGTGTATGGGAGGATTCCCTTGTTCACTAATCATGGCTCTTGCTGGGATAGCTGCATATTTATCAGAGAACTGATGTATCCATTCCTCTACTTCGTCTATGGACATCGTATTAAATTCTTCAAAATATGGGTAACAATATTTGTTTATCGCTTCAGCTGTTATTTGTGCATTCTTATCAGACCACCGAATACTTGAACCTTCCTGATTCACTTTTAATTCCCCCATCGCACACAATTTGATAGCGACTTCAGGGGTATCAAATGTACATGACAGTGTAGCATGGTCACTCCAATTATTTGGAGCCACGGCCATGTCATTGACAAATAGCAGCATACTTGGAGAAACAAAGATGTAATCCAATGTACTGACCAACCACTCCGACGCACACGCCAAGGGAAGAGGGCAGGAGCCCTTTCCCCCTCCCAGAAGTGGCATCCACATCTCGGATCCGTGCCGCATCACAGCCACAGCATACAGGGGCCTGCCTGACCCTGTCCCACTACCCTGCCTGACCTTGGTATGCCGGGCGCAACGCGGCATGAAAACGAGGCTGAGCCTCGATAACCCGCATTAATTAGAATTCTGCATCCGCCGGCAGGCGGACGCCGGCGGCCACACGAAGGCCATACAAAGGCCTGTTCCTGCGCCTGTTCTGAGCACTCTGGGCCTGGGCCACAGACGCTGCCCCTCTAAAGTCGTGAAATGAGAAGGCTCCAAAACTATCTTTACCCCTCTGCATAACTGTCCTGGACCTCAATTTTATCATTTATCCACTATCGAGGCGCCACTGTCGATCTAGTGCAACCACGCACCCGCATTTCCATCTGGCCATAGTCCTGGAGGACAAGTGGCAAGAATCCCATCTGAGATCACTGAAGCTGCTCCATGAACTTCAATCTGAGCTTAGAGCTAAGAACTATGGACTACAAAGTGCACAGTCCTACCACACGGAAGACAGAGCAATCGTAAGTCACCACCGCTGCTGCAAATGTTAATGCATAGAATCGCATTAGCCAGCACCGAGATAGCCTGCCTCCACTGTGTTAGCCTGCCTCCACTGTGTTAGCCTGTCTCCATTGTGACTGCCTGCCTCCACTGTGTTAGCCTGCCTCCATTGTGACTGCCTGCCTCCACTGTGTTAGCCTGCCTCCATTGTGACTGCCTGCCTCCACTGTGTTAGCCTGCCTCCATTGTGACTGCCTGCCTCCACTGTGTTAGCCTGCCTCCATTGTGACTGCCTGCCTCCACTGTGTTAGCCTGCCTCCACTGTGATAGCCTGCATCCACTGTGTTATCCTGCCTCCACTGTGTTAGCCGGCCTCCATTGTGACTGCCTGCCTCCACTGTGTTAGCCTGCCTCCATTGTGACTGCCTGCCTCCACTGTGTTAGCCTGCCTCCATTGTGACTGCCTGCCTCCACTGTGTTAGCCTGCCTCCATTGTGACTGCCTGCCTCCACTGTGTTAGCCTGCCTCCATTGTGACTGCCTGCCTCCACTGTGTTAGCCTGCCTCCACTGTGTTAGCCTGCCTCCACTGTGATAGCCTGCATCCACTGTTTTAGCCTGCCTCCACTGTGTTAGCCTGCCTCCATTGTGACTGCCTGCCTCCACTGTGTTAGCCTGCCTCCATTGTGACTGCCTGCCTCCACTGTGTTAGCCTGCCTCCATTGTGACTGCCTGCCTCCACTGTGTTAGCCTGCCTCCATTGTGACTGCCTGCCTCCACTGTGTTAGCCTGCCTCCATTGTGACTGCCTGCCTCCACTGTGTTAGCCTGCCTCCATTGTGACTGCCTGCCTCCACTGTCTTAGCCTGCCTCCATTGTGACTGCCTGCCTCCACTGTGTTAGCCTGCCTCCATTGTGATATCCTGCATCCACTGTGTTAGTTTGCCCCGTGTATCTAATCCACGCCTAGTATGTTCTCCTCGCACCTCCACACCTGCCTATTATGTGCGCTACTAACCCTCATGATCACACTACTCAGCCACAACAGAGACCACACTCTCGCCCAACATTCACAGAGACACCCAACTATAATGGACCGTATGCGCACGCCCACACCTCTACCACAACTCACGGCACTGGCACCAGACGCGAACCTCAGATTAGGCAGACTCAGAGCCCGCACAGTTCCCTTCATACACCAGGCCAATACTGCACACATAACACTCAGAAATTACAGACTCAGCTCACGTACCACGAAAGTTAGTACACCACACTATCAAAGGAACTCTACCTCATACCATAGGAGTAAGTCCACAATCATTATACCCACCAGTAATCCCTGCGCCCCTACTAACGATACCACAAGACCAAATCCTCGTACCATGCGACCTCAGAACTCCGGCCATATTCCATACAAGTGCGCTCTCCTCAATATTAGATCCCTCAATGCCCACGCCATAGAAGTACATGACCTACTTACCTCAATAACTTAGACATACTGGCCATTACCGAGACATGGCTTCACCAAGCGTCCGGCCCTGCCATCGCTCTAGCCCTACCTACAGGGTATGCCATCATCAGACAAGATAGAATGACCAAAACAGGAGGGGGGGGGTTGCCCTTATACACAAGGAAACCCTACCCATTAGAACCATACCTCATCAAGAGGACGGAAATGTTGACATCCTTTCTATCAAACTAGCACCATATCCTAACTGTACTATTAATATCCATACTATCTACCGTCCACCTGGCCCCTCCACCAACTTCCAAGGCCAAATTAACCACCTCGTAGGAAACAACATTAAGAAATCCACAAAGTCACTCCTTTTATGAGACTTAAACTTAGGACTCAACGACCTCAAGGACAAAGCTGCCCTAACTCTAGCCAAGGACCTCCACAACCTAGGATTCTCCCAAAAAATCGTAGCTCCCACTCACGCCAAAGGGCGCACCCTAGACTGGATCTCTGACCACAACTGCGACATAGTAATCACCGCCAACACCAGCCTCCCGTGGACAGACCACAACCTCATCCTATTCGATATCCCCTGCACTGTAAGCAGTATAATGCCCACCAAAGCTGCGGCTACTCTGGCCAGAAGTGCCAAAAAACTCACAGCAGCTAATATCAGTGCACTACTCAACGTGCCCTGTCTAAAGCCCCCTTCCTCATCAGACCCTAATACACTCGCTGAAATATTTAAAGACTCTATCACAAGGGCAGTCAACACTGCCGCCCCCTTAGAAAGCAAAAAAGAGAAAAAATCCTTCCACTCCAACTCTTGGTTCTCCAAGCAATGCGCACAGACAAACGCCAAGCGCTCAAGAACTGGCAACGTAATCCCTGCGACAACACAAAAGATATATTCAAAACCATAGCCAAAAAATACAAAGAGGCCATCTTCCGAGCCAAATCCGAAGCCTACAACCAATGCATCACGGCGGCCAACTCTCAATCTAAAGGGCTATTCTGTATCTTTAAAGAACTAACCATACCGTCCACCTGCCCAGACGAGATCATCAAGGACGAGGCCTGGTGCACAGGCATACAAACAGCCATGCTAGAAAAAATAAACCTCCTCCAAAAAAATATATCCCACCACTACAACTCCTTACCTAAGCAAAGTTCACACGCACACATGAATCAAAGTGTCAAAGCCAACAACATACCCAAGTTTACTGTCACCGAAATCACCAAAACTGAGGTCATCAACATCCTCAAACATTTCAAACCCTCACTCTGTAAGGGTGACATATGCCCCCCAAAAATCATCAAAGAATGTGCTGAGCAGCTTGTTCCTCTCCTCACTGCGTTCATCAACGCATCATTTAGGTCAGGCATAGTCCCAGACACCCTCAAAGAGGCCTGGGTGCGCCCCCTCCTAAAAAAAACCCACACTTGACCCCACAAACCCTAACAACTATCGCCCCATAACCACAGTTCCATTCCTTCTAAAATTACTTTACAAAGCCGCACATATACAGATCCAACACTACCTAGAATCCAACGCAATTCTAGGCAAAAGGCAATCTGGATTCCGTAAGGGACACGGAACTGAAACCGCCCTTCTAGACCTAAAAAATGAAATTACTAACATCCTCGACAAGGGCAAGCCCGCCCTCCTCCTCCTCCTCGAAATATCAGCAGCATTTGACCTAGTAGATCACGACACTCTCACCAATCATCTAACACAAGCAGCACACTTTTCTAAGGACGCGGCCTCATGGGTAACTTCCTTCCTACAAGGCAGAGCTATGAAAGTCTTCTCCAACACAGCTCATGCTGCGCCATCCATCATCCACTGTGGGGTTCCTCAAGGCTCCTGCACGCCCCCTATGCTATACAACCTCTTTACTAAGCCCCTATTCAACATATTGGACGCTATGGGGATCACTTACACGAACTACGCTGACGACACGCAGATACTCCTGCCCCTGACTGGTAACTATCATCAAGTCCCCACCTCCCTCCAACTAATCTACTCCACCATACAAGCCTGGATGGCCACCAACGGACTCTGCTTGAATGGGGACAAAACTGAAATCCTCATCTTAGGCCAGAAGCCCACCCTTGCCAACCTTAACCCACTTTACACTAACTTTAGCATAGACAACTGCACTATCCCAGTCCTATCATCAGTTAAAACACTAGGAGTTCAAATAGATGCCACCCTATCTATGGATAAACAAGTAAGCGCAATCGTCTCGGCATCGGCATTGAGCACTAAACTCATCAATGCTATAAAACCGTTCCTAACAAAAGAAAACTGCCTGTCCATCTCAAGAGCCACAATTGGAGCCAAACTGGACTACTGCAACGCGCTCCTAGCCAGCACCTCCAAGAACAACCTAGCAAGGCTCCAAACCACCAAAAATAATGCTCTTAGAGCAGCAATCAGCATACCTAAAAGAGAGCACATCACCTTAGCCAGGAAAGCCGTCCATTGGCTCCCAGTCAAGGATAGGATTGCTTTCAAAATCCACACCACAACGCATAAATGCATCAACCTCACAGCACCATCCTACCTATCTGACACACTGTCTAGATCCCAATCCACAAGACCAACCAGATCCACATACGCCAACCGTCTCACTATACCACGCATCAATAGATCCAAGGCAGGAGGTATAGGCTTCCCATACCTGGCACCCAAGCTTTGGAACGCACTGCCCACCAACCTCAGAGCAGAATCATCCCTCCTCTCCTTTCGGAAACAACTTAAAACTGCTCTTTTCAACTAACTTGTGCACCTGACCACCTCTGTGTTCTCTATGTACATATACTTAAGCATAACCACTGTGTTCTCTATGTACATATACTTAAGCATAACCATTGCCCAATGTAACCAAGGGTACAACTGCGTGTAACTAAGTTTAAGAAACACTGTAACCAGCGCCACGATGCCTTCGGTCTGATGTGCGCTTAACAAATGTGAATGAATAAATAAATAAATAAATAAATAAATAAATAAATGGCCCATTGTTCCAAGTATGTTTACCTGGATAATCACTTTTAGTTCGACCATTGATCATCTCAAGATCCCAATTTTGAAAAAATTGCACCCAGCCTAACCCTTCCTCCTCTATTTTATGATGTACCATTAAACATTGTGGACACAATTTCGGATTACTAGTTCTCAATTCCCCCCGTAACATATGGGTATTAAAATCTCCTACCACACAGACATCAGTGTTATCTTGGTTATTTAACCAATTAGCCAGAAGCTTTGCAGGGCTTCCTGTAATATCTCTCTCATCACTGCCCCAGGGGGGTTATATAAACAGACTACTAACAATCTATCTATACTCCCTTTACCTTTATGCGCCAATTCAACAGCAATCATATAATCATCTTGGTTCACATCAATCCTCCTAGAGTAGAAGATATTAGACACACCAATCCATAGTCCACCATATGGCCTCCCCCTTTCTCCTCTTTTAGCAAATGTCTGATATCCATTAAACCCATCTAGATATAGGGCGTTCATCGCCAATGTTTCTTGTAGGCAAATGCAGTTATGTGTGGCTAACTGCAACATCGGCCCTATTGGATTCAATAGATGGGAAAAGCCCCTGCAGTTCCATGATACCAAGGATAACTTTCATTTGCTTGTTGTAACCATAGGTAAAGCCTCCACCAACCACTTTAATACGGATTGTACTTCTGTCAGATCCACCTTTTTTCCTATTAGTGAGCTGGGACAGGTATCTATTGGATCGACTTTAACTATTTCTATCTCCTGGCAGCTGGGTTTTGCCGCCAATTGCAGGCTCAACAGGGTTCACAGGGAAGTGGAGGAAGAAGACTCAGTCCTGGGAAGTGGAGGAAGAAGACTCAGTCCTGGGAAGTGGAGGAAGAAGACTCAGTCCTGGGAAGTGGAGGAAGACTCAGCCCTGGTGCAGTAGATGAACAACCTCATGTGGAAACATCTGATATTGGATAATACCTTTTGCTTAGATCTCAACAGCTCTCTAAAAACACTGCAGATGGGATGTTAAAGGCCCCAAGTCATTCATATTTAAATGCATTATGTTGCTATGAACGGGAATGCAAATTAGTGCAGTTTTCACAAAAGTGTTTAATTCATTATTCTGGGCTCTTGATGAAGAGAATGAACTTCTCGAAACGCGTCAGCCACAATCAAATGAATTGAATCCTTCCTGTTTCACGCGTTTGGAATAAAGAATCTTCTTTTATTGGATGTCATTACTACACTCTTTTTTTAAAAATTGTATTATCTTTTGAAATTCACTGGAATATATATCTAATTTATTGTGACAAAAGTCAATCTCAAGGCGTCTTATTGGCGCAAACTTAAGGTGTGCAAGGGACGGGAGGGTTCCAATTTTGGATCCTCTTTTCTCTCCTTTTTGTACCTTTAGTAACCCTGTGCCAGGGCTACATTTCCTCCCCTGCACCCCAAAAATCCTTAACTATTGACAAACTGCCATATGAATCAGTATTTCTAGAAATTTAGTGTGTGCACCTTCCACCCTCCTCTTAGCTGGGTTCATTATACTCCAGTTCTGCATCTATCTCAATGTCAACTGTTCTCAGCTCTTTTTTGTATGTCCTTAATAATTGAGCAGTAGATATGAATTTACAATGTAGTGCTGACACCTTAGGATTAGATCCCGACAATGGTTCCAAGAATTGGAAATCATCAGATTGTAGAACTCTTAATTGAGGAACTGCGTACATTCTCTTCAAGAATTCCGAGCGTGAGAGCCATATACTTTTGCCAGTTTGATAGAGGTTTTTAATAAGACAAATACGATTCCCACCAGCCTCGTCTCCGTCGTTAACAGATTCTGATGTAGATAGTGCGGCTATATATGGGCTACCCTGGAGACTCGCAGCCCTGGAGGTACTTTTGGGAGCATGATCTTCCTCAGGTAATGACTCAATCAATAATGTCTCTATTTCAATAGCCCCTTCAGGGGCTTCGTCATCCTCTGCAATCAGTCAGCTTGTCAGTAGGCCATTTCCCAACACATTCCGCTTCTTTGCACGAGCCGCTCTCTTTTTTGCTTTTTTTGAGCGGATAGCAGGCATCCCTGTCTCCAACAAAGGTGAACCATGGCTCCTCGCTCTTGTCCCCCTGGATGCTCGCTTTGCCATCCTACATTGTTTGCGTGTGGGTACAGTCTCTGTGTGTTCCGGTAGGACTAGGTCTAAGTCCGATGTTTCTTGCTGATGTACTTTGTTTACCATCTGGATGGTCTCAGATAAATTGCATTCCGCCTCCTCGGCCGTATTCGATCTTTGTGTATTATCATAGATCAATGCATTGGTGTTTGCCAGAATGCGCCCGGACATCTGTAATAGAATTTTTAATGCGAATTGCAAAGCAGCCACAGATGCTTGTAGTTCAGCAATTTCCGCAGCACCCGGATTGCTGTTGCTTACTCTCTCTGCATCAATGTCAGAGGTAGTATCAATGATTAGATTAGGCGAGGCAGATAATCTCCCCATAGGCCCCACCATATTAGGTTGGTCAATCTGCTCTTTAAGCTGATTCTCCCTCTGAGAGATGTACATACTCCCAGAAGGCGCCACTATCTGTGGGGTCATGCCTCTCTGTATACTCAAACATAAATCCAATAGAGAATTGTTATTGATGTCTTCAAAATTCAGCGAAACACCAAGAGTAGAGATGTTAGTCTCACGAGCCAAGGGGGCCTCCAAAATTGTGGAATTTATTTCAACAGGAGGATTCAAAGGGAAATATCCCGTAATCCTTCCTTGATCAACAGGAGTACCCTTCTTGGGTCTATTCTTCTTGCCTTTAGCTTCATTTCTGACGGGCATCTCTACTTGCACCGCAATTCGCTACCTCCGTGGTATTCCAGTGGCAGCAACAGCAGCAACAGCCCAGCTCGCCGTACACCGTCTTCTATGACTCAAAATTCAATTAAGTCACAGGACACTCAAACCTGCCCAAACGTGAGGGCTAATAAAAGCAAAATATTCCAATCCCCCTTCACGCAGATGTGTTCACAAATGCACTCACCCCTAACCTACCTCCCGCTCTGCTCAATCTACGGGGAGAACTGCAGCCAGTATATCAACCTTACTGGCAGGAGGTTCAGAAGCCCTACCACCTCCGCAATCTCCACCGTAGATTTTTCCAACCTAGGTGCCAAGACACCAGATTCGGGGAGTGAGAGGGGAATTTCTGGGTGGCCTGCGTGGTCTTCGAGGTCAGCGAGGTCTGCGCGAGGTCTGCGCGGTCCAGGTCAACGCTCGGCGCTCCGGCGCTGCAGAGCTGTCTGCTCCCTGCTCCTGCGTCATGCGTCCTCGCCGGTGTTCGCTTGCGATTAGAAATTAGAGGAACGGACCTAGAGAGGTCCTGGGACCATCAAGCCGCACCTCTCTCGCTCGTAGAGACAGTCAACTCGCACTACAGAGGCTGCTTCCGATAGTCCTCAATCAGAGAAATATTGCCGAGTCTTACACCGGTAGAGCTGGACACTATTGCAATCTGAAGTGGATGTGTCTATAATGATTGTTTCAGTCTAGCGTTGGAGTGTGGACTTACTTTACTTTTTTATGAGGTTTTTTATGAGGTTATCTGTATAGAGTGGTGTTTGGCATTGCCAAATGCTTGGATTTTTTCAAAATTGAATGCTGTTATTTAACCTTATATGGGACAGGGCATATCAGTTTATAATGTGCTGTGTGTCTATTTCATGCCAATATGTTCAGTTTTAGAAGTTTCAAGTTTGCTTCATTGTCAACTTGAATGAATATATACATGGATACACATATTCATTCCTCGTTGAGGACTAGCTAGAGGTAGAATGGTCTTGTGTGCACCTAAGTTTTGGGGAGAAAATGTGAAGGGTGGTTTTATAACAAACTGTCATTTAAAATGTAGCAATGATTTTATTGTTAGATGGGGCAAAGTTTCATGAATTTAATTTAGGGAACTTATCATATATTTGAAGTGATAGACATGGTTATATGAGTTTGGACGGTTAATATATATATAATTATAGTTAACACATTATTTAGGTTCTGAGACAAGGGAGACTAAGTTATTTGAAATATATATTATATGATGGCAGGTACAACCTTGACGAAATAGGGTTGGAATGCCACTTGTTTAGAGAGATTTGTTATTCAATATTACTTGGAGGATCGCCTCAAGGTTCTGATTTTTTATTATTACTCTGGTATTTTTGTGTTGTGTCTTGCGGATGTGTTGTTTTTGTATCTGTTTTGTGTAACTTGTATGTTCTGACAACTTGCTTGATTTCTGGTTTTTGGACAATACGTGACTTGGAGGAAACGTGTTACATCAATGGTTAGAATTTGAGTGTAGAATACCATGCCGCTTGTAGCAGAGAGGAGGAATGATAGTCTAATATAATGTTAACTTAGAGTTAGCAAAGATGGGAGTAGATAGTCTGACGATAGTAACGTGGAATGTAAAGGGATTGAAATGTCCTAGGAAAAGGAGGAAGGTTATGGCACGATTATGGAGGTTCAACGATGACATTGTTTTTTTCAGGAAATGCAATTAATAGATGAAACAAGGCAATGGCTGACTAATTCTAAATATAATAAGGATTTATCAAATTGTTATTCAACAAATTCTAGAGGAGTGAGTATTTTGTTCAGGAAGGGATTGCAATATAAAGTGGAGAAGGTAGTGATATATGCGGAAGGGCGTATGATTTTTGCTGATATAATTTATAGGGAAAAGATTATTGCATTGGGTTATATTTATGGAACTTGTACTTCTGGTAAAGGCCTCTTTGAGAATATTTCGGAAATTTTGAATGGAATGTGTAGTGAAACAATCATTTTGGGAGGTGATTTTACTTATATTCGGGATTCTAAGTTAGATAGAATTAGTTCATGCAGATATACTAATGTGAATACTTGTAGGCGGTTTGATCACTTTCTTGAAATATATGGAGAGAGTTGCATCCTTGAGAAAAAGAATTTATATTTTTTTCTCCGGTGCATGACACTTTCACCAGATTGGATTATATTTTGATTAGCAAGGCGTTGTTGGATAAAACTCTGGATGTTAGTATCAGAGAGAGGGACATTTCTGATCATGCACCAGTAGATCTTTGTCTGCGAATGGATGTGGCAGTTCCATCTTTTAGAAAGTGGAGATTAAAGACGGGTATATTAGAAGAAAAGGAGGTAATAATGGACTTATTGTTACGTATGACCCATTTATTTTTTAATAAATGAGGGTTCTGCTGGTTGAATGGGATAGTTTTAAAGCGATGATTAGGGGCTTTATGATTGATTGGACTTCTCGTCTTTGGAAAAAATCCATGGAAGAAGTGGGTATATTGTAAAGTCAATTATCAAAACTGCAGCAAAAATATGCCCGACATGGGAGGATAGTAGACAGGGCAGAGATGAATCAGATTCGGGAAAAATTGACAAACACAAACAATTTATTGGCAGATAGGGGTCTTTTTTTCACAACAAAAATATTGGGAGACTGGTGACAGAAGTGGTAGGTTGCTGGCGAATAAACTGAAGGGTATGCATGGAGGGACTTTTGTTCAGGGGATTAAAGATGAGAATTAGCAATTAGTGTGGAAGAATACTGATATTTGTTTAAGTTTTAAAAACTATTACAAAAAGTTATATACGGAAGAAGAATCAATAGCCAGGCAGGATTTGGAAAAACTATTTGAAAATATTTCTATAAAAAAAATTGTCACTTGATGATAATAGTATATTAGAAGCAGACATTTGGATTGATGAGGTTCTTCTGGCTATTGGGCAATTACAATTAGGGAAATCTCCGGGTTTAGATGGACTGCCCATTGAATTTTATAGAAAATTTGATACATTTTTGGCTCCGATATTATGTGATTTGTTTAATTCTTTTTTGAAAGGGGAAAATCTGTGTCAAACAATGACTGAAGCTATAATTGTGATGATACCTAAAGAAGGAAGAGATAGTAAAGAATGTAAGAACTATAGGCCAATCTCTCTCTCCCCATTTCCCTTTATGCTTGTGGATGTCAAACTTTTTACAAAGGTATTGGCAAATAGATTGGGTGGTTGCATTGGGAAAATTATTCATGAGTCCCAAGTGGGATTTATGAGAGGTAGATTAGGTTATGACAAAATAAGGGCATTGGTGGACATAATAAGTTTTTATAGTAATTAACGTGTTAATGCTGCCTTGGTCTTCATGGATGCTGAAAGTGTATTTGACAGAGTGAATTGGGATTTTCTAGAATTTGCTTTGGAGAAAATGGGATTTGGGAATAGGTTCAGAGGGATGGTTTGTTGTCTTCAGGGATCAGCAATGGTGAGTGTTTGGGTCAATAGTGAAATGTCTGAAGCTTTTAGTCTTAGCAGAGGTACGAGACAGGGATGTCCTTTATCGCCTTTTTTATTTAATATCACTCTGGTAGCTTTGATACGTAATGTCAGACACTACATGGCCTGTGCTTTGGGACAAAGGAAGTTAAAGTGCTCTCGTATGCAGATGATATAGTAGTTGTGCTCTCAGATCCTGAAAGGGGTAGAATGGTTCTCAAGGAGATACTTGAAAGAGTGGGCACGTTTTCAGGTTATAAAATCAATTGGGATAAAACAGAGGTGTTCCCTCTCTCAACGGCAGTTAGAAGAGGGGATTTTGCAGGGTGGAATTGTAGGTGGTCAGAGAAGTATGTGAAATATTTGGGGATCTTTCTGATCAAAGATGTGCGGAAAATGGTTCAGTTTAATGTAACTAAATTATTGGATACAATTAGGAGAGATATTAGAAAATATTCAAGATTGGATTTATGGATCTGGGCAACAATTAATAGTATTAAAATGTCACTTTTACCTAAGATCTTATGTGTTATGCAATCGCTTCCTCTTAGTTTTTCAAAATAATTACTTAAAGAAGTTGATCAGGTTTTCCAGGATTTTCTTTGGGGCGAGAAGGCGGTCCCTAGAATTCCAAAATATATTTTGCAACAGGACACTAAGGATGGGGGGTTTGGATATCCAAATTCTGGAAAGTATTATAGGGGTTTTGTTCTGAAAAAAGCAACCCAATATGCTAAGTTAGAGGTAGAAGATGACCAATATGGTTAACTATAGAAAGGGATGCCTTGTTGCCATTCAGGTTGTAAAATATCTACTCAATGGGGAAATTACCTAGAGGTTCTACTAAGTTACCAACTTTTAAGGTGACTAAAGACTCAATGTCATGGTGGATACTTAACTTGGATGGTAATGTATTTTTGAATCATAATTCTTTGATTTGGTATAATCCTGCCTTGCAAATAAGTAATAGAGTTTTGTTTTGGCAAAGTTGGGTTTCAAAGGGGGTTTTGACACTGAGAGATTTACTGCGGGATGGGAATTTATTATCTTTTGAAGAACTTCAAAGAGTGTTTCATTTAAGTGGAAGAGAAAGGAATAGATATAGGGAATTGGAAAGTCTTCTGACTCAAGTTTTCGCTATGATGACTATCCCAATTGAGAAGGAGCCGGTGGGTTGGGCCATGTTTCGCTTATCGTCACGTAATGTATCTATATATCTAAAACTTTGAGGGATAGTGATTCAGTGTTAGGGTCTTGGAATACATTGAAGCAGAAATGGGAGGTAGATTTAGGTTGTGCACTCAGTGATGATGCCTGGAAATATGTGTGGTAGGTTGGATATAACAGTAAAATGGATCTTAAGTTACGACCTGTACATCAGAAGGTTTTGGGGAGATATACTGGACTCCAGTGCGTATGTGTGATTTGGGGCTGATTAATGAAGATCTTTGTTGGAGATGTGGCAAAGAAAAGGGGACGTTGATCCATATGTTGTGGCATTGTCCATGAGTGTTGACTTTTTGGAGAGAGGTGCTAGATAGGTTGGATATCACTTCGAAAATTTCGTTTCCAAGAGAGCCTTTTCAGGTTTTGTTATTGGCAAAAAATGGACGTTGTTTGAAGGCTTGCTTGTATGGACATTGGATAGATAAAATATTAGTAATAGCAGTTAAACAGATCATGAAGGTGTGGAAGTCCAGGAGAAAACCAACAGTAGAGGACTGTATATATGATGTGATTATACTGTCTGAATTTGAATTAGTTATTTTAAAGGAACAGGGTAAAGAGAGGAACTATTGGTCCTTATGGAAATCTTTCATTGATTTGTATGGTAGTGGGGCGCAAGATGGAGAACGTGATGAATAACGCATTCTTAGTTGAATGAATAGTGTTTTTTTTTTGTGAGTTTGTGTTGTGTCATTTGTCCTGTTTCTTGTCTATATGTTAAGGGAAGTAGTAAAAAGTATGCAAATATGTTTTTTTACAATCAGCTTTATGAATTCAATGTATACATTTAACTTTCATTTATTGATTTGTTTAATTGTTTATACTGTTTTCTTCTTTTAACATGTATCTTTTTGAGAAATGACTGATGTATTGGGATATATGGGGAGCTCTAAAGATTTTGTTGTTCAAATCTTCTGGTGTTGTTAGCTCTCCATGTATGAATTTGTTTGAAACAATAAAAATAAAGATGACAAAAAAAAGAAGTCATTTATGAAGAGCAAATCCGACTACAGCTAATATAATCATTGGAATAACCAATATGAAATTGGATTGAGTTGTATGGTTATTACAAATGAAATGGCAGCAATATATCAAGGAACATTAATCCTCCATACTGGCATTATCTCTAATATCAGGTTAGAGCCCATTTATGGATGAGCCCATTAGGATTGCCAGTGTAGAGATAAAGTCCTATATAAAAAGAAAGAAATCAACTTGCACAAAATGGGATATCATAATTACTACAGAAATGTGACCCTGGCAGATAGGCAGCAGGCTTACTGCCGCTCTTTATTAAATGTGTACAAATGGGTATAATCCCAATGGACATGTAGAGAAGATTAACTACCCCTGCACAAACAAGGAAAATAAGAAGGAACCCTAATCTTTTGTACATGTAGATATTTTGGCACGATACAAAAACAAAACTTTGCAGAGGAGACTATTACCAGCAAATTCAGCATTCGCTATGTACCAGCCAATACAGAAATGTGGTTACCATCCCCATATCCCTTTATGCTTTCAGATGTCTTCCATCATATATTTGCCTTTCTATAGCAGCACAACCCAGTAACGTCCAGTGATGATGTGTTGTTTCATGTTCTCATTATATGTAGTCTTGCATAAATGCTTGCCACAAAAATAAAAACATGAATGAAATCCTTACCAGTAGTATCCCCTTGAAATTTAAAGAATGTGAGTTTAGACCAAAATCTCTTGTACTGACATTACCTCTGCTTTCCACAGCACTTTCTCCCGCAAATGGGGAAGAGCCTTACAAATTACTACAATATGTATACATGGGTTTGATTTGGTATGTCTAAAATGTTGCCCATCAGTACAACTGTTTCTGGATGCTGTGGTGCACAGTGAAGTCTATAAATTATGAGTTATTGGGATCTCACAAGAGGCATTATTGAATACTGTATTTCATTTCTGCACAGCATTGTCGCCCAACCTACTTCTGAAATTGTAATCCCAGAAGTCCACTTGTAAATGCTCTATCATTTTATCCTCTTCAACTTCCTTCCTGTCTCAAAACGACACAATATCTTGGAACATGATTCTCCTCGACCTTTTGAGAAATAATGTAGAACATTCCCAAGTTTGGTTACCTGCTCTGAGGATTTCGTCACCACTTCATAATAGAAGTATATACCATGGGGTATTGGAATTCCAAAACCTTCTTTATATATATCTCACTTTATCATAAAATCTACCCTTCTTAGCTCTACCTCCCTTTGGCCATGTGGATTTACATCTCAGAACCTGAATGAAAACAGGGTTGCCCCATATGGGGTACGTTTCCCTAGCTATCATCTCTCTGCATGTCATTCCAGACTTTCAACAGACTTCATATTGTCTCAGTTGTCTCACCTTTGATTGATGAATTCTGTGACTATTTTAAGACAAAGTCCCTACGAGTATGTTTTCTTTCCATGACCTCATGTAATTTCCCTAATTCGAAACATCTACTCTCTGATCGAAGGAACCATCATATTTTCTCATGTCATCACTCACGTAGGATCTTTCAAAGTTTTTTCAAAAGTCATACCACCTCACTTGGAAAGCTGAGCAACTCATATATCTTTTCTCAAAATTTCAGGGTCAGGGTTTATACCAAGTGTGTGTACTCGGGATATAAGTGATGAACTAGACTACATCCCGATTCAGCATCATCATGACAAAAAAGGCAATGCATAGGCCTGTTTAGTCGACCATTCCACAGGCTGCATCCGTGTAAATAGAATCTATTTACAAGACATTGGGGAAAATGTGTGGACCTGTCTTATAGCCCTACATGAGGGATAATGGCTGCAGGTGTGTTGGGAGGTTGGGTGCCAGGAAAGGTCCTACTACATCAGGAATGGACTCAACAGGGCTGTTTCCCAGTGGCTGACATTCCAACTAAATTTCTGAAAGCAGTTCCTATCTTACTGTCTTTGGGAACCACTTGCTGCTGTCCATGATCTATGCAGACCACATAGATCTGATGTCCCAGACTTAAATTACAAAAATGTATGTCTTCCACTGACATTTTTCCAGTGAAACAGTTCAATGATAAATACTCCTAACTTCCAAAACACATTTTGGGATATCCAATAAGAAATATACATGGAAGTTAAATAATACTGCTGTAGAGGTAGTGCAAACATCTAGATATGTGGGATGTCTATTATCAAACACTGGTGGTTGGAAAACCAACCTAGAGTTGAAAAAGGCATAAACTAAAGGTCTGACTGGGGCTCTAGGACACATTATTGGTTGGCCGATGCCTGGAAAGGAATCTATTAAATGCAAAGATCGGGTCCACAGCAATGTTTGGAACTAAAGTTTTGGTCCATGCTGGCTTTAAAATATTGAATACAACTGAGGGAAAATGTGGGAGGGATATACTAATACATTTTAGATCTACAACTGTAGTAATGTTTAGAATAGAATTGGATCTGTAGAGCTCAATCACTCCATGTATTTGTCTATGCTGTATATTAACTAATATACATATTTTCAACATTAGCCTCTAGGGCGGGTGCAACAGCTAATCTGAATGTTCAGAACACGAGCCAAATCTCACAATCAAAGTCTGCTTTCTGAGCTAATTCATCGCTACTCTCACCCTTCTGACATCTTCCCTGCCTCTCTCCATTGCTTCTCCCATCCGCTCCTCCTCTCCCCTCACTTATGGATTGCAGCACCATTGAACCATCCCACACAAGTCCCTGGGCTGCCATGGACATGGAAGAGGGTATCCACACAGAGCCATGTTGGGTATTTGTGAGCACGTGACTCGTTCTTACAAATACATTACTGTCAGCACCCTGGGACATAAACCTGAGGTGCTAATAGCAATAATCACTTGCTTTTCAGGCTTTACCGGCTGGTAATTGCACCAGGCCCTGCTTTAAGGCCCTCAGTTCTCTTGGGCCAGGAGTATAGTTCAAGGTCAAAACGCTTGTCTTGGAAGCAAGACGACACGGAGCAACACAGATTTGAATCCCGGTCCCATGCTCAGAGAAAGATGAATTAATTAATGTTGGCCTCCTGTTTATTGCTTAAATTAAAACACTAATTCATGAGCCCACAGACGAGGAATGTGGGAGTAGAAAGGCATTTGAAACAAAAAGGGCAAACTACCTCATTAGGCACCTAGAATTAGATAGCAAACGATGGGAAGAGAGCACTTTCAGCTACTGTTGGTTGTTCAAGATATAAGTTCTAAAAATTGCTTAAGTTCCTGCTGCTGAGAGCATATAGACTACTTATGTGTTTTGCCATAAAATATAGATGATTTGGAATTTGGCCGATGTGAAAGACAATACTCATAGTGCTAATTTTCTGTATGTCATGAGGGGGCCAGGGCTCTCAACACCTTACAAACCTAAAATTTAAATAAGTGAGAGACACACCTTTTGGGATTTTATCGGACAAAGGGAATGTTATCCTACATGAATACCTTGGATGCCTAACGCGCCCTGATGCCTGCGGGCTCTGGCGTGTTAGTAATAAACAAATACAAAAATTTAAATGATTAAATTAAAATTAAAATTGGAGGATTATAAAAGCTGTAGACTTTATATGGAGTTATGCTTTGGGAAGCCACAGATGCATAAAGTGAGTGCTAAATGGGACAAAAATATTTGTGGCGTGAACAGCTATAATGGTAATACTGATTGTTTTTGTAGTCCTGTGTGCCAGGAGGGGCACCACATGTGCCACCAGAATGTTTACTGTAGTAAAGTTTTTTTCCCCTATATCTTCGCCTCTTCTCCCCTACAGCGCCACTTTTTTTCTGGCAAGATGCAGCCTACCTGCCAAGATACATCCCTCGAAAATGAGTGGTGAGTCGGAAGGAGGGGAGTTGTGTGTCTATCTAACTACCTATCCATCCATCTGTCTATATCTCGATCTCTCTCTGTATCTCTCTATCTGTGTATATATCTGTACTTGGCTCAATCTACATATGTCTATCTTTACCGCTGCATCTCTATCGCTGTTTATCTAAGTCTTTATGTCTGTGCATCTCTATCTGCACCCGTTGCTACCTCTAGGTATCTCTGTCTGTATCTTTGTCTCTAAAGTTGTTTGACACAAATGTTTCTCGTTGCTTGTAGGCTTAATTTAGATCCGCACTCCTGCTAGGCGTATCTCTGGTGCCCTGCCCCCCACTCCTCCCATAACCTACCTGGATACATTATTTAGGACATGCAATCTGTGGTAAACTGTCCTGTGTCCGCTATTCCACACCCACAGTTGCTGTTGGTGAAAGAAACAGTTCTATGTCTTTCTACCTGTCCAAAACACCTAAACTACATCAGAGCATGCACGAGTGCTCATGCAATCCATCTGACTATGGCAGCCACCATCTGATCAGTTCTGCTAAGCAAACGCTATAGCTGTGGGATCCAAGCAAACGCTATAGCTGTGGGATCCAAAGTCACTGTGATGCTCTCGTTTACCAGAAGATGGCAACTGGAGAGAAAGTAAAGAAGGGTGGAAAATGCTGAGGCCCAAGAGAGATCCAATTCTCGGCACAGCAATAGCCTTTCCAATCAAGCTCCTTGATAGCACAGCGGCAACATGCTGGTCGTGAAAGCAAGACCACACCGAGCAACAGAGGTTTGAATCCGAACTCAAGTATGGTATTAGGTGTGTTTAAAAAAAAAACAATTAGTTAAATAAAGAAATGCCCCAAGACTGTGCAGACCAGGGCACTGCCCCCAACAAGGAGCGTCTGTAATTACACCCAGCTTAGTTGCTGCTTGGGACATAGGAGGTGAATAGACGCAGATGTAGTCCCTATTCTTGTGCGCATTGCTGGAGGTCAGCACAGCTATTTTGCTCCTGATTGAGCTGGTGTGAGGCATTTAGCAATGAATGGTTAGTTCAGACGAGAGCTCGTGTAGACTTCTTTGGCTTGAACCAGCAACCGTCCTGTGTCAAACTACTCCTAGCTTCACGGGTATAGGAACTGAAGCACTGCCTTGACGCCACCCTCGGATAATGGTCTGGGACCCACCATTAGAACAATGGGATAGATTCTCTTACACTTTGGATGTGGTTGTAATCGACATGTGTCACATAGTTTTCCACCAGTCAGAAATGTCTCTAATTAATGCGCTCTGGCACCCATCAACTGCACAATCCGCATACCACCAATCAACTACATTAAGAAACCTGTAGTACCAACCATTCACCAGTGCAACCACTGATCAATTCAAACAGACACCCACTAACCTCAAAACGACCTCAAATGAACATGCACAACCTCACAATAACCAAACTAGCCTTCCTCACTGCACAACCAAGAGCACCTCCCGTGCATCATGCTCTGCAACTCATACAATGTTGGTTCACTGCAACAATAAACCACACTTCAGCATCCCATTGTTTAAAAAAAAAAAACACGCCAAGAGGCTCATTTTATTAAAAGTGTAAATTGCATGCTGGCTACCCCCAGTGTTTCCACCTAGGTGATGTTGGGTCCCCTGAAGGCCATTTTCAACATTTGAGAAACAGAGTGCAAAAGTAAAGAAACATTGGGCCTCATTACAGGTCCGGTGGTCCGGAATTAACAGTGACGGTAAACCTGCCGCCACTGTTAATTCCGGACCGCCCGATCCCGAGTCCTGCAGGCGGGAGGTGTCATTCCCGCCAGGTCTGACCTGGCGGGTTGAACACCTCCCGCCTGCAGGCGGACGTAGAAGCACCAGTGCCGGTGTTTCACTCAATGGGAGTTTCACTCAATGGGAATGGGGATTTACACCATTCCGACTCCATGACTCCCGGGACACCGGGGCTGTAATGCCCTGGTAATTCCGGGAGTCACGAGGCGGAATGGTAATACGAGTCCGGCGGTAACCAGGCGGTTTTACCGCCACGGTTACCGCCGGACTCGTAATGAGGCCCATACTCTTTCTTTTTATGCTCCCTTTTGTACAAAATGTAAAATCTACCTGCATTTTACGCATTGCAGGTGAAATTTACAAGCGATTCCTATGTAATCCACCTGTTTTTAGCAGGCTCTAAATGCAGGTGGTGAATAGTAGAGGAATCCATTAGTTTAACACCAACACAAAATCACGCAGGCGTTAAGCCCGTTTGTGTCACTTTTCTTGAAATGATTTCACTGACAGGCTACTTTCACCGAACGGCAGCGTGTCTGGGAGCAACACATGTGCTTACTGCACAAACAGCAAGTGGCGGCTTATTTGAGGAAAGGGGCACACACAGCAGCACTGACGGTCAGGTAAGGAGGGGTTTTGGTTAGGGGTTAATGCATGTTTGTGCGTGGCTATGTATGTGCGTAGGGTGCATGTGTGTGTATGAATGTTTTTTAAGTGGGAAATAGTAGGGCAGAGGGCAGGTTGTGAAGCCATGGGGTAGTGATAGTGTCCGCTCC
The DNA here is from genome assembly GCF_040938575.1 of Ambystoma mexicanum. Classification (NCBI taxonomy): domain Eukaryota; kingdom Metazoa; phylum Chordata; class Amphibia; order Caudata; family Ambystomatidae; genus Ambystoma; species Ambystoma mexicanum. Next base: position 732,741,344 of record NC_090930.1, read on the forward strand.
CCCCCTCACCACCGCAGAACACATGACAGGACATGGGGCTAGGAGGGCAGTGGAGTGGGGTGACGTCCACACTGGGAGAGGTCAGGCAAGAGGGTTCCTCGTAGGGAATGATGTTTCCCCACAGTGCCAAAACCGGGCTCTGGGAAGCACGCTTCAAGGGAAATCGGCCTGCAGAGAAACATCATAGATCGCATCAAACCATATGCTCTTTGGAGATGAGCAAAAATGTAGGGCTGAAATTTTATTTACGCGCTTTGTGCCCCCCCTCCGCCTTCAATAAGTAAGACAATCTCCTAGAACAGTAAAGCTAGTTGCAAATGGAATTACATCTTTGTTAACCGCTCCTTATAAAACAACCCCTAACAGCCAGGCATTGCAGAAAGTGTCCAAGCTGGACCACCCCCGAACCAAAGACCCACTGTTCTAATGGTTATACATCAATAATTTCAGATCTTGGTGCCTCATTTCCCACTCTATGCCTTTTCCCATGCTTTCCCCCTTCTCTCACACTACGCACTCCTCACCCACTCTGTACTCTAGCCCATCCTGCCCCATCTTTCCCCTCTGTACCATCCCACCCACTCTGTGCCCTGTTTGACCTCTCTGTGCTCCATATCCTACTTCCCACTATTCCATGTGTTTCCTCTGCAGGTTGGCTTGTGCTTCAGGGGTGACATGACCCAGAGCAAATGGTGCCCATGTATCAGTTCCTGGAGACTCTTCACTCTTTGGATCACCAACAGAAGGTGAGAGGAGATCCTTTGAGCCCCTTAAATATTATTATTATTATTATTATTATTATTATTATTGTATTTATTGAGTGCAGACCTGGCTTCTGGAGTAATGGAGTGCCTTCATAATCATAGGGTGAAGAACAAGGTTAGGGAGCAGTGAACCAAGGGAGTAGGGATCTAACAACAGTGGGATGGGGGGCAATTGTCAGCAATGGGGTCTACTAGTAACCAGGGGAGGAACCGGTGGAGATCAGATCACTCAGTGTCAGGTATGGCGGGGAGTGGATCGTGTATGGACCTATGTGTTAAAATGCCAAACACTGGCTTTGGGGTGAAAGGTACCTTAAGTGAAACCCTAGATAAAACCTTTGTAAGATATACACATCCAGCCACACTGCCACACCTGAATTACAGAGGTGGCCTTATGGTTTGGCCATTGAGATGAACTATTCTTTAACTGGGGCTAAACATGTTCAGCCAAAGGTCTTGCCTCCTTTTCCATTCATTAAATATATCAATCGAGTGACCGCAAAATGGGAATTGCCTAACCAGGTTAAGATAAACTGAGCCTGAATCCTGATGATTTTCACTGGAGCAAATCAGGGAATGGCTGTAGAATCTTTTAGATGCTAATGTGCAAATTACATTTGTAAAGATTTGCTCCAGACAGCTCCAGCTGTTCTATAGTTGGAGGGTTTGTGAATCAGATTTGAGGTAGCAGGAGCAAATCTGAAATGCTCAGGACATCTCCTGATTTACTCCGCAGAATTCTTTGTGACTCCGGCCCACTGAGTTTTCAATAGATGAAATCAAATCATGGAGGAACTAGGCTCACACAACCAATCATCCATGACCAAACAATAACACTTTGAAAAATAGGTCAAAAATAGTTTTAAACGCCACATCTATTTGATGAATTCCACGTTACCTCAATGATTTCAAGGCCTTGCCTTAGTGCAGGGATATCGGGAACTGGCTTTAATGCTCATGCCACCAGATTGGTTAACAATTATTGCCTAAGCAGCTTGTAGAAATCAAATCCTCATCAAGAGACTATGAGGCTTGGGGGGGTGGAGGTGTTCTCATAAGGCTAGTTACAACCAAAATCAAGGAACCCAAAGTATGTGAGTCAGAGATTGAAATCTCTGTTTAAAGTATTTGATCGGTGTGGTCAGTCAATACGGCAGCAAGAGATGACTTAAAAATAAAGATTGCCCAGTTTGAAAAGGCAGATTAACTATATGTTTTTACAAGTAGTTAATAAAGCACTTTATATATTTTTTTTATTGTTCAAAGCATGGCCCTAGCTCCAGAGCAGGAGAGTGCTGTAGAGAGTGTGGGTAACCAGCATTTGGACTGGCATCTTTTAACAGTGGAGCACTACTGTGAGTTGGGGTCTGTGCGTTGGTATGTGGAAGCAATGGAATTGGTCCTTCATCAGGTGTTGTTGAAAAAGCCATGTTTTGAGAGATTTGTGAAATTGAAGAATTGTGGGGGCATCCTGAGCCGACACTGGGATCGTGTTCCAGAGGGTCGGTGCATGACAAGAGAAGGATTGTTTGCGGGTCCTCTCTTTGTGGGCGAGTTGTGATTCAAGCCAGTTGGTCTATTTGCTGCACGAGGAGCGTGTGCCACCAGATATGTGGATCTTAGCCACCAGGTACACTGGTGTGGTACTTGTGCCTGCTTTGCTCATGATAAATGCATTCTTGAACTGAATCCTGGCATGGAGAGGAAGCTATTGTAGTTCAAGTAGGACAGGGGTGATTTGGTCAAAGTTTCATTCACCCATAATAAAACCTGCTGCAGGATTGTGGACTGCTTTTGGGGGAGCCAAGCAAGCAGCTGGGAGCCCCGTCAGGAGAGCATTCCTCCATCGATGTGCGAGACCACAAGGACCTACATTACAGTTTAAAAGTCATGTGGTTGGATGAAGGGTTGATTTTGCAATGGGTGGAGATTCTGAGCCATGCGGTTGGGCCTTCTTGGCTATGTGTTTCTGGAAAGTCAGGCTGCTATCAATTGTGAAGCCATTTTGCTGAGTCTGAGAGTTGTGGTTCAAATCCTTCTAGGTGCATATTATTGGGCCAATGTTGGGCAGGTTGTTGTTTAGTGGGCAGACCGATGAGGGCGAATTCTCTCTTGGATGGGTTTAGTTTGAGGTACGCAGTCGACATCCAGGATTGGATGATGGCTAGGTAATCCCCTTTCCACAATTGAAGGAAGGGCTTCACCGCTAGCCAATAGTAGAATAATACAAATGAATGTCTAATTATGCAACACACAAACTCTCAGTTCCTGTAAGATTACCAGGAGACATTTTAGAATTGAAGACTACTAATAAGCCCCGCCTCTGAAAAGGCTGTGCTTTACAAGGATTACTGGGGCTTAAGTATAGCAGAACTCATTGAGGTAGTGGTGTCATGAAGCTCTCCAGAGGTTCGGGATACCCTCACTCTAGAGCCTTCACTACTAGAGCACACGGGAAGATTGTACTAGGCGTCACAGCATGGACTGGTGAGTCCTTCAAGACTCAATGTGCTCATTGGGACCGGGTGAGTTTTCTGTGACACTTAGACAAAGGCGAAACCTGAGAAATTAATAAGGTAGAACAATATCTGCAAAATATATTTGTGATAAGGTAGGCAGGAAACAACAAGGATAAGCCAAACAATCCAGAAATAGAGAATGCAATGTCCAGACAAAGGGCATTTAGGAACAATGACATCCTAAATATCATTAGGGATAGCAAAAAGGAGCCAACATACTTAAGATAGATTCCAAATAAACATAACTGTTCACGGAGGTTAAATGAGAACACTAAAATAACTCTTTGCCTTTAGGGGCACTTGCATGCTTTCAGGTTATTTAATTTTATTTTATTTGAAAATTTGTTTAGTGTTGGCCCTACCGAGAGGCTGTGGAGGTGGGGCCTTACATGGTTAAAAGTTTGAAAAGGGTGAGCTGAAAAAAGAAGTTACAACATGTTTTCAGGAAAGGACAGGAACATTAGGATAGACAAGCGATAGCAATGGAGGAGGGCAGGGCTGGGTGTGGGAAAACAGGTATGTTTTGAGGCTCTTTCTGAAAGTGGTGATGGGGACGGTGCACATATGTGAAGAGGCAGGGTGTTCCATGCCCTGGGTGCCCAGTGGATGAAAGCTTGTTTTTGTGTGCACGTGAGTTTGCAGAGTGGAATATGTAAATGGTGTTGGCTGGCTTGTCTGGTGTTTGTGTGGGTGATGGGTTTGAGTTTGTCATGAAGATAAGATGGAGTTTTGAGGTGGTTTTGAATACAATACAGAGTCCTTTGAAGGCAATTCTCTGGGGTATGGGGAATCAGAAGAACTGGGCAAGAGAAGGGGTGATGTGTGAATGTTTGGATAGTCTGGCTGCAGTGTTTTGTATGGCTTTCGGGGAGACAAGAGTGATATTGGGGAGTCAAGTGAGGAGAGCATTTCCATAGGCCAGCGTAGAGAGAACCAGTGCTTGGACTGTGGTGCAGAAGTCTATGTCTGATTTTGCATAGGCGGTTTCATGTTTTGGTGACATCGGCTATGTGGTGTGTAAAGGAAAGGTGGAGGGTCGATGGTGAAGCCAAGGGTTTTCACAAGTGTGGAACAGGATATGTGTGGGTTGTCCATGGTCAGTTCTTGGATCTAGGGGGTGAGGTTAGGTTTGTGCATTGTGGGGCAGAGGATTCTGTTTTGGAAGGGTTCAGTTTGAGGAGGTAGGTGGCTATCCAGGTGGTGATGGTGGAGAGAAAGTGAGTGTGATGAGAGTATCAGTGTCAATGGGGGGGGAACGTGTCACATGTGCTGCAAGGTTTGGGAGAGGGGTGTGTGAATGGGAGAGCTGAGGGTAGGACTGTCCTGATGTGTATTTTGGAGTTGAAGTAGTTCATGAGGGAGTTGCTTACTGCAGTGGTTGAGGTGCAGAAGTTTTAGATGGGGTTTAGTTAGGGAATTGACAATGTTGAATAGTTTCTGGGTACGATTAATGGTGGGTTGATGAGGGTTAGGAGCAGGAAGAAGGAGCATTTGGTTTCTACTCGCAGAGTGTAGAGAATGGGTAATGGAGATCATGGTCAGTAAAAGATAGATGCATTGTTATGCATGTATGGCATCAGAGAGAGAAATGCTGTGCAAAACCTCTAAGGGCATTCCTACTGTCGACATTGGTAAGCATTTAGCAAATCCAGAGCTATTCTGAAAGCCAATGCTATTTTTAGAGAGCTACATTTGCTGGTGTGTGGTGCCACAGCATTATCGCAACTAGAGTGTATGGTGTTGTGTTGTGTACAAGTTTGTGTGAAGGTCAGGCTTAACACATGAGGTGCCATGTCAGCTAAGGGAGCCACTCGATATAATGACTATGAATGATTTCATACTTGCCATCAGAAGATGGTGGTGTTCTATCGACATTAGCCTAGGCATGGTGGGCAAATGAGTAGTGAGAATGCAGGAAGAATTGCCAGAACTACCCAGAGCTCTGTGTACTTCTATAGTTGAGACACCTCCAAGTAAAACACTTCCACTGTTAGTAATATATAAGCTGCAAGGGTTACATAGCACTAATGGGTAACAGGGATGGGTTAATTCTGTTGGTCTTGTCTGGTTGGAGACTCCCTGCTTGAGGTCGATCCAATAAAGATTGTAAATATTTAATGTTTTACCAGAATTCTGGAACTCTTAAGGTGACTCTTTAAATGTACCATTTTTAGCGAGTGCCAGCTCCTGGACTTATATGAATCACTGCCAGCTGGCGAATTTGTGGAGGGCATAATTTTCCCTCAATTGGCTGGAGATAACAAGCATAACAAGCAAGCTCAAACCGAGCAGGAGGGGTTGGAGGGTTCTCCCCTAACATCACATGTTTTTAAAATGGTTTGAATCAGTGCATTTTAAAATGTGATCCCCACAATGTTTTGGTCAACAACCCTTCCTCAGGAGGACTGTCTGATCATCCTTTGTAGGGCCTAAGGCATTGTAGGATCAGCCTCACCAGCTCCTTCACTAATTGCCCCTAGGACATAATCCCAGGTCTTTTGAAGAGATGTTGCAGCATGTTCCCCATGGCTTTAGAGTGATTGGCTGCACATGTCTTCTAAATCATTAGCCAATACCCTCCATGTCTTTAGACAAGTTATGAAATGACTAGCCGCCCCACTGTCACCTTAGCCACCATGCATACAGTTTTGTTGCTAGTAACCTCCTGGGTTTATGTGTCGAGTAGCCAGGCATAACACTGCTGCAGTGCAACCACTAGATTACAAACGTCCACGCTGCTAATTTAAGTAAATATTCCTGCCTCATAATGGAAATGTACTCATTAATGTCTGTCCATTGTTATGTTTGTGAGCAGGTGCGTGATGATTACGAGAACAAATGCATATTGTGGAGAAATCTTTATTCCGACTGGCTGTGATTTCAGTTTCGTGCGTGAGAATGATGTTTAATTCTGTTTTCATGGCAGTCTTTTGGAAACTGGCATGAGGGGAATTTCATGCTGCTCTGGGGCTTAGAGCAGTTTCATACTGATAGCATTGCAATTTTTGGGGCAACGTGGCGGGTGGTCGGAGCGTTTGCAGCACATTTTACAACACTGTTACAGTAGTTTTTTTCAATTAGCCATATTTGCTTTCAAAGTGCTGAATTGGCTGAATTTAGGAAATCTCTTTTGTGTGTTGAAATCTCAACAATTCTTTACAATTGTTTCTCTTAAATGTGCATATATGCTATTTATATAAAACTTAGAATGTGGACGTTTCCTGACTATTGCAAATGTACGTGACAAAGTTAAGGTTTATTTAAATCTTGTAACGAGAACAGAAACCCAAAACCTGAATAATAAACATAATTGAAAAGATCAAGTAATCACTGCACTTCTTTGGAAGGGAAAATAAGGTTTATTACATGCAAAAAGGTCTCAGGCGGTCCCGTAAAACGGAACTGGCACAGGGGTCATCACGCCCCAAGAATGTACAGGTTATATAGCAGAAAATCGCAAATCTGCATACATAGGTTATAATGTCATCCCACCACCTTCATTGGCTACCACCTATAGAACATGCAAATATCCCCCTTTAGTCCCTGGACTGATTGGCCACGCCTCATCTAAACCCATTCCTCTAAACACATGGCCCACTACATCGTCACTATTAACTCCAGGTACAGGATTGGTTAATGAGGATTTTGACACACTAATAAATCTGGACCATCACGTGCTGTGCACACCTCTGGTCCAGACATGATCAAAGTAAACTGGCGAGACCAAAACTGCTTTAATTAGACAATAGGCCATCACATTATACCAGATGCCGGAGCACACACAAGCTGCCCCCCAACCTTGAACTGCATATATTGGCATTGCCTCTGCTCCTCCTATCCCAAATCACAGAACGTTCCAGACACAGATCCCCCTTATCTATATATTGTTCTTCCTGAACTGATGAACTTTCGTATTAAACACTGCAGCAAAATCGTTGTGTATAGTTAGGCGCTCATTGTCAACCCGCACTGCAGTAGCAGAGCTGCACCATTGTCATGCAAGATGACTGGAGCACCCAGCATAGTCACCTTCCAACTCATTGCTATCCATGAAAACTAGCACTGTCCTGCCCATCTGGGTCATAAAGTTCACGAATAACAATGAACCAGTCCAGAATGAAGAGACAGAACCTAGTGCACACTGTTGTTCCTTGTTGTGTGACAAATACAGAAAGCGAATTAAAATAATAAAGTTTTCTGAAAAACCTCATCATAATCGGACTCAGTCTGAGCAAATAAGTGCCGGGGTTCAGAAATAAGTGTCGGTCCTATGCACTGGCAAATATCCCCACAATATAAGCACTGTATGGCGGCACTTTTGCCACGTTAACACACTGATCTCGTCCCTAACACAGTACCCTTCTGACTCCATCTTTCACCTGCTTCAGCTCTTTCCTCGCTCCTCACTATAGAACACAACTTTGTATATAAATACTAAAGACATTGCCTATACACGGCTCTATCTATAAACCCTGCTATCGCAACAGTAACATATTTGTTGCTCCTTCTATGTTATTATATGTGGGTATCTAATTTGTGTCAAAACTAACTACAAGTGATGCATGCGCCTTCTGCCACACAAAACTCACCATGCTCACACAAAGATACATACTAATAGGTTTTTCTCAGCATTAACCTTTTTGCCTGGCTGGAACACTGTAAGTGCTACCAACATTGCTTCCTTCCTTCTTCTATAGTTATATTCTTTGGGTACCCACGCCCTACACACATGAAGCAACCCCCCCACACGGGCATGTTCTTCCAGAGTACCTGTCATAAAGCAACACCCCCCATCTCCAGCTAGGTCAACCCAGCGCTATACATAGTTCTCTATGTCAGATGAGGTTGTGTTCAAGGTACCCGGGGGGTCCGAAATCCTGCTCTATTTTCACCATCTGTGGTTTTATGACCCCATCCCATCTATCAGTCTGAGTGTACTTGTGTTTTCTGAGAGGAGGAGCTCTACCTGTTGTTATTGACACCATCATTGTTGCACTCTTTAGGAGGGTCTTTGTGCTACATCTCAGTGTAGGAACCAATAACTTTACAGCTATTTTTTACCATGACAGGGCAAATAAGAACATAAAATGGAACCATTCCTCAGCATTCACTCCTGCTTCTTTCTGCACGGAAATCCTCAAATTATGAAGGGCCCCTAACACATGGGTCATAGACAGATTATTTGCATCACCTGCGGCGATATACGTGCATCAAGACAAGAAAGTGTTCTTGCACATGCACCTCTCTATAACTGTGAGCAAATACAGAACGTATCTGTTCTGAAGGGCCATAATCCTGATAGCCTGTAATTCAGTCTTTTTTTGTTGTTGTATTTTTTGTATTTTATTTGAGATCTATAAAGCACTTTTATCCAAAGCACCGTACAGAGGTTCATAAAAAACAGTACAATAAAATGAAGATACAGGCAAGTATGCAAAAACAATCAGCCTTGTATATCAGTTTGCAATAAATAGGTCTTAATTGAGGAGGAAAATAAAGAGTAAGAAGAGATTGAATGGAGAGAAAGAGGGAATGAATTCCAATGAAAAAGAGCTAGCAAAGTAAACTAACGAAAACGAGAACTAGCACAAGGAGGACGAGGGACTACAAGAAAAGGGATATAAAAAGAGACCAGCGAGGCATGCTAAATAGGTGCAAGATTATGAAGAGATTTAAAGACAAGACATATAAAATTAAATTTAAGTCGGCAATGTAAAGATAGCCAGCCAAGAGTAGAAATAGAAGAGACAACCAGTTCACATGGGAGAAGAAGATATAGAATATGAATGGAAGCATTAAAAACTGATTTCAGAGGAGCAAGACGAGAGAGAGGAAGACCAAATAGAGAGAGTTAAAGAAGGACACCTTTGTGGATATTGTATCAGTGATAACGACAAGTGCAACAAGGTAAAGAGATTTGATGGGCAAAAGATACATCTGAATCAAAGTAGAGTCCCAAGTTACGAGCCGAGGAAGAAATAGGAAGCAATGATGGAGGAAAAGAAATAAAAGTAAGAGGAGGAGGAGAAGGAATAGCGTTTGCAGGGAAAAAGAGTACTTCAGTTTTGGCAGCGTTTAATACTAAAAAGTGTTCTGTCATCCAGTAATTAATGGCTAGGAGACATGTAGAATGCTTAGCGTGAATTTCTGGAGTGAAAGAGGAAACATATAGGAATAGCTGTGTGTCGCCTGCATAGAAATGGTGAGAAAGACAAACAATGAAATAACTTGTGTCAAGGGAGAAGTATAGTGAGAAAACAGAAATGGACCAAGCACCGAACCTTGAGGAACACCATGAACAAGAGGGAATGTGTCAGAAGTAGATCCAGCCCATGAGACTGAGAATGCCCTTTGGGATAGACAGGATCCGAACCAAGAAAGGACAGGCCCTGAAAATCCAAAAAAAGAAAGTGATGAAAGAGAAGAGAGTCAGAGAGAGTGCATAACAGTGTCAAAAGCTGCAGATAAGTCCAATAGAATAAGCAAAGATTAATGTTAAGCGTAAAATGCTGAAAATAAATAATTAATAACAGAAAGAAGAACTGTCTCAGTGGAATGAAAAAGCTAGAAAGAGAGGAAGAATAACATTATCTGAAACAAAAGTAGAGACTTGAGAATAAACAAGACGTTCAAGAAGTTTAGAAGGATAAGGTAAGAGAGAAATAGGATGAAAATTAGAAGCAAGTGAAGGATCAGAGGAAGGTTTTTTGAGGATAGGAGGGTTAGAAGCATGCTTAAAGGAGACACGAGCACAGAAGGTGAGAGACAAATATTAAAGAAAGAAGTTAGATCAGAGGCAAGAGAAGGACAGATTTTAGGAATAAACACAGATGGAATAGGATCAAGCGAGATGCAGTAGGATGAGCTTGAGATAACACAAGAGAGGTCTCATCATTCGTGATAAGAGAAAACTGGGAAATAGCAGTGTTAGGAAACAATGGTGAAGCAGTGTCACCGGAAGTAGAAAGAGAGTCTTTATTGAGTGAAGACCCTGGTCCAGCTCATTTGCCAACTGAAGCATCGCCTACCTGGTGATCTGTAGCCTCTTGTCATTTACTTCAATCTGGATACCTGGAACCAGGACATAGGTAAAAAAGGTTTTGGTTTTGGTGAACAATTTAAACTGTTCTGAGATTGCCTTTACTTTATCAGATGAGTTTGTTTTTGGACAAGCAACTGGATCTTTTCTGGTGACAATGCCTTGGTTAGTGGCGGGAACACTTGGCAGATGGGGGCTCAGCTGGTTCTGGGGCCAGCACATTGATGACAGTAAGATGGGCATCAGAAACTACCAGAACTGCTGTGTGCAAGATTGGGTATAGACCAGTGCTCCTGATTATCACCTGCAATGTGCTGTTTTGAAACAAGCGCTGGGCAATTCAGTTGCTCAAGAACAACCATGAGCAATTCCTGTGGGATTACTACTTTGCCTTTAATGTTTTGTCTCCATATCAAATCAGTCAGTGACAGTGAGCACCACCTTTTAACCCACAGCTCTTTCCCTTCCTGGGGTGGCTGACCTTGGAGTTCTATTATTTGTATAAGTGGTACTGGAGTGTATGGGATCTCTAGCTGCAGCTGTTGATTTGCTACCTCGGGTTGATTTTGCTCCTGTGACATCTGCAGACCCTGCCAATATGCTGCTCCTTTAGCGGCCTTATCTGCGGCATCCTTACGAAGTGAGACGGGGTCTGTATTTTGGGTGTGGGCAGCACATTTAACCACTGCCACTAGTGTTCGGCGGGACAGGGCATAAATCAATCTCTCCAACAAGGCCTCATTTTTTACAGGTGTGCCATCTGACCTCCTAAATCCCTTCCTTTTCCATCTGGACAGTCCTGAATATACAGTGGTGGTCACGTACAGCGAGTCAGAGTATATGGTCACAAAGCATCCTTGAGATGCCTCTAATGCTTCAATTCATGCAATCAGGTCTGCTTCCTGGGCCAAATAGCATGTTGGTGACCTATTTTGTCTACAACCTCATATTCCCCATCCACAAGTCGCACAACTGTTGCACCTGTGTGTCTGTGTTCAGTCTCCTGATCAAGCGTTGATGACCCATCAATGAAGAAAACCTCAATTTCTTCAAGTGCATCCTCCCTGGCTTGTATTAAATCATCGTTAGGGCCTTTGTAACACAATCATGCACTTACTCATCTTGCTGGACAGGTTTTTCAATAAATATGGCGGAGTTCATTGAGATGTACCTCGCAATGTGAATGGATGGGCTTGAAAGAATTAATTCATATGCAGAGGCCAGTTTTTCAATGGCAAAGGCCACAGCGGCCAATGCTTGTTCACAAGAAAATTGACCCAGCATCACAAATTTCAATATGCCACTATAATAGGCTAGGGGTATGTATCCCATGGATGTTTGCTGAGCCAACACTGCAGTCATAATCTGTACATTAGAATGTGACAACAAATACAATTATTTCATATAACCAAGGTTTGCTAGTACTGGTGCATTACTTATGGGCATGTTTGAGTTCCTGGACACATGTAATCATTTCACCTGCCCATGTGAGTGTTCCTTTTCTTTTCTGTGCTTCCTGAAGTCCCTGCAGCAGAGGTTTTGTATAACTACAATAGTCAAAAATCCATGCCCTACACTAGTTACACAAACCCAAAATTGTTGCATCTCCTTTCCTGTATTTGGCTGTTGTGTGCTCTGTACTGCAGCTGCTCTTTCTCAGGTTGCTCTTTTCCCTACAGATGACATAATTGGTCCCAAATATACCACCTCCTTCTGAAAATACAACATTTTTTCCTTATCCACTTTGTATCCTCTGTCCTCAAGCAATCTCAGCAGTGTTACTGAATCTGCTCTACATAGTTCTTCTGTTGTGCTGCACACTAGAAGGTCATCTACGCACTGAATGACAGTGCTTTGTATGTGTATATTACCCAAATGCATGTGGATTACTCTGTTGAAAATGCTGGGGAGCTCACAGTACCCCTGAGGGAGTCTGGTGTATTGGGACCTTTGCCCATGATAGGTAAACACAGTGAGATATTAAGAATCAGGGAGCACTGGAATGGAGAAGAACACATTTTTCAAATCAATGATAGTGGAATGTGTGGCCTCAGTAGGTATATTACCAAGAATCATGGCTGGATTCGGTACTACTGGGAACTCAGCTTCTACAATATCATTCAATGGACGTAAGTCCTGTATTATCCTCCAACTTGACCCCTTTGCTTTTATGACAGGATATATTGCCGGGTTACACAGGGTCTCTGAAGTTACTATGATGCCCTGCTGCCATGCTTTAGGTTGATTACTGCAAATCCATTTGCTCGCAGAAGAATTGGTCACATTTTATGTGGAGAGAGACCCTCCACAGCCCACCCCTTAGTGCCTTTACATTAATAACTTCCCTAAACCCACCACCCAATAATATATGTGGCAAAATTAGTACAAAAATCAGTAATCAATTCTCTTGCGACTAAATTGGTTGCACAGTAATCTATCATTCCGGATGCCATAATGGCACAGTTGTGTCATATATTCCTTAATTTTCTTCTCTTGACAATGTACATTGTCATACTCTGGGTAACACTGCTCCCTGCTTCAACTTAATTCGTATGGCTCATATGCTCTTCAAGAGCCCCACGTTATAGGGATTGTCAGTCCATAAGGTGCTTGGGACCCTCTATAAGTACTCCTGCAGATTTGCGGACATAGACTTGGCAAGAAGTGTAGGAGAAAGGGCATTCCTATGCTGGATCATTATTTGACATGGAATACAAACCTCCAGTTTCCTCTCACCATCTTTATCAGCATCTTCAAATAGATGTCCACCTGACACCCCTCCAGTCCAGATCCAATCAAAGTAAACTGGAGAGGCCAACTGTGCTTTACTAAGACAATAGGCCTTCTGATTTTACCAGACGTCGCAGTGCACACAAGCAGTACCCCCAACCTTGTACTACATTTATTGCAATTGCCTCTGCTCCTCCTTTCCCAAATCACAGAATGTTCCAGACATCTCCTTCAAACCCCAGGTGCCCAGTAATGGCGTGACCTTGCACTGATCTTGTGTCTAAATTTCATGGGTTTATTTGCTTTGGTTGTGCATCTACCTGTAATTCAAATGGGATGACTGCTCCTTGGGTGGGGGCAGTAGTGCACTAAATCTTTGCCTGACCTCTTGGCATCACAAAACCTCATGCCCTATTCTCATAAATGTGTCCTTCAACAGGTGCATCCTTACCTGCTCTCCCCACAGCTAACATTCCTTTCCCACCATGTTCAGGCCCTGAAGCTGGATACAATTAGCGTTTCTCTGTGTACCTCTAACCTCTGCTTTTCTCTTGGGGCACAGGAAAGGGATTTATATTGTAACTAAGCTAGATATAGCTGCAGCTCCACATCAGGGACTTCATTCTGTTCATTAGGTACTAGCCCTTAAAATCCAATATGGCAGAACTCCTGCCATGTTAACATACTGACCTCACTCCTAAGACATTGGGCCTCATTACAACGCTGGCGGTAGCCGTGCCAGTAAATCCGGCAGGCTGCCGCTGGAGTTGTGATTTGTTCCAATAGGACTCAATGGGAATGGGAATGAGGGAAGCACCAAAACGGTGCTGGTGCTTCCCAGAAAGTCTGTGTGCAGGTGCCGTCCCACCCGCCAGGTCAGACCTGGCGGGAGGGACGGCAGCCGCATGCAGACTCGGAGTGTGCCAGTCCAGTAACAACGGTGCCGGTAAACTTACAGACACACACTCATAATGAGGCCCAGTAGCTTTCTGACTCCATCTTTCACCTACTTCAGCTCTTTCCTCGCACCTCACAAAAGAACATAACTTTGTATACAACTACTAAACACAGGACCTATACACTTCCTTATCTATAACCTCTGCAACTGCAGTATTCATATATTTGTTGCCCCTTCTGTGTTACTACATGTGGGTATCTAATATGTGTCAAAACAAACTACAAGTGATACGTGCACCTTCTGCCGCACAAAACTCACCCTGCTCACGTGCTAATAGGTTTTTCTTAGTCTTAACCTTTTTTCCTGCCTGGGACGCTGTAAGTGCATACCAACAATCTTTCAGCTAAAAGGAAACAATTGTTAAATTAGAGCAGGCATGTGAGCTGCAACGCTAGGACAAATTTGAATTGGCCTGGTCAAAATGAGTATGCCACATGCGTATATTGTTGCAGTGGCCAGAATATGAATGCACTGTATACCCCAGGTATTCTTCCATATTATGATCCAAGGTTGATGATTTATCTTGCTGCAGCTGGGAATGGCTACATCATGTAATGAATATGACTAGTCATGTTGCTTCAAACTGCTTTTATTTCGCAGGAATAAAACACCTGCCATGAGCGGCTCAGTTTTCGTTACACCTGCCTATTTACTTAATAGAGCGTTAACTTGACATTCATGTTTTTGTTTATTATTACACATTTTGTGAATTAAATGAAGTATACACATTTTAGCATTATATTAACAGCATGTTTTCACACCAAGCCACATCCGCATCCAAGGTATGTTATAGCATCTAAAATGGAGGTGGCAGAAAAACAACGAATGACAAAGCCAAAAGATTTACCTTTTCTATAGACTTCTGTCACCTCTTCAGATAGTTTGCATATTCCCAGTTGTGCATATTACAATTTTCTAAACTGAATTCCAATTAAAAGAATACCATATTAATGCATGTGTTTCCATGTTCCTTACAAAACAAAATATTAACGCTACTACTACTCAGTGCCTTTTCTATACAAAAGAAAACAATAAAATCACATCCTCCTGCATTTACAATAGAGCACATTCTATACCACAGACAAGTCTTTTACCATTACCAAAGCTTGCTTTTAATTTTGCATCATTACATCTCAGACAGCAGTAGTAGATGCTCAAGCGCTAAAGTGTATTCTGAGAAAGAGATGCAGAATTTTGAGTTGAAATGAGGGTGTTTTTCAATTACTTTAGTTTAGATTATTTTTGAGCAGATGTCATAGTAATTCAGTTTACTTGTGTATTATTTAAGATACATTTGGATCATTTCAAATTGCTATTATATAAATTCATATTATTTCTGCATTACTTCAAGTAACTTTCGGAGTAATGGAAATTACTTTTTAAGTACCACAAGTTACTTCCGATTGCTTTCATACAATTTGTTTTTATTTTCTGATTACTTTCAAGTACTTATGATTAGTTTGCGATTACTTCAGATTATTTCACAATACGCCAGATCACTGTAGTACTTTGGTTTACTTAAATCAACCCTCACTTATTTAAGATTGCTTTTGGATTACTTCAGATTATTTCATATAGCTTTTAATTACTTTGGTTTACTTTAGTAAACCTGGATTGCTTCAGATTACTTTTGGGTTACTTCAATTTACATTAAGAGGATTACATATTGCTTCATATTACTTTTCAAAGTGCTTTTTAGATTACTTCAAATTACTTTCAGATTCTAGGAGATTGCTTAACAATTATTTAGGATTACTTTGACATTTCTTCCAATTACTTCGATTTCTTTTGGATAACATTATATTACTTTTGGATAACAGTCCAACTATTTCAACATCTGATGTCTTTTGATGACTTGTTGATTACCCTGAGATTACATTCAGATCACTTTAGATCACTTGTAATTTTGTTTAGAATGTCACAGATTACTCTTAGATTACTTGCAGATGACTTCATGCTGCATCACATTAGAACAGATTAAGTTATATTACTTTTGGTTTACTATCACTTACTTTCAGATTGCTTTGGATAATGTTGAGAGTAGAGGAGATTACTTTTGGATTACTTGAAATTACACCAGGTTACTTTAGGTTTCTTCTAATTACAATGATCGTACTTCACATTACTCTCAAATTGATTCATATACCCCACATGACTTCAGGCTGCTTTCAGATTACTTCCCATTACAGCAGCATTTACCATCCATGTTAGATATAGCTTTGAAATAAGCCAAAGATGTGAGTGAATGGTCTCAACAAACACAAGAAAGTCTGACTTTTTGAACATGCTAAACAAGGTTGTGAAAAGCTGGAGTCTAGAAAATGATGGTGTTCATGTATGTTCTCTTTCTGCAATACAATCTCCACTGACCTTTGCACGAGTGCTCTCTTGTCAAATACATCTGATACATATACAATCTTTATGGTACAGAAACATGGTTTTAGAATTTAGATTGGGGTTGCTGGATATTTTTATTTGGCTGGGAGAATGGGCAAAAACAGAGAAACATGTAGGACTGTGCAGATTGTGCAAACAAAAACGAAAGACTCAGTAAAGGAAATGGGAAAAAACAACCACTGTCCACTGCACCTTTCTACATTGGTCAATTGTGGGGCCTGGCTGCTGCCTCATGGGAGGTGGGTGAAAATTGCCCTAATCCATCAAGACTCAAATTGAACAGAATACCAAGGAGCCATGGTCACAGTGTATATAAACTGTGTATATTAACACAAACACCAATACAGTAAATGTGATGAGTGGTATTAAAAAACTCAGACCAATCATGCAGCATAGATAGCAATGAGTTAATTTTAGATACACAACTGGATACTGAACTAAGGTAAATACAGCCACAGACAACACATGTTTTAACCCAACCAGTTCTTTTTCAAGGCTGTTAAAACGTATGTAAAATGGTGAATTCGTGTAAACTGCTCTTACAAGCTCCACATAAAATCACCAAGTGCTCGTGCGATATATCATTAAATAAGCTTTGTAAATAATTTACCTAAAATAGAAAGCCATTTACACATCACCTTGACACTATTTGAATGAACACAGTTGTGACCTGCTACACATTTGTATATATTCTGTAAGAAAGGAGAGTTAGTTTTGAAGGCCAAATATTGAACCATATACCCCGAATTACTAATGCAAAAAAATGATGGTTTAAGCCTACCTATGTAATTCCAAATTGCAACTTCCATACTGAAATAAATCAAAATAAATGTTGTTGTTAAACTAACAAACTTATCCAATGTCGTGGAAGGCAAAAAACACATAACTAAATAAGGCCTCATGCTAAACACCACAATGCTCTGCGCTGCAAACACATTTTTATCTAACTCACCACAATTTAATTTAATTGAATACAGAAAAGCAATTTTCGACAAAGCTATGAAATAAATGATCTGTATGTGGTTGTTTCCATGAATCAGAAAGATAAGAAAATGTCTGCACCAACAAATTAAACACTGGACATAGGGCCTGATCACGACTTTGGCGGTAACGCGGGTGGTATTACAGCGGCCGGTATTAGCCCTACCGCCGAACTCCCCGGTGCTAATAGCGCCGGATCACAAGTTCGGCGGTAATGTAATTCCCCATTGAGCCCATTCGGGAATGCCCCATTCCCCATTGGACTCAACCCTTAATTTTTGGCAGATTTCCCCCCATGTAAGAGCTGGGGCGAAATCCGCCGAAGTCCTGATTTGGCGGACCCTTAAATCCGGCGGTATTAGCGCTACCGCCGGATTTAAGGGTTACCGCCAAAGCCGTGATCAGGACCATAGTCTTATAAACAGAGTGGCAGTGCTTTGCGGAGGAATCAGAGGCATAACTACATCTCAGGTCTCAATACCCAGCTCTGTCCTGGACGTGCAGTCAATGTTAGATTCGCTCTGTGCACTACCTTGATGCCATTGTGGCTGTTTAAATTACTGCGATATAGGTCATGGGATCCGTACATGATCCACGTAATCTTAAAAATCCTGTGTTGTTTCAATACGCAGTAGATTGCTAACTTGTATGTTAATTAAGTCAATACTGCAGACACGTGTAATTGAGGCCACTGCCCAGCTAATGAAAAACACTGATGCGTACCCACAGTGCCAAAACAAATCAAATACATTTTTGACAATAAAGATATAGGGATATCATAATGACTGCCATGTTGACCTATTAAGACAGCACCATTATATGTCCCGTGTGACCACTCAAAGCGTGAGCCATATCACCCTAAAAATCATGTAATGTTAGCAAGGCACTGGAATGCTGAATGAAGTAAGTCTGTCAACAATGCAAGACCATTTTATTTAGATACTACTATCAACCATGTAAATAAAACCATGCATACCTTAGGTTACCAAAAGCAAATAACATCAGTCCTTGACCATGAGAGAAAACACAAAACAAATCACAGATGTAAATTGTAGTATATGGCTGAAACATTTGCGTTGAGTTTGTGTGTCATTGAAAACTCATGTTTGAGTTGGTGCAAAGTTCCCCTGTGGACCCGGCCCCAATAATTATTGACCAATTGTGTATATGCAATTGAGCTACGTTTCATCAATGCAAGCCACAGATTAACCCTAGTTAGTGAGAAACACTGGGATTGCACTGTAGTGCATAAGAGCACCCATCACTATACAAAGAGAGTAGACCAAATAAGAGGGTTCCTACACATGCTGTAATGTCCTCTGAGAACATCTTGATATGACACCATGAAAGAGTCACGGAAAGTATTTCTGCATCAAAGAATGACAATATTATATTGATGTTCAGTGTTTTATCGATATTGTACAGTCCGATATTTGCAGATGCACTGTGATTCCAGTTGGCAAAGTTTCTGTTCACGATCTCCTCCATGAGCATCTAATGTCACCTGTGCTAGTCCCACAAATTTCAAAATCTGTTTTTCTTCCAACTGATGGCAAGCCTGCCAATGTGCTGCAAGGGGTAATTTCGGATCCTGGCTGCCGATGAGGCTCAGATGCTCTGAATTCCTAATTTGTAGCTTGTGAATGGGGCTTTCAATATACACAAGGTTGCAAACACACACAATTGCATAAATGACAAACTTTGTCCGTCAATTGATAAACTGTCTAATATTGAAGGTCTCAGCTTGGCTGAAAGTGACAGAATTGGTTTTAGCGCATAAGCATACATCGAGCCACAACGACATTTATGAAAGCCCTGAAGCTGGGATTTATGTTACAAATTGGTGGGGGACTTGGGTGAGACTTCCATATATGATGGACTAAGTAGTGATCTCAAAGTTGGAGCTTGAATATAGGTGAATATGGGATTTGCATTAAGTACGCTGCAGATATCTGGGTCAAGTAGCAATATGCGTCAATGTTATCAAATGATCTTGTGTGTTTTAAAACTGTCCTCATTAAACCTGGTGATGAATCTCACCTTCTCACTGAATTCTATAGAAACTTTGGTTTTGGTGGTCAGTAAATGATTTTGATTTTTGAAATTTCTAACATGCATTTCCTCGAAAGGAGCCAAGCAGAGGACTGCATCTGGGCGCAGATTGAATTCAATTTGAGTAGGATAGCTTGCCTGCTTTAAAGTAGCCACAACATTTATTTAAACAAATAGGTTTTCAATTGCCTCCAGAAACTTGACAAGGTGTTAGTTTGCCACAAATATTGCGGAAGAGAATTCCAGGCATGAGGGCCGACATAGGAGAACCGTCTGTCTCCTAAAGTATTTGTTCTCGAAGGGGGATCACTTATAGATAGACCTTGTCCCTTTGATTTCAACGGCGACTAGGGTAATGAGGTCCAATCTTAGAGGTCAGATAAGTTGGGGCACGTCCATGGATGCATGTAAAGACAAGGCATAGAATCTTAAACTCTATCCGCTGTTGTACTGGCAGCCAATGAAGACCCTTCTGAAACTCAAAGATATATGTTTTCGAGGAAGTGAAACAATCCTGCGTATTGCTGAGTTTTCGGCTTCCTGAAGGCGCTGAATTTGATATTTTGGTATTCTTGCAAGAAGGGTATTGCAGTAGTCCAGTTTAGAGTTCATAAGAGTACCTACTATAATGGGGTGGTCTTTCTCGTGATAAGTGAAAGGAAGAATTTTAGGAGTTTCAGCTCAAAATAGATTTGATGGCTTGATTAACTTGTAGGTTACAACTTAGATTGGACTGCCAGATGCAGCCAAAGTTTTTACAGACTGAGAGTATTTTGTTGCAGTTCCAAACAAGGCAGGACAGGGAACCCAAGATGTCATATAAGCCAGTTTCTTTTTAGGGCCAAAAACAATGATCTAAGTATTTGAGGGGTTTAACAGAAGTTTGTTTTCCAACATTCATAGTTGGATTTTTTCAACACAATTCACCACTCGCTCCACTGCCTCTAATGGTCGCCTCAGACGGACGTAGATCTGCGTATTGTCTGCATATGAGTGGTACTGTAGATCAAATTGGGCAAAATACTAAGCAGTGGGCGGATTTAAATGTTTAATAGTAGGGGTGAAAGAGATGACCCCATTGGCACTCCGCAAGTGACTGATAATGCATCAGAGAGATAAGGGCCCGTCTTAACCTGTTGAAATTGGTCGCTAAGAATGAATCAAACCATTTAATGGCCACTTTGGATTTGTGTGCCAGAGATGTGAATCTGGTTTTGAGTATACCAGTAAATCCCTTCTGTTCAGTCGTGCAGCCTTATGTTGTGCTTTGCTAAGTATAATGCAGTTGTAGCCCCTTTCTATAAAGCGTTTGAAAAGCGTGACGCATTCTTGAAAATTGAATCCTCACCAGAATTCTGTCTAGCTCATATATATTCACCCATTGTGAAATGATCAATGACTGATTTGCAGTGGCATCTTGAAGCATTTAATGGCAAATTTACTTCTGTTGGTTTGCAAAACGTCCGGGTGACTGATCTATCCAGATTGACAGAGATCATAATATCGCAAAAAGTCAATCAATGTTGTACTGGTGGTGTGTGTTAGGTTTATTACAAACTGACTGGTGTTAGGATAAGCAACAAATTCGTCCAGATGGTGTTGAGATCCATGTCAAATCATTGGAACATCATCTATATATCTTTACCATCTAATAACATGTTTGGAAAAGTCTGATGATGTATAGGCATGCATTTTTTTCAAATTGACCCATAAACAGGTTGGCACGAACCAGCGCATAGTTGGCTCCATGGTCACACCCTTGGTTTGTTGATAAAGTGCTCCAATAAACAAGCACTTTTCCTGACTTGCGTGGATTTCACTCTGGCATGGCACGCCTGTGCGAGCCGTCGAGGGCCTTGCGCAAGACTCCGAGCAGAGGGTGTCGGCATGGCATGCGCAGAGGGCTGTGAAGGGGGTGGAACACTAGAAATAGGGACTAATTTACAAAGAAGTGGGCGTTCCCAGGGATGTCCTGTAGTCCGTCCCTCGCACGCCCACTTTTCAGCAGCAAGAGACGTATTCATGGAATTGATCGTTCAACGTCTCTGCAGGAAAATGCTCACGCAGGTCAGTCATAGGATCTGACACCCGAAGGCTGCCGTAAGTACACTTGTGCGTAGGATTTTCAGCACACAAGTGGGATTGCATGTCAGATTTCTGGGTGCGTGTACTTAATTGGGGTTCTGATGTAACGTAGGGGTGCACGTAAACTGTGTAGGGGGTACAGGTAAATGTTACATGGGTTTGCATGCACACTTCCCAAGTTATTTGCAAGTTACACATTTTCACAGGATTGATGTCGGGGTGCCGGATACAGTTACGGGGTCCCCACGCACTGTTTGAAGGGTGTGTGCATTTGCACCTGGGGAGCGTGCAAAGGTAGGTGATCTGGCAGTTTCCTGCTTTGCGTGTGGGCGTGTCGGGGGCGTTCCAGCCGTGACTTGCAAATGCAGTTACTTTGCACAAACAATTCCATGAATATGCGATGTGTGCATTTTTCTTTATGCGCGCAGGTTCGCGCAGTGTCCTTTTCGGCACGCGGCCCTTTCGCTAGTTTTGCACGAAATTCCATGAATTGGCCCCATAGTTTCTGAGAGAAAATTCTAGAAATTATTTAATCATTTGTGCCTGTGTGTAAAAGGAGGTGGAGGCTTCAGATTAGGATTATTCACGGCTGCAGTTTCAGATCTTTTAATATTGTTCCTAAATATCCCTGGGAAATCATTGGAGTTATCAACTAATGTGTGTATGTCTTGAATGACTGATTGACTAAAGATGTCAATGACATTACAACCCGAAATCTGTGGAGAGAATTTATATGTTCTGCAAGTTTCAGGTATGTGTAGGGCACTTTCTTAAATATCTAAATCTTGTATTACTTGCTGCTCTGTGCTAACTTCATTATCCTCTAAAGAAAATATTAGTGGAGTATTACGTATGCATTATATCAGTATGGAAGTTGCGATTTGGAATTACATGGGTAGGCTTTAGCCAACATTTTCTTGCCTTGGTTAATCGGGATAAAAGGTTGAATATTTGGCCTTCATAACTAACAGCTATTGCTGCTGTCTCGGCATTCTTTTTTCTTACAGAATTCATAAAAAAGTGAAGCAGGCCACAACTGTTCATTCAAACCATGTCAAGGTGATTTGTGGATGACTTTCTATTTTAAGTACATTTCATAACACAGCTTGTTTAATGATACATTGCACAGGCACTTGAGGATTTTTGTGGCACTTGTAGGAGCATTATACACTAATTCATTTGACATGTTTTAACAATAGCGTAGTTCTTGATGATGTGCTAGGTCTTTTAAATGATGCAGATGTATGTTAATGTGTCCAATGACTTCTAATAATGGGACAGATGTTTTCTGTGGTACAATTGGGAGTACCCTACTTGAATTTAATATTCATTTCGGGAAACTAGTTCTTGGTAATGCAAAGTACAATCTTATGTGTTTTCCAATGATTTTGAACTGCATGATTTGTTTTTTGAAATTTATATAGATACAAGCTAATCTATTATTTAATAATTTTAATTAACATTCTCTTTCTTTTATTATGTTGTGCTCCTTTTTCTTCTCTTGTCCTCCTCTGTGGTCCTTCCCGTGTATTGACTTGACTTTTTACATGCTATTCATGATTGGAATGGTCATGGATTATTAACAGCCTTGACAAAGACCTGGTTGGGGTGAAGCAGGTGTTGGCTGTGGCTGTATTTACCTTAGTTTAGTGTCCAGTTATGTATATAAAATGAACTCTTTGCTATCTATACCGTGTGATTGGTCTGAGTTTTTTAATATACCGCTCACCAAATTTACTCTATTGGTATGTCTATTAATATACACAGTTTATTTGCACTGTGAACTTGGTGCCTTGGTATCTGGGATACTTTTGTTAAAAAACGAAAGACTATTGAACATGTTTTATTTGTGTGAAAAATGATGTATCAGGTGAGATGATCCATAGTCTGCCCAATTTTAAACCATTGAGATTTTCAACTTCAGAAAGACTACCATTTTTTAATATATTTTTTATTTTTCATTTATTTAAACATGTATACAAGCCGCAATGCCTGTGAGCATCTAGGTGCTATTTACAATGGAGCAAAAACAGTTGCAGGAAGACAGAAGGGAAAACAGGGTAGGGGGAGTAGTAAGTTGAAGATGTGGGTTTTGAGTTTTTTTCTGAAGGTGTTGTAGGATTGATCATTTCTCAGAGGAGTTCGGGTGGGGGTAGGTAGTTCCAGAGGATGGAAGCGTGGACAGGGAAGCTGGATCCCCCTGACGTTTTGCAGTCAAATCTGGGAGTTGTGAGGCGATGCTTGTGGGCCGTTCTTAAGGGTGTTGCCGGGGTGGATTTCTTTATTTTACTTAGTAAGGTATAAGGAAGGGGCTGTCATTAGACAGGTAGCAGCGGGCGATGTACAGGATCTTGAATTGATTCTGTGCTTGTCCGGGAGCCAGTGGGCAGACTTCTTGGACTCCGAGATGCGGTGATGCTTGCCAAGGGCATTGTTCTGGATTATTTGTAACTTGTTCATTTTTTTTCAGAAGTGCTGCATAGTGGTTACAATAGTCATGTTTGGAGCCGATGAGGGCACAGGCTACTTCAAGCCAATTCGTGGCAGACAGCAAAAGTTTAATGGCGTTGATGAAGTTAGTAGCATAGCCTGATGAAGAGGCAATGTGGTTAACCTGTTGGGTCATGCTGAGAGAGGAGTCTAGGTACATGCCAAGAGTTTTTACAGAGGTGGTGACAAAGATGGTGTGCCCATCGATGATGAACACCTTGTACACCTGGTTTAATTTTGCTAGACAGGCAGGGGGGCCAATGAGGAGAAGCTCTGTTTTTTCATTGTTGAGACAGAGGCTGTGTGTGGCCATCCGGGATTGGATTGCTTCATAGATTGTGTTCACTCTGAGACAATCCTGAGTATGGTCACCGGACAGGGGAATGAGAATTTGCATGTCACCGGCAAAGTTAGTATATGAGATGCATAGCGAGTCAAGGTGGTCGAACAGCGATTTTTGTATATACATTGTACTGTGGCTGTGGCTGTGGCTGTGGCTGTGGGGGAGACGCAGGAGCCTTAGGGTACTCCACAGGATGTAGGCGTGAGTGAGGTGACAGCATTGCCAGCAAAGACACAAGAGGATCTGTCGGCCAGGAATGAAGTCACCCATTTGGCAGTGTTTGGTGAGAAGTAAGCTGAGGACATTAGGTGGTGGCAGATTGTCTGGTGGTTAACGAGGTCGAAGGCCGCAGGGAGGTTGAGTAGTAGGAGGAGGGAGAGGTTGCTGAGGTTGTTTGCATCATCAGGCTGATTCAGTGGCGTAACACAAAATTTGGGGGCCCCCCTGCGAGCCATGCGGAGGGGGGATCCCCATCTCGGCAACAAATCACGGTCGTGCCACACTCTGGGCCGGCCTAGATTATCACGCTTGCACAATACGCATGAACGTGCTGCTGAAGGGTATGCCGCACGCTGTACTAGGAGAAAGATATAAATATGTGTTTTAATGCAATATACAGCACACTTTCTGAGAATAATTGGCCAAAAAGCCAGAGTGTTTGCAATTGTTTTGTAGGGTAACACCAATCCAATATATGCAAGTCACCAACGGTGCACAGGAACATTAATGCTTTGCTATTAAAAATGCCATGCCACATTGAAAACATGTCCCACTGGCTGCACAATGTAGACCAGTGTAGACGCGTTATGAAATTACAATAATGCATGCCCGGCCACATTTATACAGAACTAGACTGGATGCACAAAAATGCCAGTCGAAGCAATAACACTAATCAATAAGAGAGCACACATTGAAGCCCGGGTCTCTGCTGCCTCGGACAACACGGCCAAACTCTTTAAAATCTTCATGGAACTGGTCAATCCTGTTGCAGTCTCCACCTCTCCGGTTCCCTCCCAGGCCCTATGTATGGCTCTGGCCTCTCACTTCTCAGCTAAAACTCAGGACATTCTGTCCACTATCTCCTCTTCCTCTCCCTCTTCCTCTCTCGGCCCCCCTTTGGCCATCTCTACCTCTCCTCCTCGGTTCTCCTCTTTCTCTCTGACAACACCTGACAAGGTTTCTAAGACAAGTCCGATCCATGAAAGTGTCGTCCAAACAGGTTCTCCCCTGCTCCTCCAGAACCATCAAGGGCCATATTGACACCTTTGCTGCACCTTGGCCAATTTCTGTAATCACTATTTCACCACTGTAACGTTCCCCTCTCCCCTTAAGCACTCCCTTGAGCACCCACTCCTCAAGAAGCAGTCTGCCGATCCTACCTGTCCGGCAAACTATCGCCCAATCTCCATCACACCTTTCCTGGGAAAGCTCTTGGAAAAAAGCTGGCAATCTCCCAGCTTACTCTCCACGTTGAATCTGTTGGTTGTCTCCATGGCCATAAGTCTAGTCTAAGTCTAGCTCCAGAGCTGCCAGATGCACGGAAACATTTCTCCTGAATACCTGTGATGATCTGCTCTCTAACCTTGATTCCAGCATTCCTTCTGTCCTAATCCTCCATGATCTGTCCTCGACTTTCGACACAGTCAATCACGCCATCCTGATCAATCGACTACGTGAGAACCTGGGCATCACGGATCAGGGTCTGGAGTGGCTGACCTCCTTCCTCTTGGACTGCCTCTCCCAGGTCCAGCCAGGTCCAACTTGGTCCCTTTTTTCCATCACCTCTCTCTCTCTTCCTGTGGCATTCCCCAGGGCTCTATCCTCTCACCCTGGTGTTTCAACCTCTACTTGGCCCCTTTGGCCCACCTGATCTCTACCTTCTCCTCCTTTCAGTGTTATGCGAATGGCACTCAGCTTTCCTTCAAGCTCCTCTCATCTCTTGCTCATTCCTGACTGTCTATCCGTGATTCAGGATTGGTGGACCTCCAACGATATTGACGTTAGTGCCATTAAGATGGAGATCCTTCTCATTGGGACCCCTGCCCTTGCTTTCCCTCTCTCACTCTGGCCTCCCACCTTGGGCCCTCTTCCTTCGCCTTCCTGCGAGGCAAAAAACCTTTTGTGTCATCTTCGACTCTACTCTCTCTTTATCTCCTTGCATCTCGGACGTGCCAAGAGGCCCCACTACCTACCAGCTGCTCCTCCTCAAAGGGAGACCTCCCTTTCTCACTTTCCCCCAGAAGCTCACTGTCTCCAGAGCCCTGTTTCTCTCTAGGCTGGACTACTGAAACAGCCTCTTTCTCAAGCTACCTTCCTCTACTCTCCGCCCTCTGCAACTTATCCAGAACAGGACAGCGAGACTTGTCCTTGGCCCGAAGCCCAGGGACCATATCTCTACAGCCCTGAAATCTCTCCACTGGCTCTCGGTGGTTGCAAGAATAAAGTTCAAGCCCCTTTGCATTATCCACAAGGCTTTCTGGGGTCTGGCCCACTCTACAACCAACGCTCTCTTCCAAAATACTTTAATTTTTTCTCTAGCCCTTCCACCGGCTACTTCCAACTCTCTAAGGGCTAGATGCTTCCTCAGGCAGAGAGTGGGGGTGGTAGATCTCTCTCCTCTGCAGATGCCTCCCTCTGGAATGGCCTCCCTGCCCCTCTCAAACTTTAGCAGACCACCTGATGTTCGGAATCAGCTCAAAACTTTCCTCTTCTCCTCTGCTTTTGCTCTCTCCCTCCCCTGCTGACCTACCTGACATACCTGTCTGCTGTACCGACTGGTTGCTTGGCTACCCTCAGAGTCTCACTGAGTCCAGGCTCTTTCTTGATCAGTCACCCTTGCACTGCTGATGGCCTACCATGCACTTAGGGACTGTAACTGTAACCCTACAGTCCCTTGTTCTCCTTGCACTACCCAGAGCTGCACTGTCCTGGCTGCACTTACTCAGAGCATTACAGCCCTGTTTTCCCCGCCCTTCTTCCTTGCACCCCCCCCTCCCTTTCCCCTTGCATTTCTCATTCTCGCACTTGCACGATTTGAATGACACAAAGCCTAGTAAGATCATTTGTCTTGTCGCTCCCTCTATCTTCACTCCATTGCTTGTCGCGCCAAGAATCACTTGTGTACAGGCATGTTATAATAGACTTTTATCATATCATTTTATCACAGATGCTCAAAAAAATATACAATTCTGCAGTAAGAAATGGCTAGATTGGCAGCACCCAAATGCCAATCTAGCCAGGTAATTACACTTAGCAGGACTGCTTTATCAGAAATGCGCAGTTAAAAAAAAGTCATACCAAATTGAGGAATAACTAGACTGGCTGCACCAAAATGCCCCTCTAGCCTCTAATACCACATATCATGCCTGCTTAGCCTGGACATGGACAACCATTATGATTTATCGCACAATCCCACCTCCCACACATGTCGTCTCCCTCCCATGCCCTACCCCAACCTCCAAAATCATCTCCTTGGCCCAGAATTACCTTCACGTCCCTCATCCTTGTCCTTAGAGCTTACATTTGAGGCTACTGGCCTCATAGGTAAGTACTGGGATGAGAAAGAGTGGGATTAGGAGTAATGAAGATACAGGTACCAAGTCAGGCATTACCCCCGTGTACCTCTATCTCATCCCAGTGTTTGTGTATGAGGCAATTACTGCCTCATACACAATTACAGGGACAAGTAAGAATAGGGCTAGGAGTAATGACGATTACCAATAAGTAATTAAGGCATTAAACACAAGTAGGGTCTTAACAATATTCAGTTGACTGGGCTGCAGCACTCGCCCCCAGTAATTTTGGGCTATGTTGACTCAACCTGGCTGAGCTTCAGAGCAGTTGCCGGACAGAACAGGACACCGATGTTAAACGGCACCTGGGTTAACAAGGGCCAGCAAGTTACTAACATAAAGCATTTCACTGTTAGTACCTGCATTCAAATGCCAAATCTTTTAGGCAATTGAAATTGTGATGTGTGTTTAGCACTTTCATGGCAGGGAAGTGATTGGAAGTGTAGAAAGGGAACAGGAGACCGTTCATTCTCACAACAGTTCATAAGTGGGTGCTTTCACACTTAAAGGAGAGAGTTAACTGCTTGTAACATTGAAGCTGCACTAGAATCATTAAAATGCGTAAAGAAGTTAGATACCCCACACAAAAAAGTTTGCCTCCCCCACCACCCGTGAAGTTAGCGCCTCCCCCAAAATTTGAAGCATCAGCCCCCTGAAATGTAGGTTTTGTTGCGCCCCTGAGCACAAGCACAAACACCATTCGCCATATACACGCATGCACACCAGCCATCCTTACATTTAAGTGTGCACTCTTTCACCATGCAGGCAGACCCAGGCAGCCACCTATACATTTAAGTGTGCACCCTTTCACCGTACACGCACACCCAGTCACCCATACATTTGTGTGCACCCTTTCACCATACACTCACACACACACGTTGTGGGGTTGAGGGAAGCCCTATTACTTCAAAAAGAAATTGGGCCTCAGTATAAGTTTGCCGGTCTGGTAACAACGGTACAGCTAAGCTTGCCGGTACTGTTGTTACCAGACCGGCAAACTATGAGTTTTGCTTGAGGGGGCCTTCCCGCCCGCCAGGTCTGACCTGGCAGTCATACCGGCACCCGTTAGCAGAGCATGTCGGGTGCACCGGCACCATTATAAATGGTGCTGGTGCATCCGATCTCCTCATTCCCATTGAACCCTATGGGGAT
This sequence comes from Ambystoma mexicanum, assembly GCF_040938575.1. Lineage (NCBI taxonomy): Eukaryota > Metazoa > Chordata > Amphibia > Caudata > Ambystomatidae > Ambystoma > Ambystoma mexicanum. Next base: position 732,770,426 of record NC_090930.1, read on the forward strand.
CAAATGGAATTGGGGAGCATTTTTTTCCGCCGCCCCCAAATGGGCAATTACCAGGTCTGGCGGGGCCGTAATGACCTGGTAATTGCCCATTCGCGGATGCTGGAAAAAAGCGCAAGTTTGGCGGCACCCTGGCGGTTTTACCGGCAAGGCTACAGCCAAACTTGTAATGAGGCTGATTGTTTCTTTTTGCAGTCACTCTGACTTCATAAAGACATTATTTCTGTTACAGAAATAATTTCTTTATGAAGGCAAAGTGATTTAAAAAAGAAATAAAAAAAAAGATTTTGAAAAAAATATTTTTTTTTCATTTTTTTCAAGTGGGGCCCCCTCCCAGTACATGTGCTAGCGGGGCCCCCGCACCGCGGGGGCTGCGGGGGCCCCTGTTACGCCAGTGAGCTGATTCTTAAGGTCTATAAGAGCTGTTTCAGTCCCCTGTTTTGGGGGCGGAAACCTGATTGCCGAAGGCGATTGGGATCTCTAGCTCTCGGAGGATGAACAGTTCACGAGAAGTGGAGGACGCCTTGGTGATTCGTTCATTGTAGGCGGCAGCTTTAGTGGCATGAATTGTTTGTTTCTAATGGAGGGACATTTTAGAGAAGTGGGTTTTGTTTGCTGAGGTCGGGTCTTTATGCCAGGCATCTTTGGCTGATCTTTTTTTTAGCTTGGGTTGCCCGGAGATCGGGGGGTGAATCAAGATTTGAGGTGTAGAATGTCTTTGGTTTTCAAGACTTTGAGGGGGGCCAGGAGATCTACGGTTTTACTTAGCATGGTATTGTAATGTTCTACCAGGGTGACAGTGTCCTGGATTTAGGGAGGAGGTGATTAAGAAGAGGGATGATCCGGGCACTCGTCAGGTTGCGGGGACTACAGGCCATAATGGTGTCCGGGATGCCAGCTGGTTTGGTGCATAGTTGCCTGTGTTTGATTGGCATGGGGATGGTGAAGGTGACGGTATGGTGATCTGACCAAGGGCAAGGTAGGTTGGATAGAATAGTGATGTTACCTTTGTGGTCCAAGAGTCAGTCTAGGATGCAGCGGTGGGAATGCGTGGGGTCTGTGATGCAGTGAATGCAATTTATGGCTGCCATGGAGTTGGAAAAGGCAATGGCCTCTGTGCCAGAGGGGTCATTGAAGCCAAGGTTGACGTCGCTGAGGATTAGGAGTTGGGTGGTAGGCTTGAGGTTTGATGAAATACATTGGGGGAGGTCCTCCTCGAACGTCACGGTGGGGCCTGGAGGGCAATAGATTAGGTGGAGTTTGATGGTGGGATTGGGTGAGCAATTTAGTTTAGCTGAGATGGATTCACATTTGGGGAGTAAGGCATAGTTTATGGAATGCAGAGGGAGGGAGTCCATGTAGATGATGGCTACACCACCCCCTTTTCTCAGTGCGCTGGAAGGCATTTTGATTGCAGGTGGACTGAGGTGTGGTGTAGATTTTTCCACGAGAGACTTTACTGTTAAGATGTTTTAAGGGCAGTAGGGTGAATGTACAGTCTAGGAGCGCTGGAATTGGGGCCCGTGATTTGTGCCAGGGAAGGAATTGGGGATGAATGGTGTGGGTTCTGACAGGAATAGGTCTGCAAACAACAGATGCGGATCAGCTTGCAATATGATATAAAGTTGTTACAAGCTGATGAACATGCTGGAGCTAGTTTACAAGGCTTACCTTTTGTTGTGGTGTTTGCGAAGTGACAACATAAGGCTGGGGTTGGAGATGGTGTGCAGCAGCTTGGTGGCTTCACCGGTTGAGACCGGCAGAGGCATCAAACAAAGGCATCAGTGACTGGTCTTGATTGCTGGCCAGCTTTGCCTCCCGGCTTGGTGATGAGGGTTGAGAAGGGATTTTCTGTGGCCAATTGAAATGCAGCAGGCCCAGGGAAGGTGGGGAGCTCAACGTCATGGCGGTGCCCATCTTTAGGTGGTCGGATGGGACTCCATTCCCAATGGTTGTGCTGATGGTTGTGCTGCGGTGCTCCATGAAGGGCTCCTTGGTAGGATGGGGGCCCTGTGTTCTTTCAAAACTTAGTGACTGGCCTTGAAGCAGAGACTAAAAGGAGACCATAACCTAACTTGTACTACAACTGTAAAATATTTAACTTTTTTAAAGTAAATTGGAAAAATATGATAAATTGTGGAAACGATGCATGAAGGAAGAAATGCCTGTTCATACCTGCATATAACAGCATCAAGAGTAAAGTACTTGATCGGAAACTCTAGTCGACATTTTTCAAAATTAGGATTTGATTTAATTGATCTGTCAACAACAGGATGGACGGACTGGTGGCCGAAAACAGACCATGGATCCCCCTAGGATACTCCCAACACCTGAATTAACAAAGCATTGTTCAAAATTCCCAAAAAAAGAGCACACAAGGGAAGCAAGACTATCGGAACATGCTAAAAAAGAAAGAAATTATGTAAAGGAAATTTTGGAGAAACGACAGAGAAGAAGGGAGATTGAGAAGTGGGAGTGGGAGCAACACAGAAGATCCCCAAAAAAATGTGAACAAAGAGAAAGAAGCAACACCGATCTCAATAGATACCTAAAAGGTCCCCACTCAAGTAGAGCGACGGGCCAGGACCGAGTTGAACAAGGAAGAGTAAAGGCACCCATAACCAGCAAGGGACGCAAACCCGGGGCAAAACATCGAACGCCCGACCCGAGAACTTAGACCTGGGTCTCTAAGGTCCACCAGAAGAAGAACTCGAATTAGCCATTAGTACAGGAACCTGAGGGTCAAGATCAGAATGGGAAGAACAACAGTAACCCCCGGAGATGGAAAGATCAAATAGTGATGGGATCCTGGAACACTCGCGGCTTCGGACACCTCACAGGACCCTCGGATGTGGACCTGGGTGACCATGACATCTTGTGTCTCTAAGAGACCTGGCTGAGGACAAAACCTAGCATTGATGGTTATGAAATAGCGTTCTCCCCATCCGTAAAACGACCTAAAGGCAGACCTTCAGCGGGCCTATTGATTGCAATTCGCTCTAGGAGTGGTCTATCTTTGAAAGCAATACTAGTGACAACAGTGTGGATCCAAACAGTCTTGATTCAATGGTCAAAAAGGAATGAGACAGGGGAGCTGGGAATACCATCAACGATCCTACTAATTAACACCTATTGGAACCCCGCAGCAATCAAGGACGTTGCCTATATACAATTAATGGAAAACATCCATTAAGAAGAAACAAACGTAATCCAAAAGATCGATTATACTATAATTACCGGTGACTTGAATGATGTGACGACAGTGATCAGCGGGTATAACCAAGGCTTAAAACCCTACCCTCGTATAACAGAGGAAAGAAATGGACAAGATTAATGGAGGCGAACGATCTGCACAATCTCCACAGTATAAGCCAACAGCCAGGCTCCATAGTTCCAACTTGGGAAAGCAATGGTAGAGGCATGACGATAGACCACACATTCGTATCAAGAGAGCTATTGGTACTCATTGAAAAGTTTGAAGTTGTAAGGACGCTAAATAGCGACCACAACTTGCTGTTAACGACGTGGAAAACTATTCGGAAACTCCAAGAATAAATGTCATTGAATTTGGAGTTATATAAAGGAAATACTCGGCTGCGTCTAAACGAAAAAGCCATCCAATTAATAACAGAAAAATATCAGACTCAGCTGGAGAGGAGCACAAAACTACAGAAAATAGAGCTGGACTATCAACCTCTGCTAGAAGTTTTCAAATCTAGTAAGAAACAAGGAGCTGGGATTCAAAAACCTGAAGCACATGTGTATAATGCACCATTAGTGGCCAAAGGACAAAAACTGAGAAAGCTTAAGAGGCAAGCAAAAAAAGGGAGTGACCCAGCGGTGATAGAGGAGATGAAGCTGGAGGAGCAAAGCTACAGAGAATGGGTACGAAATCACAGGCACACACTGTACCAAAAGGACTCTGAATACATGCTCCGTGCCCTGAGTGGGAAAATAGCCAGAGACTTTTGGTCAATGATTCGAGCTATTGGAGGTGAGTCTAGCGCAATGCCTCAAAATGGTGTCGGAGAGGAAAGGTGGGCAACTCACTTTAAGAAATTGTATAAATCTGAAACCACCCCGATCTACACCAATGTAAAAAAAGAAGGGAAATGGAAGCTTACATGTGATATAGAGGAAATTGCAAGAAAAATCTAAAAACTGAACAACTCACGGGCAGAGGGGCCGGATGGAATCACAAATCTTTCTGAAACCTGGGCACCCTTCATCAGCACAATTTTTGAGGAAGCAGTTAAGGTGAAAGACATTCCACCATCATGGAGAAAGGCTCACACCGTGCCAATTTTTCAAACAGGAGACAAAGAAGACCTATGCCAGTATCGTCCTATTGCATTGCTCGATACGATAGGAAAAATCTTTGGCTCAATAGCCTTGGAAAATCTACAAGGGTGGATAAACCAAACGGAAACCTTTGATCCGCTACAAACAGGTTTTGTCAGAGGTCTGGGCATAACGGTTAACATCTTGTTATTGAGTGCACTCAAAGCAAAATTAAAAGAAGGGAAACCACGGCTGCACTTAATAATCATTGATTTGGACCAGGCCTTCGACCTTGTGGACCGTGAAACCCTGTGGAAAAATCTTGAAAATAGCAACTGTCCCAACACAATCTTGGGTCCAATTGGAGCACTGTACTCCCAAACTTTGGTAAGGATGAGACTCAATAGAATGGGTGAGCTATCAAGAGAAATTCCTATGGCCCGGGGGGTAACACAAGGCTGCCCCCTGACCCCTGCCCTTTACATCTTATACACATGAGATTTCATGGACACCCAAACCTCGATCAGAGCCTTTCCCCCTTCTCTAGGAAATGAGAAAATACCCAGAGTAATCTATGCAGATGACATTTTCTTAATAGGTCAGACGCAAGTGGGCCTGCAGAGGCAGTTGGACAACCTATTGGCCTATCTGGAAAAGAACAAGCTAGAACTAAATAAATCAAAAACAAAAGTATTGTCATTTGAAAAAGGCGGAAAGGCCAAAAATAACATCAAGCTGTTCGCAGAAGGAATACAACTAGAGAAAGTGAACAACTTTAAATACTTAGAAATTATACTGAATAACAGCAGAGTGGAAACTCCAATGCAGGAACATCTGCATGACAAACTCAAATCTCTGATCAGCCAATCGAAAATAGATAACCGAAGGTTTGCCAGCTTTTCAATACTTCCCATGGTGGATTTTTACAAGGCCAAAGTCCTCCCGACAGTGATCTACGGTGTAGAAGCAATGCCAGCACTGCCGCTAAACCTATGGTTAAAACTCGAAGGATACTTCTGGTGAGAAGTTTTAAACTTGCCAAAATCTACTCCCATGGTGGCAATAAGGAGAGAACTAAGCTTAAGCTCAATGAAAGCACTTGTGGAACGAAACACCATGATGCTATACAGGAAGGTTATTGACCGATCTGCAAAACCCATTCTGCAAATTATTAAAAAAGAAATGGAGAACGAACAAAATGGGATGTTACTCACCTGGAGGATGTGCAATTGACAGTTGCTTGAAAAAATTGGAAGCACAGAGGAGGAATTGCTAACCAATCCAACAAAGACAAAGGCATCTACTTCTCGAATGTATGGGCCTGGAAAAGACAAGGCACACTTGGCTAGGACATTTCTTTCAGGACCTCTGTGTTTTCAGTGAGGATGATTGGTGGGCACGCCTACTGAGTGGGAAAAAGACCTGCTGGGTCATAGCTGTGGTGGGTTTCTTATCGTAGTGGTCATTCAGTAAACTCGAACTTATTTCAGGAGGATGGACGTCAAGACTTTTCTTCTTTTCGTTTGTGAAAATTGTTTTGCACAATTAAAAAAAATAAAGCAAATAAAAATGATAGCATTGATAGATATAGGGGGTAATTCATAGAATTCAGCGGCGCACGCGGCTGGCGCACAGTGTGCGCGTGCTAATCCCTGCACCAGCCGCGTGCGCTAAAATCCATTTCTGCGCACAGTGTATTCAAGGATCCCAGCTACCAAAATCAGCCGTGGCGCACAGTGGCGCAGCGACCTTGCAGCAGCGCCAGTTACACCCCCAAGAACGCCTCTCGCACAGGGAAAAGATATCAAAATCCCCAATCCAGCGCAAAGGGCTGCGCCAACCCTGTACCAGCACGGCAAGCGGGCAACGTGTATCACTGGGGTGCGCGGAAAGTACCTCACTTCATTTCAGCTGGGTACGTGTATTTCAGGGGTGCGCTTGAAGTTCCACACGCGTTTCCATCAGGGTACGTGTACATCAGGGGTGCGCGGGAATCTCCACACGTGAATTCAGCAGGGTACGTGTATATCAGGATTGCGCGGGAAGTTCCACACGCGAATGTCCTGGCCACGTGTATTTCGGGGTGCGCGGGAAGTTCCACACGCGAATCTCCTGGCTACGTGTATTTCGGGGTGCGCGGGAAGTTACACACGCGAATGTCCTGGCTACGTGTCCTGGCTTTCGGGGTGCGCAGGAAGTTTCACACGCGAAGTCAGCAGGGTACATGTATATCAGGGGTGCGCAGGAAGTTCCACACGCGAATGTCCTGGCTACGTGTATTTCGGGGTGCGCAGGAAGTTTCACACGCAAAGTCAGCAGGGTACATGTATATCAGGGGTGCGCGGGAAGTTTCACACGCGAATGTCCTGGCTACGTGTATCTTGGGGTGCGCAGGAAGTTTCACACGCGAAGTCAGCAGGGTACATGTATATCAGGGGTGCGCGGGAAGTTCCACATGCGAATGTCCTGGCTACGTGTATTTCGGGGTGCGCGGGAAGTCTCACACGCGATATCAGCAGGGTACGTGTATTAGTGGGGTGCGCGGGAAGTTCCACACATGAATGTCCTGGCTACGTGTATCTTGGGGTGCGCGGGACGTTTCACACGCAAAGTCAGCAGGGTACATGTATATCAGGGGTGCGCGGGAAGTTCCACATGCGAATGTCCTGGCTACGTGTATTTCGGGGTGCGCGGGAAGTCTCACACGCGATATCAGCAGGGTACGTATATTACTGGGGAGCGCGGGAAGTTCCACACGCGAATGTCCTGGCTACGTGTATCTTGGGGTGCGCGGGAAGTTTCACACGCGAAGTCAGCAGGGTACGTGTATTTCAGGGGTGCGCGGAAAGTATCACACGCGATTCCATCAGGGTACGTGTATTTCAGGGGTGCGCGGGGAGCACCACAAGTGAATTGCACATGTGGGTCCTCCCAGGTGTTCCCTCTACACCCTCCACGGCCCCTGCTGGTGGCTCACACCACAGGGGCCTACCCTGCACATGTCCTGCAGGCACCCCATCCACCATGGCCATGCCCCCCAGCCAACCCACATGTAAACTTGCACTACTGCCCACCAACGCATGTCCCCCTGCACCCCCAGCCACCAGGGGCAGCCTCCACCAGGCCCCCACCCATGTCCAACTCATGTTCCCCACCACCCCCACCCCCCAGCACTGTGGGGCACCTGCCAGCAGGCCCCCACCCATGTCCAGCTCATGTTCCCCACCACCCCCACCCCCCAGCACTGTGGGGCACCTGCCAGCAGGCTCCCACCCACGTCCAACTCATGTTTCCCACCACCCCCACGCCCCAGCACTGTGGGGCACCTGCCAGTAGGTCCCCACCCATGTCCAACTCATGTTCCCCACCACCCCCACCCGCCAGCACTGTGGGGCACCTGCCAGCAGGCCCCCACCCATGTCCAACTCATGTTCCCCACCACCCCCACCCCCCAGCACTGTGGGGCACCTGCCAGCAGGCCCCCACCCATGTCCAACTCATGTTCCCCACCACTCCCACCCCCCAGCACTGTGGGGCACCTGCCAGCAGGCCCCCACCCATGTCTCCCACCACCCCCACCCCCCAGCAGTGCAGGGGCAGCCTCCACCAGGCCCCCACCCATGTCCAACTCATGTTTCCCACCACCCCCACACCCCAGCACTGTGGGGCACCTGCCAGCAGGCCCCCACCCATGTCCAACTCATGTTCCCCACCACCCCCCAGCACTGTGGGGCACCTGCCAGCAGGCCCCCACCCATGTTCAACTCATGTTCCCCAGCCAACATGCCATCACAATCTAGATCCCTGGTCCCTATGGTCAGCCTCCAAATGCAAAACACCCACCCGAGTATTGCATCCACCCACTCAGAAATGGCAATTACATGACAGAACACCAATTGCAAGTTTCGAAACAAACACATGTCCCTCACATACACCCAATGGGTGTCAGTGAATCTCAAAACCCATATCATGATATGCATGAAACCAATGAGATGATACTACACATTGAAGTTCGATCAAAAAATATGTATTAAAGGAAACATAAATAGATTCAAAAGTAAAGAAACAGAAATGGGAATGTACAAAAATGAAAAGAAGCATGTCCGTGAAAAAAAGCAAAACCAAAAATCATAATCCAAAGGAATGGTGTCCAAAGTCACAGTCCACAAAAGAAAATCCAATGGAAAAAATAATTGAAAGCCATTGCTCCATGGGTAAATTGTGAAAGAAAAAGAAAATCCAACAGTGAACTATGTACAGACGAACAAGCCAGGGTCCATTATCCCAACAAAAGAAATTAAACCTATCTAACAACACTAACTAATAAAATAAACTATATACAAAAATGTGGCCCATTGTCCAAAAGGTCCAAAATAAATTCAAAAACAAAGGAAACCTAACACTAACTACATAACTATGTACAAGGGCAGCGGGCTAGTCTGACGGCTCACTTTTGGATGTCCTGGGCCAGGGCATCATCGAACTCCTGCTCAATGTCCCGGAGGCGGTCCTCCTCCATGGCCCCGAGGGTCCGCAGGGCCGTCGACGTGTCCACCTCCAACCCCCTGCGGATTGCCTCGAGGCACTCGGCCCGCCTCAGGGCCCTCCGCATGGAGTTCTCCGCCCTGTCCATTGTGAGCCGTGCCTCTTCCGCCCGCTGCCGCTCCGCATCTATGGCATGGCCCAACCGCTGCCACACGGAAGACACTCTCTGTCCTGGGTCCTCCTGCCCTCCGGCCGATGCCTGCCCCTCCGATGTTGAAGGCCCCGAGCCTTCATGGCTCCCACCACGTTGCTGCTGCTGCTGTGCCTCTGCCCGTGCACTGCCTCCTGCTGCCTGCACATCCTCACCCGGCTGGGGTGCAGTCGTTGATTTGGCCACCCCTGCTGGACGTCCGACTCCCGACTGTGGAAGGGATGCCTCCTCCACCAGCCTGGCCGCACCGTCAGAGGCAGCTCCACAGGGCACCCAGGTGACTGATGGATGGGAAGATGGCACGGAGGACGACTGGCGCGTAGGGGGTTCAGTTGAGGAGGGGGTCGTAGCAAGCCCCATCAAACGGAGGAATCAGCCTGGGTGACCTGTCCCAGTAGGCTGACATGGTCAACGAGCCATTTGAGATGAAGTGCAGTCTCCTCATGAAAAGACTGCAGGTCACCTCGCATGGCCCGTTGACGCAACGCCACACCAGTCAGGATAGGCTCAACCCGGACCCGGATAGCCACGTCCGCAGGCAGAGGAAGGCCAGTTGTCGTTCGCTCATCCCCTGCCTGAAAACGGGTCTGGACGTAGGCATCCCTGCTGGTGCAAGATGATGCAGGGACAGGATCAGGGACAGGATTGCACACAGGCACCTCCGCGGCGGCCTGTGCTGCCTCCTGTCCCTGGTCCTGCACTGCACCACTAGCGCCAGTGGGATCCCCACCTCCAGACCCCGTCTCTGTTGCTTGCACGGCGTCCTCCTCCACCAAACCCCCCACCAACCTGGATGACTCCGTGCCATCTTCCCCCGTTGGGCCCTGTGGGGTCACAGCTGCCCCTTCTGCTGCCGAGGAGTCCAACTCCAACCTCCGCCTCTTGGACCGCCCCCCGGCAGCTGCGGGCTGGGATGCGGCACCGGACTCCTCACTCCACGATAAGATGACAACATGGGAGGGGAGCCGGGGCTTGCGTCTCCGGCTGGCGGTGGGATCCCCGCCGCTGTGCTCCACAGCACCTTCTCCGCCCTCTTCATCAGTTGACGCTGCAGACAGGGAGAAATAAAACACAGGCATCTGGGCACTGTACAATGGACACATACACAGATGACAGTTGTACATGAGTGGCATTGGCAAACCTCAGACATGCCATCACAATCCCCAACAAACATGTCATTTCAACTCGCACACATGAGCCATACCACAGCCATATCGCAACTGCCAGCACCATCCATACACATACAACAGCATGAGCAGGCAAAGCTGAGCCAGACATCACATGCAACACAGGAAGTGCACTACACATGTACACACACCACCACACTTGCATGCATGTGTACACCTCTGCCAAGTGTCACAGTGTTCAGATGGGCATCCATGTCACATCTGCCAATCAGGCTTCCACATCCCGCTGTCACATACATCCATGTTGCATCACTGTTGCACCCTTGTCAAATACACACAAATGCACATGTACACAGTGCTGATACATGCAGCTGAAAACAACATACATGCGTGACATCACGAACATGTCTACTTACATACACATTCATCCAAACATGTGTGCCCACACAACTGCATTTGGCATGCAAGCCTACACACACAAGCACCATCCATGTCTCACACATTACAGCCCTCGCATGTGTTAGCCTCACGGCCCTGTACACTCCCACCCATACTCAACCCCATACAAACAGATATGCAACCTGCACACTACTGAAACATCACCACACGCACAGCTCAAAATCAGGATGCATGTACACTTACCGCTCGACTCCAGACGGGTCTGCCCCTCAAGGACCTGGACGTGGAGCGCTGGGGATATGCGTTCCAGGACCCTCATCTGGTCTTCCGACAAGTGGCCCCGGCGCCCCTTGGCATCCGCTGCCTTCAAGAGGCGCCGGGCCTTGTTCAGGGTCCTGGACCTGAAGTCCTCCCAGCGCTTCTTGACATGTTGTAAGTCACGGACTGCCACCCCCTCCGCGTTGATCGCAGTCACGATGTCAGTCCAGATCCGAGTTTCCGTCCTTCCTTGTCGGTGCGGGAACCTCCGAAGAGGGCATCATACTGCCCCAGGACTTGCTCCACCAGGAAACCAACTTCCCTGGCACTGAAGCTGGTGCCCCTCTGCCTCTCCGGCCGGGGGTTGTCAGTGGTGCCAGATGTTGCAGTGCCCGACATGACAACCCCAGAGGCAGGAGTGGGTGGGCAACTGGGTCCTGGGGCTGGGCTGTGGAGCGATGGAATCCCAGTCGGGAGTCTTCGATTCCAGCAGGGGTGGTCACAGCAACAGCACCCCTGGCTGATGTGCAGGCAGCAAATGGCAGGGCACGTGGGCAGCAGGCAGTCAGGCAGCAGCAGATGGCAGGTGGGAGCGTGCTCGGGGCTCTGGGGGGCAGTTATTCGGCCTTCTGGGCAGGAGCGTGGTCTTCCGTGTGCTTACGCGTGGCCAGCTTGATACGGAGTGATTTGGCACGTGAAAATTCGGCACGTCAGCGTGTAATTCGAGGAAAGGCCCTTAGCGCGTAAGCGCGTCTGCACGCATACGCAATTTCATTGGACAGAAGGCCCCTCAAGCGCAAGCGCCCCTGTGACGTGACGCGTACAGGCGTGCATGGGCATTTTAGCGCGTGTGAAAAACTGCACGTCCGCGTGTAATACGAGGAAAGGGCCCATGCGCGTAAGTGACGTGACGCGCGCGTGCGTTTCCCTCAGCACGGGTTAAAGGTGAGCGGGCCCAGCAGTTCGCTGTACGTGCCTTTCGTGGAGACCGACGTGTGTTGCTGCTTCCTGTTGTTTCGCGCGCCATCACAACTTCACAGCTATCAAGGACGTATCTCTTCTTTTGGCGGGGGTAATGGCTATGCGTGTTTTTCTACATCACGCTAGTCAGACGGTGAGTCGCACACGCTCTTTTTCCCACTGCGGGTGCCCCTGTGTATCGCACCCATTTTCGATGTCATAGTAGCCTGCGTGTCCCAATCGTACGCGTTATTCATGTTACTGGGTGCCACCGCGTACTGCGGGAGGTTGAATCCACGCACGTAGGCTGCAGGGTTGCGTGCATGGTTTTACTGCAGTTTTGGGATGCCTGAGCGTTGCGTGACCCGTCACTACATCACCGGGGTCACATAAAGCCTTGCTGGTGCAGGGGGGCTGTTAACATCTTGCTTCCCACCCCCTTCACCCCAATTGCCCAGGTCAATTGTGGTGTACACCTCCCATTGGCACCACTCCATCTGTGCTGGCACTAGTACATCTGTGCCATGGTTGGGAGGCCACCAAAGGTGAGGGGTGCCTCAGCTGGGCGTCCTCCTCGTGGAGGGCATGGTCGGGGACGTGGCCGTGGTGACCAGGGAGTAGGGGGACTCCAGTGTGTCCAGGGCGGCCACAGAGGGGGAAGAGGCAGGGGTGCGCCACTTGAGCACAATGTTGTGCCATGTGTCGGTGCAGTCATGCCACCACCCCCTGTGGTTCTGGGGGATGCAGCTTCTGCATCTGGCACTGGCGCCCGTGTGACCCGGCAGTCCATTCCATCGACTGCCATGGGCCCAACGGTAGTGGTAGCTGCAGGTGCAGCTGTGGACACCGCCACCCAGGCTCAGGGTCTGCCAGCGCAGGCTGCATTGGCACTTGAGGAGCCCTTGGTAGATCTCCAACAGGCCAGGGGGGAAACCATAGGGGCAGGCCGGGCTGCTCAGACCAAGACACGTGTCCCTGGGGCAGTCATGTCATCTGCTGCCCCGAACAGCCGGGTGTTGGCAAGTGCAGGGGCAGATGCACCCAACAGCACCCCGGTTGTGAGTCTGCCAACCAGGACCGTTGCGGTTAATGACCCTGCCACAGCTGATGTTGCTGCGCAGGGTCCATTAGTGGGCACCCAGCTGCCACTGACACAAGTCAGGCCTTTAGTCATCCCTCCACCTGCCACTCCCTTGGCTCAATCCACCGAACCCACTGGCCATACTGGTCAAGGCGGCATTAGCCAGCCAGGGTCTGTGCCACAGTCCAAGAGGAGGAAGGTTGCACCTGTAGCACAGGCTGGGACCCCACACACAGCCACAACCTCCTGCACGTCGAGGAAGAAGCCTTTCTGTAAGCAGGAACTGGACTTCCTCGTGGACTACGTGCGGGGCCACAGCCGTGACATGCTAGTGGGTGCCAATAGTCAGACTACGGCTGCCCAACGTGACACCCACTGGAAGCATGTTGCGAAACATGTCAGTTCATTCAGCCATGAGGTGCGCACGGCGCAAGAGTGCAAAAAGCGTTGGAATGACATCAAACGCAGCACTAAGGCTAAGCGTGCCTCTAATTACAACTTGACTCTGGTGACTGGCGGTGGGCCTGCACCAGAGGAGGAAGAGCTCACTCCGCATGAGGCACTCGTTGTGGAGTTCATACCACCTGAATTGGTCGAAGGAGTGGGAGAGATGCTGGACTTTGATGCTCAGTCCAGTGAGTGTTGATGCGTGTTTGTTGAGGACGTGTCTGTTTCACTTGTGGGATGTGTTGTGCATGATTGCTGCTACATGTGACGTGTACATGGTTCTGATGTGTAAGTAATGCAATGCTTCCGTCATGCTTGTCTCCTCTGCCTGCATGCGGGGACTCCGTGTAGGCATGCTCCCTTGCCCCTCCTCCGCCACTCTGCACCCCAGTTCCGCCTTTGCACTGGTGTTCTTCAATCTTGCCAATGTGTACTTTCTTGTTCATGCGTCCTGTGTAGATGCTCACTTCCAGCATAGAATCTGCCAAACATATGCCGTGTGGTACAGCCTTAGTACTTGATGCAGGGTATGTCACTTGTACTGTGCATAGGTCAGATGTCCCGCAGGGACATGAGTGCCCATTCATGCTCCATGTGCATTGCACGCATGCCCCTATGTGTCCTTGACTGGATGATCACTGTAATACAAGTCCTTGGTTACATACATTGCCTGCCATCTCATCAGCCTTCCCATGTCAACTGTGGCTCAGTCCTGCGTTGCACACATGTTTAGGGTCTGACAATCTGTGTGGCTCACAGGCCTCAGCCTGTTCAATGGCCAATGACTCTGTCCAACTGTTGTTGTGTCTTCTTCACACATGGGCGGAATCCAGAGTTTTCATCTTGTGTCCTGCTTACTGTCCCTGCATCATTTGCAGTGTTGTCACTTGAATCACATTAAGCTGTTGATGCCAGTCAACACTGCCTGTCAATACACAGGTGTATGGTCAGCCTTTTGATACCATGCTAGGCATCCCTGCTTTGGTACTGGGGTAGAGGGGTGCTTGGCTTCTAGATATGGTACACATTGAATGCACAATGCACGTGATGTCTGAATTTGACATTGCACTGCCTTCACATTTCCTGGCACACACCATGGAGTCCTTGTACATGTAGGTAGTGAGTGGCGTACACATTTTCTGCACTGCATAGACCCACTTCCATGGAAACTGCCACCTTTCAACAGGTCTGATCACAGAAGCAATTCAAAGTTGACCCAGCATGCATGCCAGGTTATATGTTGTGTGTCACATGTCTGCCTGATGCGTTTGCTGTCGGTGTGTGTGTGTGTTGTGTGCTTCTGACATGTGTAGTGACCTTTTTTCTCTCTATTTTTCAGGTGATGACGCAATGGAGGCGGAGGATGGTGTTGTCATGCCAGACACAGGGTTGTTACCACTACATCAACCCGGCACTAGTGGGGGTCATGGGGTGGTAGGCCACGGAAACCCCCAAGTGCTACAGTCCATCTTGTCTCTGGCTGCCTATGAGTCCAGCCTTGATGACGACTCAAACGTCCATGTTGAGTTGGATGAGCATCAAGTCCATGTGTCAGGGGTGAGTGATTCTGATGTGGACACTCCTCTGTCTGCGACACCTGCACTGAGGGATCAGACAGTCTTGGTTCCTCCGCCCGTGGTGGATCGGGACGCAGGGTCACCCTCCACACCAGTCACTGATGTGCCTGGGACATCACGTCGACAGGGGCATGTAGTCGTGCAGCCGCGGGCGGTGCCAACACAGCCAGGACCCCCGGTCCTTGGGTCCCGCAGGGGTCAAGCCCGGCAACGCGGTCGCCGCACGCAACCGCAGTATACTGAGTGGGAGCAAGACATGACTGCCAATTCAGAACGGCAGGGGGCAGCAATGGACAACATCGCTGAGAGCATGGAGCGTGTGGCCCGATCTGTGCTCCCCCCTGCTAGGCAGGTGCTTCTCCAGCAGCAGGCGGCAAGGTCCACGGCCCGCTCGCTCAGGCTGGGCATGGCGGCCTCAGACAGGGCACGCCAGGCTGAAATGTCGTCTCTGCATCAAGCAATTGCTGCTCATGCAGAGGCGCACATGGATGCCCTGAGGGAGGAGTATGCTTCCCTCAGATCCACTCTGGGTGTCCTTATGATGTCCCAGAGGCAGCAGGCAGAGGAGAGGTTTGCACAGCTTGAGCATACCATCTCGGCTGAGCTACAGGCTTGCCGGGAGGTGCAGCGGTTGTCCAGCCAGGCCTTGCAGGAGGAACTCTGTGTTACACGTGCTACCTTGCAAGAGGAAGCACGTGTATCACGTGAGGTTCTGCATGCAGTCCTACGTCACATCGCCACACAGAACCAGGCTCACCCGTCCGGCAGACTTGCTGCCAACGAGGGGCAAGCTGCGGCTAGGCGTGGCCAGGCTACTGTGCCACGTCCTCCTTTCCAGGATGAGCCAGACTCGGACGACCATCTATGTCCCACATAGGTCGGGCGTTGAGCCCATGGAGGTTTTTTTTTTGGCTCAGCATCATCGCATGTGGATGTTGAGCAGCACCCTGTACCTCCCCCCTCCTGGGTGCCTCCCCTCCCCCCGGGTCGTATGTGGCCATTTTTGATTTTTCTTTTATCTTAGTTAGTTAAGTTTCTGTTTGATAGTTAGTTTAATTAGGTAATGTATGTTTTGCATAGTTAGTGTAATTAGTTAATATAGTTTAAAATTGCTTGTCTATTGTGCTTTCATGTGACGGTGCGGTGCTTTGGCTTTTGAAGGCATCCACTGTCTGTTCCAGCTGGGCCCTTCAGGCTTGTCTTGTGTATGTGTTTGGTGCTTGGGGTCCTTGACTCACATATGCCACTCCTGCCTCCCTTATCCATGGGCTGGCAAGGATGGTTCGGTGTCACAAACTTTTACACAAGGGCTTTGGACTGTCATATCTGTGGCATGTCTGGTGCTGTGTGACTTGTGTTTACACCCCTAGTGGGGACGATTTTGGTGTTATTGTCCACTGTTAAGCTTTTGATAGATCGGGTGTTTCATGATTAATGTGTACATTAATTTCTATGCATTGTGTAGTATGTTTCTTATCTTTACTGTACATGTGCTTGTTGCAATTCATGCTGTAGATAGTGTTCCACACTTTGGATGTAAAAGACGGACTGATGGTGTGATTTATGCTGTCACTCTCTGACATGGTCAAGTAATGAGATGCCTGAAGAGACACACACAGATGACTTTGAAGCATTAATCATGTGTTTCATGCCCTTTCTGCAGGGAGATGAGCCTCCAGAGCACCTTTCCTCCAGAGCATTGTGTAGTATGTTTCTTATCTTTACTGTACATGTGCTTGTTGCAATTCATGCTGTAGATAGTGTTCCACACTTTGGATGTAAAAGACGGACTGATGGTGTGATTTATGCTGTCACTCTCTGACATGGTCAAGTAATGAGATGCCTGAAGAGACACACACAGATGACTTTGAAGCATTAATCATGTGTTTCATGCCCTTTCTGCAGGGAGATGAGCCTCCAGAGCACCTTTGCCAGCAGACATGGCCCATTGGACGACGGAATTCTGGACACGTTTGTTGGTGCCCACATGCACATGTGTGCACAAGCAGAGGCACAGGGATTGCAGACCTACATCCTAGAACTGCTGACGTGTTCCAAGGAACTCCAGGCAAGGTGAGCAGCACAGGGGGGCCACAACACAGCAAAGCTTGCAGCAGGCAAGTTGCACATGCAGGCTTAGTCACAGCACTGAGGGTGAGCTTGGACAGATATTGGTGTTGAAGCACACAATGCAGCTCAGATGTGTTGGTGGACTGATGGCTGTTGATTGTAAGGTTGTCTGGGACACCTGCAGGGGCAGTGGCACATACCCTCCGGTACACCAAGGTCCATTGAGGCACTTGTATCAACCATGTAGCCTTCCGAGACATGGAAAGGGGCAGCTCACAGGGACATACAGCAAGGGACATACTCGGGTGCAGTGCATTTCATTTCCATGTACTTTATGATAAATGCACTGTCAACTTTGTTTCGGTCATGGTGGTACGCAACTTGCTCTGAAGTCATGGCTTGCTATATGGGTCTGTCTGCTTACCCAGTGAACATTGCATGTTGTGTGAATTGTGACACATTGGTGTTCCATTTGCCACGCACCCACCGGCAGCTGACTTACTGCATTGACTGTGTATGACCCGTCACAGGGGTAATGTTATATATGGGTACGAAGCATCTACACCAGATTGTCTGTTTGTAGAGTAGTTTGTTGTTATGGGGCATGTTTGGTGGTGTGTTTTTGTGTAATTGGCATGTACAGGTTGTTGACTGTGGCTCTCTTTGCAGCATTGCAGTGCTCCTGTAACCGGACCTGAGAGTGCGCAGGCAGGAGGCCAGCACTCAAAACTAGAGCTAAGTGTCTTGTTGTTTTTCTTTCAAACTGCTCTGCATAGGCTTGCTGGGGGGTGCACTAATGCATGGATGTATGTGTGATTCAATTTGGTATGTTGTTTCCCCCTAATCACCCAGAATCCTATGCAATTTTGAACCCTGTACCCTCTACCCGGTGTTCCTGCTTCCCGTACCTATCCAAGCAACGTTCCCTAACCCTCTTTCCCCGGTGGGGTTGCGGATGCCTGTGTAAGCCCCGAACTTGCAGGCGCCAAAACCCTAGAGGGGGTGGTTGGTTCGTACCACTCCTAAGCCTGGACTACAGAAGGCCATGACAATGATGTCCAAGTTTGTTTGGATTGTGTATGTGTTCATACAGGTAGTACATTTTCGTGCATTCCCTACTTTCATGTGTCATTCCTCCTCCCTTCTCCTGCCACTCATTCCAGTTATCCAGTGTGCCAACACCTGTCCCGACTGCATATCCCTGACCCTCCTTCCCCACCAGGGTCTCAGGGGCCTGTGTGAGTTTGACCTTGCAGGCACCCGGGACACAGTGGGGGTGGTTGTTTCGTGACACTCCTGCGCCTGTTCATGGGACCTGTGACAGTAAACATCCGTTCATGGTGCATCATCCTATGTTATGTACCACACATGGTTCACATCCTGTTGTGACATTGTTTTACTGTGCTACCTTGGTTGTTGCATCTTTGTGGTAGTACTTGGCCTTTGTGAGGTACTGCTACGTCAAGTCATCTACTGGAGGGTGTTCTGGTTTGTTTTTATGTCTTGGATTTTGTGATTTTGGAAATGAGTGTGGATTCTGAGGGTGCAGGCACCTTTTTACACACAAGGTGGGAGTTGGTGACGAAGGGTAAAGGTGATCCTGTGGCCAGGTGGAATTGAGGGTTGAAGGCTCCATGACCCAGGTGCAGTTGTTCAGTGGGTCATGGTCATTTGTGAGGGAGGGGGGGTTGTTGTTGATAGTTGCCTTGCCCTGCAGTGTGATGGGAACTCTGACATTGGTGGTATCCTATGTACATGTTGTGTTCTGCTGATCAATGCCTATTCATGTGTTGTGTTTACCTTTCAGGTGCGAGGGGATAGTTGTGGTTTGACATGCTGGGGTGTACACATGGTGAATGTTCACATGTGATGTGTAGA
The DNA here is from genome assembly GCF_040938575.1 of Ambystoma mexicanum. Taxonomy (NCBI): domain Eukaryota; kingdom Metazoa; phylum Chordata; class Amphibia; order Caudata; family Ambystomatidae; genus Ambystoma; species Ambystoma mexicanum. The sequence continues at coordinate 732,789,197 of NC_090930.1, forward strand.
GAACACTGATGGTCACTTGATTGCACATGCATATGTTGAGTGTATGTCCTTGCAGACCCACACACTTGCACTCTGATGCACTACATGTACTCCCACCCTTGCATATCCACGTGTACACTGTTTGCCTTCTGGTGCCCACTGTGTCCCTGTAGCACATGTTCTGTGACCAATTATGGATCCTGTACATGCCTAATTTGCTTTTTGATGTGGTCTGTCGCTTAGATGTAATGCTCAGGGTGTGCATCACACCCAATGGCTGTTCACTGTGCTGTGCGCTGAGCAGTGTGTTGCAGGAGTAGGACACAGCACACAGGAGCTGCAGTGTTGATTTTGCAATGCACAATGTGCATGTAGACAGGCATTCATTGTTATGTTACGTCTACAACTCTTGTAATGCATTTGGAAATGACTTATTTTGGGTGGGAGGTTGTTGGTCTGTCATTTCATCTGATTCCAGGTCAGGCATCATTGCCTGATGCCACTGTACATTTTGGAAATGGCAATGTGTACCTTATTGTTACTGTGTTCGTGTATGGGTATTGCTTGCCTTGTCATGTTGTGGTTTGGGAGGGTTTGAGTGACATAACAGTGATGGCCATGGCCTGTTTTGCAGGTTTGTGTGATGCACACCTTGCATTTCAGGGTCATCCGCTTCTCAGAGCAACTAGCTGGGGGTAGATCTCTCTCTGCGGCAGGGCCCTCCCTCTGGAACAGCCTTCCTGCCTCACTTGAACTTGAGGGGAACCATCTCCGGTTTGGGAAGCACCTCAAGACCTTCCTCTTTGCTTCTGCTTTCTCTCTGCCTCTCCCTTGCGGAATTCTTCACTGGAACTGCACTGGATCTGCAACTGGGCCACTCTCACCGACCTCGGTCCCTGGCCCAGCCACTCTCCACTTGCACTGCCTCCCTGGCAACCCCTGCACTGCGGTACTGTCTCTCTATCCCTACAGCCCCCTTTCCCAGCACTTGTCTGCACTTACCTTTGCAGTTGCCACCAGCTGACCTATGTATTTGTTTGTTGGTCTACTTCCCCTGTACTGCACTCCCCCCTTCCCCTTGCACTTTTCCCTTCCCCCTACCCCTGCACTTGCACAATCTAAATGACTCCTGGCCTAGTAGTACCGTTGTCTGTCTTCCCTTGTTCCCCCCTCCCTGCCTCATCGCACCTTGAAATACTTGTGTATAGGCCATATCATGTCATATGTCATATGTGTGCCTTTTGGTCACACAGGATAGCTTGTGTTTAAGTAGCTAGGGGTGCAGACAATGTGGCACTTCCATGGCAACTATCTCAGGGTGGTAGGGTTGTGACAGTTGACTGTCTCTTTGTCATCATCGATTGTCACCTGGTATGTGCCAGGCCTGTGTGCACTCCGCAGGGGTGGGAGTTTAAGTGAAAAATGTGACCACAAGCTGGGTCCGGGCTTCCTCGCCACGTGCCCTGTCCCCTCCCATGGGCAGCGCCTGTGCCTGTGGTTGGGGATGTGGGGGCACCACCATGTCCACCGGGACGCCCTGCCGTGTTGCAACATTGTGCAGGACACATGCTGCCACAATGATCCTGCACACTACTGGTGGTGCATAGAGTAGCTGCTCGCCAGAGCTGTCAAGGGAGCGGAAACGTGACTTGAGCACTCCGAATGTGCGCTCCACTATGGCCCTGGTTGCAATATGGGCGGCGTTGTATCTTACCTGGGGTGGTGTGGTGGGGTTCCGGATTGGCGTCATCATGTGGTTGCTCAGAGGGTAGGCACTGTCCCCTGGGGAGGTGATGATAGTTGAGATTATTAGTGTTTGGGTATTTGTCTGTGTGTGACTTGCATGCATGTGCAAGGCCATTTGTACTCACCTAGGAGCCAGGTGTCGCCATGCTGCCCAGCTTCCAGGGCCCGGCTCAGGGCGGACATTCTGTATATGAAACTGTCATGGGTGGAGCCAGGGTAGTTTGCATAGACAGAGGTGATGATTCCCTTTGCATCGCATACCACCTGTACATTGATGGAATGCCAGTGCTTGCGGTTTCGGTAGATGTGCTCAGTGGCCCTAGGTGGACGTAGGGCCACATGGGTGCAATCTATGGCACCGAGCACTTTGGGGAAGTGTGCCACCCTGAAAAAATCCAGGACAACGGCCTGCCTTTCTGCGGGTGTTCTGGGCATGTATATGTACCTGTGGACTGAGGGGCGCGCTGTCATGATTGCCAGTACCTGGTGTAGGCAGCGTGACTGCGTGGCCTGTGAGACCCCCCCCCCACTATGGCAGTAGTCCGCTGAAATGACCCAGTGGCCAAAAAATGCAGGACATTGAGCACCTTCTCCAAGGGGCTCAATGCTTGGGAGCAAAGGGTGGAGGATGTAAGGTCATCTTCCCACTCCCTGACCAGGTCTAGGATGATGTGGGGTAGAAACCTATACCTGCCATATACCTGGTCGTCAGACATCCCAAAAAGGCTTGTCCGTGGTGCGAAAATGCGTGCCCTGGCTATTCTCCTCCTCCTGCGGTGTCCCACGATCAGTGCTGCGACAAATGGGGCATTCATCGTAGCTGTATATGCGTGTTTGTTGTTTGCGCGCACTTTTGTACTGTGCGCGGGGACGCTTCCGCCTGCCTTCGTGTGGCGGACACGTTGATGCCTGTGTGCGTCTTTTGCCCTGCACGGGTTTCCCGTATTCGGATCCATGAATACGGTTTGTTCGCGTGCGTGTGGGCGTTCCGTGTAGTTCCCTGCAGTGCTACCCCAGTTACGCCTTCTTTTTCACGCGTTATTCCCCATTCCGCGTGTTACGCCCACTGTTCCGCCCACTTTGGTTGTGTGCGCCGTGCTATGTGCGCTTTTGATGTGCGCGTAGCGCACGCCGTGTATGCCTGCGTGCGCCATGGCTGGATTGGGCGCACGGACAGCCGGAAACACGCGCAGCGTCTTCCTTGAATCGCACACGTGCGCATGCGCTGCGTTTCTCGCGCTTGCGCTCCCTTGCGCCTGCTTGCGCATGGATTTTCGGCTCACGTTTGTTCCATGAATCGGCCCCATAGTGTTTTGTATGGTTCTATGTAAACATGTTATACTTTCAAATAAACTGGTTACATGGCACTTGTTTTAATGTATCTATTCAGCTGCATTAACTAGGCTTGAATCAGTAATTGTGTAATAATGTGACTGTAGTAAAGTGCAAGGGACAACCTACAAGGCGCATTTTCACAAATTTCTCATGTCAACAGACATTAGTGAAAAACCTAATTTACAGATGAAATAGCCCAAACATGTATTTTTTCTTCATGTATGTTTTCTATGCAACCAAAGTTTAAATTGATCCATAATGAGCCACGCGTGATACTTTTATTCAGGGCTGTCTGATGGAATGATGGAATGCAATATTGATTACGAATCAATTGGCTGAAACACTTGGTTAAGATGTTTTTATTACACCAGTCCATTGCAGTCCATTGCAGCAATTAACCATTACAGTTAAAATCGCGTGGTGCGTGGGAAGTTACACACGCGATTGGCCCTGTGCGAGTGGGGTACTTGTATTCCTGGGGTGCATGGGAAGTTTCACACGCGATTGGCCCTATGCGAGTGGGGTACGTGTATTCCTGGGGTGTGTGGGAAGTTTCACATGCGATAGGCCCTGTGCGAGTGGGGTACGTGTATTTCTGGGGTGCGTGAGAGGTTTCACACGCGATTGGAGCGGGGTATGTGTAAATCGGGCGTGCGCAGGAAGTTCCACACGCGATTGGACCTGTGCGAGTGGGTACGTGGATTACTGGACTGCGCCGGAAGTTTCACACACGATCGGAGCGGGGTACGTGTAATTCGGGGGTGCGCAGTAAGTTTCACACGCGATTTTGCTGTCAGAGCGGGGTATGTGAATTTTGGGGGTGCGCGAGAATTCCTACCTGTGAATTGGCAGTGTGGGTCCTCCCAGGTGTTCCCTCTACACCCTCCACGGCCCCTGCAGGCAGCCCACACCACAGGGGACTACCCTGCACCCCACCCCCCAGCAGTCAGGTGCACCTGCCAGCAGGCCCCCACTCATGTCCCCCAGCACCCCACCCCCCAGCAGTCAGGTGCACCTGCCAGCAGGCCCCCACTCATGTCCCACTCATGTCCCCCTGCACTCCCACCCCCCAGCAGTCAGGGGCACCTGCCAGTAGGCCCCCACTCATGTCCCCCTGCACCCCATCCCCCAGCAGTCAGGGGCACCTGCCAGCAGGCCCCCACTCATGTCCCCCAGCACCCCCACCCCCAGCAGTCAGGGGCACCTGCCAGCAGGCCCCCACTCATGTCCACTAGCACCCCACCACCCAGCAGTCAGGGGCACCTGCCAGCAGGCCCCCACTCATGTCCCACCCTTGTCCACCAGCACCCCCACCCCCCAGAAGTCAGGGGCACCTGCCAGCAGGCCCCCATTCATGTCCCCCAGCACCCCCACCCCCCAGCAGTCAGGGGCACCTGCCAGCAGGCCCCCACTCATGTCCCCCAGCATCCCCACCCCCCAGCAGTCAGGCCACCTGCCAGCAGGCCCCCACTCATGTCCACCAGCACCCCCACCAACAGCAGTCAGGGGCACCTGCCAGCAGGCCCCCACTCATGTCCCCCAGCACCCCCACCCCCAGCAGTCAGGGGCACCTGCCAGCAGGCCCCCACTCATGTCCCCCAGCACCCCCACCCACCAGCAGTCAGGGGCACCTGCCAGCAGGCCCCCACTCATGTCCCACAGCACCCCACCCCCCAGCAGTCAGGGGCACCTGCCATCAGGCCCCCACTCATGTCCACCAGCACCCCCACCCCCCAGCAGTCAGGGGCACCTGCCAGAAGGCCCCCACTCATGTCCCACAGCACCCCATCCCCCAGCTGTCAGGGGCACCTGCCAGCAGGCCCCCACTCATGTCCCCCAGCACCCTCAACCCCCAGCAGTCAGGGGAACCTGCCAGCAGGCCCCCACTCATGTCCACCAGCACCCCCACCCCCGGCAGTCAGGGGCACCTGCCAGCAGGCCCCCACTCATGTCCCACTCATGTCCCCCAGCACCCCAACCCCCAGCAGTCAGGGGCACCTGCCAGAAGGCCCCCACTCATGTCCCACTCATGTCCCCCTGCTCCTCCACCCCCCGGCAGTCAGGGGCACCTGCCAGCAAGCCCCCACTCATGTCCCCCAGCACCCCCACCCCCAGCAGTCAGGGGTACCTTCCAGAAGGCCCCACTCATGTCCACCAGCACCCCACCCCCCAGCAGTCAGGGGCACCTGCCAGCAGGCCCCCACTCATGTCCCCCAGCACCCCCACCCCCAGCAGTCAGGGGCACCTGCCAGCAGGCCCCCACTCATGTCCCCCTGCTCCTCCACCCCCCGGCAGTCAGGGGCACCTGCCAGCAGGCCCCCACTCATGTCCCCCAGCACCCCCACCCCCAGCAGTCAGGGGCACCTGCCAGCAGGCCCCCACTCATGTCCCACTCATGTCCCCCAGCACCCCCACGCCCCAGGAGTCAGAGGCACCTGCCAGCAGGCCCCCACTCATGTCCCCCAGCACCCCCACCCCCCAGCAGTCAGGGGCACCTGCCAGCAGGCCCCCACTCATGTCCCCCTGCACCCCCAACCCCCAGCAGTCAGGGGCACCTGCCAGCAGGCCCCCACTAATATCACCCAGCACCCCCACCCCCCAGCAATCAGGGACACCTGCCAGCAGGCCCCCACTCATGTCCACCAGCACCCCCACCCCCCAGCAGTCAGGGGTACCTGTCAGCAGGCCCCCACTCATGTCCATCAACACCCCCACCCCCCAGCAGTCAGAAGCAGCTGCCAGCAGGCCCCCACTCATGCCCCACTCATGTCCCCCAGCACCCCCACCCCCCAGCAGTCAGGGGCACCTGCCAGCAGGCCCCCACTCATGTCTCCCCGCTCCCCACCCGCCAACAGTCAGGTGCACCTGCCAGCAGGCCCCCACTCATGTCCCCCAGAACCCCCACCCCCCAGCAGTCAGGGGCACCTGCCAGCAGGCCCCCACTCATGTCCCACTCATGTCCCCCTGCACTCCCACCCCCCAGCAGTCAGGGGAACCTGCCAGCAGGCCCCCACTCATGTCCCCCAGCACCCCCACCCCCCTGCAGTCAGGGGCACCTGCCTGCAGGCCTCCACTCATGTCCCCCAGCACCCCCACCCCCCAGCAGTCAGGGGCACCTGCCAGCAGGCCCCCACTCATGTCTCCCCGCTCCCCACCCGCCAACAGTCAGGTGCACCTGCCAGCAGGCCCCCACTCATGTCCCACAGCACCCCCACCCCCCAGCAGTCAGGGGCATCTGCGAGCAGTCCCCTACTCATGTCCACCAGCACCCCCACCCCCCAGCAGTCAGGGGCACCTGCCAGCAGGCCCCCACTCATGTCCCACAGCACCCCACCCCCAGCAGTCAGGGGCACCTGCCAGCAGGCCCCCACTCATGTCCCCTAGCACCCCCACCCCCCAGCAGTCAGGGGCACCTGCCAGCAGGCCCCCACTCATGTCCACCAGCACCCTCACCCCCCAGCAGTCAGGGGCACCTGCCAGCAGGCCCCCACTCATGTCCACCAACACCCCCATCCCCCAGCAGTCAGGGGCACCTGTCAGCAGGCCCCCACTCATGTCCCCCAGCACCCCCACCCCCCAGCAGTCAGGGGCACCTGCCAGCAGGCCCCCACACATGTCCCACTCATGTCCCCCAGCACCCCCACCCCCCAGCAGTCAGGGGCACCTGCCAGCAGGCCCCCACTCATGTCCCACTCATGTCCCCCTGCACCTCCACCCCCCAGCAGTCAGGGGCACCTGCCAGCAGGCCCCCACTCATGTCCCCCAGCACCCCCACCCCCCAGCAGTCAGGGGCACCTTCCGGAAGGCCCCCACTCATGTCCACCAGCACCCCCACCCCCAGCAGTCAGGGACACCTGCCAGCAGGCCCCCACTCATGTCCCCCAGCACACCCACCCCCCAGCAGTCAGCGGCACCTGCCAGTAGGCCCCCACTCATGTCCCCCTGCACCCCCATCCCCCAGCAGTCAGGGGCACCTGCCAGCAGGCCCCCACTCATGTCCACTAGCACCCCACCCCCCAGCAGTCAGGGGCACCTGCCAGCAGGCCCCCACTCATGTCCCACCCTTGTCCACCAGCACCCCCACCCCCCAGAAGTCAGGGGCACCTGCCAGCAGGCCCCCATTCATGTCCCCCAGCACCCCCACCCCCTAGCAGTCAGGGGCACCTGCCAGCAGGCCCCCACTCATGTCCAACAGCATCCCCACCCCCCAGCAGTCAGGCCACCTGCCAGCAGGCCCCCACACATGTCCACCAGCACCCCCACCCACAGCAGTCAGGGGCACCTGCCAGCAGGCCCCCACTCATGTCCCCCAGCACCCCCACCCCCAGAAGTCAGGGGCACCTGCCAGCAGGCCCCCACTCATGTCCCCCAGCACCCCCACCCCCCAGCAGTCAGGGGCACCTGCCAGCAGGCCCCCACTCATGTCCCACAGCAACCCACCCCCCAGCAGTCAGGGGCACCTGCCATCAGGCCCCCACTCATGTCCACCAGCACCCCCACCCTCCAGCAGTCAGGGGCACCTGCCAGAAGGCCCCCACACATGTCCCACAGCACCCCATCCCCCAGCAGTCAGGGGCACCTGCCAGCAGGCCCCCACTCATGTCCCCCAGCACCCCACCCCCCAGCTGTCAGGGGCACCTGCCAGCAGGCCCCCACTCATGTCCACCAGCACCCTCACCCCCCAGCAGTCAGGGGAACCTGCCAGCAGGCCCCCACTCATGTCCACCAGCACCCCCACCCCCCAGCAGTCAGGGGCACCTGCCAGCAGGCCCCCACTCATGTCCCCCAGCACCCCCACCGCCCAGCAGTCAGGGGCACCTGCCAGCAGGCCCCCACTCATGTCCCACTCATGTCCCCCAGCACCCCCACCCCCAGCAGTCAGGGGCACCTGCCAGCAGGCCCCCACTCATGTCCCACTCATGTCCTCCTGCTCCTCCACCCCCCGGCAGTCAGGGGCACCTGCCAGCAAGCCCCAACTCATGTCCCCCAGCACCCCCACCCCCAGCAGTCAGGGGTACCTTCCAGAAGCCCCCACTCATGTCCACCAGCACCCCACCCCCCAGCAGTCAGGGGCACATGCCAGCAGGCCCCCACTCATGTCCCCCAGCACCCCCACCCCCAGCAGTCAGGGGCACCTGCCAGCAGGCCCCCATTCATGTCCCCCTGCTCCTCCACCCCCCGGCAGTCAGGGGCACCTGCCAGCAGGCCCCCACTCATGTCCCCCAGCACCCCCACCCCCAGCAGTCAGGGGCACCTGCCAGCAGACCCCCACTCATGTCCCACTCATGTCCCCCAGCACCCCCACCCCCCAGCAGTCAGAGGCACCTGCCAGCAGGCCCCCACTCATGTCCCCCAGCACCCCCACCCCCCAGCAGTCAGGGGCACCTGCCAGCAGGCCCCCACTCATGTCCCCCTGCACCCCCAACCCCCAGCAGTCAGGGGCACCTGCCAGTAGGCCCCCACTAATATCACCCAGCACCCCCACCCCCCAGCAATCAGGGGCACCTGCCAGCAGGCCCCCACTTATGTCCACCAGCACCCCCACCCCCCAGCAGTCAGGGGTACCTGTCAGCAGGCCCCCACTCATGTCCATCAGCACCCCCACCCCCCAGCAGTCAGGAGCAGCTGCCAGCATGCCCCCACTCATGCCCCACTCATGTCCCCCAGCACCGCACCCCCCAGCAGTCAGGGGCACCTGCCAGCAGGCCCCCACTCATGTCTCCCCGCTCCCCACCCGCCAACTGTCAGGTGCACCTGCCAGCAGGCCCAAACTCATGTCCCCCAGAACCCCCACCCCTCAGCTGTCAGGGGCACCTGCCAGCAGGCCCCCACTCATGTCCCACTCATGTCCCCCTGCACTCCCACCCCCCAGCAGTCAGGTGAACCTGCCAGCAGGCCCCCACTCATGTCCCCCAGCACCCCCACCCCCCTGCAGTCAGGGGCACCTGCCTGCAGGCCTCCACTCATGTCCCCCAGCACCCCCACCCCCCTGCAGTCAGGGGCACCTGCCAGCAGGCCCCCACTCATGTCTCCCCGCTCCCCACCCGCCAACAGTCAGGGGCACCTGCCAGCAGGCACCCACTCATGTCCACCAGCACCCCCACCCCCCAGCAGTCAGGGGCACCTGCCAGCAGGCCCCCACTCATGTCCCACAGCACCCCACCCCCAGCAGTCAGGGGCACCTGCCAGCAGGCCCCCACTCATGTCCCCTAGCACCCCCACCCCCCAGCAGTCAGGGGCACCTGCCAGCAGGCCCCCACTCATGTTCACCAGCACCCTCACCCCCCAGCAGTCAGGGGCACCTGCCAGCAGGCCCCCACTCATGTCCACCAACACCCCCATCCCCCAGCAGTCAGGGGCACCTGTCAGCAGGCCCCCACTCATGTCCCCCAGCACCCCCACCCCCCAGCAGTCAGGGGCACCTGCCAGCAGGCCCCCACACATGTCCCACTCATGTCCCCCAGCACCCCCACCCCCCAGCAGTCAGGGGCACCTGCCAGCAGGCCCCCACTCATGTCCCACTCATGTCCCCCTGCACCTCCACCCCCCAGCAGTCAGGGGCACCTGCCAGCAGGCCCCCACTCATGTCCCCCAGCACCCCCACCCCCCAGCAGTCAGGGGCACCTTCCGGAAGGCCCCCACTCATGTCCACCAGCACCCCCATCCCCAGCAGTCAGGGACACCTGCCAGCAGGCCCCCACTCATGTCCCCCAGCACACCCACCCCCCAGCAGTCAGCGGCACCTGCCAGTAGGCCCCCACTCATGTCCCCCTGCACCCCCATCCCCCAGCAGTCAGGGGCACCTGCCAGCAGGCCCCCACTCATGTCCACTAGCACCCCACCCCCCAGCAGTCAGGGGCACCTGCCAGCAGGCCCCCACTCATGTCCCACCCTTGTCCACCAGCACCCCCACCCCCCAGAAGTCAGGGGCACCTGCCAGCAGGCCCCCATTCATGTCCCCCAGCACCCCCACCCCCTAGCAGTCAGGGGCACCTGCCAGCAGGCCCCCACTCATGTCCAACAGCATCCCCACCCCCCAGCAGTCAGGCCACCTGCCAGCAGGCCCCCACTCATGTCCACCAGCACCCCCACCCACAGCAGTCAGGGGCACCTGCCAGCAGGCCCCCACTCATGTCCCCCAGCACCCCCACCCCCAGAAGTCAGGGGCACCTGCCAGCAGGCCCCCACTCATGTCCCCCAGCACCCCCACCCCCCAGCAGTCAGGGGCACCTGCCAGCAGGCCCCCACTCATGTCCCACAGCAACCCACCCCCCAGCAGTCAGGGGCACCTGCCATCAGGCCCCCACTCATGTCCACCAGCACCCCCACCCTCCAGCAGTCAGGGGCACCTGCCAGAAGGCCCCCACACATGTCCCACAGCACCCCATCCCCCAGCAGTCAGGGGCACCTGCCAGCAGGCCCCCACTCATGTCCCCCAGCACCCCACCCCCCAGCTGTCAGGGGCACCTGCCAGCAGGCCCCCACTCATGTCCACCAGCACCCTCACCCCCCAGCAGTCAGGGGAACCTGCCAGCAGGCCCCCACTCATGTCCACCAGCACCCCCACCCCCCAGCAGTCAGGGGCACCTGCCAGCAGGCCCCCACTCATGTCCCCCAGCACCCCCACCGCCCAGCAGTCAGGGGCACCTGCCAGCAGGCCCCCACTCATGTCCCACTCATGTCCCCCAGCACCCCCACCCCCAGCAGTCAGGGGCACCTGCCAGCAGGCCCCCACTCATGTCCCACTCATGTCCCCCTGCTCCTCCACCCCCCGGCAGTCAGGGGCACCTGCCAGCAAGCCCCAACTCATGTCCCCCAGCACCCCCACCCCCAGCAGTCAGGGGTACCTTCCAGAAGCCCCCACTCATGTCCACCAGCACCCCACCCCCCAGCAGTCAGGGGCACCTGCCAGCAGGCCCCCACTCATGTCCCCCAGCACCCCCACCCCCAGCAGTCAGGGGCACCTGCCAGCAGGCCCCCACTCATGTCCCCCTGCTCCTTCACCCCCCGGCAGTCAGGGGCACCTGCCAGCAGGCCCCCACTCATGTCCCCCAGCACCCCCACCCCCAGCAGTCAGGGGCACCTGCCAGCAGACCCCCACTCATGTCCCACTCATGTCCCCCAGCACCCCCACCCCCCAGCAGTCAGAGGCACCTGCCAGCAGGCCCCCACTCATGTCCCCCAGCACCCCCACCCCCCAGCAGTCAGGGGCACCAGCCAGCAGGCCCCCACTCATGTCCCCCTGCACCCCCAACCCCCAGCAGTCAGGGGCACCTGCCAGTAGGCCCCCACTAATATCACCCAGCACCCCCACCCCCCAGCAATCATGGGCACCTGCCAGCAGGCCCCCACTTATGTCCACCAGCACCCCCACCCCCCAGCAGTCAGGGGTACCTGTCAGCAGGCCCCCACTCATGTCCATCAGCACCCCCACCCCCCAGCAGTCAGGAGCAGCTGCCAGCAGGTCCCCACTCATGCCCCACTCATGTCCCCCAGCACCCCCACCCCCCAGCAGTCAGGGGCACCTGCCAGCAGGCCCCCACTCATGTCTCCCCGCTCCCCACCCGCCAACTGTCAGGTGCACCTGCCAGCAGGCCCCCACTCATGTCCCCCAGAACCCCCACCCCCCAGCAGTCAGGGGCACCTGCCAGCAGGCCCCCACTCATGTCCCCCTGCACTCCCACCCCCCAGCAGTCAGGTGAACCTGCCAGCAGGCCCCCACTCATGTCCCCCAGCACCCCCACCCCCCTGCAGTCAGGGGCACCTGCCTGCAGGCCTCCACTCATGTCCCCCAGCACCCCACCCGCCAACAGTCAGGTGCACCTGCCAGCAGGCACCCACTCATGTCCACCAGCACCCCCACCCCCCAGCAGTCAGGGGCACCTGCCAGCAGGCCCCCACTCATGTCCCACAGCACCCCACCCCCAGCAGTCAGGGGCACCTGCCAGCAGGCCCCCACTCATGTCCCCTAGCACCCCCACCCCCAGCAGTCAGGGGCACCTGCCAGCAGGCCCCCACTCATGTCCACCAGTACCCTCACCCCCCAGCAGTCAGGGGCACCTGCCAGCAGGCCCCCACTCATGTCCACCAACACCCCCACCCCCCAGCAGTCAGGGGCACCTGTCAGCAGGCCCCCACTCATGTCCCCCAGCACCCCCACCCCCCAGCAGTCAGGGGCACCTGCCAGCAGGCCCCCACACATGTCCCACTCATGTCCCCCAGCACCCCCACCCCCCAGCAGTCAGGGGCACCTCCCAGCAGGCCCCCACTCATGTCCCACTCATGTCCCCCTGCACCTCCACCCCCCAGCAGTCAGGGGCACCTGCCAGCAGGCCCCCACTCATGTCCCCCAGCACCCCCACCCCCCAGCAGTCAGGGGCACCTTCCAGAAGGCCCCCACTCATGTCCACCAGCACCCCCACCCCCAGCAGTCAGGGGCACCTGCCAGCAGGCCCCCACTCATGTCCCCCAGCACCCCCACCCCCCAGCAGTCAGGGGCACCTGCCATCAGGCCCTCACTCATGTCCCACTCATGTCCCCCAGCACCCCCACCCCCCAGCAGCCAGGGGCACCTGCTAGCAGGCCCCCACTCATGTCCCACAGCACCCCCACCCCCCAGCAGTCAGGGGCACCTGCCAGCAAGCCCCCACTCATGTCTCCCCGCACCCCAGCCCCCAGCAGTCAGGTGCACCTGCCAGCAGGCCCCCACTCATGTCCCCCAGCACCTCCACCCCCCAGCAGTCAGGGGCACCTGCCAGCATGCCCTCACTCATGTCCCACTCATGTCCCCCTGCACCCCCACCCCCCAGCAGGCAGGGGCACCTGCCAGCAGGCCCCCACTCATGTCCCCCAGCACCCCCACCCCCCTGCAGTCAGGGGCACCTGCCAGCAGGCCTCCACTCATGTCCCCCTGCACCCCCACCCCCCAGCAGTTAGGGGCACCTGCCAGCAGGCCCCCACTCATGTCCCCCGGTACCCCCACCCCCAGCAGTCAGGGGCACCTGCCAGCAGGCCCCCACTCATGTCCACCAGCACCCCCACGCCCCAGCAGTCAGGGGCACCTGCCAGCAGGCCCCCACTCATGTCTCCCAGCACCCCCACCCCCAGCAGTTAGGGGCACCTGCCAGCAGGCCAACACTCATGTCCCCCAGCACCCCCACCCCCAAGCAGTCAGGGGCCCCTGCCAGCAGGCCCCCACTCATGTGCCACAGTACCCCCAACCCCCAGCAGTCAGGGGCATCTGCCAGCAGGCCCCCACTCATGTCCACCAGCACCCCCACCCCCCAGCAGTCAGGGGCACCTGCCAGCAGGCCCCCACTCATGTCCCACAGCACCCCACCCCCACCAGTCAGGGGCACCTGCCAGCAGGCCCCAACTCATGTCCCCAAGCACCCCCACCCCCCAGCAGTCAGATGCACCTGCCAGCAGGCCCCCACTCATGTCCACCAGCACCCTCACCCCCCAGCAGTCAGGGGCACCTGCCAGCAGGCCCCCACACATGTCCACCAACACCCCCACCCCCCAGCAGTCAGAGGCACCTGCGAGCAGGCCCCCACTCATGTCCACCAGCACCCTCACCCCCCAGCAGTCAGGGGCACCTGCCAGCAGGCCCCCACACATGTCCACCAACACCCCCACCCCCCAGCAGTCAGGGGCACCTGCCAGCAGGCCCCCACTCATGTCCCCCAGCACCCCCACCCCCCAGCAGTCAGGGGCACCTGCCAGCAGGCCCCCACTCATGTCCCACTCATGTCCCCCAGCACCCCTACCCCCCAGCAGTCAGGGGCACCTGCCAGCAGGCCCCCACTCATGTCCCACTCATGTCCCCCTGCACCTCCACCCCCCAGCAGTCAGGGGCACCTGCCAGCAGGCCCCCACTCATGTCCCCCAGCACCCCCACCCCCCAGCAGTCAGGGGCACCTTCCAGAAGGCCCCCACTCATGTCCACCAGCACCCCCACCCCCCAGCAGTCAGGGGCACCTGCCAGCAGGCCCCCACTCATGTCCCCCAGCACCTCCACCCCCCAGCAGTCAGGGGCACCTGCCAGCATGCCCTCACTCATGTCCCACTCATGTCCCCCAGCACCCCCACCCCCCAGCAGGCAGGGGCACCTGCCAGCAGGCCCCCACTCATGTCCCCCAGCACCCCCACCCCCCAGCAGTCAGGGGCACCTGCCAGCAGGCCCCCACTCATGTCCCACTCATGTCCCCCTGCACCCCCAAACCCTAGCAGTCAGGGGTACCTGCCAGCAGGCCCCCACCCATATCCCCCAGCACCCCCACCCCCCAGCAGTCAGGGGCACCTGCCAGCAGGCCCCCACTCAGGTCCACCAGCACCCCCACCCCCCAGCAGTCAGGGGCACCTGTCAGCAGGCCCCCACTCATGTCCCCCAGCACCCCCACCCCCCAGCAGTCAGGGGTACCTGCCAGCAGGCCCCCACTCATGTCCCCCTGCCCCCACGTCATGACGATCCTCAATCATGGGCCTAATGGCGAGCCACATCACACCCCATGCCACCCCAGCCCACAGACCCAATCAAGTATTGCATCCACCCACATAGAAATGCCCATTACATGATACAACCCGAATGACAAGTATGTAAATTAACACATGTCCGTCACAGACACACAATGGGTGCAAGTGAATGTGAAAACCCACATCATGACATGCATGAAATCAATGAGAGAATACCACACACCGAAGTATGAAACAAAAATGTATTGAATCCAAAATGAATGTAATGAAAAGAAAACACACAATAATTTGAAGAGGAAATAAAACACAGCATGTCCAGAAAGTTATGAAAAATATGAAATCAGAATCCAAAGAAATCCAAATGAAAATATGTCCAAAGTCTCAGTCCAACAAAGCAAACCCAAGGGAAAAAAATAAATGAAATCCATTGCTCCATGGTGAAATGAAAAGAAAAAAAGAAAATCCAAGGTTCAACTATATACAAATCACCAATCCAGGGTCCATGAGCCCAACAAATGAAATGAAACCTACAAAAAAGACTACCTAATAAAGAACTGTATACAAAAACGTGGTGCATTGTCCAATCGCCCCAAAATAAACAAAAACAGAAAGGAAACCTAACACTATCTAACTATTTACAATAGCAGCGGGCTAGTCCGACGGCTCACTTATTGATGTCCCGGGCCAGCGCATCATCGAACTCCCGCTCAATATCCTGGAGGCGGACTTCTCTTCTGTGGCCCCGAGGGTTCGCAGGGACGACGACATGTTCACCTCCAACTCGCTGCGAATTGCCTCGAGGCACTCGGCCCGCCTCAGGGCCCTCCGCATGGAGTTCTCTGCCCTGACCAATGTGAGCCATGCCTCTTCCGCCCGCTGCCGCTCCGCATCTATGGCGTGGCCCAACCGCTGCCACACGGAAGACACTTGAAATCCGGGGTCCTCCTGCCCTATGGCCGATGCCTGCCCCTCCGATGTTGAAGGCCCGAGCCATCATTGCTCCCACCATGTTGCTGCTGCTGTGCCTGTGCCTGCGCCCTGGCTCTTGCTGCCTGCACGTCCTCCTCTGGCTGGGGTGCAGTTGTCGTGGTGGCCACCCCTGCTGGATGTCCGACACCCGACTGTGTCAGGGATGTGTCCTCCACCAGCCTGGCCGCTGGGTCAGGGGCAGCTCCACAGGGTACCCAGGTGACACATGGGTGGGAAGATGGCATGGAGGACGACTGGTGCGTAGGGGGTTCAGGTGAGGAGGGGGTCGCAAGAAGGTCCAGCACACGGAGGAATCCAGCACCGCTGACCCATCCCAGTAGGTCAACATGGTCAAAGAGGCATGCGAGACGATGTGCAGTCTCTCCACGAAAAGACTGCAGGTCACCTTGCATGCCCCGTTGACGCAACGCTATCCCACTCAGGATAGGCTCAATACGGTCCCGGATAGCCACGTCTGCAGGGAGAGGAAGGCCAGTTGTTGTGTGCTCATCCCCTCCCTGAAAACGGGTCTGGACGTAGGCATCGCTGCTGGTGCCAGATGATGCAGTGACAGGATCAGGGACAGGATTACACACAGGCACCTCCGCGGCGGCCTGTGCTGCCTCCTGTCCCTGCCCCTGCACTGCACCACTAGCGCCAGTGGAATCCCCACCTCCAGACCCCATGTGTGTCCCTTCCGCGGCCTCCTCCTCCACCAAACCCCCCACCAACCTGGATGACTCCGTGCCATCTTCCTCCGTTGGACCCTGTGGGGTCTCAGCTGCCCTTTCTGCTGCCGAAGAGTCCACCTCCGACCTCTGCCTCTTGGACCTACCCTCGGCAGCTGCGGCCTGGGACGCGGCACCAGACTCCTCACTCCGCGATGAGATGACAATCTGGGAGGGGAGCCGGGCCTTGCGTCTCCGGCTGGTGGTGCGATCCGTGCCGCTGTGCTCCACAGCAACCTCTCCGCCCTCTTCATCAGTTGATGCTGCAGACAGGGAGAGATAAAACACAGACATCAGGGCACTGTACAATGGACTGATACACACATGACAGTTGCATATGAGTGGCAGTGTCAAACTTCAGACATGGCATCACACTCCATGACACACATGTCATTTCAACTCACACACATGAGCATTTCCACAGCAATATTGCACCAGGCAGCAACATCCATACACATACAACAGCATGAACAGCCGAAGGTGAGCCTGATATCACATGAAACACAGGGAGTGCACTAGACACGCACACACGTCACCACACTTACATGCATGTCTACATCTCCTCCAACTGTCGCAGTGATGCGATCGCCATACATGTCTTGTCGCAGTGATGCGATCGCCATACATGTCACATCTGGCATTCAGCCTTCTACAAATCAGTGTCACGTGCATCCATGTTGCATCACAGCTGCACACTTGTCAAATACACACACATGCACATGTACACAGTGCCGATACATGCAGCAGGAACCACCATCCATGTGTGACACCACAACCATGCCAACGTACATACACAGAAATTCAAACATGTGTGCTACCACACCTGCATTTGCACAGCATGTTTACCAACACATACACCATCAATGTGTCTCACCTAAGAGGACTCACATGTGGCAGCCTCACGCCCCTGTTCATACACATCCCTACATGGCCCTACGAAAACACATGTGCAACCTGCACACTACTGGCACACCACCACACGCACAGCGTCCAATCAGTATACGTGTACACTTACCGCTCGACTCCAGACGGATCTGCCTCTCAAGATCCTGGACGTGGAGCGCTGGGCATATGTGTTCCAGGACCCTCATCTGGTGGTCGGACAGGTGGCCCCGGCGCCCCTTGGCATCCGCTGCCTTCAAGGGGCGCTGGGCCTTGTTGAGGGTCCTGGACCTGAAGTCCTCCCAGAGCTTCTTGACATGCTGTAAGTCGCAGACTGCCACCCCCTCCGCGTTGATGGCAGTCATGATGTCCATCCAGATCCTGGTCCGTCCTTCATTGTCGGCGCGCAAACTTCCAAAGAGGGCATCATACTGCCCCAGGACTTGCTCCAGCAGGACACCATCTTCCCTGGCACTGAAGCTGGTGGCCCTCTGCCTTTCTGGCTGGGGGTTGGCAGTGGTGCCAGATGGTGTTGTGCTCGACATGGCAACCCCAGAGGCAGGAGTGGGTGGGCAACTGGGTCCTGGGGCTCGACTGTGGAGCGATGGTATCCCAGTCGCGAGTCTTCGGTTCCAGCAGGGGTGGTCACAGCAACAGCACCCCTGGCTGACGTGCAGACAGCAAATAGCAGAGCACGTGGGCAGCAGGCAGTCAGGCAGCAGCAGATGGCAGATGGGAGCGTGCTCGGGGTTCTGGGGGGCAGTAATTCGGCCTTCTGGGCAGGAGCGTGGTCGTCCGTGTGTTGTTGCGTGGCCAGCTTGATACGAAGTGATTTGGCACGTGAAAATCTTGCACGTAAGTGTATAATTCGAGGAAAGGCCCTTCGCGCGTAAGCGCGTCAGCACAAGTACGCGGTTTCATTGGACCAAAGGCCCTTAGCGCGTAAGCGCTTCTGTGACGTGACTCGCTCTGGTGTTTCCCTCGTGACGTGGCAGCGCGCGTGGAAAAACTGCACGTCTGCGTGTGGATGCGTTTAATCCGAGGAAAGGGCCTACGCGCGTAAGTGACATGATGCACGCAGGCCTTTCCATCAACACGGGTGCATGTTCATCGTACACGTCCAAAAACTGCACGTCCGAGTGTCAGCTCGTGTAATTGGAGGAAAGGGCCTTAGCGCGCAAACGCGTAAGTGACGCTGTACGTGTGGGCCACTTTAAAATGTACGTGTAGGACCCCATTTCCTTGTACGTGCTTTTCGTGGAGAGCGAGTGGGTGAATTCTGTACTTCTTGTCGTTTCACACGCGATTACTTCACAGCATTTCAAGTTCGTACTCCCTGTTACCTCTGACAGCGTTCTTTATTCTTTTTGGGCCTGTTTCCTCAAACAGCGTTCACTTCTTCTTTTGTCCTGTCTCCTCAGACAGCGTACAATTCTTCTTTTGGCGGGGGTGTTGCCAACGCGCACACGCGCATCTTTTTCACGTTCTTTTTCCAGGCAGACGGTAAGTCGCGCATGTATTTACCAACTGTGCTTGCCCCGTGTGTTGCGTACCTCTTCTGACGTCATTGTAGGCTGCGTGTATTATGCTGTAAGGTGGAAACCTGTGCAGTTCCCTCTGGGACCATTGCAAAAGATTTAGGACTACAGGTGTTTGGCAGTAAACCCACTTGGTAGTAGTCTGTACCACACAAATTCACTTGGTAGCTGTGGCTGAGCAGTCAGACTTCTCTCAAGAAGAGTTAAGCAGTATGTGGAGTATACAAAATAGGGCAATTCGTCACAGTAAGACAAGCAAACACGCAACGAGGCTTCAGTGTAAAGATATTAAGGTATTTATTTATAACGGAACATCTATGGAAAACACTATGGCACTTTCACGGCAAACACTTCAATCACAATTACTCTACGAAGAAGAAACGATCAATCCCCCTAACAAAGTTCGACAAGTCTAGGTTCTACCAGCATCACTTATTTGCAGACAGAGGTGTATGCCTCAACCTAGATGGCACTCTAATATTAGTTAGGATGGGAGAGAAAAATAAGCAGGTTACGAAATCAACACAGTTCAATACTTCACGGGAAAAATGCAAGGCAAGAAGGCAAGAACCACAATAGATCATAAAGTTCAGAGGCCAGGCCCACTCGGAGAGAGGCAAGGCGATATGTCCCAAAAAGTCTCTTAGTGGAAATGCGTTTGAGTCTTTGTAGCAAATTGTTATCGGCAGATTGAACCAGTTCAGAACAACACGCTAGAGAAAGCTTGGAGGCGACCCTATGGAGAGGCGAGGATTAAGACACCTCACTCTATCCGGCAACAAGGGAAGCCAGGCGGACAGAGTACCTTGATTGTGGAGAGACAGCTCCGGCGGGGGCAGTTGTTCCTGGTGGTAGATGCACGTCGGGTCTTTGCCAAGAGTAGAGATGATCTCGTTGTCGAAGAAAAGTGAAGTCCGGTGCACCACCAGGGAAGAGACCAGCCGCGGAGTGCTCCGTCACAAGGCACCACCTTTTGGTCGCGGTACAGGGGTAGTGGCTATCCGGTTGCCGAGGTGCTCTGCACGGGCAATTCGACCACTGCGTCCTGAGGCGAAGAAAAAGCAAAGGGGACTGGTTGTTCCCACCAGTCAGGGGAAGAGACTCTCCGGCAGGGAGATCTCCTCTCTCGTCGGGAAGTGGTGAGTCAGTTCAGCAGGGCTCCACCGGAGGTGTCGTCGTTGCAGGTCGGCTCAGCTTTACCCTCGTCGGATTCTTAGGTCCTGTGGCGACTTCTGAAGATCCAGTCCCAAAAGCCCTGCTTTTATGCAGAAAACCCCCATTCATTCAGCCTAGCTATCAATCAACACATGGTAAGTGGTGAGCAGGGAGGCTCACCACTTGGGCCAATCACACCAGAGTGCGACCGGAGTTGGCAAGGCAACTCGGTCCAGGGTGCTTAAACCCCCTCCCACACCCCTGTTGTAACCCAGACAGAATGGCACCACTTTGGAGGGTCTCTGTACAGAGGCCCGCCAAAAGTGGAACAAAGGGCTCAACCTTTGGTTTAGGAGTCACAGAGACGAACACAGACGCCATTTTAAAAAGCCGAGTTCTGGCAGAAAATACCATCCGATAGACTTATTTAAGATAAGTAGACCGGAGGTATGTTAGAGATTAACGAGAAACAGTATCAATCTCTAACAATGGGAAGAATCTGATAGGGTTATATTGAGGGTCGAATATAACAAGTAGTTTCCACTGCCACCAGCCAAAACTCGACGAGGGGGGACAGGACAGTGCCCCCTCGAACAACAGACCCAGGAGTAATCGAATTACCACTACTAGTACGTCCACAATAGGATGGTTTGTACTAGTTCTGTTAGTAAATTTAGGTCCAGTAAAGCCAATGGTGACTTTACATGCCCGGGGAGACAGTAGTCAGTCCCCGGGTATGGAGTCTATGATGGAGGTCCGCTAGGACGCCCCAGTGTTAAGGCACGTAGGGTGCAGTGTAACACACATAGCAAAACATATGAGACCTTAAGGAGTAAAAGACCCCAAAGCCCATAGAACACATTGACATTCAAAGGAATTACACACATTCATGTCCAAGAGTGGGAGAAAAAGAGTCTCACTCTTGGCAGGATGGAAAAAACAAACTCCAGAAATCCAGCAAAGTTGCTGGGGGACTCACTAGGTTAGGAAATTCAGCCTAAACAGAGAATTCTCCCTAACATACGCGTACGCTTATTTTTGTGTTTCTGGATGCCACAGCGTAGTGCGGGTTCATTTTTTAACACACGTGGTCTTCGAGGGGTTGCGTGCACGTTATTTTTTGATTTTGGGCTGCCTGTGCGTTGCGTGACCCGTCATCTTCCCCCAGGGGTCACAGACAGCCTTGTTAGAGCACTAGGGTACTAATTCCATCTAGTACCCTACCCCTTTCACCCCCAATTGCCCAGGACAATAGTTTACTGCTACTCCCATACGCACAACAACATCAGTGCCATGGTAGGGAGGCGACTAAGCGGTAAGGAAGGCAAAGGTGGCCGACCTTCAAAAGGTGGGCGTGGTGGGCGCGGTAGGGGACGTGGCCGGGATTTGCAGGGTGCCCCTAGACCCCCATGTGTGGAGGACCAATCGGGGACACCCATGCCCCCCCCCATAGTTGAGGGAAACGTGGCTGACACCATCCCAGCACAGCCCTTGTTGGACCAGCCCATTGTGGCATCTGACCTGGCACAGGATGACTCCCAGGCTGACTTCCATGTCAGCAAGTCTAGGCCACGTGCGGCGGTGCAAGTTGGTGTCACTGGGGCAGCTATGTCATTTGCTGCCCCAAGTAGGCAGGGTGGGGAGGTTGCAGGGGAAGCTGTAGCTCCATCCACCACAGTTCTGAGTCTCCCAGCCAGGACAGTGTTGGTCCAGGTCCATCAAACTGACGTTCCCCCTGCCAACATCACACTTCTGCCAATGCCTTTAGCAAGGCCTATGGTCATTGTGCATTCGCACACTCCTACTACCCAGTCCACCGGTGCTTCTGCACCTACTGACCAGAGCGGCGTAAGCCACTCAGGCTCCGCTCCACCTTTGAAAAAGAGGAAGAAGGGTGCTCTGGCACAACAGGCTGAGACCCTAGACATGGCTACACACTCCGGCACGTCAAGGAAGCCTAGCTTTAATGATCCAGAACTTGATGTACTTATGACCTATGTGTCGGCACATAGCCATGAAACGTTGGTGACTGCAGGGTGCAAGACCACACCTGGTCAACGTAGGGCACACTGGCAGACCATCGCGGACCGCATAAGTGCCCTTGGATTTGTGAGGCGCACCGCTGATGATTGCTACAAGCGGAGGAATGACCTGAAACGCAGAGCAAAGAACAAGCTGGCCTCAAATCATGCCGCTACTCTGGTGACTGGCGGTGGGTCTCCACAAGAGGACAACAAACTCACTGAACATGAGTCTGTTGCTGGGACCTTCGTCACAGAGGAACAGATCCGAGGTGTGGGAGAACTACCTGAGGCATTGTCCGGTGAGTGCCCATGCGTGTGTGTGTAATCCATGTGTAAATTGTTTGGGTGACAGGTTCTGATTGAGTGCCAGGTGAGGGTGTGTACTCCTGAGTGTTATGGGTCACCCATTTGCTTCCTCCCATACATTCACGTGCCTTGGATTTGGGTATGACTGTATCCCTTCTGCCCACAGTTGCCAATTACGCCCAGAATAGTGCACTTTACCTTGAACTGTCATCTTGCAACTACATTGGTCAGATTTTGTAAGTGTTCATTCGGGCTGATTGTTTCCACTCTCCCATTTTTAGTACACATTATTCTGCCCTATTGCAACATTTGTGACACGCTTCGGTCATTGTTTACAGCCCACACTGGGCTACTACTTTTACCTGGTTACGTTAATGATTTCACCATTCAGGCCGATGGAGTATTGGGCTGCAGACATTTTTTAGTACGGCATGTTTGCATGTGGAAGAAGACAGGTGTTTCCTGTAATGTTAAAGTGACCAACCATTGATCAGCCCACAATTACTGTGTTACTGGACACTGGATGTGTTTCAGTATGTGGCACATGCATATTTTGCAACACTATTCATCATCAATCTTCGCATCATGTTGATGTGACATGCATGTGTGACAGTACTCATTCACTGACATATTGCCGTAGTTTTGTAATTTACCGTGGCTATGCTACATGACATCTGTGTGGTGGCATGTGTCATGTATGTGTATTGGACATGCCACTCACAGCCTGATGTGTGATGCCAGTGCTACCCACCATGCTGCAAATGTTTTGCATATCCATCTTGCTCTCCCCAGTGTCTGCCTTTTTAACTCCACTTCCAACTCTTTGACAGTGCATGCATGGCAGGGTTATAGTCATGTGGGACATGTGTAATTCATGTACTGGATCTCTGGCTTGTCACAGCCTATGTGTGTGCCATGGTGCTCATGCTTGTTTCTATTTGTTGTCTTTCATGTTTTTGCAGGTGATGACTCACTTGGTGCTGTTGAGGAGATGGTGCAGACCCAGGAGGAATCTCAGGCACTACCGGGCACCAGTGGGGGACGTGGTGTGGTGGTGGGTGAAAACCCAATGTTACTGCAGACCATACTGTTCAGGGGTGCCTCTGGGTGCACCTCCCCAGACCTCTATTCAGGTGCTGAGTCGGATGATGAGACTTATGTGCAGTCGCAGGTAAGTGTTTCTGGCAGGGATTCTGGTCTGTCCAACCCACCTGGACCAGGGGTAGAACCCTCTATGGGGATGTCAGTGTTGGTAGGTCTGCCTTTGGCGGTTATGGATGCAGGGTCACACTCCACAGCATCTGACCCTGTTCCTGGGCCAGCAGATCAGAGGGGGAATGTAGTCCTGCAGCCTCAGGCAGTACCAGCACAGCAAGGTGCAGATCGTCTTGCCCCAAACAGGTGTGGTGCCCGTCGACGCGGTGGCGTGCGCCACCAGGCAATATTGTATGGGAAAACTCCATGTATGGTAAGGTAACCCAACAGGCAGCATCAGTAGAAATCATGGCTCAGGCAATGGAGAGGGTGGCCACTTCCATTATCCCCCCTGAAAGGCAGATGGAGCAAGAACAACAGGCAACAGACTCCAGTTGCCAATCACACAGGGAAGACATGTTGGCGTCCAACAGGGACCGACGGGCGGCACTGGAGACTCTGCGTGAATCCATATCAATAGAGTCCCAGGGCCACAGG
This sequence comes from Ambystoma mexicanum, assembly GCF_040938575.1. Classification (NCBI taxonomy): domain Eukaryota; kingdom Metazoa; phylum Chordata; class Amphibia; order Caudata; family Ambystomatidae; genus Ambystoma; species Ambystoma mexicanum. The sequence goes on from NC_090930.1 coordinate 732,813,026, forward strand.
GAAGCCCTGAGGGTAGAACTCCATAACCTCAGGTAGAGTCTGCTTGAACTTGAGGCTTCCCGAAATGTTAGGGCAGAACAGCAGCTGGAGCAGCTCACACATTCGCTCTCAGCTGAGCAGCATACAACATGTGAGGAGATCCGGGCATCACGCGAGGCCATGCGTGCAGAAATGCAGGCAACCCGTGATGTGCTGCATGGGGATCTCCGCACTTTAATCCTCCAGAATCAGACCTTCCAGACCCGCATGCTTGCTGCCATGGAGGACCATACCAGGGATTTGCATGGGCTGCCTCCCATAGTGCCACCGCCTCCTGATGCAGCAGCAGAGGATGAGCAGAGCGACAGCAGTTCTCCCACAATGGCATAACCGTGCAGGCCATGAGCCCAAGGAGGTATTTTTTCTGCAAAACATCCACACAGGTGGGGGTTGGTGTGCACCCTGTGCTCGAAACTCCTGGGTGGCCTCCCCCACCACCCCCTGCCCCAACATGGCCATTTTTGATTTTTGATTTTTTTTTTACAGTGTGTTGTCTTATGTGGCTCCCGTGGGCATCCACTGTATTCCGGCTGGGCACATGCAGGCTTGTCCTGAGTTTGGGTTAGATGCTTGGGTTCGTGAGACACACACCCCTCCTGCTTCCCGTTTCCATGGGCTTGCAAAGGGTGTGACCAAGTGACAGTGAATTACACAGTGACGTTGGGCTCCCATGAGCTGTGTGGGCAGTCTGTAGTCAATACTGTGTAGACATCCCTAGTGGATATTGTTGTTGTATTGTACACTGCATGGTGTATTGATATGTGCTTGTGCATCCATGTCTTCCTCCTAATCTGCAGGTTCCTTCCTCATGTCTTCAGGAGGCCGTCTACTTTGCAGATGCAGTTCATGTTGTATGCAGTACACTGAGACATTTGAATGGTAGCAACACTCTACAGTTGTAAGGGGTCGATGTGCTGGCGTATTCAGGTTGTAAGACTACCACTACTTGAACTTAGTACTGTCATGTTTTTGCATTTTTCCATGGTGTGTTGCAGCATTGTGCTGGTGTTAAGTATTTGTTAATGTGTGCTGTTAGTCATACATTACTGGGAGCATATTGTGTGTGGGCAGTTTCCATTAGGGACAGTGTACTTTGTGCACTTGTGTCAGGTCTTGTGCATTGCTTTGTTTGCTTTCACATTGCATGACATGCCATGGTGTGTTTGGTGGTGGAGCTGGGGAGGGGTTGGGTGACATGGCGCTGTTCTCATGTTGTATTTAGCAAGGGGGTAATGCATTTCGCAGCATAGATGTATGTCTTTTGATGACACAGCATTGGTGGTGTTTGGGTAGGTAGGGATGCACACAATGTAACACTTCAAGGTGATCAATCTCAGGATGGTATGGTTGTGACAGTTGAGTGTCCCTTATGTCATCATCATTGATTGTCAGCTGGTATGTGCCAGGGCTGTGTGCACTCCACAGGGGTGTGATTTTAGGTGAAGAAATTAGCCACCAGTTGCGTATTGGCTGCCTCACCACGTGCCCTTTCCCCTCCCATGCGCAGCAGGCGTGCATGTGATTGGGGATGTGGGGGCACCACCATGTCCACCGGCAGGCCCTGGCGTGTTGTAACGTTGTGCAGGGCACATGCTACCACTATGATCCTGCACACTACTCGGGGAGCATATAACAGCTGCCCACCAGAGCGGTCAAGGGAGCGAAAGCGTGACTTGAGCACTCCGAATGTGCGCTCCACTATGCCCCGGGTTGTAATATGGGCTGTGTTGTATTTTACCTCGGGTGGCGTGGTGGGGTTCCGAATTGGCATCATCATGTGGGTGCTCAGAGGGTAGGCACTGTCCCCTGGGGAGGTGGTGATGGGTATCATTAGTGGGGTTGTGACATTACTCAGTATCTGACATGCATGCATGTGCAGTGGCATTTATACTCACCAAGCAGCCATGTATCGCCATGCCGCCCAGCTTCTAGGTCCCGGTTTAGGGTTGACATTCTGTAAATGAAACTGTCATGGGTGGACCCTGGATAGTTGGCATATACTGAGGTGATGATTCCCTTGGCATCACATACTACCTGCACGTTGATGGAATGCCAGTGCTTGCGGTTTCTATAGATGTGCTCAGATGCCCTGGGGGGACGTAGAGCCACATGGGTGCAATCAATGGCACCTAGCACTTTGGGGAATTGTGCCACCCCATAGAAATCCTGTACGGCAGCCTGCCTTTCTGCAGGTGTTCTGGGCAGGTATATGTGCCTGCGGACTGATGGGCGTGCAGTCATGATGCCCAACACCTGGTGTAGGCAGTGTGACTGCGTGGCCTGTGACACACCCCCCCATTATAGCACTTGTCCGCTGAAATGATCCAGTGGCCAAGAAGTGCAGTTCATTGAGGACCTTCTCCAGGGGGCTGAGTGCTTGGGAGCACAGGGTGGGTGATGTGAGGTCATCCTCCCACTCACTCAGCAGGTCGAGTATTATGTGAGGTGGAAACCTGTATCTCCCATACACCTGGTCATCAGGCATCCCAAAAAGGGTGGTTCTGGGTGTAAAAATTCTGGGCCTGACTATCCTCCTCCTCCTGCGGTATCCCACGACCACTGCTTCCAGGAACGGTGTATTCATCTTGGCATCTGGGCTTGTTTGTTGTTTGCGTGCACTTTTATGCTGCGCGGGTCCACGTACGCCTGCTTCCTGCTGGCGTACGTGTTTCCAGATTAGCGTGTCTTTTTTGGCGCACACATGAGCCCCGTTCAATTCCATGAATACGTGTTGTAGATGCGCGTGTGGGCGTTCCGCGCATTTGCCTCCTGTACTTCCCCTGTGACGCCCACCTTTTCATGCGTTGTTCCCCATTCCACGTGTTACGCCCCCTGTTCCACTTACTTTTGTTGTGTGCGCTGCGCTATGTGCGCTTTCGCTGTGCGCTTAGCGCACACTGTTTGGAGACTCCAGTGCGCCAGCATGCACCATGCAGAATTTTAGCGCACATCCAGGGATTTACACGCGCACGGACTTCCATGAATCGCTGTGCGTGGGTTTCGCTGCGATTTTCGCACTTGCACTGCGATTCGCACGCTTTTGCACGCTTGCGCCGAAAATTTCAGCGCACATTAATTCCATGAATCGGCCTCTTAATCTATGCCGATAGTTTTTTCTAGATTTAGAAAGTTTATGGCTGGCATCTGTCTCTGAATTTCCCATAGAGCTTTGACTAAGCCAGTGACATGTTAAGTGTGAGTGGCACAGCATTTCATTCTTTGGGGTTGCCGCCAGTAGTACAACTCAGGTTAGTATTTTTTCTTCTTAAAATAATAGATAAGGTTGCTTATCTGCAAATTCAGAAGTACCTGGAACTCCACCACTTGGAGCTCACCAATCAGGTTTCCGCCCACAACATGGAATGGAAACTGCATTAATCGACCTTAAGGCCCAAATTGATGAGCTTCGGAATAAGGGAAAATCAGCCCTACTCCTCCTCCTTGACCTCTAGGCTGCCTTTGACCTTGTGGACCACCAGGTCTTATGTAGTCATTTAGACACAACCGCGCACTTCTCCAAGGAAGCCATAGTTTGGATTGAATCATTCTTAAGCAACAGGACCATGAGAGTCTTCTCAACTTCAGCAGCTGCAGACCCTATCCCCATCGCCTGCAGAGTTTCCCAGGGATCATGCGTCTCACCCACCTTGTACAATATATTCACCAAGCCCCTTTTTCGATGATCTGGACAATCTTGGTATCACCTACACAAACTACGCACATGATACCCAGATTCTCTTACAACTTTCTGGGGATTATGGTAAGGATTTGGCCTTGGTGAACAGAGTCTACCTCATCATCCATGTATGGATGGCAGCCCACGGCCTATGCCTGAATGATGACAAAACCGATCTCATAATTCTGGGCATGACTTCCAATCTCAAAAAACTACGCCATGCATACTCCTTCTTCATGATCGACGGCAACTCTGTCAAAGTTGCCAAGGAGGTAAAAACCTTAGGCTTTCACCTTGACTCTACCCTTACATTCACTAAACAAGTAAATTCCATGTGCCTGCCACTGCATACACATGCAAACTCATCAGAGCATGCAAACCTTTTCTCTCTAAGAACAGTTGCATCACCCTTGCAAGAGCCCTCATCCTATCCAAACTTGACTACTGCAACTCCCTCTACATCGTGTCCAATAAGCACATCACTAAAAGAATTCAAACACTCCAAAATAATGCCCTTAGAGCTGCCCTTGGCATAACTCAGAGAGAACACATCTCTGAGATTAGGAGACAAAACAACTGGCTATCCGCTTATGACAACATCCAGCTGAAAACCACCTCACTCACTTACAAATGCCTGAATAATGGTGCGCCCTTTTACCTTATTGAAAGATTCCACAGAAAATATTTGCTTAGGCCCAGTTGAACAGCTAACACTAATTGCCTCACTGTCCCTACCTTTAAGCTATTTAAGGTCGGAGGCAGCAGCTTTCCTGTCAAGGCCGCCCAGCTTTGGAATTCCCAGCCTCCACACCTTCAAGCAGATCAATCATACATGAATTTCAGACACAACTGTATCAATTGGCTTAAAGTCAACAACCACTAAGGCTTGTGTCACCCACCTTCTCGAACTGTAAATAGATAATCTGAGATTTGCTATTAAGATGCTTGTATAGTGCTCCTCTTCTATACTTCTAACTCTTCTTATGTGATAATATGTAACTGTATGTCTTTACCTTTGAATTGTATATATGTCATGTGTAACCTAAACTGAGAGTCTTCCTTTAACACTGCGCCCTGATACCTCCAGGTCTGGCGTGCAATACAAATTAATAAACAAAACAAACAATAAGGAAAGTCCTTGGCTGGAGGGTAATAATAAAATAAAGGTTAGTAGGGCTTCAGTAGGCTAAGGAACATATCAAGCATGTCAACTACAGCCACACATGCTTCTGGCGTTGCTTAGTAGATCTGCAGTAATGTTAGACCAGAAACGGCCTTATAATATGTGTAGTATGTATATTATGTTGGCCAGAAACCAATCGCATCATGTGGGCAAACACTGCAAACACAGAATCCTCAATGTAACCGAAGGACGTCCAGTTTGTGAATATCCGCCATTTGCTTTTTTCCTTTCTGTATAAGAGCGCTTTGCAAAGTGTATTCTATGTTTGAAACTCATGCACGATGCGAGGCCACGGCCTGCATGTTGAAAGATCAACCCAGACAGGAATGCTAGACAATACCGAAATAGATTGCTCATGAAGTCTTTGGAGGCGAGCGGAAGCTGTATCTAATCAGCGGCCCAGGTGCTGGCCTGTCTTACAAACGCTGTAGCAAGAGCAGTTAAAGCATGAATTATATTCTTTTAGCGGTACTCCTTCGCAGAGACTGGTATTTTCTGCCTCAGAACTATCCGACCCTTGGTTCATGAATAGAGACACATAAGATAACGTACAACGGAATGTTTCTCTCCTACGAACATGATATCCTTGCTGAACTAAGAGCTTTATGTTCTCCATAACAAAAAGCTGTCTCTGCTACTGTTGCTAGAATAAGTATATTTAGACTGAATAGGGACTTGTCATAACGTGTCATAATTGTCATGATTGTCAATCACCAAACCCTAGCCTAAAAGGTACATTATGGGCGGTTTGAATTGCCTTCAAAGATTACATGATATGTATGTATATTGTTGCTTGAGCGTTGCTCGCGCTCTTGCGTCTCACTAGGTTGGGTACACACATTGCAAGACGTTAGACCCCAGTCAGCCGACTGAGCATACTTTGAAATAAACCAGACTTGTTTGGAAATCGAACCTCGTGTCTGTCGTGTCACTAGTATATGGTTATCATGCCTTGCTTTCCATATGCGGGGTCTTTTTGGCCTAGCAGTAATGCAAATGTAGCTCTGGTGTTTTTTGTGCTGTACTGGTGGTTTGCATGCTCTTTATCCCATAGGTCAAGGAGGGAACACTTACCACCCCCTCCCCACAGATCAGCAGCCACAACAAGGGCATTAGGAAACCTGCAAATTAGAACCAGAGGTTAGACTGGTCTCCCGTTGTTTCCACAACAGTAATTACTTCGAAGTAATTACCCTGAAAATATTTGGAGTTGTGGGTTAAGGGATAAGAAGGGTGTAGAGAGGGGGTTGGGCTAGGGGTAGTAGTGCAGGAGATGGGAGGTATGGGGCACACACCAACTTAAAAAAACAAAATTGAAGTGAAATTTCAAACTTCAAAGTAATTACTGTCGTGGAAATGATATGGAACCGTTAAATCGTTCCTATGCAACAAGAGATGGGCTACCCTCTGGGTTCTCACCCATAATCGCTGTAAACGCTTCAGATACACACCAGACACCAGTATGGATTTTGAGCAGCAATGGGGAATTTTTTTTCTTAAACATAAACAAACATCATCTTAAAGTATTACTTATTTGTTAAACTCCCTTTTTTGTCTATGCTTCTATGATTTCCCTTATAGGGATCTGGTGTGCCAGCTCCCCCTACCTGAACGGGTCATGAAGGGACGCTGAAGGTGAACTGACAGAACAGAACCCACCTACCTATATGGTGACACCCACTGGAAAAATTGGGGCCAGATAATGGCTCTGTTGCGGAGCCAATTTCATTGAGTGCCTTCGTGTAGGCTGGCATCCAAACTTGCACTCCCACGTTAGGCTACGAAACTCCCTCTATTCTGTTCTAACACTTTATCCTAAACCCTAATATCCCCTTTAACTAAAACACCCACTATATAAATAAATACACACATACCTACATAAATATATACATTAATCAATAGATATACACACACATCAGTATATGCATTATATTTAGGGTGTGGCTGCTGCAATCAGCTAAACCCCAGGCACTTTAATTCTTCTTCAGGGCATGGCACATTATCTTTGGTTGTTGGGTTCCTTTGCGGGCCATCCCAGATGCTGCCACATCCCAGTGGTGTCACTTCCCCATGTGGGACACCCCAATGTCCTTATCATGCAGGGCCTGCGTCTATTTCCTTATCAACACGGCAACCTGTGCACCTTGTGAGATATCGCAATCACCACCACCATGCCTGGTGTATTCTAACCTCTCCCTTCAGGGAGTTTGTGGGTGGGAGTTTTAGGTGACGTCCCACCAACTCCATCATTGCACCAGTGCAGGGCCGAGGATGGCCCTGCCTCAGTCTTTACCATGCTAGGGAGCAGATGGCATCTGCGCCAGAGCCATTCAACTAGGCTGCTGCAAACTCGCACCCTGGGACTTCTCCTCTTGCCGACCCATCCTCCTGGCTCTATGCAGGCCGGCACACTATCACTTCACAAGAGCCACTGGGAGGACGTGGCCAGGGACTTCTTATCCTCACTGGCCGGATGCCTGACTTTGGGTTGGACGGTACAACTCCACTTCTCTGGGCCTGTGCCATCTGGCCTTGGGGGAGGCCAATAGGGGCATTGTCCCTCCACATGGTACAGAGATAGAGAGTCAGTGATGATATCTATTTTAGATGATATGGCACTGCTTCAGAACTGCAGAGAGGTTGGATTATTATTTCTCCTTAACCTCTCCATGGCTTTTGACACGATTGACCATCATATCCTTCTTGGGTGCCTGAAATTGGCTGGTACTATTGGTATTGCCCTTTCTTGGTTTTCCTCGTTTCTAACAAACAGGTCGATATCAGTGCCTTTATTTCCATTCTATTCAGAGCCGGTGTCTATCAAATCTTATTACGTCCCATGGTGTACGTTTTTACACCTATGCGGATGACACACAACTGATCTTTTGTCTAAATTTCCTGGTTCTTGATCGACCTGAGAAATTAAGTGCCTGTTTATCAGCCACTGGCGAACAGATGTCGGGAAACTGGTTGAAACTTAATGGAGATTTTGGTTGTTGTTGGGTCGCCAGATTCAAATAAATTCTGGAATACTGATTTTTTGGCCATATTGCCTTGGCCATGCCCAGCCCCTAGCAGTTTGGTCATGAGTCTGGGGGTGAATTTGTTACCTACTGGGTCTAGAGAAGCACAGATAGCTTCAGTCTGCAATTCTAGTTTTCTTAAACTTCAGACATCGCTCCGAAGCAGTGGAATTCCCTTCCCTCGCATTTTCAAGAGATACCTGACCTTCTGTTTTTTCACAAACTTTTAAAAACTTTCTGCTGCAAGCAGCCAGATGCCTTTGGCCCACACTTTATAAATCAGGTTACAATACACAGTCTGGGCTAGGCTGTGCTGCACACAAAGCTTAGGGAGGCATGGCTTCAACTGGCTGAATCCTCACCTATTCAGCCACTGTAAGAGTTGTAAGCCTGGAAGGTAAACATGTCAGATAACTGGTACTTCCCCAGAGTAGGGGCGCCACCATGAAGAGTTTATGGTATCTCTGGTGTCAGGTAGGTTCCAGTTAAGTACCCAATAAAGAGGGAGAACACCTTGGCTTTGCCCCACAGAACAAGTGCTTACAGCATTGGTGGATTGAATACTCTTAGGGTACTACTGATTAACATCTAATGAACTTGCACAATACTAAGGCCCATATTTGAACAATGAGTGGCAGGACACACAGTATGAAACATCTTTTGATTCAGTTGAAGAAGGCATACACATATCTTTGTTGACGTTTAAACAAACTTCTGTGACATACCCAAAAAACAAGTGACTCAGACATTAACACACTTTATTTCAGGTTGGGATAAACACATGGGGTACTTAAGGGGTTATCAAGAATGATAAAAGGTGTTCCCATCTTGGAAAGGTCAAAGCAACATGTCCAAGGAGAGGTTAAATAATAAAGTGATATCATTATCTCTTGGCTCTGTCTCATTGGGGTACTAGTCCCCCTTCGGATCCCTAATCTATAAACAGTCTCAAACATTAATTATTGGATTTGTTGTGGCATTTGTGAGTCATGAACCCTGCAAAAGACACCATATCCTGGGGATAGGGAACATATGAAACAGACAATGGCCCTCATTACGAGTCTCACGGTAGTGTGCCGGTGATTCAGTAAATCGGTAGCACCATTTCCACTAACCGCAACCACGGAATCACCAGCACATTACAACACTGCAGGAGTGTGCAAACTGCCATGCCAGTAACCGTGCGACCGGTATGGCGGAAACACTGTCGTTGCCCATTATTGCTGGTGTTTCCATCTATAAAAATGCCAGTGGCACCTTTTCTTGCATGCATCCAAGGGAAACACTGGCAACGTAAACACTGTGACCAGAAACAATGTCATTGCAGGAACTGGAATCTCGCCGGCGGCAATTTTGAAAAACGCAATCCATATGAAATTGCCCACTTCCTGTTGCCATCTGCTCTCTGCAACACCAGTATCATGTCTGCAGCACTGAAGTCACGTTTAACAGATGTACGCCAGAGGTCACCATGTTTCATCGAGCCAGAATTGTCAGTGCTAACCGACACACTAGTGGCTAATGCTGGGGAATTCTTTGCGACAGACCACAGGCAGACTAGCCACATGCGAAAGTCTGCACTACATAAGAAGGTGACACAGAAGGTTTCGGACGTGGGCCCTTTTCCCTGCACCCTAAGAGTTTGCCACAAGCTGTGGGACGACCTCCGTCTCAGAGTCTGCAACCTGCTCTTGACCAAATGGAGGGAATGCATGGCAACTGGAGGCGGGACAGCCTCCCCAATCAAGTTGATGTCTTAGGAGGAGACATGCAGCACAGTGCTGCACCACAAAGTCATCAAGGGAGTTGGAGCGGCAGAGGCTGGCGCAGGGATGCATGCAGAGTACGGTGAGTATAATGTGCCATATCAAAACAATTAAACAGGGTGGATAGGCAAATGCACCACACACTGCATCGAGATATGTCCTACTGCATGACACCAAACCACAACCACCATATGAAATGTCCTAAATACCATGGCTGTAGCTATGGGTTACCCAAGCATTTCCCCCCAATAACATTCCAATACACAAATGGCCACATGAGTACTGGTAATTTGCACAAAGTGACAATATGAGAAGCAACACATACACGAAGCACACACCTGACCAAGGTGGCATGCCTGCACTATGACCTATGTGCCCCCAGACCACAGACACATGCAAGCATGCACCAAATCTTTCCTGACAACATGCCTCAATGAACAGGAAGATTGTCACACATTGATGTAACTATATGTCGCAGGCCCATTGGATGACACATTTATGGCATGACCATCTCATCCCCACACGCACCTTGTATGACTGCGAGCATGGTGGACTATCCCCAGCATAGCCACCCATGCAGGAGGAAGAGGCCCACAACCAGCGCCACCATAGCCAAGACAACACCAGACCCAGCTATGCATCCTACGGGCCCTGTGCCACAGTCAGCTGCATTTGTGACCCAGTCATCATCCACCAAGGCACAGCCACCTGCCCCTGAGGCCCAGCCATCATCCAATGAGCCACAGTCACCTGTCCCTATGGCCCAGCCATCACCCACCGAGATACAGTTACATGCCCTTGCTTTGCATCCATTAGGCACAGAGGCACAGTCACCTGGCCTTGTGATCCATCCCTCTGCCTCGCCAAGATTGCCACTGGCCATCGAACACCAGCCACCCAGATATGCGGCCACATCCACCAATGATGATGCTGTGCAAGGAGGCAAGGACAGCACAGAGGGGTCACCGGATCACATGCCTTACCATTGGCCTGCCTTCAGCCCCACGCATCTCCACAGCCCAACTCCACCACTGTTCCCCAACATCCGGGACATGAATGCGCGCATCCGCTCGAGAAGATGGCTGATCTCATGAGGCAGCAGCTGAATAAGTTGTGCTTGATGAGCAAATGTGTGCAGGCCACCAGCCGGCACTGTGCCCGTGCCCTGGGCTGCTGCACCTCCGCCCTGCTCGCACAGAGGGTCCAGGATGGGAACAAGACCATCTCTGCACTCGCAGAGTACCTCACCCTTTCACTGCAGGTGGCCCTAGAGTACAGGGATTTGCATTCATCCAACCCCACCTCCACCAGCACCACGCCTGCCAGCTCCCACAAGGGCATCCTAAGGTGCTGCTCCCTGCAGTTGTCATGGTCATAAGGACAGGGCAAGGTCCATGACAAGAGGCCATGGAAGTGACTCTGACCAACTGCATCAATGACAACTTCATCATTGGGGGTGTTTGGGGAGGAGTGTTTGGGGAGGGAGTGTTTGGGGAGAGTGTTTTCGGAGGGTAGTTTGGGGAGCGAGTGTATAGGGAGAGAGGTCTGGGGAGGAGGTGGTGACTCACATTCTGTGTCAAGAAATGTTTCTGTTCAATACTTATAGTTAAACACATGCAGTAATGTCTGAACATTCATTTTTGAAGGGGTCTGATTTATTGTTGCTTCACATCATATGCAGTGAGGGCCATGGGTTGTGTGTGCAGTGGATGGGTGGTCAAAAGCTATTCCCAATGAGATCCTGGCAGGATGCATGCCTATCCCTGACATCCCAGTGTTGCTGCCTTCTTAACGTTGTGACAGTGTTTCCTGCACATCTTGCGGTGGGCCCCGTTGTTTATGTTCACTTTGCTATCGGCGACGGTAGCACAGTGTACACTGTTACTGCCGTCGTTGTTACCGGCATTGCTTGTCATAAAAAGGTGACAGAAATCGGAATTACTGGCATGTTGTTTCCAAACCGCACCACATGTAATGATCCCCAGAGCCTATTGTAATCTAGATTGCAAGGAATATCTGCATTTACTTTACTTGCATCAAAGTTGATTAGAAATAGCTATCAAGTGTACGTAAGCGTGATAGTGCTACATAGCTCATGCGTTCTTTAAAGACTGTGCTACCGATATCTATTAATGCTTTATCTAGGGTAAGACCTTGTGATTTTTGAATGGTAACTGCATATGCTAGAGTTAGTGAAAATTGTTCTCTGCGTACATACATGCCTTTGAAAAGAAGGAAGCGGGCAGTTGAGGGTCCTATCCTTTTAACTTCTGATAGTTTGTCAAAGAGAATATTGACAAATTGAATGTTGTTGTCACGTGGGTATGTTTGAAAGCCAACAACTGTACCAAGTGCTCCATTAACTAGTCCTTGCTCCACGTCAAGGTTACGCTTAAGCATTACTCTACAGTTTGAAGATAATTTTAATATTTTCTCCAAACCAGCTGTGTTGGAGATAGAGTTTTCTAAGGTATTTAGTCTTGTTGTGGCTTGTTGACACATGGGTAGTGTCATACCATGTACGCCCAGTTTATCTGTGGAGCAAATTTCAATTATTGATTGCATTTCTTTTTTCAACATTGTTTCATAGAATTTTGTACAGCTTGCAAGAGTTGGCATCAAGGACATACAATTGACATTTTTGTGTTCTAATTGTTCCATGACATCAGTAGCACATAAGTTATGGCCATAGAGTCCATTGATGTGCCTGGTTTTTAATATTGATTGTGCTTCTTGAAATAGTACACCAACTCTAATACTTTTTAAAATGTTGGCGTATGTGAGGTCTGCAGACTGGTGCATGTTTTCAGTTAATTCTCTGTATTGGAAATGTTGCCAAAGGTTGACATTTCCTATGCAGCCAAGAGTTTTACGCCACAGTTTGTGCCCTAAGGTTTTAAAAATAGGTTCAGCTTTCACTGGTGTCAATTGAAGAAGATCTCCAAAAACAATAATGTGTTTTCCTCCAAAGAGCTCTTTGTAGTCTGTTTTGTGGACCTCTTGTAATCTGAGGTGAATCAAAGCCAACATTAGGTTGGAGACCATGCTCACCTCATCTATTAGCAGCATTTTTATTTGTTTGAAAACTCTGCGTAGTTCCATTGCAGCTTCTGTGGAAAGTTTGTTATAGTCTCATTAGTTTTGGTGTTCTACTGGAAGGAGTAGTAATCAGTGTAAAGTGACACCTCCTATGTTGTAGGCAGCTAAACCTGTGGGGGCAGTTACAACAACTGACAGTTTGTTGTTTGTCAATTGTTGAAGGAACTTGCTGATGATTTTGATCAAGAATGTTTTGCCTGAACCAGCTTCACCACTTACGTATAGCAGTATAGGTTTGTAGTCTTGGCAGGTGTCGTTTTTATTTTCATGTTGCACACCATGTTCAATGTGTTTTGTTATTTCTTGGAAAATGCTACGCTGCTCATTGTTCAGTTGTGATTTCAGCACAGCAAAGTCCTCTGTGGCATGTTCATACTGACACATGGTGTTTTCTACTTCTGTCATGGCTAATCTGCCTCATTTGCTATTAGTGGCTGTCCAAGTGGTTCTTGGCTTCCTGTTACAGACAGTTGACTACTGTCGGGAGTGTCCACTTATAGTTGGGCCTGGAGTTCTTCTTCATGTTGCTGTTCATTGTGCAACATTGTTTGGTACTGTGCAAAGTTTACGTCTGTTACAGTGCTTTAATTTGCTTTGTAAGCGTCTTCATAGGAGTCATATGTATCCAGTAACTCTTCTTCTTTTCTCCATGGATTAAAAAGTTGTAGCAGGGACATGTAATACAGTTCTTTATGTTGAGGAGTTTTGAATGACAATTTGATATGATTAATTAAGCTGTGTTTGGTAAGTTTCACTAAGCTGCCTTCACAATTTACAACTCTGTATCTACCTTTCTTTTCATCAAGTTTTGGGCTATGTGGTAGAGACACATGGTTTCCAAAGTGGTACTCCTGTTTGGGTAGTATGTTTGTTTGTTTATTTTATTTCTATAGCGCTCCGGACCCAGGAGTATAGGGGCGCTAGTATGTGTCTAGTAAATTGTTTTTCAAAAGGTCTTGGCTGTTGGGATAATTTTTGGCTATTGTTTCTATGTCCTCATATAATTTGATAACTCTTTTTCTAGATTTAGCAGGACCAAGACTTAGCCATACTATATCGTCAGATTTTCCATACAAGGCAGTACTGATTAAACAGTCTGCAGCTTCATAGGAGCCACATTCTCTAGGAGAGAACATTTTTATGCCTAAGCTGTACAATTTCTGTGATAGTGTTTTGTCAGATGATATGTCATCCCAGAGGTCCTGAAGCTCTGTTTTCTCTGCTTTGGTTAAGTAGGCTGTGACATTTTGTGCAACTGCAGTGGAATTGTCTGCAATTTACTACACATCTATGTTTGCATTCCACAGGAGGGGAATGATTGCATTGTAATCATTGATGTATTTTGATTCTTCTGTTCTTTTTATGTAATATGTGTTCTTAGGTGATTTACCTTTGACACTATGTCTGATTGAAGACATGAAGTTGTTTACCTGACCTATTGCTGAAACTGGTCTAGGGAATCCAAAGCAGCATTTGGTGTAGTATTTATTTTTAATATTTGCGACAACAATATTTCCCACATTGTGTCTTTGAAATTGTAAAATTTGTGCATGAAGGTCACTATGTGTTGTTTGTGAAGGGATTTCACAAGTGACATATTTTTGGATGAACTGCATCCAAATGAAGGAGCATCTTTAATCCATAATAGCATGTGGATGTGTGGTGCTCCTCTGGCTTGGTATTCTTTTCTCCAAAATAAGTTTTGAACTTCTCTGAGGGGAGGAACAGTCTTATTCCAAATAAAGTGTAGCATAGCAATGAAGCGATGATGGAAATATCTTGATACATTTACAGGATCTAGAGAGCAGCGTTCTCCTGGTGTTTTTATATATATGTTTGTTTTGTTTTTGTTTGCTATGCATAGGAAATCGTGTAAATCTTCCCGTGCATATTCTGTACAACTTAATGTAACAAACCAAGTGGGTGGGCCAAGGTTTCCTATCATACAGTGTACATCTCCGTGATGTCGGAACCAGTATTCTTTTGTACCACGCATGTTTGCTAAAAGATTTGTAATGCTTGACTTTAAAACATCATCTTTTTCTTGCACTTTTTGTAATAATTGCATAGCTGACATATTTTTAAAATAGGTACCTGATTTTAATGTGTGTCCAACTCCGTAGCATAGAGTTGCTAGTTCACTTTCAAAGAGAAGGTGGAATAAATATTCCATGTTTTGTCTGAATCTGGGGTCGTCAGAATACATTTGTAAAGGGAGATATTCTGATGTTGTTATCTGTGTGGGTCTATCATCGTATCTTCCTCCTTTTCCAGTAGGAAAGAGTAGAGGAAAGGCCTGTGCTACTATACTTTTTTCCCATGTGCTGATTGGAGATCCTTTGGCTTGTCACATTTGGTATGTTTCCAGTGCATCATCTATAGTGTCTTTAGAGTGTAAAGGATAAATTGTATAATGGTCTAAAATATTGGATTGTGTAGCAGGATGTAAAAGTTTATATTGACCAGTTTCTGGTGACTCTTGAATTATGTCAATGGTTACTCTCAGGTTTTCTTCAATATTAATTTCTTTGTAGTATTGATTGTTGTTTTTTAGATATTGCAGGACTTGTCTAACTTTACGTAAGTCCACAAGTTGTTGCCAAATTATTTTGTCTTTTGTAGGTACGTCATTTACTAAGACAATTAAAGATTGATCTATTGGCAGGTGCACTCCTAGAGTGTGTACATTTTCTTTGAGATCTAATGGTAAATAAACTACTTTGCCATGAATGACTTTCACTAATTCAGAGGGAGGTAATTTTGCTGTTTTTGGTTGGAGGCGTATTATTGCTTGAAATGGGTGCACTGTTTGAATTATGATGCTCTCATATATATTTAGTTGTTGCAGGGGTTTTGCTAGTGGGAATAATTCCAAGTTGTTTGTGATAGCACATGAAGGTGTTTGGTTGTTGTCAAGTTTTGTAGTGCAGTAATTGCAAAGTATTAAGGGGTCAGTAATGTCGTATTTGTTTTCTGCTATAAGGTATAGAGCTAATTGGAACCATTTGGAATCTTCATTGTCTTCTATTTTGTACGTTATGTCTATAGTTTTTGTGCTACATTTATAAAAAGTCCTGCAGCAACACACTCAGATTTTTCAATTTGTCCGTGGACAGCGCTGTTGTCCACGGACAACACGTATTACACACAGGGATTTTGGGGTTGAGACGCATGCAAATGAGACTGAGCAGAGCAAGGGATTGGTTAAGAAGGTTTACTGGGTGTGTTCTGTAAGAAGAGAGTTTGTCAGTAGGTCATTTTCCTGAGAGAAGAGCAGATAGCTATGGCTTTGTGTTTCAGAAAGCAGGTTGTCTGGATTTTGGGAGATTGTTGGATAAATTGGTTGGAGGTTCTCTCATGTGGAAGTGCACTGGCATGGAGTGCGTGGAATGAAGTGGGTGGATTTGGTACCTCTCTCTGCTACTTTGGTGACACAGCGTCATCCAGACATTATTATTATTCATTGTGGAGGGAACAGTTTAAGACATGTGTCTGGAATCTCTTTGCAATTTCCAATGAAAGAAGGACTTGGGAAAGTCATGGACATGTATCCAAACTCCAGAGTAATTTTTTCCCGTATTGCGCAGAGAAAAATGTGGTTGCGTTCTTTTTCATTTGGTCCACAAATGGAGAAAGCAAGGTGCAATGTTAACAAGGCTGTTTGTGCCTTTTTGAGAGATGTTGGTATGTCCTCTTTTCAGAATGAAAACATTATGTTTTGTACAGACACATTTTTCGCAGAGATGGAGTACATCTTACTTATGCCGGCAATCAGTTTTTTCTGCGAAATATACAAAATGCATTGCAACCTTTTATGGAATTACAGCAATCCATTTTGCAGTAGGTGTTGACCATTTGAAGTTTTTAAAACACAAGAAAACATGACAAAAAGGCTCTTTTCAGAGCCACCACTTCCCTCTATAGAAAAGTGCAATGGTTCTTATAGGGCAGCACTCCCAAAAAATACATGTCAGCGGCGCTGGTCACAGACACATTGAACACCAAGAAAGGGCTCAAAAAGTTCCAAAAAGTATGTAGATCGGCAGGGATATTGTCTGGGACATGTGCAATGGTGAACATTTACTGTAAAATACCTTGGATTGCTCAAAAAAGCACCTTTTAAATGTTCGGGGGCCCGACAGTGTCCGCAAATCAGGACACATGCTTAGCATGGGTGCAGTCACATGATGGCGTTGCGGACACTTTCACAAATGGGACGGCTGTCAGCAGGACACCAAATGCGCAGGGACGGCTGTGCGCATGGGCGCGGATGTTCTATGGACAGTGTTCAGGTCCCAGAACTAATTAAAAGTGCGACACATGTGCGGCGGACAGTTACGGACAGGCACGATGTTCGTAGGACCCAAGGGTGTGGTGCACATGTGCACCGGTGTTCTACGAACAGTGTTGAAGTTCCCGAATAAAATAAATGTGCATCAAAACTTTGCGGATAGGCGGACGGGATATCTGTTCTAGGGATATATTAATTCTGGTTGCGGACATTATGCACAGGGGGGTGTTCTTAGAACACCCCCATTTTGGGTGATTGCGGACAGGCGGATATTTTGTGTATTTTGAGGACACCTCAATTTTAATTACGAACAGTACAAACGGGTATATTGTCCATAGGACACCCCCATTTGGGTTAATTGCAGACAAGCGGACATCTTGTGTGTTCTAAGGACACCGCCATTTTAATTACGAACACTACGAACAGCTTTACAGGTTAATTCATAGAAAATCGCACAAAAGTGGCGCACGCGACTGGTGCACAGCATGCCCGTGCGAATGTCTGCGCCAACCGCGTGCGCTAAAATCGATTTCCGCGCACAGCGTATTCATGGATTTTCACATCCAAAACCAGCCGTGGCGCAGCGTGGCGCAGCGACCCTGCAGCAGCACCAGTTACGCCCCCAAGAATGCCCTCGCGCAAGGAAAAGCCCTCAAAATCCCCAAATAATCGCAAAGGGCTGCGCTAACCCTGGACCAGTTCACAGGGCTGGCAAACAGCAAACGCCAAGCGGGGACCGTGTATTTCAGTGGTTCGCAGGAAGTTCCACACGCGATTGTCCTGTGTACGTGTGCATCAGGGGTGTGGGGAAGTATCACACGCAAATTCAGCTGGGTACGTGTATTTCAGGGGTGCGTGGGAAGTTCCACACACGATTGGCCCCGTGCGAGCAGGGTACGTGTATTCCAGGGGTGCGCGGGAAGTTCCACACACGATTCCATCAGGGTACGTGTATTTCAGGGGTGCGCGGGAAGTTCCACACGCGATTGGCCGCAGGGTACATGTATTGCAGGGGTGCGCGGGAAGTTCCACACGCGATTTCAGCAGGGTACGTGTATTTCAGGGGTTCTGGAGAGTACTACACGTGAATTGGCCGTGTGGGTCCTCCCAGGTGTTCGCTCTACAACCTCCACGGCCCCTGCAGGCAGCCCACACCACGGGGGACTACCCTGCACCCCTGCCCATGTGCCGCAGGTAGCCCATCCACCATGGGCATGCCCCCAGCCAACCCACATGTCACCTTGCACCACTGATCAACAATGCATGTCTCCCACCACCCCCACCCCCCAGCAGTGCATGGGCAGCCTCCACCAGGCCCCCACTCATGTCTCCCACCACCCCCACCCCCCAGCCACCAGGGGCAGCCTCCACCAAGCCCCCACTCATGTCCCCTATTACCCCCACCCCCCCGCAGTGCAGGGGCAGTCTCCACCAGGCCCCTACTCATGTCCCCTATTACCCCCACCCCCCAGCCACCAGGGGCACCCTCCACCAGGCCCCCACCCATGTCTCCCACCACCCCCTAACCCCCAGCAGTCAGGGGCAGCCTCCACCAAGTCCCCACTCATGTCTCCTATTAACCACACCCCCAGCCACCAGGGGCAGCCTCCACCAGGCCCCACCCATGTCTCCCACCACCCCCACCCCCCAGCAGTGCAGGGGTAGCCTCCACCAGGCCCCCACACATGTCTACCACCACCCCCACCCCCCAGCCACCAGGGGAAGCCTCCACCAGGCCCCCACTCATGTCTCCCACCACCCCCACCCCGCAGCCACCAGGGGCACCCTCCACCAGGCCCCCATCCATGTCTACTACCACCCCCACCCCCAGCAGTCAGGGGTACCCTCCAGCAGGCCCCCACCCATGTCTCCCACCACCCCCATCCCACAGCCACCAGGGGCAGCCTCCACCAGGCCCCCACTCATGTCCCCTATTACCCCCACACCCCCCGCAGTGCAGGGGCAGCCTCCACCAGGCCCCCACTCATGTCTCCCACCACCCCCACCCCCCAGCCACCAGGGGCAGACTCCACCAGGCCCCCACTCATGTCCCCTATTACCCCCACCCCCCTGCAGTGCAGGGGCAGCCTCCACCAGGCCCCCACTCATGTCTCCCAACACCCCCACCCCCAGCCACCAGGGGCAGCCTCCACCAGGCCCCCACCCATGTCTCCCACCACCCCATACCCCCCAGCAGTCAGGGGCAGCCTCCACCAGGCCCCCACTCATGTCTCCCACCACCCCCACCCCCCGCAGTGCAGGGGCAGCCTCCCCGAGGCCCCCACTCATGTCTCCCACCACCCCCACCCCCCAGCAGTCAGGGGCACCCTCCACCAGGCCCCCACCCATGTCTCCCACCACCCCCACCCCCCAGCAGTCAGGGGCAGCCTCCACCAGGCCCCCACTCATGTCTCCCACCACCCGCACCCCCCAGCCACCAGGGGCAGCCTCCACCAAGCCCCCACTCATGTCCCCTATTACCCTCAGCCACCAGGGGCAGCCTACACCAGGCCCCCACCCATGTCTCCCACCCCCCCACCCCCCAGCCACCAGGGGCAGCCTCCACCAGGCCCCCACTCATGTCTCCCACCCCCCCACCCCCCAGCAGTCAGGGGCACCCTCCACCAGGCCCCCACCCATGTCTTCCACCACCCCCACCCTCCTGCAGTGCAGGGGCTGCCTCCACCAGGCCCCCACTCATGTCTCCCACCACCCCCACCCCCCAGCACTGTGGGGCCCCTGCCAGCAGGCCCCCACTCATGTCCAACTCATGTACCCCTGCACCCCCATCCCCCAGCACTGTGGGGCACCGGCCAGCAGGCCCCCACTCATGTCCAACTCATGTACCCCTGCACCCCCACCCCCCCAGCACTGTGGGGCACCTGCCAGCAGGCCCCCACCATGTCCAACTCATGTACCCCTGCACCCCCACCCCCCAGCACTGTGGGGCACCTGCCAGCAGGCCCCCACTCATGTCCAACTCATGTACCCATGCACCCCACCACCCAGCACTGTGGGGCACCTGCCAGCAGGCCCCCACTCATGTCCAACTCATGTACCCCTGGACCCCCACCCTCCAGCACTGTGGGGCACCTGCCAGCAGGCCCCCACCATGTCCAACTCATGTTCCCCTGCACCCCCACCCCCCAGCACTGTGGGGCACCTGCCAGCAGGCCCCCACTCATGTCCAACTCATGTACCCCTGCACCCCCACCCCCCAGCACTGTGGGGCACCTGCCAGCAGGCCCCCACCATGTCCAACTCATGTACCCCTGCACCCCCACCCCCCAGCACTGTGGGGCACCTGCCAGCAGGCCCCCACTCATGTCCAACTCATGTACCCCTGCACCCCCACCCCCCAGCACTGTGGGGCACCTGCCAGCAGGCCCCCACCCATGCCCAACTCATGTTCCCCAGCCAACATGTCATCACAATCTAGATCCCTGGTCCCTATGGACAGCTTCCAAATGCAAAACACCCACCCGAGTATTGCATCCACCCACTCATAATTGGCAATTACATGACAGAACACCAATTGCAAGTTCCGAAACAAACAAATTTCCCTCACATACACCCAATGGGTGTCAGTGAATCTCAAAAGCCATATCATGATATGCATTAAACCAATGAGATGATACTACACATTGAAGTGTGATAAAAAAATATGTATTGAAGGAAACATAAATAGAATCAAAAATAAAGAAACAGAAATGGGAATGTACAAAAATGAAAAGAAGCATGTCCATGAAAAAAAGCAAAACCAAAAATAAAAATCCAAAGTAATGGTGTCCAAAGTCACTGTCCAGAAAACAAAATCCAATGGGAAATAAAATAGAAAGCCATTGCTCCATGGTGAAAATGCGAAAGAAAAATACAATCCAACAGTGAACTATGTACATACGAACAAGCCAGGGTCCATTATCCCAACAAAAGAAAGGAAACCTATCTAACTACACTGACTAATAAAATAAACTATATACAAAAATGTGGCCAATGTCCGAAAGGTCCAAAAGAAATAAAAAAAAAAATGAAACCTAACACTACCTACATAACTATGTACAAGGGCAGTGGGCTAGTTTGACGGCTCACTTGTGGATGTCCCGGGCCAGGGCATCATCGAACTCCTGCTCAATGTCCCGGAGGCGGTCCTCCTCCATGGCCCCGAGGGTCCGCAGGGCCGTCGACGTGTCCACCGCCAAACCCCTGCGGATTGCCTCGAGGCACTCGGCCCGCCTCAGGGCCCTCCGCATGGAGTTCTCCGCCCTGACCATTGTGAGCTGTGCCTCTCCCGCCCGCTGCCGCTCCGCATCTATGGCATGGCCCAACCGCTGCCACATGGAAGACACTCTCTGTCCTGGGTCCTCCTGCCCTCCGGCCGATGCCTGCCCCTCCGATGTTGAAGGCCCCGAGACTTCATGGCTCCCACCACGTTGCTGCTGCTGCTGTGCCTCTGCCCGTGCACTGCCTCCTGCTGCCTGCACATCCTCCGCCGGCTGGGGTGCAGTCGTTGACGTGGCCACTCCTGCTGGACGTCCGACTCCCGACTGTGGCAGGGATGCCTCCTCCACCAGCCTGGCTGCACCGTCAGAGGCAGCTCCACAGGGCACCCAGGTGACTGATGGGTGGGAAGATGGCACAGAGGACGACTGGCGCGTAGGGGGGTCAGTTGAGGAGGGGGTCGTAGCAAGCCCCATCATACGGAGGAATCCGGCCTGGGTGACCTGTCCCAGCAGGCTGATGTGGTCAACGAGCCATTCGAGATGACGTGCAGTCTCCTCATGAAAAGACTGCAGGTCACCTCGCATGGCCCGTTGACGCAACGCCACACCACTCAGAACAGGCTCAACCCAGACCCGGATAGCCACGTCCGCAGGCAGAGGAAGGCCAGTTGTCGTGAGCTCATCCCCTGCCTGAAAACAGGTCTGAAAGTAGGCATCCCTGCTGGTGCAAGATGATGCAGGGACAGGATCAGGGACAGGATTGCACACAGGCACCTCCGCGGCGGCCTGTGCTGCCTCCTGTCCCTGGTCCTGCACTGCACCACTAGCACCAGTGGGATCCCCACCTCCAGACCCTGTCTCTGTTGCTTGCACGGCCTCCTCCTCCACCAAACCCCCCATCAACCTGGATGACTCCGTGCCATCTTCCCCCGTTGGGCCCTGTGGGGTCCCAGCTGCCCCTTCTGCTGCCGAGGAGTCCAACTCCAACCTCCGCCTCTTGGACATCCCCCCGGCAGCTGCGGCCTGGGATGCGTCACCGGACTCCTCACTCCCCGACGAGATGACAACATGGGAGGGGAGCCAGGCCTTGCGTCTCCGGCTGACGGTGAGATCCCCGCCGCTGTGCTCCACAGCACCTTCACCGCCCTCTTCATCAGTTGACGCTGCAGACAGGGAGAAATAAATCACAGGCATCAGGGCACTGTACAATGGACACATACACACATGACAGTTGTACATGAGTGGCATTGGAAAACCTCATACATGTCATCACAATCCCCAACACACATGTCATTTCAACTCGCACACATGAGCCATACCACAGCCATATCGCAACTGCCAGCACCATCCATACACATACAACAGCATGAGCAGGCAAAGGTGAGCCAGGCATCACATGCAACACAGGAAGTGCACCACACATGTACACACACCACCACACTTGCATGCATGTGTACACCTCTGCCAAGTGTCGCAGTGTTCAGATGGGCATCCATGTCACATCTGCCCATCAGGCTTCCACATACCGCTGTCACATGCATCCATGTTGCATCACTCTTGCACCCTTGTCAAATACACACACATGCACATGTACACAGTGCTGATACATGCAGCTGAAAACAACATACATGCGTGACATCACGGACATGTCTACTTACATACACATTCATCCAAACATGTGTGCCCACACAACTGCATTTGGCATGCAAGCCTACACACACAAGCACCATCCATGTCTCACACATTCCAGCCCTCGCATGTGTTAGCCCCACGGCCCTGTACACCCCCACCCATACTCGACCCCATACAAACAGATGTGCAACCTGCACACTACTGAAAAATCACCACACGCACAGCTCACAATCAGGATGCATGTACACTTACCGCTCGACTCCAGACGGGTCAGCCTCTCAAGGACCTGGACGTGGAGCGCTGGGGATATGCGTTCCAGGACCCTCATCTGTTCTTCCGACAAGTGGCCCCGGCGCCCCTTGGCATCCGCTGCCTTCAAGAGGCGCCGGGCCTTGTTCAGGGTCCTGGACCTGAAGTCCTCCCAGCGCTTCTTGACATGTTGGAAGTCGCGGACTGCCACCCCCTCCGCATTGATGGCAGTCACGATGTCAGTCCAGATCCGAATCCGTCCTTCCTTGTCGGCGCAGGAAATTCCAAAGAGGGCATCATACTGCCCCAGGACTTGCTCCACCAGGACACCAACTTGGGTGGCACTGAAGCTGGTGCCCCTCTGCCTCTCTGGCTGGGGGTTGTCAGTGGTCTCAGATGGTGTTTGCCCCGACATGACAACCCCAGAGGTAGGAGTGGGTGGGCAACTGGGTCCTGGGGCTGGGCTGTGGAGCGATGGAATCCCAATCGGGAGTCTTTGGTTCCAGCAGGGGTGGTCACAGCAACAGCACCCCTGGCTGATGTGCAGGCAGCAAATGGCAGGGCACGTGGGCAGCAGGCAGTCAGGCAGCAGCAGATGGTAGGTGGGCGCGTGCTCGGGGCTCTGGGGGGCAGTAGTTCGGCCTTCTGGGCAGGAGCGTGGTCTTCCGTGTGCTTACGCGTGGCCAGCTTGATACAGAGTGATTTGGCACGTGACAATCCTGCACGTCTGCATGTAAATCGAGGAAAGGCCCTAAGCGCGTATGCACGTCAGCACACAAATGCGATTTCATTGGACCAAAGGCCCTTAGCGCGTGAGCGCCTCTGTGACGTGAGGCGCGCGGGTGTTTCCCTCATTACACGTGATGACAGAGCACACGTGGATTTCCACCAATCGTGTGTGGAACTTCCTGCGCACCCCCAGTAATACACGTACCCAGGCCAATCGCGTGTACGCTCACTTCCCTCCGATTACACGCGATGACACTCGGACGTGCAGTTTTACTACGTGTGCTCGCATATGCGATTTAATTGGCCCAAAGGCCACCATGCACAGCTGTGATGTCACGCGCATGGCCGTAGAGAATGGCGCGTGTAAAAATGAAGAGATACAAGTCCGAGTGTCAAAGCGCGTAATTGGTGGAAATGGCCTCATTGCGTATGCGCGTCTGTGACGTGTGTATAAAAGGTACGTGTAGAACGCCATTTCCTTGTACGTGCTTTTCGTGGAGAGCGAGTGGGTGAAATCTGTACTTCTTGTCGGTTCACACGCGATTTACTTCATGGCGTTTCCAGTTCGTACTCCCTGTTACCTCTGACAGTTTTTTCTCTTTTCCTCTTTTTCCTGGGCCTGTTTCCTCAGACAGCTTCCCTACTACTGTTGTCCTGTCTCCTCAGACAGCGTACAATTCTTCTTTTGGCGGGGGTGTTGCCAACGCGCACACGCGCATATTTTTCACGCTTCTGTTCCTGGCAGACGGTGAGTCGCGCACGTATCTAACATCTGTGCTTGCCCCGTGTGTCGCGTACCCCTTCAGAGGTCATTCTAGGCTGCGTGTGACACGCATACGTTCATTCTTGTGTTCCTGGGTGCCACAGCGTAGTGCAGGTTTATTTTTCCATGCACGTGGTCTAGGAGGGGTTGCGTGCACCTTACTTCCCTTTTTTGGGGTGTCTGTGCGTTGCATGACCCGTCATATTTCCCCAGGGGTGACATACAGCCTTGCTAGAGCATTAGGGTACGATTACCATCTGGTACCCAAGCCCTTTGACCCCCAATTGCCCAGGACAATAGTTCACATCAACTCCCATACGCACAATATCATCAGTGCCATGGCTGGGAGGCGAACAAGCCGTAAGGGTGGCAAAGGTGGCCGAGCCCCAAGTGGTGGCCGTGGTGGATCCGGTAGGGGGCGTGGCCGTGACTTGCAGGGTGCCCCTAGCCCCCCATGTGTGGAGGAGCAGTCAGGGACACCCATGCCCCCCCCCCTGGTTGAGGTTACCGTGGCTGACACCATCCATGCTCAGCCCTTGTTGGAGGAGCCCACTGTGGAACCAGACCTGGCACAGGGTGACTCCATGGCTGACTTCCAGGTCAGCAGGTCTAGGCCATGTGCGCCGGTGAACGTTGGTGTCATCAGGCCACGTGGATCAGGGGCAGCTAGGTCATCTGCTGCCCCGCGTAGGCAGGCTGGGGAGTCTGCAGGGGCAGCTGCGGCTCCATCCACCCCACCTCTCACACACCCAGCCAGGACAGTGTCGGTCCAAGTCCATCATGCTGACATTCCCCCTGACACCATCACACTTGAGATAATGCCTGCACCAACTCCCATGCTGAGTGTGCAATCCCACGCTCCTGCCCCTAGTGTCCAGAGCGGTGCAGGACACTCCGGATCCCCACCACCTTCCAAGCGGAAGAGGAAGAGTGCTCGTCCAGTAGAGGCTGATGCCCCAGACACGGCTACACAGTCCGGCCCGTCAAGGAAGCCCAGCTTCAATGAGGCCGAACTGAATGCACTTGTAGAGTATGCGTCCGCACATGACCGCGAAATGGTGATTGTTGCAGGATCCAAGACCACACCTGCACAACGTCAGGCACACTGGCAGACCATTGCAGACATCATAAGTGCCCTTGGAATCGTGAGGCGCACAGCTAATGTTTGCTACAAGCGCTGGAATGACCTAAAGCGCAGGGCAAAGAATAAGCTGGCCTCAAGTCATGCCGCAACTCTAGTGACTGGAGGTGGGTCTCAAGCAGACGACATAGAACTCACTCCACATGAGCAGGTTGCTGGGACCTACGTCACGGAGGAACAGATCCAAGGCGTGGGAGTAGTGCCAGATTACGAGGCATTGTCCGGTGAGTGCACATGCATGTGTGTGTCATCCATGTGCATGTTGTGTGTGGGAGGGCTTCTGTTTGGGTGCCAGGGGAGGGTGTGTGTGCCTGAGTGGTTTGGCTTACCCATGTGCCTCTTCCTATACATTCTTGGCACCAGCATTTGGGTATAGCAGCATCCCTTTGGCCAACATTAGACATCCAGCCCAACACCACGCCAGTTGCCCTTGGAGTGTCATCTTGCCACTACACTGTTGCTTATTTACCTCTGTTTATTCAGGCAGATTGTTTGCATACCACCACTTTTACTCGGGATTTCTCAGCCCTATTGTCACATGTCTGACATGGCTATGGTACAGTGGACTGGCTCAGTTTCGTGGACATGATTAGTTTTGACATGTCCCTGTGCTATAGGACCATTTTTGACTGGCAGCTGCATGTTAAACATTAGAACCATTACAATGAAAATAATCAATCATATGAACAAACTGGACTGAATGGACTGAATGAACAATTGGTGACCTCCTCTCCCTCTTACTTCATGGCTAGGGTACATGCCATCTGTGTGATGGCATGTGTATTTGACCTGCCAATCACTGGCCAATGTGTGATGGCACTGCTAGGCAGCATGCAGCAAATGTGTTCATCTTCCATCTTGATGTCATCAATGTGTGGCATCTGCCTCCCCATCACACGCAGTGACGGTGCATGCATGGAAGTGTTTTAGTCATGTGGGACATGTGTCAATCAAGTACTGTTTCTGTAGCCTCTCAGCCCTCATTGTGTGCCATAGTGCCAAATGCCTGTTTCCATTTGTTTTCTTTTATGTCTTTGCAGGGGAAGACGCACCTGATACTGCTGGGGTTGTGGAGATGGTGCAGACCCAGGAGGGGTCTGAGGGCCGACCGACCACCAGTGAGGGACGTGGTGTGGTGGTGGGTGAGAACCCACAACTGCTGCAGGTCGTGCTCTCAAGGGGTGTCTCTGGCTGCACCTCCCCCGAGCTGTACTCAGGTGTTGATTCGGATGATGAGACCTATGTGCCGTCGCAGGTGAGTGTTCCTGGGAGGGATTCTGTTCTGTCCGACCCACCTGCACCAGGGTTAGAACCCTCAATGGGGATGTCAGTGTTGGCAGGTACGCCTTTGGTGGTTACGGATGCAGGGTCACACTCCGCGACATCTGATCCTGTTCCTGGGCCAGCAGGTCAGAGGGGGAATGCAGTCCTACAGGCAGCATCATCAGAGATGATGGCTCAGGCCATGGATAGGGTGGCCACTTCCATTGTACCCCCCGAAAGGCTGATGCAGCAACTACAGCAGGCATCCGACTCCATCTGCCAGTCACACAGGAAGGACATGTTGGCGTCCGACAGGGACAGGCGGGCGGCACTGGCGACTCTGCAGGAAGCCATCTCCATAGAGTCCCAGGGCCACAGGGAAGCCCTGAGGCTGGAACTCCTTCACCTTAGGACGACTCTTGTTGAGCTTGAGGCTTCAACAAACCAAAGGAAAGAACAGCAGCTGGAGCGTCTCACCCGTACGCTCTCAGCTGAGATGCAGGCAACTAGGGCGGAGGTACGGGCATCCCGTGAGTTGTTGCATGGGGACCTCCGCACACTCATCCTCCAGAACGAGACCTACCACACCCGCATGCTTGCAGCCATGGAGGAACAGACTAGGGCTTTGCGTGGGCTGCCTCCCATAGTGCCACCACCTCCGGATGCAGCTGCAGAGGGTGAGAATAGCGACAGCAGTGATACTCCCACAATAGGGTAGCCGTGTAGGCCATGAGCCCATGGAGGTGTTTTTTTTTCGCAAGATCCACACAGGTGGGTTTTGGTGTGCACCCTGTCCTCAGACCTCCTGGGTGGCCTCCCCAACCCCCCCGGGCCCATTAATGGGCATTTTTGATTTTCTTTTTTTTTTTTTTTTTTGGGACAGTGTGTTGCCTTGTGTGGCTCCCGTGGGCACATGCAGGCTTGTCATGGATTTGGTTCAGATGCTTGGGTTTTTGTCACACACACCCCTCCTGCTTCACGTTTCCATGGGCTTGCAAAGGGTGTGCCCAAGTGACATTGATGTGCATGGTCACATTGGACTCTCATGAGCATTGTGGGCAGTCTGTAGTCAATATTGTGTATACATTCATAGTGCATATTGTTGTTGTATTGTACACTGCGTGGTGTATTGATATGTGCCTCTGCATCCATCTCATCCTCCATATTTGCAGGTCCATTCCTCATGTCTTCACAATGCGGACCACCTTGGAACTGGAGTCCATGTTGTAAGCAGTGCACCTACACTCTTGCGTGGCGCTAACACTGTATACTTGCAAGTGTTCGGAAGGCTGTCATCATCAGGTGGTGAGGCTAGCTAATGTTTAAGTCCGTAATGTCATGTTTAAGGTAGGTTGGAGGTTGTGTAGGTGATTAGTATTCTTGGTAAGTATTTGGTAATGTGGGCTGTAGGTCCTGCATTACTGTGAGCATTTCATGTGTGGACAGGTTTCCATTAGGGACACTGTAGCTGCTGACACTTGGGGCATGTTGTGGGGATTCATTTCTTTCCTCTCACATTGCATGACATGCCATGGTGTGTTGTGTGGCCGTGCCGTGGAGGGGGTGGGTGACATGGCACTGTTTTCATGTAGTATTTTACAAGTGGGTATTCATTTCTGCAACATGGAAGTGTCTTTTCATGACACTGCATTGGTGGTGTTTGTGTAGGTAGGGATGCACACATTGTGACACTTCCACATGAACAATCTCAGGCTGCTATGGTTCTGACAGTTGACAGTCCCTTTGTTCGTCTTAATTGTCAGTTCGAGTCATCATTGCTTATCAGATGGTATGTGCCAGGCCTGTGTGCACTCCACTGGGGTGTGATTTCTATGTGAAGTAATTAGCCACCAGCTGCGTACGGGCTGCCTCACCCCTTGCCCTCTCCCCTCCCATGCGCAGTGGCCGTGCATGTGGTTGGAGATGTGGGGGCACCACCATGTCCACGGCCAGGCCCCGGCGTGTTGCAACATTGTGCAGGACACATGCTGCCACTATGATCCTGCACACTACTGGGGGTGCATATAACAGCTGCCCGCCAGACCGGTCAAGGGAGTGAAAGCGTGACTTGAGCACTCCGAATGTGCGCTCCACTATGCCCCGGGTTGCAATATGGGCTGTGTTGTATCTTACCTCTGGAGGCGTGATGGGGTTCCGAATTGGCGTCATCATGTGGGTGCTCAGATGGTAGGCACTGTCCCCTGGTGAGGAGGTGATGGGTATCATTAGTGGGGTAGTGACATAACTCTGCATCTGACATGCATGCATGTGCAGTGGCATTCATACTCACCAAGCAGCCATGTATCACCATGCCGGCCAGCTTCTAGGTCCCGGCTTAGGGTAGACATTCGGTAAATGAAGCTGTCGTGGGTGGACCCTGGATAGTTGGCATATACTGAGGTGATGATTCCCTTAGCATTACATACTACCTGCACGTTGATGGAATGCCAGTGCTTGCGGTTCCTATAGATGTGCTCAGATGCCCTGGGGGGACGTAGTGCCACATGGGTGCAGTCAATGGCACCTAGCACTTTTGGAAATTGTGCCACACCGTAGAAATCGAGGGTGGCAGCCTGCCTTTCTGCAGGTGTCCTGGGCAGGTATATGTGCCCATGGACTGATGGGCGTGCAGTGATGATGTTCAAGACCTGGTGTAGGCAGCGTGACTGCGTGGCCTGTGAAACCCCACCCACTATGGCACTTGTCCGCTGAAATGATCCTGTGGCCAAGAAGTGCAGTACATTGAGGACCTTCTCCAGGGGGCTAAGTGCTTGGGAGCACAGGGTGGGTGATGTGAGGTCATCCTCCCACTCACTGACCAGGTCCAGTATTATGTGTGGGGGAAACCTGTACCTCCCGTACACCTGGTCATCAGGCATCCCAAAACTGGTTCTGGAAATGAAAATTCGGGCCCTCACTATCCTCCTCCTCCTCCTTTGGTAACCCACGGCCACTGCTGCTAGGAATGGTATATTCATCCTGGCGTATGTGCTTGTTTGTGGTTTGTGCACACTTTTATGCTGCGCAGGTCGACGTACGCCTGCTTCATGCTGGCGTACGTGTGTCAGGATTGGACCCTTTTTCGGCACGTCGTAGGCGAACGTGTGAATCTTCCCGCCACACCAGGAATACACGTAGCACGCTCTCACAGGCACAGTCGCGGGTAAATATTCCCGCCCACCCCTGGAATACATGTAACCCACTCTCACAGGCCCAATCGCGTGTGGAAGTTCACGCGCACCCTGAAGTACACGTACCCAGGTAAATTCCGTGTGGAAGTTCACGCGCACCCCGAAGTACACGTACAATCGCGTGTGGAACTTCACGCGCACCCCGTAGTACACGTACCCAGGCAAATCACGTGTGGAAGTTCACGCGCACCCCGAAGTACACGTACCCAGGCAAATAGCACGGCGGGGGTGGGGGTGGTGGTAGACATGGGTGGGGGCCTGTTGGAGGCTGCCCCTGCACTGCTGGGGGGTGAGGGTGGTGGGGGACATGAGTGGGGGCCTGGTGGAGGCTGCCCCTGGTGGCTGGGGGGTGGTGGGAGACAGGGGTGGGGGCCTGGTGGAGGCTGCCCCTGGTGGCTGGGGGGTGGGGATGGTGGTAGACATGGGTGGGGCCTGGTGGAGGCTGCCCCTGGTGGCTGGGGGGTGGGGGTGGTGGTAGACATGGGTGGGGGCCTGGTGGAGGCTGCCCCTACACTGCTGGGGGTGAGGGTGGTGGGAGACATGAGTGGGGGCCTGGTGGAGGCTGCCCCTGGTGGCTGGGGGGTGGGGGTGCAGGGGGACATGAGTTGGACATGAGTGGGGGCCTGCTGGCAGGTGCACCACAGTGCTGGGGGGTGGGGGTGGTGGGAGACATGAGTGGGGGCCTGGTGGAGGCTGCCCCTGGTGGCTGGGGGGTGGGGGTGCAGGGGGACATGAGTTGGACATGAGTGGGGGCCTGCTGGCAGGTGCACCACAGTGCTGGGGGGTGGGGGTGGTGGGAGACATGAGTGGGGGCCTGGTGGAGGCTGCCCCTGCACTGCGGGGGGGGGGGTAATAGGGGACATGAGTGGGGGCCTGGTGGAGGCTGCCCCTGGTGGCTGGGGGTGGGGGTGGTGGGAGACATGAGTGGGGGCCTGGTGGAGGCTGCCCCTGGTGGCTGGGGGTAGGGGTGGTGGTAGACATGGGTGGGGGCCTGGTGGAGGCTGCCCCTGCACTGCTGGGGGGTGGGGGTGGTGGGAGACATGAGTGGGGGCCTGGTGGAGGCTGCCCTTGTGGCTGGGGGTGGGGGTGCAGGGGGACATGAGTTGGACATGAGTGGGGGCCTGCTGGCAGGTGCACCACAGTGCTGGGGGGTGGGGGTGGTTGGAGACATGAGTGGGGGCTTGGTGGAGGCTGCCCCTGCACTGCTGGGGGGTGGGGGTGGTGGGAGACATGAGTGGGTGCCTGGTGGAGGCTGCCCCTGGTGGCTGGGGGGTGGGGGTGCAGGGGACATGAGTTGGACATGAGTGGGGGCCTGCTGGCAGGTGCCAAACAGTGCTGGGGGGTGGGGGTGCTGGGAGACATGGGTGGGGGCCTGGTGGAGGCTGCCCCTTCACTGCTGGGGGGTGGGTGTGGTGGGAGGCATGAGTGGGGGCCTGGTGGAGGCTGCCCCTGGTGGCTGGGGGGTGGGGGTGCAGGGGCACATGAGTTGGACATGAGTGGGGGCCTGCTGGCAGGTGCACCACAGTGCTGGGGGGTGGGGGTGGTGGGAGACATGAGTGGGGGCCTGGTGGAGGCTGCCCCTGGTGGCTGAGGGGTGGGGTGCAGGGGGACATGAGTTGGACATGAGTGGGGGCCTGCTGGCAGGTGCCCCACAGTGCTGGGGGTGAGGGTGGTGGGGAGACATGAGTGGGGGCCTGGTGGAGGCTGCCCCTGCACTGCTGGGAGGTGGGGGTGGTTGGAGACATGAGTGGGGGCCTGGTGGAGGCTGCCCCTGGTGGCTGGGGGTGGGGGTGCAGGGGGACATGAGTTGGACATGAGTGGGGGCCTGCTGGCAGGTGCCCCACAGTGCTGGGGGGGTGGGGGTGGTGGGAGACATGAGTGGGGGCCTGGTGGAGGCTGCCCCTGCACTGCGGGGGGTGGGGGTAATAGGGGACATGAGTGGGGGCCTGGTGGAGGCTGCCCCTGGTGGCTGGGGGGTGGGGGTGGTGGGAGACATGAGTGGGGTCCTGGTGGAGGCTGCCCCTGGTGGCTGGGGAGTGGGGGTGGTGGTAGATATGGGTGGGGGCCTGGTGGAGGCTGCCCCTGGTGGCTGGGGGTGGGGGTGGTGGTAGACATGGGTGGGGGCCTGGTGGAGGCTGCCCCTGCACTGCTGGGGGGTGGGGGTGGTGGGAGACATGAGTGGGGGCCTGGTGGAGGCTGCCCCTTGTGGCTGGGGGGTGGGGGTGCAGGGGGACATGAGTTGGACATGAGTGGGGGCCTGCTGGCAGGTGCACCACAGTGCTGGGGGGTGGGGGTGGTTGGAGACATGAGTGGGGGCTTGGTGGAGGCTGCCCCTGCACTGCTGGGGGGTGGGGGTGGTGGGAGACATGAGTGGGTGCCTGGTGGAGGCTGCCCCTGGTGGCTGGGGGGTGGGGGTGCAGGGGGACATGAGTTGGACATGAGTGGGGGCCTGCTGGCAGGTGCCAAACAGTGCTGGGGGGTGGGGGTGCTGGGAGACATGGGTGGGGGCCTGGTGGAGGCTGCCCCTTCACTGCTGGGGGGTGGGTGTGGTGGGAGGCATGAGTGGGGGCCTGGTGGAGGCTGCCCCTGGTGGCTGGGGGGTGGGGGTGCAGGGGCACATGAGTTGGACATGAGTGGGGGCCTGCTGGCAGGTGCACCACAGTGCTGGGGGGTGGGGGTGGTGGGAGACATGAGTGGGGGCCTGGTGGAGGCTGCCCCTGGTGGCTGAGGGGTGGGGGTGCAGGGGGACATGAGTTGGACATGAGTGGGGGCCTGCTGGCAGGTGCCCCACAGTGCTGGGGGGTGAGGGTGGTGGGAGACATGAGTGGGGGCCTGGTGGAGGCTGCCCCTGCACTGCTGGGAGGTGGGGGTGGTTGGAGACATGAGTGGGGGCCTGGTGGAGGCTGCCCCTGGTGGCTGGGGGGTGGGGGTGCAGGGGGACATGAGTTGGACATGAGTGGGGGCCTGCTGGCAGGTGCCCCACAGTGCTGGGGGGGTGGGGGTGGTGGGAGACATGAGTGGGGGCCTGGTGGAGGCTGCCCCTGCACTGCGGGGGGTGGGGGTAATAGGGGACATGAGTGGGGGCCTGGTGGAGGCTGCCCCTGGTGGCTGGGGGGTGGGGGTGGTGGGAGACATGAGTGGGGTCCTGGTGGAGGCTGCCCCTGGTGGCTGGGGAGTGGGGGTGGTGGTAGATATGGGTGGGGGCCTGGTGGAGGCTGCCCCTGGTGGCTGGGGGTGGGGGTGGTGGTAGACATGGGTGGGGGCCTGGTGGAGGCTGCCCCTGCACTGCTGGGGGGTGGGGGTGGTGGGAGACATGAGTGGGGGCCTGGTGGAGGCTGCCCCTTGTGGCTGGGGGGTGGGGGTGCAGGGGGACATGAGTTGGACATGAGCGGGGCCTGCTGGCAGGTGCACCACAGTGCTGGGGGGTGGGGGTGGTGGGAGACATGAGTGGGGGCTTGGTGGAGGCTGCCCCTGCACTGCTGGGGGGTGGGGGTGGTGGGAGACATGAGTGGGGGCCTGTTGGAGGCTGCCCCTGGTGGCTGGGGGGTGGGGGTGCAGGGGGACATGAGTTGGACATGAGTGGGGGCCTGCTGGCAGGTGCCAAACAGTGCTGGGGGTGGGGGTGGTGGGAGACATGGGTGGAGGCCTGGTGGAGGCTGCCCCTTCACTGCTGGGGGGTGGGGGTGGTGGGAGGCATGAGTGGGGGCCTGGTGGAGGCTGTCCCTGGTGGCTGGGGGGGTGGGGGTGCAGGGGCACATGAGT
Source organism: Ambystoma mexicanum (assembly GCF_040938575.1). Lineage (NCBI taxonomy): Eukaryota > Metazoa > Chordata > Amphibia > Caudata > Ambystomatidae > Ambystoma > Ambystoma mexicanum. The sequence goes on from NC_090930.1 coordinate 732,847,053, forward strand.
TGGACATGAGTGGGGGCCTGCTGGCAGGTGCACCACAGTGCTGGGGGGTGGGGGTGGTGGGAGACATGAGTGGGGGCCTGGTGGAGGCTGCCCCTGGTGGCTGAGGGGTGGGTGTGCAGGGGGACATGAGTTGGACATGAGTGGGGGCCTGCTGGCAGGTGCCCCACAGTGCTGGGGGGGTGAGGGTGGTGGGAGACATGAGTGGGGGCCTGGTGGAGGCTGCCCCTGCACTGCTGGGGGGTGGGGGTGGTGGGAGACATGAGTGGGGGCCTGGTGGAGGCTGCCCCTGGTGGCTGGGGGGTGGTGGTGCAGGGGGACATGAGTTGGACATGAGTGGGGGCCTGCTGGCAGGTACCCCACAGTGCTGGGGGGGTGGGGGTGGTGGGAGACATGAGTGAGGGCCTGGTGGAGGCTGCCCCTGCACTGCGGGGGGGTGGGGGTAATAGGGGACATGAGTGGGGGCCTGGTGGAGGTTGCCCCTGGTGGCTGGGGGTGGGGGTGGTGGGAGACATGAGTGGGGTCCTGGTGGAGGCTGCCCCTGGTGGCTGAGGGGTGGGGGTGGTGGTAGACATGGGTGGGGGCCTGGTGGAGGCTGCCCCTGGTGGCTGGGGGTGGGGGTGGTGGTAGACATGGGTGGGGGCCTGGTGGAGGCTGCCCCAGCACTGCTGGGGGGTGGGGGTGGTGGGAGACATGAGTGGGGGCCTGGTGGAGGCTGCCCCTGGTGGCTGGGGGGTGGGGGTGCAGGGGGACATGAGTTGGACATGAGTGGTGGCCTGCTGGCAGGTGCACCACAGTGCTGGGGGGTGGGGGTGTTGGGAGAAATGAGTGGGGGCCTGGTGGAGGCTGCTCCTGGTGGCTGGGGGGTGGGGTGCAGGGGGACATGAGTTGGACATGAGTGGGGGCCTGCTGGCAGGTGCACCACAGTACTGGGGGGTGGGGGTGGTGGGAGACATGAGTGGGGGCCTGGTGGAGGCTGCCCCTGCACTGCGGGGGGGGTAATAGGGGACATGAGTGGGGGCCTGGTGGAGGCTGCCCCTGGTGGCTGGGGGGTGGGGGTTTTGGGTATAGACATGAGTGGGGGCCTGGTGGAGGCTGCCCCTGGTGGCTGGGGGTGGGGGTGTTGGGAGACATGGGTGGGGTTCTGGTGGAGGCTGCCCCTGGTGGCTGGGGGGTGGGGGTGCAGGGGGACATGGGTTGGACATGAGTGGGGGCCTGCTGGCAGGTGCCAAACAGTGCTGGGGGGTGGGGGTGGTGGGAGACATGGGTGGGGGCCTGGTGGAGGCTGCCCCTTCACTGTTCGGGGTGGGGGGTGGGAGACATGAGTGGGGTGGTGGGAGACATGAGTGAGGGCCTGGTGGAGGCTGCCCCTCACTGCGGGGGGGTGGGGGTAATAGGGGACATGAGTGGGGGCCTGGTGGAGGTTGCCCCTGGTGGCTGGGGGGTGGGGGTGGTGGGAGACATGAGTGGGGTCCTGGTGGAGGCTGCCCCTGGTAGCTGGGGGGTGGGGGTGGTGGTAGACATGGGTGAGGGCCTGGTGGAGGCTGCCCCTGGTGGCTGGGGGTGGGGTGGTGGTAGACATGGGTGGGGGCCTGGTGGAGGCTGCCCCTGCACTGCTGGGGGGTGGGGGTGGTGGGAGACATGAGTGGGGGCCTGGTGGAGGCTGCCCCTGGTGGCTGGGGGGTGGGGGTGCAGGGGGACATGAGTTGGACATGAGTGGGGGCCTGCTGGCAGGAGCACCACAGTGCTGGGGGGTGGGGGTGGTGGGAGACATGGGTGGGGGCCTGGTGGAGGCTGCCCTTTCACTGCTTGGTGGAGGCTGCCCCTGCACTGCTGGGGGGTGGGGTGGTGGGAGACATGAGTGGGGGCCTGTTGGAGGCTGCCCCTGGTGGCTGGGGGGTGGGGGTGCAGGGGGACATGAGTTGGACATGAGTGGTGGCCTGCTGGCAGGTGCACCACAGTGCTGGGGGGTGGGGGGTGTTGGGAGAAATGAGTGGGGGCCTGGTGGAGGCTGCTCCTGGTGGCTGGGGGGTGGGGTGCAGGGGGACATGAGTTGGACATGAGTGGGGGCCTGCTGGCAGGTGCACCACAGTACTGGGGGGTGGGGGTGGTGGGAGACATGAGTGGGGGCCTGGTGGAGGCTGCCCCTGCACTGCGGGGGGGGTAATAGGGGACATGAGTGGGGGCCTGGTGGAGGCTGCCCCTGGTGGCTGGGGGGTGGGGGTTTTGGGTATAGACATGAGTGGGGGCCTGGTGGAGGCTGCCCCTGGTGGCTGGGGGTGGGGGTGTTGGGAGACATGGGTGGGGTTCTGGTGGAGGCTGCCCCTGGTGGCTGGGGGGTGGGGGTGCAGGGGGACATGAGTTGGACATGAGTGGGGGCCTGCTGGCAGGTGCCAAACAGTGCTGGGGGGTGGGGGTGGTGGGAGACATGGGTGGGGGCCTGGTGGAGGCTGCCCCTTCACTGTTCGGGGTGGGGGGTGGGAGACATGAGTGGGGTGGTGGGAGACATGAGTGAGGGCCTGGTGGAGGCTGCCCCTCACTGCGGGGGGGTGGGGGTAATAGGGGACATGAGTGGGGGCCTGGTGGAGGTTGCCCCTGGTGGCTGGGGGGTGGGGGTGGTGGGAGACATGAGTGGGGTCCTGGTGGAGGCTGCCCCTGGTAGCTGGGGGGTGGGGGTGGTGGTAGACATGAGTGGGGGCCTGGTGGAGGCTGCCCCTGGTGGCTGGGGGTGGGGTGGTGGTAGACATGGGTGGGGGCCTGGTGGAGGCTGCCCCTGCACTGCTGGGGGGTGGGGGTGGTGGGAGACATGAGTGGGGGCCTGGTGGAGGCTGTCCCTGGTGGCTGGGGGGTGGGGGTGCAGGGGGACATGAGTTGGACATGAGTGGGGGCCTGCTGGCAGGAGCACCACAGTGCTGGGGGGTGGGGGTGGTGGGAGACATGGGTGGGGGCCTGGTGGAGGCTGCCCTTTCACTGCTTGGTGGAGGCTGCCCCTGCACTGCTGGGGGGTGGGGTGGTGGGAGACATGAGTGGGGGCCTGTTGGAGGCTGCCCCTGGTGGCTGGGGGGTGGGGGTGCAGGGGGACATGAGTTGGACATGAGTGGGGGCCTGCTGGCAGGTGCCAAACAGTGCTGGGGGTGGGGGTGGTGGGAGACATGGGTGGAGGCCTGGTGGAGGCTGCCCCTTCACTGCTGGGGGGTGGGGGTGGTGGGAGACATGAGTGGGGGCCTGGTGGAGGCTGCCCCTGGTGGCTGGGGGGTGGGGGTGCAGGGGGACATGAGTTGGACATGAGTGGTGGCCTGCTGGCAGGTGCACCACAGTGCTGGGGGGTGGGGGTGTTGGGAGACATGAGTGGGGGCCTGGTGGAGGCTGCTCCTGGTGGTTGGGGGGTGGGGTGCAGGGGGACATGAGTTGGACATGAGTGGGGGCCTGCTGGCAGGTGCACCACAGTACTGGGGGGTGGGGGTGGTGGGAGACATGAGTGGGGGCCTGGTGGAGGCTGCCCCTGCACTGCGGTGGGGGTAATAGGGGACATGAGTGGGGGCCTGGTGGAGGCTGCCCCTGGTGGCTGGGGGGTGGGGGTTTTGGGTATAGACATGAGTGGGGGCCTGGTGGAGGCTGCCCCTGGTGGCTGGGGTGGGGGTGTTGGGAGACATGGGTGGGGGCCTGGTGGAGGCTGCCCTGGTGGCTGGGGGGTGGGGGTGCAGGGGGACATGAGTTGGACATGAGTGGGGGCCTGCTGGCAGGTGCCAAACAGTGCTGGGGGTGGGGGTGGTGGGAGACATGGGTGGGGGCCTGGTGGAGGCTGCCCCTTCACTGCTGGGGGGTGGGGTGGTGGGAGGCATGAGTGGGGGCCTGGTGGAGGCTGCCCCTGGTGGCTGGGGGGTGGGGGTGCAGGGGCACATGAGTTGGACATGAGTGGGGGCCTGCTGGCAGGTGCACCACAGTGCTGGGGGTGTGGGGGTGGTGGGAGACATGAGTGGGGGCCTGGTGGAGGCTGCCCCTGGTGGCTGAGGGGTGGGGGTGCAGGGGGACATGAGTTGGACATGAGTGGGGGCCTGCTGGCAGGTGCCCCACAGAGCTGGGGGGTGAGGGTGGTGGGAGACAAGAGTGGGGGCCTGGTGGAGGCTCCCCCTGCACTGCTGGGGGGTGGGGGTGGTGGGAGACATGAGTGGGGGCCTGGTGGAGGCTGCCCCTGGTGGCTGGGGGTGCAGGGGGACATGAGTTGGACATGAGTGGGGGCCTGCTGGCAGGTGCCCCACAGTGCTGGGGGGGTGGGGGTGGTGGGAGACATGAGTGGGGGCCTGGTGGAGGCTGCCCCTGCACTGCGGGGTGTGGGGGTAATAGGGGACATGAGTGGGGGCCTGGTGGAGGCTGCCCCTGGTGGCTGGGGGGTGGGGGTGGTGGGAGACATGAGTGGGGTCCTGGTGGAGGCTGCCCCTGGTGGCTGGGGGGTGGGGGTGGTGGTAGACATGGGTGGGGGCCTGGTGGAGGCTGCCCCTGGTGGCTGGGGGGTGGGGGTGGTGGGAGACATGAGTGGGGTCCTGGTGGAGGCTGCCCTGGTGGCTGGGGGGTGGGGGTGGTGGTAGACATGGGTGGGGGCCTGGTGTAGGCTGCCCCTGGTGGCTGGGGGTGTGGTGGTGGTAGACATGGGTGGGGGCCTGGTGGAGGCTGCCCCTGCACTGCTGGGGGGTGGGGGTGGTGGGAGACATGAGTGGGGGCCTGGTGGAGGCTGCCCCTGGTGGCTGGGGGGTGGGGGTGCAGGGGGACATGAGTTGGACATGAGTGGGGGCCTGCTGGCAGGTGCACCACAGTGCTGGGGGGTGGGGGTGGTGGGAGACATGGGTGGGGCCTGGTGGAGGCTGCCCCTTCACTGCTTGGTGGAGGCTGCCCCTGCACTGCTGGGGGGTGGGGGTGGTGGGAGACATGAGTGGGGGCCTGTTGGAGGCTGCCCCTGGTGGCTGGGGGGTGGGGGTGCAGGGGGACATGAGTTGGACATGAGTGGGGGCCTGCTGGCAGGTGCCAAACAGTGCTGGGGGTGGGGGTGGTGGGAGACATGGGTGGAGGCCTGGTGGAGGCTGCCCCTTCACTGCTGGGGGGTGGGGGTGGTGGGAGGCATGAGTGGGGGCCTGGTGGAGGCTGTCCCTGGTGGCTGGGGGGTGGGGGTGCAGGGGCACATGAGTTGGACATGAGTGGGTGCCTGCTGGCAGGTGCACCACAGTGCTGGGGGGTGGGGGTGGTGGGAGACATGAGTGGGGGCCTGGTGGAGGCTGCCCCTGGTGGCTGAGGGGTGGGGGTGCAGGGGGACATGAGTTGGACATGAGTGGGGGCCTGCTGGCAGGTGCCCCACAGTGCTGGGGGGTGAGGGTGGTGGGAGACATGAGTGGGGGCCTGGTGGAGGCTGCCCCTGCACTGCTGGGGGGTGGGGGTGGTGGGAGACATCAGTGGGGGCCTGGTGGAGGCTGCCCCTGGTGGCTGGGGGGTGGTGGTGCAGGGGGACATGAGTTGGACATGAGTGGGGGCCTGCTGGCAGGTGCCCCACAGTGCTGGGGGGGTGGGGGTGGTGGGAGACATGAGTGAGGGCCTGGTGGAGGCTGCCCCTGCACTGCGGGGGGTGGGGGTAATAGGGGACATGAGTGGGGGCCTGTTGGAGGTTGCCCCTGGTGGCTGGGGGGTGGGGGTGGTGGGAGACATGAGTGGGGTCCTGGTGGAGGCTGCCCCTGGTGGCTGAGGGGTGGGGGTGGTGGTAGACATGGGTGGGGGCCTGGTGGAGGCTGCCCCTGGTGGCTGGGGGTGGGGGTGGTGGTAGACATGGGTGGGGGCCTGGTGGAGGCTGCCCCAGCACTGCTGGGGGGTGGGGGTGGTGGGAGACATGAGTGGGGGCCTGGTGGAGGCTGCCCCTGGTGGCTGGGGGGTGGGGGTGCAGGCTGACATGAGTTGGACATGAGTGGGGGCCTGCTGGCAGGTGCACCACAGTGCTGGGGGGTGGGGGTGTTGGGAGACATGAGTGGGGGCCTGGTGGAGGCTGCTCCTGGTGGCTGGGGGGTGGGGTGCAGGGGGACATGAGTTGGACATGAGTGGGGGCCTGCTGGCAGGTGCACCACAGTACTGGGGGGTGGGGGTGGTGGGAGACATGAGTGGGGGCCTGGTGGAGGCTGCCCCTGCACTGCGGGGGGGGGGTAATAGGGGACATGAGTGGGGGCCTGGTGGAGGCTGCCCCTGGTGGCTGGGGGGTGGGGGTGGTGGGAGACATGAGTGGGGGCCTGGTGGAGGCTGCCCCTGGTGGCTGGGGGTGGGGGTGTTGGGAGACATGGGTGGGGGCCTGGTAGAGGCTGCCCCTGGTGGCTGGGGGTGGGGGTGCAGGGGGACATGAGTTGGACATGAGTGGGGGCCTGCTGGCAGGTGCCAAACAGTGCTGGGGGGTGGGGTGGTGGGAGACACGGGTGGGGGCCTGGTGGAGGCTGCCCCTTCACTGCTGGGGGGTGGGGGTGGTGGGAGGCATGAGTGGGGGCCTGGTGGAGGCTGCCCCTGGTGGCTGGGGGTGGGGGTGCAGGGGCACATGAGTTGGACATGAGTGGGGGCCTGCTGGCAGGTGCACCACAGTGCTGGAGGGTGGGGGTGGTGGGAGACATGAGTGGGGGCCTGGTGGAGGCTGCCCCTGGTGGCTGAGGGGTGGGGGTGCAGGGGGACATGAGTTGGACATGAGTGGGGGCCTGCTGGCAGGTGCCCCACAGAGCTGGGGGGTGAGGGTGGTGGGAGACATGAGTGGGGGCCTGGTGGAGGCTGCCCCTGCACTGCTGGGGGTGGGGGTGGTGGGAGACATGAGTGGGGGCCTGGTGGAGGCTGCCCCTGGTGGCTGGGGGGTGGGGGTGCAGGGAGACATGAGTTGGACATGAGTGGGGGCCTGCTGGCAGGTGCCCCACAGTGCTGGGGGGGTGGGGGTGGTGGGAGACATGAGTGGGGGCCTGGTGGAGGCTGCCCCTGCACTGCGGGGCGTGGGGGTAATAGGGGACATGAGTGGGGGCCTGGTGGAGGCTGCCCCTGGTGGCTGGGGGGTGGGGGTGGTGGGAGACATGAGTGGGGTCCTGGTGGAGGCTGCCCCTGGTGGCTGGGGGGTGGGGGTGGTGGTAGACATGGGTGGGGGCCTGGTGGAGGCTGCCCCTGGTGGCTGGGGGGTGGGGGTGGTGGGAGACATGAGTGGGGTCCTGGTGGAGGCTGCCCCTGGTGGCTGGGGGGTGGGGGTGGTGGTAGACATGGGTGGGGGCCTGGTGGAGGCTGCCCCTGGTGGCTGGGGGTGGGGTGGTGGTAGACATGGGTGGGGGCCTGGTGGAGGCTGCCCCTGCACTGCTGGGGGGTGGGGGTGGTGGGAGACATGAGTGGGGGCCTGGTGGAGGCTGCCCCTGGTGGCTGGGGGTGGGGGTGCAGGGGGACATGAGTTGGACATGAGTGGGGGCCTGCTGGCAGGTGCACCACAGTGCTGGGGGGTGGGGGTGTTGGGAGACATGAGTGGGGGCCTGGTGGAGGCTGCTCCTGGTGGCTGGGGGGTGGGGTGCAGGGGGACATGAGTTGGACATGAGTGGGGGCCTGCTGGCAGGTGCACCACAGTGCTGGGGGGTGGGGGTGGTGGGAGACATGAGTGGGGGCCTGGTGGAGGCTGCCCCTGCACTGCGGGGGGGTGTAATAGGGGACATGAGTGGGGGCCTGGTGGAGGCTGCCCCTGGCCGCTGGGGGTGGGGTGGTGTTAGACATGAGTGGGGGCCTGGTGGAGGCTGCCCCTGGTGGCTGGGGGTGGGGGTGTTGGGAGACATGAGTGGGGGCCTGGTGGAGGCTGCCCCTGCACTGCGGGGGGTGGGGGTAATAGGGGAGATGAGTGGGGGCCTGGTGGAGGCTGCCCCTGGTGGCTGGGGGGTGGGGGTGCAGGGGGACATGAGTTGGACATGAGTGGGGGCCTGCTGGCAGGTGCCCCACAGTGCTGGGGGGTGGGGGTGGTGGGAGACATGGGTGGGGGCCTGGTGGAGGCTGCCCCTGCACTGCTGGGGGGTGGGGGTGGTGGGAGACATGAGTGGGGGCCTGGTGGAGGCTGCCCCTGGTGGCTGGGGGGTGGGGGTGCAGGGGCACATGAGTTGGACATGAGTGGGGGCCTGCTGGCAGGTGCACCACAGTGCTGGGGTGTGGGGGTGGTGGGAGACATGAGTGGGGACCTGGTGGAGGCGGCCCCTGGTGGCTGGGGGGTGCAGGGGGACATGAGTTGGACATGAGTGGGGGCCTGCTGGCAGGTGCCCCACAGTGCCGGGGGGTGAGGGTGGTGGGAGACATGAGTGGGGTCCTGGTGGAGGCTGCCCTTGCACTGCTGGGGGGTGGGGGTGGTGGGAGATATGAGTGGGGGCCTGGTGGAGGCTGCCCCTGGTGGCTGGGGGGTGGGGGTGCAGGGGGACATGAATTGGACATGAGTGGGGGCCTGCTGGCAGGTGCCCCACAGTGCTGGGGGGTGGGGGTGGTGGGAGACATGAGTGGGGGCCTGGTGGAGGCTGCCCCTGGTGGCTGGGGGGTGGGGGTGGTGGTAGACATGGGTGGGGGCCTGGTGGAGGCTGCCCCTGGTGGCTGGGGGGTGGGGGTGGTGGTAGACATGGGTGGGGGCCTGGTGGAGGCTGCCCCTGCACTGCTGGGGGGTGGGGGTGGTGGGAGACATGAGTGGGGGCCTGGTGGAGGCTGCCCCTGGTGGCTGGGGGGTGGGGGTGCAGGGGGACATGAGTTGGACATGAGTGGGGGCCTGCTTGCAGGTGCCAAACAGTGCTGGGGGGTGGGGGTGGTGGGAGACATGAGTGGGGGCCTGGTGGAGGCTGCTCCTGGTGGCTGGGGTGCAGGGGGACATGAGTTGGACATGAGTGGGGGCCTGCTGGCAGGTGCACCACAGTGCTGGGGGGTGGGGGTGGTGGGAGACATGAGTGGGGGCCTGGTGGAGGCTGCCCCTGCACTGCGGGGGGTTGGGGGTAATAGGGGACATGAGTGGGGCCTGGTGGAGGCTGCCCCTGGTGGCTGGGGGGTGGGGGTGGTGGGAGACATGAGTGGGGGCCTGGTGGAGGCTGCCCCTGGTGGCTGGGGGGTGGGGGTGGTGGGAGACATGAGTGGGGGCCTGGTGGAGGCTGCCCCTGCACTGCGGGGGGGTGGGGGTAATAGGGGACATGAGTGGGGGCCTGGTGGAGGCTGCCCCTGTTGGCTGGGGGGTGGGGGTGGTGGTAGACATGGGTGGGGGCCTGGTGGAGGCTGCCCCTGGTGGCTGGGGGTGGGGTGGTGGTAGACATGGGTGGGGGCCTGGTGGAGGCTGCCCCTGCACTGCTGGGGGGTGGGGGTGGTGGGAGACATGAGTGGGGGCCTGGTGGAGGCTGCCCCTGGTGGCTGGGGGTGGGGGTGCAGGGGGACATGAGTTGGACATGAGTGGGGGCCTGCTGGCAGGTGCACCACAGTGCTGGGGGGTGGGGGTGTTGGGAGACATGAGTGGGGGCCTGGTGGAGGCTGCTCCTGGTGGCTGGGGGGTGGGGTGCAGGGGGACATGAGTTGCACATGAGTGGGGGCCTGCTGGCAGGTGCACCACAGTGCTGGGGGGTGGGGGTGGTGGGAGACATGAGTGGGGGCCTGGTGGAGGCTGCCCCTGCACTGCGGGGGGGTGTAATAGGGGACATGAGTGGGGGCCTGGTGGAGGCTGCCCCTGGCGGCTGGGGGGTGGGGTGGTGGGAGACATGAGTGGGGGCCTGGTGGAGGCTGCCCCTGGTGGCTGGGGGTGGGGGTGTTGGGAGACATGAGTGGGGGCCTGGTGGAGGCTGCCCCTGCACTGCGGGGGGTGGGGGTAATAGGGGAGATGAGTGGGGGCCTGGTGGAGGCTGCCCCTGGTGGCTGGGGGGTGGGGGTGCAGGGGGACATGAGTTGGACATGAGTGGGGGCCTGCTGGCAGGTGCCCCACAGTGCTGGGGGGTGGGGGTGGTGGGAGACATGGGTGGGGCCTGGTGGAGGCTGCCCCTGCACTGCTGGGGGGTGGGGGTGGTGGGAGACATGAGTGGGGGCCTGGTGGAGGCTGCCCCTGGTGGCTGGGGGGTGGGGGTGCAGGGGCACATGAGTTGGACATGAGTGGGGGCCTGCTGGCAGGTGCACCACAGTGCTGGGGGGTGGGGGTGGTGGGAGACATGAGTGGGGACCTGGTGGAGGCGGCCCCTGGTGGCTGGGGGGTGCAGGGGGACATGAGTTGGACATGAGTGGGGGACTGCTGGCAGGTGCCCCACAGTGCCGGGGGGTGAGGGTGGTGGGAGACATGAGTGGGGGCCTGGTGGAGGCTGCCCCTGCACTGCTGGGGGGTGGGGGTGGTGGGAGATATGAGTGGGGGCCTGGTGGAGGCTGCCCCTGGTGGCTGGGGGGTGGGGGTGCAGGGGGACATGAATTGGACATGAGTGGGGGCCTGCTGGCAGGTGCCCCACAGTGCTGGGGGGTGGGGGTGGTGGGAGACATGAGTGGGGGCCTGGTGGAGGCTGCCCCTGGTGGCTGGGGGGTGGGGGTGGTGGTAGACATGGGTGGGGGCCTGGTGGAGGCTGCCCCTGGTGGCTGGGGGGTGGGGGTGGTGGTAGACATGGGTGGGGGCCTGGTGGAGGCTGCCCCTGCACTGCTGGGGGGTGGGGGTGGTGGGAGACATGAGTGGGGGCCTGGTGGAGGCTGCCCCTGGTGGCTGGGGAGTGGGGGTGCAGGGGGACATGAGTTGGACATGAGTGGGGGCCTGCTTGCAGGTTCCAAACAGTGCTGGGGGGTGGGGGTGGTGGGAGACATGAGTGGGGGCCTGGTGGAGGCTGCTCCTGGTGGCTGGGGTGCAGGGGGACATGAGTTGGACATGAGTGGGGGCCTGCTGGCAGGTGCACCACAGTGCTGGGGGGTGGGGGTGGTGGGAGACATGAGTGGGGGCCTGGTGGAGGCTGCCCCTGCACTACGGGGGGTTGGGGGTAATAGGGGACATGAGTGGGGCCTGGTGGAGGCTGCCCCTGGTGGCTGGGGGGTGGGGGTGGTGGGAGACATGAGTGGGGGCCTGGTGGAGGCTGCCCCTGGTGGCTGGGGGGTGGGGGTGGTGGGAGACATGAGTGGGGGCCTGGTGGAGGCTGCCCCTGCACTGCGGGGGGGTGGGGGTAATAGGGGACATGAGTGGGGGCCTGGTGGAGGCTGCCCCTGGTGGCTGGGGGGTGGGGGTGGTGGGAGACATGAGTGGGGGCCTGGTGGAGGCTGCCCCTGCTGGCTGGGGGGTGGGGGTGCAGGGGGACATTAGTTGGACATGAGTGGGGGCCTGCTGGCAGGTGCCCCACAGTGCTGGGGTGTGGGGGTGGTGGGAGACATGAGTGGGGGCCTGGTGGAGGCTGCCACTGCACTGCGGGGGGGGTGGGGCTAATAGGGGACATGAGTGGGGGCCTGGTGGAGGCTGCCCCTGGTGGCTGGGGGGTGGGGGTGGTGGGAGACATGAGTGGGGGCCTGGTGGAGGCTGCCCCTGGTGGCTGGGGGTGGGGGTGGTGGGAGACATTAGTGGGGGCCTGGTGGAGGCTGCCCCTGCACTGTGGGGGGGGTGGGGGTAATAGGGGACATGAGTGGGGGCCTGGTGGAGGCTGCCCCTGGTGGCTGGGGGGTGGGGTGGTGGGAGACATGAGTGGGGGCCTGGTGGAGGCTGCCCCTGGTGGCTGGGGGGTGGGGGTGGTGGTAGACATGGGTGGGGGCCTGGTGGAGGCTGCCCCTGCACTGCTGGGGGTTGGGGCGGTGGGAGACATGAGTGGGGGCCTGGTGGAGGCTGCCCCTGGTGGCTGGGGGGTGGGGGTGCAGGGGGACATGAGTTGGACATGAGTGGGGGCCTGCTGGCAGGTGCACCACAGAGCTGGGGGGTTGGGGTGGTGGGAGACATGAGTGGGGGCCTGGTGTAGGCTGCCCCTGGTGGCTGGGGGGTGGGGGTGCAGGGGGACATGAGTTGGACATGAGTGGGGGCCTGCTGGCAGGTGCCCCACAGTGCTGGGGGGTGGGGTGGTGGGAGACATGAGTGGGGGCCTGGTGGAGGCTGCCCCTGCACTGCGGGGGGTGGGGCTAATAGGGGACATGAGTGGGGGCCTGGTGGAGGCTGCCCCTGGTGGCTGGGGGGTGGGGGTGGTGGGAGACATGAGTGCGGGCCTGGTGGAGGCTGCCCCTGGTGGCTGGGGGGTGGGGGTGGTGGTAGACATGGGGGGGCCTGGTGGAGGCTGCCCCTGGTGGCTGGGGGGTGGGGGTGGTGGTAGACATGGGTGGGGGCCTGGTGGAGGCTGCCCCTGCACTGCTGGGGGGTGGGGGTGGTGGGAGACATGAGTGGGGGCCTGGTGGAGGCTGCCCCTGGTGGCTGGGGGGTGGGGGTGCAGGGGGACAAGAGTTGGACATGAGTGGGGGCCTGCTGGAAGGTGCACCACAGTGCTGGGAGGTGGGTGTGGTGGGAGACATGAGTGGGGGCCTGGTGGAGGCTGCCCCTGCACTGCTGGGGGTTGGGGGTGGTGGGAGACATGTGTTGGTGATCAGTGGTGCAAGGTGACATGTGGGTTGGCTGGTGGGTATGGCCATGGTGGATGGGTTGCCTGTGGGACATGAGCAGGGGTACAGGGTAGTACCCTGTGGTGTGGGCTGCCTGCAGGGGCCGTGGAGGGTGTAGAGGGAACACCTGGGGGTACCCACATGGCCAAATCACGTGTAGCATTCCCCCGCACCACCGAAATACACGAAATCAGTGATGTCATCAATGACATTTGTGATGTCATCTTTGATGTCCTGGGTATTAGTCTTAGCAGTGCACGGTGGTGGCGCGAGTTATGGTTGCTTAGCATACCATAACTGGCGAATTTCAAGGGTTTTTCAGTTTTACGTGGAACCATAAAGTCCCTTTAACGAAGTTTCTTTCACTGAATATACAATATAAAAAAGATATGTTTATTTTGCTTTTTATATAAAGCTCATCAAACTTAGAATGCCGCCAACACTAATTAACAACATGCAGCCAGGGCTGTTCAGGGGTAGTAAGTGCAACCAGCAACTTTCAGTCATTAATTATGTTGGGTGGGTTTAGTTGGTTAGCTCAGCACTATGTAACTCTGACAAACCTTCAACTACGAAATTCCTTAGACATCTGTCATAATATCACATTAACTTAACTTGTGCCACAATGTTATGCCTGCCTTTGCTGTGGCTGGGTTCTCAAGCGACCAAGATGATGCCCAAGGGCCTCAGAACATAGTTGGGCTGCTTGAGGCCCTGGGCAGATGAACAGTGGCCCAGCGGTGAAGGCTGTCCTGCCTCTTTAGGCGTGGGTGGGCAAGAATTAATGTGCTTAGGGTAATGGAGAGCTGAACATTGGAAATCCCCGAGTTTAGATTCAGTCCTACCTTTCCATTCGTCATTGTGTGGTTGTTTAGCTTTGAATGGAGTCTTGTCTTCTTCGTAAAGGACACATTGGCAAAATGTCTTTTTTGCTGAATGTGGAGCTGTTGTACCATTTTCTGGTGGTCAGGAGTGTGTGATTAGTGCCAACTCTTTTCAGAATGTTTGATTGCTTGCTTAGAGTGATTCTGCGATTTTAGAGTGATTCTGCGATTTTCGTTGCTTTAAATGTTAAATAGTTGATATGATGGCTCCATGGGTGATATTGTTAGAGGAAAGGCTTAAGTACCTATGGGCACATTCCGAGTTTGCTGGTGCTGTAAAAAGCATCAGTAATTCCGTTACCACCACTTTTTTGGGCAGAAAAAGAATTTCCTCCATTTTTGCTGCACCTCCAATTTGCACGTTTTGGTGGAATTAACACCATAAATCGGCAGAATTACAACTCAGCAATTCCACAGGTGGTAATTTTGCCATGAATCTCTAATGGATTCATAATTGGGGACTAACACTACCCTACCACCACTTGTAATCCTGTTGTAAACTCAAGTGTTGGTAACAGTATCCAATTTTGGCGGTAATTCGAAGGAATTACGACTGAATTACCACTAAACTCAGAATAAGCCACTTAATCTCTTATATTATATCAAGGTAGCATCTTTCTGTAATGTTATGGATATTAAGTACAATACTGATCTATGTGATTTAGATTAATGAACAAATTGTTCTGCCATTTTAACTGTGAACGTGTACGTTTATTCAAAACAACAACGACAATGTCGGGGCATAATAACTTTTAAGGGAATAACTTCATAGTCAGGCAAATTTTATAGCAATTTTACTTACTGAGAACAGTAAAACGTGGTCACCAATTAGTACATTGTCCATACAGCTTTTACATATTGTAATACAGTGTCCGTCAAAACGGTTGGCACACTCACTTTTTTTGCAAAAATGTTTCTCATACATACATCCTGATAAAAAAGGATTTTTTCCCTTTCAATTCTTACGGACAGAACAAAAACCCAAATCATATACAGCAAACCTAGGTGTTCACTGAAACTTAACTTTGCTGGTGCACAAATTCATTTTGGTCTTTAATTGACTGTTCACATTGATTGTTCTTTTTAATCCATCTTTTTTCACTTGGCAGTTAATGTACTGGTTGTTGCAAAGGGAATTCATTGTCGAATATCAACGTTTTAAGCCTTGCAAAAGGATGTGTTTTGGGAAGCCCTTTTTGGTGAGGAACTGTATAGTAGTAAGTCTTGTAATAGAGCCTCTCATGTCATAATAAATATTCCTTTTTTTTTTTAAATAAAAAGCTTCTTACACCCGGGATGTAATGAGACCCTTCTTCCATGAGGAGGGTATAATGTAAAATGCACCCCTCCAATTTTTTTGACTGCAACGAGGTAGAGTGGGAGTCAATGTAATGAAGATTGCTTGTACATTATTGAGGCATTCATGCACCACTTCATCCATCTTTCTCGTCATAGTCCTAAATCACGAGGAAATTTGCAACTGCAAAATACATTTGAGTCAAACCATATCACAGAGAGCCAACATGTGGCCACACGTGTGTGGAAGATTTAATGTGAAATGCACAATTTACAAGAATACTGAGACTAGTACTGCCGCACCAAAGGACACAAGAACTACTTGTTATGTATTTTTATAGTTTAATAGCGCCTACTACCATTGTTATGGCTTTGAAACACTGTGGGATGTAAGACCCTTTGGAAGACCGTAGTCTGTGCAAACATGGACATACAAATAGGATTACATTACATGCAATAGTAAGTAGAATTAGGCGACAAATCAATTACTGCCAGAGTTGACAAGTTTTAAAACATTATAAAAACCATGCAGATCAGGCACATAGATGAATGCTTTGTCGGTGACTATGTGACAGCTGGACCAAATTTGTTGTGGTGCTCAGCTGCATTCTATGTGTTTCAGTGCAAAAAAGGGATTGGGCATTATAAATAGTCTATCCACCCCTAGGGCAACTGTCTACACTTTAGGGCTATGCTAGACTTTACATTCAGAACACATGCACACTGACCAACATGCAGTCACATGCAAATGACATGCATAATTGTTAGATATGTCAAAGTTACATTCAGCACATGTCCTCTTGTCTGTACCATTGGGTTGTTGCAGTACAAATGTTTTCTGCAAGAAAAGTCTCATCAGGAGAATCACACATTTGGATTTAAAGAGGTGAGGCGAAGGACTAACATTTCAGGAATGAATCTCAGCAATGGATACCTACACAGAAAGACCCCTAACTCTCTCAAGCATTAGCATTCTAATTGGGGAAGACAAATGATTACATTGGTCTGAAAAGTCCTCTTCCATCATTGCAATTTCCATTTAAACTGGTTTCTGACTGGAGCGACCAGACAAAGGGGAATGAGTGGGGTGATGGACGAAATTTACAGTATATTATTCTGTGAATCAGGTCTACACGGTCACCTGTGGCAGTTCTCTAAAATTACTCCTATCCACAATCTGCGAGTACCCTGCTTCAGAGCAGTGAATCTACATGTGCAGCGACACGTGTGCATGCAGAGTTAATTGTGTCAATTAGTGCATATGATGGATTGACATCTTCTAAGAGAAACCTCTGTTTTTTTTAACATTTAGGAGAACTGGAGGATGGATTCTGCATGAAGGTTAGATCTGTTAACTAGCCTCACTTTCATAAAATGCTCCAAACCTTAAAACATAGTGTTATTTGATTCTACCCCCAAGCCCAGCCGACGGACCCACGGGGCCGAGGCTGCCAACAGCACATCACTGCTCTCTTGCACATTTCCAGCTTATTCCCCCTAACTGACCCCCCCTCTCTGTCTTTCAGAGCCATCAGAGCACCAGGGGACCACTCCGGTGGTGATAGTGCACGGTACAAATATCCTTTAACATTAACATTAACATTAACATCTGCAAATCCTGTAAAGTCTATCTTTGCTTTCCTCAATTGATCAATTAAATTGACTAGGGTATTGTTAAATAGCCGTAGTTCCATGGATAGAAGTCCAACACCCTTGTCTTGAGTTTTGGGTGGGTCCTGTATGAGAATCAAAAAAGGTTCAAATGTAGATGGAGAGTGCCTTAAATTATTGTATGCAGATTTTACTACTGGTATGCCTTTGGATCTATCGTCTTGAAATATAGTCACATAACACAGAACCCTGGCTCCATTGACTGACTGTCACTGCCTGGCCATCTAACTTTGGTTGGAGGTTCATAGATCTAGCACAAGCAATGTCCAAAGCTTTACAGACTTTTCCCAAAAATATAGAGATTAACTGTGTTTCTGTATCTGTCATTATTGATTCCGGTAAACCATACAGTCTAAGTAGTTCCAGAACAAATACTTTGACCAATTCCTGTGCGTGGGTATCTCATTTAACTTCACAATGCACCATTTTAGTCAGGCAATCGACTACCACCAAAGTTGTAGTAAACCCTTCTGATGCAGGCAATTCAACAACGAAATCCATGGAAATCCTTTGCCATGGTCTAATAGGCATAGGACATAGCTTGCCTGCAGCTTCCATTTGTCAGGTTCTTTGCTCTGGCACTTACAGCACAGGTTTTCATATAATTTGTTATTTGGTGTTATTTGGTGCTGCAGAAAAGTGTAACCTACCAATTCCACGATATTTCCATCCTGGGGGTGCTCTGCCAGTGGTTTATCATTAGAATATACAGGTGCTAGTCCCTTGGAATTTGTCCCTGTCCGAAAGATTTTCTGCTTATGAATTAAAGGTCTGTCCCCCACACTCCTCTATTCCAGTTCCTTCCATATCCATTTTTCCTTATAAATCCCTTTTAAGGACCTCCTTTATAACAACAGAAAGATTTGAAAGAGTCTCCTTTAGTCAGCACTGAAATTATCACACACTCTGGAAGTATATTGCGTTCCTGTTCCAATTGTGTATCCTCTTCTTCTGATACATGGGATAAGACAACTGTTTTACCATGTTTGTCCCCTGGCCTCTATGCCACGTGACGAGGAACTCCTAGAAGAAGTGCATTAAATCTTATCACACTAAAGGCCAGATTCATGGAATAAATTGCATGGAAAATAAGGTACTTTGGCACCATTCTGCACACAAATCCCTGTTCGTCGAATCATTGAATCAAATGCGCAGTACTTTTCCTGGACTTGCGTGGTGTTCGCACAGGCTCTGCACATCTCTGCGTGGGCGCGGCTTGTGGAAGAACTTGCTAGAAAATGGGCATTCTGAGGGACGGCCTGCAGTCCCTCACGCACCCACAAATGCGTGGCACGAGACGTGTTCATGGATTCAGTTTCGCAACCTCTCAGCCAGTAAAAAAGCCACACAAGTCCTTCATACTATCCGGCAAACAAAGGTAGGCGTAAGTACAATTGCGCATAGGATTCGCAGCGTGGAGGTGGGGTTGATGTCAGATTCTGGGGTGCGTGTACTCAACTGGGGTTCCGATCTAACTTAGGGGTGCGCGCTAACGTCGGGGTGCACCTATGCAGTTTAGCAGGGTTTAGGAATGGTTTACGGGGTTCACACACAGATTTCCTGAGTAATTACAGAGTTACGATTTTTTATACCCATGTTCTCAGGGTGCTGGATACAGTTAGGGGGACCCCTTGCAGGCTCCCCGAGATGCAGGCCTGCTTGCGGGGGACCCCACACACCGTTTGAAGGTTGCGTGTATTCACGCCTGCGGGAGCATGCAAAGGTAGCAGTTCTGGCTGTTTTTGCTTTGCGTGAGTGTGTGTCGGAGGCGTACCGGCCGAGACTTGCGATTGCGGTTACTTTGCGCAGTAAATTACATGAATATGTGGGGCACGCATTTTTCATTATGCTCGCAGACTCGCGCAGTGTCCTTCTCGGTGTGCGGCCCCTGCAGGATTTCTGCGCACATTTCCATGATTCGGGCCCTTCATGCTTTTCTGAAACCTTAGGTTTTATGGTCCATCTAGACCAATGTTGGCCTAACCGAACCCTATAGATCTCTCGACTGTTTGAACACAGCTTTAATTGCAAGATGTTCCTGATCAAAGATTGCATGACTCCATTCTGAACTGCTCAATGCCTGAGAAAAAAGCCATCAAAAGTAATTCTTCTGTCTGTGATAATATGACCCCAATGTCTGTAGTTGAGTGTGTCAACATGACTGCTGCTCTGCAGGAGCAGAGGGATGAGTAGCGGCTAAACTGCCTCCTCAGTCATACACGACTACACAACCAGTAGTGATCCCAATCATAAGGAGAAAACAGACAGAGCCCGATGGGTATACCTCCTTCACCTTTTGTGGCAAGGTGGGATGAGGCAGGCCACACTCTCAAGAGGGGTGTGAAATGTTAACAGTAGCAACCCAAACAGAAATAGTAAAAATACTCCAAAATAAAAGAATGTCCAAATCAAGGTTCTATAACATATATGTACTTTAATTAAGCAATGGAAAATGCAATAAACGGGCTAAAAATACTTACAAAAACACACTCTTGTGGTCAGAACACAGACGATGCAGAACTGGGTACTTGAGAAGTGGTGATTAGACCAGCAATTGCAATGATGCCACTGTTCAAAGGACATAACTTTCAAGAATAGGATTAAAAAGGGTGCTTATAAGCAACATGTTCTCGAAAGTGGATCCGCAGTTCTGGGTCTCTTGACATTACCTTATTAGTGGTCTTAGGTGGTTTGAAAGTGTTGAACTGCATTTCTCTGTACTTACCTTGCGTTCAAACCAGGTTAGATATGTGGGGAGTCACATTGATCCAGCAGCTAGTTGCCGTTGAGTTGGTTTAGAGACATGGCTCTGTGTAGTCTGAGTCCCAGGTAGAAGGGATGTTGCTCAGAGGATCCAACAGGTGTGGATCACCAGTCAGTTGGTACAAGATGATGTTACTGTTGGGTCAAGTTTGCATGTGGCACAATGGTTTCCAGTGGTTTCAGTTGGGGTTCGAGGTTGATGTGATGTCCTGTTGGTTCATGCAGTGCTCAAATATATGGCGAGTTGAAAGATTCCCCAGGGGTGAGACATGGTTCAACTCGAGGCGACTATGACTGCTGCTGATGTGAAGTGGCATTGAGCAGTTTTGAAGATGCAGGAAAGCAGTTCCTAGTCCTTGAGTGCCAAAAGCAGCACCGTGGTTTCTTTGGTGGTGTCAAGAATGTTGAATGCAGTTCAAATATGGTTCAACACTGTGCACACAGGGTGCCAGCAGCTCTTGGGCTTTCAGGTGGCTGCAGGCCCCAATCCAGGGCCTACAGGAACAAGGTGAGTCATTCATGCTCTGCCCTCCCAGCCCATGGAGTTTGGCAGGCACCTAAAGGGGTTCTTTGTGTCAAATGAAGAGCCTGATTCCAGTGCAGCTGGCAGAGTGGCAGGCCTTGGTCCACAGCAATTCACCTTCACTGTTCCCGTGCCTTTGATCTCTCCAATTCATTCTTCTTGTCTTCTTGAAAGTCCAAAGGCGAAACAAGGAAGGAGTAGTTGACCCCTTCCTTATAGAGGCAAATTGTCACTGGGGATATGTGCAAAAGCAAGCCTGCTGTATGTGGTCTAACACATGTTGCAGTAACAAGTGACCCTTGCCCTATTACATCACACCGAGAATGCCTCGTCCTGCAGCAAATAGAGGAGACAGGAAGGGAAAGAGCCCTAACAGAAAAGCAAGATAGTGGAACCCCTTCACAGGGGATCTATGTGATTACTGCGACCCCCATAATTGCGACGGGCGACAATGCTGTCTTTTTAAATATATTTTTATTTAACCCCATTTACACCACATACATATGCAGGGGGAGACCCCCTGAAACTCCCCATGTTACTAGAATATCACATACCCCCCATATATATATATGTGGTGTAAGGGTGGTGTTAAAAAAAAGTCTGAAATTTCGTCCATCGCAATTATATGGGTGACATTTTGGCCCATTACCCTTCACAAGTCCACCTTTCCCTGTCTGGCTTCTCTAACCCAGCCCCTTTCCCATGCATGCTGACTTCAAAAGCACTCTGTGTCCGGCACCAGGTATGTTTTGAGGCTCTTTCTGAAAGTGGTGATAGAGGAGGCAGTGTGTATGTGAAGAGGTAGTGCTTTCCATGTCCTGGGTGCCGAATGGGTAAATGCTTTTTTTGTGTGCTTGTGAGTTTGCAGCGTGGAATTTGTACAAGGTGTTTTCTGGCTTGTCTGGTGTTTGTTAGGTGATGGGTTTGAGTTCATCATGAAGGCAAGATGGAGCTTTGCAGTGCATGCCTTTGAATACAATGCAGAGTCCTTTGAAGGCAAATCCCTGGGGTATAGGGAGTCAGTGGCTTTGGACAAGAGCGAGGATGATGGGATGATGTGTGAATGTTTGGGAATGTGGAGGATGAGTCTGGCTGCTGTGTTTTGTATAGTTACATGGGGGCAAGGTTGTTGTTGGGGAGTCCAGTGTGAAGAGACTTTCCATAGTCCAGCTTAGAAAGAACCAGTAGTTGGACTGTGGTGCTGAAGTCGCTGCGAGGAAGGATATGTCCGATTTTGCATAGCAGGTGTATTTGTAGATTTCTTATTTTGGTGACAGCAACTATGTGGTGGTGTGTGAAGGAAAGGTGGTGGGTTGATGGTAAAGCCAAGGTATTAGACAGGTGTGGAGATGTATATGTGTGGGTTGTCTGTGGTAAGATGTTGGATCCAGAGTGTGAGGTTGGGGTGTGCCTTGGGGAGCAGATGAGGAGGTATTCTGTTTTGGAAGGGTTGAGTTTGAGGAGGTAGGTGGCCATCCAGTTGATGAAGGTTGAGAGGCAGATTTTGAGGGTGTGGAGTTTTGAAGCGGATGGAATTTGGAAGTATATTTATGTAAAAGATGAAAATAGAGTGAATCCACCCTATTAGCACTGGTGCTCTCTGTTGGCCCTAGACCGGGCTACACACATGGGTACTGTAATATCTATACGTTTTTCAAAAATGATAATAATGTTCTCAACAACAAATCCTTAGGATTTTCTTAAAGGAACTGTTTATTCACATTCCTTTTAGCTTCTTTTATCGAAAATTAGTATTTCATATTCAATGAGGCCAGGCAAATATATTGGTTAAGGTTTCATGTACATATGCCATTTCGGTTCAAAACCTTCTTCAGGGCTGTACATAATGTTCATTCAGATATGCCCAACATATTCTCGTGTTTCATATAAATCTTCAACTGACATGTGGAGCTTTCAGCTGCTGTTAAAGCTCCTTACTCAGCAGAAAACGATGACTCAAAGCCAAACGCATTCGCCGTAGCATATTTATGTGCCATCTGCTTACTGGTGGAAATGGAGGTTGTGTTTGCTAAGGGTCTCTCCAAAGGATTGAACATATAGGTTGAAGAGGAGTGGAGATAGAGTCTTGCTGGACCCCATATTTGACAGAGTTGGGGTTTGATCGATAAGGGGTAATGTAGACAAAGTGTGCCCTGTCTGAGCCAGTCGAGTGCACTGTCAGAGAGATTCATCCTGTGGGCTAGGATTGCTAAGAGTATGAGCGGTGCTGTGTGCCCTTTGTCTGTGAAGCTGTGGAGGTCAACCAGGATGTGAAGAGTACTGGTCTCAGTACTGGTCTCAGTACTGTGTTCACGTAGAAAGCCAGATTGGAAAGGGTTAAGTAGGTTGTTTGTGGTGATGTGTTGTTGCAATTGGACAGTGACAAAGCATTCATGATTCTGGCGAGGTATGCTAGGATAGTAATGAGGTGGTAGTTTTAAGGAAGGGTGGGGTCGAGAGATTTGTTTTGAGGAGGGGTGATATTTGTCCAGTTTTGAGTGCAGAGGGGATAGTACCATGTGAGAGACAGGCGCTTATGATGTTGAGCCAGTGGGGAGCTTGGATGGTGATGCAATTGGATGCAGTTTGAGGTGGGCATGCATCATCCAAGAAGTGTGCAGGTTTTGTTTTGGCAGAACCTCCCCAATTTGCTTTCAATGTTCTTGCCTGGAAGACGACAAAATCAAAATATCATCAAAATATACAACAATGAATGTGTAAAAGAGATTGTGGGAAAATTATGTTAATTAAGTGCAGGAATGTGACTGGTGCGTCATATAACACAAACAGCATAACAAGATATTCAAAGTAGCCATAGCGGGTGTTAAATGCCATCACCCACTTGTACCGACCGCTCTTTGATTCATACCACATTGGAAACCATTATCGGGTCTGATTTCATGAACACTTTAGCTGTTCATAGATGATCTCTAAGTAATGAAAAAAAGGTAGAGGTTTTGAATTGCAAAGGCTTTTATTTTTTGATAATCTCGCAGGGTCTCAAATGTCGATCTACCATTGGAGCAAAAAGATTGTAGCTCCGGTGGGTGAGGTGGAATAATTTATGGAGCTTTTTCTTACATTTTCATCAACAGATTTCTGTAATTCCGAATAGTGCATTATCGGTAGTTTGTAAATCGTGCCATCTGGTAGTATAGCATCAGGGATAAAAATCAATTGGACAAACATACTTGCAGCAGTACTTTTTCCTGGCTCCTTTACTGAAAATGCATCAATGAAATCTTTTATATGACTTTGGCAGCAGCCACTAATTCTGAACTAATCTCAATTGTACAAATTCTACATTGCCCCATTTTTTTGGTATTTGGGGGTCACAAGTCACCCTGCACCAGTCCGAACAGAACAAATTTGTTTCCTTTGTCCAGTAGTTCGTGGATTATGTTTTCTCAATCACGGCGTCCCCAGGATTATGGATAAATCTGATTAACCAATTACATCAAACTCAATAGTCATGATGTATCTTAGTCTGTGACCATCATTGGCCCTCATTACGATACTGGCGCTAAACCATAGAGCTATTAGCACCATGATTGATGCCAGTATCGTAACAAGTCCGCCAATGTTCAATGGGGAATTACCACCCCATTCCAAGGTTGGTGGGGCAGTAATTCCCCATTGAACATTGGCCCTTCCCCATTCCCATTTTTTCCCCATAGGGCTCAATGGGACTGGGGAAGGCGCTAAGTACGTACCGCAAATTGCGGTACCGTACTTAGCACCAAGGTCCCTTTGCGGGTCCCTACTTTAACGGCTGGTCTAGACCAGCCGTTCAGGTCGGGTCCCGCAAAGGGACCTCGTAGTGAGGCGCTAATGGGTTAATGGTGCCGCAGCCTTTTACGGCGCCGTTAACCCATTAGCGCCAGGGTCGTAATGAGGCCCATTGTTTCCTAGGTCTCCCAACCAACATCCCCCAATGTCAAAGGGATGCTGTCAACTGATGTTATGAGCTCTGGTAACTGCTTGCATCTTAACAGGATATTATGGAAGAAATCCAAGGCCTATACATTCCCTTGATGATTCTGAGTCAAGTAGGGCTGCCACAGTTAGGGGACCATCTATAAGTAAGATAAAGACCTACAAAAAGGTGTGTCGCTTATTTCGGACAGCCTTGTTCTGTGGCAC
Source organism: Ambystoma mexicanum (assembly GCF_040938575.1). Lineage (NCBI taxonomy): Eukaryota > Metazoa > Chordata > Amphibia > Caudata > Ambystomatidae > Ambystoma > Ambystoma mexicanum. The sequence goes on from NC_090930.1 coordinate 732,870,891, forward strand.
ATGCCCCCCCCCTAATTATATTCAGGCCTGGGATTTCAATAGTGATGTGATTTTCATATAGTAATACATTGTCACACCACAATCTCCTGGGTCTACTGCAGTTGCCAATATGTAGAATAAATGGAGAATCTGTGAAGTTGGGAAAAACACAAATATGTGTAGTTATACAAGAGTGTGGGAGCCCCTCTACTGAGAACGAACATGGTTCAAATAACCTGTTCTATGGAATTACTTCCACTCAGGAGGGTCTACCACCACGTTTTAGCACACTGACCCTTCACAGAGAAGAAATATCTATTTGCATATCAGTCTGGTCCCACCCACAAGGGCAGGCCAGCACTGAAATGCTAGGTAAGTCTCCTCTGAACAAGAGTTCCACCAGCAACCCCAGACACATATTTCATCCTTGTTGGGCCTCCTCAGTGAGGTGAAGCTGAGCCTCTCTAAGGCACAGTGAGCAAGGGCCCCACGTCTGGATTACCCAGAATTACTTCGGGTGAAACCCCACATTTTACAAATAATGTGAGTGTGGGAGCCCCTCTACTGAGAACAAACATGGTTCAAATAACCTGTTCTATGGAATTACTTCCACTCAGGAGGGTCTCCCACCACGTTTTAGCACACTGACCCTTCACAGAGAAGAAATATCTATTTGCATATCAGTCTGGTCCCACCCACAAGGGCAGGCCAGCACTGAAATGCTAGGTAAGTCTCCTCTGAACAAGAGTTCCACCAGCAACCCCAGACACATATTTCATCCTTGTTGGGCCTCCTCGGTGAGGTGAAGCTGAGCCTCTATAAGGCACAGTGAGCAAGGGCTCCACGTCTGGATTACCCAGAATTACTTCGGGTGAAACCCCACATTTTACAAATAATGTGAGTGTGGGAGCCCCTCTACTGAGAACAAACATGGTTCAAATAACCTGTTCTATGCAATGTCTTTCTCTCAGGAGGGTCTGCAAACACGTTTTATCTCATGTAGATTTATTTTTATCAGCTTCATGAAAATCTTTTTTTTAACAAAACACATTTTGCGGTTTAAAATGAGTCGTCACCTGCTGCTAGATTCTTGGCTGCTGACCAGGTATTAATGTGTTTTGTGGAGTGTCGAGTGGCAGGCCGCTTGAACTGATGATGTCTGAGAGACCTGTTTCCACTTTTAAGACGTTTGTAGCCACTTCTGCACTAGCTATCAATTCTGACCAATCAAAAACTTGCCTTGGAAAGGAGGTAGCAGTTGCACAATTTCCACTGTGGCTTGCTGCTACTTCTCCTAGCAAGAAGTCCACACCGTCTCATTACGTCATTTCAGTGGATCGGTTTTCTGAACATAATTTTTTAACAGCACCTGTATTTTGTACAGGCGCTGCACGCAAAAAAGAAAAAGAATATTGGGGAAGAAAGGCAATTTTCACAGTACATAACTGAAAGAGGGGTGCTACCCGGCCAATCAGTTTCAGAGGCCAGAGATTACATTGGAGATATATCTAACGAATGTTACTAGTGCAAATTAATAGGTGTGATAGAATAGAAACACAAGGTCATTCACCGGTCACTGTAATGTGACAGTGACATCCAGCCTTGACTCACTGTAAAGTAGCAGTGGCCTAACTTGGGCATCTTCTAGAGCAGACCTGCTTTATCGGCACTTGAAAGATAAGCAAATTAGCTCACTCTGGTAAACGCTTCCCTGCACGGAATGTCCAAATACTTGTGGCCCTGACGTGCCTAAACACAAGCACACCAAGCTGGTATGAGCCATTCCTGCCTCCAATGCCTGCAAAAGCTGTTGCAGATCCCATGGAGCCCAGACTTAACATGCATGCTGGTCTCTTGCTCTGGCCGCAGGCATTGTGATGTTACATCTCAACTATAATAAGTTTGAACACTTGGTTAGTGGTGTCATTTTGTTAGTACAAGTGAGTAGTTATGCCACAAGCAAACTGCAATCAAGACATCATGGCCCTGATTCATCCAAATATTTGCGTGGTAAATCAGGGATTTGCATACCAATATGTGTGCAAATATCTGTTCGGCGATTCATGGAACTGAATGCGCAGGACTTTTCTGGGACTTGCATGGATTCTGCGCCGGCCCGGCACGTCTCTGTGAGGGGGCTAGGGCCTTGTTTGAGACTCCACGCAGAGTGTGCACTGGGCATACAAAGCAACCCAAATAGGGGGCGCAAAATGCAGAATGAGGAAGAACCCGTGAAAATGTTTGCGTGTTGAGGGACGGTCCACGGCCAAGCAATCGCACACCCATACCAATGCAAATACAACTGTATTCATGGATTTGAACTCGGAATGTCGAGAAAAATCACACGCAAACCCAAGGACCTATATACCACATGATAGCAGGCATAAAGTCCAAAGGCCCATAGGAAACAATGAGCATGCAAAATGCTGATCATACGGGTGAGGGTACGTACAATCACAGGGGTGCACGCAAGTTACAAACACTCATAACTTTCATGACCTTTGTAAGTTACGATAAGCAGCACTCAATTTACGGTCAGCATCACTCAACTGACAATCAGCACCACTCAACTTGCGTGCCCTCTGTAAGTTACGATCAGCACCTCGCCCAGTGCCCAATTACCTGCGGGTCAGGTGCGCGATATGAATAAAATAAACAAATAAACAAACAAACAAATCTCGTAACTTGGGTTGACGCAAGTTGAGTGGTGCTGATAGTAAGTTGAGTGATGCTGATCGTAAATTGAGTGTTGGTGATCGTAACTTGGGTGCACGCAAATTAATGGGTGTTCGCACACAGTTCTCAGAGGTGCTGGATGCCCGGGCAAAGGTAGGCGCAAAGGGTGTTGTGTGGTTTGCGTGGGAGTGTGTTGTGGGCATTGCATTCGTCCCTTGCGTATATGGTTACTTTACTTGAACAATTCCATGAATACACAGAGCGCACAGAAAAACCTCTGTTCGCAGGCTCGCCCAGAGTCGTTCTCAGCATGCAGGATCTGCAGGATTGATGCACCCTTTTCCTTGAATCAGGCCCTGGGTAAAGAAATATACATAGATCTACCTAGATCTAATAAACAGGAATGAAGGACTTAGAAAGTTTTGATAATAAGAGCAACTTGCTTATTAACCCATTCTTCCAAGATAGCCAGCCCTCCTTGCTAGACTCTACAAGGGCTGCTCACAGTCATCATTGTGATGCCTTTTAGGCCGGGGATGCAGTCAAGATACGGCACGCAAGTCCAAATGCCTGGCTGCTGCCGCCTGGAGACGTGTTGTTCTCAGTGCTGTCACCACCTGCTCAGTGCGGCCTGCAAGCAGCCTGGGCAGCTGTCACAGCCTATTCCACAAACTGAGCAGGAGAAAATCCAGCTGATGCTTGGAAATCCCTCTTAAGCTCCCGCAAATCCATGCGTTACTGGGGCTTCCTCTGAAGTCTTAGCGGAGGGCAAGGCTCACATCCCTTCTCACTCTCTTCTTGGACGCTCTGACCATACACTTTGATCATTCTTGTGATTGGAATTTGCCCTCAGTGGATATTTTTAAATAAAGTGTAAAGTCCAGGTAGATCTGTGTTACTGACGTGCTTCATAGTTTTTGCACTTTTGCAGCCTGGAGCCAGTGAAGATATCCCTGTCATGTTCATTAAATCCACTATATATACAGTGCTATAAAGCAGCCCTTAACATGTTTAAATAAATGCACATATTTACTTGGAGGCGGATTGTTTTGTGTTGTTTTTATCCATTTTCTGTAGCTTTGGTTTATCCCCCCAAAAATGATTTAAGGACCAAAATGTGTAGCTCCCTAACCTCATGACAACTCCACAACCCACATCTGGGGCTCTGGCAATAAATCTGCGTCCTTGTTTTTACGTGTCCCCCTGGAAACAGGCTGTGCGCAGCAAGATGAATTATGTTTCTGCTGAATGAAATTTGCTCCAGTCACTGAACCACGAGGAATACCCAGGCTTCAGACAAAGCTGGCCATAAAAGGGATTCTTTAATACACATGCCGCCGTGCCCCGGCCACCGGATGGTATCATCGCCCTTCTGGTATTAAGAAAAACCTATTGATTTATAACATGCGCTGCTTCATGCCCTCTGCACTAGTCACAACGAATCAATCGCACAGTTTCCAAAGACATATTTCCTAAAAAACATCTTGAAGGGAATGTCTCACTTAAAAACGGGCTAGTGTGATTTTTAGAATCCTCAATTTGGCAGAAAATGTTCAATTGAAGTTCAAACTGATGCCAATTAAGGGCCTCATTTTTGTTGCCACCGAGTGGCCGCGCGATCGAGCCCGTCTGGTACCCAAGCCACTGGTCAGGCTGGTGGCAGGACATTCAGAAGCAGGTTGTGAACGGCCGAGGGGAAAGGAGAACTAAATACGTACATGTCTGTGCGGGATCCCAGGTTTCTGGGCCAGTGCACATATGCATGTTAGCTCCCCCTGACCAGTGGCTGCCAACAATGGCACAACACATGTTTAGTTCTGGCTATTAGGTGACACAGGCCGTGCCACTTATAAAGCCGAAACTATTGGAATGGGAAACTGACATGGGAAGGCAAGAAAAGTGGGAGATGACATCTGAGGAGGGACACACAGAGTTTGGGGGTTGTTCGGTTCTTCCCCTGCCCATTCCAGCCCATCACCATACTGAAGTCTATGTTCCATCTTCCCCCCTCCCTGGCCATCCCTGGGGGCGGGGTCTCTTTATTTCAATGCCCCCTTGAGGCATGCTAATGTTGTTCACATCTTGAAAGGGAATATTACTGTTGCTTTTCACAATACCCTGACCGGGAATGTCAAATTCGGGTGCTTTTTTCATATTTGCATGCAAATATGCTCCAAAAACAAAACGTTATTTTCTTACTTCATATTATGTTTTTACCAAGAACAAAGATAAAATACATATTTCTTCAACGTTAGGTTAACAGCATGTTGCTGATTAATGGGTTCACTTACTCGCGCAGGATGTTGTCTTTCCCTGGACTTTTGATAGACATGACTCTTCTTGCAGGATTGCTGGGGGGACTTCCTTAGAAATGGCACTTACATTTGTTTTATTTGGCCTGCGTTGTTGCTACACTCACTGGATAACGGACTGTGGTGAATTAGCCAGAGTTGCTTGTGATCCCAGGAAGGGTCACCCCCTGTGGCACCCATTCCTTCATTTATTTGCATTTTTAAAGCGCTCACACAGCCCAGGGGCGTAGAGACTCTATTACAGGAATTTGTCTTAGTTGCGTATTTATAAAGCGCTTAATACCCAGAAGTTTCCAAGCGTGGACCTGGGGATCGAACCTGTTTCGTGTCATCTTGCTTCCAAGACGAGCACGTTGCCACTGAGCTATCTCCCTGGGACTTCGTCGTCTGCCCACAATATAAATCATGTCATTTCTGCAGCAGACTAAGTCTACTCCAGGCCAGCAACACTGCAGCTATTCCCAGGAGAGAATGACCATTTTGTAATTAACAAGTGGCGCATTGCAGGAGTGCAAGGCAAAGGGTAAATTGGCACACAAAGGGCTTGATCTATGAAGCATTTTTCTATGGGATTTTCCCATTGAAAAATGCCTTTGTAAACTGGGCCTATGAAGTCTTAAAAAATGCATTCAGACACTTGATCTAATGGGGCGCGAATAGTTAGTTAGCCAGTCTGATTTAGTTAGTTCCTTCCACAGGTAGTGCGTACCCCTTCAGGTTCAGGTGGGCATTGTCCTATCAATGTGCAAGTCTTCCAGTATTGCACGCAGGATTGCTCTAGTGACATGCATCTTTCACCTTGAAAATGGTGGTTGCATATTATGAGAATAATGCCTAAGCCTTTTTACCTGGGGTGTACATCATTTAATTTAATATTGTGTTGCAGCCAATTGTGCGCAAAAGGCTGCACCGCTGCCCTGACAATGCTGAGCTACTGTGGAGATTCCTGGGATCCGTATGCACAATGCCGTTGTTGGCAACGATGATTTAAAGTCATTCGCTTGCTCTACTCCAGACAGTTGAGAAAGCTTTTAAGTGTTCATGCTAATCGAATGCAATGCATGCTTTGTTAAAATTAAAAGTGCTGCCGTTATGAAGCCCTTGTTGGGAAGGAGACAGCGTCTTCCCAACCCCCTAGGCGATACCGCATAAGACACAAATGTAAGAAGACACATTCGGGGAGCAGAGTGAAAGAGGGCACACACAGAAGGGGGGTGGACGATCACTCTGGTGCATGTATTAGAAGCTATAGAAGACACACAAATGTGAACACCATCTTAGACAAAAGGCAGCCATCCTGGAATGTAGACCAAGTGCGGGAAACAGTACTAGGTGCTTTAATATTAGGTCCCTCGCATGAGCTCAAACAACACACCCACCCCGGTCAGGTCCCACACAGCCCATGAAATCCTCCATTGGCCCAAAGAGTTACAGGGCGTCGCACACAAGAAAGAATGCGCCCTGCAAGGTCATGAGAAGGGAGCACTGCACCTCTTGGCAATACCAACCCACGAGACAGCTAGTAAGGCCCCCTGCCCCGTACGATCTCGGCATGAGAAATACAGCTCCCTAATGCTTTAATCCTGAGGCCCCTGCATGCTACAGTATCATCCAAACTCAGACCACCGACCATAACCTTTTACACCCCTCGATCGATCACAAAGATCAGAAGGCAAGGCTGTCTCAGCCTCAGTATTGGGTCACGTGATCTGTGCATTGAGTTGCAGGGTAGCAACTAAATCATAGCCCAAAACTAGGTGGAAGACCTTGGGAGTTGCTGATCTGTCTGGGAATGAGTGAAATGTGTGTGAGTTAGTGTGACCTCAGGCCCCCCCCCTCCCGAGACCATCCCTGTATCTGCCAGGTGCATTGTTACAATCAGAAGAATTACATTGTGTGTCAGAGTAGCTAATTAATTGTTAGGTTAACTCACCACGGATGATGAGTCCAGCAGAACCCACGTGAACAAAGATGGACAGATGAAGATGGACCAATGGCCTGGCATCCCATATGGAGCAGGCCCTACAGCTATAGGCCTCCACCAAACTGCACTATGCCAGTTTTGAAGGATGCATTGATGAAAGCTGTGAGAAGAGGGGTGAGTGGTTCTGTGCAGTCTTTGATGATTTTAGGGGGGCAGACATCACCCTTACATAGTGAGGGTTTGAGGTGTCTGAGGATGTCAGTGACCTCGGCCTCTGAGATTTCGGTAAATGCAAATTTGGGCATGTTTCTTACTTTTACATTTGGTTTTGTCTGTGCATGTGTGCTTTGCTTAGGTAAAGTATTTAAGTGGTGGGATATCTTATTTTGGAGGAGGTTTATTTTTGCAAGCATAGCAGATTGAATGCCTGTGCACCATGCCTCGTCTTTGACGATCTCATCAGGGCATGTCGGCGGCACGGTTAGTTCTTTGAAGATATTGAAGAGTTCTTTAGAGTGGGAGTTGGCAGTGGAGATGCGGTGGTTGTAGGCTTCAGATTTAGCAAGGAAGATGGCATCTTTGTATTTTTTTGCTATGGATTTGAATTTGTCTTTTGTGGTATCACGGGGGTTACCCTGCCAACTTTTGAGCGCCATGCGTTTGTCTTTGCGCAAAGTCTGGAGTTCCTCTGTGAACCAGGAATTGGAGTGGAAGGATTTTTTCTCTTTTTTGTTTTCAAGTGGGGCAACGGTGTTGACAGCCATTGTGATGGTGTCTTTGAATATTTCTGCAAGGATGTTAGGGTCTGCGGAGAACGGGGGCGCTAGGCAAGGCAGATTGAGGAGTGCCCTGACATTGTCAGCGGTGAGTTTTTTGGCACTTCTGGCTAGGGTCGCTGGTGGTTTGGTAGGCACTTTTGTGCTTCGTGGGAAGGGATGTCAAACAGGAGAAGGTTCCAATACTAGCCTCCATGGGAGGCTAGTATTGGAAGTGATGGTTGTGTTACAGTTGTGGTCTATAATCCAGTCTAGGATGCGTCCTTTTGCGTGAGTAGGCGATGTGATCTTTTGATAGAAGCCTAGGTCGTGGAGGTCTTTGGCTACAGAGATAGCAGTTTTATCCTTAGGGTCGTTGAATCCCAGGTTAAAATCACCTATAAGTAGTGATTTCGTGGATTTTTTAATGTTGTTTCCTAGGAGGTGGTTGACTTGACCTATGAAGTTAGTGGTTGGGCCGGGTGGATGGTATAAGGTGTGAATATTTATTGTGCTATTTGGAGAGAGTGCTAACTTGACTGATAGGATGTCAGTATTTCCTTCCTCTTGGTGGGGTACGGTTCTGATAGATAGGGTTTCTGTGTGAATAATGGCTACCCCCCTCCTGTTTTGGCTATCCTATCTTGTCTAAGGATGGCATACCCTTGTGGTAGGGCTAGTGTGATGGCTGGGCCGGAAGCTTCGTTGTGCCAAGTCTCTTTTATAGCGAGTATGTCTAAGTTTTGGGTGGTTATTAGGTCGTTTACTTCTAATGCGTGGGCATTGAGTGATCGTACATTGATTAAGGCGCATTTGTATAGTGTTGAGCAAGCGTTTTTTGTTGGTATGGTGTGGGTGTTTGCTTTGGGTACCACGGTACATTGAGAGTAGGAGTTACCACTGGGTGTGGTAAGCGTAGGTTTGGAGCTGTGGCCACTGTGTATAGAGGTGTTGTCATGGTGGTGGAGTGTGTGCACTTTGGAGGTGCATGAGCTTAGTCGGTAGTTTCTCTGAGGTATGCGTGTGGGGGTGGCCTGGCGGTGGATGGGGGGGTGCGGGCTCTGAGTCTGACTAATCTGAGGCTGAGGTTAGGTATCAGTGCAGTGTTGTTTGGAGTGTGTGAAGGCTTGGGCAGGAGGTCCATCGTGTGTGGACGACTAGAGGTGGTTTGGTAGTGGTGGTTGAGCTTTAGAGTATGAGGGTGAGGTGTGGTCATTAAGGTGAGTAGCGTGCTTACTAGGCAAGCGACGAAGGGCAGAGAGTACATACTGTGTGTGAGTTTGTTGTGCTGTGTGTTCTAGGGTAAGAATGTTGGTCATAAGCCTGGAGCATGTGTTACTGTTGAGCGAGATACAGATTCCACACTAAGGCAGAAGCACGATACACACTATTGGCCTGGAGGGCAAATGCACAATACACACTATTGTTGCAAGGGTGAGGCAAGGGTTGCAAGGGTGTTGCACGGTGAAACGATAGGCAGGGAGGCACTAGCCACAGTCAGAAATGCAACAAGGTGAGGTTCAATCTCAATATTCGTGTGGCATAAGAGAGTAACAGTATTATGACCCCCAAGTTTACACAGTTTAAGCTGAAGTGCAGTAAGGTATCACCTAGATTCGGTTACTCCTAAGTTTGAGATAACACAATTAGGTAAAGTGTAATGTGTGATCCCTAGATTAAACGTTACACATTAGGGTAAAATGCAGTGATGCAGCAACTGGGTATAGTTGGACACATTAGGTGGAATGCATTTCTTAGGCACTCTCTATACGATTGTGCTATAGTGGCCAGTCAATGAGCAAGGTTACCAGTAATCTAGTTACAGTTTACTAAGACCGTCCGGCCATCTGGGTACCCTTTACTAGAACAGTCCAAGGTGGAAAAGAGTATTGTAAAGTATAGTATATAGGTGGGCAGTGTCTCTATAACAAAGGCATTCACAATAGGCAGATATGACTTTAATCTAAGTGGGCCTAGATTATAGTATGCAGGAGGTGGGCAGAGGCTCTAAAGCACCGGCAATCATTATGTGCAGAAGCGTTTTCAGTAGAGACAACTATGCATGTTATCCTGTATAACCATAAAAGGTGCGGTATGCAAGAAAGGGTGGGCTAACAGTTTTACAATTGACACATGTGCTAATATAAATACTTATGGTGGAGCGCAGTGTTACTCACTCGGCAGCAGTACAGCCGAGTAATGAAGGATGTCGCATTAGGTGCCGAGGGTTCCGACAAGAGATCGTGTTGTCAAAGTGCAAGTTCAGTTGTAGGCGACAGCAGCAGCAGATAAGTGTCTCACTCGTTGCACCCCGAGGCAAACAGGGGCTAACAGGGCCTTTTCCTGGCCTTCACCGGGCCGCCGGCGGAAGTTGTGGACTAAAATAAGGCTATATGTTGCCTAGCAACGTGGCTGCTTCTATGTCAACTTGGACTATTTTGGAGACATATTATAGGTATAACTACTTGTAAATTTTGAAACCACTCCTAGTCAGACCTTAGTTGGTAGCGCAGATAAGTGAGGTGACGCCGTAATTTTTGCTTTCATTTTTTGGGAGGGGTTGCTGAGAAATTAACTGACACATACCAAGTACACATTTATGTACACCTCTACCATTAATATATTAGGAATTTGTCAGACTAATATTTTTAGCGCGCACCACCAAGAATAGGATCATTTCTCAGGTTTTTTCGTGAGACGGAAAGAGCACAATTATGCAACTGCATAGATAATGGAGATCAGCGTCACCTTTGGTCCAGCCTCTGCACTATTGGAGATCAGGTCCTGCACTGCCAAAGCAACCTCCTTCAGGGCCTTAGGAGTTCACATTACACATGCTCTTTTGCTTTTTGTTAGCCACTAGAGAACAGCCATTTCCAGTTCATGCCCCCGAGTGTGGTGCACTAAACTGTTTATATCAGTGCCACGATGCCCAAGGGCTGTTTTTGTGCTTTACAAATGCAAAAAATAAAATAAAACAAATAATCTAGACCCTCCTCTGTGTCTGCATATTCCTTCATTATTTTCCAGCGAGGTACCGTTATCTCTATCCGTCGCTGACAGAGAGCACACTCCAGTGATTGCGCTTTCCCCCCTCCTCAAATAACAGATGTGGAACCACTGGCTTCCATCGATTCAGTCCATTCTTCATCCTTGTGCCTTCCCCGAGTCCCTGACACCTTTTTTTCAGTGGTAATAATCTCCACAGGTGGCCCTGCGTTGTGCAGGGCACTATGCTCAAAAGTGGGACACCCACCCCCAGTGCCACGCTGCCAGAATGGGAACGACTCTGCTTGAGGAGAGCTTGGTTTATTGTCATTTAATCTAAAGTGATACCCATGGGTGTGGTCCTTTATTTAAAGCACCCACTGTCCTTGTTTCTGACATTTATTTTACCCCTCCCCTTTATATCGACAAACAAGGAGTAGGTAGAGTCCACTACGCCATCTATATATTTTGATAATTCAGATAAACCACTGCACACCTTTCTCACCTAGCGCCATTATGTCAGTCACACCTCTTATTTCTCAAAAATATGAGTAAAGAGAGGTCTAAACCCCTGTACTCTAATTCCTACCTTCTTGATTATCTCTCATTTGGCATTTCTGTATATGTATAGTTTTACTCATTACAAAGTCGTGCCAGAACATTTTAATGTGAGGCTGAAAGCCAGGAGTGGCTGCTTAGCTCAGATCTCACATGAGACAATTGCATGCATTCATGACGACATTCTTTCACACAGGCATGCATCTAGTTTTCAGGATGTTAATATGAGGTCCAACCCTAAACAATTGGTGAAAATGTTGTTTTCATGTCAACCAAGCAGACACAGCACAGACAAGTCTGCATTGTTAAGTTTGAAGCTGGGATTTGTCTTGGAGGTGATGACTGTGGGGCAGAAGCAGATTGCAGGACTGCTTTGAAAAGCGAATGGGCCCAACCCAGAAAGCTGACCTTGGATTGAGAAATGGCTGATACCCACTCTCTGTTTTAACCCTGTGTCTGCTGCAGCCTGCAATAAGAAAAGCCAAATGGGCTGCTGAAAAGAAACAGACTGGGCGGAAAGAACCTACATCCTTCAAAGTCCTGCTGGGACGCTATTTCAACATTGTCTCAAAGCCATTGATCAGTGCCTGCTTGGAACGTACCAAAAAAATCTACCCTTTAACAGGAAATGTCCTGAATGATCAGAGATGCAGATGCGCGCCACACAGTATACAAAATGGAAGCTCAACGGCTTCAAGGATGCTGCCGCAGCCCATTGCCCCCCCCCCCAAAGCATTTATAATTGGTGGGGCTCAAAAGCACGTGCCCACATATGCTGACACCACCACACTATTTCCCTCTACCTTGGGCAAATGCCAAGAGACCACTTTGGTACTGGCTATGAGACCCTACAACATGCCAGTAGTAATAATAATAATAATAATAATAATAATAATAATAATAATAATAATAATAATAATACAGTTTGGAGTCAATCATGAAACCCAAGTTGTTTACATATGGTACAGGAGTGAGATCGGGACTCATCCATAGAGGAAATTCTGCAATGAGAGTGGATTTTCCCAGATTATGGATCCCGGAACTGGGAAAACACCAACAGCATGCCCTTGCTGAGCCACTTTAATGCATAGCACCCAAAGTGATCAGCTGCTCTCAGTGGTCGGAGACATTTCGAGTTCAAAAGAGCACTGCTCTGGCTTGTCTTTTTCTTGTTTGTTTTGCATTGAGTTTAAGCACATACAGTGCAGTAAAGGTTAGATGGCTGCGGACCCAGCAGCAATGAATGACAACGAGGGCTATTGTGACTCAAATGGTGGGAATGGTGGGTCATTAAAAATGGACGAGATGAACAAAGATGCATGCTGTGTGACACCACCACTAAACAGTGGCTATTATCCTGCACTGTGTTTTCTTTCCAGAGTCAGAGGTAATTGTGTTAAATTTACATTAATCTGCCTGCTGGTAGGCGTCTGCTTCCATTCAGGATGTGCAAGAATTACGCAGGACTCTTACTCTTTTTGGTCAAATGCATTGTCAGGTTTCTTGGGTAGGTGTTTATGTTATTCCTGCACATTCCAAGTCATCTCTGTTATTTGAGTCCTGTATTTTTACACGCCTCTCACTTGTCTGCCATTCCGCCACCCCTAGTTAGCCTTGCTATATCACACAGGACTGTCAGAGGGTTTGGTGAGGCCCGTGCAAAATATTTGGTGACGCCCCCTTGCGTTTCTTTCACTGTGCCAGTAGCATCGCTAATCGGAGATGCAGAAATGCTCCATTTCAGTTTATGTGTGGGGGCATATATATGTTCATACGATCCTTTGGGTGCAACTGGGCTAAAATGAAATCTTACTGTTACTTTGATACCTTACCATCAAAATGATTTGGAGGGACTGAACACACTGACAAGCTCGCAAAGGTCATGTCATGGTCACCCAACGTATGTCATCTTCCACCAATGTCTAGGGTCATGCACCATAAGCATATCTTGTATACTCTAGCCGCAGATGAAACCTGTGCACATTGCTGCTTGCGTGAGTTGCATTATGACATTTCCTTTTCAATATGCTCTGCCAGTTGCCTTCCTTGTTTCAATGGGATTTTGGCTGTCTCTAATGTGCTATATTCACGAAGGTACAGCTAGAGAGTAGTGTTTGTCCAAGTAGGCCTGGCAGACTGGATGCCCCAGACCTAGAACTTCGCATTTTGGGTCAATTTGTTTTATGTTTCTGAGATCTCTAATTCTGTGTAAAAATACTCCCTGTGTTGATGTCACAGCAGCCATGCCTTTCCTGTTTCCAGGTAGAATAGTTGCTATTCTTTCATATTTTAGGATACAACTTCAAGTCTGATACATTGTGCTTTTAAATCAAGTAAAATAGGTGTTATTTATCAACCACAGAAGGATGAAGGGTTGATTCAGCCCTGCTGAAATATGAACTTGGAAAGTTCAGGCTGGCACAAGTCAGAGTTGAGTTGGTGAACTGGTGAGTTCCTGAACTGGTGCAAGTTTATCAGGGTTATGTGATGTAAGCCCCACCCACCTGCTTAGCCTTGCCCTTTGCTTTCCTTTCTTAACTGTTAGATCAAAGTGTGTCTCTTGCCCAGACGTCCAAAGCAAATGGCAGACGATGAAAAGGACAATTCTTCTTTGGACCTGCTCCGACAGGAATGACCCAGGACCAGAACTCCTGAACCTCTAACATCATGTAAGCCACCTCAGATATGTGTTTCACTCCTCTCCTGAAACCCTGAATACATCCACTTCCACCCACATCTTAGATGTCCTCATCCCCAATAGCTGCAGAATTCTACAGCAAGACCTCCCAAACAAGATGGGCGGAGGCCTTGCCATCATTCACAAATGCATCATGGCCATTCACTCAACTGGAGGTTGCCACAATCGTCTCTTTTGAAAATAACATTCTTGCCACCTCCAACCCTCTCCAACAGTCACAGTAACATTCCACCTCATCTACAGACCACCCAAGCCCAACACCACCTTCATCTGAGACTTCATGGACTTAGTCACCACCTTGTCTCTCACGCATGCCTACAACATCTTCCCCTGCGACTTCAACATCCCTGGCAACCCAACAACCAAGTCAAAGAAGGAAAACCTCCACTGCCTTCTGAACACTCTAAACCTCACACAGCACATGAAAGACCCAACTCACAGGAAAGGTAATTTCATCAACCTCATCATCACTGCTTTGCCCACCTTTCATCATACCTCTATAATCCCTCTCGTTTGGTTGGACCATCTGACAATCTCCTTTGACACTAGTCACACCACCGTAGCTAACAAAGAAAGCATAATCCTCTTCAAAGCCATTGAGTATTACATCAACCCTCTGTCTGACCCACCGGTACTGCACTCCATCGGAAAATCCACGGTCATCAACATGATAAGCATTATTGGCCAAGGCAGCAACTGACGACACACTGCATAACTCATCTCACAAAACCACCACTATGTGGACAGCTTTTTTAGACACTGATTATGAAAGACCTCACTCCCACACTAGAAACCCTCAAGGTCACACTGTACCTGGATGACATCCTCTTTCCCTCCATACTCAAGACCCTACCGACTGAAGCACTCCAACCTTACCTGACAATCATTAAAGGCTCTCTCACTCAGACACCTTCCACTTTACCATCAAGACTGAACAAATCCTTTCCCTTCTCAAGAAACCAACACTGGACCCTCAGCAAGCACCACCTCTTCACACATCTTCCTGTCTTAGGTAAGATCCTTGAGAAAGCAGTAGCAACGCAACTCTGCCAACACATTGAAGTCAACAACCTCCCTCAATCCTACCAACCTGGCTTCAGGCCCAGATGCAGCACGGAAACTGCTACCATCAAGGTGATGCAATGCCCTTAACGTCCTCGATGAAGGCCATCCTCAGCTGATCCGCATGCAGCGTATCTCTTGATGTGATTTGTTATATGCTACAAATTCATCCAAATGGCTTACTGCAGATCACCAACTCTACCTATCACCTCCTGAGTCACTCAAGGATCCATCACCTCCCTGTGATCTTCAACCTTTACATGGAACTGCTTAGATCCCGCCTGGATACACAACATTTACTCCACCAATACACACATGACATGCATATCTACCTCCAGATTTCCTCCTTCAAAGGCATCCGCAGGCTTAGGATCTGCCTCATATTAATCCAATCCTAGATGTCAGGGCTTATCTGAAGCTCAACTCCTTCAAAGCCAAATTCCTACTGCAGGCAGACCAACAACCTGAATACCTTCACATCCAGAACTGGTTCGCACTATGAACTTCAAGAGTTTCACACTCCAGCTGTCCTCCAGTGACAAGTCCCTGTGTTTTTACAATAAGAGACATCTCTCCTTCAAGCAGCACATAGCAAGAAAGACCCAAACAACTTGATACCTTCTTTGTCTCCTGTGGAAAATCGAGTCCTTCATCCCAGAAAACAACTTCAAATCTGATTTCCATTCCTTGGTCCTCTCCCACCTGGATGGTAACAATGCCTTTCTGTACGGACTTCTGGCTGTAGCATTGAAGTCCCCAAGTTGCCTTGCTGAGAGGTTCAGCTTCTTCAGAAGCCTACGATGCACCAGACGTAAGGAAATGTGCAGATTTGAACTCTGCCAATGCAGGAAGGAAATAACCAGAAGACAGGCTTTCTTTGTCTATGTCCCCAGACTCTGGAACCATCCATCTCCATATCAACACCAGACTTGGACACTCACTTCTACATTTCAGGAAGGATCTCAAGACCCGCCACTTCAAGGAATGTCTCCTCCCTAACACCTATGTCCACACACCCCCGACTCCCCACCTAACCTGAGATTGGGTGATCTCCCCACTGTTTCCACCCCAGATTGCTTGTAGATCCCTTGTTGTGAAATGTCTTACCCTCCCATCATTCCCTTCCCCAGCAGGGAGCTCCGGACTCCCTTGTATCCCTGCTTTGCTCGCCTTGTCCTTCCCTCTATGATTTGCAAAATATTATGTTGCTCTCATAAGCTAGGTCCATCTTCAATAAATATATTAATAATAATACTAATACAATGGAAAATTGTGGGGGCATTCCAAGCCAATAACATTCTAGAGGGTGGTTGCGTGACAAGAGAAGGATAGTTTTTGGGTCCTCTCTTTGCAGACAAGCTATAATTCAAGCCGGTTGGTTGATTTGCTGCGTGAGGATATGTGGAGCTTAGCCATCAGGTATAATGGTGTGGTAGGTTACCAGTCATTTGGTCGAAAACCAAATGGTCGAATGACCATTTGATCGAAGTAAAATGGTCGAAAAAAAAAGGTCGAATTTTTTTTAAATTTTTTTTTTATTTTATGGGGGGGTTCCCCCCTAAACCCCCTTTTTCTTTATTAAAAATATTTTTTAAGCAACCAAAACTTTACAAAAAATATAAATAAATAAATAAAATATTCAACCTTTTTTTTTCCGACCATTTTGATTCGATCAAATGGTCATTCGACCATTTATTTTTGACCATTTGACCGGACACCGGTGTGCTACTCATGACACTTTGTAGATGATATATGCAATCTGGTACATTATCCTGGAGAAGAAGCCAATCTAGATCGCAAAGGACGGGACTGATTCGGTCACATTTCCGCACACACACAATAAGATGTGCTCCAGCGTGTTGGACAGCTTTTGGCAGAGCCAAGTGAGTGGCTGGGAGCCCTGGCAGCAGGGCATTTTCCCCATCTATGTATGAGACTATGAAGTCCCGCACTATGGTCCAAAGGTCCTGAGGTGGGATGAAGGGTTTGATTTTGCAAAGGGTGGGGATTTGGAGCCAGGCCGTTTGGGCCTTCTTGGCTATATGTTTCCAGAAGAACAGCCTGCTATCAATGGTGAAGCCTAAGTATTTTGCTGAATCTAAGAGTTGTGGATTAAATTCTTCTACGCACAGATCATTGGGCCATTGTTGGAAAAGGTATTGTTTAGTAGGGGCACCGTTGAGGACAAAATCGGTCTTGGATGGGTTAAGTTTGAGGTGGGCAGTCAACGACGACTGATGATCTGTGGGGTTTTTTCTCTTATGTATAACTAAGTATCGTCCGTCTATTAGTAGATAGCTATATAGGTAAACCAATTCAGTACAATGCCAGATAATCCCATCCTGTCGGTGAGGCGCGTGAGGAGGATGTGGTAGTTGACAGTGTTAAATGAAGTCGAGAGTTTAAGGAGGATGAAGATGCATGAGTCACTCTTATCCATGATTTGGGGGGCATCCTCCACCACCTATTGGTGGCTGTCTCGATGCTACATTTGGGGATGAAATCCGACTGATAGTCATTTAAGAGATGTAGTTGTTTAATTCTAGCAAGTAATCATCTAGCGACAACTTTTGCAAAGATTTTGCCAATATATGGAAGGTTTGTAAATGGCTGGTAGTTAGCTAGGTCGTCTGGGTCAAGAGTCATTTTTTTTATAAAAGAGGCTATATGAGACAGTCTTGAGGGTTTACGGGAATTACCCATCTGTGTGCGAGACATTAACGATGCTGAGGTGTACATTGAGCACCAGGCCCATCAATAGTTTAATGATGGAGGTCGGGATGATATCATTAGAGCAGGATGTAAGTTTGAGGGAGATGTTTGTTTTTACGAGGTCTCGTCGAGAAACAGGAAACAATTCAGTTCTGAGGGTCAGTGTGCATGCTGGAGCGCAGGGAGGCTAATGCTGTGGGAGGTTGATTCAATGATCTGTCAGATTTTGTCTATTTTTTCAATAAAAGTTGTTGAGTCTGTTGCTTTTTTCCTGAGTTGCTGGAACCTCTGGGTCGGGCGAGGGTTTTGTACAATGTTTTACTACTTCAAAGAGAGCTGTGCTCCTGTTAGAGGATGTTGCAATGGTGTGGAATAGTAAGCAGCTTTGGCCTCAGTAATCAGAATCCTATTGTGGGCGCAGAGAAATTTGAGGTTGGTGAGATCTCCAGGGTTATGTTTTTTGTGCAACAGGTTCTCTGTGGCTCTGATTGAGCGTTTGTTGGGGGCAAGCTGGGGGGTGTATCAAGGGATGGATGGTTTGTTCTTAGTAGGAATTATTGTAGGAGGACCGAGGCATTCTCTTTGATGAAGTGTGCAAAGTTAGCCTCTAGCTCAATGACGGGATCGTTTTGAAGGAGTATCGCTGAGTGAAGGGGGCATTTAGCCCAATGTTTGTGGGCTGATATTCGTTGAGATATGTGTGGATCTTTTTTTGTACTGGCATGTCTGTAGGTGAGTGAGGCGTAGTAATTAACACATCAGTGGCAAGATGATGGCACATATACACACAGACACTGACTTTTTTTAGTTAAGGTGCAGTTAAGTTGAGCAGATTTAACATAACAAAACCCTTGAAATTCAGCGGATGTGGGAAGTCATGACCAGCTTAACTCAGCGCATTCCTGTTGATGTCCCCCATAATGCTATGTCCCCCATAATGTAATTTCTATGCCATCGTGAACCACCTCTCTTATAATATGCATGTGCTCATGGGCTTTGTAACGGGAACGCCAACATGACTTCCCACATCCGCTGAATTGCAAGGGTTTTGTTGCGTTAAATCTGCTCATCTTAACTGCACCTTAATAAAAGTGTTTTTAGTGAATTTCTAGGATTTTGTTACACCATTGTTTTTTTACGGGCCACTAGTCATGGCCTTCAGCTATGGCCAGTAGCCACAGCCTTTGGCCATGTCCACTGAACTTGCTCCCCAAATATGTTTCATTTCGACCCATTAGGTGACCACTATACATGTCTTTCAGGCCTTTGGTAGTGCCCACTGTATATTCTAAAACATTACCGGGCCACTAGCCATGGTCTTAGGCCATGGTAAGTTACCACGGTGTACGTTTCTCCAATATGTTTCTTTTGGATCCACTAGCCATGTCTTTCAGGACCACTAGCCAGGGGCTTCAGCCTTGGAACGTGAGCACGGCCTTCGGCCATGCCCACTGTATGTTTTAAAACACTACTGGGCTGTTAGCCGTAGCCTACACTCATTAATTGGCAGTAGACCACTCTTACCAAGTGATCTCTGCCAGTCACTTAACAGTTGCTTGCAATTTACACCCTAGCACTTCCCTCTGTGGTACTCCTAGC
The DNA here is from genome assembly GCF_040938575.1 of Ambystoma mexicanum. Classification (NCBI taxonomy): domain Eukaryota; kingdom Metazoa; phylum Chordata; class Amphibia; order Caudata; family Ambystomatidae; genus Ambystoma; species Ambystoma mexicanum. Next base: position 732,890,154 of record NC_090930.1, read on the forward strand.
GCTTACCCCCTCCCTCATCCATTATCTCTCTCTGCACCTGCACGTTCTGAATGCTCACAAGGCCTAGTAGGACCTCTTCTCTCTTTCAGTGTCATATTTGCCTTTCATTCCCAAATTCCCTCCCTGTTGCCGTGTGGCTGCTTTGAAACACAATTTACTTGATGTTACAAATGCACAATAAATAAATAAACTCTCTTTTAAAAGAAAAAGTGTTCCCATACCCGCGCTTTGTATAACCCTGATAACAGTAATGTACTACAAATAACCCTGGTTATTCATAAAAAGAGCCCTGGTTATTCGTAAAATAACCATGATTATGAGCAAACATCCAAGCCCCTCTCCACCTCTAGCCTGATGCGATTTCATCCTTTTTCCTCCTCCAAATGGCATCCACTTTTCATTTTTGGCTAACTCCAGTTATTTCGAAAATAACCCCGGTTATCACTTGCATCAAACAAAAAAAATGCTGGATTTTTCATTTCTGAAACACCTCTCTGCTGCAAAGCACCATGGAAGATATAGCTTACTTTTTGGGAGACGGGGGCACACCCTTCCCCGTCAAATATATTAACAACTACTGGATGCAATAACCCCAGACCCCTCCTAGAAATCGAGGCGACACTTCCTGCCCAAATTGTTTTGTACCTGGTCCAATTCCGTCCAGCGGTATTTGCTGTGCGCTGCGCAGAAATGTGGACGTTTTCTCTATGGGGAAATGAATGGGAGTAAGCCAAAAACAGTGTTTTGTTACTTCCTTAATAACCTTTGCATTTTTAACAAATCTTTCTTAAAATGTCTAGTCTGGCTGTGGGGTGCGTGGGGAGGCATTGCTGGGTAACCCTGACAAGTTTTTTTGTGCAAAATATCAGTCAAATCCATCATGAGCATGTAAGTAAAAAGTTATTAGCAATTCAATGTTCAGGTTTCCTATGGAACTTGATGCTCAATTTACCTATAGTGCAGTGACTGCCACACTATAATTAATATAGAGAGAGAGTGAATACGAGAACACTTGTGGTGGGTTTAAAAGACTTGGAAAAAACAAACTTCAACCTGAAATGTGAAGCAAAACTAGTCATTTCAGCCAATAGCCATTGCTGGAACTTCACTTTTGCTGGTTCAGGCTATACTGTTCGAATGATCCCTAAAAATGGGTGAACCATGTTTGCAGTTGTCCTTGAGAGCAGTCTGCCTTGGGTTGGAAAATGTTACGTATAAAATCAGACTGCAAAATAGACAAAGACATTTTCCTGGAGAAAAGTCTTGATGTTTCAGAAAATGTGCATACCCACAATACAGTCTGCCTTGGGTTGAAAAATGTTATGTATAAAATCAGACTCCAAAATAGACAAAGACATTTTCCAGGAGAAAAGACTTGATGTTTCAGAAAATGTGCATACCCACAATGCAGTCTGCTTTGGGTTGAAAAATGTTATGTATAACATCAGACTGCAAAATAGACAAAAACATTTTCCTGGAGAAAGACTTGATGTTTCAGAAAATGTGCATACCCACAATGCATTGCCCATTTGGTTCTGAACTGGAGGCGAACTTCCGGTAATGGCTAATTCTGGATCTATATAAAAGAGATAGATTTAAAGAAAAAACTTTGTTAAAATCACATTATGGTTGCAGCGCAAGATCGAAAAAACAAGGAAATCAGCTAGTTGTGGTAAGCTATGCAACCATAACTCATGCCGCCACCATGCACTGCTCAGACTAACACCCAGGACATCAAATATGGCATCAGAAATGGCATCATCGATGGTCTTCAGTACAGATGCACATTTTAGCAGCACCCACTCGGTACAGTGCACTTTTTCTTTGGTAATGGGTTGCAAGGTGTTGCATTGTCCACTCCACAAGGGGCCTTACTATGAGTTCTGCGGTAAATCGCTACTTACTAAGGGATGTTGAGTGGTACCACGGTAGTGTTAGTCCCCTCTTTTTAGATTCCATAGGATTCCATGGGGATTTGTTTCTGATTATCAGTGAGTGGTAGCTCTGTGGGGCAAACCAGATGTTTTTTGCCAGTAGGATGGATAATTTTTCTCCAGCATTTTGCTCGAGGTAAATCATCCACCTTACGGCAAAACTTGTAGCACGGCTGTGCAGTTATGCCACAATAAGGTGACGGTAATGGAATTACCACCATGTTACCAACACTTTTTGCCATACTCATAATAAGGCCCATGGGAAGACCTCCGTCTTTTGCAGCCTTTCTTGATATTCAATGCACTTGATGTTCAAATTGTGTCAAATGCTTCTGATATTTTATTACAGCCTTTTTTTAATTACGTATCTTTATTAGTATTTAAATAAAAACTGTCAACAAAGTTAAAGTGAAGTGCATTCGTCTGTTTTTAAACACCACATTTCCCTTTAATTCTCGTCACGTTATCTTGAGGGATTTGGAGGTTTGGCTTAGGCTGTGTATAAAACAGGTAATTAATATAACACAGCCAAGTGGAGTAACATGTCAGTTAAATAGCGCGGCTACTTTTGAGATCTACAGAACAGATCTGAACTAAAAACGAAATCTTCTCTTTTTAAAGTTGAAACCAGGGTGCTGGCTATTTTCAATTCTTGCCAGCCAGATGCTTAGGAAACAGTACATGCACGTGGAAATGGACAAATGGGCGAGCTGCGAATAAGTTCCGAGAAAATGGATTGCCCCCAGCAACAAGCGGCGGTAAATCACTGTACAACTGCGCAGAGAAAAAATCCAGTTGCCGGCTGCCACTGCATGAAGTGGCGACGATTCCAGCACCCGTGAAGCTCGGAGCACCGAGCTGATAAGACCAAAAGCACAAGTGTGTTTTTAATGCACCCTGCCTCTTAAAAACGGCAACCTCCGGAGATGAGCGGGTGGTGCAGTGAGGGGCACGCTCAGGGGCACGCCGCCTGCGCGCGCGGTGGAGTGGAATAACGGTTATCTCGAGACCTGACTAAGACGAATGAACAGCAAGCGATCCGGTTTCTGCTGATAGTGCAGGGATAAATGCCTCCCCGGAGATGCGGTTGTGTGGACGATCTCAGCTTTCAAGCGCACTGCACTGAAGAGCTCTCGTGGGCACACACATGGCATGCGGCATGCGATAATGGAGGAAAATGTAAAGCGTAAGTGCGATGCATTTGACGGCTACCTTAGCGCTTTGGTCTTTTATGTGTCTCGGCTCAGTGAAAATTGCAAGAGCGTTATGAGACTGTTGCGTTTTATTCAAATAGCTCACATTCAAAAAGGGACTTTACAGTCAATGTGAGTTGCCTCAGCAAGAACGTTCCCTCCTTGCCCCGCCCGCATGTCTGCCTCGAGGTTCAAACTTTGCTCAGACAGCACCGCAGGCGATAAGCTAACCCGAGGCATAATGGGTCCCTGTGATAATAAAACAATATACACCGGTTTGAGGTGGAAAACTTTGGGCCACAGGCTTTATTCTGAATACAAATGGGAGCATGATAAAAACCTTAGATGTTTTTGGGCACTGTGGTTAGAAAGAGTAAGCCCACCCCCTACCAGCAGTTTACAATTATCAGATCAGAAACTCAAAGTCCAGGCTGGTGTGCGGGTTATCTGGCTAACGTTTTCGGTTTCTCGCCATGGTCCGCTTTACATAATTCTTAAATTTTCCCTGATTTTCTTAGCTGTCAATCTCTCATTCACAGGTGGGCTTCTCTGTCCTGTCCCATGCCACCACGCCTCAGAGGGTCCACGCCTGCTTAGGCTCCCCCCAAAAGTCATCCGCCTCATCCGCCTCCAACTCCCTCAGGGTCAGTCGCTTCTCTAAGCAGCGAGTTGGTGGTAGATCTCTTTCTTCGGCTGGGGCCTCCCTCTGGAACAGCCTCCCTGCCTCTCTAAAACTTGAAGAGAACCACCTCAGGCTCCGGAAGCACCTCAAGACCTTCTTCTTTGCTTCTGCTTTCTCTCTTCCTCTTCCCTGCTGATCTCCCGGCATGAAACCGAAACTGCACTGGTTACCTGGCTACCCTCTGATCTCGGGCCTAGGTCCCCTCCCCTCCAATTGCACACCTGAACTGTCCCCCTGGCAACCCTTGCACTCTGGGACTGTTCTGTATCCCTACAGTCCCTAAGAGCACCTGACACCCGATATCTGCACTTATCCCTGCATTTGCCACCTGCTGGCCGCATTTTATCTATTATTTATTGTCTTCTTTTTTTTATGGTTATCCTATGTACTGCACTGCCCCTCCCCTTTCCCCCGCACTTTTCCACTTCCCTCTTGCCCTGCACTTGGGTGATCTCACTGCCACCTAGCCTATTAGGATCATCTGTCTTCCTTGTTTCCCCTTCCTTGCCTCATCACGCCATATCATATCATATCCTAGCTACAAACATTTCCTGCCAGGGCCTCAAATATGTTCTCTACAACAATTTCCATTCCTTCTTTGAACAGGTGGCCCCCGTGTGGGTGAAGAAGTCGGGTTGTCTAGTGTGATTCCAACATACCTAATAAAGTTCTGCCCAAAGCGCCTGCAATGCCCGACTAGTGCAGGGTTTAACTTTTTCCTGGATATCTCTACTGCCTTGTCTGAACTGGCGCTTCTCCAGAACCAGCATGATATTATTTCTGACATAAATACTTCAGTTCCTTTCCAACAATGCGCGATGCTGTGCAGGGAATTCTAAATGCCACCAGTGGGCCTTCTCCTCCCCATCTTTGTCAGGTAGTTGCCCCATCGGTTTATGACTAAGTACTCGGGGTTGGGGGAGGAGCGGTCCCTGAACTAAATTAAATCACTCAACCGGTCATGGATTTCATCCCAATGCATTCCAGGTGTTCCCTACCAAGTTAACTTACTGTGGTGTTCTTGAAACGTAGGTCTGGGCTTGTGGCTTCCAACCATCTGCCTACTCTTTCCACGAAAGAGTTATATCTTTTCTTGCCTGATGTACCGCCTATAACTTCTTGACCTCCAGACCCCGGTTTGCATCACTACCTTTTCCACAAGGCTGCCCACACAGGACGATGTGGCTGCCCCAATGCGGAAGGAATGTGTTCCAAGCGGCTAACCTGACCGCTTTCTTCAGAATGGCCCGGAAATGGAATCTACTGAGAGACTTGCCATCCTTATGTATCAGGAGAGGCTTGCCTCCATGGGATCTTTTAGGCAAAAACACTTCTTTAATACATACGGGGGAGCGTGCAGGATAATCTATGCAGTACACATTGATCAACCTGCCCTTCCCTGATTAGTCAGTTTTTGAACTTCTGAGCAATATTGACATGGTTTTATTGGCCATAATGATCTGCCGGCGCTAGCCTATCACTGGCCAATGTGCTCTGTGGTATCAGCACATTGACCCTAAATGCCCTGAAATATGCTGTTCTAAACAAGGCTACTTCATACTCATCAGTGCAAATGTCAAACAATCATTCTAACAATCTAAAAAACAAAAATTCAAATCTAACAATCTAAAAAAAGGGCATCTTCCAGCCTAGCCCACCCTTTGAGTGCATATTTAATCAAGTTGCTATGGATGGTGAATAATCCCCTTGATAGTTTTACAAGATACAACACCACAGTTAAATGTGTTAGTGCCCATGATTTCCTCTTATTCTGCAAAAATGGGCAGTCCAAAAAATTTGTAACATCTTTTTCAGTGATATAATCAATTTTACATAGACTGGTTGTGTTCATAAATGTCTCGAAGAACTTACTGTAATGTCTGGCCATCTTTGATTTTTAGAAGGAATGTCTCATCCACCCATCAGTGAATCCATCCGAGGCCTAGTTACTCCCGAGCCAACCCAGCCGAAGACTAATCACTCCCGAATATCAGCCACACCTGCTCATAGAGGGTTGCAGACAAAGGGTTATCAAATCGAGTTTACAACTATGCCCTCTCAGCAGTGAATAGTTTGGACTCTGACACCTTGAGATCCTCTTGGCAGAACCCCTCTTCAAGACAATATTCAGAGTCTGCTTCTCAAGAGGTCAAGGATGGTCGGCGTGTTTTACTCCCACGTCTTCTTGGACAGGCAGCGCATGGTCGGATTTTGGTCGTCTCTCAATCTGAGCAAGTGGAGACCGCACATATGTTTTACAATTGAAACTCTGCATAAGATCACCCCCCCTGTTTGAACCAGGCCTCTTTCTGACATTGGTAGATCTATAAGACACTTACCTCCATGTACCAATAGCTGTGAGAGGCTCCACTTCGTCGTATTCGACTGACACTGCCAATTCGCAGTAATTCCATTCGGGTCTGTCCACTACCTGCAGGAAGGATGTTTACCAAGATTGTGGTCCCCATAATGGCTTGTCTACACAGGGAGGGAATTCAGATCCATTCCTACCTGGATAATTGACTTATTGTGGCCAGAACGGATGTCTGAAAATCATCCAAAGACTCAATTGTCTCTGGGCCTATGAGTGTTTATATGGCCCTATATTGACACAGCACAGGCTAGAGTTGAGTTGAGGGTGATGAGGGAGGTCAGTTGTAGTAATGTGCATTCAAAAATGTAATCTAGGTATTACTAGCCGGCAAGTAGAATTACAGGAGGCATTCACTGCCACATCCGTACGAGCATTAATACTTGAGGTGGTATGTTGCAATGCATTTAATGGAATGCCAACTGAGTTAAAGGCACAAGCTAGGTTATTGGCTGGCCAAAAAAACTGTTTCCTTTCATGGCACCTTGGAGAACATTTATAGACTAGTAAAATGTTTTCAATAGCTTCAAAAACAAGCCCTCCAGTTGGCTCTTGAGGTCTTTCCACTGCCTTGGATGGGGCAATGGCTCCTGTTACAAAGCATCAGTAATAGACATAACTGATTACTAGACGACGTTTGTTTTACAACAAAGAGAATCGATGGCTACTGTAAAAGGTTATCAATAATGATTTTGACTATAGGAAACAATTTGCACCTCTCAAGTGCAATATCATTCTTAAATGGACGATGTGACGTACAGAACAGAAATAAGACTATTTTGCAATGATAGTTTGGATCTCTTTGAATATTTCTATCCTTCTTCCTTTATTATATTTTTTCTTTCCAGCTTTCATTATTTTGTTCTTTTTGTTCTTGCCTTCCTTTTTCTCAATCTCTTTCCTCCCCATTTCACCTCCCCAAGCCCCCTTCCCCCTTTCTCTCATTCTTTCCTTCTCGCTCGCTTACCATGTTTGCCATTCTGCTTTTTTTCAGCCTATCTGTCCTTCATACTTCTTTTCTTTCCTTCATTCCATCTGTTTGTTTTTTTAAAATATTTCTTTCTACATTTAATTCCGCCATTGCTTAGGTCATTCCACCTTTCTTTCTCTCTTTTCTTCTTTCTTTCTTTCTTTCTTTCTTTCTTTCTTTCTTTCTTTCTTTCTTTCTTTCTTTCTTTCTTTCTCTCTTTCTCTCTTTCTCTCTTACTATATCTCTTGTTCCCTCTCTCTTTTCTCTTTCTCTCTCTATTTTTCCTTTTCTGTTTCTTTCCCCTGTTTTCTCGCTTTCTTTTCCTATCTCTCATTTATTTCCCTGCCTCTCTCCCTTTCTCTATCTTTCTTTTCAATAATCTTTCCTTTATCTCATTAATCCATGCATGATTCATTCCTTCACTCCATTTTTTCTTCTTTCTCTTATTCCTATTTTTTTTTATTAACCAATAAAAAACACACGCTCCACAATGTTTAACTTTCGTATCTGTGCAATTTTCTGGTGGATGATGCATTAGAAGATCTGAAATATCGACCTGATAACATTGCCAAGCTGCTTTGAATTAATGAAGACCAACCTTACCTTACCTTACCTTACCTTACCTTACCTTACCTTACCTTACCTTACCTTACCTCTTACCTTACCTTACCTTACCTTACCCCTTACCTTACCTTACCTTACCTTACCTTACCTTACTTTACCTTACCTTACCTTACCTTACCTTACCTCTTACCTTACCTTACCTTACCTTACCCCTTACCTTAACTTAACTTACCTTACCTTACCTTACCTTACCTTACCTTACCTTACCTTACCTTACCTTACCTTACCTCCTGTCCTGAATATCATGATTAGAACAATAAGGTATCCACTCTTACTGACTTATGCTAATGTAACAATGTGTGTGTGAATTGCAGCAAAGTCTTAGCGATCCTCCCACCTGGAATCACATTACGGATGGAAGGTTTACATCTGAAGTGAGCTTTTTACACAGGGCCACAATTCACAATGTAACATAATCCTTACATATCAGTGGCCTTACCCTCCCTTTAGTTATCTGACCCCCTCTTGCTTTCTCTCAATTACAAATCAAAGAATATTTAGCTTGAGTCACTATTACGTCAACATTTGAGACAGATGGAGATTTATTTCCATTGGTCGTTTTACGTGTCTTCAATGAATGGGGGAGGGACTATGAAGGTACTTCATGAGCCCCTTATATTTGTAGTCAGAGCAACAAGTGAACTGTGTTTTCTTCCCTTTGAACTTCCCATGGTGGTATTTAAGAACTTGGTTTTCATAGACATTAGCTGGTGGTATATTCTGGTTTAGCCGAGGACCTATTGTGGCTGGATGAAAAGAGACACAATTCAGCAATAACACCCGACAGGCTGGATCAGCAGTAGTGGCCCGGGCCCAAGTTGTAGGTCCATTAGTAGCCGATCCATCACACCTTAGTATTATTGCTGTTTGCACACCCAGGGCTAAAGCTGAAGTGCTGATACTATGTTTTTTTTAAAAAAAATAAAACAGGCTCACAGTGCACGAGTCACAGCAAAGCATGTCATAGAAATAAATGAAAGTCAGGCTGCAGGAAGAGTCCATGATACAGCTGGAGATAACTGGGAGCAGAGACCAGCAGAGAAGGTAAGTCATGGTGTTGAGATTAAGGTAGAGTGCTTTGGGAATGGGTAGGCATATGGGAGGTGGGGGGCGTCCAGTCACTCGAGCACAGGGAGAAAGGTATTGGCCTCAGGATGGAACACAGGCTTCTGTCTGTGTTCCTCTGATCCAGATTGTCTGGCCCCGCCTCCAGGGGTGCTAATAACCAATAACACAGGGTGTACTTACATTGTGATCCACTGCTCTATACATTAGGCTGACGTCACATCCGATACTTTCAGCCTTCTTCTCATTCCTGGTTGGAAGAGTGCACATGTTTTCGTACCAGCCATAGGAAGGATTGATATGTGATTTTTATGAGCATAGTGTTTAGGGACGGGAAGTAAGGTTGGTCTTTTCGGAAACAAGATTGGAAAATAATGATCTATGTCATTTCCAAATGCATCATCCACCAGATAATTTCACTGATGATAACAACTGGAAGAATGTTGACCCGGATAGAACCTTTGCTGTTCATCTGCTGAATGAAATAAGCATTGTCAAAGCCAATAGTTTTGGCGTTTGTAGTTCTGTATTGCATTTTACATTTAGCATGGAGGGAAGGAATGAGGAATGACAGCACCGGGAGGAAGAAATTTCGGCATTGGGGGAACGAAGGGCAGCACCAGAGGGGGAGGGACGCACGGGAGGACGGGGGGGGGGACGCACAGAATATGAAATAAATAGCAACACGAGGGGAAATAAAAAAATCCAATAGATGAAAGCTAGGCCAGCAACAGTACACAGGTGCATTGTACAACATTTGAAGGAAAGAAATAGTTTCAGCTTTATAGGTAGCGTTTTTAGCACCACCTAATAGCCAAAACAAAACAAACAAAATTGAAGTATAGGGCAATGATAACACAACATGCAGCCGCATACAGGCTATACCCATGTTGAATTCATCACAGTCGCAGCTGGTCAACTACATCTTTAAGACCATGTTCCACAAGGAAACTCAACTTTTCAAAATGGATTCCCATGGCATAGCCTATACTGGATTATTTAAATATTTCAAAATCTTGATCACCCTGAGAACACGGTAGTGAATCCCTGCTCCCCAAGAGATCTCCAACATACACATCCCATACTGTACTCTACAGAAGTCTGACTCCAATGAAGTTGGCAAGGCAAATGAAAATTGAGCAAGTGATATACACAAACGCACTACATATCCCTCCTTCCCCCAAGCCCAACACGCCATGCCTTCACTGGTAAATATTACTATACTCAGAGAACACCTGGGTTGGGGGAAATAAATCTCTATGTCATGGCTAAACCCTATGACAGTAAGTGTGACATCTTATGACGCAAATGTGTATTAAAAAACGGATGGTTCGACATGAATTCGAAAACTCAGAAGTCATTCTTCGTAGCATTGCACTACTCCAACATTGGCCTTCACCACTACAACAATTTTTTGCTGAGGCTGACCAACCTACGGCAGATGCATGGTGGCAGACAGCCAGCGGTCTGACTCTACACAACGCGTAGTCTAGTGCACCGACAAAGCCGACACGAGATTTAAGTTTGCAAAGAGAAAGAAAAAAAACATTTAAGCACAGTAGAGTGATGTGCTGGTGCGAGGCGGGAGGCTCGTTTCCTGTGCATCCTTGCACACTACCCCACTTTCTTCCTTTGTAAACAAACCGAAGAGAAGCGTCATTGGAAGCGCACCCCTTTTCCGAAACAAAGAGTCCACTTTGAATGGAAATCGTGCCAGAGCAACTGAGAAGCCAGACAATGGCAATAAAAACACGATTTTTCACAAAAGGCAAGAGTTCCAACTTCATATTGTGCTATTCGATTGTAAAGGCCATGCCTACAAAACACAGGGCATATGGGCAACATCAGGCCCCCTGGCGATAGTACACTGCCCGGCCAACAAAGGATGTGCGAAGCTGCAGTTGTGAAAAGAAATAATGAAACTGTTTTTTGTGAAAGTAAAAAAAACAAAGGTAAATTGACCCAAAGGGGGTGGGGAGGGGGTTGTAGAGGGAAGAACACATCAGAGAGCAGCAGATGTTGCTTCCCACCCACACTTGCCCCTTTGGTTTATCATTACGATGGCCGCTTCCACATCAGTGGCAGACAGCTACAAGACCATTCAGTTGAAAACACGTGAATTAAATGCATTTCACACAGGTAACAGCAGCACAACATTTGAAACAGATGACGTACCAGAATGATTCAATCAAAGGTGTCCGGATGACCAATATTAATTGAACACATGGGTGCTTTAGGAGGGATACACACAGGAGCGGGGCTATTACCTTGAACTGGAAGCCTGCCCTGGATCTCGACCTGATGCTAGTAATCTGTAAGTAGAGATTTCTTCTTTCAATTTCCGCAGTAGCCCGTCGCCGCCTGCTTCCCCGTATTTCCCGTCACCGGTTCGGCACCTCCACCTGCGCTGCACGAACAAGAGGCTTCTGAAGATCTGCTCTCCGACCTTGACTCTAACAAATACCTCCCCTCTCGAGCTCTTTGTTCCTCTACCTCTAACTCCCTCAGGGTCAGTCGTTTTTCAAAGAAATAAGCTGGGGGTAGATCTCTGTCTTCAGCTGGGGCCTCCCTCTGGAACAGCCTCCCTTCCACTCTAAAACTTGAGGAGAATCATCTCTGGTTCCGGAAGCACCTCAAGACCTTCCTCTTTGCTTCTGCCTTCGCTCCCCCCTCCCCTGCTGACCTGCTCTCTCTTGGCACTGTGCACCTGGCCACCTTCTGTCCCCTGGGCCCAGGTAACTGCTCACCCTCCTGCACTGCTTCCTGGCCACCCCTTGCAATGGGGACTGAATCTGTACCCGTACAGTCCTCCACGCCATCATTTTCTTCTTTTTCTGCACTTATTCAGACTTACCCAGTCTGTTGCCGTAAACACAACACGTGCCACTTGCTGGCTGCACTACCACTGTTTATTGCCTCTATTATCTGTTTATTTTTATTTATTATTATTTATCTGTTCTCCTCTGCTCTGCACTTTCCACTCTCCTTCTTCCATGCATTTTCCCCTTTCCTTTTCCCATGCACTTGTGCGTTCCCCTTTCCTTTTCCCATGCACCTGCGTGTTCTGAACGTCACTGAGCCTAGTAAGATCATTGTTTTGTTCTCCCCTGTTTCCCCTCCCTTGCCTGGTCGCACTCTGAAACACCTGTGTACGAGCACAATACAAATAAATTATCACATCATATCTGTCTCTCCAATGCAGCATTGAGATAGCCAAGTGGAAAGCAGCAACACAGGCAGCCAATGGGTGCCGGGCTTGCGCAGAATTCAGCACATGCTCACGGAGCCACTGTTACCGTCGATGCTTAGCAGGCTCCAGGGCTAATTATAGACCATTCCCAGCAGTGAGCAACAGTGCGCCCGGCCCACAGGAGCGGACCGCAGGCCCCTCTCACCAGGCAGGCAGCTGCAGTGCCCGCCCTTGCCCAACTGCAAAGAGCAAGAAAACCCCCAACCTGAGAGGGCAGGAACCCCACACCGATTGTGGGTGGTGCATTGACAGGCAACAACAGCCTCTAATCTTAAGGGTAAAGCCAGTGAGCTGCCCCAATAGACAACAGCAGCCCCAAGGAATGCGAGAATGCACACGAGTCGGGGTTGACTTGCTCACTACAGCCGTAGAGCCCGGCTCGGATTCGGGAAAAAAAAATTGCTGTCGTTCGTGGAAAAAAGGACATACTCGAGAGCCAATCATATAATAGTGACATCCATAACAAACTGGACAGCCAATTAGCTACTGCTTACGTTTCAAAGCACTAGAGCAACCCTTAGAAGCATTTTAAACCAAAATTTAAGTAGTACAGTACCTTGTTTATTTTATATACAAAATACAGTGCAATGTGTAACATAGCTTGAAAGCTGCAGTAAATATATTTGAAAGCATCAATCAAGTTAAGTAACTTTTTAATAACATTAACACATGGCAGCCGCCATTTTGAAGGAAAAATGGCTGACAAATTCACCACACCGTAGAAAAACAACCAAAGAGTGCAAAAAGAGGTGTGTTGTTGGAGGAGATAGGTGGGAATGGGAGGAGAACCCTATAGATTTAATTTGGCGATGGGCGTTACATGGGTGGGAAACATGGCCAAACTACATAATATCCATCCTCATATGTCATACCTGCCTTGAAAAGCATTAGACACCTGCATCCAAAGCCCGTATTTCAAGCTCTCATGTTAAAACTCTTATTTTAAGGACAATAGTTTTGGCTTTATAGATTGCATTCAGCGCACTTAATAGCCAAAACTAAAAAGGAAGTAGGAAAGACAAAAGGAAAGCTATACGGGAGAGAGCAAAAGAATGAAACAAAATAAACAGTGAAGAAAAGAGAATGAAAGAAAGAGAAAGAAAAAGTGAAATTAAAAGAAAGGGAAAAATAAATGTATAGAGGTAATTGTGTAAAGTGAGAGATAAAAGGAAAGGAAGATGCGCTTACATGAGAGGGAAAAGAAAGAAAAATATTTATTGGTAGAGGGAATGGAAGGAAGAAAGGGAGGAAGCAAGAAGGGAAAGAAGGAAGGTTGGAAATATTGTAAATTTCTCAATTTCAGTATTGTATCATTGCACTTCTGATTTTAAAATTGTTTCTCTATTCAAGACCATGACGATATGTTGTTATGAAAGCCATTAGCGTTGGAAAAGGAGGGGCTGCCTCCAAGCTGATGGCACTCCAGTGCAGCATGCATCCTTATTTCACAGGCTTATTAAGGCACTACAGCGCCCACTAGCCCTAGTGGTCATTAAATGCACCGCCCGTACTAAGCGTACAGACTTTATTTCTTGCGGGAATAAAGCTGCAGATGCAGAAGCCAAGAGGGTTGTATATTCACCAGATATTTCAAGTTTTGATACTCCAGATATCAAAGAGAAAGTAGTCATGATTATGGTAGTGAAAGAAGGATTAAATCATTTACCAAGAACACAATTAATGGAGTTTTAAGGCAGTGCACAACAGGAAGAGCAAGAATTATGGAAGCAAAGCGGGTGTTCTTTATCCCCCAATGAACCATTATGGTGACAGGACAGCACTGGAAAGCCAGTGATGCCCGTAGCATTGTTAAGGGTAGTTCTTGAACAGCTGTACTACCTTGCACATGTAACTAGGGAAAGTCTTGCTGCAACAATTGCGGAAGACTGGTTTGTTCCAAATTTATTAGAGCATGTTGCATTTTATGTAGTAAACTGCATGGTATGTCAAATATTTACCGCTGGGCATACACTGCGAACGATTAGAGGAGTAATTCCTCCATCGAATGTTCCTTTACAGCATTTACATATTGACTATGTTGATATGCTGCAAATATGTACTGGATACAGGTATTTGATAGTGTTGGTGTATCCCTTTTCGAGGTGGATCGAAGCAGGTCTGTGTACACACCCTGATGCAACTTGCCCAGCAAAGTTTTTAGTATGTGAAGTCTTTCCATGATGGGGAGTGTGTGAAGTGTTGATATCCGATAATGGGCCACATTTTGTCAATTTAGTGTTCGAACAGATAGGACTATTGTTAAGTGTAAAGCACAAGTTTTCTTCTGCTTATCACCCGCAAGTGGACCGGATATGTGATAGACTCAACAGCCTCCTCAAGGAAAGGATTGCCAAGCTTAAGCTGATGCCGAAAAAGGAATGGCTATATTGCTTGCCCTTAGCTTTTTATGCCCTAAGGAATCAGCCTGGTGTGGACCCTCACCTCACACCCCATTCATTAGTGACATGAAGGCAAATGAGAACACCTTGAACTCCTCCATCGAAGAGTAGAAGTGATGCCCAGAGTACAGCAAAAATATTAGGAAATGAGTTATGTGATTATTTGACATGAATGACCACTAGAATCTCTCTAATTTCAGATCAACTCAAGCGGCAGGGGGGTTGGTCTCACAACACAGATGAAAACCATACAGCAACCAGATCTTCTGAATGGGACTATTTACGTGTTGATTAAAAACTACACTAGAAAGTGGCTTGAGCCAAAGTTTGATGGCTCTTTTGTTATAGAAAATGTTACTCCCTAAGCAGTAAAAGTCCAAGGCAGACAAGCATGGATACATCTGAATGACGTTAAGCTATACGCCAGCGAGACCGCAGCACCCCCAGCCATTGGTCCAGAAGCAAGACAAGAAGAAGAATTTCAGCGTGTGCAGACTTGATCGATGACAAAGAAGAGGGACGATAAAGTTACTGACTAATAAATTCAGATTTGCATTTGGACTGTGGTTCCTCCTGGACACTCCTTTTAGATATTATTGCAGGCGTGCAAATCTTTAGCTTGAGCCATAGGAATCTTTGAAAATAAACTTTAGAGAAATGCTAATGTATCACGATTATGCCTAAATGACAACACTTGGTTAAGAATTGCAAACGAGAGCAGTACCCCAATCCGTTTCTTACTGAATACTTGTTAGGCTGATTTTATGATCCTTCCATAAACAGATGTGCATCGCCTTGTGCTTGCTGTTTTTGTGTTTATTCTTTGAGCTTATCCGGGCCTTGTTAGAAGAGATATGGATATCCACACCTTTTTTACAGGATCCTAGGAATGGCCCTGTAATCAGAAGGCTGCTTGTAGCAATAGTAGAGGAATTACTGCAGCTACCAAATACATTATAGTTGCAGGAGTAAAGTGTTTTTCCTTCCTTAAATTGCAGTAAAAATGAGGAATGTTGAAACTGGTACAATTTCAGGGAATGAGCAAGCCCAGGAGATTCCAGAATGGCAGAAGTGGTGGGGAGTAATATGTTGGTTTGCGATATGCATATGCACAGTTATGCTTTGCATCTTTTTGTTTCTCATGATTCTCCTTTGATCCAAAAAAGACAGAAGTCCTTTTGATTCTCCCCACTCCAGAAACTCTTGTAGAGGTACCCATTGCAGATGAGCCCAGGTCCCTTGTGTTGTCTTCTCATCATAAGGCTTTTTTAGAATTGTTTCCATGGGCTGCTAACATTTTGAGAGCGAAATATTGGAGAAATGCAAAAGAAGACAATGATGGGATCGTCACATATCTAAATATGTTATGTTATGTTATCTGCATTTGTAAAGCGCACGGTCGCCCGAAGGCATCATGACGCTGAAGAGGAGGACTGATCAGATAGAAGAGAGCCACAGAGTAGAGAGCTAAAACAAGGGCGGTCTTAAGTACTCTTGTAAAAGCAAGATGGTTGGGAATTTTCCTCATGGCAGGGGGGAGCCTATTCCAGAGGTTGGCCGCGGCTATGGAAAAGGCCCTACCACCGACCCTAGCATGATGAAATCTTGGAACAACAAGGAGGTCCGCGGTGGAAGCGCGTAGATCCCGCTCAGGGAGATAGCGAGAAAATTTTACCTGCAAAAACTCGGCCCCTTCACCATGGATAGCTCTGTGAACTATGCACAGGGCCTTGAAATGGACACGTTGGCCAACCGGGAGCCAATGGAGTGAAATAATTCAGAACATGTTGGTAATAACATCTGGTATCAACACATGAGAAGGGTAGGAGAGAGAACATCTAAAGAGAGTTGCTATGTGTGTTCCCTGATATCAAATGCTATGGGAACCTCCAAGATATTCATAGCTACAGAAGTACCAGTGCAAAGAGCTCATTGCCTGACACATCTTGCACTCTGCCAGACAAGAGGTCAATTGCAAGGCAGAACAGCATCCATGGTATGGATAACTAAAGATATATCTCCAAGAGAAGATAACTATGTGCACAACTTAAAATCAAGAGAGAAGCCCGAAACAAGGCATCGGATAAACAGATATGAGCAGCCTGGAACAAATGGAGCTGGAATCAGGATGGATGAAAACAAGATGCTAAATTGTCAAGGCAAGAATAAAGAAGAAATACAGAGATGCTGGGAAAGAGGCCAATTGCAAATTAAAGGAACAGTGCTGACTCCAGAAAGATGGGCTGATGGCTTGATTATGTGTAAAGCAGCAGCATTAACTGGATATTTCGAGCCAGTTATAAACACTGCACAAAATGAATGCAAGGATCACTGGTTGAAGATCACAAACATGGGTCGACGACAAAGGAGGACCATTACAGATACTACCTTTAAAGAGTGCATCCTTGTGTTTCAGAAATAATGGTACGAGGAAGGTTGCAGAAAATCACCAGTGTGGCTGAATCTTTGATGTACCAGGCATGAAGGGAGGGACAGTCATCCTGATGGATCAATATTAGGCTTGTGGGACCAGAGCCTACATGAAGTTGCCCAAGGATAGGGGAGGAATGTGTTTCTTGGTGCTTATCCATGTTCCAGCATTAGTGATTCCTAAGAGTGACCTGAACATTGGAGAATTTCCAAAAATGGATGCTCATTTGAGAATCAGAAGATGGAATTATTTTTCAGCTAAATCAATAGAAGCATATGACTCCATTCCATATGAGCACAGGTTGTTTAGCAAGACTGCTTCAGCATTTACGACTATCTTTATGCCTAGGATCCAGACGATGGGAAATGCAAAGTGCTTGCAAATCACCCACTGGGAGCTCCTGCAGACAATCAACACTACCATAAAGGTATTCAATGCTATCAGGGAGGAGTTGAGGATCATAGGACTGATGACACTCCAGAACAGATATGTCCTTGATATGATCACAGCAATGGATGGAGAGGTTTGCACCAAAATTGATCCATCATGTTGCACATGTGTTAGGGAGAATTCTCCACAATGGCTAATTTTCCTTACCTACTGAGTCCTTCAGCAGTTTTGCTGGAGTTCTAGGATTTTTTTTCACCTGGTAAGAGTGTGAGCCTTTTTTCCCACGCTTACATTTGTTTTGCTGTGTGTGTTTAACATGTTTATGTGTTCATGGACTGTGGAGCCTCACCTACTCCACATGCATCATCTTTTTACTGTGTGTCACACAGCACTTTTAGTGTAGTGACACAGGGTTGTCTTTTTAGACTTCCCAACTAAGACTCAATTTTCTGGGACTGACTACTGTCTCCCAGAACATGTAAAGTTGCCATTGACTTTATTAGTCTTTTTACATTCACAGACTCAGTAAAAACTATCTTACATAGAGTTCTGGAAAGGGTTAATAGTTATCCCTTTTTGTCTGTTTCTCATGAAACATTATATAGTTCCCCTTTCTTTAAGATTTGGCTGGTGGCAGTGGTATCTACCCTATTTTTCCTACCACGGTCTGTTTAAATAGCCTTGGTACTGTTTTAGGCTGAGTTAGTAGCCTCAAACTTAAACCCGCTGGACCCCATTTACTTTTATTTGGTTCCGGCTGGGTCTATTCGCCATTTCTTTTTGTAAAGGTCTTTCTCGTGTTTTACTCTGCGGGCCAAACCAGGTTTGGTTCCTTTGTTCGCCGTCCTTTGGCGGGCTTCTGCACAGAAGCCCTCCTTAGGTGCCTGAATGTCTGAGGGAGACAGGATGTGAGGGAGGGGTTTGAGACTCCCTGTACAGGGTATCCTTGGAGACCCATGTCGCACTTAGTATGTTTGGCTGTGGTGACCATCCCGCCGGGACAGCCACCCTGCTGTGTGATTGACAGCCAGGCTGTGTGAATGGGGGAATACTGCATAAAAAGCAGGTCTCTGGGACTGAGAAGGTAGAGTCACCACTGGATCGAGAGAACTGAAGAGAAGCTGTCAGAAGAGGACCTCTACCATGACTGAACCCTGCTGTGGGTCCGAATCTCCAAACTTCGACGACAGGGAAGATCTGCAAGGAATCTTCTACCCTTGAGTGATTGGGACCAACCAAGTTGCCAAACTACAAGCCAGGCCTCCCTCATCTAGTGAAATTTGCTGTGCACAGCTAGAGTGAACCGGATAGCCAGGAGGACCGGACCCTGCTTGGGGTTTAAGGAGCACACCTTTTATTTGTTGCTTTGCTCTGCTGCTGGTTTCTTCCCTGGTACAGTGTAGGACCCTCCAGTCTTCCTACTTTGTGTCAGTCCGACAGTCACTTCAGGAACCGTGAGCATGCAGGACCTGCCAGGAACGTCTGCCTCAGCTACAGCCTTCTTTTCCATTTAAGGTACTGTTCAAACCTGGTTGTTCGTTCTGTCCGACCGTGGTGAAAGTGTTTGATACCTTTCGCCAATCCGAGGGCTTGTCCTTCTCTATTCTTTAAAGTAACTTTTCATCTGACCAACTTCGTTCTGAACTCTTGGCAAAGACTTAACCACAAACTACCCTGAACTGTGTGATCCTCTACAAAGACTTTGGTCCATTGACTTTGGCCCAGGCCTCTTGATTTGATTTCCTCACTGTAGTTACTTTTTCTAGATTCCCCTGCTTACTTACTTGTTGGTGCTCCTCAACTTTTGCCTAACCTTGTCTTTCCCTCGCTTTTAAATTGCTGGAGTGCCATTTTGCTCACACTTCATTTTGAGCTTAACTTGTCCAGAATCTATTGGGTAGGGTGTAGTATATTAAGAGTGCGATTTTCTACTGCTTTACTTTGGTGAATTGTTTTACAACTGACGTGTAAATAAATGTATATTCTTTTACTCAGAAACCTTGAGTCAGTGTTTGTTTGAACCATAGTAATTGCTGTCCTTTGTGTAACTACTGGTACTGCTCACTTTACTCTTGAGATAAGTCTGGCTGCTCAGCCATCACTACCACTTTACCGTGTAGTAAAGGCTTGTACCAAAGGTGAATTTGTACTGTCACTTGTAGTCTTAATTGTGTGTGGTGCTCCCAAAGGGTACCGCATATGATTCTGCCTTACAACGTGCATACCTTCTCATGATGACGAGAATGGGACCTTGGCAGAGGCCATAACATTGTTGACGAAACTGCACAATCAGATGGAAGATAAGACAGGAGACATTGCCGATGATAGCTGGTTTACGTCTATCTTCTCATGGGTTCCACAATGGATGGCGAATATCTTTAAGCTTCTTGGAGCAGCAATAGTGATGGTGATGTTTGTATTCTGTGAGATCAGGATAATAATTAAACAGTGCAAAAAGACTGTAAAGAAGGAAGTAGGAATGAAGATCATGATTGATGTCAGATCAGGGTTTGAACCCAAGGAATTGATAGATGAAGAGATCAGAAAATATATAGAGGCCAGCATTGTAGCACCTGAGGGAATAAAGTTCCTGCATCCAAGAAATCGCAAGAAGTATGTAGGAAGATGGGTCTACTGTAATGCGAATGGACAGTGCAGCTGTATGACCTGGAGTGTTGATGAACATGTAAAATCAGCAGGGATCCCCGAAAGGAGTAGTGAAGAGCTGAACTCCAAAGAAGCACTTCTTCAAGAGAAGATACCAAGATGAGGAGACAGGTGAAGGAGTGGTCGATGAATCAACCAGAAGGGGGAATGTAGAGGAGCAGCTGAAAGCCTCTGCAGGAAGTCCCGCCCCATCCTTCCTACATGCTGGAAGCCAGAAATCGCAACATGCACAACGCCAGTGATTGTGCCTATTCCATGTAGAGCCTTTGAGAAAAGGTATCCATTGATAAAAACCCTATATGATGTATCCCCGTAGAGATGACAATCTCTTGGCGGAGATCCCCGAAGGAATATAAAGATGAGAGAAAGAGAAGCTGGTGACATCCCAAGAAGCGAGCATGACGCACTGAGAAGAGTGGCTAAAGAAAAGGATGTATAAACCTTATAGAATTTGATGACGAAACAAAGAATTGAGTAAACTTTCATATGTGGAATGAAGATTGCATCTTTGAAGAGCACTGCAGAAAATGCAAGCCGTTTTATAACTGTACAGGTGCAGCAACGCAAGTAGACTAAGTGATCTTAAGGGTGATTATATGTAGTTAATAGACTGCAGGCGGTGCCACCATTATATAGAATTCTGGACATCAGTGTCACATATTTAGTAAGCTCAGACCCACGAAGAAAGAAGGATCGGAAAGCTGTGTCACAACAACATGAAGCTAAGAGCATGGAAAGGCCTGGAAGAGCTGTCTGGCTTGGTGTCAAAGGATGAAGTATCCAAGTAATGGTTAGCTATCTGAAAAGAACAGGACCCATGAGACACTGATTCGTCTCATGTCAAGGTGCAAAGAAAGAACACCATGAGTGCCAAGTTTATTAATTGAAGACAATTAAATGCTGCAACACAAGCCGAAATATGGTCTCCTGTCATGTGAGTAAAGGATGGAAATGGGAGTTGGGGAACAGACCTGAACTATGATAAGAGTGTGCTTATACTCCCTTTTATTCTCATGAGTGAGGATACTTTGCAAGGACAAGTTCAAAGACTATCTGAATGGCAGACGGCATGAGCAATGAGAGATGTTGGGCTAATTGGGTGGCGAGACACGGTGAACTCCAACCACTGACAACTAGGGTACCAGCTTACGTGCTGCTAGTGAGCCGAACGTTCTAGAAGGGCACAAGCATGGCAACCTTGTAGACGGCCATATAACCAAGGGCCTTATAGTTTGATAGCCAATAATGGGCCATGTGTCAAATAACTGTTGAAGATGACTTGCACTAGGGGTGTGCATAAGCTGTCCACCTAACTGTAGAGACCCAATTACAACCCATCCCTATACAGAAAGTATACTTAGATGTTCCCCCTTAAGCCAACCACATCCCCCATAGGTTTTTCATAGTTTGCTACGTAGTATGAAGTCATGTATAATGGGTTGTTGCTATAAAAGTATAATTTTTTATAAAAAGCGTTAAGAATGCTGTACGACATCTGTTGATGTCCTTTGTAACTCCCTGTTTTAGACAATTGAAATGAAACAGTTGGGAAAGACTTTTTTCCAACTTCCTGAGTCGGTCTTATTTGGTGTAAGAGTTACTCTGCATCTCATCCATGCATGACGTGTTGCTGATTTAAGGACCCCTTAGGGTTCACCTGTGACTTGACAATGCAGGCAGATACCCAGGCTGCCTTCTCTAAGTGCTGGCCCTGCCTAGCTCCGACCACTAGTGGTGTATTTAGGCTTCCTGCTGCCCTAGACCTAACAAATGCATGCACCCTCCCCCCACCCACATCCAACTTTTCTCCGCTGGTTGACCAAACTGCTTCCTCACTTATCCTAAACACATAGAAGAGTAAATATAAAATTGGAGTGGAAAAAACATTTTATCCCCTTCACTTGTTCTTTCGTTGCTTTTCCTACCTCTCTGCACCAGACCATGTGTGAAAGAGAAAGGTCTGACATGGCATTCTGGGAAACAAAGTGAAAGTAGCAAAGCATCCAAAAGTCACTGTGAGCGAGAGCCGACATAATATCAACATAGTGCATTCTGGGATATGGAGTGAATTTCCCATAGGAGCAGCAGGACACTATGACCAGAAACACCATTTTGCCAACTTTCTGACATTATGACCAGAAACACCATTCCGATAACTCTGTTCCTGTTTCAGAAAGTCCATCCTAGAAATTAAACAGTGTATTAAAAATATGTGGTACAGTTAATGGTAATTAAAGAGTGCTCTTTGCTGTCACAAAACATTCCCATCATTCTCCACAACACCCATTAATCACATTTACAAAACGAACATCACCATGCAGCATGAATACATGCTTGGCTGACAAGAGTACAGTGCCTAGTGTAGCGAGTTGTGTCCGTGTACATGTAAGGGGAGGGGTTCTGTGTGGCCACCTTGGGCCTCTCGGCGATTGTGGCTCTGCAGGCAGCAACACCCCCTTCATAACTACTGTAGCTGGCCTAAGAACACAAGTGTTGAGGAGCTACATTCCACTTCGATGAGCTTCTTTCTTTCCCGCAGCCATTCCAAAGCCCTGCCAACTCCCCCCAAATCTCTTTTCATCCCTGTGAGGCCTTGGTGGTGTATTGAAATGCACTTCCGACAATAACGAAGAGTGACTTTGTGGGGTCTCACAGGGGAGAGAGGTCAATTTGTCTCCCAAGTATGTGTGAATGCTGGGTAATAAGAACTGCAATGGTAGCATTGAGTCAGAAAATATACTTCACTTTTTAAACCAAAGCTGTATTTCAGTGATGCATACTTGCAGCCATAGCCAGAAAGGGGTTTCTTTAATAGCAATAAAAATCAGTACACTCAAGTAACCTTTATTACTGCTTGGTATGCATTTCGACTCTGCTCTGGCATTCTTGTACCAACCAGAGCTGAGAGAATATGTGGTCAATTGCCAAAACAGCAGAGGGGCTTCAAAGCCAGGCTTCAACTTTTAACAAAAGTGTCGGATCCTGGGCAACTTGCTCTATCTCACTGTGCCTTATTGTATAGATACAAATAGTGCGGTTCCATATTGGAAACCCAAGAGTTATCTGTCTCTTAGCAACGTCTTGTAATATAACATCCCAGGATACCATTCAGTAGGAAAGATTGATGTCACTTTCTGTGATGCCACTTTTAGTGTTATCAATACATATGCCAATTAGGAGGCCCCATATGTCTTTCACGGCACTCGCAAATCCTAGAACTGGCCGTGGGGCCCAAATTGAAGGCTGGCATGCTTACAATGTACTGAAGTCCCTTTAGAGTCCTCAGCATGTAGACAAAGGATGTGCGTTGCAGTTGGGAAAAGCTGAAATTCATTATGGAGACACTTTTCAAAGTGGCAAGTGAATCGCGGGTTGGGGGAACAGTTGAATATTACACTGATGTACCGTCTTTGGAAGCTCTGAAAGGTACACAGGATTATCACCTTGGGAGACCAAACGCCACATGGCCAGCCATAGCTATTCTGCATTGATTCCAGCACACACTGCAGGGATTGACCTCACACAAGGAGAGGGAAAGAGAGAAAGCCACTGTGCCCAATATAAGCATTTATAGACACAAATGTATATAGGTTTCGTTCATTCCCAGTTAGAAATTGGAACTGTGCCCTTTTGCAAAGCTAAACATATTTGAAGTACAAGCACAATGATGAGGAATCATGTGAACGCGAAATATTGTATATTTTTCTGCAGAAAGTCTATTTATTAGGGCACACGTCCAGAAAACATATTGGGGTATTCACTAACATATGAAATAGGAAGTGACATCACAGAACCACAGGAAGCTAATAGAGCAAAGTGCAATATGCACATTTCATTCACTTGGCTTTTCCTATAATGAATCATCAACAAACAAGAAATACAATACACGAGAGAGGAGATTTGTAACTGTTCGTGTAAGTATAAAATGTGCAGAGTTGCTGATCCTGGAGCTCATGGGAGTGTTGCACTTCATGCAAGGAGCTGAGGGAGGCCTTTCTTGCAAAAAGATGGTTGGCCCTGAACAATCATCACAATCTTGCCGACATGCAACTGGTGCAACTTATTTTATCTACTCAACTTAAGCGAAAAGCACCTGACCCACGAACTGGATGCAATCATCTTTTTACTGACAGTAACTTGGTGACACATAAAGAAACATAACCAGCACCTGGTTCCCAGGTGGACCCATCAAAATAAATATGATGCGAATAGATGGAGAGTGTGTGGGAGCTGGCTTTGCCTGAGAGGGCTGGTGGATACAATGAAGAACGATGAAAAAGGGGCACGGGCAATGCCGGACATCAGAGCACATTTCAAGTGTACCAACATTGTCTGCATGTGTACACCATTACTCAGGTGTGTGATAAATCAAGTTCTGTGGTGCACCTCCTTTGATTGCTTGCACAATAATTACTCTTCTATAAACTTCCCACTGACCCAATTTAGCACAAACGAAAAATGCTGAAATAAATTTGTCTGCGCAAATCCAACACTAGATATTGTCAAATTGAATTCATGTAATTCCGCCCCCTTTGAAAGAATATGCCCGCTTCGGGCAACCCCCTTGCTGCTGACCAACAGCTCTGGTCGCATCATTTCATCCAGTGAACAATGAGGTTCCACCAGCATTTCATTGAACCCTTGCTGCAAAACAGGGAGCAGCCACAGGATTCTGATATGAAAATACTCTAAAATATGTGCCACAGATGAGCTGCAGATGATAAGCGATCCCTACCCCTTTTCTCATACTCCCACCACCTCAACTGTGCAACCCCTTTACTGTTGAGGACAGGCTTCTTTCTGGGAGTTGAATCCCTTCTCCACAGCACTTCAGGCATCGTTTAAGACATGCTATTTAAGAAGCGTTATAGAAATTATCGCAACATTTAGGAGCATTGGTTTCACTAGTAAGAATAGGTAAGATCTCCAATGGGAAGCGGACCTAGGACATCCAATAGAAGACCCGACGTGGATAGACATCTGGACCCGCACTCGGTCCTCCTCCTATTGCA
Source organism: Ambystoma mexicanum (assembly GCF_040938575.1). Taxonomy (NCBI): domain Eukaryota; kingdom Metazoa; phylum Chordata; class Amphibia; order Caudata; family Ambystomatidae; genus Ambystoma; species Ambystoma mexicanum. The sequence goes on from NC_090930.1 coordinate 732,915,142, forward strand.
TCCCTAACTGAGAGTGCGCCCATAAGATACTTCTAAGATGGTACTACCCGCCACTCCGATTACATCACATTAACCAAGCCTTAGGTCCCCGATGTTGGCGCCAATGTGGCCATCCGGGGTCATTCATACATATGTGGTGGTCATGCCCGGTGGTTGAAAACTTCTGGTCCCGATGCATCCTGGCCATAAAGGACATAATGAAGATAACATTACCCCTGGAGCCAGAACCAATCCTATTAGGAGCCCCGATCTCCGGCATATATCCAAGATCTAGCAGAGCGGCTGCCCTCCTAATTTACCTACTGCTAGCTGCCAAAATCACGGTGGCCCGAACATGGAAATCTCCGGAAGGCCCCCTGGTGATCCTATGGTGGCTGAAAATATGGGGCATATTCATAGCGGAGAAAATTACGGCGGCAAGCAGAGGCCTCCTTCACCGCTTCACAAACATTTGGGCTCCATTGATAGACTACGACAGGAGTTATCCGGCCCTAACATATAAGCCACGCTCGGTGGCAAACGCTCTATCAGCTGAAAGCACGGACATGGTGCGGCGGGCGGAGGAGCGAGAGCTGGATCTAGACTGAGAGTTAAAGGGAGGAGAGTTAGCTTAAAGAAAGGGGACTAATGGGCTGGACAAATGATGATGAGTTAATAATCTGTAATGTATGATTCTCCTGTGTGTCGACCAAAAATAAACATGTTTAAAAAAAAGAATAGGTAAGATCTCCTTTTATCTTAGAGATTGGTATTTCCAATATATTTATAAGAAGTCGTTATAGTCATAGACGTTTAAAAAACATTCTTTGCCTCTTGATATCTAATTCAGAATGTGAAATAACCTATGTATGCCAGAAACAAGGAGGCAATATGGAGGAAATTTGCAGAATAAGTAATAGGCAGAATGCGTAGCAGGTAGGTAGCAGTACACAATAAGGAGAAGTTAATGACTAAATGAATGAATTAATTTAAGTATGGAATTCTGATGTCAGGGACTGTCGTATGTGTACTCTTGGAATCTATAACTAATGTATAAGTATTCATTTAAAATTGAATTATGGTACAACATAAAACTAGTCTGTGGGAAAAATCACATTGATATTTGGATTTAATTGAGATAGAAATATCTGTGAAAAGGTGTTGAATATGATGGATATGTTTGATGTTCATAATAGATTTTTCTTTTTTTGTACTTTAAAAAAATATTTTATAAGATGTATTAACAAGAAGTCATAAACTGACACTTTAAGGATCTGAATTCGATCAATGATTTAAGGTTATTAATTAGATGAATGATTAGCCTGGAAGAAGTTCACTACGGGCCATGTGAAGCAAAACACGTATTGACATGTGCAAGTGAGTAATGTTCATGATGTGGTAAAGATTAAAATCTGCTGTAATTGGACATAATGTATACATTTGATAACCAAAACAAATAGGAATACATCAGTGACAAAGACAATTTCAGTCTATTATGAAAGAAGGCTTTAAAATTGCAGAATGGTAACATTTAGGATGTGCTGAAACTGGACATGTTGTACAAATTGGTGACACATGTAATTTTAGTCTGTTTCGAAAGAAGGAATTAAATATATTGGATTAATTTAAGGCTGTAAAAGAAGCCCATTACAGTAGGATAACATGTAAGAAGGCCACAGCTAGTGGCCTGAAAAAAACAATATGGTATAACAAAACCCTTGAAATTCACTGACAAAAACCTTACTTAAGGAGCAGTTAAGTTGTGCAAACTTAACACAACCAACCCCTTGAATTTCAGCAGTTGTGGCAAGTCATAACCAGCTTAACTCTGCACGTTCCCTTTGGATTCTGTGATTTGTATTTTTTCTTTCACATTTGAAATTTAGGAAAACTACATTCCCAGAATTACAAGCATAAATAGAACTGAATTGCCTTCTAACGTGCAACCATGGGAAACTGGATTTGCTGTATAAGGCAGTATTATTATAGGCCTTGACATCCAAAATGTACATATTTGTATCAAGTTGAGCATGAAATTCTGTGTTTAAGTACCTAAACTGTAGATTGGATTAGAATTCAATTTTCACTGTTGCACCAAAGATCACTTGGGCAAATAATGAAATCTCATCATGTACAGAGTGCTGACCTCAGCAGAGCCAACAATAATTTCCTCCACTATTTATGCCAGGTATCAAAGTTCTGTGGGCTGTCCATAGTATGCCCTCACAGGAGAATGAGTGAAACTTTTGCTATGCCCTGTTATGCCATGTTATTGAGTATTGTATAGCACCCAGTCTACTATTTTCACAGTTTCTTTGGAATTCTCTGGAGCAGTGGTTAATGTGCACTCCAGGTTAGTAACGTAAACTGTTAATGTGATTATGCTGTCTGCCATTGTGTTTAAGGAGTGTGAGGAACTGTATTGGTGTATCTGTGGTGGGTTAGGATGCTATTTAGGGAATTTCTTTGGGCTGTATACCTGCAATTGTGTAATCCTTATTGAATGAGTTGTATGCAAAGATGTGCAATTTGCTAAGGGGGTATATTGATTTTCAGGTAGTTACTGTTAACATATATTGGTCAACAGACCACCTAATAAAATCTGTGAGCAACCTTGTTCACTTTGGAAACATCACAGTTGGTGCATTTATTTGCTTATATCATTCGAAAACATTATTTCTCAGGCTTCTATGCCATGTTGTGACGTATTTTGTAATGATAGTATAAGTGTTGCTAAATCAGGTAACACTATTGTAGAGGAGGTCCCTGGCATGGCCTGCACCCCTGCCCCCAATTCGAGGTACCAGGAGCATACTCACCAAGGTATGTGACATATGAGGAGCAAATGAAGCAACATAGAGCCACGCTGGGACTCTGCCCAGTGTTCGTCAGAAGAGCCGTACCGGTTGAAGCGCCCATAACCAGACATCCATGGGCTGCACGATACCCTCTTAGGAAACCATACTAGCAGCTGAGATGAAATGAAGAGTACCTACAGATGGTCCACGAAGAGACCCAAAGAGCCTTAATGGATGGCCAGTGGAAATGACACAAGGACCTGGACAGACTCGCAAATGTACGAAAACGGCTATCAAGGATAGCACGCCAGGCCGAGCAGCTATGAAAATAGATGTGATGGACTCAGGAAAGAGACAATGTTAAAACGTAAGGAAACGTTGCTATGAGACAAGATGGAAGTAATCAACCAGTTAACGCATGTAAATAGGCTTGGAACGCAAGAAGCTAAGAAAACGATACTGCTTGCAATGCTTAGTAGAAGAATAGAGCGGCAAGCGCCAGCCAGATATATACCTCAATAAGGCACGTTATACAAGTGCGACTCCATTTTGTAAGCAGAAGTATGCCCAAGCGGCCAGAGGCCTACTAGGTCAGGTTTCATATTCCAGCTGAAGCCAGAAAGAAGAGCGGAATCGAAACTCAACAAAGAGAAGCTCATGCCTGGGAATTCGAGGTCAACCCAAGGAAAGGGGGAGAGCGACAACGCTAGAGAATCAAAACTTCAGAGCATAACAGCCTGCCCCGTAAAGGTCAAGATAAGGGGGGCCTAGGTAGGTGGTGAGGCTAAAGCAGAATCAAATACACGAAAAGCTAGAAACTGAAGCAGATTCACGGTGAACAGACACGTGACCAGTCAGGAGCAAAGAATTACCAACATTTGATGTCACCCAGATCCAAGGGTGCCATAACTTCCCAGATGAGAGGCTACAGCTTCGAGGCCATGCCCAGCCAACTAATTGACATATAGCTCAAAAGCCCAGATTGATGGAAGGGAGGCAGGGTGAATCTTGGGACACTAGGCACCTGGGTGTCCAGTCTGCATGCTGCTAATTAAAATAGAGATTTACGTCTAGGAATGTAACCTGCCCAATCACAATGGACCAAGTTATCTAGGGTCCTATAGATAGTAGAATCAATGGGACGTCGTAGTTGTAGTGACGTCTATCACGCGTGATGTAGAGGTTGGGCGAAGACGCCCACCCGATAAGAGTTATCCAATCCGCATGCCCTGTTACCACATATAGATATAGCACCTATACTTACGTTACCTTTGATAACCAATTATATTGCATGACGAATTTGTAGAGGTGGACATCAGTGATGATGAGTTTTATGTATAAAAGTTGCTGTTCAACTGAAGCTCGAGGAAGTTGGAGCGAGACAGGCGATCACCATGATTCTGATTTCCAGTTGTTTCCCTGTTTGATGTACTTGTCATTAAACGGACTTCCCTTTGCCAAACTACTGAGTCCTCATTATTGAGATGTGTTGGAGTAAGTGAATCCTGCCCCCCCATTCCTCACGTGGTGCAGCTATCTTGTCTTACAAGTACTAGAGGGTGAGCACTGATTTATGGGCCCGTCAGTGGAAACACTGCCGTCCTGTACACTTGGTAGCGTGAGGATGGTTTCGGCCATCAATTATTGATTATTGATTATTGATTATATAATTCTAAGACACCTATAGACCTACGGCACAAAGTAACTCTAGGCCTTCGGCAATATCATGAGTCCTTTCACCATTCCGGCTGAGTAGACTGAGAAGCTTCCCGTGGACAATTATAGTGTAAGTCCATAAAATCTGCAATGGGTCTGAAGGAACCCGCCTTTCCAAGCATAACCCTTCTCATTCCCACGAGCAGCCAATCGGACGAAAAGACTGCAAGAGGCTGAAGAGGAAGGGGCGGTGATCCCGAGGTTCCAGAGAGGTAAAGATGCAAGCGGTGAGTGAAATAAACTTGTTACTTTGGCAAATGTGTTGTAGGCATTAGAACAAGTAAGGGAAAGGTAACGGAGGGTGGCGGAGAAAAATTAAAATAATCAGAATTAGAGAAGACTCTATATATATATATATATGGGCTAATGACTCGAGCATAAGAGATAAAAGTTTTTACCGGGGGGCACCCGAGAGAAAAACGTAAGGTTAACGGGGGGCACCTGAGAGAAAAACATAAGGTCACCGGGGGGCACCTGAGAGAAAAACATAAGGTTACCGGGGGGGCACCGGAGAGAAAAACATAAGGTTACCGGGAGGACATCCGAGAGAAAAAGTAAGAGGATTCGCCTTGTTCCTGCACTTTAATACTGTGGTCAGAAGAAACGTGAACTCATAGCCCACATAATGGGGGACAATTAGACTACGGTGACGTTTAATGACGCATCAAAGGAGTTTATTTAAACCCCATGACGGGGTATTGATTAGAAGGCAGGTATATGTATGACAAGCTGGTGTCCGTCTAGTCTGTCAAGTGTCTGTCATATGTGTTCTGTTGTACACCAAATGTAAAAGAACTGTATCAATGGTTGTTTGAAATGAAATTTGGTTTTACTCGATTCTGTAACTAAGAGGGAATCGCCAATGAGTTGATGGTTTTAAGTCAAGTGAGAGTATAAATTCTGGCAGGAAAAGAGTGGTTTGGAGCTTGCGTATTTGGTGCTCGCTCATGCTATTGGTAGGGTAAAACCTGCATAAATACTGGTGGTGACGAAAGTGAGAATGAAAGAGGTTACCCCACTTGCGCATCTGTGTAAGCAGTTACCCAAACATGCACCTAAACTTAAAAAGTACAGCACAGAGTGGGTTAAGGGTACCGTCCACAAGATGTTTATGCCTTGGCCACAGAATGGGTCCCTATCTAAAGTCGTCTTACAACATATGACGATTTACCTACATGCCACATACACAGGCAATAAATTAGAGAAACGCCTCGCTGTTCTAGAACTTTGGAAAATGTTCGAACAGACGAAGGAGGAAGAATTGCCCAATGACTGGATATTAAACGTATGCACGGAGGGGGTTGAGACGCCTAATGCGCCACCAGCCCCACCTGAGCCAGTCATCGAGGGAAGTAAGTCAGAGGGACTCTACCCGCTAAGAGAACTTAAGGCAGCCATGGGGTATAGCAATCCTGCATATGAGTCGCCTACGTACAGTAGTGACGACAATAAAGGAAAGGAACAGGAAAACAATCTTGCCTCTGCAGTCCCAAAGGACAAGGAAAGACGCGATGATGAAAGGAAGGACCATGCACAGAGTTGTGCACCTCTCATTAAGGAGAGAGAGGGAAATTAATGGAAAGGAAGTGGAGACAGAACTGATGAGATAGCATTCACAAAAGATGAATGGATGGGAGGACAGATATTGTTGAAACTTGATGGAAAAGGAATTGATGGTTTGAGACCGAGAGAGAAGTCTGATGAGATGCAAAGGAGAGAGAGAGAAAAAGAGATGGAAATAAGGGACGAAAGGATAAGAAGGAGGGATAGGCTGAGGCGAGAACAACTATATCGCGAAGAGCAAGAGAAACAGCTCGATCGCAAACAGAAGGCAGCCTATGACCAGTACAAACAGAATAAGCAAAAGTTGGAAGAACAGCAAAGAATACATGAGAAGAGAGTGAAGAGAAGAGAAGATGAGGAAATTAGAAGGGCAAAGGAACGTAGAAACGAAAGGATGAGGGAAGTAGATAAGGCTAGAGAAGAAGCGAGGGTGCGCAAGGAACTAGGTGGGGAAATAGAACGTAAGAGCAGACAGAGGGCATGGGACCTTGAATATTTGGAGCAGGAAGTTAAAAAACCCAATCCTGTTGTAGAATGGGAAGACATAGAAGAATTCTTTCCTGCAAATGACTCGGTACCAGGAGCAAGTGGGGCAAATATTGAGGATGACTTCGACAGCAGAAGCATTGGGGAAACGATCAATGAAATATATGATGAGATGGGGTTGGAACAAATTTCCCAAGGGGGAAGGGAAGACGAGTGCTTGGAAAGCACACAGCTATATGACACTGAGGATGTCACCCAAAGTAGTGGGAGCAGGGGACTGTCCCTAGACAGGCTGGAGATTGGGCAGAACGAAGAAGATGCAAGGAATTGTGTAAACTGGCAGCATTCAGAATCCGACTCCGGTGGGGAAACGGAGGATGAGGCACACGAAGAAGGGAGACGGTGCAAAAAACGGCTCCCAAGGGACCGAGGGGTACGATGGTCAGACGCCAGCGAGCCCGCAACTAGGACACCGAAGTCTGCCGCGTCGTCCGGCCTACATGAAGGAACACCCCATGGTCAGAGGGGGGCGTCAGCACCTGCCTATGCAGACAGATTAAGGGCATTGCCAGGTAGACGGCAATGCAGGAATACTACCCCAGCGGTAGACAGGAGAGCTATGGGGAAAGAGAAGGAAGATTGCGCATCCCAATTCCCGCTGCTAGAAAAAGGGGGAGCAAGACCACAATATATTCCATGGCCACACATGCATTGAGAGAACCTGAAAAATAAGCTTCCAATGCTGACATCGGGAGCTGGGAAGTGGATACATGAATTAGAGAAAATGACAGGGGGTGTCACCTTAGCTATAGGGGACATTAAGAGCCTCCTGATCACCATACTTGGTGAAAGAGCAGACGATGTATGGAAACGGGAAGGGTAACCATAATTAACACTTCCCATGATGGAGCGCCATTTAATAATTGTAGAGCAGCAATGTGGAAAGCACTACGAACTCTATACGCGGACAATTCTGATATCGGAGCTATAATGACTCCGAAAATAGAAAGAGTCAGAGGATCTGTTGAGTTATATACAGAATTTTCAAGACGCGTGGGTGCTCGAAACAGATGAGTCTTGGAGGAAATCTATCCCTGTATTCTACCACATATTGTGTCAAGGGTTGCCTGAACCGGTGCAAAAACAGCTCAAGAAATTAGTAGGAGTAAAAGCTAAACCCGGGGCCGAAATACAGTTGACAATTGCACACTACTGTAGATTGTTGCAAGAGAAGAACCGGAAAAAAGAGGTAAATCGTAAGGGTGAGGAGGCGAAGCTGGTGCAAAAGAAACTCTCAAAGTATGCTCTCGAGGGAGCCATGTTGACAAGCTCAGCTGAACCAAGCACACGATCAATTGCTAACCCATCCCAGAATAACCAGGGTAGCGCGGAATGTTACCGGAGGGGTAGGGGTTTCGAAAGGAAGATGATGGCAGAGTAACCAGGGAGGGTTTTGAGGTAGCCAGGGAGGTTTTCAGACTATCCAAGGTGGATTTCAGAATGCGCAGATGGGCAGTCCAGCTACGCCAAATGGACAGATGGCCCGACCACCGCCAGTGTGTTGGCTGTGTGGAATGACAGGACATGTGGCGCGCGTGTGCAGAAGCCAAGGCATGTGGCAAAATGGCCAAGGAAGTGGGGCAGGCATGGTGAATCAGCCTGCCGTCTCACAACAGGGCGGTCCACAAAATCACACAGTGCAGCAGCAGGTGTCAGGCTTGCAGCAAGGTGCACAGCAAGTGGTTCAACCATCGAACATGGGGAACTTGCCACAGGGACAATCCCAACAGGCACCACCGCAAATGCCTCAGGGCACTAACTCCGGAGAGGGAGACAACCCTGGAAATGGGGGAAATCCACAAGTATACAGTGGGACGAACTTATACATGAAATAGGACAGCTCACGGGGGACTCTGATGTGCTGTATCCTATCAGTGACACCAGACCCTAATAGGTAACCTAGGGTGAATGTCATCATAGGAGGCAAAGAATAGTCCTTCTTAGTTGACACGGGTGCAACGCGCTTGTGCATACGAGAAGGCAAGTTCTCCTTGTCCGGCGAGGCCATAGATACTCAGTGTTTCACAGGAGCTCACAGTAGAGTTCCCTTTACAGATGTGCTCCCAGTCTCTGTAGGAGAGCGTAAAATGAATGTATCCTTATTGAATTCACGTCAGACACCAGTAAACATCCTGGGTCGGGACTTGATGACAAAGTTGAATATGACAATCTCGTTTACCGAAAATGGTATAGTGTGCTCCACTCCAGGAATACATTATTCAAACGTATGCGAAATGATTAGAGCATACTCAGGACGCATAGCCATGAGAGCTATACCTTTAGAACCAGAAATCTTCACATATGGCGTGCTTGTGCTTATGGCGGGATTGCCAGGCCTCACAGATAAAACTATGAGAACCCCTGATGAGTTCCTATTTAGACCAAGAATACCTATGCATGAAGAAGAGGGACAAGTGTTTCCCTTAATGATACAATCTGCCACAGTGCGAGGGAAAGTGGTATTGGTCGGAGGATACGATGACGAAGGTAGACAATGGTGCGCGATTATCGCCATCGAAGAAGGGTATTGAGTGACTGTTGTCACTGATGATGATATGTTCGAAGAACACCATGACCTACAAGAGACAAGGGTGGAAGTGAGTCTCATATTTTGGGTCAAAATGATCAAACGAGAAGTGCCACAAAGAATGATGAAGGCACTGATACGTCCAGAATACTTTGATGATGACATGGCCCAAGTGCCTGTCACAGTAGGGACTACAGGGCCCTATGACGTAGGCCTCTTGAAGGGGACAGGTGAAGTGAAAATTAAATTGAAACCAGGAGCAATTTTACCAAGAGCGCGACAATATACCATGTCCAGAGAAGCAGAGGAAGTGATTGCGAAGACAATTTTCGCCTTGATAGAGCAGGGCATCCTAGTGACGTCAGAATCACCTTGCAACACAGTGATTTACCCCATCAAGAAATGGAAAGGAGGGTCTTGGCGTTTAATCCAAGATTTAAGAGTATTAAACGATATTGTTGAAGCCGAGTTCCCTCTAGTCCCTAATACATCCACAATTTTAGGCAACATACCCACTGAGGCAAAATATTTCACGGTGATTGATTTGAAAAATGCGTTTTTCTCAATCCCGGATCACCATGATTCACCAGTCCTGACATCATTTACTTTCAGACAAATGCGTCTGAAAAGCACAAGATTGCCACAGGGGTATTGTGAGTCTCCGTCCTTTTTCAACAGAGTCCTGCAAATGGACCTAAGCAATATTGCGGTAGTCAGTGTCATTTTGCAATATGTGATGACATTCTGGTCTGCAGCGTCACTGAGGAACAATGCAGGCACAACTCTGTCCAGCTATTGACTATCTTGGCTGAGAAAGGATATAAAGTTGATAAGGAAAAGTTACAATACTGTCAACAAGAGGTGCTGTATATAGGCCAGCTGGCCAGCTAATCTCACATTAAGGGAAAAAGGTAACCCCAGAAAGGGCTGAAGCTATCATGAACACGGCTAAGCCGCTCATGATGAAACAAATGCAAAGCTTCCTAGGCCTGTGCAATTATGTCAGAGCATGGGTCTTCGACTACAGCTTGCATACCAAGCCCTTGCTTCAGGCCCTAAAGAAGGCCAAGGCGACAAAGAAAAAATTGAATGGACTGAGGCAATGGAGAAGGGGTTTGCAGAACTCAAGGGGGCGATTTGTAAGGCCCAGTTCGAGGGATTCCAAATTATGCAGAGGAATTCTTTCACACACCGATAGCAATTTTATAACGGCGGTACTTGCTTAGCGAACCTCGCTGGGGAATAAGCCCTTAGCATATTACAGCGGGAGTCTGGACCCGGTTATGAGAGGCCACTTCCCATGCAAACAAAATGTAGCTGCTGCCACATTTGCCATCGAGAAGGAATCATCCATTGTGTACGTTGAGCACTCACTATTTGCCATACTAGAAAAACCAAAGGGCAGGCCGACTTCTCAAAGAGCATCCGCCTATGAGGTGATTATCTCTAACCCATCGATCAAAATAGTTTGATGTAAAACTGTAAACCCAGCTACGTTCATAGCTGAGCCTGTCACAGCGGGAGAACCTATACACGACTGTGCAAATTATAAGGAATTCTATGATGAAATCCCCAGCGTAAAGGAAAAAGCCCTGGCGGGTGGTGAGATCGTGTTCATTGACGGTTCATCAGGAATCGACCAAGAGGATGGACAAAGATACACAGGCGTGGCCGTGATGAAACACCTAGCGAATGGAGAGTTTCAGGTACTTGTCAGTGCGCGAATACCATCTCATTTCTCACCCCCGGCTGCAGAACTATTGGCACTGATACTCGCCATTGAGAATCATGCAGACCAGGAAGTAACAGTGTACAGTGACTCTGCCTATGTGACATCTAGCGTGCACGCAGGCTTAGCACCCTGGAAAAGGAGAGGCTACCTCCGAGCAGACGGCATGCCAGTGCAACATGCAGCCTTATTGGACTGGTTGATAAAAGCACTACAGCTCCCAGTGGGCATAGCGGTCGTGAAATGCACCGCCCACACCAAAGGGACAAATTTCGTGTCACGTGGAAATCATGAAGCGGACACGGAAGCCAAGCGTATGGCATCCAAGAGTGAAACAATCATGGACGTGGAGGTGGCACGTACCCATGAGAGGATGATGGTAACACGAGCCACACCCGAGGCCTATAGCAACATGGGGCAGACTCAGCTAATAGAGCTCCAAGGGGAGGGACCTCAGGAGGAGAAGAATTTATGGAAGCGTCGTGGGTGCTCTTTAAGCCCCTCTGATGGATTGTGGAGGCAAGACAGCACTGGTAAACCGGTAATGCCTGTCGCCCTACTGAAGGTAGCATTGGAGCAATTACACTACCCTATACATATGTCAAAAGAAAATCTCGCTGTAACTCTCACAGAAGACTGGTTTACACCGAATTTAGCAGAGCATGTGACATTCTTCATGGTGAACTGCATTATTTGCCAGCAATTCACCGCTGGGCACACATTGAAAGTAGTGAGAGGAGTTATCCCCAGGCCAAATGGGCCATTCCAGCACTTGCATATCGATTATGTCGACATGATTCAAGTGTGCAATGGGTACAGGTATTTAATTGTGGTGGTGTGTCCATTCTCTAGATGGAGAGAAGCAGGTCCCTGTACACACCCAGACTCTACCAGTGCTGCCAAATTTCTGGTGAGGGAAGTGTTCCCTAAATGGGGGGTGTGCGAGGTAATGAGGTCAGATAACGGGGCTCACTTTGTCAATGCAGTATTCAAGCAGATCAGCTTCTCGTCGGCGTATCATCCGGAGGGGAATGGCATATGTGAGAGGCTCAACAGCTTGTTAAAGGAGAGGACAGCCAAGCTGAAACTCACATTAAAAAATGGATGGCTACACTGTCTACCACTGGCATTGGATGCACTTCGGAACCAACCCGGCTCCGACCATCATTTCACTCCACACGAGATAGTCATGGGCAGAAGGATGAGGACCACTCTTACCCCCCGAGATAGGGCTAGATGTGATGCCCAGCCAACAAGAGAGGTCTTGGGGACAGAGATGCGGGAATACTCAAACTGTATGACATTCAGCGTTTCTGTCATTTCAGGCCAACTGCAGTGACGGCGAAGAGGGTGCAGTGCAGTACAAAACACAACAGGAAGTGCTCGGACAGACACCGTGCAAGGTCTATGTGCGCCTCTCGTCTTTCCTGGTGATGCTGTGCTTATAGGGAACGTTACAAGGAAAAGTTGGGACAAGCCACAATTTAATGGCCCTTTCATCTTGGAAGACTGCACTCCTTCAGCTGTCAAACTCCAGGGCAGGAGGGCATGGCTCTTCCTAAATGACAATAAACCATACATAGGGGAGAGCCTTCCAGCTGCATCTAACCACGAAGAAACTACAGACAACGGGGAAGAACCTCAGCACGTGCAGACAAGATCCATGGCGAGGAAGAAGGACGCATGAGCAGCAAAATAAAGGCAAAAGAACTCTGTTTTAAATTGTGGCTTAAACAGGGCATTTCCTCAGACCAGAGAAAGGTGATAAAAAACAATAATACGGACAATCTGACAATCTGTGCACCACAGTTGCAGGGTGAAGAAGAGGGCTACACATCCAAAGCCACAACAACATTGATAAAACAAACTTTTGAATCACGTCACACACAAGCAGTATAATGAATCAAGACTCTGATAGACTGCAAATAAGACAGTTTCTGAGAGTGTAACACAGTATCCAGAAGCAACCAGTGTCAAGACTTTGTTTACAGAATTTATGGTGTCTCCCAGCAGAAACCTCAAGTGGGATGTGCTCACTTATTTCCAGTTGGTGGTGATATCATATCCATCACTTGTAGGAAGAGAAACCAGTGTAACAGACTTTATTCGAGATCCTGCTAACAAGAAAATAATCTGCCAACTGCTGACTGTCATTGCGGAAGCCTTCACCGAGCTACCCGAGCACAGTGAAAAGGACACAAATGCTTCCACTACAGACAGACATTGAAGGACTCACCTTCACTTTGTTCTTTCAATTAATCGAGAAGTTCTAGGGACTCGTAGGGAGAACGACTGATACACGCACATTCATCAGAGATCCAAGAAACATTGAACGATTAAACCAGCTGTGGACTAAGCTAAACTATCTAGTGGCAATCCACGCAGCAGAGACTGTTCGAGTCAAAAGAAAAGCTTGTGATCAGGATCCAGCATAACTGGACAAATGTCCCTGTCACCCGAAGACACCCAGCTGGCACATAACGTTTTGTTCAGACTAGCCACAGACTATCCGGAAATGGTGGGAAGGCCTGCAGATTTTGACATCATCACCTTCCTTAGAGATCCTGCCAATATCCCACTCATGGGCACACTCCTTCACAGAATTATGCTCCAGGTAGAGCTATCTACCTTCCAGCGAGAATACTTGAGGAGATTCCAGTGAGACTTTCCGCCGAGGGACAGATCGAGGAGAGAGTCACAGGTCTTCAACTTTCCGCCGTGGGACAGATCGAGAAGAGCAGAAACTAGAACTACACCATCTTATTTTTTCTTTTACTTTTCTTTTCTTTTTTCTTATTTTCATTCTTATTTTTCCATGTTTACCTTTATTTTTATTTTTACAACATTTTATTTTGTGTGATGTTTAGCAGTTCCATCTTGTCATTCCTTCGCATTGAACAGGTTCCAGCATGTCCTCAGGACCAAGGCAAATTCGAGGAGTGCACTGGGACTTTACCTACTATAGATATGCATAATGAATGTGACGTGCCAAAGTTGCTAGCCTAACCTTTTTCCATAGTTTAGCAAAAGAACTGTACTCCATATCCAGAGACTACCATCATCACTCGCAAGAGGGGGGACACTTGAAAAGCACTCGTCACTTTAGTAATTCACAAACTCTTGAGCAACAAAATAAGGGTAATAAAAGGAAGTAAATGCCGAAAATAGACTTATGTTCGGGGTGGGGGCCCGAAACAGTAACTTGGTTTTACCACCAACAGAGGGACGCCCCTGCTTCCCTGGAAGGAAATGCTGCCAGCTGTCCTACAAGTCAATAATGTGTATATGCGTAGTAATTATCATTGTGTTTCTGTCTTTGACTATCAGAACGGCATTTTTTATTGATGCACGAAGCGTCCCAACTTCAGTGCACCCACCAGATAATGTACGTACGAATCCCACAAAAGCACCCAGATCCTATATAGTCATCCCGGTTCCAAGAAAAGCTGATGGTAAAGTTAATGAACTAAAATTGAACGTAATTAGCAGTGGCACAAACACACTCTAGGTGATGAAGAGAAAAGCTGGAGACAGGGTCAGCACTGAGTGAGTGAGAATGTAGCACTGACCACTGCACGCACGCACACACTGAATGCATACACACAAGGGCAAGTGTCAATGGCAACAGGGCCTCAAACAAGGACAACGGAAAAAGAGAAACTGCCTACCGAACGACCAGCCCCAGAAAATAGTGGAAGTAACCAAGAATAATCAAGTGAGAAACCAAAGAGAGAGGGCATAGCAAAATCCCTCGAAAGAACAGAAGTAATCACAAAGGAACACACAGAGAAAACACAAACGCTGATAGATCATTTGTTCCCGTTCATAGTTAGAGCAAAGAAACTGCATGAGGAGCTGAGGAATAGAACTACAGGGACTATTGCAACAAGCATGCCAGCTCCAACGCAAGGAACAAGCACCAGGCCTATGACACAGCCACAGGTTGGGAATTTGGTGAGCCAATGGCGGTTAGAGGAAGTATATGGAAGTTTACAAAAGGGAAGGAAAGGAAACACAAAACCTTCTCCTACCACAGTGATACAGCCAAGACAACCGGCTCCACCAAGACGCCCAGAGTGGAAAAGCAGCACAGACGCATTCAAGGACATAGTTATAGCAAACTACAGAAGAATGCTGAGAATCAAGAGAAGCCAGCATGAAGATAACAATGAACTCAAAGATTACCTTGACAGCACAGCCCATCTCGGAAACAACATATGGTACCAGCACATGAAGGAGAATGCTTCGTCTGTGCACTCCTACCGTACAGCACGGGAAAATCCAAGATTTTGTAGCTGTAGAAATTGATATCCCCACAGCACACTGTATGTCACACCTAGCAATGTGCAACACCAGAGGACAATTTATGGGAAGAGACGCCTCACTGATATGGGCCAACGAAAAGGATTACCCAGATGAAGATGGCTACGTCCAGGACATTAAAACAAGACAAAGGGCTCACACCAGGAATTATGTGATCAGATACGAGAACCCTGACATCAAAGGATCAGGAACAACATGGGAAATAAACCAGAGACTGAATGTTCAAGGAAAAACTGCAGAAGAGGCCCAAATCTGGAAGAACAGAGGCCAAATGCAGATCTGAGGAACAGTAGTTTCCCCAGATGGATGGAAAGAAGCAGTAGTAATCTGCCGAGCTTGGATGGTCCTTGGAGCCTGCCAAGAAGCAATAGAGAATTCTCAGAGGTTATGCAAACTTCTATGGCCAAAATTGGTAAAGCTGCTGACATGGGTCGTGGACAGAGGAGGACCCCAGCAAATATTACCACTGGAAAGGCTGAAACTATGCTTCAGAAGCAACGGCATGAGGAAGATGGGGGGGAATCAAAACGGCGGACAAATTTATGAGGCCCCAGGAATGACGCAAGGAACCGCAGTTATTATGGACCATTACTGGGTGTGTGGATCCACGGCATATATAAGACTACTGAAGAACTGGGGAGGCATATGAACACTGGTGAATGTCCACGTTCCTGCAGTAGTGATCCCTAAAAATGACCTGAAATTGGACAGGTTCCCGAAGGCAGATGCTCATCTAAGAAAAAGGAGATCTGTGGAACTGGCATCCAGGATGAAGAGAGAAAATTACTTTTCTGCCAAATCAGAAGAGGCATTCCATGCGATCCCATACGAGCACAGGCTGTTCAGCCTCACCTCAACAGTATTCACAACACTACTCCTGCCACACATCCAAGTTGGAGTGAATGCTAAATGGTTGCAGATAACCAGATGGGAGTTATTGCAGACCATGAACTCTACAATAAAAGGATTTAACGTGATCAAAGAGGAACTAAGAGCAATCGACTGATGACCCTCCAGAACAGATATGTACTAGACATGATCACAGCGATGGATGGAGGTGTTTGCACAAAAATCGGAGAGTCGTGTTGCACATTTATACCATTGCACAATGAAGAAAATTGAACCCTAACAGAAGCCATAAGTATGTTGACGAACCTAAAGAACCAGATGATGGATGAAATTGATGAAGTGGATGATGACAGCTGGTTTGGAGCCCTGTTCTCATGGGTCCCACAATGGATGGCGGACATATTTAAGTTTATGGGAGCCTTACTAGCAATGATACTGCTAGGATTCTGTGTTATCAAGATAATCATCACACAGTGCCAGAAAACTGGGAAGAAAGCCATTGGGATGAAAATAATGATCGATGTCGAACCAGGATGGAAGCCCAGAGATTTGACTGATGAAGAAATAAGAGACTTTGCGAAGGCTAGTGAATTTGCGCCAGAAGTAACAAAGTTTACATATCCCAGGAAAAAAAGAAAGTATGAAGGGAAATGGATTTATTGCAGCCCAAATGGACAATGCCAGCTAATGACATGGAATAAATATGAACATGTAAAAACCGCAGGAAGTTTGAAGGGCGTGATAAAAATATGGACTCCAAAGACGCACACATTCACACCAGCATGTACAAACCCTGAAGACGATGAACAGGACACTGAAGAAACTAAGGAAATAAATACAAAAGAAGAAGAAGTGGTCGATGAACCGACCAGAGGGGGAGTGTAGAGGAGGTCCCAGGCATGGCCTGCACGCCTGCCCCCATTTCGAGGTACCAGGAGCGTACTCGCCAAGGTATGTGACATATGAGGAGCAAATGAACCAACAGAGAGCCGCGCTGGGACTCTGCCCAGTTTTCGTTGAAGCGCCCATAACCAGACAGCCATTGGCTGCACAATACCCTCTTAGGCAACCATACCAGCAGCTGAGACGAAATGAAGAGTACCTACAGATGGTCCACGAAGAGACCCAAAGAGCCTTAATGGATGGCCAGTGGAAATGACACAAAGGCCTGGACAGACTCGTGAATGAATGAAAACAGCTATCAAGGATAGCACGCCAGGCCGAGCAGCTATGAAAATAGATGTGATGGACACAGGAAAGAGACAATGTTAAAACGTAAGGAAACGTTGCTATGAGACAAGATGGAAGTAATCAACCAGTTAACGCGTTTAAATAGGCTTGGAACGCAAGAAACTACGAAAACGATACTGCTTGCAATGCTTAGTAGAAGAATAGAGCGGCACGCGCCAACCAGATATATACCTCAATAAGGCACGTTATACAAGTGCGACTCCATTTTGTAAGCAAAAGTATGCCCAGGCGGCCAGAGCCCTACTAGGCCAGGTTTCAAATTCCAGCTGAAGCCAGAAAGAAGAGTGGAATCGAAACTCAACAAAGAGCAGCTCATGCCTGGGAATTCGTGGTCAATCCAAGGAAAGGGGGAGAGTGTTGTTAGGAAAGATTTCTTAATTGTGGGTAATTTTCCTTCCATTTGGCAACCCCTAAACTTTTTGCTGTTGTTTTCACCAGGATCTAGACTTTGCGAGAGAAGTGCAGCCTTCTGCCGCACTCCTCTAGGCTTTCGCTCCATTCTTACGGGGAAACTGACATGCCCTTAAGACAGTCAGTACCGGGAAACGTTGTTTTCCGTAGTTTCTTTATCATGTTGCAGCTTTCGCGCAACATGGCACAAGAGGGCGCTGTAAGCTAAGTTACTGCTCTCTTGGGTCTCTAGTCTTCTACAGGCCCTAGATACTCTCTTTGGATTGTTAATGAATGGGGCAAGTGACTCACGGACGGGACTGGTGGCAGTGATCGTTTCTTGTGTTTTTGAGCCCCTTTTGGCGTTTTAAGCGCATTTCTCGCGTTTAGCCCAAAATGGTGGCCTGGCTCCCAAAATGGCCAGACCACGAGGCTCTTTGTCCTTCCGCTGACCGTCTTGCCCCCTTCACCTTCCCCAGGTCGAGCCGACCCGGGGCCTTCCTTATTTGGGCATGTACTTTCCCGCAAAACACAGATGCTTTCGCGGGCTTCTACAGGTCTTGTATGTGCTCCAGGATGTGGGCTGGGATGTCTGGTCCCAATACACATCCTGGGTGCCAGAGAGTCCAGTGTGTCGTGAATGCCTGGGACCTCCGTGGTCCGTGATAGGTCCCCGTATGGTGTGAGTGTTTTGTGAGCAGATTTCCCATTGGGTCCCCTCTGTTTTGGCGCGAAGGGAACCGTGGATAAGAGGGGGCTGGAAACACCACTACCATGTCGATCTCCTGAGTTCTCACGAACAAAGGAATACAGTTGCCAAGTATCCTGCAACCACGAGGCTGAACCGAGGAATCGCTGGTGACCCGCTGAAGGACTGCTCCTCTGCACTGCTGTCGCTTGGTGAAACCCTTTCTACCTCTGATCGAACGAGAAGGCCTGTAATGGTACTTCGACCCTTGGAATAGTGGGAACAACTATTCTCGGCATCTTCACCATCTCCTGCACGTAAGCCTTCGGAAGTGTCTCTGGGTCATCCAGCAGACTGACCAGCCTACCCAGGAGTCTTGCTCTGTAACCGCCGTCAGGTTGTGTTATATTATGAGTCCTTGTCACTCTCACACGATTTGTACACTTGGCATGCCCAGGTCTGAAGTGAGTAGTGTACATTTGGCTGAAATACACACGGCCGCTCCGTTGCACTGCTGTGGTAACAAACTGTGCGGGTTCACTGCGTTTGGGACATCCTCAACTCAACTTCTGCTGCTGCGGAATCTACACGACGCCGAGACGTCCCCTGCTCGTATCTGAACCTGCCAGCACTGAAACTGACGCGGGGAAGCCTGGGTCTGCTTGCATCGGGGACCGGTGAGTAGCATCGCTAGGAACTGGTCGCCCTCCTGCAGGAGCCCATAGCTTTTCCCCGCTGTGTCTAACAGCATGCCTTTCCGTACTCGCGCTCTGCTTCTGCCCACAGTGGAGGCTGTGCTTGAGTCGCGGAGCTCTGTTCATCTTCATTTGTTCACTGAACTAAACTGCCTGATTCCCTCAAAGAGACTCCCCTTTTTGCCCATTGGCACCAGCATGTGCAGGTACTTTTGAGCACAAGGCTCCACTCTTCGTAGGGCTTGGACTTCCTTTTAGTTAGGTGCCTCTGAAGGCGGACTGGGTCTAATTATTATTCGCACTGCCTGTTTTCCTCCCCATCTAGGTGGTCTACACATTTCGTGCGTCTAACTCGTTAGACTCATTTGTATTTGTATGTATATTGTATTGGTTTGGTATGTGTTGGTTTACTTGAGTTTTATTGTGATTTCTCTCTACAGTCAATGTTACAAAGTCCTTGTAACAAATGTGTATATATTTTTAATATAACACCTGCTTGGAGTAATTTGTAAGTGTCCTTGCTTTGTGTGCTCATTGCACGCTTTCAGTCACCCTCACCCCTCTTGAGACCTAGTCTTGACCGCCGCGATCGCTACCCTGATTGGTCTGGCTTGTCCAGAGGTTACCCTGTTCCAAGAAACTAGGCTGGCCTTCTGAACCTCTGCCCCTCCAGGACAGAGTTCAGAAATCCTTCTTAACAAATTGGTGTACAGCGGTGGGATACAACTGAAGGTATCCATTGTTGCGCATGAGCGAAGGCATTTCAAGTTATTCCTACCAGGACACGTAGTGAATTGTCATAGTATAGCTTTTAAAAGGCTATAGTCCTATCTAACAGTATGGAAACAAATACCTTGTTAACTTTAAATGCTTCTAAATCCGAAACATTGAAAAAGATGTGTGCGGAGAGAGGTGTCTCCTCTCAAGGCACCAAATTGGATATGATCCAAAGAATCGTGGCGTGGCAAGAAGCGCAGCTTGACGCTATAACTTCTGAGGACAGTGTGGAAGGAGGTGGGGCTGCTCTCACTGGTAGAACCTACGGTTCTGCTGCTGCACTGGTCCACCGCGACCACGAGGACAGGGAGGATGAGATGTCTAATGTTTCCTCTGCCAGTGTCGATGGGGAGGCCAAGCTTGAATTCAAGAAGCAAGAGCTGCTGTTTAGGCAGAAGGAGCATGAGTTCAATATGGCCAAACTACAGGAAGAGCTTGAGTTCAATAGGGTCAAGCTAAAAATCGAACAGGCAGAGAAACAGAAAGACAGGGATCACCAGTTGGAACTGGCCAAGCTTCAGGTTGCAAATGGATCTAAGGGTCCTGGACATGTGTCTGGGGCCTCCTCTCATCCACGATTTCCGAAAAATCTGCTCAGTGTGTATGAGGAAAAGAATGACATTATGGACTGGTTGAATACGTTTGAGTATGCATGCGAAGTTCAATAAGTAGACAATGCTGATAAGATTGCCTTGTTACTCAGCAGACTGCCCCATTCTGGCTGTAGTGCCATTATGGAAATGTCGAAGGCAGGGCGAGCGGATTTCGCAATGTTAAAACAAACTCATTTTAAAGTTTGGAAAGACTCCTGCCCAATATTTAAAACGATTACGAGAGTATAAGAAAAAAGAAGGTGGTACTTGGGTATCTTATGTAACCGAATCCTTAAAAAACTTGACTGGCTGGGTCGAAGGTTATAAGGTTTCCACCTTTGAAGGCATGATAAGTCTTGTCATGCTGGAACATATTTTTGCATCTTCTTCCCCGGAGCTTAAGCAGCATTTGGCCGATTCGAAGGAGATAGATCCTAAGAAGCTGGCCATTGCTGCAGATTTATGGGTGTCACATTGAGTGTCCCATAAGGACAAAACTCATCCTGGTAAGCAGGAGGAAGGGAAAAAGTCCAAAGATAAGGAGGGTGGAGAATCTGATAAATCTTCTTCTCAAAAGGGCCACAAAAAGGAAAATAAGGGTAAGACACAAGAGAACTCACAGGGTAGTGGAGGTCAGCCTCCGAAAGAGGACTCTGATTACAATAAGCCTCCCTATGTAAACAGACCCAATGGATCTTGTTTTGCTTGTGGAGCAACTGACCACGTGAAGGGGGATCCCCGGTGTAAGGTTAAACCTTTGGGGGTCCACTCCGCTAATCTGGCCTTCTCCTCCTACGAGGAAGAAGAGATTACAGGAGCATCCTTCTCCTCAGACTCCTTCCACAGCGGGATAGAAACTGAGGTAGTTTTAGTTTCCCTGGGTTCCTGGGAGCCTAAAGTCGCAGAGGCTTATGCTAAGATTCCAGATAATACCAAGCACTACTTTAAAGACAGTGTGCTGATCAATGGAGTGGATACTCCAGCTCTTAGGGATAGTGGGTGCAGTTGTAGTGGATTCTACCTTGGTAGACTCAGAGGAAGTTGCCAGAGCTACTCTGATGCCCACTAAGTTGGCTGACGGCCCACCTCGCATGTTTCCAGTAATACCTGTAAATCTTACTTTAAATGGTACAGCAGTCAGGATTCCAGTGAGCATTCAGAGAAACGTCCCAGGAAAGGTCTTGTTAGGCAACGATCTCAGAGCTTTAGGGCTCGTAGGAGACACTGCTGACAGGCCCTGCACATGGTCTCAAACACGGGCAGCACTGGCCAAGACCAATACGCCGCCCCAGCCGAAGGGGAAACCCAAGGTGAAAGGAGTAAGCAAGTCAAGTCGAGGGAAAGAGAACATTCCCCCGAACTCGCCTACCACTGCGGTGGAGGAAGTTGGTCAATCGCCCGGGCCTGACGAGGAGGTGGCGATGCCTGAAGTATTTGACCTCAACGACCATCCTGAACTAAAAGACTTGTTAGTAGAAGGTGGTCCTGACAGGGAAGAATTCAGTAAAGGCCAACGTGAGTGGCCATCTCTGGAAGGCCTGAGGAGACAGGCCTGCTCCCAGCTTGAGGGTGAACCTCCTGGGACGCATCAGATTTATTGAGAAGGTGAACTCCTGTATAGTGAGCCCACAGAGTCTACAGAAGGAGACCATAGGAGGCTGGTGGTTCCCCTTGCTGTAAGACCCTTCCTCCTGCAGTTGGCACATGAAGTGCCCTTGCTGGTCACCTTGGTATTAAGAGGACCAAGCAAAGGTTATCCATGCACTTCTACTGGCTCAAGATGGGTGTGCAAGTAGAAAGTCACTGCAGGAGTTGTGCCTCCTGCCAGTTATCTGGTAAGAGTGGCTCAACAATCCAAGCTCCATTGGTACCACTCCCAGTTGTGGGAATACCATTCAAAAGGGTAGGGATCGACATCGTTGGTCCCCTTGACCCGCAGACATCCTCAGGCAATAGGTTTATCTTGGTGCTAGTCGACTATGCTACCAGATATCCTGAGGCCATCCCATTGAAAACTGTAACTGCCAAGTCAGTTGCCAAAGCTTTACTTGGCATCTTTACTAGGGTTGGCTTCCCTAAAGAGGTTGTGTCTGACAGAGGCAGCAACTTTATGTCAAAGTATATGCAGGCTATGTGGAAAGAATGTGGGGTCACCTACAAGTTCTCTTCTGCATACCACCCCCAGACCAATGGTCTGGTGGAACGTTTCAACAGAACGTTAAAAAGCATGATTGGGGCTCTGGAAGAACCTCAGAGAAGAAAATGGGATCTTCTTTTACCATGCTTACTGTTTGCCTACCGAGAGGTACCACAGGAGGGTGTTGGCTTCAGCCCCTTCGAACTTCTGTTCGGTCATCCTGTACGGGGACCCTTAGCCATAGTCAAAGAGGGATGGGAGATGGCCACTCCCCCTGTTAGTACCAACGTAGTAGATTATGTGCTGGGGCTCAGAAAACGGATGGTACTTCTGATGGGCTTGGCTAGTGATAAATTGAAGGCAGGACAAGCGCTTGTGAAACATTGGTACGACCAGAAAGCTTCCCTCATCAACTTTACACCTGGTCAGCAAGTCCTGATCAGGAAATCCCATAAGGCCTCAAGCTTTACAGGACAAATGGTCAGGCCCTTACACCGTGGTGGAGCCCCTGGGTGAGGTTAACTATTTAGTGGACCTTGGAAGGCCTGGACAGGCTCCAAAAGTGTTCCACGAAAATAGGCTGAAGGCTTTCGTCCCAAGAGTCGAAATCGCAGCACTGCTACTGGCTTCCGATGTTGAGGAAGAGGAGTCTGAACCTCTCCCTGACCTGTTCCAAAGCGGTCCTTCAGATAGCTCCTTTGAGGGTGTCCGAGTGGCCCCTCACCTGACTTGTAATCAGCAGGCTGAGGTGAAAAGTTTGCTTCGGCAGTTTTCCCCCCTGTTTTCACAGTCGCCTGGTTTGACACCTTGGTGCAAACATAACATAGACACAGGAGACAGTGTACCTACCAAAAGTAGGGGATACAGGATGTCAGACAAAGTACGGTCTTACATTAAGACCGAGGTCAACAAGATGTTAGACCTTGGGGTGATTGAACCCTCTAGTAGTCCTTGGTCCAGCCCTGTGGTTTTGGTTCCAAAGGCAGGCACTTCTGAATTGAGGTTCTGCATGGATTACAGGGCTCTGAATGCTGTCACCAAGACAGATGCACACCCCTTGCCTCGAACAGATGAGCTGGTGGATACTTTGGGTGCCTCCAAGTACCTCAGCACGTTTGACCTCACTGCTGGCTATTGGCAAATAGCTTTAGCAGAACATGCCGAGGAGAAGACAAAGTTTTCTACTCCAGACGGCCTTTACCAGTTCAGGGTAATACCGTTCGGGTTGAAAAATGCACCTGCCAATTTCCAGAGGCTTGTGAATCATGTGTTGAATGGGTTGGACGAATTCTGTCTTGCATATCTGGACGATATAGCCGTTTTCAGTGCCACCTGGGAAGACCATGTGAAACACCTCGGGATTGTGCTCCAGGCTCTCCATAAAGCACACTTGACCATAAAGGCTAGTAAATGCCAGATTGGACAAGGCTCAGTGGTTTACCTTGGACATGAAGTAGGTGGAGGGAGGATACAGCCTCTTCCAAGTAAAGTACAAGCAGTAAAGGACTGGCCTACCCCCACTATACAGACCCAAGTGAGAGCCTTCTTAGGACTCACGGGGTATTACTGCAACTTTGTGGCAGACTATGGCACCATAGCTGCCCCTCTGACTGCCCTCACTACTCCGAAGAAACCCTAGAAGGTAACTTGGACCGACGAGTGTGAGAAGGCCTTCAATGGCTTAAAAGAATCCTTGTGCCAGGCCCCTGTCCTCAGCCCCTGATTATCAAAGACCACTGGGATAGGAGCTGTACTATCGCAAGTAGATGAGAAGGGTAAGGAACGCCCTATTGGTTTTATTAGTCGCCAGCTTAAGGACAGAGAGCTCAGATGGTCCACAGTGGAGAAAGAATGTTTCTCTGTTGTGTGGGCCCTACAGAAGCTGAGGCCCTAACTCTATGGGACCCACTTCACTGTGCAAACTGACCATAAGCCCTTTAAGTGGCTAATGAACATGAAGGGAGAGAATCCAAAGTTGCTTAGGTGGTCCATAAGTCTACAAGGCTTCGACTTCACTATTGAGCACAGGTGTCCAACATAGCAATGCTGATGGGTTGTCCAGAATTTTTAACAAGAGACTCATCCAGGGATGGATTAGTTCCCCCTGTCCATAGTCTGGGAGGGGTGAGTGTTAGGAAAGATTTCTTAATTGTGGGTAATTTTCCTTCCATGTGGCACCCCCTAAACTTTTTGCTGTTGTTTTCACCAGGATCTAGACTTTGCCACAGAAGTGCAGCCTTCTCCCGCACTCCTCTGGGCTTTCGCTCCATTCTTACGGGGAAACTGACATGCCCTTAAAACAGTCAGTACCGGGAAACGTTGTTTTCCGTAGTTTCTTTATCATGTTGCAGCTTTCACGCAACATGGCACACAAGGGCACTGTAAGCTAAGTTACTGCTCTCTTGGGTTTCTATTCTTCTACAGGCCCTAGATACTCTCTTTGGATTGTTAATGAACGGTGCAAGTGAATCACGGACGGGACTGGTGGCAGCGATCGTTTCTTGTGTTTTTGAGCTCCTTTTTGGCGTTTTAAGCGCATTTCTTGCGCTTAGCCCAAAATGGTGGCCTGGCTCCCAAAATGGCCAGACCACGAGGCTCTTTGTCCTGTCCGCTGACCGTCTTGCCCCCTCCACCTTCCCCAGGTCGAGCCGACCCGGGGCCTTCCTTATTTGGGCATGTACTTTCCCGCGAAACACAGATGCTTTCACGGGCTTCTACAGGTCTTGTGTGTGCTCCAGGATGTGGGCTGGGATGTCTGGTCCCAATACACATCCTGGGTGCCAGAGAGTCTAGTGCGTCATGAATGCCTGGGACCTCCGTGGTCCGTGATAGGTCCCCGCATGGTGTGAATGTTTTGTGAGCAGATCTCCCATTGGGTCCCCTCCGTTTTGGCGCGAAGGAAACCGTGGATAAGAGGGGGCTGGAAACACCACTACCATGTCGATCTCCTGAGTTCTCACGAACAAAGGAATACAGGAGCCAAGTATCCTGCAACCACGAGGCTGAACCGAGGAATCGCTGGTGACCCGCTGAAGGACTGCTCCTCTGCACTGCTGTCGCTTGGTGAAACCCTTTCTACCTCTGATCGAACGAGAAGGCCTGTAATGGTACTTCGACCCTTGGAATAGTGGGAACAACTATTCTCGGCATCTTCACCATCTCCTGCACGTAAGCCTTCGGAAGTGTCTCTGGGCCATCCAGCAGACTGACCAGCCTACCCAGGAGTCTTGCTCTGTAACCGCCGTCAGGTTGTGTTATATTATGAGTCCTTGTCACTCTCACACGATTTGTACACTTGGCATTCCCAGGTCTGAAGTGAGTAGTGTACATTTGGCTGAAATACACACGGCCGCTCTGTTGCACTGCTGTGGTAACAAACTGTGCGGGTTCACTGCGTTTGGGACATCCTCAACTCAACTTCTGCTGCTGCGGAATCTACACGATGCCGAGAGGTCCCCTGCTCGTATCTGAACCTGCTAGCACTGAAACTGACGCGGGGAAGCCTGGGTCTGCTTGCATCGGGGACCGGTGAGTAGCATCGCTAGGAACTGGTCGCCCTCCTGCAGGAGCCCATAGCTTTTCCCCGCTGTGTCTAACAGCACGCCTTTCCGTACTCGCGCTCTGCTTCTGCCCACAGTGGAGGCTGCGCTTGAGTCGCGGAGCTCTGTTCATCTTCATTTGTTCACTGAACTAAACTGCCTGATTCCCTCAAAGAGACTCCCTTTTTTGCCCGTTGGCACCAGCATGTGCAGGTACTTTTGAGCACAAGGCTCCACTCTTCGTAGGGCTTGGACTTCCTTTTAGTTAGGTGCCTCTGAAGGCGGACTGGGTCTAATTATTATTCGCACTGCCTGTTTTCCTCCCCATCTAGGTGGTCTACACATTTCGTGCGTCTAACTCGTTAGACTTGTTTGTATTTGTATATATATTGTATTGGTTTGGTATGTGTTGGTTTACTTGAGTTTTATTGTGATTTCTCGCTACGGTCAATGTTACAAAGGCCTTGTAATGAATGTGTATATATTTTTAATATAACACCTGCTTGGAGTAATTTGTAAGTGTCCTTGCTTTGTGTGCTCATTGCGGGCTTTCAGTCACCCTCACACCTCTTGAGACCTAGTCTTGACCGTCGCGATCGCTACCCTGATTGGTCTGGCTTGTCCAGACCAATCAGCTTGAGGAAGCTCGAGGAAGTTGGAGCGAGACAGGCGATCGACATGATGCTGATTTCCAATCGTTTCCCTGTTTGATGTACTTGTCATTAAACAGACTTCCCTTTGTCAAACTACTGAGTCCTCATTATTGAGACGTGTTGGAGTATGTGAATCCTGCACCCCCATTCCTCACGTGCTGCAGCTATCTTGTCTTACAGGTACTAGAGGGTGAGCACTGACCTATGGGGCCGTCAGTGGAGACACCACCCTCCTGTACACTATGTCACAGCAAAAATGGAGGGCCCACTGTTTCTAGTCAGTTTCCAAGGATCTCCATTAAGACTGTCCCCCTGACTCCTCAAAGACACTCCAACTGTAGCAGCGCTCAGTCTTACATGGGATTATGGTACACTACAGATGTACATGCACCATCATCTATTGACAAAGCCAACCATGCACCACATGTCAAGTACCACAAAAATGGTGGACCAGAGGAGGAACTCACAAGTGAGCCAAGGACCGATCAGAGGGGTGATGGACCAGATCAGCAGATGAGAGGGAGCCAAAGACCAGAAGGTGACGGACCAGGGGAGCATGACACACCAGCGAGCCAAGGGACTGAGGGGTGACAAAACAGAGGAGAAGCACCTCACACGGGCGACGTAGCTGCCAAGTGGGCACATGTTTTGCGGGACACCATGAGCCAGTCCAGGGTTTTCACTTTGCATGCTGGTACTATTAGGCCCATACTTCTAAGAAGAAGAACAAAATGCCAGTCCCATTGGTAACAGTAGCCAAAAGACTGGAAAAGCCAACAATCTATTTTTAAAAATCCCATTCAAGCAAGAAATGAAAAGGAGAGACAGTAATGGTCAGAAAAATGCTTTTTTTGTTCTAAAATACTATATCAGTGTTCCTTCAATGTAGGTTTACGTTATTTTAGGTGTCTTACTTTTGAGACATATCCCCAATGTTTTTTGGTGTGTTCTTGTTTTTGCAGCTTATTTGCATGCACAAATAAAGTTACCTTGTTTTGGGCTTATTTTGAAGGGCCATTCAGCTTATTCTTTCCCTCTGACCTGGTAACACTGCGGGTGAGGCCCGGGTTGCATGGCACAGAAAAGGAGGGGAGCATACTTCTGGGCTCAGGACCAACGTCAGAAGTACATTCCCCAAAGCATTGTGGATGAGTAGGCACGGGTGCCGCACCTTTAAATATAAGGGGTTTACTCTTTATTTTGCCTGGGGTGTCCCTGCCCTGGATCCTCTGCACCATCGGCCCTGGGTCCACTTGGTGCCTCTCTGTTCCTTCTGGCTGGTGTGACCGGCCACAGACCTGCACCACTGGCCCAGGTTCACTTGGTTGCCCTGGTTTGCCTATGTGCTGGCATGACCCCGACTGCCTGCTCCTGGTGGTAATCTACTGACTCCACTGTAATGCAACTTTGACCATTCTGCTTCCAGGATCCACATTGACGCCCACTGGATCCAGGTTTTGCTCATGCCTCACCCACACCACACCACCTCGAGAAGTGGGACCTGCCCAGGTAAGTGGCTTGCTTGGGGCGAGCAAGGGGTGTGCAGGATGCCATACCCTATATGGTATGGGATTTATTTGTGGGGGTGGGAGGCAGGAATCAGGCCGTGGGCTTGGGTGGATGGGTAAGGATGCCAGGTATGGGCCAGGGCACTGGGGAGGCGAGATGCTAGGTATGAAGCATCTGTTCTGTCCTCTGGCTGTTAAGGAGTCAGAATGCCAGGTACAGGGCTTGGGCTCTGCTTGGGGGGGTTCCAAGTTGCAAGCATGGGCTTGGGCTCTGGTGTTGGGGACGCAGAATGGTAGGTATGGTGCCTGGGCTATGGTGGTGGGCTGGCAGGATGCCAGGCATGGGGCTTGCATTCTGGCATCTGGCTGTTGAAGCAGTATGCCAGATATGCGGTCTGGGCTACGGTGGGGGGCAGGGTGCCAGTTATTGGATCTGGGCTCTTGGTGGTGGTGGGGAAGGATGCCAGGGTTGGGGCTTAGGCTCTGCTGGAGGGGAGGCAGGATGCCAGCTATGGAGTCTGGGCTCTGGTGGAGGGGAGGCAGGATGCCTGTTATCGGGCCTTGGCTCTGGTGGAAGGGGGCAGGATGCCATGTATGGGGCCTGGGCTCTGGTGG
This sequence comes from Ambystoma mexicanum, assembly GCF_040938575.1. Taxonomy (NCBI): domain Eukaryota; kingdom Metazoa; phylum Chordata; class Amphibia; order Caudata; family Ambystomatidae; genus Ambystoma; species Ambystoma mexicanum. The sequence goes on from NC_090930.1 coordinate 732,944,018, forward strand.
AGGGGAGGCAGGATGCCTGGTATGGGACCTCAGCTGTAGTGCAAGGGGGGCAGGATGCCAGGTAAACCACCTCTGGACATAATGAATTTCTGGGGAAAGTGAGGAAAGGAAGAATACCTCCGAGAAGGTGCAGCTGGTAGTTTAACTTCTTAGAGACGTCAGAGATGTGAGGCGAGAAGGTGAGTGTGGAGTCGAAGATGACCCGAAGTTCTTAGCCTCACAGGTAGGAGCAGGAAGAGGGCCTAGAGTGGGCAGCCAGAGAGTGGGAGGAAAGGAAGGTGCTGGTGAGCCGATGAGGAGGATCTCCGGCTTGCTGGCATTAAAGTAGAGATCACTGGTGGCACACCACTCCTGGATTGCGGACAGACAATCCAGGATGAGAGAGGGAGAAGAGACGGCTGAGGAGAGCCTGAAAGAGAGCTATGTCATCCTCATAGCACTGAAAGTTGGAACAGAGAACAGCTATGCGGTGGGCGAGAGGTGCCAGGTATTGGTGAACAACCAAGGAGAAAGATTAGATCCCTGGGGAACACCACACGTAGAGAGACCTCCTGTGGGAGGTACTTTAAAGTTTAGAAACACATCTGCATGGCCAAAAGATAAGGAGATTAATTTTTTTTAAAACAGCTGTAAAAGAGTGCTTTTATTGCCACCAGGGAACCCCCTTTGTGCAGCCTCTGTTTCAGTTGATATCAGATTGGTTGTAAACTCTATACCATCAAAGTTAGGGTGAGCAACTAGCCATGTTTCTTTTAACATAAACATAACTATTTCATGTTTGCAAATATATGGCAACATTTCCTCCTCCTCACCATATGGGTTTATAGGAAACCTGGCAACGAAGTCCAGCCATTCTCTCTGTTAAGATATTTCTCTTCTCCTTCTGTCAGTTTTTTATCATTCTATAACTAGAATCATTATTAAGCAACACATTTGTAATCAATCTAATTTAATACTAATTATCTTATCAATATCCTTTTGTTCAGGGTTTGCACATTTATTTTTGTATCTGTTTTCCTGTCCCTCTGAGAAGTTACAGAATGATCATAACCCATTTTTCCACTTAGCCCAAGATAACATTTGGTATAGCTAAGAGCTAAGATTTTATAGGTGAATCCTAACTCTTGGAAAAACATAGGAGTCTAGAAATTCTATATAATCAATGTGCTTTGTAGTCACTCATCTTAATATCGGGATCATATTAAGTACATTTAAAATTTCCCACTTATTTAATTATTTATTATGGGCTTTTCCAAGAGGAGTTATTCAAACAAAACCACTCCGTATGAGGCCTTCTTGTCCACTATGTAGTGTTTCGTCATCGATTCTGTTATGTTATGTTACTTTGCATTTATATAGCGCCTTATGTACCATTGGTGTAGTCTCAAGGCGCTGGTAGGTTGAACGCCCTCAGGAACCGAAGTTCAAGTCAGTAGAGAGAGTAGAGAGAGTCAAAGGTGCGTGTGAGCACCGTATATGTGTGCAGCTGGTGTGGCATTCATGTAATAGCTGCTTCTTAGCATTTGGTGTGGTGGTTGAGAGATCAGGAGTATGTGTTCATTCTGGCAGGTTTATCCAGACCGATTCTGGCTGCGTTAGGCCTGAGGAGAACGCCCCGCTGGAGGGTGTGTAACCAGCAGTGTTTAGTTAGAGTGATGGGGAGTATGAGGCGGATGTTGGTATGAGAACAGCTATACCGAATGGTGTCATAGTATCTCTGTGTTCTAGTTGAGTGGTGGTATAAAGAAGAGAGTAAGCGTGGTGATGTGATATGATGGTTTACATGCTCTTTCAAATGTTCTATGCACTCTAAACTATTCCATGTGTGTCGCGTAATTCTATGCGCTCCAATCTGTTCCATGGACTCCAATCCGTTCCATGCACTCCAATCCGTTCCACGCACTCCAATCCGTTCCACGCACTCCAATCCGTTCTATGCACTCCAATCCGTTTCATGCACTCCAACCCATTCCATGTACTCCGATCCGGTCTGTGTATTCCAAGTTGATTTATGCACTCCATCCACATATTTCACCCGTACCTTTCACATATTACACCAGTAGCTTCCACATACTTCATCCGTTCCATCCACATACTTCACCCGTTCCATACACATATTTCACCCGTTCTATCCATATACATCACCCGTTCTCATGACGCGTGTACCATGGCGGCTGTGGACGACATGGAAAAGGGGCTGAAGGGCCGCCGCGGGAAGCTGAAGCAGCGGTCTAGTTTTCTTTTTGTTGCTCCTTGTCGCGCCCGGCAGTATAACTACACGCCCACCATGGCGCGGCGACGCGTTGCAACCCCTTGTCCTATTTGGGTTTACACGCTGTGTTCCCCGCTCTTGTCTACCTGATCCTGCATTCCGTCCCTCCGTGCTTCCTTTCCCTTCCCTACATCCTGTCCTGTGTCCCTTCGGCTGCTTAGCCAGTGACTCCGCCTTGGCTGCTTTCCTTCTTGCTCTCCTTGTGTCCCCCCTGCTATACTTACCAGCAGTTCCAGCCTCCACGGAGCAGTTTGTTTACGCTACGCAAGTCATCCAACATGTGGGTACAGTAATCCAGTGCATCACCAGGGTTTTGTAGCGTGGCTTTTCCCTGGTATTCGGGCTTGCTCCCTGGGGGTCCCACTGCTAAGCTGTCAGCTTTTTGGCAAGGTGGCCTCCAGTCGAGCTCGTCCAAAGAACATCATAAAAAAGTCAGAAACTGCTTGGAGAGAAAGGAGGACCATATCTGCAGAGGATTCCTCGGAGGACCTTAATGCAGGTGGGGAGGAGGAGGAGGAGGTTTGTCCGGGCATAAAACAGGGAGTTCTTTCAGTAACTTCTGAGAGTCCCCCATTGAGTTCTGAGACCCGTTCTATCCACATATGTCACCCGTTCTATCCACATACGTCACCCGTTCCATCCACATACGTCACCCGGTCCATCAATATACGACACCCATTTCATCCACATACTTCCCTGTTCCATCATTCACGCACTCATCCGCTCTACGCACTCATCCGCTCTACGCACTCGTCCGCTCTATGCACTCGTCCGCTCTAGGCACTCGTCCGCTCTAGGCATTCAACTGCTCCAAGCACTTGTTCTTTCTGCGCACACACCCGCTCTACACACTCACCCGCTCTCACGCACCCTCTCTACGCACTCACCCACTCTGCGCACTCACCCGCTTTACGCACCCACCCGCTCTACGCACCCAGCCACTCTACACACCCATCAGCTCTGCGCACCCATCCGCTCTATGCACTCATCTGCTCTGGGCACTCCTCCGCTCTTACGCACTACTCCACTCTTACGCACTCATCCGCTCTTACGCACCCATCTGACTGTTCTGTGTACATTCCTCAGCCTCTCTTTGAGATTGGGTTTCATAGATGATATTGTCTACGATTCTCTCTGAATTACATGGTTACAAAAACATCATCAGGTCGCCATTGGTTTCCCACACCTTTTATATACTATTTTTCTGGTTGTTATGTTGCTTTCCAATTTTTTATGGGAAGTTCATCCTGTCGTTGGGTCCATTCTTTACGTCTAGAGTTTGGTTCACGCTTAGTCTCCACATCTCTCTTGATTTGAAGATCTTTGTAGGTCCTTTGTCCTTAGTTTACTGCATTATTCAGTTTGGGCTATTAGGTACAACACCTAAAAAGGCATAACTATTGCATCACCGTACAGATATGGAGAAATGGCATGTGGGGAGGGACACAAAGCTTGAAGGTGTTGTTTGGAAATTTGCTTACTCATTGACTTTCCATGGCCATGCTAATCCTATGGCCATTCCCACACAGCTTCTGCCCCTTCCTTCCCAAAACACCTCCTCATGGGAACTCTTTGAGCTAGCTTTAATCAAGTCTTACCATCAAACTTTGTACTCAAAGTACCTACCAGGGTTTTTTCAAAGCAGCCTTGTAAACCCACTGATGGTGTAATAAAAACATCTTAACCAGGTCTGTCTTCAGCCACTCGATTTATGAGCACTCTCTGTGTTTTTTGCTGAAGTCCTGTTAAAAACAAGGATTGGCAAAGATAACAGGTTTGGCTTGTGAACAAGTATTAGACCTTTGCCAGGAACTTGTTATTACATTCCCAGGTACTTGCACCATTTTGCACCTGCTGCTATCAATGGCCAGTTGATACTACTGTGGCTGTGCCTGGCAACTGCCTTTGCCATGTCTAAACAAAACCCAAACTATAAGGGCGTCCAGGGCTATGAAATCTTGTCAATGCTTGTTTTACTTTTGTCTCCATTCCTAAAGATTTACCTACAAGATTATAGTTTATGGTATTCCTTTCTGTGACAGCGTTTTTATTATCTCTTTGCACAAAAATGTTGACTTTCCTTTTTTGAACTTTTTCCTGCTTAGCTGTTCTCTTCTTGGTTTTCTTTCCTGGTTTTATGTTCAATCGTGTCATTTCCTTTCCATTTCCCTAGTTAGAACAGATGGATTTCTCACCCCTGTTATCTCAAGTGCATCAGACCTGACATCCAGTAGACTGCTTGGGTCCACAATGGTGCAGCACTTGCTTCCAATATAAGAACAATGCTTAACCCTTCCTTTATTGTGGTCAGCCTTAATTGCACTTTGCTGTACTAAGCAGTCATCACCTTGAGCCCCTGCTACAAGCAGGGTGTTGCACATTGAGCTTACTGAGCCAAGTATCACACTCTGCTGTTTTATTTGTTTGGCCATCTGATCGTACAGCTTGTCTGAGGTGTTATATGGGATATAATTGCTGGAGAAACATCGAGGGTGACTCAATTATTTTTTAAAGGCACTAAACACTTTTCAGAACATTCCTTAGGACTGGTGCAATTATATGAACAAACTCCAGTCCTAGAATATTTGGGGAAAGCTTTGGATAGTGCCTTTAAAAAATATCAAGTCATCGTCAATGTTTTTCCAGCGATTATATCACTGGATACCTGTCTCAGGATTTCAGCAATAGGTGTGTAACGTCTGCAATGATGTAGGAGCAGGTGTAGAAATACTTCTTCACTCAGGTCCACCGAGGTTGGGCTATGTGATAAACATGCATTTATAATAAGACCGTCAGGTATATGCATCAAGGGCATGCTTTGTATTCAGATTAGTGCAATATAGCCATATGACATCAATAATGAGTAACAATTAGGCATGCAAAAAGGTTTAAGTAAAACAACTTCATATTAATGGAAAATTACAGATAGAACCAAGGCTTGTGAGTATACGATCATGAATAAAATTACACATTTTTGAATAGAGGGTTAAACATAAATACAAACAGGACAGACACAAGGGGGGTACAGGAGGAGGAAGGGGAAATGGGATAACCTAAAATGTAGCATTAATATTTAGTGAGAAGAGGTATCAATAGAAAGGAAGTCCAAAAAGGCTTTCAACTTCAGTTCATGTTTATGCAATAGAGATGTGGAAGAGGCAATCATCTTTCTAATCTGTGAGTGTTGCATAATGAATTCCACCAGATTTGATGGTTAATGTGTTCGAGATTCTTGCAATTGGCTGTAATAGTCTCGATAGCTTTGAGAATAAAATGATCAAACAGATGACCAGTATTGATGATTGCTCTCTAATATGTGTTGCAAGAGTAAACTACCAAAAAGAAGAATCTTAAAATGAAAGTCATCTTGTATTTTGAAAATATGTTTTAGAGTGCCCAAACATTTTCCCAAAACATATGAACTTACACTCCATGGACATCTGTTTGAATGAGCCTTCAGTAACAGTATAACTCCAGCATTTGTCATTTTGAGCAATCCTACATTTAAAGAGCATGGTGGGAGTGATAAAAACTCTGTGATGAAAGAAGGTACAATGTTTGAGTCAAGCTAGCAGAAGCGGAGATCAAAGAGATGTTCTTCCAAACACGTGGCCAATTTTTATCCTCAATAGTTAAAGAACAATCTTGTTGCCAAGCCAAATTCGACCCCCACTGAGGATCAGAGACAGTTTTCACAAAGACAGTTTTTATAAAACGTTGAGGAAGTAAAATGAGGATTATGAATATGTTATAGTGCTTCATTGCTGAGAGAGGCAGTGCTCACCAGTAAGGTCTCAAAGTTATCCATCAAAGCGTTGAGTAAAATAGAGTGTTTTTGCCAAAAGGAAATTGGAGTAGAACATTTTGCTCTGTATTTGTTAAAGGTAAGTGGGGTACCTGATTAAATAATTGATGTAAATATGTAATACATTTATAAAACCACACTTTCCAGAAGACCATTTTGCCTCTAATACGAATGAAATCATTGAACCACTCATATTGCGAGACAAATTGGAGTGAGTTAGCAGAGTATAAGTACATCCTAATATGTGTGGCAGAAAATATAACGTTAGTGCATTTGATGAATCTGCTCCTTCTCGTAAAAATATGACAATCTGTCAGTGATAAAGATAAAACCATATTATTTTCCAAACGTACCCAAGTCGTATAGTATTGTATATAGTACATACATGCAAACCACAATTGAGCTTGATACTTTGTAAAATCTGGGAGCCTGGCACCCCTATTTTGAGCAGATTTCTTGAGATTGCTGAGTGTGGTTCTATGGTTTTTCTTACCCCATAGAAATGTGTCCAGACATTAATCAATTGCTTTATAGGATTTGGAGATATAGTTGGAGGGAGCATATATAGGGTATGCAAAACAATTGGGGAAATCATCATTTTGATGGCTTGAAGCCACTCCAACCAGGACAACTATAGTGGGGACCATGAGTCTGTAAGGTCTCAAATTCTAGACAAAACAATGTTTACATTTTCTTTAAATATCTCTTTTGTTGAGAAGAATATGTGTCTGCCTAAATATTGTATTGCCTTTGGGTACCATTTTTTACCATAAGGTTGGAAGTGATGTTTAGAGCAGTAGATATTAAGATGTAATACCTATGATTTATCCATAGTGAGCTCGTAGCCAGAAGCTAATGAAAAGCACCTGATAATGGCTAACACACTTTGTAAACTTGGGATTTTTGTGAGATCTAAAAGGATATTTTCAGCATAAGCCAGTAATTTAATTTGTAGGTCCCTGATGCCAATACCCTGTATCGTTGAATCAATTCTGATGGTCTCAAAAAAAGGTTCAAGGGCTGGTATAAACAGAAGGGGGGAGAGAGGACACCCTTGTCTAGTATGTCTTTACAGTGGGAAGTAAAAAGTCAGTTGTCCATTAATAAATATGGCAGTTCTTCAGGTTTGAATAAAGCATATAAAATCATAGATATAAACAAATCACCAAGACCATGCCACCTGAGCGCATGAAACATAAAATCCCATTCCACTCTGTCAAATGCTTTTCTGCATCAAGAGCTAGAGATGTGTAGGGGTCTTTTGAATTATCTATAACATCTAGAACAGTGGTATAACACAAAATGTGGGGGCCTCCTGCAAGCCCTGCTGAGGCCCCACCATCCACTGTGCCCCCCGCTGGGCATGGGCAGCATGGGGTTCCCCCGCACCGCAGGGGCTGCGGGAGCCCCCATTACACCAGTGATCTAGAACATCCAAAACGATCTCAGGTTAGAAGAGGATAATCTCCCTTTGATATAGCCCACTTGATTACTCTTGATTAAATTAGGTAAGAATGGAAGGAGTCGATTGGTCAAGATCTTATCAAACATTTTAAAATCAGCATTGGTAAGGGAGATAGATATCTAGCTTTGAGAGAGCTTAGGGTCTTTTATTGAGTTTTGGAAAAACTATTAGCATGGTTTCCGCAAAGGTTCCTTTAGATTTAGATAGTGAAATGAAATGAGAAATTAGTTCATGCAGTTTTGGCAATAGTAAATCTTTGAAATGAGTAAAGACATCAATAGGGAGCCCATCTGGACCTGGAGCTTTACCTTTTTTAAGGTCCCAGATTGCAGTAAGAATTTCATTTTGACTGATGGGGTTATTGAACAAGGACAAATCTAGCACAGGGTAGGGGGAGCGAGATAGGCTCCTAAGAAAATGCTTATTATTTTTTATTTTATTTATGTATTTATAACGCGCCGAAGCTCGCAAGCATCAGGGCGCGACAGGAACACAAGAAAAGAGGTCACAGGACTACATAAAAAAGAAAAGAGAGGGACTCAAGGGAGTCCGTGCTGAATATTTAACGAATTACCGAAAAAGTAACGTTTTCAGCTGCTTCCTAAATAGGGAGTAACTACTTTCCAGTCTAAGGTTATCTGGAAGCTCGTTCCAGAGGGCAATAGCTTTGGTGGGGCAGGCTCTCCCAAGTCCAGTAGCTTTGACTCTAGTATGGCTAACTTTGGTAGCCCTTTTTTGGCTGATCTTAGACAACGGCTTGGTTCATACCAGTGAAATTCCTTTTTAAAGGCATGGTCTAGTAAAAAATGTTATTGTCCCTACGGGTCGGCCATGTTTTTTTAAGCCTAAGTGGCTCGATTTTAGAAAACATTCCTATGGACCTTACCCGAGTTTTCGTCCATTAAACGCACGTGAAAACAAGCACCAGGGAGCCGCCATTTTCTGATAATCCTATCTTTTCCCCGATCGCCCTGGCTGACCTGCTTTTGCGGCACTAAATCAATTCCCCCGCCCCTGAGCCTGTCATCAGCAGACTCGTACCGCCCATTTCCCAACGCCAAAGCACGTCTCGTGTCAACATTCGCTGCGCTTCAGCTAATGACGTGTCGCCATGGAAATGGCAGGACGCCTCTTTCCTCAATAAGTATAAACAGACCGTTTCACAACACACAGCAGCAGATTTTCGATTCCATTCCTCTCTCTGTGTTACTTTGAGTATTCTGTGACTCGTTTCAGTGCTCTGGTCAGCTACCTTCGCCGCTTGTAGCCCGTGTGAACAGATACCAGTACCACCGCTATAAATTATTTTAGTTTGTTTAACACACAATGGCTACAATAATGCCCTACATGTACGAGCCCGAGTATACCGAGGAGGAACTACTGGAAAGGGAAGCACGCGGAAACGATGGGGATTCGGACGGCAGTTGGCAGGACGAATCAACAGATGAAGAGCCTGGGCCTAGTGGAATGGACGGCGTCTCCACCTGGTGCACATACAATCGGTGCGAGCTAATGCCAACTGAGGACGAGAACTGCTGCTGCCGAGAAAACTCGGGATGCCTGGCCTATATTTCGGAAGGCGAGCCACGACCGCAATGCATCACCGAGCTGCCAGACTTCAGGGCAGCCTGCCTCACACAGGCCGTGTTGAGAATAATGATGGTGCTTATGCACGAACTTCACGCAACTGTTCGTCCTCGTAATCCGAGTAACGAGTAAGTATACTCTGCTTGTCATGCCACTCCTATTTCATGTTCTTCTACTATATCCAAAATTACATCTACATATCATTGTAACGCATGTAAGTGGTTCAATAGTGTGCATTGTCTAGATAGCATTTGTCCGTGCAGAATGCCATTAGTTACAAGAATTGTCATTGACAACAAACGTTTATTAAACTTATCTTGGTCATTTAAAAACAGTTTGTTTCATTCCTTTTCACAGGTGGTACAGGCTGGTGGCCTATCGTTCCTTTACATGGTGGCTCCACGGGAGGCTTGGACACCGCGTTCGAAGAGTGATACCCGCCTGTGCCGTTCGTGCCATTAGAGAAACGTTCCCGAGTGACATCGGTCAGTACAGGGGATTTTCTCTCACTGTGCTTCAACCTGACCTGTATAATCTTTAAAGTCTTGTATTTTTGTGTCATGAAAATAAGATACAAAATAAAACACCACATATATTTGACCAACGTTTGTTTCGATTTTTTAAATGAATCAAGTGTGTCTCCATTCAAGGATGGACGTCAGACATCTGTGCTCCGAATGGGTGAAGGTCTGGTCGCTGTGAAGCAGGGTGGTCACTATCTATCTAAGCTAACATAACATATTCTTGATAATGCATGCACTAAATAACACTTGTTCAAAGTCTTTCAGTAGGTTATGTCTCTATAAAAGTCACACATATATCTATACTAACAATTACCATTGGATTATACAGGCCTTAGGGTCTTGACCACTATAATACACCGGTTGAAGTGTGGGTCTGTGCTCACAAGAATCTCCGGGATGTGGCATTTGTTATTGATAAGCAACGATATACTATCATTGATATAAAGGCGATATACTATATATTGATATAAAGGCGGTTCGTGCCAGTGGATGAGCGCTGGCATGAGGAGCTGCCAGGGGCGCGAAAGGCCAAGGTGCCAAACTACATGTACATTTCAAAAGGTGTCCCACGCCAAGGGGCCATCGGTCACATGGCCTCCTCAGACCCCGTGTCTCCAGCCAGGCCTCCCCTTGAAGCAGGCCGCCCCCCTGCAATCAACATAAGTGTGTCTCCATTCAGCAGTCTTCCTGTGCCTTATGTGCACGCCACAGGGCCATCCATCCGACCCCCCTGTATCAAAGGCGGTTTGCGCCGGTGGATGCGCGCTGGCATGGGGGGCTGTGATGGGCCAAAACAGCCAAGGTGCCAAACTACATGTACACTTCAAAAGGGGTCCCATGCCAAGGGGCCATTGTTCACATGGTCTCCTCAGACCCTGTGTCTCCAGGCAGGCCTCCCCTGAGGCAGGCCGCCCCCCTGCAATCCACATAAGTGTGTCTCTATTCAGCAGTCTTCCTGTGCCTTATCTGCACGCCCCAGGGCCATCCATCCCGCCCCCCTGTATCAAAGGCGGTTCGCGCCAGTGGATGAGCGCTGGCATGGGGGGCTGTCAGGGGCGCGAAAGGCGAAGGTGCCAAACTACATGTACACTTCAAAAGGTGTCCCACGCCAAGGGGCCATCGGTCACATGGCCTCCTCAGACCCCGTGTCTCCATGCAGGCCTCCCCTTCAAGCAGACCGCCCCTCTAATACCACGATACCACGACATACATACGTCATTCATTCACAAACACACCCCAGTTTCTAATACTTTAAAAACCACTCGATATGTCTCATGAGAACATCTTTGTGCTTTGCAAGTCAACTCCTGAACGTGCTGCCTGGGAACCACTGAGATCTATGCTAATCTGCTCGTCGTCGTGCTATCCGTGAACTTCTGTGACCGCTTCGAGCATACCCATCAGTGCGCTACCTGTGGCCATCCACCTATTCTCCCGCAACATACTGCTCTGCTTGCTGAATCCAACTGTTTGTTGGTCAAGGTAAGGCCATGTATCCTGGTCATATTTCGCAGATTTTTAAATTTCTATCTATTTGCGAGTAGAGTACCCAATAGTGCTATGTTCATTGGTCTCATTGCTATTGACTTGAATTTCCATTGCTATGCTATCAATAGATCTATTTATTTTCATCTTGTTATTGTTATTGTTATTGTTATTTTGCACTTATATAGCGCCTTATATACCATTGGTATGGTCTGAAGGCGCTGGTAGGTTGAACGCCCTTGGGAACCGAAGTTCAGATCAGTAGAGAGAGTAGGGAGAGTCAAAAGGTGCGTGTGTGCACCGGATATGTGTGCAGCTCGTGCGGTACACAAAGTAATAGCTGATTCTTATTGGTAGGTGTGGTGGTTGAGAGATCAGGAGAATGTGTTCGTTCTGGCAGGATTTATCCGGAACGGATGTGGCTGCGTTAGGCCTGAGGAGAACGCCTGGCTGGGGGTGTGAGACCAGCAGTGTTTACATAGAATGATGTGGAGTAAGCGGTGGATGTTCGTATGGGAACAGTTATACCGAATGGTGTCATAGTATCTCTGTGTTCTAGTTGAGTGGTGATGTAAAGGAGAGAGTAAGCGTGGGGTGTGGTAAGAATGGTTATATGCTCTTTCAATGTGCAAACTTCTAAAATCACTTTCACAGAGAGGCTACCGGGCGAACTTCTAAGTATAATTTTCCATACAGAGGCTATTGGGAACGTTTCTAAATTCAGTTTATCAGCGAGGCTACTAGGCACACTTCTAAGTGTAACACTCGCGGAGGCTATTGGGTACACTTCTAAATGCAAATTTTCACAGAGCGTCTACTGGGCTACATTTCTAAGTTCAATTTTCCAGAGAGGTTATTGGGCAAACTTCTACTTGAGACTTTCCAGGGTGTCTATTGGATACACTTCTATAATCAACTTTCACGGATGCTATTGGTAGCACTTCTAAATGCAGCTTTCACAGTGTGGCTAATGGGCACACTTCTAGATGCAGCTTTCACAGAGGATATTGGGCCCATATCTAAATTCAATTTTCCACAGAGAGGCTACTGGGCGCACTATTAACTTCATTTTCCAGCGAGGCTATTGGGGATACTTCCAAATTCAGTTTTCCAGCGAGGCTATTAGGAACATTTCTAAATTCAATTTACCAGGGAGGCTATTGGGCACACCTCTAAATGTAACTCATTGCGGCTAATGGGTACACCTCTAAATTTCACAGAGGGGTTGTTGGGCACACTTCTGAAAGCAACTTTCACAGAGTGGTTATTGGGAACACTTCTAATGGAACTTTCCAGAGTGTCTATTGGGTTCATTTCTAAATGCGGCTTTCCAGAGTGTCTATTGGGCACACTACTGAATGCAATTTTCATAGAGTGGCTATTGGGCTCATTTCTAAATGCATCTTTCACAGAGGATCTTGGGCACACATCTAAATTCAATTTACCAGAGAGGCTATTGGGCACATTTCTAAGCTTGACGGAGAGGCTGTAGGGCACACTTTCTAAATGCAACTTTTACATGCTAACTTTCACAATTCCGCCAAGGAGTGGACATGCCAACTTTCACAGTTTTGGAGTGGACATGCTAACTTTCACAATTCCGTCTAGGAGTGGACATGCTAACTTTCACAGTTCTAGAGTGGACATGCTAACTTTCACAGTTCTAGAGTGGACATGCTAACTTTCACAGTTCTAGAGTGGACATGCTAACTTTCACAAATTCCGTCTAGGAGTGGACATGCTAACTTTCACAGTTCTAGAGTGGACATCCTAACTTTCACAATTCCGTCTAGGAGTGGACATGCTAACTTTCACAGTTCTAGAGTGGACATGCTAACTTTCACAGTTCTAGAGTGGACATGCTAACATCTGTGTCAATTGTCATCGAATTGCATCCTTCGGGGGTCCAGTCTATGATGTAAACATGTTTCCTTCTTGTGCAATACAGAACATCCAAGGGATGAGTCACATGTTCAGTTTTTAGTCACATCATTTATACATTTCTGCAACTTATGCAAATACTAAGCCGCACATAATGAACTGGTATAGTTCCTGCGACCAAAACAAACCTTGCATTGATCATTGTATGATTCATTTACTTTTGTATCAAATCTTTATTCTTGAAGATTGTATAATAATGTCGATATTTACTTTTCAGATTTATCAACAATGCCTGCCTGTTCGATTAGCGGTTGCCCTTCGAAGACCCATGCGAAATCTGAAGGCACTACAATGCATGTATTCCCGAAAACTGTTCATCGAATAAGAGAATGGGACAGACATTATGGATATCCACTGGATGAGCTGGAAAGTAGAGTCCAACAGGTCTTACAGGTCAAGAGGGGTGATCGATACCGCATCTGCAGCCGGCACTTTTCCTTGGACATGTACACAACATCTTGGGTAACAAAGAAGAATAAACGGCGAACGACACAGAAATTGCTCGAAAACGCTATTCCCACTCTATTCGTCCACATTCCGCCACCAGTGAGTCAAGTGTCTGGATTTAGCTTTAGGCCTTGCGGTAGTGTGTAGGTATCCGAACGGATTAATTGATATTGTAGGTGTTCTATCCCTTGTAATAATTTCGATATTGATATGATTGTATAGTTTTTTGAATAATGACATTTACCAATATATTCTTTTTCGATTTCATAACCCACAAACGCAATGTATATATATGGGAACAGGGAACTGTGCTGTATTGAGCATTTTACAAGTATTCTGTCGCCTTACATGGCTATTTTTAATATTGGCATTTCATTATCAATCATTAATTTACCTTTACAACTTCTTGACTATCCGTTGAATCTGAAGCAAGAACATTCTACATCCTTGACGTGGTCGCAGTTATCAACCACTTCTAACGCATATCAGGTAATCTTACTAGGCTAATCCGCTACAGACCTGTTTTATGCATGTCAAGTAATATTTTTACTTTATCGTGTAATCATTTTACCGAATGTTTGGTTAGTGCTTTCCAATTGATATACACCTTAGTTATCGTCCACTGGTGTTTGTTTTCGGTTATAATTAGTGTTATCCATACTAATGCAAGTACTGTCTTTCAGGGAGATGCTGAAACGTCCGCCACATCTACAACATTTCTAGATGTTCTTCAACAGCAGGAGGTATGGATACTGACAGCTCCATCGAGCGTCATCATCAGAGCTGGAATTCTTGTTGTTTGATTGTTCTACACAATGTTTCATTCGTGGTTAGCCATTGATATGTACCTGTGCTGTCGACCCCAGGTGTGTGTTATGTTTTCACTATTGTAATCCTCACTAATGCAAGTACTATGTTCAGGCAGTTGATGGAGCGTCAACCCCTGCACTTGATGCAGAGCCTGACATTCAAGTAATTCCAGGGGAAGTGGAAGCGGGCCCATGCGTATACGAATCGGCGCAATAGCTTTCGGAAGTGAGCACTACATTTGCAACATCCATAGATATTCTTCAGCAGCACGAGGTATGGATAATGACAGCTCCATCATGCGTGATCATATAACGTGATTCCATTTGCTATACTTTCTTCCCTATTAACGCAAGTGCTGTGTTTCAGGGAGACGACGAAGCTTCCACTACAATCACAACATCCAATTTAGATGATGCAGATGTAAATAAATCGGAGAAATAAGTCGATGAAATGTGATCATATTTAGATTTTCCTTGATTCTTTTGGACAATGCATCATTTTTGGTGATCTCTTTATATGTACCTGTGCCGTCGACCCCAAGTGTGTGTTGTGTTTCCAATATTGAAAAGCATACTAATGCAAGTACTGTGTTTCAGGGAGATGCGGATGCCTCCTCTCCAATACAACCATTCATGACAGTTCATGCAGAGCCAGAGGTATGGATACTGACAGTTCCATCAAAATAGATCATCACTGGTTGAATACTTGTCATTTGATTGTTGCACACAATGTTTAAATCGTGTTTGGCTATTGAGATGTACCTGTGTGTTCGTACTCACATGTGTTTTATGCTAACAATATTTTGATACATATGTTTCAGGGAGACGATGGAGCCTCATTCCGTGCTGTCTATGCGGATACAGAAAATATAGTCGTTGCAGCGCAAGAGGAAGGGAGGACATGCGGAAACGAATCGGAGCTACAGCGTGCAGATGTTGAAGGTCGAGTCAAAAAAGTTGCAAAGAAAAAAAAACAAAAAAAGGTTAGTTACAAACAGTTCATAACTTTAAAAAATTGTTTGTGCTGGGGACTATTTTATGTTTTTTTCCAGTCAATTCTACTACACTCCATCTTGTGTTCAAACTGAACATCCCTTTTCCAATCTCTCCTCCAGTTACCCGTGGGTGTCAGAACTATACACACACAGACAGTGAAGTGAATGAGAGATGTGGCTTGCCAGACCGTGGACACTATGGAGGAACTATTAATTGAGGCGAGGCGTGTTCAGGCTCGAGATGCTCATGTCCAATGGCCAGAACATGAATTAACTGTGTTTGGAGACTACAGCAAAGTTGCATTGGACCATAGCTACAGTGCGACCGCACCACCACAAGAAGATGTTATTGAATGTATTGAAGATAGCTCTGAAGTAGTTGCAGATCAATTTACACAATCTACACCCGCCAAATATTTGCCACCAAAAAACCTGTCGACATTGTTGTGTTCTCCCATCAATGTTGAAGTAATAGATGTTGAAATGACAGTGAATGAACCAGCCGCAGCATCCATAGACGCATCAGAACTTGATATCAGCGATATTACTTTCCAATGTGTTGAAATCTCCGCAACGTCAAAGGCCGAAACAACGTTGACGCAGGATGACAGTCTAATGAAAGAGAGCAAATACATTGTATTCGACAGTTGTTTGATGGAAATTATAAGTATGCTGAAATGTGTGCATTCCATTAGAGGGAAAGTATGTGGGAAGCCATTGATTAATGTGACTCGTCAAATAAAAGGCAGTAACGTCAAAATAAATGCAGCCTGTAGATTAAATCATAGGTTCTCGTGGTCTGCACAACAGATGCTGGGGAAACTGCCAGCAGGCAATCTACTGTGTGCAGCTGCATCACTTTTTAGTGGCTCCAGTTTTAGAAAGTTAGAGGCTTTCTTTCAGTTTGTGGGACTCCATTTCATTTCTAAAGCGCTGTACTACATATACCAACGTGATTATATGTTTCCGGCCATTAGTGATGCTTGGAAAATTGAACAATTGTCTAAGTACATTCGAAGGCAAACGATTCAGGCTAGCCGGCGATGGACAGTGCGACAGCCCTGGATTTTCTGCCAAGTACTGCACCTACCACTTTCAAGACATGGATAGTAAGAAAATTGTGAGTTCGGTGGTCGTGCAGGTAACACAATGTACATCCTCAGTGGCCATGGAGAAACTAGGTTTTATAAAATCAGTGGAATATCTACAATCGAGGGGAATGCACATCGACCTCATAGCCACGGATAGACAGGTTTCAATTGCCAAGACAATGAGAGAGCAGTTCCCACATATTAAACATCAATTTGACGTATGACATCTTGCTAAATCAATCAATAAGAAAATCTCGGCTGCAGGGAAAAAAAAAGGTTTTGAAAGTATTTTGCAGTGGTCACATTCTATCACCAACCATCTTTGGTGGAGCTCAAAAACTTGTGAGGGGTCAGTGGAAATACTACTTGAAAAATGGCGGTCACTGATGCACCACTGTACCAACGTTCACCGCTGGACAGCAAATGAACATTTCCACCAATGTGAACATGGCCCTTTGTCCCCAGAGGAGGCACGGAAGAAGAAGTGGTTGATTCCATCTTCACCGATACACAAAGCCATTGAGAAGATTGTTTTTGACAAAACTCTATCAAGAGATTTGAGAGGACTGACAGAATTTTGTCACACAGGAGATTTGGAGGTGTTCCAAAATATGTGCCTAAAGTACAGGCCAAAGCGCTTGCATTTTAGCTTTCGGGGCATGAAACATCGCACTCTACTAGCGGTCTTGGCCCATAACAGCAATGTCGGAAGTGAACAATCTAGGACTAGGGGTAAAGTAAGGATGCCTCGCTACACTAAGGTGTTTTCAAAACGAAGTAAGCAATGGGTGATCAAACCAGTCTATGATGAAATGCAGTTCGACTTTGTGAAAGGCCTTATTGTTGCTGTGTTAGAGAAGCGCAGATAGGGAATTTTGGACGTTTCTGTACAGAGCAGTGATCCATTGCCACCGAACATTGCGACTGTGCCATGCCCACCCGAAGCACAGCTGATTGTGAAGTACAAATCCCGGTTTAAATAATTGCAATACGATTGTCTTTTTGTAAATAAATGTTATTGTACAGTGAACCTGTAAACCTAACCCCTACCTTCACCATCATGGGTGGCGAACAAGCTGGGTGTCATCTTTGAATTCTCTCTATTCACCTCACATATGTGTATGTATATATTTTTCTCATGTCTCATCTCATGTAAATGCTGCGCACTGTTAACGGAGGGGAGGCTTGCGTATTGCAAATAATAAAACAAACAAACAAACAATAAATCTCACTTTTAACTCAACTCCTGTGGTACTTTATACTTCCCCTGACTTCCCCTGACCTTCTGCCAAAAATTAAATGTCTCAATTTGGGCTGCAAAGCTCGCAGACAACGGGGACAAAATTGGGGCACTTAGAACGCGTCAGCCAAGCGGGCCGTGGCATTTGGGAGAGAAGCCAGTTCGCATTTGCACATTGAGGCACACTACATAGACGGATTCTAAACTTCAAGTTCTCACAGATGCCTATACTACATGATGTTGCAAATAAAGAATGCGAAGGACAGCGCCCAGATGAGGCCCACAAGTCGCACTGGAAGTATAAGGGTCTATTGTTTTTTGACTTTGAGACAGGGACCATGCTGAAAGAACTACATTTGAAGGTAGTGCGCAATAACGTAAGAGACGATAAGGCAGAAAATTCAGAAACTAGACCGAGTTTCATTTTAGGTCAGTATACGAAAAATCGTTGTCAAGAGCACGGTCCGTTTTACAGACTGCATTACGAAGAGACACAATGGAAATTTCAAATATAATGTAAGTAAATCTTTACACGCTTTTATACCGGAATGAAGATTTAATGAATGGATGCATGAATAAATTAATGAATGAAAAGCAAGTAAAACTGTTTGTAGTGGGCACATGGGCATGCAGGTCCACTGGTCTCACCGATCTCGGTCCTTGGCCCAGCCACTTTTCCCTGCACTACGGGACTGTCTCTGTATCCTTCAGCCCCTTCTCCCGGCATTTACCCTGCACTTGCCACCAGCTGGCCCTATTATTTAATTTGTATTCAACTAACCATGTACAGCCCTTCCCCATGCGCGATCAGAAAGACACCTGGCCTAGTAGGATCGTTGTCTGTCTGCCCTTGTTCCCCACCTGCCTCGTCACGCCTAGAAACACTTGAGTATAGGCGCGTTACAAATGCCATATCATATACCATATCATTCCTCACACATGTAGACTAACTGTCGTTTATCATTGTGTGTTGGCCTCGATTTATCTCGTTACTTTTCGCATTGATTTTAGAGACGAACATACTCCATTGAACTATCCTTGCAAGCAAATAGTTTCTGATCGGCCGTAATAAATAAAATGAGTAATATTAATGAAATTCGGCTAGCGAGACTAATTATAATTGTTTTGTTTTCATAACAGGTATTTGATCCCATTCTGCCACTGCCATCTGTTTGAGACACCGGCAGATGGATTATTCAGCAGACACCTGCAGCTTTGTGTCAACAACTGGAGCACGATCACCATATTATGGGACGATCGCCAAGGGCCCACATGCCCTTACGCTGTACTAGTGGCTAGAAGCAACATAACAACCTTTAGGCTGGACTAGTGCCTAGTTGATGGAACAGCCTTGCGGTTCACCGTGCTTCCAAAGTGATTCTTTTTACGAAAATGAACACCCTGTGTACCATAAAGGAACAGCGCGTGACTCAAGATGAAACGGAACAGTTATTGCGGATACAGATAAAAGAAAATAAATGGCTTCCGGAGTTCATATGGCAATTGCTGAATATTCTCTAAACATTTAATGTCAAATAAATGTACTTTACCAAATGTACCGTGTTGCTGTTTCATTTTAAAGTACAGTTTCATATTCCGAATTGTGGCGCGCTGTGTTGTGAGTTGATCTGTGTTGGTTTCCGGGTTCTGTGTGGGGTCGCGCAGAAGACGACTGGGCGCGTTTGCCTACGCAGCACAGTAACGTCACAGGGAGAGGCGGGGAATATGAATGTTTTGATAATGTCAGGCTCAGGGGCGGGGGAATTGATTTAGTGCCGCAAAAGCAGGTCAGCCAGGGCGATCGGGGAAAAGATAGGATTATCAGAAAATGGCGGCTCCCTGGTGCTTGTTTTCGCGTGCGTTTAATGGACGAAAACTCGGGTAAGGTCCATAGGAAAGTTTTCTAAAATCGAGCCCCTTAGGCTTAAAAAAACATGGCCGACCCGTAGGGACAATTAAAAATTTTACTAGACCATGCCTTTAAGGTATGATGGGGCCGTACCAAATAGACAGCGGTGGACTAGTGTCAGAGATTTGAATTTCATACGCTCCTCTATGGCGAGCCAGTGAAGGCCTATTCGGTCGTGGGTGATGTGGTCACGCTTGGATTTCCCAGTGATAGATCTAACAGCGTTGTTCTGGATTATCTGGCATTGTTTAATGCAAGAGTTACTTTAACCAAGCATTAATGCATTCCCATAATCCAGTCGGGACAGAATCGTGGCTCTAGCAATTGTGGCGCTATTTTTGGCATTCATATATGGCCTAATACGGTGTAATAATCTCTGGTAGTATTGGCAATTCCTTTTAAGGTACGAAACCTGTGCATCTGCACCTAGTGAGGATTGCAGGTATATGTGTTTTCACTTTGCTTGAGACCATAATGCTGGAGTCTTTGATGTTGAATGAGGAAAAAACTGGGCCTAGATTGGATAAGGCTTTTGTAGATCCAAATATCATAAGTTCTGTTTTTGAACCATTCAGACACATCCAGTGGGCCTTCATCCAGCTTTCTATGGTATTATAGATAGCTGACAGTCTGTTGTTGTCTGTAGCGTGGTCTCCGCTGAGTTCTATAATCAGCTGTGTATCATCTGCGAAGTTGGTAAAGTAAATTCCCAACTGTGAGAGGAGGGCGCAGAGGCAGCGAATATTTAGATTAAATAGGAGAGGGGAGAAGCTGGCACCTTGTGGGACGCCGCAATCCACAGGGTTCGTACTAGAGGAATGTCCACCCCAGGTGATTTTAGATTTTCTGTCCTCCAGAAAGGAGGATATCCAATCGATGGCTTCCTCGGCACAGTTTCCTGCTTTTCCCAGGGCCTCACGGAGCTTCTTGTGATCTAATAAATCGAATGCTGCCGAGAGGTCCAATAGAATGAGCAGGCCTGCCTTTCCTTTATCAAGGATTTCCAGCATTTTAGATTGAAGGTCGAGTAATGCTGATTCGGTGCTGTGTGCACTTCTAAATCCTGATTGCTGGGGGTGTAGCAAGTCGTGCTTGTCCACGTACTCTTGGAGTTGGTGCGTGGCTACTTTATCAAGAATCTTCAACAAAAAGTTGCAATTCGTGATAGGACGAAGATTGGCCGGATTTTGCTGGTCAAGGCCAGGCTTTTTAACCAATGGTGTAACTGTTACTGTTTTTAAACCGGTGGGAACAGTCCGGTCTCTAAAAGACAAGTTTGTCGTGCGGCAAAGAAAGGGTGAAAAAATGCCTGCGTTGTCTAGGATGAATTTAGGGGGCAGTATGTTTTCAGGGCATGAAGTGCAATTCAAGTGCAATTGGAGAGAGTGTCCGACATGATTTCTGGTGTTATCAGTGTGAATTGGAAATTGGATACTTTAATTTCGGGGTCAACCTTGTTATAAGTCAGTGGGGTGTCAATAACATTGCAATTTAAGATGGTGTCTCTAGCTTTTAGAATCTTTTGTGAGAATGCAGTTTGGACTTTTTCGCAATCCGACATAGTTGCTGGAAGGGAGGGGTGACAGTAGGCGGCTTTTCAAAGGTTTTTAAAATTTGAAACAGCTTTCACGTAGAGTTGGATGCACCTGTAATTTGCTCATTATAACAGTTTTTCTTTATTTCAATTACTTTATTTCTGTACAGGATGTCAGATTTCTTCCATTTGTCTTTATTGAGTTCTGTAAGAGTTTTAAACCACTGTCTTTCGAGTTTCCTTTTGGCTATCTTAAGGGTGCCTAGTTCCGTAGTGTACTAACTTTGGTGATTAGGGTTGGGGGAGCACTTGTTTGTTTTTCAGTGGGGCATTCTTATCTAGAAGCTCTTGGAAGTGGTTATTATAAGTAGTGATAATAGTGTCGCAGGGATCATCATCCGTGGTGTTGTCCATGATGTATGAGATCCCCTGCGAGAGAATATCTGGCTTTTTCTTGAGGTTTCTACTCTGGATTGTTTTGGGTAAGTTGTTGAGATGGGTTTTTTTGAATGACAGGGATAGTGTGGCTTCGATTTTGTAGTGATCGCTCCAGATACAGGGCTGTGTGTTTGTTACTGTGAGGTCTACATTATTGGTAATAATCCAATCAAGTTGGTTGTTTGAATTGATGGTAGGACCATTATTGGCGATCGAGTAGCTAATGTTAGAGAGATTCTTTTATTTGTCGATGGGGTTTCCCCTCCATCTATTTAGGTCGCCCAGGAGAAGTATGTTCAGTCTGATAGCACAGCGAGTAGAGCATTCGCTTTGACATAGGTCCAGAGCCTGTGGACACAGGTTTGAATCCTGGCAGGGCCAAACTCAACCTTTCACCTTCGGAGGTCAATAAATGAGCACCACACACCTTGGGTAATAATAAACAGTGCTCAGATACCTGAGGGTTTGTATTGCTATATAAATGCTAAATTATTATTATTATTATGAGGATTGCTTGGGTTTGATTCTGAAGAATATAATTTCTGGTAGAATTTGGAAAAAATATCAATAACATCCTAGTCTAGAAATGTTCTGTTACCTAAAGTATCTTTAATCACTGCAACTCTGGCTCTTTATCTTTAAATGTTTAGGTAGGTGAGTGAATTGCTAGTCTCACTAGAGAATTGATGTATCTTAGATTTGTATTTTAAGAGCGTAGCACAGGAATACTCAGAAGTTAGTTTATTATACTTAATTGTGTGATGTTATTAATGACATTCTCAGGGATGTCATTAGGGGGTTGCCAGGGGTCGCAGTTGGGACCCCTCAGGTCTTCCTTGCTACCCATGTGGTCTCCCTTGCTATGCCTAAAAAATAAATGTAAAAAGAAAATGTAATCTTTTGTATTTTTTTTTACAGATTTAAGTTCCTGGGCTGTGGTCAATGCCATGTGGCTCTTTATTTCTAGAGTCGCTGGCTTTCTTGTTCAGGCTTCTTTAAAAAGCAGGGGGTTCCACAAGTGTAACACTTTGAGCAGTGACCCTAAATAAGAAAGAATAGGAATAACACATCTTTCTGGAATTCTATACAATAATTGCTAGAATCATTAAAGGTCTATATCAGGCACGCTTCAGCTGGTGAGTCACTGATTTAGTCTGTTCTTAAACACCTCAAATTCACAATGCAGACAAAATCCTCCAAAAAGCATTTAGAGTAGAATAAGCATCCATTTCGGACTATGTATTTTCCTTTTCGCAAGTTGCAGTTATAGCATGTTTTTTTCTGCCGATACATATGTTGATCCATTCTTGTATGAAATGTATATATCATGTTACAGGGATATTGTAGCCATCTTTTTCATAGTGTACTTAGGAACAATGTTATGTGATGCCACTTCCTGTTTTGTCAAAGGGTAAAAGGCTGTGTTCCATCGCTTCCCATGATGTCACTTCGGGGTGGAGTCAAATGACATCCCTTCCTGTCATGTCATCAGAGGCCAAGGGTCATGTGATTTCACTTCCGCTACCCCTGGCATTTTGGTGAAATGATGTCCCTGGACATTCTGTGCTGAATTTTGGATATATTGCTTCTCAAGGATTTTCACCAGTTTCAGAATAGTTTCTGATTCATGTTTCAGTTTCTTCTTTTTCCTGGCCAGATAGGAGATAATTGTCCTCTTAGCACAGCTTTACAGAAATCTCAATTATTTCTAACAGAAGTAGCTTCACTTTTATTGTGTGTGAAAACATTATGATGTGCATTAATTAGGAAAGATGTAAACAATTCATTTTTTAACAGTGCAGAGTTAAATGTCCAGCTATTTGATTTAAGAATGTGATGTGCAAATTCAGACTTAATGTGAACAGGGGCATGATCTGATAGGGAGATGCAGTCGATACCAGTGTGAATTAGGCTAGAAGACATAGAATTAGAAAGAAATATGTAATCAATTCTGGAGAATGAATCATGCAGGCTGGAGTAAAAAGTAAACTCTAGGTCTGAAGGGTGAGTTATACGGCAAGCATTAATAAGCCTTAAATCAGTAATAACATTTAGGAATTTATTGTGTGATTTAGAGTTCTTAAAGTGCACCTTCCTGTCAAGAAATTAGTCGATATTTTCATTACAATCACCACATACTATATGGTTGTGAACATTGGAACGGAATAAATAGTCTTTTAAGTGCAGCCAAAAGGCAGGATCAGGTGAGGTGGGACCACAAAGATTCAGTGTTGAATACTCAACTAAGTCAATGAGGATTTTGAGGAATAACCGTCTGCCTAAGTCATCTGAGGCTGATTTCATTACTTTGTATTTAACAGCCTTGTTAATTAGAGTAATAACATATTTATTTCTTCCAATAACCCGCTCTTGTAAAGACTTGACTAAACCATATTCTCTTGATTTTTGCAGCTTCAATCTCTGACAGGTGAGTTGATGGTTTGGTTCTATCAAAATAAGAGAGTACGTTTTGCATTTTTATAGGGTTGTGAAGACACAAAAAATTCCAGGAAGATAAATTTAGTGACATAGGGACAAAGAGCAGTGAGACTGAAAAACATATTGATACATAGTTGAAGTGGAGGAAAGTATCAGGAAGAGTTACAGCTTATCATTGAACAGCAACAAAAAATCAATTCATGACGCACAGAAAGATTATCCAGAGGGAGGTGCATGAAGGAGGTGAAGAGACAAGAGGGAAAAGGGGAGACAAACTACAACATGAGAGTAATCCATAGAGAGTAGGTACTTTCAACTAGAAATAACAATGCGACTCACAGGAAAAAGCCACACCAGATCATGTTGACCTAAGATATAGCGGGGGTGGAAAGCCCATTGAGATGAGGCTAACCGCAGCACCACTCTGGCACAAGTTATCCTTTATTCCAAATTAACAGTTCCTACGCTAGAGTTTTGAGACCAGTGGTTGAAATAGCCACATCCTCCATCCTCTGGGACTGAATACAATTTCTGAGGTCGCTGGGATTTTCAAAAGAAGCTGTATGACCGTTGTGGGTTATTTTCAGGATTACAGGGTGAATGATATCAAATATTGCATTAAGCTGCCTTAGCGCTGGTCTAAAAGCAAAAAGTTGTTTTCCTCTTGCAGTCGTTGCATCAGACACATCTTGTGAAATCTAAATCTTTCTGCCATCCCATATGTGTTGTTTAGATTGTCTCACTTTGGTTATTATGATATGAATATGAGTGTGATCTAAAAGGGCAAAATTTAGGGTTCTCGAGGAATTATTGACGTTGCGTATTGAACTGAGAGGACCCACATGATGCGCTCTTTGAATGTTCAGTTGTAGAGAAGTCAGAAAATCCAAGAGCTTTGGGAGCATGGTAATGAGAAATAAAATAGGGTTCTCCCTTTCAACACACTGCGGGAGACCTACAATGCATATATTTCTATTTTCTAAGCTTTCAGATTGCTTCTGCAGAGCTTTAACTGTGGTTTCTAATGTCGCCACTCTGTTGGTGACATTCTCTGCACGTTGTTTGGCTTTAGTTCTTCTTGATTCAAACTCAGACCATTTGTGATCTAATGGTTGCAGCTTAGCATTGGTAGCTTCCATAAAGGGCTTCAGGGCCCTAATTTCCATTAAAACCACATGCAGGGCAGGATCAATATTTTCCTTCTTTGGCATTAGCGACTCGCTCATTTGCCTTTTGAGTGTATTAAATGAATCAGGAGCGGCCTCCTTGGCTTGACCTTTCTTTAAAGTCACCATCATTTTGTTCTCATGTGCCAAAAATGATGTTATAAATAGAAATGCTGGAAGTGTGTGCAAATGCCTCTGTGCTTCTTCAAGACCAGAGAAAATGTAGGACCCAAGTATGGTATGGTATCAGCAACCAACACCTTTTAAATAGATTTATCTCATTACATCAGTCCCTTCATATATGAATGTTTACAACATATCCACACAGTGATAAATTGCTGAAGACCAGGTATTCCTTGATATTAATCCTGTGTCAATTATATAATATCCCTCAGAATATGGCCCTAACTTCTTCCACCATATCTTCAATATTAAGATGAAATCAGACCACTCTGGAAAACCTTTTTCACTGAAGCCTTATGAATGACACATGCATATCAAACCATATAGAGGATAAAGAGGACAACATTAAAAAATATCCTGTGGTAAAGATTTATTTTCCTTATAGCAAATCTTGCCAATGAGGTCTGAATGCAGCCAAATTAAGGTAAATTTTTATAATTCCAATATTCTGTGGTAAAATACATTTCATTGTATGTCCTTTGCATGCCAGGCCTTCAATCAGATAGGCAGCCATGTTGTGGGAGAAGCAAGCTACCCACCATTCATTGGACGTGCATGCTGCTCGTAGGCTGGAACCGCCGCTGACAGGAACATAGACTTGCTGGTCCCAGGACAATGCTGCTTGCAACAGGCCCGGCTCCAGCAGGGGGGCCAGGAGGGCCAGGCCCCACCAAGGCTAGCCCCTGGCCCCCCCTAGAAATCAGGGCCGGAATAGGAACCAAATGAGGCCCTGGAAATTGTGATCAAAGTGGCTCCATATTTTGATGCACGAGTGAGCAATATTAGTGCACAGGAAAATATTTCTGCACCAGTGGGCCCATCATATTGAAAACAAGCATTGGTAATGCCAACAGTTTGTGTAGGTATGGCAAGAGCACATTCCAAGCACCGCCGTATTGATATTAAATGGCCATTAATGGCAGCAGGTGCAAAACGGTGTGAGTACCTGAGCACCTATTAGCAGTGCCTGGGAAATGCCTAATACTTATATACAAGCCAAAACTGTTGGATTTACCAATGTTTATTTTTAACAGGATTTAAGTGAAGGGCATGCATAGTGCTTATAAATGGAGTGGCTAAAAGAAGACCTGGTGAAGACATTTTTATTACACCAGTAGTGGGTTTACAACTCCAATTAAGTCATTAACTCTCAGAAGGCTGCTTGACAAAACACTGGCAGGCACTTTGAGTGTGCAGTTTGATGGTAAGGCTTGATTAAAGCAAAGTCAAAGAGTTCTCTGAAGGAGGTGTTTTTGGCAGGGAGGGACAGGGACTGTGTGGGAATAGCCATAGGGATTATCATGGGCAGTCAATGGGTGGGCAAACAACCAAACACCTACACGCTGGGTGTCCCTCTTCATAGCTGATTTCTCCCCTTTACTTTAATGCAATCGTTTTTGGTTTATAGCTGGTGCAGGTGCCATCTATAAACCCAAACAAATCAAAAAACAGCACAGAGATGAGGACAAGAGCATGTGTAGTGAATATTACAGCAGAGGAATCCCACGGCATGGGGGTGTGATAGCAAATGTGATTTTTAAAGCAGAGGGTGAAATAGTACAGCACAGGGCTGGACGATTTTGCCCCAAATACATATTATGTCATGGGTAGGTCATGCTACAGCACAGCGCTGGCTTTATGCAGGGCTAAGGGATTACATAATATGGAAGGGGATTTTTCTTATGTGGCAGAAATATTACAGCATGGGGTTGGGGGTTTTACACACCAGGAGAACCATCAAGCAGTGGTGGGCTGATGGATTACACAGCATGCACAAGCTGTGGGGTGGGGTGGGGTGCTCAACGCAGCGCGAAAACAACTGCATAGGCAGGCAGGCACCCATGAATCAGCCGGGAAGATATGAAATTACCATCAGAGTCCTGAGGATTGGGGAGGTGGAGGGGAGGACAGAGAGTGTGTGGAGCAAGGGGGTGGGCAGGGCATAATGTACTAGCCGACGATTGTCGAGCAAGGAGAGATTTAATGCAGGTGTTTTGGGGAAATCACACCACACTGATATATTACAGCACACCGGCTGGAGCGGTAAAGTGCAGGAAGAGAGGTGCACACCACAGGGAGCTAATGTACCAGCAGAACAGGCCAATGTTACAGCTGGAAGTGGATGGTGAAGCAGACAGTGAGATTATTACAGCACATGGCTTGAAGAGTACAGTGCTGGGAGAGCACACTACCGCCACTGAGAATGTTACAGCACAAGGGGGTACGCACCTTGCTAAGTTCCACCTGCGGGCCTAAGACGTCATCTGCACACCCTGCGGCCCCCCTCCACAGCCAAATAAAGTCTGGAATCGCTGGAATGTGTTATTGTTCTCGCAGAGACAGAGGGGCCCAGAAGCATAGGTGCCATGCTAAGGCATCCAAAATACAACCAGATAAGATAAGGGGTTATCGGAGGGGTGCTGGAATACCCCCCACCCACACACATCTCCTCCCTGTCCAGAAACAACATGACCTTAGATCTGGTTATCAGGACAACTCCGGGGGCATGCCGACCTCACCACCTACCACAAGCATGAAAGATCAGACAGCGGCTGGCCAGGATTGAGGTCCATTGGCAGAGCTTTGTGGGAGTGAGTGTGATGGAAGAATGGGGGTTGCTTCTAGACAGGGTTGAGTAACACTGATAGAGATGCGTGCGAAGGAGACACTGACTGTGATGGAATAATGGGAGGTGTTGCAAGACAGGATGGAGGGTCCATTGGCAGATCTGAGTGTGAGCCACTGTAATGGAACAATAGGGGTTGGTGCTGGCTAGGATTGAGGTCCATTAGCACAGTTTTTTGAATGGCTGTAATAGAAGCAAAGGTGTTACTGCTGGTAAGGGTGGACTAGTAGTGAAGGTCAGATGAGTGTTAGTTGCTGTAATTGAACAGCAGGCGTCAATGTGGGAGGTCATGATTGGGAAGAGGTGCGTTAGCAGAGCGGTGTGTCAGCCTCTATAATGACATAGGTAGGGACTTCTTTAGTTCATGGTAAGGTACATTTGCAGAGGTGGGTGTGAGTGGAAGTACTGGATTAGCAGTTTAGTTTGGTCTTGCATAGCAGAGCAGAAGTGTATTTTAATAGGTCTTCGGGTTGCTAGTATTCCCACTACACCCCGATAACCATCCCCATTCAGTTCAGGGATGGGGATAACCTCACAAGGAGCGGATATTAGGTAAACGGGGTGCTGTTTTACAGTATAGCTCAGGCAGGGATCATTAAAGCACAGGAAGGGGAATGTTAGAGCTCTTGGAGAACATATTACACGACCCCGGCCCGTAAATGATTACAGCATAGGGGAACACATTGCAGCAGAGGTGGAGAATGTTACAGTCCATGGCATCACAGTAAGAAAAAAGTTCAGCACTTGCATGCCCAGGATAGCAACACATGGAAAACATCATAGCATGATGGCTAGAAATTATTACAGCACATTGTAAAAGGTTTACCGCATAGGGTGAGAGTGAGGGTCAGAAGCACTCGGCAGAATGGGAGAAGGGCACGCATGTCCAAATAATCCCTTACCTTTCAGGTCTGGCTACTGCCCTCAGCTGCTCTCAGCCCCAGCCACAACCTCATTTGGATCACCTGCTGCTGTCTACTGATGGAGGCAGTGCGGCCCGCCTCACCTGGTTGGTTGGCTGTCTTTCTTGAATCTGCCAGAGCACACCATGAAAACGGGCACAACACACGGCATGGGCCTGGTACCAGGAAAGCACTCGGACTGTCTGTCGGCAGTGTCTCTCAGGTGGCAGCGGCACATTCAATCACGGGCCCAGCCACACCTGCACATGTGACTCAACAGCCCAGAGCATACTAGGGCACCTGCGGTTTCAATGCACATGCACCCTAGTGCGACGAGAGTGCAAGCCCCAAAATCCATGGGCAGGGGTGGGCCTGGCAGGCAAACAAATCATACAGCGAATGGCCACACCCAGGCTGGCCTGTATGGATGCATATCCCCGAATGGCGAGTGATAGTTTAATTTTGAGTACCCATGCATCCTTCCCCCAAGAAAAGAGGCCCTATAGCCCGAGGCCTACCGGGGAAACTCCTGGTCTCCCAGTGGGTCATCCCAGCCCTGCTAGAAAGGAGACCTTGTCAGTGCTGTGAGGTTTTCTTCCTATTTTTCTTTTCTTCATCAAAAGGCTGAATGTATTTTAACTGTACGCAATAAAAAAAACTAAACATAAACTTTAAAATGCCACTGGGAACCAGGGGGTGGAGCGGGAGACTAGGAGGGTAAAAACAGGCTGGGAGGATTTTGCGATTAGCATTCTGAGGAGCTGCACTGAAGGTGGCTCAGTCAGGATTTGTTTGCTTACCTTGGACAATGATTTATGCCCCACAGCCATGAAAGCAGAAATGAACAGGGATATGGAGGGCCATTAACACCTCTAGGTAAGCTAGCACACTTGCTTAAGCAGGCAGCCTACAACTGTCTAGCAAGATCCTGTGTTGCTTATTTAACTACACTTTTAATCTTACTTACATTACAAACCTCTCATTTATAAGGTAGCTATTGTTTCAAACCTATCAAGTAGATGTCTGTAATTGAATGTAGGTGTTAATGTGTGGGAATATAACTGTTCCAATCATGCCTAATAAGATGGTTCACTGTAGAAAACAATAAATGGCAGGTGGTGATGCTTGGACAAAGATTTCTACACCAGGCGCATACATGGCTAAAGACCCTGACAAGTTACATTCACTGGAACACAAGATACCGCAAGCATTTGTAGGCCTTGTGGTCCAGCAGATTGGGCAGGGATGTTCACATTAGTGTCAGGGAGGCCAAGGCTGATTGGTAAATAACGGTATGGAAGCCTGACCGAAGCAATGGCAGTGGTTAATTAGGCTGAGAGCCCTTACAAATTCCATTCAAAGTATATATTCTGCTACTTGAACTACTTGGGTATAAGTGAAACCATAAGGTTGGTAGAAAGAACAATGTAATTCTGGAGGGGAGAGTGTAGTAAAATCAAAGTGATTTGATGTAAGGCGTTGAAGTAGGCTATTGGGTGTAAGCCAGAATATTGTATTGGACCACATATAGGATGGAGAAAGTATGTTAGGAGGGATACACATTCAATGGATGTGTTTGGTCATTTACCCATCCATTGCCATGTTAATCTCTATGGTATTCCCACCAACTACCTGCCCCCTCCCTGCTGAACTATACCCTCTTGGGTACTCTTTGAGCTAGCTCGGTCAGACTTAATTGGCACTGTAAATGAGCTCCTGTTGTAATCAAAAATCTCTTAACATGCTGTGTTTTCAGCCAGTAGATTTAAAAGCAACATGATGTCCTCACATTTGTTCCTTACACTGGAATTCTAAAACAAGCAATCGCAAAGTCAATCGTGTTGACATGTGTATAAGTATTACACATGTATTTTCCAGACAATTACATCATATATGCGTAGGTACTCACCCCATTTTCTAGATGTTCCCACCTTATTGCCAGGTGGTACCGTTATGGCAGTGCCTGGCAAATGTCTTTACCATGTGTATTCAAAAGTCCTAATTTTTGGCTTTGCCAATGTGCGTTGGTTTCAGTTTATCTCCCTAAGTGACAGTATATATGCCCTCATGTGGGAGCCTTGTTTGCAACGCCTAGGGACTCAACTGCACCACACTGAGTTGGTCCAACAAGAACCTACCTGAACATATCAAGGTTAGGATGGCAAGTATGGACCAACTTCAGATCATCTTCTCATACATACTTACCAGTGGGGTTCTGACCTAAACAGTATGCATATTTGTCTGTGTGGAAGCCTAGGCTGCCTGGCCAGAACTTTACATGAAATGGGCAGATGAGCACTGCCTTATTGACATCATACTATTGGAGTAACAATTAACAATGTCTGTATGCAAACTGAATACATCATGTGTATTGTGGGACTTGTTTGAAAAGTATGATATAACTGCTAGGTGTTTAGGCAGTGCCAGAAATTGAAGTTATTTACTGTGGGATCCCACCAGTGACAGAGGGGCAGGGGTGCAGGACTGGAGGATTGTTCCCACTTCCCCCAATAAACATTTGGCTCTCAGAAGATTGATAATGAAACCTTGAAAATAACACAAGAAAAAAACATTTCTTAATATGTTTCTGGCAACGTATAAATGTTGCAGAACTGTTAAACATAAAAAAGGGTATTGAGATATTTCCTGCAGAGTGCAATCAGAGGTGGATTTAACAGTCGAACAATGGACAAATGTTCGTGGGGCGCCCTTGCTCTGCCTTTCTCCCCTCAAAGTCAGTCAGGGCTGCACAGCTCCTCCCAGTGATGCCTTATCTTTTTAACATGTCTCAGATGCAGATTATTTAAAATAGAAAGTGATTAGTGATAGGAAAAGGTACTTTTTTCTTTACATTATGTATGCTTTTAATTAGCTATTTAAGTGTGGCTGTTGGGTGATTAGAATTGATGGGGGTACAGAACAAGCTGTGTGAAACAATGACTTTGTTATGCATTTCATTTCACTTTCTGTCTGTATGGCATCTTTTGTAAGTTCTGATTAATTGGCATTCTGGAGCTTGTAGGCTTCCAATCAGAACGGGGAACATAAAGCTACAATCATAAAACATTTTACCGCCACTTTTTCCACTCCACAGGACTTGGAAAATGACCACCTATGATTGTAACTTTATTGGTAAAAGCAAACAGATTCCAAATCGTTAATTGTGGGAGAGATTTATACTTTTCCAGACACAGACTACAAAAGTGAAGTGAAACAGCGATTTTGCCTTTGTTTTGCTATTTACTTTTCCATTACTTTGTGGAAACAATTCAAATTGCCTGTAGGGGCCCTTTTGCAAAGAAGGTGCAAACAGTAGCAGTCCCCATTATGCAATTTCGGATTCCAAACAAAATTGACCCAATACTCTTTTCACCTTTACAAATAAAGTTAGCAAAGTATGAAAAAGAAACTAAATAAATGGAATAAGAAAAGTAAAGAGAAACATTGAATACAGAAACTTACAAAATAAACAACATTTTTATTTTCATGGCTTATAATCATTGGTATAAAAATATGCAATTCATGACAATACAAAATGTTTTCCCATAAATCATCCCTATCACTTAAAGTTTCTTTTATATACAGAGTAATAGCTATGGTAAGCAGGACGTAAGTCCCATTTCAAAATCTGTACAAAAGGTGACTCGTGTGCAAAGACCCAGAATTGTAATATTTTAGGTATTTAAAACCAAACTTCAAAAAATATTTGTACGAACTTTAGCTAGGAAGGTGTGTGGTCATATACCTACATTTCAGGCTATGCTGACATTCTGACTTTTCCACTTAACCAAAGTGTGTGATCCTGGGAAAATCAGTTAATCTCACTGTGTGTTTCCTGCCAAAATTAGGAGCCCCTAGAAGTGATCCAGATTGCAATATGGTTTAATAGATGGGCAGCGCAGGGGTCAGGGCCAGCCAAGGAGACATACACACATCTTTATTTGGAAAATATAAGGCCACATTTATTGTTCAAAATTGTGACATTCAAAATAGCAAAGTAAACATGTCAAATAAGAAGTCATCATGGACAATTGAATATTATAAACAGTATGTACCAGACAATGATGTATAGAGGGTGGTAGGGGAGGGGTGGCCCCTCCTCCCTGCCATATCCAACCGAAACTGATGCCAGGAGGCCGGAAACTCTTCAACCTCCACTGTCTCCCTCCTGATCCCACTCTCACCTGCATGCTAGCACTCCCACACATCCTCAACAAAATTAAAATTAGCTGTAACGTAATTTGGAAGAAACTAAATATCATATTCTCTGATTCAATATTTATCGAGGTGGAGGGGGCTGTCTATCACAAGAAAATGGCTAGACTACAATCACCTCCTACGTGGCCTCCTGGGAGTAGCCACAGCATTCAGGGAGGTGTTATTAAGCGCACACTATGTTAGATGGAATAAGGACTGGCGTCCTCGTTGCTCAGGCCCTGCAGAGGAGGAGGTGGCATCATTCTTGCTTCTCCGCAGCCAGGCCAAGAAGACATGGTGGGGGAAGGGTGGGGCAAGTGGGAGTGATTGTAAATGGGAATGGTAGTCAGAGGGAGCTGATGGAAGTGACAGGGGGTGATATTGCCACACTATTTTTTCTGCTTCTCCTTTGCTCTGTACTGTTTTTTTATATCTCAATTAAAGCAGTATGTTGAAAAAAAGCCACAAAACATATTTCTTAGGGCATGACTAATTGGGATTAATCTTTCAGATTCTTGTTAAGGGCAGTGTACAGCTTTCATTTTTGGCAAATGTTTGCCATATGGAGATGGGGGAGCATATGGAAGATGAAGTGAGTAGCCAATGGAAGGTTAAAATAGTGAGGGAGCTTATGGAAGGAAACAAAGGAGCAAATGGAAGAAAAGAGCAGAAGACTGTGGAAGGAGTACTGGAGAGCCTGTGATTTTGGAAGGGATGAGCAGTTGGAAGGCGAGAGCAGATTTCCCACTTGAATGAATTGAGCGAACCTGGCCAAATCACCTCATGTCAGCAAAACCTGGTGAGGTTAACAGGCTGTTTCCAGCTAGAGTCATAGTTCTAAACATACAGCTCCAATAGTAGAAAAAGACAACTTAAAAAACATGTAACATTTGTTGCACTCATGACAGCGATTAACTGCTCCCACCATAAGCTCCACACCCATGCCACACCTACCCGGGGCCATCTGTCAGTTTTGCCCAAGAAAATATTTGGCTTACATCTGCCAGGGAGTGCAATCCAAACAAGCATCTTTATCAGACATTCAAGTAGTCTTGTGGGTAACAACCTGGGTTTGAATCCAGGCTTCCTCACCTTATAATGCAGTCTAACAGACTAAAGAATTTAAGGGCAAATTGATTTTTCAGATCCAGGAAGACGTGTTTTGCCGGATCACAAATCTGAGAAAAGTTTGGCCCCCCTGGTCACAAACCTGGCCCACCCAGATTAAAATTCCTGGAGCTGGGCCTGGTTTGCAAGCCCCCAGCAAGCTGCAGAATAAGGTGGAAAGTCATGTAAGCCTCTCCCAGCACCGACGGGGAGTGACTACCGAAAAGTGAGTAGAATTTCCGTTTTAGGAACGAATTTGCAAAAAATAAAAACACATGTATACCATACATAACGGTGCTCGGAGCGGGGGTGCGTGGTCAGCCTGCCATCCTGGTCGACGCCAAGCCACGCCCCCGTAATTCAGGGCATGGTTTGATTAACCAATAATTATGAAAGCATGAGATTTTCCAACGGTGTTAGTATATCCAAATTATTACATTTTCCAAGTACTGTTTTTACCTGTGTAAAATGTCCTGCATGTCTGACAAACAGCATAGGCCCCTCTCCACAGATAAGAACTCAGCCTCATTTTCCATGTCACATATTGTTTTGATCAATATTGAAAGGTCACCCGCAGGGGCAGCCTTGTGCTCCGTTAGAATCAATGGATGAAAACAATTACGTTATTTCATTTTGTCCCATATTTTCAGGTACAGTAGTTTTGGAGATAGCGCCTCGAGTGGGAAGCACTCCGACGGGTATCTCATGAGTTAAATGTGTTCGGCTGTGTCACATTCGTATGTTCCCTGGCACCAGCCGTGCTCTCCTGGTTTCTATCCTCTTGCTCATGACTCTGTGTGTTAAAGCCTTCAGTTTCATTTTCTGGGGCTGTCGCGTATCTTTTTAAATTTACAGCAGTAAAGAATTCCCTGAGGTTAAAATTGAAGTTGTCCAATCCGCACTTATGAAGAAGCGTGTCATTTAGCTGATGACAAAGTACTGCGCCGCTGATTATAGCAAGGTAAAACCAATAATGAGCTTATTGGCGTAACACTGGAAACCAGTGAAATTGAAATATACAAGTGTATTAAAAGTGTCTGTCAGAAATAAAGTTGAGCACAGCTGTGTACAATTACGTTGCTTCTAAAATAATGTTCGTCGCTCATACAGCAAAGTAAAGTTATTGCCCCCTGTGAGGGGTGAAAAAGATGAGCGCAGCTGAAGCGACAGAGCCCGATGACAGGAGCTCTCCCTTGCTCCCCGCCGGAGACTGCTGCAGACTGGCACTTGCAATTTGCTTCAATTCATGGTATATAACCTGCCTGGCATCCACACGTTCAACAATAAATCAAATAATGTATTTATTTTCTGCATCTGTTAAGAAGAACAACATTTGGAATGTTGCAAATCATGTACACATTACAAGCCTGCCTAAGGTGGCCAGGATAGGAAGTACACCTCTGGTTCAATAGTCCCTTCCATCCCCTTCCCCTGAGAAGAGCGCTCCCCATCGCTGTTCATGCGGCTGGTTGGCTCCTTTATATACAAAGGAACCGAGACGAGCACTGCACCTCCGTGGACTATTTAGTTTATTCAGAGATGTAGGGTGCTGCCATCACTTGGGTGATCCAGTATGTCCAAACACAGGGTAATCCTTCTGCAGAAACCGGCATAGTCTCTTCCCGCAAACGCCAACACCATCAGGTGGAGCATCTTTTTAGCTGCAGTATGTTATGAGACGTATTATTACAGACTCTACAGTAGGCCCCATCACGAGTTTGGCCTCAGCCGTATCATAGGGCTGGCCAAATCATGAGTGGCACCCCCAACCCCATTGGGTCCAACGGACCCAATGATGAATGGGAACTTACTGCTACACTGCTACTCATGATCCGGCGCAAATAGCACTGAACCGAGCAACAGTAATGCTATTTGCGTTGGCGGTATCCCAGCGGTATTACTGAGGAGAGAGAATAGACTAATTGCGAAAACAAGGGAAGAGCTGACGTATCTCAAAGTGTTTCATTTCTATGTACGTGCTGCTAGCGAGCAGAATGCACAAGGTTGGATTTGGGTGGCCAACCAATGAGAAAAGCCTGCCATGCACTTTTACATGCAATGTTGCAAATTACTACTCCGCTTCCATTTTCTCTGCTGTAATCAGTATACTACGTATGTAGAAGTAGCTAAGGGCGTGTCCTACAAAAAAGGGCCCGCCAATGCGAGACTAACACTCATGCATTCTATAGGTAGACATGTTCCCCTATCCAATCCCACCCCTCAATAGTTTTTAATATACCGCGTATGATGATATCATGGATGACGCATCTAGCATTATATAAACAAAGTCTAATCAAGAAAACGTGTGATTTTGCATACATTGATTTTTATGAATGACATACATCGATTTTTATGAATGACGATTAACCCTGCTTTCCTTCATTGAGATAAAAGCAGCATTTTACCATCTTCTTTGAGTCTGTCCCGGTATTTCGTCTGAGACATTTTATTGGTAATTCCCTCTAGCACAAGGACGCGTCAAGGTGCTAGAGCACACTGGATTTCACTCCGCTTCACTGAACATTGCACCCGCCTTGCCCCACATTTGTAATGCAGCATGGGACGATGTATGAAGTCTGTTTAGCATTTGCAGACAAGACATTTGACAGTTGAGGTTCATGGTCAGTGTGCCATGGGGGGCATGCATAGATCCAGTGCAGTGAATGTATAACCGTTCACAGACAGAGTCCTCTTAAACCTTTCCTGTATATGTTGGTCCTTTCAATTCTTCTGCAGGTACTGTCATGGGCGGGTCTCCACCAATGCTCCACGCCCCCATTCCTTTGATACAGCATGCAGGCTTCTGGTGAGGATCACACACAAGGCAATAGAAGGAAAGGTCTCTGCAGCACAAAAGGGCTATTAGATATTGCGAGCAATATTACAAAGTGGCACAATATTTCCTTAACAAGACATAATAATGGCAAGAGGCTTTTGAAGGTAATTGAGTTTAAATAGCTTCCTGTCTCGAGCAGCAAGGGCAATTATATCAGCCGACTTAAGGAGCCATTACCGTAATGTTCCATCTATAGTGTCCTCTCGATCCATTCTTCAACAACTGGTTTTGATATTAGTCTATGAGTTTACAGTGAATTGTGCCATGGGAAACAGAATGTTATGGCTCTGTTCAGCACTTATGTTAATAGGAAAATGCACAAGGGTCCCTGATTGTATTGCATATATCTATCATTGTTCTTTATAGAGTATATTGCACTTGGGAAAAGGTTGCTCAAATTATGCAGGAGAAATAGCTAATGTGAAGCAATATTAGGAGTATTTGCATTGTTTCATGAAACCTCTGCAAATCGTTTGGAGAATTGCTTAGTTATTAGGCACTCAAAGCGCTCGGTGTGCTTGATATGCACAGGTATGTACTCACTGAGCCCAAATAGAAGGAAGGAAGGAAGCATTCTGTCAGGCACTGATGAAAGCCATGCGTAAACTGGATGGACTATAACATTTTTCACAGGGGAGCTCATTTTGCTCAATTTCATAATTTGGCAGCAGGAACCTGGTATGTTTGCACTCAAGTGCACCCTGGTCTCTGCTGCCAAATTTCTGTCATTTGAACAGCGAGAGCAAAAGGTACACCGCCTTGTGCTCTGCGCACTCTGCTGTGCAAATGTGTAAACGCTGACTACCATGCTGGCGTGGCAGGCAGCGTTTCAATGTACACGCTGCCTGCCATGCTCGTATGGCAGGCAACGTGTACAATGGATCCCTTTATAGTCTGCCTGCTTTAAGCTGGTGCATGAACTCCAAAGGGATCCCCTGCATTTGTGCTGGTATGAAAATGCGTTCCGGGCGCGACTTGCGAATATGGTTACTTTGTGCAGTAAATTGCATGAATACGCGGGGCGCACACTTTTAAATCTTGTGTAGGCTCGCTCAGTGTCCTTCTCAGCGCACGGCCGCTGCGGGATTTCTGTGCACATTTCCACGAATCGGGCCCTGAGTTATACACTCTGAGACAGGGCACACAGCACATGTCCCCAGTAGGCTGTGCACTGAGTATGTGCTCTATGAAGTAAGAGCATCAATTCCGGGCATGACATTGTTAGTACAAAGGCATGGCAGCGGGGCCGACAAGCTGCCTGCTGCTTTGTAGATCTCAATGTTCACTCTGCTCCCTCCCATACAGACTCAGAGGCTCTGTGGGGCACATTACAGGCCCAGCAGTTTATATTTGTAGGTTTACCACCAGCAGTAAATACTATTACCACTGGTCGTAATCTGAAGGGCACATCCCCTTAACTGTGTTTGGACTGTTATGGCGATAACAGATTTTCACTAATAGTAATAATTCATTAAATCTGCATGCATGTTTTAAATATTAGTTTAGTTTCATGGCCCCTTCAATCCTGCTCAGTATAGCAAGTTTATGATGGTACAGTAGCTGATCATAAAGTCATTGTCCACTTCTTCATACCTTTAATCTACATGTTTCTATAATGCAGTAAAAGGTTTAGGTTGTAAAGCTGGTGAAAAGGTGGGCATCAGAGATGATCACTTTTTTCACCCCTTTTCAACATCCCAAAGGCAAACGTTACTTCCCTGTATGCAAGGAAAATGTGTGCACTTCCGTTCGGTACAGGAAATCATAATTTTAAAATATCAGGACACTTTTTACAATTTTTACCTCAGCCTCTTGTTTGGAGGTAAACATTTAAGGGTTTACAAAGCGGTATTTAACCTTGTATTTCCCTTGGTATGGCACTAGTGGGAACAAATCTCCTGGTGTTTAATGGGAAGGGTGCTAAAAGTGGCAGCATTTGTGTAATAGCACCTGTTTTAGCTTTCGCACCACAGCTGTCGTGAGGCCCTGCGTGGTCACCACCGATGCTCAATTAAAAGGTTCGATGTGCCATCAAAACACCATGGCCCTCATTACGACCCTGGCGGAAATCGAAAAACGATGGCGGAAATGCAATACCGCCATCGAATAGCGCTCGGTGCGATTATGACCCGTCACCGTAAAGTACGATGCCATTAGCGACACCGTAGTGAACGCCAACGCTAACTGCACCAAGTACGCGCACGCGCGCCATGCGAAACCGTAATTACCACCATGGCGCAACGGTACGCGAATTCTGACCCTAGCGGACATTTACCTAACGCCATCAAGCATGGCGGAAAGTACCATTCCGCCATGGTGAGAAGTACGGCAACGCGAACCAACCGTAAATGGCCCTACTGAGTGCCTGTACACCACTCCCTGGCCACATTGCACAACTCCTCGTAGGTGCAATGAAGTCACACAATGCAACCAGTGAAATGTACAAGTCACCCATGCATGCCAACGAACAAATGAATGTAGGGGCTCCAAGTGCCTTGTGAGTGGCCATCCATATTTGCCATGTCACCATTGCCGTACTGATGCAGCACAGGCATGTGAAGGTTCAAGTACAGCAATATGAACTGAAATATGAGACAAAACAACAACAGGCCCCCATCGCTTGACACCAGTGTAAGGCAACATTCAAAGCAGTAACCTGAGGGAGACTGCACCAGCCCTGTACTCTTGCCAGTAAACAAACCAACCATCAGCATAAGCATGTACCACACAAGTTGGCAGAGTGACTGAGCAGCCAGGCCCATCTCAAGAGGGGCCAATGGGAGCTGCAGGGCACAGATGGCACGAATACAGAAGCTATTCCAATGGACATGACCTCAGTCTCCCTCCAAGAAACGCACGCAAACACAGGCACCTGTGACCAGCCATATTCTGATAATCACATCATTCCACCAATCCACCTGGCTGACCGGCATCTGTTACACAAAAGCTAATCCCCCGCCCCTGAGCATGACATCATTAAAACAGTCATAATGGCAGCCCCTATCCCTGACCTCACTGGGCTTCATAGGCAAACGCGCCAAGTACAGTACCACGCAACTATACTCAGAAGCCGGAACACAATGCAGATCTTCTCACAATACATCGCTCCACAAATAGGAATATGCTACATTACTTGCAAAGAATAACGCTACACGGTTAATATCATAATAGAAATTTAATGCACAACAAAATCACCAAGCCCATACAGCTATTAGGTCATGAACTCCAAAATATATTTCATTATTGTGGGCTGCATCCGCAATATATGACCAGCTTCTTCTTGTGTGACGCCCTGTTCCTTCATGGTACACAGGGGCTACATTCACGTTCAAAAAGGCAACATGGAAGCGCCTAGAACCGCAGGGCCGTCCCATTAGGTAGGCACTAGTCCAGCTGAAAGGTCGATATGTTGCTCCTAGCCACTAGCACTGCGTAAGGGCATGTGGCCCATTGGTGATCGTCCCATAAGATCGTAATGGTGCTCCACTGATTAACACGAAGCAGCAGGTGTCGGGAGTAAAAGCCATCTGCAGGAGTGGCATACAGATGGCAGCGGCAAAAGGGGAGGAGATACCTGTCACCCAAATGAAATGAAAAAGAATGGTATGGGCATCAGAACTTAATTTGAATTACTCACTTCAATGATCACACTAAATCTACAGCCATATGCATGTTAGCCCACTCAAAAGGATTATTCCCACCCAAAAATCACTTGCGAATCATAACTATATAAATCGAGGTGAAAACACTCTTACAAACGAGTCTTTGTGTGCATGCGTCTGTTAAAACAGAATCCATTAGATGGGATTAGTAACGTGCATAGACACAAGTGTTTGAAGGCGCGTCGAGACAGGGAGGGTTCAACAAGGGCAGATAGACGATGGTCCCACTATGGCAGCTCTGCATCACATAGCGCAGGGGAAGGGGATAGATTCCAAAAAGCCATGTACATGGTAAACTCCCAATTAAATCATCTGTCCATGCATCCATACATCATTCCCTCATCCCGGTATGAAAACGCCTGATTATTTACTCACATAACATGTGAAATTTCCATTGAG
Organism: Ambystoma mexicanum; assembly: GCF_040938575.1. Classification (NCBI taxonomy): domain Eukaryota; kingdom Metazoa; phylum Chordata; class Amphibia; order Caudata; family Ambystomatidae; genus Ambystoma; species Ambystoma mexicanum. The sequence goes on from NC_090930.1 coordinate 732,985,077, forward strand.
TCTGTGTGTAATGCAGTCTGCAAAATCCACTGTGCTCCAGCCCGGAATTCTAGTGTTGTGAAGTAACATGTATTTGGGAACGTCCTGCCTTATCGTCCACTACGCTATTGCGCATCCCATACTATTCATATCAATCATTGCATTCTCGCCATGGCCCCTGTCCGAAGGACATTAAACAATAGAACTTTATATCTGCAGTCAGTCCTGTGGGCGTCTCCTCGCCGCTAGCTGAAAACCGAAAGCGCTGTCCTTCAAATTCCTCATTTGCAACATCACGTCGAAAAGGCATCTGTGACCGCTTGAAATCACAAATTCATCCATGTAGTGCGGCAGTGTGTGCAAATGGCAACTGCCTTCACTCACAAATGGGACGCCCCGCCCGTCGGTGAACCTCGGTACAGTGCTGCATGAGGGTCCACCGTTAATCGAGTACTACATTCCACTGACCCTTCACAAGTTTGTTCGCGACTGTAAAGATAGTATGTGAAACAATGGGACCATAGCAGAATGAACATATGAACCAATATTCCACTGCCATCGGGATTAAATACATGATTGCAATAGCAAGATGCCATGCGTCGAATTGCAGCGTTGTGTGCGGGACGTGCTCGCCCAAAGGGGATTGCAGCTTGCACAGGTGGAATGAATCACCACAGGTGGAGGCTATACTGCCTGAAAACACATAAATTGCACACCCAACCCCCTCCCACAACCACACCCACTCCAAAATGCTACCGGCAGGACTAGCGATGTTGGCCCTGGGGGACCTGATAGCACTGCAAGTACTCCAACTTCAAGAAGAAGACGAACACCAACTACTACAACAACCGGCCGCACAGAGGAGACGCAGGAGGAGGAGGAGGGCAAGGCAGGGCCAGCAAGGCCCACCAGCACAGCCACTACCACCACGCAGGCAGCCCGCAATCCCACGCCTCCGAGCTCATCCGTTCAACCTCACTGATGAGCAGATCCACACCCTCTACCGTTTGGACCGGGACACCATAACCGCCATTGTGGACATGACACACGGTGACCTTGCCAGTATGATAGATAGCCCAACCGCCATCCCACCCCTACTGAAGGTGGTGTCTGTACTACACTTCCTGGCCACAGGCACCTACCAGCACACAGTCGGACAGTTGCATGGCATTTCACAGCCACTGTTGTCACGGACACTATCGCAAGTGCTCGATGCCCTCCTGAGGCACGCAGACGACTACATCTCTCTACCACGCTCGGAGCAGGAAATTACGAACACAAAAGTGGGATTCCATGCACTTGCCGGCATACCGGGTTGCATTGGTGCCATCGACTGCACCCATGTGGAATTGGTTGTCCCACATGCCATGGAGGCCCAGTACCGCAACCGAAAACAATATCATTCTCTTAATGTACAAATGGTGTGTGACTCCAACAGGATCATTACACATTGTTGTGCCCGATTTCCTGGATCAACCCATGATTCTATGGTCTTGAGGAACTCTACAATACCACGCTACATGGAACGACACGCAGGGAACAGATCCTGGATACTCGGTGAGTCTCATTTCATGCATGATAATGTGGGGTATGTGATGCGGCAATGACCTGGCAGGAAGGGGGGGGGATGCGTACGTAGCAATGTCATTCCACAAACATCCTTTATTGTCCACATACAGGTGATGCCGGGTATCCACTGAAGAGATGGCTCCTTACACCACTCCGGAACCCACAGAACCAGCATGAGGAGGACTACAACCATGCCCACTCACGTACCCGTGTAGTCATAGAACAGGCATTCGGCCTACTGAAGGCTCGTTTCCGCTGCCTCAGCAGGTCTGGCGGGGCACTCCTGTACCGCCATGAGAAGGTTGCAAAGATGGTCATGGCATGTGTCATGCTACACAACATGTGCGTACGTAGAAATGTGCCCATGCCCCCTGACGCAGAACTGCAGGCACCTGAAGATGGTCATGATGAGGTTGGGGATGTGGCAGCACCTCAAGGAGTCCGCGAGGCACAGGAGGGCCGTGAAATTCGTCAGATTATCATAGATTCATGCTTCTAGCACTCACGCCTGGTGGCTGATACATGGACACAGGACTTGTGGCACTGTGTGTGTCTGGAACATGCACAATATGGACTGTACGCCTATAAAGGCCTCGTACACAAAGATCAATGTCCACACATCTCATTGGATGATTGTGAAATGTTTATAGCATATGTGAAATTATGTTACACACCCCATCGACCCGCCACCCAAGAAAGCCCAACACACCCCCTCCACCCTCCTACCTCCCCCCCGAACACCAGTGTCCAAAGATGCTCATTGTCAGTGGGCAGACGCTATTGCAAGCCCCCTCTCCGGGTATCAAGGGCACCCCTGCCTGTGGAGCGCAGGTTCCTCCCAGATCTACGTTGGGGGCTGCCCTGGATGGAACTTGCAACGGATGATGTCTCTGCCTGCTCACGTCCATGCATGTCCCTAAGGGTTTGTGAGAGCTCAGTGAGCACACGGCGCACAGCGGAAAGTTCAGCACATACGTCTTTGGACGTCGCATGCAGTTCCCCCCTCAGGCTCTCGGTGCTTCTCTCCATTTGTACCCTCAGGCTCTCGGTGCTTCTCTCCATTTGTGCCCTTAGTGTCTCTGTACTTCTCTCCATTTCTGACCTAAGTGTCTCAGTTGATGTTTCTATGGCTGCCTTAGTACCCCCACATTCATCAGCATGCTCCTTGAGGAGCGTGGCCAGTTGCTGCTGTTGCACGATCACCTGGTCGAGGGACTGTTGCCTCTGCTGGGCCATGCCCATTTGCGGTGGTGTCACAGAGGGGCTGATCACCTCATGTTGCCTTGCCACAGGGCTTGTGGGGGATGGCCAGTCGTCGTCTTGTGGGTGCCCCTGCGTGGTATCCTCATGGTGTACGGGATGAAACAAACAGGGGGATTGAGACAGGTCATGGATGGATCCTACATCGACAGCACCGTTTTCTGTGTCAGAGCATGCTGCCATTAATGCAGTGTCACCTATGGTGCTGCTGCCACCAGAAGCAGTGCCTTCTGTGGCATCCATTGGGGGGACCTGTGGTGCTGCTGTTGTGGGCATGCTGGCTGCTGGGGTGCCTGTTGAAGTCCCCTCCTGTGTGCTGCCACTTGATTTGTGCTGCTGCCGTGTCTTGATCCGTGCAGCTGAGGTGGAGGGTCTTTGGCCGTTGGTCTTGGCCCTCTTTGCAGGTGTGCTGGTAGGGGTGTCCTGAAGCTCGTCGTTTGAATCGGACCCTGTGTTGGAGTAAAGGAGGGCGAGCGTTATTTATGGGTCTGTGGAAATTGGAATGGCAATGTATCACATGCATCGGGGTGGTACCTGAGGGTGATTTGGGTCAGGGCCTTGGAGGTGGTTTCATTTTTGTGTGGATTGAGGATGCAGTTGTTTTGCAGCCTGCAGTTAGGGTGTGCATGCTGCACGTGTAGAGGGTGTTTTTAGGATTTTTAATTATTTATGTATTTAAAGTGACTTTTAAAGTGCGCTATCAGGCCAATGTATGTGGACGTTCTCCTGGACATGTGTTTCTGTTGCACTATGTGGACACATGGTACTTCACATGATTGGACATTGTGGATTTAGCATTGTTTTAATTGGCCCACCTACCTGATTCTTCGGATGTCTGCACTCCTTTCTCCATCCCTCCGACTCCCTCTATACTCTCCATTCCAATGGTGGAGGCACAGATTTCTTCCCAGGGGGTCAACTTGATGGGTGATTCCGATCCTCCCCCGGTAGCTGTGGCAATGTTACGGTTGGCTGATAGTATGCTCCGTACGCGTATCCGCAAGTCGTCCCATCGCTTTCTGCATTGCTGTGGGTTGCGGGGTGCGGTCCCCACCGCACTTACCCGCTGTGCCACCAGGGCCCATATGGCCTTCTTGTTCGCAAGTGCCGTCCTGGTCATTTGCGTCGAGAAGACGACGGCAGCATTCTCCTGGAGGGTCTCTGTGAGCACGGTGAGTTCCTCATGGGAGAAGTGGACCTGCCGCTTGCGGTCGCACGCTTTTTTCGCAACTTTTCCCATTTTTATTGTTTTCACTAGGGTGGCTAACGGGTTGGGATGTGTCTCAGGGTAGGATTTTTGATGGTTGTGTTGGGATTCTGATTTTATAGGTGTACGGCGTGCTGTTTCCCGTTCCGGGCCCATGTTTTTACTTCCGTTTCCGTATATTTACGGTCACCGTATTTTGCGATTACCGCTCATTACGGTGACTGCTATGATGGGTGGCGGAATTGCACCTAGGGCGCCGTACGACAGCGGTGAGGGGCGTTTTGGGGACATTTCCGCCATCGCAGACTTTGCACTTCCGCCATGGCGTAGTGCTCGTGCCCGATGGGTCAGAATTAGCCGCACTTTACTCCGTCGTGCAATGGCGGAAACGCTATTTACGCTATGGCGGTCAGGTCAGTTACTTTCCCCCAGGGTCGTAATGAGGGCCCATGTGAATCAATTTGAGAAAATAATATATACATACAATAGCCCCTTTAATGGACAACTTACTAAAGATATATAGATGATGTGCTCATTAACTGACAACTGGGCATTAAGTCTGATAGAGACACCATTACATGGACCAATAGAAAAGACGACGTTCGCGCTCTGGAGCCTGCAATAGTAAAGCCTGTTGCAGAAAAGAGCATTGTCTATAGGCCGACATGTGGAATCGCATTGGACTTCACGCTGGAGGCCTCCAGCATATGAACAGAGGGGGTGGCAGGTAAGTGGGACAGCAGGAATGATGCATGGAAGGATGCAGGAGAAGAGGGTGGGGAGCATTCAGGGGTGGCACACAGTGAGATTGTGACATGCAGGGGGCTGACTCCCAGAAAGTGTTGTGCTGGCAGAGAGCAACTTTGCGGGGGAGCGTCCATCTGATGGCCGCCTCATGCATCATTGCTCTTGTGCCAGCACCGTTTGGACATAGATCCAAAGATCAACATCTGAAATTCAGGGGACAGATTAATAATGAAGAAATTCTTCTGAGACCTTACCTCCAGATAACCAACCAATAACAACAATCCTCAAAGGAAAAAACCTTGGTGCACCTCTTTCACTCGTGATGCAAGCAGTATACAGTGTTATCCCACCACCCTCATTGTCTACAACCTAAATGCATACTACCAGTCTCCTATAGTCCCTTGACCTATTGGCCACATCTAAAACTCCCCATGCCCTCTAACACATGGTGCCTCATTATGGGTCCGGTGGTAAAAAATAGTAATTACCGGCATGCCGGTGCTACCGTGTCCGTGAAGCACTGGTTCCGTAATCAATGGCTGATTCCATGTTAGCGTGCACGTGCATTCTGGCATGCTGCAAACGGTTGCACCGGCACACCGGTAATACCACCAAACCAACCAAAATCCCCACCCCACCACCCTCGGTGCAGGTGACTCTGATTCTGGCTCCACACTACCAGACTCACTGGCACCGGTAACAATGGTGCCATTATTAACGTGACCTGAAATAACACATTCGCCAGAAAATGAAATGGACCGGCGGCCATTAACAAAACACAATCCATTGCAATCCTCTGAGCACAGGAGTGACACACACGGTTTACAGTGATAATTTCGACAACAAAAATGTCGAAAGTCAAAATATCGAAAAAAATGTCGAAAAAAAAAATGTCGACTTTTTTTTTCAATGCATTTTTTTTTTAAATGGGGGGGTTCCCCCCCAGCCCCCCTTTTTTAATTTTTTTTTAATTTTTCCCTTTTTTTTAACTCCCGAACCCCTAAAATAAATATATAATTAAAAAAAACGAAAGTCAACATTTTTTCTTTCGACATTTTTTTGTCGACATTTTTGTCTGTCGACATTTTTTTTTTCGAAATTATGACCACCCACCGACACACACATCCCAAGCACAGAATCAGATCAGGAGACATGTCAGCAAGGGTACCTGCAAACTGGAGGCGCAAGCCGTGCTTCAGAGAGGCTGAATTGAACTTGCTTGCAGATACTTTAGCCAAGCATGCAGACCAAATATTCAGCAACAACCTCCGAAGGCGGGTCAGTTATGCAAGACAGCAATCTGGGAGGAGGAGGCCCAGAAGGTCACGACAGTCGGAAGAACACTACAAACTGTCTGGGACTGCCATAAAAGGTGGGACGACCTTCGTCTGAGGTGCAAGATCTCCTGTTGGTCCAATGCACCCAGGGCATGGCCACAGGTGGTGGCACTGCATCCCCCATCCACCTGCAGCCATGGGAGGAGACATGCAGTAGTGTGCTGCCCTTAGAGACGATTGATGGAGTTGGTGCAGTGGAGGCCAGAGCCCTGACATTGGAGGAGGCTGGTGAGTACCCGTAAACCCAATGTCACATCATCCACCTTGTCCACACTGCATACAGTAGATTAGGCAAATATGTCAAGTATGTCATGCACAGTGCCAGTACAGCCCTGCCGGCTACCCCCCCGCAGCCTGGTTGCACAAATCCACATACACCTTGTACCCAAACCTCAATCATACCCACTCACACAGTGAACATAACACAGGCCCCCTATATCGCCCTCCCAAGATGCTCCTGCTGGCACTCAGACACACATCCCCCTGACAGAGCCTAACTTGTGTTGTTACCACCGTGCTAGCACAGGCCCAAAGTCACGCCAGTGCCAAGCACCTACACCACCAGTAAATGACCTGCCACACACAGCAAATAAACATGTGATCCCCTCGTCCAACCACCTCAACCCATGTTGCAAAATCATCACTGATGCAGTAAGTGCCATAGGCAGCAGTCACATGTGGAACATATCCATGGCACAACCAGGCACAACACAATATCATACAGCTTGTGTGCCACACCCATAACACCCTAAGCGGGAAACACCAGTACACCACGGAAGTGCCACTGCACACAGCATGTAGGCACACCACACAGGCACTCGCACATTACCCCGACACAAGCATGTGTGCACCATGCCATGCCAACTACCATGTCCCTGACACAGCATTGCCATCAAAAAGTACTAGCATTCATGTCTGTCACATCAACCCACACCCATCACTGATACCCTGCCTTTCTGACTCCCTCATGCACATCATCTGGCAATGAGGCTGGCCAGCCAAGTACATACAGGGTCACCAGGCCTCGTCGGAGATGGACCACCACCACGTCCAAACAGGACTCCACAGCATCCTCCGGCAGACGTGAGAGTGCATCCACATCTGCTTCCCACCAGCCGCCCACCATTCCAGAGGCACCTGCACCCCTGCCGTCCACCATCCCAGAGGCACCTGCACTCCTGCCGCCAACTATCCCAGAGGCACCTGCACCCCAGCCACAAGGACGTCCACAAGGGGGTCCTGATGAAAACACTGGTGAGGAGGCTGGAGCAGGAAGTGTTGACATGGACCAGAGCTACGAGGAGGCCATGGTCTTCAGTCCCATGGGCCCAATGAGCCCCCACCCTAACGCAGTGTCAGGGACATTGAAGGGCGCCTGTCATGTATGGAGCAACAGCAGGATTTCCTTCTATCACTTGTGCAACAGCACCTTTGTGAGGCATAACTCATGCGGGAGACTGTTCAGGCCAGTTCGACGAGGAATGCATAGGCACTGGGAAGATGCACATGTGACATTGTGCAAATGTCACGCCAGGTGAGGGAGGGCAACAGTGTTATGTCCTCGATAGCTGAAACAATGCCCATGTTTCTCCCAGCCTTCCTGGACCAAAGGCACTTGTCTATACCACCATCTCCCTCCACTAGTACCACACCAGGGAGTTCTTTACAGAGCAGCCCAAGGCGTCGCATAGTGCGGCTGTCTCAGCCTGCACAAAGCTGCATCCTGGAATCTAAAAGGGGCCAGAAATAGGGCATTGATACATGGGTGCCCTGTCTGAGTATACTGGTAATGTACATAGTTATACAGGGCATGATATGCACATAGACAGTTTGGGGAGGGACAGTTGGGGAGGGGGTGGCGGTGTGGGGATAGTTGGTTAGGGGGTGTGAGGAGGGACAGTTTGGGGGTGGGTGGGGGTGTAGGGATAGTTGGGGGTGGGTGTAGGGAGGGACAGTTCGGGAGGAGGTGGGGGTGTGGGGATAGTTAGGGAGTGGGGAGGGACAGTTGGGGAGTGGGTGGGGGTGTGGGGATAATTGGGAGTGGGTGTGGTGAGGGACAGTTGGGGAGGGGGTGGGGGTTGGGGATATTTGGAGAGTGGGTGTGCGAGGGACAGTTGGGCAGGGGTGGGGTGAGGACTTAGTTTGGGTGCACTGTATCACTAGCATTTGCACATAGTTTGTAATTCCATAATATAGTTGGTGTGGCAAATTGAATTCATGAATGGACATTCATAATTCTGTATAATAGAATGTATTTTACGTGCAGTGCGCGGCACCCAGTGTGCTTTATAAGTTCATCCCGTGCAACACGTCCATCCATTCCGTCACGGCACTGGCCATTTTCCTGATCATCATCGCTGTCATCCTCCGCCTCAGGAGGGTGCATGTCCATGTCAGGGGGTAGGGGGATGTTGCGTCTGATGCACATGTTGAGCAACATGGCACAGGTAAGCACTATTTTAGCCACCTTTTCTGGACTGTACATCAGTGCTCACCCGATCTGCTCAGGCAGCGGAACCTTGCCTTCAACAGGCCAAAAGTCTGCTCACTTGTGCCCCGAGTACGTACATGGGTATGATTGTATGCCTGCTGGTGGATGTTGTGTGGTTGCCTCACAGGTGTCATCAACCATGGTGACAGGGGGTAACCAGCATCACCTGCAGGGGGCCAACAGAAAGTTTAACTTGTCATTCCTCTCTCCAGGTCATGTTGGCACGGGCTATTTAGTGATGATTTCAGTGGACACACATGCACATGTAGTATTCATTTAAGCTAACATATGTCCTGTTTCAGGTACCTGATATGCACAATGTAAAAATGCATGGGTGGTGTGGCATGTAGTGGCATTCACTTTGGCCATTCACATTCACGATGACCTCTGGCCTTTGTTATACCAAAGACAGTATATGAAAAGATGCATCTATAAATCTTGTGTTATGAAGGAAAATTGAACATGTACATGTGTGAGTGCACTTTTGCATTTCACATGAGTAGCATGTGTGATTGTGTGGTTCGATGAGGCAGGGGACATGGAAATTTGGTGTGTTGGCTGACACTGCTATGTGGGTGGGTGCTGTGTTGTTCTCTCTCTGTCCATCAGGTGGTGTGTGTCTGCTAAAATGTGTTATTGCTGCATGTTTCAAATCTGTTGTGGTGCATCATGGTACATGCAGTTTTCTTGTTCGTGTTTGTTCAGATTGGCTGCTGCCATAAATGCGCTGGATAGATATCTAAGTTGCAGGGATGCCTGTCAAAGGCTTGCACTCAGGCATGCTATGACTGTGTAACAGCTTAATTCACACCTGTACACTTTCATGTTCTATGCACGCACAACACAAACTACATACTTGTCCCCTTATAGTCAGTGAATGTACGTGTAGTACTATGGACTTGATTACTGAGATGCTTAATCATGGATTAACCATTCCCTTTTCCACTCCATATCCTGCACATGTTCCATTTCATGGCGTTTTTCTCATGCAAGGGGCACAGGTAAGTGGTATGTGAGATGGAATTAAGTATTCTATGTGCACAGCTACAGGTGATGTGTGTTAGACATGGCCCCCAATTCCAAATTGCTCAGGGCCTAGTAGTTGTACTCACCCAGCAGCCAGGTACACTATGCTGTTTCATGCCCGCCCCCCAATTCAAAATTGATCATGGCCTAGTAGTTGTACTCACCCAGCAGCCAGGTACACTGTCCACCATGACGTGACATGAACCGAGGCAGCATGGAGTTGCGCAGCACCATGGAGTCATGTGTGGATCCGGGAAATCTGGCACAGCAATGGGTGATGATGAGGTGGGCATCACACACCATCTGCACGTTCAGCAAATGATATCTTTTTCTGTTGAGGGACACAGCCTTCACAGCATGCCTGGCCACCAGCTCCACATGTGTGCAGTCCAAGGCACCAATGACATTTGCCATGCCTGCAAGGAGGAAGTAAGAGAAGGCTATTTTCGTGAGGTTTACCTGGTCTGCTGTTCTGGGTAGACTGATGTGGTCTTGTATGTGCCGCAGGAGTGCATCAATGACCTGTAACAGGACACATGAAAAACAGGGTTGCGATATCCCATGCAGCTGTCCGACTGTGTGCTGGTATGTGCCTGTGACAAGGGTGTGTAGCACTGACACTACCTTGAGCAAGGGGGAGATGGCTGTGTATATATTTATGAGGCTAACCAGATTGTCATGGATCTGGTCCACTACATTGATCTCGGTCTAGCCGGTACAGGGTGTGGATCTGCATTCCACTCAGGTTTAATGGAGTGGCCCTTAAACGAGGGATTGGTGGATGTTGTTGTGGTGCAACAGGCTGGGCAATTGAGTTTGCTGGGCCTCTGCTGCATCCTCTGCCTCCCTGCCTCTTCAAGTAATAGTCCTGCAGGCATGGTCTCCAGCTCCAGTACTGCTACTGCTAGCATTGTGGTGTTGTAAGGGGTGTGGGAGTGGTCCTTTTATGCTGCAGCACTGCTCATTTGTACGACCTGTGCTGTTTTTTTGCACCTGTGGCATGTTTCTACACACCTGAATCTACTTAACGCCTTGTGTTTCGGGCATCGATTTCACATTTTGGTAATTGCGTGTCCATGCAGCTTGTAATGTACACTATGCCGGTATGACAGGCACGGCTGCAGTGGCACTCCGCAGATACCGGCAATGGTGTCGCCGGATGCTGCAGGTCACTTACAGTGCCGGTGATACCGGCATCCTGACTCACGCTGTGCTGGTCCGGAAAAAGGAGCCGGTTAGGAACTACCGTCACGGTTGTTTCCAGACTGGCACACTAGTAATGAGGCCCATGGTCTTCTACTTCATCACCTTAGTTCCAAGCTGCCTGATTGGGGGGTTTATGTGATATGTTACCCTCACTGCGGTGATAGTCACATGGCATGCATCTGGTTGTGAACATGATCTCAGCGGATACTCTCGAGGTCAAATTGGCCCTTTAGAAAAAATAAGAGCTCCTCTTGATCCCAGACACATGGTCACCCCCATCATGCATCCCCGTTGTAGGACTACATTTTCTGGCCACACCTTGTGCTCCTCGTAGTATAACTCACACAATGTTCCACTCCTTGCTCACCCCTTATTGGCTACACCTCCTGGGAGCTCCTCCTGGTCCTCTTGGTGACCCCATTAATCAACCATATTGTGAAGGATTTAGGAGTCTTGTTTGTGGGCATCTGGCAGTTCAAATGACATGGTCATTTGCAGCCTGAAATTTCTGTCCCGGCTCCGATGGGATAGTCCTTTGGGGACGGGCGCAGCCCTGTCCCTGAGCATCCATTCACATTCCTTTCGGGTTTCACAACCTTGCAACATGAGACAATTGTATTTTATGTGTCTGGCCTGTCAGCCTCTACGTTCGGTTTCCCTGCTGGGGATTGGGATGGGAAATTGATTCGGACCTCATTCCCATGTTACTCTGCTGCTTTTGCCAAGGCCTGCGGCAGACTAGGCTTCGCTTTAAATATGGTGGTATCCTAGTATTTCTCGCTGTGGAGACCAGGCCTTAAGTTTACTTTGTTATAGAGTTTATTTCACCTAACATACTTTAATATTACTCATGCTTTGTACGGGGTATACCGTTTGTTAGTCCTATTTTGCTCGTCCCGCCCCCTGCTCCCGTGCTCTGTAATCATCTCTGGGTAGTCACACCCTGCACACGTGATGTAAACCCCCCTTCCTGAGCTTTCTTAACAGGGGAACATGTGCTGTAAATACCAGCAAGATCGACCAAATGCTCTGCATAATTTTCTGGATCCGGTGGGGTTGAAGTCAAGGTCCCAGGGGGATATATAGGCTGCTCTACTGTCACCATACGTTGCTGTTTCAAATCATCTACTTGATCAGGTCCATTCTTTGTACTAGTGTAGGGAAACTCTCAGAGATCAGACCGAGAATATACAATCTGTTAGGGAAAAAGGCTAGGTGTACCCTTTTTCGAGAAAGATAAGAGATTTATTTTGTATCCAAAAAGTAAAAAGTGACAGGGTATTACAAATCCACTGCAAGAAGCTCCCTGCTGTCTTTCTTGCAAACATCAGATTATAAGCACACAAATTGTCACTTATGAAACAATTGATATACAGTGTTAATCCCCCACACTCATTGGCTGCTGCCTATATACATGCTAATTATTACATATGACCCATCTTCCAATTGGTTCCACTATCTTCTCCCTCTTCTTCAACAGACAGAGGTAACGTCTTCATCCATCAAGAGATGCTGCAAAGCAATTGTTTAACATCAGCTAGCACCACCCTATCTTCAATCCTAGCCGTGTGACATGCATCTGGTTGTCACTATGAACTCAGTGGGCAACTTGAAGGTCAGTCTGGTCCTTGCAAACAAAGAACCCCTTTTCTCATCCCAGACACATTGGTGCCCCCATCATGCCCTACCCAATGTAGGGCATCATTCTTAGGTCTTTGGCACAAAACATAGAACTCGGCTGCCTGGTCTGCTGCTTTGTTACTGAGAGAGATGGGGCCTGTATTGTTAGTATGAGTAGTACATTTGACAACAGTGACAAGTATAGGCAGCCAAAGAGCATGTATTAGTCTTCCTAACAGAGCAGCATGTTGCACCGGGGATCCATCTGCCCTTCAGATCCCCCTCCTCTGCCATTGTGACAGCCAAGAATGAACATTAAGGGTAACATATGCAGAATCAGAATAAATCTTAACTCGACACCTTTGATATGCTTCCAGCGCTTCAATTAGGGCGTTAAGCTCTACAGCCTGGGCAGAGTAGTGGATAGGTAATCTTTTCTTCAGCAGTACTTCATACTCTCCGTCCACTAAATAGAGCACTTGCCTCTTACCCGTCTCCTGGTCAATAGTTGCTGAACCGTCAACAAACAATTCTTCTGTGTGGTCAAGAGCAGTGTCTCGCTTTTGGTATGTAATCATCAAGGCCATCATCAGTGTCAGTTATCGTTTCAGTTATTAATGTGGCTAGGTTCACTGTCTTACCCTGTTCAATATGAATGGACGGGCTGGACAGTACGACCTCATGCGGACATCCTGTGCATAGTGAGTGTGGATTTGGACTTTTCTAGGATAAAACACACTGCATGCACTACATACAATGTCACTGAACATCCCATCATAATAGAGAGACTTCTCAATGGCAATCGCTGCAGCAGCCAGAGCCTGTTCACCAAGGAACTGTCCTTGCATCACTGACTCCAACATGCTGCTGTAATAAGCGAATGGTTTTTGGCCCATCATACTCTTCTGTGTCAGGACAGCTGTTATTAGCACATCCGAGTGTGAAAACATATAAACCTCTTATGTATAGTCAGGTATTGTTAACACTGGGACACTAGCAATTACGTCCTCAAGTTTCTGGAAACCAGTGATCATCTCTTCAGTACACATTAGCATACTTTTATTCTTTTGGGCTTCCTTAAGTGCTTGCAGTAATGGTTGTGTGTATGTTGTGTAATGCAGCACACATTGCCATTAGGTAGGTGGATAGTGGACCACACATTGGGAGTGTTCAAGCCATGGTTACGCTACCATGACCACTTGGTTAGTGTATTGATATATACACCCCCAGAGATATGTAAAAACATACTGGCATGTTTGTCCTCCATAACACCACAACACACTGTAGCACATGTGTGGGGGTGCAGGAGGGGTTGAGTCCCAATCCACAGGCCCACCCCTGTGGGGCAGGAGTAGAGAGACAGGCCACCCTCAAACATATGTGCAAACATTTTTGGGATAAACCCCCATCTATGTTGTTGATACACTACAAACCCCAGTCTCAGATGGGTTTCAATGATAAAAGAGAGCATTTCCTGTCTACCCAAGCATAATACCATGAGAATGCCTGTCTTGGAGTAGCAATAATTGAGTGAACCTAACAGAAACAACACACTGTAAGCCTTCCCCAGACATCATTCCAATTCATGCAAAGGCAGCCTTTCTGCACCTTTCTCTCTTTTCTATTGCAGATAGCAGTTAATAGGTGAGGTGGTACGGTACCTTTCTGCTACAGGAGGCCCCAGAGACCCCTGTTGGGAGCAACTGAGACATCAGAATCATATGCTAATCCTTGACAGCCCCTCCCAACAATGGGAAGGACAGCCCTTACTATCTGGATAAGTAAATCATGTTTTCGGTTGGCTACATCATTTAGTTGTGGCCCAAAACCTTTGTAGGGACATCAACAGTAGACCCTTGCCTATACTATCTAGGAGCCCGAGAGAATGACATTTTGGCCTCTGTGATTAGAGTTTTGGGTCTTCAGGGAGACGCAGGGTAGAGCTCTAAGAGGAATGAGCAGGGATTCTGGCCCCTGCCATGACTGCCCAATGAATGCTTTACAAACGGCTTCTTGCCCGGCCTTAGATGGGCCATGCCCTTGATGGATAGTATTTCCAGCAGGCCACTGAGTGCAGAATCTAAGCATGCTAGAGTGAGGTTTGAGGTGACTCACAGCCTGCCAACCAGCTTAGTAAGAAGGACAAAATGGATGACTGTTGCCTCAAATTTTAAGTAGCTCTTTTTCTGAGCCAAAGGATCTTGACTCCCATAACTCTTAGCATGCAGCTTCTGGTAATTGAGTAGAGTTTCCAGATTGCTCCTCCCACCTCATTTGCTAGCTTGCACATGGGGAACAATGTATTGATTTGAGAGAGGGAAAGCGGGAGAGGGATAGACAGTGGTAATGCGAGCTACTGAAACAATAGGCCCTGTCTGCAAGGGCCAGTGGTGGCACGGCAGGTTTTTGGGTTGTTTTTCCATTTAAGACCTACTCCCTCGTTCCCCTATCTGTCTCATCTCCTTATACCACACTGCCACAAATGGCCGCCTCAGGCCTAGTCATTAGCACATTAACACTAACCGAACCATGACAAAGCTCTCCTCTTATGCCCTATCAATCTCTCCCATCAGCAGCTAACCAGACCCAAAGTGCAGTGGTCTATTTTGTCCTCTTCCGTATTGATGACATACTCCAGAGTTTCTCCACCAAAACCATAGAAAACAGGTTGCCACACTGGAACCGGGTGCTTCCGTCCTGCACCCATCAACACCACAGGTTTTGTAAATGCCTCTTGCACTGTCCCACTATTTCCTACAGAGCCAATCACAGCTAGGCTACCAATGGTGGGAAAAGGGACCATACAAGACCCCCTACAATACTGTTACCTCATGTTCATGTGACCTCTTGTGAATCCAGAGTTTCCAATACACAATAAGATGTGTTGTAAAAGCACTGCTGCATCAAGGAACGAGATCTGCTCAATTTCACTTCATGTGGCAACATATCATTCACTGTGCATGTATGCTGCATGTACTCTGCATCATTCACTGTGCATGTATGCTGCATGTACTCTGCATCATTCACTGTGCATGTATGCTGCATGTACTCTGCATCATTCACTGTGCATGTATGCTGCATGTACTCTGCATCATTCACTGTGCATGTATGCTGCATGTACTCTGCCCCATTGCATAAAGAGGATTCCACCCAAAATTAGCTCCAACTGTCACAGTTTCTATCACCTTTAATATACTCCTTGCCTCTTCTCCATCCTCTCTTTGGCTCCAAACGTCTGCACAATTCCCTTCTCGGCTTTCCCAATAGTGCCTAAACTAAAGATTCTTCTGGATACAATGCGCTGCTTCTCTCGCATGTCCTTTAACACTATGGTCTGATGAAGGACCATGCACCTTACAGTGATTAGATGTCATTAAATATGGCAGTATGACCCATACAAATAAGGCATAACATATCTGTCTCAAAATCACCAACATTACCACCAGCTAAGAACCTCAGAAACACACATACATACATCAGGCGATGACAAACTGCAACCAACACATTGAGGGCTCACACACGAAATCCCCAGCACACCCAGCCCATGAACATGTCAAAGAATACACATATCCATGCATCATCATTCTGGCAGAAAACTTAGTTCGTTAGTGTGAAAGCCCATAACCCAAACAGATGCAGCAATAGGACAACATATACACTCCTCCTGAGTGTGGGAGCAGTGCACACTCTGACAGGATGTCAGCACCGACGCAGGTAGGTGACAGATCACAGAAAAGCCTATGCCATGGAACTTTGACCCTGAGAGACAAAACTCTAAAACAAAATATGTTGGTCACAACAATTGCAGACCACATCACAAATACACCTCCTAAAGAAAAACTGCACTACCAGTAAAACACATCACACCAGCAAACATCCCAAACATCCTCCTCAGTGTCAACACACCAACTGGGCAGACCAAAACAAATAGCATACATACCACATGCAAGCAAATCCAGGAATGTAAACATGTCCACAGCCGCTGGGAACCACCACCCAACGGTGATTGCTTAACTGGGAAACTAGTGAAACCAGACAGTGCCAAAGTGTGATCTTCAATGGCCACAGCAATGTGTAACAGGGAGGCACAAAACAACCCCTCAATGAGAGCCATGTCCTGGTGCATGCTGTCCTATGATGCCGCAATGTCCAGCTGCATGCTTTCCTTCAAAGCCACCATGTCCACGTGCACGCTGTCCCTCAATGCCAAAATATCATGCAGCATGCTTTCCCTCAATGTCACCATGTCCTGGTGAATGTTCTCCCTCAATGCACACATATCCTGGCAAAGGTCCACAATGCATGCTACCACTCTATTGCCCATCCTGGTAACATTCTGAGACAACTCCTGCAGGACTTGTCCCTGCCTGCCGCTTGCATGCAGAAACGTCTCAACTCGCTCAGATTGACTGACAGACAAGTGCCTCCCATATGTGCTAGTTAGCCAGGCATGATGGAAAGGGTCCGCCCTGTCATAATGACCCAAGAGTCTGTGGTCGAAGTCCTGTATCATATGTACTGAGCCCACCCAGCACTGCAGACTCCACTGAAGCCGGTGGCAATGGTGCCGGCCCTAATGCAGGCATTGCGGCTGTGGACACTCCAGAGCAAGCCATGTTTAACTCTCAAAGTCCCTGGCACCACAAGCAGGTGATGGCTGTTGTGCCCTAGTCCCACCTGATGAGCTCAAGAGGGCCTCTGGGTCTCTTCCTCTGACTCAGCCTCTGACATGAGCCACAGGAAATCCTCCTCCTGGCTTGTGCGTCCAGGCAATGATGTAACATAAAAATATGTGGGTCCCTCTGCCAGCCATGGCATGCTGAGGGGGCTCGCCGCAAGCTCCTCACCCAAGCATGGGATGCGTCTCACTCCGTGCCTGGACCACCACACATGCACAATGCCCATGATGATCATGCCGCTGTAGGGGTATGTGCAAAATGTGCAATGTGAAAGCTGTATGCAGGTTTTTTTTAATCGAAGTTTAAATATTTCACCTGCTGTAGAAATAAGAAGGTTGCTGCCTGGCCCCTGCCACCCAGATGTGTCTGCTAGACAAAGCATGAATGGAATAGAATCGCAGAGTTGCTAAGTGTGACACTACGACCAGGCATGGGAAAATAAAGATTGCTTGTTTGCCTTAATTCAGGAAAGATTGCCCCAAATACACTGCAACTAGCGACTTACTAATGATTCCCAAACTTAGAATGCAGGGCTTTGTGCAAACACACCATACCATGTTCTATGATTAAAGGTGTGACAATGGCAATTCATCCAGTTCAATATATTGAGGAGGATATAATGGCATTCGAATACTGTCGCTATCTGTATATCTGCCGCTATAATTCTGCTTTTGATACACACTAGGGTGGCCTGCGGCATTTTGTTTCCGAACACTTCCCAGCGATGTGACCCGCAGCGATGCTGCGATAATGAGCTCATGGCGGGCCACTAGTCTGCCAAAAACCCAATCCCAGAGACGCCTGGCATATCTACTTTCATAACCAATTTCGCATCACATGCTATTTTCATATCTTGCAACGTGAGTTGTTCTTCGCACCTCGCGGTTCCTCTTTCTGCCTGTCTGCTGCTCTTGCCAGCAGAGTGAGGGGCTGCGGCCTGGGCTGATAATACCGCCGGAAGTGAGGGCCACAGCAACGCTGGAGGAGGCACTGCATTGCATCCGCTCATTTAAAATCAATGGTCTTTTATTCCACAAAGTCATACGTTTCCTATTGTGCTTGTTGGAGCTTAGGGAGAATGAAATGAGAATTCAGGAGCTGTCAAGTAATACTTTTGAAAACCCAATGAATTCTGATTGGTTTCTGCAAAGAGCTTCCTTGTGTCGGGTTCTGCACACTGTGTGCCTATGTGATTTTTTTGGGAGGGTTGGGGGGCGTGGGCGGGGGTCTTGCTTCTGACACGTGCCTTCTGAGTTGGTTCCTTCTCAAATATCACCATTATTGTTTGTCTTCGAATAATAATTCATATGCAGAAGGCAGGTGCTGGGGACATTGCGCTGCTAGGCGCGAGATACGCCTGCATTAAGTGGAGCTGGCACAGTCTAGACTCTAGTGAGTTTAGAAAAGAGAATGGATAATGGCTTTTGACAACAACTCTGCTTTTCTGAAAAATCTCGTTAAATTCTAACATTATTCCGTTAGATTCTACCATTGTTCTGACATATCGTTTGCAAGCAGTGACGCTATTCTGTGAGTTGTTCAGTGAATATGTGCATGCCCGAGCCTTCAACTTGTGCACTGATCCAGGAGTGCGCTTTTTTTTTCTTTTACCTGTGGCTTTCCAGATGGTTTGGCCTACAACTTCCATCCACCCTCACCAGTGCGGTCAAAGGTGAGAAATCATGTGAGGCATTGGCCAAAACACATGGAGACTTATAGGTTGGCAACCTAAAAAAAAATACCATGGCCAAAGCCTCACCTCAGCATGTGATAGGCATTTTGCAGGCTCTGCCATAATGGTAATACTACCTGGCCATAACTGCCAACTTTCCCAAATCCATGCGGGTCTCTTTGAGCTGGTCCTGGTTTTTGCTTTCAATTGCATGCTGGAACTTGCAGTTTCATTTTTCCAGCTGTAAGGGGCGGGGGGCGGGCTAAAAGTCCCAACATGTTATGTAAATAAAACAAACATGGCTGGCTTTGAACTGGAAAGGTTGGTCATCTAAGGTATTGAGGTCAAAGCCTAGCATGGCCGGGAGTGCTGTCTTCGAACGTGGGTGCCTGCTTCCCATGTGGGTCTTCTATCTCCCTGCCCAGCAGCAGTGCCTACGTGCCACGGCAGGTACCCTGTCCCTCCCTGGAGGTAAAAGCACTAGCGCTGCCTGACGAAAGCTCCAGGACAGCAAGGGGTGCTGTTCCAACCCTTAGGTGCCTGCCTCCCATGTGGGTCGACCATCCCCCTGCCCAGAGGTGGAGACAGGGTTCCAGTCCCAGCCTGGAGGGAAAAGCTCTCTCGCTCCCTGACCAAAGCTACAGGATGGTTGGGGGTGCTGCCCCTGCCCTTGGGCACCTGCCTCCCATGTGGGTCAACTGTACCACTGCTCAGCGGTGGACCTGGGGCACTCCAATGGAGTCCCCATCCCTCCCTGAAGGGAAAAGCTCTAATGCCCCACGGCCAGAGCGGGTCATATTTCATAGGGACTTGCAACTGTTCAGGAGGAAGAGTATTGTGTGGGGCCCAAGATTTGGTGGGGCAGGCCTGGTCCTGTAAAAGTAGGCAAATACTGTATAGTATATATTCTGCTTACTGAGCAAAATTTCTTTAGGCCGCTTACTGTAAAGTAACTGTGCTGTACTGTGATAATGCCCACTTCCCACTGAAATGTCAATACTTACTGTATTGCATGCATCCTTGATATGATATGATGTGATAAGTCATTTATAACGCGACAAGGGATTATACACAAGTGTTGCTAGGTGCGACAAGACAAGGAGGGGGAAACAGAAGGAGGACAAACAACAATCTTACTAGGCCTTGTGTCATGCAGGTCACTCAAGTGCGGGGAAGAGGGAGGAGAGAAGTGACAAGAGGGATGGGGATTGAGGACAAGTGCAGGTGACTCAATATGTTCTGCCAGAGGGTGGCTCTTGAGTGCTAAGAGAATGGACTGTAGGGTTACAGATACAGGCTCTTTAATGCTGAAGGAGCTCAAGGCAGTATGAGAGCAACTGGACATGCAGGAGCCTGGGCCCGAGTTCAGGGATGGCCAGGCGACCAGTGTGCAGAGCTATCCGGGACATTAGCAGGGTAGAGGAAGAGAGAAAGCGGAAGCGAAAAAGAAAGGCCTTGAGTTGCTTCCGGATCCAGAGGTGGTCCTGCTCAAGTTTGAGAGAGGCAGGGAGGCTGTTCCAAAGGGCGGCCCCAGCCGCGGAAAGAGATCTGCCCCCCATTCTCTGCTTGGAAAACCATCTGACCCGCAGGGAATTGGAGGTGGTATCAGCGGAGAGCTCGAGAAGCAAGATGTTTAGGAAGAGAAAGTTGGAGGTAGTGTGGTCCAAGGCCGCACAAGCATTGTGGAGGATGCAAAGGGTCTTGAATTTGAATCTTGCAACCACAGGGAGCCGGTGCAGATATTTAAGAGCTGGAGCTATACGATCCCTGGGCTTGAGGCCAAGGACAAGTCTCGCAGTCCTGTTCGGGATGAGTTGTAAAGGTCGAAGTGTAGAGACAAGCAGATTTTGACAGAGGCTTTTGAAATAGTCCAGACTGGAGAGCACCAGGGCTCTAGAGCCAGTGAGCTTCTGGGGGAAAGTGAGAAAACGCAGAATACCTCTGTGGAGGTGCAGCTGAAAGTGTTACTTCTTAGAGATATCTGAGATGTGAGGAGTGAAGGAGAGGGTGGAGACGAAGATGACACCAATGTTCTTAGCCTCACAGGAAGGAGCAGGAAGATTGCCAAGGTGGGGGTGGCCAGAGAGAGAGAGGAAAGGAGAGAGCGGTGTCCCGATGAGGAGGATCTTGGTCTTACTGGCATCAAGGCAGAGATCATTGGCAGCAAACCATTCCTTTCCAAATATTAAAGTTGGGCGATTCACTCTCCACCCCGGATCCCCCTGAGCTGGGCTCAGATCCTTTTTTTTCAATACAATTAGCCTCTCTCAGCCGGGCTCAGACCAATTTTAATTTGCAGGCATCCCTCAGTCAAGTTCACATTTGCCACAGCAATCTCTTCTCGGGTGACTCACTGGTTCACCCCGGATCCCCCTCTTCCGGGCTCAGATCCCCTTTTATTCAATTAGTCTCCCTCAGCCGGGCTCAGACCAAATTTAGTTTGTAAGTTATCGAAGACTTTCAAATGTGCACAGGATTTAGCTGGACCCGCTGCAGGACCACTTGGATTTTACAGTTCAATGATACATGTTCAATTGGATACCAGACAGAGACATTCGAGTGAGCACCCACGTGGCACCGGACCACTCTGTATCTGGCACCTATTTCAGTTTCATAAAGTTCAGTCACATATGAGTCATCTTTCCGCATACAATGTTCCTGCTTGCAACCTTGATCATACACAGTCAGTTCTGCTATCAATCTCTCTGTTTCACCGGCTCTGCTGAATTCACTGGCGTTTTGTTGTCAGAGCCAAGGATAGTACCACGGCGGCAATCGCTTCTGCCTGCCTTGGCTATCAATGCGGGAGGGCCCCGTGTACCTTCTTCACACACTGCACGGTTGTCCAGCTGTAATTCCCGGTCTTATGTTTCTTTTCCTCCTGGCCTCTTGAAAGTCATGGTCCTTCTCTGAAAAGGTCAAGGGTAGTTCCCTCCTTGCAGCCCTCTCTGGTCTCATCGTCTTTCTCCTCGGTTTGAACTGTGATTTCGGAATTGCTGCTTCCTTCTGTGTTTTGCCTTGCTCAGAGTATGCTTTCATGCTCTGCCTTTTATCCATGTGGGGAAGTGTGATGGAAGTCAGGTGTGTGTAATTATCATTAATTGCCTGACTCTGCCTGATTCTTGTGTTGGAACATGTCAGGTATACGGTTCTGGTGTTAGTCCATTGTCATTCACGATGAACTGTCTATGAGAAAGTGTTTGTGTTGGGAAAGGGGGGTTGAGCTTCTAGGTATCCTGGTAGGATAGGGAAAAGGTGTTACAGGTAAGGGGATACTGCGTCTCACCCTTCGGTGTCCCCCTTCCACTCCCTGAAGACCCCTCATCCAGGTGATCCTCCCGCACTGGTCCAGCCCCAGGAACTGGATCCAATAGCGATGGCCATGTCTTGGCCACCAGGACGATAGATCCCTGGGTACTAGCGGGTGAGACACCTTCAGGTTCCTCACAGCATTCAGGTGGATGTTCAGGTCTCAGAGGAAGAGAAGTTGAGAGGTAGAGGCAAGGAGGGAGGAGGAAAGGTCAGCCCACTCAGAGAGGAAGAGGGTGATCTGGCCAGGCCGCCTGTAGATTGTGGCCACAGTGAGAGAGAAGCCAGGAGAGACGGTGTAATGCTTACCTCTGGTGCCCTGCAGGTGTACCTTGTCCGGACTGTGTCGAAGCATTGCCCCCAATGGATGAACAAGGTTATGATGGATACGCAAACCACTCCTTCCCAACTGTCTCACTGAAGAGCTATAGCCCAATGACCAGTATAGTTGGGAGTAGCCTGGTAGGATTCTGAGTCTCTGGTAAGGTGTGCGAGGCGGTCTGGATGGAGACCTAAGGACAAGCAAGTGCATGGATTCAGTATGTGCTTTCCGGCTTTCCCCCCACTTCCCCTTATGCATCCCTTAGATATGCTGGCTGGCGTGCAGGCGGTTGCTCACCGTGTTTAAAGGAAGATGAAGGCTGAAGGTGTTAGGTAAGCATCTGACTCCAGTTGCTTCACTGGAAGTAGTGGCCCAGGCTGGCTGCGGCACATGAGATGCTGAGGGTGCTGAGGAATTATTAGTTCAGCGCTGCTTTGTGT
Source organism: Ambystoma mexicanum (assembly GCF_040938575.1). Classification (NCBI taxonomy): domain Eukaryota; kingdom Metazoa; phylum Chordata; class Amphibia; order Caudata; family Ambystomatidae; genus Ambystoma; species Ambystoma mexicanum. Next base: position 733,007,941 of record NC_090930.1, read on the forward strand.
CCTTCTAAGGTTCTGGCAACTTGTGGCGCAAAGCGCGGCTTGTTTTGTATTGCTCGTTCTTGTCTGGTAGCGCAGAGCGCATTAACAAGTCTCTTTCTCCTTTCCTCCCACAGGTGTGGAATACACGAAATGCCATTCCGGATCGGGCCACTGTACGAAGAATGCTGGAAGTGGCAGCTGAGCAGGTTTCCAGCTGTCTAACGGCTTGCACAGGAGAGCACGTTATAAATGGGGAATTCAAGTGGGTATTGTCTTAAACTTCCGACTCTTACTGCAGTTTCTCTGTGTCAGGAGCCGGAGTTGCCGCGCCACCCGATCAGTGAAGATTACAAGTAAATATCAAGTACAGAGGCTGCTATGGAGCTCGGTTGATAAAGTCTTCAAGTAAGTATGGATGCAGGAACAGATTCAGAGCACAGATGAGTTTGGGCGTGCACCAGTAAGATTAATGTCTCCATGCATGTGGAAACAGGAGCGGTAGCATTACGCTGATCTCGCTGGTAGCAGAAGAAACGCTAAGCAGGGGTGTGGCCCAGGGTGTGGTTTTATAGCATTGGGCTGCACCCTGTAACACCAGACCACCAGGGTTCCCAAGCACTCGGGCTAGCTGGGGGCCATCTTGAGTTCCACAGCACGTCCTGACTTGCCGGCCTTGTTGGTGTGGGTGGTGGTAACATTCTACTAAGCGCCTGCGCCAGCCAGCCATCCTACATGTCCAGTCCCTCCCCACGTTACCATATGAGGGCATGCCTTGTGTTCTCACTGGGTTCATGACAGCTGAAGAGCCTGCAGACCAGGCATTCAAAGGAGGAGTAGTCCTGCATAGGAGTGACAGAAGCATGCATCCACTCTGGGAAAATGAAGGCTACACCACCACCGGGATGTTTAGTTCTGGGTTCAGAGAGGATCTTGTAGCCATCAGGAAGGAGAGTGTCAAAACTCATGACAGAGCTGGCCGTTAACCAAGTCTCGGTGAGACTAAGTACATCCAAATCAAGTTCTTCCAGGAGACGGCAGATGTCAGAGGAGTGTTTGACAGCAGAACGAGAGTAGCGATGTGGAACATGTTGCCACCTTTGAAGCACTTCTGTGGAGGAGTACAGGCCAGAGGTGCGCCCTGCGGAAGTGTAGGTGGTGCCTGAAGATGGGCAGAGGAGGAAGGAAGAGAAGGCAGGGTAGTCAAAGTGGAAGAATAGAGTGCCAGAGAAGTAGCTGAGGAAGGAGGCAACAGGGTGGCCAGAGAAGCAGCAGAGGGTGCCAAAGAGATGGCAGAGGAAGGAGGTAGCAGAGGAGCCAGAGAGGGGTAAGTAGGGATAGCAGGAGAAGAAACACAGTACCTATTCCAAAAGGATAACTACTGTGTAGCACATGTACAAGAGAGCAATATGGTGTTTGTGAAAGTGTCCCACTGTATTGGCAATGTGTCTGAGCCAGCAGCTCCAAGCCCCACGTGGATTTATTTTGACCTCCTAGACAGTGCAGTTTGCCTCTAAATAGCCAACCCCACCTTTCTGAAGTATTTTGCTCTTACCATAATGTTTCACTCTGAACCTTGCAGCGCTTGTCACAGCAGTGATGTATTTATTTTTGTACTTTGATAAAGATGAGTATTTATTTTACAGCTATCATTGAGTAATGTCCCCGCCACTAGGGTCATATTGCTTAATTATAGCAAGAATGGCTTCTGGATAAGGTGGGTTTCCACCGTCAGCCAAGAGGATTATTGCAATGTTTCCTATTGGCAGCTGAAGCTTTCGTCACATGCTAGAAAAAGGTCATAAATTGGATCCTGCAGCATCCGCACAAGGGCACAAAGCACCTAAAGCACAGTGGTGAGAAATCATGCAAAAGTATTAGCCTTCTTCTGGATGGTGATTTCAATTACTTTCAATGTACTTACAGCAATCCCCACACCCTTCACCAACACTTGGCTACCTCAGACTTGCACAGTGGGCACCCTGGTGCTGTCACACCACCACTAACAGCCACAGACATCCTGCTACATTATTATACTGTAGGCTAATTTGATGGAATGTGATGCGTTAATCGGTACTGTAGGGGACCATCAATCCAGCCGGCTGTTTTAACAGAGACAACGCCAACTGAGGGCATCACAATATCCTGTTGGCAAATTATTTTATTTTTGCTTATTTGGAGGGTCCCCCCAAGCCCTCTGTTTTGCACTGCGTACAAACCCACTGTAACCTGTTCACCGCCCTTTTTAATCCCTTACCCCACCCATATCTATATATATCTATATATATCTATATATCTATATATCGATATATATAGATATATATATATTAAAGAATTCAGTGATTTTCCGGTATTTAAATTTCATTAAAAATGTTATTCGTTAACACCACTGGATACCCTCAGCCATTTCTGCACCAAGTCACATCATAGTGTATTGTTCTCTCACATGATGTAGGCTCCTCCATGAAAGTGTTGTGTTGAGTATACATTATCCATTTTAGTGGCCATGCTCTGCGGCAATGCAAGTTTACATTTGATCCTTGCAGTCCAGTACGGTCCAATAAAGAGTTACATACAGTACAGTGGGCAGAACCCATGAATGCCTGACCTTTCTACAAGTGATATGTGAGATGTGAACCATTAAAAGTGGTTTCACATTGCTAAGGTTGCAGAACGGAGCACGCCAGGTGCGATCCGTGTATGATACTCAGGCCTGTGGGAGAACTGCACTGCTTGGCAGTACAAGGTCAGCCACAACTTCCCTTCCTATTGATGACAGTGCATTCTAGCTTGAGTCACTGAAGTTCTTTGTTTCCCAATGCTTTCTTGCAAATGCATGACAAAATATCTTCTATCACTATTGGTGGGGCCGAAGTCAAAAGGGTTACTTTTATAAAAAACGCTAAAACAGGCTCCTGAAGAGAAGAGGACAGGCAATACTGCAATATGATCAATTGTAAGAAAATGCAACACAGCTTGCTACTGTATATACCATACACTAATTAATGATATCTTTAATCTGGCAAGTAATGCGTTCGTACAGAACAAAAGAGCTCAGAATGAATATTGCTTAGCCAAAAGCACATGTTTTCACAGCATTGCAATCCTTCCACCAATCCATCGATACTGTAACTACTTTCCCACACATATTGCACTGTATCAACATGCTAAGACTGCTGGACTCACCCTCTGCAATACAATGTTTGCAAAGGGTTACACTACTTGTTTTAACTTTAGCATATTGAGCATATTGCCCTTTGGGTATCGTGCATGCAATGGACGGGGATGCAGAATAACTCTGACACCAAATAATCCAACCAACTCAGGAAGATGGCAAATGTGCTACTTTATTTAACAACCTTCTAAAACAGGGAGCTCCGACGGACATCAACGGATGTTCGTTCGAGCTCTCAGTGCATTTCTCATAAAAACATCATTATAATCAAAAAATACATCAGACATGATGTCATACTGCGTGGCAAATAAGAAAAACCTACAAGGGATTGTGATACGTTCAAGGGGAACATCTAAGTATACTTTCTATATGGGCTGGGATTGTGAATGGCTATCTACTGTCAGGTGGACAACTTATGCCTACCTCTAAAAACATGTAATCTTCAACACTAATAAGTACAGAGTTTATTATTGGTCTTCAAACTATAAGGCCCTTCATTATATGGCCCTCTATAATTGGTTGGCATGCTTGTGCCATGTCTGAAACATTCGGTTCATTCAGCAGTTGACTTTACCTCCCCACCCCACCCAATTATCCCAACATCTCTCATCATCCATGACTTCTGCCATGAAGATTGTCTTTGAACTTGGCCTTGCAAAGTATTCTTGTCTCTGGGAACTTATGGGAGTGCGAGCACTCACTATCGTTGTTCTAGGACTCCATGCTCAACTCTATTTCTATCCTTGGCCCACATGACAGGAGACAACGATTTGGTCCAATTTGCAAGATTTAAATGTCTTAAATTAATAAAACTTGGCACGCTTGGTGTTCTTTCTTTGCACCTTAACAAGGGATGATTGAGCTTCTCAAGTTCACTGCCATCAAGAATAGATAACTGACCTTGTTTGCTTCAGTTTTGATACCAGGCCAGACAGCCTCACCATGCTCTTCTACGATCTCAGCTTATTCTTGCGACACAGTCCTCGCCTTTTCTCTCCATGGGTCCTAGCTTACTAAAATTCATGACACTGATGTCCAGCTTCTATACAATGGCGGATTCACCTGCAGTCTATTCACTACATATAGCCAGCTTCTATGACCACTTAGTCTACTTGTGTTTCAGCATCTGTACAGTTATTGAATGACTTGCATTTCTGCAGTGCTTTGCACACGTGCAATCTTCTTTTCACATTTTAAAGTTTACTTGATTCTTAACTTTTTCATCATTTTCTGCAAGATCCATAAATTCTCTTCAGCCGGTATTCTCAGTGCATCACACTCATCTCTTGTGACTTCACTGGCTTCTCTTTCCCTCTCTTTCATATTCCTTCAGGGAGTTGCTCCCTCAGAGTGTCGTCTCTTCAGGGATACATTTGATAGGGTTTTTTCAGAGGATCCCTTCTTTTGAATATTCACAGCTGGTGTCAAACAATGCACAATCTCAGGATTCCAACATACAGGAGACTGGGGGGGGGGATTTCCTCAAGAGATATGCAGCTGCTCCTCTACATTCCCCCCTCTGGTCGAGTCATCAACCACCTCTTCAATGGTTCCACATGTTGATATTTTCTTTAGAAGAAGTGCTTCTTCGAAGTGCAAATCTTCATCATCTCCCTCAGGGTGCCGGCTGATTTGACATGCTCATCTACACTCAAGGTCATGTAGTTGCTCTGTCCATTCGGATTACAATAGACCCATTGTCCCACGTACTTTTTATGATTCTTTGGATACAGGAACTTTGTTCCTTCAGGTGCTATAATGCTGGCCTCTATGTATTTTCTGACAGCTTCATTAGTCAATGTCTTGGGTCCAAACCCTGATTCAACATTGATCATGATCTTCATTTCTACTGCCTTCTTTGCTGTCTTCTTACATTGTGCAATTATTATCCTGATCACACAGAATCCAAACATCACCATGACCACTATTGCTCCAAGAAACTTGACAATGTTTGCCATCTACTGTGGAATCCTTGAGAATATGGAAGCAAACCAACTGTCATGCGTAATGTCCTCTGTCTCGTCTTCCATCTTGTTATGCAGGTCTTTTAGAAACATTATGGCCTCTGTCAAGGTCTCATTCTCGTCATCATCAGGTGTGAATGTGCAACATGATGGCCCTATTTTGGTGCAAACTCCTTCTTCCATCATTGTGATCATGTCAAGGACATATCTGTTTTGCAGGGTCACCAGTCCTATGGCCCTCAGCTCTTCCTTGATAGCATTGAAGCCCTTAATGGTGGTATTGATCATCTGCAGGAGCTCCCATCTCGTAATCTGCAACCACTTGGCATTGGCCATCGTCTGGATCCCAGGCATTATTATAGTCCTAAATATTGAAGCAGTCTTGCTGAACAACCTGTGTTCATAAGGAATGGAGTCATATGCTTCTATTGACATGGCTGAGAAGTAATTCTCTCTTCTGGTTCGATTGAGACATTCAAGCAATCTTTTTCTCCAATGGGCATCTACTTTTGGAAATTCTCAAATGGTCAGGTCACTCTGAGGAATCACTAATGCTGGAACATGGATGAGCACCAAAGACATGTTCCTCCCCAATCCTTGGGCAACTTCATGTAAACCCGAGACCCACAAGCCCAAATTCAATCCATCAGGATGGCCGTCCCTGCTCCCATCCTGGAAACATCAACTGTAGTTGTGCAGCCTTTGTTATCTCCCACATGCTTCTTTCCGTGTCTTTGGAAGCAAAATGTCACATTCACCAATGGAATCACAACCATTGGATCTGAGTAATCTTCTGCCTATGTCAGTAGTTTGGCATGTTTAGCCCATGACTTCAAACATTCATTGTTCACTCTCTGCACCTCTTGTACATATTCTGACTTCAAGAGATGAGCTGCACAGGGCATCAGTATTCCTTCCCATCCCTTATTGGACTTCACTCGTCCATAGACTAAGACTTGAGTTCGTTCCCAACATCCAGGAGATCCAGATATTTCTGTTATATCAGGGCACTCTATTCTCTTCATGTCTTCAATGACTACCTCTACCTGTCCTGCTGCAGGATACAGAAGCATCTTGCTCTCCCACCCATGTTCCTTTCCCATCTGTGAAGTCTTAATATAATCATTCTAGAATGGAAACAACAATTTCGATCTCCATCGTAAAGTGGCCCAACTTCCCTGAAATTGTCCTCTGGCCATACATGCTGCAAGATGAATGAGGCAACTGGCATCATGCTCTGGGACCTCTGTGGAGATTAATCTTTGCACTGTATTCATGGCATAGGGGATGAGAGCAAAATAAATGTAGCAACTCTCCTTGGCTGTTTTTCCCCTGCCTCCCTCATGTGCTGGTACCACATGTTTATTACCCAACTGTGCAGCATTATCAAGATAGGTATTTATGCCCTCATTATCTTCCTTTGCATCTCTCCCGTGTCTTTTAGAAGCCTTATACAATTCATGAAGTATATCAAAGGAAGTTCCCATATTAGGAAGAACCATAGGGACCTCTACCTCAGTGGAAGTACTAACATGATAGAGACTGTGAAAAATTAGGAACGGAAAGACAAAGAGAGTTATCATACAAGTATATATTTTGCAAAAAACATAGGCATCCATTTTCACTCCATCCTGGCACTTGTTGCACTTGTTCATTCTCTAGAACTGTGACGGCTTCTACATTACTTATCTTTAATACAATCATCACATTTCTTTATACCTGCAACTGTAAAATCTGCTAAATTATTGTGATGAGAAGCCTTCTTATAACTGGGCCATTTTTAGGATCTTTTAAAAAAGTGCGAATATCAACATCTTTTCTGACAAGAGCAGGATAAGCTTGAAGTATAAACACAAAGACAGCAAGCACACGCCGATGAACATCACTGTAGGCAAGTACCATATGTTCATCTGTTTAGAACATGTATTCACCACAAAAGGAATCTGGATACTGATTTTGTTTCCAATTTCTAATCAAGAACTGACATTTAGGCAAAACTCTGATGCTTCAATGTATTTCTAAAAGTAAATTTTCAAAATTCCTGAAATTCTCTGCAAGTCTTTGCACTCTGGCTAAAATATCTATAAGGAGTGTCCACTGAATTTCAGTTCAAATGCCAAAACCTGCAATAACATCTAGTTCTTTATCGTCCTTCTTCTTCATCATCGATCGAGTCTGCACATGCTAAAATTCTTCTTCTACTCTTGCTTCTGGAGCAGTAACAGTGGGAGGGCAGCCCTCACCTTTATAGGCTTTTACATCACCCAGCTGAAGCCAAGCTCATCTTCCTTGGACCTTTACAGCTGAAGGGGTTACATTCTCAATGCAAAAGGGACCATTGAATCATGGCTCATGGCGCTTTCTAGTAAAGTTTTTAATGAGAACTAGGTCTCCAACATATAACTGAGGTGCCGATAATAATTGATTTGGGTTGGTTGTTGAATTGTCTTCTTCTGAGACCAACCACACTTGCGCTTGACTTGATCTGAAATTAGAGAAATGCTAGAGGTCATACATGTCAAATAGTCGTGTAGCTCATTACCTAAGGTTTTTGCTACACTCTGGGCATCACTTTTACTTCTAGATAGAGGAGTGTGGGGTGTTCTCATTCATCACCATGTCACTAGTTCATGAGGGGTAAGGTGATGGTCTGATCCTGGCTGATTCCGAAGGGCATACAAGGTTAAAGGTAGGCAATATAGCCATCCCTTCCTCAAAGTCAATTTAAACTTGGCAATCGTTTCTTTAAGAGGCCGTTGAGTATCTCACATATCTGTTTGCTTGTGGGTGATAAGGAGAAGAAAACATATATTTAATGTTCAATAGAAGCCCTATTTGTTCAAATAGCTAATTAACAAAATCTGGCCCATTGTCGGATCTCAGCACTTCACACACACCTTATTTTGGGAAGACTTCACACACTAAAAACTTTGCTGTGCAAGTAGCATCAGGGTGTGTACACGGACCTGCCTCAATCCACCTGGAAAAGGGACACGCCACCACTAATAGATAGCTATATCCATTACACACCTGCAGCATATTGACATAATCAATATGTAAATGCTGAAACAGACCATTTTGTCAAGGTATTACCCCTCTAATTGTTCTCAGTGTATTCCCAGCAGTAAACCTTTGACACATGATGCAGTTTACCATAAATAGTGCAACATGCTCCAACAAATTTGGAATGAACCAGTCTTCTGAAATCGTAGTAGCAAGACTCTCCCTAGTTACATGCGCAGGGTAATACAGCTGTTCAAGCGCAACTTTTAATAATGCTACTTCCATCACCGGCTTTCCAGTGCTGTCTTGTTGCTATAATGCTTCTATGGGGGATAACAAACACCCCCTTCATTTTCACAATTTCTGCTCTTCATGTGGTGCACTCCCTTGAATCTCCATTAGTTGGGTTATCGACAATTTGTTAAACCCTTCTTGCAATATCATGGTTATAACTACTTTTTCTTTAATACTGTCAGTATCAAAACTCGAAATATCTGGGGAACATGCAACCCTTTTGGCTTCTTCGTCCGCGCAAGAGAAAAAATGTGTTTGCTTAGTGTGCACTGCACATTTAACAACCACTATGGCCGCTGGGAGTTGTAGTGCCTTAATATGACTGTCCAATAAGGATGCGTGCTGCACTGGAGTGTCGCCCGCAAGGAGGTAGCCCCTCCTCTTCCAACGTGCTAATCCTGTGTGCATGGTTGACATCACGTAGGTGGAGTCACTGTACACCGTCACTTCCTGCCCTTCGTGTTTCTCGAGTGCAACAATGAGCGCTACCAATTCCGCCGCTTGCGCTGAAAAGTGAGATGTAGCCTTGCACTTGCTACAACTTCAAATTCTCCATTTAATCTATGTCTCACTACTGCTGCGCCTGAATGCCTTTCCCCGCTAGTCTGATCAATTTTCAAAGAACCGTCAATATACAGAATCTCCCCTCCTTCTAAAGCATTCTCCTTCACGCGCGGTACATCATCATAAAATTCAACATAATTAGCACAGTCATGCAAAAGATCACCTTCTTCTATTGGCTCAGCTATAAATGTGGCATGATTCACTATTTTACATCTTACAATTTTAATCGTTGAGTTTGAAATCATTACCTCATATGCTGAAGCTCTTTGGGATGTCAATGTACCCTTGGTTTTCTCTAAAATGGCAAACAGCGCATGCTCCGTGAAAAGAATCATAGAGCAGCCCATAACAATACTTGTAGACTTCTCAATCACCAATGCGGCAGCTGCCAATGACTGTTTGCAAGGGAAGTCACCTTTCATAACTGGGTATAAAATCCCACTGTAATACGCTAAAGGCTGGTACCCGAATGTAGTTCTCTGTGAATGACTGCTGTCATGGCTGTCCCATTTGTGTGTGGAAAAAACAAATAAAATTCCTCAGCATAATTGGGAATTCCCAAAACAGGGCTGTATAGATTGCATTTTTCAGTTCCTCAAACCCTTCTTCCATTTCTTCAGTCCATTCTATTTTTATTTTTTCCACCTGTGCTTTCTTTAAAGCCTTCAAAAGGGGTCTTGTCCATGTACTGTAATCAAACACCCAGGCTCTTCCATAGTTGCATAATCCTAAGAACCTTTGCATCTGCTTCACTCTGTTTGGTTTTGGTGTTTTAATAATCGCCTCGGCTCTTTCAGGTGTCACCTTCTTTCCTTCATGTGAACCATATATCAGCTGCCCTATGTTTAACACCTCTTCTTGGCAGCATTGTAACTTCTCCTTGTCTACCTTATATCCCTTGTCTGCTAGAATAGTTATCAACTGAATAGAATCTTGTCTACACTCATCTTCCATGGTCCTACAAATTAAAATGTCATTGACGTATTGTATCACTGCACTCTTAAGATCAATATTGTCTAAATCCATCTGTAGGACTCTATTAAAGATTGATGGGGAGTAAAGAACACCACTTCATCATATGTTTTGCCTTCCCTGAACATGTCGTCATCAGTTATGTCAATCAATCTGTAACCTTCCTTGAGAGCTATTACTGTTCTCCATGGTCTACCCTCATAATCTACTCTTTCAAGCATTGTCATTTCCCTTCGTACTATGGCTGCTTCTAATTCTATAGGGATAGTCTGTACCCCCTCTTTGTCCATAGGTATTCATGGTCTAAACAAAAACTAAACAGGTATCCTCACAATTTTTCCCACTAAGCCAGGTAGCCATTTCAATAGAATGCTCACTCCATGCAGAAAAATCTCTGGATCTACTGGAACGTCTCGCAGAGCCTCTTGCCCTGTGAATGCCAGTATAAATTTGACCACGTTTAAATAGTGTATTCCTGCAATGGAACACACTATTCCTTGATCAGTGAATGAAATCGTCGTGTTAGGTTTTGTCATTAAATCCCTTCCCAAAAAGTTAACCAGTGTCTGTCGTGAATAAAGCAAACAAATAGACATTTCACACACTCCTATAGAGACTGGTAATTCATTAGTAAAAGGAACTCGACTACTAGCTCCAGAGAACCCTTGTGCATTCATGGCAATTCCCGACATTGGATATTTTTCCTCTCGTATACATGAACGCGTAGCTCCAGTGTCTACCAGAAAAGAAAAAGTTTTGCCTCCTATCCTCACATCGACCCTTGGTTCTTCTTGGGGGTTAGATAGTACTGAACACATCAAGTCACCTGTGAGCTGTCCTATTGTGGGTAAAAGCTCATCCCCATCCCTGTGAAAGGATGTCCTCCTTCCACAGTGACACCTCTTATTCTTGGTGCAAGCACTTGTCCAATGTTTGCATACTGCTGTGTCTGCATAGGGTCTTATTGCGACTGCCCTTGTGGTGGATTCATTTGCATTTGTTCTTGCTGTTGCACCTGCTGTACTCACGGCGCTTGTGTCTGACACGATGTGTGATCTTGATCGTTGTTTAGTCTGGATACTATATGTTGGAGGATAAGCTGTCCCCTCTCTTGAAAATTGGACATTCTGTTCATTCCCTTGGCTCCTACATACACGTGCAATGTGCACTGTCATCCCACAAGTCCAACATACTGGGGGTGCCCATCTGACAAGCCCTCCTTGAGTACGCTGGTTCCCATTCTGTGTATTTCTGAAACCCACCTTGATTATTTTGGAATCCACCTCCTCTTCCTCTATAGCCCATACCTCTGCCTCGTGGCACAAATCCATAGCCACTTTGATCCATTGGGCGCAAGTTACTCGCCTGCGATATACTCACTGCTTCCTGCATTCCCAATCCTTCTCCACTTGTCAATACCGCCGCTTCTATGGCAAATATTGACAACTTTTTCTGAACTAACTTGGCTTACTCGATTGTCTTAGTCTCATCTTTCTTCTTATTTTTCTCTTGTTATAACCGACAGTGGTGTACTATTGTCAGCTGTATCTCAGCCCAGGTCTTTGCTTCCATCTCCATTTGTTTCTTCATCCGTCTCTGTACTGGCTCAGGCAACCCCTGGCATAAAATGTGGTAAAATAATGTTTCAGGTTGCCATTTCCCCTCAATATCCTGAATGCAAGCAATAGAGTCTTCATTTGCCTTCATCTTTCGTGTCATAATTGCACCCATATGTTATATATCGGGGTACTGTACCCTGAAATCCCCCCACACATCTGCTCTTCAATTATTAAACAGTACTCCATCATGTGCTGTGTTTTGTGCTGTCACACTTTAATATCCTGCTCTCTTCCATATGTCTTCAGCCCTTTTCCCAAGAAGAGCTGCCACAAGACCTTTTATGACCCCTATTTCCTCCTGTTATTTTTTCTTATTCATATATCCATTTCCCAGCGCCGGAAGTCAAACTCTGGAGCTTACACCTTAAATTATCCTTTTCCATCTGCAGCCATGGGATATACTGTGGTATTGCTCCCCCTTTTTCCAATAAGGGAAACTGCATAAACACTGCCCCACAGTCGGACCCTACTATTAATCTATCCCTGGTAGGGACGATCCTCCCTGTCTGCCTCCTTGTAGGTGGTGATTCTCCTTGCTCACTATACGATTGTCCTCGGGGACGCTCTAGATATGCTATTGGATCTGTCGTCCTACCTTAGGTTGTTCCAGATCAGACCATCTCACTTCTTTGTCCATCCACAAGCTTTCTTCACGGGCACAAGCAATCCCTCCTCCTACCTTGAGGCTAGACTCTCTTTCCTCATCGGACATGTCTTGTCCTCAACTTGTGTGACTATCATCCCATTCACCCTTATCCAGATTCAATCTACTTATAGACAATACTTGGCGTTCATCACTGAACAAGCTTCCCCCCTCGCTTTGTGATCGAGCATTAGGGATTGATAATCGTTCCCTCGAGTTTCACACTTGCAATTCCGTCTGAACTGTTCATAGACCTTTTTGATCCTTTCTCCCATGCTTTCTGCATCAAACCTTTCTTCGTCTAACACAACTCTAGATGCCCCTGTTATTGCTGCCTTTATCGGAAGGAACTCTTCTATTCTATCCCATCGTAATTCTGGCCTTGGCACTACTGGTTCTTTACGAGTGAGACTGGTATCAAGACCTCGTTGCCTCCTCTTTTGTTCCATTTCTTCATCTATCTCCTTACACTTTCTCGCATACCTTCTAATTCTTTCTTCCTCTTGCCTTCATTCTTTTCTCCATACTCTTTCCCTTCTTTACTCTTCTTCCTTTTGTCTTGTAATCTTTTGTCCCTTAGTCTTTGTGCTTCCTCCTCTTCTTTCTTCCTTTCCTGCCTATCTCTTTCTTCTATCACTCTCTGTCTATTGTCATACTTTCTTTGTTCTTTAGCCTGTTCTTCTTTTCACTCTTGCTCCTTCTGATATATCTGTTCTCGTCGCTCCCTGCTCTTCCTTTTTTGTTCATCTTCTTTCAATCTCTTCTCTCATTCTTTATCCTTTCTTTCTTCTTCATCCTTGTCTTCTCTTTGCATAACTTCCTCAATACTCTTCCCATCTATTTTAAATAAGCTCTGTCCTCCCATCCATTTGTTCTGCATGAGCGCTATCTCTCAGCTTTATCCTTCTCTCCTTTCCATCTCTTAATTTACCTGTCTATTTTTGTTGACAATTGCGACCGCTCACTCCTTTCTTATTTGTCGTGTATGATCTTATAGATTTCTTTTTTTCTCTTATTGTCCTCTAGACTATCAGCACTATTGTAAGCTGGGGGTTCCTATATTGGATTTCTATACCCCGTTGCCACTTTCAATTCCTTTAAAGGGTACAACCCTATTTCTTCTGTGCTAGTGCCTTTTACTTCAGGCGAGGTAAGGGGAGTTGAAGGCTCAACACCTTCCCCCTTTCACTGACTGAGCATCCACGCCTCAGGTGCAGGGTCTTCCCTTTCTTCCTGGTACATTTTACAGAGCTCTAAAATCGCTAATTGCTTTTTTCTAATTTCTTCCCTGCGTACGCAGTGTGCAAGTATGTAGTCATGTGCTGCAATACCACCTTTGACAATGATCCCCCTTGTGGCCATGACATGAACATTTTATCTGCTGTGTCTTTCAACCATTCTGCACTATACTGTTTGAGCTTGGGCATATGCTTTGGTAACGTTTTACACAAGTGCATTAGAGGAGTATCTACCCTAATGACAAGTCTCAAATGAAGGTCAATACTTATCAGACTTATGAGATAACCTCAGTTGTCAAAGTGTATGAAAAGAAGTAGTGGAACTATGTACCCTGCTGGCCTGCCCCACTCTCCGAAACCCTATCACCACAATCGGCACACCCCATCCCACGTGCAATCCAAACCCCAAACAAATGTGCCTGCTGTTTAAGGGAATGTTCAGTGCAGTGCACTGAAGTGCACGTTTTAACTGCTTCTCACGCTTTTGTTTAAAAACAAAACCATTCTGGTATGGTTTCTATTTTTTTTAAAAGTATAGGAACAGTAAAACTTTATTTGAAAAGGTAGAGGAGAACCACTCCCAACCGCTCCTGCCCACTTCGACCACTGAGTAACCTTTATACTTTTGCTTAATTCACTGCTTTTTCAATGCCTTTAAAACAACAAATATGAGCATGCACCATCAATCGCTGCTCAAGCCTCTAATTTCTTGATTAGCTATCACTATCTTTAGATTGATACCAATCACTTCTATGCTCAATCACTATTGCTCCTTAACTATTTCAATTACTTCACAACTTCTATCGCTCTTCGATATTTTTACTCAACAAACAACATAGAGACTAGTCGATATTACACATTAATAAATACTGTGATCACCTTTTTTTCTCTTGCATTTAAATCATACCGTATACAGGGTTTGAGACGTCACCTTATGTAAACCTGTTTATGCGTTGTATGTTTCTGCTCTACCCCCACTGGCATTTTAAATGTCTCTTTCTGAAACACCCTTGAGCTAGGACTCTAGGCGTTACATTTTCTTCACAATATTTCCCGTTGCTCAAAAATTGTCAGAATCCCATCCCCTTCATTTTCCATTCATCTTAGTCTACTCACCATCCATTTGTTAATCGACTCGAGTCCTTCGGTACCGACTCCTCCTCCAATCCAACCACTTTACCACCCATTCGCAGAGCGCCCGGTGGAAAGTGGGCAGGGATTTCATCAAAGAGAGACGTTCCCACTGTCTCAGTTCTTCTTGCAAGTTTATTTCTATTGGCCGCTCTCCACGGGAAACCATGCAATCTTCCGACTAATGGCAGAGGATGCTTGATCGTACGAAAATCTGGAGACAAGCTAGTTTGGATCTTTTCCAACTATCCTCTGCTACCACGTGAGCATATGGCCCTTTGAGTATCGTGCATGCAATGGATGTAGATGCAGAATAACTCTGACACCAAATAATCGAACCTACTCAGGAAGAAGGCAAAGGTGCTGTTTTATTAACATTTATCTAAATCAGGAAGTTCCAAAAAACATCAACAGATGTTCGCTCAAGCTCTCAGTGCATTTCTCATAAAAACATCATTATATGCAAAATATACATCATTCTAAGTGGCAAATAAGAAAAACCTACGAGGGATTGTGATACGCTCAAGGGGAACATCTAAGTATACTTTCTATACAGGCTGGGATTGTGATTGGCTCGCCACTGTCAGGTGGACAACGTATGCCTACCTCTGAAAACATGTCCTACACAGTTTATCATTGGTTTTCAAACTATAAGGCCCTTCGTTATATGGCCTTCTATAATTGGTTGGCACACTTGTGCCATGTCTGGAATATTCGGTTTACTTAGCAGCATGTAAGCTCAGACCCAGGTGCCAGGAGGTGGACTTGACTTTACCTGCCCACCTAATTAGCCCAACCTCTCTCATCACCCATGCCTTCTGCCATGAAGATTGTCTTTGAACTTGGCCATGCAAGGTATTCTTGTCTCTGGGAATATATGGGAGTGGGAGCACTCACTATCATGTTTCTAGGACTCACGCTCAACTCTATTTACATCTTTGGCTCACGTGACAGGAGACCATGATTTGGTCCATTTTGCAGCCTTAAATGTCTTAAATGAATAAAAAATGTCATGCTTTGTGTTCTTTCTTTGCACCTTAACAAGGGATGATTCAGCTTCACATGTTCACTGCCGTCAAGAATAGATAACCAACGTTGGCTGCTTCAGTTTTGATACCAGTCCAGATAGCCTTGCCATGCTCTTCTACGATCTCAGCTTAGTCTTCCTGCGACACAGTTCTCGCCTTTTCTCTCCATGGGTCCTGGCTTACTAAAATTCATGACATTGATGTCCATCTTCTATACAATGGCGACTTCGCCTGAGTCTGTTCACTGCGTATAGCCAGCTTCTATGATCACATAGTCTACTTGCGTTACAGCATCTCTACAGTTATTGAATGGCTTGTATTTTCTGCAGTGATTTGCGCATGTGCAATCTTCTTTTTGCATATTAAAGTTCACTCGATTCTTTTCGTCATCAGTTTCCACAAGATCCATACATTCTCTTCAGCCAGTATTCTCAGTACGTCACGCTCGTCTCTTGTGACGTCACTGGCTTCTCTTTCACTCTTTTCCATATTCCTACAGGGAGTTCCTCCCTCAGATTGTCGTCTCTTTGGGGATACATTTGATGGGGTTTTCTCAGAGGTTACCTTCTTTCGATACTCGCCGTAATATGGCCACAACAGCTGGTTTTAAGCATGGCACAATCTCAGACATCCAAGATATAGGAAGCGGGGAGCAAGATTTCCTGCAGAGGCATGCAGCTGCTCCTCTACAAAATATTTTTGCTTGAAATGATGACTTTCAGTAGAGTATGGGGCAGAATTTGGTTACTTTTCCAAAAACCTGTGGCTTGTCAGTGGACATGTTTGCCCCCAAATTAGCATGCAAATGACTTGTGTGGGCCTTTCTCAACCTCAAACTGCAGTGCTGTATGAGCTTGCTCAGTGTTGCTGGAACTTTGCTCCTTCCTCCCTTTTGACTCCAGAGAATTGCTCACTGGCAGTTTCTCTGGCTGAATCACTCTTAATATCCTTAGGAAACGGGGGTTCGACAATCCACAAGTTGGTCTCACTATCCCCTATGAAACACACATGGGCCACAGCCCCCAAAGTCACAGGCATCACAGCCACACCCAGGTTTACACTCAGTAAGTTTGAATGTGGCTGTTTCAGGCTGTGTTTTCTCTCTCTCTCTCTCTCTCTCTCTCTCTCTCTCTCTCTCTTTCTCTCTCGGTTTTTCGCACTGCCATGAAAAATGTAACATGATTGTCATTTATTTTTGCAAAAAACTGTTGGGATGCATGTACAGCATCCCAGCCAGGTAAAAAGGTTTAGGCTGAGAAAAATATATTGGCAAGGACCACAGTGTGAGCAGGTTGAGATGTGCACGCAGAAGGCACAAGTATCACTTGTAGTTAGTTTTGACACCTAATAGATACATCATATAGCAACACAGAAAGAACAACAAATGTGTTAATGTTGTGGTTGCAGAGGGTATAGATAGGGCAGTGTGTTTTAGTCTCTATGTTTAGAAATAGAGCACAAAGTTATGTTTCAAGTGAGGTGCGAGAAGGGAGCTGAAGTAAATGGAGGATGGAGTAAAAAGGAATTGTGGTAAAAGCGAGGCCAGTGGGTCGACATGGCAAGAGTGCTACCCTATTGGATTTTAAGGCCTAGTGCACAATGAACAGAATGAAGGCCCTGATGTGAAGCTGCAGCTCTGTTTAGCTCAGTCGCAATCAAATCCCCTTTGCTTCCCCCAAGAGAGAAGCAGAGTCAGAAGCACGCATGCTGCACAGATAAACACTAATTGTATGCAGCTGAAGATCTTGCAGCTGGTAGGGAGGGAATAGTAAATAAGGAGAAGGCAGGTAGGTATGTGCCCTATGAAGGAAACATTAATGAGAACAGGACACAAGGCTTTGTGATGCTAACAGGCCAGTTGAGGATTTGGAGCACTTCTGCCCTCACCCAAGGCGCAGACATACCATTTGACAAATAGATGCCTAACCAAAGCAAATAAATCCCTGAAATTCAGACTCAAGAGTGGTGCGCTGGTCACGCTATTACCGAGCAACTGGGGTTAAAGGAGACAAGGGGGAGCTGTGTCTGGAACGTATTGTGATTTGGGATAGGAGGAGCATATGTGATTTCAGTATATTTAGTCCAGGTTTGTGGGTGCAGCTTTTGTGTCGTAGTGTGTAGTATAATGTGAAGGCCCATTGTCTTATTAAAGTAGAGTTGGCTTTGCCGGTCTTTCATTTAACGTGCCTGGGTCAGAGGGGTGCACATCACGTGACGGTTAAGATTTATTAGGGCATCAACATACTTGTTAGCCAATCATGTACAATGATTCAATAGTAACGATGTAGTGGGCCACGTGCATAGGGGAATGGGCTTAGACAGGTTGTGGCCAATCTGTCCAGGGACTATATGGGGGTATTAGCATGTCATATAGGTGGTAGCCATTGAGGGTGGTGGGATCACATTGTAACCTATGTATGATAATGTGTGGTTTTCTAATATAATCTGTAACTTCTTTGGGCGGGATGAGCTCTATGTCAGTTCGATTCTACAGGACCGTCTGAGACCTTTGCATAGAATAGACCCTGTTTCCCTTGCAAAGAGGGCCAGTGAGGGCCAGTGGTTGCTTGTCTTCTTGGATTATTTTATTTTATGGGTTTTAGGTCACGTCTCTCTACAACACACCTGCTTACTTGTTGGACTGAACAGCAGCACCATTGAAGAAGGAGGTTTTTGACTCAACCGTTAAGTGGGACTTTGAAGGTACAGATGGCATGCAGGCTCTGGTGCAGGGGTACTTTGGAAGGCTTCCCATGAGGGATGACGTAATGGGGCCTGAAAATGCTATGTGCTGACACTGAGCTAGCCTTCAAAACATAGTGTCACTAACATGCTGGAACACAGAATGCATTACATGATTAATTCATCTGATTGGAATGCACTTGTTGACAACTGTCAAGCAGCAGGCTCAAAATTCAGAGCCTCAGCTTCACACTATTGAGTATCATTACAGGTGTTCTGTTTAGGGCAATGGTGTCTTTGCATTAGAGAGCTATGTTGCCCCTCTCCCCTCCCCAAGGAGGGGGTTCAAGGCACGTGCCCCTTTTATCCTCCCATAAATATGTCTGGGTGCGAATGACTGCATGAGTTCCTGTACTTGGCTGCACAATGTGTCTCATTATATCTTACCTTTCTTCTAGAAACCCCTAAATTCACCCTGGACAGCATTATGCAATGGGAGTGCGCCCAGATGCCGAATGACGATGGAGGACAAGCTCTGGGACACACTGTGTCAGATGACCACCTCAGCGTTCTGCCTAAGGTACAATACATTACTATTGTATAATATAAACCCATTTACGTAGGGCTAAAAAGAATGCTGTACTTGGGTAACAGATACTGCACATGATGTTGGAGTAATGTTAAGTAAAAGGTGGAGTATAGAGAGAATTGTGTAATGCCTAAAGTGTTAGCAATTTTGCGAATATGGGAGTTGGTCATAACTTAGGAATGTTAACTCAACACTGGCAATAAATCTACAATGTGGATTCTTTGTTCTGGGGTAAGATGTGAGTTTTGTTCTGGCAGGAATTAAAATGTGGTATGCCATGGAAAAAAAGACTGATTTGTAATATTTAATATGATTGTATACATACTAGTGTTATATTTGTTATAATAATTTTCTGAATTCTTATATATAAAATATTGTGATGAACATAATATACTAATAAAAAAGTATGTCTACTGTTTTTCCAGTGTGCAATTGCTATGGATTGACTCCTTGTGCTGTACATTATATATTCTTCTTATCTTTGGTGTCTTTCAGAACATGGCAATGGAACAAAGCCCTGCCTTCCCTGCCCTAGCCTCCCATGAGCCCCACCCGACACATGCAGGGACTGGCTTCAAAGTTGGAGGTTTTCAGGAGGATGCTCAGAATTCTCAGATGTAAAGTATGCACACCAGTGGGCCATCTACACATGATAGTGGATTGCATGGGGAGGATGTAACTACCCTACATTTGCATGTCGTAGACGAGTGTCGTGAGGGTGATGCTGTCTGTAACCATGACCCAACCTTTGAAATGCACCGTTTTCCCTTCTTCTTGACAGACCACAGCTCACCATTGACCACCAAGGCACCATCCACTTGTTCCACATCAAAGTCATGGAAAACCATGCTTCGTTAAGATCCCTTGTCCTCAACACCAATGCCATGTCTGCTTCTTAAAGCCCCAAACCCCCACCAGCCAGCCAGGACGGATGCATGATTCAATGGAAGAAAAGTGTTGGTCCCACGTTGCTAGACTTGTCAGTACAAAACAATTTCAGCTGAGGATGAGTGAGCAATGATTGATAAGTGCAGCCAATGCCCAGGCAATATGGTGTAGGTCATTTTCCAATGTTTGTTGACGCTTGAGCAGTATCAGCCGTTGTAAAAAGGGGTCAACTTTGTCTGGTCTGCCTTTTCTTCTTCAGGTGACTCTCCTTGCCTTTTTACATGCAAGATTCAATGGTGATCGTTCATAGCTGTGTAGAACTTGAATAAACTCATTTGTACTTAGGACAATATGAAATCCATGGTCCCCACTCCAACCCAAATCCCCCAATCCCAGCCCTCCCTATCACAAGGCACTCGTGATTTGCCTTCTTTGATCCTAAGACTGTTTTTTACCACCATCTCAGTCCTCCCTGCTTTGACACCTAGTCCCTCACCCACATCGTTCCTCCATTATTAGCCCCCTCACCCACAGTATCAGCCTCGCTCCTCCCACATCTGAACACCGTGAACATTTCACTCACAGACCCACCATTCTGGCCAACCAAATTGGCAGCACCTCTAGTGAGCCATGGCCTTCTCCCTGGTAAACAGCCACACCCAACACTCCTTAGGCCCCACTGCAAATAAATAACGACTCATTGTGGCTCCCTTTGAACTCTGATGCAGGCAGCTCCACGTATAATGAACATCTCTGATCTATGGTATCTTCAGTGCCGCATGTTTGTTGATGTAAGACAATGTGGAACATTTGCAAATAAAATGCCATTATTTCCTTAGTAGATGACATACCTTGTAATGATCCAACAGTACAGGCATATGCATCACAGAGTCCATACACCAAAAACACTACTCACTTCTCTATTTACATGTTTTTGTTCCACCATTCCACTCATGCAAAAAGAGCAGGATCTTCTTGACAGGTCTGCAGTCTGCAGACATATGTATCGGTACCTACAACCAAAGCTTAGTGATCCTGTCAATCAGTTCTCTATTATTGGTGAGCGCATGGGCACGGTTCAGTAATCCCTTGAGTTTGGCCCAGACAATCTTGATGTGGTGAAAGTCAGGGTTTCCCCCCAGATGAAAGCGTGTTCTGCCTTAAGAGCAGGGGCAGTGAAGTGCTTAAGATTGTTATCCTGGACAACCAATAACGATTTGCCGGTGTCCTCAGTGTAATGGTGCTGTGCATATGTCAGGGTACATTGCATTATACTTTATTATTTTGTCATCCATTACCCCATCAAAGAACATCACTGTCCCTGGCCTCTTCTTGGAGATGCCCCATGCTGCCTCAAATAGGTATCTTCACAGGATGCTTTGCACAAGGCCTAATGGAGTAATGTCCTTTCCTGCTGAATGAGATGTGGTTAAACCATTGAAGAACGACGGTACTCTCATCTGTACAAAGGGCGCCCTTAAAGTTCTTTCCAGTCAGCTTCAAGACTTTAAAATGGGCAACCCGCTTTCGTTTGTTGAAGTTATGGATCTTTGGGCAAATCCTGTGAAGAACAAGTAATGTTACATTTTGTTGAATGCAACAGTGTGTACATGATTTACCATTATGTTTGTAATAGATCATAGACAAAACAAATCTGAACAAAACGATAAAATAAACAATTGACCCATAAAGGTAACATTAACCTAGCAGGCAAGTGTTTAAAACTAAAGAGTAGTATTATACAAATATTCAAAATTACATATGCACTGCCAGAGCACAAAACACACTGTGGGCGTGTATCTGGGACTGACCACACATCCCAGCATGCACTGAATTAATAGCACAACACTCAGTGTGGGCACATATCTGCCTGTCACTATTTGTTCCATTATGCACTCAGTTAAGGGCACAATACTTTACAGGTACGTTCACAAAATCCATTGTGCAAACATGCATAATTACAATGCACTGCTCTGAACATTCACTGTTGTAAGAGAACAACACTCAGGGTGAGGGCCTCTCTGACAGCAGCTACTTGTCTAAATATGCACTGCGTTAAGAGCAAAGCAAAACACTTGCTGATGAAATATACAAAATTACACAAGCACTGAGTTAACAGCAGAAAACTGACGGTGGGTGTATATTTGGCAGTGACTGAACAGCTAAGCATGCACTGCATTATGAGCACAAGACTCGGTGAACCCATGTACAAAATTATGCATTTACTGCATTAATATCAAGAATTCACTGTGTGCACATATCTGGCAGTGACTACACATCCCATCATGCACTGTGGCAAGAGCACACAACTAAATGTGGGTGCCTATCTCGCAGTGACTCCTTCAGCTTCTCGCTCACTGCTGGAGTGATAGGCCTATCAGTAATGGACAATATTACATTATGCTACCAATGACATTTACAATTAATAATTGTACAGCCATTCAAACATGGTGGCCTTAAAAAAGGGTTATCTGCTAAAGAATATGTACTCAACAACCCTGAACCCCTGCTGAAGAAGTAAAATTTAGATCCTGCAGAGGCTGGGAATTATCACCCGATTACAAATGTTCCCTTCATCTTAATGATTTTAGATAAGATTTCCTATTGTCAATATCAGACCTTTGTTGAAGAACATGATATACTGGCTTCCCAATGGTCCAGTTTTTGAGCAAATTATGGGACAGATATTGCATTGTTGGACTCGAAGTCATACATCGCTGGTATTGTGGATGAGGGTAACACAGCATTACTGTTACTTTTGGATCTGTCAGCAGCGTGCATTCTTGTTGATCAGCGACTTCTGGCAGACAGATTAATCTCAGTTGGCAAATGTTCTAAAGAGGCAGCTGCATGGTTTAAATCCTTTCTGGGCCCTTTGAATATGAGCATGACCAGGGACAATGCTTTCTCCTTCATCTCTATTATGTGGTGTCCTCCAGGGATCGTGTCTCTCGCCTTTACTTTTTAACATTTACTCACGACTTGTCTGTGCCCCTCTGTCGGCTAAGGGCATATCTTTTGCCAATTATGCTGACGATACGCAAATTGTTATAAAACTAACTGGTGAGTATATCAAAGATCAGGAGCGTATCAACTACATATTCATGGAATACAGAACTGGATGGCCATGAACTCCCTGGCTCTTAACAACACCAAAACTGAATTGCTTGTTTTGGACACCATACAACGGCTAAAGAAATTGGACGTAAGAAATGAGAATTTCTTGTTTGGCCAACATATTATCCAAGTTTCAAAAAACTGTTAAAACACTTGGAGTCTTCTTTGACCCCCAACTGTCTTTTAACCGGCAGACTAGCTATCTGAAATCTTCCTGCCACTTCTGCATTCAGCTTCTTTGGCAGATACAGCCTTATCTGTCTAAAGAAAATATTGCTCTGATTGCAGCAGCAATTGTGAACTGCAAGTTGGATTATTACAACAGCCTCCTTATTGGCACATTTCAGGCTAATCTCAAATCCTTTCAGGTGGTTCAGAATAGTGCTGTGCGTTCCGTGCTTGGCCTCAAGCGTAATATGCATGTCTCTGAGGCAAGACACAGCCTGCACTGGTTGCCTGTTCAACAGTGGCTGCAGCATAAGGGTCTAACCATTGTGTTCAAATGTCTGCGGGGCGATGTCCCCTCATACCTTACTACTATGATTAAAAAGAAACCTATTGGATGTATATTACGATCCAGCTGCAATATCTCTCTGGTTCAACCCCTGTCCTTATTGAAGAGAATTGGTGGTGCAAGTTTCAATCTGTGGGCTCCTGCCCTCTGGAATTCAATGCCCTGATATCTTGTGGAAAGTAGCTCACTAACTGCCTTTAAAAAACAGTTAAAAACCTTCTTATTTGATGTAGGGCACGGGTAATCTTCTTAGACTGTCTCTGATATCTACCCCTACATTGCCTTCCTGTACATCTACTGACATTTTTGTTGGCTTTGTACAACGCTCTTTGGCTTGTTCTTGTCCTCCTATCAATGACTATTCTGTTCTATGTTGTCTGTATTTTCTTTCTCCCGCTTTCTCTCGTGTGAGCCCTGATGCCTTTGGGTTAGTGGCGCAATACAAGAACTCAGATAGATAGATAGAACAATGGTCAAAACTATTATCTGCATACTAAAGTAACGCATCACCAGTGCCATGGAAGTGGTTTGAAGTGGAATTGATATAAAGTTTGGATAAAAAGCAGCATTAAAGTTATAGCACTGTTTAGAGTATTATTTTGGACATTTCCTGGGCTTGCAGGGACGCACTGAGGGCCCAAACGGGTGTTTTCTAGGGCCCACGGTGTATCCCTGCAAGGCCAAGACCCTTCAGTTATCCCCCCAATCTTCGAGGAAGAAATAAATATATGCACAAAGAAAGACAAACAAGGGCAAACAGTGCACTTTCTGACTTCCATAGAGAGATCTATTGAGAGAGAAGAGAAAAGAAGAGCAAGAGAGTCTGAGGAGAGAGATAGAGTAGCAAAGGGCGTGTGTGAGAGAGAGGGGGAGAGAGAGTAAGAGGACGGAGAGAGAAAGAGTGTTAAAAAGAGTCAAAGCTGCATACAATGCATGCCCACTCCCCACACCCCACTGCACCTCCCTTCCCATCAGAATGCCGGCACGAAACCATTCAGTGACTAATGGCCCAACATTAGCAATTTGCCGGTATTCTAATGGGAGGGGCTGGCCTTAGCTGCAGGGAAAACTGAATGGTTTTTATTGATGTGCTTATGAAGAAATAAGAGCAACAATAAGCAACTAATTGACACGATCAGCGGACAAAACCTGCGACAAGCGACTTGAAAAATAAATAAGCGACTTGGGTCAAAAATAAGCCCAAAGTCGCTTATTATAAGCGGACATGGCAACACTGGTCCCTCACCCATCCTGACTCCTCCTCTTCCTCCCACCGCAGCCATTCCCTCCTCCATGTGATCCAGGCTGAGCCCTCCCCACATTGTGACAGGGGTGCCTGCCGCCTTCACAAGACGTCACAGGGACTAGATTACGTCTCGTTCAGGGCAAAGTGGCTATGAACTGTCAGTCCAAAATTACAAGTCTCAATTACACCAATTGTACCATGGCTTAAAATCTGTGAACATTTAGCATATGTTAGATTACAGCGGCATTAGCCACTCGCTCCACTTACTCAATACCGCAGTCCCTTTCATTGCTCTCATCCTTTTGTGTGTAATTCTGTTGTGTTGCATAACTATTTCACTTTTGGTTGTTTGCTGTATTTAGCCTGAGTCTAGATTGTGTTTTATAGTCACTGTGGGGCAGTGGGGGGTCTAGGGGGTTTGCAAAAGGTGTACATTGCATGCAGGCCATCACAATCTTTAGCATTTACTAGCTGTTGGGTCCAGGCATGCAATTTTCAACTTGTACAAAACAAAATGTAAAATGAAAGAGCCTGAAACTAGTGGATTCTTTTGGATTCTGTCTGCACCTAGCAGCTGCTTAAATCAGGTGTATTCCACTCGCATCCACTATTAACGCTGTCTGCAAAGTGTGATTCGCAGGCAGCATGACATTTTTTTACAAAACAGAGAGTAAAGTGAAAAAGTAAAGGTGATTTTGCCTGTTTTACTCTTTCCTTTTTCACTCCATTTTGAGGAAGTTTAATATTGCATACAGGGGGCCCAGCAGCAGATAAGTGCTATGGGTGACAGTTCTCTGCAGGAAATTAACACCTTCGATTAAAATGACCCACTTCAACCACTCGAGTTGATGACTTCCTGAGGCTGTAGGTTCCTCTAGCTTGCAGAGACACTACATGACCGTGAGCATTTTCAGTATCCTCTCCCAGATGTTGTAATTCTTTGCATAACAGCATTTGTGCATCCCCCTGACCGCCAGAATGCCTTTACATTTAAAAACCCATTTGTTCCCTTGGCTTATCCTGAAGTTGATATTGCTTGCTCTAAGCTTATTGGTATCTTTTTATTATTAATGTGGCGTTAACACCCGATCTAGCAGGCCGGATCGGGTGTTAAGGCCATTAGCACCCTGGGTTACCAGATCGGCAACCCGGTGTGCTAAAAAAAGGATTTTCCTTCCCTCAACAGGACACCGCGCAATGGAGCCCCTCTTCCCTTTCCATGCTGGCCATCTGGAGCGTTGAGGATGGCGGGGAACAGCAGCGGGGGGTGGCCAGTGCCGTTGCCACCAAAAGGTAAGTGGAGGGGGGGTTTGGGGTAAAGTTCTTTTTGTAAAATGGCACCCCTGCAACAGGAAGACAGCCTGCGGGTTCTGTAGACGCAGGTTGAGGTCAGAGATTTCAGCCCACATTCTCCAGAATCTGATTGGCTGCTTACTCAGCCCGGGTGCTAAATATTGATTATATTTGGTTTTAATTGTTCCTTGTTTTCTTAGTTAAAGGATAGTTCCGGGACTTTTTTTTTATTGTCCCTACGGGTCGGCCATGTGTTTGTAAGCATAAATCGGTAGATCGTAGGAAACTTTCCTATGGACCTTACCCGACTTTTCGCCCATTATCGCACTCGAAATCAGCCTCCATTTTGTGATAATCCTATCATTCCGCCGCATCGACCTGGCTCACCTGCCTTTGCGGCACTAAATCAAATCCCCCGCCCCTGAAACAGACTTTATCAAAACATTCATATTCCCCGCCTCTATCCGTGACGTGACTGAGCTGCGTAGGCAAACGCGCCCAGGCGTCTTCTACGCGACTCCACACAGACCCCGGAAATCAACACAGATCAGCTCACAATACAGCGCACCACAATTCGGAATATGAAACTGTACTTTGAAATCAAACCGCAAGATTGTAAATGTGGTAAAGTACATTTATTTGACATCAAATGTTTAGAGAATATTCAGCGATTTGCATTTTTATTTGCTCATGTTCCAAAAAGTTCGTATTGAGGAACGCGATGGTCCTTTGCTGTTCACAGGGTCTTAGAGCATCTCACAATACAGCGCCACAATTCGGAATGTGAAACCGTGGTTTAAAAGCAAACGGCAAGATTGTACATTTGGCAAAGTACGTTTATTGGACATCAAATGTTTAGAGAATATTCAGCGATTTGCATTTTTCTTTGCTCTCGATCCAAATTAGTTCGTCTTGAGGGAAGCGATGTTCGTGTGCAGTACACAGGGTGTTGGTTTACGATAAAAATAAGCTCTTCGGTCGCACTGATAATCGCATGGCTGTTCCAACAACGAGGCACTAGGCCACCACAACGGTAGGTATGTTGCATCTAACCGTTAGTACCGCGTAAGGGCATACTTGTACTTGGCGATCGTCCCATAAAATGGTCAGGGTGGTAACGTTGTTCACGCGGAGAAGCAACTGGCGGCTGTAGAAGCCGTCCGCCGGTGTCCGGTACTCGTGACACAGACAGTAGTGAATGATGTACCTAAAAACATAAAAAATGAAATTAGTCTCACCATCAGATCCTTATTAAAATCATAGCGAGGACAGCGCTACTGGGTGTACACAAGTGTTTAAAGGCGTGGCGAGGCAGGGAGGGGGGGGGAGTGGAGTACAAGGTAAGTAGCATAAAATAATAAATAAATAGGGCCAGCTGGTGGCAAGTGCAAGGTAAGTGCAGAACAAGTGCTGGGAAGGGGGGGCTGTAGGATACTGAGACAGTCCCCCAGTGCAGGGGTTGACAGGGAGGCAGTGCAGGTGGAGAGTGGAAGGGCCCAGGACCGAGGTCGCAGACAGTGGACCAGTTGTAGCAGGGGAGAGGGAGAGAGAAAGCAGAAGCAAAGAGGAAGGTTTTGAGGTGCTTCAGTAAAAGCAGATGTTTCTCCTCAAGATAGTGCGCGGTAGAAAACAATATGCCACATAGAACGAACAAGTACAACTGAACCCGTCTTTAAAGCCACTGTATAGTAATGAAATTGCGGTATAAACTCATCAAAAGTTACTTACATTATATTTGCATTTTCCATTGTGTCTCTGTGTAGGGCAGACCCGAAACACCACTCCTTCTTTGCCGACGTTACTTCTTCTAATGAACGTGGCTCATCGTTTCGTTTCTGAAATTTTATTCATTATCTTTTCTTAGTCTTTCAGGATGGTCCCGGCCTGTCAAGGTCAAATCACAATAGAACCTTATACTGGGTCGTGGGCCGTTCCGCCACCCGAGCAAAACATCAAAGCAGCTGACCTTCACTTTGAGCGAGCACACATTTCTAGTTAGCTCCAGTTAGTGTAAGGGCATCTTGTCTGCGTGCCTTTTTTTTTATTGTCCCTATGGGTCGGCCATGTGTTTGTAATACGGAAACATTCTATAATTTTTGTAAAAATGATTTATATTACTGTTTGGTTTAATTGCAATGGGCCTGCAACATGAGGAGACTCGAGAGAACAGACAATCAAATTACAATCATTTAAACCGTGATGTGTATTTCTCAATGAGCTCTGCTTTAGGTGGACATGGAACAGAGGCAATGTTGGGTGGCAATGCAGTTGTCCCCTGCATAGGTTCGTTCACCACTCCATGTATGTGCCTATCGAGGACATCTACGATAAGTCTCTCAATAAACTCATATTGCATATCCTCAAACACTGGTTTGATCACCCATTGTTTACTTCTTTTAGTGAAGGCCTTATTGTAGCGAAGCGTCCCTAAAGTTCCGGTCGTCCTACTTTGTTGACGGCCAACATTATGGTTATGTGCCAAGACCGCTAGAAGAGTCCGATTTATCATGCCTTCCATGCCAAAATGCAATCTTTTGGGCCTGTACTTTAGGCACATATTGTGGAACACCTCCAAATCTCCTGTGTGGCAGAATTCCGTGAGTCCCCTCAAATCTCTTGTTATAGTTTTATCAAATACAATCTTTTCAATGGCCTTGTGAGTGGGTGATGAAGGAATCAACCACTTCTTCTTTCGTGCCTCCTCTGTGGACAAATGGCCATGTTCACATTTGTGGAAATGCTCATTTGTCGACCATCGATGTACGTTGCTACAGTGCAACATTACTGACCGCCATTTTTCCAGTAGAATTTCCAACGACCCTTCACATGTTTTTGAGCTCCACCAAAGATGGTTGCTGATTGACTTGGACCACTGTGAAATACCTTGCATATCTTTTTTTTTTCCTGCAGCCGACAATTTTTTATTGATTGTTTTTGCAAGATGCCATACGTCAAATTGGTGATTTATATTTTTGTACTCTTCTCTCATTGTCTTGGCAATTGAAACGTGTCTGTCCGTGGCTATCAGGTCGATCACCATTCCCCGCGATTGTAGTTCTTGCAATGATGCTACAAAGCCAACTTTCTCCATGGCCACTGAGGATGTACTTTGTGACACCTGCACGACCACCGAACTCACAATTTTCTTACTTTCCATGTCCTGAAAGTGGTAGGTGCAGTACTTGGCTGAAAATCCTGGGCTGTCGCACTGTCCATCACCGGCTAGCCTGAAGCGTTTGCCCGCGAATGTACTTTCCATTGACATTTTTTCCATTCTCCAAGCTTCGCTGATGGCTGGAAATAGATAATCGGTTTGGTATTTGTAGAACTGACTTTTCGCAATGAAATGGATTCCCACAAACTGAAAGAAATACTGTAACTTTTTAAAACTTGAACCACTAAAAAGTGCGGCCGCTGCACAAAGTAGATTGCCTGCTGGCAGTTGCCCCAGCATGGGTTGTGCAGACCATGCGAACGGATGATATTGTGTACAGGTGGCATGTATTTTAAGGTTAGTGCCTCGAATTGCACGAGTCACATTAATCAATGGCTCCCCACATACTTCCCCACCAACCCAATGCCCACATTTCATCATCATAATAATATCCATCAAACAGCTATCGAATACAATGAATTTGGCCTCTTTCCTTATACTGTCACTCTGCATCCCAGCTGGTTCGGCCTGTAACGTTGAGGACATGTCACTCGCATGAAAGGTACAATCTCTGATATCGTCTTCCGCTATGCTGAGTGATATTGATGGTGTTTCATTGTCGTCCACTTCATTCTCTTCCATTGCAACATCTGTTCCTTGTCCGGAGATGGGAGAAAAAAACAATGTCTTCAACTTTCGCGCGCTCTTATTTTTTGCGGGTGTGGATTCTGTGAATTGATCTCCGACTGCATCCAAACTACCAGGAGGACATTCACTATCAATGGCTGGTGGTGGTATAGCTCCGTTGTCAATCACTTCATATTCTTCCCATTGGCACGATGCATCTCCAGTCTCAAGTCCCTGCCAAAAGGTTTGACAAGCAACATCTCTCGTTCGCTTCACTGTCTGTGTAGATCTAGTTCTTACACCCACTCGCAACTAGAGGACAGATTAGAAAAGGGATGTTCAGTTTAAACACAACTTACAGTATTGAACTATTGACAGTGAAAGACAACATAATATAGTGAACAGGACACTAACCTTCTTTTGCTTTCTTTTCTTTGAAACTTTCTTGCCTCGAACTTCAACATCTGGACGCTGTTGCTCCGACTCGTGTGTGCATGTCTCCACTTCCTCTCGCGCTGCAACGACTATATTTTCATGATAAGCACATCCATCACTCACTGAGGCTCCATCGACTCCCTGAAACATAGAACTTTCATTAGCATGTATAATAATATTGAAAACACAAAATGTACTTGGGGACCAATACCCATACGTACATCTCAATAGCAAAACACGAATGAACGCATTGTGTAGAACATTCAAACGACAATAGTTCACGCATTGTTGATCTAGTTAGATTGAACTGTCAAGATCCATACCTCGGGCTCCGCATAGACTTCCATTGATGATATTATTGAAGATGACGCTTCAGCAACTCCCTGAAACACAGTAATTGCATTAGTATGGTTTTCTATTTTGTTTAAAAGAACATAAACTTTCTGCAGGCGTCAACGGCTCATCTAAATAGACCTGCACAAATGATCAGTTGTCTAAAATAAATAATGGATATCTAAATATGATTCGATTTGCTCCATCGTTGGAAGTGTCACCACCCAGAGATCTGCATCAACTACTAGGGGTGATGTTCTTGTTGAAGAAGCTCCGTCAGCTCCCTGAAACATAGTACTTGCGTTAATAAAGAAGGAAGTATAGCGGATGTAATCACGTCAATTGATCTCGCATGATTGATCTGTCAGTATCCATACCTCGAAATGCATAAGAACATCAAGGGACGCTGTAACTGCGGTGCACACTTCTGCAAGCTGTTGCGCCGACCCGTAACTGCATGCTCCCCCTTCTTCTTGGACTAATGCTCCATCGACTCCCTGAAACATAGGACTTTCATTAGTAATGAACACAATATTGAAAAAAGAAGACACATAGGAGGGCGACGACAGAAGGACATACCAATGGCTAAAAACGAAAGAAACATTGTGTGTAACAATCACGCTACAAGAATGCAAGATCTGATGATCTCCATCGATGGAACTGTCCGGAAACGTACCTCGAGCATCTGAGTGACATCTACGGTTGTCGTCAATGCGTTGGACTCCTCAGCATCTCCCTGAAAGACAGTACTTGCATTATTTTGGATAACAATAATTATAACTGAAAACAAAGACTAGAGGACGAGTACTGTGGTGTACCATTAGGTAAAATGATTACACGATCAATTAAAACTATTGATTTACATGCCTAAAACAAGTCAGTGTCAGAATAGCTAAGTAAGATTACCCGATAGGCGCTTGAAGTGGCTGATGACTGCAATAACGACACGGATGGAGAATCTTCCGCCTTCATATTGAGTGGATACATAAATGGGGAAATTATTGTTAGCTAATGCTACACACTACCGCAAGGCCGAGAGACAAATACGTAAACTTGACTCACCAGTGGAGGGATGTGGACGAATAGAGTGGGAATAGCGGTTGAGAGCAATTTTCGCCTCGCTCGCGGTGTTTTCTTCTTTATTAGCAATGATGTGGAGTACATGTCTGGGCTAAAGTGCCTGCTGCAGATGCGGTATCGATCACCCCTCTTGTCCGCAAAGACTTCAAGGACTCTACTTTCTAGCTCAGAGGCTGGATATCCGCAATATCGGACCCATTCTCTTATCTGATCTATTGTTTTAGGGAAAACATGCATTATAGTATCTTCAGATTTGTTATGGGTCTTCGAAGGGCAACCGCCAATGGAACAGGCAGGCATTATGGAAAGTTCTGAAAAGTAAAGATCAACAATTCTCTATGAATACCAATGTGTTAAAACATTAAATGACACATAAAAGGTTCAATGCAAGGTCCGTTTTGGTTCTTGGAACTATACACGTTATTCACATGCGGATAAGTATTTCAATAACTTTCAAAAAATAGAAAAAGTAATTTGACTAAACTCAGAACATGTGACTAGTTCCTTGCATGTACTGTCGTGAACGAAAAGAAAACATGGATGCAATTTGATGACTACTAGCAAATAGATATAAATTAAAAAATTGGACGCAAAATGATTATGGTACATGGACTTACCTTGACGAACAAACAGTTAGATGCAGGGATCAGAGTAGTTTCTTGTCGTAGAACAGGGAGCAGTTCACAGGTTGCAAACTGACGAGTTTGCTCAAAGTGGTGACGGAAGTTCACAGAGACGAAGAGCAGATAACCAGCACCTTCACGGGTTGACTAGCAAAGCGCAAAGAAGTTCTCATTAGAAATATGAAGTGGGTTATAAAGAATTCGAAACAGGGGTGTGTTTGTGAATGAATGACGTGTATATGTCGTGGCATTATGCGGTCTGCAGGGGGCCGTCCAGCGTGAGGGGGGATGCTTGGCAGGAGACACAGGGTCTGGAGGTAGACATGGGAACAACAAACCCATGCTCTATAGACCACTTTGAAGTGTACATGGTCTTTGGCACCTCTTGGCCTTTATCGCTCCCTGACAGCTCCACTTGCCAGCAGCGCAAGTACCCCGGTGCGAACTGCCTTTGATAGGGCGGGGGGTGGATCGGGGCGGTGGTCGTGCAGACAAGACACAGGAAGACTCGTGAATGGAGACACACTTATGTGGATTGCAGGGGGCCGTCCAGCGTGAGGGGGGATGCTTGGCAGGAGACACGGGGTCTGGAGGTAGACATGGGAACAACAACCCATGCTCTATAGACCACTTTGAAGTGTACATGGTCTTTGGCACCTCTTGGCCTTTATCGCTCCCTGACAGCTCCACTTGCCAGCACAAGTACCCCGGTGCGAACTGCCTTTGATAGGGCGGGGGGGTGGATCGGGGCGGTGGTCGTGCAGACAAGACCCGTTTGCCGCAGGGCCTCACCAAGGAGAGGCCATCTAACTGAATGTAAGAGGATGGCTGCAGGATCTACTACATGGAAGGCAGGGGGGTGAGTTTATAAATACCTCACCCTCCCAGGAGAATATATGGGGGTCATCTCTGTACCCAGTGCCCAAAAAGAGGATTTATTATGATCAACCATATTTATTATTTACCTATAACCATGTTTTGTATCAATAAAATCCAACAGCTTTTTATTGCCAACGCTTGATGCCAACCCACAAAATAATATATGTATGACTGCTGCATATATGGGTTCAACGGTTATGTGGATTGAAGGTGTGCGGCCAGCGTGAGGGAGGATGCTGGCCGGAGACATGTGGTGTGACAAGACAAGGCACTGGAAGGCTATTCAACGGAGACACACTAGATTCATTTAAAAAATCAAAACAACCATTGCTAAAATATATGTTGGGCTTTATTTTAGATTTTAGTTAAACATAAATAATAAACATTACACATTGTAAAGTTGAGGTTGCAGCACATCGAGGGAAAATCCGCGGTATTGTCCACTGTCACTGGGGAAATGTTGTCTAATGGCAAGTACCGCACAGGCAGGTATTACTCTCCGAACGCGGTGTCCGAGCCTCCCGTGAAGCCACCAAGTGAAGCAACGATAGGCCACCAGCCTGTACCACCTGTGAAAAAAAAAGATGCAAACTGTATTAAACTGACCAAACTTTCTTATCAATGTCGATTCAGGTAACACATGTCATTTTTCTTAGAAAAAAATTATATCTAGAAAATGCACTATATGGAACCAATTTACATGCGTTCGAATGATATGTAAATGTAATTTTATATGTGGGAGACGACCATGAAATAGTGGTGGCATCACTGACATCACAAACAGAGTATACTTACTCGTTACTCGGATTACGCGGACGAACAGTGCCACGAAGTTCGTGCATAAGCACCATCATCATCCTCAACACTGTCCGTGAGAGGCAGGCTTCCCTGAACTCTGGCAGCTCGGTGATGCATTGCGGACTTTGCCCGCCTTCCTGCAGACTTTGCTCGCTTTCCGAAATGTAGGCCAAGCACCCGGAATTTTCACAGCAGCAGCAGTTCTCCTCCTCAGTTGGCATTAGCTCGCACCGATTGCACGTGCACCAGGTGGAGATGCCGTCCATGCGACATGGTCCAGGCTCTTCATCCGTTGACTGGTCCTCCCAACTGCCGTCCGAATCCCCATCGTTTTCGCGTGCTTGCCTTTCCAGTAGTTCCTCCTCGGTGTACTCGGGCTCGTACATATACGGCATTATTGTGGCCATTGTGCGGTAAAGATAGTAAAATAATTTACAGAGATGGTACAGGTGTTCACACGGGCTACAAGCGGCGAAGGTAGCTGACCAGAGCACTGAAACGAGTCACAGAATACTCAAAGTAACACAGAGAGAGGAATGGAATCGAAAATCTGCTGCTGTATGTTGTGAAACGGTCTGTTTATACTTATTGGGGAAAGAGGCGTCCTGCCATTTCCATGGCAATAGCTGAGGCGCAGCGATTGTTGACACGAGACGTGCTTGAAATGGGCAGTACGCGTCTGCTGATGTCAGGCTCAGGGGCGGGGGATTTGATTTAGTGCCGCAAAGGCAGGTGAGCCAGGTCGATGCGGCGGAATGATAGGATTATCACAAAATGGAGGCTGATTTCGAGT
This sequence comes from Ambystoma mexicanum, assembly GCF_040938575.1. Classification (NCBI taxonomy): domain Eukaryota; kingdom Metazoa; phylum Chordata; class Amphibia; order Caudata; family Ambystomatidae; genus Ambystoma; species Ambystoma mexicanum. The sequence continues at coordinate 733,042,599 of NC_090930.1, forward strand.
GCGATAATGGGCGAAAAGTCGGGTAAGGTCCATAGGAAAGTTTCCTACGATCTACCGATTTATGCTTACAAACACATGGCCGACCCGTAGGGACAATAAAAAAAAAGTCCCAGAACTATCCTTTAATACTGTTTTTCTTGTGTTTTGTTTGCTCGTTAATGCTTGTAAGGAGCCCTAATGCCCCCACATGTATCTACGCAGACTCTAAATTAATAAAAAATGCATTGCTTTAAATACAAATATTAAAATTTATTTAAAAAGTTATCATAAATTAAATGTGTAGCTTTCCACCAGACCAGCCCGCCTTATTTGGGAGTCACAGTTAGAAAATAATGTTTCACATGCCATGTTGCAAGTACTTTTCCAAAGGCTTCTGCATTTGCAGACATGGCATTATTGCAGAGTCACAAACGGGATTAAAGGACTGTAAGAAATCCACACTGACGGTATTCACTGGCTCAAGAAATACCTTTTCAATGGGTTGGAGCAGTATATCAGGGCGTAAAAGTGAGGAGTAATGCTTTTACACCTTGATTTTCCTCTCTGCCCCATTCTCCTGCAGTAACAAGATGGTGGAGGGCCACCGAGCAGAGATAAGATTTCCACTGTGCACTGCTCCTCCCTCTTGTCAGTGTGTCTTGTTGCACAACTGTGTGGGATTTTATGCAGACGTAAAACACATATATTCCAATGAGAAAACCCTGCCTGAAAGTGTATTTGCAGGCAAGGCAGCGTATTTGCAGACAGCGAATCATTTTTAAGCAAGAAAAATAAAATAGTAAAAGAGATTTATTTTCGCTTTTGCTCTTTCGATTTCCTTCTCGGCCTCTTGAAGGTTTAAAGGTGCATGTTGGTGGTCCCGTGCGTGCAATTTTACGATTTGTATAAATTAAACCCGGTTTGTATATATGTAGGAATGTGCTAACACTGCAAAACCTTCCTGATGCATCTGATTATAAAATCTAGAACCTTCTTTTCGGAGATGCCACTCTTCAAAATTCATTTGAGTAGTAGAGGCAAAGAAAATGCGCAAAGCCTGTGGTGGGCAAAGGGAGATGAACTACTCTCCCAGAACCTTGAAGGACCCAAGATGACCACACACTTAGCACATTTTAAGCAGTGGTCTGTGAATAGATGAATTTGGAACCCATTTCTGAAGAGTTGAGCTGTTTTCGAATACTCTGCCCGCAAAGTGTGGGTACATATCGGCACTTGATGATGTATAATTAATTTAATAAGCTTAGATCTCACTCTATTATCTTTAAGGCAAAACACATACAGCTCTATATCAAAAAGCTAACATTTATTTTAAGCTACTGGGTGAAAAGTGATTACACGTGGATTAAAATCTAGTATTAAAGGAATCAACGTGGTGCTTGCTGAGTAAATAGCATTTAAGTATGTAAATTTAAGGATTAGCGATGCGCAGTAAACAGTAGATTCCTCCTTTGACAGCTGCCACAACTAATCCCAGGGTTTACGCTGCTTTGTGCATCCCTCCAGGAAGCATTCCATCGGCACACCTTGCTTCGTTTGGAGACCATTGGCTGACATTGAAAGATGACATTTCATGCCTGGTATAAGGTGACCGATAAACGGAACAGACACAGTGCTGGCTTGCCTTTCCAGTTGGCAGTGGCTTTAGAAAATATGCCAACGAAGCAGACACAGATTATGCCCCTGAAAAATAAAATATTTCAGCACAAGTGAATTCGATGCAACAAATTGCCACTGGGTAAGTGGAGCCTCATTCAGAACATTTGTTAATGTTAAAGGTTTTTATACCACGCACCGATGCCACCAGTGTGGTCTCCAGCCGCTCAGGTGGATCTGTAATGAAGGAGGGAGGGTGAGTGGTTAGTAGGTTTGAGCGGGAAAAGAGCAAGAGAGCTGTGATGTGCTGTTGGCAGCTTCAGTTCGGAAACACCGTTCACTGAGCATTAATGTTATTTTTCGGAAGTTGGCCACCATTTGCTGGTTTGCAAGATTATGTGTGTTTTTTTTCTGTTGTGGTGTTGTGAAGTACATGCGGGTTGTGGTGCTGTAGAGTTCTGGTTGTGTTAATTCCGGAGTTTGAGAGGTGTATGCAGAGAAGTGAGTTTATTAGTATGGATTGTTGGTGAAAGTCCTGGAAATCCATCAAGTGCTTCACACCTCCCACCCCCGAAATCCACCCAAGTGCACCACATCTCCCACCCTAGGAATCCATCGAAGTGCGTCCCCCCTGAAACTCCACCCTAGTGCACCGCTCCCACACCCCAGGAATAAATCCAAGTGTGTCACACCTCCCCCCATTGAAAATCCATCCAAGTGCATCACCTCTCCCACCGCTGAAATTCACCCAACTGCGTCACAACTACCACCCCAGGAATCAATCCGAGTGAATCACACCTCCCCCTCTCCCTGGAAATCCATCAACTTGCATCACATTTCCTACACTTGGAATCCACCTAAGTGCATCAGGTTCTCTAACCCTGACATCCATCCAAGTGCATCATAATTCCAATACCTGAAATTTGTCTGTGAGCGTCACATTTCCTCCCCATGAAATTCATCTAACTGCATCACCTGTGTCAGCCGTGCTCCTTATCTCCCCCCTAGTTTCCCTTTCTGGGTTTTGCCTTAATTGTCACCTCTGTGGTCCTGTTTCCTGAGCTGGTCATTGCTCAGGAATGTGTTAACCTGTCTTAGATACCCGACAGGTGTTGTCTATTATCTAATGGGGACGGTCTGCTGCATTACTCCTGTTCACTTGTTGGTCCTCAGTGTGGTTCACCTAAGCTGAGAGTCTTCCTTCTCTGATTTTTCCTCCCCCGTTTTCCTTTGAGCCTCTTTCACAGGCCTAATCATATCGGGCCCACCAGCTCCTCCTGTTTTTTGGTAGTCCCTCTTTATGGGGTGGGGGCAGGGGTCGTCTCTGTTTAAGGTCTCTCTTCCCAGTCCTATCCATCATTCCTTTATTGTTTCGGGCTACTTTTCCTTTTTCAGTACTTGGCCGGTTACGAGGTGTGCAAGCACTGTTCAGTCTGTTTCATTGTGTTCGGAGTTGAAGGGCCAGGTTTTAGGAAGCTTTCTGAATTTTGTATGGTCCTCCATAGTTTGTTATTCCCTGGGAAGGGAGTACTTTAGTTTTGTCGATAGGCAGTAGAATGCTGATCCACCCAGTTTTTTCTTTATGTTTTGTTTGGGTTCTAGGCGGATGTCATTGCAGAATATCAGGGTTCTGGTTGGTTTGTAGATGTAAAGATTCTTTTGAATAGATTCTGCTCCCTGGCCGTGTTGTGCTCTGTGTGTTATGCACATTGTTTTGAAAGTGATTCTTTTTTTCACTGGGAGCCAATGTAACATCCTAAGACCTGGTGTGATGTGATCTCTTTTGTTAAGTTTAAGGAGAAGTCTGGCTGCTGCATTTTGTATCCGTTGTAGTTTCCTTAGTAGGTAGCCTGGTATTGCAAGATATATGCTGTTAGCATACTCTATCCTGGACATGATGAGGGATATGATGGCCTCTGCTTTGTGCGTGAATATGAGGAATGGTAAGATTCCTTTAATCATTTGTAGGTGGAAGAAACACTTCTGGATTATCATATTAACTTGGGTTACTAGTGTTAACTCTATGTCCATGATGGTTCCAGGGTTTTTTACAGCTGCAGATGGTGTCAGTGGGTTTCCCTGTTCTATGGTCACTGGGATCTGCTGATTGTTTCCTTTCATGTGTAATCATGAATTCCGTTTGTTTGGGTTCATTTTGAGTTTTTTGATCCATAGATAGAGGTCCTTGAGCCACTTTATTAGGTGTGCATTCTCTTCTTGTATATCACTGTATTTGAAGATGATTTGTGTATTATCTGCATAGTTGTAGTATGTTAGTCTATGTTTTGTAATGAGGTTCATTAGCAGTGTCATGTATATGTTGTGTAGTAGTGATGATAGCGGTGAGCCTTGGGTTACTCTGCAGGTGGTGTCCTGTGGTGCGGATTTGAAAGGTTTTAACCAAACTGTTTCTGTTCTTTCCGACAGGTAAGATTTGATCCCGAGCAGCGCTGTGTCAGTGAGCCTTATTTCTTCCAGTCTTTTTATTAGGATGTTGTGGTTGACTGTTCCAAAGGCAGCTGAGAGATCCAGCAATATTGGTGCTGATTTGGTGTTGGAGTCTTCGTTCATCTTCAGATCGTCCCATATTGAGACTAGTGTCATCTCCATTCCTCTCAAGGGTCTGAAGCTTACTTGTGCCTCATCCAGTAGGTGGTTATTTTCAATGTGCTGTAGTAGTTGTTCATACATGTTTGTTTGTAATAGTTTTGCAGAGTATGTGAAGTTCGAGATTGGTCTATAGTTTGAGAGATCTTTCACATCGCCCATTGTGTCCTTGAGCAGGGGTTTAATGTAGGCCATTTTGAATTCTCTTGGTACTCTCCACGTTGTAAGTGATTGATTGAAGAGTTTTAGGTAGTATTCTGATGATGTGTCCTGTGCGATGATGTATTTATAGATGTCTGGAGAACAGGGGTCCATTGAGGAACCTGCCTTGTTACTCTTTTTAACCAGGCTTATAGTTTTTATTTCGACATCTGTTGGAAGCAGCACATTTTGTTTTGTGGTCCAGGGGCTGGTGGTGGCTGGTGCATTGTTTGGTGATTTTGTTCTAGGGTTTTTGGGAGGGCACTGGTGAGTTGTTGCATCCGGGTGGGTTTCTCATCCCATTTACGATGTTGAATAGCTCTCTTTGGGTGTTGGTGGTTTGTGTTTTCGTTCGTTCATAGGCTTTACTTTGGACAAACAAGTCATAAAAGCTACAATTTATCAATACATCATATACACATTAAACAATTTAACAATTTTATAAAAAAACACAATCATCGCATCATCAAACAGAAATATATAATAACATAAATAGAATGCCTCATAAAATACAGATTGCCCTCCAATTAAAATTGATCACACTCCTTCCGCCTCTTTGAACGAACCCTCCATACCCACTTTAGATAACTGCTGGTTGCAAAGACACCAAGAATATCAGCTGAGTTTAGACACACAGCCATAGCTTGGTCAACTGTCCTGCAGCCATGATTAATTTCAAAAATAACGGTTTCAGGAAACATTTCCTTAGACCCATGGATGCCGGGCACAACAAAATTAGATGGTACAAATCTTCTTTGGGGTCCTTACATTATAAACACATTGGGGAAATAACCTTATACCATTCATGCAACAAGTCAGCAGTGGGTAAAATCCCCAAACAGAATTTTGGATATAAAGATCTTTCAAATTTAGTGGGAATATAATCTAAATATTCCTCACAGCCAAACTGGTTTTTAATGGTTATGTAACAAGCTAAGGTTGCAGAAGCCTGAGGATTCAGCATGTTATTACGTTCAACATTAACCAAAGCAGCACGCTTCACCTGTGCACCAGAGCCAGAAGTTAGTGTTTGCGTTGCACCAATGCTCCTTAAGCCTCAGGTCCCCCAGCAAATTCCTGACATGCATGGACCATTTCAACAAGCTACCTCCTTGTTGGGCCAGAACATCTAGCAGTGCCTCTCTTAATACCAGACGATTTCATTATGTCCACAGATGGACCCAATAAAGCACCGGTAGCAGCTGGCAAATTGGGACAATCCCTTGCATAACTGTCTCTAAAAGTACTGGGGTATTTGGCACACTAACTGGGATCCCAAGTATATTTTTCAAAAATGTATTCTCCACCACTCCTAGAGGGTGGGAATTCATCTGGCCCCACAGTTCGGCACTGTACACTACAGCCTGCATTGATTGCGCTCTATAAGTCTCAAGAGAGACACGTACATCTCCATTGCTGTGCTCGCTAGTACATGTGGCAAGAGCCCCACTATACCTTGCCAGGGTTATTTTTGCCTTCTCCAGATGCAATGAACACCCGTATGACTGCATGACTCTCACACCCAGATAATCATAACTGCTCGATTTTCCCTTCATCCAATGCCAACCCCATGCCCTTCTACCGCCTGCTAGCCATTGGGCCTCATCATGATACTGGAGGTAGCCGTGCCGGTAGAACCGGGCACCCGCAAATGGGTAATTACCGGGTCATTAAAGCCTTGCCGGACCTGGTATTTACCCATTTGCGGGTGGCAGAAAAAAATATTCTTCCCCATTTCCATTTGAGCCCAAAAGGGCTCAATGGGAATGGGAAGGTCGGATGCACCGGCACCATTCATGAATGGTGCCCGTGCATCCACCGAGTTTGGCTCGCGGGTGCCTCTCTTCCCGCCAGGTCAGACCTGGTGGGCAGAAAGGCACCCACAAGCACAAATCGTAGTTTGGCAGTCCGGTGGTAACGGTGCTGGTAGTTTACCGGCGCCATTACTACCGGACCGGCAAATTTCTGAGGCCCATTGTGTTGAAAATCATAGATTTAGTTTTGGTAATATTAAGGGATAACCCATTCCGCCTACAAAAAGCGACAAAGGTGTCAAACTGCTTGCGGACGCAAGAAGGTGTTAGCGATAAAATGACTGTGTCATCTGCAAATAGCAGGACTGGCATCTTCTCGCCAGCCAGTGATGTGAACCCAGGAGCTCCCCTATGACACCTTTGAGGATCAAACAAAACAATGTTGGCACCAACACGCACCCCTGCCGGATGCCCTTCTTAATACCAATACTGCCCGAGGGGCTCCCGTCAGTTCCCCACCGCACCACTGCAGTATTGCCTGAATATAGGCCCTGAATGGCCGAAAGAAGTGCACCCGGGATGCCATAGTTCCTTAAGACCTCCCGTAAACGTTGTCTGGGAACAGTGTCGAAAGCAGTGTGTGTAAATCTACAAGCACTGCGTAGACACTGGCCTTCCTGAGGACCGCGTATTTATCACACACTAACTGCAGCTGAAGGCTTTGGGCCTCATTATAACTCAGGCGGTCCGGAAATAACGGTGGCGGTAAACCCGCCGCCACCGTTGTTTCCGGACCGCCTGATCCAGACTCCTGCAGGCGGGAGGTGATGTTCCCGCCAGGTCTGACCTGGCGGGTTTAACACCGCCCGCCTGCAGGTGGCCGAGGAAACACCGGCAGCATTACGAGATGCTGCCGGTGTTTCCATGATCCCCATTCACATCGAGTCCCATAGGACTCAATGGGAATGGGGATTAACACCATTCCGCCTCCGTGATTCCCGGAAAACCGGGGTTGCAATGCCCCAGTAATTCCAGGAATCACGGAGGCGGAATGGTAATACGAGTCCGGCGGTAACCAGGCGGTTTTACCGCTGCGGTTACCGCCGGACTCGTAATGAGGCCCTTTGTTTAGTTGTGCTCAGCCCTTCACGGAAGTCAGCCTGGCGATGGTCAATAATCCTGTTATTGCTTTCCCATTTGACCAAAGGAGATAGGAGTGCCCGGGGAAATGTTTTTCCTCCAACATCCAGTAAGGAGATTGGTCTAAATTGGCTGGGTCATCACAGGACCCTTGCATATGGATTGGAACCAGTTCAGCACTTGTCCAGGACCGCGGTACCAGTTAATTCCTATAAAAATCAATAGGGACCCTATCCGGGCCTGGTTCCTTTCCTGATTTCTGTCTTAAGCGCCTTCCTAACCTCTTAACTAGATAATAACAGTGAGACAAAACTATCTTCCCCCTCATTTCCTACCCGGATCCCAGTGCAATTAACACCCTCACATAGTGACCCCTTCTTCCCAGTTCAAACTGCTGTAGTAGTAAACCCAGGTCTGTTCGGGTATACATCTCTGTAGAACGTAAGCACCGGATCTACGGGTTGCCCCCATCAATGCCTAAAAACCCTTTGTATCCCCTCTTCCTATGGCTTCCAGTAATGACTCTCTGATACCCTGGTACCAGCCCCTCTTCTTTCAATAATCTACGATACTCTGTCCTGGCCACCCTCAACTCAGCGCCCCCGGTCAAAAATGGTTGCTTAGCCGCCACTACCAGCCGACCCTTGGACAGCTTATATTCCTTATGGTACCACAAAGTGGCTGTCTCAGTGAGCCTACGTACTACTTTCTGCAGCTTAGAGAAACGCTGGCCTACCAGCTCCATCACTTTCTCATGCAGGGAAATTAGCTGAGCTGCATCATCAGGTGGCACCCTCACGAAATCCCCCAGCAGTTGGATGATTTCCTTGTAGGCCGATGGTAACACTGCTTCGAGATCCACCTTACGCTCCACCTGGCTTTCCCTGAAATTTCCAGATGGACCACCCCCTCCCCCGGGCAGTTTGACCTATCAACTTGGGTGGCCCATAGATGTTCACTCGTCTCCAGACATAGTGATTGGTGGTCACTCTCAGCCCTTTTATGCATCGAGAATGCTTTAACATGGCTGGAGGCCTCAAGGTTTACTAAAATGTAATCAATATTACTAGTAGCCAAATTATTATCGAAGTAGAGATTGCTGGCAAGTCTCCCAAGAAGCGCCTGTTACAAGCACTCAGATTGATGGTCATAAACAAAGTAGCTGTTTCTCCTGTGTACTTATGCTGTCTCAATGGATAAACTGCATTCAAGGGTCCCAACCCCCAATGACTATCCACCTCATCCATGATTCACTCATACAGCAAAGTGGCCCGAACTGGAGGTTGAGATCCCCCCTGACCAGAATCTTAAGAAGCTCATGGGAGCGCAATTGCAAGTCCATTGCTAAACTCAAGATTCTATCTATCAAGTCCATGCCCCTCACAGCTGGGCCTTGTTGTAAAAATGTATCAACATGATCTTAGAATCATCCTTTAATTTAATATGGATCACAAGCAACTTGCAGCATGCTATATTAATCTTAGTCGCCGACTTAAACAAAGCCAAATTTACCCATGTCACTAAAACCCCACTGCGATGACCCCTCAGCCCCTTGTGGGTCAGGGAGAAAAAAGTAACAAACCCCTGGATATGAGTGGGTTCTAGAGCCCAAGACTCCTGTAAGCAAATCACCCTACTATCCCTGACAAAGGTAAGCCAGTCATCATCATATAGGTATTTTGGAAGCCCAGCAATATTCCAGGACAGGAACCGCACCCCAGGTGAAATCTGTGCCAACCCGTCATCCATACAAGGACTAAGGGTGAGTCCCAACACCATGGAATCCTGCTCCACAGTGAGATCAAATCGAACAGGACTCTGTCCCCACCCAGGGTCCCAGTACATCACTTCCATGGAAACTTGCTCCAGGCTCCCACTCAGATGGAGCAGTCTAAGCTGGACTGCCCCTCCCCCATAGCAGTTGTTCTTCTGACTTCCTGTGCGTAATCATTGCCATCTGGCAGACTTATTCCTCTCTCTCTAGGTTACATCAGATCTGGGGATGGTTACCCACCATCCCATCAGACCTGCCTCTAACGACCCGATAGCTTCCTCGGCATCTTGTATCATAACCCTGATTCCATGCTGGTGGGGACATTTTTATAGATTCTTAACTCATTCGGGGGAAGGGATCATTCTTCCATTTCCAGGATTCACTGGACAAGCAGTGGATCTTTCAGTGTAACCTCTATTGCATCCTTATCTCAGGCACCTACAAGTCTCTTACAGCACAGGATATTGTATGAATAACTGACAAACAGCCTCTCTTGGCCCTCAACCAGTGGACGACCTTGTTTGACAGGCTGTCCCCTCATTCAGATCTAGTCTCCGGGCTCTTTGGCACATTCAAATGGTAAAAGACATCCTTTTTGGGATGGTCCAGGACACTAGCACTTAAGGGGCGTGGTTCTGGCTTCTGAGACTCCCACCTCTTTCCCCCTCCCACCCTACCACTCCAAACACTAGGGGGAACTGAGTTTACAACAACGGTCTCAGGAACCAGGTCAAGTACCAGACCCTGCCACCCCATCATCCTAATCGGTTCTCCCTCCAGGGCTTTGACTACTACCACCTGGGTAGGGGGGCCCTGGGCCATCAGGTTCTCAACCATTTTCACCAGTCTTCGAATATCGCTTTAGAGCTCTTCATTTTCCTTCCTCAGAATCGGCATAAATTCAGGAGCACACTCACAACCATCACAGCCCCTCATACCCTGTACTCCAGTGCCAATTAATCCCAATCCTGGGTCACCCAGGGTCAGTGGAGAGGTTTCTGTGAGTGCTGTATCTCCAACAGTGTCATCCTCTATGACAATGGGCATGGAGGAAAGGCTGGTTTCCATACCATATTCGGGACTAGCTATGACCTGTTTCTCAGAGCCACCCCCGCAGGATAATAGGGACTATTCCCTTCCATTCCACCAACCCTTTCCCTCTTTTCACTCTCCTCTGGGTCCTCAACTGGGGGAGCCATGACCTTCACCAGGATGTTATAGTGGAGCCCATACAGTCCTCTTACAGTGCTTTGTACCTGATAGCCGGGAGAATTCTACCCACATTGGCAAGGGCCCCCAGATTGGCCTTTGGTTGCCCCATGTTAACCTTGGCCAATAATCACATCTCCTCTAGGCTCAATTTCCTCTTAGGTTCCACTCTTTTCTTTGGCACCTCAGTAGGCCCAACACAACTGTCCATACTGATTATTTCAATGTCCTCCCTACCAAATGCGATACAATTGGAGGCTGCTCTCGTGCCATTGGGACCCTTAGTTTTAGCTTTTTTTACCTCCTCCCAACGTTTACTGCTAGGGTCAATTTCATTTTAAAAAACGGCTATTTCTTTAATCATGGCATTTGCTTCGTCTGTTCTCCGCACACATTTAGAGGTACGCTTCCTAGCTGACCCATTTTGTGAGGAGCTTAGGGCCTTCCTTTTAGATATGATTGAACCAAATTCAATTACTCAACCATAGCCAGCACTGCTGGCAACCAGAATAAAACCTCACAACTCCAAAGTGGGACCAAATGTAAATAAGACACAATAGGGTGTGGTAGAATAACATACAATAGGAAAACAATCAGGGACACTATTCCCAATCACAGATTGTAGATCACAGCTCGATACAGTACATCATTAAGCAAAAAACAAGGGGGGTCCTGGGAGTCCCTCTGCTGGACATTAGTTCTGGTTACGAGAGCCTTACTCAGAGTCTTTAGCTCACTATCTTTCACAGAGGAGAAATATCCAAAACATATCAGTCTTTGTCCTGCCCTGGGGCAGTCTAGCACCGAAATGCTAGGCAATTCTACTCTGAACAAGAGTGCCAACAGCAACCCCAGACACATGTTTCGGTCTGGTTGGACGTCATCAGTAGAGTGGAACTGTGCCTCTCTAAGAATAGTGAGCAAGGGGTCCACATCTGGATTCCCCTAGTAATTTAGGGTGAGACCCAAAGTTACTTAAATTATGCAAAAAACAAGTGGGGTCCTGGGAGTCCCTCTGCCGGACATTAGTCACGGTTATGAGAGTTGTTGTTGTTGTTGTAGCACTTGCATTGCAATCAGGTCCTCCAGCCCCAACATTGCTAGTCGTATTGGAATCATTGTGGAATGTGCCTGGGTGTGGGAAGGGGTGGGGTGTGCTCTTTTTGTACTTGGCCAGTCTGTATTGCCTCCACCTGTGCTGATTGTGTGCACCTGTGGCAGCTGGGAGCACTGCACATGGCCATTTACGGTTGGTCCGCGATGGCGGTATTAGCACCATGGCGGTAAGGTACTTTACGGCCTTCGCGAGGGCGTTAAGAGCATGTCCGCTTGACTCGTGATATTCCCCACTTTGCGCCATGCCGGCATTTACGGCTTGGGGGGTCGCGTGCCCGCGCACTTGGTGCTGTTAGCGGCACTGTTGATTATGGTGCCGCTATTTGCACTTTCGCGGGTCATGATCTGACCTAGCGGTAAGCGATGCCGGTAATCCTTTACCGGCATCGTTTTTCACTTACCGCCAGGGTAGTAATGAGGCCCATGGCATTATTGCAGAGTCACAAACGGGATTAAAGGACTGTAAGAAATCCACACTGATGGTATTCACTGGCTCAAGAAATACCTTTTCAATGGGGTGGAGCAGTATATCAGGGCGTAAAAATGAGGCGTAATGCTTTTACACCTTGATTTTCCTGTCTGCCCCATTCTCCTGCAGTAACAATATGGTGGAGGGCCACTGAGCAGAGATAGGATTTCCGCTGTGCACTGCTCCTCCCTCTTGTCAGTGTGTCTTGTTGCACAACTGTGTGAGATTTTATGCAGACGCAAAACACATATATTCCAATGAGAAAACCCTGCCTGAAAGTGTATTTGCAGGCGGCGAATCATTTTTAAGCAAGAAAAATAAAATAGTAAAAGAGATTTATTTTCGCTTTTGCTCTTTCGATTTCCTTCTCGGCCTCTTGGAGGTTTAAAAGTGCATGTTGGTGGTCCCGTGCGTGCAATTTTACGATTTGTATAAATTAAACCCGGTTTGTATATATGTAGGAATGTGCTAACACTGCAAAACCTTCCTGATGCATCTGATTATAAAATCTAGAACCTTCTTTTCGGAGATGCCACTCTTCAAAATTCATTTGAGTAGTAGAGGCAAAGAAAATGCGCAAAGCCTGTGGTGGGCAAAGGGAGATGAACTACTCTCCCAGAACCTTGAAGGACCCAAGATGACCACACACTTAGCACATTTTAAGCAGTGGTCTGTGAATAGATGAATTTGGAACCCATTTCTGAAGAGTTGAGCTGTTTTCGAATACTCTGCCCGCAAAGTGTGGGTACATATCGGCACTTGATGATGTATAATTAATTTAATAAGCTTAGATCTCACTCTATTATCTTTAAGGCAAAACACATACAGCTCTATATCAAAAAGCTTACATTTATTTTAAGCTACTGGGTGAAAAGTGATTACTCGTGGATTAAAATCTAGGATTAAAGGAATCAACGTGGTGCTTGCTGAGTAAATAGCATTTAAGCATGTAAATTTAAGGATTAGCGATGCGCAGTAAACAGTAGATTCCTGCTTTGACAGCTGCCACAACTAATACCAGGGTTTACCCTGCTTTGTGCATCCCTCCAGGAAGCATTCCATCGGTACACCTTGCTTCGTTTGGAGACCATTGGCTGACATTGAAAGGTGACATTTCATGCCTGGTATAAGGTGACCGATAAACGGAACAGACACAGTGCTGGCTTGCCTTTCCAGTTGGCAGTGGCTTTAGAAAATATGCCAACGAAGCAGACACAGCTTATGCCCCTGAAAAATAAAATATTTCAGCACAAGTGAATTTGATGCAGCAAATTGCCACTTGGTAAGTGGAGCCTCATTCAGAACATTTGTTAATGTTAAAGGTTTTTATACCACGCACCGATGCCACCAGTGTGGTCTCCAGGCACTCAGGTGGATCTGTAATGCAAGGAGGGAGGGTGGGTGGTTAGTAGGTTTGAGCGGGAAAAGAGCAAGAGAGCTGTGATGTGCTGTTGGCAGCTTCAGTTCGGAAACACTGTTCACTGAGCATTAATGTTATTTTTCGGAAGTTGGCCACCATGTGCTGGTTTGCAAGATTATGTGTGTTTTTTTTCTGTTGTGGTGTTGTGAAGTACATGCGGGTTGTGGTGCTGTAGAGTTCTGGTTGTGTTAATTCCGGAGTTTGAGAGGTGTATGCAGAGAAGTGAGTTTATTAGTATGGATTGTTGGTGAAAGTCCTGGAAATCCATCAAGTGCTTCACACCTCCCACCCCCGAAATACACCCAAGTGCACCACATCTCGCACCCTCGGAATCCATCGAAGTGCGCCCCCCCTGAAAATCCACCCTAGTGCACCGCTCCCGCACCCCAGGAATAAATCCAAGTGTGTCACACCTCCCCCCATTGAAAATCCATCCAAGTGCATCACCTCTCCCACCGCTGAAATTCACCCAACTGCGCCACAACTACTACCCTAGGAATCAATCCGAGTGAATCACACCTCCCCCTCTCCCTGGAAATCCATTAACTTGCATCACATTTCCTACCCTTGGAATCCACCTAAGTGCATCAGGTTCTCTAACCCTGACATCCATCCAAGTGCATCATAATTCCAATACCTGAAATTTGTCTGTGAGCGTCACATTTCCTCCCCATGAAATTCATCTAACTGCATCACCTGTGTCAGCCGCGCTCCTTATCTCCCCCCTAGTTTCCCTTTCTGGGTTTTGCCTTAATTGTCACCTCTGTGGTCCTGTTTTCTGAGCTGGTCATTGCTCAGGAATTTGTTACCTGTCTTAGATACCCGACAGGTGTTGTCTATTATCTAATGGGAACGGTCTGCTGCATTACTCCTGTTCACTTGTTGGTCCTCAGTGTGGTTCACCTAAGCTGAGAGTCTTACTTCTCTGATTTTTCCTCCTCCGTTGTCCCTTGAGCCTCTTTCACAGGCCTAATCATATCGGGCCCACCAGCTCCTCCTGTTTTTTGGTAGTCCCTCTTTATGGGGTGGGGGCAGGGGTCGTCTCTGTTTAAGGTCTCTCTTCCCAGTCCTATCCATCATTCCTTTATTGTTTCGGGCTACTTTTCCTTTTTCAGTACTTGGCCGGTTACGAGGTGTGCAAGCACTGTTCAGTCTGTTTCATTGTGTTCGGAGTTGAAGGGCCAGGTTTTAGGAAGCTTTCTGAATTTTGTATGGTCCTCCATAGTTTGTTATTCCCTGGGAAGGGAGTACTTTAGTTTTGTCGATAGGCAGTAGAATGCTGATCCACCCAGTTTTTTCTTTATGTTTTGTTTGGGTTCTAGGCGGATGTCATTGCAGAATATCAGGGTTCTGGTTGGTTTGTAGATGTAAAGATTCTTTTGAATAGATTCTGCTCCCTGGCCGTGTTGTGCTCTGTGTGTTATGCACATTGTTTTGAAAGTGATTCTTTTTTTCAATGGGAGCCAATGTAACATCCTAAGACCTGGTGTGATGTGATCTCTTTTGTTGAGTTCAAGGAGAAGTCTGGCTGCTGCATTTTGTATCCGTTGTAGTTTCCTTAGTAGGTAGTCTGGTATTGCAAGATATATGCTGTTAGCATACTCTATCCTGGACATGATGAGGGATATGATGGCCTCTGCTTTGTGCGTGAATTTGAGGAATGGTAAGATTCCTTTAATCATTTGTAGGTGGAAGAAACACTTCTGGATTATCATATTAACTTGGGGTACTAGTGTTAACTCTTTGTCCATGATGATTCCAAGGTTTTTTACAGCTGCAGATGGTGTCAGTGGGTTTCCCTGTTCTATGGTCACTGGGATCTGCTGATTGTTTCCTTTCATGTGTAATCATGAATTCCGTTTGTTTGGGTTCATTTTGAGTTTTTTGATCCATAGATAGAGGTCCTTGAGCCACTTTATTAGGTGTGCATTCTCTTCTTGTATATCACTGTATTTGAAGATGATTTGTGTATTATCTGCATAGTTGTAGTATGTTAGTCTATGTTTTGTAATGAGGTTCATTAGCAGTGTCATGTATATGTTGTGTAGTAGTGATGATAGCGGTGAGCCTTGGGTTACTCTGCAGGTGGTGTCCTGTGGTGCGGATTTGAGTGAGCCCTATTTCTTCCAGTCTTTTTATTAGGATGTTGTGGTTGACTGTCCCAAAGGCAGCTGAGAAATCCAGCAATATCGGTGCTGATTTGGTGTTGGAGTCTTCGTTCATCTTCAGATCGTCCCATATTGAGACTAGTGCCATCTCCATTCCTCTCAAGGGTCTGAAGCTTACTTGTGCCTCATCCAGTAGGTGGTTATTTTCAACGTGCTGCAGTAGTTGTTCATACATGTTTGTTTGTAATAGTTTTGCAGAGTATGTGATGTTCGAGATTGGTCTATAGTTTGAGAGATCTTCCACATCGCCCATTGTGTCCTTGAGCAGGGGTTTGATGCAGGCCATTTTGAATTCTCTTGGTACTCTCCACGTTGTAAGTGATTGATTGAAGAGTTTTAGGTAGTATTCTGATGATGTGTCCTGTGCGATGATGTATTTATAGATGTCTGGAGATCAGGGGTCCATTGAGGAGCCTGCCTTGTTACTCTTTTTAACCAGGCTTATAGTTTTTATTTTGACATCTGTTGGAAGCAGCACATTTTGTTTTGTGGTCCAGGGGCTGGTGGTGGCTGGTGCATTGTTTGGTGATTTTGTTCTTGGGTTTTTGGGAGGGCACTGGTGAGTTGTTGCATCCGGGTGGGTTTCTCATCTCATTTACGATGTTGAATAGCTCTCTTTGGGTGTTGGTGGCTTTTCTGATCGGGTCGTTGTGACAGGGCACATCACAATATATTTGTGTGCATGGTACGCCTTGAGTTTTCGTTCGTTCATAGGCTTTACTTTGGACCACCAAGTCATAAAAGCTACAATTTACCAATACATCATATACACATTAAACAATTTAACAATTTTATAAAAAAACACAATCATCGCATCATCAAACAGAAATATATAATAACATAAATAGAATGCCTCATAAAATACAGATTGCCCTCCAATTAAAATTGATCACACTCCTTCCGCCTCTTTGAACGAACCCTCCATACCCACTTTAGATAACTGCTGGTTGCAAAGACACCAGGAATATCAGCTGAGTTTAGACACACAGCCATAGCTTGGTCAACTGTCATGCAGCCACGATTAATTTAAAAAATAACGGTTTCAGGAAACATTTCCTTAGACCCATGGATGCCGGGCACAACAAAATTAGATGGTACAAATCTTCTTTGGGGTCCTTACATTATAAACACATTGGGGAATAACCTTATATCATTCATGCAACAAGTCAGCAGTGGGTAAAATCCCCAAACAGAATTTTGGATATTAAGATCTTTCAAATTTAGTGGGAATATAATCTAAATATTCCGCACAGCCAACCTGGTTTTTAATGGTTATGTAACAAGTTAAGGTTGCAGAAGCCTGAGGATTCAGCATGTTATCACGTTCAACATTAACCAAAGCAGCACGCTTCACCTGTGCACCAGAGCCAGAAGTTCGAGTGTTTGCGTTGCACCAATACTCCTTAAGCCTCAGGCCCCCCAGCAAATTCCTGACATGCATGGACCATTTCAACAAGCTACCTCCTTGTTGGGCCAGAACATCTAGCAGTGACTCTCTTAATACCAGACGATTTCATTATGTCCACAGATGGACCCAATAAAGCACCGGTAGCAGCTGGCAAATTGGGTCAATCCCTTGCATAACTGTCTCTAAAAGTACTGGGGTATTTGGCACACTAACTGGGATCCCAAGTATATTTTTCAAAAATGTATTCTCCACCACTCCTAGAGGGTGGGAATTCATCTGGCCCCACAGTTCGGCACTGTACACTACAGCCTGCCTTGATTGCGCTCTATAAGTCTCAAGAGAGACACGTACATCTCCATTGCTGTGCTCGCTAGTACATGTGGCAAGAGCCCCACTATACCTTGCCAGGGTTATTTTTGCCTTCTCCAGATGCAATGAACACCCGTACGACTGCATGACTCTCACACCCAGATAATCATAACTGCTCGATTTTCCCTTCATCCAATGCCAACCCCATGCCCTTCTACCGCCTGCTAGCCATTGGGCCTCATTATGATACTGGAGGTAGCCGTGCCGGTAGAACCGGGCACCCGCAAATGGGTAATTACCGGGCCATTACAGCCTTGCCGGACCTGGTATTTGCCCATTCGCGGGTGCCGGAAAAAAATATTCTTCCCCATTTCCATTTGAACCCAATACAATGGGAATGGGAAGGTCGGATGCACCGGCACCATTCATGAATGGTGCCCGTGCATCCGACGAATTTTGCTCGCGGGTGCGTCTCTGCCCGCCAGGTCAGACCTGGTGGGCAGAAAGGCACCCGCAAGCACAAATCGTAGTTTGGCAGTCCAGTGGTAACGGTGCTGGTAGTTTACCGGCGCCGTTACTACCGGACCGGCAAATTTCTGAGGCCTATTGTGTTGAAAATCATAGAGTTTTGCTAATATTAAGGGATAACCCATTTTGCCTACAAAAAGTGACAAAGGTGTCAAACTGCTTGCGGACGCCAGAAGGTGTTAGCGATAAAATGACTGTGTCATCTGCAAATAGCAGGACTGGCATCTTCTCGCCAGCCAGTGATGCGAACCCAGGAGCTCCCCTATGACACCTTTGAGGAAGAAAAAAAAACAATGTCAGCACCAACACGCACCCCTGCCGGATGCCCTTCTTAATACCAATACTGCCCGAGGGGCTCCCGTCAGTTCCCCACAGCACCACTGCAGTATTGCCTGAATATAGGCTCTGAATGGCCGAAAGAAGTGCACCCGGGATGCCATAGTTCCTTAAGACCTCCCATAAACGTTGTCTGGGAACAGTGTCGAAAGCAGTGTGTGTAAATCTACAAGCACTGCGTAGACACTGGCCTTCCTGAGGACCGCGTATTTATCACACACTAACTGCAGCTGAAGGCTTTGGGCCTCATTATAACTCAGGCGGTCCGGAAATAACGGTGGCGGTAAACCCGCCACTGTTGTTTCCGGACCGCCTGATCCCGACTCCTGCAGGGGGGAGGTGATGTTCCCGCCAGGTCTGACCTGGCGGGTTTAACACCGCCCGCCTGCAGGCGGCCGAGGAAACACCGGCATAATTACGAGATGGAGATGCTGCCGGTGTTTCCATGATCCCCATTCCCATCGAGTCCCATAGGACTCGATGGGAATGGGGATTAACACCATTCCGCCTCCGTGATTCCCGGAAAACCGGGGTTGTAATGCCCCGGTAATTCCGGGAATCACGGAGGCGGAATGGTAATACGAGTCCGGCGGTAACCAGGTGGTTTTACCGCCGCGGTTACTGCCGTACTCGTAATGAGGCCCTTTGTTTAGTTGTGCTCAGCCCTTCACGGAAGCCAGCCTTGCGATGGTGAATAATCCTGTTATTGCTTTCCCATTTGACCAAAGGAGATAGGAGTGCCCGGGGAAATGTTTTTCCTCCAACATCCAGTAAGGAGATTGGTCTAAATTGGCTGGGTCATCACAGGACCCTTTCATATGGATTGGAACCAGTTCAGCACTTGTCCAGGACCGCGGTACCAGTTAATTCCTATAAAAATCAATAGGGACCCTATCCCGGCCTTTTTCCTTGTCTGATTTCTGTCTTAAGCACCTTCCTAACCTCTTAAGTAGATAATAACAGTGAGACAAAACTATCTTCCCCCTCATTTCCTACCCGGATCCCAGTGCAATTAACACCCTCACATAGTGACCCCTTCTTCCCAGTTCAAATTGCTGTAGTGGTAAACCCAGGTCTGTTCGGGTATACATCTCTGTAGAACGTAAGCACCAGATCCACGGGCTGCCCCCATCAATGCCTAAAAACCCTTTGTATCCCCTCTTCCTATGGCTTCCAGTAATGACTCTCAGATACCCTGGTACCAGCCCCTCTTCTTTCAATAATCTATGATACTCTGTCCTGGCCATCCTCAACTCATCCCTCCCGGTCAAAAATGGTTGCTTAGCCGCCACTACCAGCCAACCCTTGGACAGCTTACATTCCTTATGGTACCACAAAGTGGCTGTCTCAGTGAGCCTACGTACCACTTTTTGCAGCTTAGAGAAACGCTGGCCTACCAGCTCCATCACTTTCTCATGCAGGGAAATTAGCTGAGCTGCATCATCAGGTGGCACCCTCACGAAATCCCCCAGCAGTTGGATGATTTCCTTGTAGGCCGATGGTAACACTGCTTCGAGATCCACCTTACGCTCCACCTGGCTTTCCCTGAAATTTCCAGATGGACCACCGCCGCCCCCGGGCAGTTTGACCTATCAACTTGGGTGGCCCATAGATGTTCACTCGTCTCCAGACATAGTGATTGGTGGTCACTCTCAGCCCTTTTATGCATCGAGAATTCTTTAACATGGCTGTATGCCTCAAGGTTTACTAAAATGTAATCAATATTACTAGTAGCCAGATTATTATCGAAGTAGAGATTGCTGGCAAGTCTCCCAGGAAGCGCCTGTTACAAGCACTCAGATTTATGGTCATAAACAAAATAGCTGTTTCTCCTGTGTACTTATGCTGTCTCAATGGATAAACTGCATTCAAGGGTCCCAACCCTCAATGAGTATCCACCTCATCCATGATTCACTCATACAGCAAAGTGGCCTGAACTGGAGGTTGAGATCCCCCATGACCAGAATCTTAAGAAGCTCATGGGAGCGCAATTGCCAGTCCATTACTAAACTCAAGATTCTATCTATCAAGTCCATGCCCCTCACAGCTGGGCCTTGTTGTAAAAATGTATCAACATGATCTTAGAATCATCCTTTAATTTAATATGGATCACAAGCAACTTGCGGCATGCTATATTAATCTTAGTCGCCGACTTAAACAAAGCCAAATTTACCCATGTCACTAAAACCCCACTGCGATGACCCTTCAGCCCCTTGTGGGTCAGGGAGAAAAAAGTAACAAACCCCTGGATATGAGGGGGTTCTAGAGCCCAAGACTCCTGTAAGCAAATCACCCTACTATCCCTGTCAAAGGTAAGGTAAGATCAAATCGAACAGGACTCTGTCCCCACCCAGGGTGCCCAGTACATCACTTCCATGGAAACTTGCTCCTGGCTCCCACTCAGATGGAGCAGTCTAAGCTGGACTGCCCCTCCCCCATAGCAGTTGTTCTCCTGACTTCCTGTGCGTAATCATTGCCATCTGGCATACTTATTCCTCTCTCTCTAGGTTACATCAGATCTGGGGATGGTTACCCACCATCCCATCAGACCTGCCTCTAACGACCCGATAGCTTCCTGTGAATCTTGTATCATAACCCTGATTCCATGCTGGTGGGGACATTTTTATAGATTCTTAACTCATTCGGGGGAAGGGATCATTGTTCCATTTCCAGGATTCCCTGGACAAGCAGTGGATCTTTCAGTATAACCTCTATTGCATCATTATCTCAGGCACCTACAAGTCTCTTACAGCACAGGATGTTGTTATGAATAACTGACAAACAGCCTCTCTTGGCCCTCAACCAGTGGACAACCTTGTTTGACAGGCTGTCCCCTCATTCAGATCTAGTCTCCGGGCTCTTTGGCACATTCATAAGGTAAAAGACATCCTTTTTGGGATGGTCCAGGACACTAGAACTTAAGGGGCGTGGTTCTGGCTTCTGAGACTCCCACCTCTTTCCCCCTCCCACCCTACCACTCCAAACACTAGGGGGAACTGCGTTTACAACAAGGGTCTCAGGAACAAGGTCAAGTACCAGACCCTGCCACCCCATCATCCTAATCGGTTCTCCCTCCAGGGCTTTGACTACTACCACCTGGGTAGGGGGGACCTGGGCCATCAGGTTCTCAACCATTTTCACCAGTCTTCAAATATCGCTTTAGAGCTCTTCATTTTCCTTCCTCAGAATCGGCATAAATTCAGGAGCACACTCACAACCATCACAGCCCCTCATACCCTGTACTCCAGTGCCAATTAATCCCAATCCTGGGTCACCCAGGGTCAGTGGAGAGGTTTCTATGAGTGCTGTATCTCCAACAGTGTCATCCTCTATGACAATGGGCATGGAGGAAAGGCTGGTTTCCATACCATATTCGGGACTAGCTATGACCTGTTTCTCAGAGCCACCCCCGCAGGATAATAGGAACTATTCCCTTCCATTCCACCAACCCTTTCCCTCTTTTCACCCTCCTCTGGGTCCTCAACTGGGGGAGCCATGACCTTCACCAGGATGTTATAGTGGAGCCCATCCAGTCCTCTTACAGTGCTTTGGACCTGATAGCCCGGGAGAATTCTACCCACATTGGCAAGGGCCCCCAGACTGGCCTTTGGTTGCCCCATGTTAACCTTGGCCGATACTCACATCTCCTCTAGGCTCAATTTCCTCTTAGGTTCCACCCTTTTCCACCCTTTTCTTTGGCACCTCAGTAGGCCCAACACAACTGTCCACACTGATTATTTCAATGTCCTCCCAACCAAATGCGATACAATTGGAGGCTGCTCTCGTGCCATTGGGACCCTTAGTTTTAGCTTTTTTTCCTCCTCCCAACGTTTACTGCTAGGGTCAATTTCATTTTAAAAAACGGCTATTTCTTTAATCATGGCATTTGCTTCGTCTGTTCTCCACACACATTTAGAGGTATGCTTCCTAGCTGACCCATTTTGTGAGGAGTTTAGGGCCTTCCTTTTAGATATGATTGAACCAAATTCAATTACTCATCCGTAGCCAGCACTGCTGGCAACCAGAATAAAACCTCACAACTCCAAAGTGGGACCAAATGTAAATAAGACACAATAGGGTGTGGTAGAATAACATACAATAGCTAAACAATCAGGGACACTATTCCCAATCACAGATTGTAGATCACAGCTCGATACAGTACATCATTAAGCAAAAAACAAGGGGGGGGTCCTGGGAGTCCCTCTGCTGGACATTAGTTCTGGTTACGAGAGCCTTACTCAGAGTCTTTAGCTCACTATCTTTCACAGAGGAGAAATATCCAAAACATATCAGTCTTTGTCCTGCCCTGGGGCAGTCCAGCACCGAAATGCTAGGCAATTCTACTCTGAACAAGAGTACCAACAGCAACCCAGACACATGTTTCGGTCTGGTTGGACCTCATCAGTAGAGTGGAACTGTGCCTTTCTAAGAGTAGTGAGCAAGGGGTCCACATCTGGATTCCCCAAGTAATTTAGGGTGAGACCCAAAGTTACTTAAATTATGCAAAGTCCCTCTGCCGGACATTAGTCACGGTTATGAGAGCTTTACCCATAGTCTTTAGCTCACTATCTTTCACGGAGGAGAAATATCCAAAACACAGGGCCTCATCACGAGTCTGGTGGTTACCCTTAAATGCAGGGGTAGGGCTATTACCGCGACATTTAAGGGTCCGCCAGATCATGGCTTTGGCGGATTTCCCCCCAGCTGGGGGGAATTCCGTGGCAAAATTGCTGATTTTCAGCGTGATTACCGCTGGTGGGAAATCCGCTGGCGGTAATAGGGCGAATTTTCCCCATTGGTCCCAATGGGGAATGAGGAATTCCCGAATGGGCACATTGGGGAATGGGCAATAACCCTTCCGCCAAACCCGTGATCCGGCGCCGGGGGGTTTGCCGTTAGGGCTATTAGCGCTGGCGCTAATAGCACCGGCATTAGCGGCCAACTCGTGATGAGGCCTACAGTCTTTGTACTGCCCTTTGGAAGTCAGTACATCATTAAACCAATTTCTATGTAAACTCCTACAAAACTAGTAAAGCCTAGAACATAAATAATTAATAATATCCAAGCTGCTATATCAATCTAATTTATGGCAGTCTCTTTGAATAACAAGAACAAAGCTCTATGGGCTCTTGTTACCCCTGCTGAGAGTCTTTTGTCCTCAGTTGCAGTACATAGCAAAGAAAGAAGAAGAAAGGGCCATAAAGAAGAGAGTGACACTGAGTGAGGCACGCCCGATGGCTAAAGGGGCCGCCTTATTTTTTATTTTTTATTGTATGTGGTTTAAAATCAAAAACCTTTACAAACATCTTTGACCAAACGTCAATCATCATATCTTCATAAAATATTACACATATACAAGATTTTACAATTAGAAGCTCTTAGATGACTCAATCAAACATATTCACTAATGTGCAAGTTTTGCAATTAGTTTTGTACAAATTTGCAAGTTTGCAAAGTATACACTGAGAAATTGAACATACAAACTAAGCAAGTAAGCCTTCATTAAGATGGTGGAGTATATAACCGGTAGGGACGACAATATCAAAGCTTTGTTCTGCCCAAGGGGGAGTACCACACATGCTTTTAGAAGTACTTGTAACAATAATGAAACATTACGGCAAACATTTGTACGTCTGGAAGGCTATCCAAAAAAGAGACCAACACATTCTGGGAACTGATAACTTTAAAGCAATATGTTGAAGAAGAGAAAATACTGAGAGTTTTGAGAATCTTCATTTTTCCTGATTTTGACAACTCAGAAGATTCCGACCTAGCAGACCAGTTGGAGACTAATCTCAACCAAAGCTTTAGAGTAATGATGGAGCTAGTGATAGAGCATGACAACAGGGATCATAAGAAGGTTGTAACATCAATAGAGAGATTTTGAAAACAGAGATAGAGGACATGAATGCTGCACCAGCCACAAAAGATACGAATTATAGAAAAATGTATGAGCTCTTAAAAGTACATCAAGACGATGTCAAGATGAGAAAATCGAGATTTTTGTTTAGGGACGATAGAGAATGTAGGGACGACAGAGTCTATCATTTTCAAGACAAGTATAATAAAGACCCAAAAACAGGATCTACAGAAAGCACATCCCAGTCGGCCCCAGGCAGCTCTGATGTAAAGAGTGAACCAGATAGTGATGTGGCATTGGCAGACGGGACTGATAAGTCCAACAAGAAAAATATTTTTTTAGAACAGATCAAAAGAATAAGAAAGGGAAATTTTAAATTACAAAACAAACATGTCAGGTTCCAAGACCCTCTGGTCACAAATACTCTAACCAGTCAAGGAGGGGGACCAGAGGAAGGGGAGGAGGGGTAAGAAGTAGAAGAAACAGACACCAGTAGTAGTATCACCACAAAATATGTGAGACAATTGAAATAAAGAATTCTTTTTCAAACGAAACTGTGCAGGGAATCTCTAAAAGAGGTATATGAAGTTTACAGTGAGATGACGGTGCAAGACGTCACCAATACCAGACTACTAATGTCATTAAATGAAGAGGTTGTTGTAGATGAGCGGGACATCCTTAAATATCTTAGTATTGATCGTAAAATTCTTACAGACAGCAAGCTCAGAGATAAGTCTAAATTCACTGCAGTTTTAGGACCTGAGAATGGCATCGATCTTTGCCAAAAAGCAGTCACAAGAGTCATACATTCTATGATAGAGACAACTATAAGAGAGGGATGATAGCAGACAACCTTATACACTGTGAAAGGCAAGCATTAAAAGCTTTAAGCAAAGACGAAACAATTGTCATAAAATAAGCAGACAAAGGAGGAAACATTATTGTGATGGATAGAGAGTATTACATTCAAATGGCAGAATCCCATTTGCACAAACCAGGGTACTATGAACAATTTAAAACAAATCCAAGCAGGGCAATCAATGCTCAGGCATCCTAATTGGTTAACAAATGGGGACATGCAGGCCTATTGAGTGATGATGAAAAAAACATTTTTACTGACTAAATGCAATATGCTTCCCACCATGTATTTTTTGCTCGATATTCATAAACATTTTGACAAGATAACCACAGGGAGACCCATAGATAGCAGCATGGGGTGGTTCACCGAGAAGTTTTCCAGATACATCGATACCATCCTACAACCAGAAGTTGTCAAAATGTCATCATATCTATGTGACATGATGCATTTGTTATCACTTCTAGAAGCATTTGAATGTAATGATGAATTTAGACTGGTGACTTTAGACGTGAAGCTGTTATGTACATTGATCAAGCATAACTTAGCCTTGGAAACGATAGACCATGTCTTCAGAAACAAATCTGCATCATATCTGTTGCACCTTACAATGTTAAAGGAGATGCTCAATTTTACAATGACCAACAGTGTATTTATTTTTGTAAACTTTTACAAACACACCAGTGGGGTACAAATGGGGGCAAGATATGCCCCATTTTAGCTAACCTCTTTATGGGGTACTAAGAGGACAATTTAATTTGGAATGACAATGACTATACCGACGTATCAAGCTCTAGGCTAGATATATTGATGAGGTTTTTCTGGTTTGTCTGGGGAATGAGGACACATTGGGCCTCATTACAAATCAGGCGGTCCAGAAATAAAAACCCGCCACCACCGTTGTTTCCGGACCGCCTGATCCCGACTCCTGCAGGCGGGAGGTGATGTTCCCACCAGGTTTGACCTGGCGGGTTTAACACCGCCCGCCTGCAGGCGGACGAGGAAACACTGGCAGCATTACGAGATGCTGCCGGTGTTTCCATGATCTCCATTCCCATTGAGTCCCATAGGACTCAATGGGAATGGGGATTAACACCATTCCGCCTCCGTGATTCCCGGAAAACCGGGGTTGTAATGCCCCGGTAATTCCGGGAATCACGGAGGTGGAATGGTAATACGAGTCCGGCGGTAAGCAGGTGGTTTTACCACCTCGGTTACCGCCGGACTCGTAATGAGGCCCATTGAATCATTTTGTTAAATATTTCAATGATAACTGTTTTGCCATGATGTTCACTTGCACCAAGGACAGTACTGAAATTGACTTCCTGGATGTTCACAAGTATGTAAATGATGATAGGATTATGACCAGTATATTAAAAAAACCTACAGAGGTTAACTCCATACGGCCAGCCACATGTTTCCATAAGGCCAGTGTGATTAAGAACATTCTGACAGGAGAATTTATCTGAGCCCACAGAAATTGCATCACCAGCAGGGACTATCACCCAGAAAGTGAAGAGGTTTGCCAGGTCATTTTTGCCTATTAACACAAAGAAAAGACCTTCTGACACCAAAATCAAGAAAATCAAGAGAACAAAATGTTAGACTGATTACCCAATACTCTACAGAAAGCTATTTGTTCCACAACATTGTAAAAAAGCATTGGGCCATGTTAGCTCTTGATGACGACCTAGGGGAATATATCCAATAAGGTCTGTAAATTGCCTATTCAAGAGCACCAACCTTCAGGACATCTGCAATTCTGTCAAATTTGAAACCAGTAACAGCACAGAGGATATGGCTTAATAAAGATCTCAAATGGTTCTATAAATGGGGGACATGCTCCATATGTAAATTCACGAACGAAACCAAAATCATACATATCAATGTAGACAAACCATACACCATTAATGAGTTTATTAACTGCAGATCTAAGTTCATTGTGTACGCATTCATTTGTATGTGTGGATTAGCACACATTGGAAGTACCATCCGGGACCTCCGGGTGATAATACAGGAGCATTTAAGCTATTTGGGGCATGACAATGCAAGGTACCCATTCTCTGTACATTGGTTAAACTGTCATCATATGGAGAATGAGGAAGATGTAAGATTTGTTGGATTGAAGTGTGTATAGTGTGGAAGAGGGGGCGATGGAGAAAAGGGCCTCAGACAAACAGAGGCAAGAATGATATGTCAATTCTGCACAATACAAAAGGGTCTCAAAACGGATCATGAAATGGGTGTCCTCTTGTGACTTCTTTTCTCTGGTGGTGTACACTTAGATTGACACACAGTAAAGCTGCATTGTTACTGGATGTGTTAACATCAAAATTGAGGTTTGATGACTGAACTCTTGAGAATGTAATGTAAAAAGTACTAATTAGCCACAAATGTAAGTAGTGCCAACTTAGGTCTGTGTCCTCTGCATAAGGCTCATATCGCCTTGGTTTGTGGACAATTCTCAAACAATTGTTTTCTTGAGAGTTGGATCTTGCAGTAGGAAAAACGGCATACTCACGTGAGTTTAACTTCTCACCGGTGAGAAAAGAAACCATTGAGAAACCCACTAACTTCACGTACAATCCAATTCCAGCATATTTGACAAAACAACATGCACAGACACTGATATTGATATTCACATTTTATTTATATCGCGCTCATACACAAGTGTTTCAGAGCGCGACCAGACATGGGAGGAGAACAGGGGAGAACGAAACAGCGATTTTACTAGGCCCAGTGACATTGAGAACGTTCAAGTGCATTGTAGAGGGGAAATGTGCATTGAATGGAAAGTGCAGTGAAAAAGGGAACACAGATAACTAATACTAAATAAATAAATAATAAAGACAACAAACCATGGAAGTGCAACCAGCAAGTGAGAAGTGCTGAGTTGAAGGCAACAGTCAGGGTATGTCTGATAAGTGCAAGAAGAAAAGGGGGTGTTGGTACAGATACTGACCCCAGTGCAAAGGGTGTCCCGGAGGCAGGGCGGGGGGCCGACAGGGTGAGCAGGTACCTGGGCCCAGAAGACAGACGGTAGGCCAGGTGCACAATGCCGAGAGAGCAGATCAGCAGGTGGGAGGGGGTGAAGGCAGAAACAAAGAGGAAGATCTTGAGGTGCTTCCGGAACCAGAGATGGTTCTCCTCAAGTTTCAGAGTGGCAGGGAGGCTGTTCCAGAGGGAGGCCCCTGCCGAAGACAGAGATCTACCCTCAGCTCATTTCTTTGAGAAACGACTGACCCTGAGGTAGAGGAGCGAAGAGCTCGAGAGGGGAGGTATTTGTGGAGGGATGGCTGAAGGTAGTTTGGACCCAGGCCCCAGAAAGCCTTGTGGACAATGCAGATGGTTTTGAATTTGATCCTTGCGTCCACTAGGAGCCAATGGAAAGTTTTCAGAGCTGGAGAGATACGATCCAAGGGCAAGTCTCGCAGTCCGGTTCTGGATTAGTTGCAGAGGGCGGATAGTAGGGGCAGGTAGATTTAGAAAGAGGCTGATTACAATAGTCCAACCTAGAGAGAACAAGAGCTTGGGAGACAGTGAGCTTCTGGCGAAGGAGGGGAAAGGCAGAGTACCTCTGAAGAGGTGCAGTACGAATTTTAACTTTTTAGAGACATCAGAGATGTGGGCAGAGAAGGTAAGTGTGGAGTCAAAGATGACCTCAAGGTTCTTAGCCTCGCAGGTGGGGGTAGGAGGAGGGCCAAGGGAGGCCGGCCAGAGAGTGAGGGGAAATGAGGGTGAAGGAGTGCCGATGAGGAGGATCTCTGTCTTGATGGCTTTCAGACAAAGATTGTTGGCAGCACACCAATCATGAATGGTAGTTAGCCAATCAGAGAGGAGAGAAGGAGAGAAAGTTGCGGAGGGCAGCCTGAAAATGATTTGATTGTTGTCAACATAGCACTGGAAATTGGAGCAGAAAGTGGCAATGCAGTGGGCAAGAGTTGCCAGGTATTGGTTGAAAAGCCAGGGTGAGATGTTAGACCCCTCAGAACTCCACAGGTAGAGAGGGAGATAGATGATAGGAAAGACCCAAGTTGGACCTGGGAGGGTCGATCAGAGAGGAAAGAGGTCAGCCAGGCCAGAGCCTGATCAGTGATACCCAGGTTATCACAGAGACGGTTGAGAAGGATGGTATGGGTGATTGTGTCGAAGGCAGAAGAGTGGTCGAGTAGAATGAGGACAGAGGGAATGTTAGAGTCAAGGTTGGAGAGCAGATCTTCATGGATGTTCAGGAGAGCACTTTCTGTGCTTCTGGCAGCTACAAAGCCAGATTGGTGGTCATGGAGAAAGCCAATAGAATTTGAATGAAGGTTAAGCTGATAGATGGCCAGCTTTTCCAGAAGATTGCTCAGAAAAGGAGTAATGGAAATTGGGAGACAGTTAGCCAGACAAGAAGGGTCCGCTGTGGGTTTCTTGAGAAGATGATGCACAGGGGAGTGTTTCAGAGGGGAGGGGAAGGATCCCCAAAGGAGTGGTTGCAGAAATCAGCAAGGGCTGGAGCGAGGGTATCAGCGTAGTCCTTGATGGTTTTAGAGGAATGGGGATGAACCTGTTTGGATTTTTTCATAGATCGGACTTGTCCAGCGACCTCATCAGGGGAGAAAAGAGGAAATGATGAGATAGAGGGTGGGGGGTGTTGCTGAGGGAGGGTCAGCATACACAGACGGAGAGGGGAGAGGAGGTGTAAGGGAGGAGAGGGTGCACAGGATGTCCTGGGTTTTTGAGATATAGTAAGAGGCAAGGGCGTTGCAAAGAGCCTGGGAGGCAACATGAGGGGTAGAGACTGCAGCAGGGTTGGCCAGCAGCTTGCAGATTTTAAAGAGTTTGGCTGAGTTGTTAGATGCCGCAGAGACACATGCTTGAATGT
The DNA here is from genome assembly GCF_040938575.1 of Ambystoma mexicanum. Taxonomy (NCBI): domain Eukaryota; kingdom Metazoa; phylum Chordata; class Amphibia; order Caudata; family Ambystomatidae; genus Ambystoma; species Ambystoma mexicanum. Next base: position 733,072,214 of record NC_090930.1, read on the forward strand.
GGACTCTCTTCTTGGTGAGAACAGAGAGTCAGTATTGCCTCTGGAGCAGGCGACAGGCCATTTTGTCAGAGGATGAACAAGAGCCCTCCATTTCCTCTCAGCCACCCTACACATACGTTTAAGTGTAGCTAGGTCAGAGTTATACCAGGAATTGCATTTGGCTTTGGACTTCAAACGGATCCTCATGACAGGGGCAAAAAATCAAGAGTATCAGAAATAGAAGAGTAGAGCAGAGACAGGGCTGTGTCAAGATGCGAGTCAGCCAGAGCTGGGGGGCGGGGGGAGAGAAGGTGGCAGCGAAAGCCTCAACTGACACACGCTTCATGGGCCTGATGTCCGAGAAGGTAGGGAATGATCGCCCCAGGAAAGAGGAGTGGTCAGAGGGATGGAGAGGTGATCAAGATATCTAGTGTGTGCCCTGCAGAGTGAGTAGGGCTAGAGGGGTGGATGGACAGAGAGAGGGAATCGCAGAGGCCACGGAAGAGTAAAGAGGAGGAACATGGAGAGTCTAGATCGATATTGCGGTCCCTGAGGAGGAGAAGTTGAGTGGTAGAGGCCAGGAGGGAGTAGGAGAGATCCGCCCAGTCAGAGAGAAATTATGTGATTTGACCAGGAGGCTAGTAGATAGTAGCAACGGTAAGAGAATAGCTTGGACAGAGAGAGAGAGCCTACAGACAAGGCATTCAAAAGAGGAGTAGGTCTGAGTGGGAATGACAGAGGCAGGAATGCGCTCAGGAAAGATCACCACTCCCCCCCCACCGGTCCGGGAGGATCTGGGTGCGGAGAGGATATTTTAGCCCTCAGGGAGGAGTGTCAAATCTTGTGACAGAACTGGCCGTGAACCATGTCTCAGTAAGACCAAGATCGTTTGGGGAGGGGTACAGATTAGAGGTAGAAGAGGAGGAGGAGGAGATAGATGGCAAGGTAGCCAACGGGGGAAGGGGGGTACAGCAGGAGATCAGAGGAAATTGATGAGGCAAGGGAAGCGCCTATCAAAGAGGAGGAGATTGGCCTGATAGCCTTGGAAAATGACAGTACCATTAAGGTAAACATTAATGATGACTCTAGAGGAGTTGAAGGAAGCCATGAGAACTTCCCAGCGAGTGCCACCATTTATGGGAGAGGAGGAGATATGACAGAGCACAGAGATCATATGAAGAGTCCATAGATCTGGCGAAGGAACAACAAAGAGGATGTCAGTGAGGGTTTGTCTGGAGAAAGTATTGGAATAGGTGTCAGCGATAGGAAGACCCGGGTTGGAGGCCAGGATATCCTTTTTGAACTTTTTCCTCCCAGACTTAGTGAGAAGGGAAGGATAGTCAATGGAGAAGCAGTTGGAAAAGATAGAAGAAACAGAAAGCTCCATGGGAGTAGAAGCGAGGAAAGGAAGGAGGAGCTAGGGGGGCTACGGAAGGAAGGTGTGGAACAAAATAGAGTGGTGAGGTCACTGGGCCGGCAAGTTAAGAAGAAACAACAGTTTACAATCAGAGTACAGAGAAATTAGCAATGGGCAGCAACATGTGGCTTTCAAGCACAAAGCAAAAACAGCGAAATTTGACTTTCAAGCAAAAGGCAAAAACAGCAAAATTTGACTGTCAAGAAAAAAGCAAAACCAGCAAAAATGTGACTTTCAAGCAAAAATAGCAAAATTTGACTTTCAAACAAAAAGCAAACACAGCGAAATGTGACTTTCAAGCCAAAAGCAAAACAGCAAAATTGGACTGAAGCCAAAAGCAAAAACAGTTAAATTCGACTTTTCAATTAAAGATTCAGTTGATAGCAAAGGGTTTAAGAAGTACTGCGATCAGAATGACAACATGAGTGAACCAATTCAGATGTTTGTGAATGTATCACTTGGCCAAGGTTTTGTGCCAGGGGAATTAAAGAAATCCTATTTACCACCTTTGCTGAAAAAGGCCACTCTGAACCACAAAGTCCTCACTAACTATTGCCCTATTGCGGGGCTGTTATGGCCAGCAAAGATTCTTGAGAAAGTTTTCACCATGCAACATCAAGACCATTTGGAAGCTAATAACATCCTGGATCCCTACCAGTCTGGCTTTAGGCCAGCCCATGGTTCAGAGACTGCCCTACTAACGGTCTGGGATAACATAGCCGAAAATGACGACAATGGGGACATCAGCATGCTTGTCATGCTTGATCTGTCAGCAGCTTTTGACACGGTTGACTTTGATTTACTTAGTTCTAGACTAACCTCACTGGCACAGGTATCGGAAAAAGCAATTAAATGATTTAATTAATTTCTAACCAACCGATTCCAACAAGTGAAAGCAGGCCTGTACCTCTCTGAAACATTGACAATATCTTGTGGAGTGCTGCAGGGGTTATCTCTGTCACCCATACTGTTAAACCTGCATATCTGCCCACTGCTAAAACATTTCCCTCAGTTTGATTGACAGTATCATTCATATGCGGACGACACTCAAATCTATGTCAGTTTAAAACAGCCTTCGGAGGAAGCGGAGTGTGTTCTGAAGTGCAGAGAAAGAATTTGCTTATGGATGCTTGTGAATAAACTTCAGTAGAATTATTGTATTTGGCTCCAAAAATAAACGGACAAATCTTTTCTGATAATCCCCTGCCCTACACTTTTTGGAATTGCTCTCCCAAATTCACGGAATCTGTAAAGAACCTAGGATGCATTTGCCAGTCCACTTTGGGTTGCAATTTGCAGGTGAATCAGATAATTAAGTCTGTATATTTCCAATTAAAAGCTTCTCAAACCTCTTCTCCCTTTTATATCTGAGCATGATCGAAATGCAGTGGTAGGTACTCTCACCAATGCCAGGCTGGGCTATTTTAAGGTGCTCTTGGTAAGCAGTCCAAAGTATCAACTACAGCACCTTTTAGTGGCCCAAAACTCAGCAGTATGCATGATTTTCTCTCTCTACAATGGAAATCGCCGGTCTCAGAGTTTTGTAGAAGTCTTCACTGGCTGCTGTTCCAGCCGCAGATTCAGTTTAAGCTGCTGTGCCTCATTCTGGATGCATTTGTGGCTTGTCTCCAGAATATTTAACATCAATAATTATGATTTACAACCCTACACACTCCCTGGGATCTATGGATCAAGGTCTTCTGGTAATCCCTCCTTCTAAAACCACTCATTGGGGATAGGCATTTTTTCGGTGGATGTTCCTTGTGCCTGGAATTCACTCCCACTCTATCTGCTTCTGATTGGGTACCTACATATTTTTAGGAAGCAACTGAAAACGCACCTATTTGTATAAACTTTGAATAGCTGTTGTACTGGATTGCCCTCTTCCTCTCTCCATACTAGATCTGCGACTAGCTGCAGCTTGCTGCTTGGTTCCTCAGGGGTATGTGCGATATAAATTCTGAAATCCAAATCAAATCAGATGGACTTAAGTTATATTGGGCATCTGTATGACATCCCTGTCAAAGACCATTGTGAGAGGTTTTGTGGCAGGTGCACCTATTTGTGCTGAAGTACCATTAATGTTATTCTTGAACAGAGATTCGGTTAGAGATGGGCTTTGGGCCCTTTCCCAACATGCATGCTTGTAGTAGACAGGAATATAGACTAGTGTATATCCAACTTAATATGTTGAAGCTAGTTTATATTTGCTTCACTATTAGGTTTACTGACCCTGTTTCACTGAGCAAGGTCTTCGGAATAGATTTAGTCCAAAACATTGCTTGAGTTACTCTCCAGCATTTCGAGAAACAGGCAATTTCAACCGTAATGAGGCCGATTCACTTGGTCTCCATAACCCTGGTTCTATCAAGGCTGGACTACTGCAACAGCCTCTTTATCAACCTCCCTGCCTCTGCTTTGTGCCCTCTGCGACTCATCCAGAACAGAACCGCAAGACTTATCCTTGGCCTCAAGCCCAGGGACTGCATCTCTCTTGCGCTGACATCCCTCCACCGTCTCCCTGTGGCTGCAAGGATCAAGTTCAAGATCCTCTGCATTGTCCACAAGGCTTTCTGGAGCCTGGGACCTTCCTATGTACAACAATGCCTACCACTCATCTACCTCCAACCTTCTGTGTGTGAGCCGGTTCTCCAAGCAGAGATTTGGAGGGAGATCTTTACCCTCAGCAGGGGCCTCCCTCTGGAATAGCCTCCCTGCTGCATTCGTCTTGAGCCTGATCTCCTTAAGTTCCAAAAACTCCTTAAGACATTCCTCTTTTCCTCCTCCTTCTCTCTCCCTCTACACTGCTAACCTCTCTCTCTGCTCTATCCCTTTCTCCTTCCTTTTCCACACAGCTTGCTGACTGGCCACCGGGTGTACCTCAGAGTCTCACAGGTCCTTGGGACCCTCGCCAGTCTTCTGGTATTGCCTTCGGGCCTGCACTTGCCTCATTGCTACTGCACTTAATCAATGACCCATGAGAGTGGCATTTCGCAGCACTTACCTTCAGTTTCTGACTGACTGGACGAACATGGACCCCTCCCTGCACTTATCCATTCCCCTCCCCTCCCCTGTGCCGTCAGTGCACTTCCACTATCTGAACATGCCATGCCTTGAAGATGTCTATATATCTTCCCTGTCTCCCCTCTTTGCATGTTGACACCTCAATGCACTTGGAAAAACTGCAGAATCGTTGTCAGGCCTATTTGCTGTTATCTACACCGTTAATTGTATTATATGCACTTACTCTGCCTGTGCAGACTTGTATCGTTCAGAGATGCAAGGTTTCTGAATGACTGTTGTTTTTTCCCCTTGTTCCCTCCCTCCATGAGCGCTTTGAAAAACACTTGCCTTGTGTATAGACGCTTTACAAATAAACATTTCCATACCATACCATACTGGGTTAAGCGCAAGCTTTTGCCAGTGTAATCATTTGCATTTAATATGATTCCTTTGTAACACATATTGATAGAGCGAATAGGTCACAATATATATTTTTCCAATCGAGGCGACCCGAATGCCCACACTATACGTAGGCGTTTGTTTTTGTTTGTTTACATATGGTACCTACCTATGACATCACACGCAATGTGTGCAACATATATCTATATGTGGGCCACACACCATGGCGGGCGCTCAGACACCCTCTGCAGGATTATACCGCACGCACCGACTTCAGTTCCAGAGGACCTAACTGCAAAACTGTCACAGGTAAGCCAGCAGCGTGTACTTCGTGTGTCCTTCTGTTATTAGGAATCTCTGATCCAATTTAAATTGAGTACATGGAGCAGGAACCTCCTTTCTTGTCTCTTTCTAGACGGACCTTTAAATAATGCAACATGCGTTTTTTCGGAACTCTGCCGAGACTGACTTCATAGAAATGAGTGCAGTACAGGACGGTTTTTGAGTTGAACAGGTAATGCCCCTGGACGGGGCCGGGTTGATTTCGACCAAATACAATAGTTACTAAACACTGTCGATTTTTGGGATTGATGTCACCCATTGGTCTTGCTGTCACAATTGAACATATAATAATTTCTTTTAAGGAAGGGCAGATATTCAACTAGAATTTAACCTGCCAAGCTAGTGATTTTCCCATTTTGCCTGAACAACACTTGGGCATGAACATGCACCTTTGTAACTAGTAAACTCCACGAATAGGAAATTTGACTCGTTTTTTCAGAATTTCGAAATTGATAGATATTGGACACACCATTGACTGAACAAGAGCTTACTTTAAGGAGCTCACTTTTGGAACATGTTCGGGTAATATTATCTTGTCCTATCACAGAAACAATTGCACGTATTAAGAGCACTTGCAGACAGGCCACATCTTGCCAACATGTGTAGTGTTGTGGCCACTGTATCTTTCAGTACACAATGTGTTGGCCATAAGGAAACCTGCAATCTCAATAAATGGGGTTAGAACGTTTTCACAATTTAGCTTGCACGCATTTGCACATTTAATTCAAGGTGTGGAACGTGTTGGGTATAATTGGCACTACTGATCAGACACTAATAAGGTCAATGAATATGCAGAAAAATCAACGAAAGAAAATTGAGCAGCATACCAATGAGGCTAACTATGTTTTTCTTCCGCTTTTTCTCCTATCCCTTACCCTTCCCTTGTTCTGTTCTACCTCTCCTCTGACCACATTGTAAGATGTTTAAAAAAGGAAATAATGTTCATGCATTTACTTTTTTTTCATTGGATTTATGTACCATTTTAATTTAATGGGCATTTTGTTGAATTGCTTTTCCCTTTTGAATATTATGAATATTCATGCTATGTATACTCTAATTGGGCATTGTATACTAGTCATGTCAGACTAAAACCCTGATGAGGACCTCAGGGCGAAACACGTGTCAGCTTTTTGTGATATGCGTACATAACAAATATTCTTGCCTTTTGGAGTATTATGTGTTGATCTATTACCAACTGGTTCTGAATAAGGATTATCAATAGGCAAATAAATCTTGTAACAGTCGAGATTATAATCATGGCAGATAAGGAGCACATGATGGGAACATAATCTTTTCATGTCTTTTTGTTTGTCCCTGACTCAAACCAGTTGCCCCTATCCATGCTATCACTCTCCCTCTATCTTAATTTGCGTTTGTATAGTTAAAGTAGATCACACTGATTCAACAGGGTTATAGTTCGACTCAATAGCAGTCCAATCTTTTTTACAAGAATATTATTGCATTGCTAGAGTGGCCTGCATTAGTGCTGCCAGTCTGCGTAAAATGTATTACTGTGGCATTCATTTTATGCTGGGCATCCAGGGCAAGGCAAACATACTAAGTGTTCTTATGTGACTATGCTAGCCCAGTGATCAATAAAGAAAATTGCAAAGTGCCAAACCAAAATCGAAATCAAACTAAAAATGAAACAAAAGTTGTGGGGGTGGACACACGATGGTGGCTTAACATGAATGTTCCTTGTGAATTTCCTCCAGGTGGACTGAAAATGTAAGCTCCTGGAGATGTTCCCGGGACTACAGGGGAGAGAGATCACCTGATATGGTGGAGCCAGCGGGGAACTGTCGGGAGTGCAAGCGACCAAAGAAGCAGGACGGCACTAGCCAAAGAGTGGTCAACATGGCGAAGCCACGCAGTCTGTGCGGGGGACTGAGAGGAGGAGGCACAGTAATGGAGCTAGACACTGCAGAGGAAGGTGATGCTAGGGGCCCACATTGGGGGCACACCCTTAGCACTAGAAAAGATGGTGATTGCTCACACAGGCACTTAGTGGGATTGTCGGACAAAAGGTGAGGGGTAGCATTCACTAGAAGCGGGGGGCGGGTCTGCAACATGGTCGAGTAGCACTAAGGGGGAAGAGGATGGCCTGGGATGAGGAATAGTAGAGTGGATAAGCCCTGTTCATCGCTCTGTCAGTCACACCCCCCCTATCACTGGACCAGCAAACGGCACAACAAAGGGGCATGAGTCCAATGTGAGAGACAACCAGAAGCATTAGCTGCACAGATTAAGGCCCAGAGTTGATTTGCTGCATGGTCCTCGTTGCCCTGGCCCACAACTAAAGTGGGAGCTGGAGGTTGCTCTCCTGGGGCTCAAACAGAGATCACAGAAGAGTGGGATTTGATCTTTTGCCTCCCTTGTTTCTGAAAAGGAGGACCCACCAGGAAGTACCTAGATTGCTACAACCTCTCCTTCGGAGGTTTAGGACCACAAAACAGCCCTCATACACCAGCCATAGAACAGGTTCATAGAACAGGTTCACACGGCAGAATCAAAGGGACACCCAGTGTTTCTGCAATAACCATTGCAAAGGAGGATGTGACAACCTGACTGGGTGATCCCCATAAAAAGATCACTGCAGAGTTCCAATCACTAAGGGAAGAATATCAAATAAAGTGCCCAAATTGTAAGGGCATTGACTAACACTGCAAACTATAACAAATCAACTATTAGACAAGTATGAGGACCTGGAAAACCAGTTGCGTAGGAGGAACCTAAGGTTAAAGGAAGTAAGAGAAGACTCTGAAGGAACTGACCTGCAGGGCTTGCTTTGTCATCTCTTTCAGAATATCCCCCCTGAGAACAATGGTCTGGACCTCACAATGGCTAGAGCTCACAAAAAGGGACCGGAGGCCAGCCAACCAGTCGAAAACCAGAGGGGCATCTTAGTGAAGTTTCATTCCTTCAACATAAAGTTAAAATACTTGCCTGCACTAGAGGCAAAACATTTATAGAGTTCAAGGATGTCAAGGTAACAAAATTCCATGACCTAGCAGTGCATACCCTGTTGAAACATAGAGATTACAAGCTAGTCAATGACAACTTAAGTTGCTGCAACATAGCTTATCGGTGGCTATTTCCGGTTGGTCTCGCCTTATAACCAAGGGTTCCCCCCACAAAGTTACTTCAGTGGAGGAAGGTTGCTTAATCCTGGAAATCAATAACTATGGCCCTCCCACCATGAACCACAAAAACAAAGACTGCAAACCAAATGGTAACAAGTGATGCTGAGTAGTCAAGGGCCCTGGAGAGAAGAACGTATAAGCAACCATTCCAATCCCAAACAAACAGACAATGAGAATCCAATTACTATTTTATGTGAAGGAAGCAGACTTCATACATATTTGGTATCACAATTTATGAATCCTTAATTATCCTTGACCTGCCATTTGGGAGCTTAATCGACTTTTCTTTGTCCAATATTTGTGGACATATTTTGCATTTGCCACATTTATGATTTCCTGAGAGCTGAGGCAAATTCCAATTAGAGAAAAGTGTCAAGAAATTTTGGTCAAAGAAAAGTTGATTAAGGTCCTAACGGCAGGTCAAGGATAATTAAAGGATTCATAAATTGTGATACCAAATATGTAGTGCATGGAATGTTATGTCACTGCAAACTATGGAACATAGGAAGTACAGAGAGGAAGCTAAAGATAAGGATTCTAGAACATTTACGAGCAATACAAAATGGAGATACAATATATAGTATGGCTGCACACTGTCAACAAGAACACCAGGGAATTCCTACAAATAAATTACATTTCATGGGTTTATCGACAGTACCACCCATGAAAAGCGGAGGAAACGGAGAACCCTAGTTAAGACAAGAGGAGGCAAAATGGATCTTGCCTATGTACACCTGCTTTTCCAGTTAAAATCAAGACAGCAAGTTATGGTCTTTTCTCTAAATAATATTATGCCATTTGAAATTAAGGATGTTATATTAGTATTGAGACATACTCAATGTTTTTGAGAGTCACATTCATGAAAAAGGAAAATAAAATGGTTAAATGAGACTAATTTGTCTTAAAAGTTTGAGAAGTCTGATCACTTAGAACATGCATATAGAAAGTCACTTTAACATACTAGCCTTGAACCATATTATGAACCATATTATCAACTTTCTGAAACCAGTATTTGAACATAACTGGTTAATAGCATTAGGAGATCTGACATAACCAATGTCCAAATCTTATTTAGAAATGTTAATTTTTTATCAATCCTCATTTTATATTAAATTATATAGGGAAACAGTGCATAATAAACAAAGTATTCCCATATTTCATGTGTATGCAAACACATTTTTGAGCCTCAATAATTAAATAATATAAGCACATTATCCTTTAAGGATGGCCATTTGTGTATACAGATTCCCACTTCCTATTGCGAAGAGGGCTACAATGTAGTGATGTCATGTGACCGCATCTTATTGTTTATATTTTAGGTTGTGCATAATTCGAAACTGAAACTGAAATTCATTTGAACTTCTGCTAGTCAGTTAAATTGTTGGCCTGTCCCTACTCTGTTAGAGGACTGTGTATATTTTAGGAATTGACCTTTAGCATACTTCGAAAAGTACTTTGAGTGTTTGAACGTGATTCTGAATTTACTCGCACTCTGCTCGTGTTGTTTGGTATTTGAACTACATTTCCCTACAAAAATTGTAGTAGTTCTGTGACGCACATTTCTTTTCGACACCGGCGCGAACGCGCCTGCGCGCACGGGTCAAGCCTAGTCTGCGCCAGTCCGCGTCTAGCTGCGTCGCGTTGTGCTGGCACTCCTATCGTCCCGCACCTACACGTAGACATGGGAATCCTGGAAGCTCTTGCTGCAATTGAGGCAGCTGAAGGTGCGCTACGGAAACATATTATCATTACCGATCATATTAGTGCAAAAGTTACGCATATAGAAGCTGTATTAGCAGACATCAGGAGTATGTATATACCAGAAAATCTTGTTGCCTTTTCTGATGCTGAAAATACACCTATTCAAGAGTCTGATACTGCTATTATACAAAAAAATCCTTGTACTAATGTTCTATCTAGTACTAACTCCCACCATCTTCCTACTACCTCCCTAGATACAGATACCAACTCTCCTCCTAAGGAAGATATAGCTCATAAATCAGACTTAAGCAAACTAATCATTCATCATAATCATATTAAAACCCTACTCATTAACACTAGGTCACTGGTTAAACATGCAGTGCAGATTGCTACTCACATTGAGGAGCAGAATATAGACATATGCGCCATCACCGAGACATGGGCACACTTAGCAGCTGGCCCATCGCTCAACTTCACTATCCCCTCGGGATATGGCATGATTAGATGCGATAGAAAGGATGGTAAGGGTGGGGGTGTCGTGATTATACATAAACTAGATTTTAATATCTGGGAAAGCAGTGAATTTATAATGGATGGGGTGGATTCTCTTTGCATCAAAACTACGCTGAATGCAGAAAGCACTTTAAATATCCTTCTATTATACAAAACCCCCATATAACAAGTGATTTTGTAAAAAATCTATCATCTTATCTACTTGCCACCATTAAAGCTAATACGAAATATTTGCTTCTGGGTGACTTCAACTTATGGTTTAACCATAAAGATGACAAAATCGCCTTGGAAATGCAAAAAGCACTACAGGAATTAGGTTTTATACAATGGGTCCAAGAGGCCACACATAGTTTGGGCCATATCCTAGACTGGGTTGCGAGCCATGAAACCAATGTTAATAATGTAATACTCTCACCTTGCCCGTGGTCGGATCACTATTTTGTGCACTTTGACATTCTGGTAGATTTTCCTATGAAACGTAAATGTCAAAACCACATTAAAGTACTGCATCGAAATTTAAAGAACATCAAGATGAATAAGGTAGAATCAATTATTAATATTACAACTGACCCAATATTTGACTCTCCGGAAAACCTAGAAAAAAGGATCTCCTCCAGTTTAGAAAATGTTGCTCAAATTCTTGCACCTATAAAGATGAAAACGACTAAAACTGAAACTAAACATAATCTATGGTTTACCTCTGAGCTTCAGTCGTTGAAATCACTCGCTACCAAATCATATTATTTGTGGAAGAAGCATAGTACCCCACTGCTTCTCAACAAATACAAAGCCTCCATTTCGACTTACAAAAAAGCTATTACTAAAGCTAAATCCTGCTTTTTTAATGACAGAATACAAAATGCCCAGCATAATACTAAAGAGCTTTTTTGCATCCTGAAGGAACAAGAAAGGACTAACCATACCATCCCAGATAGATCCATCCCGGATGATGTCACTTGGTGCAACGTTATGCAACAAGCCATGCATAAAAAATTAGATACCATCAAGGTAAATATACTAGAGAAAAGTAACAACTTAAAATGCACTATGACTACACCTTCAGAATGGTCCTTTCAGAGAGCATCAATGATTCCTATCTTTAATCTCTCCCCCATAACAGAAAAGGACTTAGAAACTATTATCACCCAACTTAAGCCCACAAGATGTAAAAATGACATGCACACTACTATGATAATTAAGACCTGTGCCCCTTCCCTAATTACTTCCATATGCCAATTTGTCAATACTTCTATATCTACCGGCACGGTACCTCAGGATCTTAAGAAATCCTGGGTTATGCCAATTTTGAAAAAATCTGGCCTCTCAGTTGACATGGCAAACAATTATCGCCCTATCACCAACACAGCATTCTTGCTTAAGATTTTGGACCGTGTGGCGTACATACAAATTGCTAATCATCTAAAAACATACCCCATCCTTAATGACCATCAGTCGGGATTTCGAGTTGGATATGGCACCGAAACCGCGCTTCGTGAGCTCAAGTCCAAATTGATGGCACGTATGGATAATAAGGAGGCATCTCTACTTATGCTGCTAAATCTCTCCGCGGCTTTCGACCTGGTGGACCATGATATCATGGCCACCAGGTTGTCTGAAGTGGCCAACTTCTCCCCACTAGCTTGGAAATGGGTTTTGTCATTTCTCAACAAACGAGTTAGCAGAGTCTTCCAAGGCAATGCCGAATCTGAGTCTATTGTTACAACCTGTGGTGTTCCTCAGGGTGCCTGCACTTCCCCCTGTTTTGAGAACATTATATTTACCAACTACGCGGATGACACTCAATGTGTCATCCCGCTTCATGGGTCCCACAGACAGGATGAAATTGCCATTAATAACGTTTTTACTATAATTGAAACCTGGATGGTTCATAATAAGTTAGCACTGAACAAATCCAAAACTGAACTACTGGTAGTTGGCTCACCACATACTATTATTAAACTTGGTCCACAGTATAACAACTTCCAGCTGGCAGAGGAATCCATCAAACCTCTAAAAAAAGTAAAAACCCTGGGAGTGACTTTCGACCAACACTTGTCTATGAAACAGCATGTCAGTAGTATTGTCTCATCATATGCATACAACATTAAGCTTCTAACACATCTAAGGCCTCTTATCTCACAGGACAATGCAGAGACTATCGCAAGAGCAATAGTAGGCTCTAAAATGGATTACTGCTCGAGCCTTCTTATGGGAATTAATAAATCTGAATGTAACAGGCTGCAAATCTGCCAAAATGGGGCTATTAGAGCCGTTATGAAACTCAAACACAGAGACCATGTTACACCAGCGAGACGTGAGCTGCACTGGCTGCCTGTGGCCTCTAGATTTCTATTCCGCACCCTGACTATTGTACATAAGTGTAGATCTGGGAAGATGCCTGGATATTTACACCAGCTATTATCCATAAGAACTAGCACAAGAGCACTTAGGTCAAATAACATGTTTATTCTATCTGAACCTAAGTGCCACACTGTCAGAACAACCAATTCAGCCTTCTTCTTTAATGGACCTAGAACCTGGAACGCTCTCCCGCTGGAGTTAAGATCCCTGGACTCCTTAGAATTCTTTAAAAAAAGATTAAAACCCCACTTGTTCCACTAAACGACCGATATGCCAGTGATATAATCTCGTTCAGCCCTACATTATGAATATGTTTCCTGTTTTTGTTATCTGTGTTCTGTAGTGCCCTCACGCCTTCAGGTTCATGGTCGCGCTATACAAATGTATTAAAGTAAAGTAAAGTAAAGACGTTACTGTCAACATTCATTCTTGGTGGCCATTTTGTTTTGTGGGAGACCGCATTCAAGATACAATACTTCTATGCACAGGACTATCATATCCGAGCGAAAAGTATTTCAAATTTTGAAAAAAGGCATTGCGAACAAACCTAGCATTAATCTGGACATTTATATCAAATTGAGGACATTTATATCAAATTGAGGACAACAAAGTCAAGCAATCATCACCACTGAAAAGGTGTGAATTAGCAAGGAAGGCCACTTTTCAAATAACGGTTCTTTTCAATAATTGGTTTCAGAATTGAAACAGTAGAAAGTAATTTTGAAAACACTATCAGGGTAATTCATAGAATTCAGCGCACAAGTGGCGCACGTGGCTGGCGCACAGTGTGCGCGTGCAGCAGTCTGCGCCAGCCGCGTGCGCCAAAATCCATTTACGCGCAGAGCGTATTCATGGATTTTAACATCCATTACCAGCCGTGGCGCAGAGTGGCGCAGCAACCCTGCAGCAGCGCAGTTACGCCCCCAACCCCTCCCCATGCGCCATGTACAGTGCACAAATCCCGTACATGGCGCACAGGCCCCCAACCATGAAAACGCCTGTAAAACTCCCTGTGCACCCCTCCGAATACACGTACCCCGCTGCGTGGGGAGTTTCACACGCGATTGTCCCAGTGCGAGCGGGGTACGTGTATTTCGGGGGTGCGTGGGAAGTTTCACACGCGATTGGCCCTGTACGAGCAGGGTACGTGTATTTCGGGGGTACACCGGAAATTTCACATGCGATTGGCGCTGTGCGAGCGGGGTATGTGTTTTTCGGGGTGCGCGGGAAGTTTCACACGCGATTGGCCCTGTGCGAGCAGGGTACGTGTATTTCTGGGGTACGCGGGAAGTTTCACACGCGATTGTCCCTGTGCGAGCGGGGTAAGTGTATTACTGGGGTGCGCGGGGAGTCCCACACGCGATTGGCCCTGTGCGAGCAGGGTACGTGTATTACTGGGGTGCGCATGAAGTTTCACATGCAATTGGCCCTGTGCGAGCAGGGTACGTGTATTTTCGGGGTAGGCGGGAAGTTTCACATGCGATTAGCCCTGTGCAAGCGGGGTACGTGTATTTCCGGGGTACGTGGGAAGTTTCACATGCGATTGGCCCTGTGCGAGCAGGGTAAGTGTATTTCGGGGGTGCGTGGGAAATTTCACACGCAATTGGCCCTGTGCGAGCATGGTACATGTATTTCCGGGGTGCGCGGGAAGTTTCACATCTGATTGGGCCTGTGCAAGCAGGGTACGTGTATTTCTGGGGTACGTAGGAAGTTTCACATGCGATTGGCCCTGTGCGAGCAGGGTATGTGTATTTTGGGGGTGCCCGGGAAGTTTCACATGCGATTGGCCCTGTGCGAGCAGGGTATGTGTATTTTCAGGGTAGGCGGGAAGTTTCACACGCGATTGGCCCTGTGCAAGCGTGGTACGTGTATTCCTGGGGTACGCGGGAAGTTTCACATGCGATTGGCCCTGTGCGAGCATGGTACGTGTATTTCGGGGGTGCGCGGGAAGTTTCACACGCGATTGGCCCTGTGCGAGCGGGGTACATGCATTACTGGGGTGCGCGGGAAGTTTCACACGCGACTGGGCCTGTGCGAGCAGGGTACGTGTATTTCCGGGGTATGCAGGAAGTTTCACATGCGATTGGCCCTGTTCGAGCGGGGTACGTGTATTTCCGGGTACGCGGGAAGTTTCACACGCAATTGGCCCTCTGCAAGCAGGGTACATGTATTTCGCGGGTGCGCAGGAAGTTTCACACGCGATTGGCCCTGTGCGAGTGGGGTACATGGATTTCAGGGGTGCGCGGGAAGTTTCACACACGATTGTCCCTGTGCGAGCGGGGTACGTGTATTACTGGGGTGCGCAGGGAGTCCCACACGCGATTGGCCCTGTGCGAGCAGGGTACGTGTATTACTGGGGTGCACGTGAAGTTTCACACGCGATTGGCCCTGTGCGAGCAGGGTATGTGTATTTTCGGGGTAGGCGGGAAGTTTCACACGCGATTGGCCCTGTGCGAGTGGGGTACGTGTATTTCCGGGGTACGTGGGAAGTTTCACATGCGATTGGCCCTGTGTGAGCGGGGTACGTGTATTTCCGGGGTACGGGGGAAGTTTCACATGCGATTGACCCTGTGCGAGCATGGTACATGTATTTCGGGGGTGCGCGGGAAATTTCACACGCAATTGGCCCTGTGCGAGCAGGCTTCATGTATTTCCGGGGTACGCAGGAAGTTTCACATGTGATTGGGCCTGTGCAAGCAGGATATGTGTATTTCTGGGGTGCGCGGGAAGTTTCACACGCGATTGGCCCTGTGCGAGCATGGTACGTGTATTACGGGGGTGCGCGGGAAGTTTCACACGCGATTGGCCCTGTGCGAGCGGGGTACATGCATTACTGGGGTGCGCGGGAAGTTTCACACGTGATTGGGCCTGTGCGAGCAGGGTACGTGTATTTCCGGGGTATGCAGGAAGTTTCAACTGCGATTGGTCCTGTGCGAGCGGGGTACGTGTATTTCCGGGGTACGCGGGAAGTTTAACACGCAATTGGCCCTCTGCGAGCAGGGTACATGTATTTTGGGGGTGCGCGGGAAGTTTCACACGCGATTGGCCCTGTGCGAGCGGGGTACGTGTATTTCGGGGGTGTGCGGGAAGTTACACACGCGATTGGCCCTGTGCGGGCGGGATATGTGTATTACTGGGGTGCGCGGGAAGTTTCACACGCGATTGGGCCTGTGCGAGTGGGGTACATGGATTTCAGGGGTGCGCGGGAAGATTCACACGTGATTTTGTTGTCGGAGCGGGGTACCTGTTTCCAGTGGGGTGAGCGGGGAGTCCCACACATGAATTGGCAGTGTGGGTCCTCCCAGGTGTGACCTCTACCCCCTCCACGGCCCTTGCAGGCAACCCACACCACAGGGGACTACCCTGTACCCCTGGTCATGTCCCACAGGCAGCCCATCCACCATGGGAATGCCCCCCAGTCAGCCCACATGTCACCTTCCACTAGTGATCACCAACTCATGTCCCCCAGCACCCCCATCCCCCAGCAGTGAGTGGCACCTGCCAGTAGGCCCCGACTCATGTCCCCTAGCACCCCCACCCACCCAGCAGTGAGCCTCAGGCCCTGACACATGTCCCCCAGCACCCCCACCCCCCAGCAGTGAACCTCAGGCCCTGACTCATGTCCCCCAGCACCCCCAGCCCCCAGCAGTGAGGGGCACCTGCCAGCAGGCCCCGACTTATGTCCCAACAAACATGTCCTAACCAAACAGACCCATGTCCCCAAAGCCAACCCTAATCCCCCTTGCCCCCCAATCCAAGCATGCAACCATCCACAGAACCCACTCCCAAATTACCCATGCCATGATAGTCGAAATGAACCACCATGCCCATGCAGGAATGCACAACGTAGCCACACAGTGGCAACACGTGACTGAGGAAATGTTCAATGAGACATGCACAAAAAAACAATTACAGAACACAACACCAATTCAGAAGTAATAAAAAATGTATTAAAAACATAAAGAACTGACTTGGAGGAATAGTAAAATGAAAATCAATGTATAATGACCGATGTAGAAAAAAAATATTGTAAATCCAATTAAGTTAAAAAAAAGAAAAAACATGTAGAACAAAAAAGTGGTCCACTGCCAATGTCCATAATAAAAACATAATCCAAATAAAAAATAACCATTGATCCATGGGAATATAGAAAAAGAAAGTATGTACAAGTCTGCAACTATATACAATGTAAGTCCAAATGGTCCATGATCCACAAACAAAACGAAACCTACTAAAAAGTCCTATGAAGAAAATACTATATACACACGAAGTGGAGCAATGTCCATTAACTCCAAATTAAAAGAAAAACCAAGGAAACCTAACACTATCTAACTATATACAATGGCGGTGGGCAAGTCCTGCGGCTCACTCTGTGATGTCCCGGGCCAGGGCATCATCGAACTCCATGTTGATGTCCCGGATGCGGGCCTCTGCCCCGGCCCGAGGTCTCGCAGGGATGCACTCATGGCCTGTTCCAACTCCCTGTGAGTTGCCTCGAGGCACTCTGCCCGCCTCAGTGCCCGACGCATGGAGAACTCCGCCCTGACCATGGTGAGCCGCGCCTCTTCCGCCCACCGCCACTCCGCATCTATGCGCTGACCCAACCGCAGCCACACGGAAGACACTCCCATTTCAGGGTTCTCATGCCCTCTGGCCGATGCCTGCCCCTCTGATGTCGATGGCCCCGAGCCATCACTGCTCCCACCTAGAGCCTGCTGCAGTTGCTGCTGTCCATGTGCCCTGTCCGATGCCTGCACATCCTCCATCTGCTGGTCTCCAGTTGTTGGGGTGTCCACCTCTGCTGGACCGCCGACTCCCGACTGTGGCAGGGATGGGATCTCCACCAAGCTGGCTGTGTTGGTCAGGCCAGGTCCACAGGGGGCCCTGGTGGAATCTGGGCCGTAAGACGGCAGGGAGAACGACCGGCGCTTAGTCTCCACAGAGGAGGAGAGGTCTGCCAGAGTGTGTGACACATGTAGGAACCCACCAACAAGGGCCCCTCCCAACAGTGCCACGTCGCGACGCTGCTCTTCATGATGACATGCGTGCTCCACCCAGGAAGCACGCACGTCATCATGAATGTCTCGTGTGCGCAACGCGACACTAACCGGGACGGAGCACATACGGTCGTGGGACCCCTCGTCCGCAGGTAGTGGAGAGGCAGATGACGTGGCACTCCCCCCTACCTGCGGACGGGCCTGGGACGGGGCATCCCTGCTGGTGCATGGTGGTGCAGTCACAGGGTCAAGGACAGCGACATGCACAGGCCCCTCCGCGGTGACCTGTGCTGCCTCCGGACCCTGGCCCTGGACTGCACCACTTGCACCAGTGGTACTACCCCCACCAGGCCCCATGTGCGGCTCAGTAGCGGGCTCCTCCTCCTCTGTGAAGACCACCAACCTGGATGTTTCCACACCGTCTTCCGTCATTGCAAGCCCCTGTGGGGGCTCACTCGACCCTTCCGCTACAGCCATAGTGTCAGACACGGCACCAGCCCCTTCGCTCCCGGATGGTGGCAATTCCTGGGAGGTTGGCTGGGCCTTGCGTCGCCGCCCGGTGGAGGCATCCCTTCCGCTTGGCTCCACAGCGCCGTCTCCGCCCTCTTCTTCACTTCACGCTGTATAGAGGGAGACATAGAACACAAGCATCAGGGTACAGTACAATATTCCCCTAGACAGGAAGCAATAACACATGAGTGGCACTGTCAAATTTAACTTCCATCCTGTCCCTCCACAACAAATGGGTAAATGCACGCAACACACATGCAGAAACAGTCCCGGCGCCTGCAATCAACATCAGCATCCATATACAAGGGCCTCTGTTAACCAAAATGTTGCCTTCAAACTCACATGCATCATGGCTCACACTGATCCCATGCACACACATCACTGGAGGGTCATGCATCATGGTTTGTACACCACAGACACAGTGCATAGACACAGTGGATACAACAGTGACGGCACTGCATGAGTGAATCTACACATCATCACGGACATGTGTCATGCATCCATGGCGTTTCAAAGTCACACACACACTTCTCAGACACACACACATGTGCAACATATATGTACATGACAGCAGCACCCATCCCTCATACCTCCTCCATGTCCAAGCACAGAGACTGGCATGCTTTCATGTGTGCATTCCGCATACAGCTCCCCATGTTGCATTGGAACACATGCACCATCCATGTGGTTCACACATTATTGGTCTCACATGCATGACCATGATGTCCCTGCACACACACATCGATACATGGCCTATGTCACACATAGAGGCGAGTATCAGACTACCAGCACACTGCAACATGCCCTGTCTCACACAGCAATGCTTGCCCACTTACCGCTCAACTCCAGACGGGTCTGCCTCTGAAGGATCTGGGCGTGGAGCACTGGGGCTACGTGTTCCAGGACCCTCATCTGGATTTTGCTCATGCTGCCCCGGCCCCCCTCTGCGAGGTGCCGGGCCTTGTAGAGGGTCCTGGACCTCAAGTCCTCCCAGCGCTTCTTGACGTGCTTGATGTCACGGTTGCCACCCCCTCTGCCTTGATGGCAACCACTGCATCCTCCCAGATCCTCGACCGTCCTTCCTTGTTGGCACGTGATGTTCCGAAGAGGGCATCATAATGTCCCAGGACATGATCCACCAGGACACCAACTTCCTTCTCACTGAAGCTGGTGGCCCTCTGCCTCTCTGACTGGGGATGGCCAGTGGTCTCAGATGGTGTTTGCCCCGACATGGCGACCCCCGAGGCAGGCGTGGGTGGGCAACTGGGTACTGGGGCTGGGCTGTGGAGCGATGGTATCCCAGTCGGGAATTTTCTGCTCCAGCAGGGGTAGACATAGCAACTGGACCCCTGCAGATGGCTGACATGCAGGCAGCAAATAGCAGGGCACGTGGGCAGCAGGCAGGCAGGCAGCAGCAGATGGCTACTGGGAGTGTGCTTGGGGCTCTTGGGGGCAGGAAAATGGCCTTTTGGGCAGGAGCGTGGTCTTCCGTGTCTTTTCGCGTGGCCTGCTTGCTATGGAGTGATTTGGCACATGAAAAAATTGCACGTGTAATTCGAGGAAAGGTCCTTAGTGTGTAAGCGCGTCTGTGACGTAGCACGCACGGGCGTTTCCCTTGTGACGTGGGCATAGTGGTTCAGCGCGCGTGTGAAAAAACTGCATGTCTGCGTGTGAATGCCTGTAATCCGAGGAAAGGGGCTACGTGCGACACGTGCGGGCGTTTCCCTCAGCACGGGTTAAAGGTGAGCGGGGCCATCAGTTCACTTTACGTGCCTTTCGTGGAGACCGACGTGTGTTGCTACTTCGTGTTGTGTCACGCGCCATCACAATTTTACAGCGGATCAAGGACGTATCTCTTCTTTTGGCGGGGGTATTGGCTACGTGTGTTCTTCATTATCACGCTAGTCAGACGGTGAGTCGCGCACGCTATTTTTGCCACTGCGGGTGTCCCACACGTATGCGTTTTTCGTGTTACTGGGTGCCACCGCGTACTGCGGGAGGTTGATTCCACGCACGTAGGCTGCAGGGTTGCGTGCACGGTTGTACTGCAGTTTTGGGGTGCCTGAGCATTGCGTGACCCGTCACTACATCACCGAGGTCACATACAGCCTTGCAGGTCCAGGGGGGCTGTTAACATCTTGCATCCCACCCCCTTCACCCTAATTGCCCAGGACAATTGTGGTGTACATCTCCCATTGGCACTCCTCCATCTGTGCCGGCACTACTCCATCTGTGCCATGGTTGGGAGGCCACCAAAGGTGAGGGGCGCCTCAGCTGGGTGTCCTCCTTGTGGCGGGTGTGGTCAGGGACGTGGCCTGGATGACCAGGGAGTAGGGGGACTCCGGGGTGTCCAGGGTGGCCGCAGAGGGGGAAGAGGCAGGGGTGCGCCACTTGAGCACAATGTTGTGCATGTGTCAGTGCAGTCAAGCCACCACCCCCTGTGGTTCCGGGAGAAGCAGCTTCTGTATCTGGCACTGGCGTCCGTGTGACCCGGCAGTCTGTTTCATCAAATGCCACGGGTCCAAGGGTAGTGGTAGCTGCAAGTGCAGCTGTGGACACCACCACCCAGGCTCAGGGTCTGCCAGCGCAGGCTGCGTTGGCCCTTGAAGAGCCCTTGGAAGATTTCCAACAGGCCAGGAGGGAAACCGTAGGTACACGCAGGGCTGCCCTGACCAAGACACGTGTCCCTGGGGCAGTAATGTCATCTGCTGCCCCGAACAGCGGGTGTTGGCAAGTGCAGGGGCAGATGAAGCCAAGAACACCCCGGTTGTGAGTCTGCCAACCAGGACAGTCGCAGTCAATGACCCTGCCACAGCGGATGTTGCTGTGCAGGGTCCATTAGAGGGCACCCAGGTGCCACTGACGCAAGTCAGGCCTTTGGTCGTCCCTCCACCTGCCACTCCCTTGGCTCAATCCACCGATGCTACTGGCCATAGTGATCAGGGTGGTATTTGCCAGCCAGGGTCTGCGCCACAATCCAAGAGGAGGAAGGTTGCACCTGCAGCACAGGCTGGGACCCCACACACAGCCACAACCTCCTGCACGTCGAGGAAGAAGCCTTTCTGCAACCAGGAACTGGACTACCTCGTGGACTACGTGCGGGACCACAGCCGTGACATGCTAGTGGGTCCTAATTGTCAGACTACGGCTGCCCACCGTGATACCCACTGGAAGTAAGTTGTGGAACATGTGAGTGCATTCGGCCATGAGGTACACACGGCGCAAGAGTGCAAAAAGCATTGGAATGACCTCAAACGCAGCGCTAAGGCTAAGCGTGCCTCAAATTACAACTTGACTCTGGTGACTGGCAGTGGGCCGGGACCTGAGGAGGAAGACCTCACTCCGCATGAGTCACTCGTTGCGGAGTTCATATCATCTGAATCGGTCGGACTTTGATGCCCAGTTCAGTGTGTGTTGATGCGTGTTTGTTGTGGACATGTGTGTTTTACTTGTGTGATGTGTTGTGCATGACTGCCACTACACGTCACGTGTACATGGTTCTGATGTGCAAGTAATGCAATGCTTCCCTGATGCATATCTGCTCTGCTGGATGGTGGACATGTGGAGCGGACGGGGACTGTCCGCATCACCACTATTGCACCCTACTCACATGCTGGTCACCAGGATGCCCCTCAAGTCCATGTTCCAGCTCACTGGCCCTTATGCATGTAGCGTGGGGTGACCTTCCTCTCAGCCCAGGGACTATGTCATAGCATGACTGACATGCATGTGTCCTCTGCCTGCATGTGGGTACTCCATGTAGGCATGCTCCCTTGCCCCTCCACCCCCCCTCTGCACCCCAATTCCACCTTAGCACTGGTATGCTTCAGTTTTGCCGTTGAGTACTTCCCTGTTCATGCGTCCTGTGTACATGCTAACTTCTAGCAGCTAATCTGCCAGACATGTGCTGTGTGGTACATCCTTTGTACTTGATGAAGGGTGTCTCACTTGGACTGTGCAGAGGTCAGATGCCCCGCAGGGACATGAGTGCCCATTCATGCTCCATGTGTATTCCACTCATGCCCCTATGTGTCCTGGACTGGATGATCATTGTAGTAGGAGTCCAGGGGGACCTACATTGCATGGCATTTCATCAGCCTTCCCATGTCCACTGTGGCTCAGTCCTGCGTCGCACACATGTTTAGGGTGTGACAGTCTGTGTGGGTCACAGGCCTCAGCCTGTTTAATGGCCAATGACTCTGTCCAACTGGTGTAGTGTCTTCTTCACACGTGGGTGTACTCCGGAGGTTTCATCATGTGTCCTGCTTACTGTCCCATCATCATTTGCTGTGTTGTCACTTGACTCACATGATGCAGTTGATGCTAGTCTTCACTGTCTGTTAATACACAGGTCTATGGTTAGCCTTTTGATACCATGCTAGGCATCCCTGCATTTGCTCCTGGGGGGAGGGGTGGTTTGCTTGTAGCCATGCTAGCCATTGAATGCACATTGCACATGATGGCTGAAGTTGACCTTGCACTGCCTTCACATTTTCAGATACACATCATGAAGTACTTGTACATGTAGAAAGTGAGTAACGTACAAATTTGCTGCACTGCATCGACCCACTTCTGTGCAAAATGACACCATTCTACATGCCTAATCACATAAGCAGTGCCACGTTGACCCAGCATGCATGGCAGGTTCTTTTTTGTGTGTGACATGTCTGCTTGATGTGTTTGGTGTTTGCATGATGTCTGTGTGTGTGTGTGTTGTGTGCTTCTAACATGTGTAGTGAACTTTTTTCTCTCTACTTTTCAGATGATGACGCAATGGAGCCAGAGGATGGTGTTGTCATGTCAGGCACAGGGTTGTTATCACTACAGCAACCCGGCACAAGTGGGGGTTGTGGGGTGGTAGGCCATGAAAAACCACATGTGCTAGAGTCCATCTTGTCTCTGGCTGGCAATGAGTCCAGCCCTGATGACCACTCTGACGTCCATGTCGAGTTGGATGAGCATCAGGTCCACATGTCAGGGGTGAGTGATTCTGATGTGGGCACTCCTCTGTCCGTGACACCTGCACTGAGGGGTCAGGCAGTCTTGGAACCTCCGCCTGTGTTGGATCGGGACGCAGGGTCGCCCTCCACATGAGTCACTGATGTGCCTGGGCCATCACGTCGACAGGGGCATGTAGTCGTGCAGCCGCGAGCGATGCCATCACAACGAAGACACCCAGTCCTTGGGTCCCACAGGGGTCAAGCCCAGCAACGCGGTCGCCGCGCGCAACTGCTGTATACTGAGTGGGAGCAAGACATGACTGCCAATTCTGAATGCCAGGGGGCAGCAATGGAGAATATCGCTGTGAGCATGGAGAGTGTGGCCTGATCCGTGCTCCCCCCTGCTAGGCAGGTGTTTCTCCAGCAGCAGGCGGCACGGTCCATGGCCCGCTCGCTCAGGCTGGGCATGGCGGCCTCAGACAGGGCACGCCAGGCTCAGATGGTGTCTTTGCGTCGAGCAATTGCTGCTCACGCAGAGGCACACATGGAGGCCCTGAGGGAGGAGTATGCTTCCCTCAGATCCACTCTGGGTGTCCTTATGATGTCCCAGAGGGAGCGGGCAGAGGAGAGGTTTGCGCAGCTTGAGCGTACCATCCCGGCTGAGCTACATGCTTACTGGGAGGTGCAACAGTTGTCCAGCCAGGCCTTGCAGGAGGAACTCTCTGTTACACGTGTTACCTTGCAAGAGGAAGCACGCGTTTCACGTGAGGTCCTGTATGCAGACCTACGTGTGATCGCCGCACAGAACCGGGCTCACCAGTCCGGCAGACTTTCTGCCGATGAGGGGCAAGCTGCGGCTAGGCATGGTCAGGCTCCTGTGCCGCGTTCTCCTTTCCAGGAAGAGCCAGACTCGGACGACAATCTATCTCCCACATAGGTCGGGCTGTGCAGGCGTTGAGCCCATGGAGGTTTTTTTTTCCTCAACATCATTGCATGTGGGTGTTGAGCAGCACCATGTACCTCCCCCCTCCTCGGTGCCCCCACCTGGTCGTATATGGCCATTTTTGATTTTTCTTTTAGTTTAGTTAGTTAAGTTTCTATTTGATAGTTAGTTTAATTAGGTAATGTAGGTTTTTCATAGTTAGTGTAATTAGTTAATATAGTTTAAAATTGCTTGTCTATTGTGCTTTCACGTGACGGTGTGGTGCTTTGTGGCTTCTGAAAGCATCCACTGTCTGTTCCAGCTGGGCCCTTCAATCTTGTCTTGTGTATGTGTTTGCAGCTTGGGGTCCTTGACTCACATATGTCTCTCCTGCTTCCCTTATCCATTGGCTCGCAAGGATGGTTCGGTGTAACAGCCTTTTACACAAGGGCTTTGGACTGTCATATCTGTGGCACGTCTGTTGCTGTCGAACTTGTGTTACACCCCTAGTGGGGATGATAGGGGTGTTATTGACCACTGTTCTTCTTTCGCTAGATGGGGGTTTTCATGATTCATGTGTACATTCATTGCTATGCATTGTGTAGTATGTTTCTTATCTTTACTGTACATGTGCTTGTTGCAATTCGTGCCGTAGATAGTGTGTTCCACACTTTGCCTGTGAAAGACGGACTGATGGTGTGATTTCTGATGTACATCTCTGACATGGTCCTGTCATGAAATACCTGAAGAGACACACACAGATGAATTTAAAGCATTGATCATGTGTTTCATGCCCTTTCTGCAGGGGGATGAGCCTCCAGACCACCTTTGCCAGCAGACATGGGCCATTGGACGTCTGCAAGCTGGACACGTTTGGTGGTGCCGACATGCGCATGTGTGTGCAAGCAGAGGCACAGGATTACGCTCATACATCCAAAAACAGCTGACGTGTTTCAAGGGACTCCAGGCAGGGTGAGCAGCACAGGGGGGCCACAACACAGCAAACCTTCCACCATGCCAGTTGCACATGCATGCTTAGTAGCAGCACTGACGGTGAGCTTGGACAAATATTGGTGTTGAAGCGCACAATACAGCTGAGATGTGTTGGTGGACTAATGACTAGTTGATGGGAAAGTTGTCTGGGGTACCTGCAGGGGCAATGGCACATACCCTATGGTCCACCATGGTCCATTGAGGCACTTGTATTAGCCATGTAGTGTTGCAAGACATGGGAAGAAGCAGCTCACAGGGACAAACAGCAAGGGACAGACTTGTGTGCAGTGCATTTCATTTCCATGTAGAATTTGACACATGCACTACCTACTTTATTTCGGTCATGGTGGAACACGACTTGTTCTGAAGTCATACCTTGCTATATGCGTGTGGCTGCTTACCCAGGGAACATTGCATGTTGTGTAAATCATGACACATTGGTCTTCCATTTGCCACGCACCCACCGGCGCCTGCCTTACTGCATTGAATGTGTATGAACCATCACAGGGGTAATGTTACGTATGGGTATGAAGCATCCAAACCAGATTGTTTGTTTGTAGAGTAGTTTGTTAGTTTGGGGCATATCTGGTGGTGTGTTTGTGTGTTATGGGCACGCACAGATTAGTAACTGTGGCTCTCTTTGCAGCATTGAACTGCTCCTGTTACCGTACCCGAGAGTGCGCAGGCAGGAGGCCAGGACCCACCAGGAGATAAGTTTCTCTTTGTCTTCCATTTGAGTAATTTGTTACTATGTGCATGATGATCAAGTTTGGGGTACTTGTGTATGTGTTAATGTGAGAAGTACCGTTTTGTGCATTTCCTACTTTCCTGTGTCAATCCTACTCCCCTCTCCTGCCCCGCATTCTGGTTATCCAGTATAGCAATGCCTGTCCCGACTGCATATCCCTGACCCTCCTTCCCCACCAGGGTCTCAGAGCCCTGTGTGAGTTTGGCCTTGCAGGCACGCAGACCATGGTGGGGGTGGTTGGTTCATGCCACTCCTGCGCCTGTACACGGGAGCTGTGACAGTACACATCAGTTCGTGGTGCATCATTCTGTGTTATGTACCACACATGGTATACATCCTGTTGTGACATTGTTTTACTGTGCTACCTTGGTTGTTACGTCATTGTGGTAGTACTTGGGCTTTGTGACGTACTGCTACTTTAAGTCATCTACTGAAGGTTCTTCTGGTTTGTTTTGCTGCCTACAGGCTTTTTGCTTGGCTTCTGTGTTGGTCTGCTTTGAGTTCTCTTTGATGTGGTGTTTTCGCAAGCCAAGGTGGCCTATGATGGTGCCGGATGTTTTTTGCACACAAGGTGGGAGATGCTGACAAAGGGGAAGGGTGATCCTGTGGCCAGGTGAAAATCAAGGATGAAGGCTACATAACCCAAGTGCAGTTGTTCAGTGGGTCATGGTGATTTGTGAGGGAGGGGGGATGTTTTGTTGTTCACAGTTGCCTTGCCCTACAGTGTGATGTGCACCGAGACATTGTATTTTCGGTATCCTATGTACATGATGTATTCTGCTGATCAATGTCTGTTCATGTGTTGTGTTTACCTTTCAGGTATGAGGGAATAGTTGTGACTTGACATGCGGGGTGTACACATGGTGAATGTTCACATGTGATGTGTAGAGGAAACTGATGGTCACTTGATTGCACATGCATATATTGAGTGCATGTCCCTACTGACCCACACACTCGCACTATGATCCACTACATGTACAACCACCCTTCCATGTCCACATGTACACTCTGTTTGCCTTCGAGTGCCCACTGTGTCCCTGCAGCACATGATCTGTGAGCAATTGTGGACCCTGTACATGCGTAATTTGCTTTTTGATGTAGTTTGTCGCTTAGATGTGATGCTCAGGGAGTGCGTCACACACAATGGCTGTTCACTATGCTGTGCACTGAGCAGTGTGTTGCAGGAGGTTGGCACGGCACACAGAAGCTGCAGTGTTGATTTTGCAATGCACAATGTGCATGTAGACAGGCCTTAATTGTTATGTTACAACTACAACTGTTGGAATGCATTTGGGCATGACTTATTTTGGGTGGGAGGTTGTTGGTCAGTCATTTCATCTGATTCCATGTCAGGCATCATTGTCTGATGCCACTTTACATTTTTCACATGTCAATGTGTACCTTATTGGTACTGTGTTGGTGTATAGCTATTGCTTGCCATGTCATGTTGTGGTTTGGGAGGGTTTGGGTGACATACCAGTGATAGTCATGGCCTGTTTTGTAGGTCTGTGTGGTTCACACCTTGCATGTGCGCCTTTTGGTCACACAGGACTGCTTATGTTTAAGTAGCTAGGGATGCACACAATGTGGCACTTCCAGGGCAACATTCTCAGGGTGGTAAGGTTGTGACAGTTGACTGTCTCTTTGTCATCATCGATTGTCACCTGGTATGTGCCAGGCCTGTGTGCACTCTGCAGGGGTGGGAGTTTAAGTGAAAAATGTGGCCACAAGCTGGGTCCGGGCTTCCTCACCACGTGCCCTTTCCCCTCCCATGGGCAGCACCTGTGCCTGTGGTTGGGGATGTGGGGGCACCACCATGTCCACCGGTACGCCCTGCCATGTTGCAACATTGTGCAGGACAAATGCTGCCACAATGATCCTGCACACTACTGGGGGTGCATAGAGTAGCTGCCCGTCGGAGCGGTCAAGCGAGCAGAAGCGTGACTTGAGCACTCCGAATGTGCGCTCCACTATGGCCC
This sequence comes from Ambystoma mexicanum, assembly GCF_040938575.1. NCBI lineage: Eukaryota > Metazoa > Chordata > Amphibia > Caudata > Ambystomatidae > Ambystoma > Ambystoma mexicanum. Next base: position 733,100,161 of record NC_090930.1, read on the forward strand.
TGGTTGCAATATAGGCAGCGTTGTAGCTTACCTGGGGTGGTGTGGTGGGGTTCCGGATTGGGTCATCATGTGGTTCCTCAGAGGGTAGGCACTGTCCCCTGGAGAGGTGATGATGTTTGTGATTATTGGGGTTTGTGCATTTGTGTGTGTGTGTGACATGTATGCATGTGCACAGGCATTTGTACTCACCTAGGAGCCATGTGTCACTTGCTGCCACGCTTCCAGGGCCCGGCTCAGGGCAGACATTCTGTATATGAAACTGTCATGGGTGGAGCCAGGGTAGTTTGCATAGACAGAGGTGATGATTCCCTTTGCATCGCATACCACCTGCACGTTGATGGAATGCCAGTGCTTGCGGTTTCGGTAGATGTGCTCAGTGGCCCTAGGTGGACGTAGGGCCACATGGGAGCAAACTATGGCACCAAGCACTTTGGGGAAGTGTGCTACCCTGTAAAAGTCCTGGACAACGGCCTGCCTTTCTGCGGGTGTTCTGGGCATGTATATGTGCCTGCGGACTGAGGGGCGCGCTGTCATGATTGCCAAGACCTGGTGTAGGCAGCGTGACTGCGTGGCCTGTGAGACCCCCCCACTATCGCAGTAGTCAGCTGAAATGACCCAGTGGCCAAAAAATGCAGGACTTTGAGCACCTTCTCCAAGGAGCTCAATGCTTGGGAGCAGAGGGTGGGGGATGTAAGGTCATCTTCCCACTCCCTGACCAGGTCTAGGATGATATGAGGTGGAAACCTATAACGGCCGTAGACCTGGTCGTCAGGCATCCCAAAAAGGCTTGTCGGGGTGAAAAAATGCATGCCCTGGCTATTCTCCTCCTGCGGTGTCCCACGATCAGTGCTGCGACAAATGGGGCATTCATCGTAGCTGTATATACGTGTTTGTTGTTTGTGCGCACTTTTATACTATGCGCAGGGACGCTTCCGCCTGCCTTCCTGTGGCGGACGCGTTGACGCCTATGCGCGTTTTTTGCCGTGCGCAGGTTTCCCGTATTCGAATCCATGAATACGGGTTGTCCGCTTGCGTGTGGGCGTTCCGTGTAGTTCCCTGCAGTACTTCCCCAGTTACGCCTTCTTTTTCACGTGTTGTTCCCCATTCCGCGTGTTACGCCCACTGTTCCTCCCACTTTTGTTGGGTGCGCCATGCTATGTGTGCTTTCGCTGTGCGCGTAGTGCACAGCGTTTGATGACGTATGCGCCCGCGTGCTCACGCACGGATTTGGCGCACAACCGGTGGTAAACACGCCCAACGCCTTCCTTGAATCGCACGCTTGCTTGCTTTCTCACGATTGCGCCACCTTGGGCCTGCTTGCGCTGGGATTTTCGCCGCACGTTTGTTCCATGAATCAGCCCGTATGAATTTGATGAGACTTCATTGTCAAAGCGAATACCTTAAGCTATAAAATAAGCTCTTGTTTCATGATTGTCCTTCATTTAGTCCATGTTTTGAAGTATTCTTTTTTAAACAGATAAACGTGTAAACTATTGTTTTGTATTTTTTTAGAACACAAAGACCTCCTGATGATCCACCCGCTAAAGGTGGTGAAACACGCTTTGAGGCACCCAATCACTTGAGGCAGCCAATCACTTAAGCATATGACAAAAGAAGTGCGTCTGTGCGAATTCAGAATAATAAATGCTAAATAAATAAGCCAAAACAATTACATTCTATCTGGCACATCCGTTCAAACATCCACACAGAACAATTTTCTCTATACAAGCGTTACTTCAGGGTAGCCAAAGATGTGGCGGATGTCAGGAAGCGACACAACCACACACTTATTTTGAATTAGGAACATCGCACAGTGAGAAAATGTAAAGGCTGCGCACACAAAACAATAGGACTATTTTACAATATTTGTTTGACTGAGAAATGTGTGTATGATGAAAATATTATAAAAAGGGTTTGGTAAAAAAAAGAAAACATTTGTATTCATCAAAATGTGTTGGCTAAAAGAAGTTTGGTTTATTCTCTATCCATGCAGTGCTTGCATAATCTTTTCATTTTTGCTATCACTGCAATAAACAAATATTACCAGTATCCAAATAATAGTATACAATTTATAAACATTGTAAGGAGGTGCATCTGAGCCTGCTCTTGAAATTGAATCCTGTGACGGGCTGCTAAAGTAACACTTTTACAAGAAACACGCGTTGAACTCACTGGGCCTCATTACGACCCTGGCGGTAAGGGGTTTACGCCAGCGTTAGCTGCGCCGACCCCTTACCGCCAATTACGAGGTCCCTTAGCGCCATGGCGCTTTTAACACCTGCTTTTAGCAGGTGTTAAAAACCATGGCGCTAAGGGACCATGGAGTTAATTACGCCACCGTAATTTACGGTGGCGTAATTAACGCCTTCCCCACTCCCATTATGCCCTATGGGGCAAAAATGGGAATGGGGAAGGGTAAATGGGGATTGGGGACTTACCGCCCCCGCCAACCTCGGAATGGGGCGGTAAGTCCGCCAACCACCATGGCGTAAACGTAGTTTACGCCATGGTGGTAAAGTCACGGCCCAGGCGGTAACTTACCGCCTGGGTCGTAATGAGGCCCACTATCTTCATCTATTTTTTAAATACTATATAAAGAGGGTCATGTTAGGTACACATAAATACACAAACTGAAAACACAGAAGAAAACCACAAATTGATATTACACAAACAAATAAAGCTTGCATAATTCTTAAGGTGCCATTGCGGAATATGTTCAGTTTCATAGGCCTGGAGGAATGTTGTGTGGCACTAGCTTCTACTGAACAAGCAGTTCTAATTTGGAAAGCTAAATGAGGGTGCACACATTTAAACTGTCAAAACCAAAGTTATTTTTCAGGCAAATAGTGCTTTTCACTGAATGTTCTATCACTTTATAGGTGCCTCAATTTGATTGATTGATTTTTTTATGTTGGTTATTTGTAAAGCGCACAGGACGGCCTTAACCATATAATGGCACAGCTGGAATCCATAGTTGACAGATGAAAAATGGTGCATCTTATATCCGCCTTACTTCCCGCTATTCGGTAACGTAAGGTGTCACTAAATAAAAGCCCCGCCCCGGGCACAACACTAACCAAGCGTGGCCGTGTATCCATGCTCGTGCTGTGCAGCTAGGCCCCCGCGCCTGCAGGTCCTGGTATACACTCCTCTGACCGACGCATCTGCCGGGAGGAGACAATACCATACTGGCGACGAGAGAACGGGATCAAGTAGCACCATGTGACTTCCAATAGCACAAGCCCTCGGTATGGGTGAATTTTTGGGAACACGTAGGGAGCCCATTCCCCACTGGAAAAAAAATATTTTCTCTTTTTTTTTTCTCCCAATCACTGATCAATTATCAATGGATTATCACACGTTGTAATGTGTTGACCCTCCAACAGCCTCTGCAGAGAGGCACAACCACTGTCTCAGTCCCTGTTGCTCAGGGTAAGAAGCAGCCATCTATCCTTCAGACTACTAAGTCATTTTTGCAGCGCCATCGACGACTGTAAGAGGTGAGGGGGACTCAGCACACGTCTGCCCAAGACGGCCCTCACATCCACACATCCACACATCATAGCAACACACCTATCCACTCCCAGGCCCGGCATGCCATCAAGGATTGCGGCCACCCTATCTCCCGCGACGCCACAACCATGACTGCAGGGAGGAACAACGCTGGCGATTGGACCCTTCGACCCGTACACTGATCCCTCTTCAGTTGGCCCATGGTAGAAGCTATGGATCCAGAAATTTGAAATGGCCATGGACTGCAAAGATGTCACCACGCCAAGGAAAATGAGGTCGCACCACCTACTCAATGTGGGTGACGAAGTACTGCGCATATTCAACTCTCAGCTAATCGATGATGGCTCGGATGCCTACCAATCAACTAAGAACGCTCTCACTGCGCATTTCATGCCCCAACTGAACCCAACTATGAAACTTTTATCTTCTGCACCACCATCCAGCTGGAAGACGAAACACTTGATGCTCATCACACAAAGCTCAGGAAACGTGCACTCTCGTGTGAATTTGACAAAGTGGAGAAAGAAATCCGACGACAGATCATCAATGGCCTGCACTCCGAGAAATTGCGCAGAATGGCCTTGAGCGAGAAGGGCATCTTCCTGGCCAGAATGCTTGAATATGGGAGAAAACGCAAGCTATCGCATGCCAGAGCGGCACACATGAGCGCCACCCTGCATAAAGTTCAACCATCCTCGACTATGGCAACGATAGCGCAAATTTCGAACTGCCAACAACCAAGAGATGAGCCCAGCAGCACTAACACCCCGCCTTGGTGGCATGCGAGAATCCCAGGGCACACTGAATGTGGGTGGTGAGGAGGAACACGCCACAGAAAACTAAATTGCCCAGCTCAAGGCACCACGTGCGGCGCATGTGGCCAGAAGGACCACTATGCAAGGGTTTGCAGATCTTCGGGACCAACCCAGCATCCCCAGATGCATCAGGACAAAAACACGGTGAAAAAGAAGAAACATGCCAGTGCCCGCCGTGTCGAAGCGACCAACTCATCAACCGACGAAGAAGGTGATGATGGCAGTGACGGAGTAAAGGAAGCAGAAAGGGAAGAAAGGGAGAAAGATTTACCTGGTCTCGGCACTCGACCATAGAGGCACGATGTCCACGAAAAGACAGAGGAGGAGAAGATGCCAAGTGGCCATTCAGGGCCAAGAAATGCAAATGACAATAGACACTGGGGCGTCAGTAAACGTCATGCCGATGACCATGTTCCGGCAACTACGACCCCCTCTAGTCCTCAAGACCACAGACACACCCCTATTCGCCTACGGGTGTGAGACCCAACTGCCTGTAATAGGACGCTTCCGAACGACTCTCACTAGAGGCGACAAGACACTGCAGTCCAAGATATATGTCGTCAACACAGGCATTGAATTCCTACTAAGTGCAGATGTGGCGGAAGACTTTGGACTGATATGTTTCATCTGTGACATAGCAGACACTGTGGATATCCCCAGCCTCCTCGACAAGTACCCAGGGCTGCTCAAAGGCATTGGATGTCTAAAAGGGAAGCTCATGAAATGCCACATAGATTAATCTGTACAGCCCCGGGCGGTACGCTACAGAAGGACACCGTACCAAATGAGAGACCAAGACCAAGAAGGAGCTATGAGCACTCGAGAAGGCAGGCATCATTGAAGAAGTCACTGGACCCACACCATGTGTATCACCAATGGTCGTGACTAAGAAACTGAAGCAACCCTGGAAGGTGAGGATTTGTATCGATATGCGTCTCCCCAGTGCAGCTTTCAAGTGGGAGTGACACATCACCCCCACACTTAACGAGATCATCACAGACCTCACTGGTTCTAAAATGTTCTCAAAAGTTGACCAATTGACCTCAACACTGGATACCACCAATTTAAACTATATCGAGATTCCCGATACATAATGACCTTTTCCACGCACTTAGGTCTACGCCGATACAAACGGCTCAGTTTCGGCATATCATCAGCAGCCGAGGTCTTCCAGCAGGCTATCCAGGAGGTGATACGTGGCATCCCGGGGGTACTCAATGTCAGCGATGGCATCCTCATCCACGCTAGCACTAGAGGAACACATACATCACCTTGAAATGTTACTCGGCAGGTTGGAGAGTGCTGGATTAACAATTCACAGGGACAAATGCACATTTTTGAAGGAGGAAATCTCTTTTTTCAGATACGTCTTCAACAGTGTGGGGGTTTCAGCAGACCCTCAAAAAGTGGCAGACATCCGAGGTGCATCTCCCCCGACTACGCCCACGGGAGTACAGAGTTTCTTGGGGATGGTCACATTCTGTGGGAGGTTCATCCCCAACCTAGCAACCATGTCTGAGTGTCATGATCTCTGCTTCCAAAAGATCAGGACTTGCCCGACTCCCTTGGAAGCAGACCCATAACCCCGGTTCCGAGTGCCAGCCAGTCCCAATTGGGACCTTTTGGACCCTGTCCTGGTGCCAGTGGCACCAGGCTCATAAAGATGCCCAGTCCCAGCGCTGGAAGCGTCGGGCTCATAATGCTTGGGTGGACTTACCTGCAGCAGACCATGCTGCTTACTTACCTGCCAGTTGAACCCCTGATCCTCTTCTGTTTGGGACTACTTTTCCTGTTGGGTGGGGCAGGAGCCACTCCCTAGGTTCAGAACACTGGAACTCTTCTGGAAAGCAGGAACTCTTTTCTTAGGCATGGCTGTGGAAGGAGACACCTAAGCACTACAGGAGGCTATTTAAACCACACCCGATGGATGAATCTTGTTTTGCGTTATTCTGCATTCTCTGCAGCAGAACGCTCATCGGATTTTCTGCTTCTGATCCTGGGCCTAAGGGAACAAAGGCTTACCATCCTGGAATCCAGTCTTCAGCAGCACCTGTAAAGACAAAGAAAGAACAGGTTAGCACTACGGTCTGCAGTGGCAGCGCATCTCTTACCTGGTCCATCGGCTGTCACCAACGCCTCGCGCTGCATTCCGGCATCTGAAAGACAAAGGCTTACCTACTCTTCGCATGCTCCGGAGGTCTTCGCACTGCATTCCGGCATCTGAAAGACAAAAGCTTACCAGCTCTTCGCACGCTCCGGAGGCTTTCGGCGCTGCATCCCGCATCTGAAAGACAAAAGAAGGTGCGTTTAAAGACATTGGGCAACTTTATTACTCACGTGCCATTACTCCTTCCCACGCCGAATCCAGTGGGTATTCCAGCACCCTTCAGCTTCTCTAAAGCTCCGAACTTGTACCTGCAAGATAAAAGGGACAGTTAGTGCGCATCGTGAAGCAGGCTACAAGCGCTTACTTACGTGCTTCCAGGCGCTTCTATTCCTCACGCGGGTTCGATCCTCAACTCTCATCAGCCCGCCATCCGCCATCGCCGGAACCCTGCAAAACAAGAGATATCATTACAAAAGACTTTTAAGACATTTGAAGTGCCCAGAACTTACCGTTCGTGTAGTTAACGATGGACAGCGGTCCTCTGAGGTCAAGAGGCCTGCACCCTTATCCAGTGAAGAAACTGGTTACGGCACCCTGCCCCGAGGCAGATGGAGAGCTTGGCGTTCACTTACCTAAGGTGAGGGTGTTAACCTTTGGGGTTCTACAGGAGAAGAGAAAGGGAAGAGGAGAGAGGCACCCAATAACCCCAGTTCATTAATCCCATATTTTCTATCTGCAGACTTCTTACTCTTCGAGTCAGACATACAATGCACAGAGGTCCAGCCCAAAGAGCCAACCGTGTGTTACACATCACCTTTGAAGATACGGCATTCACCCAGTCAAGACCGGCGCCTCTGCGGGAATCAGGTGAGCGTTACAGAACGCAAAGCCTATCGCAAAACTCCCACCCAGGCGCTATGGAAACCTCGGATACCGACCAGCTAGCCCAGTTACTTGGGGAACTAAGAGCAGAAGTGCATGCAGCCCGTCAGGAAACGAATGCTCTAAGAAGGGAACTGATTATTTCCAAGGAGCGAACAGACGATCTCGCTAGACAATTGCTACAGTCACAAGCCGGACAAACTCCGTTACCCGCATCAGGGGCAAATCTTCCTTCAACATCCTCTACGAACCCAGTGCAGATCAACCTACCTGGGAATGTACCTCTGGCTCCGCCCGAACGATTTTCTGGTGACCCAAAGAGGTTTGCAGTATTTATTAATCAGTGCCGGTTGCACTTCTTATGCCGGCCAGCAGCCTTTCCAACTGATCAAGCTAAGGTAGCTTTCGTGCTTTCGTACCTTAGTGGCAATGCGGCAGACTGGTCGATCCCTCTAGTTAATCAAGATGATCCGGTTCTCCATGATTTTCGAGCTTTTCAGCTCAGTATGGAAAAACTGTTTGCAAGACATTCACAGGGGCAGGCCTTGGACAATGAGCTCCTTTCATTGCGACAGGGTAATCAAGACCTTTTGGCTTATATTGCGTCTTTCAACAGACTGATAGTGGAAACTCGATGGCCTGAGGACAAAAGGATTACGCTGTTTTATAGAGGTCTACGTGGAGAGCTCAAAGATGTGTTAGCCCAAGTAGTGAATCCCCCGCAAGACTGTTCGGACTATATTGACTTAGTCGTTCAAATTGACCACAGACTGCAGAACAGGAAGGCCGATCGTTCCAAGTTTGATGCTCGAGTATTTTCCAAACCACCAACTCCTACTAAAGGAGTAGACTCCGGGGAACCCATGCAAATAGGGGGCCTGAAAGGACCACTAACACAAAAGGAGCGGGAAAGGAGAAAACAGCTGCAATTATGCCTCTATTGCGGAAACTCGGGGCACTTTCTTCGAGACTGTCCGGTGAAACCAGCCAAGAAGGCAGTAGGAGCTGCAGTTACCAGGGTCACAAACTCTGAGCAGGGAAACGACCTCGCCCGACAAGAATAGAGGTCCTCTTGCCGAGCGTTAAAACCAGTTCCGTGACCTCGCATTTCCTGATACCTATGGTCCTCATTAGCCCTGAACATCCGGATCGATTACATGCGATTGAAGCTTACGTCGACAGCGGTGCCATCGGCAATTATGTGGATCATGAAATGGTTTTGAGGATGAATCTGACTCTTTGTCCAAAGGCTGTAAAGGACGTCATTACTAGGGTGGATGGTACAGAGATAGCCTCCGGACCAGTAACGCATACCACCCAAGAAGTGACGCTAGTAAGTCAAGATGGACACCATGAGAAGATCGTGTTCGATGTGATCAAGGCCCCCCAGTTCCAGATTATTCTAGGAATTCCTTGGTTAGAGAAGCACAATCCTCAGATCGATTGGCAAGCAAGAACGGTTCAGTTTCCAGAATGTGTCTCCACTTGTCACCCTCGACCTGGTGTTGCACTGGCAGCAATTTCCTCGGAGGCTCCTCAGTTACCTCCTGAATACCTAGAATTCCAAGATGTTTTCCGGAAGGATCAGGCTAACTCTCTACCTCCTCATAGGTCTTATGACTGCCAGATAGACCTGATACCTGGATCTACTCCTCCTTGTAGTAGAATTTATGCCCTCACCGAGCCTGAGAATCTTCACCTCCGACAATACCTGGATCAATACCTAGCAAATGGGTTTATTCGTCCTTCCAAGTCCCCTGCTTCCTCAGCTTTGTTCTTCGTTCCAAAAAAAGAAGGGGACCTTAGAACTTGTATAGATTATCGCGCCCTGAACCAGATCACCGTTAAGAATAGATATCCGTTACCTTTGATCCCTGAACTCCTGGACCAAGTCAGAAAAGCATGCATATATACAAAGCTGGATCTTAGAGGAGCCTACCACTTGGTACGAGTAAAAGAGGGCGATGAATGGAAGACGGCCTTCCGCACCAAGTATGGGCTATTTGAATATCAGGTCATGTCCTTCGGACTTTGCAATGCCCCGGCCGCCTTTCAGTATTTTATGAACGATGTCCTCCGAGAGCTCATAGATGTGTGTGTTGTTGTTTACATTGACGACATCCTCGTTTATTCTTCATCGGAAACTGAACATCGGAAACACGTGAAAATGGTCCTCGAGAGATTGCGTCAACACAAACTTTTCGCTAAGTTGGAAAAATGTGTTTTCAACGTGACTGAAGTTGAATTCTTGGGATTCATATTATCACCTAGCGGAGTGCGTATGGATTCAAAGAAGGTCGATGCAATTCTCAAATGGCCATCGCCATCCTCCGTAAAAGGCGTTCAAAGCATGTTAGGCTTTGCTAAATTTTACCGCAGGTTTATCCCCGAATTCTCTCGAATAGTCCAGCCCATCACCGCCTTGTTAAAGAAAAACAAACGTTTTGAATGGTCTACTGAGGCGGAACAAGCTTTCCAGAATTTGAAGACTAGATTTATCTCTGCACCGATCTTAAAACATCCTCGCCCAGAACTCCCCTACATCGTTGAAACTGATGCTTCGAGCCTTGCCATGGGGGCAGTTCTATCACAAAAGGACCCAGTAACCAATCAGTTGCATCCCGTGGCATTTTGGTCCCGCAAATTCTCGCCTCCTGAAATCAATTACACTATTACTGATAAGGAACTTCTAGCTATCAAGTCCGCCTTTAAGGCTTGGCGGCATTATCTTCTGGGGGCCCGACACACCATTACTGTGATTACAGATCACCGAAACCTGCAATATTTGAAAACCGCGAAAGCTCAATCCTCTAGGCAACTCCGTTGGGCACTATTCTTTGCCGAGTTTGACTTCATAATTACCTATCGACCTGGTACAAAAAACGGTAAAGCTGATGCCCTTTCTCGGATGGGAGTGGAAGAACATTTGATCAATCCTAAACCTGTACCTATTATTCCCGAACAAAGAATTCTAGGTGTAATCGCCACACAATCCATAGAGGAAGTTAAGGATAAAGCCAGGCTACTGGTAACTCCAGCAGACATACAGAATTGGCATCTGCAGGGAAAGGACTTTACGGTGAAGGACAACCTATTATATCTCCAAGAACGGTTATACCTGCCCAGCACAGATTTACAGAAAAAGGTAATCTCTTGTTATCACGATTCTTTAATGGAAGGACATCCCGGTATGACCAAGACCTCGGAAAAGATCAAGCGCTACTTCTGGTGGCCGTCTTGGAAAAAAGATATCAGAGACTTTATAATGTCCTGTGGAGTATGCGCCCAAAACAAGAGTCAAAAGGAAAAACCAGCTGGCCTCTTACGCCCTATTGACATCCCGCCTCGCCCTTGGCATACGCTTTCTATGGACTTCATCACCGATCTACCTCCATGCTCCGGATACAATACGATCCTAGTAATCGTGGACCTATTCTCCAAGATGGCGCATTTCATTCCACTCAAAGGCTTACCAACAGCAGCAACTCTGGCCCGAGAATTTCTCGAAAACATCGTCCGACTGCACGGTTTTCCTTCAGTTCTAATTTCGGATCGAGGTAGTCAATTTATTTCTCATTTTTGGCGAAGTTGCTGTCGGTCGGCTCAAATTGATGTGAGACTTTCGACCAACCACCACCCTCAAAACGACGGACAAACCGAGAGGACCAATCAAACTCTGGAACAGTATTTGCGCTGCATGCTACAACAAACTGAAAAAACTTGGAAAGATATCCTTTGGATAGCCGAATATGCCTACAATAACTCTGTCCACTCGGGAACTGGGAAGACCCCGTTTTTTCTTTTATACGGTAGTCACCCTCGAACCTCGGAGTTGGATCCACTCCAAGATCTTGGAACACCAGCAGTAGACCACCTGCATTCTACAATCACCCAAGCCTTTAAGGAAGGCGTTTCTCACCTTCAAAGGGCTAAAGAACAATACAAGAAAGGAGCAGACCAACATCGGAAGGAAGCCCCCCAATATCAAGTAGGAGATCAAGTCTGGTTATCCACCAAATATCTACCTCTAAACGGACCACGCACATTCAACCCAAGATACCTTGGTCCCTATTCCATCACTACCATAGTAAATCCAGTAGCGGTCAAGTTGGACTTGCCCCCTCACATGAAGATACATCCGGTCTTCCACGTCTCTCTATTAAAACCCGTGCAACCTCAAACCCGACTAACTACATCTCCAAAACCTATTCTAGTTGATGGAGAACTCGAGTTTGAAGTCAAAAGCATCCTGGATTCCAAGATCTCCAAATCTAAACTATTTTACCTGATTGACTGGAAAGGCTACGGTCCCCAAGAAAGATCCTGGGAACCTGCAGAATATGTCCACGCGCCTCGTCTAATCAAAAGATTTCATCGAACATTTCCTAACAAGCCCAAACCCCCGGAGAAGCCCAGTTTGGGAGGGGCCTTGAGGGGGGGTGCTGTCATGATCTCTGCTTCCAAAAGATCAGGACTTGCCCGACTCCCTTCGAAGCAGACCCATAACCCCGGTTCCGAGTGCCAGCCAGTCCCAATTGGGACCTTTTGGACCCTGTCCTGGCGCCAGTGGCACCAGGCTCATAAAGATGCCCAGTCCCAGCGCTGGAAGCGCCGGGCTCATAATGCTTGGGTGGACTTACCTGCAGCAGACCATGCTGCTTACTTGCCTGCCAGTTGAACCCCTGATCCTCTTCTCTTTGGGACTACTTTTCCTGTTGGGTGGGGCAGGAGCCACTCCCTAGGTTCAGAACACTGGAACTCTTCTGGAAAGCAGGAACTCTTTTCTTAGGCGTGGCTGTGGAAGGAGACACCTAAGCACTACAGGAGGCTATTTAAACCACACCCGATGGATGAATCTTGCTTTGCGTTATTCTGCATTCTCTGCAGCAGAACGCTCATCGTGTCTTCTGCTTCTGATCCTGGGCCTAAGGGAACAAAGGCTTACCATCCTGGAATCCAGTCTTCAGCAGCACCTGTAAAGACAAAGAAAGAACAGGTTAGCACTACGGTCTTCAGTGGCAGCGCATCTCTTACCTGGTCCATCGGCTGTCACCAACGCCTCGCGCTGCATTCCGGCATCTGAAAGACAAAGGCTTACCTACTCTTCGCATGCTCCGGAGGTCTTCGCACTGCATTCCGGCATCTGAAAGACAAAAGCTTACCACCTCTTCGCACGATCCGGAGGCCTTCGGCGCTGTATCCCGCATCTGAAAGACAAAAGAAGGTGCGTTTAAAGACATTGGGCAACTTTATTACTCACGTGCCATTACTCCTTCCCACGCCGAATCCAGTGGGTATTCCAGCACCCTTCAGCTTCTCTAAAGCTCCGAACTTGTACCTGCAAGATAAAAGGGACAGTTAGTGCGCATCGTGAAGCAGGCTACAAGCGCTTACTTACGTGCTTCCAGGCGCTTCTATTCCTCACGCGGGTTCGATCCTCAACTCTCATCAGCCCGCCATCCGCCATCGCCGGAACCCTGCAAAACAAGAGATATCATTACAAAAGACTTTTAAGACATTTGAAGTGCCCAGAACTTACCATTCGTGCAGTTAACGACGGACAGCAGTCCTCTGAGGTCAAGAGGCCTGCACCCTTATCCAGTGAAGAAACTGGTTACGGCACCTTGCCCCGAGGCAGATGGAGAGCTCGGCGTTCACTTACCTAAGGTGAGGGTGTTAACCTTTGGGGTTCTACAGGAGAAGAGAAAGGGAAGAGGAGAGAGGCACCCAATAACCCCAGTTCATTAATCCCATATTTTCTATCTGCAGACATCTTACTCTTCGAGTCAGACATACAGTGCACAGAGGTCCAGCCCAAAGAGCCAACCGTGTGTTACACATCACCTTTGAAGATATGGCATTCACCCAGTCAAGACCGGCGCCTCTGCGGGAATCAGGTGAGCGTTACACTGAGCCACTAAGGGAACTCACAAAATCCAAAACGAAGTGGGTCTGGAGCTCCACCTGCCAGGAAGCATTTGAGCAAATCAAAGCATCACTTTCGGCCGACACCACCATGGCCTATTACGATCCTGCACTGCCAACCGGACTGTACGTCGATGCCAGCCCCGTTGGTCTTGGGGCGATCCTGGTCCAGGTGGCTCGAAATGGAGAAACGATGCCCATTGCTTAAAAAGAAGCAATTGCAGTATTGTGGGGCTGCCGCCATTTTCATTTATACTTGTACGGACGCAGATTCAAGGCTTACACTGACCACAAACCTCTCATCCCTATTTTCACTGGCTCCACATCACACTCTCCAGCCAGAATAGGGAGGTGGCTCCTACATATACAACAGTATGATTTCGAACTGGCATACCAACCCAGCAGCAGCAATCCAGCAGACTTCCTTTCGCGGCACCCGAGGTGAGCTACTCCAGGTGAGGTGCACATAGCTGAGGAGACTGAGGAGCACATATGCCAAGTCATACACACAATGAAGCCCAGAGCAGTTGGTATCGATGACATTGTGGAGGCCACGCAAGCTGACCTGTGTTGTGACCTGGTCAAAGACGCCATAATCGCCAGCAAATGTAAATCCTTCCTTCACAACATGCACAACCGCACCACCGAGGCCAGAGAATTCCTCACCGGTCTTTTTGCAGTAAGGCAGGACTTATCGGTCACAAACGAGGGACTTGTGCTAAGAGGGACTCGGATAATCATCCCCACAAGTCTGCAATACAGGGTCATTGCACTGGCCCACGAGGGCCACCAAGGCATGGTAGGAACCAAGGCTAGGATCAGACACAGAGTGTGGTTCCCACATATTGATGACAAAGTGGAACACCTCATCACGACATGCCTTCCGTGTCAGATCACGAGTGCACCACCACACCCAGAACCAATACAAGCGGCAGAGCGAGGATCGTCAAGATGGGACGCCATCAGCATTGACTTTTGTAAAGTCCAAGAAGGCACGCACATGTTGGTATCCGTTGATGACCACTCACGTTATCCAGAGGTAGAAATCGTGTTATCCACGTCAGCCGACATGGTAATACCGGCTCTTGAAAAGATGTTCGCCACCCATGGCCTGCCACAACGCATCCGAAGTGACAATGCACCATCTTTCCAAGGGGAAGTTTTCAACAAATACTTGGACAATCTGAACATCCACTACCACCATATCATACCGAGATGGCCACAGGCCAACGGAGATGTGGAGCGGTTCATGTGAACACTCAATAAGGTACTGCGTCTGTACCTAGCAAACTCAAGCCCCTGGAGGGTGGACCTATAAAGATTCCTGAGGAATTACAGGGTGATGCCCCACAGCACTACAGGAGTACCACCTGCAGATGTCATCGATAATAAACTCATCCATTCCACATCACCCAAGCAGGGGAACTGACACCTATAACAAAGAGCGCACCCACCAAAGGAGGATTCTAGCCAATGAGCGCATGAGTCTCAAGAGACGTGCCAGAAAATCCAAGCATCAGGTTGGCGATCAAGTATTGGTGGTGCATGACCCTTCAAAGTCAAAGCTGGACACCCAGTATGACTCAGTCCCATGGACCATAACCCGAAGGAGGGGTACAATGATAACGGCAACAAGAGGGCAAAGGCAGATCACCCGTAATGCCTCATGGTTCAAGTTGGTACCCCGACAACTGTGGACTGATGGAGACCAGCATCCTGCAGAAGAGACAGACTTGCAAATTGAGGACGAAGACTGTTCCCCCAGAGGAGAACCAATCTGGAATCATGAAATGGACGAACTGCTGAGCGAACCAGAGGAGATGTCTTTTAATGGTGAAGGTGAGCCACAAAAGAATGAATGTCCAGGGACAGCACCAAGGGATGGGCGTTATGCGCTAAGAACTGCACTGAAACCCCCAGATAGATTAAAGGACTATGAGTGGTAGAACCATCCCACGTATGGGTGCAAACTAAAGGACATGATCCTGTTTTGTAACCATTGGTGCATCGCATGTTTGAAATGTCTTGTTTGGGAAAAGGGAGGAAAGTTATATCACTAAAGTTGTGGGTTTCATTGTGGCTAAAGAGCGTCATCCATGGAAAATCTTTCTTTTCACTAAAAAATCTTTCTTTTCACTAAATAAAAGCCCCGCCCCCGCTCCGCACGGGCAGTTCCGGGCACAACACTAACCCAGCGTGTCCGTGTATCCTTGCTCCTGCTGCGCAGCTAGGCCCCCGCGCCCTGCAGGGCCTGGTATACACTCCTCTGACCGACGCATCGGTCGGTAGGAGACAATACCACAGTGCATACACAATGTCCCTTTTACAATTATGAACAAAAGGAGCTACCCCAGGACCCCCATAGCCCTTATTTAAAGAAGAAGGTCTGGAGGACCTTTCAAAACTGATAAAGTGTCTTGGAAGCCCTAATCTCTTTAGGGACGTCATTCCACAGCCGGGGTCCAAACACTGCAAGCCTCCTATCTCCCCTTGAGACACATACTGATGAAGGAATAGTCAACAACAGCTGGTCCTTTGATCATAACATCCTAGTTGGCTGGTAACAACAGATTGTATTACTCAAATGGCCGGGCCAGGCTGTTTAAGCATTTAAAAATCGAACACACCACCTTAACTTTAATGCGGTCTTCCACTGTCATCCAGTGTAAGGTTTGGCTGAGGTGGAATACATGAGGGGCAATGCACCAGGGGCTTCAGGGGAGTGCCAGTTCAACCAAATACAATGTTTGTGGTAGCAGCTGCAATCCCCAAATGATGTCCATTCATGTCCATCCACAATCCACATCCCTTCCACCTCACAAATCATGTGCCCCCACATTTCCTTGGCTTTATTATCGATTTGAGGCTACTCTAACCTAAATGGTTTTAGCTACTATCCCATTCCCTGATAAGCCTGAGCCGTTCCTGCGGCTTCAAATGCCAAAAATCGACTGCCCCTAGCTTTTACTCCCCTGCCTTTATATAAATGTAAGGTCGAACCCAGTAGAACTAATTTCTTGAAAACCTGATCGACCTTACGAAACCCCTAGAAATTCCAGGGGTTAATGTTTTGCATGAACCATCTCACTCCTGCTTACCTCTGTGTCAAATACAAGCCTTGTACAAACAGACGACATGCAGCTTTGTTTAGTTAATTCTTAGTCCCTTTATCTTTTAGTTGCCTTTATAGCTGATGGTCATGCAACTTTAAACTTCTATAGCACATATTGGCTTACTGATATAAAATAGTACCAAGGAAGATGTGATCTGGTGGCTAATTTACAGACTTGGATTTAAAGTCTAATCTCAGCGTCTTCACTTTCCCACTGTGACGAGGCCAGTATGCTGGTCTTGCCAAGAGGGGACGTGAACCCCTATCAGCCGAGGGTGGGAGGCCTTCCAGTGAGAAATTCAGAGACAGTCCTATCCCCAAGGTGGATGGTTACAGAGAGAGGGCTCCAATTCCTGTTCCACCCTTTGTGCCAAATTGTTTCTGTGCAGACCACTAACTGCTAATGCCATGCCTCAAATGGTTGCCCACCAGTCATCGCTTATGTGTTTCATAAACCTGGCATTTGAACAAATAGACTGGAATACAGAGAAAATGCATGAACGACTTGTCAACTATGACTGTGAACAGCTGCAGAGATGAAAACACTGTCCAGATTCCACAAGCCTGCAATCGCACTATAGAAAGCTGTGACAGGGAGAGAAAGGAACCTATGTCCCAATTTAGCACCGCTGCACACCTCGCAGAGCACCAAGACAATGGAAACAAGCTCATGCAACATCCCAAAGGCCACATAGATCATGGGGACTGAAAGGGGAGAATGACCAACCCTCCCCCATGAGACTTGCCAGGAGAGCCCGGGGAATGGGGTTGCAGAACACAAACATGGACATTGGTCTTCCCGTGCTCTGGAGAAAGTTGGTGGGGCTTAGCTTCCTAGTAGGACTTTTCTCAACACACAAACACACCCTCAGTGGGGAAGACAGATCTTGATTGGCTAGAGAGAGAGAGGTGTGGAGGTGATTTGTAGCACAGGTGAAGGAAGTGGCTTTGCCGTGTGAGTGTGTGTGATGGTGTGGCAAGTGGGTAGACATCCTAGTGTAAAGAGTGATTGTTACAGAGTGAAAGGAGGGTGCTTGAGTAGGGAAGAGTGGAGTAGTGGTTTGGAAGGAGGAATAGTAGTTTGGAGGAAAGAGTAGTACTTTGGAGTAGTGGTTTGGAGGGGGAAGTAGTGGATTTGAGGGACGAGTAGTGGTTTAGAGGGTGATGTAGTGGTTTGAGAGAAAAGCAGTGGGTTGGAATGAGTAGTAGCATGGAGATGAGGGACGCATAGACAATGAGGTACTAGTGGCAATGGAAGAAGAACTAACATGAAAGGGTTGAGGCAAGTACTAGGAGAATTGAGACCATCAAAGATATAGAAGAATGTTGGGAGGAACAAGGTGGAGAGGACCAGGACCAATCACTGTCAGTATGCAATGATTTGCTTTTTAGTCTGCCCCTGATGAATTTCCTAGAATAACCTGTATAAGGAAAGAAACATGTTGGGCCTCTTTTTATCATTGTTTAAAAGTTTTTTTTGGTGTGTATCTGTATGAATGAATCATAAGTCCTGTATTTGATTGTTTGGTACGAATGGTGAGGAGTGGGTAAATGAATAAGTGAATTATGATTGCATATTATCACTATGTATAAGCCACTTTGTCATCTCGGCTCCCATTTACGGATAGCCATTAGTGAATTACATTGCATCAGTGATATGGAGTGATTCTTTTTTGTTTATGTTCTTGCTCTTTTTTCTCTATTTTGTACTCTCGTGATTAATTCAAGGAGAGCATTTCTTAATTTGAATTTCTTAACTAATATTTTTGAAATGATCTTTTGTATTGAAGATATATTAAATATGTATATGAAATTTTCAAATAAAATATGTAATTGTTTTATAATGTTCAATCTTGTGGTTGTGCAATATCGATGAACACGGTAGCCTCTGTTGACATGAGATAGTCTTTTTCCTTTTAGGAGAGCGGTACTTTAGCCAGTCACGAGCCTTTTTGTTATATGCCAAGGGTTCCACCCTTAATGTGAGGGTCTGCTTGTGACGCATAACTTTTCCCTCAAACCTCTCAGTGTTTTCTTGTGGAGAGGACCAGAAGACAGATTAATAAAGGGAGAGGTAAGAAAGAATGTGTAAGACAAAACCTGAATCAAACAGAGTATTTGTAAGGCACCATCCGAAAGCCCCTTATATCACTAACAACAGGCTAGATTAGGGAGATTTAGGAAGTCCCTGGAAAAGTTTAGACTGCCGGCATTTAGATTATCATCTCTAGCATACACCAACTTTTAGATAGTAGAGTTCAACATTTGGTGGCACAACTGGGGGTTCCGGAGACCTGGGTTAGAGAGGAAGACCATCATAAGACGGGAGGGCGCGTGAGAGAGAGAGAGAGAGATAGATGGCCTTAGAACCCACAAAAGAAAAATAAATACTCGTGAATGATTTTTGCATCTTGGAATGATTCATGTGTCATCAGTGATAGCACATTATGCAAATCAGAGGAAATAACTTAGTTATCTGTGTTTCAGGTGCATTATCTTAAAAAATGAAGAGCATAGAAATTTGCTAAAGACAGGTACTTTCATAAAGTATTGTATTGATAGTGAATCATCACTTCAGTGTAAGATCCTGCAGTCCACTATTGTTGAGACACTCTGAAAATTAATAGATCCTTAAAATATAGCTAATTTTCCTCTACATGGCTCTAATATGGCTCAAACATGTCACCTTCCAATTTCCAGTCGCAACTACCTACATGTCTTGTGTAGTTGTTGAAATCATAGTTTGTGGTTATATTTGCAAAAACAGTAAGCAGCCTATAAAAGATTTTCTGCTGATGAATCATCATTTTGGGCCGAGTAACATGTTAATGCAACTCTATTGTTGCAATAATATGTGTCACTTCAATTAACGGATGCATGATGAATTATATCACTTTAATTTGCCATTCTTACCTGAATGAACAAGTATCACATTTTAACATTACCTTAACGTAACGCTTCCCTAAAAGATATTTTATAGACTTATAATTAGTTTAGTGCACTTGAGGCACATGCACTTTATCATGTCAGTAAAAGTGCCTAGAGTCAATTTAGTTTGCAGTGATGCACTATGCAAAATCTCAATATATAAATATGTAAATACATCCGCCCTGCATTAGTTGTAAGCCAATATTTGCCTACGGACTTATTTATGCACAGCTTGCTAGAAGTTGACTTATCAGGTTTATACATGAAAGTCATCGTACAATTTACATATAGAGGGTGTTTGAAAATTACATTTTCGAACAGCGACAAAAAACGTGAGCATTCCTATGTCATGTTCATTTAAAGCAATTTGCACCATAATCTTTTGTGTTGATTGAATGTGGGCTTGAGTAAATCACCTAGTGATCATGTCCTCACATAATAATAATAATAATAATAATAATAATAATAATAATAATAATTTCCGCAGCAAACCCAATGAGAGCATGCTATGATGTCATTCCGTAAACCACCCTGTCAATTGTTTTTCATTATTGATTAAATCGCAATAGCTGGGTGCGCAAAAAAGAAAACATGGCCTGATTCTTTCTCCTGAGGACTGGAGTTGGCGATCGCAGGCCTACAGTGAAGGGGGGAATTGCAGTATAATCGGGTGTGAATGGATAAAGGGAGATTAATTCACAATGTATCAACCCGCTCTCTGCGACACCACCACCATTGACAGCATGCCAAGCAACATTTCTTCCATTGCAGACTCTACCGATTGATCTACAATGTGCAGAGTACACCCAGACTACCATCACCAAATTGATAAAGTGGCTGTGTCAACACTGCACTGCAAAAACCCCTGGGGTCAGATTATACACATGACTCAAAGATAAAAGCTGAGCAAATGGTTAGATGAAACGGGAAAGTAGCAAACCGTTTTTGTCACAATCAGTATATAATAAAAACATTTCCTCTGTGGCATACATGAACTTCTTTTTTGTACAATATCTCCTGCCTAACTTAAAAAGAAATGGATCATGTTTGCCCAACTGAAAAATCACATGCAGATGACAGTCTGCTTTCTCCAAAAAGCTGCACAATTGGTGTTAAATTCAATAAAACATGTAGAAACCTTGCACCTATTTGACATCACACGAGAAAAGTCTTATTTCTCCCACAGTACAGCACTTTGCCCACATATTCTAAGACTGGAGTTTGTTTAAATAATTATACCAGTCCAAAAATGTGGTGAGAGGAAAGTGTGGTGGGATACAAATTACACGGTGCAGTGTTTCGGCATGGAGCACTAAATTAATGTGCTCCATTCTATAGTGCAAGGGCATAGTTTAGAAAATCTGGCCCATGATGTGGTTTTTCCAACTTTTCACAATTTTACAAACACAGCAAACATCAATGAAACCATGGCAATAAAGTGCAGGTGTCTTCTCATGTGCAAACGATTGTGGCTATGCACACATTACTAAACTCATACTTCTATGCATGCATTCCACCTATCATTATCAATCGACCTTTTGCTATTTTTTTCCCTGTGATGTGACCTATGTCTGCCTGTTTGTTGTCTGACGTTATTCCTCATTGCTATCTCACGCTTACCTTTTTCCCAGTGGGATGGTAAAATAAGAACTGCGATGAAAAAGGTAACATCCCCGACAGTCCCCAAACGAGAAAGGACATATAGAATAAGGAAGTTCTGATAGTTTGCGGCAGCTGCCATGACACAAGTAGGATAGAGTTCGTTTTTGCCACACTGCAGGCAATTCATATTATGATATAGGGAAGGTTAGGTGCCGAATACACAGAGGGGAAATGTAGTAAAGGACAGCAGGCATAGCTAGGTAAGGTACATACGAAGCCAATAGGATAGCATACCATAAAATAACATAATATAACATTGCATAACATAACATTAGTTAATGAATTCTGGGTACATCATAGAGTTCCAATAAAGCAATGGAGGGTTCACTTTCTGTGCACGCAATACTAAGTAACTCATGGAGGTCATGCTGATAGACTAGGAGCTCTGGAAATTACAGTATTTCCTAAAGTGCATGCTATCGAAGCACGGCAACCTGTAAGGCTTAGTCAAATGTTTATTTGGTTCAAACATTCATTGGCAAAGCCAAACACTGTGACTATTGGCTAGGCACTGTATAATCATTTGTGAGGTGTTGCCATCATATGTGCAGCTACTCAAATCGTATTGCAGCTTTTGGAAACTAATGTTCAAGCACTTGCACCATCACCAGGGATGTGTTCCTTTAACATCCATTTACACAAACAATTGGCATGAAGCTCCCAGAAATGTGCAGGTACTCACAACATTGTTATGTCTGTGTGTGTACTGTGATTGTGTGGGTAGTGTGTGGGGGGTGTATGTGTGTGAGCAATGTGTGTGGACAGTGTGTGCATATGTGGGCAGTGTTTGTGTGTGGGAGTCTGTGTGTGTGTTTGTTTATGGCACCAATGTGTGTGGGTGCAGTTGTGTGGGGGCAGTGTGTTGGGAAGCGTTTGAGGGGGAAGTACATGTGTGTTGCAGTGTCTGTATGTGGGGGTGTAGTGTGTGTGTGGGCAGTGTCTTTGTTGGGGAATCCATCTGTGGGTGGTATATTGCCTAGTGTTGGAGTTTGTGGAGTGTGTGTGTGGGGGCAATGTGTGTGTGGGGGGTCAGTGGTGTTTGTTGGGGTGAGCAGATGATAAGTGAGGGGGCAGTGTGTGTGTGGGGGATGCAATGTTTGGTGGCAGTGTTTGTGTGTGGAAAGTGAGTTTGTGTGGGGACAGCACGGGGCAGTGTGGGTGTGAGAGGACAGTGTGTGTGTGTGTGTGTGTGTGTGTGGACTGTGTTTGTGTATCAAGGTACAGATGGCCTGCATGTGGGGGCAGTGTGTGTGTGTGTGTGTGTGAGTGTGCATGTGTGAGGGTATAACTGGGTTGGGAAGAATATATGTGGTTGGCAGTTTGCAGATCTGTAGGGGAAGTGTGTGTGTGGGGCCAATGTTAGTTTGTAGGGGCAGTGTATTTGGGCAGTGTGTGTGGGGGGAGTTGTTAGTGTGTGTGGTAAATGTGTGCATGTGTGATGCTGTGTGTAGGGAGCTCTACACAGGGAAACATGTGTCTGTGGGCAGTGTGAGGGTGTGGTGGGGCAGTGCGAGGGCTGTTTGGAGGTCTCTGTGTGTGGGTTGTCAGTATGTGTACAGAAATCTTTTGTGCAGTGTGCATGGAGGCACTGTTCATGGGCCCAGCCTTTGTGGGAGTAGTGTGCGTGGGCGGCTATGTGCATGGAGACAGTGTGTTGTGCATGGGCAGGGAGGGTATGTATGAGTGGGCAATGAGGTGTGGCATTGTTTGCAGTCCGAATATGTGTGGGAGTGTGTAGGAGTGAGCAGTGTGTGGGGGGCAGTGTGTGGGGGCAGTGTGTGTTACAAGAGCCATTATTGTGTTAGTGGACAGTGGATGCATGTATGTTTGATCAGTTGGTGGGTTTGTGTATATGGGCAATGGGCATGAGGAATTATGGCTCGGCAAAGTGTATGTGGGGCAGTGTGTGTGGGGGGCACTGTGTAGTCAGTTAGGGCATGTGTGTGAAGTATGTGTGGGAGAGGTGCAGTGTGTGTGGGGGGATGGCATGGTGTGTGTGGGCAGGCAGATTGGGTGTTTGTGGGGGGAGTCTTTTTGTGGTGGCCCTATGCCTGTTGACAGTGTGTGTTTTGGGGGAAAGTGTCAGGACAGTGTGAGGGGCAGTGTGTCTGTGTGTGTAGAGGGAAGTGTATGTGTGGGTAGTAAGTGTGGCAGCAGTATGTGTGGCAGTTTGTGTGGCATTATTTGCATGGGGCAATTTACAGTGTTTGTGGGCAATGCATGTAGGAACAATGTAGGGGAGTGAATGTGTGTGGGTGACAGCCTGAGTGGGGTCAGTGTGTGTGAGGCAGTGTGAGAAGGGTCACTGTTTTGAGGGCAGTGTGTGAGGGGCCAGTGATATGTGAGGGTAGTGTATGTGTGAATGGGCAGTGTTTGTGTGTGTTGACAGTGGTTGTGTTTGTCTAGTTTGTGTGTAAAGTATGTGTAAGGAAATATTTTCTTTTTGCACCTTTCCCTCCATATATTTCTATGGGACGTGTGACAAATCTAGAGAATGTGTGCCTTCTCCCCAAGTGAGGCCAGGGAGGTTAGTCCACTCTGCAACACTTTCTGTAGAGGTCAAGGCAAGTGGGATATCACCAGGAGAGAATCCGCATTGGGGGACAAGGACTCCTGTTCCTGTGAGGAATTTCCTAAACTGTGCACACCATGGCCTACATGAGATTCTCCATAATACCAGAGATGGTTAAAGAACAAGACTGGGATGAAAAACCACTTTATAGACTTCATTATCACATAAGAAAAGAACCTGTCCCTTTAAATCAATATATTCAATTCACTGGGACGAGTATGTTAAATAATGTGTACTCCACGAGACATAGAGAGAGAGAATCATGCACTCAGACAAGGGAAGCCCGGACCTGCATAATACTGAGAGAGAAAGGAATAGCTACGGTGGCAAGGAAATACCCTGAGCAGCGTAACAGCTGCAGGAAGTGGAGTGAGCTTAAGCAAGGAATCCTGCGTGTTTCAAACTCACCCGCCACTGGAGAGAGAGATGCCAGAGCTATGGCGAGTTCTGAGCAAGAGAAGCCGGAAAGAGTGGAACCCAGAAGAGGGTGGTGGAGAGACCATGAAGGATATGTGGTGGACAAGTGGTCCACAAACCATCGCTGATACCACTGCAGGTATCACATAACAGTGTGTCTATGAAACACTGAGACAATGAGAGGAGAAAAGGAAAACTGAATGAGAGGAAGCCAAAAGAGACAAGCCAATAGCAGAGCAAAGCCAGAGAGGCGGTCCAATCAATTGAGAAGTGGAAAGTGTGTGTTTGCCTGTCCTAAGCAGTCTCTATTTATGTATTTCCAAAGTGGATTGGGAGGCTGATTCTACAATGCCCAACCCTCTAAGGTTCTGATAGGTTGGAGGATTCCCAAGCCCCTGATTGGAGAAAGGATCAGCGTGTCATCCTGTGTCATCTTTATGGCTTAGGGGAAAACACTCCCCTTGGTCTCTGTACAGCATATCTTATTTTTCATAAAACACATATTAAAATATACACAACTTGTTAATCTTACATAAATCACATGACAGATTAACTAAGGTACATTTCTGTTCAACTCTGATCTTCCTAAGAGCTTGGGTTCAGAAATGGCTACTTTTTGCACTTTTGGTGGGTTTCTCAATATTATTTCTGCACCAATTTTTAGACATGCATGCACACCCCATCTGAGCACATTTCTGTAATTTGTCAGGTTCCTGGCATAAACACAGTAGCTACAATATGAATAATTCCGGGGTTTGGTCTCAGAACATTGCACTGAGTCCACCTTAGTCTTAAACTGTGAGCAAATTTTTCATTTTAAGTATCTCAAAGTTTCACATTTTGGTCCATTTATTACAATTTGTTATAAGCATGTTTCTAAAACATATATTTAACCCAATGTTAAATCCACATTTCAGTCTGGTCCGCCCCCAGAGCTGTGCTGACTCAGAGGTCACATATCTCTCCTTCACGGCAGCAGTTTGTTGTCAGTCACACCCGAATTAGCATTTTCTATTCAGCCCAAGGATTCCTTTGTCTGCACTGAGAGCAACAGGTCAGGGTGCCACTCCCAGTTCCTTTTGACACCAGCCTGTCAATCTCTTAGCCAAGGGCAGGGGCAAGTCCCCTTTGTCCAGGGAGAAGGTGTGGAATTCGTTTGAAAACAGTGTGGGAAACTTTTAACTCTTAACCCAATGTCTAAAAAATTGTCTTTTCTTATAATATAACCCACATTTTTAACGCATACATTAAACAATTTCTTGCTTCAAGCCTTTTCAGAATATAGTTTTAAATTGTATCCACCTTTTAGCAAGTCTTTCTTTGGCATAGTTTGGGCTCAATGTACAACTTTACACAAAATGGTTTTAAAACGCAGCTTCTGGTAGAGGTGATTAACGGCACTACACCCATTTTTGACAGCTTTCTTCCTGTAAGCAATCCTCAAAAGTGGACTTTGTTCAGATAACACATCTTCTGTGGACCTTATATTTATGTAGATTCTTGCAGTAGAATGATATTGACCACCCCCAAGGAGATTGGATCTTTTTGGGTGGTTTGTGAGCCATCATTTTTGCAAATTTGACAAAAAATAAAAACTGATTTTTAAAGCAGCTCTGTGTTTCTTTTGGCAATCAGCATTGCTTTTTCAAGTGATTTCAGGCTACTTTGTGGGTAGACCAATGGTGGGTTTTGGCAGTGATCTCCTGTGCTCACTGACATAGGCATAAGTAGATGGTGGCCTATTTTTCAGGTTTTCACTGCACACTTTCTGGTGATTTCTTCCAAGCAGCATGCTTTCCAGCGGCCATTATGATGTTTCTGCTGCCAGTAATGCATAGTGATGTTGCAGGGCTTGGATTAGTGGGTTAAGACATCCCACAAGCCCCCCTCTTGCGATGGCCGTTGATCTTCCATCAATGGAAATTTGCAAGACTGGGATGTCAGCCTCATCTCTCTGGATTCCACAAATGGCAAAGTTCAGCATCTTTTCCTCCATCAGGGGTGGATCGATCGGTTCTCCTCGCCTGTCCTGATGGGAGTATTGAGCGATACTCTGGGGCCCTTGGGTCTTTGCTCCCGGTCCCCGGGTTGTCCTCCTTGGTCAGTCTCCATGGTTTATCTCTCTCTCTTTCTCTCTCTCTCTCTCTCTCTCTCTCTCTCTCTCTCTCTCTCTCTCTCTCGCTCTCTCTCTCTCTCTCTCTCTCCTAGGATGACAAAGCAAAAAACATATTTGTAGACATTTCCCCACCACTATTAATGTAGTGCGGTGGACAGATATATTTTATAAATCAGGAGACATTTGCATTATTGTATTTCATATACTATATGTGGAATATTTTAGGGTTGGAATTTCATGGATCTGGAGTGGCCCCCTCTGGGGTTCCAGAGGACTCCTCCAGTTGCTGCAGAGTGTGCCAAGGATGGCAACACTTCAGCTGATTAATATGGACCCACTTATCTTCCCCTTCTGCCAAACTGCTTTTGGGGATGCGGATCTTGTAGGCAACTGGTGAGATCTTGTCTACAATTTCAAAAGGCCCCTTCCAGGTAGGCAGAAATGTCCGCTTTTGGCCTGGTTCCTTTGGAAATTGTATAGATATCCTACGTTCTATTCTTTCCTGGTAGTCTTTAAGTCATAGTGGGTCTTCATGCTATCGGTTGATCTTTATAGATTTCGCTGAGCATAGGCAAAAGCATGTTGAATGTGTTTTCTTAAATTTTCAACATACTCATGTGTTGTGGAGGCATTGATCAATGTCTGCTCATGGGTCCTGTAGAACAGATGCTTGGGAAGCACTATCCTGCGTCCAGTCATCAGCTCAAACGGTGACATTTTAGTTGCAGATGAAGGGGTAGATCTGATGGCCATTAGGACAAGAGGTAATTGGATATCCCAACTTGGCCCACAATCTGCCACAATTTTTTTTAATATGCTCACAATTGTTTTGTTGTATCGTTCTACTGCACCACTACAGGCTCCGGTAAGCAATGTGTAGCTTCCTTTTAACCCCAAGTATCTCCCACATCTTTGTCATTAGTTCGCTGGTGAAATGGCTACCTCCGTCTGACTCAATCCTTTGGGGTAGTCCAAAACGCGAAAAGATGTGGTTGATCATCAGGGCAGCTGCTGTTTTTGCCTTGCAGTTTGGGGCCGGGAGACATTCCACCCAATTTGTAAATAAGCATGTCACGGTCAACATGTACTTATTTCCCCTAGAGGAGCGAATCAAGGGCCCGATAAAGTCAACTTGCAAATCTGACCATGGCAGTGTTATCCCCCTCTTTTGGAGAGGCGCATGGTGTGTGAAGGATGTTGGCTGAAATTGTGCACAAACAAGACACCCCTTCAAGTATTGTTCGAGGTCCTGCCCCATGTGTGACTAGTATGCAACCTCTCTTAAGATTTCAAGTGTTATATGAAACCCCCTATGACCGGCTGTGGCCGCATCATGGGCGTGACTTAACATCAGGCCTCGGAATGAGGTAGGAACCACCCACTGATCATGGCCAGCTAGGGATTTCCTTACCAACAAACCGTCTTGGATTCAGAACATTTTTGGACATTTCATCAACACTCTGAGGTCCTCTTTCCCAATGTAATCGGTATCCGTCAGGGGAAAGTTCTCAGGGTCCTCAATGTGTTGATAAAACTTACCAATTATCGGATCCCCTTTTTGAGCCGTAATCAAATCAGCATCTGGGATCTCCTTACTCCATTGTGCCAATGAAAGATCATTGTGAGCATTTGTATGGGACCTAGTGATAGCAGTGACCTGGATTTCCGCCAACAGGGACTCGATCTCTATTAGATCCCCTTGGATGGCCCCGGTTTTGGCCAGCTGATCAACTAAGTCATTTCCAGTTTTGTCTGGTCCCTCTACTTTGGAATGACCCTTTATCTTTTTCCAATAGATGGTCATCCCATTCGAGGTGACCAGATCATCAATATTTTGAATTAACTTCCCATGTTTCAAGGGTTTGTTATTAGCACATAGCATGCCTCTGGTTTTCCAATTAACTAGGTGTTCCACAAACCCGTTCCGTACATAATCCAAATCTGTGATTATGACCAGTTCGTGGAGTTGATGTTGGACATCAGTGAGGATGGCTTGATGCAGAGCCATCAACTCTGCCACTTGACTACTTCGGGGACCAATCTTTTACCGAGCTGAGGGTTCTGGGGATTCATTCACACATGCATTCCCTACGCCAGCCACAAGTTCTTTTTCCCCATTGTTGTCAACAAGGTAAGAGCATCCATCCACATAGACAGTGGGCATTCCCTCACACTTGTCTTCTTCAAAGACTTTGTGTGGGGAATTGAGGTATGCCTCCATGTTGTCCTTGATTTTTAGACTTTCGTCCTCGAGACAGTTTTCTCAGGCACAATCAAGCAAGTCAGCGAGACCTTGCGCGAGGGGACTCTTCTTGTTTTGGCCATATCTGACCTCCACAGGAAAGCCTTGCATTGACAGAATCCAGGAAGTAATTTGGGAATTACTCACATTTCCGGCCCAGATTCTGTCACTTTGGAGATATTGCAGAGGCTGGTGTGGAGTCTCCACTATGATGTGCTCCCCTTGGATAAATTGGCGGTAATTCTTCAATGCCCACACCATTGCCAGGAGTGCCTTCTCACAATTGTTGAATTTTTCCTCCACAGAGGATAATGTTTTACTCGCATAGGAGATAACTTTATTGACCTTGTCATGCTTTTGGTATAATACTGCAGTCAAGCATGTATTAGAGAACCCTGTCTCCAAGAAGCACTCCTTGTTTCTGATAGGATAAGCTAGGCAAGGCGCTTGTGAGAGGCTTCTTTTGAGTTGTCTTACTGTCTCGGCTTGTTCTGGACCCCATTCCCACTTGACCCCCCCCTTCAAAAGATGAATCAGGGGTCTGGTGATCTCTGCGTAGCCCTTAATGAACTTTCTACTGTAATTAGTCAGTCCAAGGAGGCTCCTTAGTTCCCGCAGAGTTGTGGGGTCTTTTAATTTATGGAGTGCTTCCACTTTCTTTTCCTGGGGACGAACACCCTGAGGAGTAATCTCATGCCCCAAGAAATTAACACGGGTTCTACACCACTGTGCTTTCTGAAAGGAACGTTTTGCTCCAGTGGCCCTCAACTGTGTCAGAACATAACGGATCTCTGCTATGTGTTCCTCCACAGTTGAGCTTTTGATGAGAACATCATCTACATAAGCCAGGTTACCCCTTTCACCCAGGTCGGGCATGGCTTTATGTAGAAAAATGTTGAACTCATTGCTGGAGTTGAGGTTTCCGAAGGGAGTCCGGGTCCATGTGTACTGCTGGCCCCCAAAGGCAAAAGCCAGCTTGTATTGGTCCTCCTTACTGACAGGTACAGTCCAGTATCCATTGGTCAGGTATATTGCAGTGAATACCTGTAACCCCTGGATGTGGGCCAACCCTTGGTCAATGTAGGGAAGTGGCCATCGGGAAGTATGGACCCGTTTGTTGAGCTCCCTAAGGTCGGTGCAGAGTCTCCACTGGCCATTTGGCTTCAATATCCCAGCACCGGATTATTGAAGGTGCTGTGGACTGGACAGATTATCCCACGGGACTCAAGGTTCTTAATTATTTCAGTAAGGGACTCCATTGATGCGAGAGGCAAGCGATATTGCTTCACAAACACTGGAGTCATGCCAGGGTGCGTGGGAATTGTTGTTGTGTGGATGTCAGTGCGACCACAGTCATATGAGTCCACCGCAAAGAGATCTTGAAAATCCAAGAAAACATGTTTGAACCTTTGCTTCTGCTCCAGAGTCTCACAGGCATCAGGTAGGTTGACTCTCTCTGCAACCATCTGCCTGAAGCCTGGAAAGACTTCTGGTTTTTCTAACTCAGCGGTCTCTTCCAGCTGGGTGGAGAAGTCCCTGGTCAGGGTGCTGATTTGGACTGGTGGCTTCAGGTGGGAAAGGCAGCCCTCAAGGACTTGGAAAATCACCTCATCCCTTCTGAAGTCACAAGTCACATCTTCCTTACCATAAGGGCAGGAAGTGTACACCAGGAAGTGCCCCCCATGCCGGGTAAAGATCCTGTCTGGTGTGGTGTTGTCATCACTGTCACTGTCAAAACAGTCCTTGGGGATTGGTCCTAACAGTTCATTTCCTAAATCTATGGAGAAATGTCGGCCATCAACTGCCATTCCAATAATGGTGCCTGCGGCTAGAGTGATACTCTTTAAGTCGCTGTTATCCACCACCATTGGAATGGTGTCATGTTCTTTATTGACTAGTGGTGTTGGGTTTACCCCCAACCCTTGCTGTTGGAGAGAAGCATTTAGATGAATATAGGCATCAGGGTTTTTCAATTTCTGTCCTCTTTTAACTTTCACTTGCAGGGAGAATTGTCGGGTCCTTTCTGGGATGGTGACTTCCTCTCCAATCTGAATTTCAACTGCATAATGCAGCAGTTGAGCTGACCTAAATGCTTTCTCTGGATCATCAAAGCCCATGGGATTATCCGCTAATCGGGACCAAGCTTTGAAGTTTCTTAGGTCCAAACTAATGGCAAAGCGATTGAGAATGTTACTGCCTAAGTAAAAGGTGGCGGTGACGTCTCGCACGACCCAACAATTGTGGACTATGCTCTTGCTGTCAAAGGAGATTTTGAACATACACCTGCTTGGCAGGAGATGTTTGGAATTGGGTGCTTCCAGGTCCATTTCCCATTTGTCTATCAGTTTGAATGTGGGAATGGCTGGAACTTTTGGGAGTTGGCGGAACATGGCTTCGCACATGAAGCTCTTACCGTTGTTCACACACAATCGGGCAAGAACAGAGTCCTTCCCTTCATTTAACTGAATTGGGATGAACAACTGCTCCCCAATTTGCTGAACATCAGCCAGGCTCTGAGCTGATTTCACATCTTTCTGGACTATAGGAGTGGGAATGTCTGATTGTGGATTGGTGAAGAATTTCAGAGTGTTTCCTTCCAGTGTGGAATACCACCCTAAACTGGAAGGAAGGTTGATTTTCAGAAATAGAGAGGACCCCCCATCACTAGTCTGTTGTCCTACTGCTATTACTGTCACGTCTGGAATTTGGTTGTTCTGGAAGTGAAATTCTACTTGGTCAGATTTTTGTTCAACCATGTGGCATGTGCCGTTTAAACTAACATGGTTGACACTCTGTTTCAATTTTATTGGTCGGCTAGTCTGGATCCAGAGGACCTTGTTTACGCAATCTATTAGGTGTGACAACCTTCTCAGGAGGTCATTCCCTAGTAAACAAGGGGTGCCCTCTGGAGTCACTACTATGACCGGGTGTTTGACCTTGTGTCGCCCAATTTTAATGTCCAAATCTGCAGTCCCCTCGACAGAAATTTCCTTCCCGTCCAAGTTCTGAAGTTGTCCAGGAAGAGAGGTGAGAGGAATTTGGTAATTCTCCCACCTTCCTGAATTTAGTTGATCAAAGGCCCTTTTGGACAGAAGGGTAGCTTGGGATCTAGTGTCCACCAGTGCCAAAATTGTACCCTGCCCCTGTACTTGAACCGGGGCATAGTATCTTCCCTCCTTCTCCTCAAGGGGGCCCAGATAATGCACTATTTGGAAAACTGGTGGGCTAGTTTTGGACATGGAGAGAGAAGAGATTTGGGCAGAATTCTATGGAGACTCTTGGGAATCTGAAAGAAAAAGTTGGCAACTAGAAATGGGCGAAGTTTTGGGTTCCCATTGTTCCGGTTCTGGGCCGCCCCCCCCTTTTTGGAGGCAGTCACCAGGATGGGTTTGAACCAGGGGAAATTGATGCTGTTGGTTCTGGGATTGGATGATGTGCGGCGCTAGCTCAGCCCCATATCTACCCAGTCTGAATTTAAATCCTTTGGGACCCATTTTTCTTTGTGAGGAGATCCCCCATCTCTGAAGGAGAAGATCCTTTTCCCAGGATCCTGTGAGGATCCCTCTCCTTCAAATTGGAAGATCTGTACCTCTGCCTCAAAATGGGTCTGTTTGGGTCCTTTGTTTCTCCTTCCCCCCCTCTGCTCCTTGGGTGGCAGACTTTCGGGGGTAGGAGATTTCGTTTCCGGTTCCTGGGTTTCCAGGATCTGTTTACAAGTGGGGAAGGAAGCTTCCTCCAAGGCTTTACACCCCCCTTCCCCTTGTGCCTCCTCCCTGGGAACTGGAGAGTTATCGGGGTGCTGCCCCCATCATTGTTCTGGGGCCCCAGGTCCAGAGTTTGGGGCATTCTGTGCCGGCATGCTCATCTGAGGGTTCTGCTGAGCCCTCAGCATGCAACCCAGGTCCTGTGCCATGTTTTGGACCTGGCGCTCTAACTGTGAAACCCGCTCAGACTGATACACGGTTCTGTTTTCTCCCCTGGGCTGTTCCCGGGAAGGGTAGCTATCCCTTCTCTGGTAGTACTCCGGGTTGGGAAGATTTGGGTACCCCTCCACCCTTGGCCTCCCCTCTCCAGGATTAGGTTGTCTGGGCTCAGGAAAGTGGGGAAAGAAGGATGGATGATTTCGGGGTTGGAAGTTCTGTGAGTATCTGGGGAAAAGGTTCTGCCCAGGATTTGGGAAATTGCTGTCCTCCTGCGGGAAGTTAGGAGGGAAGCTCCCCGGGTTAGGTGCTTGGTTGGATCCCCCCTTCAGCTGGAGGAGTCCACACATAACCCAGGATGGGTCGGTTTCCCTTGTAGCAGGGACTTACATAGTCAGGGGAGTGAGAGACCCCATTTGTGGGACTACCTCCTTGACTCCCTGCCTGTGACTGGCCCAAGGGCCTTCTGGGCTTGGAATTATTCTGTGCAGGCAGGCTTTTAGGCCTACCCATCTTCAAATCTAAAATGGGGGCAACCTTTACCTTTGCCACCTTAGCAGCGGCAGGGGTGCTGGTCAGTTTGGGGCTTTTCTGAGCATTATTTTTATTTTCTATGGGCTTCTGCACCTCATAGATCCGGGTGGCCTGCTCAATGACCCAGTCTAGTGACCTTTTCCCATGAAAATCTCTCACTAGCTGGGTCATGATGTATTTGGGTAAGGCATGGAAAACTTATTAACAAATTCTTTACTGTCCCTGCGCACCCTTTTGGTAGTCTGCGCAAAGGCACGCTTCAACTCCTGCACAAATTCTTGTGGGCCTGATCCTCTCCATATTGTAAATTGTAGGCTGCGTTGCAAGCCTCTTGGGGATTTCTATGAACAGAAAAGTGCTTTAAGATGGCCGCCTTATATGTGGACCATCTTGTATGGTTTTGGTCCTCCAGCCCCTCAAAGAAACTGCAGTATTCTGGGGAGAATGTCCATTTGACGTGCTGAATGCAGCTACTGCTGTCTTTCAAATGGAAAGTCTCCATCATTTGCTCAAAGAGCTCTAAGTGTTCCCACACAGAATACTTGGTGTTCTTGTGATAAGCCGTGATGACACTCCTTATTGCCTTAATCTGTTTTAGGGGGTCCTTAAGCAAGGCCCTTTTGGCCTTATTGGCCTTCTTGGTTCGGGTAACCCTGGTCCATTCATCCTCTGACTCTGAGGCACTGCTCCCAGAGGTGCCCATCTGATCTTCCAGGTTTTCCCGGATTCTGCGAGCCTGGGAATGGCTGGCAGAATGTGGGGACCTAGTCTCCTGTGTCCTGGGACGCTCAGAGGAGTCTTCTGATTCCTCCTTACTCCCAGGATTTGATGGGTACCCCCCCCCACTGACCTAACTGGATAGAGGTGTTCAGGATGCCCCAGTGGGCCTACTCTCCTGGGGTTCCCAACTAAATTGCACTGTACTTGGGTGCCCATACGCAGATGCCCACCCATCCATTCCTGGGAGGTACTGGCCTATGAGCCTCATACTTCTAACTGGATAGTCATCTGCCATCCCCATGGCCCTGGGCCCATGTGCGCCAGGGGACATGGGGGTGGCAGAGTCCAGAGACTGGAGAGATGAAGGCCTCTGGTACTAGGGCTCCTGAGGTTATGCTCAGGTGTTTCCATTTCCCGGCGAACCTCATCTCTATCAGCCCCTGCTCCCTGTTGCCATGCAAGAGCCTGAGCTTTCTGTTCCTCAATCAAGGCCTTACTAGACTCTATTTGTCTCTCTTGCATGGCTACCTGTCGGTGGAGCCTATCATTGTGCTGACAGAGAGCCTCATTCTCTCTCTGTGCTTCCTGGTTGGTCTTGGAGTACTGGGCCAGTCTTTGCTGCAGGAGGGTTACCTCCTGAGTCCCGTCTCTACTGGCCTGCTCCTTTCTTGCCAGAGCATCTACCACCCTCCTGGTGTGTTCTAACAAGTTTTGATGCTCTTTTTGGAGGTCACCCAGTCCCTAGAGGGCCAGGTGATTTTCTTCCAGCTTCCCTTTTTAGTTACAGACTTCCTGGCCTAAGGTATCCCTTTCCTGAGCAAGAGCCTGCCTCTGCGCTGCCAGGTCGCCCCTCTGCCTTTGAAGGGCACCAGCTTTCTGGCGCTCTTACTCAAATTCTGCCTGGGTGTCTAGGTCTTTCAGAAATAATTTATTGCTCTCTGCCTTCTCTCTATCCAGGTGGCTTTGCAGGGTGACTACCTGCTCTGTGCATACCCTATTGAAATCCAGTTGTTGCTCCAGCTTTTTCTGGCTCTGCAGTAGGGAGTCCAAACCGTCTTGATATTCCTTCTGCAAGGCCAGGATTCTGGTATCCTGGTCTGCCCTTTCCTGCTGCAGGATACCAATACCTCTTTTATTTTAATTAAATACTTCCTACTTTCGTTTTCTGACTCCTGGCTCCTCTGCAGCCTCTTCTCAGAAGAGTCCAGATCAGATTGGGCCTTCTCTAATGCCAACAGTTGCCTACTTGCCAGATCTTGGCCTTCATCACATTTGTCCTGTATGGCTCCCATATATAAATATAAATATGCCGCTATCCTGGCAATCTTGTTGTGCTCATCCTTGGTTTAGGGGCCATATATAGTTCACTGAGGGCTACATGCAAGGGACCCTGATCTCTCCAGATATCTAACCCAGATGCAGTGATCTGTTGTGTGATTGTATGCAAACACACATATTGGTCATGCTCAGTTCATTCACCTCTCACAAATAGCTTATGTAAAAGGTTCTCTCTAGCTATCTTGATGTCTACCAATGTCACCATTCTGGGAATTGATTTCCTTCCTGATTTACAGAAGTTTTTTATTTTATTTTGCAAAACAGACCGTTTCCTGAGAGGGTTCCTTTTTGAGGGGTGCTTTTACAGCGTGACACAGCATAGTAGCCCAACAGGATTTATGTATCCTATTAGTTAGCACACTGTATTAAGCTTCACAAGTGGTAGTTCTAATCACGAAATCCCAGACGAGCCCCCAATCTGTAAATGACTTCAATCCAGCACTCCAACTAAGTCAATGCCTAGTATGGGATGCCAATGGAAGCCCTTATTTATATATTTCTATGTCAAAGTTCTTTACATCTTGATGATGAACCCTTATATAACGCCCCTCTCTTTGAATCCCCCTGACCTCACTGAGCCAAGAAGTAGGTTTGTTTTTTGCAAATTAAAAGGTTTATTTGAAGAATTGAACAATATATATATCACACTTTTAAAATAGAATAATATCTGAATAGCACACTTATGAATATGTACAGTGAGCAGCAATGGATAATATTACAAGTTCAACAATCTCTTTAATCAGTTAGGAGTAGGAATAGAAAGGATAAGGTAACAGGGAACAATTTACATGGTGCAAGGAAATGCAATGGTAGGAAAGAATGCAACACAGAAATAAACTTGATATGGTTTCAATCAAAAGATAATATGATCACTAGAATCAGGTTGCTAGATTCTGCATGCCTGCTGAGAAGGGTTCAGATTTTGGGTTAGGCCTCTTCTGCTTCAGTTTGGTTCTAGAGCTTGGTTTTGGATCTATGTCTGGAGTCTGGAGTCTTCCTGCAGGGTGCTTCGCCAAGAAATCAATTGAGAAGTGGAAAGTGTGTGTCTTGCCTGTCCTAAGCAGTCTCTATTTATGTATTGGGTGGGGAGGCTGATTCTACAATGCCCAACCGTCTAAGGATCTGATAGGTTGGAGGATTCCCTGTCCCCTGATTGGAGAAAGGATCAGCGTGTCATCCTGTGTCATCTTTATGGCTTAGGGGAAAACACTCCCTTTGGTCTCTGTACAGCATTTCTTATTTTTCACAAAACACATATTTACAATATACACAACTTGTTAATATTACATAAATTACATGACAGATTAACTAAGGTACATTTCTGTTCAACTCTCATCTTCCTAAGAGCTTGGGTTCAGAAATGGCCACTTTTTGCACTTTTGGTGGGTTTCTCAATATTATTTCTGCACCAATCTTTAGACATGCATGCACACCCCATCTGAGCACATTTCTGTAATTTGTCAGGTTCCTGGCATAAACACGATAGCTACAATATGAATAATTCCGGGGTTTGGAGCCAGAACATCACACGGAGTCCAGCTTAGTCTTAAACTGTGAGCACATTTTTCATTTTAACAATCCCAAAGTTTCACATTTTTGTCCATTTGTTACAATTTGTTATAAGCATTTTTCTAAAACATATATTTAACCCAATGTTAAATCCACATTTCAGTCTGGTCCGCCCCCAGAGCTGTGCTGACTCAGAGTTCACATGTCTCTCCTTCCTGGCAGCAGTTTGTTGTCAGTCACACCCGAATTAGCATTTTCTATTCAGCCCAAGCATTCCTTTGCACTGAGAGCAACAGGCCAGGTGCCACTCCCAGTTCCTTTTGACACCAGTCTGTCAATCTCTTAGCCAACGGCAGGGGGAAGTCCCCTTTGTCCAGGGAGAAGGTGTGGAATTAATTTGAACACAGTGTGGGAAACTTTTAACTCTTAACCCAATGTCTAAAAAATTGTCTTTTCTTATGATATAACCCACATTTTTAACGCATACATTAAACAATTTCTTGCTTCAAGCCTTTTCAGAATATAGTTTTAAATTGTATCCACCTCTTTGCAAGTCTTTCTTTGGGATAGTTTGGGCTCAATGTACAACTTTACACAAAATGGTTTTAAAACGCCGGCTTCTGGTAGAGGTGAGTAACGGTATTACACCCATTTTTGACAGATTTCTTCCTGCAAGCAATCCTCAAAAGTGGACTTTGTTCAGATAACACATACTTCTGTGGACCTTATATTTATGCAGATTCGTGCAGTAGAATGATGTTGATCACCCACCAAGGAGGTTGGATCTTTTTGGGTGGTTTGTGAGACATCATTTTTGCAAATTTGACACCAAATAAAAATGGATTTTTAAAGCAACTCTGTGTTTCTTTTGGCAATCAGCATTGCTTTTTCAAGTGATTTCAGGCTACTTTGTGGGTAGCCCAATGGTGGGTTTTGGCAGTGATCTCCTGTGCTCACTGACATAGGCATAAGTAGATGGTGGCCTATTTTTCAGGTTTTCACTGTGCACTTTCTGGTGATTTCTGGCAAGCAGCATGCTTTCTGGCGGCCATTATGATGTTTCTGCTGTCAGCAATGCACAGTGATGTTGCAGGGCTTGGATTAGTGGGTTAAGACATTCTACAACAAGCCACTCGCCTCAGTGGAAATAATGAGACAGAGTTAAATCTGAAACTGATGAACTTGAAGTGTTATGATACAAGAGAAAGGATTACTCAAGAGTTGAATATAGAAAGAGAAGAATAGTAGATAGCAAAACCCTGGGAAAAGGGGAAAGGAACTTGACATTCCATACAAGAACCACATAATAGCGAAGAGAGAGAACATTATGAGACAAACTTCAAAGGAAGAAGTCAACTAAATCAACATAAAATCCAGTCGACCATAACAAGTGGAATGATAAATCCCGAGGAGGGAGAGCCTACCAGAGTAATAGTGTTTCCAAAGGATATGCAGAAACCAGCAGCCCAGAAAACAAACATTGTACCAGATCCACAAAAGAGGAGTTTCAACAAATATACATAACCTCCAGGAACTCTTTGGATTAGGATTGCGCCAAACTCAAAGAGAATTCGACATTTCCTCTTCTTTCCGTTCAGTGCAATGGTCCTGGATCACTTGTTTGGCTGAGGGTGCTAATGAATATTTCTGCCAGGATTGTTATTAAGGTTCAAGTAGTTCCGTTGTAACTTGTGTATGAGCAAATGTATATACATAAAATATCATATCATTTGTGAGTGACCATGTATGATAGCACATGTCTGGAGGGTTTCCCCTTGTGCCTTCACACGGGGAAACACTAAAGCGGCTCTCGGGATGGTAGGTGGGGAAGGCAAATAGGGAAACCCTTCACAGACATGCTATCATGCACAGCCACCCTGTAAAAACTGATAAATGGATAGGCCTGATTTGTTATCATTACCCATCATTCCATCATTGTATCCTGTTTAGTTATCCATCATATATTCTGATTAGTACATATAGTAGCATCATTATACTATCCACATCACATTATTAGACTGCCACTGCATGTGCATTTGCTTATAGAATGACACACTGTCATATTTGAAGTGCCTTGTAGTGCTTTAGAGACAGACTGTTATACTTGGAGAGACATGTAGAGCCATTTAGAGACACATGTTATGTTTTGTAGGTACATGTACACATGTATGCATTGTAGAGACACCATGCATTGAGTGTGCACCTAGAATAAGTTTGTATTAGATACTGCTTGCCATTGCGAGAGAAACAGTAAGCACTATTGAAAGCACAAGCCTACAAATCCATTCGGATGGAGACATAGGAGCGCCACAGTGTGCGAAGATTGTTTTGAATTACACTGAGTACAAGTATTCATAAACAGTTGCTTGGCAGGCAGGGAGATAATATGGGCTTTGCCTTAGTAGAGAGACGGCCTGGCCTAATCAGCATGGCTAGGTGTTCGCGGAGACAGAAAAGGTGGGGGCCATGGAGGCTGCACCACATGGATAGAGGGAGGAGTGCCTTTTGCATGAGAGGAGAAATGGCCTGTTCTTTGGAGGAAAGAGGATTTTGTGATGCCAACAGAGCCAACAGTGGAGTGAATGGGTATGAATGGAGAAATGGAGGCACCGCAGGCAGATAGAAGGCCATGATAGTGATATGCTTTGAAATACCACATTGACACAGAACTTGACAAGAACACGAAGTGAAAGAACATGCAAACACAGACTTTCAGGCATTGCTAAATGCTGACAGAGAAAGAGACATTCTTAGCTTAGAGAATGAAATAACCATAGGGATTTGTATACGTCATGGGATAGTATAACCAGAGGTGAAGAGAGGGGAGTTTTTAGATGTTGATGGAGTTCGATGAGAGACAGGCGTTTTGGTGTGACAGTGATGCAGCCTTGGCAGACCAGCTTGGGAGAGTTTGAGAGCTTGGCAGAGCTTGGCAGAGGCAGTTCAAGTGACCAGATCTTGAGAGGCAGACAATGACTGGCTGGTTGCAGAGTTGTGCATAGAGGAGAGACTTGACAAAGACAGAGCTGGAGAGGGGAGAGAGGCACATGCAAATGGGAAATATGTCTTATGGCCTAAATTGATTGATTAGAACAGACACTCAAGCAAAGAGCTTTGGGTTTGGGAAAGGGAAAATCAGACAGGGATTGTCTTAGACACTGTGAAGTATGGTGTGGAATGGAGAGGAATGCTGATGTGACACTTGCCATATGTATATTGCATTAGACACTGATATCTTGAATTAGAAGCCTGTAAGGCTTATAGTTATCCACTGCATGGTAGATTTGCACCAGAAGCATAAAAGGTGCACATTAGATATTTGCAATAGTTTTAGTATTGTTTGCATCATGCTTTGCTGTGCATAAATACATGTATTCTATTGTTATAATTGAATCGATTCATGTGTTTTCTTTGTGTCTTATGTTATTGTGTCTATAGGAGTATGTTAGGAGTAATCTAGAAGTAACACAGTGCACAAAGGTCCTGAGATACAAAAGTAGGGGGGGCATAGTGGTCCAGACCCTCCTAGGGGATTGGCTAGGGTAGTCTAGGGTTGGCTAGAGTTGTCTAAGACTGGTGCATGGTTGCCAAGGGGGGCAAGACCATGGTAGGATTTGTTTTAGGACTAACAACCCACGTACAACTGAGCCACTTGAACCTGCACTCTCAGCTAAACAAGCGATCCAGTAGCAGTGCACTAAACAGAAAGAAGTGGATTTGCCGAGTACCATTTAACAGAATAGCAACAGGGCATTTAAACAAATTAGGCTCACATCCATGAATGTGTGCTAATCTGTAATTTATTATGTAAATATTTGTTTATATGAGCACTGATGAAAGCAAGACCTCAAAACACATGTAGGGAATAACTAGATGAAGTATGGTGCATCGTTATGATACTAGAAGGGAGACCCCACGTCAAATCAAACCACGACCATATCTGGAAATCACTAGTATATATAAACCAACTAAGAGGCCGTGATTAGCAAGCTTTTTTAGGTGAAAGGCAAGGCATAAAATATCAACTAATACATACTAACACCAACAATGGTAAATTCACACATCTCACACGTGGAGGTGAAAGGATTCAATTCACATCCCATTCCCATATACATATTAATAAGATAAATGTATTTGTTCTAAAAACTCCCCTATGGATTATAAAATCTCATAATGTATGTCAAATTGGAAGAAAATACATAAGACAAAGGAAATTGAAATACACCTAATAATTCATGTTAATATTCAC
The DNA here is from genome assembly GCF_040938575.1 of Ambystoma mexicanum. Classification (NCBI taxonomy): domain Eukaryota; kingdom Metazoa; phylum Chordata; class Amphibia; order Caudata; family Ambystomatidae; genus Ambystoma; species Ambystoma mexicanum. The sequence continues at coordinate 733,140,722 of NC_090930.1, forward strand.
AGTGCACAACAAACTCATTAACACTCACATTACCAACTACTCCATCCATACTGCACTCATTCAGATTCACCATACTCAACTCACTCTAATATCAGTGATTGTCAGAAAATACGAAAAACCACACGTTAAAGATTTAAATCACAAAAATCACCAAAATAAACATAATGTGACCAGTAACTAAGGAAACAATACTGTTAAATCTAAAGTTTCCAATAACTAGAAAACTTAGTCACGACTTATTACAATAATTTGTCACTGTTCCTGACAAAAATCAGAAGATCGGACATGTTTCTTTCCATCTTCATTATTAAACAATTTAGTGGAAATTCATCAGAGGTTTAGACAGTCTGGAGTCTTCGGAGAAGAGTGATACTGGATTGCTGTAATACACTGATTACAACTGCCTTTGTGTGACACCGAAATAAAAAAGCAAGAATTATTGATCTCAAACCAAATAACATTATTGAGTTTATTATGCATCTACTACATTCTATAAATGATCTAGGAGTAAAAGGCCATTTTGACCTTAGAAAACACATATTCACCTGAAAACTATCACTGAATTCAATATTCAGACCGGGTGAGCCTAAAACGATTTAAGTTTAATTCTCGCCCACAGCACTGTATGATAGAGTGACAGAGGCATCCCTAAACATGGCATACCACACACCACTGGGTGAAACTCACTACACTGAAATTACAGTCCCCCATAGAATGTTAAAACGAAACAGTGAAAACTGATAAAGTGGAGCAAAAGTCACAACTTTCTATTTCTCTGATATTAGGGGGCACATTGCTACCCAAGGGATTCCTGAAGGTTATATATATTTGTTGAAACTCCTCTAAAATATCAACAGTAGGTCTGTAGGGAAGAGGAATAAGATTCCAAGGCTGTCACACACATTTGTAAACAAAGCATATTTCTTTGTATGGTGAATGTGTTGCAACAAAGTAAACATTTGGACTATTCACAAATGATAATTGTTGCTATCTTCTAGTTTTATTATAATTTCATTATTATTTTTATTATTATTATTATTATTATTATCATTATTATTATTATTGTTATGGTATTTATTGAGCACAGACCTAGCTTTGAGAAGCAACAGAGCGCTTTGCAAAGGTATACAACAGTACAGAGGCATAATGGAATGCTTTTCAGAGGTAACAGAACAGATATACAGTGGGGGGAGAGTATACAGAGGGTCACAGAGGAGGGGAACAGCTGTACAGGGTGGCAGCGATGAGAGGGGGGGGGCATCCAGAGAGGCAGGATGGAGCGGGGAGCGATGTGATGGACTAGGTGTTGAGGAGGAGAGTCTCCTTGAAGAGGTGAGTCTTGAGATCTTTTCTGAATTGTAAGGGCCTGTGGATGAGTATGATGATGATGCAGAGGAGGTTCCATAGTCTTCGGGCATAGGCATAGGAGGCTTGTTTACTGGTCATTTCCTGTTTGCAGCAGCAGATTTCAAGTCTGCATGTGTCCTGGCTTTTGGTGGTACGCTGTCTGTCGTAAATGCTCAGTTTATCTGTGAGGTAGGTGGGTGACTTGAGGGCGACGGTCTAATAGATGATGCAGCAAGACTTGAAGGTGATTTGTGCATGCAGTGGGAACCAGTGAAGAACAATGAGGGCTGGGGTGATGTGGTCGTATCTGCGTAGACCCTTGATGAGGCATAGGGCTGCGTGTAGGACACTTCTCAGGTGCACAAGGGAGGACAACAGGAGGCCTTCGAGGAGAAACCATGAGGCTACTATTTTAATAGAGCACACTGCTAATTGCCTCAGAGCCAATGACTGCCAGTTTTTGCACAAAAAGCCTAATGAGATTGAGTGGCTTATCCAGCATCACACACCTTGGTTAAGTGGTGAAGCCAGGATTTTAGCACAGCCTTTAGTTGAGGGATTGGAACACATTCCTTCCCAGCACTGGATGGTTCAAATACATAAAAGTGCATAAACGCCAACATGCCCTATTCCATTCTGGATATGTTAATCCAGTCCTGGTTTTAACTCCAGACTTTCCCCCTCTACAACCCTAATACTACAAGTCTGAGAATACAAAGTAGAAAGCATGCCTGGGCTAACATCTCCCAAATGTATTGGGGCATGTTGGTACGTATTGAAATGCTTGTGGTCATTGTTTAAGACCGTATGCCCTCGTTATGCACCTCACTTCTGTCTTCCACCGGCTATTAGCACTTCTTAAGGATAGTCTCGTCTAAATGACAAACTCACTGCTGTGTTTGCAGCAATATACCAATAATCACTTGCCTTCTGAAATGCATAGTTGATGAGAAAATGATGCATGTAAAAGATGTGTCACAAACTTGCCTGTAGGGCAATGCGATCTGCTTCTCTCTGAAAAGTGAAAAACTGGAGCATAGCTCTTCCTTCCGAGCACAGAAGCATGAGCGTTTCATCCAGCGTCCAAAAAGCACCTGTGCACCAGGGAGGTGCCCGCTTTGCCCGTCACATGAGACAGCCCTGCAAGGAGGATTTGAAATCTTAAAAAGAAACCATTTTAGAAAATAAAGAGGGTAATTTGTAGCCTTAAATAGTAATACATACAAGTGATTTTCCGAGGGAAAGGAAACTCTTTGAGGTAAGATAATGGTGCAGTCACAAAGGTTTTCTGTCAATTGCGAGTAACAAACGTGCGGACAGGTGGCATAAACAGTGAAGTCTGCTGGTGGGGGATTCACAAAATGGAATCTGCCTGTACAAATGCCTTCATGTGGGCATAATCTCCCAAGCAATAGATTGTGTGGCATGGGGGCATGCATGGAGGTAATGGCCACATCCCAGCATACATCCTTGATCATAGAGGGACGCGCTTTGGGATGCAGAGTCTACTGTCTTTAAAGCATGTGAATGCAAATATTAGATGGGGACCTGCATGCAGGCCCATGTTGTCCTGGGATTTGAAGGGTCTTTTTGCGCCATGCATTCTGCACCTCTGTCCTTTTGTGAATTGGCTCCAATGTCAATGTTTGAAAAAAACACCCAAATAGACATTATTATTATTATTATTATTATTATTATTGCTATAGTATTTATTGATCGTGGACCTAGCTTTGAGAACCAATAGAGCCATTTACAGAGGTATACAACAATACAGATAAATAACAGAGCGCTATACAGAGGTATACAACAGTACAGATACATAACAGAGCACTTTGCAGAGGTAACAACAGAACAGATATACAGCAGGGGCAGGATACAGAGGGGCACAGAGGAGGGGTACAACTGTACCGGGTGGCAGGGAGGAGATATCCTCCAAAAATAGTCTATGTTGAAGGTTTTTTATTTTTCACTCTCAGGTATACAATGGTATTATGCAGGTTGTCATAGAAACATGGAGACACACAGTACTTTAGCTTCACGTCTCCCATTGCAGAGATGTTCTGTATGAGAAGAGAAATGTGGAGTCCTTTCATTTTCTGCCAGCTTCTTTCTCTATGAGCAGTCTGCCAGCAGCGGGCACCTGTCTCATGTTCCAGGGTTGATCTAGAATAAGGGCAAGAGGACAGGCGGTGAGGCAGCATGGGATCCGGGAGCAGCTGCTGGAGGCATCCAGTGTCCCAGGGGCTGGGCTGTCTCAATACTGTGTCCAGGAGCTGGAGCCCTCACACTGCCACTATCAACGGTGATGGCCGCTGTGTCTGTGCTGTTGCCAACGGTGAGAAGGTCAGGCTCTGTCTTACTCTGTGTGCTCTGGGAGCACCTTAAACTGCTTCCTTCCGGTACAGGATCTTGCGCATTTCTAACAAGGACGTGAGTGCAATGAAAAATGGAAACCTCACTGTTTCACAGCTTGTGTTTTGACTGGAATGAATTGCGCACCTGCTGCCATCACTGTCTGTGTTGTATCTGTGTTGTGTTCTGAGGAAGCTTGCACTGCTGAAGCCGGTTCTCTCCTAGGCCTGGGGAGTCTTGCACTGCTTATTCATTCATCCCTATAAATCGACCCTACGCCTGCCTATGCCTCCCCCGTCAAACATTATCAATCTGTGGTCTTGTGCGTAGGTGTATACAAGCGTCATCTTTAGACATGTCACACACTATTTCATACATTTAAGGAATCAATTAAAAATCCCCTTTAAGAAACTGTTACTCTACAAACCGCTTTACCAGCTCAATGTCAACATCGTGTTCTGACAATCTTTGACCATCACATAGGTAGTCATCAACAGCCCTTGCCAGTCTTCTGTGATAAACTCTTCATATACAGCATTAACACTGGCTTTCAATGTGTTTATTATCTCTGTGCAGGCAGCACTAATGAACCCTGACTGCCTCTTAGCACACCACAATGCAAACACAACATATGATATGATAGGATAGTTTATTTATATAGCAGCTATACACAATGTGTTTCATAGCGCTTCAAGGCAAGGGAGGGAACAAGGGAAAATACAATGACATTCTTACAGGCCATGAACAGTATGTATGTGAAATTAACTATCGTACTCGGTCTGACGATAATTCAGATAGTGCAAGCGCTAAGACATATATAAGGAAGGGATGGGGAGAAGGGAAGGAAATGGAAACAGACAGACGACTACCATACCAGGCCTGACGACATTTCTGATAGAGCCAGAGAAAAACAAATGTGAGGGAGAGGGGTGCAGAAAGGGAGGGAGAGGAACAAAACAAGCGACTATCCGACTAGGCCTGACGACATTTCAGATAGTGCTGGAGGGGTATGGGGGAAGTGAGAGGAGGAGAGAACAGAGCAGTCAAAAAGAGTGGAGAAGCAAGAGGGGAGAGCGAATACAATTGTAGAAGTCAGTTGTAACACAGGATGTTACAAGCCAGGATACAAGAAGAAGATGGGAACAGCATGATTCAGGGCCTCCATGAGTACAAGATGCAAAGGAAGTCCAGCATTAGAATTCAGAAAGGGTGACACACCGTGAATCAATGAAGTCGATAAAAGTCAATCCAGCATTGGCCACAAGACAGTGATGTGAAACCAGAATGTATCAGGACAGACAGAATCCTGCAGAAGTAGGCTGGAAGGTTGCGAAGGGGAGCAGGGTAGAAGAATCAAGCAAAACAGGCAACACTTGTGCGGGAAGGGGGGGCACAAGGGAACATCACAGGTGGACCAGAGGGGGCGGGGATGGCCTGTGAGGACAGAGGGAGTAAACACATGTTGGTGCATGCTTACCTGCTGTCTGAGCAGGGAGTTCGGCCCTGGGTCCTCCTTGTCCAAACAGGTCCAAATAGGAATTGCCCTTTTCTTCGCCTGCCATTTGCTTTGGACGCCTGGCGAGAGACACCCTTGATCTAAGAGTTAAGAGCAGGAAGGAAGAGGCAGGGCTAAGAAGGTGGGAGGTGCTTAGGCCAGGTGCCCTAGATCCACTTGCACCTGCTCCCCATCTGCAAAGGAAAAGAGGCTGGAGGGCTCCTTCAGTAGGGAAAAAGAGCAGCAGACAGAAGGGCGCCATGTGGATGGGTTTTGCTAAGTGGAGAAAAGAGCGTCAGGCAGGAAGGCACCAAGTGGGGAAAAGAACGGCAGGCAGAAAGGCACCAGGTGGGTGGGACTTGCTAAGTGGGGAAAAGAGCGGCAGGCAGGAAGGCACCAGGTGGGCTGGGCTTAGGCCAGGTGACCTAGATCCACTTGCACCTACTCCCCATCTGCAAAGGAAAAGAGGCTGGAGGGCTCCTTAAGTAGGGAAAAAGAGCGGCAGGCGGAAGGCACCAGATGGGTGGGGCTTACTCAGTGGGGAAAAGAGCGGCAGACAGGAAGGCACCAGGTGGGCGGGGCTTGTGTAGTGGGAAAAAGAGCGGCAGGCAGGAAGGCACCAGGTGGGCGGGGCTTGCTAAGGTGGGGAAAAGAGCGGCAGGCAGGAATGCACAAGGTGGGCGGGGCTTGCTAAGTGGGGAAAAGAGCAGCAGACAGAAAGGCACCAGGTGGGCGGGCCTTGCTGAGTGGGGAAAAGAGCAGCAGGCAGGAAGGCACCAGGTGGGCGAGGCTTGCTAAGTGGGGGAAAAAAGCAGCAGAAAGGAGGGCACCAGGTGGGCGGAGCTTACATACCACTGGGTTACACACTTCTGAAATGGTGCTGCTTGTGATCGCTTAGGCTGAGGTTTATTTCCCCTCAATGCATGTCTATGAAAGTTAGGGTGACCAGATAACAATTAAAAAAAAATGAGACAGGCCATGGAAATAGAAGTAGGACTAAAGTAAATACAAATAACACTTTAGTCCTCATTGGAGGAGAGCACCTGCGAGGGGAAGGAGGAGGAAAAGGGGGCATGAAAAGCATTTCACGCCCCCATTCGCACAGGAAGAGTTGTGCCGGAACCCGATTTTGGGATTCCGAAATCGGGTCCCGGCAAAACCCGGACAGGGTTTATAAAATAAAAAAAACTCCAGGGACCCCGGTACGGAGGGTGATTTCCCCAGACTGTCCCAGGAAAACCGGGACTTCTGGACACCATAGTGGCATACTGGCGCGGGGCAGCTGTGCGCAGACGTTTGGCAGCAAGACCCATTTTGGCACGCTCAGTTCGGCATGGAGATCTTTTGGCGCAAGAATGTTTGTGTGGGACAATATCACTATTTTAATAAAATACAAAGTAAGTATGGGTCGGTTGAGAACGCAGGCCAGCTGGACTGAGAGACAGAAAAGTTAACCACAATGTCATAGAGAACTAATCGCTTTCACTGCACATGTTACATGTATTAACCCATGTCATTCTGGATGCTTTGCTTTCCTTTGTCTGAAACATGACTTCAATTGATATATATATAGGAATGCACTAAGATCTATACAGCCTTATGGTCATGTCTTAGTTCTTGCTGTCCAGCTGGCTTGCGTTCAAGACATCAGCAATGCTTTACTTTTTATTTTATTAAAATAGTGAGGACGCTGCGCCCAACTAGTCATGCCAAACTGGGCGCACCAAAAGGGGTCTTGCGGCCAAACGTCTGCGCCAAATCAGCCTACGCCGAACTGGCGGTGCCGAAATGTCCTGCTCCCGATGGTCGACTTGCATAATTCCAAATTGGATATATTCTGTCCTCCCTGGTTATAAATGTAGTTATTTTTTAATGTTTTTTTAAATTTATTTAATTTGCTAAAGGAAGGCTTCACAGTTAAACCTTACATACACTTTTAAATCATTGCATAAGGTGAACAAGCTACAACCCTGAGTACCAAATCAGAGTGGTTTTAACAATATTAGTTGTGATTGGAGATATGTCCATTATCATTGAGAGCTGTCTTCAGTAGTTACTTGTGTTGCATACATTAGTCTACGGGACACAAAGATGCATACAAAAGTCATGGATTCATTTAAAACCATAACAAAATGTGTTTGGGGCTTGTGGTATATACCATAAAAAAACATTGGCGTTTATACATGCAATACATGTTTTTGAGGTCAAAAGATATTTTGGCATCTCACTCTTTGTTTTGGCCGAGACTTTGCCCATGGCTAATATAGTCCAAATTCTAGTCCACTATTGATGTATATTGGGAACCTTAGACGCTTTCCAGTGGTGGGCCATGGTCAAATTAAATGAAACCAGAAGGTCAGTTGTCAATTTTGATCTGTGGCCTGTGAATGGATAGATACTAGTAGGGGCGTCATTACTCGAAAGGATCCCTTGTGGGTCAATGGGTAGAACAATATTGGTCATTTTCTTAAAATGAGGCAACACCACAGGTCCACCAAATCTAAAAAAAAGTACCCTGAACAAGGGAACTTCTTCAGCAAAAGAAAGTGTGTTAGGAAACATCTTGGTCAAAAAGGAGTGAGATACCAACAAAAAAATAATTAGTAACTATTTTCTGTATGTAGCCTGGATGCCAGTGGCTGCCCCAGATTGTATGCCATGCCCAATTGTCTAGTTCAGTGCCTAGCTCTACCTGCCATCTTTCTATATATGGGTGAGTGGTTAATGTTGAACAAGGTTCAGGGTTACATAGAGAGATGAAATCCTCAGAGAAGTTGATTCTTCTAGGAAGAAATCTACACAGTTGGTTGTGTTCCTAGCTCCACCTAATTTGATTTTGAGGTTCGTAATCCACTGCTTAATATATGAATAGTTGAATCAGGCTGCTTCAGGAAGCAAACATTTCCCTTTACAACCTTCGAAGTCTAAAGGGGTCACATGTTCAAGTAGTTGGTGCGATCAATTGAGCCTAATCTCGCTATAGTGTACAAAACAAGCTGGCATTAATCCCAAAATTGAATAAAGTTTTCAGAGAACTGATATACGCGGGGAAAAGAAGGATGCTGTTTCATAGGATTCAGCTTCCTCATCCTGATATTATAAAGTGGTTCATGTAGAAGGGAGCAATACCGCACAATTCTTTCACATTTTTAGAGGAAAGCCAACACCATCAGTTTAGGGGCCAAGTTAGATATTGTTGTTCAAGGTCAAGCAAATTATTGTCTTGAGGAGATGAACTCCAATCGAGAGAACAGCATATTGACCAGATATGAGGTAGATTGACTCCCAGACCATTGTTCTGTTTTGTTGAAAATAATGCCTTCTGAGAGATTCTCATCAGTCCTTCTCCCATATGAATTGGAAGATCTGTTTCTGAATACCTCCAATGTTTTTTTGAGGAAATTTGATGGTTAAGGCCCTCAATAAGTAAAGAATACTTGGGAAACAATGTATCTTCATTGCTTGAATTCTGTCCAACCAGGGCATTTATTTATTTATTTTATTTATTGTTTGCATTTGTTAGCACGCCCAAACCGGGAGGTATCACAGCGTAAGTTACAGGAGGATGGGTTGCTTGCTGGATACATAGGGGAAAGATGCATATATAGTACATAATAGATACAATTTGAAAAGGACAAAAAATCTTCACTGCAAAGCATAAAATACGCACAGTGTGCGCAATAGCCTATCTAAATACAAAATGGGGTAATACAGATCAAATAGTACAGTTGTGGGTAATCATATATATACAGCAGAAAAACCAACAGTCCAGCGGTTGTGTATTACATTCAAGCAATGGACTTAAAATATATTGAATAACCAGGTTTTTAACAGTTTCTTGATTTGGGTGTGGGATATTTCATTACTAATGTTGGTAGGGAGAGAATTCCAGACCCCGGGGGCTGCAATAATGAAGCTGGAATCACCAGATCTTGAGTTCATGAAGTGGGGGACGAACTGATGAGTACTAGTGTTCGATCTCAGGAGTCTGATAGGAGGTTTGCGCATGAGGCACTCGTTGAGGTAGGTAGGGGCATTTTGGGTGATACATTTATGTGTGGTAGTGAGAGTGTATGCAGAATTCTGGCTTCAATCGGTAGCCAATGTACCTCTCTCCTCACTGGTGAGATATGGTCAATTTCTTTTATACCTAGGGCAGCTTTCAGGGCTTTATTTTGTAATAACTGTAGTTTGGTCAGGTTTGTTTCTTTGCAGTACCTAACAAGAGTATATTACAATAGTCGAACTTAGACATGATAAGAGCTATGACGAGTGTAAAGCGGTTCTGGGTTGAGAGAAACTGGTGGCTGAGGGAGATAAGTTTGGCTGTGGAAGCTGTGGAGGATGCATGAGAGTTGATGTGTTTGCTCATTGTAAGGGTAGAGTCGAGAGAAACCCCTAATTGTTTTACTTGGTTAGAGATGGGGATTGAGGTGCCATCTATATCAATGGATGTGTAGTCTTGGGGCAATTCTTTTAGTTGGACTGGGGATCCAACAATAAGGATCTCTGTCTTTTCGCCATTCAGGCAGAGACTGTTCGTTGCCATTCAGTTCTGGATAAGGGAATAGATTGTATTCATGGTGATGGTGTCTTGTTCTTTATTTCCTGTGATTGGGATGAGTATTTGCGTATCTTCCTCAAAGTTGGTATATATCACTCCCATGGCATCCAATCCTGCGAAAAGTAGCTTTGTATACGCATTGTATAATGTGGGAGAAAGGCAGGATCCTTGTGGTACATCCAAGGGGACAGGTATGGGATCAGCTGCTTCTTCACCTATAGCTACTTTAGAGGTTTGTTCTGATAAAAATGATTTAATCCAGGCATTTGCATTTTGTGAGAAATGAAAGTTTTTGTATAATGTCAGGCATAATTTATCATGGTCCACTAAATCAAATGCCGCGGACAGGTCTAGTAGTAGTAGGATACATAGTTTACCTGAGTCTCTAAGGGCATCCATCTGATTTTTTAAATCAAGAAGGGCTGTCTCAGTGCTATGTTTAGGCCGAACGCCGGATTGTCTATCGCCTAATAGATGGTTATTTTGCAGGTGGGCTTGTACTTGGGTGTATGCTATTTTATCAATTATTTTGAGGAGAAAAGGGACTGTAGTAATGAGTCTGTAGTTTGTGGGGGTGAAGGGGTCAAGGTTTCTTTTTTAGTAGTGGCGTGACCCAGGATTCTTTAATGTCTGCTGGGACAGAATGTGTACTGATGGATGCATTAATGAAGCTAGTGATGATGGGAGCTAGTGTTGGGGAGCATTCTTTGACTAATTTAACAGGAAAGCTGTCACCTTTGCAATAGGGAGGTATTAGGGTGGCAATCATATTGATTAATTGGTCCTGAGTGACTGAGGAGAAATCAAATTGGATAGGTAAGTCTTAGTTTTGTCCAATAATTTCCTTTTTAATAGGATTTTGGCTTGGAGGGAGTTAATTTTAGAGGCTAAGTCATTCTGAATTGTGGTACACCAGTGTTTACTAGCAGTGATTACATTAGGCGGGGCGGGGGGCGGTTCCAATTCTTTGAGGATTGTAAACAGTTCTTTACTATTTGATGCTGCATTAGAGATCCATAGATTAAGAGAGCTGGATTTGTGTGAAGTAACTGCAGATTTGTACTTCTGTGAAAGGAGTTGGAGTTCTTTTTTGGCTTCCTTGGTAGGGTTTTTTCTTGTGAGGTGCTCTAATGCTCTTTTAGTTCTCCTAAGCTCTATAAATTCATAATTGAACCAGGAGTTGCTACGTTTTAGTTTAGGTATTTTAAGTTTGAGTGGGGCTACTTTATCAATGGCTGTTTTCAAACAAGAGTGGTAAAAAATGTGATATGTTACCTGGGTTGGGGATAGTGTTAGGTTGGTTCATTAATAATTGGTTGAGTATGGGAGATAGTTTATCTAGAGTGAGCTCACGTGAGTTTCTCACTAGAACTGGAATGGGTGGTGCGGATGGTACTTTTTGGGAATTGATGGTTGAGATGTTAAATCTAATTAGAAAATGGTCTGACCAAAAGACGTTACTCATGTCAACAAGAGATATTTTGGTGTTCAATGTTAGTATCCAATCAAGGATTCTACCTTTAGTATGGGTAGGTGCATTAACGATTTGGGAGAATTGCATTTCTTGTACTGCAGTATGAAACGCTGTCACTTTATTTTCATTAGGGTCACTGAATGCAAGGTTTATGTCGCCTAATAATACAAATTTAGTATTGGGTTCGAGTAGTGGGGTGATATGTAATGGGGTATCAGTTTCCGGGTGATTAAAGGAACTTGGTGATCTATAAAATATAAGGAAGTTAATGGTTATTTTAGGGTCAGTGGTTAGTTTGAGATGAAGGAGCTCGAAACCCTCTATTCTGTCGGTGCTACAAGCTCTGAGCTGTAGATAGGATTTGGCTATGATGGCTACTCCTCCTCCCAGTGTCTTGGCGGTCGGATCTGTGTATGGTGTACTCTGGAGTGATGGCTAATGTCAGTAAAGGACCTGATGCGGGGTGTAGCCAGGTTTCAGTTAGTGCTAGAAAGTCTACTTGGTGTTCCAAAATGAGGTCATGTACTTCAATGGCGTGTGCACTTAGGGATCACACATTCAGTAGTGCACCTTTCAAATGTGTGTTGATATTTGTAATCTGTGGGCAGGGTAATAGATCTGGGTTTGTGTGAGGTTTGTTGGTGAGGTGCTGTACTGTTGGCAGTTGGCAATGCGGGATGGATAGACCTGATGATGTTGAAGGCTTCTGCTTGCTGGGGGTCCGTTGTGGAATGTTTAAGGCCTTTTCCTTGTTTACAAGGGCAGGGGGACACTGGTGTGTACGTGAAAATAGTCTAAATCTCCTGTTGGCTCCTACTATTGGAATGGTAGAGGGTAGGAAAAGGGCTTATGTTCTTCGTGGTTTCTGGCGTAAAGCGCCTTTGCAGGGGGGGCTGCAAGGTTGTGAGAGTACGGGAGTGGGAAGACCTAACTAGGAGCTGTGGGCATACCAGGAGGATAGGTTCTACGTCTATTATGGTTCTAGGATTGGCATGAATTGTATTATTGGTATCAATGGATATCTGAGGGTTTCAGGCAGGAAAGCTGCTGTTTTAGGCAAGAATGGTGTAGGACAAGGTAGAGGGTAGTGTCTTGGGCAATAGACACGGGCCAGGCCTGATTCGTGGTAGATGTAGGTGCCCTTGGTGCGTGGTACAGAGAGTGTTCCATTATTAGCTAGAGTCTGGTTCATGCTGGTATGGAGCATGACAAAGGGGTTAGCGAGCAGGCTAGCAGTAATGAGTATGTAGTACAATGAGAAGGGTACAATAATCAGATGATGCATTGCAGTGTTAGCTTTATGGGAACAGAACATTTCCTGTCAATGCAAAATATACTGTGATTGTGACAGGTGTCTAGGTGCATACAAGGTGACAGTGTATGGTACGAGATATAGGGGTATTAGAACGTACAGTTATGAATCCCACTAGGAGTGGTACAGTAAGTACGAAGCAGGTTTGCATACGTAAGGCACTGTTGGGTACTGGGTTGTAAAATAGCAAGCAAAAGTGGTGGCAGCGGTTTACTCAAGAAATGACAAACGAGTATTGCTTTAATGATGTGAAGATATTGTGTGTTTGTCAACTGGGTACTTGCACATGCGGCCAAGTCAGTGAGCGGGTGAGCTAAATAGGGCTTACCTATCTGTCAACTGGTGTGTGGGTGGGGCAACTAATTACGGAGGTCTTGTATCCCTAGAACTCCACTAGTTCGGGTGGGTACAATGTCTAACATGGTTCAATGCGGCACAGTTAAGCAAAGGGAACAGAAAGCAGCGGCTGGAGGTGCATAATTGATACGGGTCAGGCATACAATTGTGAATATAAGTACCAGTATAAAACAACAACAAGCTGATGCAACTCCTTCTCGGATTTACGGCAGGAATGGAGGGTGGGTCATAAAATACTGGTTAGCATTAATGGCAAAATGTAACATACAAGACAGTGATTACGTTTGCGGTATGGCATGCTTACCATGTATTAAAGTCTGCCAGGCGATCAACAAAGTTCACAGACCCTTGGTGAAGTTCACTTTCTGGGATCGACTGCGAGCAAAGGGATCCAGAGTGCATGGTAAGGGGGTGCATTGGATGAAAGGGCACAAAACGGATAGCGCGGGGTGCCGTACGGCCGTAAAGGCCCGGACAGGCACATACAGGCCTGTGACTTATGAGGAGTGCCTTGCGAGGGGAGGGCCAGCCTACGCTTTCCAGCGTGGCCGGATCATGAAAAAGGCAGGCTGGGCCAATGGTCAGCTCGTTTAAAAACAGTTGCCTAGCAACCTATAAACAAACTGTACGACGGCCATTTTCTGCCATTCCACGTGCAATGGCACGGTGCTGCTGACAAGGAAAAGGTCCTCACTGCATGAAATGTCTTCCAGGGGAGCCAGGGGGCCTTCCAACAAAGGTATTAGCAGGGTGATTGTGCTAGCTGCACACTCTGATCACCTTACCCTCATGATGCCGTCTAGCTGAAGCTGGTGAGGCATGCGCTTCTCCTGAAGCGAGCGGTCAGCAAACGAGGTAGTGGGCTGGGCTCCTGCCCACCCAAAGATCACTTTGTCTATGCGGGTGCAGGGCACAGACAGGCCTGTGCCTTATGAGGAGAGCCTTGCGAGGGGAGGGCCAGCTTACTCCTTCCGGCGATGCCCGGATCAAGAAAAAGGCACGCTGGGCCAATGATCGGCTTGTTTAAGAACGGTTGCCTAGCGCAGACTTCAGTAGCCCATTGTCAAACATCTTGCTTCGTAGTATGTAAGCTTACGTCACTCACAAGCACATTAAAACACATTTTAAGTTAAAGTTATTTATTGTTGATGTTCAGAGATAAGATTCATGGATTTCTCATAAATGATCTTAAAACCTGACACTTGACCAAAAACTTTAAGTAAGGTGACAATACAGGCAGCGTGGAGAATGCATTATGGACAAAGAACAGAAGGTCATCTCTGAATAGAGCTACTTTGTAATAGGATTTATTTGTCAAGATTCCTTGGATCGCTTAATATTTATGGACCAATGGTGTTAAGGGTTCCATTGAGAGAGCGATTAGCAATTGCAAAGGTGGCCAGCCCTACCTTGAGCACCTGGTAAGCGGATTCTACTAGAATAAAAGGCAGTCTACTTTTATCATTATGGTTAGGTGTGTATAATTAGCATAAACATAAGCATTACATTTAGGAACAAATCAAAATTGGTGTAGGGCTATGTTTAAATATTCCAAACCTCGAATCTATTAGTAGAAAATCATTTGTGGCACTGTTTGAAAGGAAGGAGGAAGGAATTTTCCGGCATTTGAATACCTCAATGTCATTAATTGCTGTATGAATATTCTCATGAGTATGTTGGCGGAATTCTGAACGCACTCTCATCCGGGTGAATTAGTGGATGTAAAATACGTGCAAGATGATTGGCAAACACTTTGGAATCAATGTGTGCATCACAGTTTAAAATTGAGATAGGGCTGTACAAAGGCAAAAGGTACAATCTATTCTGGGCTGTGCTAGAAGTTTGAGAAAAGATTTGCCAATTGAGGGGGGTTGTGGCACTGGAGTCCTGAACAATAGTAAAGAGGGAGGCCAGGGGTGGGTCTCTCAGGGAAGCAAGCATTTTGTAGAAAAGGGACGAGAAACGTGCAGGCACTGAATGTTGTTCGCAGAGAGACAATTACTGGTTTTATCTCTCCTACCTTTCGAGCAGTGCCTCCTGGGCAGCTATTTCTTTCAAGGATATAGAGGGGATTTGAGAAGCTAGCAGAAAGTTAACTGTTTCTTTAGATTGTCTCTTGGGTCATATGTAACTAATCATCTATAGAATGCCACAAAAATACCTATTTTTCCAGAAGATGGCATGTGACTCGAACTCCCTACATATTAAAGCTTCCATAGATATATTGTTTCTGTTTTTTTTTGTTTGTAAGTAAGAATTTTATTCAATTTTTCGGGGTTACTAAAATATAATAAATAGTTTTTGAGCGATTTAAAGAGACTTGATTTCTATACTAGCCATTTTCAGCGATCTATAACACCTAGAAGTGTGTGATTTACATTGGGATTCGTGTTTGCTACCCGTTCCTCAGCAAGGTTTTTTTTTTACTATTGAAGGCTACATTAATAATTTCACCCCTAATATCAGGGCAAAGGTCTTCCCATATGGAACAAGGTAGTATTTTGGCATTTAGGTTTTCTTTGGAATAAGGCGATATAGAGAAGGTTAAAGGGGAACAGATCTCCAGATCTTAGAGAAGTGAGTCATTAAGGCACCAAAATACATTTTTCATAGAAAATCGTCAGTTTTGCCTTATATTGAAAATTGAGGAGTCACCTGAGACCAGTCTAAATTCAATTGATGTCGAATAGATATTAAGAGAGTGTGAGATGTTAGGAAATATAGGGCCTCATCACAACCCTGGCAGTAGCCGTGCCTGTAGAACAGGTGCGGCTGCCGCCGGAGTTGCATTTTTCCTGGGGCCCAGAAATGGGCAATTGCCGGGTCATTACGGCCTTACGGGAGCCGGTATTTGCCCATTCCTGGGTGCCAGAAAAAATTCTTCCCCGTTCCCATTTGGGCCCCATAGGTGCCTGTGCATCTAAAATGCTGTGCTCGCGGGTGCCTTTCATTCCGCCAGACATGGCGGAATGAAAGGCACCTGCGAACACAACTCTGAGTTTGCTGGGTCAGAACAATGGTACCGGCAAGCTTACCGGTACCGTTGTATCCAGATCTGCAAACTCGTAATGAGGCCCATAGATTCTAAATCAAACTTGATGTATGTGTGAGAAAGGGTTCTATGGGCCTCATTACAAGCTTGGTGGTAGCCTTGCCAGTAAAACCGCAGGCTGCTGCCAAACTTTCACATTTTTCTGGCACCCAGTAATGGGCAATTACCAGGACATTACGGCCTTGCCAGACCCGGTAGGGCACCGAAAAATATTCTTCCCCATTCCTATTTGAGCCCCATACAGTTCAATGGGGAAGCCGTATGCCCAGGCACCATTCGTGAATGGTGCCGGTGCATCTGACATGCTGTGCTCGCGGGTGATGGTCTGCCCGCCAGGTCAGACCTGGCGGGTACACAGGCACCCGTGAGCACAATTCGTAGTTTGCCGGTCCGGTAGTAACGGCGCCAGTAGCTTACCAGAACTTTTACTACCGGACCAGCAAACTTGTAATGAGGCCCTATGTCATTTAATCGACAGATTTTCTTCCGATGTTTTTTTAATAAATATCTTTCAACAAACAGACTCATCACATTTTTTATTTTAAGGGGGGTTGGCCCAAGCCCTCTTGTTTATTCTCTATTCCTGACGCCCAACCCCTTATATGCACGTTCCCACTCCCCCCTATACTTTTCAATTAGCTTTTTCGTTGAACATTTTTCATTTAAAAAACATCACAAACAAGTCTGTTGATGAAAGGACGTTGTACCGTGAGAAATGAGCATAGCCTCCAGTTGTAGATTTGAAGTGCCACCAGATATCTAGAAGGTCTAATTCACAGATCGCCTCTTGGAGGGCAGGGCACATGTTCGTCTTCCAGGCTATGGATGAATGTGATCCATCAATGTCAGAGTCCTCCCAATGATAAGACCTCCTTTATGAATGTGGGTGATGTGGGGAAAATGTTAGTGAAAAAGCGATGGTGCTTTTTGTTATGTCCATAGATAGAAAATCTAGTGTGTACCTTGGTTCCTGTCCCCAACCTGAGGCCTAACAATATATCCTTCTCATTCCTACTTTTGTACAATTTGGTGAAGTGGTACTTGTTACTTATCAATATTGTTGCTCCTCTATTTACTCTGTTGATAAGGAAAAATGTTGATAGTTTCGAAGTCCCCTTGCAAAATATACGTTTCCTGTAGACGTGTAATGGTAGTGCCGAATTCTGATAATCTTTGTACACCGATTTTACATTTTTGGGACAAATGAAGGCCTTGGACATTCACAGAAACAATGTTTAGGTTGCCCATATAAGGGGCTGCTGCTAATTATTCATGATGAAAGGTAATTAGACTCTGGGATTCCCTTCTGGTGCACTAGTAAGGGGTGTGTATTGAAAATGAGGGATTAGAAAAAGTAAAGGCCCTGCTCAAGCAGGAAATGTATCCTGTGCATTGCGATAAGAACTTCCCTGCTTAATGAGACCTTTTTGAGTACTATCTCAACCACAGCACTCTGTACTAGCAGAACATCAGGAGTTGCAAAAGTCGGATTATACTGATGAAATGTCTGAGAACATTTGTAACCAATACCTATGGGCATTATAAATTGTGTTACAGAATGGATAACAGCTTTGTTGGCAAACCAGCAGGGACATTCTACGATGTGCCCATGTTAATGACATCCCTCTAACTAATGACATCTCTATAACTAAAATGATCACTAAAATGTATAACTAGCAGGAAGCGGGGAGGATTGTGGGCTAAACGCAACAGCCAGGGAAAAGACTCAGTTGAATATTGGCTGGGTGAAATCGGCACACGCTCATACCTGTCCATAGAGGGAGGTTCTCATTCTTTGCTGTCTGGCTCTGTGAGAACTTTTTTGCGACCAATATGAATGGGTACTCTTGGAGGAAGGGATATCTTTAGGGACTGATGCACCTAAAGAGGCGAATTGATGACAAGTTCCTTCCAGTGTAAATATTATACTAAAGATGAAACCCCATTGGTACTTAACCTTTTTGTTGTTGGAGTCATGATGCAAGCTGCCTCATCTAGCAAAGCATTATTACAGTACCTCCTGTAATTCCTGAAAAAGCTTAACAAAGTAGACACAGAATGATAGAGGGTTTTGATGTTGCACTTTCTGACGAACACATTCTTTTACCTGAAAAAGCTGGACTCTGGTTAACACAACTGGGGTAAAGCCTCTCCTTTATTGATGCTGACCATGTCCAGACACTGCGCCATTCTGTCTGCATGACATTGCTGCACATTCCCTAGTGTAATAACCAGCAGGGTGGGTTGACAACAACAGGATAGTCCCCAACCAAAAGGCCCCAACACAGGAGCAGTCAGTGAAAAGACCCACATCGATTTGGAGAGCCAGTCATGAGTGGCAACCTAAGTAAGACGATATTGCTGCAGTGTTTGACAAGCAACTCATCAGTCCAGTAATGATTTTGCCTAAATTCGTCCATCAATTTACGACAGGAGGAAAGCATTTTTGCTCTGTATTCCTGTGGTTAGATGGTTAACATGCTCCACTTGAAACCGATAGGATTAGAGCAAAATGTCAACAATGATTTGTTTTAAAGAAACACTTAAACATTTGTTTTATTTCAAGACGCAATATGTTATGTTGATTTCACCCTCAATTAACCAGGGAAAGTTGGGGCTTTAACCCCAAATATGTTCACACCATATGGAGCAGCCATGTGACACTGTATGGAGCAACAGTGGGTGGTGTAAACAGTAGACGGGGAACTGTGCCTCTCCATACGAGAAAATATTTGGGCCCTGGCACTTATTTTCTCACTAATTAAGCACGGACTAAGATTAATTCTAAACCTTGCAGCTATTACATCTTTTGTTTTTCCTATCCTGATCTGCACCATTCACTGCTCTCCCCAGGCTGAGACGTCTCTTACCACTTACCATTCACCTGCTTGCACCATCGTCTGCTCCCCATTAGTGTAGCGGGATACAACCTTTGGCTTTCCAAATGTTTTGGACTATAACTCCCATCAGCCCTAGCCATCATAGTCAATAATGAGGGTCATGGGAGTCATAGTACAAAATATCTGTGGAGCTGCAGAAGTCTCATAATGCACTTTTATGTAGACTTGCATAAATGTACTGGTGTACACATACTGCCACACCTAAACAGGCTCCCTCAAAGTACTGTATTCCTGAGAAGTATGCCTTTGTGTTCCTCTAATGGAATCTCCATACAGCAGCTGGTATCCCACTAATAAGTAATACATCCATAGAGTATCCTTTAACTTTAACATTAACATGAATAGTATTCACATGTATACGTGCTTAGGAATTCCAGGACCTCTCACAAGTCACCTCTTTCCTGGTCTGCAATATGCATTTATATTGCATTCCCACACTTAGATATATGTACCGCTCTCCCAATGCAATCAAGTTTCTATTAAACACAGGCCGGTAAGAGGAAAGTTGAACCGTGGAGCATTAGAAGGTGAGCAGAGGTGTTTTTTGCTTTAATGAGAATACAATGTCAGTGGTGGCAATAGTATCAGGTTTTCTAAGCGCTGAAATAATAGGTGTTACTACCCCTCAACCAATCGTTCTCAGGCAGATGAAGGGCTAAGTCAGCCCTGCCATGATTCTTCAAACCTCTGTTCCACACGCTGAACTCAGATGTCCGGGGCGAGCGCTTAACTCACTGAGCTACCAATCAGTATGCATAGCTTTTGATTTTTGCTAGTTTCAATTTGTAGAAGAATTGGGATAGATTCATCCAGATTAAAAGCAACATCAGAGAGACTGAAAATGAAGGATTTCATATAAATGGTTGCTATAGGATGGGAAAAGGTGTCAAAAGTGTTTCTTCATGTTTTAGAGGATTCCTTTTGATTTTCATTTTAACCTTTATGTCATCAAATGTATTCTTTTTAACAAAGCATTTAATATTCTATTTCAGCAAAATATTATGTTCTCATATAGTGCTTCATGCCAGACTACACAAGCTTCTAAGCACTTTAACAACATGTGCTAATATTAGCTTATTTTGAAAGTTACTGGCTTTTTAAAATGCTGTCCTTCAGTAAGATGCGCCCATGACACTCGAGCCATGAGCTTGACTGTGCAACTCAACATGTGATGCTACCGCAGCACACAGTGAGGAAGTAGCTTACATAGGATGTAAAGGCCTGGCATTTTGTGGTGATAAATGCCCATTTTATGGCGGTCAGGACGCTGAGCCTATGATAGCACTGCAGTGCATTCCCGTGAGGACATGCCCCATACAGTAATACTCTAATAGTGCTGCAGCTGGTCATGAGGCTGCACCTGCACCTAGGTATATGATGACAGACAGTAGATGGTCATACAGGGCACTCTATGACTCTGCCCTGTCCACTTCACCCTGGGTGGGCTTTCATCTCGTGCATTGTCATTTGTCCTCATGCAATTTGTCTAGTTGCGCTGAGCAGTAGTTACGTGCTTCTGCGTTCATTCCAGTAAATGAACTGCTTGTGGAGGCATGTCAGATGAGCACAGAGGGGGAACTACCTGGTGGGTGGCCGGAAAGGAAGGAAGGGCGGGATGGAGGTACAATGGCAATGGGGGGGGGATAAGCCTTCTGTCACCTACTCACCTACTACAACAATAACGCACTGAAAGCGTTGCCGCACAATTTCAAACCCCTTCCGAATCCCGCCACGTCTGTACCAATGATACGGAATTGACTGTCCCACGCCAGGGCAAGTTGAGTTATGAAAAGTAGAAACACGAACTGTGTGTTGTACGTACGCCCGGAGTCACAGCCACCCTGAGTGAGTGAAGGTGGTGCACTAAAGCAAAACAGGCTGCTCTATGGGACCTCTGCCCTTCTTCTGATTTGGGGCACTGGTGTGATACTCCAGGTTGCCCCAGATGGACCCCTGCCACGTGCCTATAGGTCATCCATTGCATGCTCGCATGTTTAGCCGGACATCACGATGTTACACATTGGGGGGCCTACAAGTACCAGAATGCATAGCGAAAGGCCACGCCTGCTGGGCCTGGCCACACCTGGCACAAGGCTGCTTGCGGTCTATTCACTATTGGGACACTGTATCTGCAAAGACTATCTCTGTTTCTGATGATCAACTAGAAACCGCACTCCCCGCAAAGACTAGTGTATATTTTAGATGCTCATCCTTCTGAGGGTCATTGAGAGAGTGCTGTTGGGGGGGCAGGGTGTCAAGAACCAGGCACCTCTATCATTACAGGAACTGCATATCAATGAGCTTAAGGGCTATCCAGAAAACAAAGAATTAGGCCTCCACTACAGGAACTCCCAAGGGAGGGTCTCATGCAGCCCTCGAGCCCCTCTCCCAGCAGGCAGCAGTCAGGACCCATTCAGAGAACCCCCCCCCCCAACAAAGGGGCTCAGGGGAGGGGATCAGTAAAGGTAGGTCAGGCGCCAAGTGCCTGACATTGTAAACACACTGGAGAAGCGCTCGCTGAACCTTGAATTGCAGCACAGATTGTGTGCAAGCAAGGCAGGCCAGTGTTTGAAACTAAACACACACACTGAATTGCAAATTACGGTGTATAGTCTGCAGCACATCACAACTGTACACGCAACCTCCCACCATCACAGAGAGATCCATTGAATTTTATTAGAGCACCAGCAACTCACCTGCCGACTATTTGTCATGGTCGCCGGGCCTGCCCTGGGCCAAAGAAGAAGAAGTTAACTCTGCAGGCATTCGCGTTTGACTCAGTCAGAGTCAGGACAGTCTAGGGGAAGTGGCACATGCAGTCCTCCGTTCGTGTTACGCATTGCTAATGCAGAGGTGCCAGTGCTTAAGCGAGTGCTGCCACGCCCATACCCACACTCATGACCCTTAACCGACCCCAGTCATTTCACAGTGTCCCTGGTGCCGCGTTGCCCTGCCTGCTGCTACTGCAGCCAGCCTCATCCTGCAGACAGTCAGGGTCGTTGCTATCACAGGCAAGGCAGTTTGTATTATAGAATTAGTGTGGGGGTGTTAAAGCACCATTTTGCTGCTCTAACATTTCCACATATAGGCAAGCGCCTAACCTTGCCTAGTGACGGCACCAGCCCTGTGGCAGGATAATATCCTGTATCTTTACTGAGATCTTTTTTAAATCGGATTGTTCCGATGCCATGATGCCGCATAAGTGTAACAGAGTTTCTATTTTTTAGATTCAATAGACTGCATCACAGCTAAGGAACATTCTGTGTTTTTTGGGAGTGCAATTGGAGAAATCGGGACAATCGGAGTTACCGCCCCCTCAGATTTACTATTACCGGTAGTGAAATCAGAGGTGGATACACACTGTTGCAAATCTGGGAAGGAGGCTGATAAATTATTGGGTAGGTAAATGTTCTCAATATTACTGTTAGGGCCCAAAACGTTCTGTTTTAGATTCAGACAAGATTTTAGAAGGGACTCGTTATTATCAATCATAGGTGACTCACCCGAATTAATGGAAGTCACAAGAGAGTTTCCTCCATTGAAGGATATAACTCCGCCCTCCACCGGTGACAGAGAGGCAGGCTCTCCAACAGTCATATTAGTGCCAGGTTTCTCCCAAAAATTGGTAATTTCCAATTCGTCCTTCAAACACTGTCCTTCATTGCCCTGCTTGCGTTTTTTAGTGTACAGAGGTCTAACCTTACTGGACCTGCTGTGAGAGGGGCTGCAGGCACGTTTTCCCATATTATTCACCGTGCTCCACCAATGTAACAGTATTTCTTGCAAGCGGACACGTAAAATTAATTAGTTCAAGGGAGTAGATGGAATTCCGATATTATATGGCGTACCTGTTGCGTTGGGGCCAGTGATCCATGAAGGGCACTTCCTCTGCCGATCTGCCAATCTGCACTCGTATCAACGCTGACTGAAAGCGCTCTGATGTCCACACAATGGAAATGAATCTACCGCTGTGAAAACTAACTGCGTGGTCCAAAAGGCTACATCTGCAAGAAATGGTGAAGGCAGCAGGTTCAAGCACTAGAAGCTGAGAGGTTTGTGTGTGCCGTTCAGATCAGAGGACCAATAGTTGGTGCAAGGTGGTGTGCTTGCCCATAGCCCCGGTTCCACCACAGACTGGGGCTCGACACACTAAGTCATTCGGTGGCCCCCCCCGGAAATCAGTACCTGCATTGCCGTTTAAAGTTGCACTGTACCACTCGCACCAGGGTACCAGAGAACCATGCAATTCAGTGATACCTGAGTTCAGTTTCTCAACCACAGTGTTTGTGCTGCAGCAGTCCCCCAGGGATGTGGGCACCAATATTTATATAACCTCCAGTGATGTTACATCTGAGCACAGAGGCTTACCATATTGCTCCCTCCCCAGTGCTATGAAAAAGGTCCACTAATGTGGAGGGGAGCATGGGAGGCAGCCAGTACCAACACACAAGCTCTTCCGACTCCAAGGAAACCCTGGTGAACCCCTGCTAAACACTGCAGAATACTTTTGCAAACACCTTTGCTCCGCTTTCGCATCCAACCGAGCTTCGAAGCTCCAGGGTGCCTCTGGGTAATCCATTAAAGGAGCAGGAGCAGAACAGACCTCAGACACCGCGGAACACTTCTGCAAACACTTTTGCCTCCAACTGAGCTTTTGAAGATCCAAGCTGCTGCTGGGTAATCTGTTAAAGGAGCAGGAGCACAACAGACCTCTGACACCGTGGCACACTTTTGCAAACACTTTCTCCTACTTTGCTAATAAACCTTTCTGGGATGACCTGACTTTTCATAATATGCCGTAAGAGCCCCCAGCTGACTCGATCTAATGTGTATCTGGTGAATTTGCTAAACCAATTTTAAAATGATGAATAACCCAGGCCTCAAACATGACGTGGAAAGGGTCTAAATTGAGAATGCAAAATTTAAACCATTTAATGCATGTAGACAATCATAAAATATAAGAAGAGTAAATGTAAACAAAGAGATAAGACAAACCAGCTTTTAGAAGAGTGATTTACATGTTGTCACAATTCTGTACCTTCGCTCCCACACTCATCACTGTGGGCATGCCATTAGGCTTTAGGAGTGTTGGACTTTGATAAAGTGACCATATGACTTTGGTTTTCTACTTGCCAGTGGATTACATTAAGGATTCTCTTGAAAGTTAGAGGAATATGGAGATAAGATAATCTTTTATTCCAAAAACAACATTTGCCAACATCTCTGCTACCCAGCTTCCTCTCTACACTTGCACGCTAAGGATAAATGGAGGAAGCAGAAGTTTAGTTGGTGGTTTAATTGACCACAACTGAGGCAAGTGATCATTTGTGACCTATACACTTTCAGTTTGCTTCAGGCCACAGTTGATAATTGACGCAGAATTCCTTCTGTGACTGTCACACGTATTCCTAGTTATTGTTCCTGTTTCCTTGTTCCTGATGCCTAATATTCTTGAAATCAGTGTTTGCTATGCACTTTAGTGTTTTATTTGTTATTTAGGCTTTGACTGTTCAACAACCTTCTCATGTTGTGAGTCAGCCCTTGCTCCCTAACCAGCACAGCTTTGTGGTGTGCCTTACTTTTACAATCTAGCCCTGATTTGCAGTGAACCCTTCTTCCCTGACCTGGTACTAAATAGAGAGCTTTCCCCTGGTGTCAGGTTGTGTTCCCTTTATCCTTGCTTTCCTTATCTAGGTGATGTGGCGATGGAGACAGGCGTGCTCCTTGTTTTGACCTGTTCCTACTTCCTTGGATTTCTGCTATTTGCTGTGTATGTTGAGCGCTGTGATGTGCTTGCTTGCAGTTAATGCCTATATTTTGTGTTCTGTCGGGTTAAGTACCACACCTACGTTGCTACTTGTCAAGAGTTGTCATGTAATAGCACTAGGTGTGCCAGTGTCATTCATTCTGTTGTAGACCACGTTGCACAACTCGTGTGTTGGTTCACATGAATTACTGCTTCTGAGAGCGTTTGCTTGATGAGTGCTGACACATTGTGTGAACTTGGCACATTTCACATTCTCGTTACAATAAAGCATGATATTGAAACTTTTATCAAATGGATGCACAATCTCTGTGAATTTAAAGTAGAACGACTGCTGAACAATTATGGATCTTTATTTCATGTCAAACAAGAGAAATGCATTTTTATCTTTGGAGAAGCATTGCCCAGAATATTCAGACCCAGATACCAACTTGGTACATATCTATCTACAGCGATTCAGTATTTGAGTGTAATGCTTGAGGCATACTGAGGTAACGTTGGAGCATGCACCAGTTAATCCTCAAAAGGATATTTTATTGTGTCACATTGTATACCAGCCAGGCAACCTTAGCAGGTGCGTTAAAGTCACCTCAGTGTCTTCCTGATCATAAAGGCTACGCAACACATTTTTAGACTCTTCTGTGTGAGTAAAATGCACAGACCGAGCTTTACAATTATGCTTTTTTAAAGATTTTCATTTCCATATGTCTTCTAAAATAACATCAGTAATTGTCGGAAATTACTGTGCCCACCTTAAGACTGCCTGCGCATAACTTAAAACATCACATTCAACAGTTACACATGAAAGGTATTTGTTTTATTAACTCTCAAGCTTCAGTTTACGCAATCATTTGCCAGCCCACTGCTGACGGAAATACACTCGATCTTATCTTTTCTGAAGGGAATCTGATCGCTTAATTCGTCCCTCTCCGAGTACTTTGGTCCGACTATTTTTTGGTACCTTTTACTGTTAGAGTATCTTACTGCCCTCCCACTGCCTCCCATGTGTGCAAACCCGTCTGTCATGGAGTAAAGTGGATCCTTCTCTCCTGGCAGACCAGATGGTTGAGGTCAACAATCAGTTAATAATGAATGGGTAAGATCCATGTACTGCCCTTCTGAACACCTTGACAAGGGCAGCAGACCGTTTGGCCCCATTGGAGTCTGGGTTGGGACGTTCCAAGCCAACTGCATCCTGGTTTACAACCAACCTATGGATTCATAAGCAAGTTTGCCGCCGCTTGAAGAGGAAATGGTGGATAATCTACTGCCAGGACGCGTGTGTAAACGAGCAGTGTCACGCTATCACGAAATGATTGCTGCAGAAAAATCGAAATTCTACGCTAACAGGATTAGAGAGGTGGCATGCTCCTCCCGGGAGTTGTTTAAAGTTGCAAAAGAGCTCTCGTCCCCTTGTAAAAAAATGATTGAGAATCCGCCTGATTCTCAAGCCCAGTGTGATGCAATAAGTGCTTTCTTTTCTGGCAAGAGCAGTGGAATTGGGCAGGCCATCATCGAAAAAAATCTGTTTTCTGATGATGACCCTTTGATGGTTAGCCGTCCCAGGGAGGCGGTTACATCTACTCCAGCTGGGGGTTTTCAGCTGGAATTTATTGATGATGCCACTGTTCTAAGGACCATGAATGAGCTTACGTAAACTTCTCCTCTTGATCCGTTACCCCTTTATATTTTAAAAGCAGTCCTGCCATATACCATCCCTATGTTTACTGCGGCTCTACAATTCTCATTCTCCTCAGGGGAGATTCCTGCTCCCATGAAGCATGCATTGGTAACTTCTCCCATGAAAAAAGCCACATCTCGATCCTACTTTGGTTGATAATTACCAGCCCATTTCTTTGTTGCCGATTTTGGTGAAGCTCATGGAGCTGTGGTCGCTCCTCTTTTTGACCAGTTCTTGGAACCCAATAAATGTCTGCATTTGTTTCAATCAGGCTTCAGGCCATTGATGGGCATAGAATCAGCCATGACCTCACTCTTGGATGACCTTCTGTTGCTCCAGGACCGTAGAGGGGTTGGATTGTTGATCCTCCTTGATCTCTCTGTGGCCTTTGATGCAGTGATCATGGCGTTCTGTTGGCTTGCCTGGAGCAGTTGGTGGTTACAGGGGGTCCTCTGGCATGGTTCAATTCATTTCTTGCAGCGCGCACTCAAACTGTCTCTTCTCAGGATTGTTGCTCTCCCCCTCAGCTCTTCCTTGTGGTGTTCCCCATAGGTCAGCCCTTTCCCCGCTTTTATTTAACCTGTACTTGCGCCCATTGGCACACCTTATTTCAGAGTTTGGAGTCCTATTTTATAAATATGCCGATGACACTCAATTGGTGTTTCGGCTGGACTCTCCTACGACTGAGTCGCCTGCTAAACTAAGAAATTGTCTCTCTGCTATAGGCAGGTGGATGTTTGCCAATTGGCTAAAACCTAATGGGGAAATAAATTCAGTGTTGGTGTTTGACCCCGAGGCATCTATTAGTTCCTGGAGTTTTCAGTTCTGGTCTGATTCTCTTGGCCCTTGCCCTGTGCCCAGCACATCTGTGAAAAGTTTAAAAGTGAGGCTTTTTCCCCAACGGCTCTCGTGAAGCCCAGATTTCAGCTGTCTGTAATGCTGGTTTTGGCAAACTCAAAGTCTGGAGAAAGATGTTAACACTATTGCCGCCCAATAGCCGGTCCAGAATAGTCACTTCAGCGATAATGGGATCACTGGACTATTGCAATGAGGTATACCTAGGGCAGCCAAAACATCAGAGTCAGCGACTGCAAGTACTTCAAAATTCAGCTGATAGATTGCCCCTCACTGCCCCTAAATTGGCCCCTTCGGCCGATTTTCGGGTGCCAACTTCACTGGTTACCCATGGGGGCCCGAGTTGAGTTTAAAACATTTTGTGTTACTCATCGGGCTCTTCATGATATGGGCGCCAGCTACTTGAAAAGTAAGGAAGAGTGCTACTATCCCACTAGATCTCTTTATTCATCTTCACTTGTGCTTCTCATAGTACCACGATATCAGCGAGCCCGGTTAGGTGGCTGCTCCTTCTCAGTGCTTGTTCCTACTCTATGGAATGGGCTCCCCCTATCTTTGAGACCCATTGAGGAGCATCTTCCTTTCCGCAGGGCACTTAAGAACTATCTCTTTTAATGTGTGGTTTGTACAGTGTTAGGGCTACACCTTTATTGTCTGCCAGTCATCAGCGCCAAGACGCCGAAGGGCCTTAGTTGTGCCTTATACATTTTGTTACAGTACATTACAATACAATGTAGAAATGTGGACTGTTTTCAAACTGTTATATATGTTCCCTATTTCCAGGAATTTCTATGGTGTTTTAGATAAGACAATTCCAGCCATGTATTCAATGAATAGTGTTTCTTCATCTCATGAGGTTTAACATTTTCTATCCTCTGGGTATTTCTTTACAAATCATTTCACTCTGCACCATCGACATAGAGGTTTGTGGGACTTTGAAAGCTAATACACTGTTCCAGCTCTGCATAGTACTTCAGTTAGTCCATCGAAAAGGTATCACCTGCATCTTGTGTGATTTTAAAACTGAACTAGCACAGTGCTGAGTTTGTCCTTGCTGTGGAATGGGTACAGTGTTAATTTCAGTCTAACTACGCCCTTTAAATTATTTCTCCTCATTATTTTGGATTCAATGATAAATGTGTGAGCACATCATATCAGACATTCTTATTTTAATTGATTGACTTAGTAAGTTTGAAAATAATTAACTTAAATTAATGAGCCAACCTCCACTTGAAATAAATGGAGATTAGCTGTTTAAAGAGAAAAATTATTAACATAACATTTTTTTCATGAAAAGATCAGCGAAATCCGGGTTTTGGTGGGCAGTTATCCTGATAGCAAATAATGTCGCTAGTGGGCCACATTTATTGCATGATGACAATAGGCAAGATGTCTGCCTTGTACATTCCTCTGTTATTATAAATTGGAGCTGATTCGCTATGTTGGACTTGTTCTTTGCTAGTTTTTTCACATTAAGTGACATTTTTACAAGCATCTGGGTGCCAGATTAAAGGGCGCTTTTAGTCAGATAATCATGTTTTTCGTGGGACACCCAGACGGAAGACGTTTTGGAACTCTGCTGTCACAATGCCAGTACTCCACGAGAAATCTCTCCCCCCTGATGAAGAGGTACAGCTGTAAAATGTGTTCAGTTTTTTTCAATTCAGACTTTCTGATTTCTACTAGAAGAATTTATGGATGGATTTATTTGTAGCATTGAGAAATTTTTGTATGTGATAAACCAGTTCCTAAGATTGCTTAATCGATCACTATTGAGCACTTCTTTGTTCCAATAAATCACACATGAATTGCAGAATATGTTCCAAAATGTATGCCATTCTCAATCTTGGATAAATATTGTGGCAAGTCAGACATATGAGGCAGAACTCTTGCAAATACCAAACAGGTGCTCTTCAGGATGTCTCACAAATAAACACTGGCCCTCATTACAAGTCAGGCGGTGGACCATGGTGCTATTAGCACCATGGTCCATGCCGGATTCCGCCATGGTGGATGGCGGAATTACCGCCCCATTCCAAGGTGAGTGGGGCGGTAATTCCCCATTCACCATTTGCCCTTCCCCATTCCCATTTTTGCCCCATAGGGCATAATGGGGATGGGGAAGGCGCTAATTACGGCACCGTAAATTACGGTGCCGTAATTAGCACCAAGGTCGCTTAGCGCCTTGGACTTAAACGCCTGCAAAAAGCAGGCGTTAAAGTGTGAATCAGGCGTTAAGGGTTTAACGGCACCGACGCTCTTTACGGCGCCGTTAACCCCTTAACGCCTGACTTGTAATGAGGGCCACTGTCCTCTGTCTAAACCTATTCTAAACCACTACCTGCTCTACCACTATAAAAAGAAAGAAAAGGGAATCTAAGCTTCAGCATAGGATAGGTTTACTTCCCCATTTCGATAATTCAGTGGTGGATGGTTTTCTCTCCTGGAAGCTTTCAGTTCTTGGTAAAGTATCAAAGTTCAAAACAAAAATGTCTCTCACCTATCCCTTTTGGTTGCAACAAGGTCCTCGTCAGATAGTCCAAATGTTCTTTGCTTTATCCCATCTCAAAGGAAATCTGTTCCGGTCCTGGATAGGACAGTATTCACGACAGTAACAAAGTTCACTCTTTGTTCTTTCAGAATTGTTCACTTTCTCAGCCTCCTGTAGACTATGAGATTGGCCAGGCTTGGGTGCTTTATCCTTTTGTTCACCTCCTTGTGGGGAAACCAATTTCTCAGCCCTGGCGGGTATACGGGCCTGTTCAGCCCTACTGTCGTAGTCGTTTCGCTCACCCCCTCCTGGGGTTCTGCTATTCTCAGCCCAGCATGGGCTATGGGCTGGTCCAGCCCTGTTTGGTAGCTTTCTTCTCTCACCCCCTCCTAGGGCACTCAGCCTGTCATGGGATAGCAGCTTTCTCAGCCTTTCTTTGCTCAGTTTCTGCACCCCTTTGTGGGATATTTGGTGTTGCAGCCCTGCATGGACTCCTGGCTTTCTCAGCCTGTTCACCACTCTCGGTATACAGATTCTTAGCCCAGTGTAGGATTTGCTCTGGCCTCACCGTACTCTTCCCACTCTTGGTACGTGGTCATGTACCTCTCCTCCATTGGCAGACTGTATTCGGGTCTCTAGTGTCTTTGGGCGGCCTGGTTGCACATTTCAGACCTGGCTTCGGTCTGCTTGGTCTTGGTTCTCTCGTGGCTTCTCACTTTGGGGGTGAACGGACTCTGGCCATCATCCCGCTGCTCCTGTTTTGGCATTGCTTGGTCCTGCTTTGGCGAACTAGGGATCTCAGAGATCTGTGCCTTGCACCAAGCGCCACGGTTCCAAAGGCTTTCCAAACTCTCTTTATTCTTCTTCTCCATGTGAAGGAGGGATTCTCTCATCTAGACAGTCATGCAGGCCAGTGTTTCCCTCTCTCCAACTACCTCTTCCTTATGCTGCTGGCGTCCATGTTTATTTTGTTTCCTCCTTAGAAGGAAAGGGAAGAGATCATTGGTCCTGGTCTTCACAACAATGCAGTAACACATACAGGGCAGAAACCAAGCCATGCACTTTAAAGGGGCCCTGCATATGATTACCCTGTTCAACCTCTGTGTAATCAACAAACATTGAAGATTTACAAGTAAAGGGAGGTGTCATGGAATCCTTACTTGAGCATTCCTTGTCCCCAGAAGGGTGGAATCACGCCCAGTGGGCTCCCACTTGCTTTGCCCCCTAGGAAGGGCATTGTATAGCAGGCTCGCCTCCCTAGTACTAAAGGGGTTGGCTTCCCCTTGGATTCATCACATACTCCTTCCCCTGGATTGGGGCTTTCCTCTAGTCAACCTATGCTAAATCGACTAAGTAATTCCACATTTTCTTGTTCCTTTCCTTTCCGTTGCCTCACAGTGAAGCAAAATGGCTGCAGGTCTAGGAACCACATGATTAAACTGACGTTGAAATCCTTTCTCAGGTAAATCCCGGTTTGAGGGGGGGAATGGTCTGTAAAAAGGTGAAATGTTTTCCCTGACAAGTAGTAGCATACACTGATAGCAGGCCATTTAATAGCCAGGGCCTCCAACTCTTCAGTTGCATAGACTTGTTTGTGACCAAACAGTTTTCGGCTGGTGTACAGGACTGTGTGTGCCCATCAGGCAACTATGAAAGTACTGCTCCTAGGACTACTTTGGACTTTCCTCTCTGCAAGATAAACTCACGATTGAAATCGGACATCTTCAGAATAGGTTAATTGCAGAGTATTTGTTTCAATTCATAGGCCAGGAGGGAAGCTCAGAGGCAACGTGTTTGTCTTGTAAGCAAAACAACGCAGAGAAACACAGAAATAATGAATCCTGGTCCTGCGCTTAGAGACTGGTTTCGGGTATTAAAGGGGAAGTTCACTCAAAAATGTTATTGGCTGGAAAGATGGGACATAATCAAAAATATATATAAAAAAATATTTTAAAACAAAGTTCTTATGTAAAATTTTGAGCAAATGAGGCTCAAAATTAAAAATGTCAAGTACTAGGAGGCATCCATTTTGAGAAATGGAGGAGCCTCTTGTGCTTATATTAAGTTCTGCCTTTGCGGCAATGGTGAAGCGAAAGCCACCTACTGGTAGCTTTTCTTTATTACAGCTTGCTGGCTTTTTTGCTTCATTATTGGCAGAGAGCAGAGAATGCAGTCAGCATCCTGTCTGCTGCTGGTAAGTTAAAAAAGAAAAATTAGATGTGAAATCACTGAAATTATTAATGTAACATTGTTGTATTTATGATTGCAGTGGCTTTCGCTTCCGGGAGAGCCCGGGAGACTCAAAGCAAACCAGCATTTATAAATACAACGCTGTTGTATCTATGATGTCTATGGTTTTCTTTTTAAGTTTCCTGGGCTCCCTGGCTCGGTTGAGCTCGGGAAACTTCAAAAGAAAACCACAGCATTTATAAATACAACTGAGTTGAATGTATGACTGTGGTCGCTTTCGCTTTGAGTCTCCCGGGCTTCCCCGGCCCAGGGGACCCCAGGAGACTCAAAGCTAATGCCAGCACAATCATAAATACAACTTTGTTGTATTCATGATTTCCTTGTTTTTCTTTTTAAGTTGCCCGGGCTCCTCCTGCCCGGGGGGAGCCTGGTAAACTTAAAAAGAAAACCACAGCAATCATAATTGCTAAAATGTTGTATTTATAAATGCTGCACTTTTTCTTATAGTGAAGTCCAGGCAATTATGAATACTTCGCCGGCATCCGGCAGAGTATTCATAATTGCTGCAACTTTCTTTTCTAGTGTCCCGAGCAGGAAAATAGAAAAGAAAGTTGCAGCAATTATGAAAACTCAGCCGGCAGCCGGAAACATATTTATAATTGCTCTGGCTTTCATTTTACATTTACTGTGCTTCCCTAGACTTGGGGAGCACATAAAAGAAATGTACAATGACAGTGAAAGCAGCCTCCTCACACGTTAAGCTTTGCTCTCTGGCTGAAGTAAGCAAAAACTCCCATTAGGGGGATTTTGCTGCATGATTATTGCCGCCAGAGCAGAGCTTAACTTGACCAGAGGAGGCTGCTTCAAATCACAAAATGGATTCCCCCATTTAAACACTTTGGAACTTTCTTTAAAAATATGTTTTATATATATTTTTGATTATTGCCCATCTTTTGGGACAATGCCATTTTTTAATGAACTTCCCCATTAAGCATGTTTTAACATATTAATTATTAATAAATTAATGAATAAAAATTCTCTTCTTCATGGTGCGTCCAGATAAGCTTGTTTTGAGTGTGAATTTTTCAGCTTATCTGTGAGACTTGTCGTGGCGGATGAGAAGTTATGTATGAACGTACAGTAATAGCCTGGGAGTCTGAGAAGGCTCGGCGTTCCTGTTTTGTCTTAGGTAGAGGTGTTAGTGCAACTGCCTTTACTTTCTTGGTCTGGGGCTGGATGAGGCCATTGCCTACAAAATAGCCAAACTATTTGATGACATTTTGGGCTAAATGGTACTTCTTCGGGTTAGCTTGTACCACCACCCTTCTCAATGCCCTGGTGCTCTCGAGCATTAAACTGAGACCAGGTTCCTGCTCAACCAAGAATGTTACCATTGTGACTGTGCTTTGTTCGACTGGGTTGGCACTCCAGGTCTTGAGGAGATTCACGTCATCGATCTGTGTTTTCTGTTACCTGTTTGGCTGGAAAATGAGACAATTGAGGGGTCCCTTCCTTTTGTGTATTTTGTAAGGGCCACACCACCAGAGACCTTATTGTCGGAGAAGGGCCAACACTTGACCCTCATCGAGAATGATCAAGCTACTGCATGTTGATCATTCGTGGTTTTCTGGTAGCCTCGCTAGGGAATGTAATTATCTCACTAACATGGGTCCCAACCATGTATCAGGTTGTTTGTTTGAATCCTACTTCTAACACCACTTGTAGTAAGTCCAACATAGGAGACAAACATTGATGATTTAGAAATAAATGGAGGTAGAATGTAATACTTACTTGGTAATTCCGTGTCCCGGGGGGGTCATCCCCATTGGGACCCCCAGTTGCCCTGCCCCCTAGAGAAGATATTGCATAGTGGGCTCACTTCCCTAGTCCCAAAGGAGGTAGCTCCCCATTGGGGAGAAGAGACAAATTCCTTGTATTCGTCACAATACCCAAATGTGGAATATTGATTTGTTATACACTCATGAACAACTGTGTTATGAATGAAGGGAATATTATAAAGGAGATATACTATTCCTGAGAGAATTGTATACATATTGCTATGCTTTGTTAGTTAATTGACCACCTCACCAACACATCTTAGCATTATTTTGGGCCCAATGTATCTGTTATACATGTCGGAAACACTCTTTTGGAACACTGTCTATCATTTAAACTCTAGGTGGCTGCTTGACGTTCAACGGGGTTGAAGCACCTGCACCTTCATGGGCCGGCCCTGGCCACAAACACACTACAAAGAGGAGAAAAGTGAGACTTAGGAATCGTTTCAATCACATAGGCATTCAGGTACCCCCTGTATTCTGTAACATTGGTGGCTTGGGTTTGAGCCCTCACCTGCAGCCAGATTACAGAAACTTTGCACTGGTGCAAATGCAATTTTGCATGGTATTAGCACTCGGGCAATCATTGTCCTAGAACAAAAGCATACAATTTCTATGCATTTTTTCACCAAGGAAAAGTTTGCCCCAGTGCTAATACCATTGCATATCAGCATTAGGGCAAATTTTCCCCAGGGGCAAACATGCATTGATAGATTAGATAATTGCCCTATGTTAAACTTTGCACTAGTGCTAATGCGGTGCAAAATTGCTCTTGCACCTGTGCTAATTTTTTTCTATAATTTGACCCCAGGTATACTTGAGCTAGGTTGTGGACCAGCGATCAAGCCTGGTGTGCGCACCACCAATTGAGTGAATGGCTATTCAACTGGGTCACCCCTAAGTCAACTTCAACTGTGTCCCAGGTTTGATTCATTCCACCAATGCTACTTTTAATGCATTCATTAAACAGTACTTTTTACGCATGTGCTACCTATTAGTTGTATATTGTTTTAATGGATCCTCTGCTTCTTAGTCGATATTCTCATGTTTTTGGTTTATTGATGTGTGATGTGGTAAATATGTGCAGGACACTAGTATTTATTGTTTTTAATGAGTCTTTGCTGTTAATACAGTTTATGCATTGCCATCCGATATTACAAATGGTAATTATACCTACTGTAGCTGTAAAGTAAATTGAAAAACGAAACAGTTTGAACCACATAAACCTCTGGTAGCGTTATTGTACATGTTTGTTCGAACCTCATGTTGCCAGTGGGGGAATGTAAAATCTTTGTCTCCATATGTCATGTATGAAATAAGCCCAGGATGCTCGTGAATGAGTACAGTATTCATTGCTTTTATTTAAAAAAGCAGCTCTCCATTGTTTAACCTAATCCTAATTTTACCAAAAATGTTGCACAATGCAATAGTGTTAAGAAGGTGTTTTGACATGTTTGTGTGTTTTCTAATTCACCTGTATTTGGATCATAATCCTAGTTTTAAATGATCTCCCACTTACGTTATAAAATCCTGTTGAAGTTTTTCCTTCTCATTTCCAACTTTTCCGAGAGGTAGCAGTCACGAATGTCACACCAGTGCACCTTGTGGCTAAGTTCCACATATCTGGTGGCACCTGGCCCCGGTCAGCAACTCGACCAACTGGCTTGAATTACAACTTGTTCGCAAAGAGAGGAAGCACAAACAATTCTTTTTGTCACGCACCCACCCTTGATCCCAGTGTTGGCTCGGAATGCCCCCTCAATTCTCCAATTTAGCAAATCTATCAAAACAAGGCTCTTTCAACAACACCTGACCAAGGACTAAAGCTAATGGGCGCACATACCGACACACAGACTTCACAGTACTGCGCTACTCTTAAAAGAATGCAGCCCAAATGCTGGCTGCCCACACTCGGTACAGCACTCAGCTGTTCTTGAGCTACGTCCGCGCTATAAACAATAAAAATAAATAAATACATATACATGATAAAAATTACTTGGTTTACATTGATGGAGAAAAGTCAAATATTTGTTTCCCAATATTATTTTGTGCCACAGGTATGGGAAATAAGCTTGGGACTAAATGTAGTGTCTGACACTGAGTTGTGTAACTTTCATTGCAATGATCCATAAAAGTCCTCTTTTTGCTGCAGTTTACCCTGGAAGTTTGGTGTGGTGGTCATTAGAGATCTTGCACTGCAAAGGCACGAATAGAAAGAGAATGTTGACATGCTCAGTACTATTGTACACAAAACACATACAATCTGAACATCACATTGAATCCTCCTCTGGGCACAGCACCAGCTTCTTTAAAATCACTTTGAGCTGAACCTGCCCTCCCCTGCATACCCTGCACTCCCGCTTATTTACACCTGCCTTGGCTGCGTCCGACAGATTTTGCACAACACAAAGTGAGGATCTTGAGTTTTGCAGAACCTTTCTAGACAGGCAGTATCCATGTTTTGCAACAAATCTCCGACTTTAGTTAAATCCTCCTCATTTTGTTTCTTGTTCTCCAATTTTCTGAGCAGGTGCAAAATATAATGGTTACTTGTTTTGAATTGCTGAAGGGTTATAATATCTTTGTTTCCATATGTCATTCTCCACCACAGGCGTGGGGGGTGGGCCGGGGACGCACAGGATGCAGAATACTGAATGTGTTTATACATTGTCTGCTTTTTACTTGGGTCAAAGCACCGGCTGACGTTGAATTTTAGGACCACTGTGTCTTATGATGAATACTGAAAAAACAAAGATCTCATTTCCATGACACTGAATTGTGCAACTTCCCCCCAGCTTCGTTAACTATGGGTTTGAGCTGAAACTGATCTCCGCTCAGTGCTCTCGAAATGACTGCTGAGTGTCGAGATGGGAGCGAGCCCAAGAAGCAATGCCCAAAGTCAGAACCATACAGAGTCAGCTATTAGGTTCATTTCATCAACGTTGCTGGCAAATAAAAACAAAAATAGAGCATGTGTTAAAGTACGCACACAAATTACAGATTCGTCGCTGCCACATTCCTTTTGACAATCACTGGGAGCCCCATTTTAATGTCGGCAATTGTTCGGCAGTCAAAACCTCGTGAAGGTACAAGACACCAAACCTTGTAGTGGCCATCAATTAGCCCTGCCTTTTCATATGTTTGCAAACCCATTTCGGTTATCCCTTCAGCTATGCCTACGCCCTTTCAATTTCATTTAAATCCAGTATCTCAAGTCCAAACCCCAAGAAGACTGCGGTCCTCTGTGAATCCTTCAGCAGTGGAATGTTTGGGATAATTTCCCGGGCATATGTGGGACCAGGACCCCACATGAAATATGCTCCTTGAGGAAGGCTGTGTCCATATCCCCCTACCCCTCCAATAGGCACTTTGATATGATATGATAGGTTATTTATAACACACTTAATGCCCAGTGGTTTCTAAGCACGGACCTGGGGATAGAACCTGTGTTGCCCCATGTTATCTTGCTTCCAAGGCGAGCGCATTGCCGCTGAGCTATCCTCCCGAGACTTTCACTGGGTGCTTAGGCTGTGGTTTACTAGGCAGGTGCCTTCTCTCCTGAAATTTCATCCGGGTGAGCCTCTCACTCCTGGTGGACATCTCATCCATGAACAGCATGTGCTCGGAGTCCTTGCTTGTCTAAAAGCCACTGTTTTACTTGCAGTACCTATTTCTGCTTGTCAATGGTCTGGATCGTAGGTGACTGCATAGAACAAAATAGAAACACAGGACTGCCACACACACACTTTGAATGCAAACACTCCGCAAAATGTAAGTCTGCTTTTACCCCAACCAGGGTCAGAGGCGTAGCCAGGATTGTTCAACAAGTGGGGCCTGAAGCCAATGTAGTTGGGCACACCCTAAGGAAAGCTCCCCCACAGATAGAAGGCAGGGTTTGTCCCCCCAAGTCCCAGCCCAGTAGATTTTTTTAGGAAAAAGCATGCATTTTAGCTGCAAATTTTAGCTAAGATAATGTATCACACATTGGATGAGTTTTGTGGATCTAGCGAGATAACAACTAGTAAGATTTCCCAAACAGACTTTCATAAAACATCAAATTCATAGTTTAAAAATGATTAGATAAACATGATTTGTAAGTAGACAATATCTGTAGATCATCAGACTGTGATTTAGGTTTTCCTCGGCAAATCAAATGTTGACGTCAATATGCCCCAACAAGAACAGCATTTACATTGAACACAAACAACTCCCAGAAAGATCTACCTCCCACTACTGTACTATGAAAATTTGCTTTGGATTAGACACTACAATGTCAATGGCTACATACATGATAGACTAGTTATATTGGGATTTTGCTATCAACAAGGAAATCATGGATGGTATGTGCATTTGGAGACAGGTATACATTACATGCCATTCTATATTATAGCTGTATGAGGATAATGCATTGTGTGAAAGATGCACACATGTAATAGAAAACGGATACATTATTTTAACTAAATATTTGTATTGGCTGGTCTATTCTACATGTTTCACTTGAATAGCTTTCCATCCAAATGTTCACTTTCCTTTCATGTCCATTTCTTTTGTTCTATGACATTACCCAAACTTATAACGATTCCTGTCATTTTCCCACTACCTCCAACTCTATTATAGAATTCTGTCTTTAATGTATAACTTTACAAAAAACTGTGCAATTACTCTATTCATCCTTTACTACATCCAACAACTCTCTGGACACATCTTTCCTTCGCACACTACATCCTCCAACCCCATTTTCACATTCCCTTTCTCCCTTTGATACATCCTCCAACCCCTTTCACATTCCTTCCTTCACTGCATCCTCAAATCATCTTCATGTCCCTACTTGTCACGATGCCTGCCCCCGGAAGACCAGACCAGGCCCAGCAGCCCCGGAAGCAGAAATCATGCCACTTGGAGCATGCCCAAAAGCCCCAGTTAGGGGCTGTTTGGGTGCAGTCCTGGCGCCAATGGCGCCAGGCTCATAAAGATAAAGTCAGTCCTGGCGCCATGGGCGCCAGGCTCATTATTGATAACTTACCTGAAGCAGACCATGCTGCATACTCACCTGAGGCAGACCATGCTGCATGAAGACTCAAGCCAAATGAGGCTTAGGAGGGACTATTTTACTGAAGGGACTATTTTGTTACTTGGGTGGGGCTGTGGAAGAATACTTACCTGGATCTTCTTCCAAGGCTATTTAAACCACGCCCGGACAGCCACACGTGCTTCGCGTTATTCTGCTTGCTGCAGCGTAACGCTCACCGTGTTTTCAGCAGCTCCAGTCTTCAGCCACGCCCGCTTCAGTCCTGGGACTCCTGAAACAAGAAGAAAAGAAGGGTAATGGTTAGAACAGGAGTTTTAACTTTAATCCTTACCTGAATCCTGATCCATTTCGCCACGGAACTGAAAGACAGAAGTCTTTGAAGCATCGCTTCGCATTCCTACGGCGCCGCGCTGAACTCACCTGCTTGGCGGTACTTCAGCATTCCATCACGCTCTCTCCATCTCGCGGCCGCCCTCCGACACCTAAGGAGACAAAGACAGCAAGGTGAGCAAGGGGACTCCCTAAGGCTATAAAAGCTACCCCCAAGGACTTACCTGATTTACCACGGGAGGTACTCACCTCATCTCGGGTCGGCGCAGTCAACTCTGCTTCATCGCCGTACCCCGGCCCCTAAGGGGAAAACCACAATAGACTTACCTGAATCTTACCAAGTGCCATTTGGAAATCTTCGAGTGGATTAATCGGCAACCTGCAAGGAATCGGACAGAGTGAAGATCAGACATTTGAACTCTTATGAATAATTGGACTTTAGAGTCAATACTGGAACTCACCAATTCCTCTACGCCAGTGAAGTAACTGGTCATCAACGTGCCCCTGCGGTCGACGCAGGATGGAGAGCTCATCCTTCCAAACCATCAGGTGAGACTAAGGAGGGGACATCAAGAGTGATCTGTGGGAAGACAACGGGAGTGCGGAAGGTGGGTTGACACTCAATTCCACGGGTGGTTAATTCCTCTTCTCCTTTGCAGAAGAATATTCTTGCGAGCCAGACAAACTAGGCTGAGCGGGCCAGTCCAGTCAGTCATCTCGGCGCTACACGTCACGCTGGTGGAAACAACAGCGGCCCAGTTCCGGTCGATGCCCCCGTGAGAACCAGGTGGGCGTAACACCTACTTCACTCTATCCTCTAACCCTTTGAACACATTTTCCATCCTTCAACCTACTAAACACATTCTCTTTCCCTCACTGCATGCTTCAACCCCCTGTCCACATTCTGTCCTTCCTTCACTCGACCTCCACTCCCCTTTTCACATTCCCTTTCTTTCCTTCATCACATCCTCTAACCCCTTCTCACATTTCCTTTCCTTCCTTCACTACATCCTCCAACCCCCATTTCACATTTTGTTTCCTACCTTCACTACATCCTCCAACCCCCTTTTCATAGTCCCTTTCCTTCCTTCACTAAATCCTCCAACCCCCTATTCACATTGCCTTTCCTTCACTACATCCTCCAACCCTCTTTTCACAGTCCCTTTACTTCCTTCACTACATCCTCCAACCCCCTTTTCATAGTCCCTTTCCTTCCTTCACTAAATCCTCCATCCCCCTATTCACATTGCCTTTCCTTCTCTACACCCTACAACCAACCCTCTCACACTCTGTCCTTCCTTCACTATTCCCCAACCCTCAGATTACATTCGCTTTTCTTCCTTCACTGTATTCGTCAACCATTTTACAAATCGATTCTCCTCTTTTTTGCTTTGAAGGTATCAACAATTGAATCAATGTTAATTAATGAAGACAATTTCCTCTCAACAGACAGGACGCATAATGAGGACAATCTGTTTTCTGTCATACTTGGTCTTAACCTTGTTTTAACACGTTTCAATGTACTAACAGTACGTTCACATGATACCGATGTAACAACAAATATTCGGGAAGTCAGGGTTCTAGTCCTAAAAATGGAGGAACTCTGATGCTCGCATTGGGACATGACATCACAGGAAATTAACAAATCCTGAAATTGAATTAGATATGCTAAATTATATTCAACTTAAATAGCATAGACCAAATACACATTTGCCAAGAAAAACAGATTTCTTATTACTCTGCTGACTAACTATGAAATGTATGCACTTTTAAAATCTAATAAACTTCCCAAAAGCACATTCTGTATTGCAGGATGGCAATATAAAACATTTTAGGGGCCAGTGCTGAGCTTTTCATGTGGTCTTGTGGCAAAGGGTCTCACCTCCCAGATGTACGACCGGTATTCAAAAGCAAGTGCAGGATTTAAAAAAAATATACACAATAGGTACAGCATCCACCCTTTCAAAAAAGTGGGCAGACGCCTTCCACCCACGTGGTGCCTCGACTTGTGCCCTGATTTAAATGCTTTGGGGTCAGGCACATATTTATTGGTAGGGCTGGGATGAACATATGCTAATTTCTTAAAATAAAACATTCACTGATATACACGTGTTTACAATTGAGTTAATTGTGTGCCCCATCACTAAAGAGATCACTGATGATTCAATAGTATCTACAGAGTCACTATTAGTGAACACACATTCCCAGAACAGTTTTGCCCAAGATCACAAGGCACTCCAGTGCAATCAATCCCATCACTTTTAAATACCTATCAAAGCAGGGAAGGAATTGGGCCGGAAAGAGGCAGAGCTGCGCTCCAGCAAATATTGTGTTGCCAGACGCCGTTCCTTGGAGACCCGTTGCCCATGCCCTCCCAAACTTGAGGAAGCTCTCTGCCCCCGGCTCCCCAAGTCTCCTGAATGCTGTGCTTTTGAAGTCTCAATGTGTGCAGCGAACGATGATATGCAATGGCTTAAAAAGCTGAATCTGAACGTTGTCCAATGCTTACCAGAACAGTCCACACTCAATCAATGAAATGGTCCAAAGCTCACGCCCGGCTCTAGCAGGGAGGGCAGGGAGGGCAGGCCCCCCCAAGGCCACCCTCTCGCCCCCCCTAGAATGTAGGCCATGCCAGTGGGACATGAGGGAATATGGATGTGGGGGTGGATTTCACTCTACAGGTGCAGCAGCAACCTCAGAGATATTCTGAGAAGCTGAACTGCAGGAGGTCGGCCAGGATTTGTTTTCATGCCCTAGCCAATGTATGCCACACAGCCATGACATGGCCATGAAGATGGAGGGCATTAACACCTATAAGTGAGGTAGCATACTTATTCAAGCTTGCTCCCTACAACTATCTTCTCACCTAAAATCACAGTTTTGCTTTCTGTAATTTAAAGCATGTATATCTTTTGTGGGAATATAGCGGTTTTTCGCATCATGCTTAATAAAATGTTTAACTATATGCTGCTTGAACACATATTTCTGCAGAAGGTGCATCATCTGACTGTGGGATCTTACAAATTACATTCAAAGTATTTATTCTGCTGCATTAACTACTTGAGTACAAGTAAAAAGATTAGGTTGATAGCAACACAAATGTAATTCTGGAGTGCAGTAAAACAAAAAGCGATAGATGCAAGGCTTTGAATTAAACATTACCACTACCATTGCTGTGCGAAATATTCCATGCCATAATTCTGTACTATGTCTGTGCCATTACAGAAGGGAGAAGCCATTAGCAAATGACTCTGGGTGCTGCAAGCAAAAGTTGCAGTCCAATCTCAATTGCTAGGCCATGTCCCCTCAGCACTGGAACACAGCAACCTCATGCATTTTTAGGCCTTGTGGTCTAGCAGTTTGGGAAGGGCTTCTAGCATTAGTGAATGGGCCAAGGCTGATTTGCAAACAGTGGTAAAGAGGACTGACCAGTGCAATGCCAGTGGTTATAATTGATTCACACTTTTTCCTATTAGGTTCAAGACAGAACTCATGCAGTGGAACACAGATAGG
Organism: Ambystoma mexicanum; assembly: GCF_040938575.1. Classification (NCBI taxonomy): domain Eukaryota; kingdom Metazoa; phylum Chordata; class Amphibia; order Caudata; family Ambystomatidae; genus Ambystoma; species Ambystoma mexicanum. The sequence goes on from NC_090930.1 coordinate 733,183,266, forward strand.
ATGGAGATACAATGTAAGGAGAAACACACATCTGATGGGTGTATTTGGTCATGTATCCACCCAACAACTAGCCATGGCTATGTTAGAGCCTGTGGCATTATCACCAACTACATGCCTCTCGCCACCAAAACGGAACCTTTGCTATTTAGGGCTTGCCAGTGTTATATCTAAGTATTCTTTTAGTGTTTAATTACTTAATTGCCACTGTAAATGAGCTCCTGGTATGATTAAAAAAAACTCTTAATGTGGGTCTTTAGCCAGTTGATTTTATAAACAATTACTTTGTCAATGCCTCTGCCTGAAGCACTGTTTTAAACAAGGAATCGCGAAGCCAACCGTTTTTTCTTTTGCATAGGTATTAGACATTTGCCAGGCAATGACATCATATGCCCGGGTTCTTGCACCATTTTCCTGCTGTTCCCATTGTATAGCCAGGTTGTACCCTTATGGCAGTGCCTGGCAAATGTCTATCCATGCCTGATCAAAAGCCCAAGCTGTTTGCTTTGTCAATGCATTTAGGTTTCAGTTTGTCTCCCGAAGTGAACATGTATATGCCCATATGTGAGTGCCTTGCTTGCTACGCCTAGGGAATCAAGCGGCACCTCACTGAGTTGGTCTAACAAGGCCCTACCTGAAAATGATAAGGCTACGATGGCAAGTATGGACCGGTTTCAGATCTTCTCATGCATACTTAACAGTGGGCTCCGACCTAAATAAAATGCATGGTTGCCAGTCATTTGGTCGAAAACAATTGGTCGACTGGACAACTGGTCGAATCAATTTGGTCGAAAACCAAATGGTCGAATTTTTTTTTTTTTTTTTACCCACAAAACACATATATAAATAAAAAAAAAATTCGACCATTTGGTTTTCGACCAAATGACGTCGACCAAATTGCAGTCGACCAGTTTGTAGTCGACCAAATGACTGGACACCAAAATGCATCTTTGTCTGTGTGAAAGCCTAGGCTAGTCTGCCAGAAGGTTCATGATTCAAACTAAGTACCGACTTGATAATCTCATACTGTTTGAGTAACTTGACAGAGTTTGCATTCCAACAGAATACATCATGTGTATTGTGGGTCTTGTTTGCAAAGTATAATCTAAATCCTGGGTGCTGGGTATTTAGGCCGTGCCGTAAATCCTTAAAGAGCACCTTTAAAATAACACGAGAGGAGAGAATTTCCTGTAATGTTGCATGCAAAGTATAAAAGGTGTGCATCTTTTAAAACTAAAAAGCAGTATTTAAATATTTCCTAAAGAGTGCAATCAGAGGTGGATTTAACATTTGGACCTGGGAAAAATGCCCATGCCCCCCTGCTCTGCCTCTCTCCCCCAAATACAACCAGCCAGGGCTGCACAGGCCCTCCCACTGGGGTCGTATCTTTTTAACGTGTCTCAGAGGCAACTTATTTACAACAGGAAGTGATTAACAAAGTATTCAGAGATGAGAAAATGTAACAGGTAGTGACCATTGCTGTGGGCACTTTTTTCTTTAAATTATATAGGATTTTAACAAGCAATTTAAGTGTGATTTTTGGGTGATTAGGATACAGAACAAGCAATGTGAAACAATGATCCTGTCATGCATTTCATTTCACTTTGTGTCTGTATGAGATTTTTTGTAACTTCTCGTTAATGTCTATATATTATTAGTATTATGCTGGAGCCTATATGCTTCCATTCCGGATGGGGAAAACAGAGCTACAATCATAGGGGGTCATTTTCTAAGCGAAGCGGAGTGCAAGAAGTGGTGATAATTGTATTTATTTCCATTTTTTTAATGACCTGCAGGATTTTGTATGATTTGGCATATGAAATTGGAGACCAGAGGTCCCAGTTCCAAATCAGATTGGTTTTCCACCAGCAAGTATTTTTATGTTGGCAGAAAACCATTGGATTCCTCTGGGGTCTGTCTGACATTTACACCTGGTAAAAAGCAGGCAGATTCCAAAGGAATCCATTGTGGTTGGCTCGCACAATCATTAATTGTGGAAATGATTTACACTTCCCAGACACGTAGAGTAAATGTAAGGAGCAAAGGCGATTTTCGCCTGTGTTTTACACTTTACTTTTCCAGTACTTGGTTGAAATTCCTGTGCAATTTAGGATTCAAAACAAAATGCCCCCTTACTCTTTTCATCAACACGTTTCTAGAATGATGAATACATTGTCAGATTGATTTATCTTTTGACTTTTGCATTTTAAAGTAATCTCTATAAAATTAAGTATTATTGTAGGTATTCAAAACTAAACTTCAACACATATTTGTACCAAGTTGAGCTTGGAAGATGCATGGTCAAGTATCTACATTTCAGGCTATGCTCAAAGTCTGGCCTTACCACTCAACCAAAGTGTGTGATCCTGTATAAATCATTTAATTCCACTATGTCCTATACACATAAAACAAAAAGTCATCATGGACAATTGCATATCATAACCAGTGTGTACCAAACAATGATGTACAGAGGCAAGGCAGGAGAGCAAGGCCCTCTCCTCCCTGCCACACCACACCAGGAATGATACCAGGAGGCTGAAACCCAACATGCACAGTCTGCCTCCTCATGCAGCTCTCCCAGCTCTTGCATTCTCTCCTACATGCTAGCACTCCCTCACACCCTCGACTTAATTAAAATGTACTTCAAAAATGCAACATAATTTTCTAAGAAACACAATCTCCTATCCCTTACTTCAGTATAAAATTATGTTGCATTTTTGAAGTACAACGTAATGCGATGACGTAGCATCACGCCGCGAATTAAACCCACATGATGGTTTGTAGTTATGCGGACATTCATGAATTTCCTTTGCACCTAGCTCTATGGAGGATTAATAAACCTGAAGTACTGGTCCAATTCTATTGTCCCAAGACGCAACAATAGACTTGCTATAATTGCCTGGATTACGAATGGAATATGCGGAATGATGACATCATCACGTACTACATACCGTGATGATGTCGCGTCGTTCCGCGACTCACAGCCTCACTGTAGTCATAGCAACCCGAAACTCGGACGCTACACCATCTAATATGTGCAATGCCCTGTGCTGGATCTGAACACCTAACACCATGGGGCCAGTTCTGTTACCAACTATACCACACTAGTCTCGTTTTCATCACCTGAAAGTATATATTTTACATCAGGTAATTCTATCCAAATAGAGCACCTTATCTTCATATTGGTTAATACCAACTGTACAACCATGCTTATTGTTCAACAGTTAGATGTACACTCTGCAATTACCTTTGGTTTTCAGATTAGCCCTTTGACTAAAAATTGGTAAACTGTACATACATTATGTAGGATGTATCCATTACAGAAAAACAATCTATTTTTAGACCCTAAAGGCCTTACAATGCATTCTTGATTTACATTCTACTGGTTGCAATAAGGCTTTTGATTTAATAAATACACGCCAATGGGGCAAACATGGACTAAGACAGTGTAGTTGGAATACATAATTAGTTGACATGACCAGTTGCAACATCACTTCTGATTGTATTAGGGAATTACAACATGGACTACATCAGTGTTCTTGAGATACATTGTTAGTTACCCTAAGTCATTGCAGCATGGCTTCTGGTTATAATTGGGAATACCAAGGGAAGTGTAAGACTCTAAACCAACAGTTAGTTTGGTTTTTATTTAATATTGTGCCACTCAATATTCTCATTAAGCCCTATCACATGGCTGTTAGTTAAAAAAATGAGTTTCTGTTCCAAATTAATTAATTTTCTATTGATTTCTTCCTGATTTTTCCCTCTAATCTTCTTCAAAATATGCTACTCAAATTCCATAAAGGAATGGCCCTTCTCATCATAATGTATAACTAATGGGGCTTTATCTGTGTGATTTTTGAGGCAGCTCTTATGTTCAATCATATGTGTCTTACACTTCCTATTGGTCTTCCCTATGTACAGTAATGAACAAGGACATTTAATCATGTAGATTACATTCTCTGTTTGACAATTCGTATGTTCTTTCATTGTCCACTCTGATTTTAAGCCTAGATTCACAGAGGTCAACTTACATGCTAACGGGCACATAACACAGTCACCACAAGGATGCTGTCCCACTACCCTAGGTAACCCCCAGAGTGTACTTTGTCTCCCCCCAGAGTTGCCTATTTTCTGGATATCATTTTTCATGACTAAATTATGAATGTTAGTACTTTTTTTGAAGGCAACTAATGGTTGTGGAATGGTCATGATCTTTTTCCAATTCCTGCGAATGATGTTTTTTACTTTGAAGGAGACATTGCTAAAGGTATTCACAAACACCAATGGACTAACTTGTTTGTCTTTATTTTTCTTTTCAAAGAGAGCCTTTCGATGGTTATTGAATGCTCGCTTGGCTGATTGTTTGACAATTTTGGCTGGATACCCTCTATCTGTTAGTTTGTCGATCAGTATATTGGCACCTTCTTCATAGTCCAACCTTGTGCTGCTATTCCGTTTAAGACGCAAAAATTGCCCAAACGGTAAATTGTCCCGTACATGTTTGGCATGATGACTTCTGTAGTGAAGCAGGGAATTTCTGTCAGTCGTTTTCACGAACGGTTTCACCAAGAGTTGATTGTCTTTATGGTAAATCGTCAAAATTCTGTTAATGAACTTGAAAACATTTAGTGTTACAAGTTTTTTGCATAGGTATATTAAGAATTGTATACTTGATGCACCCTATTGGTGATTAGGGATGGCTAGGCTTAGTAAATAAACTGATAATGCCCATTTAGTAATGTGTATATGTTTGTATGTACCCTCAGTTATAGGAACCGGGACGATAGAGGAAAGAATAGAGAAACCTACAGAAAGCACAATACAAACTTCTGCCCCTGAAGAACGTCCAGTTATTAACAACATCAAGGACAGAAACCTATATCAATTGGGCTCTTTTGTACGCAGTAGGAAGCAAGAGTAATTATGTTGCTACTGTGTAGTGTATCAAGCATTTGTGAACTTGATTCTGTGTGGTGAAAAACTACTTTTAATCATTGTATATTTTTATGTAGTGTATATGTGTTTTTGTAAGGTTTTTTGATACTTGTGCTATGAATAAGTAAATGAATTCAAAAATGACATTTTTAGTAAATGGCTTGTACATGTTATTAATCATATTACACACAGCCCATATTTGCTAGGTGGCTGTGGTAGTGTTTCTGAGTTCTGAGGGTAACATGTTGTGTTAGTGATCATGTATGTGTCCCTTCTTTTGGTTAAATAGATATATTGAATCCTCACTTGGTAGGAGGGATTAATCACCACAGTGTGGGGCCACCCCTGAATGAAATAACGCTTCTGTGAGGCAACCTTTGTCTCATAGGGATTCACCATAGAAGTGGGAAGGAGAGTACTTTTTTTAACGTAATCATACCTATGTTTTTCGGTGTTTGATGAGATAATTCCCATCATTTTTTGATACTCAAGTATTACCATGGCAACAGCATCTGACAAAAGTCTTGCCTATACTGAGGACTATATCCTACAACTCCTGAATTCCATACCGGAGTTGGGTCTAGATAGCGAGCTCGGCGATATAGGGAAGGATGATAAATGGAATGAACTCACACAGACTCCTAAGAGGCTGGTACGAACTGAGTTACATGCTATTATCATGTTGGAATATCTCAAGAACCAGGCCCTACCTCAGGGTCTGGTAGTACATAAGGAACCTAGGCTCTTTTTAGATAATGCAGAGTTAAAATAAAATGGAGCTACATAGCCAACAAATGTGGCAGAGATTGGTTAGTACTAATCATAGAAACAGCTCAAGAAACCACTAAAAAAATCTTGGTGGATTTAAATGCATTAGAAGAAGATATGAAAAAGAACTTTGACATCGAAATCTTTAAAACTAAATTAGAAGCCCATATGAAAGAAATGCAAGCATTTAAGGTTGAATGAAGTACAGAAAGAATTAAAAGACTTAAAAAAGATCTAGCAAGTTTTGGACATGATAAAGCTTTCCAATATGTGACTAAGGATTACAATTTTGGAGCTCCAAATGGGGGACAGAGACCCAACCGCAGAGTGAGATTTAGGACTACCTACTATAGTTTGAGTGAAGAAGGAGGGACACTGAATGAGAATGAAGACACCAATGCGGGTGGCCAGAGAGGAAGGAATACCAATACCCCAGCACAAAGGGGCCACAATTCAAGAGGAAATCAAGGCGCAAGAAATGGGTCTAGACGCCCACTTTTTTTAGGCAGAGGGAACAGTTGGCAAGAGTGGACGACAGATCGAATGCAGATACGCAGCTACCGGGGTTGGTAGTCAATCTATCCAGTGAGACTCTCTCCGAGGAAGAAGAACGCTGTTTGAATAAAGGGCTACATTTCGTAGTGTCGAAACATCATAATCCGTTCGAATTTAGATTGGAATTCAACGCATTCATGCGGAAAGTACATTTAAAAGAATTCTTTGAAGATCAACCTGCCAGTACCCACACTAATTTTAGTGGCCTGAGAAATCCTTCGACTTTTTGTCCTCCTTATCATACTCACTCTCCAGAATCTCTGGTCTTTGAAAAGAAGGTCCTACGAGATGTAGAGAAACTTGAAAGGCAAGGGATGTCTAAAAACTCCAATTTGAGCCAATTAGAAGTTACTATGTTACGCAGTTTGGGTAAAAATGACAAGATTGTTATTCGGCAGGCGGAAAAGGGTGGTGCCATCGTCATTCTAAATAAAAAAGATTACATCGACGAGTGCCACAGATTATTAGAAGACAACAACATCTATCAGAAAATCGATCAAGACCCTAGTCCCGGCCTTATCCAAAAAATAAGGGAAAAAGTAGATAAAGCGGTAGACCTACAATTAATTAGCAAAGAGAAAGGGGACTACCTTACTAGGGAAACAGCGAGAATCCCCATTTTCTACATCTCACTGAAACTACATAAAAACAAGGAGAAACCACCAGGCAGACCCATAGTATTGGGTGTCAATTCCATTCTGGAACCCTTGTCTAAATACGTAGATTTTTATCTACGTCCATTTGTCAAGAAAATGAGAAGTTATATACAAGACACCAGAGATGCCATTGTAAAAATCGAGGGGTTGTCTTTTCATCCAACTAGAGATGTTTCGATCTGTTTGGACATTCAATCATTATATACCAACATCCCTCAAAAAACCACTTTGAAAGTGGTGGCAGAAACATTGTTGCAACGAGAAGACACCATCCTGTGAGTAACGCCTTTATTGTATGGTGTGCCGAAACAGCCCTGACCAACAACTTTTTTCAATTTCTGGGGCAATTTTACATACAGGTGGAAGGAACTGCCATGGGTGTAGCCATAGCTCCGAATTTAGCCAACTTGTACGTCGACATGGTGGAACAAACTGTGATCTACTCTGGGGTTAATCCTTTTAGATCACTGATAACACAATGGTTGAGATATATCGACAACGTTTTTGTGGTATGGCACGGGTCGATGGAAGAAGCTAACAATTTTCTTGTATGGCTGAATAATCAAAATAGATATCTAAAATTCACAGCATCAATGAGTTCCTTAGAGGTCAACTACTTGGATTTGACGATTTACCATAAAGACAATCAACTCTTGGTGAAATCACTCGTGAAAACGACTGACAGAAATGCCCTGCTTCACTAAAGGAGTCATCATGCCAAACATGTACGGGACAATTTACAGTTTGGGCAATTTTTGCGTCGTAAACGCAATAGCAGCACAAGGTTGGACTATGAAGAAGGTGCCAATATACTGATCGACAAACTAACAGATAGAGGGTATCCAGCCAAAATTGTCAAACAATCAGCCAAGCGAGCATTCAATAACCATCGAGAGGCTCTCTTTGAAATGAAAAATAAAGACAAACAAGATAGTCCATTGGTGTTTGTGAATACCTTTAGCAATGTCTCCTTCAAAGTAAAAAACATCATTCGCAGGAATTGGAAAAAGATCATGACCATTCCGCAACCATTAGTTGCCTTCAAAAAAAGTACTAACATTCGTAATTTAGTCATGAAAAATGATATCCAGAAAATAGGCAACTCTGAGGGGAGACAAAGTACACTCTGGGGGTTACCCAGTGTAGTGGGACACCATCCTTGTGGTGACCGTGTTATGTGCCCGTTAACATGTAAGATGACCTCTGTGAATCTAGGCTTAAAATCAGAGTGGACAATGAAAGAACATACGAATTTTCAAACAGAAAATGTAATCTACATGATTAGATATCCTTGTGCATTACTGTACATAGGGAAGACCAATAGGAAGTGTAAAACACGTATGATTGAACATAAGAGCTGACTCAAAAATCACACCGATAAAGCCCCATTAGTTAAACATTATGATGAGAAGGGCCATTCCTTTATGGAATTTGAGTGGTGTATTTTGAAAAAGATTAGAGGGAAAAATCAGGAAGAAATCAATAGAAAATTAATTAATCTGGAACAGAAACTCATTTTTTTAACTAACAGCCATGTGATAGGGCTTAATGAGAATAATGAGTGGCACAATATTAAATAAAAAACAAACTAACTGTTGGTTTAGAGTCTTACACTTCCCTTGGTATTCCCGATTATAACCAGAAGCCATGCTGCAATGACTTAGGGTAACTAACAATGTATCTCAAGAACACTGATGTAGTCCATGTTGTAATTCCCTAATACAATCAGAAGTGATGTTGCAACTTGTCATGTCAACTAATTATGCATTCCAACTACACTGTCTTAGTCCATGTTTGCCCCATTGGCGTGTATTTATTAAATCAAAAGCCTTATTGCAACCAGTAGAAAGTAAATCAAGAATGCATTGTAAGGCCTTTAGGGTCTAAAAATAGGTTGTTTTTCTGTAATGGATACATCCTACATAATGTATGTACAGTTTACCCATTTTTAGTCAAAGGGCTAATCTGAAAACCAAAGGTAATTGCAGAGTGTACATCTAACTGTTGAACAATAAGCATGGTTGTACAGTTGGTATTAACCAACATGAAGATAAGGTGCTCTATTTGGATAGAATTACCTGATGTAAAATATATACTTTCAGGTGATGAAAGCGAGACTAGTGTGGTATAGTTGGTAAAAGAACTGGTCCCATGGTGTTAGGTGTTCAGATCCAGCACAGGGCATTGCACATATTAGATGGTGTAGCGTCCGAGTTTCGGGTTGCTATGACTACAGTGAGGCTGTGAGTCGCGGAACGACGCGAAGTCATCACGGTATGTAGTACGTGATGATGTCATCATTCCGCATATTCCATGCGTAATACAGGCAATTATAGCGAGTCTATTGTTGCGTCTTGGGACAATAGAATTGGACCAGTACTCCAGGTTTATTAATCCTCCATAGAGCTAGGTGCAAAGGAAATTCATGAATGTCCGCATAACTACAAACCATCTCGTGGGTTTAATTTGTGGGGTGACGCTATGCCATCGCGTTACATTGTATGCAATGACGTCGTCATCCCGTGCGTAATTGCGACGAGATGAACGTCTCGTGGGTATTTAACGAGCCCATCTCAGTGATTTCCAGTATGCAGATCTGCTGACAGGAGGAACACTGCAGGCACGCTGTCTCCAGTTTTAGAGGTAAGCAAAAGGCTTGAAGGGGTGGAGGCTTTGATCTCTAATAGTGAGTACATGGACTCTGTATACTATCAAATGATGTGTATGTTTTTCACTGCAGGCTAGGTGTTGGAACTCTACTTACCTAGTAAAGTGGAAGGTGACCCTGTGACTTTGAATTTGACCTGAAGATTGGGGGGTCCTAGGTCCTGCTAGAAATATGCAGATGGCTTGGATCAAGGTAAGGGCTTTGGTATACTTGTAAATGTGTAGACAGTTTATCCAGCCCTATTCTACAATCTTAAAATTCGAGTATTTAAATTCTCATAGAGTTTTCTGTGTCCATTAGAACAATGGATGGGGCGAAATCTAACACGTGACCCGCATTGGTTCTGATACATGGTTGGTTTCAAGCAAGAAATAACGATCTTCCTCAAGAGTGAGACAATCAGTTTCTGTGACCGAGGTGAGGATACTAATCCTATACCTGTGTTTTTTCTCTCAGTTGGTTTAGAGGGAAGTGTTTAGTAATTGTTCATCTCTGGGTATGATACACTTAGAAATGACCTAGGTGATGTGTGCAAATATAGGTTAACTCTCCGTACCACTATAAAGGTGACTAACAAGAATAATAACTGTTAATGAACTTGAAAACATTTAGTGTTATGAGTTTTTGGCATAGGTATATTAAGAATTGTATACTTGATGCACCCTATTGGTGATTAGGGAGAGCTAGGCTAAGTAAATAAATCGATAATGCCCATTTAGTAATGTGTATATGTTTGTATGTACCCTCAGTTATAGGAACCGGAACCATAGAGGAAAGAATAGAGAAACCTACAGAAATCACAAGACAAACTTCTGCCCCTGAAGAATGTCCAGTTATTAACAACATCAAGGACAGAAACTTATATAAGTTGGGCTCTTTTGTACACAGTAGGATGCAAGAGTAATTAAGTTGCTACTGCGTAGTGTATCAAGCATTTGTGAACTTGATTCTGTGTGTTGGACAACTACCTTTAATCATTGTATATTTGTATACAGTGTAAATATGTTTTTTTATTACTTGTGCTATGAATAAGAAAATTAATTAAAAATTGACATTTTTAGTAAATGGCTTGTACATGTTATAAATCATATTACACACAGCCCATATTTGCTAAGTGGCTGTGGTAGTTTTTCTGAGTTCTGAGGGTAACATGTTGTGTTAGTGATCATGTATGTGTCACTTCTTTTGGTTAAATAGATATATTGAATCCTCACTGGGTAGGAGGGATTAATCACCACAGTGTGGGGCAACCCCTGAATGAAATAAAGCTTTTCTGCATTCCATTAAAGTTACACCCCCATAGAAAATGAAATGCGTTTTGTGAGATTGTTAGATTTATAGATGGTAACTGGGAGAACCAAATTTGCCTATTCACTTGCTTGGGAAGAGCAATGTTTTGTAGGGAGAAGCGTGAGAAAAGCATGAATCAGGATTCTACCTCCTGGGCCTGATTCATGGAAGTGTTTTATAATGGCGCAATCCCATAGGAAAACGTTCCATGAATCGGGCCCATTATGAGGTTCCTTGGTTTCTGTTATGAGGTTCCTTGGTTTGGAGTGAACATGGGAGTCGGGTACAACCACTCACTCTGACATCTAGGGCCCAGAGCAGGTACATGGATGATCCATCAGGCTCTCCACTAAATCACCAGACCAGAAAGAAATACCCATCTCTGAGTCTCAGGGAACACCAACGTAGTAGGACATAGAATGAAGATGGCCAACTTTTATTAGGGTAAAACCATTTTGTGAAGTCAAAAGGAATGCATCGCTTACCCAACATGCGGAGGTGTGCAGAACATCCTTAATGATCCTTTGATCCTCTTCCCACTAAAGAAACATGAGAACCATGCAACCCCTTTGGTGGAAGGAGACATATTTGTACTGAGAGAACTGACCTAATTAAGGTGTGCATCTTGTCTGCCCAATATCGATTAATTACTACACCTTCCTCTACACCTTTGTCTCATTCCCGCTTTTAACTCCCCGTTGCCCAAAAGCCCTACTGACTTTTTGTGGATCCCTCAACGTCCAGAAAAGAACGTGCGTGCTACAATGCCCAATCCAGTTTATGGTCTTCTTGACAAAAATTTAATGTTTGGTGCATGGTCACAGTAAGGGAGTACTGCTCCAGGCACAAGGACCCCTGTTGAATTAGAAGAATGCTGTGTCCCACAGCCATAGAGAATCAACACTATGACAATGGTTAGCATTGCTGAAATAAGGCTGGACAACCACTCAATTCTTTCTGTGAGCCCAAAAGCTGGGAAGAAGAGTGCTTAGAGGTTCGGATGGACCAGGGAAACAGCTGCCAATGGTTCAGTGATCAGGCGGTGGAAGTTCCACTAAGGATGTCATAATCAAAATGGTGGCTGGAACTCTCAAAGTTTCTGTTCTCAGATATGGCAAGGAACATGTGGACCAATCAGGAGTAAGGAGCAAAAATAGTTTGAATTATGTGATACAATTGCAGCATTCAGTGGTTTTGGCCATGCTTTATTTTGTTTCTTGGACTGTCCCACTTTCTTACAACCAGTCCACCATAAACCCTTGGCTAGAGCTTCTAAACTAAATCCCTATGAACCTCAGTCTTAGTTGTGCGTGGATCCCCCAGCTGTACCACCGCTAATGTAAATAGGGATGCCTGGCCTGTATGGGCACTCCCACCTGCTGCAGCATACCGTACAGATCAACACTTAACTCACACGCCGTCGACTGCGCATGCGCGCGTGACGCATGCAGATCTAATCGCACCAGCTCCTGGCGGCCGCTGCATATATCCTGCAATTTATCCCTCTTCTGCTGAATAGAAACACCCCAGCGGCACATAGGAGGTGGCGGACACGGCAAGGAAGCATAGCCACATCCCTGTGACGAATCGGAGCAGGGGGTGCGAGGATCGGCCTGTACTCGACAGGCGGGCAATCCACGGCCATTGTGGCGCGGGTGAAGCGACCGCCCACCCCTCCCCCCCTCCGTGACACGGCGAACGCTGGAGACTCTGGAAGCGGAGACGGAAGGCATACGCTCGGCTGGGCTGATCGCAAGACCTGGCAGGGACCCGCCGATACAGCCGGAGAACCAACAGCGGTCCCTGCACCTGCCCGACCCTGGTGAAATCAGTGTAGGGCGAGACCCAAAGCAACCGAGGCCATCCGCGACGACACCCTTCCCGGCACAGGCAGCGCTGCAAGTGAGCGGACCCAGGAGGCATTAGTGAGGGGCGGGTGTTATAACACACCATACCCCCTCCTCGGACGCCAACCTGCATATTTGCTCGGGGTCCAGGCCCACATCATCTACCTCCCCCCCTGGAGTTCGAGGCCCTCCCCTCCATCAGCGAGACTGCAATGCGCGGGGTCGAGCCGTAGCACAACAAGAAGGACCGTGTGTTGGGCTCCCCTGCTGATGGACAATACGCTGCACACGGGCCCAGCAACAATCAGGTACGCGTGTGAGTGAGACGGGGGAATCGCCATATCTCCCCCCCACGGCCCCTTATACACTAGGGACAACGGTAATACGGCTCTCCCCACGTGGCTTAAGCACAGCGGAGCCAAATTCGAAGAGCGGCGGCGGGAGGCATCTCTCCCCACAAACAACTGAGCCACCCCCTGCCCACGGCGGGCCCCCCAGACGCTCTTCTCCCCCGCGGTGCAACAACCGCAACCAGGGAAGACACGCAGCAGAACGAACCTCACGGGGCACCACCACCACGGGGCTGAGTCCCGCCCACGCTGCACCCCTCCTCCCCACACGTCCGGCAGCTCCCGAGGAGAGGCCCATACTCATAGAGACTATGCTCCTCCTCACAAGGAAGCAACTACGGACACACACACCCCCCCAGCGGACTCCTGACCCTCCAACTAGTGCACCAGATCAGCCAGAACAGGGGATCGGCTCTCACCAATCACATTACCCCGCCGAGGCCCAGGAGCGAAGACAGAGTGGCGAAAAATAGACGCCAAGCAAGCCCACCACACCTTGGTTTCCACGTCAATCCCCGCTGGGCACCCACAAGACCCACCCGGGCCCAAATCCTCGCACAAACTACCAACTCGGCCATGGGCAAGGACAAGGCCTAGAGACAGACCCTGCAGAGTAAAATGGACCTTTACACAGTGGAGGCCCCCCCCCCGCCAGGACACAAAACTTGGCGGAAGCAGGCGACAGAGTGGAAACTCAGGACCCCCAATTCTCCCTGAATGACTTAATGAAGGCAATTGGGGACTCGAGAACATCGCTGGAACTCAAAATAGGTCTCTCCTACGCCAAGATCTCCACAACCTATCATCTAGGGTCGGAGAAGCGGAACAAAGAGTGTCAGACACAGAAGACAACGTACGCCAGCTTGAACAACAACTCGCCATAATTGCCCAAAAAGTCAACCAACTTGAATGCCGAGCCGAAGACAGTGAGGGCAGGGCACGCCGCAATAACCTCAGGATTCTTGGGATCCCGGAGAAAGAGGAAGGCCCCAGTGTCGAACTTTTCCTGGAAGACTGGCTGACTCACAAATTCGCCTCCAAGAAACTGTCGAAATTCTTCTCTATTGAAAGAGCACATAGGGTACCTTCCGGGCGACCTGCCCCAGGAGCCCGGCCCAGAACTATAATTGCGCGCCTCCTCAACTACCGGGACCGGGACGCTATTCTACAGATGGCACGGGCCTCTGGCCCAATCACATACAACGGCTACAAAGTGGGGTTTTACCCAGACTATACCAAAGAGGTCCAGAAGGCCCGTCAGTCGTTTGACTCTGTCAAGAAGAAACTTCACTCTCTGTCAATCAAGTTCGCCCTCTTCTTCCTGGCGATGCTCAAGGTCCACTACGAGGGCACGACCCACCTATTCCACAACCCCAAAGAAGCATGGGATTGGCTCGAAACACATATCCTCAATGGGCCTGCGGCCCGACGCTCGCCCCCTGGACCATCCGCCCGCAAGCCACCTCTCACTCCGATAGACCCGGAAACCGACTCACCACGGCGCCCCACCAGAAATACCACAGAGAACGGTTGAGGCCTGGGCATCACAGAATTGAATCTGCTACGGGATACCACAGAAATGACACCACTGCGGCTGTCTAGGCACCGCAGTCTCAAGCACAGTCCAGGTAGCTGCACAGGAGTTACCACCCTAGTTTGGGTCATTCCGACGAAGTTTAAGTTTACCAAGTTATAAGTTCAATGTTTGGGCGACAGGTGCTCCCAGTTGGGGGGGCAGTACAGGGTGGGGGGAGTTTTGGAGACTCAAGGAAACGGAATCACGAGAAAAGAAAGCTAGAATCCGACGAGTGCAGGCAAGGTAAACAAACACTGTTCTGGGCCAGGACCGTGGACGCAATTGTCTGCCAGTCTTCAGGCACTCCAATGCGAGGCAACCCCCGGATGTCTCCCCTGAGAGGAAATCGACACGCACCCCCGGAAAAAGCGCAACTGCCACTAATCCTCCCAGCCACCCCAACAAGTAGACTCACGCAGACAGGATGAACTCCAACAAGGTGACAATACTGTCCTGGAACGTCAATGGCCTTGGCTCCAGCATTAAGCGGAGACTGGTGCTCCAGTACCTAAACCGGCACTCGCCGGACATTGCCCTCTTAAATGAAACACACTTGATAGGCACAAACACCAACTTTTTCAAAAGATCCAACTACTCGAATGTCTACCATGCCGGATTCACGAAAGGTGCTAGGGGCACGATGATACTAGTTCACAAGAGAGTCCCCCTCCAGGTCAGGAAGATCAGGGCAGACCCCCGGGGCTGCTATGTATTGTTGCTGGCAGACATCTGGGGCGAGAAGTGGGGCCTGGCAGCAATCTATGCCCCCCCCTACGTTGACAAAAGAACTGCTCTCCGAACTACAGAGCCTGCTCCTGGAGGAAGAGGCTGATACGTGGGTGCTTGGAAAGGACTTTAATGAAGAAATGGACATCACAGTCGATAGAACCTATAGGAGAGCTGGAACACGCCCCACCCCTAAACCGCTCGCCACGTTCGCCGAGGCCTCGGGATTGGTGGACACATGGCGCTCACTTCATGGAGACGAGGCAGGGTTCTCCTTCTATTCGGGGGTCCACAAAGCGTTCTCTGGGATTGATTACGTCTTCACCCCCCGCAACATAATCCACAGGCTTCTCGACGCTGCTTTCCTCGCAAGAGGAATTTCGGACCACTCCCCGCTCCTTCTAACTGTTAAGAACACCTTCTGCCGCCCGGATCGTAATTGGCGCCTAAATGCATACCATCTCCGTCTTCCTGAAATTGCAGAGGAGCTAGAAAGGAAGACAACGGAATATTTTGAACTCAATGAGGGCTCAGTGGACTGCCCGATTTCGATCTGGGAGGCGTACAAAACAGTCCTACGAGGGGAGGCAATTTCCGTGGTTTCCGCCTACCAACAACTTCAAGTCCAGAAGGTCAGGGAAGCAGAAGCACGCGTTTTGGAGTGTGAACGACAAATCCTCATACAAAACACCCAAGAAGCAAAGGAAGCGATGCTCACGGCACAAGACGCCCTCAGAAACTTGTCCCTAGACAACGCACCAACTGCCCACCAATTAGTCCGGAGCCAAATATATGAACGGGGCGACAAAGCTAACAAGACATTGGCCTGGTTGGAGAGACGCACACAAAGCAGGGGACACGTAAGGGCGATCAGATCTCCGGATGGGACACTGTTGACAGAAGACTCTGATATTGTCGAGGCATTCGCCACCTATTACAAAAACCTCTATACCCCTCCCACTGGGAATCCACCCGTGGACCCCTCTCGCTACCTCGACCAAATCAAGATCCCGACACTCCCACAACACCAGTCAGATCTCCTGAATGCTGACATCACCGATACTGAGGTCCAAGAAGCGCTGGCACAACTCCAACCCGGGAAAACCCCGGGCCCCAATGGGTTCCCGACAGAAACGTGGAAATGCCTCGGCGGCAGGCTACCTACCCACATGCATCGCATGTTTCTACGCAGCAGAGAACTAGGAGCACTCCCACCAGACCTCAGGAAGGCCTGCATAGTTGTCATACACAAGCCTGGGAAACCCCCGGAGGAATGCGCCTCCTATCGTCCGATTTCCTTGATCAACGGCGAAGCGAAGGTTCTCGCCAAAACGCTCGCTAACAGACTACTGCAGGTGATTGAGACCCTCGTCCACCTGGACCAATGTGGTTTCATGCCCAATAAATCGACTCGAATGAACTTACGCAGAGTCCAATTGGCGCTGTCCAGGGCAAAGGAAATACCAGCCCCACTCGCCCTCCTGGCGGTGGACTTCGAAAAGGCGTTTGACTCTGTGGGGTGGGATGCTCTGTGGGAGATCATGGCTAGGATGAACCTGGGGCAGACATTTATATCTTGGGTAAAACTTCTATATGCATCCTCAGAGGCCACGGTGAGGGTGAACGGCAGGTCCTCCAAATCATTTCCCTTGGGTCGGGGCACGGGACAGGGATGCCCGCTATCCCCACTCCTCTTCCTCCTGGCCATCGAGCCACTAGCGATTGAGCTTAGAGCTAACACCAACTGGACCGGTTTCGCTTGGCCAGGAGGGGGAGAAGACCGCCTTTCGCTCTATGCGGATGACCTGCTCATATATCTCAGTAACCCGAGCATCTCGTGCCCTGCGGTCTCTCTCATACTCAGGGAATACCAGCACTTTGCAGGCCTGAAGGTTAATGATGCCAAAACCATCTTCTTCCCGATTCAGGGCGGTGAGTCTGCGATCCCGGAGACCTGCCCATATCATGTCTCTATCAGGGAATTTAAATACCTGGGTATACGGCTTGACCCGACGCTTGATGGGTTCCCCCGATTTAATCTACAACCAATAATTGAGCGGTTCAACAGAGACACCCCCCATTGGCAATCTCTTCCCCTATCGCTAATGGGCCGAGCCGCGCTATTCAAAATGATGACCCTTCCCAGATTGTTATATGTCCTCCAGAACGCCCCATTCCCCATCCCCCGAGAAACCTTCGCACTCATAGACAAGAACCTGCGCACACTGCTATGGGGTGGGAAACAATCCAGGATCGCCCTTGACACACTCCAGAGATCGTGTGGGAGGGAGGCATCGGTTTACCCTGCATACACACCTATTACCTGGCCACACAGATAGGAGTAGTGAATGACTGGATGCACGCGGACCCCACATTGCCACACACCCGTATTGAGCTAGAGACCATGGCCCCGCTAACACCGCTGCAAATCCTCTACGCCACCCACGATCAACTCCCGGCGCTGCCCAAAATGACCCACCACATCCGTCGCGCCTGGCGGGCAGCACACAAACTAATCAGCTGGGAAGGACAGCCAACACTGACACAACCCATATGGCACAATGCGCTCCTCCCGGAACTAGTGAAAATGGGCCCCTTCGGTCATTGGCAGACAAAAGGTATACACACACTAGCACACGTGATTCAAGGGGGTCGCCTCCTAAGTTTTGAGACCATGCAAGAACAATTCGACCTGGCACCCTTGGACCGGTTCCGGCACGTGCAACTATCCCACGCCATCCGAACCCAATTCCCCGACACGACAATCATACCCCCCTGCTCTCCTATTGAGACCAACATTCTCCCGCAGCACATCTCTTCTAAGGTCACTTCTACTCTCTATCAGGCACTTAACTCATTCGGGGCTGCACAGCTCGATGGGCTAAAGGCAAAGTGGGAAAGAGATGTGGGTCCCCTGGAACCTGAAGATTGGGTGGAGGCGTTAATGTCCCCCAGAGAAATTGGTATAGAATCCAAGCTTAGGCTAATACAGCTGAGGATCCTCCATCGCTCATACCACTCACGCACTGCAATGGCCAGATGGGGGGGTGTAGTAGACGGGACATGTGTTCGATGCAAAACTGAACCCGCCACCTTCTACCATATGATATGGGAATGCCAGGCGATACAGGCCTTCTGGGGGACTGTGTTGACACATTCTCAGACGCTCTGGCGACACCAATCCCTAGGGATCCCAAGATGGTACTCCTGGGCATCGGGGGTGAAGTGGACCTATCTAAATATGAGAAAATGTTTTTGACAATTGCGCTGGGGCAGGCAAAAGACTTATTGCGGCCAACTGGGGATCTGCCGACCCACTGAGCCTGAACCGTTGGAGTAACGAGTTGGACAGGTGCGCAACCTTAGAGCGCCGGATCTATAATGCAAGGGGCTGCCCCCGCAAATTTGAAAAAATATGGGGTAAATGGCTAGATGCTCAATGAGACCAGCGAGTGAGGGCTCATCACCAACACTGCCAGCATTGTTTGCCTGCCTTGTCCTATTGATGTCTTGCGGTCCTCGACCCAGTGGGCCCACGCGTGCTGTTATTGTGGCCAATTGCCTTCAAACATGTGTATAACGATGATTCATGTCTCATTCATGTTCGTTTCTTAATGCTTTGTTGTTTAAACTCAATAAACAGAGTTATAAAAAAAAAAAACGTACACGCCGTCAGGATTAATTCAACTCTTCTGTAGGTGTGCTTTTGCGCTGGTGTAGTAGTAGATTTCAGAACATATGAGCGAAATTTCAGAGGAGTTATTGTCAGATATCTGTAATAAAATAACCTGAGCAAAAAAAAACCTCAGCTTGGCGTTCATTTCTATACCACACATTTCGGGCATTGTAAGTATGGCAGGTATAGCAAGTGTGGTGACTCAATTGCATTGAACAGCAGATAACAGTACAGTCATCTTCAAAAAAGAGTCCTTTAACTGAGCAAGGACAGGAGGATGGATACACAAGGCATACACATATAGGACGCTTATTTGTTTTATAGCGTATCGTTCCAAGTACAGCCATCAATCCTTGGCCCCTTATCGAGGCTTATTGACATTTTGTATTCCAAATAAACAAAATAACCGCCATTGCAAAAAGTCAGAGGCAGTTTTGGGAACTCTGCAGGAGGTTAACAACTGCATATCAGTCGGATACCATTCCTCGACAGAAACCCAATCCAACCCAACATTCAAATGAAATGGATTGTATAAAGAGAATATGCAGAGATCTGCACACAAATTGATCCTTGACAACACAGGGACTCCATACATTTGTAATCTACTAAGCAAGTTGCACCAGAGTTGCCATGACCCTAGAACACTCAACCAACCCAAAATTCACACACACAATAATCTATACTGCTGGTGGTCCCCTGATTGTCCAGGCTTCAGTAGTAATTACATACTATGCTATAAGGGTAATTGGACTAGGGAAGAGACGGTCCCGTGTTAGGTGAGCCTCAGGAAGACCAGTCTGACTTGGGTGACTTGGACAGAGCCATGGCACATGTTAGGCTAGTGCTTCTGAAAAGTGTGAAATGAGTGGCCTAAAAAGGCAAAATAAAATTATAAATAGATACTTTATTTCTGCTGTAACTTAAAACTGTGACTGTGTACTTTTTCTGGAGAGGGTACTCAAAATTAATGTTGGGTGTCAAGGGGCCGAATCTACAGTATTTTGATCACCAGAGAGACTAAACATCTCATGGTGTGGCAGTCCCTTACCCACCATGCAGTGAGCCATTCATGGTGAAAGCGTGCATAGGCTTTGTTGTTCGTATTGATGTCTCCAACACTTACTCATATATGGAAAATTCTCAATTGCAAACGTAACACTCATTTTATAAGTGACGCGTATTGTTTACCTGTGACGTCACATGTTGGGAACATGTGACGTAATGACGCCATGACGCGAAGCCCGTAGGATGCACGAGAAGAGCGAGATATTAGGAAGCTGTTCACGCATGGTCCTCCCTCACAGACACTCGCGCGGGCGTGATATCCTGTGTTGGGATCTATCCTAGGGATTTTTTTAATACGCCCATTGTGCACAGGTCAGTGATTCATAATCAGAGTACGGATTTTGGTATGGATACCGCATAGATCATGATGGTTGCTTAAGAAGGATTCAAATATAGACATTGTAGCTATCAATTTGATCTTTTTCATTGTTTATGAGTCTATAGCTAACACTCTAGAACCGAGAACAATTGGCTTTGATTCATTGGGAACACGCAGGTCTGGCTTTCTCTGGATTGTGATTGCATTCAATAAGATAGCTAATGGATGCTTACAATTTGTTTGGTTTTCATATAACGCTGTTGTTTTGCTCTATGACTCATATTGGATGTCACAAGCTAATTCGCTACTATATATAAATTGGAAACACTAGAGCAGCACATGAAATGGCATTCCTTTCCTTTCATTGGTCCAATTGGTTAAGACAATCAGAAACAATTTCATATAGGACTATTCAAGTCTCTAAGGTATGTTCAAGTTACGGATTTTACTCATTAGACAGTTCCAATTAGCCACTATGCATATATTTCATGAATGCTCACATTTTTTATTGCAGGCAATCATAATTTCACAAGACAGCTTCAGGGTAAGCAAGTTGAATTCCCTACATGGGGTCACAATCAATACATTTTTTACACGGATTACGCGGTTTCGATGGTCTGAGACCCGTATAGGGAGCACACATCATTCTCAGGTTGCCTTTTCACATTAACTCCAGGTGGCAAGTCGGTGTAGCCTCACATCAATCTCTTTTCTGGAATATATTCCTCCGATTCATGTTTAATGATGGATTTGTTACACAATTATTTGTTAAAGAACATTTTGCGTTATGGAAACATGTTTCAATTTATTTATATATTTGTTTCAAAACTAGTTTTTTTATCAAAACGCAGATCATTTTGGCTGTGATTCTCCTCTTCCATCCTCGAATGTGGTATGTTGGATTTTGATTTAGATTTTTGATTTTGAGTAAGTTATTACGCGCATCCAGACGGAATCATCCATATTTGGGCACAGATGATAACTATAAAACTCGAGATTTCAAAAGAAAAAAGAAAGAGGATGACTCGAAGTCTGCCTTAGTTTAACTGTTTACATTTATCTAAATGAAAAAGTTTTCAGTCTTTTTCTAAAGAGATCCAAACTTTCACACTTTCTAATTTCAAGTGGGAGTTGATTCCAAACTTCAGGGCCATAAGCACCAAAGCTTCTATCTCCTCTTGAGGTACATTTTGTTCGTGGGGTGCAGAGTAAGAGTTTATCCTAAGAACGTAAACTCTTTTTTGGCTGATAAAATACAATTTTATCAGCTAAATATGCGGGGGCAAGCCCTTTAATGCATTTAAACACTAGGCATGCCATCTTAAATGTGATCCTATCTTCCACCATCAGCCAGTGGAGTGATCTCCGCATTGATGACACATGGTCTTTTTTCTTTAGGTTTCCAATTGCTCTCACTGCTGCATTTTGTGCTCTCTGAAGTCTCATCATTTGCTTCTGAGGAATCCCTGCCAACAGACTGTTACAGTAGTCTAAGTGGGGGTTAGTCATTGGCCCCACCACGACTGCTCTGTCTTCCATCGGAATATAGGGGAGTATTTTCCATAATGATCAGAGTGCTAAGTGAACTATTTTCACTTTGGCCCCTACTTGGGCCTCACCATTCAAATCCTCTTGCCACCAGAAGGCTAGGTTTTTTACTTTTTTTGCATATTGCAGTTGTTTTCCTAGGATCATAGGGCGGGGAGCTTTGAATTTCTGATGTTTTTTTAATCTTTGAGCTGAATAATATAATTTCCGTTTTTGCTGCATTTAGTTGCAAATGGTTGTTGTTCATCCAATCATTGAGTTCCTTCATACATTGATTGATTCTCTCAAAATCCTCTTCACTATTTTGTAGCTCAATATACAATTGCGTATCATCTGCATATGAATGAAATAACAAACCGTATTTCCTAAATATCCTAAAAACTGGGCGAAAATAGATATTAAAAATAAGTGGAGATAGAGAGGAACCCTGTGGAATCCCGCAATCCAGTTCCACCATTTGTGAGATGAAACCATCAAGTATGACCCTTTGGGTTGTGTCTTTAAGAAATGACTCGAACCACTTCACAACTTTATCAGAAGCTTTCCCAACCTGCTTGATCCGTTCTGCCATTACCTGATGATTTACAGTATTGAAGGCCCGGAGAGATCCAATATTAATAACACTGTGGATCCCCCCTATCGGCTGCCTCCATTAAATCGTCATGTACGGCTAGAAGGGCCGACTCTGTGCCATGGTTTGGGCGAAAACCTGATTGAAGATCATCCAATAGATTTTCTTCATCCACAAAGGCCTGGAGCTGAGCGCACACCACTTTTTCCAGAATTTTTGTTGCCCACATTAGGTTAGCCACTGGTCGATAATTCTTCATTACTTCTGGGTCTAAAGTTGTTTTTTTAGTAAAGGTTTAATTAGTGCTTATTTTAAAGCTATAGGTACCTGCAAATCTTGAAGTGACTTATTCACGAAAGTCCCAATGAATGGTGTTAGTTCCTTCGCTAACCGTTTGGTAGCATATGCTGGCATTCTACAAGAGGAATCATTAGTGGGTTTCAATTGCTCTAACAGGGTGAAAATTGTCGTATTCTCCACTTTTTGGAATTGAAAAACTGTTTCCCTTTGATTTTCCTTCTCATATTCATCTTCTTCCTTCATTCGGCTCTCTAGTTTAGGGTCCCTTCCCTGTTTGATGTTTTTTAATATGGTGACTATTTTATCTTTATAAAAGGCATTATATTTATCAGCCTGTTCCTGAGATGCTATTATGGTTGAGTCCATACATGCTGGTTTACTAAATGGGTTCATTTTATGTTTTGAAATCACATTTAATTTTCAATGTTGTTTTATAATTTCATATGGGGAATGCATTCACCAATTGTGTTCATTCTGTTGTATTTCATTTGGTTCTGTATCATGAATTCTTGACAGCCTTGAGAACGACCAGGTGGTCGAAACACGTGTCGGCTGTACTTCATATGGAATAAATTTGCCTATCTTAGCCTGAACTCATGTTTTTCTGTACATCATATACTTTCACCTACTGTTCTTCATAGTTACTGTTTCTACATAAAATCACCAGCTTTAATACTCTATCTAGAGCACAAGCTTACATCCCAACTCACATGTCATTGGCTTTTACCCAATATTGCCTACACTATGTATTGCTCCATCTGTCAACAGGTAAAAAAATAAAATAAAAAACAGACAAAGTCAAAAGGTGTTAAGGAGGCTAGCTTTAATCCCTGCTTCCTGAACGACTGCCCATTTGGCGGCATACTTTGTAACCACTTGACTATCTATGCCGTGACCATAAAGTCCATAAAAGCATAGATGAGTTAATAAATCATCACATGTCAGCTTGTACCTACCTTGGACACCATCCATCGTATGCCTGGCAGCGCTGTTTCTATCTAGCGCCATGGTGTGGACAGAGTGGGGAGTTTTCATGATTTCCTCTTTAGGTGATTCAGAGATGCACAACAAACATAAAATGAACCAGCAGTCAGTTCACTCTCTGAGGCAAAGGAGTTTCTGAGGGGGAAACCAGGATTGTGTGTGTTGGTTGATATTACAGTACCGCATTAATGTAAACAAATTGTTTCAAGACCACATAAAGACATAAGATGGATTCATTGCATGGCATCGGTCTGTGGCATGCTGTTACACTTCAGAAGACAGTGAAAGGCAGTTACTTTGTTCATCTGACAATTGTCAAACAAAAAGCTTTGCCCAGTGAAATTAAGGGCAGAGTTGTAGAGACTCCCAGGGTGGCATACATTTCTTAATGAGAAGTCCCACTACACATTGGAAAACATATGTTAGCAGGGAAATGTCTCAAACACTTAATCAATGAAAATCTAATGACTGTACCATGAGTAAATTGGCCAGTGAGTGCTAGAACTTTGTGCCTGTGTGACGTTTTCTCTAAGAGGTCAATGGCGGAGAGCAATGCAATCTACTTACTTCTGGAACAGATTGGCAAAGTGACTTTTCACAAAGAATTATTCTATTCACTTAAAAAGGGCATTTATTGCTGTCAGAGAGGAAAAACCATTGTTCTCACAGCAGAAAAGTAGTCTATGTATACAAACACATAACATGGCATCCCTGATGTATGTTAAGCTCTCATACTACGCCAATAGCCTATACCTGGGCATGCCCGAACGACTTCCAAAAAAAACTACAACGCATACAAAATGCAGCAGCCATACTCCTCTTCAAGGTACCCAGAAGAGAACACATCACACCCGCGCTAAAAATACTATGCTGGCTGCCATTAAAACAGCAAATAAAATTCAAGTCCATGTGCATCACGCACAGAGCAATTCACAAACAAGGCGCAGAATTCCTAAGCAATAAACTACGCCTACATCAAACGACAAGAACACTGAGATCAAGCACCGACATCCGCCTGGAGCCAAAACCCTATGACAGAAGAAAACTTGGAGGATCCTTCTTCTCTCACCAGGCACCGAAAACCTGGAATGACCTACCTAAGACTATACGGAACACAACAAACCACCTAGCATTCAGGAAACTCCTCAAATCATGGCTCTTCACAGCGTAACCACAACAGCGACACACTATAAATGCGCACCCCATTAAAACAACAACGAAAATAACGCCAACCTCAGCCACTCTCAAATGGACAAACACTGAACCCAAAGAACCGACCACACGACAGACCATAAGAAATCATGGGATATAGCCACAAAAGGAGACCTCCAGAGACTGATCACATACTCAGACCCAGACGAGAGCCTAAATGACTCACCCACTCCCCCCAGACGTACCATATCCAAACCGGCAGATGCATTCAGATAGAAAGTTTGAGAGGAGTCCGCTACACCAGCCCCAGCACCCAAGGAGGAGAATAAAGACTCAACCCACATTAATCAATCCATCAGCATTAGAACACCTACAGAACTGGCTAGAATAGAACGGTGGGGCGCAATCCGAACACTTGCAAAGCGTGTTAGAACAGCACAGGGAGCACCCCACAAAAACCAAACCCTGCCAGGCATAGCCCATTTGCCCACCCTGATGAAATTGGGAGACTGGCAAGTGCCGCACTCGGACAGATTCCTGAACTTCTGCTAACCTTCATACAACCGACTAACAAAAAACTCAGCATTTCTGCAAACTTATCTCACCCAAAAATCTCACACAACCATCTCTTGCACAACAACCTGCATGCACTTCACAACACCGCAACAACACATAAGCAACACCAACAGCACACAAGGACTAGCATCGACCCAATGCTCGCACCAAAGTTCAGCACCCGGTGTATACCGAGTTGAAGCTGCCAAGAGAACACCACTCCTCTCACTATCCTACTCCCGCTTCACCTACTAACCCATCCCACCTTCTCATTTACAGATCCGCCAGAGCGCCTGGGGACCATCTCCGTTGGTGACGGTGCGCGGTACAAATACCTTTAACATTTAACATTTAACATACACCATCTTGCTAAATGCTAAAAAATTAGCACGAGAGACGCACATGCTAAGGTTTTATGTAAAACATCCCATCACATGATTTCCCTAGTTTTCCACCATGTATCAGCACATGCAACCCACATCCAAAGACACACTGCAACCTAGATCTCACTAAACTCTCACAAACAAAATGCCCATCTGCACCAACCGAAAACTCGAATGCATGACCTTATGTAGTCTCAGGATCAGTGATTACAAACCGCTAAGCTCACCACAGACAACAATGAGCATGTTGCTGCCGACGGCCAGCACAGGGTAACAGAGCTGTATCCACCTTCATGTCTACCCCATCAGACATGAAATGATCTCACATTGCAACATATT
The DNA here is from genome assembly GCF_040938575.1 of Ambystoma mexicanum. Taxonomy (NCBI): domain Eukaryota; kingdom Metazoa; phylum Chordata; class Amphibia; order Caudata; family Ambystomatidae; genus Ambystoma; species Ambystoma mexicanum. Next base: position 733,209,529 of record NC_090930.1, read on the forward strand.
AGAGCACAACCCTCTTATTCGTAGTGGACATCCGACATTGTCCCAATAGGCTTCTCTTTTTAGCACATGGAAAAGATCAAAAAGGGAGATGAGGTTTTGGCCTCGTCCACAACCCACCATTGCTAATCAACAACACGTCCACTCCTTCCAACATGACTAATCCCAGGAGCACAAGCATAAACACCAATAACTTTGCATTCTGGGACTTGTATTTACAGATATCCCCATTATAAACCAGGACTACAAGTCCACGAATGCAAAGTTAAAACCATGAATGCATTAGCATCTCCTGAATACAAAACGAGTTAGTGTGTACCAATGTACTGTACTGCTTGTCAAACATTCATGAATACGACTCCCTGTTTTCCGTTTTTACAGATTTTTACATATAAATGCAGGTGAAAATCAATCTGCTGTCTAACTGTCTTTATTTATAAAAATTGAGAAATAACAGAAAAGCAAGTCTTTATGATTGGATCCCTATGCTGTCAGTCATGCATTGCAGGCCAATCACGTTGCAGACTTGTAACATGAAGAGTGTAAATGTTGTATGAACATTTGTATTTGAGTTCTTCAACATGCTGACAGCATATATGTTAAGTCCGCAGCAATCACAGTAGCAACCATTTCTTGCTATGATAAAACATGTTGTTGACAGTGATGGGCAAAAACCCAGATACATGTGTGTCCTGTATGGCTGTGTGTGTTCAATACATGTATTGTTTTCATTCAAATAAATACAGAAATATGCTGGTTGCATATTCTCTTTTTATATGACAAATAATAAATGTGTCAAAATACAGAATAAAATGCCCAAAAAATAAATATGGGTAAATACAGACAGACATAATGGAAAAATAAATTTCATAAAACCGGGAGCTTTTGTTGTAACATTGCCACTAGGCCATCATGATGAGTAACCGTGGATCAAAACAAATAACAACAATGCTTAACAAAAAATGTGCTTGCAAGTTGATTAACATATTTTTGAGAATGTTAAATAAAAATCCCCATCAGTTAAAACATATTACTGATTACATTATAAAATTGGACGAACAGCAAATAAAACGTGCCAACTCTAATTGATTGACATGGGAGGGGTCGGTATTTTACACAGAAGATCACATGTGAAGGGTATATAAGCAGTGGCAGTGTCATTGAATTTGCATGTGCTAATGTATGTTAGTTGCAAGTGTTATTTATTGGTTCTTGGAATGATATTAAACAATTATTTTCGATTTGAGAGAAGCGTTTAGATGCAGCTGAAAGAGACTTCTCTTGCACCGAGTTCTGCAAAGCTATTGGTGCAGATTGAAGTTAGTCATGTTCTGAAAAGCACCACACTCAAAGGAAAGTCTGAGTAGCAATGTGGCCACGGTCCATTGATGACACATTCGCTATTTTTAGAGCTACTAACAACACTGAGACCTTGTTTTCAGCATGCTTGTCTACTGCCTATCAAATATTTCGTTTACTGTCATCATTGGCAGGAGTCTGTTAATCTTTTGTATGCACCAGTGACATTCATGGACACATTTTGTTATTGTATGTGATGAAGTAATCTGTCAGGGGCATGCTGGGGGAGGGCTAGAAGCCTTGAGGGCAAGAAGGTGAGGCTTGGTTCCTGAAGGGACTCCTGCAAGCAGAAGGAGGTACTAGGTGGATCCATCGAAGCCTCGTACTCTTCCCCAGCTTGATGTGTCAGAGCACCATAGTTGAGATCCCAGATCAAAGGGGATCAAAGGTGCCCTGGTGAAAATTGAAGGTTTGTGGACTACAATAACCAGAATGCACTTATACCTAAAACTGTATGCATAAGCAAACAGGAGGATTGCGAGCCAGCTCACTCCAAGAACACTCAAAGAAGTTGAGCGACTTGCAAAGCCCCATTTTTTCTTTATGAAAGTCACTACCCACTGGAAAGTGAGTGGAGGCAGTGTATGTTAACACTGGAGTTCAGGAGTATAATATGTGGAGCTGCGGGCAAGCATGACAGCACTGCTTGATATCAAAATGGTGGCTGTTCTCATCCCACACACATCAGTCAATTAGAAATCCTGACACTCAAAGATAGCAATTTTTACCTGATAACAAAGAGGAGACAAGAGAAGGTGAGATCCTTGGCTCTCTACCTGTCCCGGGATCATGAGCAGACAAGCTGGGTTGCTCCTGTCATTCATCAATTGTTTTGTATAACATGTTTCATGCCGCCCTCCAGCCTCTAAGCACAGGACTGGGAATCACACTCATGCTGTTCTGAGCTGGTTTGTTTCCAAGATGAGTGCGTTGCACCTGTCATATCCTCCCAACAATTATTGTATCCTTATTGGGCCATTTATGGTCCATTATTGGTCAATTAAGGGGGCTTCAACAGTATACAATGGCAGAGATAGGAATCATTGCATTGTAATGTAATTCTGTACATCAGCGCAGTACCCTTTAGTTTGAAGCACTTGTTTATGTTACCTTTGAAGGTCACCTGTTTCTGGTAGCTTTTGTTTGTTTTGCCCCTGGCATATGTCTTACTTTATTCACACCGACAAACAACAACTAGGAGACACCAGGATATTTAAGCAGCAAGTAGGTTATCCCCGGCAAAGTAACATACAAGCACTCAAAAACCTCCTTAGCTGCTAGTCCATGTAGAAATTCTGGTTATGACACAACAGTTTATTAGTAATCAACTTTTATTTACCAAAAGACTCATTGGGCCCAATTCATGAAATATTTTGCACGGTGCAAAGCTCTGCCACCAAATACCCTGGTTCATGGAACACTGCAAAGTGCATTTTTGCCTTCAAAGCCAGTCAACAGCTACATTTCTGTCATAGTTAAATATTCCACCCATTACTCTGAGGCCTTACCTTTCTGGGCCAATCCCACTCAACAAATCCTTAAGCACTTAGCCGTTTTATTCTGCAGGGTTGGACTTCTGAAAGAAATTCTTATGGATTAAGATTTCATGTCAAATCGATTTCGACACGACAATACGCATGTAAGTGAGATACTGAAGACTACGCTGGGGGTGTGGGATGCAGCTACCCAAAAAGAAACCCTGACTAAAGATCCCGCACCATTTATGCCAATGTTTAGCAACCCAGAGTTCCCACCGGGAATGGAAATAGGCGCCTACAGTAAATGGGAAGAGGCCGGGTGCAAAATGATGGGGGACATGCAAGAAAACCAACAGATAAGGTAATTTGCGGACTGTACAAAGCTTTTGAATCTAACATCAAAGGACCGATTTAAATATGAACAACTCTGCCACTGGTTACGTACCCCAGGAATAAAAGAAGCAATGTTTAGAGACCTGACCCCTTTTGAAAAGTACATTATGACGCAAACAGGCACCCGCAAATTTGTCTCAAATACATATAAATACATTAACGCACAACCGGAACCAACCACATGGCAATATATGAAAAGGTGGGAGAAAACCCTGGGCTACACCCTCTCCGGGGACAGATGGGAGTATATCTGGCGTCAGATTCCAAAATTGACGAGAGCCATCCAAAATAGAGAAATGTGGGTGAAAATAATGCTTCAATGGCACTACACCCCAGAGAGATTACACACGATGTTTGCCAACTCCCAGAACAGGTGCTGGAGGGAATGTGGGGGACAAGGGGATTGGCGACACATCTGGTGGGATTGCCCTAAATTGAGCACCTATTGGGGGGAAATTAAGGCCCAAATGCATAAAATGTTCCCGGGGACAGACCACCTGGGGGTCGAGGTATGGCTGGGGGGCCTATGGGACCCCAAGGATAAAACTCTCAACACCTCGCAGAAGAGGAACTTTATGGGTCTGTTGATAGGGGCATGGCTGGAGTTGGCACATAACTGGAAAAATAAAAATCCGCCGACAGCAGAAGGCTGGACGCGTAGGGTGTGGACGCATCTGGCTATGGAACGGTTAACATCCAACATCCAAGGAGAACATGGGAGGTTTAGAAAGGATTGGGGACAAGCGATAGAATGCCTCAATTTGGACTACAAGGAACAATGGTGTCCGCACACAATAAGGATATTGGACCTATTCTCGTGAAGAGGAAGCACAATTTCGCGAGAACTTTGCACGGACGGAGTTATCCCGGAAGGGGGGGTGGGGAGAGATGGTTTTCATTATGTTCTGATTGTTACTTTATGTAAAAATAATAAATATAATTGGGAAAAAAAAAAGATTTCATGTCAAACGGTTGGAGGAAATACACGTTTTCCTTCACTTTAAGACAATGGGGGTCATTACATGGTAGGAGGTAACCATGCGGCTATTAGCGGCATGGCTACCCCCCTTACCGGATACCGGGTCCGGGTTCCTTGAATGAGGAATTACCGGGCCATTCCGACCTTGGAAGGCCCGGTAATTCCTCATTCAAGAAACCCAGACCCTGAACATCCCCATTGCCATTCGAGCCCCCATAGGGCTCAATGGGAATGGGGAGCATGCTAATAATGGGCCTGTTAATAACGGGCCCATTGTTAGCATGCTGGTCTCCTTGCGGGACCCGCTAAGGACGCCTGGTTTTACCAGACGTCCTTCCTGGGTCCCGCGAGGAGACCTCGTAATAGGGCGGTAAGGGGTTGACAGCTCCATTAACCCCTTACCGCCTACCTCGTAATGACCCTCAATGTGTACATTCAGATTTCGCCCCCAAACAAAGGGGGTTAGTTGAAAGGGTAAATCAGACCCAAACCAACATACTGAGAAAGCTAGTAGACAACATGGATGAACCACTTTCCTGGTCTGTTTTCCATCCAGAAAACACAAAGAGGCTTTCACTGGTTTCACCCCCTTTGCGTTGGTAACAGTTATCCAGTCCTGGGATGTCCAAGACATATTAACAGAAAGAAGTAAGCAACAGCAGGACCAGGCCATGAATATGGCCCACTTTTTATAGAGAACTTCCTAGGCCAATGCTACCAACCCTTTATTGGTACATATGTTCTAGTCAATCTTACCAGACTAGCATAGAAGAGAGCAGATATATCATATTAAACAGAATCCTGGAATCAAAATAGTGGGCCTCATTCCGGGATTGGAGGTAGTCATGGCACTATTTGCGCCATGAATGCCTCCTATAATGGTACCGGCACCGGTCTCGTTCAATGGGGACTTACTGGTGTAGTCCGACCTTTGCAGTACCGGTAAGTCCCCATTGAAAAAACCATTCCCCATTCTCATTTGAGCCCCTATAGGGCTCAATGGGGAGTAGCTAATAACGGTACTGCAGTTTGCGGTACCGTTATCAGCTCTGAAGTCCCTTAACGGGTCCCGTCCTTAACACCTGGTCAGACCAGGCGTTAAGGAAGGGACCCGCTAAGGGACCTCGTAGTAGGGCAGTAAGGGATTACCGGCACCGGTCTCCTTACCGGTGCCCGGTATCCCTTACCGCCTTACTCGGAATGAGACCCAGTAACAACATTATCATGGCCTCCATCAAAACCAACTGGAGTTGTTCTCCCAAGCTGGACAGGAACACCTGACCCAAGATTGCTTAAACAATTTCAAAGATGTCTTCTCTGAGCTGCCCAGGCAGGTACAGGAAGCCTTTTATCACATTCATACCCATCCTTGGAAGACCATATGCCTTAGACCTGGGTGACTTCATGAGGCCCACTGTCAAAGTATACTAGATGATATAAACCAGATGTAAGACTTGGAAGTTACAGAGAGATTCCATAGCCTGCCTTCCCTAATTGTTTTGGTGGGAAATTTGCATGAGATTTCAAGCTTCAGTATCAATTTAATAAAACCAAACACATTCTCCAATTTGATGTACATATATTAAGGGAATATATGTGCTGCTGGAGAACATTGGGCCCCCAAATATCATCTACATGCTTGCCAACATAAAGAGATATTTCCAAGTCCCATTGGCAACCAAAGGTAAGAAGACAACTGGCCTCTCTACTCCTGAAGGATTATTTCCACTCATGGTGCTTTTTTGCATGTTACGCAGAGCACCTGGCACCTTCGCAAGGATTGGAATACATTCCATCCTGACAATGCATTAGGAGTTTGCAAAGACTCACATTGATGATATTGTAATCTACACTTGGTCCTCGGAGGATCACACCCACTATTCATACTTAGCATACTAGACCCTATGTTGAGCTGGGTAACCTCTAATCCTGTCAATGCCCCACACGGCAGTGGGAGCCACACATTACCGTGATGTGATCACGACAGGTATAGTGGATCCAACAGCAACTCTCAGCTCTCATAGATTTATGTGTAGGAGCACACAAGTGAAAATCACAGTTCATAGGGGCCCCTAAGTATTTTAGGGCCACATCAGCACAGGACACTTGTACATAACAATGTTTCCATAAGCAAACAGGAGAATCACAAGCTGGCTCGATCTAGGAACAAAATGGGAAGCAGGCAATCACATTGCAAACTGATAGACCCTTGGTTTAGGAAACTCACTGACTGCTGGAAGCTGAGAAGATTGGGAGGCTCAGAATCCATGCGGAAGGAGTTATGTCAGAGTTCAGTCTGTGTTCAGGAGACAGGAGGTCAGACTGTGAATATGTGGAGCTGCCATAACAACAACACTTGACCTCAAGATGGGGGCAGCTATCCTTACGCCATTGGTCCACGTGGTTAATTAGTCAATCAGCAATGCTGACAATAAAGAGAGCCATATCACATAAAAACACTGAGGGGCAGGTCAACACACATGGGGAAGTCATGGGACACTTGGACCACAATCTAATCCTGAGACCCAGAGATGATCAATGGAAAGGCTAGCCTATTTATGTCACTATTGGGTCAGTTGAGAGGGCTAAGACAATATTAAAGAAGGAGTAGCAGACAGGTAGAGTGACAGATAGGAAGGAGAGTTGAAGACTGATGCAGGCGAAATGGAGGCATGATGGAGTGGAGAAATCAGACTGATGAGCAATTCAACCCAGTCCCTGAGGCATGTTGCAACAAGCCTGCTGGGGACTATATCCCATGCACTGGCAAGGGCCAGAAGAACTTGGAATCCTGGCAGATGGAGGATAGGTATAACCAGAGCCTGCAGTGGACTTGAATTTAGGGGCAAGTTGGTGAACCTGCTAAAGTGGGGCAGACCAGGGCATGTAATGGACTCAAGTCTGAGGGGGCGGCAAATGGCTTCTGTGTTAGACTAACTTCAATCTGAAAAGCCCCTTGTATGGGGGGCGGGTATCTGCTGATTATCAGTTTGAGTATCCCCTAGGCTAAGGGGGCATTGTAGTGTGTCAACAAACCTGCAGCCTAGGAAGGAGACTTGAGGAAAGACGGTTAGAATATCTGAGAATTTCTGAAGCACAAAGCAACCCCAGAAGAATGAGAGAACCAAGAAGTACAGCAAGGATAGGCCGGGATAGCGTGCTCAGGTGCTAAAAACACCATGTGATTATGTGTGAGTTTGGAGATAGCCAGTAGAGGCCTGCACTCTAGGAACTGTGCTTTATTTTGATATATAGGGGCCTGGACGTGCTCTAGGACACTAGGTCCTCTTAAAATCCATTGATTAAGTTACCACTCGATCCTAGCACTGTTGGACTATATTTACATTGTGTTTTGAAGCAAGCAGTAACCTCCTAGTTTCTGATGGCATTCACACAACTATTGATCTGGGAGTGATACAAACAATGCTGAATATCGTTTGATTTGTTGAGCATTCTGTTTTTCCAGATTGAAATATATATCATACAAAAATGTATATCAATTCAATTGTATAGGGTGGGCACATTTTAACAACAGTGAAGAGGAATGTCTGGAAGGTTTTGACTGAATCTAAACCACTGAGGAACCCTACATACCATTGTATTTCAGACTGCCATGCCATTATGAAAGAGGGAAGACCATATGCAAATCAGGCTTGATCCAACCCTAAAAGGCGAAATGGATACAATCTAAGTCCCTCTGCACGAGACCACAACAGACCAGACGTGTTTCGGCCTCATTGGGTGTAGTCAGTGAGGTGTAGCGACATCAGTCAGCATTCTCCCCTTTGCATTTGGTTGGTCTTTGCTATTCTGAAATGGCATGAACGTCTGAAAAACGATGTCTTGCTCAGAGCAATGACTGCAGTTGTCATTTATTTCAAGCCTCCCAGTCATGACTCCTTTTTGTTGGACGAATTTTAACAAAGAGTTTTTCCTATTCACTTTTCTTGCATGGAAGTAGAATTAGCATTACAGTAGCTGATTATGAGGAATGTACCTTTGATGTACAAAAATGGCACGGAAAAGGGATATTCAAAGGAAGCAGTTCAACGAGCTAGTGAAACAGAGTTGTGAAATATAGAATTGTTTATGATGGTGCCGCAACAAAGAATATTAGGAATATGGTCTGCTTGCAAACCATGCTGTCAAATAATTATAATTGTTTGGCTGGTACTACATACTGGCCCAGATTTGAAGACATTGTATTCAGAAATGTCTATGACAGCTTGCAAAAGATAATCACATTAATGTGGCACTTAAGAAAGCGCTGATATACATCAGAAGAAAGATGATCAAAGAGCATTGCACAAATTGCACTCTTTCCCACTTGAGCTGTATTTATTGCAACAATATTGATAAAGTGCAACCCTAACACAGGAAAGTGGAATCAGTTGAAATATTTACTGCATAGATATTAGATCATGTCTCCACTTGCACTCTCACAGGCTGCCCATGAGCCTCAAGCCCATACTTGTCCTACTAAACTATGCTCTTTTCCCTCTTTCATCTTACCTATTCACCTTTCATACGAATTATCTGTAAAATCACACAAAAAGGGCATGCTGTCCACTCTTTTCTCTCTTCCTTGTCCCCCGTTCTCACCAACACTCACTACCCCCATCTTCCCTATCACAATGATCTCCTACTTCTGTGGTTGGGATGACACTAATGCCACCGAGTTAAATCTTCCTGTGCTCCTATTGAGAAATCATACCTTAAACAGTCAAAGAGCTCACATCTGTTGCCTGCTCTCACTTCAACTCCCTCTTCAACCTCATCACGAGTCTGGCGGTAACCCTTAAATGCGGCGGTAGCGCTATTACCGCTGCATTTAAGGGTCCGCCAGATCATGGCTTTGGCGGATTTCCCCCCAGCTCTGAGCTGGGGGGAAATCCGCGGCAACATTGCAGATTTTCGGCGTGATTACTGCCGGCGGGAAATCCGCCGGCGGTAATAGCGCAAATTTTCCCCATTGGGCCCAATGGGGAATGAGGAATTCCCGAATGGGCCCAATGGGGAATAGGCAATCACCCTTCTGCCAAACCCGTGATAGAGTGCTAATTGCGCCGGGGGGTTTGGAGGTAGGGCTATTAGCGCCGCCCAACTCGTGATGAGGCCCTATGTAAGATTGCACCTGTCCAGCCTGATAGAAAATGGCCACAGTCATAACATTCTAAAAATAACCTGCTGATTACCCTAAAAATCCCTTTTGCTACATACTTGACTCTCTTCTGCTTCACCTCTCCAAAGTACTCAAGTGTGTTGTCTTCAACTGCATAGCGGGCAGGGGAGGACTGGTAAATGTTGTCCAGAAGGCAAGTACAATTGTTTTCTGACCCATGATGCAGTGCAGTGGCCCAAGGTCACAATGCAGCAGCCCCAACTTCCATTACTAGCAAACTCAATACCAACCGCTCCCACACATCCTCAAGTATATGTAGCCAACATTATAGGCATTACTTTCCTTTTATGCAACATATATTTCAGTTATGTTGATGCTGTCTTAGAAACCCAGACCCCAGGAAACTCTTCCAATTAGCAAACATATTAATTTTATTTCACCACAATAATATCATTGGTGAAATGGGGAAGCTGGGATTTGATTTCAGGTTTTCTGATGCTCCAGTTTGCAATTTAACTCAGGCTACATCTCAGTTTTAGACTAATGTAAAGAGGTAACAAAGCCAAAGAATGTGCTGGACCATAGCTGAACCCGGGCGTCTTGCTTCCCTGTCAGAGCCAAAAATGAGCTGGCACAGCAAAGACCCATTTCTGGCTTCCAGTCTCCAAGGTCACAACACAAAACCAATACCTGACATCCTGTCAAACAACAGAAGACCCTCCCTTGGCATCCTACCTCACAACCAGTAAGCATTATATAAATGGTTAAAAAAAAATTATTAATGTTGATAACAGTACCAAGAAGCTTTTCAAAGTTCTAAAAAAAACTGAAGCAACCTAATGTCCAACTACAGTCTTTTGTTCCCACCAAGGTAAACTGTATTAGAACCCAACAAGCATTTGCAGGCACAATCAGCATAGCCCATAAGAAAATCATCAATGACCTGTCCATAGACACACAGTGTAACCCAGTGTAAGGGAACCTGTATCCATTCTAAATGTTCCTTCACAGCTATTACCTGTTACGCTCACCTGGTCCCTGCAGAGGCATTGGGGCACAGTTGCAGCCCTCCCTGAACTTGAATCACCCCCTTCAGGCCTCTCCCTCATTAGAAAAGCTGTGAGCGGTGGTACGTGGTGATACTGCTCCTGCGTGGAGATAAGAGTGTGTTAGTGTGCCAATCTGTGATTGTTGTACCTCTCGAACCCTTCACCCCAAAGTACGGTTTCTGTGTGCATACGCCGGCCCATAAAGCTCACCTGTGAATTATGGAAGATAAGCTCTCCGTCCTGATACTTCTGGCAGGGGCGTGTCGAATGGGATCTAGTTCCTTTACTGATCCCTGATAAGGATTAGTCCAGTCCAGCTGCGACTATGCTTCTCCTTATGATTAGTAAGTCTTTCTTGAGCTCTTGTGATTCTGTTTGTTCTGTTTAATGTCTTTATATGTTGCTCCTATTTATGCCCGCAGTAATGTCTCTCTTCTGTTTTCTTCCCTTAGATGGAATTGCGGCCTCAATGCAGCTGCGAGACGCGGCCAGATGGACGATGGATGCTACCGCAATGTTCGACAGCAGGTAAGTGATGGTTTAAGGAAAGGCGCGAAGTATGGCAAAGCGCAACCTTAAACTGACTGTTTATTCGATGTCTAACCTTGTCTTCTGTTTTTCCTTGCAGGCGCTGCTGTCGATGATGGAGCGTGTTGTGCTGCGGTGCCAAGATGAAAATATCGGCGTGCCGGAAAGTGTAAAGATACATTCTTGGTTTGCCGAAGAGATATACAGTTAAGAACAGATTTCCCCAGTTGGTAAGTATGCTGGCAGGAAGCAGGATGTTCAGAAAGCAGGATCTTCAAAGGTAAGTCTGACCTCAGGTGAGGGTGACCGTTACACTGCTTGCAAGTGCAGAATAACGCGAAGCATCTGTCTTGAGGATCAGGGCAGCTTATATAGATGAGATTGTGGTCATGCCCATTAGTGCCAGCTTACCAGCCACACCCTGCCACTCCTAGAGAGTGAGCACATGCAAAGGCAATCCATTAGCAGCCATACCCAAGAATACACTTGGGGCTGCTTAATTGATGGAATGTTCAAGGTTAATGCATCCTGCTTAATGTATGGAATGTTCAAGGTTAATGCATCTGAAGTGCTATGTCCATAATAAAAGCTTTTTGGTGTTAAATGGATGTACTTGTTTACTCTTGTTCATGAGCCTGGCGCCAATGGCGCCAGGACAATGTCCACCCAGGTCTCCTGTGCATGCGACCCCTGCATGCCTGTGTCCCTTACTTCATGACCATGACAGCACTCCCCCTCAAGGCCCCACTTAAGGGTGGTTCTCCTCCCTGTCCTGGTTTGGTGGGATTATTGCGATGGAACTGTCCGATTAAACGCGGAGCATGGATGTGTTCACTGGGTTCCCAAGTTCGGTCTTGAGGTCCGTAACCTTTTCAGTCAATTAGGTAATACAATTTTGATCGAACCACCTTGAAGTCCAGGGTGGATTTGACTTCATATTCTGGTTCTCCATCTATTACTTCGGGCACTGGCGGGAAACTAAGCCGTGTATTGGATTTCATTGGTTTGAGGACAGAGACATGAAATACGGGGTGAATTTTCATGTGAGATGGTAACTCCAATTTCATGGCGACAGGATTGATTATGGACTTTATAGTATAGGGGCCCAGGTATCTTGGGCAGAAAGCTCTTGGCCCCTTCAGGGGAATATATTTGGATGCTAACCACACCTTTTCGCCAATCTGGTAGGCGGGAGCTTCCTTCCAATGTCGATCAGCAAACAGTTTTTGTCTTTCCATAGCATTGGTCAGATGCTCGGTCGCCTCCTTAAGAACCTGAGTGATGGTTTTATGCAAGATTTTTATGGCTGGCATTTCCAGGGTATCGGGTGGATCAAATACTGATGTCCTCGGATGTCTTCCGTGCACAGTGTAGAATGGAGTTTGCCATGTGCTTGTGTGAACTGAGTTGTTGTATGCATACTCAGCTATCCAGAGTATATTTTTCCAAGAATCCTAGGACTGTTGCAACATACACCTGAGATATTGCTCTAAAGGTTGGTTGGTTCGTTCAGTTTGTCCATCAGCTTGAGGGTGATGGCTTGTGGACAACCGGAGATCAATTTTGGCAATCGTACAACACTTTCTCCAAAAGGCAGAAACAAATTGAGTTCTGCGATCAGATACTAATATTGATGGAAATCCATGCAATTGAACAATTTGCTCTAGGAACACAGAAGGGAGAGTTGACACAGTTGGGAGTCTCTCAGAGGGATGAAATGGGCCATTTTGGAGAATAAATTCACAACTAATATGGTGTTGTATCCATTGCAGGGTGAAAAATCCGTGAGGAAGTCCATCAACAGGGTATGCCAAGGTGCTGGCGGTACTGTTAGGGGATGTAGTAAGCCAGTGGGGTTCTGTTTCTGAGACTTGTGTCGTGCACAGACACCGCAGGTTTCAATAAATTGGGCAATGTCTTTTCTCCAGGTTGGCCACCAGTAGTTTTATTTTACCTTAGCCTGAGTTTTGGCTATTAATGGGTGTCCTTCCACTAATGAATCGTGGTAATTTTTGATGATTTGATTTTGCAGTTCTTGGTCTTGGACATATAATCGTCCTTGGAACTATAGTAGATTGTCTTTGATGGTGTACTGGTCACCTTTTAACAGCCATTCCTGTTGTGTTGATTGATCCATCGGAGATTGCAAACTGGTTCTTTGGTCATCCATACACGTGGTGGCAGCTATTCTGGTTTGAATCCTTTTCTCAGGAATTATGGCCACGGGAAAGGATGTTGTAAAAGCCTCTTTTTCTTCACTCATTCGTGATAGAGCGTCTGCTTTCCCAATGAGTACTCCAGGTCTATAAATGATAATAAAATTGTATTCCATCAAAAAGAGAGCCCAACAAAGTTGACGCAAGGATTGTGCTTTGGCGGTTTTCAAGTATTGCAAGTTACGGTGGTCTGTGATGACAGTGACCGTATGTCTCGCCCCATGAAGGTAATGTCTCCAGGCCTTGAGTGCTGCTTTAATCGCCAATAATTCCTTATCTGTGATTACGTAGTTCAACTCGGGGGATGAACATTTGTGGGACCAGAATGCGACAGGGTGTAGTTGTCCTGTTTCAGGGTCCCGTTGTGACAATACTGCTCCCATGGCTATTTTTGAAGCATCTGTCTCAACTATGTAAGGTAGGTCTGGTCATGGGTGTCGAAGGACTGGTGCTGTAGTGAATGCTAGTTTCAACTTCTGGAAGGCTTCTTCAGCTTCTGTCGACCAATGGAACTTTAGATTTTTCTTTAACAAGGAGGTAATTGGATGTACAATTTGTGAAAACCCAGATATAAACCAACGGTAAAAGTTGACAAATCCGAGCATGCTTTTCACTCCTTTTGTGGATCTTGGTGAGGGCCATTGGAGGATTGCATCCACCTTTCGTGTATCCATATGTATGCGTTGTGGTGTGACCATGAAATGAGAAACTCGACCTCGGTTACATGAAAAAAACATTTTTCCAACTTGGCATACAATTGGTGTTGTCGAAGCTTCTCTAATACTGCCCAGACATGGCCTACATGTCTTCCATGGAATTTGAGTAGATTAGAATGTTGTCAATGTAAACAAAAGCTCAAACATCAAGTAGTTCACGGAGTACATCATTCATAAAGAATTGGAACGCCGCGGGGGCATTGCATAGCCCGAAGGGTATGACCTGATATTCAAAGAGGCCGTACTTCATGCAGAAGGCCATTTTCCACTCGTCTCCCTCTTTTACTCTTACAAGATGGTATGCTCCTCTTAAAGCCCATTTTGTGTAGATTTGAGCATGTTTCACTTGGTCCAGGAGCTCTGGTATAAGTGGTAAAGGATATTGATTTTTTACTGTGATCTGATTGATGGCTCTATCTTCGATACAAGTTCTTAAGTCCCTCTCCTTTTTAGGCACGAGGAGGCAGGTGACTTGGACGGGCGAATGAAACCGTTTGCCAGGTACTGATTCATGTAAGTTCTAAGATGCTGATTTTCCTGTTCTGTCAGAGCGTAAATTTGGCTGCAAGGGATCATGGCTCCGGGTACAAGATCTATTTGACAATCGTAGGGTCTGTGCGGGGCAGAAAGTTGGCTTGCTCTTTTTTGAAGACATCCTGGTAATCTTGGTATTCAAGTGGTAAGGAGCTGATGAGGCCCAACACAAGTCCTTTCTTCGGTTTCAGATTGGTGTCATCTTTTTTGTAACATGTATCGGCACAATCATGAGGAAATGTCAGAACTCGTTTTCTCCAGTCGATCCTAGGATTGTGGGTCTCCAGCCAGGGCATTCCCGATATCATCTGGAACTGAGGAGCACCGATGAGATCGAAAGTAATGTCCTCTTGATGCCCGTCCTGACACAGAAGCTTGACTTTCTTCGTTTATTGTGTCACCGGACCGAATGATAGCTGAGAACCATCCACAGCAGTGACGTTTTCCGATTTCTGCTTCTGTCGGAGAGGAAGGCCTATTCGGAGAGCCAAATCTTGGTCAATGTACTTACCCACAGCCCCACAATAAATATATGCCTCTAAGGCATGTATTTTTGATGGTTGCTTGTGATTCACCAAAAGCACTGGAAGGACTAGATTTGAGGTCTGTACATATTCTTTTTTCAAGCCCGACAAGCGGACCCCTACACTTGCTGGGCATTGGCGTTTCCCGAGTTCTGTTTTTCTTCTTCATCAGTTTTGTCTGTTGCCCCAACCGTTTGCTAGGGTGGTTTTACCGGGCAGTCACGGAGGAAGTGACCTGCTTGTCTACAATATAAACAAAGCTGTTGTTGTCTTCTTTTTTCCCTTTCTGTTTTGGTAAGGGGACTTCGTAAGCCACCAATTTGCATTGGCTCAGACTGTTCATGTGGTTTAGTCTGATTCTCATGAGGTCGTACGTAAAGTGACCGTCCCTCTGATCTAGCTCGATCCATTTTCCGATTCTGCAACCTCTGATCGAGTTGCACCTTCAGGTCTATGTAGTCCGCACACCTCTCAGGGGGATTCACCACTTGCGCCAACACATCCTTAAGTTCTCCACGTAACCCTCGGTAAGAGTGTAGTCCTCTTCTTTTCTGGCCAGTTGGTCTGGGCTATGAGACGATTGAAGGTTGCAATATAGGTTAATAGATCTTGACTCCCTTGTCTGAGTGACTACAACTCGTAGTCCAGAGCGTGTCCTTGAGTATGACGGGCAAACTATTTCTCCATCTCATGTTGGAAATTCCCAAAGTTCCAGAGTAAAGGGTCATCTTGATTTACCAAAGGTATAGACCAGTCTGCCGCACTACCTTCTAAATATGAGAGTACAAACGCCACTTTGGCCTGGTCATTAGGAAAGGCTCCTGGTCTGCACAAGAAATGAAGGTGCCATTGGTTCATAAATACAGCAAACTTGTTTGAGCCACCGATGAAGCGTTCAGGAGGGGCTAGAGGCACTGCTCCTGGAAGAACCACCTGAACCGGTGTTGATTGTTGTGGTGTGGAAGAATGAGAAGAATGGGTCACTTCAGGCAGTGGAACCTGTCCTGCTTGTGCTTGTAGCATTTGTTTCGCCAATTTGTCAGTTCTTTCTCGAGTTACAATAAGATCCCTCCGTAATGCATTGATTTCCTGTTTTGAAGCATGTACTTCAGCCCGTAATTCCCCTAGTAAGAGGGCTAACTGATCTGTTTCTGAAGATTCCATAGCACCCAGGCAGAGAGTACTAGAGGCATTGCGTTCTGTTACACTCACATGGTCTCTGCTGAGGCGTTGGGGCACGGTTGCAGCCCTCCCAGAACTTGAATGATCCCCTTCAGGCCTCTCTCTCAGTAGAAAAGCTGTGAGCAGTGGTACGTGGTGATACTGCTCCTGCGTGGAGATAAGAGTGTGTGAGTGCACCAATCTGTGATTGTTGTACCTCTCGAACCCTTCACGCCAAAGTATAGTTTCTATGAGCATACGCAGGCCCATAAAGCTCACCTGTGAATTATGGAAGATAAGCTCTCCATCCTGCTATTTCTGGCACGGACGCATCGAATGGGATCTAGTTCCTTCACTGATAAGGATTGGTCCAGTCCAGCTGTGACTATGCTTCTCCTTATGATTGGTAAGTCTTTCTTGAGCTCTTGTGATGCTGTTCATTCTGTTTAATGTCTTTATATGTTGCCCCTATTTATGCCCGCAATAATGTCTCTCTTCTGCTTTCTTCCCTTAGATGGAAATGCGGCCTCAATGCAGCTGCGAGATGCGGCCGAATGGACGATGGATGCTACCGCAATTTTTGACAGCAGGTAAGTGATGGTTTAAGGAAAAGCGCAAAGTATGGCAAAGCTCAACCTTAAACTGACTGTTTTTTCGATGTCTAACCTTGTCTTCTGTTTTTCCTTGCAGGCGCTGCTGTCAACAATGGAGCGTGTTTTGTTCTGTGGTGCCAAGATGAAGATTTCGGTGTTCCGGAAAGTGTAAAGATGAACACTTGGTTCGCCGAAGAGATATACAGGTAAGAACAGCTTCCCCCAGTTGGTAAGTATGCTGTCAGGAAGCAGGATGTCCAGGAAGCAGGATCTTGAAAGGTTAGTCTTACCTCAGGTGACGGTGAGCGTTACGTTGCAAACAAGTGCAGAATAATGCGAAGCGTCTTTCTTGAGGATCGGGGCAGCTCATATAGCTGAGATCGTGGGCACCCCATTAGGGCCGGCTTGCCAGCCACACCCTGCCATTCCTAGAGAGTGAGCACATGCAAAGGCAATCCATTAGCAGCCACACCCAAGAATACACTTGGGGCTGCTTAATGGATGGAATGTTCAAGGTTAATGCATCCTGCTTAATGTATGGAATGTTCAAGGTTAATGCATCTGAAGTGCTATGTCCATAATAAAAGCTTTTTCGTGTTAAATGGATGTTCTTGTTTACTTTTGTTCACAAGCCTGGCGCCAAAGTCCAAAGGCGCCAGGACAGTGTCCACCCAGGTCTCCTGTTCATGAGACCCCTGCATGCCTGTGCCCCTGACTTCATGACCATGACATTACCTTGACTGATATGGAAAATACACTTGGAAGGATGCACCCCACCACCTGCTCTGGTGACATTTTTCCATCAAAGCTCATTTTAGGGAATGTAAACATTTCTGCCTCCTTTCTTACATGGTTTTGAATGCCACCGGTGCACATAATTATGTTCCCAATTCCATGAAGGAGATCATGGTTGCGCCCCTCCTAAAAGAAAGTGGGTCTAAATCCCAGGGAGATGGCTAATCTAAGACAAATTATGAATGTCCAATGCTGTTTAAAAATGATTGACAAAATAGCAACCATGCAGTTCCAAGAACATCTGGACCTCTCTTCTGTTTTACATCTGAGACAATCTGGCTTTTGTACGAATTATGGCACCAAGAGTGCCTTGTTATATCTGCAGACCCATATGTTAGACATTATGGATAGGGAACAGACTGGGCCATTGGTACTGCTAGAGGTATCAGTGGCGTTCAACCTCTTAGATCACAAGTGCCTCCTGGCAAAGTTATCATCAATGGGGGAATGCTCAGATAATGCTGTGCAATGGATTTGCTCCTTCTTAAACATCAGAAGCTCCACAGTACGCTGGGGTGAGGCTGTTACGGACCCGGCCCGCTCAACTGTGGAGTCCCTCAGGCCACAGGCTTGTCGTCTGCACTCTTCAATGTGTATATTAAACCACTTTGTGACCAGCTTACACCAATGCGGCTGCAGTTTACAAATTATGCAGATGACACCCAGTTGCTTTTGGAATTGAATGACAATTATGCCATAGATTCAGACAGGCTAACCTTCATATATAAGTCTATCAATTGGATGTCTACACACTATATGCGTCTAAACAGCTCCAAAACAGAACTTATGATATTTGGGCCAATACAGGCCAGAGCAATATTTCGTCCAAGATATTCCAAATTCATTATTGAAGACTGTAATATTCCTTTCCTTGATAAAGTAAAGACACTTGGCACCTACTTAGAGTCTTCTCTTGGTGCGGAGGCGCACATTAATAACATTGTAAAAATAAATCACAGTACTATCTGAGACTCCTTAGACAGATTAAGACTTTTGTCTCCAACAAAAATTGTGATACTCTGCCCCGACCTACCATTCTATCTAGGATTGACTACTGTAATGCCCGCTTGGCTGGTGCTGGAAGGTGCTGTCCACAAACTCCAAATTGTACTGAATGAGGCAGTTTGTATTGTGTAAAACATCTCCCACAGAGCCCATAGCTCCGACTTTAGAAATGAACTGCACTGGCTGCCAGTGGCTGCCAGAGTGCAGTTCTAACTAATTACCTAGACACTTAAATGCCTTTATGGTATGGCTCCTCTCTACCTCAAGCAAAACATAGCTAAATACGAGCAAAGGACAGCACGGCGCTCTAGTAATGTTAACTTTATATTCTGTCCCAGAGTCCGACGTGTGAATGGAAATAGCAGGTCTTTCCAGTACAGGCAGTTTATGCCTGGAATTCCTTGCCTATGCATCTACGTCAGGAAAGGAATCTGTTCCCCTTTAGGTAACCAGTATATAAGAAGACAAAGCTACAGTGCAGATGCTAGAGATACAGAACATAAATACTCAAAGTGATTCGAATGGGGGACCAGTCGAGGTTAAAAGGTGAATATCAAATTTTAATAATGATGAATCATAATGGTTAAAACATCCAATTAAATAGAGTGGTCCACAGTACAATACTTTAACATCCAATATATAAAACAACAACAAGGAATATGTAGCAAGCTTGGATAGCCAGTTAAGACGGTGTTTCAGAAAGAACAAACACAACGGGTACTTGTAAAACAAATAGTATAGTACCCAACTTTTTTAGGATAAATGTGTCATAGATTTTAAACTCTGTTTACAGTCCAGAGAATTGTCTCAACATGTTTCTGTTCCTCAAGGCATTAGTATGGAACATTCATCAGGAGGAAGAATTTTAACAACGTAGCCTAGTTACAATCGGAGTAATAATAATAACAACGAATGGTTCATAGCATCTGTGAAATAAAAACAACATAAAACAAGGGGTCAGCTTATGAATAGCTAGATGCTTTGACAAGTTCAAATGTATGAACAAAGGCACCATAAAAAGGAAAATATTTACCTAGAATGGTGCTGGTGGGGGCTCTCTACTGTCAGTAGTAGGTAGTAGTAGACGACTAAGTCGGTCCTACAAAAGATAGAAGTATCTCTTAAGCAAAATAGATAGCTTAAAAAGAAGCATAGATGGGCTCACAACATTCCAGCAGAATAGAAAGACCAGTACGAAGAAATTCGGCTAGGCAGTGCCGTAATCGACAAGAATCATAGGCACAACTCGCCATAAAATGGCATCCGCACGTGGGGGATAAAGGAAAGCCTGCAGTGATGGCTTAGAACATGCAAATGCCCCGGTGTTAACCCGGAGGTTCGTGAGATTTATATCAGAGCCAATTACAGAGAAGCACTGTGTGGCGATACAATAGAATAGGTGTAGCCATGGAGAGAGAAAAAATGAGAAAATATGTTGGAGGTGCAGACCGCAACAATCGAGAGTGCGTGGGTGTCAGTGGATATCCCTTAGATCTAATCACACCGCGATGAGTGTCGCCGTGGTGACCGCGGACGGAGGAGGATGATTACCTTATAAATATGTCAACTAAGGACAGTCCGTAAATCGGGCTGACTGCAGGAAAAGAATCCCTTAGTTCAACACTGAAAAAAAGAAAAATGGATAAAAACCCACGTTAAATAGCTACTCAAGTCTGGGAGGGCTAAGTCTCTAAAGCATACACTATGACACACGGCTTACCAAGTGAAGAACGTCCGTGGCAAAAAGTGCTCAGTACCAGTCAGAACGGCTCCGTGAATCAATCAGAAAGCGCAAAGTGGCCGATGCCTGCGAGTAGTCATGGAAACGCGGCAGTCCTACCACTATGTTTAGTAGAATCCAGAAGTGTACACGGGAGGGCGGAAAGGTGGCGGCCATCTTGGAACTAGAATGGGGAGAGGCAAAAATAGCGGTGAAACAAAGGTGAAATGTCGGTGGGTGAGGAAAAAGTAGACCAAGTTACCAATAACAAGCCCACGGATAAAAGAGAGTCCGGAGTGGACTTAATAGTAGGGAATGTAAGATAGATAGAGGCAAACAACCCCCTGAAAAATGGGTAGGAAAAGACAAGAAAGGAGACAGTGGTCACGAAGATGGCCATAGCAGCGAAGGCTCAGCAAAAACAGGGGTAAAGGTGAAAACCTGAGGGAGGAACTAAATATTGTGCCATTCAATTGATTCATTAAGACCAATGAATGATATGTAGATCATTTTGTCTTCCATCTCCAACAATTTCTTTTCGCGTGCTGAACAATTAGTTCCTTTGAGGGCTAGAAGTACAGTCCATGTAAAATCCTCATGCTTTTGCTTCTGAAGGTTGAAGTGTTTCACCAGAGGAGCATTTTCAGTTTTGTTCTTCAAGCAGCTCCGGTGTTCCATGATGCAGGTTTTAACTTTTTGAATGGTCTTCCCCACATAGTGCAGTCCACATATACAGGTGATCAAATATACCACAAACTCAGTATTACAATTAGTGAGGTTTTTTTGGGTCCAGCGTTTTGAAAGGCCAACATCAACCTCTTTAGTTTTGGAAGTTAATTTGCAAACACCACATGAGCCACAGGGGTAATGTCCGGTGGCTTCTGGAAGACCCCATAGAGTGGTCAGTCTCGGGTCAGTTGTATTAAGACATTTCAGTTCACTGTTACTAACTCTATTGCCTATGGTGGTGCTTCTTTTATAGGCGAATATTGGCATTGGCATAACTTGAGTCGCGGCTTTGAAGATTTTCCAATTTTTCTTGATGATGTTGGTCATTTCAAAACTCTGGTCCGTAAAGGTGTTAACACAGACAATACGAACATCTTTAGGTTTTTTAGGTTTGGGTTCAAGTAAGGCTTCCCGATTATTGTTAAATGCCCTTTTAGCTGATTTTCTCACTAATTTTTTGGGGTAGCCTCTCTGTCTGAGTTTATTACTGAGAGTGGTAGCTTCAGCTTCGTATGTTTCTTTATCAGAGCTATTCCTCTTGAGGTGTAAGAATTGGCCAAAGGGAAGGTTGTCTCGCAGATGTTTAATGTGGTGACTTGACTGGAATAGTCCAATAAGGAGTTTTTATCAGTGGGCTTGTGGTAAGGTTTTATTTTAAGAACCCCATTGAAGGGGAAAATGGTGAGATCCAGGAAGTTGGTAAATTCGTTGCCAGAAGTCATCGTAAACTGTAGATGAGGGTTCAGACTATTCAACCAGGTAAAGAAATTGTTGGCCTCATGCTGGGTGCCTTTCCATAATACCAGGATGTTGTCTATGTAGCGACTCCATTTAATGATGTTGTTACTAAATGGATTCAGGTTGTTGTAAATATGAGATTTCTCAAATGTCTCGACATAGAGATTTGCTACACTAGGAGCCATGGTGGCCCCCATAGCCGTTCCTTTAGGTAACACCAGAAAACCTGGTTATTTAAATAGCTGAATTACCTCTGTTGCTGTTGCCCATCTCTTCTCTTTCTTGTAATCCTTTCCTCCTTCATCCCTGTGTTGCCTGATGATATACACTTCAAAGAAATAAGTCATTTTCTCCCGCTCTCAAATGCCAACCTTGCCCAATCTTCTTTCCTCCATAACTTATGCCATTGCCCAAAGCTCGCAATCCTGGGGTCCCTTTTTCACAGTGCAATAATCTATATCACTTCATTACTGATACTTCCTCTGAATCCAGGATCAACATCTCCACCACCACTATACCAAAACTCTCAAATCCTCCCTCTCCACACACTTGATTAGTAGAGTAGCCTGGCCGGGGTCTGGTGTTCTTTCTTTTGCCTCCCTTATAGAAATACTCAGCTGAGCCAAATGTACCCACTCCAAACTACACATATCCTCCTCCTTTGGGCTAATACATAGTGCAAGTGCTCGAGGGAAAACTGTGGAGGCATAATCTGGGATTGCCCCAATCGACTCCTATAGAAGCTATGCGCATGGAATTGGGGCTCATTTATTTGTCAACATTAGTTAAAATAAATAGAATCCGGCTTCTCATCAAAATACTGGCCGATGGTGGTAATATCTTTAAATTGGCATTTGACTGCCGATAGAACCTGTCTATAACCTCTATGACCTCTATGAAAGAAATGTATTTATCATGCGTGGAATTTCATGATATCATTGGTTGGCGTATGGAAGAACCTTTGAATGTCAGCATATTCACATCTCTGACTGTCAAAGCGTTTGCATGGGACGGAGCAAACATGTGTGATTATTACCACAGCGAAAAGTCCCTCAAAGAGTATGGTAACCTATCGTTTCCTTATTTTGCACCCATGTCCGATATTCGCCATACCATTGATCAGAATTCGCGTCGGTTGGTTCATTATGTTACTTCACTGTAAGCCCTTAAGTGCCAAGGGCGTGTATGCCCCTCCTTTTTGCATAGACTTGCACAATAGCCTGGCAGTGTTCTGCTTCATGCTCCTATGATCACAGGTGCTGCGCGTTGTACACCCACGGCAGAAAGGCAGTGCAGAATAAGTCCCATGAGACCACTGACATCCACTCATCCAATGCCCTGATGTGATTGTATTTTATGGAATCCATTATCAGTAATGTGTAATCAATGTGCAAGATATTGGGAAGTGATTGGGCGACTGTGGTATGTGCACAATGGAAGGTAATTTGAAATGCTGTTTTCTTGGTGTGGCAGAGCGTTAGTAAGATCATAATGCGGGCGGCATTTGTATCATACATATTTTTAGGATTGATTCATAAGTAGGACAGGGGTGTTGATGATGATGGTGAGTTATGTACTTCATTATCTAGTCGTTTATTTAAAGCGAACACTGTTTCTTGCATGTATTGTATTGTTGTTATATTATGTGTTAAGGTTTATGTTTAAACCAAATATACCTCAATAAAAAATAACACAAAATAAAAAAAAATCCTTTTGAACCACCCACTGCTGTTAAGCAACGAGTATGGACCTCGGAAGGGTGAAAGGCTGAGTTTGGCCCTGCCGTCGGCAGAATTTGCACGGATGTCAAGGCGAGCGCTTTACTCGCTGTGCTATCTGCACACTGAGGAAGCTCTTCTCCAGCAAGAAGCTTTATGAATGGCACTGTGTAATGCACCACCAGAGCAGTCTTCAGCACCGGATATATTTTTATAAATGTTAGCATTTGAGCCACTTTGTGTTCCTTTGAATTTCACAGTTAATATACCGTGTGAAGAAAAAGACTACATTAATGTAATGTATATGTATGTAATGTATTTCTCTTCCAAGGAAGAGAAATAAAGGGGACATGAAGTGCATCCGCTGCTTCCTGGTCAGATAAGCAAGGTCTTCTAGCCCAATGCCACCCCTTCCACACTGACTGAATGGAAGAAAATGGCAGCTAATTACACCAAGTGGATTGTGCATTGGAAACATCTTTTAATCTTATCAGCTGCAGGTAAAGCTTCCAAACGGTCGGGGATTTGTATTTCACATTATTTTGTAGCGTGAGCGGCTCGTAGTATTGTGATGCTCAGATGAGCTCTTAATCCTGACCTCATCTCATGCTTCCTGTTATTTCTGGGTTGTTTGTCCTCTTTCTGTAGGGCCCTCCATGGGGACTCTCCGTTGGATTCAGAAAAGAACCTTGTAATATTAGCCTGGAAAATGGTTGCCTCAAAGGCAGCTTATCTACTTCTGGCTGAGGGTATTTTCTCAGAAGTGAAAGCTTATTACCCTTTTTTTCTTTACTCTATGGATGTTGGTCGTTTGAAGCAGTTTAGAAGAAATGCTAATCCGTCCTTGTTAAAGAAGATTTTGTTTCTTTGTGCCCTGGCAGGATGTCATTTCCCAGCACAATCATGGGCTCTTGACGTTTCTTGGATGGACATGCATATGATCACGCCTTTTCAATTTCTAATCTTGCTCTTCGTAGATTCCGTGTGACAATCTCGAATGTTAATAGAATGGTGAGCATCAAATGTTACAATTGTTATGTATTACATAATGAGCACAACAAAATAAAAATAAGAAAATAGAAGGGTTTCAAATGCAAAATGAGAGGGATTTAGTAAAACTTTTCAGACCAATGGAGAGGTCATGATCAAAATAATGAATCATCCCCAATATATGGCAGATGGTATAAATTGAGCACAAGTCAATCCCGAGCAGTCATGTCCACCCCTGATGTCTCTGAGGTTATTAACACATGGGGCCTCATTATAAGGTTGCCGGTGCAGTAACAGCAGTCCTGGTAATCTTGCCGGTACCGTTGTTACCAGACGGGCAAACTATGAGTTCTGCCTGTTCGCCCGCGAGCAGACCATGTCGGATGCACCGTCACCATTCACAAATGGTGCCGGAGCATCCAGCCTCCCCATTCGCATTGAGTCCAATCGGACTCAAATGGGAATGGGGACTAATATTTTCCTGCGCCCGGGAATGGGTAATTACTGGGTCTGCCGGGGCCGTAATGCCCCGGTAATTGGCCATTCCCGGGCGGTGGAAAAAAAATTATTCTGGCGCCAGCCTTGCCGGTTTTATCGGCATGGCTACCGCCGGTCTCATAATGAGGCCCACATGGAGTTCTTCAACTAAAAAAGAAAGTGAGTTTAACGCTGCTGCTCAATGCTTGCCACAGGGTTTATATGAAAGATTGTAGACTGCATTCCGAGCAGCACCTTAGTTCTGATTCGCAAGGCCTAACCCCCACTCCCCCTCCTACTCCTCTCTCAGATTGGCACACGTGAACCAGGTACTTTGCCCTGTGCCCATTGACAATACAGCTTTTGCATCTGTCTCTTCCACTGTCCCATTAATTAACAGCAAATTGCAGCGAGGCCAACAAAAGTGGCAACCACTTACACAATGTTACTGTGAATGACTGTGACTTACTCCTAGTCAGAGTTCAAAGTTGCACTCACTGTGTCGTACAAATTAAGTTCTAACTTCACCCCATTTGATTTAGGCTCACAAACCGTTTCTTAATTAGAAAGTATTATTTTATCAGACATTAAATATAGTGGTGTCAAAAACCACACCTAAATCCAAAATAATCACTGGGCTGCAGGTTTATGTTAATTACAAAAACCTGTCACCTAACTTTATCCTCAGTTTGTAAAATCTAATTTACAATACCTTTAGAAACCACATCTGAATTAGTTGTGTCAGATGTAAAATACTTATCTTTATGTTTGGAAGATACAACATAAACTAGGTGTTCGGCTTTTTGCCATTCCAAAGCGTATGTTGTCTCCATCCAGTTCTGAAAGAGTTAATTTGTGCTTGTGGTTACGGTTGTATTATCATAGTTTACATAAATAATATTTTCAGTTTCATTTTTCTGTCCTTTCATGGTCACCTTTTGGTTTTGGAGAATTCCATTGTTATAGAGAGAGAGAGGGAAGGGGGGTTCTGAACTGAAAACATCTCTTTGGCATAGCAACCAGCACTACTACACCCACTCTCTCTACCCCCACCCCACTCCCTCTACCCCCACTCACACTCTCTCTATGCCCACTCACCCTCCCATTATGTGTGCTGGTTGGGTTTTGTTCGGGCTGTTTTGGGCTACTTTGGATGAGTCCTCTCAAGGCATGTTGTCTGCCCGCAACCAAATACACCATCCACTCTCTCTACCTTCACCCACCCCCACTCTCTCTATCACCTCACTCTCTTATCTTCCCCTACCCAGCCACTCGCTACTCTCTCCACCCACTCACATTTGGGGTGATCAAGTCATGTTTCCGTTCCTTTGCCACTGTGGCGGGGCATTGCTATATGCCCCACCAGCAGTATGCAAAATCATCGTGGCAGCTTGTGTCCTGCACATTGTCGCCACACAGCGTGGTATACCAGCATCTGAGTGCTTGTCCCAAAAAACATCAGAGCCAACTCTATTAGACCTGGCCGGTCAACCCACGACCACTGAATTGCACTACCAAAATTCAAACGTGCAAGAGGTGGAGGTGCTAGCGTCCCCTCAGTAGCGGCCTCTCACTGGAGCGCTCTTCCACCCTCGCTAAGAGCAGAAAACTCTTATTGGGCCTTCAGGAAAACCCTAAAACTAAACTTGGCTATTTGCCTAAGCATTGCCCTGACATAGCAGAGAAACTGGGAGCAAGGTGGTTTGACTTTCTGCTCCATACTTACCTGATTGTTAATTGTTTTCCTCCTCAAGTATATCTGCCGTGTAACTGTTTCGCAACAGTGCCCTGATACCCTTGGGCATAGGCGCTTTACAAATGCAAATAAATAAATGAAGCGATGCAGGGGGGACATTGCCGTCAGCCACAGGCACCACCCATGCCTGAGTCGGATAAAGGGAACAGGGAGAGGTTGCACGCTATCAGCTTGTGCAATCGTATTTCACATAAATATCAGCCCCTGCTGAGCACCCACAGTGAAGCCACATCCCTGGTGCCATCCATTGATGAATTGGGGCCAATCCACTCTGGCCATAACAATACCCAGAGGATGTCTGTTTGGAAGAGACAAAATGTGTGTGTCTATAGTCATATAATCAAATGCACTAACCACTGACACAGTCATAGTAAGTTGAATCAACAGTATTCATGTCACTCACAGCAAAGCACACAACACAATCAACAAAATCACTTGCCACTTACACATGCCCCACAACAAATAATGTGCACACAGACCCCAACCAACACACATGAGAACGCAAGTAAGAAGGCACAGTGCAAAAAGCAACCAGTAACAAACAAATGTGAGCATTGCCCTGGCCAACCTATGTGTGTCACACAACAACATACAGGTCAACTTTCCACCCCATTCCCTGACAAAAATCATGTACACAATACACATCGACATCAAAATAGTCCTATGAACTGAAAAAATAGCAAGCTCACTTCAAGAAGGATGCACATCTCACCTCACATCTTTTCCTTTGTGTACATGCACCAGCTGTACCCAGGAATCTATCTATGCTCCACTTTGAAGAGGTGTTGCATGCAGTCCTCCCACAGCCCTGTTCCCTTGAATATCAGCAACCATCTGCCCTTGCAGAATGCCTCAGTCCTGACAAACAACGCAGGTCACAACATGTAACACATCCGTGCACCCAATGACACAGCACCCTGTTGTCCGCCCGGATAACATGGAACAACTGCAAGGAATGAGTTGCCAGTCTACCATCACCATGTCCAACCGCACCCATGCAGCTGGACCAGCTCACCTCAAGCAAATGCAATGTACAACACCCCATGCATTAACAGCATCACCACCCACAACACCTTCACTGCCTGCACACCTGAGTGCCATGCTGTGAAGGACATGGTTCCACTTAGCCCTTGTACCGGAGAGGGGTAATTGTGATACATCAGATCAGGCTGTAGTTAGCATGACACTGAGAAAACTCCAGAATGGAGATCCCTGATGGTTGGAAACCCAGGATCACCTCAGAAGTCCTCCCAAAGCCACGATTTGGCATCCCCTAATTAGCGTGGCATCGGGTCAGGGTAGGAAACACTGACATGGGAGCCGATGATGGAATGTCCAAAATGACGGTAGGTGAAATCTTCAGCAATTGCAGTGAAGATCGGCTCTGGCAGAAGGCAGCTGGGCAAACAGGCAGCAATCAAAGAGGAAGGCAGGGCTCAAAGTCAACAGGCAGAAAAGAAACAAGCAGACAAAGAATGATAAACTGAGGGCAAGGATACTGGCACACAAAAGGGAGCAGGCAAGAGGAAGGGAAGGCAGAGCCCAGAGGGACTGGACTGAACGGGCACTAATGAGCATGGAGCTGAAGGGAGCAGTGGGATGCACTGAGCAGCTGGTAACAGGTGTCAAAACTGCAGGGCCATGGTGCATTGTATGCAATGCCATGGCAAACAACATCAGGCCTATGGCATGTGCCTGGTGTCCAGGGGTAGGACAACCACTCTGTTGTGTTCAGACAAACAGGGCAGCCCCCACATGTACTGCCATGCTGCGATGGGAGTGGAGTAGTCTGGAGAGTGCTAACCCCATACAGAACCAAAGCACCAGGATCGACGGCCAGTATTGGTAGAGACGCCATGAACAGGTGAGTGAATGGGATACCATGTGATAGGCATGACAAATACTAAAATGCATGCAATGCCCGTCCATCCTCCACCACCCAATGTGTCCCCACACCTATGTAGCGGGACCTCAGGCCAATGCAATTAAAACATCCCAGACAGTGAAAGCCTCCCTGCCACCAATGAGACCACAACATGTGCCCCCCCTGAGTGTCTTACACTTACTTTCACAAGGTACCCACTTGTCTTGCATCCACAGCATTCCATCTGAAACAGCATTCTAAGCTTTGAAAGACATGCATTACATGAAATTAAACAAACTGGACAGACTTGACAACTCCCGTATGGAACAAGGAAACATGATCGCCATGGACCACCCAGTGTCAGCTACCAGAATTTCAAATAAAAGAGCATGTAACAACATCAAACCTCATGGACAGAGCAATCACTGCCAGTGAAGCAAACACATTTCAGCCACAGCACGACATGCACTCTGGAAATAGGTGTCAGCCAGCCCCGGGATGCGGGCACAAATGAGGGCATTGATTTCAAGCATACACGTTCTGCACAACTACCATCAGGTGTCAAATGTGCCTTTGGGTCACCCATGTGTGCAGGGGAGGGAGAAGGACACCAAGTGAGGAGGTAAAGGTCTGCGGAGGGAAAGTGTGGGGGCTAATGTGAAGGATGAAAGAGGGCAAGAGGGACACAGGACACAGAGTGAAGAATGTATAGCTGTGGACTGGAGTGGGAGAGGGGAATCGTTGGGCAAGGTGGAGTCTGGCTGGTGGGTAAGGGCAGAGAGAAGTGAGTGAAAAGAGGAAGACAGAGACAAGACAGAAAGACAGGAAAATAATGCAGCACGATCTGGGAGCCTGGAAGGCACATTGATGGAAAAATAGCACATGTTGGGGGTGAAGAAGGACAATAGGGGTTGAGGGAGAAGGGAAGACTGGGAAACAACATCCACCTGTGAAAGGAAAATCTACAGCTCCACATCACAAAAGTAACATGCTCAGCACACCATGGCTTGTAAACCAGAAAGAGACCCATGTTCGCAACATCCACGTGAATAAGTCCATTCAATCACAACTCCAGACTCTGCAACACCCACCAACCCCCCTGTTGGACACCACAGTTCATGGACATGACATCAATGTCCAGCTGTTGACTCACCCTCCAACAGACCACACACCCTGGATGAGATATTCCCAGGAAGGGGGTGTGGATCTTAGGGTGCAAAGCCAATATCTACAGGGAGAACAGATGAACAGAAGCTGGGGCGAGGTGATGATGTACCACATGCATGTGTGCAGTCACTCACAGTGGTGTAGTAGAAAAAGTAACAGACAAAAGTCAAGCAATACATTCAGGAGGAGAGAACTTACAGCAAAGAAAAATGAACAAGTGACTTGAATGGGGGAAAACAGGTAAAGGCTGTCAGGGCTCCACATGTGCAAAACAGTATAAACCTTGACACACCAATTGTGCCAAATAAGTCCTGTGGAGTGCATGGAGACAAATGGCCAGATCTGTATTTCCAGAGGAAAGGTCATGAAGGGGAGCATCTGAGGTCTGGGTGATCTGTGAATCGACATGTGTGCAAGACGTGTAGTTGCAGCAGGGTAGGCAATGTAAGCAGATATGGGCGTGGAATGTGCTCTGGCACAGCTCAAAGAGTAATGTGGAGAGGGAGTACACCTGCAGGACCCTGTAGGCCACATGGACTCGGGGGAGGAGAAGGATGGTAGTAAGAAGACATCATAATGGTCATTGAGGCAAGAGGTGAACAATAAAAATGCAGAGTCGAGATGTACAGAGAATTGAGGTTGTGTATGAGGATGTAGTTGTAGGATGTGGCAAATACTGATGACGACTCAAGTGTGATAAGTGCTGAACATTCCCATGAGTCGGCTGCTCTTTGTGGAAGTGCAACCTGAAAACCAATGCACATGCATGGATGTTCAAGGGGACATACATACACAAGCATTTGGACAAACACACATCTGCACTGACATTCACTGTGACAAAATGATTTTACCCGCTGACAATAAAATGTGTGAGAATGCATGCAAAGATTGTGGTGCACACTAAAAAAGACATTTACAAGATTAACAGTGCTCAACCTTACCTGCTGACAGAGCTGCCCTGATGTGATTCCCTCATCACATCCACCAGAAACTGTTCCTCCACATTTATGAATGGAGGGCCAGTGCCCGACAAAAAGGCATGGGTACTATGGAGGTGAAAGGTTGCAGGGAGGAATCAGGATCATTGCAACAACATGTGACATTACATGTCACCAGCCATAGGAGCAAATCATACATACTGCACATACGTTCAAAAAGTCTATTAACCAGTTGTTACCTGGACATGTGATCCTGTTGCAATGAAGCCAACCATGACAGTTGACACAACTGTGCATGGCTGCATGTCCAATACTTCACTCATAAATCCCTTGAGAGAGCAACTACACATCTCTCAAGGTAGGAAAAAAAAAGAAAAATAGTCCATGCTGGACAGGGAAAAAAAAGTATATGCATCCATCCTGGACTGAGGTATAAATAAATCAGAACAATGTGTCCATCCTGAACCAGGGGGGAACAATAAATACATTCAGACCTGGCCAAGGGAGTGGGAGAAATGCCTGCCCTGGAGGGGGAGATATAGGGTGCATGTCCATGTCCACATGAGAGGACCAAACATATCTACACCAATAAAAGAAAAAAAATACATCCATCCACCATGGGCTCGTGGACATTACAGCAGAGGTGGTTGATGTGGCGTGGGTGTGCCGGGACCGCAATTCTGTGGTGTGTCATCAGGTGGTTGCGAGTGTGGCGGTGCATCCTGTTCACACAATGCCAAAGCCTGGTCTTCATTGCCTAGGGCCAGCTGTGACACAGATGCATGCACCAGCACCCCAAGGATGGTGAGGACACGATGAACTTCTTCCCGAATAGCCACCGAGTCTGTATGTATGCACACAGTGACACATCAATTTGCTGGGACAGCGTCTGCCTCAAGGCATCCATCTCTTCATGGAGCTGGTTCCTTGTGGCTGAGAGTTAATCATGCAGTGAAGCCCTCAAGCTCTCCATCTCACGGCGATTGGAGTCTCGAGATGCCAACATCTCCTGCTTCAGGGCTTCTCTATGTGCCTTAGCATCTGCATGCAGGGAGTCCTGCAGACACTTAAGATCAGACCTTCTTGAGAGATGATTTTAATACAGAACAAAATCAGAACAACAGGAACAGAAGGCATAAGAGATATGTTACATTCTCTAATACCTCAGCCTCATCGAGTGACAAGGAAAAAGATAACACATGCCTACAGAAGGGAGTGGTGGAGTAACAAATGCAGCAGGACAACAGATTTTTTACAGAGGAGGGCAAAGGGGTCAATATGGACGCCGTCCTCCACAATACGAACAGAGAATGAGAACACGCCAGTGGTATCAGGACCAATAGATGACAACTTGCCCATTATAAATATATCAAAGCATACACTCTCCAAGACTGAAGTGGACCCACTCCAGAAGGGTTTGTCATTTGTACCTGTGACTAGAGCAGACCCTTTTTTCTGTGAGATAGAACTTCGTAAGTTCTTCCGGAATATCAGACTGAAACATTTCTTTGAAATGTATTTACCCAAACACAACCAACTGGAAGGATCACCCACAAACATTGAGGAGAACATTACTGGCCTAAAAGTGGAATACAGGTTTATCCCTCTTAAACACACATGCCCTGCAGAGATCACTGCCTTTGAAAATATAATCATCAGACAATCACTGGAAGTAATAAGTAAGTGTAATCACCAACAAGACAACCTCAACATGGGAGAACACCAACGATTAACATCATTATGAAAAGATTCTGAAATAACCATCAAAGCAGCCAACAAAGGGGGTGGTATTGTACCACTAGACACAGCCCAATATGAAGCTGAGAGCGAACGATTGCTCTCAGACAACTCCTCCTATGTGAGACTAACGGTCGATCTGACCAAGCAGATACAAGGAGAAATCGAAACCCTCATGCCATTAGACTTGAATGGATCAGTGATGAAGAAACACATTTTTGAAGAAAGAGCATCTGAAAATTCCAATCTTTTATATTCTCCATAAAGTCCATAAAAACATGAGGCATCCTCCAAGGAAGACCTATAGTTGTGGCAATTGACTTCTTTTTGGAACCACTATCAGTCTCTACCAAATTATACTTGAAACCATTTGTGATGGATATGACTTCTTATGTCAAAGACTCCACTGACATGATACACATCCTCACCACCATCCCTAAAGACAATAAAGATATCCTGGTGACATTAGACATTAAGGGGCCGATTCATGGAACAAACGTGCACCGAAAATCTTTGCGCAAGCAGGCGCAAGCAGGCGTAAGCAGGCGCAAGCGCAAAAAAACAGGCGCACGCGTGCGATTCATGGAAGTCCCTGCGCGTGTTTTCCTCGGGATGTGCGCCAAACCCGTGCATGGCGAACACGTCACTGCAACATCCCTAAAGGCGTGCGCGACGCGCACAGTGAAAGCGCACAACCTCGGCGCATACACCAGAAAGTGGGCGGAACACGGGGCGTAACGCGCGGAATGGGGAACAACGTGCGAAAATAAGGGCGTAACTGGGGATGTACTGCAGGGAAGCAGACGGAATGCCCACACGCACTCGAACCACACGTATTCATAGAATCGAATAGGGCAAAGCCACGCACAGCCAAAGACACGCACAAGCCGAAACACGTCCGCCACACGAAGGCAGGCGGTAGCGTCCCTGCGCATTACAAAAGTGGCAACATACAGCAATTGGGCCAGTACGAGCGGGGCACGTGTATTTCAGGGGTGCGCAGGAAGTTACACACGCGATTGAGTGGGGTACGTGTATTTCGAGGGTGCGCGGGAAGTTACACACGCGATTGAGCGGGGGACGTGTATTTCGGAGTTGCGCGGGAAGTTACACACGCGATTGAGCGGGGTACGTGTATTTCGGGGGTGCGCGGGAAGTTACACACGCGATTGAGCGGGGTACGTGTATTTCGGGGGTGCGTGGGAAGTTACACACGCGATTGAGTAGGGTACGTGTATTTCGGGGGGTGCGCGGGAAGTTACACACGCGATTGAGCGGGGTACGTGTATTTCGGGGGTTGCGCGGGAAGTTACACACGTGATTGAGCGGGGTACATGCATATCAGGGGTGCACGGAAAGTAACACACGCGATTCCATCAGGGTACTTGTATTACAGGGGTGCGCGGGAAGTTCCACACGCGAATGTCCAGGCTATGTGTATTTCAGGGTGCGGGGGAAGTTACACACGCGATTGAGCGGGGTACGTGTATTTCGGGGTTGCACGGGAAGTTACACACGCGATTGAGCGGGGTACGTGTATTTCGGGGGTGCGCGGGAAGTCACACACGCGATTGAGCGGGGTACGTGCATATCAGGGGTGCGCGGAAAGTATCACACGCGATTCCATCAGGGTACGTGTATTACAGGGGTGCGCGGGAAGTTCCACACGCGAATGTCCAGGCTACGTGTATTTCGGGGCGCGTGGGAAGTTACACACGCGATTGAGCGGGGTACTTGTATTTCGGGTTGCGCGGGAAGTTACACACGCGATTGAGTGGGGTACGTGTATTTCGGGGTGCGCGGGAAGTCACACACGCGATTGAGCGGGGTACGTGCATATCAGGGGTGCGCGGAAAGTATCACACGCGATTCCATCAGGGTACGTGCATTACAGGGGTGTGCGGGAAGTTCCACACGCGAATGTCCAGGCTACGTGTATTTAGGGGTGTGCGGGAAGTTTCACACGCGATTCCATCAGGGTACGTATATAACAGGGGTGCGCGGGGAGCACCACACGTGAATTGCACGTGTGGGTCCTCCCAGGTGTTCCCTCTACACCCTTCACGGCCCCTGCATGTGGCTCACACCACAGGGGCCTACCCTGCACATGTCCTGCAGGCACCCCATCCACCATGGCCATGCCCCCCAGCCAACCCACATGTCAACTTGCACTACTGCCCACCAACGCATGTCCCCCTGCACCCTCAGCCACCAGGGGCACCCTCCACCAGGCCCTGTCCCCCACCACCCCCACCCCCCAGCAGTGCAGGGGCACCCTCCACCAGGCCCCCACCCATGTCCAACTCATGTCTCCCACCACCCCCACCCCCCAGCACTGTGGGGCACCTGCCAGCAGGCCCCCACCCATGTCTCCCACCACCCCCACCCCCCAGCAGTGCAGGGGCACCCTCCACCAGGCCCCCACCCATGTCTCCCACCACCCCCACCCCCCAGCAGTGCAGGGGCACCCTCCACCAGGCCCCCACCCATGTCCAACTCATGTCTCCCACCACCCCCTCCCCCCAGCACTGTGGGGCACCTGCCAGCAGGCCCCCACCCATGTCCAACTCATGTTCCCCACCACCCCCACCCCCCAGCACTGTGGGGCACCTGCCAGCAGGCCCCCACCCATGTCTCCCACCACCCCCACCCCCCAGCACTGTGGGGCACCTGCCAGCAGGCCCCCACCCATGTCCAACTCATGTTCCCCACCACCCCCAACCCCAAGCACTGTGGGGCACCCGCCAGCAGGCCCCCACCCATGTCCAACTCATGTTCCCCACCACCCCCACCCCCCAGCAGTGCAGGGGCACCCTCCAACAGGTCCCCACAGTTGTCTCCCACCACCCCCATCCCCCAGCAGTGCAGGGGCACCCTCCACCAGGCCCCCACCCATGTCTCCCACCACCCCCACCCCCCAGCAGTGCAGGGGCACCCTCCACCAGGCCCCCACCCATGTCCAACTCATGTCTCCCACCACCCCCACCCCCCAGCACTGTGGGGCACCTGCCAGCAGGCCCCCACCCATGTCTCCCACCACCCCCACCACCCAGCAGTGCAGGGGCACCCTCCACCAGGCCCCCACCCATGTCTCCCACCACCCCCACCCCCCAGCACTGTGGGGCACCTGCCAGCAGGCCCCCACCCATGTCCAAATCATGTTCCCCACCACCCCCACCCCCCAGCACTGTGGGGCACCCTCCACCAGGCCCCCACCCATGTCCACCTCATGTCTCCCACCACCCCCACCCACCAGCAGTGCAGGGGCACCCTCCACCAGGCCCCCACCCATGTCCAACTCATGTCTCCCACCACCCCCACCCCCCAGAACTGTGGGGCACCTGCCAGCAGGCCCCCGCCCATGTCTCCCACCACCCCCACACCCCAGCAGTGCAGGGGCACCCTCCACCAGGCCCCCACCCATGTCTCCCACCACCCCCACCCCCCAGCACTGTGGGGCACCTGCCAGCAGGCCCCCACCCATGTCCAACTCATGTTCCCCACCACCCCCACCCCCCAGCGCTGTGGGGCACCTGCCAGCAGGCCCCCACCCATGTCCAACTCATGTTCCCCACCACCCCCACCCCCCAGGACTGTGGGGCACCTGCCAGCAGGCCCCCACCCATGTCCAACTCATGTTCCCCACCACCCCCACCCCCCAGCAGTGCAGGGGCACCCTCCAACAGGCCCCCACCCATGTCTCCCACCACCCCCACCCCCCAGCAGTGCAGGGGCACCCTCCACCAGGCCCCCACCCATGTCTCCCACCACCCCCACCACCCAGCAGTGCAGGTCACCCTCCACCAGGCCCCCACCCATGTCCAACTCATGTCTCCCACCACCCCCACCCCCCAGCACTGTGGGGAACCTGCCAGCAGGCCCCGACCCATGTCTCCCACCACCCCAACCCCCCAGCAGTGCAGGGGCACCCTCCACTAGGCCCCCACCCATGTCTCCCACCACCCCCACCCCCCAGCACTGTGGGGCACCTGCCAGCAGGCCCCACCCATGTCCAACTCATGTTCCCCACCACCCCCACCCCCCAGCACTGTGGGGCACCTGCCAGCAGGCCCCCACCCATGTCTCCCACCACCCCCACCCCCCAGCAGTGCAGGGGTACCCTCCACCAGGCCCCCACCCATGTCCAACTCATGTCTCCCACCACCCCCACCCCCCAGCAGTGCAGGGGCACCCTCCACCAGGCCCCCACCCATGTCCAACTCATGTCTCCCACCACCCCCACCGCCCAGCACTGTGGGGCACCTGCCAGCAGGCCCCCACCCATGTCTCCCACCACCCCCACCCTCCAGCAGTGCAGGGGCACCCTCCACCAGGCCCCCACCCATGTCCAACTCATGTCTCCCACCACCCCCACCCCCCAGCACTGTGGGGCACCTGCCAGCAGGCCCCTGCCCATGTCTCCCACCACCCCCAACCCCCAGCAGTGCAGGGGCACCCTCCACCAGGCCCCCACCCATGTCCCCCACCACCCCCACCCCCCAGCACTGTGGGGCACCTGCCAGCAGGCCCCCACCCATGTCCAACTCATGTTCCCCACCACCCCCACCCCCCAGCACTGTGGGGCACCTGCCAGCAGGCCCCCACCCATGTCCAACTCATGTTCCCCACCACCCCCACCCCCCAGGACTGTGGGGCACCTGCCAGCAGGCCCCCACCCATGTCCAACTCATGTTCCCCACCACCCCCACCCCCCAGCAGTGCAGGGGCACCCTCCAACAGGCCCCCACCCATGTCTCCCACCACCCCCACCCCCCAGCAGTGCAGGGGCACCCTCCACCAGGCCCCCACCCATGTCTCCCACCACCCCCACCACCCAGCAGTGCAGGGGCACCCTCCACCAGGCCCCCACCCATGTCCAACTCATGTCTCCCACCACCCCCACCCCCCAGCACTGTGGGGAACCTGCCAGCAGGCCCCGACCCATGTCTCCCACCACCCCAACCCCCCAGCAGTGCAGGGGCACCCTCCACTAGGCCCCCACCCATGTCTCCCACCACCCCCACCCCCCAGTACTGTGGGGCACCTGCCAGCAGGCCCCCACCCATGTCCAACTCATGTTCCCCACCACCCCCACCCCCCAGCACTGTGGGGCACCTGCCAGCAGGCGCCCACCCATGTCTCCCAACACCCCCACCCCCCAGCAGTGCAGGGGTACCCTCCACCAGGCCCCCACCCATGTCCAACTCATGTCTCCCACCACCCCCACCCCCCAGCAGTGCAGGGGCACCCTCCACCAGGCCCCCACCCATGTCCAACTCATGTCTCCCACCACCCCCACCGCCCAGCACTGTGGGGCACCTGCCAGCAGGCCCCCACCCATGTCTCCCACCACCCCCACCCTCCAGCAGTGCAGGGGCACCTACCACCAGGCCCCCACCCATGTCTCCCACTCTCCCCACCCCCCAGCACTGTGGGGCACCTGCCAGCAGGCCCCCACCCATGTCCAACTCATGTTCCCCACCACCCCCACCCCCCAGCACTGTGGGGCACCTGCCAGCAGGCCCCCACCCATGTCCAACTCATGTTCCCCACCACCCCCACCCCCCAGCACTGTGGGGCACCTGCCAGCAGGCCCCAACTCATGTTCCCCAGCCAACATGTCATCACAATCTAGATCCCTGGTCCCTATGGTCAGCCTCCAAATGCAAAACAGCCACCTGAGTATTGCATCCACCCACTCTGAAATGGCAATTACATGACAGAACACCAATTGCAAGTTTCGAAACAAACACATGTCCCTCACATACACCCAATGGGTGTCAGTGAATCTCAAAACCCATATCATGATATGCATGAAACCAATGAGATGATACTACACATTGAAGTTCGATAAAAAAAATATGTATTAAAGGAAACATAAATAGATTCAAAAATAAAGAAACAGAAATGGGAATGTACAGAAATGAAAAGAAGCATGTTTGTGAAAAAAAGCAAAAGCAAAAATCATAATCCAAAGTAATGGTGTCCAAAGTCACTGTCCACAAAAGAAAATCCAATGGGAAATAATAATTGAAAGCCATTGCTCCATGATATGATATGATATGGTATTTGTAACGCGCCTATACACAAGTCTTTCAAGGCGCGACGAGGCAGGGAGGGAGGGAAACAAGGGGAAGACGGACAAGCGATCCTACTAGGCCAGGTGTCATTCAGATCGCGCAAGTGCAGAGGTAAGGGGAAAAGGAGAAAGTGCAGGGGGAGGAGGTGGGGGGAAAAGTGCAGTACAAGGTAAGTGGCGTAATAAAATAATAAATGATAAATAATAAATAAAAAGGGCCAGCTGGTGGCAAGTGCGAGGTAAGTGCAGAGCAAGTGCTGGGTAGGGGGCTGTAGGGATACAGTGACAGTCCCACAGTGCAGGGGGAGCCAGGGGGGCAGTGCAAGTGGAGAGTGGCTGGGCCCTGGACCGAGGTCGCTGAGAGTGGCCCAGATGCAGGTTAAGTGCAGAATTCAGTGGGGAGTTAAGCAGGTTTAGCAGGGGAGAGGGAGAGAGAAGGCAGAAGCGAAGAGGAAGGTTTTGAGGTGCTTCCGGAACCGGAGATGGTTCTCCTCGGAGATGGTAAATTGTGAAAGTGAAATAAAATCCAACAGTGAACTATGTACAGACCAACAAGCCAGGGTCCATTGTCCCAACCAAAGAAATTAAACCTATCTAACAACACTAACTAATAAAATAAACTATATACAAAAATGTGGCCAATGTCCAAAAGGTCCAAAAAAAATAAAAAAACAAAGGAAACCTAACACGAACTACATAACTATTTACATGGGCAGCGGGCTAGTCCAACGGCTCACTGGATCTTGTCATGGGCCAGGGCATCATCGAACTCCTGTTCAATGGCTTGGAGGCGGGCATGTTCCCTGGCCCCGAGGTCTCGCAGGGATAAAGCAGTGTCCAGCTCCAACTCCCTGCGAAGACCCTCGAGGCACTCAGCCCGCCTCAGCGCCCTCCGCATGGAGTTCTCCGCCCTGACCATTGTGAGCCGTTCCTCCTCTGCCCGCTGCCGCTCCACACCTATCTTCTGGCCCAACCGCTCCCACACGGAAGCCACTCCCATTCCAGGGTTCTCCTGCCCTCTGGCCGATGGCTGCACCCCTGATATTGATGGCCCCGAGCCATGATGCCTCCCACGTCGAGCCTGCCGCTGCCTCCCACGCAACTGCCTGTGCCAGCACGACGGCATCCAGGCTGATGGAATCCACCAACGCCGTCGTGCACGTGCCCTGCCCGATGATGCCGTCACATCCTCCATCTGCTGGGGTCCAGTTGCTGGTGTGTCCACCCCTGCTGGACCTCCGACTCCCGACTGTGGCAGGGATGTGATCCCCACCGAGCCGGCTGCATTGGTCGGGCAGGTCCACAGGGGGCCCTGGTGGCATCTGGGCCGGAAGACGGCATGGAGAACGACTGGTGCATAGTCTCCACAGAGGAGGAGAGGGTCGCCAGATTGGCCAACACATGTAGGAAACCCCCGACCATGGCCGTTCCCAACTGGGCCACGTCGGCACGGTGCTCTCCGTGATGAGGTGCATGCTCCTCCCGGGAAGCATGCACCTCATCACGAATTGCACCTGTGCGCAACGCGACACCAATCAGGACCTTCTCCATACGGCCACGGGTCCCCTCGTCCGCAGGTGGAGGGGAGTCAGATGACATGGACATCCCCCCTACCTGCGGACGGGCCTGGGATGGGGCATCCCTGCTGGTGCATGGTGGTGCAGTCACAGTGTCAGGGACAGTGTGCTGCCTCCTGCCCCTGCCCCTGGACTGCAACACTTGCACCAGCAGGGATGCCCCCACCAGGCCCCATGTGCGCCTCAGTAGCGGCCTCCTCCTCCTCTGTGGAAACCACCAACCTGGATGGCTCCACCCCGTCTTCCGTCGTTGCAAGCCCCTGTGGGGGCTCACCCACCCCTTCCGCTGCAGCCGTGGGGGCATCCCCGTCGCTTTGCTCCACAGAGCCATTTCCGCCCTCTTCTTCACGTGGCGCTGTGTAGAGGGAGACATAGAACACAAGCATCAGGGTACTGTACAATGGTCCCCTAGACAGGAAGCAATAGCAGATGAGTGGCACTGTCAAAGATCACTTCCATCATGTCCCTCCACAACACATGGCTCAGTGCAGGTAAAACACATGCGGTAACAGGCATGGCGCATGCTATGGAGATTAGCATACATGTCCAAGGGATTCTTGGAACATACAATGTTGTTTTGGAACTCACATGCATCATGGGCCATGCCTATCACATGCACACACTTCACCCTAGTTTCATCCATCTGGCCTCGTACACCACAGACACAGTGGATACAAGGATGACTAGGCTGCATCAGTGAACCTGAACATTGCGACAGACATGTGTCATGCATCCCTGGCATTCACAAGTCACAGACACACAGGTCAGACACACAGACATGGACTGCATACATGTACATGGCATCAGCACCCATCCTACACCCCCACCCATGTCCAGGAACAGAGACTGGCATGCATTCATGTGGCCATTCCGCATAGGGCAACCCATGTTGCATTTGAACACATGTACCAACCGTGTGGTTCACACATTACTGGTCTAACATGCATGACGTCCCTGCACACACACATGCATACATGGCCTATGTCACACATACAGGCAAGTATCAGACAACCAGCACACTGCGACATGCCCTGTCTCACACAGCAATGCTTGGCCACTTACCGCTCAACTCCAGACGGGTCTGCCTCTCAAGGATCTGGGCGTGGAGCGCTGGGCCTACGCGTTCCAGGACCCTCATCTGGATGGGACTCATGCGGCCCCGGCCCCCCTCCACGAGGCGCCGGGCCTTCAAGAGGGTCCTGGACCTGCAGTAATCCCAGCGCTTCTTGACATGTTGGTAGTCGCGGACTGCCACCCCCACCGCGTTGATGGCAGTCACGATGTCCGTCCAGATCCGAGTCCGTCCTTCCTTGTTGGCGCGCTTACTTCCGAAGAGGGCATCATACTGCCCCAGGACTTGCTCCACCAGGACACCAACTTCGGTGGCAGTGAAGCTGGTGCCCCTCTGCCTCTCTGGTCGGGGGTTGCCAGTGGTGCCAGATGTTTCAGTGCCCGACATGGCAACCCCAGAGGCAGGAGTGGGTGGGCAACTGGGTCCTGGGGCTGGGCTGTGGAGCGATGGTATCCCAGTCGGGAGTCTTCTGTTCCAGCAGGGGTGGACACAGCAAATGGACCCCTGCAGATGGCTGATGTGCAGGCACCAAATGGCAGGGCACGGTGGCAGCAGGCAGGCAGGCAGGCAGGCAGGCAGGCAGCAGCAGATGGATCATGGGAGGCTGCTCGGGGCTCTGGGGGGCAGTAATTCGGCCTTTTGGGCAGGACTTTGGTCTTCCGTGTGCTTATGCATGGCCAGCTTGATACGGAGTGAATTGGCACGTGAAAATCCTGCACGTCTGCGTGTAATTCGAGGAAAGGCCCTTAGCGTGTATGCACATCAGCACGCATATGCGATTTCATTGGACCAAAGGCCCTTAGCGCGTGAGCGCATCTGTGACGTGACGCGCGCGGGTGTTTCCCTCATTGCACGTGATGACAGAACACACGTGGATTTCCACCAATCGCGTGTGAAAGTTCCTGCGCACCCCAGAACACACGTACCCAGGCTAATCGCGTGTGAAAGTTCCCGCGCACCCCGGAACACACGTACCCAGGCTAATCGCGTGTGGAACTTCCCGCGCACCCCGAAACACACGTACCCAGGCCAATCGCGTGTACGCTCACTTCCCTCCGATCACACGCGATGACACTCGGACGTGCAGTTTTACCACGTGTGCTCTGTCATCACATGTAATGAGGGAAACACCCGCGCGCACAGACGTCACAGACGTCACAGACGCGCTCACGCGCTAAGGGCCTTTGGTCCAATGAAATTGCATATGCGTGCTGACGTGCATACGCGCTAAGGGCCTTTCCTCAAATTACACGCAGACATGCAGGATTTTCACGTGCCAATTCACTCTGTATCAAGCTGGCCACGCATAAGCACACGGAAGACCACGCTCCTGCCCAAAAGGCCGAATTACTGCCCCCCAGAGCCCGAGCAGCCTCCCACGAGCCATCTGCTGCTGCCTGCCTGCCTGCCTGCCTGCTGCCACCGTGCCCTGCCATTTGGATGCCAAGGTGCGCCGGGGCCACTTGTCGGAAGATCAGATGAGGGTCCTGGAACGCATATCCCCAGCGCTCCACGTCCAGGTCCTTGAGAGGCAGACCCGTCTGGAGTCGAGCGGTAAGTGTACATGCATCCTGATTGTGAGCTGTGCGTGTGGTGATGTTTCAGTAGTGTGCAGGTTGCACATCTGTTTGTATGGGGTCGAGTATGGGTGGGGGTGTACAGGGCCGTGGGGCTAACACATGCGAGGGCTGGAATGTGTGAGACATGGATGGTGCTTGTGTGTGTAGGCTTGCATGCCAAATGCAGTTGTGTGGGCACACATGTTTGGATGAATGTGTATGTAAGTAGACATGTCCGTGATGTCACGCATGTATGTTGTTTTCAGCTGAATGTATCAGCACTGTGTACATGTGCATCTGTGTGGATTTGACAAGGGTGCAACAGTGATGCAACATGGATGCATGTGACAGCCGGATGTGGAGGCCTGATTGGCAGATGTGATATGGATGCCCATCTGAACACTGCGACACTTGCCAGAGGTGTACACATGCATGCAAGTGTGGTGGTGTGTGTACATGTGTGGTGCACTTCCTGTGATGCATGTGATGTCTGGCTCAGCTTTGCCTGCTCATGCTGTTGTATGGGTATGGATGGTGCTGGCAGTTGCGATATGGCTGTGGTATGGCTCATGTGTGCGAGTTGAAATGACATGTGTGTTGGGGATTGTGATGGCATGTCTGAGGTTTGCCAATGCCACTCATGTACAACTGTCATGTGTGTATGTGTCCATTGTACAGTGCCCTGATGCCTGTGTTTTATTTCTCCCTGTCTGCAGCGTCAACTGATGAAGAGGGCGGAGAAGGTGCTGTGGAGCACAGCGACGGGGATCCCACCGCCAGCCGGAGACGCAAGGCCCGGCTCCCCTCCCATGTTGTCATCTCGTCGGGGAGTGAGGAGTCGGGTGCCGCGTCCCAGAGGCGGAGGTTGGAGTTGGACTCCTCGGCAGCAGAAGGGGCAGCTGGGACCCCACAGGGCCCAACGGGGGAAGATGGCACGGAGTCATCCAGGTTGGTGGGGGGTTTGGTGGAGGAGGAGGCCGTGCAAGCAACAGAGACGGAGTCTGGAGGTGGGGATCCCACTGATGCTAGTGGTGTAGTGCAGGACCAGGGACAGGAGGCAGCACAGGCCGCCGCGGAGGTGCCTGTGTGCAATCCTGTCCCTG
This sequence comes from Ambystoma mexicanum, assembly GCF_040938575.1. Classification (NCBI taxonomy): domain Eukaryota; kingdom Metazoa; phylum Chordata; class Amphibia; order Caudata; family Ambystomatidae; genus Ambystoma; species Ambystoma mexicanum. The sequence continues at coordinate 733,253,202 of NC_090930.1, forward strand.
ATCCTGTCCCTGCATCATCTTGCACCAGCAGGGATGCCTACGCCCAGACCCGTTTTCAGGCAGGGGATGAGCAAACGACAACTGGCCTTCCTCTGCCTGCGGACGTGGCTATCCGGGTCCGGGTTGAGCCTGTCCTGACTGGTGTGGCGTTGCGTCAACGGGCATTGCGAGGTGACCTGCAGTCTTTTCATGAGGAGAATGCACGTCATCTCGAATGGCTCGTTGACTACGTCAGCCTGCTGGGACAGGTCACCCAGTCCGGATTCCTCCGTTTGCTGGTGCTTGCTACGACCCCCTCCTCAACTGAACCCCCTAGGCGCCAGTCGTCCTCCTTGCCATCTTCCCACCCATCAGTCACCTGGGTGCCCTGTGGAGCTGCCTCTGACGGTGTGGCCAGGCTGGTGGAGGAGGCATCCCTGCCACAGTCGGGAGTCGGACGTCCAGCAGGGGTGGCCACATCAACGACTGCACCCCAGCCGGCGGAGGATGTGCAGGCAGCAGGAGGCAGTGCACGGGCAGAGGTACAGCAGCAGCAGCAACGTGGTGGGAGCCATGAAGGCTCGGGGCCTTCAACATCGGAGGGGCAGGCATCGGCCGGAGGGCAGGAGGACCCAGGACAGAGAGTGTCTTCCGTGTGGCAGCGGTTGGGCCACGCCATAGATGCGGAACGGCAGCGGGCGGAAGAGGCACGGCTCACAATGGTCAGGGCGGAGAACTCCATTCGGAGGGCCCTGAGGCGGGCCGAGTGCCTCGAGGCAATCCGCAGGGGTTTGGAGGTGGACACGTCGACGGCCCTGCGGACCCTCGGGGCCATGGAGGAGGACCGCCTCCGGGACATTGAGCAGGAGTTCGATGATGCCCTGGCCCAGGACATCCAAAAGTGAGCCGTCAAACTAGCCCGCTGCCCTTGTACATAGTTATGTAGGTAGTGTTAGGTTTACTTTTTTTTGGATTTATTTTGGACCTTTTGGACATTGGCCACATTTTTGTATATAGTTTATTTTATTAGTTAGTGTAGTTAGATAGGTTTCATTTCTTTTGTTGGGATAATGGACCCTGGCTTGTTCGTATGTACATAGTTCACTGTTGGATTGTATTTTTCTTTCACATTTTAACCATGGAGCAATGGCTTTCAATTTTATTTCCCATTGGATTTTCTTTTGTGGACAGTGACTTTGGACACCATTACTTTGGATTATGATTTTTGGTTTTACTTTTTTTCACGGACATGCTTCTTTTCATTTTTGTACATTTCCATTTCTGTTTCTTTATTTTTGATTCTATTTATGTTTCCTTTAATACATATTTTTTATCGAACTTCAATGTGTAGTATCTCATTGGTTTCATGCATATCATGATATGGGTTTTGAGATTCACTGACACCCATTGGGTGTATGTGAGGGAAATGTGTTTGTTTCAGAACTTGCAATTGGTGTTCTGTCATGTAATTGCTAATTATGAGTGGGTGGATGCAATACTCGGGTGGGTGTTTTGCATTTGGAGGCTGACCATAGGGACCAGGGATCAAGATTGTGATGACATGTTGGCTGGGGAACATGAGTTGGACATGGGTGGGGGCCTGCTGGCAGGTGCCCCACAGTGCTGGGGGATGGGGGTGGTGGGAGACATGGGTGGGGGCCTGGTGGAGGGTGACCCTGCACTGCTGGAGGGTGGGGGTGGTGGGGAACATGAGTTGGACATGGGTGGGGGCCTGCTGGCAGGTGCCCCACAGTGCTGGGGGGTGGGGGTGGTGGGAGACATGGGTGGGGGCCTGGTGGAGGGTGCCCCTGCACTGCTGGGGGGTGGGGGTGGTGGGAGACATGGGTGGGGGCCTGGTGGAGGGTGACCCTGCACTGCTGGGGGGTGGGAGACATGGGTGGGGGCCTGGTGGAGGGTGACCCTGCACTGCTGGGGGTTGGGGTGGTGGGAGACATGGGTGGGGGCATGGTGGAGGGTGCCCCTGCACTGCTGGGGGGTGGGGGTGGTGGGAGACATGGGTGGTGGCCTGGTGGAGGGTGACCCTGCACTGCTGGGGGGTGGGGGTGGTGGGAGACATGGTGGGGGCCTGGTGGAGGGTGACCCTGCACTGCTGGGGGGTGGGGGTGGTGGGAGACATGGGTGGGGGCCTGGTGGAGGGTGACCCTGCACTGCTGGGGGGTGGGGGTGGTGGGGAACATGAGTTGGACATGGGTGGGGCCTGCTGGCAGGTGCCCCAAAGTGCTGGGGGGTGGGGGTGGTGGGAGACATGGGTGGCGGCCTGGTGGAGGGTGACCCTGCACTGCTTGGGGGTGGGGGTGGTGGGGAACATGAGTTGGACATGGGTGGGGGCCTGCTGGCAGGTGCCCCACAGTGCTGGGGGGTGGGGGTGGTGAGGAACATGAGTTGGACATGGGTGGGGGCCTGCTGGCAGGTGCCCCACAGTGCTGGGGGGTGGGGTGGTGGGGAACATGAGTTGGACATGGGTGGGGGCCTGCTGGCAGGTGCCCCACAGTGCTGGGGGTGGGGGTGGTGGGAGACATGGGTGGGGGCCTGGTGGAGGGTGACCCTGCACTGCTGGGGGGTGGGGGTGGTGGGAGACATGGGTGGGGGCCTGGTGGAGGGTGATCCTGCACTGCTGGGGGGTGGGGGTGGTGGGAGACATGGGTGGGGGCCTGGTGGAGGGTGACCCTGCACTGCTGGGGGGTGGGGGTGGTGGGGAACATGAGTTGGACATGGGTGGGGGCCTGCTGGCAGGTGCCCCACAGTGCTGGGGGGTGGGGGTGGTGGGAGACATGGGTGGGGGCCTGCTGGCAGGTGCCCCACAGTGCTGGGGGGTGGAGGGGTGGGAGACATGGGTGGGGGCCTGCTGGCAGGTGCCCCACAGTGCTGGGGGTGGGGGTGGTGGGAGACATGGGTGGGGGCCTGGTGGAGGGTGGCCCTGCACTGCTGGGGGGTGGGGGTGGTGGGGAACATGAGTTGGACATGGGTGGGGGCCTGCTGGCAGGTGCCCCACAGTGCTGGGGGGTGGGGGTGGTGGGAGACATGGGTGGGGGCCTGGTGGAAGGTGCCCCTGGTGGCTGGGGGTGCAGGGGGACATGCGTTGGTGGGCAGTAGTGCAAGTTGACATGTGGGTTGGCTGGGGGGCATGGCCATGGTGGATGGGGTGCCTGCAGGACACGTGGAGGGTGTAGAGGGAACACCTGGGAGGACCCACACGTGCAATTCACGTGTGGTGCTCCCCAAGCACCCCTGTAATACACGTACCCTGATGGAATCGCGTGTGGAACTTCCCACGCACCCCTGGAATACACGTACCCTGCTGATGTTGCGTGTGAAACTTCCCCCGCACCCTGAAATACACGTACCCTGATGAAATCGCGTGTGGAACTTCCCGCGCACCCCTGTAATACACGTACCCTGACGGAATCGCGTGTGGAACTTCCCGCGCACCCCTGGAATACACGTACCCTGCTGATGTCGCGTGTGAAACTTCCCCCGCACCCCGAAATACACGTACCCTGATGAAATCGCGTGTGGAACTTCCCGCGCACCCCTGTAATCCATGTACCCTGATGGAATCGCGTGTGGAACTTCCCGCGCACCCCTGGAATACACGTACCCTGCTGATGTCGCATGTGAAACTTCCCCCGCACGCCGAAATACACGTACCCTGCTGAAATCACGTGTGGAACTTCCCGCGCACCCCTGAAAAACACGTACCCTGCTGAAATCGCGTGTGGAACTTCCCGCGCACCCCTGAAATACACGTACCCTGCTGATGTCGCGTGTGAAACTTCCCCCGCAACCTGAAATACACGTACCCTGATGAAATCGCGTGTGGAACTTCCTGCGCACCCCTGAAATACACATACCCTGCTGAAAACGCGTGTGGAACTTCCCGCGCACCCCTGAAATACACGTACCCTGCGGAAATCACGTGTGGAACTTCCCACGCACCCCTGGAATACACGTACCCTGCTGATGTCGCGTGTGAAACTTCCCCCGCACCCCAAAATACACGTACCCTGATGAAATCGCATGGGGAACTTCCCCCGCACCCCTGAAATACATGTACCCTGCTGAAATCGCGTGTGGAACTTCCCGCGCACCCCTGAAATACACGTACCCTACGGAAATCACGTGTGGAACTTCCCGCACACCCCTGAAATTCGCGTACCCTGCTCGCACGGGGCCAATCGCGTGTGGAACTTCCCGCGCACCCCAGTGATACACGTAGCCCGCTTGCCGTGCTGGTACAGGGTTAGCGCAGCCCTTTGCGCTGGATTGGGGATTTTGATGGCTTTTCCCTGCGCAAGAGGCGTTCTTGGGGGCGTAACTGGCGCTGCTGCAGGGTCGCTGCGCCACTGTGCGCCACGGCTGGTTTTGGTGGCTGGAATCCATGAATACGCTGTGCGCGGAAATGGATTTTAGCGCACGCGGCTGGCGCAGGGATTCGCACGCGCACACTGTGCGCCAGCCGCGTGCGCCACTTGTGCGCTGAATTCTATGAATTACCCCCTAAGTCTTTGTACACCTCGATTCCTCAGATAGAATGCCTAGAAATTCTGGAACTAATTTTGGAGACACAGAGTAGTCCTCTTAATCCCCCAGTGCATTCATAGTAGTTCTATAAACAAAATAAAAGGGTCAGCATGGAGGCTACATTTGCCCCTGATGTAGCAAATCTCTAGATGGCACCTTTCGAGATGTTATATATTTTATCTATATACAATCCATATGCAAAAGATATATTGACATGGAAGCTTAATATGGATGATGTGTTTTGCATTTGGTCTGGCACAGAGACAGTATTGCATTGCTTCTTGGATTGGTTGAATGGATGTGGTACACATCTTAAATGCATCATGGAATCTCATCAACAAAGTGTCTGTTTTTTAGATCTGAAAAACTATAAAAGTACCAAAGAATACACAACATCCCAGTATAGAAAACCATTGGAAAGAAAATGATTTTCACATTTTACAAGCTTCCACCCGACGGGTCTGAAGTTGAATTCACCATATGATCAATTTCTCCAGATTCACAGAAATTGTAGCGAGAAGGAAGATTTCACCACACATGCCGAAAATTTGAAGAGGAGATTCACAGACAGAGGTTATCCAACAAAAGTGATTAAAAAAAACTACTTGAAAAGAGCAGCTAATACCAACAGAGAGACTGCACTTACTAAACAGACTTGGGATACTCAAGAGAGATTGGTCTGTGTCACCACTTTTAATCCAGCTAGTGATCAAATTAAGTGCTTGATACCAACAAATGGGCATCTAGTTAAACAACCATGCATACTAAACAAAAAAACCTTTGTTTGGTTTCAAGAAAAACTCAAACCTGAGACAGGAACTGGTACAAACTTACAAGACTCCTCCATACAACCCAGGGGTGTTATCGCTCTGGGGACTACCGTCAGTGCAGGGACACCCTAAAAGTGGGAGTTGTAACACATTTAATTTCACAAGTACTAAGATGCTATTTGAACATGAAAGAATAAAATGGGAATTAAGGGTCCATACAAACTGTAAAAGTAAATTTTTCATCTACATTGTGGAGTGTCTGTGTAAATTGCTATATGTTGGCAAAACAATTCGCCAGCTGACACAGAGGATTTTGGTGCACTGGTCGTGTATCCATAATCGGGTACCCGACAAACCCCTAGTGGATCATTTCATGGCTTGGGCACACTGACAAAGCTGCATTTTGGTTTGTGAAACAAATGCTCAAACCACACCCCGGGAGGGCCGATCTGGCAGCCCAGGTGTAGAAACTCAAACATCGTTGGATTGATAAATTCAATGCAGTCAAAAATGGGCTTAACATAAATTGAGTGAAATAATCTCATCTCCTGGTTTCTTGCTCTGCCGCTGACAATAAGGCACTACTTGACACTCCACTGATAGACAGAGGCTTCCATACAGCCTGTCTGCAGATCTTCAATTGAACTATATAAAAAAACGTATTCATGACCAGTAAAATCAGGTATACGAAAACTGATGATGTTCTTAAAACACATAGGTCATGCATTATGCATTGACAGTCCATCAAGACAAACGGTGTGCTTTATATACCTCGTCCTCACTGCTTTGGAGTGGATTTCATTATAATATATTACGATTCATGCACTATGTACACAGGCCGACAATGGAATCACGTGGCACTGTTTCCCAAACAGATATTAAGATTCAGGAATGAACATGAGTAACAGCACCAGTACAGAGACGCGCGTATGTGGGACGTGCTCTTCCAGTTATACTATGCATACCGATGAGACTTAAAACACTGCACACACTGCAGGTTACAAGAGTATGGGATGCGGCAGATTTAATAATATCGACTCTTAGAGCTGGGCCTTTGCAGACAAATGGGACATGGCAAAATCGGCTAGTCTGACCTTGGCAATGGTTGCTTGAATTACTGTATATATTTGAATTCTGACACGATTAAACTTGGGCGGGCTCGCATATTTCCTCCTTACCTCTGTTTTGACTCCATCTAAAATGATAGTAAATACGATGTCCCCTAGTAATACACTGTTTACTCATTTATTCGTCCTTTCAACATGGCCTCCTTGCGTACCATGATTCCAGCATTCACCTATGTTGATGGGGGTTATTTACCAACCACTCACTGAGCCGCATAAACAGTTGTTACTGCATTCAGTGAATTTGAGGTGCCATGCACTGCAGTTTTCAGGTATGCTCATACCCCGTTGTCCGGGTTCTTTAATATTTTACAGCGCACTAAGCCATTTTTTATGTACAATTTACCACTAAGGGTGTAGATAGCCGAGGGAGTCCCCATACAGGGTAGGGCTCTGTTTTTCCATCACTTTGCTAGAATGAGTTGGGTCCAGTGCCCTTGGATACAGTGGGCCTTGTAGTTAATTTACACCGGGTCAGAGTGATATGTGTGAATGGGATTTTTTTAGATCCTTAAGTGACGCTCCATACTGGGCGCTCTAACCGACTGGGGCTGTTAGTATACAGTTCTATGTAAATAAAATACCACACATATGGGCGTGTTTTTGACTAACTGCACAGTTGCCTTTTCTCTTAGCCCGGGTAATATGGACTGAAATATATACACCCCCCCCCCGCGGTTACACAATAGGGGACCAATATAGTGATATACATTAGATGTTAGGTCCTATCACAGTATAGTACAATGTGTTACTGTCTTGTGTCAGTACTCGGCTGCAATTTGCCCTAAGGGCATTCTATATACCTTGATTCACAGGATTTTTTCCTGGGGTCATTTTGAGACTTTTGAGAAGTAGCAGAGGGTATTCTACTCTGCAAAAAAGGCCTGCACCTAGCAGGTAAGTCATCCAGTCTACTACAGTGATCACATGGAGACATTATCACCTGTGCCTCCCCATACTGATACACTTCCTATATTTAATTATAGGCACGGGCGAACAAAATCATCTCCCACGTAGTCAAGCGGGACACCGATTTTCTGCTTTGGTTCTGACTACTACCAAGTTATCATGTGCAGCAGCACACGGAGTGTCTTTCTAATTATTAAGAAGACGCATTTATTCGTCCTATTTGAATGTACATGTCACACTTGCTTCCACGCCTGTCCTTGTTAATATGCACATACACTTCTGCACAGACACAGAATACACATTGTGGTGTTTGAAAATGTGGTCACGTCCTGATGAAGGCAGCAACTGATCAGAACATCAACCAGGGTTCTTGAGACGGCCAAAACACACCCTGTCAACTTTTTTTCTGAATGCATAATGACACTGCAAACAGTAGGTAGGTCACATATGTAGAGAGAAAAACACAACTGAGGAATAAAACAACTCTGTAACAAGCCAGGGTTGGGTTTTAAATGCAGCATATAGATGTTGGATCTATGTGGATGAAAAGTCCCAAAATTGTAATCACTGGATTGCTTTGTGGCTAAAAATGAAATGAGTTGTCAATGTGGGTCACACAGTATGTCTAAAGGTCTACATGTGGTCTGAAATATGTGCATACGAGAATGTGTTTTAATTATTTTTTATGTGAATAAAAATTGTATTTTGGCTAAATAACTGGAAATGATTTAGTGCAAACTAACTGAAGCAGTAGCATGTGACATAAAGGCCTTGATCATTGTGTTTTGCTATATGTGATTATTCGCCTGGAAGATCATGGCCAACTAGGCACCCTTAACATAGATATACAGTACTTCACTCATAAATCCCTTGAGAGGGCAACTACACATCTCTCAAGGTAGAAAAGAAAATGGGCCATCCCGGACAGGGAAAAAATAAAGTATATGTGTCCATCCTGGACTAGGGTATACAAAAATCTGAACAATGTGTCCATCCCGAACAACGGGGGAAAAATAAAAAAATCAGACCACCCTGGTCAGGTTAAAAAAAAAAAAAATCCATCCTGGACTGGAGTGGTGGTAGGGGGTGGAAGAAATACCCACCCTGCAGGGGGCAGGTGGAGGCTCCATGTCCATGTCCACATGAGAGGACCAAAAGATCTACACCAATAACAAAAAAAAAGAAATACATCCCTCCATGGGCTCATGAACATCACAGCAGATGTGGTTCATGTGGCGTGGGTGTGCCGGGACTGCAATCCTGCAATGGATCATCAGGTGGTTGCGGGGGTGGCGGTGCGTCCTGTCCACACAATGCCAAAGCCTGTTCTTCATTGTCCAGTAGCAGCCGTGACATATATGCATGCACCAGTACCCCAAGGGTGATGAGGTCATGATGCACTTCTTCCCAAATGGCCACAGTGTCTGTATCTACGCTCATTAGTGATGCATCAATTTTCTGGGACAGCGCCTGCCTCAAGGCATCCATCTCTTCATGGAGCTGGGTCCTTGTGGCTGGGAGTTCATCGTGCATTGAAGCCCTAAAGCTCTCCATCTCACGGCGATTGGGGTCTTGAGATACCAACATCTCCTGCTTCAGGGCTTCTGTATGTGCCTTAGCATCTGCATGCATGGAGTCCTGCAGACACTTTAGATCAGCCTGTCGGACCTTGATATTGGACTCCATGCCCAGTCTGTGGGAGAGTCTTGAGGACCGCATCTCAGCATGTAGTTTCTTCTCCAGACTGGACAAGAGCTGCTGCTGTGCGCATCTCGGGCCGCTGGTGTGGACATGCTCTCAGCCAGGCGATCCATGCCCTCAGCAAGATGATGTAACATATCACCCTGGTGGATGGTGGCACGCAACATATGCTGCTCCTACACTGTCTATCCAGCATGCACACGTCCACTATGTCTGCAGGGCCAACGGCAGAGTTATACAAGGGGCCAGACTGTAGTTCTGCAACGCTCTGTTGGACATCAGTCTCAGAATGTGACCCCAAATGATGGGAGGGAGATCTTGCTGCCGTAACAACCGCACATGTGGGGCTTACCACTAAGTGGCCTCTCAAAGCCTGTTGCACTGCCACAGACTCAACAGCCCAATCTGATCTGACCATTGGGGCACCCACCTTCTCCTTCAGTGTGTCACCCAAACCTGGTTCTGCACCCAAAAATTCAGAGTCAGAAGAGTCCGAAGAAACAGGAGCACGACTGATGATCGCCTGTAGCACCTGTGGATTTTCATGGTGTACGGCACCAGGGTCTCCACTGGTGGACTGACGTGCTATCTCCTCCTCTTCCTCCTCCTCCTCCTCTACATCTGCTGCATCATCACCTGCATATGGTCAGGCAGCATTTTGAGTCATGTGTGTCCTGACAGAAATGCACATGGGCATTATTGTACATACAGACACGAAATGGCTGTACAACCATACATCAGACATTGTGACCTGTCACATTGTGAGCTGTAACCCACAGATGTAGGCCTTTTCTGACATGCGTCCCTCCACACCCTAACCCCCCAGGTCCTGTCCATGCCATTAATGTAGATATAACCATACAAAATGTGGCCTACTCGCGACTGATGGGCCATGCAACAAGCATTTGATTAAACAACCCAGGGACAAGTACTTCACATGGGGCATTGCAATGATGAAGGCCTGCACATGGCATCAGTTAGCTGGCTAAATCCACTGTGCAGTAGCACCTGGAGCATATCAAGTGCTGGACAGGATTACCACAACCAATAATTACGTGCCCAAATAACTAGGCAGACTCAAAGAATATGGCAAAGTACACTTTATTTTCAGTTCAATAAAGCAGGGAAATCTGGCAAACATAACAAGTCACAGCGTATTCACTCTAAAAATACATTTCCATTTTACAAAGTCTTTATACCTCAATATGCATCATCTATGATGTCATCCTACCTGGCAAATAGTAAAAACCTATTGGGTAGAGGGATTGGTTTAATCGAACATATATACCTATAGCTTATTTAGGTGTTAATAACATAATTGGCTGCCCTTTATCTGATAGGCACGCCTAGAACAACCGCTAACTATGTATAATACAGATAATGGTAGAATAATAGCAGCAGATTGGCTTCTGCAACAATGTATAATCCATCATCGCATAGGCCATCCTGATTGGTTGGCGTCCTCTTCCAACCATGAACATTCGTCTCGTTAGCAGCACGTAAGCAGAACGAAACCCAGGTGTGTGGAACAACGCCAGCCAACTGGCCACTTGGCCAATTAGCCTTACCATTGCTCATCAGTTAGGCCCTAAGCCAAGGGCTCTTCTTTGTAGTTGAACTTGCTGACTGTTCTCTTCTCCTGAACTTTTAGGGGAGTGAGGGTACACTGCTATCTTCCTCTGAAATGTTATGAATAGGCATTGTTTTCTTGTCTTGCACCACGTGTGAGTACACCATGATTTCTCCATTCTGTCCTTTTATTTAGCGCCATTTGATTCAATGATACTAAGTGCTATTACTCTCTTCGGCCTCTGAAGACTTGGTTGCTCTTTCTTCACTTTTAATTGTTCAATACTTGGCCCTCACAGATGTTTACTCCTTTGCTTAATCTAAAAGTAATACGTCCTATATACATGGCTTATCCTCTTTCACTCCCTTTATGCTTTGAAGTTGCTTTTCCCTGTGGCATCCTTGATCCTTAGTCACACAAGTATTCTTTGTTCTTGCATGAATCTGTATTCAAAGGCCTGTCAGCTCTTTGCATCGGTCTCTCTCCTTAGGGTTTTCAGCTATTACACAAAACTGACATCCATCTTCTGAACATGGCTGCTTTACCAGTGTCATATTTTCTTCTGTAGCAAGCTTCTATATTTCTCATCTACCTTGCATTTCTGCATATATACATCTACTGCATCTCTTCTTACTTATCTTCTTGGAATTTATGATTTCTTCGCTTTTGCATGTATATTCTCTTTGTTACTTCAGTTACAGCTTTATTCTTTAAGTATTTGTATATCATTACAGTGCGTACTCATGTCTTTTCTCCATGACGTCACTTTCCATCTGTCAGACTTCACTTATAGTTCTTTCATATCTGATGGTGTCTGCAGACTTCCTTCTACCACTTCAGTTCGAGGGTACATTCGGTACGGATGTCTGAGCGCATAACATCTTTCATATTTTCAATACGGTATTGGGACGATACTAGGTGTCATGCACTTTGCTTTCTTGCTGATCTACCAGTATGACAGAGGTGAGTTGGCAGGCTTCATGAATGATGTGTACATCCCCTTCTCTGCATTTCCCCCTCTGGTTGAGTCTGAAACCACCTCCTCAATTCTCTTCACCCTCTCTTTACACTGTGGTTTCTTTGGAATCCATATCTTTGTCACCCATCTCAGGTCACCCACATTATTTATATGCTTTTCCCCACTCCAGGTCATGTGGCTATATTGTCCAGTTGGTTGACAGAATACCCAACGTCCCACATAATTCTTATGATCCTTGAGGTAATAAAACATAATTCCTGGAGGTGCCAAAGGACATCCTTTCAGGTGCTCATGAGTGGTGCTTTCAGTTTGTGTGTGCTCATCAGTTACAGCATTCACATCGATCATTATCTTCATCCCAATAGCATTGTTTGCTGTCTTCCTGCACTGTCCTATGATTATTCTTATAAGACAGAATCCTAGCAATATCAACACTAGTATTGATCCCAGTAGCTTGAAGGCATTTGCCATCTAGGTTGGAACCCATGAAACCAATATTTTTTCATATGCAGGGTTGACAGTATAGTTATTGCTTCTGTCAGGGTTCCATATTCTTCATCGTGGGCAGGTGGGTACATACAGCAATAAGGCCTGATCTTGGTGCAAACGCCTCCTTCAATTGCAGTAATCACTGTCCTATGATTATTCTTATAAGACAGAATCCTAGCAATATCAACACTAGTATTGATCCCAGTAGCTTGAAGGCATTTGCCATCTAGGTTGGAACCCATGAAACCACCATTTTTTCATATGCAGGGTTGACAGTATAGTTATTGCTTCTGTCAGGGTTCCATATTCTTCATCGTGGGCAGGTGGGTACATACAGCAATAAGGCCTGATCTTGGTGCAAACGCCTCCTTCAATTGCAGTAATCAGGTCCAAGACATACCTGTTCTGTAGGTCATGAGCCTGATGGCCCTCAATTCTTCTCTAATTGCCTGAATCCTTTTATCATTGTGTTGATTGTATGTAGCAGTTCTCACCTAGTGATTTGTAACCAATTGGCATTCACTATAGTTTGAATTCCTGGCATGAATATACCTGTGAATATTACTGCCGTTTTGCTGAATAATTTATGCTCATCTGGAATGTCATCAGCTGCCGCTACTGATTTTGCTGAAAAATAGTTCTATCTTTTCTGTTGCATGAGGTTGAGCAATCTCTTCTTCGTCTGGTGTGCATCAATTTTTGGAAATTCGATGATATGAAGATCACTTTGAGGAATCACTAATGCAGGAACATTTATGATTACTATGGAACACACTCCTCCCCAATTCTTAGGTAGATGCATATAAGCTTTGGATCCGCAGGCCCAATAGCGGTCCATTAGCACAGCAGTTTCTCCATTCATTCCTGGGGTATCGATTATTTGCTTGCAGCCTTTATTTTCTTCAACTGTGATCATTCCCTTGTTTTGAAAACACACTAATGCCTTCTTCATTGGTAGTATGGACACAGGTCCTGCTTTATTTCCCACCCATGTTAATACTTTTGAATACTTGGCCCATGCCTTCAGGCATTCATCATTCACTGCTTGCACTCTTTGTACTGGTGCTGTCCTCAATAAGTGTTCCCTGCATGCTAACATTCTATCTTCCCATCCTGTGTCAGTGTCAACTCGTCCTCATACCAACAGCTGAGGTCCCTCCCAGCATCCTGGTGTTTCCCATTCATCTATACAACCCAGTCTATTCTGCTCTACAGTATTTATTGTTCTCCAGTCATACCACTGAATGAATATAGGAGCATTCCACTCTTCCAATCTAGTTATTTTTCCATTTTCTTTGTTTTTATGTAACTATCTTCATATGGTAACATCTTTTGACATCCATTGGAGGGTTGTCCATTTTCCTTCAAATTGTCCTTTTGTTGTGCATGCTGATAGATGGCTAAGATACTTTGCATCATGGATATGTTTTTCTCTTGCAATTAATGGCATAAGGGATGAGAGAACACAAGTAGCAGCTTTTGTTTGACTTCCTCCTCCCCACTTCCTTCATGTGCTGGTACCACATGTTATTATTTAAATGGGCCGAATAATCAACATATGAGTCTATATCCTCATTATCTTCCCCAGCATCTCTTTTTAGTCGGATGATTTGTTGGGAAATATCAGGGTAAATGTCACGTGTGCTTTTGTTGGGAATCGAAATAGAAATAGATGTCTCATTGCTAACGCCTCCATCTGCATTATAAAACATCATTTGGCAAAATGTTACAAGCATAAGAAAGTAAAGGGAACACATTGTGCAAAATGTAACTACAAGAAACACTGCAATAATATCTATGGCCCTCATTACGACCCTGGCGGAAAGCGACTGACCGGAGCGCCACAGCGGAAATAGCGTTTCCGCCATTGCACGAAGGAGCAAAGTGCGGCCCATTCCGACCCATCGGGCACGAGCACCACGGCATGGCGGAAGTGCAAAGTCCGCGATGGCGGAAATGACCCCAAAACGGCCCACACCGCCGCCGTACGGCGCCCTAGGTGCAATACCGCCACCCCTCTTAGCGGTCACCGCAGTGTGCGCCTCCCGGAAAGTACGGTGGCCGGAAATATACGGAAACGGAAGTAAAAACATGGGCCCGGAACGGGAAACATCCCGGCGCACACCTATAAATACACTAAAACCACACAACCACTAAAATCACTACCCTGAAACACACCCCAACCCGTCAACCACCCTAGCGAAACCAAGAATAATGGGAAAAGCAGCGAAGAAAGCGTGCGACCGCAAGCGGCAAGTCCACTTCTCCCGCGAGGAACTCACCGTGCTAACAGAGACCCTCCAGGAGAATGCTGCCGTCGTCTTCTGCACGCAAATGACCAGGACGGCACTCGCAAACAAGAAGGCCATATGGGCTCTGGTGGCACAGCGGGTAAGTGCGGTGGGGACCGCACCCCGCACCCCACAGCAATGCCGCAAGCGATGGGACGACCTGCGGATACGCGTCCGCAGCATACTCTCTGCCAACCGCAACATTGCCACAGCCACCGGGGGAGGTCCTGAATCACCCATCAAGTTGACCCCCTGGGAAGAAATCTGTGCCTCCACCATCGGAATGGAGAGCATAGAGGGAGTCGGAGGGATGGAGAAAGGAGTGCAGACATCCGAAGATTCAGGTAGGTGGGCCAGATAAAACAATGCCAAATCCACACAGTCCATCCATGTGAAGTACCATGCGTCCACATAGTGCAACAGAAACACATGTCCAGGAGAACGTCCACACACATCGGCCTGCAAGCGCACGTTAAAACCCACAATAAATACATAAATAATTAAAAACCCCTAATACACGCACTACACGTGCAGCAGGCACACCCTAACTGCAGGCTGCCAGACAACTGCACCCTCACTCCACACACAAATCAAAGCACCTCCAAGGCCCCGACCCAAATCACCCTCAGGTACCACCCCAATGCATGTGATACAATGCCATTCCAATTCCCACAGACCCATCAATAACCCTCGCCCTCCTTTACTCCACCACAGGGTCCGATCCAAACGACGAGCTACAGGACACCCCTACCAGCACACCTGCAAAGAGGGCCAAGACCAACGGCCAGAGACCCTCCACCTCAGCTGCACGCATCAAGACACGGCAGCAGCACAAATCAGGTGGCAGCACAGAGGAGGGAACATCAACAGGCACCCCAGCAGCCAGCATGCCCACAACACCACCACCACAGGTCCCCCCAATGGATGCCACAGAAGGCACTGCCTCTGGTGGCAGCAGCACCATAGGTGACACCCCATTGATGGCAGCATGCTCGGACACAGAAAACGGGGATGCCGAAGTCAGATCCATCCATGACCTGTCCCAATCCCCCTGTCTGTTCCATCCCGTACAACATGAGGATACCACGCAGGGGCACCCACCAGACGACGACTGGCCATCCCCCACAAGCCCTGTGGCAAGGCAACATGAGGACAACAGCCCCTCTGTGACACCCCCGCAAATGGCCATGGCCCAGCAGAGGCAACAGTCCCTGGACAAGTTAATCGAACAACAGCAGCAACTGGCCACACTCCTCAAGGACCATGCCGATGAATGTGGGGGCACTAAGGCAGACATAGAAACATCAACTGAGACACTTAGGGCAGAAATAGAGAGAGGTACAGAGACGCTAAGGGCACAAATGGAGAGAAGCACCGAGAGCCTGAGGGGGGAACTGCATGCGACGTCCAAAGACGTATGTGCCGAACTTGCCGCAGTGCGCCGTGTGCTCACTGAGCTCTCGCAAACCCTTAGGGACATGCATGGACGTGAGCAGGCAGACACATCATCCGTTGCAAGTTCCGTCCAGGGCAGCCCCCAACGTAGATCTGGAAGGAACCTGCGCTCCACAGGCAGGGGTGCCCCTGATACCCGCAGAGGGGGCTTGCAATAGCGACAGCCCACCGACAATGAGCATCTCTGGACACTGGTGTTCGGGGGGGAGGTAGGAGGGTGGAGGGGGTGTGTTGGGCTCACTTGGGTGGCGGGTCGATAGGGTGTTCAACATGATATCACATATGCCATAAAAAGTGCACGATCAACCAATGAGAAGTGTGGACATTGATCTTTGTGTACTAGGCCATCATAGGCGCACAGTCCATATTGTGCATGTCCCAGACACACGCAGTGCCACGAGTCCCGTGTCCATGTATCAGCCACCAGGCGTGAGTGCTAGAAGCATGCATCTATGAGATGCTGACGAATGTCACGGGCCTCCGGTGCCTCGCAGACTCCATGAGGTGCTGCCACATCCCCACCCTCATCATGACCATCATCAGGTGCTTGCAGTTCTGCGTCAGGGGGCATGGGCACATTTCTACGTACGCACATGTTGTGGAGCATGACACATGCCATCACCATCTTTGCAACCTTCTCATGGCGGTACAGGAGTGCCCCGCCAGACCTGCTGAGGCAGCGGAAACGAGTCTTCAGTAGGCCGAATGCCTGTTCAATGACTACACGGGTACGTGAGTGGGCATGGTTGTAGTCCTCCTCATGCTGGTCCCGTGGGTTCCGGACTGGTGTGAGGAGCCATCTCTTCAGTGGATATCCAGCATCACCTGTATGTGGACGAGAAACGTATGATGTGGAATGCCATTGATACGTACGCACACCCCCCCCCCCCTTCCTGGCAGGTCAATGCCAATTCACATACCCCACATCATCATGCATGTAATGAGACTCACCGAGTAGCCAGGATCTGTTCCCTGCGTGTCGCTCCATGTAGCGTGGTATTGTAGAGTTCCTCAAGACCATAGAATCATGGGTTGATCCAGGGAATCGGGCACAACAATGTGTAATGATCCTGTTGGAGTCACACACCATCTGTACATTCAGGGAATGAAATTGTTTTCGGTTGCGGTACTGGGCCTCCATGGCATGTGGGACGACCAATTCAACATGGGTGCAGTCGATGGCACCAATGCAACCCGGTATGCCGCCAAGTGCATGGAATCCCACTTTTGTGTTGGTTATTTCCTGCTCCGAGCGTGGTAGAGAGATGTAGTCGTCTGCGTGCTGCAGGAGGGCATCGAGCACTTGCAATAGTGTCCGTGAGAACAGTGGCTGAGAAATGCCATGCAACTGTCCGACTGTGTGCTGGTAGGTGCCTGTGGCCAGGAAGTGGAGTACAGACACCACCTTCAGTAGGGGTGGGATGGCGGTTGGGCTATCTATCATGCTGACAAGGTCAGCCTGTGTCATGTCCACAATGGCGGCTATGGTGTCCCGGTCCAAACGGTAGAGGGTGTGGATCTGCTCATCAGTGAGGTTGAACGGATGTGCTCGGAGGCGTGGGATTGCGGGCTGCCTGCGTGGTGGTAGTGGCTGTGCTGGTGGGCCTTGCTGGCCCTGCCTTGGCCTCCTCCTCCTCCTGCGTCTCCTCCGTGCGGCCGGTTGTAGTTGGTGTTCGTCTTCTTCTTGGAGTTGGAGCACTTGCAGTGCTATCAGGTCCCCCAGGGCCAACATCGCGAGTCCTGCCGGTAGCATTTCGGTGTGGTTGTGGGAGGAGACTGGCTGTGCAATTTATGTGTTTTCAGGCTGTATGGCCTCCACCTGTGGTGATTGATTCCACCTGTGCAAACTGCTCTCCCCTTTGGCCGAGCACGTCCCGCGCACAACGCTGCAATTCGGGGAATTGTATCTTGCTATTACGATCATGTATTAGTACCCGATGGCCGTGTAAGATTGGTTGATATGTTCATTCTGCTGTGGTCCCATTGTTTCACATACTATCTGTGCAGTCGCGATCTGACTTGTGAGGGGTCAGTGGAACGTAGTACTCGAGTAACGGTGGGCCCTCATGCATCACTGTACCGAGTTGCAACGACGGGCGGGGCGTCCCATTCGTGGGTGAAGGCAGTTGCCATTTTCACACACAGCCGCACTCGATGGAATAATTAGTGATTTCAAACGGCCACAGATGCCTTTTCGACGTGATGTTGCAAATGAGGAATTCGAGGGGCGGCGCTTTCGGTTTCCAGCTAGCGCCGAGGAGATGCCCACAGGTCTGACTGCAAATGTAACGTTCTATTGTTCTATATCCTTGGGACAGGGGCCATGGCGAGGGAGCAATGATTGATATGAATAGTTGGGGATGCGCAATAGCTACGTGGGCGATGAGGCCGTCCGTTCCCAAATACATGTTACTTCACAACACTGGATTTACGGGCTGGGGCACTGTGGATTTAGCAGGCTGCATAACGCACAGACTCAATGGATGTTTCTAATGTTATGTGAGTAATTATTCAGGCATTTTGATCCCGGGATGAGGGAATGATGGATGGATGCATGGGCAGGTGATTTGATACAGAGTTTGCCATGTACAGGGCTTCTTGGGATCTATCCGCCTCCCCTACGCTATGTGATGCAGGGCTGCCATAGTGGGACCATCGTCCATCTGGCCTTGTTGAGCCCTCCCTGTCTCGAGGCGCCCTCAGACACTTGTGTCCATGCACGTTAACATTCCCATCTGATGGAATCTGTTTTGACAGACGCATGCACAGGTACACTCGTTTGTGATGGTGTTTGCACCTCGATATAGATGGTTATGAGTCGCAAGTGGTTTTGGGGTGGTGATGATCCTTTTGGTTGGGCTAGCATGCATATGGCTGTGGATTTCGTGTGATCATTGAAGTGAGTAGTTGGAATGTAGTTCTGATGGCCATTCTGTTCTTTTTGTTTTCTTTTGGTTGACAGGTATCTCCTCCCCTTTTGCCACTGCCATCTGTATGCCACTCCTGCAGATGGCTTTTACTCCCGACACCTGCTGCTTCGTGTGAATCAGTGGAGCAGCATTATGATCTTATGGGACGATCGCCAATGGGCCACATGCCCTTACGCAGTACTGGTGGCTCGGAGCAACATTTCGGCCTTTCAGCTGGACTAGTGCCTCCCCATTGGGACGGCCCTGCGGTTCTGTGCGCTTCCATGTAGCCTTTTCGTACGTGAATGTGGCTCTGTGTACCATGGGGGTACAGGGCGACACACAGGTAGTGGCTGGTCATTTCTTGCGGAAGCAGCCCACAATGGTGAATGGTGTTTTGGAGTTCATGGCCTGATGGCTGTATGGGCTTGGTGATTTTGATGTGCATTAAATTTCTATTCTGATTTGGCCCGTGTAGCGTTCTTCTTTGCAAGTGATGTGGCATATGCCTATTTGGGGGGCGATGTATTGTGAGGAGATCTGCACTGGGTTCCAGCTTCGGAGTTTGGTTGCGTGGTACTGTACTGGGCGCGTTTGCCTACGGAGCCCGTGAGGTCAGGGATGGGGGCTGCCAATATGACAGTTTGAATGTTGTCATGTTCAGGGGCGGGGGATTGGGTTTTGTGTAACAGATGCCGGTCGGCCAGGTGGACTGGTGGAATGATGTGATTTTCGGAATGTTGGTGGTCACTGGTGCCTGTGTTTGCGTGCGTTTCTTGGTGGGGGACTGTGGTCATGTCCATTGGGATGGCTTCTGTATTCGTGCCATCTGTGCCCTGCAGCTCCCATTGGCCCCTCTTGTGTTTCTTTTGTTCGTTGGCATGCATGGGTGACTTGTACATTTCACTGGTTGCATTGTGGCTTCATTGCACCTACGGGGAGTTGTACTTTGTGGGCAGGGAGCGGTGTACAGGCACTCAGTGGGGCCGTTTACGGTTGATTCGCGATGCCGTACTTCTCGCCATGGCGGAATGGTACATTGCGCCATGCCTGATGGCGTTAGGTACATGTCCGCTTGGGTCGGAATTGGCGTACCGTTGCACCATGGTGGTGTTTGCGGTTTGGCATGGCGCGCGCGCGCGTGCTTGGTGCAGTTAGCGTTGGCGTTCACTTCGGTGTCGCTAATGGCTTCGTACTTTGCGGTGACGGGTCATAATCGCACCGAGCGCTATTCGATGGCGGTATTGCATTTCCGCCATCGTTTTTCGATTTCCGCCAGGGTCGTAATGAGGGCCTATGTGTCGAATGATCTCTTTTACAATGGGCTGTTTTTTTACTAGCAACGTGTACCCTATGTAATGGGGAATTCGTTCAGTTTCTGTTGCTTTTATGGACCACAATTATATAACAGAAATTGTAGAATGATGGCAACAATAATCCTGTAAATAATAGGACTGTTTTTAGGATTTACAAAAAATGCAACAATGTCAATGTGTCGCCTTATGAAAGCTGGGTATGATTGGAGTATGTACACAGAAACATCATGCAGAAATTCATATACTATATCAGGTCACATAAAGTGTTGTGTGCAATTTTGGTTTTCCTTGTTTGTTTAACTCATTGGGCCTCATTACGAGGTAGGAGGTAGCCATGGTGCTACTAGCACCATGGCTACCCCCTTACCGCATTCCGGGTCCGGGTTCTCGAAATAGGGATTTACCGGGTCATTCCAACCTTGGAGGACCCGGTAAGTCCCCATTCCCATTCAAGCCCCCATAGGGCTCAATGGAAATGGGTATGGAGCTAATAATGGGCCTGCTAATTGCAGGGCCGTTATTAGCTCCCTGGTCCCTTAGCGGCTCCCACTAAGGGCACCTGGTTAAACCAGGCACCCATAGTGGGACCCGCTAAGGGACCTCGGAATAGGGCGGTAAGGGTTTACCGGCACCGGTCTCCTTACCGGTGCCCGTTAACCCTTACCGCCCACCTCGTAATGAGGCCCATTGTCTCTTTTACCAAACTGAGATAGTTCTTCAAATGCTGCAACAATCCATTCACTTATTTGCCATTAAACTGGGGAATAGTGCACTATACAAATTGTTTTCGTTTCCTGATCTTTGTTTTGGCTCTTGGTAGCCAACCCGGCCTGCATGCACAGAATCTCTTCACTTGCTTCTCTGTCAGTGGGTGCAGAAGTGGTCCTTTGTAGAGATTTATGTCATTCAAATGTAGCCAGGCTCTTATTCCCTTGAGTTTTACGGCAGTAAGAGTGACCTCCTCTACTAGGTATGGTCCTTCAAAGCGGACTAGTTTCAGTAAGCCAATGGGAACATTTGTCTGGCTGTCTTCAATCTTCTTTGACCCTTCTCTCTAATTTGTAACCTGTTGAGAAATAAAAGAAACACTAGTGGTCATGTTTGTATAATGATCATTCATCTCGTCCCCTAATGTCTTCACTACACTATGGGCATCTGTTTTTATTTGAGTGGTAGGAGCAAGGGGTATTCTGAAGCAGCATTCAGTCACCAACTCATGAGGAGTTAGGTGGTGATCTGAGTCAAGCTGATTTCTCAGGGGAAACGGAGCAAGGGGTAGGCAATGTAACCATCCCTTCGTTCAGGTCATTTTGATCTTGGCAATCCTTTCCTTAAGGAGCCCATTCAATCTCTCACAAATACCATTCACCTGTCGGTGATACACAGACAGAAATCTGTGCTTTAGGTCTAATAAATAGAAGAGCTATCTGTTCAAACAATGAATTTACACAATGTGGGCCATTATCAGAACGCAGGACTTCGCACACACCCCATCTAGGAAACACCTCATGCACAGGATACTTGGCAGCACATGCCACATCCGGGTGCATACATGAATCTGCCTCAATCCATCAGGAAAAGGGGCATACTACCACTAAAATATATCTGTAGCCCTTGCATACTTGCAACATATCCACATAATCTATAAGTAGATGCTTAAAAGGACTATTGGGTATGTGTATTGCTCTAAATTTCTGGCAAAATATGCAGTTCACAATGAACTGTGCAACGTGTTCTAATACATTTGGTGAAAACCAGTGTTCTGAAATAATGGTAGCAAGATTCTCTCTTGTTGTATGCACAGGATAGTGAAGCTGAACCAGCACAACTTTCAATAATGCTAAAGGCATAACTGGCTTTCCAGGGCTATCTTGTCTCCATAAAGCCTCATTGGGGGATAAAGAAATCCCCGTCGTTTTCATGAATGTTGTACCTCCTTTGGTTCTCGACCTCGTAACTCAATTAACTGTACAATGGATAACATACGAAAACCTTCCTTCATCAATATGCAGTTATCTGACCTTTGCTTAGCATCTTCTACTTCAAAATTAGAAATATTTGGAAAATATGCTGCTCTTTTGGCTTCTACGTCTGCAGCTTTGTTACCGTGAGAAATCATGTCTTGCGATAGCCAAGGGGAGCTTTGGAACTTTAATAAGCTTGGCCAATAGTGATGCATGTTATACTAGTGTGCTGTCTGCACGAAGGAAGCCCCCCCTTTTCCAACATGACAAGAATGCGTGAACGGTTTATGTCACAAAGTCAGAGTCAGAATATACTGTCACTTCTTCATTCTGATATCTCTGAGGTGAGGTGATAAGAGACACTCATTCTGCAGCCTGTGCTGAACAGTGTGAGGGAAATCTTGCACTTGTCACTACTTCAAATTCACTATCATGGTTCAATATCACTACTGTGATCCCATATGTCTTTCTCCTATCATTTGATACATTTTTGAAAAACCATCAATAAATAGAATTTCCCCTCCTTCAAGAGCATTTTCTCTAACATGGGGACTATCGTCGTAAAACTCAGTATATGTTGTGCAGTCATGTAGATATTCGTCCTTCCCTACCTGTAATGTCGCTGGATTCACTATTCTCTTGATCACAGGGTTTGAAATAATCACTTTGTACCCTGATGCTATTTGTGTAGTCAATGTGCTTTTGGGTTTCTACAAAATGGCAAATAAAGAATGCTAAAAAAACGAACGTCATTGAACACCCCATTGTAATACTTGCAGCTTTTTCAATCACAAATGCAGCAGCAGTTAATGCTTGTCGCAAGGATAATGCCCTTTCTTTACTGGGTCTAAAATCCCACTATAGTAAGCTAATAGTTTATGTCAATGTCCTTTTTTTTGTGAGCACTGCTGTCATCACTTCTCCATTTGAATGTGATAATAAGTAAAACTTCTCATTGTAGTCTGCAAATTCCTAACACAGGGGCTGTACAGCTCACCTTTTTTAATTTTTCAAATCCTTCAGTGATCTCATCTGTCCATGTTATTTTACTTTTACCTATCTGTGCTTCCTTGAGTCCTTTTAAAAGTGGTCGAATATATGAACTGTAATCAAAAACACAGGCCCTGCAATAATTACATAGGCCTAAAAATGGTTATATTTTCCTCACTGTCTCAGGTGTTGATGTTTTCATGATCGCTTCTGCTCTTTCAGGTGTCACTTTCCTCCCCTCTTGAGAGATTTAATGTCCTATGTACAGGACCCCTTCCTGGCAATATTGTAGCTTTTATTTATTTCCCTTGTATAATTTTTCTACTAGTACTATCATCAATTGGACTGAATCTTCTCTTTATCTTTCCTCTGTCTCACTGCACACTAACATGTCATCTACATACTGAATTATTGTGCTCTCAAGTTGTACATCACCTAGGTCCACCTGAAGAACCCTATTAAAGATTGATGGGGACTCCGAGTAATTTTGAGGTAATCTTGAGTTGTAGACACTGACTTCTATATGAAAACAAAGTCAAATCTTGTGAGCCTTCATTAAGGGGAATTGAAAAGTAAGCGTTCTTTAAATCTATCACTGTAAAATATTTGGCTTTAGCTGGGATGTTACATAATATTGTAACTGGATTAGGAACCAGCAAAATAAATCTCCATGACCTCCCCGTAGATTTCTTCATTGGGTACAGTGAACTGTTACATGGGGATTATGAAGGTACCAATATTCCATTCTAATAAAGCGTGAATGGTTTCAAATATGCATTCATCTGCTTCTCTGCACATGGGATACTGTTTTACTCGTGGAAGGATTGCTCCTGGTTTGAGTTTTATTTTAACTGCTCCTGTTCCACTTTATAGACCCACGTCATATGGACTTCAGGTTCATAAAATGTGTGGCACCTTTTCTAAATCTTCCTGAAAAAATGACGCTTTCTTTTTCACCAATGCCATTCTCTGTGGTATTTCCCTATTCTCAACTTTAATCCAATAATTGAGATTTATGAAAAATGCTAGTTCGTCATCTGAATAATCATCTCTAGACAATTCTTCATCTGTCAGATATGTTAGCCTGTATCCTTCACCATGAGCTAGTACTGCTCTCCATCCTCTCCCCTCATCATCTGTCCCGTGAACAACTACCCTTTCCTCTCTTGCCAGTGCTGCTTCTAGTTCTAAGGGAATAACCTGTCCTTCCTCATTATCCATAGGTATTTCTGGCCTGAACAAAAATGTGTCAATGTACCTACCAGCGTAGGAAGCCATGTCAACAAAATATTCACTCCTTACAAAAATACTTCTGGGTCTAAAAGAACCCCTCGTAATGCTTTCTGGCCTGTAAATGTTCATATAAATTCTCTTAAATGTATGTAGTGTATGCCTGGAGTGGAACAAACTATCCCTTTGTCAGTGAAAGATATTGGGCCTCATTACGACCCTGGCGGAAACCGAAAAACGATGGCGGAAATGCAATACCGCCATCGAATAGCGCTCGGTGCGACTATGACACGTCACCGCAAAGTACGATGCCATTAGCGACACCGTAGTGAACGCCAACGCTAACTGCACCAAGTACGTGCGCGCGCGCCATGCCAAACCGTAATTACCACCATGGCGCAACGGTACGCGAATTCTGACCCTAGCGGACATGCACCTAACGCCATCAAGCACGGCGGAAAGTACCATTCCGCCATGGTGAGAAGTACGGCATCGCGAATCAACCGTAAACGGCCCCACTGAGTGCCTGTACACCGCTCCCTGGCCACATTGTACAACTCCCCGTAGGTGCAATGAAGTCACACAATGCAACCAGTGAAATGTACCAGTCATCCATGCCTGCCAACGAACAAATGAATCTCAAGAGGGGCCAATGGGAGCTGCAGGGCACAGATGGCACGAATACAGAAGCCATCCCAATGGACATGACCTCAGTCTCCCACCAAGAAACGCACGCAAACACAGGCACCTGTGACCAGCAATATTCCGAAAATCACATCATTCCACCAATCCACCTGGCTGACCGGCATCTGTTACACAAAAGCAAATCCCCCGCCCATGAGCAGGACATCATTAAAACAGTCATATTGGCAGCCCTCATCCCTGACCTCACTGGGCTTCGTAGGCAAACGCGCCCAGCACAGTACCACGCAACTATACTCCGAAGCTGGAACCCAATGCAGATCTCCTCACAATACATCGCTCCCCAAATAGGAATATGCCACATCACTTGCAAAGAAGAACGCTACACGGTCCATATCAGAATAGAAATTTAATGCACAACAAATTCACCAAGCCCATACAGCCATTAGGCCATGAACTCCAAAACACATTTCACCATTGTGGGCTGCATCCGCAATAAATGACCAGCTACTTCTTGTGTGACGCCCTGTTCCTTCATGGTACACAGGGGCTACATTCTCGTACGAAACGGCAACATGGAAGCGCCTAGAACCGCAGGGCCGTCCCAATAGGGAGGCACTAGTCCAGCTGAAAGGCCGAAATGTTGCTCCTAGCCACAAGTACTGCGTAAGGGCATGTGGCCCATTGGCGATCGTCCCATAAGATCGTAATGCTGCTCCACTGATGAACACGAAGCAGCAGGTGTCGGGAGTAAAATCCATCTGCAGGAGTGGCATACAGATGGCAGTGGCAAAAGGGGAGGAGATACCTGTCAACCAAATGAAATGAAAAAGAACAGTATGGCCATCAGAACTTCATTAGTATTACTCACTTCAATGATCACACCAAATCCACAGCCATATGCATGCTAGCCCACTCCAAAGGATCATCACCACCCAAAAACCACTTGCGAATCATAACTATCTATATCGAGGTGAAAACACCATCACAAACGAGTGTACCTGTGCATGCGTCTGGTAAAACAGAATCCATCAGATGGGATTGGTAACGTGCATAGACACAAGTGTCTGAAGGCGCGTCGAGACAGGGAGGGCTCAACAAGGCCAGATAGACGATGGTCCCACTATGGCAGCTCTGCATCACATAGCGCAGGGGAAGGGGATAGATACCAAAAAGCCATGTACATGGCAAACTCTCAATTAAATCATCTGTCCATGCATCCATACATCATTCCCTCATCCCGTAATGAGAACGCCTGTTTCCATACTCACATAACATGTGAAATTTCCATTGAGTCTGTGCGTTATGCAGCCTGCAAAATCCACTGTGCCCCAGCCCGTAATACCAGTGTTGTGAAGTAACATGTATTTGGGAACGTACGGCCTCATCGTCCACTTCGCCATTGCGCATCCCAAACTATTCATATCAATCATTGCATCCTCGCCATGGCCCCTGTCCCGAGGACATTGAACAATAGAACGTTATATTTGCAGTCAGACCTGTGGGCATCTCCTCGCCGCTAGCTGAAAACCGAAAGCGCCGCCCTTCGAATTCCTCATTTGCAACATCATGTCGAAAAGGCATCTGTGGCCGCTTGAAATCACAAATTAATCCATCTAGTGCGGCTGTGTGTGAAAATGGCAACTGCCTTCACTCACAAATGGGACGCCCCGCCCGTCGTTGAACCTCGGTGCAGTGATGCATGAGGGTCCACCGTTACTCGAGTACTACGTTCCACTGACCCTTCACAAGTCTGTTCGCGACTGCAAAGATAGTATGTGAAACAATGGGACCATAGCCGAATGAACATATCAACCAATGTTACACTGCCATCGGGTACAAATACATGATTGTAATAGCAAGATGCCATTCGTCGAATTGCAGCGTTGTGTGCGGGACGTGCTCGCCCAAAGGGGAGAGCAGCTTGCACAGGTGGAATGAATCACCACAGGTGGAGGCCATACAGCCTGAAAACACATAAATTGCACGCCCAGTCTCCTCCCACAACCACTCCGAAATGCTACCGGCAGGACTAGCTATGTTGGCCCTGGGGGACCTGATAGCACTGCAGGTACTCCAACTTCAAGAAGAAGACGAACACCAACTACAACCGGCCGCACGGAGGAGACGCAGGAGGAGGAGGGCAAGGCAGGGCCAGCAAGGGCCGCCAGCACAGCCACTACCACCACGCAGGCAGCCCGCAATCCCACGCCTCCGAGCACATCCGTTCAACCTCACTGATGAGCAGATCCACACCCTCTACCGTTTGGACCGGGACACCATAACCGCCATTGTGGACATGACACAGGCTGACCTTGTCAGCATGATAGATAGCCCAACCGCCATCCCACCCCTACTGAAGGTGGTGTCTGTACTCCACTTCCTGGCCACAGGCACCTACCAGCACACAGTCGGACAGTTGCATGGCATTTCACAGCCACTGTTCTCACGGACACTATTGCAAGTGCTCGATGCCCTCCTGAAGCACGCAGACGACTACATCTCTCTACCACGCTCGGAGCAGGAAATTACGAACACAAAAGTGGGATTCCATGCACTTGCCGGCATACGGGGTTGCATTGGTGCCATCGACTGCACCCATGTGGAATTGGTCGTCCCACATGCCATGGAGGCCCAGTACCGCAACCGGAAACAATTTCATTCTCTGAATGTACAAATGGTGTGTGACTCCAACAGGATCATTACACATTGTTGTGCCCGATTCCCTGGATCAACCCATGATTCTATGATCTTGAGTAACTCTACAATACCACGCTACATGGAGCGACATGCAGGGAACAGATCCTGGCTACTCGGTGAGTCTCATTTCATGCATGATAATGTGGGGTATGTGATGCGGCAATGACCTGGCAGGAAGGGGGGGGTGCGTACGTAGCAATGGCATTCCACATGATTCGTTTATCGTCCACATACAGGTGATGCCGGATATCCACTGAAGAGATGGCTCCTCACACCAGTCCGGAACCCACGGGACCAGCATGAGGAGGACTACAACCATGCCCACTCACGTACCCGTGTAGTCATAGAACAGGCATTCGGCCTACTGAAGACTCGTTTCCGGTGCCTCAGCAGGTCTGGCGGGGCACTCCTGTACCGCCATGTGAAGGTTGCGAAGATGGTGATGGCATGTGTCATGCTACACAACATGTGCGTACGTAGAAATGTGCCCATGCCCCCTGACGCAGTACTGCAAGCACCTGAAGATGGTCATGATGAGGGTGGGGATGTGGCAGCACCTCAAGGAGTCTGCGAGGCACAGGAGGGCCGTGACATCCGTCAGCATCTCATAGATGCATGCTTCTAGCACTCACGCCTGGTGGCTGATACATGGACACGGGACTCGTGGCACTGTGTGTGTATGGTACATGCACAATATGGACTGTACGCCTATAATGGCCTCGTACACAAAGATCAATGTCCACACATCTCATTGGTTGATCATGCATTGTTTATGGCATATGTGATATCATGTTAAACACCCTATCGACCCGCCACCCAAGTGAGCCCAACACCCCCCCTCCACCCTCCTACCTCCCCCCCGAACACCAGTGTCCAGAGATGCTCATTGCCAGTGGGCAGTCGCTATTGCAAGCCCCCTCTGCGGGTATCAGGGGCACCCCTGCCTGTGGAGCGCAGGTTCCTCCCAGATCTACGGTGGGGGCTGCCCTGGACGGAACTTGCAATGGATGATGTCTCTGCCTGCTCACGTCCATGCATGTCCCTAAGGGTTTGTGAGAGCTCAGTGAGCACACGGCGCACTGCGGCAAGTTCGGCACATACGTCTTTGGACGTCGCATGCAGTTCCCCCCTCAGGCTCTCGGTGCTTCTCTCCATTTGGACTCTCAGGCTCTCGGTGCTACTCTCCATTTGGACTCCCAGGCACTCGGTGCTACTCTCCATTTGGACTCTCAGGCACTCGGTGCTACTCTCCATTTGTGCCCTTAGTGTCTCTGTACTTCTCTCCATTTCTGCCCTAAGTGTCTCAGTTGATGTTTCTATGTCTGCCTTAGTGCCCCCACATTCATCGGCATGGTCCTTGAGGAGCGTGGCCAGTTGCTGCTGTTGCACGATTAACTGGTCGAGGGACTGTTGCCTCTGCTGGGCCATGGCCATTTGCGGTGGTGTCACAGAGTGGCTGTTCGCCTCATGTTGCCCTGCCACAGGGCTTGTGGGGGATGGCCAGTCGTCGTCTTGTGGGTGCCCCTGCGTGGTATCCTCATGGTGTACGGGATGGAACAGACAGGGGGATTGGGACAGGTCATGGATGGATCTGACTTCGACATCCCCGTTTTCTGTGTCGGAGCATGCTGCCATTAATGCAGTGTCACCTATGGTGCTGCTGCCACCAGAAGCAGTGCCTACTGTGGCATCCATTGGGGGGACCTGTGGTGGTGGTGGTGTGGGCATGCTGGCTGCTGGGGTGCCTGTTGGAGTTCCCTCCTCTGTGCTGCCACTTGATTTGTGCTGCTGCCGTGTCTTGATGCGTGCAGCTGAGGTGGACGGTCTTTGGCCGTTGGTCTTGGCCCTCTTTGCAGGTGTGCTGGTAGGGGTGTCCTGGAGCTTGTCGTTTGGATCGGACCCTGTGGTGGAGTAAAGGAGGGCGAGCGTTATTGATGGGTCTGTGGGAATTGGAATGGCGATGTTTCACATGCATTGGGGTGGTACCTGAGGGTGATTTGGGTCGGGGCCTTGGAGGTGGTTTCATTTGTGTGTGGTGTGAGGGTGCAGTTGTTTGGCAGCCTGCAGTTAGGGTGTGCCTGCTGCACGTGTAGAGGGTGTTTTTAGGATTTTTAATTATTTATGTATTTGATGTGAGTTTTGATGTGTGCTATCAGGCCTATGTATGTGGACGTTCTCCTGGACATGTGTTACTGTTGCACTATGTGGGCACGTGGTACTTCACATGATTGGTCATTGTGGTTTTGGCATTGTTTTATTTGGGCCACCTACCTGATTCTTCGGATGTCTGCACTCCTTTCTCCATCCCTCCGACTCCCTCTATGCTCTCCATTCCTATGGTGGAGGCACAGATTTCTTCCCAGGGGGTCAACTTGATGGGTGATTCTGATCCTCCCCCGGTGGCTGTGGCAATGTTGCGGTTGGCAGACAGTATGCTACGGACGCGTATCCGCAGGTCGTCCCATCGCTTTCTGCATTGCTGTGGGTTGCGGGGTGCGGTCCCCACCGCACT
The DNA here is from genome assembly GCF_040938575.1 of Ambystoma mexicanum. Lineage (NCBI taxonomy): Eukaryota > Metazoa > Chordata > Amphibia > Caudata > Ambystomatidae > Ambystoma > Ambystoma mexicanum. The sequence goes on from NC_090930.1 coordinate 733,283,274, forward strand.
TACCCGCTGTGCCACCAGGGCCCATATGGCCTTCTTGTTCGCAAGTGCCGTCCTGGTCATTTGCGTGGAGAAGACGGCGGCTGCATTCTCCTGGAGGGTCTCTGTGAGTACGGTGAGTTCCTCACGGGAGAAGTGGACCTGCCGCTTGCGGTCGCACGCTTTCTTCGCTACTTTTCCCATTTTTCTTGGTTTCACTAGGGTGGATGACGGGTTGGGATGTGTCTCAGGGTAGTATTTTTAATGGTTGTGTGGATTTAGTGGTTTTATAGGTGTACGGCGTGATGTTTCCCGTTCCGGGACCATGCTTTTACTTCCGTTTCCGTATATTTACGGTCACCGTACTTTCCGGTTGGCGCTCACTGCGGTGTCCGCTGAGCTGGGTGGCGGTATTGCACCTAGGGCGCCGTACGGCGGCGGTGTGGGCCGTTTTGGGGTCATTTCCACCATCGCGGACTTTGCACTTCCGCCATGGCGTGGTGCTCGTGCCCGATGGGTCGGAATGAGCCGCACTTTGCTCCATCGTGCAATGGCGGAAACGCTATTTACGCTGTGGCGGTCCGGTCAGTCACTTTCCGCCAGGGTCGTAATGAGGGCCATTGTCATGTTTAGTTTTGTCATCAAGTCATGTCCAAATTGTTAATTGGTGTCTGCCGAGAATACAATAGTGGAATAGACATGTCATGTTCACCTATAGAAAGTGTTAATCCGTCAGTAAAAGGAACTGAACTCGTAGCCCCAGAGAATCCCTGCACATTCATTGCAATTCCAGAGATTGGTTACTTTCCCTCTCGAACACAGGAATGAGTTGCTCCTGTGTCTACCTGGAACGAACATGTCTTGCCTTCTATTGTTACCCTGACCCTGGGTTCCTCTTGTGGGTCTGGTGTCATAGATAGTACTGAACACATCAAGTCGCTCTGTGGGCTCTCCTGTTGTGGGTATAAAATCATCCCTGTACCTGTAAAAGAATTTCCTCCAACCATGGTCACACTACCTATCCTAGGTTTAGGTACTTGTGGGACTTCTGTATTCGCTTTCCATTGTGGCGCTTGTGCTTGATGCATTGGAGCATACTGTGGTTGTTGCGTCTGTACTTGTTGCATTTGCATAGGTGCTTACTGCGGTTGCCCTTCTGGCGATTGTGTTTGCAGCGGATCCTGCTTCATTTGCTGTGTTTGCGTCATGCGTGTATGATACTGCGTGTGATCTTGGGCATAATACTCCTGTGGTACTGTATTATACTGTGAAGAATAGCCCATCCCCCCTCTTGGAGTCCCCCCTCTTGGGGCTTGCCAGTTCTGCTGCATGCCCCCTCTGCTTCTACAATTGCAGGCTATATGTGCTGTCCTCCCACATTTCAACATTGCGGCAGTTGTCCTCCATTAAATCCTCCTCCCTCTTGAGTCTTCTGAAATCTGCCACGACCTCTACGTCCATTCCCTCTACCTCATGGTGCCAAACATACTACCCACCCTGATCTATAGGGTATCCTGCATTGCTTGGCTGCACTGGCTGTAACTCTTGTGTGGCCATACCTTCACCGCTCATCAATACTGCTCCTTCTATGGCGAAATTCAATAACTTCTTCTTAACCTTTTTTGCTTCCTCCTGCTTTCTTTTCTCAGCTTTTTTTTTATTTTTCTCTTGCAATAGTCGACAATGATGTACAATATTCAACTATATTTCTGGCCATGGCTTTGCTTCCATCCCTTCCTGTTTCTTCATTTGTCGTTACACTGGCTCGGCAGTCCCTGGCATAAAATATGATAAAATAATGCTACTATTTTATCGCACTGTTCTCTCGTCTCAAGACGCCAATGCTCTTGAATCTCCTGAATAAAAGCAACAGGATCTTCTTCCTTACCCATTTTCCCTGTTATGATCACACCAATGTCTGATGTGTCAGGATATTGTACTCAGAACGCCCTCCATATGTCTGCTCTACAGTTATTAAATGGCGCTCTGTCATGTGTTTTATTTTGTGCTGTCACACTGTCATATCCCGCTCGTCACCAAATGTCGTCAGCCATCTCCCCTAGCATAGCTGCTAGTAGGACTTTTACATCACTTACTGCTAACGCCAATCCCACTGTCAATCTGTTTAATTCATAAATCCATTTTCCTGCACCTGCAGTCAAACTAGGTAATTTGCATTTTAAATATTCAATATCCATTTGTGACCACGGTATATATTGTGGTCATCCTCCCCCTTTCTCTAGTAATGGAAATTGCGTGAATCCTGGTCCACAATTAGATCCACCTACACTCCTTGTCTTTCTGGTGGAGCTAGTTTTGCTCATTCGTCTTTGTCCTAGTAGTGACCTTAATCTACTTACATAAGGCAGGGATTTATCCCCAGTACTATTTCACTGTACTTGTGGTAATTCTGAATATGGTGCTGGTTCTGGTGTTTTTTTTGTTGGGTCCTCTAAGTTTGACTACTTTAACCCTCTTCCTATTTCTATATCTGTTGAAAAAGTATGTGCGCATTCGCTCCGCGCTCTCTTGTTTCTTCCCTTTCTTCATTTGACATCATTATACCCCAACTGGTATCGTTCCTTTCCTCATCATCAAGATCTAATCTGCTTAAGCACAGCGTTCTATGCTTGTCCATCATTACGGTAGCTGATCGATCTCCTGTTTCTTTTGGTGGAGATCCTAGAATGCTCCCCCAGTCTCATAACCATCTTTCTCTCTCATTTGCCTATATAGATCCCCAATCATTTTCCATATGCCTTTTCCCTCATGCTCTTCAGACCATGTCTGTATTCTTGGTATCCCCTGCAGCTCCCTACAAGGCTGTTGTGACCCTATCTCTTCTTCCAATCATTCTCGTTTTTCAATTGGTGTTATCAATGTGGTCTACTTTGTCATCCCTTTGTCCCCTTCTCCTTCTCATTTCTTCTTCTCATCTCTCTTTTCTCTTCGTCCTCTCGTCTCCTTTGCAACCTACGTTCTTTCAATCTCTGTGTTTCTATTTCTTCAGGTTTCCTCTCCTCTATTCTCGCTTTCTCTTTTTTCGTCATCACGTTCTTTATGTTCATTGCGTGTGGACATATTTACGCTCTTTAATTATGCTTTCTTCTATATTATCCTCACTACTATAAGCGGGGGGTGCATATATTGGATTAACATACCCTGCCAATGCCTTTAACTCCTTTAAATTATAAATTCCCTTATATCTTCAATTGTACTATTGTCTTTAGGAGTAGAAAGAAGAGTCAAAGGAGTTATGTCCTTCTCCTTATGCTGGATAAGCATCCACTGATTTTCAGGCGGTTCTTCTCTCTCGCTCTGATACATCTTCCATAGCTCCAGAACAACTAACCGTTTCTGTAACCTCTTCCCTGAGTATGCAGCATGTAAGTATTTTATCATATGTTGCAATACTGTTCTGATAGCAAACCTTTTTGAGGCCAGGGCATAAACATTTTGTCAGCCGTGACTATTACCCACTCAGCATGGTACTTCCTAAGCTTAGTTGTGTAGCTCAATAATGTTTTGTACAGGTGTAAAAGGGGAGTGTCCCCCATAATGACAAGTAGTTTTTGACTGTCAAAACTTACTGGTTCTTTTATTCTCCTATTACTTTAATCACTTAGACCACAACAATCAATTTCAGCAAGCACCATCAATCACCACCCATTTCCTGAAAAGATTCCAAACTATTTTCAAGCTAATACAATACTATTCTTTTATTCTGCATTCCAGAGTTCCTCTGAGTGCCTGTTTGCAGGCTGACGGCTTGGAGATGCTGCTCTGCTCAGCTCTGCTTTCCTGTTACGAACATTGGAAAACCTGCAAAAGAACAGCATGTTCCTGCATGCACATGCATGTAACCATGCCCCTAACTATCGGAACTCCTCATTAGGAACGCTTCACGCCATCCATGCGCGTGCATCACAGAGTACCTCTGAGTGCCTGTTTGCAGCCTGATGGCCTGGAGACGCTGCTCTGCTTTCCCGCTACAAACATTGGAAGACCTGCTAAAGGTATTGGAGACTGTTGGGAACGTTAAACAGTCATCATAATGACTGACTCCAAGTGATTACAAGAAACTTTCTTTATTTATGGACTCAACATTATACAATAATACTTTGTTTGTTCCCTCAGAACAGTGTGTTTCTGCATGCACAAGCCTGTAACCACACCCCCAACTATCGGCACGCTTCATTAGGCATGGGCCGCACGCCTCTGCTTGCGCGCATCCTGGAGTGCCTCTGAGAGCCTGTTTGCTGTTCGCTGGGTCGGTGGGGAGAGGGAATGCAGTAGCTGTTTATTGTGCTTATTGGAAATGCAGAGGTAAATGGTAACGCAATTTTAGTCTCTTTGCATTTCTTTTCTAGTTGAGCCTGTAATTATGCGGTAAAAATAAAACCTAATATGAGAAGCAGAAAAGAAAAATCAGTTGTGGTTGCCCACCAGCACGAGATACTGATGGCTCCTCTAGTATTCGCTCCTAAAATAAACACTATGGCGAGAGCTTTGGCACTTCCTCTGCTGCTTTAACCATGTTCCCCTCACAATATGGTGGAGGTTCTGACTGACCATCAAGGGGGGGAGCTCTCGCCGCTATTACTGGATTCTGTTGTTACTCCACCTCCGCCAGATCAATGACCTGTAAAGGATGTTCCTGAACAGGTCCTAGCCCCAACTAACTTGGCAGCTCTATCCTTTTTGGACACTCCACCCATTTTTGGAGCGGGCAAAATGTCACTCTTAGGCCTGTCTCAATACCCTATGAGACAGGGAGAGGGGTTGATACTTCCTGCCCCTCGGCTCAGGTACCAGTAATAGCTCCATAGGAAGGAACTAATTCTGTAGGTTTGGGGGGGGTTGCAAGACCTTATCTTATATGAACTGCAGGAGAACACAAAGTGCCTCAGCCGATAACAAACTAATTTAATCCTCAAAATTCTACACAAAGCTGCAACTAAACAACTGCAAACATACGTAGACAAACACAATTTACTTCACGGTCAACAATCTGGATTTGGAAGCTCACATAGCACAGAGACCGCACTTCTGGATCTACAAACTAGAATGCTGAACATCTTGGAAAAGGGAAAGACAGGCATGCTGATGCTTTTAGACCTATCAGCAGCGTTTGACCTGCTAGACCACCATAAACTCCAGGAAGCACTGGGGACATCAGGAAAATGCTCTCAAGAGGCTATAGATTGGATCTCCCCTTTCCTCTCCGATCGTAGCTCCAAAATACACTAAGGGGAAAGAGCAAAATTGAACTCAAACTATGCCCAATTTAACATAAAGAACTCTAGCATCCTTACTTCAGACAAAGTGAAAACCCTAGGAATGTATTTGGAATCCTCCCTTGGAGCCAACGCCCATGTAGCATATCTAAAAAAGAATTGCAGATACTACCACAGACTACTCAGACACATAAGACCCTTCTTAAATGAAGAAAATAGCACAACCATCGCTAGAGCCATTATCTTTTCAAGATTTGACTATGGCAACACCCTTCTATTGGGAACAAGCGAGGGTTGCATCGACCAGTGCCAGGTAATTCAGAATGATGCAGTGAGAGCTATAAAAAAGAAACCTCGACATAATCACCTCACAGAAGAGCGTAAAGCCTTACACTGGCTGACGGTAGATGACCGCATTACATGCAAAGCGGCCTCAATCATCCACCACTGCCTATGCGGATCTGCTCCTATCTACCTAAAGGAACAAATATCCTTGTACGAACCAGGATGATCACTGAGATCAAAAAACCAAGGTCTAGTTAAGATCATTCAGACAAATAAAGTGAACAGAATGGGGCGCTCTTTCCCTATTAAATCATCCATAAAATGGAATAGCCTGCCTACTGCGCTCAGACTAGAAACCGACTTTCAGATTTTCAAAAAGAAATTGAAAACACTGCTCTTTAAATAATGTTACATAATAACTTGCGCTAGACTTCTTGTTCCTGTCTTGTTTTACTCACAGTCCTTGCCTCTATGTCCGCGACCTGATGCCTGAAGGCTTTCGGCGCGTAATAAAAAATAAATACAAAAATACAAAATACAATTACTATTCAATTGATTTATCTAAATGCCGAAGGGGTGAGACTCTATGCAATAGTTCTGCCCCCAATGCTCCTGACAAAATATATCCAAATACACTAGCAAGCCATTTAGTAGACACAGCAGGGAAACCAGGTGAAGACTCCCAGTCTAAAAATTATTAAAATTTGACATTGGAAATTGAAGGACGACTTCAAGCCTTTAGCACCTATATCTATGGCTACTGAGGAAGAAAACTCTAGTAAAAAAGGGTTGCAAAAGAAAAAAGGCCAGAGAAAAGAACAAAATACAAAAATTGGATTCCCACAAAGGAATAAATAAACCCCCCCAGAAATTCTTGCAGATATATGGTAAGGGAAGAGATTACAGACTTATTAGAAGTTGTGAACCCCAAGTGTTCCTCAGAAAGTGAGGCTGAGGACTGTATTGAAATTATAAGTAGTGGCTTCAGACATATTGTGGAGGGTGGGAGATATATCCACGGGCTGATATGATATCCCAGGACCACAAAGTAGATGCTTCGGATTCCCTCACTGATGCTATGAAACATAAAGGGAAAAGGGAAAAAAAAAACATCTTCAAGATGGGAAACGAATCTGAAAAGCATAATGTGAGCAAAGGAATCTACAATTTGTTTACGAGAAAAAGGTCTGGCAGTGAAAATACACCAGGAAGACGAAATGGGGATAGTGAGCTGGGGGAGGGACTAGCCTGCACTAAATTAATGATGGAAAACATGGTAGAGACTACACTTAGCAATATAATGGATCAGTGTGTAGGAACAGGACCGCCTATTCTAGAAGAGATACTTGGAGGAAAATTGGTCTTCTCAAAGGAGGTAGCAGAGACACATTCGAATTGGAAAATGTTGAATCATGGTCAAGAACCTAAAATCACTACAGGTGAACAAAACAATGGGGATCTCCTAATCCTGAGCTGGGTGTACAAGCTGATAGAATCAAAATGACCCCTTCTGAAGTGAAAGTGACAGATAGCCAAAGTCGCAGTAACTTTGATAAGGACCACACACCTAGGGAGCAATTGAAACAACCTATGCTAAGCCAACTCCCCTCAAGGGAGTCCAGGGCGCCAAAGCCCATATTTAATAGCATACTGAACACTGTTCAATGGAGGCAACCAGCCTTCCCTGATGACCCAAGTGTGATACGTGTATCCGTATGTTTTATAGGGTGGTCCTGATTGATTGACTAGGTGGAGAGTACTAGCCCTTTTAAATGAAATTCCGAGTCTAAGGCTCATTACGTCTGCAGACATAAAATTGGTAGACTATATCCATCCCGACCGGTATGATCATGTGCAGCTGGTTCTCCACTCCTGTGTGGTCTACGAAGCATTACTAGCAGTGTTAAATCAATTGAATAAATTAGGATATGACCTTCTAACCTTTAGTTCTGGGTTTACCAATTTGCAACACAGTAAACAAAGCAATCCATTAAGGCTAGGGCAACAGTCCCGCAAGGCAGAGATGAGGGTGGGTGGCTCGACTAAGCATGTAGAGGAGGATCACAAATGTAGATGGCTTGCCCTCAGCTTGGGAGATACCATTTCCCAACTCTAAGGATTAAAAACCCAGCCAAACCCAAGAGCTCTTGTTAATATCGTGGAATTCCAGAGGCTTTTCAAACCTATGTGCCTCACCAGAATTATGGCATAAATTAAGCTAATATACTATAATTTGCCTCCAGGAAACATGGCTGACCACTCCCCAGAGATTAGATGGTTATGACATTCTAACAGAATTAGCTATTAAGGGAGTTAGAGGGAGGCCGGCAGGTGGGCTGTTAATCGCCATAAGAAATGGGTGTGATATTGACGTGATTAACCATTTACACGTGTCGAACGGTATGTTAGCTGTATTGCTGGAGCTGAAACTAAGATTACTGTGTCAGTATATTCTGTTAATTATTATACACTGGAATGCTATATCAAATCTCTCTGTGACCATAAGAGAGACAAATGACTTGATTGAAGATTGGTTGATCAATACACCGTGGCCCCAGATAATTATAGCAAGCGACTTAAGTGCAGAAGTTTTGCTGCAGTGTGCAAATGACTCTGATCCTGAGTTGGGTGTAGGACTGCTGTAGGACTGCTGACTGCTACCCAACTTAATAATCAAACCATCATCTTGGGAGGACTGCCTGGGTGTAAAAGAATAATACCATAAGGCTCTAATCGATCAAGTAAAAGATTTTAAAATATAAAACGCCAAATCTAGTGATCATAAGATGCTTGAGGTTAGCTTCTATCCATTTGTGGGGGGGGACATCAGGAAATACTACAAAGTACCGATCAGTGTGATTAACAATTAATCAAAAATTGTTTGGCATGAGGTAAATGGGCCTCATTACACGGTAGGCGGTAACCATGGCGCTATTAGTGCCATGGTTGCCGCCGGTACCGTACCGAGTCCGCCTTGGTGGATGGCGGATTTACCGCCCTACTCCAAGGTGAGCGGGGGCGGTAATTCCCCATTCACCAAGGCCCTTCCCCATTCCCATTTTTTCCCCATAGGGCATAATGGGAATGGGGAAGGTGCTAATTACGGTACCGCAAATTGCGGTACCGTAATTAGCTCCGAGGTCCCTTTGCGGGTCCCGTCCTTAACGCCTGGAGAAACCAGGCGTTAAGGGAGGACCCGCAAAGGGACCTCGTAGTAAGGCGGTAAGGGTTTACCGGTACCGGTGCCCTTACCGGTACCGGTAAACCCTTACCGCCTACCGTGTAATGAGGCCCAATGTCTCCAAACTGAATATTATTTTCACGACTGACTTTTTTGGCTCTACCATGGATACAAAGTTGTCAAGATACACACATAATTGCTTTGGTCATTACATTGATTCTATAATTAAAACATCCGTTTAAGTCACAGTACCTAAATTTGTAAGCAAAAGGCATAAACGTGGCTTTGACTTGCTGGTACAATATAAGACAAAATGTGCCGCATAGATATACTATCAATATTGAAAATATCTAGTCCAATTGGTTCCATTCACAAGGCCGTATTGAAGGCAAAACAAAAACTGAAAATTTGGCTAAAGGGTTACCGAGCAAGTTTGTGCCAAGATAATAGAGAAAACATGATTGCTGCCCTGAAAGATGGCAGCTCCAGACATTATTTTAATAAATGCCATGGAGATCACACAGTCCACAGCTCAAAGCAATACCATATCAGAGAGGGTCCTTGCAGGGCACTATGGCACTATCTATGGAAAGAAAGAGCTGATTTTACCAGATGTGGATGGTCCGAAGGGTTTGCCTGGGATGTCAATTTCACCATTAAGGACATTAAGGACCTGATCAACAAAGCAAGTCCGTCGAGAGCTTCAGTGCCCAATCAGCTGATGAATGTAACCTTTAAAAACACATTAGATCTGTTGGCTAAAGCACTGTAGCTCTTACTTAACGATATAATTCTAACAAAGTGTCTGCCACCCCCCTGGCAGATTTCGTATGTGGTCCCAATCTATAAAAAAGGCGATAGGGGTTGCCCACTGAACTACCGCTCAATAGCATTACTGGATGCTGACTCGGAAATCTTTTCAGGTATGGTTCTAAAGCACGTTGAGGAATGGAGTTTACAAAATGATATCCTATCTAAGTAACATATAGGATTCAGAAGGCAGGTGGGAACGGATGCTGGCATATTCTCATTATGTGCTCTGCAATGCATAGCCTGGAAAGATAATGGTCCCCCGATATATATGGCCTCTATGGACCTAGCCATCACTTTTGACTCACTTTTGACTCGGTAGACAGAACCACATTATGGACAAAATTAAAGAAATTGGGTATGCCAGGTGGTGTTTTGTCCCTACTAATTCACTTACATGCGGGGTCACAAATCCAAGTTCGCATGAATAGGGATGGGCTGCTATCAAATACTATCTGTACCTATAACGGCCTCTGTCAAGGATGTATATTTGCACCAGCTTTATATATGGCTGATGTGAGCATTTTATTGGATGAGGCAGACTTTGTGCCACCCAAGAGAGAGGGGGAAAATATCTGTTGATCTGCTTAAGGGGATGATTTTATATTATTCAATCATACTCCAAAAGGGCTCCAAAGATTAATAACCATTTTTAATGAATGCATTGTGAAAAATGGTATAAAAGTAAATCCACAAAAGACTACAGTTATGAGATTAAGCAAACGTGGTTCTGTAATCATGTAAGACTTGCTGTCAAGACTTCCATGATCTATCTGGGTTTTCCCATTTTTGTTAAGCCAAAAAAGTGTTTTTTTTTTGTAATTATCTCTATGAGAGGGTAAACAAACAAATTGCACAGACGGAAATATTGACAAAAATATGGTCAATTCTCAATGATTCCAATTATACGCTTTTATCTCTCTACGATTATAGCACAGTGCTGTTATGGCCTCAAATAGTTTCCAGTATGGGTGCGAAGTGAGATGAATAAACTCGAAGCCCTGATTTGGCGATCTACATTATATTGCCTTCCAAAGTCTGTCCCACTTCCAGCAATTCGATATGAGTTGGGACTGCCATCGATCTAAAGTATGGTGGAATAGAGACGGCTGTCCCTGTGTTGGACTGCACTAGCCCGAGTAAATCTCTGTACGCACTTTTGAGGAAGGGGTTACAGTAAGGACTGCCACTGATAGGCTATGTATTAACACTACAAGAAGAATGCGTCTTGTCCTCGCCGAAATTTGGATTGACGCTAGAAACCCTGCTTCAACACCCATTAAAAGTGAAAAGACCTCTTCAACATAACGACTGGGCCGGAACCGTTAATGCAGCGCTAGGCACTAAACTATACTCACAGATTGTTTCCCACCGGAACAAACTGGGCTGCCCAGAACTATACTGAATAACATTTCCTGACAGGACCAAACGTTAAAACTTCATGCGGGTCAGACTACATGTCCTCCCGACAAGACAGATCCTGTCAGTAAGAGGTGAGATAAGTAGGGAAATGACGATTTGTTGTTTTTGTAAGCTGTGTGATTATAGGAAACCCTACTGCATCTCTTAATAGAGTGTCCAGCCTTGAGAAGGGAGCGTATCCACTATTTTAACAACTTTGTGCTAAACCCAAAACGAGTTTATGCTGACAAACTATGGTGGGATATGATGCATAGCAAATCAGTTACACTAAAACTGGCTATATTGCGGTTCCTATCTGAGGTGTGCAAACTATTTTAGCACAGGGTAATTTTAAACGCGTATTTATGTTTTCTATTTGTTTATATGATATACAATCTGTAAACATATTGATATTACTATCTATTTTTGTATAGGTTGGTTTTTTAATTGAGTTTTTGAATTTGTATTTCATCTACATGGTTCTCGAATCTGATTTTAGTGCTAAAATTTTAAGCATATGTATTTTAGATGATCTATTTGGTAACATGGACATACTGCACTATCTGGATCCAATATTCTGACTTGTTATTATTACTTTCGATGTATTATCTGCTGTAGTATAACTTTTTCCTTTATCCTCGTTAAGTATTTGTTTCGTTTTGGAAATTTTGTAAAGGTTATTTGTCAATCAAAATAAATAAATAAATACATAATAATATTCTTTTTACTTCTTTGTTAATGGTTCTTTCAATACTTACTATCCTGTTTTTATTATTGACAACCTAAGAATCTTATTTTATTCTATTTTTTTCAACTCATGTCCTCCTCTGATTAATTAATTAATTGATTGATTAGCTGGTTCATTGATTGGCTCCAATTGCTTGTCTTTTAGGATCTAATAACGAAATCTTTTACAACTGTTTTATAGTTTCAACCTTCAGCCTATATTATCACAACTAATATGAAACATGTGACCTTTTTTACACTGATATTTTCACAACCCCAAACAAAAATATGCACACTAATTTCTCCGATCGTCTTCCTCACGTTCTATCAGCAAGAGTATCTCATCTACACTTTACTCCATTTTGGAGTTCGTTGCACACCCTTCTTTGGCTTCTAGCCATGGGAATCCCTTGATACAGTCCCTTCTATTTTCCTTGGTATTAGGAATCAAGTTATCTCTCCTTTAATCAAGTCTTGTCACGTTCCCAATTATATACACATGCAATATAATCCCTCCCCTTTTCTTTGCCACTTTTGATGTTTCTACTTACATCCGTTTGTTCAGTTCAAGCACTTCGGTATCGACTCTTCCCCAATTGACAACTTCACCTTCACTCCACGGGGTGCCTGTGGGGAGCGGATAGGAATTTCTTCAAAGAGGCACCTGCCCACCGCCTCGGGTTACACGTGTGTTTGCTACTCCTCTCCACAGGAAACTGCATGGTGTTCCAGCTAATGGTTCTGGATCTTGAACCATCTGCACCGCTACCAAAATGTGCAGTAGCACCTGGAGCGTATCAAGTGCTGGACGGGATTGCCATAACCAATAATTATGGGCCCAAAATATCCAGACAAAATCAAAAAATATGTCAAAGTACTACTTTATTATCAGTTCAATAAAGCAGGGAAATCTGGCAAGCATAACAAGTCTCAGCCAGGTACTCACTTACAAAAAACATTTCCACTATACAAAGGCTTTATACCTCAATATGCATCATCTATGACGTCATCCTACATGGCAAATAGAAAAAACCTATTGGGTGGAGTGATTTGTTGAGGGACCGTATATACTTATAGCTTATTTAGGTGTTAGTAACATCATTGGCTGACATTTATCTGATAGGCACATCTAGAACAACCCCTAACTACGTATAATACAGATGATACTGTAATAATAGTAGCAAATTGGCTTCTGCAACAACGTACAAACCATTCTGATTGGTTGGCACCCTCTTCCAACCTTGGACATTCGGCTCATTAGCAGCACGCAAGCAGAACAAAATGCAGGTGCGGGGAACACCGTCAGATAAACTGCCCACTTGGCCAATTAGCCTTACCATCTCTCATCACTTAGGCACTAAGCCAAGACCTCTTCTTTGTAGATTACCTTGTTGACTGTTCTCTTCTGTGGAACTTTTAAGGTAGTGAGGATACACTGCTATCTTCATCTGAAGCATTATGAATAGGTCTTGTTTTCTGGTGTTACACCATGTTTGAGGAGACCATGATTTCTCCGTTCTGTCCTTTCATTTAGTGCTATTCAATTATACAATGCTATTACTCTCTTCGATCTCCGGAGACCTGGCTGCTCGTCTTGCATATGCTTTCTTCACTTTGAATTGTCCAATACTTGCCGTCACAGATGTTTACTCCTTTGCTTATTCTAAGAGAACTATGTTTTACCTACGTGGCTTATCCTCTTTGACTCCCTTTTTGCTTTGCAGTTGCTTCTCACTGTGGCATTCTTGATCCTTAGCCAAACAAGTATTCTTTGTTCTTGCAGGAATCTGTATTCCAATGCCTCTCAGCGCTTCTGCCTCGGTCTCTCTCCTTGGGGTTTTCGGCTTACTATTAAATGAAACCGACGTCTATCTTCTCAACATGGCTTCTTTACCAGTGTAATCTTTTCTACTGTAGCAAGCGTCTACATTTCTCATCTACCTTGCATTTATGCATATATACATCTACTGCATCTCTTCTTAATGCTTTCCCCTCCACCCTCATCTTATGAAGCTTCATTTCTGAGTAACTGGTATTGAAACAGTGCCTTGATGCTTAGGCGCTTGACAAATGCAAAAATAAATAAAAATAAATATGATTTCTTCGCTTCTGCATGCATATTCTCTTTGTTACTTCAGTTACATCTTCATTCTTTAAGTATTGGCATATCATTTCAGTGCGTTCTCATGTCTTTTCTTCATGACACCTGTCAGACTTCACTTATAGTTTTTCCATGTCTGATGGTGCTTGCAGACTTCCTTCTACCACTTCAGTTCGAGGGGACATTTGGTACGGTTGTCTGAGCGCAAAACGTCTTTCATATTTTCAATACTATATTGGGACGATACTAGGTGTCATGCACAGTGCTTTCTTGCTGCTCTTCCAGTATGACGGAGGTGAGTGGGCAGGCTTTCATGAGCGACGTGCACATCTCCTTCTCTACACCACATATGCAACAAGAACTTCACCTGACAGACATTACATTTCCAACTATGTACTTGATTACCATGTCATGTCAATATCCACATGAAGACTGTTCATTCATTTCACTTCATTGTCACATATGCCTCATGCCTGAGAAGGCAAAATGTGATGTCCTGGCCAAAGTGCTCCAGTGTATGCATTGGGACATGACCTACAGGCATTCCCTCACCATCGTCATCCTCTCCATCCTCCCAACAAGCCAACCACGGTCGGATGTCTCCTAAATGTGACTCTGCACCTTGATTAGTACAGCAGGGTCCATTGTGTCATTGTGCACACCGTAATACATGATATGTGTGCAGCAGTGATGAGTGCGCTGGGCAAATCACAACCCTCGCAGTAAAGGCTTCCCTGTGCTGGGCAAAAAATGTGACTACACTTATGACTGTTACCACCTGCTATGTCACATCGACACCAGATCTACCAGCACCATGTGTGTGATTTCAGGTGGGTGTGAGTCCCCTGGTGTATGCCTAGCACAATTCATGAATATGCTGTGTCAATTCACATTGTGTGTGATGACATTGCCCTTCACATGACATTGTCATGTGAAGTGTCAGGCAATGCCTGTCCATGAGTGAGTGACTGACAGTCATTGACTGTCGCTTTGAATGACACTGTTGTGTAACGGGCACTGTCATCTCATACAATGTGAAGTGACACTTTGCATTGTTTGTGTTGGCGGTGCACTATATTCACCTTGGCACTGTGTGACCACACAACTTGGCAGTCCCTTGAGCAAGCTCGGTGTCATTTGTTCATACAATAGTGCACTGGGAAGGTTGACATTTGCATCTACTATGAGTGTGCCATACTGTACCCACACCCAATCATATGAATCAATCCCAGAATTCACCCCAAATTCAACACCTCATACCACTGCAGTACCTAGCCTGGGAAGGCTCCATCTGGCCTACGAAGGCTCTCCAGGACCCGTGCACTGCAGGAGCAGTGCACACGTAGCTGAATACCAACGAGGTAAGCCCTACTGGCTACTCGTGGCTGACGCCGCTTTCCTGCACTTGCTATAGCTAATAAGCATATATTTCGATTGCTTCGACCTACACGAGCCCCGCAGCTATGATTTACGGCTCCTCGCTGCAGGATCTCAACTCTAAAGAAGTGTTGCAACCATGGCAACACATTGTAACAACAGGGTGCTCACCCTCTACTAAAATGGCCGCCACCACCTGGTCGTCGTTCCCTGCGACCTCCCCTGTGTGGAATAGCCTCTAAACAGCTGATTGGGTGCCTACCTCAATATCAGCCAATCAGATACTCCGGCAGGCAGAAGCCGGCCCACATCGAAGGCCCACGTAAAAGGCTCCTGACTGAGCCTTACCGAGATGGATGAGCGGCTTCCCACTATAGCCGAGACCTGCGTTAAGATCTTAGCTCTACGACCACCCTGTAAACACCTATGGCCCTATTCAATCCTGTGTTACCCCACCCTTATTGATGATCAACCCTCACCTCCTCCACACCACCCACCCCATCTGAGCCACCTCACCTCTACACTCTGTGCTGAGCTCCTTATTCCTACTTCCCTAGAATGTGGACAATGCGCACGGTGCTCACAACCTTGCACGCCTTTGTGCACCTGTTGACTTACTGTCATGATCTACATTTTAAACTCCATGCACCAATGAATGTTACTATTGTGTGCTTTTCTGTACAGCTTTTCTCACCCGCAGATAGTGTCCACATGTGCCACTAGCCATCTGTTACTGTGCTGCCTCATTGTTTGAATTGGTACTCACCGAGCATTGTGCTGCTGCACTGTTTGCTTTGTAACTCACCTAGTACCCACCATTACTCGTGTGTTACTGTAATTGTACTGAATTGTGCTGCTTCATTATTTGATTGGGAACTCACCTAGTACCCCGTCTACCTGTGTGTTACTGCAACTTTACTGCATTGTGCTGCTTCATTATTTGAATGGGAATTCACCTAGTACCCTCATGATCCTATGATACTGTATTTTGCTGATTCATTACTGAATTGGAACTCATCTATTACTCCCTCTACCCGTGTGTTACTGTAACTGTACTGCATTGTGCTGCTTCATTACCTGATTGGGAACTCACCTAGTACCTGTCTACCTGTGTGTTACTGCACAAGTACTGCATTTTGCTGCTTCATTATTTTAATGGTAACTCACCTAGCATCCCACATGACCCCATGATACTGCATTTTGTTGCTTCATTACTGAATTGGAACTCACCTAGTACTCCTTCTAGCCGCATGCTTCTGTAACTATATTGCTTTGTGCCTAATACTTAATTACATAGTGCCCTCATTTGCCTGTGCACACTTGCCACTGCATTGCTTTGTGTCTAATCCACAATTACCCAGAGCAAGCCTCTCTTTGCCCGTGTGCACCTGAACTTATCTGCAATGTGACCTCACAGCTACACTGCTGCCCCACTGTGCTATTCTGCACCACAACATGTTCACCTCACTACTCAATCATCTCAGCAGGTCCTCAACCATGAATGGCCTCAGATGAGCCCGGGTCATAGCACCAAACTTAGTATGGCCGATCTCCCCTCAGAGCACCATCCCAGGCACCTATATCCCACAACCAACAGCACTCAGAAACAACAACCTTGCTTCCTTTCAGATCTAAGGTCATTAGAGATAACACATCTACCTCCACCCCTACCATCCTTAAAGAAACTCACTCCTCACACAAAGAACCGCACGCATCAATGCCCACCATCTCAATATCCCTCAAACCCTCACACCTACTCACCAGCACCCGCCCCAAACATACTAGGAGCCCTCATAGACGCCAGATCCTTGCCAGCCCAAGCACTAGACATTGCAGATGTCATCACGTCCCACAAACCTGACTTCCTTCCGATATCCGAATCATGGCTGCAAGCAGCAGCTGGCCCTGAACTGTCTTTCACGTCCCAGACAGCCACTCTATTTGCAGAAAGGACAGACCCACAGCCAAAGGTGGAGGCATGGCCTTCATAGCCAAAACCTCCCTAAACATGAGAAAGGCACCACTACCCCCTTCACCTCTGGGGAAAACCTCTCAGTTAAAATGTCTCTGAATGCGAACGCCACACTAAACATCCATCCAATCTACAGACCACCAGGGCCCATACTTTCATTCGAAAACTATGTTACCCAAATTCTATCATCTAACTCCAAACCCAAATCACAAACCATCATATTGGGTGATTTTTTTTTTTACAACTTTATTTATCATTGCACACAGGTTATGCACATACATTTAAACAATTCACTTTACGATCACACAACATACACAATTAGCTTTCCTCTGTGTTCAAGTTCTCATGTTCTGTCAAGTCTGCCAGGTATTGTTTATACCTTGTCCATATATTTCTGGGCTTAGAGGAAGGCAATACCGAGTCTATATACAATTCTTCAGTGTCATTAGCCCACCACATATCTCTGTCCCAGTCTTCCTTAGTTGGTGGGTGTACATTTTTCCACTTCATTAATATGGCCCCCTTGGCTATTGATAGGCTCAGGTTTAAGAGTTTTCGCCATGCCGGGTTCATTTTCCCCACAGCCCCCAGCATACATATCTGCGGAGACCATTCCACCGGTTGATCTGCCATTTTATCTAGGGCTCCACAGGCCTCTGACCAGTAGAGTGGGTGATTTTAATCTAGGTTACCGTGACCCATTGGACAAAAACACCCTAGCCCTAGCCAACACCATGTCTGCCCTCGGGCTATCACATAGGATCCACAATACCACTCATATGAAAGACTGCACTGTTGATTGGCTCGCCGACATCAACTGCGAATCCACCATCTCATCCAACTCACTTTGTCCATGGCCAGATCACCACCTCATAACCTTCAAAATCGAAACACTCACCAATAGGAACTTCAACCCGTAACTAGCTGCAGAAGCCCCAACCAGAAACAAACAAAACATAATGGCTGACAACCTAGTGCCATTACTGCAACCCTTCAAGGCAACCCAAATCAAGCACAACCAAGACCCAATCATTATGACCCAACAATACAATGACAACATACTGGCCCCCATTGCACTTCACAAAGCCAATCAACCTGTGCATCTCAATGGTTGGTTCACCCCCACACTAAGCACCTTAAGAAAAACTAAAAGAAAGGCTGAAGCCTCTTGGAAGAAATCTCCCACCAAACTAAATAAAACGGCCTTCCTCAAAGCCGCTAGAGATTATAATCTACAAGTCCTCCAAACCAAAAGTGCACTGTACCACGACAGAATTGCTAAAGCCAACTCATAATCTAAGGAATTATTCTCTATCCTTAGAGAGTTAGAAAGTCCATCCCTCTGTAGAAAACTACAATAGAAATGCCAACTGGTGCCTGAACATCCAGAAGGCTCTCTTGGGCAAAATCATTCAACTACAGGCTAAAATATCTACAAAAAAAGAAAACGTTAGCAAACCCCTCTGCCACAGTCAGTCACCAACCTAAACCCACCAACAACTTAGAAACACCTCCCTTCGAATTCTCATTGGTCACCAACACAAAAGTCCTCCAAATTTTCTCTAGTTTAAAACCTTCCAAATGCCAAAGGGATACATGCCCACCCTCAGTCATCAAGGACTGCACACCGCGACTTGCCCCTTTCATCACCAATCTGATAAATGCCTTGTTCCGAAACAAGTGTGCCCCTATGGACCTCAAAAACACATGGGCTCTACCATTATTTTAAAAAAAACTCCCTTGACCCCAACATCCCCACTAATTACTCCCCCATCACAACCGCCCCATTTCTTCTAAAATGTTTAGACAGAGTCGCCTGCCTCCAAATTCAGAAGTACCTAGAAGATAACAACATTCTGGGCCTCAGGCAGTCTGACTTCCGCCTGAGATACAGGACAGAAACAGCTCTTTTAGATTTAAAAGTCCAAATGGACGATATGAAAGATAAAGGGAAGCTCACCCTGCTCC
Organism: Ambystoma mexicanum; assembly: GCF_040938575.1. Classification (NCBI taxonomy): domain Eukaryota; kingdom Metazoa; phylum Chordata; class Amphibia; order Caudata; family Ambystomatidae; genus Ambystoma; species Ambystoma mexicanum. The sequence continues at coordinate 733,302,308 of NC_090930.1, forward strand.
TTCTATTGGATCTCTCGGCTGCCTTTGATTTGGTGGACCATAGTATCCTTGAAACCACCTCAGCACCGCCGTGCAATTCTCACCCAACGCCACCCTATGGATAAAGTATTTCCTCTCTGACAGAACTATGAGGGTTTTTTCACCTAAGGCAGAGGCACCACCAACTCTGGTCAACTGTACCGCAAGGATCATGCGTGTCTCCCACTTTGTATAACATATTTACAAAGTCCCTGTTTGACCGTCTTGATGGCCTGGGCATCACCTACACCAACTATGCAGATGACACCTAGGTCCTCATACCCATTACAGGAGACCATGTCTCTGACACCCGCACACTCAATGCCATTTATCATACCATACCGGCATGGATGGCACACCGCAGGTTGTGTCTCAAAGACGACAAGACTGAGCTGCTCCTTATAGGATCTCAATTTAGGCTCGCCAAACTCAGCACTGCATTTCAATCCTTTCACATCGATGGCAACAATATCAGTCTCCAACCAGGTCAAAACATTGGGATTTTACTTAGACTCCTCCCTCTCCTTAGCTAAACAAGTGAACACCACCGCCTCAGCCACCTCCTACACATGCAAACTCATCAAATCCTGCAAACACTTTCTCTCTCCCGACAGCTGCATCACGCTGGCCAGAGACCTAGTCCTAACCCATTTAGACTACTGCAACGCCCTATACACCGACAACTCGACTTACAACATACATAAACTCCAGATCCTTCAAAACAACGCCATCAGAACAGCGCTGAACATTCCCAGGTCAGCACACATCTTAGAAACTAGACTGAAACTTCACTGGCTACCTATCTAAGAATGGATTTGGTTTAAAATGCTCACGCTGACTCAAAAATGTCTTCACCTGGTAGCCCCGGCCTACCTGGCAGACAACATTTCCAAACCTCAGTCCACCAGACCCACAAGAGCAGCCTAGAAGCACTGCCTCGTCACCCCCAAATTCAAGCTACAAAAAGCAGCGGGCAGCAGCTTCCCCACAATGTCCAGCAAACTCTGGAACGCACTACCAGTCCATCCTAGAGCCCATGAATGCTTTTGGATTTTCCGTAAACAGCTCAAAACTCACCTCTTCACACATAAACTGTGTTTTTGAAGTACATACTCTTCCAACACATATACTTGAATCAACCTGTATGCATTTGTATATTATAGAATGTGAAAATATATAAAACTGCAAAAATTGTAAAATAAACATAAATATGTCTGAATGCCTGTAACCTGTGCAACAACTGTCAGACTTTTTATGCAAGCAAGCGCCCAGATGCCCTTGGGCTTGGTGCGCTATATAAGCAACAAAAATAAATAAGTAAATACATAAATAAACACTCCACTGCTCCAGGCCAGCACTAAGTACAGACGCTAATGCCAGCATTGTCAGTCGAAGCATGGTCCGATTCCTTTGTGAACGATTCACCCATGAGGCATGCATAATGGTGAGGAGGCAGTTTCTTTGTAAATGTGGGCCCCATATAACATATCAAAAGCCACTTTTGTCATTCATACTACTAAAGGTTATTCATGATCTGGAAATCGTACATAGGTGCAACAATCATTCCCTACATTCATGCCTCCTGCATGGGTGATTTTGTTGGGGCATCAGTCCCTATTTATTAGCATCATCCTACAACGATGTGTCAATATTGTTGACTGGGCCTGCTCAGACTGAGAACCAGCACTTCCTCATCTTTAAATCTCATGATACAAGGTGAAACCGAACCCTCCTGACACCTCTGATTGGGCGATGTTGCTGCCACGCCATTGCATAGCAAACCGAATCCACATGTCTGGACAAGTATGTATGTCTCAAGGACACAGACAGGGCAATGTTCAGGTGAGTGTCATCAACAGTGAGGCAAGCAACAAGGCATGTGTCTGTCATGTGTCAACTGATAACCACATACAGGCCTTTCATGTCAAACTGGTGATTCCAGCTTGAACTGTATGATCATATTTGCAATTTGAACATGCACATACATGACATACATGACATGCAATGCATACAGGCACACTCATTGGCGTTATTCATCCCTGTAACCTTTGACATTGGCTGTCTAAAGACCTTTCAAAAGGAGAGTGCCAGACTGCCCAACTTGGAATGATGAGCCGCCATCAGCTGATTTGACCAATATTGTCTAGTGCTGCCCCTTGCAATATACAAGTTAAGTTGTTTCAACATAAAGCCAGCTACACAGTGGTCTGTGGGTACTAATATCCCGGCAGGCGGGTCACACAGCAGTGTGTCATTACAGGCAGCTTGCAAATGCATTCTGACAACGCGTTCATAAGACCAGATGACAGTACAAACATGCACCTCAGGAGAAACTGATGTGTGTGGACAACATATATTGCATGTACTTGATGTACATCACAAAGAGACAGGCCCCATGAATTTGGCAATGACTGATTCATTAGGATGAGGTATTTTCTGGTGTGACACAGAGGTGTGCCTTGTGGGTGATGTGTGCATGTCAGAGGGTAAAACCATGAGGTCTTGTATTGTGCACATATTTTGGACATTGCAACTCTACATGCAAGTACTGGCACAGCTGTGAAGCCTAGTAGACAGTGATGTGTACTGTCACATAAACATGTGCCACACGTGCATGCAAGTGTGACATATAAGAAATACATTGTTCTGCCTATACTAACTATTTCATAGATTTTACCAAATGTACCCAAATGGCAACTCACCATTCACCAGAATTTCAAAAAGGTTACTCCGCCTTTTAATCAAAGTCTTCTGTGTCCTTGTCGTTAGATACGACCATGCTCGCATATAAATGCTATTCTATGCTTACACCTGTTTGCACCTATCTTGGGAAAATGCTATTCATTTGAAAGACTACCCCTTATTGCCTTTCTTCTGTACTTACCTGGGTCTTCTTACTCCTAATAATGATCAATAGTGTGTGCACACACTTGCTGTGTCAACTAATAATTACCTCTTTCTTCTCTACTTGTTTACTAAATACTTACTTTTGTCATAATATAATGTTTCTTCCCATTATATTTGCTATTCCCTGCTAAGACATTCCTTTCATGCTCAAGGATGAAAAGAATTTTCATCTGTAAAACATAAATCACCCTCATCATATACATTTAAACAACATTTTGTTACTTACTCTCATATGATCTTTAGTCTAGTTCTATAAAAAAAATGCTCTCATATTATGAAATCAATCTTGGCCACCCATACCCCTTTGGCCCTTCATTAATCACATTGGGCCTCATTACGAGTTGCCCGGTAAAACCGGGTTCATTACCGGCATGCCGGAATGAGCGTGTCCGTGCACGTATAAACCCGCTAATTGCGGGTCATCACGAGTGCGCGAGCATGCGCGTTCCCCCATGCCGGTAGTGGCAATACCGCCATGCCGGTAAAGGGCCTCCAAGCCCCCTATACCGGCATCGCGGGGCCCGCCCATTGCGCTACCGCCTCACACTAACCCGTAAATACCGGCACGGTAATACCGTCATGTTATTACCGTGTTCGCAAAAAACGGACCCGGAAATTACGTCATCGCGCAGGAACGGGAAATGGGCCGGCGGCCATCTTTAAAAACACAATCCATTGCCATCCTCCATTACTACCACTACACCCGTGTTGTTGAGTGCCAAAACACAACCAGGATGTCAAAGGCCACCGGAAAAAGCTCACAAAGGAAGAGGAAGCAGCGCTTTTCAGATGCAGAATTGACAATGCTAGCGGACACCCTACAACAGCATGCTGACATAATCCGAAGCACGGACCTGAAGCATGCGGCCCAAACGAGTAAAAAACAGGTGTGGCAGGAGGTTGCGCAGAGGGTAACAGCAGTGGGGTGCACCCCAAGGAGTGTCCGGGATTGCAGAAAGCGCTGGGACGACCTCCGCCTCCGTGTCCAGAAGATCCTTGCGGAGAACTGGAGGGCCGCAATGGCGACAGGCGGTGGCACACACTCTCCTGTTAAGCTCACCACATGGGAGGAGATTGCAAGTGGATTCATTGATCCAGAATCCATAGAGGGGATCGGAGAGCAGGAGTTCGGGGCAGCTACCACAACAGAGGAAGGTGAGTGAACCATCACATCCACCAATAACAAAACATGATGTGACACAAGTGAGGTGGGAGTCCGATTAGGCAAGGCAATTCCTTTACCCAAGGCAACATCAACTCACCAACAGAATACTGATTGCCACCCCCTGCACCACATGCATGCTGCGTGAAATATGTAAACCCAACAGAGGTGCAACATGACCCATCCATGCCCATGTCCCCCCCACCTAGACAATCCATTGCCACCAGCCATGCAATCATTGCCAACATGTCCCCTCAGTACACCAAATGCCACACAACAGAAATGAAATCATGCCTGAATGTATCAAGATATTACACTGCAACAAATCACAGCTGCCATTTGGCATTCTCACTGATGACCTGCATCTCTTCTATCCCCCAGGCACCGATGAGGAAGGTGGAACCCAGGACAGGGGGGCAAGCACATCCAGTGCACGCAAGGGGACCAGGGCCACCGCAACCCCCTCCTCTGAAAAATTGCCTGCGACCACTCCCAGTGTGCCACACAAGGCATCATCTCTGCAGGGTGCACCTGCTGCGATAGTTCCAGCTGTACCACCGGCCACCACAGACGTCGTGTCCACAGAGGTGGTCGAAGAGGCCGAAGAATCTTTGGGATTGCCCAGCCCAACACCCACTGGCACCCCCTCCCCCTGTGTGGAGACAGAGAGCCTGGATGACCCATGTCTCCATGACTCCGACCTAGGAGATTCGGACATCGGCATTTTCGCGGACGACAGTGCCCAGGACGAGGGCCCCACGCAGGTGCCTGCCACCACCCAGCCTTCCACCACCCTGCCTTCCACCACCCTGCCTTCCACCACCCTGCCTTCAACCACCCTGCCTTCCACCACCCCACCAGCCACCGGTACACCTGCAACAGAAACCACCTTTGAGGTCCGTCTTGCAAGGGTGGCGGCCCGCCAAGACGAGATGCGCCAGATTATGCGTCAACAGGTCGTTGCCGTTAATGAGGCCATGAAGGCCATAGCCACGGCCATTGCTGCAAATACAGCTGCCGTGGAGGCGTCCACGTCTGCATTCAGGCAGTGCATGGGGTCACTGACCGAGGCCCTACTAGCCAACATCAGGCAAGTGCAGCAGCCACCCTATGGGTCTGCAAGGGGATTGACAATTGACACATCCACCACATCAACACCTTCCAACTCTGTTCAATCTAGCCCTGTGCGCTTAATGCGCAGGAGCGCACGGCGCATGGCCATGGAACCCCCAGACCCTAAAGTCGCCAAAAAGTGACTTTCTGAAAATTGGAAAAAATGTGAGGAGTAAGATTGGTGAAGGCAACACTGTTTGTTGCGCACATGGGGACATTTGGGATCTGTGGGGTGGGTGAGGGAGTTTGTTTTGGGATTGTGGGAGGGGGGAGTGGGCACAGTTTTGCACTTCCATATAATACACAAGTTTTCTGGAGAACAATCCCTGGCTGGACATTGTAATTTTTGGTGTGCTTCCATTTAATGTGTTACGGTGTTCAGTGTCCAAATTACAACATTCCCTTTGTGCATGTTCACATTGGCCCAGTGTCTGACTGACAAAAGTCATTCATGGTCCCTGTGTCTTAAAAGTATTCGTCAATTAGTGTTTGGTGTACAGCATGGCCGTCCCGTGCATCACGTACTGGCAGGGGGGCTCCTTCGGCTCCATCTCCATCCCCTTCATCCTCACCCGGGCCATGCATGTCAATGTCAGGTTGCAGTGGTACATTCCTTCGGACGCACATGTTGTGCAGCATGACACAGGCCATGGTGATCTTTGCCACCTTCTCAGGCCTATACAGGAGTGCCCCACCAGACCTGCTTAGGCAGCGGAACCGCGCCTTCAACAGGCCAAAGGTCTGCTCAATCACAACACGGGTTCGAGTGTGCACACGATTGTACTCCTCTTCATGGCTGTTCTGCGGGTTCCGCACAGGGGTAAGTAGCCACGGCCTCAAGGGATATCCTCCATCACCTGCAAGCAGATACAAATAGGTGTCTGTCACTCTGAACTGACAACTTCAGGGAGCACGGTCATGGCAGCAGCTATTAGGTGTGAGCATGCACATGTCCCTGTACGTGTACCAAATAGTCACCTATATGGAATGTATACTGTAAAGAGGTGTGAAACACTGGATGGGGTTGAATAGATGATGCAGGGTGTAAGCATGCATGCTGAGGCAGATGTGCTGTGGCAGTGCGACAATGTTTAGCCTCCAATTCATGCAGTATACTCTTTGCTATGCGTGGTCACACTGGCCGCATTGGCACAGTTGCCATCCTATTCAGTCATGCATTGCTTGCCATCACCATGGTGGCCTGGTTGTGCCTCTTACTTGTCATCCATTTGCATCATTTGTGATATGTGGCCCAGTGATGTGTCATTTTCAGTTTGGCTGTGTCAGGTGTGGAGTGTTTAGCTCTGCATTCATTCTACACTCACTGGCTATTGCCACCCAGGTGTACTATCCCCCCCCTTTCCCACCCAGGTGTACTATCCCCCCCTTCTGCATCCGCACACATGAGTACCCTACAGCATGGCCATGGGCCTGTTGTGCAACTCACCGAGCAGCCAGGCACGTGGTCCAGCATGTCGCTCCATGTGACGGCGTAGCGTGGAGTTGCGCAGTACCATGGCATCATGTGTGGATCCAGGAAATCGGGCGCAACAATGAGTGATGATCTTGCTGGAGTCACATACCATTTGCACATTGATGGAGTGGTATTGCTTGCGATTGCGGTACACCGCCTCTGTGGCATGGGGGACTACCAATTCCACATGGGTGCAGTCGATGGCACTGACACAATTGGGCATGCCTGCCAGTGCATGGAAGCTTACTTTGGTTTCGGCTATCTCCTGGACAGTCCGTGGTAGGGATATGTGGGTGCTTGCGTGCTTCAGGAGGGCATCCAGCACTTGGTTCAGCATGCGTGAGAATAGTGGTTGTGAAATGCCATGCAGCTGGCCCACTGTGTGTTGGTAGGTGCCTGTGGCCAGGAAGTGTAGCACAGACAGTAGTGGGGGGATGGCAGTGCTTATTTGTATGTGGCTGGCAATGTCGTTCTGTATCATGTCCACTATGGTGGTGATGGTGTCACGGTCCAACCGGTACAGGGTGTGGATCTGCTCAGGGGTTAGGTTGAGTGGGCTGGGTCTGGTGCGAGGGATTGGTGGCTGCCTACGAGGTGCTGGTGGCTGCGCTGGTGGTAACTGCTGGGCCTGTCTCACCCTCCTTCTCCTCCTGCGTCTCTTCTGTGCTGCCTGTTCTTGCTGCTGTTGTTGTTGTTGTTGTTGCTGCTGTAGTTGTAGCAGTATAGGCATGTCCTCCTGCGCCATGATTGCAAATGCTAGTGGTAGCATTTTGGTGTAGGAAGGGGTGTGGTGTGTGGGTGTGCTCCTTTTGTACTGGCCCACACTGCATTGCCTACACCTGTGGAGGGGGTTGTGGTGTGTGGGTGTGCTCCTTTTGTACTGGCCCACTCTGCACTGCCTACACCTGTGGGGGGGTTGTGGTGTGTGGGTGTGCTTCTTTTGTACTGGCCCACTCTGCATTGCCTACACCTGGGGGGGGGTTGTGGTGTGTGGGTGTGCTCAGTTCATACTGGCGCAGCCTCCTTTGACTCCACCTGTGGGGATTGTGTGCACCTGTGGCAGCTGCCTTGTATCTTGGTTGCTGTTTGCGGGTGGTCCGCGTTGCCTGTTTTTCCGGCATCATGCAGCCCGTTGTTACCGTATTCACGATGCCGGTATTTGCATGTTTGCGGGGGTTGTGATTACCCCCTATTACCGGCATGCCGGTATTTACTACCTGAAGAGGCACGTGTATGCGCCTATGCCGCTATTAGCGGCACTGTAAATAACAGTGCCGTTCATACCGGGTTTGCGGGTCAGAATGCTATGGAACGTTAAATGATGCCGGTATTTACATACCGGCATCATTTTTCCCTTACCGGCATGACTCGTAATGAGGCCCATTGGGCCTCATTACGACCCTGGCGGAAATCGCGGTGCAAAATGCACCATGGAGCACGGCGGAAAGCTGCCGATAGCGCCATGGGCGTTGGCGGATTTTCCGCCCCATTCCGACCTTGGCGGGGCGGTAAATCCCCATTCCCCATTTTACCCTTCCCCATTCCCATTTTCGCCCCATAGGGCATAATGGGAGTGGGGAAGGCGTTAATTACGCCACCGTAAAATACGGTGGCGTAATTAACAACAAGGTCCCGTAGCGCCATGGATTTCTCCGCCCGGAAAAACCAGGCGGAAAACGCTCCATGGCGCTACGGGAACTCGTAGTAGGGCGGACGGGTCCGCCGCGAATAACGCTGGCGTAAACCCACTCCGCCAGGGTCGTAATGAGGCCCATTGTCTCTTTTATTAAAATACACTACACTATTCAATAATAACCAGCACTATACATTGTGCTCTTTTGTTTACAAATCTGGATATCCTACCCACTTGTGTTTTTCGCAGTTTTTAATATCCATTAATTCATTCATTCATTTTTTATTTATTTCACTAAATTGACGTCAATTTTTTAGTTTAAGCTTCTTACTCCTGTGCTTTTATCCCTATCTATTTATGATTAGCCTGCATTAATAAGTCTCATTACAACGCAAACCCTCATAAGTTTCATATTATAATCCCTTACCTGTGTGTATTTTTATTTTGTTCCCCTATTTGTTTTAATAGACCCATGTCATAAGGGCCTATCGTCCACAGGACACTTAGTACTCTCTCCAATCTTTCCTGAAATTATGCTGAGTGCTGCTAAATCATTGCCACAAGATTTTCCCTTTCCTCTTTCAGTGTGTGATGCTCCTAAAGAAACACCACTTCATCATTTGTTTAGTCTTGTCTAAATATGTCATCATCAATAACGTCAATCAACCCAGACCCTCTCTTGAGAACTATTACTGTCCTCCATGGTCCACTCTCATTGTGCATTCCCTTTAACATTGCCATTTTCTCTTGCACTATGGCTGCTTCTAATTCTAGAGGGATTATCTGTTCCCCCTGTTTGTCCATAGGTATCTATGGTCTGAGCAAAAACTTGTTAATTATCCTCACAGTCCTCCCCACTACACTAGGTAACCATGTTAACACAATTCTCACCTCATGATAAGAAAGACTTCTGGCTCTACTAAAACGCTTTGCAGAGCCACTTGCCATGTGCATGCCAATATAAATTCACCCACGTTCGAATAGTGTATCCTAAGAGTGGAACACACAAACCCTAGATCAAATAAATAAAATCATCATGTTAAATTTTACCATTCAATCCCTTCCCAAAATATTTAACTGATATCTGTCACAAATATAACAAAAATCACTTATGCCACACTCTCCCATAAAGACTGATAACTCATCAATAAAAAAAAAACCCAAACCATACTTCCAAAAAAAACCTTATCACCCATGGCAATTCCTACCATTTAACACCTTTCCTCCTTCATTCATGGACGTGCAGTCGCAGTGTTTACCAATAGAGCAAAGATTGTGCCTCCTACTGCCACATTAACCCTTAACTCCTCTTGGGGCCTAGAGTCACTAATAATTCTGAACACATCAAGTCGTTCTGTGAGCTGCTATATTGTGGGTGCATGCATACCCCTGTTCCTGTGAAAGGATTTCCTCCTACCACAGTGACACCTACTATCCTGGGTGTCAATACCTGCCCTGTATTTGCATATCGCTAAATCTGCATGGGGCTCGCTGCAATTGCCCCTGCAGTTAATCCATTTTACACTTGCTCTAGTTGCTGTACCTGTTATACTCTCAGTGCTCGTGTCTGATACAGTGTCTGATCCTAGTCAAAAGCCTCCCCTAGCTTGTGATCTATATACTAGGGGATAAGCTGTTCCCCCCTCTTGAAAATTGTCCATTTTATACATATCCTTGGCTTCTGCATGTGCGCACAATGTGCTCTATTATCCCATGTATCCAATACACAGGAGGAGCTCTTCTGACTAACCCGTCTTGATTAAATCCTCCTTGCACCTTTTGGTTATCATTCTGCATGTTCTAAAACCCGCCTTGGTTATTCATTTTTTAAAAACACCCCTTCTCTATAGGCCATTCCTCTATCTCGTGGAATGAACCCATTCCCTCCTTCGTCCATTTGGCGCCGATTATTCACCTTTGATGTACCCACTGCTTGCGGCATTCCCAATCCTTCTCCACTTGTCAATATTGCCCCTTCTATGGCATACTTTGACAATTCCTTTTTGTTGTATTGTGCCTGTCTGAGGTGAGGTAGCTTGAGATGTCATGTGGAATGTTTATGTGTGGATGATGGAATATTCTGAGTGAGTGTTTGTTTAGAGGCGGTTACAGCTGGCTGGCCCTGGGTGATGGGAGCCGGTGTTGTCACAGCTTATGTCCTTTATGTCTTCATGTGGATTTGTAACTAAGAACTTGGAAATAAACTTACCTGAAGAAATCTTAAAAGAGCCTGGAACCTGCTTTTTAACACTTTTGAAATAACTTGGCTTCCTCAAGTTTTCTAACTTCCTCCTTATTATTTTTTTCTTGCAGTAATTGGCATTGATGCGCGATAGTCAGCTGTTTCTCTACCCATGGCTTCACTTCCATTCCCACTTGCTTCCCAAGTGCCTCTGTACCTGCTCAAACAATCCCTGACATAAAATGTGGTAAAATACTGCCACTGTGTTCACCCCCGCTTACGTGCTTCAAGAATTCATTGCTCCTGAATATAAGCTATCGGATCTTCATCCTCTTTTAGTTATTTCCTTCCTTCAAAAGACCAGCTACTCTTATATTCTGCTTCAAATACACCATAATGTTGACCTCTAATACTCTAAATATAAACAAAGCATCCTATTTTTGTGTGTGTGCGCTCATTGCAGCATTGAAGTCCTTCTTCTGACTGCCTGTGTGAGTTTTTAAATTCATTACCTATAATTCATTAATTCACTATGCTTCCATAAAATCATGTGTGCATGAGTGCCTTCTCATGTGCATGTATGTATGTGCATGCATGTGTGTGTGCATGTGTGTATGTGCATGTATGTATGTATGTGCAAGTGTGTGTGTATATATGTATGTGCATGTATGTGTGTATGCTTTTGTGTATGCATGTATGAACGTATATGCATATGTGCATGTATGTGTGTGTATGTATGCATGTGTGTATGTGAATGTGTGTGTCATGTGTGTATGCACATGTGTATGTGCATGCATGTATATATGTGCATGCATGTATGTATGTATGTGTATGCATATGTGTAGGCGAATGTGCATGTATGTATGTGTATACATGTGTATTTGCATGTGTATATGTGCATGTATGTATGTGTGTGTGTGTGTGTAACTACCCCTCTTTTTGGCAGCATATAATAACAAAGATTATATCCTTGATCATCTCTATTTTTTTCCAATAATTGTGCCAAGTTTCCCTCATTCTTGTTTGTCAGTGCCTCGGCCTGTTTGCACTCTTTTCATAAATATATTTTACTTGCACAAACCCCTGCAAAAACCCCTAGATAGTGGATTCCTCATTCTTAGAAGTCAGACCATCAAGGTGTGTGCTTCTATAAAAATACTTTTTTAACCTAATGTTTCTCAATCCAACTGTTTAAATGTATCATGGCCCTTACTCGTTTTGTGTGTGTCCTTAGCATCAGTGTGCTTTGTGAGCGCTTTTCCTCATTGCCTATTGCTTCCTCATTCTGAATACAATTTTTTGCATTTTTACATGCACTTTCGATATTTTTGCCAAAAAAAGGTGTTTTTATCTTATTTATTCTTGCTATTCCCTATAAATATTCATTGTGCTTAGTTCAGTATCATCCACTAATACGTGAACCGACTTTTTACTGTAATTTGCACTCATAATTACATTTTTACTCTCAGCGATACCTTTCCAACTTGTGTGATCCCGGACACATTTTGTTCCTTTTCTTCTCCAAATGCCTCTATATTTGCATGGTTGTACTATTATAGTGAGGGATACACTGTACATTCTGCTCTGGCCCTGGTGCACATGCCTAAACCTGCATGTATAATACCCTTTATGAGTCAACACTATATTGCAATACAAAACCCATGCCTTTTCTCTATTCCCAACCACCAATATTTTTACTATACTGATTATCTACAGCACTCGGCTGTGCTTCCATTTGGCAATCTGCCTTTTTCCCTCATAGTGCACTGAAGACTTCTTTAAAAAATATTTTTCCTCTCTTACACTCAAGGTTTTAGTGATAAATAGTTATTTATTTATTTAACATCAGTTTTTAAATAAGCATTCTTTAAAAAGGGCAATATAGGTAACAATCAAATATACTTTAAAACACTTTTCCAGAATCAGCATAAGTTTAGTAGAAACTCTTTAGACATGTTTTTACACACTTACTACACCCAGAGGCGACTTCCTTCACAAGGACAGTAATGGCATTTATATATCACTCGTACACTTTGCAGATTCTGAGGTTGCAGAAAGGAAAGATTAAAGGGAGGAAAAAGGTTAAACAGGTTCTCAGGACATGCGAGTATACTTAAATCTTTCAATGAAGTCTAGACAGAACCTTTCCCAGCAATAACAGTCTAAAAACAAGTTATCACATCTGAGGGACAGAACATATCAAAGTGAATGGACTAGAAGAATCTGCAGGGAGCCAGGACAGCCAAAGACAATTGGAGCACAGTCTATGGGGCTTAGGTACTTCATAGTTAATAAATGTCTTGCACAAAGTTAGAGAGTTTTGTAGAAAATCACAGTAGGGTCATAAACTGTTACACTTGTGGGGGGTAGAGCTGAAATCACCTCTAACAAAAGTAGCTACTGCAAGTCTCAACTGAGAAGAGCAAAAAAAAAGACACTGAGGTAAGTACCTCAAGTCTGAAGAGTAGCTCTGGTTTGAAGAAGAGTGGCCCAGCTGGCTTCTGTCCTGTTGCAGCGCTGCAGATCCTGGGTTCCTGAGCCTCAGTTGTGGGGACAAGAGGGAGGATGTCTAGAGGAATCTGCGGCAGCAATTTGGAGGTCAGTGGCAGCAATATGGATGTCAGTGGCAGCTAGGGGCTCTTTTCACATAAGTGGCAGTTCGCGGTTTCAGCAGATCATGGATACCGGTTGGGCTTCCTTTACTCTTTGAGTCCTGCACTTTGGTGAGGGTCCTCGAGCTCTGGTTGTCCTGCTTCTAAAGGGTCCTTAGGAGACTCCTGGAGCTTCTGGCCGGATTGCAGACGTTGCACTCGACTACAGATTTCTCGACCCCTGGCACTTGGTTCCTGCAGGAGCAAAGAAGTACAGCCAGTCGGGGAAGATGGTCCAGTGGAGTTTGTCTCGGGTTAGTTAGTCCCACAGGGAAGAAGTCGTCCGTTACGGAGCTTCTCTTGTAGATCAAAAAAAGGAGTTTCAGCACAGCAGCAGGGCTTCACTGGGCAGTTCAAATGTCCAGGAGGATGCAGCAAGCTTTGTTCATGGTTTCTTCGCCGGGTGTTCTTCGCAGTGACGACTCTGTCTGTAGTCCCAAAACCCTCACCTTTTAAGCAGGTTGTTCCCATTCATGCACAGCCTATGCTGTCCCTCTAACTGAAAGGACAGCCAGCCAGTCAATCAGGACTGTGTGCATTCAGGCATTCCTAGAGACAAAGGACAGGGGAGTTTCGGGCACCTTCCTCACTTCCTGCCCTTCCAGACACACTGGAGCCAGAGGCGGGTTTCAGGACTGAATCCCACCAAAGGCAAAACAAACAAAGAGCTCAAACCTGGCTTGGCGTGCAGAGTAAAAGTCAAGAAAGACCTCACAAACAGAAAATGGCAAAAAAAGAAGACCGGGCCATTTTGACAAACTGGTCACTTTTTTATTTATTTATTTATTTATTTAACACACAAAACCCAGGGGTATCTAGGTGCTTATGCTTAAGAGATTGGTTACAGTGCTTCTGGTTACAGAGAGAAAGCGCAGGGAGTGATTACTTCATAGAGAAGTGTGCAGAACTAATTACATCACAAGCAAAGTGCAAAAGAGGTTTCAGAGTGGGCACAACCATGGAGCCTGACCCCATGTTGCAGGGCAGCTGTCACACAGAGATGCAAAAGTCAATTAAGTGGGCACATTCATGGAGCCTGAGCCCATGTTGCAGGGTGGCTGTGACACAGAGATGCAAAAGTCAATCAAGTGGGCACATTCATGGTGCCTGATCCCATTTTGCAGGGTGGTTGTGAGACAGAGATGCAAAAGTTAAACAAGTGGGCACATACATGGTGCTTAACCCCATATTCCAGGGCGGCTGCGACACATTGATGCAAAAGTTAATCAAGTGGGCACATTTATGGAGCCTGACCCCATGTTGCAGGGCGGCTGCGACACAGAGATGCAAAAGTCAATCAAGTAGGCACATTCATGGCGCCTGACCCAATGCTGCAGGGTGGCTGCGACACAGAGATGCAAAAGTCAATCAAGTGGGCACATTCATGGTGCCTAACGCCATGTTGCAGGGCGGCTGCGACACATTGATGCAAAAGTTAATCAAGTGGGCACATTTATGGAGCCTGACCCCATGTTGCAGGGCGGCTGGGACACAGAGATGCAAAAGTCAGTCAAGTGGGCACATTCATGGAGCCTGACCCCATGTTCCAGGGTGGCTAAGACACAGAGATGCAAAAGTCAATCAAGTGGGCACATTCATGGTGCCTGATCCCATTTTGCAGGGTGGTTGTGAGACAGAGATGCAAAAGTTAAACAAGTGGGCACATACATGGTGCTTAACCCCATATTCCAGGGCGGCTGCGATACAGAGATGCAAACGTCAATCAAGTGGGCACATTCAAGGAGCCTGGCCCCATGTTGCAGGGCGGCTGGGCCACAGGGATGCAAAGGTCAATCAAGTGGGCACATTCATGGTGCCTGACCCCATGATGCAGGGTGGCTGCGACACAGAGATGCAAAAGTCAATCAAGTGGGCACATTCATGGCACCTGACCCCATGATGCAGGGTGGCTGTGACACCGAAATGCAAAAGTCAATCAAGTAGGCACATTCATTGCACCTAACCCCATGTTACAGGGTGGCTGCAACACAGCGATGCAAAAGTCAATCAAGTGAGCACATTCATGGTGCCTGACCCCATGAAGCAAGGCGGCTGCGACACATTGATGCAAAAGTCAATCATGTGGGCACATTTATGGAGCCTGACCCCATGTTGCAGGGTGGCTGTGACACAGAGCTGCAAAAATCAATCAAATGAGCACATTCACAGCACCTGACCCCATGTTGCAGGTCGGCTGTGACACACAGATGCAAAAGTCAATCAAGTAGGCACATTCATGGCGCCTGACCCCATGTTGCAGGGCGGCTGCGACACATTGATGCAAAAGTCAATCAAGTGGGCACATTTATGGAGCCTGACCCCATGTTGCAGGGCGGCTGGGACACAGAGATGCAAAAGTCAATCAAGTGGGCACATTTATGGAGCCTGAGCCCATGTTGCAGGGCGCTGCAACACAGAGATGCAAAAGTCAATCAAATGGGCACATTCATGGCACCTGACCCCATGTTGCAGGGTGGCTGCGACACAGAGATGCAAAAGTCAATCAAGTGAGCACATTCATGGCGCCTGACCCCATGTTGCAGGGCGGCTGTGACACAGAGATTCAAAAGTCAATCAAGTGGGCACATTCAAGGCACCTGACTCCATGTTTCAGGGCAGCTGTGACACAGAGATGCAAAAGTCAATCAAGTGGGCACATTCATGGCGCCTGACCCTATGTTGCAGGGCGGCTGCGACACATTGATGCAAAAGTCAATCAAGTGGGCACATTTATGGAGCCTGACCCCATGTTGCAGGGCGGCTGGGACACAGAGATGCAAAAGTCAATCAAGTGGGCACATTCATGGCGCCTGACCCTATGTTGCAGGGCGGCTGCGACACATTGATGCAAAAGTCAATCAAGTGGGCACATTTATGGAGCCTGACCCCATGTTGCAGGGCGGCTGGGACACAGAGATGCAAAAGTCAATCAAGTGGGCACATTCATGGCGCCTGACCCTATGTTGCAGGGCGGCTGCGACACATTGATGCAAAAGTCAATCAAGTGGGCACATTTATGGAGCCTGACCCCATGTTGCAGGGCGGCTGGGACACAGAGATGCAAAAGTCAATCAAGTGGGCACATTTATGGAGCCTGAGCCCATGTTGCAGGGCGCTGCAACACAGAGATGCAAAAGTCAATCAAATGGGCACATTCATGGCACCTGACCCCATGTTGCAGGGTGGCTGCGACACAGAGATGCAAAAGTCAATAAAGTGAGCACATTCATGGCGCCTGACCCCATGTTGCAGGGCGGCTGTGACACAGAGATTCAAAAGTCAATCAAGAGGGCACATTCAAGGCACCTGACTCCATGTTTCAGGGCAGCTGTGACACAAAGATGCAAAAGTCAATCAAGTGGGCACATTCATGGCGCCTGACCCCATGTTGCAGGGCGGCTGTGACACAGAGATGCAAAAGTCAATCAAGTGGGCACATTCATGGAACTTGACCCATGTTACAGGGCTAAAGATACAGGGATGCAGAGGATCCATTTAGGAAGGGCACGTTTAGGTATACAGAATGGGGGGAAGGCCACTCACCTTAGAGCATCCATGTAGCGCACAGAAGTGAGCAGACAGGGGCCATAGGAGTGGGCCTTGGGAGGAGGGCTGGCACGCCTGCTTATATGGGTGCTATACTGCAGCTGAGGGTTCAGCCTGCGGTGGAAAAGCACAATGGTAGGAAAATTAAATCACTGCAACCAGACATTTAAAGTAGTGAGGGTAACATAGAAAATGTTACATGAGTAGGTAGGATAAAGTGCTTCTAGGTAACTCCCCAGCACTCCACATAAAATGATGTGTGCTGGACCTACAAAGAGAAAAAGGTAAGTAAAGTCAATTTCACTTTACTATTCTTGGGAACAGTAGTTAACACAGGAAACGGTATTTACACCTTATGAGAAATCTAAAGGATTTCTCTGTGATACTGCACTGAAGGTGCTGTGTGTCACCATACAAAAAGTAGATGCCTATGGAGTTTGTCAGACTCCAAAAACAAAGGAAACATATAATCCAAATCTGGTCAAAACACATGAGAGAGTGAGAAAAAGGTCTCACTCAGTCCAGGGTTAAAATTAAAAAGTTTGAAAGTCCAGCAAAAGAGTTTGGGGTCTCTAAGGTTGAAGGGAATTAGCACAGAAATGAGAATTCTCCCTAACAGGCGTCTTGGAGGGCTATGATGACTGCGGCATGACAACAGTCAGCGGTGCAGACGGAAGCGGTTCGAGGACTCGACTGTCTCGAAATTTTCCTTAAAAAGATGGACCCTGGATGATGCTTGTGTGGCACTCCTCTTAGCTTCTTCGCAGGGCTTTTGTCCTTTCAATGCGGATGGCCCAAAGCTCGGGAGGGTATTAGCAGGCAACAGCCTCGTTCATTGTTCAGAGACTCTCCTAAACTTCTAACCTAGGAAGCTTTTTGTCAGAACCTAGCAGGACATGCTGTGTGCTGGGTGGGTACTGGTTTTGGAGCTGGTGAATGGGTCCTCTGCGTCCGGTATCTCCCTCTGTTCTCTGGCAGATGTTTAGGGGAGGGATCTTGCTTCCCTCTTGGAACTACTGGCCTTCCTTCACTGGCGGAAGATGTAAGGTAGACTGTACCTTCAGCTCGGTTCCAAATGAGTCCTTTTTATTTATTTTTTATGTTTTTATTTATTTATTTGACACTTGTAAAGCGCGCCTAATCCGTAGGGATCTGGGCGCTGGACAGATATTTACAGACATGATAACAGATGCATTGAACTGAGCAAACATATAATATAATATAATGTAAGATTTACAATGTACATGATATTTACAGACATGATTACAGATGCATTGAATTGAGCCAACATATAATTTAATATAATGTAAGATTTACAATGCACAATATTTACAGGTCTTAGCAGGTATTTACAGGAAGCCACTGGGGTTTTCTGGGATTTAAAGGTATTTGAGGTGGCAGCTTTTAAGTTTTTTTTGAAAAGATATGTGCAATGGGTCAGTTCTGATGGCAAGGGGGAGAGTGTTCCATTCTTTAGCGGCTATTACTAGAAAGCTACCTCCGCCAGCCTTGGATATATTTATTAATAAGGCATTTGTGTGTACTTGCCAGAATTTTGAATATAATGCTTTCTTGGATAGGTAGCCAGTGTGCTTTGCATCTTGTTTCTGAGATATGTTCTCTCCTAAGGATGTTCAGGGCAGCCCGAAGGCTGTTATTTTGAGTAACTTGGAGTTTTTTGATACTGTTGTTAGAGGCGCCAGCCAAGATGATGTTGCAATAATCCAGTTTGGAAAGTATAAGGGCTCTTGCTAAGGTTAGACAGCTGTCCGGTGTGAGGTAGGGTCTACAAGCATTAATGAGCTTGGCTGTATAGGAAGTTGAGGAGATAGTAGCGTTGACTTGTCTTGCTAAGGTTAGTAAAGAGTCCAGGTATACCCCCAAAGTGTTGACCTCTTTTGAGACAGTGATGGTGTTCACGTCTATTGTAAAAGCTTGGTATTTTGGGTCTAGTTTTTTTAGGCAGGTTTGTGAACCGACTATCAGAACCTCAGTTTTGTCATCATTTAAACAGAGTTCATTCTGGGCCATCCACATTTGGATGATCAAATAGATGTTGTTGTGAGTGGCAGTATCTTTGTCATAGTTTCCTGATAGGGTCAGTAGGATCTGTGTGTCATCCACGTAATTGGTGTTCGACACTCCAAGTTTGTCTAATCGATCAGACAGAAGCTTGGTAAAGATGTTGCATAGCGTGGGTGACACACAGGATCCTTGGGGCACTCCACAGAGAACTGTGGCTGGGGCGTCACTTGCTAGGTTAGATAAAACTCTCATTGTATGCTCTGAGAGGAAGGATTCAATCCAGGCAATGGCTTTAGAGGAGAAGTTGGCGGCGCAGGCTAAGTGATGGCACAGAGGTTTGTGGTTCACTAAATCAAAGGCCGCTGAGAGGTCTAGAAGTAGTAGCAGCGCTAGATTGCTGTTGTGAATCTTAGAGTCCATCTGTTTTTTCAAGTCTAAGTGTGCAGTTTCCGTACCATGTCTAGGTCTGAAACCAGATTGGAGCAGGACCAGGAAGTTATTTTTTTCCAAGTGCTCTTAGATCTGTAGATATGCTGTGCGGTCTAAGATTTTCAAGAGAAATGGAACCGTGGTGATGAGACAGTAGTTTGTAGGGATATTAGGGTTTTTTTTCAGGAGAGGGAGGACACAGGCATCTTTTAGGTTCTTGGGGACCGTGTTTTCAGCAAAAGACTTGTTAATGAGGGAGGTGGTTAATGGGGCTAGTTCACGTTCTTTGATGAGGGGTGCCTCATTAACTCCTGGAAAAGTCTTCAGATGATCTGATCAGTGATGGGCTCAGCCCTCTTTTACAGCCAAATGGGCTGCAGTGATTGGTTCAGGCTAAGCCTACCTTAATTAAGCAATCCTGGGTCCCACAAACCATCTTCAGTGATGCTTCAGGTCAGAATCAGAGCACTTGGCAACAGACAGGGGAAGGATGACAACATATACTTCTAAGTCCCACTCATCTTCCTGTCTGCTGTAAATCAAAGTGTCTCCCTAATTAACTAAACGCTATTCTGCACTTGGTCACAACATGGACCTCCTTTGAAGTAGGGGGTTGAGGGCAGACTTTTGTCTCCTACAATTCACATACTTCCCTGCTCTGAAAGGAGTGGTTCCATACAGGACATTCACTGCCCTTTCATACAAAGGAGGGGGTGTTAGTATCTAGTTGACACATTGCATTACAAAGAGGTGTTGATATCTGGTCTCCATTGTCACTTCCTGCACCCAGGCCTTCCCTGAGGCCTGCTAATTAACATTCTTCAGTATTCACCGCCACCAGCAAGGTGTAACAATGTAGTTGCAAATCCATGGGTCCTTGAAATGCTAATCAGGCTGCCCACGGCCAGAGGCTTCTAATGTACCCAGAGCTGTCAGGTGTCAGCTACACATGATAGGGCAGGGCGGCGCAGGTAAGTTGTGTCCTCCCAGAGTACATGACTATTTTTCTGCTGTGCGTGGAAAATATGTGCAGGAATGGCCCCACATATTTTTAGGAGGTAGATCTCCCATCATTCATTCTTTTTAAATAAACAAAAATCAAAATGCCCAGGCGAGCGCACTCTCCCTGTGCAGATGGTTGAATTTCTCACATGCCCCCCAGCCTCAACATGTGAACCACCACCCTACTGAGCGTCTGATTTGTCATCAAGGTGAAGGTACCAGCTTAGGCCATCAGCATTTCCATGCTGGGAGCCTGGCTTGTGCTAGATGTCCATTTCTAATCCCTGTAGGAATATGGCCCACCACAAAAGCTTAGGGTTCTCCCCTTACATGGCCATTAACCCTCGCAGAGGCCTGTGGTCCATCTGGATCGTAAAGTGAGACCCGAAGATGTCGGGTTTCAGATTCTTTATGGCCCACAAGACCGCATACGCATCTTTTTCTATAACAGCCCAGTAACTGTCCCTTATTGTCAACCGCCTGATAATGTAGGCGACAGGTTGCTCTACACCTTCAGAGTTCAGCTGTGCTAACATGGCTCCAATCCAAAAATCACAGGTGTCTGTCTGGATAATGAATTCCTAACCATAGTCTGACACTTTCAGAACTGGGGCCCTGCACAATCACTTCTTTAAATCCTGAAACGAGCTTTGACAGTCGGGGGTCCAAGTTACCTTTTTTGGCAAGGCACATAGCAGCGCATATACAGCATACATCCCTTGTATTCCTCCTTAAATCTACAGCAATTGCCTTTCAAACAGCTCAGACATAGAGTCGATGTTACCCAGCAACCTCTCTACAACGCGTGATCCAACTCTGCATCCCACCACACTAGATCACACAGTCATGGGGCGGCTCTCCTTACATTAAGGGTCACCCACACAAAGCGCATATACAGCGCCATAATAATTTCACATAGAATGCCTTCAAACAATTTTGCAATACACGGCAGCCATTTCTGTTCAGGTTTCCAATGTGCACCATTTTAGTGGATAGACGCTCACGTAGGCAACCACAATAGTCAAGTGAATACACTGTGGAGCCCCCACAGCAATGGTGACATGTATTTTCTCATTTCACAGAAGATTCCGGGAAATCTTGCAACAGCCTGCATAAATCAATGAAAATTACGGAATACCATCCAGCAAACCAAGTTACTGTGTAAGGAGGTAATTTACAGTTCTTTAATGCCTATAAAACACAATTTATTTAGCCCGAGCAACACAGAAATGAGGAACTCTTGTCCTCTCTTGTTCCTCTATGCAGCATTGACCTGCTCATAAGCAAGATTTAGAGCTGTATCCATGACAGTCCAACCAAGAAAACTGCCCAAGACACACAGAACTACCACAAGGTAGGTAGTGAACCCCAATTACCTAGGTACATGGTACCACATTTAATTATCTAGATTGCCCCGACAGGTACACTCCATTCCAACACATTTCTATCTCTGTTTTTATGTCGATAATACTCCCTCGGTCTCCAACCAGAATTCCAGATTGAGATCACATCGTGTTTAGCCATAACAGTCCTGAGGAAAGCACGGAGGATAGCATATACATTAAAACTGAAAACTCTTACAGATTTTTTGCCCCTGTGCTGGAAACACAAAACGTTCCAACTTATACAAATTAATTGATAAGAAATACAAACACTAAGTAACTCGAATTACTAACCTCACCACATTGATGCGTCTTCAACTTTACTGTGTTTAAACAAGTCGAATTAATCAGAAATACTGTTAAGATTTGGTTTTACATTTGTTTTTGTTATACTATGAATACATTATTGTTTGACCAGATCCTGACTACTACCTGTCATATAATAACAGAATAATTAATATGTCTGTTAAACTGTTGTTCTCTACCTGTACCTAATAGTTTCAAAGGGTTGGGTAGCCTGTACTTACTTACATTTTGTTCCAATAGACTAGTGCCTCACGAGTCAGGCCCCCTCCGACAACAAAAAAGAGGGTCTTTACCCATAGTTTTACCTACATCTTTTTGGATGTTACATCATTGAGGGGCATGGCAATGGTCCCATACCTTCTGAATGAACGACCAGTAGTACCTGGTGGGACCTAGAAAGGCTCTCATCTGTATCTCTGTGGTGGGGATGTTCCAATCCTTCACAGCCTGTACTTTTGCTTCTAGAGGTTGTTTCTTACCTACACCAACCAGGTGGCCTAGGTTAGTCACGGTACCCTGTACTATCTGGCACTTCATGGCCTTGGTAGTCAGGCCTGCATGCTGCAGCGCCTGAAGCACTTGTTTCAGGTGGGATACATGATCCTCCCAGGTGTGGCTGAACACAGCAATGTCGTCTAGATAGGCGACGCTGATGTTTTCCAGTCTGGACAAAACCTGGCTAACCATCCTCTGAAAAGTGGCAGGGGCATCACAGTGAACTGATAATGTCCTTCCGGGGTTGAGAATGCCAACCTCTCTTTCGCTCCATCTGTTAAGCCGACCTGCCAATACCCCGCTGCGAGGTCAAAAGTACTCATGTACTTGGCAGTGCCAAGCTTGTCATTCAGCTCATCTGCCAGAGGAATGGGCTGAGCATCTGTCTTCATGAAAGAATTAAGCCCTCTGTAGTCCACACAAAAGTGAACTTCAGTTTTCCCACTACTGGTCATTTTAGGGACCAGTACCACTGGGCTAGCCCAGGGGCTTTGGGATGGCTCTACCACTCCTAGCGACAACATCTTGGAAACGTCCTCCTTGATGGTGTCCCTGACCTTATCGGACATCCTGTGAATTCTACTCTTCACCGGCTTACTGTCTCCAGTGTCCACATCATGGCTGCACCAATCTGCGTGACCGGGAATCACTGAAAACAGAATGGCAAACTGTCCCAATAAACGGCGACAGTCTGTCAGTTGCTGTTCTGACAGGACCGTTGCAAGGTTGACACCTTCAACTGACCCATCTGTGGCTACAATGTGCAGGAGGTCTGGGAGGGGATCGGTCTCCTTCTCATTCTCTCCGTCAGTCTCTAATGCCAGGACCAAATCATCCCAGCTATAATGGAGTTTTAGCCGGTTAACGTGAATGACCTGGCGCATCTGTTTAGGTCCTTTCACATCAATGATATAATTCCCCTCACTGACCTTTTCCAGCACACAGTAAGGCCCAGTCCACTTGTCCTAAAGGGCACTGGGTTTGACAGGCTTCATAATCCACACCCACTGGCCTGGAGAATAGACTGTCACTGTGTCCTTTTGGTCATGCCAGTGCTTCAACAGCTCCCTACTAGCCTTTAGATTCTTGGTTGACTGTTCCATGTAATGTGCCGTTCTAGACCGACGGCCGAGTACATAGTCCACCACATCTCGTGATGGGGATGAGGGTTTGCTTTCCCATTCCTCCTTCAATAGACTGAGGGGACCTTGTACAGGGTATCCAAACAGAAACTCAAAGGGGCTAAACCATGCTCCGTTCTGTGGCACCTCCCTGTAGGTGAACAGAAGGCATGGCAGGAGAATATCCAATTTTCTCCTCAGGTGCTCTTCCAAGCCACCTATCATGCCTTTCAGGGTCTTGTCGAACCACTCGACAAGCCCATTGGTTTGTGGATAAAAGGAGATAGAGAACCGACAGGTGACTCCACACTCTTCCCACATAGCCTTCATACATGCTGATATGAAGTGTGATCCCTGTCAGACACAACTTCCTTGGGGAATCCAACACAGGAGAATATCCCAATTAGAGCCTTAACAACCACAGGGGCTTTGATTCTCCTCAGAGGGATAGCCTCAGGGTATCTCGTGGCATGGTCCACCACCAACAAGATATATTGGTTCCCTGAGCTGATTTGAGGATCCAAAGCACCCACAATATCCATGCCTATTCTCTCGAACGGCTGCCCAACCATGGGTAGTGGAATTAAGGGGGCCTTTGTGGCACCACCTGACTTGCCATAACATTGACAAGTCAGGCAGGACCAGACAAATTCCTTAACTTTTACGCCAAACTGCGGCCAGTAAAAGTGCGCACACAACTGGTCCGATGTCTTAGTCACTCCCAAGTAACCCACTGAAGGAATTTGGTGAGCCAAATCTAAAAGGAACTTTCTGTGGCATTGGGGAGCCACCAACCTTCTGATGTCCTTGCCCTCAGACTCCTTTGGCTCACTGTACAGGAGTCCATCCTCTGCGTACACTTTGAACAGTCCAGGGGCCTCGCCCTTAGCCTGCTCCTCCGCCTGCTTCTGCAGACCCACCAGAGTGGGACCCTCTTTCTGGGCTATGTAGAAGTCAGTCTGATCTGGGCCCCCAGCTCATGTGAACTCATCCAGCTTGGGTAGACCCTTCAGACCTGCGCCCACCTGGTCCTCCACCTCAGGTTCAGCACTGTGCCAGGCAACTTTGAAGTCACGAGGTCCCCTGCTACCAAAGTAGGGTCTTCTGTGGATACTAACCCCTCTCCCGCAGGATTAGGCTACTCAGCTGTCTGTGGAACTGGACTAGGGGTTACCAGCCACTCCGGTCCTTCCAAAAAGCCCTCTGGAAGCACTCCAGGCCCTAAGGCTTTCAGAGCATTCAATCTGGCGATCTCTTTGGCCCTCGATCGTGTAGAAGCTGTGACTGTTTCGGGATCAGGAAGATCATTACCCAACAGACATGGGACAGGGATGGAGTCTTTCACCACTTCATGGCACTGGGTCATTACAACTCGCCAGCTGAACTCTACTATCACCAAGGGGCACTTACTCTTACCATCAAATCCACTTACGCACAACTCGGGCCCATCAATATACTGACCTGGCTGTACCCACGGGTGACAGAGGTGATGCTAGCCCCAGTGTCTTGGACCGCAGGAGTTTTGTGTCCATTGATGTGTACATGCTCTAGATAGAGTTGAGTATTATTGGTAACTGGGGTCCTGTGTGGAGAGTCGGTAACATTCCCACTCAGTGTAACCAATCCACATTTGGCCACCCCCTGGCCTAGTGGGAAATCCTCCTCTGAGAGGCCCACACTAATGATGACCTCTTCTATGAGTCCAACATTCACCATGCCTTGCTTGGGTAAGCCCTTGCAAGCAGGATCCCCTTTCGTATGGCCCAGCTCCTTACACACGAAACAACCTTTGGGTGGTGAGAACGCAGGCGTCCCAGTGGTAGGAGTGCCTGCGCTCTTCTTTTCGGTGTGCACGGCTGAACTAGAGTTTGGGCTTTTCCCTTCGCTCTTTTGGGGACCTGACTTTGAATAGGATTGGGTTAGCCCTTTCTTCTTCCATCCTTGGTTACTTTTTTGTCTGCTTATTTCTCTTCCGGTTTGGGTGTGCTTGCCTGAGACTTTTTCTGGACTTGAGTACTCACAAACTTATCGGCAGCCTTTGCAAGCTCCCTAGGATCTGCGATAATCTTGTCCACTAGATGCTGGTGTAGGTCAACCTCAAATTTTTCAACACATGCTCACACGCAAGCAAATTGTACATCCCTTTGGATGTGTCAACTTTGTTACCAGTCACCCACCCACTCAGATATTGCAATGACCAGTGTGTGAACGCTTCAAATGTCTGCCCAGTTTTCTTTCCAAGGTCTCTGAAGCTCTTTAGATACTGTGCTGGAGTTTTACAGAACTTCCCGAGGAGGGCTGCCTTCATGCTCTCACAAAAGGGCCTTCCTCATCACTTAAATTAAGAATTGCATCAGTCCCTGGTGTCGGTAAGCAACTCATAAGGGCTGCACCCCACAGTACCTCATCCACCTCCTGCAGCTGGAATGCCAGCTCGAGCGCTTCAAACCACTAAAAAATGTCCTTCCCCACTGCATAAACCTGTACAGAATCTTTGGGGATGTGCCATCGAGGATTATCCCGGGCACTCTGGTTTGAGTCACTACTGCTGTTCTCACTAGAGACGGACCTGTTGGCCTTTTTCTGCTCTTCAAGTGCCAGCTTGCGCAGCTCTATGGGGACCTTGTTCCACTGTTTCTGTTTCTCTAGCGCTAGTCTCCTCTCCTCGAGCAGGAGATTTCTAGCCTCTACTTCATTTACAGCCAGAACAATTACTATAGACTGTGCTGAGGCCTGGGACCTTCTGGATGCCACACTAGACCCTGTCCTCACTGACACTATTGAATATAGAGAAACCACACTTGCCCCCTGGCGGGAGGATTGGTGAGAGACACTGCTCATGCGGTCATTCGTGTCATTTACCCCCTCTGGAAGGTATTTTCCTTTCAGGTACACTGTGCCTAACCCATCCCCTGGGGTCTTCTCCCCAATCACCCTCCTTTCTACCCAAGCTTGGAGGCTGGTCAGCAACTCAGGTTTATTAACCTTCCTGCTGCGGGGGAGTCCACTCTCTTGACATAAGACGTGCAGGACATACTTGGTTATGTCTTTTATAGTCTCCATCTCAAGCTCCATGACTATTACTATTACCTAGCAGTGACAAAATGTTGCCTGCAACAGTACTTTTATCATTGGGTGACTAAGCTGTGTGCAAGGCTCCAACTGATCTCACTGCTTGCCACCAATGTGACGAATCAACTTCCGGGGCACCAGTGGTCCAGGGATGAATATCGGTTTCTAAATGATCAATCAACCTCACACCTCTAGTATACCAGAAGGGATCCGAACAGATTGGAATACAAGTAAATTATAAGACCTCCTTGTCCAATTTTGGTAATGTGGACGAAACAGCAGGCTTATCTCTGCAAGGTCGTGGTTCGTTGGTTAGTTGCAACATAGTGAAAATACAATTATTACCCAACGATAAAAGGGACTGTCCAGTCAAGGTTGTATAAAAATATCTACTTTATTAATACTACAACAGACAGTTCTTGCACACTACAATTACAACCCACCCTGTGAAAGAACACAGAGGACAGACAGTTTCACGAAGGACAGGGGCAGTGGTGGAAGTGAGCAGGAGCAGTCGGGAGCGGTGCTCCTCTACTTTTTTAAATTACGTTTTACAGCTCCTATACTTTTATTTTAAAAAGAAACCGTTCTGGAATGGTTTCATTTTAAAATAAAAGTGTAGGAAGACATTGCAGCTTGCACTTTCAGTGTACTGCACTGAACATTCCCTTAAACGGCAGGTGCAAGTGTTTGGGGGTTTGCATTGTGTGTGGGAGAGGATGTGGCAATGGGGTTTGTGGGGAGTGGGTGCAGGCCAGCAGTGAACATAGTTCCACTACTTCATTTCGTTCACTTCGACCACTGGACAGGGGTGCACTCTCTATACTAAAAGGAGGGTAGTTGGTAATCAGACTTACAGGTCAAGTTTATTTGGTTTCAACACCAAACGGGCAAAGGTTTGTAACTGTCTCTAGGGGCCTCTGGAGAAGGACCGGGGGTGGGGGGCAGAACCACAAAGTACCTGGTGCTGAAGAAGTTCTAGGTGCTCAACAGCGTTGAGGCGGCCCCAGGGTGCTTCACAGCCCATGAGGCAGAGTTAGTGGCTGGAGAAAGCTGTGGGCAGCGTCGCATTGGGTCGTCGGCCAATCGGCCCGTGGCTGATGCAAAATCATGGCCGGAGACCTGGGGGCCGGTTCCTGAAGCCCACGTGGGCCGGTTTCAGCCCAGGCGTGGGCTTCACACTTCAAGAACCAGCCCCCAGGCCTCGGCCTCGCCGGGCGGATGCAAGTTGCAAAGGATCTGTAAGTAAATAACTTACAGATCCTTTGCAATTGCAGCCCCGCCGCCGGCCCGTCGCAGATGCAGAGAAAGGTAACACTGAAGTGTTACCTTTCTTTGATAAATGCGGCGGGCCGGTGGCTAACTGCCTTGGCCCACGACACCCTGGCGCCAGCAGCAGTCAGTGCTACAAAACACTGGGAGGGGAGCGGCGGCAGGGCTGGGCGGGACTGCCGCAGCCCGGCCTGCTCCCTCCCAGTGATTTGTAACAGACTCTGCTCGCCTCTCCGCCGCTGCCCCGCAGACCAAATACTTTCAAATCAAGTACAATAAAATAGTAAGTGTTCCACGTCATTGTCTCATGACTTTTCCAGTTGGTCGTTTCTCGTGTTTAAACTTGGTTGAGCATGTCATGGCCACTAATTTGCAATTATGCACTTTTTACTAGCACCGACTTGTACCTGGGTTATCCGTAAACGTCACCGTTGACTTTTGTCCTGACGAATGGCGTTATTATTATGACTGCGTCCGCATACACTGCAAGGTAAGACTCGTTATCAGTTATTCTGAATGCCACTTGCCGATAACGCATTGAAAATGAAAAACAAAGCTATACTTTCATTGCCGGAAAGGTTATTATTCGCTCCATCTATAAAGAGCTTTAGCTCGGAGTTAAAACTCTGCAGCACTATGTAGCGGTCCTCGATATCAATCAAGGGCTCTGCATGCGGCAGGGTACGCATTGGTGAAAGCTCTGTTATAGTCTCAAACATTTTGTAGACACTAGTGCAACTGTACACTTTGGGGATTGAACTGTTAATGTCCCTTTTAAGATCTTTTGTACCCGTGCTTTTGAGTGCTGCATTCCTTTTTTGTTTGTTTAATTGTTATTGGAAATAACACTGCACACGCTTCTTGTTATTGGAAATTGGCTGTAATGTATGTATGGATGCTACTTTTAGCCAGGTTAAAGGATATAAAAAGAAGCCCCCCTCAGTCCAAAGCAATCAATTGTTCCATGATGCAGTGAGTGCCCGGCTATTGGCTCATTTCATCTTAACTGATTTTCAGTGCACCATCTTGGAGTGGCAGGACACGCCTAACAATGCTACCATTTACTTGTGTGTGTGTGTTCGCAGATAATGTTTCAAATGTTCAAGTTCCCCCATAATTATGAGGCGGGACTCGTTACTTTAACACTTTTGTGTAAAGTGGTCACTGCCGCCTAATTTTCCTGCACGTCAGAGTGCAAA
Organism: Ambystoma mexicanum; assembly: GCF_040938575.1. Lineage (NCBI taxonomy): Eukaryota > Metazoa > Chordata > Amphibia > Caudata > Ambystomatidae > Ambystoma > Ambystoma mexicanum. Next base: position 733,331,297 of record NC_090930.1, read on the forward strand.
ATGGCGGCACACTCTGTTGTATGCCACCCTTTTGCACTCGGATGTGCCGACGGCCTAACGCCATCTGCCATGTACGCATGGCAGGCAGCATTTACAATGGATTGCTATGGGTAGATAACACACTACATTATCCCCGTACCACAGCACAAGGCACATGCCACAATACCACACATTCTCCACATAACCACACACAGACCAGACCAAAAGCCTAACACAGCCTGCAAGATGATGGAGAGGGCTACAAGGTTTTCAAGTCCTTGCCAGAACCACTTATCACTGAACACGGTCTAAAAAGTGATGAGAAGGTGGCGCCGCACACCGCCACTGCCGCCGGCACCATAGGTTGCAACTTGCAGCAGTGAGCTGCTTTCATCGGAATTATTTCTGTGTCCGCTTCGCTCCACTCAGGACTCAGGAGGCATAGAGTGCCTGCCTGGGACCCCACGGGGGAAGACCACCAATCCCAATGGTACGGTAGGCCGGATCTCCCTCCATAACCGTGGCTATGTATTTTGCTTTTTGTAAGTTGCAGTAATAGCATGTTTTTTCTGCCGTTGTCTCTGTTACGATCATACAAGACATTCCATCTCTGTATCCTCAGTCACTTGACAAAATCCTTGTGCCTAAAAGCTTGTGTACAGTGTACAAATATTTGACCATAGCATCACGTGTTTGCATTATGCAGGCACCGTTGTGGTGGGTGCTTCTTTGTATCCAGTGTGTTTGGGGTTCAGTTTTACTGGTGGGTGTGCACGCAAACGCAGTCATGGGGGGGTTTGCTGGGAAGGGGGGGTTGCTGGCGTGTAAAATAAAAAAGTGTTTTTGTCCAAAGAAAGGCCTTGATTCCGGCTGGATGTAATTGGTCTTACGTGAGGGTGTTGGAATGGGGGAGTTTTAAACATTAAACGTATGCAAGGCTTTCTGTGGGGCATGGTAGCCTAGTTATGTGCTAATTAATGGTACCGTCCCTCGGATGTAGCCGTGATGTATAGGCTACCAGTTTGAGTCGACACGAAGGAAGATCGATCCGGTAGGTGGAACTCTTGAGGGGGGACACGGGATGGCTTGCAGTGCAAGACCAGACTGCTTAGTTAGCCATGCTGGGGGGGCGCCTTGAGTTGCCTCATGGCCCTAACTGGCATTCATTCCAACCTGGCATCCGAAACCTCCTCTCCTCACCCCCCCCAAAATACGGGTAACTGTTGTGGTCCTAATGCTTGCATGTGTGTATGTGCGAATCACCCTGGGCTAGCTTGGGAGATTAGCACTGCGTTGTACGTGTTAGAGTGGCTGCTCCACAATGCTTGGCATAGACGGATGTGGCAGGATACAGGCCTAAGGCTTAGGGGGCCAGCAGAAGGGTTTAGTATAGGGAATTGTCGCCAATCTGCTGCAAGCAGGGACAGTAACCTCCTCCCCTTCTCCCAGCATTCTCCCACTCAGTGCCGGGAAGCCCCGCTAAGGCGCGTGCTAACAGCACCAGGTTTACCCCACCCCCGGAACTACAAATAAAATAATGCATTGGGGGGACACTCCAGCTAACTTCACCTGCCTGACGCAAAACATTTCAACCATTGGGGCTGAAAAAAAAAACACAGTGTTACATCTTGGAGTATAAACTGTGGTGGTGAAGGCAGGAAAGGAGACGAAAGCAATAACTGCTTACATAGCCATACTGTGGTTTACTCTATTTCAGTCAAAGGCAAATCAATACAATGCAGCTATAGACTGCACAATTATGACTTTGAATCATTTGCTACGATTGTGCACAACACTTACACTTTCATTCTGTAGATTGGTAAAGTGTGTTGGAGTGTGGAAGCATTAAGAACTATCAGGAACAGCCAATGGGATTCAGGTGTTACTGTGGTATAGAATTAGAAAAGGTCCCTGTTAGGCTATAGGAGCACCACCACCATTTTAGGGATTTGCCTGGTCTTCTATTAGAATGGCCATGAAGGGGTTCTAAATGTGCTGGAATAAACTTATATGGGTGACATATGAGAAGGGTTCCAACTCTCTTTTCCTGTCCTCTGTTTTCAGATACACTCCCAACAGAACCCAAAACCACACTTAACCACAACCGCACAACACTGGAGCTATGGCAATACTCAAAGTATTGGGTAGTTCATTAGGGCGCAACTGGTGTGGGATAGCACATCAAGTGGTTTACCATTGACTTCATTGTGCCACAATGAATGCTTTGTTGTAATGTGGCTATTTTTCCCATCTCCCTGGCATGCTGTTCAGAATGTTTGTTTGCATGTATGAGGTAATGAGTGCTCAGAGTATTCAATGTCCTATGAGTACACTGCTTTCCCTATTATGCCAACCTCTGAAGCCTGAAAAGTAGATGCACGCATGCATGAAATGCAGCCAAATTTGCACCAGACATGCAGATGAGCTAAACTGGTCTGCTGTTAAATCTGTTACCAGTTTAATGGTATCCACACTCCAGAATAATTGCTCATTTTACTCTAGCTGATTTGATAGCTCAGTGGGTTGAGTGCTCGCTGCTGTGATGTGTGTGTGATCTGCAGGTTGCAGGTTCGAACCATCTCAGCCTTTCATCCTTCTGAGGTCGATACATGAGTACCAACACAGGTTAGGTGATATTGTATGCATATTGGTTCTATAAAAAAGAGCTTAAGCGTAAGTGCTATACAATAACATATTATCATTTGGCCTTGGACGTCTGCTTGCTTTCACAGTAATTTGACAATATGGATCTATACAGACAGATATTAAGGGTACATATGGTGATCCATTCTTGTATGAAATGTATATCACATTAGTGAAATCATAACCATATTTTTCGTAGTGTACTTAGAAGCAATGCTATTTGATGCCACTTCCTGTTTTGTCAAGGGGTGAAAGGTCGTGTTCATGCTACTCCTGCTCGGAGCTGTGGACCCTGTTACAGAACTGTATGCAAAGTTATGTTATTTTATGTGTTGTAATGTAACAGACACATGAACCCTCCATAAGTAGCATTTTCTGTAAAGTCATGAATTGACGCAATTCACGGATGATGGTTTGAGGGCCACTTTTTTTGAGGCGAGGGGTGGGCCACTTTTTTTAAATGAGGGGTGGGCCACTTTTTCTTGGGTGTCCGGGCCTATTTCTTGTCCCAGTCCGACCCTGGCTGTGGGTACTAGGCGGCAGGCAGTTCGGCAAGCAAGGCTGGACGAACATCTGCAGGCTGTCCGGCGCGGCGGCTCTGGGCCAAGAATCATTGTCTCCGTGCTAGTTGGCAGATCTGGAATGCTGTTGGCAGCATCCTGGACGGCTCTGGTGACTGCGGCGTGACAACAGTCAACAGGTGCAGCCAGATGTGGTTCGAGGACTCGACTGTCTCGAAATTGTCCTTAAAAAGATGGACGCTGGATGATGCTTGTGTGGCACTCCTCTTAGCTTCTTCGCAGGGCTAGTGTCCTTTCAAGGTGGACGGGCCAAAAATCAGGAGGGTTAGCAGACAATGCCCTTGTTCTTTCTCCAGAGACTCTCCGGCACAGCCCACCTAGGAAGATTGCTGTCAGAACCTAGCAGGGCACTCTGTGTGCTGGCTGGGTACCGGTTCTGGAGCTGCCGGACCTGTCCTTTGAGTCCGGTATGTCCCTCTGTTCCCTGGGAGATGTAGAGGGTCAGGATCTTGCTTCCCTCTAGGAACTCCTGGCCTTCCTTTAATAGCAGAAGATGTAAGGTAGACTGCACCTTCAGCTTGGGTCCAAATGAGTCCTTCTTCTTACTCCTTGCAAAGTCTTCACATGAGCTGATCAGTGAGGGGCTCAGCCCTCATTAAAAGCCAAACGGGCCCAGTGATTGGTGCAGGCTAAGCCCACCTTAATAAACCAATCCTGGGTCCCCATCAAACACCCATCTTTGTGTCTGCTGTACATCAAAGTGTCTCCCTAATTAACTGAGCCCTATGCAGCGCTTGGTTACAACATGGGCCTCCTTTGAAGTAGGGGGTTTTAGGCAGACTTTCATCTCCTACAATTCACATACTTCCCTGCCCTGAAAGGAGGGGTGCCAGACAGGACATTCACTGCCCTTTCATACCAAGGAGGGGGTGTTAGTGCCAAGTTGACACATTGCATTAAAAAGAGGTGTTGATCTCTGGTCTCCATTGTCATTTCCTGCACCCAGGCCTTCCCTGAGGCCTGCTAATCAACATTCTTCAGTATTCTCCGCCATCAGCAAGGTGTAACAATGGAGATGCAAATATATGGGGCCTTGAAATGCTAATCAGGCTGCCCATGGCCAGAGGCTTTTTATGTACCACAGCTGTCAGTTGTCCGCTACACATGACAGAGGAGGGCAGGGCTGGTAAACTGTGCCCTCCCATAGTACGTGACTATTTTTTTGCTGTGCAGTGAGCATGGAAAATATGTGCGGGAATGGCCCCATATTTTTTCCAGAGGTTGATCTCCCCTCATTCATTCTTTTTAAATAATGGCGTGCATTTCGGGAAGAGCAGTTTGTCAAGAGCAGTTAACTGCAGTGAGGACTGCTCAAGTACGCTACGGTCTTTGGCATTTTCATCTGTTGACAAAGAGCAGAACGCTTGCAAAAGTTTTACTGTGAGCCTATGTGTTTGAGAACTTATTTTGGAACATTGGAGCCTACGTGTTTGGGAACTTGATTTGGAACGTGATTAGGAACGTTGCACGAACACGTCTGGAAATACTTTTTTTTTTCTTTTTACTATTTTACTACCGGCATTGGGCTCCTCCCACATATCCCAGCAATCCCATATACTGCTTTTGCATGCGCATTGCGTGCACATATTTCGGGAAGAGCAGTTTGTCAAGAGCAGTTACCTGCTTCTGAAGGTCTTCATTCCTGCAAACTCTAAACAACTGGTATTCTTCTTCCCTATCAGGTCTTTGGCATTTTAATCTGTGGACAAACAGCAGAACACTCGCAAGAGTTTTATTGTAAGCCTACGTGTTTGTGAACTTGATTTGGGACGTGATTAGGAACGTTGCACGAACACCTCCCACATATCCCAGCAATCCCCTACACTGCTTTTGCATGCGCATTGCGTGCGCGCATTTTGGGAAGAGCAGTTTGTCAAGAGCAGTTACATGTAGTTACTGCAGGTGCTGTGGGTGTTGGGGGTAGGCCAAATTCTAATTTTAGTTTATATTTGTTTTATTTTAGTCCATTATTATTTATAAAATTTTAGGAGGTGTTTTTAGGGAATTTTTCATTTTTTAATTGATCTGATTTATAGTATTATTTGTATTCCTATTATCGTTTATACACTAAAAACTGGCATGCCGTTAATTAGTATCGCCACAACTTCTGCTGAGACGCCACTAAGTGCAGGGCAATCCACGGCTAAAGCAATATATCTTTCACCCAACTCCAAAACGGCGGGAACAACCCGGCAAAGGCGCTTTTAATGGCCGACATTAGAACTTTCTGTGTGGCGGAAACAAAAAAGGGCCAGTTAAAAAAAAGAAACAAAATAATGCTATGGACTTGCCACAATGTGGGGATGTTAATAAAAAGGGTGCGGTGAGAATGACGGAAGTAAGTGCATCACCCAGTGATGTTACGTTGCAAAAGGAAATTATATCATTAACATCTACACAACAAACATCCAATGCATTTTCACTGGCGCCATCACGCATTATTGTTATTAATGAGATTCTTGATGAAACCTCAATTCAGAAGTTGGAGGGGTTAGGGAAGTCTTTTAAAGATCAAAAGAATTCTGGTCTAGGGAACACGGGGGTGAGGGGGGCTCCACTAATGGCAGAACCACCAATCTTGCTGTCTGAGTTAACTGACTGCCCTGTATTTAATCAGGACAGTTCTGCACTCTCACAATCACAGGTGATGTTTTCACCAACAGGGCAAAACACCTCAGAATTATCTTTTATCATTTATTCATCCAACCTCTAGGTGAAAACTTTCAACAACTGATACATCGCCTGGTGGTAATGAGGGAAAGTATGTTGTAAAACTGGAAACAGCATTGCAGAATATGAATGCAGCTCTGTTCTCACTAACAAGACTGTATGAAACATTAGATGCAAAGATAAATGTCCAAACCAAACTACTTTCTGCCCTCATTTAGAAGAAGCATCTTGCTTTGATGCCAGAAAATTTAGAACTATGTGTATCAAGTAATAAAGATCGACAACTAAAAGAGGTTAAAAAAGTTCAGTACAGAACCAGGAGGTTCTGTTAACTGATTACTCAATGAAGGAGCAAGCAATATTGTTACAAGCAGCTGACCCTGAAGTAAATCCCAAGCAAAAGAAATTACCAAGAACGACTTTGGAAAATGCCCCATCAAAGAATTATCACAGAAAAATTCTCCCAGTAAGTTTGTTGGGAAAAAAATGAAAGCAGAAATTGAAGCATATCAATAATAATGATGCTGTAGACAAAAACGTTTATACAGCCCCTATTGTCGAGGATTCCAAAATGAAAGAAATTCCAGGAATAGTGGTTCCCCCAAACTTTACTATTTTTGAAACAGGGAAGAAAAAGACCCTGGAGTTAAAAAAAAACTAAAATTGTAAAAGGAACAGGGGCGAACAAAATTTTGGGAACACGACAATTTATACAAAAGTTGGGAGCATTGAATTCTGCATTAATGTTAGCTAGGAAGGCTATAGCAAATAAGTACCGGAGAGCAAATATTAAAAGATTATCTGAGCCGTCAGGTATAAAGACACCTAAACAGGTATTATCATATGCACCTTTAGATGACTTGGTCAATATGAGCGAGCAACAACAAAATACACAAACTGGATTCGACAATAGGTTTACTGGACCTTTATTGCTATCTGGTCCATTGTCACTGACAAAAGTAGTCAATATGGTGTCTGATCGAATTATAACCGCTCAGCCTCCCATAGATCACACCACAAGGGAGATAGATCTACAAAATAATCAGGAGAAGAGCATGACAATGGCCAGGATTAGAGAGGAGATTGATCTGTCCTTTCGTTGTCTATTTACAAACTTACAAAATACTCGGACTCTAGTATGGATAGTAGAGTACAGTGTGATGAAACCCCACTAGTGCATGTAAAACCACATAAAGAATCAGTATATAACTACCAGCAAGTAAGCAAAAATAAAGCGACGAAACATTTGACTCATTTGATCTCGCAATGTCGTAACCATCCATTTCAGCTGTATGAACTTAATAGGCAATCAGTACTAAATATCTATGCAAAGATACCGCTTTGGAATGATCTTGCTGCTAATGATATTTAGAAAATTGAATTTCTTCATGATAAAGATCTTTCGGTGGCTAGATTATGGTTCCGCTCTACGCTGATTAGAAATATAGTTTGGTCAGTTAGATCTGACCTATTTAACATGGGTTTTTTGCTTATTAATCAGACCACAAAAGAATGTGAACCAGCCCCTAAATTTGGTCGCCAGTACCCTTCCACAAGTAGAAATGGATCTAACAAATGCTCTTGAGATCAGGCATGGATAGGAGGGACATCTGTGAAAGCACTGAGACTAGCAATCAGATGCAAGGGCGATGCTAGCCTTGCAAGAACCTACATAAAATTAATTTAGCCTCTTGGAACACCCGGGTCTTTAAGCATCTCACAGCATCCAAAACTTCTCTCTTGGAAAATTATGATATAATGCTCTTCCAAGAGATATGGCTTACTGTTCCTCCTCTGTGGGATGCCCATACTGTCGCAGGGATTCCAGCAGTACCACCTATTAGAGGTCGCCCAAGGTCAGGCTTGATGGTAGCAGTTAAAAACTCGTCAGGCTTTATACTTGTACCATGGGCCTCCCCTAACAGTTTTCTCCAGTTAGTTAAAATCATAAGTGGAGAACAGTTTTTTGCAATAATTAATGTTTATTGGAATCATCTGGCGATTACTGATGATGATTTTTTTAAAGATCTAGTAGCTCTGCTTGCACTGGTTGCCATGGCCTCGGGTTGTTTGCACTTGATTATAGCAGGTGATTTAAATATCAAATGTATAGCAAGTGCATCTAGTAAACCAACGCCTGTAGCCAAAAGATGGAATGCACTTATGGAAGAGCATAACTTGTATATGGTAAACGGTGCAATAACGGGTGATATTCCACCTAAAACTACATGGCACAGAGGCCAGCAATTTGCTTTGCTGGATTACCTATACACAGATAGAACCTGCTTTAATTCTATTATACAATTTCAAGTAAAGAGGCAGACAGTTAGTGATCATGACATCTTGTCACTAACTTGGGCCTGGGAAGATTTACATCAGAAAAAACACACTTCATTAGCAACAGATTTAATATTGAACTCAGCAAAAAATAGGATAGCGTGGACACCAAAACGCTTCATGGAATTAAATAAAATATTGCTGAGACTAGAATATTCCAAACTGAATAGATACTCGGAATCAAAATCATCCTATGTAGATGCCTTGATAATATTGAGTAGGGAAATTTAATGAGCAAAGGACCACTTTTTTATTAGGGGCTTGTGGGATGTGGTCAGAACATGATAAGAAAAAACAATTTCCCAGGAACAAGCTACCTATTGGTGTCACACATTTGGGCTTAAGGTCTAGACAAAGATTTGGCACATTTTGACAATAATCTTGTGTTTGAAGCAAATATCACAAGATATAACGCATAGGCTAGTGTTTTACCACAAATATATTAAATTTTATTGATCTTCATAAAATATTGAGCCCGGTGGGTTCAATTATTAAAAGAACACAAAGAACAGTAGAGATAAATCACAATCCTGTTAAATAGCATGAAACAATCATATAGAGATGAAAATGTGAGTCAACTTGTTTCATCCTGATCCTATATCAAAACACTGTTGTTTCTCAAGGTGATGTTAGTAATTCTAAGGGTGACTTGTCAACATGAATATTTTCATAGTGAAGCTATTACAAAAAGTCCCCAGTTGGTACAGTCTGTGGGCATAAGCCCATCTATACAAAGTGTCGACAGGATAGCTCTGTTTCCAGCCTTATAAGTACAAAAAAACAAAAACGTTTTTTATCATTTATAGATGACTGTTGTCCATTCAGCCAGTGTAGGACCAAATAAGGCTTTCATCAGGACACGTTAGAAAGGTGTTTTTGACCCAAACCTCAGCATCTTCACAGTGGGTTTCGAATGTTAACTGGAATATCTCTAAAGACAGACAAACCAATAGATTAAAAACTAGCTGTGTTTGAAATATCATTCATAAACATGCCTCATCACCATTTCTATGACCTGCCCTGTCTTCTCTTGATCATTGTGCACCCAAGAAGAAATCTCTGCGTGATTTTTTATGTACGACTATGACAGAATTAAATTAAGTAAGTTATTTTGTGTTGTTTTTGTTGTCACTTTTGGAACACCTTAATGTGCACATACATTTCCTATTTTTGCATAATTCTAATTTTCTTGATCATTTCATTGTAACAAGGTGTGTGTTATTTTTAGTACCTTATAGTGTAGCTGAAGTTTGTTAATTTTCCCAAAGGGTTATTTCGAGGTCTTAAAGTACCTCCTCCATTTCTGTAACAACGGAATGTTTCAACAAATGACCTTCCATGGCTGAAATGGAAAAAAGGGGGGAAGAGTGCATATAATGCACATGAGATGTGATGGCACTATCTCCAAAAGATTATTTATTACTAATAACCTACGTATTAGGATGAAGGCATGTGTCACTCTTCCTACCTTCCGTGAGCGCTGAAAAAGATGCCATCGGCGGAAAGTTAGTAGAATAGCCGGCGTGATGCAGAAATAGTAACATTTGTTTCAAACGCCGTTAAGGAAAAAGCCCGTGCTGAAAGATAACAAAGGCACATGGAAAGTTGTAAGATAAAACTTTTCTAGTGTGTGCTACGGTGTAAGGCAACTCCGTATGCAGAAAGACTTACTATTGCGAAGAGAACGGGACTACTGCTTCTCTACCTCAGACGATCGCGTTGTCTGTAAGGAACGTCTCGACGGTCATGTGATCTTTTTTACATCTTTTTAAAGGTTAGGGACCTGCCGCTGACGTGATGACGTCTGGCCAGATGGAATAGAACTATACCCCGGACGTCTAAAAAAGACTTGTTATGTAAAATATATACCGCCATTACAAAGTCAGGCTGACCGCATGGCTATACCGCCATTACAAAGTCAGGCTAACCGCATGGCTATACCGCCATTATAAGGTCAGGCTAACCGCATGGCAAAATGTTGTATATATCAAAAGAGGCGAAATGTTGGTGTCATTGTAAGATAAGAACCGGTCAGAGATGTTGTTGAAGATCATATGTTCACACTCATTTTAATAAAATAAGATTGTTGCAACCTCTCATAAATGCAGGATTGGGATTATTTAGACCGGAATAGACCCTAGATATAAGGATGTTCAAAAAGAAGAACAAGGTGAAGCAAATTACCACGTAATTATTTGTGTAAAAAAAGGTTCCATTCGATATACAAATTTAGTCCACTGTTGACCGAATCTTGTTTGTGGATCCATTTTTGTTCTAATTTGCGTAAATTGAGGTCCCTGTCTCCCCCTCGGGGGTGTTGATCGAGAGTTTGTAGGACAAACCAGGTAAGATCATTGAAAGAGTGTTTCATTTTACTATAATGATCTACTAGTGGTTTGTCTTTGATGTTATTTTTGATACATGAACGATGTTCCCCTATTCTCGTTCTGATGGTACGTTTGGATTTACCAATGTACATGAGATTACATGGACAAATGATGCAATAGATTACCCATTTCGTTGCACAGTTGGAAAAGGTTTTTAAAGTCCATGTTCCTGTTTTTACTTCAACGCTTTTGACATTTTTAGTGAAATTGCACATTAGGCATTTTCCACATTTAAAATGGCCTACAACTGGCGGAAGACTCCATAATGTGGGTTGAGTCAATGACGGTGACGTGGTGGGTTGTCTCGGATACGTGTGAAAAAATGCATTGGTCTGCCTTCGATTCTAGAGACCCCTGTTGCGGGACTCTCTGTTGCCTCACCTAATAATACAAATGATGTGGATCTTTTTGCGCAAAAAACAAAAAAGCTAATACGCACCCAATCTCACGGACAATTTATGATAGAGTACCTAAAAGCCGGAGTTATACCTGAGGGCTTACAGGTCAAAAACATCCCTAGAGTCTTCCTAGACAATCCTAAATTTATGAAAGGATTCAGTGGTGTAGGCAACAAATGTTCCCGTGACTGGGTGATTTTGATTATAGAAACAGCAGAAGAAGAAAGTAAAAAACAACAAGTTGAGATTGATACCCTAGAAAAGAAGATCATAACCGATTTGGGTATCACTGAGGCTAAATCCACTCTAGAAAAAATGAATATAGAAATGTCTAAATTTCAAACATTAACATTAGACAAAAAAATTTGGAAACTAAGAAAAGACATTGCAAATTATAAAGAGGAAATCACATACCCATATTTAGTCTCTGGCTTTTTTCAACAACACAACCCAAATAAGACTAATTGGAATGGACAGCCACAAATAAGACCCCAAAGAAACACCAAGTGGGTCACTTTCTCTAATTCTTCAAACAGTAGTGATTCAGACAGCTCTACAAATACCCCCAATCCAAGTGGCATCCCACAACCCCAAAGAGGACAACAACAGCAGTTTTTTCAACGACGAGGAAATCGGGGAAGAAACAGACAATGGGGCAATCACGGGATGCGGACCCGCCAATGGATCCCCCCGTCAACATGGTAACCCCTATTTTCAATTTAAGCAAACACATACTATTGCCCGATGAAATAAAACTTCTGTCTAAAGGCCTATCTTTTGTTCCGGCATCTCGAGCAGACCTGTTTCAAACAGAAATCGAAATGAGAAACTTCTTTCGTGCTGTTAGACTACGCTTTTTCTTTCATGATAAAAATGATCCAGTTCCAGAGAGTGACAACAAATCGGAAAAGAAACCACCTTCCAACTTTACCCCCTTACAATCCATGGTATCTCCTGAAATTTTGGCCTTTGAAAATAGAATACTAAGAGATATGAAATTTCTCTGCACCAACAAAAACAAACAGACATATAATCTTTCGAAAGCAGAACAACTGGCTTTAAAAAATTTGGAATCTAATCCCTCATTTATAATAAAACCGGCAGACAAAGGTGGAGGCATTGTTTTATGGGGATCTGATCTTTACGATCTAGAAGTCAATAGACAATTATCCGATCCAACGGTCTATAAACCCATTCCATCAGACCCCACCATAAAGATCATGGAAGAAATCATGAGTCTGATGACACATGCGGCCCATGAAGGGTGGATAAATGATGATGAAAAATTGTTTTTGGTGAATAAACATCCAGTCACCCCGGCTTTTTATTGCCTACCAAAAATACATAAGAACGTCACATGTCCTCCTGGACGACCCATAGTTTCCGCTATAGGCTCACTTTTGGAACCTTTGTCAGTCTATGCAGACGTGTTCCTCAGACCTTTTGTCAAAAAAATGAAATCATATATTCAAGATTCCACTGCAATGATAAACATCTTGCACTCTGTCACTCTACTAACAGATGACGATTTTGTCACCCTTGACATCACGTCACTCTATACGAATATACCGCAGATGAAATGCATTGACGTAATGTTCAAACTGTTGGAAACACGGACTGATAAACAACCCCCGTCAGCATTCATTGCAGAGTGCATACATATTGCCCTTAGAAAAAATTTCTTTATCCATAAGAACTCTTTTTATCAACAACTTAATGGCACAAGTATGGGGGCTACTTTTGCCCCCGATTTGGCCAATTTATATATGGATCATTTTGAGAACATCCATATATACAATGACACGAATCCTTTCGGGAAAAATATCCATGCATGGTACCGCTATATTGATGACATCTTTATGATTTGGCGCGGTACGATGCAAGAACTTACCAGTTTCAATATTTGGCTGAATCAATGCGAACTATCGCTTCAGTTTACGTGGGAAGCCAACAAGAAAGAAATCCCCTTCCTGGACCTTCTCATATATCGTACATCTGATAACAATATCGGAACTAGTCTGTATAAAAAACCAACCCAAAAAAATACACTCTTGCATTTCGAAAGTTTTCATCCTCACTCACTTAAAGAAAATCTTCCATTTGGACAGTTTCTGAGGATTAGGTGAAACTGCTCAGAAAAACAAGATTTCCTAGTCCACAGCGAAAAACTAAAAAATAACCTAAAAGTAAGGGGCTATCCGCCCCATATCATCAGAAGATCCTATAAAAGGGCAAAAAACACCCCTAGAGCTGCCTGCCTTGTAAAACAGGACCGTACGCAGTTGGAAAAAATCACCTGTGTAACAACCTACACCCCGATCAGTAATGCTTTGAGGAGAACCATTCTCAAACATTGGAAAATGATTAATACTGAAGCTTTTTCTATTCCTCCCCCCCGTTTTGCGTTTAAACGGTTACAAAATATCGGGGATAGATTGGTTCACACGTATCCGAGACAACCCACCACGTCATTGACTCAACCCACATTATGGAGTCTTCCGCCAGTTGTAGGCCATTTTAAATGTGGAAAATGCCTAATGTGCAATTTCACTAAAAATGTCAAAAGCGTTGAAGTAAAAACAGGAACATGGACTTTAAAAACCTTTTCCAACTGTGCAACGAAATGGGTAATCTATTGCATCATTTGTCCATGTAATCTCATGTACATTGGTAAATCCAAACGTACCATCAGAACGAGAATAGGGGAACATCGTTCATGTATCAAAAATAACATCAAAGACAAACCACTAGTAGATCATTATAGTAAAATGAAACACTCTTTCAATGATCTTACCTGGTTTGTCCTACAAACTCTCGATCAACACCCCCGAGGGGGAGACAGGGACCTCAATTTACGCAAATTAGAACAAAAATGGATCCACAAACAAGATTCGGTCAACAGTGGACTAAATTTGTATATCGAATGGAACCTTTTTTTACACAAATAATTACGTGGTAATTTGCTTCACCTTGTTCTTCTTTTTGAACATCCTTATATCTAGGGTCTATTCCGGTCTAAATAATCCCAATCCTGCATTTATGAGAGGTTGCAACAATCTTATTTTATTAAAATGAGTGTGAACATATGATCTTCAACAACATCTCTGACCGGTTCTTATCTTACAATGACACCAACATTTCGCCTCTTTTGATATATACAACATTTTGCCATGCGGTTAGCCTGACCTTATAATGGCGGTATAGCCATGCGGTTAGCCTGACTTTGTAATGGCGGTATAGCCATGCGGTCAGCCTGACTTTGTAATGGCGGTATATATTTTACATAACAAGTCTTTTTTAGACGTCCGGGGTATAGTTCTATTCCATCTGGCCAGACGTCATCACGTCAGCGGCAGGTCCCTAACCTTTAAAAAGATGTAAAAAAGATCACATGACCGTCGAGACGTTCCTTACAGACAACGCGATCGTCTGAGGTAGAGAAGCAGTAGTCCCGTTCTCTTCGCAATAGTAAGTCTTTCTGCATACGGAGTTGCCTTACACCGTAGCACACACTAGAAAAGTTTTATCTTACAACTTTCCATGTGCCTTTGTTATCTTTCAGCACGGGCTTTTTCCTTAACGGCGTTTGAAACAAATGTTACTATTTCTGCATCACGCCGGCTATTCTACTAACTTTCCGCCGATGGCATCTTTTTCAGCGCTCACGGAAGGTAGGAAGAGTGACACATGCCTTCATCCTAATACGTAGGTTATTAGTAATAAATAATCTTTTGGAGATAGTGCCATCACATCTCATGTGCATTATATGCACTCTTCCCCCCTTTTTTCCATTTCAGCCATGGAAGGTCATTTGTTGAAACATTCCGTTGTTACAGAAATGGAGGAGGTACTTTAAGACCTCGAAATAACCCTTTGGGAAAATTAACAAACTTCAGCTACACTATAAGGTACTAAAAATAACACACACCTTGTTACAATGAAATGATCAAGAAAATTAGAATTATGCAAAAATAGGAAATGTATGTGCACATTAAGGTGTTCCAAAAGTGACAACAAAAACAACACAAAATAACTTACTTAATTTAATTCTGTCATAGTCGTACATAAAAAATCACGCAGAGATTTCTTCTTGGGTGCACAATGATCAAGAGAAGACAGGGCAGGTCATAGAAATGGTGATGAGGCATGTTTATGAATGATATTTCAAACACAGCTAGTTTTTAATCTATTGGTTTGTCTGTCTTTAGAGATATTCCAGTTAACATTCGAAACCCACTGTGAAGATGCTGAGGTTTGGGTCAAAAACACCTTTCTAACGTGTCCTGATGAAAGCCTTATTTGGTCCTACACTGGCTGAATGGACAACAGTCATCTATAAATGATAAAAAACGTTTTTGTTTTTTTGTACTTATAAGGCTGGAAACAGAGCTATCCTGTCGACACTTTGTATAGATGGGCTTATGCCCACAGACTGTACCAACTGGGGACTTTTTGTAATAGCTTCACTATGAAAATATTCATGTTGACAAGTCACCCTTAGAATTACTAACATCACCTTGAGAAACAACAGTGTTTTGATATAGGATCAGGATGAAACAAGTTGACTCACATTTTCATCTCTATATGATTGTTTCATGCTATTTAACAGGATTGTGATTTATCTCTACTGTTCTTTGTGTTCTTTTAATAATTGAACCCACCGGGCTCAATATTTTATGAAGATCAATAAAATTTAATATATTTGTGGTAAAACACTAGCCTATGCGTTATATCTTGTGATATTTGCTTCAAACACAAGATTATTGTCAAAATGTGCCAAATCTTTGTCTAGACCTTAAGCCCAAATGTGTGACACCAATAGGTAGCTTGTTCCTGGGAAATTGTTTTTTCTTATCTTGATAATATTGAGGCAGAATAATATTCGGCGTGGCGGAACTAAAAAAGATTCGACTGCATACATATGACCCTGAGATAGCCCTGGCCAAGTCTCAATACAGAGCTAAGAAAAGAGAAGCAGGCAAATTAGAGATAGCCCTAAGAGCAGTTGCATTAAGATCTATTAAAACCCGCTACAAAACCTGGATTAAATCTAGATGCAGTATCATGAAACAACTTGATGCAGAGTCCATATTGTCTGCTTTAGCCTCGAAAAGCTCTGCCAGAATATGGACAATGTTAAACAATGTCCAACGTCCAGATCATATTGTAATGCAAGTTAATTCAGTTCCTAAGGAGGTTTGGGCAGCTTTTTATAAAACCACCTACGCTGCTATACCGCATACCCAGATATATAAGGGCGAAAGAAACACCTCTTTATAATCTATGGCTTTTGACATGTCAGGGGTTTTGACCCATGTTCGAGTTATTATGCTGTAACATTTGGGGCTGTGGGCTCAGAAAATCCAAGATGGCCGAAAAAGCCCACATTTGCGCCAGAATCCTGGAAAACCGCGCGAGTTTTGCGCACATCAAAATGGTCGCCGGACCTGCCCCCCACCAGTGCGAGCGTGATGGGCCAGAAGCGCCATGAGTGAAACGTGGTGCCAAAGGAAAAACAGCAGTGCCTGTTAGCTCAAAAGCGCTTTGAAATCACCTTTGTTTCTATGAAATGCAAGCTAAAAATGCCTATTTTAAACATTGCAAGATATTGAAAAATCTCAATGAACACCAGCAGACATTTGGCAGAATGTAGTCTTGTGTGCATACAAAATCTGGAAAGATGAAGAGCCCAAAACAATGTTTATAACAAAACTGGCTGAGCTGGGGATGTCAGCAGCTGAAGTGAAATTGGACTCAAAGCCACTAAAATCAAAATGTTAAAATAAATGAGTGACCTACTTTGAGTGTCACATAGGTTGCAACAGTTTAAATGTCATAGTTTTGAACTTAGAATCAGCATTCTAGCTGCATGTGTAAAAATTGTAAGTTTGATTTGGATGAAGAAAAACTGGGAACAAAAGTGACGTTTGGCTAAAGCCTGGCTTGAAGAGAGTGAATTCTGCCCGGCAACTACCCCCGACGGGAGTTGAAACTTGCTCAGCCACTGCATTCCCAGGCCTGGCTGCCTTCTGCAGTTCCCACCAAAAGGAGATGACACCTCCCTGATTGAATCAGGGGAGGAGCACCTAGGACTGGAGGGAAACAGAACAATGAGCCTTCCTTGGCTCAGGCAAATGTTAAATTAGGGGGGGTCGTAAATGGCTTCCTCTTGAGAGAAACGGAGAGGGGCAGTGCCTCTGTGAGCAACTTGAGTTGGAGGAAGTGGACAAACCAGAAATTCCACCATGTGCGTTGGGAAACCACACCCCTTTGGGCCAGAGCATAATTTTAAAAAGATGGATAATTCATAGTACAGACTTTTAAGAGGTATTAGGACTCTGTAGCATGTTCTGGGGGATAGTAGTGGAAAATAAGTTGTTACTCCATATGTATGTATGTTAGAAATCTGACACCTTATCATCTGATACCCATATTCCTTGTGCACATTTGTGTAAAATCTGGAAAAGTTTAGAGGTCATTATCTGGATGAAAAGGGCAGAATTCTGCCAGAAGTGGACACGACATCTTACAAAGACAGGGATCGGATGGTTTGGTGCTACAGAAAATATGTTAACTGGACATATAATATTAGAAAAATGGTACATAGATAAATATGTATTTGGATCAAAAATAGATTTGTGGGCAAATTGACAAGGGGAGTGTTCTTTCTGTATGCCATAAAATTGATGCCTGATTACACTCCATTCCTTCCCCCAATCAAGGGAGAGAGGAGAACTTGGCCAATGATAAGTTGTGAGGGGCAGGCTTAGTTATGCCCACGCACACACCCACTTGCAGAACACATAAAAAGGGACTGCTTGGACAGGCAAGATTCACTGTCCACTTTCTTGCGGAGCATTTTGACGGACGACTTAACATCCAGATTCCAGACTTTACATACAGAGTTCCAGAACTTAACTCCAGAACTTAAAGCAAAGGCCTAACCCACAAGCTGAGAACTCTTCTCAGCAGGCCTTCAGAATCCAGCAATCCAACCAAACTATTCTACAGCCGAGCGAGCTGTTGGATTCTTTGCCAAGAACTTTTGCCAGAACCGGTAGCAGACCCAGAAAGCAGTGCTATATCCAGAGAGACCAGACCAGATCGCTGTGAGCAGAACCAGAGATCCAGACCAGCAGAGCAGAGCCGACCCAGATAGTTGTGACTTCAGAACCAACCGGCCGGAGTCCAGTCCCAACCTGACCAGACCCTGACGGCCTATTTCAAATTCATAGTGTGAATACTCAGCCAGAACTGTGCAAAACCAATCTCTTAGTTTAAAATAGTCTAATTCAAACTATTTTAACCTATCAGAACTGCATCATAGAATCGTGTGTCCCTTCTCCGATTTTAAACCTGTAAAAGTGTCATTTTGCCATTTTGAATCATTATTTCATTTCTGAATAACTACCTTCATAAAATCGTCCTTATCTTTGGAATCGTATGTGCTAGGAATGAGATTTAACCTTCATTTGAAAGCTACGATTCTAAGCTTTCCAACAAGCCTAAAATTTCTATTCATTATAGTTTTTAAGTAATCGCGCTCGACGCATTCGGAAAAATTGCCGCGAATTGAAAAATTAGCTCCTGCCAAAGATAGCCGTCTTTTGCTTGAACTGCTAAAATTAATTTTCAACCTGCTAATCCCTCATTGAGCATTGCCAGTGTGACTTGAACTAATCTTAAATATATATTACCTACCCTGAATCTCCTATAGGGAATTAAAAATCATTTTTAGCATATTTTACTTAATTGCCACCACATTTAAAAGGATTTGCCTGGTTTAAAATCATACCTGTTTTCCTCTAAGCTTGCTGGGGGGAACTGGAACTTTGAACTACATTTGATTGTATTCCTGAGAACTGTGTGCTCTCCTTTCCATCTTTTTATATTGCATAAGGGGGGGGCGGGTGAATTGCCAAAAGGGGAAAAGTGATTACATTGTCTTTTGTTGAAATCCAATCAAGGTTATTCCTGTGTTGCATTCTTTTCCATCATTGTTTTTCCTTGAGACCATAAAGGTATTCTCTGCTACTTTACCCTTTCTATACCAATCCTAAGTGATTAAGTAAGCATACAATTGACATATTATCCATTGTTGATCACGGTAATATTAATAAGTGTGCAATCAAATATTAATTTATTTATAAAAGTGTAATATATATATATATATATATTGTTTAATTTTTCCAATAAATCTTTTAAATTGCAAAACAAACCTACTTCTTGGCTTAGTGAGGTCAGGGGGATTCAAAGAGAGGGGCGTTATATAAGGGTTTATCATCCAGAGTATAACTTGTCATAAAAATATATAAATAAGTGCTTCCCTTGGGCGTCCCAGACGAGGCACTGACTTAGTGGGATTGCTGACTTGAAGTCACTTGACAGGATTGGGGGCTCGAGCCGGGGATTCTGGATTAGATCTATCACTTGTGCAGATTGATACAGTGTGCTAACTGACAGGATATATAAATCCTGTTGGATCACCACGCCGTGTTACACTGTAAAAACACCCCTCAAAGGAACGCTCTAAGGAAACGGTCTGTTTTGCAAAATAAAATACAAACTTCTGTAAGTCAGGAAGGAAATCAAATTCCAGAATGACGACCTTGGTAGATATCAAAATAGCCAGAGAACACCTCTTACATAAGCTATTTGTGAGAGGTGAGTGGGCTCATCAGGACAGGCGGTCTGGTTGCAGGCAATCGCAACCCAGATCACTGAAACAGGGTCAGATATATGGAGAGATCAGGGTCCCTTACATGTGGCCCTGAGTGAACTATATATGGCCCCTAAGGCCAAGGATGAGCACAACAAGATTGCTAGGGTAGCGGCATATTTATATTTATATATGGGAGCCATACAGGACAAATGTGCTGAAGGCCAAGATCTGGCCAATAGGCAACTGATGGCATTAGAGAAGGCCCAATCTGACCTGGTCTCTTCTGAGCAGAGGCTGCAGAGGAGCCAGGAGTCAGAAAATGATAGTAGGCAGTATATTATTAAAATAAAGGTGGATATGGATATCCTGCAACAGGAAAAGTCTGACCGGATAACATATTTCTGGCCTTGCAGAAGGAGTACCAAGAAGGTTTGGACTCCCTAATGCAGAGTCAGAAAAAGCTGGAGCAACAACTAGACTTTAACAGGGCATGCACAGAGCAGGTAGCCACCCTGCAAATCCGACTAGACAGAGAGAAAGAGGAAAGCAATAAATTGATTTTGAAAGACCTGGATACCCAGGCAGAGTTTGATCAAGAACGCCAGAAAGCTGGTGCCTTTCAAAGGCAGAGGGACGACCTGGCGGCACAGATGCAGGCTCTTAGTCAGGAAAGGGACACCTTAGGCCAGGAAGTCTGCCAATTAAAAGAAAATATTGAAGAAAATCACCTGGCCCTCCAGGGGCTGGGTGACCTCCAAAAAGAGCATCAGAACTTGTTAAAGCACACCAGGAGGGTGGAAGATGCTCTGGCAAGAAAGGAACAGGCCAGTAGGGATGGGACTCAGGAGGTAATCCTCCTGCAGCAAAGACTGGCCCAGTATTCCAGGACCAATCAGGAGGCGCAGAGAGAAAATGAGGCTCTCTGTCAGCACAATGATAGGCTCCAGCAACAGGTAGCGATGCAGGAGAGACTGATAGAGTCTATTAAGGCCTTAACTGAGGAACTGAAAGCACAGGCTTTTGCATTGCAACAGGGAGCAGGGGCTGACAGAGATGAAGTTCGCTGGGAAAGGGAAACACCTGAGCATAACCTCAGGAGCCCTAGTACCAGAGGCCTTCATCTCTCCCAGTCCTTGGACTCTGCCACCCCCATGTCCCCTGGCGCACATGAGCACAGGGCCACAGGGAGGGCAGATTACGATCCAGCCAAAAGTATGGGGTTCATAGGCCAGTACCTCCCAGGAATGGATGGGCGGGCATCCAGGTATGGGCACCCAAGCACAGTGCAATTTAGTGGGGAACCCCAGGAAAGTAGGCCCACTAAGGGCATCCTAAAAACCTCTGCCCAGTTAGGTCAGTGGGGGGGGGTACCCATCAAATCCTGGCAGCAAGGAGGGATCTGAAGACTCCTCTGAGCGGCCCAGGACACAGGAGACCAGGCCCCCACATTCTGCCAGCCATTCCCAGGCTCGCAGAATCCGGAAGAGCCTGGAAGACCAGACGGGCACCTCTGGGAGCAGTGCTTCTGAGTCAGAGGATGAATGGACCAGGGTTACCCAAACCAAAAAGGCCAATAAGGCAAAAAGGGCCTTGCTTAAGGACCCCTTAAAGCAGATCAAGGCAATAAGGAGTGTCATCACCCCTTATCACAAGAACGCCAAGTATTTTGTTTGGGAACACTTGGAGCTTTATGAGCAAATGATGGAGACTTTCCATTTGAAAGACAGCAGTAGCTGCATTCAGTATGTAAAATGGACATTCTCCCCAGAATACTCCAGTTTCTTTGCGGGGCTGGAGGACTAAAATCATTCAAGATGGTCCACCTACAGGGTGGCCATCTTGAAAAAAATTTCTGTTCACAGAAATCCCCAAGAGGCTCGCAAGGCAGCCTACAATTTGCAATGTGGGGAGGATCAGGCCCCACAAGAATTTGTGCAGGAGTTAAAGCGTGCTTTTGCGCAGACTACAAAAAGGGTACGCACGGACAGTAAAGAATTTGTTAATACGTTTTTCCATGCCTTACCCAAATACATAATGACCCAGCTCGTGAGAGACTTTCACGAGAAAAGATCTTTAGACTGGATCATTGAGCAAGCCACCCGCATCTATGAGGTGCAGAAACCAGTGGAAAATAAGAATCAGCCTAAAAACCCCAAAACCAACAGCACCCCTGGTGCTGCCAAGGTGGCAGAGGTAAAGGTTGCCCCCGTTTTAGATTTGGAGATGGGGGGACCTAAAAACCTGCCGACACCAAATAATTTTAAGCCCAGAAGGCCCTCGGGGCCAGTCACAGACAGGGAGTCAAGGAGGTAGTCCCACAAATGGGGTCCCTCGCTCCCCTGACTATGTAAGTCCCCACTATAAGGGAAACAGTCCAATCCTGGGTTATGTGTGGACTCCTCCGGCCCAAGGGGGGGGATCCAACCAAGCGCCCAACCCAGGGAACCTCCCTCCACACTTCCCCCAGGAGGGCAGAAATTCACCAAATCCTGGGCACAACTTGTTCCCCAGGTATCCACCCAACTTCCAGCCCCAAAATCATCCATTCTTCTTTCCCCAATTCCCTGAGCCCAGACAATCAAATCCGGGAGAGGGGAGGCCAAGGGTGGAGGGGTACCCAAATCTTCCCAACCCGGGGTACTACCAGAGAAGGGGTAGCTACCCTTCCCGGGATCAGCCCAGGGGAGAAAATAGAACCCCGTATGAGCGGGTTTCCCAACTTGAGCGCCAGGTCCAAAATATGGCACGGGATCTGGGTCACATACTGAGGGCTCAACAGAATCCTCAGATGAGCATGCCTCCACAGAATGCCCCAAACTCTGGGCCTGGTGCTCCAGAACAATGATGGGGGCAGCACCCTGATAACCCACCGGTTCCCAGGGAGGAGGCACAAGGGGAAGGGGGGTGTAAAGCCTTGGAGGGAGCTTCCTTCCCCACTTGTAAGCAGCCCCTGGAAACCCAGGAACCGGAAACAAAATCTCCTACCCCTGGAAGTGTGCCACCCAAGGAGCAGAGATGAGGTAGGAGAAACAAAGGACCCAAACAGACCCATTTTGTGGAGGAGGTACAGGTCTTCCAATTTGAGGGAGAGGGGTCCTCAGAGGATCCTGGGAAAAGGATTTTCTCCTTCAGAGATGGGGAACTCCTCCCAAGGAAAAATGGGTCCCAAGGGATTCCAACCCAGACTGGGTAGATGTGGGGATTGAGCTGTCGCCGCCCATCATTCTATCCCAGAACCAACAAGACCGAAAACCCCTGGTTAAAACCCATCCGGGTGACTGCCTCCAAAAAGGGGGGGGCGGCCCAGAACCAGAACCAGGGGAACCCAAAACCGCATCCATAGACTGGGTAGATGTGGGGATTGAGCTGTCGCCGCCCATCATTCTATCGCAGAACCAACAAGACCGAAAACCCCTGGTTCAAACCCATCCTGGTGACTGCCTCCAAAAGGGAGGGGCGGCCCAGAACCGGAACCAGGGGAACCTAAAACCGAATCAATAGACTGGGTAGATGTGGGGATCGAGCTGTCACCGCCCATCATCCTATCCCAGAACCAACAATACCAAAAACCCCGGGTTCAAACCCATTCTGGTGACTGCCTCCAAAAAGGGGGGGGACGGCCCAGGACCAGAACCAGGGGAACTCGAATATCCTCTTTCAAGTTGCCAACTTTTTCTTTCAGATTCCCGAGACTCTCCACAGAATTTTGCCCAAATCCCTTCTCTCTCAATGTCCACAACCAGAAAATTAGCCAACCAGTTGTTCAAAAATGTGCATTATCTGTGCCCCCTTACAGAGAAGGAGGGAAGATACTATGCCCCGGTTCAAGTACAGGGGCAGGGTAAAATTTTGGCACTGGTGGACACTGGATCCCAAGCTACTCTTCTGTCCAAAAGGGCCTTTGATGAACTAAATGCAGGAAGGGGGGAGAATTACCGTATTCCTCTCACCTCTCTTCCTGGACAACTCCAGAACTTTGACAGGAAGGAAATTCCCGTCGAGGGGACTGCAGATTTGGACATCAAAATTGGGCGACACAAGGTGAAACACCCGGTCATAGTAGGGACTCCAGAGGGAACCCCTTGTTTACTAGGGAATGACCTCCTGAGAAGGTTGTCACCCCTAATAGATTGTGTAAACAAGGTCCTCTGGACCCAGACTAGCCGACCAATGAAGTTAAAGCAGAGTGTCAACTATGTTAGCTTAAACGGCACCTGCCACATGGTTGAACAAAAAATCTGACCAAGTAGAATTTCACTTCCAGAATAACCAAATTTCAGACGTGACAGTAATACCAGTAGGACAACAGACTGGTGATGGGGAGTCCTCTCTATTTCTGAAAATCAACCTTCCTTCCAGTTTAAGGTGGTATTCCACACTCGAAGGAAACACTCTGAAGTTCTTTACTAATCCACAATCAGACATTCCCACTCCGATGGTCGAGAAAGATGTGAAATCAGCTCAGAGCCTGGCTGATGTTCAACAAATTGGAGATCAGTTGTTCATCCCTGTTCAGTTAAAGGATGGGAAGGACTCTGTTCTCGCCCGAGTGTGTGTGAACAACGGTAAGAGCTTCATCAGCCAAGCTATGTTCCGCCAACTCTCAACAGATCCAGCCATTCCCACATTTAAACTGATAGACAAATGGGAATGGATCTGGAAACACCCAATTCCAAACATCTCCTGCCAAGCAGGTGTATGCTCGAAATCTCCATTGGCAACAAGAGCATAGTCCATAATTGTTGGGTCGTGCGAGACGTCACTGCCGCCTTTTACTTAGGCAGTGACATTCTCAATCGCTTTGCCATTAGTTTGGACCTAATAAACTTCAAAGCTTGGTCCCGATTAGCGGATAATCCCATGGGCTTTGATGATCCAGAAAAAGCATTTAGGTCAGCGCAATTGCTACCTTATGCAGTTGAAATTCAGGTTAAAGAGGAAGTCACCATCCCAGAAAGGACCCGACAATTCTCCCCGGAAGTGAAAGTTAAAAGAGGAAAAAAATTGAAAAACCCTGATGCTTATATTCATCTAAAGGCTTCTCTCCAACAGCAAGGGTTGGGGGTAAACCCAACACCATTAGTCAACATAGAACATGACACCATTCCAATAGAGGTGGATAACAGCGACTTACAGAGTATTACTCTAGCCGCAGGCACCATTATTGGAATGGCGGTTGATGACCGACATTTCTCCATTGATTTAGGAAATGAACTGTTAGGACCAATCCCCCAGGACTGTTTTGACAGTGACAGTGATGACAATACAACACCAGACAGGATCTTTACCCGGCATGGGGGGAACTTCCTGGTGTACACTTCTTGCCCTTATGGTAAGGAAGATGTGACTTGTGACTTCAGAGGGGATGAGGTGATTTTCCAGGTCCATGAGGGCTGCCTTTCCCACCTGAAGCCTCTGGTCCAAATCAGCACTCTGACCAGGGACTTCTCCACCCAGCTGGAGGAGGCCGCTGAGATAGCAAAACCAGAAGTCTTTCCAGGCTTCAGGCAGATGGTGGAAGAGAGAGTCAACCTAGCTGATGCCTGTGTGACTCTAGAACAGAAGCAAAAGTTGAAACAAGTTTTCTTGGATTTCCAAGATCTCTTTGCGGTAGACTCATATGACCGTGGGCGCACCGACATCCACACAACCACAATTCCCACGGACCGTGGCATGACTCCAGTGTTTGTGAAGCAATATCGCTTGCCTCTCGCATCCATGGAGTCCCTTACTGAAATAATTAAGAACCTTGAGTCCCGGGGGATAATCCGTCCACTACACAGCACCTTCAATAATCCGGTGCTGGGAATATTGAAGCCAAACGGCCAGTGGAGACTCTGCGCCGACCTTAGGGAGCTCAACAAATGGGTCCATACTTCCCGATGGCCTCTGCCCTACATTGACCAAGGGCTGGCCCAGATTCAGGGGTCACAGTTATTCACTGCAATAGACCTGACCAATGGATACTGGACCACGCCTGTCAGTAGGGAGGACCAATACAAACTGGCTTTTACCTTTGGGGGGCAGCAGTACACATGGACCCGGACTCCCTTCGGATACCTCAACTCCGGCAATGAGTTCAACATTTTCCTACATAAGGCCATGCCCGACCTGGGTGGGAGGGGTAATCTGGCTTATGTAGATGATGTCCTCATCAAAAGTTCATCTGTGGAAGAACACATAGCGGAGATCCGTTATGTTCTGACCCAGCTGAGGGCCGCCGGAACAAAACTTTCCTTTCAGAAAGCACAGTGGTGCAGAACCCGTGTTAATTTCTTGGGGCATGAGATTACTCCTCAGGGTCTCTGTCCCCAAGAAAAGAAAGTGGAAGCACTTCAGAAACTGAAAGACCCCACAACTCTGCGGGAACTAAGGAGCCTCCTTGGACTGACTAATTACAGCAGAAAGTTCCTTGAGGGCTACGCAGAGATCACCAGACCCCTGATTCATCTCTTGAAGGGGGGGGTAAAGTGGGAATGGGGTCCAGAACAATCCGAGGCAGTAAGACAGCTCAAAAGAAGCCTCTCACAAGCACCCTGCATAGTTTACCCTGTCAAAAACAAGGAGTTTTTCCTGGAGACAGGGTTCTCTAATACGTGCTTGACGGCAGTATTATACCAAAAGCATGACAAGGTCAATAAAGTAATCTCTTATGCGAGCAAAACTTTATCCTCTGTGGAGGAAAAATTCAACGATTGTGAGAAGGCACTCCTGGCAACGGTGTGGGCATTGAAGAATTACCACCTGTTCATCCAGGGGGAACACATCATAGTGGAGACTCCACACCAGCCTCTGCAATATCTCCAAAGTGACAGAATCCGAGCCGGAAATGTGAGTAATTCCCGAATTACTTCCTGGATTCTGTCAATGCAAGGCTTTCCTGTGGAGGTCAGATATGGCCAAAACGAGAAGAGTCCCCTCGCGCAAGGTCTGGCCGACTTGCATGATTGTGCCAGAGAAAACTGTCTCGAGGACAAAAGTCTAAAAGTCAAGGACAACATGGAGGCATACCTTAATTCCCCACACAAAATCTTTGAAGAAGACAAGTGTGAGGGAATGCCCACTGTCTATGTGGATGGATGCTCTTACCATGTTGACAACAATGGGCAGAAAGAACTGGTGGCGGCCGTAGGGTGAATGAGTCCCCAGAACCCTTCGCTGGGTACAAAATTGGTCCCCAAAGTAGTCAGGTGGCAGAATTGATGGCTGTGCATCAGGCCATCCTCACTGCTGTCCAACATCAACTCCACAAACTGGTCATAATCACAGATTCAGATTATGTACGGAACGGGTTCGTGGAGTACCTGGTTAATTGGAAAACCAGAGGCATGTTATGTGCTAATAACAAACCCCTGAAACATGGGAAGTTATTTCAAAACATTGATGATCTGGTCACCTCGAATGGGATGACCATCTACTGTAAAAAGATCAAGGCTCATTCCAAAGTAGAGGGACCAGACAAGACTGGAAATTACTTAGCTGATCAGCTGGCCAAAACTGGGGCCATCCAAGGGGATCTAATAGAGACTGAGTCCCTGTTGGGGGAAATCCAGGTCACTGCTATCACTAGGTCCCAGACAAATGCTCACAATGATCTTTCAACTGCACAATGGAGTAAGGAGACCCCAGATGCTGATTTGATTACGGCTCAAAAGGGGGATCCAATAATTGGTAAGTTTTACCAACACATTGAGGACCCTGAGAACTTTCCCCTGACGGATACCGATTACATTGGGAAAGAGGACCTTAGAGTGTTGATGAAATGTCCAAAGATGTTCCGAATCCAAGACGTTTTGTTGGTAAGGAAATCCCAAGCTGGCCATGATCCGTGGGTGGTCCCTACCTCATTCCGAAGCCTGATGTTAAGTCACACCCATGATGCGGCCACCGCCGGTCATAGGGGGTTTCATACAACACTTGAGATCTTAAGAGAGGTTGCTTACTGGCCACACATGGGGCAGGACCTCGACCAATACTTGAAGGGGTGTCTTGTGTGTGCACAATTTCAGCCAACATCCCTCACACACCGTGCGCCTCTCCAAAAGAGGGGGATGACACTGCCATGGTCAGATTTGCAAATCGACTTCATAGGCCCTGTGATTTGCTCCTCTAGGGGAAACAAGTACATGTTGACGGTCACATGCTTGTTTACCAAGTGGGTGGAATGTCTCCCGGCCCCAAACTGCAAGGCAGAAACAGCAGCTGCCCTGATGATCAACAACCACATCTTTTCACGTTTTGGTCTACCCAAAAGGATTGAGTCAGACAGAAGTAGCCACTTCACCAGCGAAGTAATGACTAAGATGTGGGAGATACTGGGGGTTAAAAGGAAGCTACATATTGCTTACCGGCCTGCCTCTTCCGGTGCAGCAGAGAGTTACAACAGAACCATTGTGAGCATCTTAAAAACGTTTGTGGCAGATTCTGGGCCAAGTTGGGATATCCGATTACCTCTGGTCCTAATGGCCATCAGATCTACCCCTTCATCTGCAACCAAAATGTCACCATTTGAGTTGATGACTGGACGCAAGATGGTGCTTCCCCAGCATTTGCTCTACAGGACCCAAGAGCAGAAATTGATAAATGCCTCCACAACTCATGAGTATGTTGACAATTTAAGGAAACACCTTCAACATGCTTTTGCCTATGCTCAGCGGAATCTAGAAAGATCAGCTGATAGCATGAAGACCCATTATGATTTGAAGACCACCCGGAAAGAATACAATGTGGGAGACCGGGTCTATCTATACAATTTCCAAAGAAACCAGGCCAAACAGTGAAAATGTTTGCCTACATGGAAGGGACCGTTTGAAATTGTAGATAAGATCTCCCCAGTTGCCTACAAGATCCACCTCCCCAAAGGTAGTTTGGCGGAAGGGGAAGACAAGTGGGTCCATATAAATTAGTTAAAGTGTTGCCATCCCAGGCACACTCTGCAGCAACTGGAGGAGTCCTCTGCAATACCAGAGGCGGCCGCTCCAGAGTAATTCATTCCAACCCTAGAATATCCCACATATAGTCTCTAAAATGTTATGATTCTTGAATGAAAATGTCTTCTAATTATATCTTGATTTTTTTAAAAAAATAAGAATGTAAATGTCTATTGATTTATAAAATGGATATGCCTCCCCACTATATCAATAGTGGGGGAGAAATGTCTACGAATAGGTATTGCCGCTTTGCTTTGTCATCCTAGGAGAAAGAAAACCTGAAGACTGACCACGGAAGACGACCTGGGGACCGGGAGCAAAGATCCGAGGGGCCCGGGGTACCGCCCAATACTCAATACTCCCATTGGACTGATCACCTTTGTTTCTCTGAAAAGCAAGCTAAAAATGCCTATTTTAAACATTGCAAGATATTCAAAATTCTCAATGAACACCAGCAGACATTTGGCAGAATGTAGTCTTGTGTGCATACAAAATCTGCAAAGATGAAGAGCCCAAAACAATGTTTATAACAAAACTGGCTGAGCTGCGGATGTCAGCAGCTGAAGTGAAATTGGACTTAAAGCCACTAAAATCGAAATGTTAAAATAAATGAGTGACCTACTTTGAGTGTCACATAGGTTTCAACTGTTTAAATGTCATAGTTTTGAACTTAGAATCAGCATTCTAGCTGCATGTGTAAAAATGGTAAGTTTGATTTGGATGAAGAAAAACTGGGAACAAAAGTGACATTTGGCTGAAGCCTGGCTTGAAGAGAGTGAATTCTGCCCGGCCTGGCTGCCTTCTGCTGTTCCCACCAAAAGGAGATGACACCTCCCTGATTGAA
Organism: Ambystoma mexicanum; assembly: GCF_040938575.1. Taxonomy (NCBI): domain Eukaryota; kingdom Metazoa; phylum Chordata; class Amphibia; order Caudata; family Ambystomatidae; genus Ambystoma; species Ambystoma mexicanum. Next base: position 733,360,728 of record NC_090930.1, read on the forward strand.
TCAGGGGAGGAGCACCTAGGACTGGAGGGAAACAGAACAATGAGCCTTGCTTGGCTCAGGCAAATGTTAAATTAGGGGGGGTCGTAAATGGCTTCCTATTGAGAGAAACGGGGAGGGGCAGTGCCTCTGTGAGCAACTTGAGTTGGAGAAAGTGGACAAACCAGAAATTCCATAGTACGGACTTGTCAAAATTATATAATTAATATCATTATTCTTGTGATTTTTCTGTGCACATTTTAAGAGGTATTAGGACTCTGTGGCATGTTCTGGGGGATAGTAGTGGAAAATAGGTTGTTACTCGAAATGTATGTATGTTAAAAATCTGACACCTTATCATCTGATACCCATATTCCTTGTGCACATTTGTGTAAAATCTGGAAACGTTTAGAGGTCATTATCTGGATGAAAAGGGCAGAATTCTGCCAGAAGTGGACACGAAATCTTACAAAGACAGGGATCGGATGGTTTGGTGCTACAGAAAATATGTTAACTGGACATATAATATTAGAAAAATGGTACATAGATAAATATGTATTTGGATCAAAAATAGATTTGTGGGCAAATTGACAAGGGGAGTGTTCTTTCTGTATGCCATAAAATTGATGCCTGATTACACTCCCTTCCTTCCCCCAATCAAGGGAGAGAGGAGGACTTGGCCAATGATAAGTTGTGAGGGGCAGGCTTAGTTATGCCCACGCACACACCCACTTGCAGAACACATAAAAAGACACTGCTACGACAGGCAAGATTCACTGTCCACTTTCTTGCGGAGCATTTTGACGGACGACTTCACATCCAGATTCCAGACTTTACATCCAGAGATCAAGAACTTAACTCCAGAACTTAAAGCAAAGGCCTAACCCACAAGCTGAGAACTCTTCTCAGCAGGCCTTCAGAATCCAGCAATCCAATTAAAATATTCTACAGCCGGGCGAGCTGTTGGATTCTTTGCCAAGAACTTTTGCCAGAACCGGTAGCAGACCCAGAAAGCAGTGCTGTATCCAGAGAGACCAGACCAGATCGCTGTGAGTAGAACCAGAGATCCAGACCAGACCAGCAGAGCAGAGCAGACCCAGATAGCTGTGACTTCAGAACCAACCGCCTGGAGTCCAGTCCCAACTTGACCAGACCCTGACGGCCTATTTCAAATTCATAGTGCGAGTACTCAGCAAGAACTTTGCAAAACCAATCTCTTAGTTTAAGATAATCTAATTCAAACTATTTTAACCTATCAGAACTGCATCATAGAATCGTGTGTCCCTTCTCCGATTTTAAACCTGTAAAAATGTAATTTTGCCATTTTGAATCATTATTTCATTTCTGAATAACTACCTTCATAAAATCGTCCGTATCTTTGGAATCGTAGGTGCTAGGAACGAGATTTAACTTTCATTTGAAAGCTAAGATTCTAATCTTTCCAACAAGCCTATTTTTTATTCATTATATTTTTTTTGTAATCGCACTCGACGCATTCGGAAAAATTGCCGCGAATTGAAAAATTAGCTCCTGTCAAAGATAGCCGTCTTTTGCTTGAACTGCTAAAATTAATTTTCAACCTGCTAATCCCTCATTGAGCATTGCCAGTGTGCCCTGAACTAATCTTAAATATCTATCACCTACCCTGAATCTCCTATAGGGAAGTAAAAATCATTTTTAGCATATTTTACTTCATTGCCACCACATTTAAAAGGATTTGCCTGCTTTAAAATCATACCTGTTTTCCTCTAAGCTCGCTGGGGGGAACTGGAACTTTGAACTACTTTGATTGTATTCCTGAGAACTGTGTGCTCTCCTTTCCATCTTTTTATATTGCATAAGGGGGGGGGCGCTGAATTGCCAAAAGCGGAAAAGTGATTACATTGTCTTTTGTTGAAATCAAATCAAGGTTATTCCTGTGTTGCATTCTTTTCCATCATTGTTTTTCCTTGAAACCATAAAGGTATTCTCTGCTACTTTACCCTTTCTATACCAATTCCTAAGTGATTAAGTAAGCATACAATTGTCATATTATCCATTGCTGATCATGGTAATATTCATAAGTGTGAGATCAAATATTAATTTATTTATAAAAGTGTAATATATATATATTGTTTAATTTTTCCAATAAATCTTTTAAATTGCAAAACAAACCTACTTCTTGGCTCAGTGAGGTCAGGGGGATTCAAAGAGAGGGGCGTTATATAAGGGTTTATCATCCAGAGTATAACTTGTCATAAAAATATATAAATAAGGGCTTCCCTTGGGCGCCCAGACGAGGCACTGACTTAGTGGGATTGCTGACTTGAAGTCACTTGACATACATAGAAGATATATTATATTACATTTCAAAGTTAAGTGTTTCCCGTGCCCCGGGCCCCGACGGCCTCTCCAATTTTGTGATTAAGCAGCACCCGCTAGAATGGCCCAAAATATTAATGATCATTTTTGACCAAGCAATTGAGTCGAGAAGCTTGCCAATGTCATGGAAAAATCCATATTACTCCCTAATTATAAAAAAGGGGAGAGGTTAAACCCAGCAAATCACAGGCCCATCGCCTTGCTCAATGTGCTGGGGAAAATCTTTGCCAGAATTAATTGGAGGGACCTTACTGTTGGATAAATGTGGAAAAATGATTTGACCCATATCAAACTGGCTTTATGCCAGGTTTGGGAACCTCCATACATTTGCACACTATTCAGGCTATTAAGATGCAAGAATTGGAAAAAAAACAACCTCTTTACATGGCTTATATAGATTTTGCTGGTGCTTTTGACTCTATCAGCCGATAGCTGCTTTTTGACAAATTGGAGAGAGCACTGTGTCCCGAATATATATTGTTTTGGATTAGGGAGTTTCATACCAACGCTACTGTCCAAATCCGGCTATCATTAGACGGTTCCTTATCTGAATCTATAGCAACATATAGAGGTTTGAAACAGGGGTGCCTGTTGGCATGTACACTGTTCAACTTTTTTGTTGCAGACGTAGGACAGAAATTTCTGCTGGCTCAAGCTGATGCACCACGTTTGGGCGGGGTGATGGTCCCCTGGTTGTTTTATGCCGACGACCTTGTGTTGTTGGCTGGAACACCCAGGGGGCTTCGCTTGCTTCTCTTACAATTACAGAACTATGTTGGTCAGAATTATCTGAACATTGATAAAGAGAAATGCAAGATTATGGTAATGGAAGGATATAAAGGTAAAAAGAATTCCCCGGCCTACCTATTGCAGGGCGAGAAGTTAGAGCAAGTAACAGAATATAAATATTTGGGTTTAACAATCAGCACGTGTACCGCAGACAAAATGACAAACTCTATCATTGGAATCTCCATGCAAAGTTGAGAACAGGTATATCACAAGCCCAAATTATACAAGCAAGATATGTGAAATATTCCTATTTACCCAGTTTAACATTCATCAAGCAGAAATTGGTACCTATTCTAACCTATGGGGCTGAAACCAAAGGTTGGCAAAAGAAAAGTCTATGGCACAGAATGGATGGAGCCTATTGGCGTGCAATATTGTGTTTGCCTCAAAATGTACCAATATGTGCTATAAAACACCAGCTGGGATTAGCCTCTCTTTATTCAGTATACATCTGGAAGTTGCTATCCTTGAATAGGAAATATATAATGGCTTTGAAACAACCGAATATACTTAGTACTATTGCAGCGTATGTATTATCGGCCAATCATAAAGGAATTAAACATTGGCGAGTTCGGCTACAGCAGATCATGGAAAATTGTACCATAACAGAGACTGTATTAATGCAAAATCCTATTCATGCCAAAGAGAAACTAACGAGAATCGCTTGGATACTTAATCGGGAGCGATGTATGAAGTTGCATTTGTTTCGAGATAATTGTTTTGAAATCAAAAAATGTAATATACCGGAGCAATACTTAGTTAAATTCCCAGATCCAATTAGAAGACAATGGTTCATGAGGATGAGATTAAATCTTTGGCATATAAATGAAATTCTTTATATGCGCAAAATTAGTCCTATTAGGACTTGTCGATATTGTTGTTCACCTGTGGAAATTGAGAGCCTAAAACATCTGGTGGTAAACTGTGTAGCACTAAAAGATCTGAGAATAGCATTATTCCATACATTTTTTAGAGGGTATGTAATAACGGAGTCAGATACCCTGTAGAAGGCCTGTTTGACAGTCAAAAGTCTGCACGAAATGTAGCATTGGTGGATTTGATGACATTTTTGAATTTGCCACATTTTAAGAAAGTGGAATAATTCCGAAAATTATAAGTGTGTAGTGTACAAGAAAAGTGCTTAAGTTTATTATATATTTTCTTTTTCGTTTTCTTTTTGTATTGATATGAAATGTGTACAGTTTTTCTTAGTTTTATGTATGATTTGTATAATTACTATTTGAAAGGCCGGTTCGCTGGCCATAACAAATAAAAAATAAAAAAAAATAAACAAAATTCAAAAAGCCCAGGCGAGTGCACTCTCCCTTTGTGGATGGTCGAATTCCTCACACACATCAAGTCTAAAAAGCATCCTTCAGCACGCTGTCGCCTTCATCTTTTACATATGCCTGTGCCTCAGCTGACAGGACTGTGAAGGGCAGGAGGAAGCACACCTGCTTCTCTATTCCTGCGTCTTTCTCTGAAGTACTTTTGTGCTCTACTCACATTGCTTAATTCTGGTGTCTATTGAACTGCGTTCCAAGTGCCTCCTCCGTTCGTGATTCGCCTCGAATATGAAAGGTAGCCTAAAACGTGCTCATCCATGATTTTCCTAGAGCACACGCTCATTTGTGATCCAGTTATGCTGATAGTGACATTGTTATCCAACCATTGACTTCATGTGTGGCTCTGGCTCGAAACACACTTATTCCAAATGACTGCTAAATGCTGCAGACTCATATCGGTTTTTACTGATAATAAAAGTGTGTTTCTTTTAATAAGCACCTATTTCTGAACAGCTGTTCGGAAAGAAATTCTGTCCTGGCAGGTAATCAAACCCTCATCCCCTGTTTGCTTGCTGATAATGTTGTGCATGCTTGCGACCTTTCCCGCACCTGGGTGTATCGCCTTTAGTGTTCAGCAGGACATTTGAGGCTGTGCCTGCCACAGGATGCCTTTATCTTGGCTTGCATACACACAGGACATATTTTGGGACGCATCATGTGACCATTTGCATTGCTCTTCTTTTCTTGTACCCTGACACCCGTCATCAAGGCCAGGGCATGCGGGGACACAGTCAAGCAAAGCAAGAGCCGTCCACCAGCTGCATCAGTTTACAAACACTGCTGATGCTCCACAACTGAAAGTCAGATTCTAAACAAAGTTCAACTGAATATTTCTGTCATGTATCCATGTTCACGGGCTTGGCTCATAGGTGCACGGGGTTTTCTCTGGGAGGGTCAAGCCTCACGCATGTGCGGTTAATGCATGCCATCTACATAGCCAGGCTCGGACTAGCCTCTAGGGCAATGCACACAGACAGCTTCTAGTATGGGCCAGTTTTTGTTGGCAGCTTTCTAGCCATAGAGGGCCAGTTTCATCAGTTACTGCACTAGTTTTAAACAATGTTACTAAGCAAATATGCTTGCAAAATGCATTACTTGCAACGTGTTGTACCAAAAACAGCCCCTTGAGTATCACTCAGTCTGTTCTGGATAGTAATTAATTGAAATATATGATTTTGGTTACTTTTAAATTGGTACCTGCATCGATTTCATGTACCAGTCTCGGTATGCACATAGCCTTGGTTTGGAAGATTTTCAGGGATGTCATTTCTCCAAAATGTCAGGGGTAGCAGAAGTGACATCACATGACACTTGACCTCGGATGACAAAACAGGAAGCGATGTCACTTAACCCCGCCCCAGGTGACATCACGGGAAGTGATGCCACACAACCTTCAGAAGTGTCCAACACCGTGTTTCGCGGCGCTCTCATTTCAGCCAGATATAAGAACCGAGGCACAAGGGGATGCATGATTTGGCCACAATCACACATTTGGGGAAAGTAATTTTCCAGATTTCACGTGGGTCCTGTATGTAAAACATACATAATTCAGTACTTGTAACAGGGTAACTGAAATCTATAACGCAGGCTACAGCTAGCGTATGAAACATTTATAGATCAATGGATACAGAGGTACTCATTATCTGTGGTGTTATGTAAATGAAACACTGACCTGGGGAGGGGTGCGCTGTCTGTTTATTCAGGAGCTAAATGCTGCACGAGCAAGGCCTGAAAATGAAATCATTGACCAGGATTTTGTATCAACAACATTCCCTGGTTATAAATGTATCTATGAGTCAGCTACCACCACAATAGAAGAAACCTATTGTGCGGGTGTAAGCCAAGGCCATCTGTCTCTGTGTGCATTTATCTTTAAGTTATGTAGTTATGTGACAAGCAGCCACATGTTGCCCTCCACAACCCATAGCTGAACATAACACCTTAATATCGCAGGCTTTGATGCATGACTCTTCTTCAATCTTTTTAAAATGGGGTGAGGTATGGGGTGGGGCTGCACTGCCCCCAAGGGTGGGTCCAATGCATCTACAATTTTCAGAGCTGTATGTGTGAGGTACGTTATTCAATGACCCCTTCCAGGACTTGCCCATGAATGAAGCTTCCACAAAGCCCTTTCCAAGAAGTAGTTTGAGTGGGGAGGGTTGGGTCACTCCATGGCCCAGTGTCCAGCTCTTATTTTCTTAAACAGTGTTGCATCATAGCAGGGTTCTGGGCGAGTTTGCGGCCCCTCTCAACCATTAACATCACACTTGAATGCGTTTAAGGTGAGAAGAGGCCAATCATGGGCATGGCCCAAAATGGGGTTGCCCCTGCGAGTCATGCTGAGTCCCCCCCCCAATCAAGCGCCTTAATAAAGCACAGGGCACGCCACACCCCAGGCATGCCCGGGCCACCATGTTTGCACAATGTCCATGATGATTATGCCGATGCAGGGGCATGCACTACTACTCCAAGTGAAAGAAGTAAATATGTTTTTTAATCAAAGCTTAAATGTTTCACCTAGCGTAGAAAGAAGGGGGTGAGGCCTGGTCCCCAAATATACCAGCCACCAGTGGTACATGGTGATTTGTTTTATTGGAGGGTCTAAATATTTGCCACAAGTATGTGATTGCGACCGAGCATAGCGTGTGGGCCCAATCTAATGAAAACGGGATTGGGCAGGTCGGGGAGATTTTATGGTCAAAATAGTGCATTACAAGGCACAGTTTCTGTACAAATTTGGTTAAAAGGCCAGACAGTTTGCAATCGGTTTGGTAGGGTGTAGGGTCACTCATGAAAAAAATACAATAGATGCAAGTCATCAAAAGCACACAACCTCATTTCCCAATGCCGGTACCTTCAATATATGCCAGTATAAAAAAGGTTTTCATGCTGGCTGGGCCCATGCATTTCCATGCTGGCTCCACCAAAATAGCTACTATTCCCATATCAGAACATACTAATTTTCACTTTGAGATGTTTTTTATAGGATCATTACTAGCACTAGGCACAAAGATGGATCTGACAGTATATGCCAATACTCCTATGTAAGAAAATGCTCCCGTTGGTTTGGCTGTTAAACGTGACTTGCCACAATAAGAAAACATGTCCAAATTGGTTCCAATATAAGCCAGTCTAGACCCAGAAGAACACTTATCATCCTTTCTTCATCATAGATGCTCAGTTAATAAAAAGTCAAGCTACAATAAGAAATATACAGGCCGCTACACCAAAACATCAGTCTAGCGAGGTAATACTACTTATCATGCTTCCTTTATCAAAGATGCCGAGTAATAAATGTCACGCCATAGTAAGCAATGGCTAGACTGGCTATACTAAAATGTCAGCCTAACCAGGTAATGACCCACATGAAGTTGGATTCACCCGAAAATACCAGTAAAACATGCAAAGTCAATAAAGGATTTGTCAAAAATGCTCTAGTGCTCCCCAGTCTCCGAGGGCCTTCCACACACAGGCACACAGACACACACACACACAAACCCACACATACAGGCATCCCCTTCCACCCACCCACACGTCTCCTCTCACATTCATTCACACTGCATTTACCACACAGGCATGCACCCATCCAGAACATTCACACACACAATCACATTCATACCCATTCACTCACCAGTCACTCACCCACATACCATCTCGCACATACACTTACACTGGTACCCACCCAGAACATTTACACACACAAACACACACTCACATTCCTACTCACTCACCCACCATTCACTCACCCATAAACCCCTCACATCCACTTGCACTGCAATCTCCACACAGGAATGCACTGACCCACCCAGAACATTCAAATACACATTATCACATTCCTACTCATTCACCCACCACTCACTGAGCCATACACCTTCTCTCGTGTTCACAATGCATTCTCCACACAGACACATATGCACCCAGAACATAGAAACACGCTATCACATTAATACTCATTCACCCAACAGACACTCACTCATACACCTTCTGTACCTTTTCAGGTTTATGATCACTTCTGTGGCTCAACAACTGGACGTGATATGTCATTTTCTTATCGTGTATGGGACAGTGAGATTATAAGGAGCACTGTGGTAAATTTGAGCACTGCATTCTCTACACGGGCACACACCCACTCCCACCCAGAACATTCAAACACACACTATCACATTCAGACTCATTCACCCACCAGTCCCTCACTCATATACCTTCGTGTACATACACTCTGACTTCATTCTCCACACCGGCACACACACACCAACCCAGACATTCAAACACACACACTGGTGTGTTTCTCCTCCTTCGCCCACCACTCACTGACCCATAGAACACAAATACATCTGGCAAGCACTTCACCCATGCAAAATACACATGACATTTAAAAAAGCCTTCTCACCTGTTTTTCCAACTTCGGTCCTTCACTCCATGCCACCCTCAGCTCCTCCGTGCTGCTCACAAACAGGAACCAGGAAGCTGGAAGAGCTGTATATATGTTACCCTGTTACAAGTACTGAAGCCGGAGGAGAAGGGGTTGAAGCTGAACGTGGCATGTGACATATGCCGCATGTCACGGTCAGCTCCAAGCCCTACTGGGCACTTCATTCTTGTGCTGCAAGTCCCGGCTCAGCCGTCACCCGTTTAAAAAAATGTTTTTTTTTAAACGGGTGATGGCTGTGGTTCGCGGATGCGACTCCTGGCGACCCCAAATGACGTCCCTGAAGATGTGACCCATTTGTTCTTAGGTTAAGGTTCGTTATGAAAGGGAAAGGATTGTATTTTGTATTTGAATAGAGCACATGGCGCTAACTGCAAGCCAACACAGAAAAGTTTACCTTTCTGGACGATTGCATGCTGAAGCTCGGTACATGGATGCAAGAATGTCTGGTGGCAATGTTGTGGTGTGATGTTGGATATGTGAGGGCCCGATCTGTGCTCTGATTGTCGATTCTTGACGCTACAGTACATTTAATGAAGGAGAAAATGTTAGAAGGCTTTGCATGGTGAAATACTGAAATCACCAAAAAGGCCTTGCCACTGGGGGGAAACCCATGGCAGTCATGCTGGTGGATATCAGAAAGAAGGCACATGATAGAGATGTGCTGTGTTAATCCAACCATATGTACCCTTGGTGCAAGGTGTGAGGTGAGTGGCATTCGCTGGTCCTGTGCATGATGGCCTGAGAGGTACCCCGGCCATGGTGCTGCCAGTGTATCCTAGCAGGATCTTTAGGAGGAAGTCTAGCTGTGACTGCTGGGCATGCAGAGGTTGCTGGCTATCATGTGATGTAGATGTTACACGAGGTGCAAGCTATTATTCTGTGTTACATGCCACTTACACAGGGCACATTGGTAGTAGTAGTCGTTTGCCATTTATAAAGCGCGTTTATCCCATTAGCATGGCCTTATGGCACTGTACAGGATAGTTCGATGGGTTGTCAAGTAGGTGGTGTCTACTGCCATATATCACAAGTTGTGATTTTCGGCCCGAACAGATCTATTTGCTGGGAAGGACAGGCTGGCCAATGGCAGTTTAAAAGGTTGCACAGGCCAGGCACCTCACAGCGAAGTTCAGCACTGTAACACAAACATAGATACACGGTTTCACTATATCTTGACATTGACACCTAACTAGATTAACTGTAGATGACAACGGTGCTGGAATTAGTGATTTTGCACTTTCCACCGCATTTATTTACACCTAAAGGACTCAGTCGCGTGCTGTTCATTTGGGTTTCTCAGCTGGTGACGATCAGCAGGTTTATGAATAATCCTGACACTTCTAAACTTCATGTCACACTTTGCAATTTATTTCGGTACTATTTGGTCATAAGCTCCAGGTCTTTACTTCACGCGTGAGAAGTCACGACGCACGTGCCGTCAAGTTGCTGGCCGCGTACCCACCGGAAAAGGGAAATGCACTAACCCTCGGCCAATTGGGCTTACTTTGCAAATTGTGGGTGCATAGAAAATGTTCCACGCCAATGTTCACAGCGGCAAGAATCGCGCAGATATCGAGTTCTAATACTTATTTGCTTAAACAGCCATCTTGGCATTTCTGGTTCGGGCAGAAAGCAATTTTTCATTTTCATTTGGCATCTTCTCAAAACAAACTCCTGCCACCCTACTACTCATGTGGGTTTCTGCCCCTCAGTAGCTGTACCTTTTCAGGTTTATGATCACTTCTGCGGCTCAACAAACTGGACGTGATATGTCTTGTTTTTGTTTTTAAACTATTTATATTAGTTTTTACAACAGTCATTCAACAAAACAAACCCGACAGTGCATGTCACATAACTTCAAGCATGATTTACAGTCTCGTCAAACGTCCACTGCCTTCCCATTACCCTACTCCTTAACTCGAGCCTACTGTGATACGTCATGGGACAGTGGGACTATAAGGAGCACTGTGGTAAATGTGAGCAGTGTAACAAGCACTTCTTCTTGGGATCTAAATGTGTACTATGCAGAGGCGTAGCCAGGAATGTCTAGCATGTGAGGCCTAAAACTCATTTAGTTGGGCCCTCAGCAATGACGTTAACATCTGTAAATGCCCAATCAGTGCTACTGAGTGGGCATTTACAGATTTTGGGTGGCCCTTTCCTGCTCAGGCCCTACCCGGTCTACGCCCCTGGCACTATGTCCTGACTTTATGCTTTCTGGGCTTTACTGTAGTGGACTGAAGTCAATTCTAGAATGTGTAGTTTGACACTTTCAACAAGACCCCCACACTATTTATTTGGGTGTCTTGTCCTCTGCAATCGTTGAGTCACTGTGAGGCACACCTACCTAAACATTTTCTATCCTAGTTCCATGTATTGCCCCAAAATAATTGCATGTAATAATGTTCACATACATCTGTACAAAGATCCAAGCATAAGAGCACAGTATTTAAAAATAAAAGTTGATAACATTTCAAATGGCATGCTGTATAGTTGATGGGACTAGTTGCTCTCTCTCTCTCTGTCTCTCTCTATCTCTCTCTCTCTCTCTCTCTCTCTCTCTCTCTTTCCTCATAAACACATAAGGTACCAGACCTATCGTGCCCTCATAAATATGATAGGTACTGCATGGGTGAGACGAGAAGTAGCTTACGTCACTAAATGGCATGGGCATGGGCATGGTGAGAGTAGCTATCCCATAACCATATAGCAGGTACAAGGCCCAACAGGTCTAAGCGTTCTTCACAAACAAATGCAGCATGGACAGTCTTTTTCACATATAGGTAAAGCATTGACAGGGCCACTGTACTACGTTTCTCCCTACAAAAACAGGTACGGGTAGAGCATGGGCAGGGTAAGTGCAAGCCCATCTCACAAACGGGTATCGGCAACATGAACCTGATTAGTACAAGCTTCCCTCACAAACAGGCACAGGCAGATCATGGACAAAGCTAGTGCAAGCTTCACTGGTGCAAGATACAGCAAAGGCATGCCTAGTGCAAAACCTACTGAAGGTGAGTGCAGTCTTTCTCCAAAAACAGTACAGCATGGTATGACTAGGGCAAGCTTGATTTACATATGGGTACAAGTTCAGCATAGGCATGGAAGGTGCAGAATGGCCATACCCACTGCAAGTCTTCCTCTCACTTGGGTACATTTATAGCATTGGCAAGGAAAGTACAATCATCCTACACAAACATGCACATGTGCAGCAATGCAAGACTCCCTAACATATGGTTAACAATATGACATGGGCAAGGCAATACTATGCAAGCTTCCCTCACACATGGGTCTATGTACAGACACCTCGGTCAGGGCCAATGGAATCTTCCCTCACAGATTAAACTGGCACAGTACGGACCATGCCACTGCAAGCCTCCCTCACATCATCTCTGGGGATAGCTCACTAGTTAAATACTCACCTCAGACCTGAGGCCAGTCTTCTTATTGCAAGATTGAATCCCTCAACAGGGCTAATTCGGAAGTTGATGAATTGAGGATCATTATATTTGGTAATAACACATTAAAAAACTATTGCAATCTGACATTAAGCTGCACATAAACAATTGTTGAGTTTATTATTATCATCATGGAGCAGAAAGAACAGGTACTCCATGGTTGCATACTCCAATACAGCCTGCGAGATTCCAATCTTGGCCAGTGGTCTGCTCCATAAATGACCTTTGTCCCCATTGGCACTCCCTGGTGGTAACTTGCAGGGAAGGGAAAGGAAAACCTAATGAATGCACACTGCATTGTATTTGCGTTTATTTGAAGCCAGGGATGTCAATTTCGACCAGCAATGCCTTACAATAAAACATTTACAGATGGCAGGGTCATTCTACTGAATTGTGTCTGTACAATAGCACAAAGATGAGCACAGGTTGTGAGCCAAATTATGCGGGTGTGAACAAAGAGAGACATGGACCAGGTACAAAACAAAACAAACAATAACAATATAAGAAACAGGTGACTTTACAAAGATAACAATAACCTAGGTGGACAATTGCTTCAAACTCAGTATAGAGGACGTACTGTACATTATTACACAGCAATGGACAGAGAGGTGGAGTCGGGTAAGGAGGTTGGGGGAGCGTGCAGTGGGGAACTCTCTCTTTAGCAAGTATGCAAATATTAAGCCGAGCTTGGAGCAGATCCACAGTCGAGTTGGATTCGATTGGGATGGGCAGAATGTTCCAATGGAGAAGGGTGAGCGGAAGGGAGAGGGAGCACAAAGGAACATGGGACAGTTTGATTGGGTGCTAAGAAAGATCATAGGGAGCATAATGGTGAATAGATGGAGGTACGGGTAGACAGACACTGAAGAGCAAGTCTTTTGATTGCTTTGTAGACTAGGAGAAGGAACTTGAAAAAGGATTGGCTGTGCATGGAAAGTCAAAAAGCATGGTGTTGGTAGATAGAAGCGGAGGAGGATCTGGGTAGGTTGTATAGAGTGTAGCAAAGGTGAGAACTTTTTCTAGAGGGAGAAAGGAGTAGTGAGGCATGCCAAGGAGTAGGCATCTGAGGAAGTAAAATTTGCTGAGCTGAGGTATAGAGATTAGAGATTTTGTAAAGTGGCAAGTAAGAAATTGACACATTTCCTAAATGTTGAAATGGTCAAAGTGAGAAGCAGAGGCAGTAGTAGTGATGAATTGTTGGAGTCTCAGGTCACTATCAAAGAGACACCCAAAGTTGCAAGTCTTGGGCAAGAGAGAAAGAAGGTCCGGTGGCAAGGGTATAGGAGAGGGGAGGGTGGGAATGGAATTGAAATGGCATTGGAAGGTGGTTAAAGGATAATTTCAATTTCTGAAGAATTCAGCATGAAGCAGCAGGGAGCCATCCGGTGACAGACTGCAGTGAGTAAGGCAGTCGGTAATGTGTTCTGAGATGGCTGCGATGAAGGAGGAAAAGGGGAAGAAGATGTGATTGTCTTCAACACAGAGGAGATAGTGAAAACCAAAGTACAAGATAAGTCTTTGTAGAGTATAGGTTTAGAGAATGAAGAGCAGAGGTTCAAGAACTGTTCTTTGCGGAATACCCAGCGGGAGGCAAGTGATCAGAGGTTTGTGAGTTTCAGGAGGCTCTAAAGAAGCAACTTTTCATGTAGGAGGCAATCAAGGCGATATCAAGTTGGCAAAACCCAAGGTCCTGGAGAGAAAGGAGGGGAGAGGTGTAATCTACAGTGTCTAATATAATAGAGAGGTGTAAAAGGAGGATTACAAAAGAGAGTTTGGAGTGGTGAGCATCATAGAGAAAGATGGAGACATGCATGAGTGATAGCTCTAGATTATTTACTTCGGAAGCCAGATCGAATTGTGAATCACCAAGACCATTATCCTCTAATTGAAGTCCACCTGCTCAAGTGCCTTTGAATATTGGGGAATGAGGAAAACTGTGAGATAGTATACTGGGACTTTGGGTCAGAAGAGAGTTCCTTCAAAAGATGTCAGACAGTTGCAGATTTGAAGGGGCCAGCAAGAATCTAAGGCGAGAGAGAGAGGTTAAAGTGCTTCAAATGATTGATACTAAGGGTCTCATTACGAGTTTGCAAGTCCAAAAACAAGGTTGCTGGTAAGCTCACTGGCACCCTTGTTTCTGGACTGGCAAACTACTCATATGCCTGCCGGGGAAGCAGCACCCGACAGGTCTGACCCTGGCGGGCGCAGCAGCCATTGTAGGCAGACTCTTCACGGAAGCGCAAGCACGTTAGCACTTCCGTGAACCCATTTTCAGGACTCCTTAGGAATGGGGAACAACATTTTATCAGAGCCTGACTTCGTGGGCCGCCAGACTTGTAATGTTCCAGTGGTACCGGGAAGTCAGGCGCCGGTAAAATGTTGCTAGTCCAGCAGCAACCCACCGGTAGCACTGGCAGGGTTACCCCTGGACTTTTAATGAGGCCCATAGGTCATTGACTGTTGAATGAGCAAATGGGTCGCTAGGAGTGCAAGAAGAGTTGGAGCTGCGAAGGATGGGTGTAAATTGTGTTGGAAAGGTTGGGGTTAAGCGGTTGAGAGAAGAATGGGAGGAAGAGAGGTGGTGAACAGAAGGAGGGTGGAGGATAGAAAGAGGAGGAATGTGAGAGCATCCCTAATTTTAGAGATTTTACAAGAAAAATAGTGAGCAAAGTCATTAGCACTGAGGAAAGAGGCAATGGATATTGATTTGGGAAATGTGAACACAGCTCATAGGGCATAAGGAGGGGAGATTAGGTTAATGAATTAGGAAACTTTGGAGTCCAATGCAGAGTTGAGGAGAGTAGTCTAGCAGTAGGGTGGCAGTCCATTATTTGCACCAGCAATCCTAGGCACAACGCATTTGTGGCGCTGTGTCTCAGAGTTGATGCAGGGCTGAGGACGGGGACAGGAAGGTGTGAATGTGAACCACAGGATAGTGTTGCTCAAAGGGAGTCATAAGTGCATAGTGAATGTCAGAAAAAACACATCCAATAGAAGAGCCATGAATAGGGGAGAGAGACAGAAGAGAGATCTTCACATCATCAAGGTATGGGGAAGAGATTCCTGCTTGAAGTTACACTTGGTCATTGAAGAGGGAAGATGATGAGTAAAGGTTAGTAAACTTAACAATAGAGTGATACAACTGAGAGGTGTCAAAGGAGAATCAGAGGAGGGCAGCAAAGTAGAGAGAAATACAAGTTAAAGAGAGTCCCCTACACAGCGGGTAGGCATGTTGGGGACAGAGTAGTAGGAGTGGTCAGATAGGAAGGACTTAAGTTCAAGGCAGGGTGGTGGCAGAGGGATTAGGAAGATTGAAGTCCTCAAGCATGACTATGGGGATATCTGGGGGAAGTCACTCAAGGCGAAGATTAATGTCATGGAAGAAGGAGTTGAGAGGACCAGCGGGTTGAAAGAGAGCCTGAACAGTGAGAGGTGTATGAGGGAGGATTTGAATAGTGGCATAATCAAAAGAGGAAGATTTTGTGTGAGAGTCGGAGAAAAGATGGCAGTCCTTAGGGACTTATTTATAAGGAACCCCGCTCCACCATCTTTCCCAACAGGACAGCCAGAGTGGGAGAAGGTAGCAGAGTGAGTGTGGAGAGCCACTAGTGTAGCAAAGTAATCAGGGGGTTCAATGAACGATTGCTGATTTTCTTTGCTGTCCTACACGTTCAATGAACTTTTTTAACAGATTTTACACTTTTATCACCACAAAATGGGGGGGGAGACCCCCGCATCTCCACTTACACCCTCCACTCCCACCCCCATACATACTTTGCCTCAACTCAACATCTGCATTTAGAAGCAAAAAAGTTTAAACAATCAGCAAAACATGATCCCCTGAAAGTGTAGGCTGGCAAAAGTGGGTTACATCAATGTGGAGAGTTCCTGGTTTCTGAGAAAGCGAGAAGTAAAAGTTGAAGGTGACAAGAGTCAAAATGGTTGGTGATGTAGAAAGACCTGTTGCAGATGGACTGTGTATTCCAGAGACCAAGTGAAAGAGGGATAGGAGGTGGAGGAGAGTAGCAGGTTGAGTGTGGTAGATGAGGGGAATAGCTGAGGGTGGAGATCCTGGGAGAATGGGAGGATCAGGTTTGAGGGATGCAGGTAAAGAGGCAGAGTAGAGAGTAGGGGAGGAAGAGAGTGTGGCAGAAGGGGAGGAAAGGGGAGGAGAAGTGTGAGAACAAAGTGGAATGGATTGAAGAAAAAGTGCATGATGCAGGGAGAAACCTAGGTAAGTAAAGACAGTGAAGAAAGGGTGCAGCCCGAGAGAGAGGAAAGGGAAGAAAGGGAAGAAGAAGGTTGGCTGGTAAAGAGCATGTGTAAGTTCTGAGTTGGGCTAGAATGCCCATGTGTAAACAAAAGTCAGATAACAGCAGCTCCACAGTAAATGGACATTCATTGTATTGAAGGCATCCTATTTGTGGAAGCAGGAGTCAGGGAAAGGGTGAACAAAGTAAAGTCCTTGCATGAGCAGGGACTCGGGCCCTAGGCCCTAATAGGCACAAACATGAGTTGATGTTTCCTATTTTTGGCGTATAACTGCAGATACCCAGGCTGGATGTCCAGGAGAGACTCAATAACAAGGGAGTCAGTGTGTCACATGACTCTATGGGAGCCAATTAGCGTGTTCAAGATGGCTTCCCGGCTTGCAGGTGGCAGGATGTAAACACGGTTGTGGGTGTTGTAGGGTCAGGGAGCTTCCTCTTTTGTGGATAGTACACAGGATCCTCTGGGTAGGTAGGATGTCAGGATAATGACTTTACAATACAATTCCAGGCACATGATGTTGTCACATGGCTCTCTGTGAGCCATGAGATTGCTCAAGAAGATGATTTGCAGCCTTGCAGGCATTACAGCGAAGCTCAGGTCTCTGCAATCCCTCACCACCAGATCTCCTTCTTGCCTGGGGATCTATGGGTGTGATGGTAGGGTAAAACAGATGGGGAAGAGGTAGTCAGCATGGTGGCAAGGGGGCCTGTATGTACACTTAATCTTCCTAACATGCACATCCAATGAAAGGAGCTGCAGGCTGCTGCCATTATTCAATGCAGCAAACCTAAACTCCAAGTGACATAATCCGCCTGCAGGTCAATAGAAAACCAATTCTAGGTTATGAGGGGGCCAGCAGAACAGGCCACATGGCAGAGGGGCTCAACAGACGCCCACATGGTTCTTCGCCTCGCTGGTACAGTTCTGGAGGGATCATTTACAGTGTCACCCATATACCGTGCCATTTATACATCTAGTGGTTGTTTCCTTTACGTGACCCGAATTTGCAGTGTCATGGTTTCTTTTTTAATCCTCGGATTAACAGTTTCCTGCAATCATCTCCCAAACCTCTGAGCAGTGTATTTCAGCTTTGCTTGGAAAGGTAGCACAGAACATCGGCTGGGCATGTTTCCACTGATAACTTTAGGAGAAATGTTACACCATGTAGCACCTGTGAATTTACCCGGATATTTTATTTTTGTAACATGAAAGTGCTGCGTGTCTTTAAAACAAAATTAATGGGCCAGATCCTCAAATGTTTTTTACACCAAAAAAAGATGCACCTTAGTCAGAAAGTGCATTCAAATACAACGCTGCCGTCACACTTGCATTTCTATCTCCCACACATGGATGGGCACGCTTTCATTATTATAGTTTGTTTTATACATTTTATTATGACGTGCCATTTACCAGACACTTTGAAATGCACTCCCACCATGCATGTGGGTGCAGGGAGCCGGTCACACACACTCATGACACAAATGTATGCAAGGGGACTGGGCAGTGCATCTTCTAATGAAGTGCAACCTCCGTGTTTTTTTAATTGTTGCGTAACATTCTTTGTGTCACATTCCTTTCCATAGGTGCCCCTCATTCGCCACGCCTACCCGGCCCCACTTGTGAGCTGTCTGATCCCAGGATTGCGCCTGACTCCAGAGGATCTAAGGCCAGGAGTAAGAAATTGTGATTTGGGGTTGGCCAGGCCCTTCGGTTATGCCAGGCCTCTGTGTTCACCTTCCAGCCAGACCCGGTTATGCTGCAACCGAAACACAGGCATCAACGGGAGGAAGACTTGCTTCCATTGCTTTGTGTGGTGGAATAAGGGGACTCAGTGAGCACTGTTGTTTGCAGGAGGGCACCCCCTCTTTACTGGAGGGTGCATCACCTAATCGTGTATTAAGTTACATACTCTATCATGTAGAGCATAAAAGTAGAGCCAGAAATATGTGGTGGGGTAGCCTTTGCTCCGAGGCTGTAGTGAGCAGCTTAGTGCTTGCACCAGCCCTGGGCTTGTGTGGGTTGACTGGATGCTTCTAGACGTATCAACTTTTCGGTACAGGTGCTTGCGTTTTATATGTAGATCGTGTGTTATGGGGTGTTGAAAGGCGGGTCAGTGTTTTTAATATTGTATTTATTATGTTGCAGTATTGTAACATTCACAATAAATATTACAGGCCTTTCACAAACATTACATCTTCAAAAAATGATTGATTATACAAGTATACAAATCAAAATACGTTTCATTACCTTAATACAGTAGATTCTCCTAAAAACATCCTTAACACTTTGCTAAAATGACTTTAAAAAAGTTACAAAGTGCCTGTATAAGGGAGAGATTGTCTCCACACATGAGCCTAGCCCAAAGCACGTCTGCCCCCAATTCTTCACCCCCATACTATTTGAAGTCTATTGAACTAACATCCTTTAGGCGAGGGCAAAAAAGAACATGGTGTTTCAATGTTTCTTTGGATGAATCCCATTTGCAAAAAACGACAACTCTTAGACCCCTTCCATTTTCCTTCCATTTACTC
Source organism: Ambystoma mexicanum (assembly GCF_040938575.1). Taxonomy (NCBI): domain Eukaryota; kingdom Metazoa; phylum Chordata; class Amphibia; order Caudata; family Ambystomatidae; genus Ambystoma; species Ambystoma mexicanum. The sequence goes on from NC_090930.1 coordinate 733,379,893, forward strand.
GTCCGATCTAATGTGTGGAGTATGTTCAACTTGAACCGCAGATATGTACTTCTCGCCCCTGCCACTGGAAATAAGGTCAAGTATCTTGATAGGTTTCCTCGTTTCCTTATGAAATTGGCTTATTACTCGTGGGATGCAAAGGAACACAACTCGTCAACAGCTTGACACCAGTCATGAGAATACAACCTTTACTTTGTCTTAGATGGCCTATTAACTGGTTCCTCCTCCGATTAAAGAATTTCTCTTAGGAGACGAGACATGTTGTTTTTAAAAATAACCAATGATTGTACCTATTCCTGCTGACATATTGTTCCCAGATCTCAATACAAGGATTGCAGGGGCAGTTGGACTATTTTGGCGTAGATTCTTAATTGTTTCCAAAAATATCTGGAACTTAAAGAGGTCAGCCCCAATTTGTGTCTTAGAATTGAGTTTGGGACCACCAAGAGTAGTCCTAAGGTCTTTTTCCATTCACACCTTTTAGGACATCAAAGATTTGTTTCACATTCAGCAGTGATAGGTCCAGACCATACCAAAGTATCGGATCGACTTTTGAGAGATAGAAGTCAATTAATGGGACAAGAGAAAAACTTCAAAGACTGGAATAGATTCTTTTGAGTTGTGATGTCAAAGGCTTTGCTTTCTGCTTCAGGTGTAGAGCCAGGTTTGTCGGGGAGATGGAGTTGGTTAGCCTGTAGCCCAAGTATCGGGTGGACAAAACTCTCTCTAGTTGTTGCTCGCCCACCATTCAGTGCATGGTGTTTGGCCTTCGCTTGCTTGAGAAAATCACTACCTTTGATTAGCCCTGTTTACCAAGAGATTATTGTTGACTGCGTAGATACAGAACAGGTCAAGCTTGCGCTGTAGACCTATGGATGTTCGGTCAAAAAAAATCATGTCATTGGCAAAAGCCAGCCAATCCAGCTTCATGTGACGCATCTTGACGAGAAGGCATTTTCATTCTCCCACAGCTCGTCAATGTGGGAAATGTAAGCGTTATATAGGAGCCAACTAGCACCCCTATTTGACTCCCACATAAGACTTTACTGATCTCGAATAGGTCCTTTACTTGGTGAGCCTTAATCTAAGGGATGTGTTTTTTTATGTAGACACTGTAGACACACTAGCAATCTTATCAGGTGAGTGGGTACTCACCACTTCGCCAACTTCGGCCACAGCAAACTGCGGTCAATCCTGCCAAATGCAGAGCACATGTCCACTGATGCCATGTAACTTTCTCCCTTTTTATGTGGGCCAATAAGTGGGACAAGATTGTTGCGTTCAAAGAAGCTCCCGTCCCTGCTCCAAAACCCACTTGGTAACGGGAAAGTGCCCTGCGCATCGAGCAGTCCCTATTCAGCTCTCTCAATGAGTGTCAAAAAGAACTTGATGAGGTGTCGTGCAAATCTATGTGTCGATAATTGTTCGGGTCTTGAACATCGCCTTTTTTAAAAATGGGGATGATAGGTGCTTCTTGCCAAGAGGCCGGTATCATGCAGGAGGGCATTCAAAACACCAGCCCAGAGTTGAGGATCAGCTTTATATACAACTGGCATGAGGCCATCCATGCCCAGCGCCTGTGAGTTCTTAGAACTATTGATAGCCCAGTTTATATCCTCCCCATTCCATAGGTAGTGGTTGAAAGCCTCGTACCTCACCGTAATCATGTTCCAGCTCCTAGACTTACCGGAGCCGAGTATTTCATCAGAAAATGATTAACTCAGGTTTCCTTTGATATAAATGATGCTACTTCCAGCACTTCAATGCCCGTCTTAGAGTTTATAGTGTGCCAAAAAGCCGCCAAGTTTCAGGATTTTAGTATCTTCACCATCACCCAGTTGCCCCTATTTGGATGATTCGGCTTAGTGGCCCTGAGATATTGTTTATAAGTTTGCTGAATTTGTTTTTTCCTATACACCTATTGATCTTTCGTAAAATGAGCATTTCTGAGGTCTCTTAATTGTTTTCTTCCATCCCATTTGGCCATAGCAATCCCCACATCTGGGACATGCAATGTTTGGCCCCTCGAAAGAGCCTAGTTCGACAAACACCACACTGAGGCATCCTCTTATCCGCGTGTTACATTTTTCAATTGTGTTTGCCCCCTTTAAGAATTCTGCAACAACACTCGCAACCTGAAGGGCCTTCAAAAAAGCAGAGCAGCTTCAGATGTTCCATTTTATAGTAAGCCCTGCTCTCCCTACTTCCAAAAAGGACTATGGGGACTTCCACCCAAAGGTTACATGTAAGGTGCAAGGTCAAGTGGTAGCTAATGCCCAAATCTGTCAGGACTAGGGACAAACAACAGCCTTTCTAGTTCTCTAGAGACATAGATGTAATCTATCTACGATCACCACGATGCCAACTATAAATAGTCTCCTCCTCCAATGGGACTTCTGAAAGATAGCTGGCCAAACTCCAGTCTGACAGAATTGAGTGCCACTTCTGACCCATGGTGGCAAATCGTGTCCCCACACAGTTCACTCCTGCCAGAAAAGTCTCTGCAAAGGAGCAGTGATAGCAGTCTTAATTGAAGTCACTCCCTACTATGGTGTTTTGATCATGGCCATCCTCTAGACAATCAGCTATGACCCCTTCCACTACTCCGAAGGTATCTGTTTTTATGTTGGGCAACGGATTCCAGAAGACGTTAATACCCAAAAACTGTCTCCCCTTTGGTACTCTGTCTAAACGGACTGCCAATTCAAGGCCCCTCTAAAAGCTCTGTCTGTTGCTGTAACCAGACCCCCACTTTGACGTCCTCTACTTCCTCTCCTTGCTTCTTTGAAAAAAGTCACAAAGCCATTGATGTCCACATGTTTGACGGTCATGGTTTCTTGCAGCATAAGAATATTTTTGTCCTGAAAAATAGTGTATCTGTGTGCTTCCATTAGTAATTTCTTGAAACCACACACATGCCATGACACGATAGACCATTTGCTATTGGTTCAATGACAGTACTTAAGTTCACTTGATTTTTTAAATATTTCTATCGCTGCCCCTAACCATGACCAGTCCTGAGTTTAGGAAGATGGTTGGGCCGTTGATGCACTAGTTATCTCTTGCCTAAGTTTGGTTACAACACTTGCCTCTCTTCCCCCAGTAGTTGTCCCGGAACTTGTAAAAAGTCTTTAGTCTCCTTTGAATTGTTTAATGCATACAGGTCGTAACCCAGTGTTCTTCTCTGCTACCAGATTAGGCGGGCTACTAAGTTAGAATGGATATTACTGACCAGTCTGTCCCCTAACTCCTCAGGATAGACCATAAATCTATATTGTCCGAGTGTAACTATCTCAATGCAGGAATGTTTGAAAATGTCTTGAGTAATTTGCCCTGTTTAGGACGATATCCCCACAAATAATTGTGATGGAAACCCATCGTAGGGGGGTGATCAAAGGACTGAGAGAACGAGTAGCCTCTAGTAGAAGTATAGGAAGCAAGCCTTACGTCGAGTTGCATGGCAGCTTTTAAGTATTTGTAGGCTTTTTAGTAAAATCTCCAAAGAGCGCCTTTGGCAAGACCTGGTGAGCACTTTCTTCGCCTCTCTTAGGAGCTCCTGTCTTGCCCAGTGGTTCCAATTCCAGATTTGGGGGTTGTTCTCCTCGTGGTTTCAATCACTTTTTGACCTTTAGACGATTGGAGTTTCACAAAGGAGGTGATCTTTGTTAGGAGACTTTTTTTTAAACTTGACCCCATTTCCTCTATTGCAACCCTTTCTGGGGACTGTGAGTCGCTCAGTCCACAATGTTTTTTGTTTCCCACCTCTCTCTGTAGCCTCTTCTCCATTATCTGTATTTTCCTAGGTTAAATCTACCAGTGTCTCAGTTAGTGGTAATTTATCAATGAAGTTCTTTGATGCCTTGCTTTTCTTGTGCTTCCCCTGTAGTTCATTTTTAGACTTCTTTAGTTGCCTGGATTTCCTCCCTTTCTTCTTTCTCTCTCTCTGTATTTCCCATTGTTGATCTGGACTGCCACCATCACCATTGCCTGTTAAGTCCCCCATTCATGGGAGATGTCGTCCCGTGGGCCAATTGCTGTTCTTCTGAACGTGAGTGTGTCACTTTGAGCACATCTTGAGAGGATTCAGTAATTACACAGGTGTTTTCCCTCTGCATGTTTCTCCTATGGGTACACTTCGCTCTAGGTTGTTGATTAGGCGATCGATTGCCAGTTGCGTTGAGCAATTGGGTTTTCGAATCTTCTGTATTGCCAATCAATGACAGAGTTTCCACCATAGGTTTTCCCTCACTCAGAATCCAGACACTTATTTACATTTCCCTCTGATGTTCTACCAAGGGGGTTGGGCTTTCTGGGGATTGGTGCCATTCAATGTTATCCTCTTTCTTATCCCAGACCTGGCCCTATCCATCCATCCCTGGCACTAGGTCCGTCTGGCTCAATTTATTTGTATATGAAGATTGATTTACCAAGGACATAGGTCCTACAGTCGGATGCAAGTGATTCTGTTTCTGGGCCAAAGCGTCATTGAAGGGAGCAAACTCTGGATCTGTGACAGGTCTTGCGACGTTGTGGGCCACTAAGTCCATTTTCCTCCTCAATTCCCATTCTGGTCTTTTACTCCTGAATTAAAGGGTCCAGAATACTTTGGAAGATAGTAGTAATTTCCTCTCAATTTTTGTCCAGTTTCTCCTGTACTGCTACGATGATCCCTTCTAAAAACAGTTTCCGAATGGGTCATTGCAATAACTGTAGGTTGGTCTTTAAGTTGGTCACTGATTGTCTCGTAAAGCTTAATAAACTGAGCTGCAGTGATTATTAATGCTGCCATCAAGTTGGTATTTATTCCTGAGCCATTTGTATCTTTATTGCAGCAATTATGTTGGTTGTTGGTAGCAGTAGCAGTCTCTTACTTATTGGGTTCCCTGTTGGGAGAGGATGAGTCGTTTCTTCACCATTTTCTATTCCCCTAGTCATCCTGGGCCTGGTCAGTATCGCCTTTCTCCTTCGTAGGAACGGGGTGCATTAGCTGATCTTGGGTCCCTATTTGCCCCCATCAAGAGGCTCTTTCTGATTGAGCGGTTGTTTGAAAGTCGCCCAGCTTCCCGTTCCTGAAGGAGAAATGTAGTTTGCCCCCGTTCTGGCATCCATCGTCTCCTTGGTGTTACCCTTGAACGCGAAGAGTGCTGAGCCCTTCCTTTGCCCAAGAAGCTCTTGTGGAAGGGTTTAGCACACTCGAGGCAATAGTTTGAGTTTGACCGTGTTCCAACAGTCTCCAACTTTCCAGAAGCATTTCCTTGTCCACCTCACCTCGACAGTTTGCTTCTCTTTGCAAGGTAGTTCCTTTTTTGTTTTGCACCAAAGGGGCCAGAGTTCTGTAGTGGAAAGTTTGTTTTTGGAGCCCGATCCCCCCTGACTTTCAGAGGGGTGGTCCTTTAGGAGGAGCCTGTGTGGTAAATTTCGCACTGGCATCTCCAATCTTTCCATTTGTTTTTAATGAATTATGGTTTAATGAAGGAACTCCTTTGTATGGAGCCTTAGTTGAAGCTTCTACATCGTCTGTCGGATTTGCGTGGACTCCCCACGAGCTACATATGTGTAGTTCTGGGGCTCCGTAACCAATGTCAGTACCCGTAACAGAGACTGGAAAAGGGGCAACATTAAGTAATTGGCCCATAGCCTTTCTTATGTCGTCTTGCTCAAAACGTGGATTGGCACACCACTGTTGTGTCTCAGAAAACATATTTTGTTTCCGTTCAGGGACCAGTTCGTTTGTTTCCACCACCTCCTTCCAGATCAGATGAAGTTAATGTTACCCCCTGCACAGCCCCCTGTCCAGCCATCTCTTGTAACAAGTTGGTTTTGGCGTTATTGGGCTCCTCAGTTATGATGTGTGCGGGATAAGGGGGACAAAGGTAGTTCTCTTTCCCACTTTCTTCCAGGTGCAACGAGGTGGAGGCAGTCACTAAAGCATTTATCGTGAAAGGGACGGGAGCCAGAGCAAAAGCTGAAAGCAGCCCCCACCCCCAGTGGAGGTATTGCCCATCTCTGCAGCAGTTCCTTTGTCTGTGGTAGTTGGAAGGTGTGCACATTCAGGCATAGGAGGGACCTTTAGATTTATCTGATCACTATCCTCAATATGGTTTTGGTAACCAGGAATGTTGTTTATTTTTCCTGGCGAGGGCTCCCCCTAAGTCAACCGTCCCCAATCTTCCATAGTTCAATGGGTATTCCAAAGGGATTTCTGTGGGGGTTCAGAGGGACTAACCCACCAGAAACTCTCAGCAGCCTTGCTACTCGTAAAAAAAAGAAAAAAAAAGAACACGAAAAAGAAAAAAAAAATAGAAAGAAAGCGGAATGATGCTTAGTTGCAGGTGGGGACTGGTTACACACTCACCACACTTTATTTGGGGGTAAGGAAAGCTCACCTGTTCCTGCTCCAAGCAGGAGTACACCGGATAGGCATTCCGCAGGCAGCCTGCCAGCAAGCCTGCTCCTCCCTGTTCACAGCTCTTTATCCTCTTTGTCCTCTGCCCTCTGTGAACATGAAAAGGAGCAGGAGGGTGAGGGTAAGGATGAGGTCTCTGCCGAGCATACACACAGCTGCGGCAGCTCGGCCCCCTGTTGATCACTCGCTGGCTGGCGGTTATTAGCTCCTGCTCAAAGCTGAATGCTCCACAGCTCCACAGCTCAACAGCTCCACAGCACGTGAAGCCCATTTTGCTCAACTCAAGCGAGTGGGTGTTTAGATAAGTTATTTTGATGCTTGATAAACATGGGGCAGCCGTGATGAAACCGATGGATTTACTGTCCGATTGTTGGAGGTTATGAGTTTGTTTCTTCCAGACACAGGACCTCATCACGAGTGAGTTCGGCGCTAGCCCTTAAATGCGGTGGTAACAGTGTTACCACCGTATTTAAAGCTCTGCCCAATATCAAGTCTGGCGTGTTTACACCGAGTTTACAGCTGGGGGTGAAAATGCCCATTTTCGCCGCAATAACAGCCGGTGGTATTACAGCGCAGTAATTGTGCCGTAACCGAATGGGGAATGGGGATTAATGTTTAGTGCCCAACCCGTGATCCGGCGGTAATACCGCTGGATGGGTGGGCGCTAACGCAAATAAAGTTGGGTGTTATCCTCAGTCGAGATACCGCCCAACTCGTGATGAAGCCCACAATAATGTATAAGCCTAGAAGTGGCAAAGTGTGGGGAAGAGATGGTGAGCAGGTAGGTGTGTGTAGCAAATGACCGTTCCCTGCACCATGCATTGTACACATGTAATAACATACCCAAAACGAGGTATGGTAGGAAAACATAGGCTGTAAGCTTTATTACACCAAACAAAATACTCATCATAAATGCCACTGCTCATAACCAATATGCTTTTGGGGAACATGGGATCAGGTAAGCGGGGCCCTGCTCGATCATAGGACCAACTCGAGGTTGATTCCTGCCGCCATTCATAAAACATATGCCTTATTAGGCACAGTGTTCAGCTGTGCCATTTCATTTTTATTTGCCTGATTTCACTTGTGATTTTGTCCGTGTTTTATTTCCCCTATTTGGCCGTTATGGGCAGGCAGGGTGGGTTTCTCTGCACTTTGTGTGTTTTCGCCTTGCTGTTCTTTGCCGTGCTAAGGAAAGAAATATGGAGAAGAGGGGCCTTTCCTTCTCCTCTTATGGGCCACAATTGGCCTCGGGGCAGCTGGACACTTCATTATGTCGGCTTGGGGAGACATGGCTCCAACCAGTCCAGTTGATGGCCATCCTTTGGTCTCCTTTGTTGTGGAGGCATGTGTGCCCCTTTCCAGGTAAGTGTTACCTGCACCAGCAACTTTCCCCAGGGCCAAGGCGCCCGTGAGTCTGGTGTTTCTTTTGTTTCTGCCTGGTCACCTCCCTGCACAAACATGTGGAAAAGAATTATCTGCATACTGTTACCTTTGCACCATGCGCTGGTAAAAGCATGGAAAGAGTAGAATACGGGGGTGGGCAGTGTTGCTAGTGGTAACATTCACTGTGAACCTGCCTTTGAGCTGGTGTTTCCATTGCAGGGAGTTGGGGAGCTGCATGCTGGGAATGGTGTCCAGGGGGGTGCGCTCGAAATGACAGGTGCATACGCACGTACACAGAGTCTGAGGGAGGTTGACTGTGTAGAGTGTTGGCGCTAAAATGGATGGCGTTGAGGTGTGTAGACTAGGGAGCAATGGATGTGTAGAGTGTTTTTGCTGGGATTCCTGGGCGACATTTACATTTTCTGTAATAACACATCGACCCACCTTACAGCACACACTGTTGCTTGATGCTGGGGATGTCACTCCTCAACGTTATTCACTCCCTATCAAGGTACAATTGACACATTTTGTGCCAAACATCTTCACAACCCTTGTATTGGCAACTAGTGTACAGGCCTTTTTGCACCGGCCAAAGTGCAGGTTTTCATTGACACAGTAGGACGACTGTTTATCTTAAGCAAACAACTCCCTCTAGCAGTGACAACAGGCAAAGCTATGAGAATTGGCATTGTCACTATATATCCCATGGTAACAGCTCCCACTTGCGGTGACAACAGGCTAGGCTACTGCATCGGGCAAACATACAGTGACACACATACATCTGGCCTTTTATTATATTGTTAGATGATGTGCACATCGGTTTTGGCTTGACGTCCTTTTTATGTAATGTAATGTAATTTAATATAATGCAATGTTATGCAGGTGGTCTTGTACAGGGCTCTTCTGCCACTATTGGTGGTCTAATAAGGGGGGAGAATTAGTGGGACAGTGGGAGAGGCTGATGTGAGTCCTGTGGTGTTCCTGTGTGCCAATCTGCTTGCTATTGGTTTGATGGAGATTGCCTGCACAGTAATACATATGTGTTTATGTATTTACTATTTGGATTGGCTCACAAGAATTATCTTACAATCACATACATCACAATAAGAAATGGAGCTGAGAAACATATAATTCCTTACAAATTAAACAAATAAACTAGGTTTAATTTTCCATTGTTCACTGGTAAACAAACTAGAGCACAAAAAGTATGCTTTTTGGATAGGATGGTCCGAGGATAGTCATTTGCAATGCTATTGCCACCTCTGACTACCTGTGTCAAAAAATCTAGGCACGAACAAAAGCTCACATAAAATGTGATATGTGTATGAGCAAGGACAATTTATAGGGAGGGCCTCACAGCCTTTCAATCTTTTTAAATGAAAGGGGACTTGAGCCTCAGCGGGCCCCAGCAACTGCTCCAATGCTGCTAACCAGCAGTCTTATAATGCAGCAGTAGATTCCTTTCTATATTTCTTTTCGTTCTGGGGCTTTAAATATGCGCTTTGCTGAGGTCGAGTTACAAGCTTCATTTGCTGGAGCTCTTCAGGTCATCAAGTGCGCTTTGTAGTGCTCATGCTCCAAGTTTTATTTGCTAGAGCCCTTCAGGCTATCACTGTGATGACCTGAAGGGCTCCAGCAAATGAAGTTTGTAACGTGAGTGCTGCAAAGCGCACACTTAAAGCATAGCAAAAACACCACATGTTAATAGCCACTGATTATTACGAGACGGCAAGGAGCTGAAACACTTAATGACTGCTAATAATCTATACATTCTTCTTTTTCAGCAAGGGCCTGACGTGGAGGAACCCGTCTTAAAAGATAACGAGGTGATAATCAGTGGGCATTTAGTATTTCAGCTCCCTGCTGGATGGTTGTTTCGTGATAATTGACGGCTATTAACCCCTAGCTGTATTCGTCTCTATTATAATGTATGCACCCAATGGGTGCTCCAGACTGTTTTCCGCTCTAAGCATCATGTTGAAATGGGCCCCCACAGTTCTTCAGATGGGTCTGACAATTCACGTTAAATAACTATGTGGACCTCAGACTTAGCCATATCTGGTCAATCACACAGATATATATATTGGGGAACCTACTGATGGAATTTATTTGACTTTCTCGGATGCAGATAATTCTGTCTTGCCTCACAGAACATCAAATCACTTAAGTAAGTTGCAGGCACTGTCATATCCCCGATCAGTATAATATTGTGTAGTTACAGTTCAGACTATTAAGTTCATCACAACACTAACTTCTCACGGCCAATAATGCTTTAAGCCACTGTTTACTGCTATGTAATAAGGAGTATGCAGGGTAGAGTGTCTCCATTTCCTTACATCTATGCAGACGTTAAAAGGTATTCTGACTCTTAATCAAACATTTAAATTTACATAATTAGGAGTTGTACCAGTTTGTTTGTTTGTTTTATTATTTATAATGCGTGCCAGACCCAGGGGTGTCAGTGCGCAGAGTTGAGAAGACAGTGTCCCATGGTGGGGAATGCACAACTTTATAAAGGGCCTCATCTTCTAGAATGACTGCCAAAGTCGTTTACTATTACTGTCCCTCGGTCCAGAAGAATTACTAACACATTACGAGTACAGTAACAATGGTAGCAATCCCCATTTCTCATAGGACTCTGTGGGGATTCTGGAGGAATTACCACTGTGATAATACGTTGGTTATTCCTCTTGTTTTTTGCCGGTGAAGAAGAGGAGATACCTCCTCCGATATGCTGGAGGCTTCTCCACAACTCTTCCCTAAAACACATCATTTGTTGGCGCTACTTCACCACCAGTTTTACCCACACTGCTGAACTCATAATGGGGCCCAATGTACCTTAGACACTTTTTAACAAGCAGTGTTAAGTACAGATTTGCAGAACCTAGTAACAACCAAGACATTTACTGAACGTTTAATAAAACATATGAAACTGCAGTGCCATATATGATTACACATGTTTTTATGTGAAACAGTACTTTTCAAGGGGCCTCATTAGGACCCAGGCGTTAAGGGGTTAACAGCGCCGTAAAAGGTGTCGGCGCCGTTAAACCCTTAACGTCTTACTACGAGGTCCCTTTGAGGGACCCGAGCTGCTACAGAGCCTTGAAGAGACCCCGTTTTGCCCATGTGCATTACAGCGTGCGCCAGCATTGCAAGTACATTTGAGCAATAGGCTCCACTCTTCTTAGGGATTGAACTGACTCTTGGGAGTGTGTTGGATGCAGAAGGGACTAAATACTATTTGCACTGCCTGTTTCCTTTCCCTTTTAGGTTGTGGACCTGTTTCGTGCATTAACTCTTTAGACCCCATTGGTCTTGTATATATGTATTTAGTTAGGATTGTGTTGGCATAAAAGTATTACTGTGATTTGATTTGTGAGTTGAAACTCAAAGGGTTTGAAATAAATGTATTGGTATTTTTGATATGTATACACCTGTCTGGGAGTGATGTGTAAGTGTCCTTTGCTCTGTGTGCTCATTGAGGTCTTTCAGTCACCCTCACCCCTCCTGACCGCCACCAAGCTACCTTGATTGGTCTGGCTTGTCCAGAATGTTACCCTGTTCCAAGAAACTACACAGGCCTTCTGAACCTCTGCCCACCAGGTCAGAGTTCAGAAATCCATCTTAACAGATAGCATCAGACCTGACTGTTTGCAGGCTGAGGCTGGCTGCAGCAGCAGCAGACTAGGCAGCGTCGCCACGGCGCGAAGGTTGGGGTTGGTCAGAGTCACGACTCACAAGGGGCAATGGGCGTGGCAGGCGTGTTCAAAGCTCCCACGCACACTGGGAGTATGGCGTTTGATTTATTTTGGAAGCGACCTTAGCGAGATTGGATGTCTGTTTTGAACGAGACTATACACGCCTTCTGAGTCTGGATTTTGCACTCAGCAGAATGACTAGGAATTTGAAATAACTGGTTATTGTTATCAACACTGGACGAACCACTGAAATACAAGAGAAGAAAAAAAAACACTCATGTTCTTTTTTTTTTTAAAAGCAGTCAATACACAGGAGTGAGGTCCCAAAAAAATGGTTTCCGACTTAGGTCTAAGGACAAGGTTACGTTGTGCAGGTATTGTGCGTTTGTATTGTGTCCATTGATCTATTATTCACTTAATCGTTAGCTTGGATTGGAATAGGTGGGTGGACGGATGGGCGGAATGATGTACGAAAGAGGAGGGGCCGGAAGGATGGTTGTATATACAACGAACAAACACATGAATTAACTAATTAATGTAGAGATGTGTTCAGTTCTACTGTGAACCGTATCGCTTTTAGGCATTTTTTAACTGATAATGTGATGGCAAATAGTGTCTTAAAACATTACTTTTTCATTTAGCAGCAGTATATGCATTGCACACATAATGCACACGGTGTAAACCCCCTCAGTTTCATAACATAACATGGCATGAATAACATAGGAAACACTCCTTGTATCTCGCAATGGGCTGCCTTCTTGCCTGCAGGAGTAGGAAGTTGTATTTTACTAAAAGCTGAATGAATGGCGCGTTTACTGAAACTGCATGAGTTCATACGTTTGTCATTATACAACAGCTCTGTGAGTATTATAAAGGAAGGGCATGGCTAAGTATTACTTATGAAGCTTTTGTCCAGCTGTGCCCTTCTTGTTTTAATGAATGACTGCATGCCAAGTGAAACAGGACTTTTATTCAAAGGACCGGGAGAAGCGGCAGGCAGGACTCAGAAGGAAAAGTGAAAAGGTGCCAGCCATAGGGTTATGAGTTCAAGAGGGCAAACATGGGCGGCAAGGCTCAGGGGCATGTGTTCTGGGTGGAAAGACTCGGGCATGTGCTCTAGGTGGAAAGAGGGGGGAACACAGGGAGGGCATGGGCCGAGTGGAAGAAGGGAGAGGTGGCACACTTGGGTGGATTGTGAGGTAAATGTCGGGAGTTGAAGGGGGTAAAAATGCAGGGATGGGTTTGGGGCATGTGTTTCCGAAAGTAGGGGGTTAGGGGAGGCTGGCAAGGATTGGCATATGTGTGCAGAGTTTAATGGGGGAATAATGGTAGATGGAGAGGGGAGGGGGCATGCTTCTCTAGGTTCTAGGTAGGTGAGGGCTTGTTTCTCGGCTGGTACAGAGGAGAGGTGGCACAGCAGGCAGTGTGTGTTTCTCAGATGCAAGCAGGGGTTGGCACACAGCCGGGCTTGCGCGCTGACCCTCTTTCCCTCTATTCCTTCTCTCCTACTCCCACCAGGTGGCAGATTGAGACTCCGCAATGAGAGCATTTGGATGGAAGGGCTGCCGCCGCTCACTCTGCATCTGGCGAAACCATCAGCTTTTCATGTGCGTTTTCGCGATCATTCACAGAGGCTCCAGGAAATTACTGCCAGATTACGCAGCCTCACACTTACAGGGTAATTCATAGAATTTCGCACAAAAGTGGCGCATGCGGCTGGCGCACAGTGTCCCCGTGCAATACACTGCGCCAGCCGTGTGCGATAAAATCCATTTCATCGCACAGCGTATTCATGGATTTTAGCCTCCAAAACCAGCCGTGGCGCAGAGTGGCGCAGCGACCTTGCAGCAGCGCCAGTTACGCCCCCAAGAACGCCCTTGCGCAAGGAAAATCCATCAAAATCCCCAATTCATCGCAAATGTCTGCGCTAACCCTGGACCAGTTCACAGGGCTGCCAAACAGCAAACGCCAAGCGGGGAACGTGTATTTCAGGGGTTCGCGGGAAGTTTCACACGCGATCCCAACAGGGTAAGTGTATTTCAGGGGTGCGCGTGAAGTTTCACACGCGATTCCATCAGGGCACCTGTATTTCAGGGGTGCGCGGGAAGTTCCACACGCGATTGTCCGGGGTACGTGTATTTCGGGGTGCGCATAAAGTTTCACACGCGAATCCTGCAGGGTACGTGTATTTCGGGGTGCGCATGAAGTTTCACACGCGAATCCTGCAGGGTACGTGTATTTCGGGGTGCGCGGGAAGTTTCACACGCAAATTCAGCAGAGTACGTGTATTTCAGGGGTGCGCGGGAAGTTCCACATGCGATTGTCCTGGGTACGTGTATTTCTGGGTGCGCGTGAAGTTTCACACGCAAATCCTGCAGGGTACGTGTATTTCAGGGGTGCGGGGAAGTTTCACACGCAAATTCAGCAGAGTACGTGTATTTCAGGGGTGAGCGGGAAGTTCCACACGCGATTGTCCTGGGTACGTGTATTCCAGGGGTGCGGGGGAAGTTCCACACGCGATTGTCCTGGGTACGTGTATTTTGGGGTGCGCATGAAGTTTCACACGCAAATCCTGCAGGGTACATGTATTTCGGGGTGCGCGGGAAGTTTCACACGCAAATTCAGCAGGGTACGTGTATTTCAGGGGTGCGCGGGAAGTTCCACACGCGAATGTCCTGGGTACGTGTATTTCGGGGTGCGCGGGAAGTCTCACATGCGATTTCAGCAGGGTACGTGTATATCAGGGGTTCCGGGGAGTACTACACGTGAATTGGCCGTGTGGGTCCTCCCAGGTGTTCCCTCTACACCGTCCACGGCCCCTGCAGGCAGCCCACACCACAGGGGACTACCCTGCACCACTGCTCATGTCCCGCAGGCAGCCCATCCACCATGGGCATGCCCCCCAGCCAAGCCACATGTCACCTTGCACTACTGATCAACAACGCATGTCTCCCAGCACCCCCACCCCCCAGCACTGTGGGGCACCTGCCAGCAGGCCCCCACTCATGTCCAACTCATATCCCCCTGCACCCCCACCCTCCAGCAGTCAGGGGCACCCTCAACCTGGCCCCCACACATGTCTCCCTGCACCCCAAGTAGTGCAGGGCACCCTCCACCAGGCCCCCACTCATGTCTCCCAGCACCCCCAGCCCCCAGCACTGTGGGGCACCTGCCAGCAGGCCCCCACTCATGTCCAACTCATGTCCCCCTGCACCCCCACCCCCCGGCAGTGCAGGGCACCCTCCACCAGGCCCCCACACATGTCTCCCTGCACCCCCACTCCCAGCAGTCAGGGGCACCCTCCACCAGGCCCCCACACATGTCCCCCTGCACCCCCACCCCCCAGCATTGCGGGGCACCTGCCAGCAGGCCCCCACTCATGTCCCACTCATGTCCCCCTGCACCTCCACCCCCCAGCATTGCGGGGCACCTGCCAGCAGGCCCCCACTCATGTCTCCCAGCACCCCCAGCAGTCAGGGGCACCCTCCACCAGGCCCCGACTCATGTCCCCCTGCACCCCCACCCCCCAGCAGTGCAGGGCACCCTCCTCCAGGCCCCCACTCATGTCTCCCAGCACCCCCACCCCCCAGCAGTGCAGGCCACCCTCCACCAGGCCGCCACCCATGTCTCCCAGCACCCCCACCCCCCAGCACTGTGGGGCACCTGCCAGCAGGCCCCCACTCATGTCCCACTCATGTCCCCCTGCACCCCCACCCCCCATCATTGCGGGGCACCTGCCAGCAGGCCCCCACTCATGTCTCCCAGCACCCCCACCCCCCAGCAGTCAGGGGCACCCTCCACCAGGCCCCCACTCATGTCCCCCTGCACCCCCACCCCCCAGCAGTGCAGGGCACCCTCCACCAGGCCCCCACATATGTCTCCCAGCACCCCCACCCCCCAGCATCCAGGGGCACCCTCCACCAGGCCCCCACTCATGTCCAACTCATGTCCCCCTGCACCCCCACCCCCCAGCATTGCGGGGCACCTGCCAGCAGGCCCCCACTCATGTCCCCCTGCACCCCCACCCCCCAGCATTGCGGGGCACTTGCCAGCAGGCCCCCACTCATGTCCCCCAGACAACACGTCATCACAATCTAGATCCCTTGCCCTTATGGGCAGCCTACACATGCCAAACATCCACCCTCTTAGAAATGCCAATTACATGATACAACCCCAATGGCAAGTATGTAAATAAACACATGTCCCTCACATACACACAATGGATGTCAGTGAATGTCAAAACCCATATCTTGATATGCATGAAACCAATGAGATGATACTACACATTGAAGTTTGATGAAAAAAATGTATTAAAAGCAACATAAATGGAATCAAAAATAAACAAACGACAATGGGAATTAAAAACCAAAAGCAGCATGTCCGTAAAATAATGAAAAGCCACAAATCATAATCCAAAGGAAAGGTGTCCAAGGTCACAGTTCAAAAAAGTAAATCCAAGGGAAAAACAAAACCGAAAACCATTGCTCCATGGGTAAATTCCAAATAAAAAAATAAAATCCAACAGTCAACTATATACAGATAAACAATCCAGGGTCCATGATCCCAACGGAAGAAATGAAACCTATCTAATAATACTACCTAATAAAAAAACTATATACAAAAATGTGGTCCATTGTCCAAAAGGTCCAAAAAAAATAAAAAAGCAAAGGAAACCTAACACTAACTACATAACTATTTACAAGGGCAGCGGGCTACTCTGACGGCTCACTGGTTGTTGTCATGGGCCAGGGCATCATCAAACTCCTGTTCAATGGCTTGGGCATGTTACCTGGCCCCGAGGCCTCGCAAGGATAATGCAGTGTCCAGATCCAACTCCCTGCGAATACCCTCAAGGCACTCAGCCCGCCTCAGCGCCCTCCGCATGGAGTTCTCCGCCCTGACCATTGTAAGCCGTTCCTCCTCTGCCCGCTGCCGCTCCGCACATATCTGCTGGCCCAACCGCTCCCACACGGAAGACACTCCCATAACAGGGTTCTCCTGCCCTCCGGCCGATGCCTGCCCCCCTGATGTTGATGGCCCCGAGCCATGCTGCCTCCCACGTCGAGCCTGCCGCTGCCTCCGACGCAACTGCCTGTGCCAGCACGACGGCATCCAGGCTGATGGAATCCACCAACGCCGTCGTGCACGTGCCTTGCCCGATGATGCCGTCACATCCTCCATCTGCTGGGGTCCAGTTGCTGGTGTGTCCACCCCTGCTGGACCTCTGACTCCCGACTGTGGCAGGGATGGGATCCCCACCGAGTTGGCTGCGTTGGTCGGGGCAGGTCCACAGGGGGCCCTGGTGGCATCTGGGCCGGAAGACGGCATGGAGAACAACTGGAGCATAGCCTCCACAGAGGAGGAAAGGGTCGCTAGAGTGCCTGACACATGTACAAAACCCCTGACCACAGCCGCTCCCAACTGGGCCACGTCGGCACGGTGCTCTTCGTGATGACGTGCATGCTCCCCCCGGGAAGCACGCACCTCATCACGAATGACACCCGTGCGCAACGCGACACCAATCAGGACTTTCTCCATACGGCCAGGGGTCCCCTCGTTCGCAGGTGGAGGGGAGTCAGATGACATGGACATCCCCCGTACCTGCGGATGGGCCTGGGATGGGGCATCCCTGCTGGTGCATGGTGGTGCAGTCACAGTGTCAGGGACAGTGACAAGCACAGGCACCTCCACGGTGACCTGTGCTGCCTCCTGCCCCTTCCCCTGGACTGCACCACTTGCACCAGCAGGGATGCCCCCGCCAGGCCCCATGTGCGGCTCAGTAGCGGCCTCCTCCTCCTCTGTGGAAACCACCAACCTGGATGGCTCCACCCCGTCTTCCGCAGTTGCAAGCCCCTGTGGGGCTCACCCACCCCTTCCGCTGCAGCCGTGGGGGCATCCCCGCAGCTTTGCTCCACAGCACCGTCTCCGCCCTCTTCTTCACTTTGCGCTGTGTAGAGGGAGACATAGAACACAAGCATCAGGGTACTGTACAATGGTCCCCTAGACAGGAAGCAATAGCAGATGAGTGGCACTGTCAAAGATCACTTCCATCATGTCCCTCCACAACACATGCAGGCAAAACACATGCAGTAACAGGCATGGCACATGCTATGGACATTAGCAAACATGTCCAAGGGACTCTTGAAACATACAATGTTGTTTTTGAACTCACATGCATCATGGGTCATGCCTATCACATGAACACACTTCACTGTACTTTCATCCATCTGGACTCGTACACCCCAGACACAGTGGATGCAAGGATAACTAGGCTGCATCAGTGATTCTGAACATTGTCACAGACATGTGTCATGCATCCATGGCATTCACAAGTCACAGACACGCAGGTCAGACACACAGACATGGATACCATACATGTACATGGCATCAGCACCCATCCCTCACCCCCACCCATGTCCAGGAACAGACACTGGCATGCTCTCATGTGTCCATTCCGCATAGGGCTCCCCATGTTGCATTTAAACACATACACCAACCGTGTGCTTCACACATTACTGGTCTCACATGCATGACCATGATGTCCCTGCACACACACACGCGTACATGGCCTATGTCACACATACAGGCAAGTATCAGACAACCAGCACACTGCAACATGCCCTGTCTCACACAGCAATGCTTGGCCACTTACCGCTCGACTCCAGACAGGTCTGCCTCTCAAGGAACTGGGCATGGAGCGCTGGGCGTACGCGTTCCAGGACCCTCAGCTGGATGGTACTCATGCTGCCCCGGCCCCCCTCCACGAGGCGCCGGGCCTTCATGAGGGTCCTGGACCTCAAGTCCTCCCAGCGCTTCTTGACTTGCTTGATGTTGCGGGTTGCCACCCCCTCCGCGTTGATGGCAACCACAAAGTCGTCTCAGATCCTGTCCCGTCCTTCCTTGTCGGCGTGTGATGATCCGAAGAGGGCATCATAATGCCCCAAGACAAGCTCCACCAGGACACCAACTTCCTTCTGACTGAAGCTGGTGGCCCTCTGCCCCTCTGGCTGGGGGTCACCGGTGGTCTCGGATGGTGTTTGCCCCGACATGGCGACCCCCGAGGCAGGCGTGGGAGGGCAACTGGGTCCTGGGGCTGGGCTGTGGAGCGATGGTATCCCAGTCGGGAGTCTTCTGTTCCAGCAGGGGTGGACACAGCAACTGGACCCCTGCAGATGGCTGATGTGCAGGCACCAAATGGCAGGGCACGGTGGCAGCAGGCAGGCAGGCAGCAGCAGATGGCTGTGGGAGCGTGCTCAGGGCTCTGGGGGGCAGTAATTCGGCCTTCTGGGCAGGAGCGTGGTCTTCCGTGTGCTTACGCGTGGCCAGCTTGATACGGAGTGATTTGGCATGTGAAAATCCAGCACGTCTGCATGTAATTCGAGGAAAGGGCCTAGCGCATAAGCACGTCAGCACACGTACGCAAATTCATTGGCCCAAAGGCCCCCAGCGTGTAGGCGCGTCTATGACGTTACGCGCATGTTCATTTTCCATGGCGCTTAGAAAAAATAAGCACGTCAGAGTGTCATAGCGTGTAATTGGTGGGAAGGGCCTCAGCGCGTATGCGCGTCTGTGACATGTGTGCGCGGGCGTTTCCCTGCACGTCAGAGTGTCACCTCGTGTAATTGGAGGATAGGGCCTTAGCGCATACAAGCGGAAGTGACGCTGGACGTGTGGGCATGTTTAAAAGGTACGTGTAGAACGCCATTTCCTTGTACGTGCTTTTCGTGGAGAGTGAGTGGGTGAAATCTGTACTTCTTGTCGGTTCACATGCGATTTACTTCACGGCGTTCCAAGTTCGTCCTCCCTGTTAGCTCTGACAGCTTTTTCTCTTTTTGTCTTTTTCCTGGGCCTGTTTCCTCAAACAGCGGTCACTGTTGTCCTGTCTCCTCAGACAGCGTACAATTCTTCTTTTGGCGGGGGTGTTGCCAACGCGCACACACGCGTCTTTTTCACACTATTCTTCCAGGAAGACGGTACCCCTTCAGAGGTCATTCTAGGCTGCGTTTGACACGCATACGTTCATTTTTGTGTTTCTGGGTGCCACAGCGCAGTGCAGGTTTATTTTTCCACGCACGTGGTCTAGGAAGGGTTGCGTGCACATTATCTCCCTTTTTTGGGGTGCCTGTGCGTGGCGTGACCCGTCATCTTCCCCCAGGGGTCACATACAGCCTTGCTAGAGCACTAGGGTACGAATTCCATCAAGTACCCTACCCCTTAGACCCCCAATTGCCCAGGACAATAGTTTACTGCAACTCCCATACGCACAACAACATCAGTGCCATGGTTGGGAGGCGAGCACGCAGTAAGGGTGGCAAAGGTGGCCGAGCCTCAAGAGGTGGGCGTGGTGGATACGGTAGGGGACGTGGCCTGGACTTGCAGGGTGCCCCTAGCCCCCCATGTGCGGGTGACAAGTCAGGGACACCCATGCCCCCCCTGGTTGAGGGTAACGTGGCTGACACCATCCCTGCTCAGCCCTTGTTGGACCAGCCCATTGTGGCACCAGACCTGGCACAGGGTGACTCCAAGGCTGACTTCCAGGTCAGCAGGTCTAGGCCATGTGGGGCGGTGCACGTTGGTGTCACCAGGCCACGTGGATCAGGGGCAGCTATGTCATCTGCTGCCCCGAGTAGGCAGGGTGGGGAGGTTGCAGGGGCAGCTGCGGCTCCATCCACCCCGGCTCTGAGTCTCACAGCCAGGACAGTGTCGGTCCCAGTCCATCCTGCTGACGTTCCCCCTGACTACATCACACTTCAGCTAATGCCTGCACCAAGTCCCATGGTGAGTGTTCATTCCCACACTCCTAGTCCACAGTCCACCGGGGCTCCTGCCCCTGGTGTCCAGAGCGGCTTAGGACACTCAGGATCCCCACCACCTTCCAAGCGGAAGAGGAAGAGTGCTCGTCCAGTACAGGCTGATGCCCCAGACACGGCTACACAGTCCGGCCCGCCAAGGAAGCCCAGCTTCAATCAGGCCGAACTTGATGCACTTGTGGAGTATGTGTCCACACATGACAGCGAAATGGTGATTACTGCAGGATGCAAGACCACACCTGCACAACGTCTGGCACACTGGCAGACCATCGTGGACATCATAAGTGCCCTTGGATTCGTGAGGCGCACAGCTAATGATTGCTATAAGCGCTGGAATGACCTGAAGCGCAGGGCAAAGAAAATTCTGGCCTCAAGTCATGCCGCTACTCTAGTGACTGGAGGTGGGTCTCCAGCAGAGGACATTGAACTCACTCCACATGAGTACGTTGCTGGGACCTACGTCACGGAGGGACAGATCCAAGGCGTGGGAGACCTGCCAGATTATGAGGCATTGTCCGGTGAGTGCACATGCATGTGTGTGTCATCCATGTGCATGGTGTGTGTGTGAGGGCTTCTGATTGAGTGCCAGTTGAGGGTGTGTGTGCCTGAGTGGTTTGGGTCACCCATGTGCTTCATCCAATACATTCTGCGCACCAGGATTTGGGTATTGCAGTATCCCTTCTGGCAACAGTAGACATTTAGCCCAACCTCACGCCAGTTGGCCTTGAAGTGTCATCTTGCTACAACATTGTTGCGTATTATTCTGTGTTCATTCAGGCTGATTGTTTGCATTCCACCACTTTCACTAGGCATTTCTCAGTCCTATTGTCACATGTGTGACATGGCTATGGTACATGCCATCTGTGTGATGGCATGTGTCATGTATGTGTATTGGACATGCCAATCACAGGCCAATGTGTGATGGCACTGCTAGCCAGCATGCAGCAAATGTGTTGGTCTTCCATCTTGGTGTCATCAATGTGTGCCATTTGCCTCCCCTTCATACGCAGTGACGGTGCATGCATGGGAGGGTTATAGTCATGTGGGACATGTGTCAATGAAGTACTGGTTATGTTGCTTCTCAGCCCTAATTGTGTGCCATGGTGCTAATGCCTGTTCCCATTTCTTTTCTTTCATGTCTTTGCAGGGGATGATGCACTTGATACTGCTGGGGTTGTGGAGATGGTGCAGACCCAGGAGGGGTATCAGGCCCGACTGGGCATCAGTGAGGGACGTGGTGTGGTGGTGGGTGAGAACCCACACTTGCTGCAGACCATTATCTCAAGGGGTGTCTCTGGGTGCACCTCCCCCGAGCTCTATTCAGGTGTCGATTCGGATGATGAGACCTATGTGCGGTCGCAGGTAAGTGTTTCTGGGAGGGATTCTGTACTGTCCAACCCACCTGCACCAGGGGTAAAACCCTCAATGGGGATGTCAGTGTTGGTAGGTCCGCCTTTGGTGGTTACGGATGCAGGGTCACACTCTGCAACATCTGATCCTGTTCCTGGGCCAGCAGATCAGAGGGGGAATGCAGTCCTGCAGCCTCAGGCAGTGCCGGCACAGCAAGGCGCAGTTCACCTTGCCCCAAACAGGTGTGGTGCCCGCCAACGTGGTGGCCGTACGCCACCTGGCAATACCGCATGGGAGCAATCCATATACGGTATGGCAAACCAACAGGCAGCATCATCTGAGATGATGGCTCAGGCCATGGATAGGGTGGCCACTTCCATTGTCCCCCAAGAAAGGCTGAAGGAACAACTACAGCAGGCAACAGACTCCATTTTCCATTCACACAGGGAGGACATGTTGGCGTCCAACAGGGCCAGACGGGCGGCACTGGAGACTCTGTGGGAAGCCATTTCTATTGAGTCCCAGGGCCACAGGGAAGCCCTGAGGGTGGAACTCCGTCAGCTCAGGGTGACTCTTGTTGAGCTTGAGGCTTCAACTGACACGAGGACAGAACAGCAGCTGGAGCGGCTCACAACTATGCTCTCAGCTGAGATGCAGGCAACTAGGGAGGAGGTCCGGGTATCCCGTGAGTTGTTGCATGGGGACCTCCACACGATTATCCTCCAGAACCAGACCTTCCACACCTGCATGCTTTCTGCCATGGAGGGCCAGACTATGGCTTTGCGTGGGCTGCCTCCCATAGTGCCACCACCTCCTGATGCAGCTGCAGAGGGTGAGGAGAGCGACAGCAGCGATTCTCTCACAATAGGGTAGCCGTGCAGGCCATGAGCCAATGGAGGTGTTTTTTTCCCCAAAATCCACACAGGTGGGTTTTGGTGTGCACCCTGTCCTCAGACCTCCTGGGTGGCATCCCCCACCCCCCCTGGCCCATACATGGCCATTTTTGATTTTTGATTTTTGATTTTTTTTACAGTGTGTTGCCTTGTGTGGCTCCCGTGGGCATACGCTGTATTGTGGCTGGGCACATGCAGGCTTGTCCTGAATTTGGGTTAGATGCTTGGGTTTGTGTGACACACACCCCTCCTGCTTCCCGTTTCCATGGGCTTGCAAAGGGTGTGCCCAAGTGACATTGACTTGCACAGTGACGTTGGACTCCCATTTGCTGTGTGGGCAGTCTGTAGTCAATACTGTGTATACATTCCTAGTGCATATTGTTGTTGTATTGTACACTGCATGGTATATTGATATGTGCCTCTGCATCCATCTCATCCTCCTAATTTGCAGGTCCATTCCTCATGTCTTCACAAGGAGGTCTACTTTTGAAATGGAGTCCATGTTGTAAGAAGTGCACCTACACTTTTGCGTGGCGCTAACACTGTACAGTTGGAAGTGGTCGAAGTGCTGGCATTATCAGGTAGTGAGACTACCAATTTTTTAAATCCGTACTGTCATGTTTATGGTAGGTTGGAGGTTGTGTAGGTGATTAGTATTATTGCTAAATATTTGGTAATGTGTGTTGTTGGTCCTGCATTACTGTGAGCATTTCATGTGTGGCCAGTTTCCATTAGGGACACTGTACTTTGTGACACTTGTGTCATGTTGTGGGGATTTATTTGTTTGCTCTCACATAGCATGACATGCCATGGTGTGTTGTGTGGCGGTGCTGGGGAGGGTTTGGGTGACAAGAAAGTGTTCTCATGTTGTATTATGCAAGTGGGTATTCATTTTTGCTGCATAGAAGTGTGTCTTTTGATGCCACTGCATTGGTGGTGTTTGTGTAGGTAGGGATGCACACATTGTGACACTTCCAGGTGAACAATCTCAGGCTGCTATGGTTCCGACAGTTGACTGTCCCTTCATTCATCATAATTGTCAGATTGAGTCATCATTGATTGTCAAATGGTATGTGCCAGGGCTGTGTGCACTCCACAGGGGTGTGATTTCTATGTGAAGTAATTAGCCAGCAGCTGCGTATGGGCTGCCTCACCCTGTGCCCTTTCCCCTCCCATGCGCAGCGGGCGTGCATGTGGTTGGGGATGCGGGGGCACCACCATGTCCACAGCCAGGCCCCGGCGTGTTGCAACATTGTGCAGGATACATGCTGCCACTATGATCCTGCACACTACTGGGGGAGCGTATAACAGCGTGACTTGAGCACTCCGAATTTGCGCTCCACTATGCCCCGGGTTGCAATTTGGGCTGTGTTGTATCTTACCTCGGGAGGCATGATGGGGTTCCGAATTGGCGTCACCATGTGGGTGCTCAGAGGGTAGGCACTGTCCCTCGGGGAGGTGGTGATGGGGATCATTAGTGGGGTAGTGACATTACTCTGTATCTGTCATGCATGCGTGTGCTGTGGCATTTATACTCACCAAGCAGCCATGCATCGCCATGCCGCCCAGCTTCCATGTCCCGGTTTAGGGTTGACATCCTGTAAATGAAGCTGTCGTGGGTGGACCCTGGATAGTTGGCATATACTGAGGTGATGATTCCCTTGGCATCACATACTACCTGGACGTTGATGGAATGCCAGTGCTTGCGGTTTCTATAGATGTGCACAGATGCCCTGGGGGGACGTAGAGCCACATGGGTGCAATCAATGGCACCTAGCACTTTGGGGAATTGTGCCACTCCGTAGAAATCCTGGCTGACAGCCTGCCTTTCTGCAGGTGTTCTGGGCAGGTATATGTGCCTGCGGACTGATGGGCGTGCAGTGATGATGGCCAACACCTGGTGTAGGCACCGTGACTGCGCGGCCTGTGATACCCCCCCCCATTATGGCACTTGTCCGCTGAAATGATCCGGTAGCCAAGAAGTGCAGTACATTGAGGACCTTCTCCAGGGGGCTGAGTGCTTGGGAGCACAGGGTGGGTGATGTGAGGTCATCCTCCCACTCACTGACCAGGTCGAGTATTATGTGAGGCGGAAACATGTACCTCCCATACACCTGGTCATCGGGCACACCAAAAAGGCTGGTTCTGGGTGTAAAGATTCTGGCCCTGACTATCCTCCTCCTCCTGCGGTATCCCACGACAACTGCTGCTAGGAACGGTATGTTCATCCTGGCGTCTGAGCTTGTTTGTTGTTTGCGCACACTTTTATGCTGCGCGGGACATGCGCCTGCTTCATGCTGGCGTACGTGTTTCCGGATTGGACCTTTTTTTTCGGCGCGTTGTAGGGGACCGTGTAAATCTTCCCGCCCACCCCAGGAATACACGTAACATGCTCTCCCAGGCCCAGTCGCGTGTAAATATTCCCGCGAACCTCGTAATACACGTACCCTGCTGATATCGCGTGTGGAAGTTCACGCGGACCCGTAATACACGTACCCTGCTGAAATCGCGTGTAAGACTAGCTGTGCACCCCTGGAATACACGTACCCAGGCCAATCGCATTGCTGGGGGGTGGGGGTGCTGGGAGACATGAGTGGGGGCCTGGTGGAGGGTGCCCCTGACTGCTGGGGGTGGGGGTGCAGGGAGACATGGGTTGGACATGAGTGGGGGCCTGGTGGAGGGTGCCCCACAGTGCTGGGGGGTGGGGGTAGAGGGGGACATGAGGTGGACATGAGTGGGGGCCTAGTGGAGTGTGCCCCACAATGATGTGGGGTGGGGGTGCAGGGAGACATGAGTTGGACATGAGTGGGGGCCTTGTGGAGGGTGCTCCTGACTGCTGGGGGGTGGGGGTGCAGGGAGACATGAGTGGGGGCCTGGTGGAGGGTGCCCCTGGATGCTGGGGGGTGGGGGTGCTGGGAGACATGAGTGGGGGCCTGGTGGAGGGTGCCCCTGACTGCTGGGGGGTGGGGGTTCAGGGAGACATGAGTTGGACATGAGTGGGGGCCTGGTGGGGGGTGCCCCCGGATGCTGGGGGGTGGGGGTGCAGGGAGACATGAGTGGGGGCCTGGTGGAGGGTGCCCCTGACTGCTGGGGGGTGGGGATGCATGGAGACATGAGTTGGACATGAGTGGGGGCCTGGTGGAGGATGCCCCTGACTGCTGGGGGGTGCAGGGGGACATGAGTTGGACATGAGTGGGGGCCTGGTGGAGGGTGCCCCTGGATGCTGGGGGTGCTGGGAGACATGAGTTGGACTTGAGTGGGGGCCTGGTGGAGGGTGCCCCACAGTGCTGGGGGGTGGGGGTGCAGGGAGACATGAGTTGGACATGAGTGGGGGCCTGGTGGAGGGTGCCCCTGGATGCTGGGGGGTGTAGGTGCTGGGCGACATGAGTGGGGGCCTGGTGGAGGGTGCCCCTGGATGCTGGGGGGTGGGGGTGCTGGGCGACATGAGTGGGGGCCTGGTGGAGGGTGCCCCTGGATGCTGGGGGGTGGGCGTGCTGGGAGACATGCGTTGTTGGGCAGTAGTGCAAGGTGACATGTGAGTTGGCTGGGGGGCATGGCCATGGTGGATGGGCTGCCTGCGGGACATGTGCAGGGGTGCAGGGTAGTCCCCTGTGGTGTGGGCCGCCTGCAGGAGCCATGGAGGGTGTAGAGGGAACACCTGGGAGGACCCACACGCCCAATTCACGTGTGGTACTCCCCGGGACCCCCGAAATACACGTAGGCTGCTGGATTCACGTGTGAAACTTCCAGCGCACCTTGGAATACACGTACCCTGCTGAAATCGCATGTGAAACTTCACGCGCACCCCGAAATACACGTACCAAGGACAATCGCCTGTGGAACTTCCCACGCACCCCGAAATACACGTACCCAGGCCAATCGCGTGTGGAACTTCCTGCGCACCCCGAAATACATGCACACGCTATTGTTCACACAGCGGGTGTCCGTGTTTGTCGGTACCCCTTTGCACCTCACTTGTCCTAGAGGGCCACAATATGGATCATTCATCATAGCTGTATATAGGTGCTTTTTGTTAGCGCACATTTTGGCGCACATTTATTTCAGGCGCAGGGACGCTACCGCCTGCTTTCTTGTGGCAGACTTGTTTGGCCCTGTGCGCGTCTTTGCCCGTGCGCTGGTTTGCCCTATTTGATTCCATGAATACGAGTTGTAGGCGAGCGTGGGGGCATTCCGCGCACTTGCCTCCTGTACTTCCCCCGTGACGCCCATATTTTCACGCGTTGTTCCCCATTCCGAGTGTTACGCCCCATGTTACGCCTACTTTTGTTATGTGCGTCGCGCTATGTGCGATTTCGCTGTGGCCGTGGCGCACGCCGTTGGATGACCTGTGCACCGGCGTTTCCCTGCGACTTCCACACTTGCACTGCGATTCGCACGTTTTGGCACCTCTGCGCCGGAATTTTCGGCGCACATTAATTCCATGAATCGGCCTGTTAATCTAGCTGCCCTAGCACCTTAAGTGAACTACAAAAGCTGCATTCCTCATTTTAAGAGGGGCAGGGAGGATCTTAAAAGGATGTGGAAAAATAGTATTTATTTGAGTTTTATTGTTAGTTGGTTGCCGTTGTTTTAAAGAATGTCTTCCTAAACATATACCTATAGAGGTTGATGTCACAGTAACATTTAACTTGGTACTATGATGTGCATTTTATAAACTATTGGGCGGGCAGTATACATGGCATGAATTGCTGGCAGAGGCTATTCACAAATCCGCGCTTTTATCATTTTACTGTGACAAGTGCAGTTTAAAATATTAAGAAGCCCCATTTCCCATTTCCTTAAAGGTGACGTTGTTTGAGGGGGGCAGATGTCATGCAGGTGAGGACTCCACACTAAGGCCATCAGTCCGGCTGCACCAATGCCAAAAGATGTTTTGAGTAAGTGCAGTTCATTACTGCTCGGTCACACATACAATTGTTTATTAAAAAAGAAAAAGGGGAGTTGGGAGCTGTGAGGAGTGCCGGCTCATCACACTTATTGTTCATTTATACAGCGCTTATACACAGGTGGAGTGCTTCAAAGCGCTTCAAGGCGGGAAGGGAACAAGGAAATACAACAGTCACTCTTAGGCCTTGAAGTTTCCGAGTGAATGACAGAAAAGCTAGCATACTCTGCCTGACGGCATATCACCCAGTGCAAGTGCATGAAGCGTTACAGTAGCGACCAAGCTAGGGGGAGGGGACACAAAAGGTGGAAGGACAGAACGGTATGCAGTGATTATCATGAATACCAAAATAACTATTACCATTAAAAAGAGCCTAAAATAACGAATTCCAAAACATTGAATTTGGAAAAAAACAAAAAAAGGGGTTGGGAGGGGGATAGTGGTTTTGGGGGTGGGGATAAGTATTAAGAACAAAAAAATGGGGGTGTTTGGGGCAGATCCCCACCAAAAACAACTATAAAGGAATTTGTTATTTGGGAATTTGTTATTATGGTGTTAGTTACAACAGGACAGACTAACTAGTCCTGGTACATTTAGGTCATGCATGCGTACAGACAGAGGTGCGATAAAGAGGGGCCTGGGGGAACAAATTAGTCCAGTTCAGAAGGGCCCTGGGTTAAGTGCAGAGAGGTTGCTCCACTCACGTAGCGTGATCTGAAAGTGCAATAATGCTGAACATAGTGCAGTGGCCTGGAGGCAAGTGCAAAAGACTGGCGGGGGAGCCTGGAACCTGTAAGGCTCTGGAGGTAAACCAGGCAACCAGTCACCAAAACTGAACAGAGTTAGGGAGGGGAAGGAGGGTGGAGAGAAAAAGAACCAAGGGGAGAGGGAGAGAGAAGGAAGAAGAGAGGAGGAAGGTCTTGAGGAATTTACAGAACTGAAGGTGCTCCGGCTCAAGACAGGCAAGATAGGCAGGGAGGCTGTTCCAGAGGGAGGCACCTGCAGAGGATAGAGATCTACCACCAAATCTATGTTTGTGAAAGTGGCTCACCTGCAGAGAGTTGGAGGAGTATGAGTAGAGGACTCTAGAGGGAGAGTATTTAGGAAGAGAGTGTTGTAGATTATGCAGGCCCTGGCCCCAGAAAGCCTTGTGGAATATGCAGAGGGTCTTGAACATGATCCTTGTTGCCACAGGGAGCCAGTGGGGGGATTTCAGCACCGGAGAGATGTGGTCCCTGGGCTTGAGGCCAAGGATAAGTGTTGTGGTTCTGCTCTGTGATGTGTTGTAGAGGACAGAGAGTAGAGGTAGGAAGAATGAGAAAGAGACTGTTGCAATAGTCCAGCCTAGAGAGAACCAGGGCTTGCGAGGTGGTGAGACTCTGGGGGAAAGTGAGAAAAGGCAGAATACCTCTCAGGAGGTGGGACGTTTTGGAGATGTCTGAGATGTGAGAGGAGAGGGAGAGATGACCCCTAGATTTTTTACCTCATCACAAGGTGAGGGCGCAGGGCCAAGGGAGTTTGGCCAGTGTGAGAGTGGGAAAGCAGTAGCAGGGGTTCCAAAGAGTATGTTCTCTGTCTCATTGGTATTCAGGCAAAGATTGTTAGCAGCAATCCAAGACTGACCTGCAGATAGTCAGGAATGAGCAAGGAGGAGGCTGAGGGTAGCCTGAAAGAGAGCTGCATGTCATCCACATAACACTGAAAGTTAGAGGTAAAGGTAGAGATCCTTTGGGCCAAGGGGGCCATGTAGACATTGAAAAACCAGGGGGATAGGTTAGATCCATGGGGGACACCACAAGTAGAGAGAGTAATAGAGGAGAGAAAGTACCCAAGTTCCACCTGGGAGGGCCGGTCAGAGAGAAAGGAGGTGAGCCACACCAGTGCCTGATATGTAATGCCCAGGGTATCACGGAGACGGGTGATCAGGATGTTGTGGTTTACGTTATCGAAAGCAAAAGAGTGGTCGAGAAGAATGAGGACAGAGGGAGAGTTAGAGTCAAGATTTGAGAGCAGGTCTTTATGGGTGTTCAGAACATCAGTTTCCGTGCCTCTGGATGCCCTAAAGCCAGACTGGTGGTCACAGAGACAACCACCAAATTCAGTGTGGACGGTAAATTGAGTAATAGCAAAACAAAAGAAAGCCAGACTGTGTTTACTTTACTTTATCAGCCAGCATCAGTCATCAATACAAGCGAAGCCTGCTGTGTGCATCCCTGTGTACAATAAGTTTCACAGTGACATGAACGCTCCATTCACTGTGAAAGAGTCCCTTTAAATAATAAGCCTGCACAAGCGATTAGCTCTTGGTTGCTGTTCCTGGCCATCTCACATCCTGCATTCCCCTGCTGCGAGCATGTGTGCAGCTGACACACAACCGCATCTGAGAGCCTTCACAAAGCAGCCAGCCTGCCTGGATACAGTGTACCAGCGACATGCTAGTGCTCTTGCAGTTTAATGTGAAGAAAGTGTATTGGAATCCATACACAGCAGAAGAATTGTACAATATGTTAAGTGAAGGTAATGTGATGCGTTGCAGCAATCAGTAACAAAATGGTGATGGATGGTTGAGAAAGGTTAGGACCCGGAAAGATCGTGGTGAGGGGGCGCCAATCTGACAGTTTTCCTAGGGTGGCAACATTCCTTGAACAGGCCATGTCTCCATCCACCTCAACATGATTGGTCATGTGAATAGACTTCCAGGGCCTATCCTGCTGATCAGTGGGTGGGAATCATTTTAAAATGTTTGCCTCCTAGCCAATCACAGTGCACCAATGCCAGACCCTTTTGAGAAACAAAACATTCTCCTTACATACACAAATCTGTAAATGGGCTGCTTTCAGTTTGATATAAAACCAGTTTGGCGAAAGAGCGCATTGAGGTTGTAGTAGGAGGTGGTGGGGGCAGTTGATTGTTCATGCTTTTTTGCTTTCAGTGAGTCAAGGAGCTGGCAATCACTGGCAGGCGGCTCTTTTAGGTGCTGGCTTATTGTAGAATGGAATCCTATTTCTTGACTCCACGCTTGTCCCAGTCTTCTCCACACAGTGGTGTAGCCAGAAATTCACCACAGGGTGGGCCTACACTTGTGCCAGTGGTCACCATAAATGAAGGGGCTGAGATATATGGTTATTTAATTGGCGTGTTTACATTTTCATGCTCCTACACCAAAAATTAAGTGTGAGCTTTTGTAAATAAAGCATGTTACTCTAAATCAAATACATGGTCCTCATGTGTGGACCATGTATTTGAAGCAAATGTGTAAGCAGAAAGAACCCAGCCAGAATATGCATGCAGACTCCGCATAGATATCTGGAGATCTACATATATGTGTATCCTGCCCACAGGATCAACCCTATGAATTGGCCTCCCTTTTTCGGGCTCTCCTCAGTGTTCTTTATATGTATCTTCCCTCGACCCCCTATGCATAGCATTCTGTTAGGTTTCTATGTCCATACTATATAAAATAGTTACACACATACATATATTATATACATACACACATATACACATACATACATTTCTCTACAGCAGCGCAACAGTAATCTGCATGTAAAATAACTGCTGAGTCTGCACGCTTTCATTTTTTGCCTAAGCCAAGAAGCATGTTTTTAAGCATAACATTTGCACGTTGGAAATGTTGAGCAGGCACATCAGCTGTCGTGAGCAGCTATGTACACAGTTGTGTGCAGAACTTTAGGTTGGAGCCTAATGGTCCTGGGGCAATGTTTGGCCCTCATGCCAAACCCATGGCAGGCGGAACATGGAGGTAGGAGTATCCAGGGTCTAGCAGGAGAAGGTGATGGCCAACCTGCAATTACGAATAACTGACAACTTTTCCAATCTCACGGGTTACTAGAAAACTGTCTAATTTGAAACAGAAGAATAACTAACTCCTGAAACATCTAAATATATTCTCGTACACAGTTAAATGTGTTCAAATAACAGCACATGTATAGGGTGTTTCCCTTCAGAACAGCCCCATAATATATAACTTTTACACAATTACTTTGCATATTGTTCAGTACAATGCAGTTTCTGGTATGGATTAGCTTGTTTTACTGGGGTGGAGTCATGGGCCAATGGTAATCCTGCGACCCTGCAACAATGTAATACATTGTTTCTGGGGAAGGTTCAGCCAAACCACCTGACATGCAAGGACCAGTCAAATTACCTCTATATGTGCCGACTATAGGTAATACCACTCCAACATTCCAATCATGCATGCTCTTAGGTTTTTGGGGAAGAGCCCTCACTTGTGACGTCAGACCTTAACAAAAGGCCTGGGCACGGGCTCAGGAGTTGTGATTGCTGGAGAATTATGTTTTTCCTGTATGATCCCTGCCTGTTATGGAAAATAAAGGACAGTTCTAACTTGCCCATGGCTGAGTCCCCCGTTTGTATGCCGGGGGAGGGTTCATTGGGCCCTGGCTGCTCTGAACGGTGAAGGCGTGGTGTGAATCCCAGTCCTTTTTAGCATACCTAATACAAAGGTGTAGCAGAGGGATTGTTCACTACGCCTGTTCAGCATAGAGCCGTCTCTTCCGTCGCAGTGCCTGGAGGGCTGCGTGGCACCCCACAGAGCACAAGACCACACAGGATGTGCACCCTATTCAGCGGCCGTCAGGAGCCATCTTGGAAATATCCTGCCCATAGTCCACAAAGAGCTCAGCAGACCAGAAGGGTGGTGTGCAATCTTGGGGAGAGCCGGTGGCCGAGCAGCATCAGTGGATCACAGAGTGTAAGTATTGACTCAGCCACACAGCAATTGAGGGGGCGGTAAAGAAATGTTGGGTGAGCGGTGTTGATGAGTATTGTTTAGTATCATTGTAGCATTGTTGAGTATTGTTGAAGTATTGTCAAGTATTGTGAACTATAGTAAAGAAAGGAGCAGAGGCAGATGTAATTTGTTCATGGTTAGGGAACATTCGATCTTTGAGGTAAAAGGTTCAGGTGGTTAGCCTAGACTATCGACTTAAGCGTACAGATGACAGAGGTTATGTACATAATGGATTTCCTGTGAATTGGCCATTTTAGCTAGGGTCATGGATGATGGTATCCCCGTGCATAGGGCTTAGCAAATGGAGCTAGCTTAAGTTGCGGAAGGTGTTCTTCTGGTTAAGTCTCGCAGAGGCATTCTATCTACAAGGCGATGCTGTAGGTTCAGATTGAGCACCTGCAATTTGGTATTCCCTGTTGGGAGTCAGGACGACGGGCGTGGGTATATGTGGGATGTTTTCTTTTTTAAATATCTGTGTACGGAGAAAATATCCTTGTGAGCTCTGTAAGTGATTACTATCATTCCCTTACTCAGTAAAGAGGTGACGTCACCACAGAGGTTTGTGTATAGGACTAGGAGAGCATGAGGATGAAATCAGCTGTTCTGTAGCGGTGCACAGAAGGCGCATGTGTGAATTTGGTGGGTGTGCCTGAGGAGGCAGAGAGTTGCAGAAGGGCGGTGCACAGAGAACGCCTGAGACGTTGGTTGGGAGCCACAAAGGCTTGAGAAAGTACAAAAACAATTGTTATTTTGAAATTTGACATCGTACATGATAAGGTATATTTTGAAAAATAACTGCAGATTTGTTGAAAACCTCGACTCGAGGTCAAGTAAGTATTAAGAAGCAATGTATTGTGGTAAAGGTGTGGGGGACACGCCCTTACAGCACCCATGTAAGGTTCTTCCATGATATAAGGACAAGATTTGTAAATATAGCCTGGAATGGACAAAAAGCACAGAAGGTAAATTGACTAAGCCATGGCCAAAGGGCTGGTACTTCTCCAAATATGTGCAGCAACCGTTACACACACATTTGCAAGAGGTTTATAAGGGGAAAAAGCTGAGCAATCGTATGGCAATATTTGAGGTCGGGAAAATGTTTCAGGACGACGGGGGGATGTAGTAAGGTGTCAATGGATGCTGAGTCAACAGGAGACCCTGGGCGAAAAGCCCTCAGCCCTGATGCCCCCACCTCCTCCGGACCATGAGAGAAAAGGGGCTGCATCAGGAAAACAGTGCCTGTACCCTATACAGGAGTTAAAACTAATGGAGAGGCACTCCAATCTGACATTCGAACCTCCACCATATACCAAGGAGGAGGGGCGTTAGCATCATTGTCAAATGCAAGGTGGGCTCGCTGATGGCAAGTTGTCTGTCATCAAATAACACTTCTAGGAAACAATACTTGTGCTAGAACATATGTTTAGTGTTGAGTCTGGGCTCCATGCAAATGTCAATCTGTACAGAGGGGTGTGGGCTCCTCCCTATTGTCAACACTATTGATGTTGTTGCCAACCTCATCCTATTTGATCATCTCTTGTCATTGACACAGGGATTGAATGAAAAAAACGCAGTCGCCACGAATGAATGCTGCACAGGACAAAGTGCTGTGCGACGCTGTGATAAGCCGCTGACAATTTATGCGTGGTGACTGGAACAGAATTTGGCAGTCGGTCATTGATTTTGCATCACAATTGGCATAGAAATGACAACTGTCAGATGTGCAAGGAAATGAAAATTAAATAAATGTATTACTTGATGGCTGTGGAACAACCAGTGCACTAGGTCAGCGTAACCATGTAGACAGTACAGCTGAACACAAATTAAAGCACGTTTTCCTGCCAATTATAGACTGATTTCTAACTGATTAACATTATTGTTTTGCCACAGACAGCATATGTCTAGCCACAGCAGAGGATGTCTTGACTATGGCCGAAATTGCAGAATTCCTGAGAAGGCTTGTTTATAATTACATTCAATCTACCTCTTACTTGATATTCATGCGACTCCACTAAAGGCAGGGATTACATGGTTTAAAGAATATCCTGAATGGTAATGCTAAAACCTTGGCTAATGTTCTTGAGGTGCAAAGGACCAGGGATTTCCCCTCTGGCATACAGTGCATGTGTACGCGTATGTGCGTAGCTTTATGTTGGCCACTGACCTCTCCATCTTGAGAACACTCTTCCTCTGGTTTGAGATGTATTAAAAAATCACCTCAAAAGTTCAATGCTGAGCAACTGTTCAGCGAGCGACACTCCCTGTGTTGTATTTTAGCAAAGTTTATGCAGGGAAAAACGGATGTATACGAATTGTTCTAATCGCAATTGATCACGGGAGAATTGCTAGTGGGAAAACTGATCTAATTTATTAGGTCAATTAAGAAAACCCTCCGCAACCTCTCACCCAATCCAAAAACCCCTGCAACCCGACCGATTCCCCTTATATTATTTATTATCCCAAACCCACCCCACACATATATAAATGAACTAAGATACAGGTAAAGGTCAATTGTGCAGAAGGTCAATTAGGACCACTATTATTAGGTCAACTAGGACAAAAGGTCAATTTGAAAAGGTCAATTTGGGTAATACCGGAAAAACCATGTTAAGGAAGTTGGTGAAGAGTTTTGTGTAAGGGCGGAGCAAAGGGACAGGTTCATATAAGTTTGAAACTGACACGACTCAAAATATTTCCTCATGAATCCTTTTTTGAGGAACAAATATCTGAGATATTCTGAAAGTGTTCCATAATGTCCCTGTTTTCATAATGTGTACTGTGTTCTGGTCCATTTCCCTTGTTTTCCCTTTTTGTAGAAAAGCTAGTAAATAATAGAGAAAAAGTTGATTTGAATGAATGACACCTTAAATTGCCTGAAGTGGCACTGCAGTGTGAGACTTGCATTTACTTGCTTACAAGCAGTACAACTAGAATGATCCTACTGTTCTTGTTCTTGGTTAATAAAAACAAGTCTAGATTCAAGCTACTAGCCAGTAGTTAGTCACTCTTCTTCTGGCGCCCACATAAACATCATTTCTTAGTCGCCAAGACTAAATGATCACTTTCTGATGGCTGTTGGGGACTGAACATTGCATGGCCTGCACATTACATGTTCTGCAATGTGCCTGCTGCTACACTTAACTTGTCCTTAGCATTTAAAAAAATATATATTTTGACATTAACACAACTTTTTTGAAGTACTACAGTTCAACATGATGAAACCTGTGAATATTTTAACAAAGGCACAATTGGTTGTGGTCTTGCAGGCACTTGCAGCAACAGTGGGTATTGGATGATCACTCGTGACCTCCCTTTTTCAAAGACTGTCTTTCAGCCCTCCCATACGTTTTATGCTGGCTCCATCCCTGCAAGTAGAATAGTTCCTCTTCCCTAAAGCTTTGTTACATGAAGAAGCACCAAATATACCTTAGATTCGTACATATTGAACCATGGCGGCACCAATCCCAAACCCAATACTTTTTTTTCTATTACTGGGAACATAGTTTCACAAGGATTCTTGAAGATCACATACATTTAGAATTCCCCCCTTTTATGGAGCAAATGATGTACTTAATTTTAATTACGTTATGAATGGAAGTAAGATCACTATTTTTTTTAGATAATTGTTTTAGCTAGATCATGTATTCGTTTATTGGTCTTAACATGCTTAGGTATGGCTAGTGATTTTGTATGTTGTTCTTGTTTTCCTCTTTTTAAATAGTGAAAGGTTTAATTATGAAACCACTACGCCAAACAATAATAAATAAATGTAAAAGCTTATGTACTTAACGCTCCACTTACATTTTACAGAAATAGCAGCATTTGATCGCAAGCAATGCTCCTGTCAAAGAAGAATTTTATTTGAATCATGTTGTGCAATATCTGTCTGAAGTACAATTGCACAATTTGGGTTTGAATGTCATCAGGTTCACCGACATAAGCCCCATTGAGACAATATGTGTGCAGTTCAGATGAAAACTCAGAAGGCTACAAAAGCGTAGAAACAGGTCACTGAAAGCTCTGCCAAAGCAAAAAGGGAGCCAGTTGGATCCAATTATAAAGTAAACAATGATGAACTAATCCACGGCAAGCATGCGTGGCTGTGCAGAGCGGAGGCGCAGCTTCGGGCTCCTGCAGGAGTCAGCACCTCCAACTAAGGGCCCGATTCATGGAATGTTCTTGCACGATTCAAAGTGGCATTGCATTGCTGAAAAGTGACTTTGCACTGCCGACAAAAACTCTGATTCAAGGAACTGTGCAAAGTATATTTTTGCAGCGCAAAGTCGTGTTAAAGTCATTATTGCAGTGCAAAATGACTTTGCACTTCAAAAATACTCTTTGCACAGTTCCATGAATCAGAGTTTTTGTCGGCAGTGCAAAGTCACTTTTCAGCAGTGCAAAGTCACTTTGACCTGTGCAAAAATAGTCCATTAATCAGCGCTATGAAAGCAGATTGAATGGACCTTAAGTGCCTGTGCTAACAGAAGTACTTCAAGAACAAAAGAAATACCAGGCATCATCTTGTGGGAAGGCAAATGTTCACTATTTTTCCTTTGCACAATAAGCAAGGCTGAATTCTTTATGAAAATCATTGTCCAAAGAAGTATTGGTGCAATGCGTACCTGATCTCAGCACCTGCAACAGCATCAGCACCTGGCTATGGAAGTATGTGGATGCAAAACTTATAGTCACAACACTACATTTTGACAACGGTGGACAGTTGATTGTTTGTGATTTGATGAAAGCTTTGAAGTGCTACTAAAAAGCAAACCATTTATGCATTTCTGGGAAGCAGGCTTTTTCAGAAAAAAACGAATCCATTTGAAAAGAACATGTGTTTATTTTGTGAATCAATTTGTTGTCATGGAAGATAAGATTGGCAACTGGGGTGTGCTGTGTGTATCACCCAAACATTGACACTCATGAGAAAGACGTGTCACAGATAAATAAGTTCAATCCCTGCATCACAGTGAGTACTGCTAGATTCACGACATTGCAATATTGCTTAACTAAATGGTATTTATTTCATCGACTGAGAAAAGGTGAGTGAAAGAGTCGGCCCTGCTGAATGCGAGCATATGGATGTTTTATCTTCTGGCACACGACACTAACATGCATGCAATGTAACTCTTGAATATGAAAATTCATATGTAGAAATGCCGAAAAAACACAATCCTGTTTTCTCTTCTAACATCGCTCCTTCCTGCCCACTCCTGTTTCTTACAAATATCCTAAAATCCAGCTCTAAAGTCATGTTCTATAAATCCAAGCCGGATGAAGTGAGCTGCAACAGGCCCGCTACTGGGCCTGGGCCGCATGCAGAAAAAGTGCAAAGCACCACATCACTAGGAATTGTTAAACACTCTCGACACTTGAAATACGTGTCCCAGGCAGTTAAGGTGGACTGCAGTATGACATTTCCACTGATATTCCCCCTTTCACAAATCTGCATTATTTTACATCTTTACAAGGGTAAAAGTAGTGTTTGCATGAATAGGACAGGCAGACTGGATGCGCGAGTCCCACATCTTCGTATCTACGGTTCACTTGATTGTTTTATGATTCTGTGGCCTATCATTTCGTGCATGCCAATATATTCCACTGGGACATTAAAAAGAAACATTTCTTATGCTATCTACGCACAACCTTCTCATGTCCCCTCCCATCTTTTTTAAATATAATTTATTTTATTTGTACTTTGATGTGATAGAGTCAAAAACTTTACACAGAGAGGAAAATACAAACATAAAACATAACAACATAATAATAATCATATATACATATACATACACTATATACAAAGAATATACTAAGAATTAAAATACAGTGCAATTCAAAATTCCAGATTCAAGAATGAAAAGATTCAAAACTCTTGCTTCTTAAAATATAAAGTACGTTGGATGCAGAATAAGGTGCAAAATTCGAATTTAAAAATTCAGAGATTCAGAAATTCGTACATAATATTATTATGCAAGATTTACAATCAATCAATCACGAATTCTAGGCACTGCACGCACACGTTCAGACAGGAAGACAGGCAGAGTTGGAGTTTCAAACAGCCAGACAGGAGGGAGAGTTATCCTGGCAATACAATCCCGCACATGCCAGCAGAATTTTCTGGAAAATACCATAATATTCATCTCATGGTGTGTTTGACAGCTGCAACTCTTATTCAACCTCATACATTCCCACATGAAAATCATATCCCAAGCACTTTCTTTGCTTCCATGCAATATGTATGAATCTCATTTATATACTTGCTTGCCTGAAGCTGAATGCGGCTCAGTTATTAATGGACTGCCCCATCAATTTGACTGTGGGCCCTTTTGTGTCCCACCCCCAAATCTAATTAGTGGAGACGCAACTGGTCTGATGAGTGTTCACTTATTAGCAGGCAGTAGCTGCTTCTCAGTCCATGCTCATCCCATCCTCTCCCTGCATGATGCACCCTGGAGAAAAGATGGCCACATCCTGTCTGCAGCACTGAGACTGATACAGGTCAATTGGCTTTGTGTGATCCATGGCATGACCAGACAGGCCAGGGCTTTCAGCCAATAGATCTTTGTTAGAAAGTGAAACTGCAAATAATCAAAAATGCAATACTGCCCACTTGGTAGGGCCATGGGTTATCTACCTCTGGATTTTTTTTTACAGTTTATTTCAGATTCAAAATCCATTAAAAACACATAAGACAAAAAATACAAAAAATTACAAAAAATAAGACCAAATAATTACAAGAGATGAAATCCCTTCCCTGGAAAGTATAGACCGAAACCCCATTATGAAACTTCAAACAGCAGTCCAATAATAAAATAACATATATAATACAATACAATACTGTCAATGTAGCGAGAGAGTTTGAAACATGTCTAAAAACTATATGCCTTTTCACATTACAGCTCTGCCGGGTAAATTTCATCATCCCTCACCGTGTGCCCTCAATATCCCCTTTCTAAAATACATTGCTCTCTTCAAGAAGGAGAGCAGTGCCCATACACCCAGAACAGAGTCTGCACTCAGAAGAAATTACATAGCCACTTTATGATGACAGAGCTCAGACTCCCTGAGAACTGGAATTATCGTTGCTCTCCTGATCCCGATATACCCCGGGCAAAACAGTAACAAATGCACTCCGGGAAATGGCAAAAGATATTATTTACATTCTATAGTATGCGATATGAGTTATTATTTACATTCTGTAGTATTTCACAAATGTGAAGAAATGAGATAGCCACTTTATGATGACAGAGCTCAGTCTCCCTGAGAACTGGAATTATCGTTGCTCTCCTGATCCCAATATACCCCGGGCAAAACAGTAACAAATGCACTCCGGGAAATGGCAAGAGATAGTATTTACATTCTATAGTATTTCACAAATGTGAAAATCTGGACCCATGAAGCAAATATCTTACTCAAATGTGTCCAATATGATCGGCCGCCAGGGGGCGCACGGATGTGGATCTCTTCCGTGTGAGCTCCAACCCACGGGCCTCAAAAGTGGCTTGAGCCCCCACTTTTGACCCATCCACCCATGCAACAACGGCTGTCCAGGCTGTAGGAACCGGATCCCCACACACCGGGCGAAAATCCAGAAGGAATCAGAGCGGTCTGCCCCGAGAAAAGTCTCCCGGCCCGTGCCTCCCCCTCCAGGCCTTCTGCGCCACACCCTCATCGAGCCCTGTGACCTGCAGAGGCCCGGGATTATCAGCTCTGCCCACCAACCTCTTGCGGAGCCATTGAGCCGCGCTGCGGTTCCCCTCAATGGCTGCTGCCCCTCCGCTCTGTCCTCGGGCCCCCGCGAAGTGGGGGGACCCTGGGTGTGTGAGGAGGGGCCCACCCTCTCCGCACTGTGGCCTACACGGTGGCAGCCCCAGATGCTACACGGACCGAGGCCCGACGAGCATACGGGTGAGTGCCCACCTTCC
Organism: Ambystoma mexicanum; assembly: GCF_040938575.1. Classification (NCBI taxonomy): domain Eukaryota; kingdom Metazoa; phylum Chordata; class Amphibia; order Caudata; family Ambystomatidae; genus Ambystoma; species Ambystoma mexicanum. The sequence goes on from NC_090930.1 coordinate 733,420,044, forward strand.
ACCCGGCGACACATGGGCCTGTCCCGTGAACATTGCGCCCTCTCCCCGACTCCACACGCGACCGGCGCTGCTCCATCCGCGAGGGCAGACCTGAACTCGCCCCCAAACCGAAGCCAACGCAGAGGGTTGGACCCCCACTCATGGGGCGTGTGCCCTCCTCTGTGCGCTCTTCCTGAGCCTCTGCTAGGACTTAGGCTTCCTGCCCTGGAGCCCCCTTCTACGCAATCTTAACAGGGCCTACAAGTCGACCCCAATACCGCTGGAACACCTCGGACACCGCATCAGAGACGAGGACTGGAGCCAACGTGAACAGAGGGTGACACAGTTGGAGGATAGGGGCCCTGGTCCCAGGGCGTGTGCCTCCTCCTACCATAACACCCTTGCTCGCCAGGACACACTGGACACTGCTCCACAACACACCCCAGGACCGGTCTACTGCACCAAGTGCTGAGGGTAGAGTCCCCGTCCCACGCACCCATACATCGTATGAGCACCAAAAGTAAGCTAGACAGGTACGCCTATACTCCGCCACATCCTGATCCAGAAATTAACTGCACAATGTCGGCGGAACCCTCGGAGAGGGGAGCGACAGCCACTAAGGGGGACATGGCTGCCCTCCTGAACAAAATCAGAAATATGGGCACCAATCTGGGTGGCAAAATTGACAAGATGACCCAGAGGGTGGATAACATCGAGGAGAGACTAGGGGGCGTCAAGAACAACCAAGCCTCGATAGACATACTAGAAGCCCAACTGGACCTCCGAATGCACAATATAGAGAAAAGAGAGGAAGACATCCATCTGAAGATAGACGATTTAGAAAATAGAGAAAGGCGAAACAACCTGCGATTCTTCAGAATTCCGGAACAGGAAGGAGAAACAGAAGAGGACCTCAAGCATACCATACATGACATCATCAGAATCCCAACCGCAGATGAGAATATTGACGAACCGCAATAGAAAGAATACATAGAGCTGGTGGCCCTTCAGGGGGCCCAAGGTCGATCCTGGCCAGATTTCATAGGTACCAAGATAGAATGAGGATACTCTCGAAAGCCAGGTCAGGTGGTGCCCTCACCCTCGGGGGAGCCCAAATAACCATCTTCCAGGACCTATCTTCGCTCACCCTGGCCCTGCGACGCCTCTGCAGCCCTCTAATTAAATGGCTCAAGGACCAAGGCACAAGATATAGGTGGGGATACCCCTTCTCCCTCACGTTTGAACATGGAAGCAGGAAGATAATACTCCGCTCCGAAGAGGAAATTCATGACTGTATCGCGGATCTCCTTGGCACTGACCCCAAAGAAGGATCACAAGATGAACCAGCACAGGATAGAGCACGATGGGGACCTCAAGGCCCGAAAAGGAAGAAAGTCAGGGGAGCCAGAAAATACAGATGACCTAATGATACGCCAGACAGTGCGAAATGATGCGGTACACACACATTTCTCGACCTGGCTAAGTCTACTCAGGAATCATGGTTCGGAGACTCTTTAACACGCTGGAGACCGGCACACTACAGCCATCAGGCCATCAGGTCCGGCCCACAACAAACTTTCTATCAGAGCTATAACAGATGACCGGCTGGCGGACAATTAATCTGGAAACCGCATGTATCATTACATTTGCTATTTCACAATAACAGTTGTTGTTGCTTGTTAAATTGAAATTCAAGTTGATTTTTCAAAGACGTGAGGGGCGGGGGCTCAAAATGTTAATATGATAATACTTGTGATGGGGGTCGCGTGGTTATGACCCTTATGGGCGGTCCGACTGTAGACCGGCTGCATGCACCTGGTTCAACTCGGATGCCATCAAACTCTGACTCAGATCCTTGCAAGGAAAATGATGTGTGAAAAGGAAAATGATGTGTGAAAAGCTAGAACTGAGGACAACGGGTATTATGTTCAATACCCTGAAAGGGAGCAGTGGGGTGGGATACACAAAACTTCAAAGTCCCATTCGGCTCGGGACAGCTATCAGAATACTTCCACGGTGGTGACTCTCGGCGAAGGCCGATGTGACATGATTAGCGAATCCACAGGACTTACCACTGATCGACGGTCGTGACGAATCAGGTGACAGACATGGCACTCTTAAAATTGGCAGGCTCAACGCCAAGGGGCTTAATTCCCCCACCAAAAGGTCGCTAGTTTCCCGAGAATTCAAGAGAGCGAATCTAGACGTACTTTTCTTACAAGAAACCTGATACAGAAAAGGAGAAGAAAGGAAGGTACTCTACGCCAAACTAGGCACAGAATACTGGGGCTCCGGCCCTCTGAAGAAAGCTATGCTAGTCAACAAAACAATCCGATTTGAACTCTTTAGGTCCTGGTCAGACGTGAGTGGTAGAGCAATTGTGTTGGTTGGCAGGATACACGACACCATCATCACACTCACATCCGTATATGCACCCAACACTGGACAGTCCCGGTTCCTTCAACAAACAATCCACACGGTCATGAACGAGGCAGAGGGGGAAGTGATACTAGGAGGCGATCTCAACACGTGGATGGACCCGGATATGGACAGACAAGCTGGCAACCTGTCCACAACCTCTTCACCAGGTGCTGGACGCTCGCGGGTTACAGATATGATGGACGCCTACAATCTCACGAATGCATGGAGACACATGAATCCGAACCGCACAGGCTTCACCTTCTACTCTACACCACATGCCACGTACTCCAGAATTGATTATGTATACGTAACATTGGCACTCGCCGCAGCAACGACCAAAGCAAACATATCACCTGTTACGTGGTCGGACCATGAAATGGTAACGGTCACCCTCGATCAGATGGCTCTCCTTCGGAGGAGCTCCAAATGGCGATGCAATGAGACGCTCTTCAAGGACCCAATTTTTCGGGACTTCACCCAATACTTCGAGCAAAACAATATAGGTGAAACCCCCATTAACATAGTCTGGGAAGCGGGCAAAGCCACATGGAGGGGAATTCTTATCAGGGAGGGAGCAGCGAAGAAAAGAGAATGCCTACTTAAAGAAAATAGACTTCGAAATGAAATTACCCAACTCGATCTCATGGCCCAATCGGCGGACTCTGACAGACCACACAAGATTAAACAGGCCAACGCCAAGAGGGAAGAACTACGGCAACTAGAAACAAGTAGCATTGTGCACAATCTCCAATGTCTGAAGCAAAAGCACTATGAGCATGGGGACAAAGCTGGTGCCTTACTCGCTGCAAGACTCCGCGGCCAACGCCGCGAGCGATGGGTGCCTATGGTGCACGATATAGACACACCCCACGACCATCGTCCCCCCAATATTCCCAAAACTTTCACCAATTTCTACAAGAGATTATACACCTCGCAGGCCGCACCGCACTCAGAGGCAGTCACAGACTATTTAACCAGAGTGGCCATGCCAAGCCTCCCATTGGAAACTACACAAGCCATGGATGCTCCCATCACGGGGTAAGAAATCGAGGATGCAATCAAAAGACTCCCAGCGGGGAAGGCTCTGGGGAATGATGGATACACAGCAGGGTTTTACAAGACTTTCCAGAATGCCCTGCTCCCGTTCATGGTTGACCTCTTTAACAACATCTTCCACTTCCGGTGTGGCACCCGAATCCTTCTCTGAAGCGCTAATAACAGTGATCCCCAAAGAAGGAAAGGACCCCAGGGCAATGGGCCTCCTACCGCCCAATATCGCTCCTGAACATCGACGCCAAGATCTACACAAGGGTTCTCACTGCACGTCTAGAGTCGCACATGCCCACAATAATCCACAATGGCCATGTAGGCTTCATCCTGGGCAGGCAAGCCGCAGACTCCACCCGCAAGACCCTTCACATAATACATGAGGCCAGAACATCGCCGAACATGCCAGCACTGTTTTTCGATTGATGCTGAGAAGGCGTTTGATAGAGTTGAATGGCATTTCTTGGAGGCCACGTTGAAGCAAATAGGACTGGGCCCCACTCTTAGACGAGCGATCAAAGCCGTCTATACAGCCCCAAAAGCCTCTTTAGTAGTGAACGCCCAGTTCTCCCGCTGGTTTCCTCTTAGTAGAGGAACGAGACAAGGCTTCCCCCTTTCGGTGATAGTTTTCGCACTCTCCTTAGGACCACTCGCCCGAGCCCTCCGAGCAGACACCGCCATCGAGGGAATGCAAGTCAATGGCAGAGAATATAAACTGGCTTTGTATGCAGACGACATCTCGCTCCATGTATTAAACCCACTGTCATCAATCCCAAGGGCGATACGCATCATAGAGGAATATGGGACACTCTCTGGTTTCAAAATAAATAAAACCAAATCCATCCTCTTTCCACTCCTTGAACCCTCCCCAGAGCAGCAGATCAAGCTCGAACGCCTTGGCCTGATCATCGGGGGCCCCACACTGAGATACCTAGGGATCAACCTAACAAGAGATCTAGCCCAGCTCTACGAAGCAAACTTCCCACAACTCCTAAATGCTCTCAAAACTGATCTCACGAAATGGAAGTCGCTCACAATCTCCTAGATGTGACGCCTAAACGCAATCAAGGTGGTGAGCCTCCCGTGTTTTCCCTTATATCCCTTCCAGGTCCTGCCCATCTCGATACCAGATCACTTTTTCAGGCAGGTCAAGAAGGTCATACTGGAATTCTTGTGGGACAGAAAGAAACCCTGGATACCATACGATATCCTGATACTTCCGAAGGAACTGGGGGGAGTGGGCCTCCCGGACATAGAGCGATACTACCAGGCAACCCAACTCCTGATCTCACACCTGCACGATAGAAAGGACCTCCAATGGGTCCAATTAGGTAGTGATAATCTGGTCCACGTAACCCTCGCAGAGTGGCTATGGGTCCTCAGATCAAAGCTCACGAAACGCCTGAAACACCTGCACGACCACCCAATACTGGACACTATGTGGAACATCTGGAAGAAAGGGAAAGGGATGACTGGAATCACGATGTGGCCTTCCCCCCTAAGCCATCTCTGGTCCCCCGGGATCCGAGAAGAAATCCCGAACATGCCCGGTATCAGGCCTGGTTTGATGCCGGACTAGAGAGAGTTGGCCATTTGTGGAGAAATGGGAAATTCATTTCGATCTCGGAACTAGAAGAAGCCTTCCAAATTCACCCGATTCCGATTTTCTTGTACCTGCGACTGAAAGGGGTCATATCGAGGAGAGAATGGAAGGAGACCACATAAACAGAGCTTACGCCCTTTGAAACTATCTTGGACACAACCAACTCAACTAAAGGTTTAATAGCCCGCATGTACAAGACCTTAATCGCTAAAGACCAAAATGGGAAAAAGATTTCAACAGAGAATTCGACCAACAAGCCTGGGACAGCATTTGCGAAATGCCAGCCAAAACGTCAATGGCCACCCAGTACAAATTGCACGCCGTAAAATTACTCCACTGGTGGCAGTATGATCCACAAAGACTGTCTAAAATGTTCCAAACCTCCAGTCCGAAATGCTGGCGACAATGCAGCATGGACGCTGATTACTGGCACATGTGGTGGAAGTGCCCCAAGGTATGCATTTATTGGCAAGAGGTCCTGGGATGGATAAAGCAATTGGATGGCATAGAAAGAGAACCATCCCCTCTTCTGATCCTATTTGGCCTTGCAGAAGAAGACGACGAATTGGTGTGGGTAAAAGGACTGGTATCACCCCTGCTACTGGCAGCAAGAGCAGCCCTAGTCATCAAATGGAAGTCTCCAGGCCTACCAGACGAAAAGGACTGGCTACAAATTGCCATGAACATATACACAATGGAGAAAATAACTGAGGCCCTCCATGACAAGGCCGCGTGACACAAGGAAGCTTGGAGTGACTTTACGGGACATTACATCACAGGTACGGTCGCGTGCGACTCCCCGCGCCAATGAAAATACCGCTCACTGTTCCCCACCAGGAACTGAAGACTGAACATCGAATACCATATAGCCTAATAACCATGCCTGTCACAAACTTCACCTGTAACTCACAACACCAACAACGCTCAACATCACACTGCCCACTATAGCTCACTACAGCAAACGCCGAGACCTGGAAGTTTTACGAGAAAGGACAAAGGTAGGGAGGAGGGGTCAGGGGGTTACATTGTTTGTCCATTAAAGGTGAACGTGTATGTTATTGTTAGAATATTATATAGGTGGATCGCAGTAATCTTGTGAAGTAACTATGTATGCTCAGCTATGTATTCACCCGGCTGTTCACCTATGATGTTAAAAATGAATAAAATTGAATTTGAAAAAAAAAATGTGTCCAATATAATAACCAAATATCCTCCCCCCAATACCTACTCTCTACTTTACCAGACTGTATGACTAGCATGTACACAGCACGGCTGCATTTAGCCATTACCTGATCACCTCGAATGTGCCTGCCTTGGCCATACGTCCACATGCTTTTTTTGGAATATGAATAACCTGAAGGCAAGACAATCATCAAAATCGTCCCATACACGCTGCAACCGAACTGTCAGCTCAGATTTCAGCTACCAACTGTAACTGGGGGGATTACCTGGGTGTGCAATCCCTTTCCATCCTTCCTATTTATGTATTTATGTCTCACCTCTGAATGGCATCCGCTGCTGTTTTGTTTTTTCCCAGGCGCTTTGAAGCAGCACCTCCAATTGAGGCTTAATACAATATATGAATACATAAATGAATAATTAAATAGAGAAGATAAAATGCTAAACAATGGTGAATTGTCCTTTGCCTGGGAATCACAAACACCTGCCATTAACCCAACCCCTATACTAATTGAAGGAACAGTACTCCCATAGAGCAGGAATCTGCCTTTTTGATGGGAACAAATACCCCTAGAGTAATTCCACAGGCATACATTGTTGCAAGGAAAGAGTAATGCTGCCCTTTGATGAGCTTCAATGAATGAGGTCTACAGAGGTATGAGTGGGGAGGTGTGCATACCCCACATATGTCAACCTAAAGTCATTTAGAGTAAAGACTGAACCACCAGCAGAAGGCACGAATGTAGACATGAGATGTCATGCAAAAATTGGATGTTCCTCTCCTGATTCTATTTAAATTAGTGTAAGGTGGTAAAAATGAAAATGAACATGGCCACGAACACGTTCCATTTGCAAAACTTCCCCCATAGTAAATAGCTTTTTATTACAATGCACTTCAAACACCTTTTTTGCGATAGATGGCCAGAACACTGCTATACTGACCTTGAAGCTTATCACTAGTCTTGGCAACTTATAAACCTTCTGTTATAACTGACTTGCTGCTTTGACTGACAGCTGTCTATGTTTGTGAATACAGCACAATTTTCCAGGCTGCAACTTCCTGCAGAATGCGCTCGCAAAACAGACACGCACCTCAATTTTTCTGCGATCTCACCTAAAGCAGGCTGGGTTTTGTGTGCCCTCGGACTGCAAGGCAGTACTCCCACTCTGCTCAGCTGTTCAGTGCTTGCGGAACATAGTTTCACAAGGATTCTTGAAGAACACATACATTTAGAATTCCCCCCTTTTATGGAGCAAATGATGTACTTAATTTTAACTACGTTATGAATGGAAGTAAGATCACTATTTCTTTTAGATAATTGTTTTAGCTAGATCATGTATTCGTTTATTGGTCTTAACATGCTTAGGTATGGCTAGTGATTTTGTATGTTGTTCTTGTTTTCCTCTTTTTAAATAGTGAAAGATTTAATTATGAAACCACTACGCCAAACAATAATAAATAAATGTAAAAGCTTATGTACTTAACGCTCCACTTACATTTTACAGAAATAGCAGCATTTGATCGCAAGCAATGCTCCTGTCAAAGAAGAATTTTATTTGAATCATGTTGTGCAATATCTGTCTGAAGTACAATTGCACAATTTGGGTTTGAATGTCATCAGGTTCACCGACATAAGCCCCATTGAGACAATATGTGTGCAGTTCAGATAAAAACTCAGAAGGCTACAAAAGCGTAGAAACAGGTCACTGAAAGCTCTGCCAAAGCAAAAAGGGAGCCAGTTGGATCCAATTATAAAGTAAACAATGATGAACTAATCCACGGCAAGCATGCGTGGCTGTGCAGAGCGGAGGCGCAGCTTCGGGCTCCTGCAGGAGTCAGCACCTCCAACTAAGGGCCCGATTCATGGAATGTTCTTGCACGATTCAAAGTGGCATTGCATTGCTGAAAAGTGACTTTGCACTGCCGACAAAAACTCTGATTCAAGGAACTGTGCAAAGTATATTTTTGCAGCGCAAAGTCATGTTAAAGTCATTATTGCAGTGCAAAATGACTTTGCACTTCAAAAATACTCTTTGCACAGTTCCATGAATCAGAGTTTTTGTCGGCAGTGCAAAGTCACTTTTCAGCAGTGCAAAGTCACTTTGACCTGTGCAAAAATAGTCCATTAATCAGCGCTATGAGAGCAGATTGAATGGACCTTGAGTGCCTGTGCTAACAGAAGTACTTCAAGAACAAAAGAAATACCAGGCATCATCTTGTGGGATGGCAAATGTTCACTATTTTCCCTTTGCACAATAAGCAAGGCTGAATTCTTTATGAAAATCATTGTCCAAAGAAGTATTTGTGCAATGTGTACCTGATCTCAGCACCTGCAACAGCATCAGCACCTGGCTATGGAAGATTGTGGATGCAAAACTTATAGTCACAACACTACATTTTGACAACGGTGGACAGTTGATTGTTTGTGATTTGATGAAAGCTTTGAAGTGCTACTAAAAAGCAAACCATTTATGCATTTCTGGGAAGCAGGCTTTTTCAGAAAAAAACGAATCCATTTGAAAAGAACATGTGTTTATTTTGTGAATCAATTTGTTGTCATGGAAGATAAGATTGGCAACTAGGGTGTGCTGTGTGTATCACCCAAACATTGACACTCATGAGAAAGACGTGTCACAGACAAAGAAGTACAATCCCTGCATCACAGTGAGTACTGCTAGATTCACGACATTGCAATATTGCTTAACTAAATGGTATTTATTTCATCGACTGAGAAAAGGTGAGTGAAAGAGTCGGCCCTGCTGAATGCGAGCATATGGATGTTTTATCTTCTGGCACACGACACTAACATGCATGCAATGTAACTCTTGAATATGAAAATTCATATGTAGAAATGCCGAAAAAACACAATCCTGTTTTCTCTTCTAACATCGCTCCTTCCTGCCCACTCCTGTTTCTTACAAATATCCTAAAATCCAGCTCTAAAGTCATGTTCTATAAATCCAAGCCGGATAAAGTGAGCTGCAACAGGCCCGCTACTGGGCCTGGGCCGCATGCAGAAAAAGTGCAAAGCACCACATCACTAGGAATTGTTAAACACTCTCGACACTTGAAATACGTGTCCCAGGCAGTTAAGGTGGACTGCAGTATGACATTTCCACTGATATTCCCCCTTTCACAAATCTGCATTATTTTACATCTTTACAAGGGTAAAAGTAGTGTTTGCATAAATAGGACAGGCAGACTGGATGCGCGAGTCCCACATCTTCGTATCTACGGTTCACTTGATTGTTTTATGATTCTGTGGCCTATCATTTCGTGCATGCCAATATATTCCACTGGGACATTAAAAAGAAACATTTCTTATGCTATCTACGCACAACCTTCTCATGTCCCCTCCCATCTTTTTTAAATATAATTTATTTTATTTGTACTTTGATGTGATAGAGTCAAAAACTTTACACAGAGAGGAAAATACAAACATAAAACATAACAACATAATAATAATCATATATACATATACATACACTATATACAAAGAATATACTAAGAATTAAAATACAGTGCAATTCAAAATTCCAGATTCAAGAATGAAAAGATTCAAAACTCTTGCTTCTTAAAATATAAAGTACGTTGGATGCAGAATAAGGTGCAAAATTCGAATTTAAAAATTCAGAGATTCAGAAATTCATACATAATATTATTATGCAAGATTTACAATCAATCAATCACGAATTCTAGGCACTGCACGCGAACGTTCAGACAGGCAGACAGGCAGAGTTGGAGTTTCAAACAGCCAGACAGGAGGGAGAGTTATCCTGGCAATACAATCCCGCACATGCCAGCAGAATTGTCTGGAAAATACCATAATATTCATCTCATGGTGTGTTTGACAGCTGCAACTCTTATTCAACCTCATACATTCCCACATGAAAATCATATCCCAAGCACTTTCTTTGCTTCCATGCAATATGTATGAATCTCATTTATATACTTTCTTGCCTGAAGCTGAATGCGGCTCAGTTATTAATGGACGGCCCCATCAATTTGACTGTGGGCCCTTTTGTGTCCCACCCCCAAATCTAATTAGTGGAGACGCAACTGGTCTGATGAGTGTTCACTTATAAGCAGGCAGTAGCTGCTTCTCAGTCCATGCTCATCCCATCCTCTCCCTGCATGATGCACCCTGGAGAAAAGATGGCCACATCCTGTCTGCAGCACTGAGACTGATACAGGTCAATTGGCTTTGTGTGATCCATGGCATGACCAGACAGGCCAGGGCTTTCAGCCAATAGATCTTTGTTAGAAAGTGAAACTGCAAATAATCAAAAATGCAATACTGCCCACTTGGTAGGGCCATGGGTTATCTACCTCTGGATTTTTTTTACAGTTTATTTCAGATTCAAAATCCATTAAAAACACATAAGACAAAAAATACAAAAAATTACAAAAAATAAGACCAAATAATTACAAGAGATGAAATCCCTTCCCTGGAAAGTATAGACCGAAATCCCATTATGCAACTTCAAACAGCAGTCCAATAATAAAATAACATATATAATACAATACAATACTGTCAATGTAGCGAGAGAGTTTGAAACATGTCTAAAAACTATATGCCTTTTCACATTACAGCTCTGCTGGGTAAATTTCATCATCCCTCACTGTGTGCCCTCAATATCCCCTTTCCAAAATACATTGCTCTCTTCAAGAAGGAGAGCAGTGCCCATACACCCAGAACAGAGTCTGCACTCAGAAGAAATTACATAGCCACTTTATGATGACAGAGCTCAGACTCCCTGAGAACTGGAATTATCGTTGCTCTCCTGATCCCGATATACCCCAGGCAAAACAGTAACAAATGCACTCCGGGAAATGGCAAAAGATATTATTTACATTCTATAGTATGCGATATGAGTTATTATTTACATTCTATAGTATTTCACAAATGTGAAGAAATGAGATAGCCACTTTATGATGACAGAGCTCAGTCTCCCTGAGAACTGGAATTATCGCTGCTCTCCTGATCCCAATATACCCCGGGCAAAACAGTAACAAATGCACTCCGGGAAATGGCAAGAGATATTTTTTACATTCTATAGTATTTCACAAATGTGAAAATCTGGACCCATGAAGCAAATATCTTACTCAAATGTGTCCAATATGATCGGCCGCCAGGGGGCGCACGGATGTGGATCTCTTGCGTGTGAGCTCCAACCCACGGGCCTCAAAAGTGGCTTGAGCCCCCACTTTTGACCCATCCACCCATGCAACAACGGCTGTCCAGGCTGTAGGAACCGGATCCCCACACACCGGGCGAAAATCCAGAAGGAATCAGAGCGGTCTGCCCCGAGAAAAGTCTCCCGGCCCGTGCCACCCTCTCTGCACTGTGGCCTACGCGGTGGCAGCCCCAGATGCTACACGGACCGAGGCCCGACGATCATACGGGTGATCGCCCACCTCCCACCCGGCGACACATGGGCCTGTCCCGTGAACATTGCGCCCTCTCCCCGACTCCACACGCGACCGGCGCTGCTCCATCCGCGAGGGCAGACCTGAACTCGCCCCCAAACCGAAGCCAACTGAGAGGGTTGGACCCCCACTCATGGGGCGTGTGCCCTCCTCTGTGCGCTCTTCCTGAGCCTCTGCTAGGACTTAGGCTTCCCGCCCCGGAGCCCCCTTCTACGCAATCTTAACAGGGCCTACAAGTCGACCCCCAATACCGCTGGAACACCTCGGACACCGCATCAGAGACGAGGACTGGAGCCAACGTGAACAGAGGGTGACACAGTTGGAGGATAGGGCCCCTGGTCCCAGGGCGTGTGCCTCCTCCTACCATAACACCCTTGCTCGCCAGGACACACTGGACACTGCTCCACAACACACCCCAGGACCGGTCTACTGCACCAAGTGCTGAGGGTAGTGTCCCCGTCCCACGCACCCATACATCGTATGAGCACCAAAAGTAAGCTAGCCAGGTACGCCTATACTCTGCCACATCCTGATCCAGAAATTAACTGCACAATGTCGGCGGAACCCTCGGAGAGGGGAGCGACAGCCACTAAGGGGGACATGGCTGCCCTCCTGAACAAAATCAGAAATATGGGCACCAATCTGGGTGGCAAAATTGACAAGATGACCCAGAGGGTGGATAACATCGAGGAGAGACTAGGGGGCGTCGAGAACAACCAAGCCTCGATCGACATACTAGAAGCCCAACTGGACCTCCGAATGCACAATATAGAGAAAAGAGAGGAAGACATCCATCTGAAGATAGACGATTTAGAAAATAGGGAAAGGCGAAACAACCTGCGATTCTTCAGAATTCCGGAACAGGAAGGAGAAACAGAAGAGGACCTCAAGCATACCATACATGACATCATCAGAATCCCAACCGCAGATGAGAATATTGACGAACCGCAATAGAAAGAATACATAGAGCTGGTGGCCCTTCAGGGGGCCCAAGGTCGATCCTGGCCAGATTTCATAGGTACCAAGATAGAACGAGGATACTCTCGAAAGCCAGGTCAGGTGGTGCCCTCACCCTCGGGGGAGCCCAAATAACCATCTTCCAGGACCTATCTTCGCTCACCCTGGCCCTGCGACGCCTCTGCAGCCCTCTAACTAAATGGCTCAAGGACCAAGGCACAAGATATAGGTGGGGATACCCCTTCTCCCTCACGTTTGAACATGGAAGCAGGAAGATAATACTCCGCTCCGAAGAGGAAATTCATGACTGTATCGCGGATCTCCTTGGCACTGACCCCAAAGAAGGATCACAAGATGAACCAGCACAGGATAGAGCACGATGGGGACCTCAAGGCCCGAAAAGGAAGAAAGTCAGGGGAGCCAGAAAATACAGATGACCTAATGATACGCCAGACAGTGCGAAATGATGTGGTACACACACATTTCTCGACCTGGCTAAGTCTACTCAGGAATCATGGTTCGGAGACTCTTTAACACGCTGGAGACCGGCACACTACAGCCATCAGGCCATCAGGTCCGGCCCACAACAAACTTTCTATCAGAGCTATAACAGATGACCGGCTGGCGGACAATTAATCTGGAAACCGCATGTATCATTACATTTGCTATTTCACAATAACAGTTGTTGTTGCTTGTTAAATTGTAATTCAAGTTGATTTTTCAAAGACGTGAGGGGCGGGGGCTCAAAATGTTAATATGATAATACTTGTGATGGGGGTCACGTGGTTATGACCCTTATGGGCGGTCCGACTGTAGACCGGCTGCATGCACCTGGTTCAACTCGGATGCCATCAAACTCGGACTCAGATCCTTGCAAGGATCCTCACAAGGAAAATGATGTGTGAAAAGGAAAATGATGTGTGAAAAGCTAGAACTGAGGACAACGGGTATTATGTTCAATACCCTGAAAGGGAGCAGTGGGGTGGGATACACAAAACTTCAAAGTCCCATTCGGCTCGGGACAGCTATCAGAATACTTCCACGGTGGCGACTCTCGGCGAAGGCCGATGTGACATGATTACGAATCCACAGGACTTACCACTGATCGACGGTCGTGACGAATCAGGTGACAGACATGGCACTCTTAAAATTGGCAGGCTCAACGTCAAGGGGCTTAATTCCCCCACCAAAAGGTCGCTAGTTTCCCGAGAATTCAAGAGAGCGAATCTAGACGTACTTTTCTTACAAGAATCCTGATACAGAAAAGGAGAAGAAAGGAAGGTACTCTACGCCAAACTAGGCACAGAATACTGGGGCTCCGGCCCTCTGAAGAAAGCTATGCTAGTCAACAAAACAATCCGATTTGAACTCTTTAGGTCCTGGTCAGACGTGAGTGGTAGAGCAATTGTGTTGGTTGGCAGGATACACGACACCATCATCACACTCACATCCGTATATGCACCCAACACTGGACAGTTCCGGTTCCTTCAACAAACAATCCACACAGTCATGAACGAGGCAGAGGGGGAAGTGATACTAGGAGGCGATCTCAACACGTGGATGGACCCGGATATGGACAGACAAGCTGGCAACCTGTCCACAACTTCTTCACCAGGTGCTGGACGCTCGCGGGTTACAGATATGATGGACGCCTACAATCTCACGAATGCATGGAGACACATGAATCCGAACCGCACAGGCTTCACCTTCTACTCTACACCACATGCCACGTACTCCAGAATTGATTATGTATACGTAACATTGGCACTCGCCGCAGCAACGACCAAAGCAAGCATATCACCTGTTACGTGGTCGGACCATGAAATGGTAACGGTCACCCTCGATCAGATGGCTCTCCTTCGGAGGAGCTCCAAATGGCGATGCAATGAGACGCTCTTCAAGGACCCAATTTTTCGGGACTTCACCCAATACTTCGAGCAAAACAATATAGGTGAAACCCCCATTAACATAGTCTGGGAAGCGGGCAAAGCCACATGGAGGGGAATTCTTATCAGGGAGGGAGCAGCGAAGAAAAGAGAATGCCTACTTAAAGAAAATAGACTTCGAAATGAAATTACCCAACTCGATCTCATGGCCCAATCGGCGGACTCTGACAGACCACACAAGATTAAACAGGCCAACGCCAAGAGGGAAGAACTACGGCAACTAGAAACAAGTAGCATTGTGCACAATCTCCAATGTCTGAAGCAAAAGCACTATGAGCATGGGGACAAAGCTGGTGCCTTACTCGCTGCAAGACTCCGCAGCCAACGCCGCGAGCGATGGGTGCCTATGGTGCACGATATAGACACACCCCACGACCATCGTCCCCCCAATATTCCCAAAACTTTCACCAATTTCTACGAGAGATTATACACCTCGCAGGCCGCACCGCACTCAGAGGCAGTCACAGACTATTTAACCAGAGTGGCCATGCCAAGCCTCCCATTGGAAACTACACAAGCCATGGATGCTCCCATCACGGGGTAAGAAATCGAGGATGCAATCAAAAGACTCCCAGCGGGGAAGGCTCTGGGGAATGATGGATACACAGCAGGGTTTTACAAGACTTTCCAGAATGCCCTGCTCCCGTTCATGGTTGACCTCTTTAACAACATCTTCCACTTCCGGTGTGGCACCCGAATCCTTCTCTGAAGCGCTAATAACAGTGATCCCCAAAGAAGGAAAGGACCCCAGGGCAATGGGCCTCCTACCGCCCAATATCGCTCCTGAACATCGAAGCCAAGATCTACACAAGGGTTCTCACTGCACGTCTAGAGTCGCACATGCCCACAATAATCCACAATGGCCATGTAGGCTTCATCCTGGGCAGGCAAGCCGCAGACTCCACCCGCAAGACCCTTCACATAATACATGAGGCCAGAACATCGCCGAACATGCCAGCACTGTTTTTCGATTGATGCTGAGAAGGCGTTTGATAGAGTTGAATGGCATTTCTTGGAGGCCACGTTGAAGCAAATAGGACTGGGCCCCACTCTTAGACGAGCGATCAAAGCCGTCTATACAGCCCCAAAAGCCTCTTTAGTAGTGAACGCCCAGTTTTCCCGCTGGTTTCCTCTTAGTAGAGGAACGAGACAAGGCTTCCCCCTTTCGGTGATAGTTTTCGCACTCTCCTTAGGACCACTCGCCCGAGCCCTCCGAGCAGACACCGCCATCGAGGGAATGCAAGTCAATGGCAGAGAATATAAACTGGCTTTGTATGCAGACGACATCTCGCTCCATGTATTAAACCCACTGTCATCAATCCCAAGGGCGATACGCATCATAGAGGAATATGGGACACTCTCTGGTTTCAAAATAAATAAAACCAAATCCATCCTCTTTCCACTCCACGAACCCTCCCCAGAGCAGCAGATCAAGCTCGAACGCCTTTGCCCGATCATCGGGGGCCCCACACTGAGATACCTAGGGATCAACCTAACAAGAGATTTAGCCCAGCTCTACGAAGCAAACTTCCCACAACTCCTAAATGCTCTCAAAACTGATCTCACGAAATGGAAGTCGCTCACAATCTCGTAGATGTGACGTCTAAACGCAATCAAGGTGGTGAGCCTCCCGTGTTTTCCCTTATATCCCTTCCAGGTCCTGCCCATCTCGATACCAGATCACTTTTTCAGGCAGGTCAAGAAAGTCATACTGGAATTCTTGTGGGACAGAAAGAAACCCTGGATACCATACGATATCCTGATACTTCCGAAGGAACTGGGGGGAGTGGGCCTCCCGGACATAGAGCGATACTACCAGGCAACCCAACTCCTGATCTCACACCTGCACGATAGAAAGGACCTCAAATGGGTCCAATTAGATAATGATAATCTGGTCCACGTAACCCTCGCAGAGTGGCTATGGGTCCTCAGATCAAAGCTCACGAAACGCCTGAAACACCTGCACGACCACCCAATACTGGACACTATGTGGAACATCTGGAAGAAAGGGAAAGGGATGACTGGAATCACGATGTGGCCTTCCCCCCTAAGCCATCTCTGGTCCCACGGTTTCCGAGAAGAAATCCCGAACATGCCCGGTATCAGGCCTGGTTTGATGCCGGACTAGAGAGAGTTGGCCATTTGTGGAGAAATAGGAAATTCATTTTGATCTCGGAACTAGAAGAAGCCTTCCAAATTCACCCGATTCCGATTTTCTTGTACCTGCGACTGAAAGGGGTCATATCGAGGAGAGAATGGAAGGAGACCACATAAACAGAGCTTACGCCCTTTGAAACTATCTTGGACACAACCAACTCAACTAAAGGTTTAATAGCCCGCATGTGCAAGACCTTAATCGCTAAAGACCAAAATGGGGAAAAAGATTTCAACAGAGAATTCGACCAACAAGCCTGGGACAGCATTTGCGAAATGCCAGCCAAAACGTCAATGGCCACCCAGTACAAATTGCACGCCGTAAAATTACTCCACTGGTGGCAGTATGATCCACAAAGACTGTCTAAAATGTTCCAAACCTCCAGTCCGAAATGCTGGCGACAATGCAGCATGGACGCTGATTACTGGCACATGTGGTGGAAGTGCCACCACATGCTGCGGGGGATTCAGAGTCCTGGACAGCTCCCACCGAAGGCATTGAGCTTGTGCGGATCCCAACTGCGGAAGGTGCCTCCTGAGCAGTTTGTGAGGCAGCGCATTTTCTGGAGGGTGCCTACTTTCTGTGCAACTGGTGCTGCAGGAAGGGTCTTAGGTTCCCTGCGTGAGCTGCCTCTGCTATCTCAGGATGGCTGAGATGGCTGAGGAACTGGGCGAGTCGCAGGGATGTCATTTCACCAAAATGCCAGGGGTAGCGGAAGTGACATCACAATGCCACGCCCCAAGAGTGACATCACAGGAAGTGATGTCTTTGCCCAAGCCCCCATGTGGCATCACAGGAAGTGATCATTTGACCATGCCGACATCACAGGAAGTGGCATCATAAAGCATTATCCCTTAGTACACTGAGACAAATATGGTTACGATATCACTGTATTGTGACATTTCATACAAGAATGGATTATCATATGTAGCAGTGTGTCAAGGTCCATGTTGCCATGGGAAGTGAATTAACCCAAAAACCCTCTTAATATGGATACATCCTGTTATTTCAGCAGGACTACAAAGCGAAATCACATTCTGGGTGCACAGAGGCAGTTAGAGAGGTATGGGAATACGGGAAAGCCAGGATAAAAGGGGAGAGGGAGAATATGAATATGAACCAGAGAACATGTATTCTTCTAGTCAATGGCATCAACAATCTTTAATGATTTTGGCACTTACCCCATTTTCTTCTGATTCGACAGTGTTGTGTTGTAAAGTACTGTTTGCAGTTGTTTCATGGACCCGCAGGGGTGGACTGGGAAACAAAAGTGGCCCTGGAAATAATTTTCAAAGTGGCCCCATATTAGACATCATTTTCAGTAAACTCAACCCTTTTCCTATGAGAACATTTGGAAATAAAATGGGCTACCACACAAAGGAGTCCGAGGGTACAGAGGTCTATCAGGAAATCTCTGAAGTTCCCTAAAGGCCAGTCCACCCTTGTCCTGCTCATACACGCCAAACCACTGCAAATCTATAGACAAATGCTCAACCCTGTTTCACAACACTGCCGGAGGTTTGAGAGGGATTTCTGGTTGAAGCTAGTGATTTTTCTGACATTTTGTAGTGGAATCTCTCCTCTAAGGGAACACATAGCGTACATTGCTGAAAATAAATAGGCCAACCGGATTTTTCACAACACTATCCGTTCACTCAACCATTTGTACGCCATTCTATGGAAAAAAAGAACTTCCGGGAAAAAAGCATTAGTGTCTGATCGAAACAGGGATGAGGTTATGCAAATGAGACCGGCTGATGTGCAGTATGCATGGCCAGAAAAGTGGAAAACCACAAGTAACTCTGCAGAACAAACAACAAACTCTGCAATATTTCAGACTTCATGAAATGGAAGCATGGGAATTCTTTGAGGGCCAAAGCCAGTAAGCCTGCCTGTATACAGAGGTGGCTTTACAAAATACATCTTTGCCTCTACGCGACAGATATCTATTATATTTGGCAATACTTGTGATCATTTTAAGTGACCCAAGCCTTCAACAACCACAAAGCATGTCTTTGAAAATTAAAGCCCAAGGTTGGGCCATGATGTCCCTGGTGACATGGGTTTACTGCTAAATGTGACGACCCCCAACAACAGAAATACAGGTCCCTGACTAATCGGACCTTATGGCAGAGGCGCCAAGATTCAGTTTAAGACAATAATGGAATCAAAAACAGCTGACTAAGAAACAGCAGCATTTCCACTCAATGCTGAAAATGTACTACAGTTTAAGGAATGGCAAATAAGGCCTGCTTGGGACACACAAATGCAAGCAGCATATGCAAATCCTAGGACCAGCGCAAATGCTGTGTATGGCACTGCTGCCCCCAACCTCCCCAACCCCCACAGACAAATCTAGAAAGCGCATAAATATATACTCCTTGAGTTCTCAGAGGACAAGGCTAGTGATCATACTTAAGTGGTTGGCTTGCCCACTGGGGCCTATGAAGCCAGCAGCAACACACAGACGCAATGCTTTACTACTGCTCATATAGTACGATGGCTGGGGTAACATGGCAAACTCCTATCCACCCCGGGGGGGGGGGGTCTAGCCATGTTCCATTGAGCATGAACGTATGAACGCTCGATGCATGCTTTTTCCTTGCTGTGACTTGTGGAATTGCTTTTACCATACCAATTCAGTACTACACGTTCTGGAAAAATACCACCACCACAGGACTGGCTGAGCCTCCCCACAATGGTAGACAGTGTGTGTATGAATTGTTGCTGGTCAGGAAGCCTGGCACTGCATCCCACACTGTTCAACATATATTGGCCATGTCAGGAACGCAGAGTTAAGTGCACCAAAGTGACAGTTCCCGTGTCTCCCGCCCAGAGACCACAGCAAACAGTTATCAGTGCTTTAAAGTTAACAGAACTTCTAAAAAGTACACATTTTGAGTTTTAACCACCCCATGCTATAAGAAGTAACGTACGGCCTGCTGCCAAGATCCACAACTACAGGTTAGTTAGTGCAGAAGGTGCTCCACCTAGTCTGTTTTTCCCTTATGTGCATATGCATTAGAAAAATAACAGAGTGGGTGCGCGCCTCAACCACTGTTGAGGTTTTTAAGGTACAGGGAACCCATGATCTCGCCGGATCCGAAAAGAAACGCTGTGTCAGTGCACGCATAGTCCTAAACTAGACAGGTTGAAAGACCCCCTCCCCCAAATCTTTAACAAACAGCCCTTTCTTCTTTTTCAAACTAAAGTGTACCACACGAAACAAAGATGAATCATTGCCAGGTTGCTACTACCAAAAGTGGACAAGTGAAGGCAGCGAAAGCAGTAAAACTGCAAGGCATCCTTGTGGGTGTGTTATATAGGCCCTGGATGACGTCAGGCTGGGCCCATCACTTAGGCCCCCACATCACCCCTCGAATAGAATCATGATCTGCACCTGTTTCTCTCCTGCCGTCTCCAATCAAGACCAGGGTCCTCATTACGAGTCCAGCGGTAACCGTGCCAGAAAAACCGGCAGGCTACTGCTGGACCCGTATTACCATACCGCCTCCGTGATTCCCGGAATCACTTGGGCATTATGACCCCGGTGACCTGGGAATTCCGGAGGCGGAATTCTGTAAGTCCCCATTCCCATGGAGTCCCTTAGGACTCCATGGGGACGGGGACAATGGAAACACTGGTTCCGTCTTTGATGGAGCCAGTGTTTCCATTTGCGCCTGCAGGCTGGTGGCGTTACTCCCGCCAGGTCAGACCTGGCGGGGGTGTCACCTTCCGCCTGCAGGTCTCTGAATCAGCCGGTCTGGAAAGAGCGGTGGCAGCATTTTTACTGCCAGCGTTCTTTCCGGACCGGCAGGGTCGTAATGAGGCCCCAGCTCTATTATCTACCCCCACTGCATCATTGATTCAGAATCTCACGTCTCATCTGCCCTCTTCCCTACTTGAGATAAGGCTTCATCAGCTAGTCAGCTCCCAGCTGCAGTTCCCGTCATGCTCTCTGGGTGTGGTGACATCATCAGAGTTAACTAAAAATACTCCAGCTGTTTTATAAGGCACACAATTTAATTAAAGATTTCACAATTCGCTATGTATTAGTTGTTAGTAGGTCACCTTACATTGGGATATATATATATATGTATATATATATATAGTACCAGCATGTGCTGCAATCCCACACTACCGTGAAAGCGCTAGTGTGGCACAGACCTCTTCTGAAACCCCCATTCAAGGGCTGGGGTATCATGTATCGGATCACACCCAATGCATTGTGGTACATGTAGTCCGAATCTGCTACAGAACACACACAAGTAATGGTGAGGCCACGCTGGGGAAGGCCGTTTGTCTATGTGGTCTCATCTGTTTTCGTGGACTGCGGCCCAGAGTCTGACAGTGCACCCCGATTCTAACGTACTCTCCGATCTGTTTTGGAGGGATGTGAATTTGTGAGTGTGCCAGGGACGTGCACAGAAACACTACTTCCTCAGAACCGCTGGAGCTTTTGAGAGAAAGGTTCTGTAAAAGATCTGAGGCAGTCACACTGCTCTGTCTGACCCACAAATACAGTGGATGCTCTTTGTCAACGATGCCACAAGTTAGGTGCCGAAACTACAGTGTCTGCAGTCCCACATGCCCTAAAGAGCACAACAACAAGATGATACTTTGTGCAAGGGGCAAAGATTGCATGGCATAGGAAAGCAAAACCCATGAGCAAGGTAACTCTGGGCATCAACCTGATCCAAATATGGAGGGCTCACAGGCAGATCTACCACTACTGTGGAAGAGCTTCAGATATGATGTCCCTCGACCTGCCTCAATCGGTCCCGCAGTCTCACAGCAGGTCGCTATGTGCTACTGAGGAATGGATGCTGGCAGGCTGTCAGCTTGTCGCTAGGCCACACTTAGGCATTTGTAGGGCACGTGCGGTTTCTCGTAATGATCGTTGCCTGTGCCAAATCATGCCATGTTTCCCTTCCCCCCACCCCAGTCAGTACAAACAGCCCGGTTGCCTACCCAGAGCGAAAGGCTCAGCAAACCCACAGGACAAGGAGATTATGAATGACTGTCACTTAAGTTAAGTTAGAAAACACACAAAAATGCAAATTGTAATTTCAAATAATGAACGTAAGCAACTGAAGCATTTCAACATGATTCCATTATCTTTTATCCTTCCCCCTCAAGAAAAGAGGCCCTGTGTCCCTGAGACCTAGCAGGGATACTCCCGGTGTCCCGGTGGTCCAATCCAGGCCTGTTGGCCGTGTCAGAAAGCACGCTACATGACGAGGACCCACCCCAGCAGAGCACACTACCAACTCCCTGCACCGTTCTGCTCTCACTCCAGTCTGACTCTTACCTTCTTTCACGGGACGACGAGAACCAGGCACCAGCAGTATGAAGCACACGAGGCGAGGCAAAATGGAGAAACCCACACGTGGCACTGTGCTTGCTGTGGTGGCCACGCCCCCTCAGATGGCCACACCCCCTCAGCGGTCAAGAGATTTGCAGAGGTCGCTGGAGCCCTAAAATCCGTGTGCTTTGCAGACTCGGGAGCACACATGACCACCCCACCATGCTCACAGAAGAGATGTGCTGAGCATCCTTCCTGTGTGCAAGCTGGGCCTAGTGGCAGGCGATGGTGGTGACATGGGGGCAGATGGCCGTCCCATCGTGGAGTTGCCGGCGATTGTTTTTGACAAAGTGTCAGGAGACTGTGTTGAGTATGTTCTCATCTGGGGGACCGAGCTGTCAGCAGGTGCCATTGCTGAGGAGGGACATGACAGGCTCAGTGAGAGTGAATTGTCATGCCGTTGGTCTGGGAGTGTCAATGCTGCCCTGGAGTCCGACCTGGGAGCATTTGAAGAGGTGTTCGAGGACTCTGTAGTCTCGATGCGAGTAGAAGGGCGTTGCCCCACTTGCTCCTTGTGTTTGCACTGTTCAGCTGAAGAGAGTGTCCTCTTAGTTTTCCAGGTTGTGTTTGATATGTGGCAGTACACTTCCTCTTAAGGGGAGGGAGTACATCAGTGTGCTGCAAGAACTAAATTCAGATCTGCTTGAATTCTTCAAAGAGATCACCATCGGTTCTGCCTCATTGTAATCGTAAAGCAGCATTGTTGTTGTTTGTTATGTTAATCTTTTGCAATTGTTGGGGATATTATTGCTGTTATATCAGCACTGTAGGAGGGTAGAGTGTTTTAGGACCTGTTCCCGCAAATATTCTATTTTAGTGGTGTGTGCTGCAGAGGATGTTGTGGGGCCTATTAGTAATGTAATACAGTGCTTTTTCTACAGGAATGTATGGTACTGTCTATTGTTCTAAACCATATTTCCTCTTGCTGTGTGTAAGCAATGGGGCAGGAGGCGTGTGTGTGTATTTCTGTGTTTTAATTAATTTAATGTATTTATTGTGCATGTGTAAGGTGCTTGTACATCAAGTAAATTGTGTTTCAAAGCGCCCACAGGGCAACGGGTGGGATCATGGGAAAGGAAGGCAAACATAATACCAATGAAGACAAAGAAAGAGGCAGACCTTCTAGGCTTTGGGCGCTTTCAGAATCTGTAAGTGCAGAGTGAGAGAAGGGATTTGGAAGGGGGTAAGTGCTAGGAGTTCCACTGAGGGAAGTGATAGGGAGTACGTTGTAAGCAGCTGTTAAGTGCCTGGCACCGATCACTTGGTAAGAGTGGTTAACTGCTAATACAATGAGTTGAGGCCTGTGAGACAGCACAGGCCAGTGGGCACCCAAACGCAAATGCTCAGAGTGGGCAGAGGCTGAAGATGATTTGGGGGTGGGGTAGGACCCAGAATGACACATAAGGGCCCTGGTCACCAATCTCAGCAACTGTGGGGGTTTAGCAAGGGAGGAAGAGGGTGAAGGAGGAGGTGAAAAGGAAAGTCTTGTGGAGCTTCCGGAATGTGAGGAGACCCAGCTCAAGACAGAGAGGAAGGGGTAACCTGTCCCAGGGGGAGAAGCCAGCGAGGAAAGAGATCATCCATCTGTTTAGACATGCACTTGACATGCAGAGAGTTGGCACCGGAGGAGCATAAAGATCGGGAGGGAGAGCATTTGGTGAGAGCCATTTGTAGATAGCATGGTCCCTGGCCTCCGATAGCCTCATGGATGTTGTAAAGGGATTTGAATTTGATCCTTGCAGCAACTGAGAGTCAGTGGAGAGATTTTAGGGCTGGAGAGATGTGGTCCCTAGGCTTTAGGCCAAGGATAAGTCTTTCAGCCCTATTCTGGATACGCTGGAGGTAACATATAGAGGAAGAGGGTATATTAATGAAGAGGATGTTGCAGTAGACCAGCCTAGAGACATTGAGCTTCTCGGGGAAAGTGAGGAAAGGAAGGATTACTTTGAGGAGGTGGAGTTGAAAGTGGGCATTCTTGGCATGGTCCTGGATGTGAAGAAGGAAGGAGAGAGAGGAGTCCAAGATGACGCCAAAGTTTCTGGCTTCAGATGAAGGAGAGGGGGGAGAGCCCATAGAGGGTGGCCAGAGTGAAGAGAGGAAAGAGGGAGCAGGAGTCCCAATGGGAAGGATCTCAGTGTTGCTGGCACTGAGGCAGAGATCATTGGAGGCACACCAGGACTGGATGGCATATAGGGAGTGAAGAATGATGGAGGAAGTAAGGAGAAGATCAGAGGGAAGTTTGAAGAAGAGTTGTGTGTCATCTGCATAACACTGGTAGTAAGGGGAGAAAGTGGAAATGATGTGTCAAAGCGGGGAAAGATAGATGTACCAGGGAGTAAATTTGGAGTCTTGGGGAACGCCAAAGGTGGAGATAAAGGTGGGAGAGGAGAAAGGGCCCAGGATAACCTGGGAGGGATGGTCAGTGAGGAAGGAGGTCAGCCAGTCCAGATACCATGGATATCACAGGTCTGTTTTATGAGGAAGTGGTTAACCGTGTCAAATGCAGAGGCGAGGTTAAGTAGAATGGGAAAAGCTAGAGAATATGAGTCAAGAGATGCAAGCAATTCTTTATCAGTGTTCAGGAGAGGAGTTTCTGTACCTCTGGATTCTCTAAATCCAGATTGATGCTTGTGCAGGCAACCGCCAAGATCAGTATGCTGGATCATTTGGGGGAAGACCAGCTTCTCCTAGAGTTTCCCAAGGAAGGGGGTGATAGAGATGGGGTGGTAGTTAGGGTTCGGCAGAGGGTTTTTTCAGAAGGGGGCACACAAGAGAGTTCTTGAGGGAATAGGGGAAAGACCCAGAAGCAAGCAAGTGATTGCAAAAATCAGCAAGTGTAGAGGCAAGGGAACCAATATTGTCCTTAATAGTTCTGGAAGAAAATGGGGAGACCTGTTTGGAGGAGACCTTTATAGAGCAGACAACTCTAGTGGCCTCATCGGGTGTGATTGGAGAGAAGGAGAAGAGAAAGGCAGAGGGAGGATGGGAGGCCATAGGTGGCAGGGGAATGGGAGGATGTAAGGGGAGAAGAAAAGGGAAGAGAGTTCACAGGATGTACTGAGTTGTTGCAGTGAAGTGTGTGCCCAATGCATTGCAGAGGGCCTGAGAAGGAAGAGGCGAGGTGGAGACTGCAGGAGGGTTGGCTAGTTCCTTGCAGATCTTAAAGAGTTCAGCCTTGTTGTTGGATGCACCAGAGATGCGAGCCTGGATGTGGTCCTGTTCTTGGAACAAATGGAAAGTCAGTATTGCTTTTGGATATGGCTAGAGGCCAGTTTGTTGGAGGGTGAGCCTGAGGTCTGCCACTTCCGTTTCACAGCTCTGCACTTGCGTCTCAAGACAGCAAGTTCTGAATCATACCAGGTGTTACATTTGCTGGAATGTTTCAGGTGGATCCTAATGACTGGGGCAAGAATGACGAGAGTGTTAGTGATGGCAAGATGGAAATTGCTGAGAGCGGAGTTAGAGGTAGAGTCTGTAGTGGGGGAATGAAGGTGGAAGCGAATGCAGCAGCTGATACTCGTTTCATCTGACGGATGTCCATGAACGAGGTTGGCTGAGCTGGGGGATGTGCCTTTCAGAGGGGCAGAGAGGACCCAGGTTAGAGGAGAGAAGGGAGTGGTCTGACCAGGAGAGTGGGGTGGTGAGTGGGGAGGAGAGATAAAGATAAGTGTGGATCAAGGCATTGAGAGTGTATCCATCTGAGTGGGTAGGACCAAAGGGGAGAATGGAGAGGGAGAGCAAAGTGATGTCATGATCTCTGCTTCCAAAAGGTCAGGGTTTTCCCAACTCCCTTGGAAGCAGATCCATAACCCAGGTTCCAAGTGCCAACCAGTCCCAATTGGGACCTTTTGGACCCAGTCCTGGCGCCAGTGGCACCAGGCTCATAAATATGCCCAGTTCCAGCGCTGGAAGCGCCGGGCTCATAATGCTTGGGTGGACTTACCTTCAGCAGACCATGCTGCTTACTTGCCTGCCAGTTGAGCCTCTGATCCTCTTCTGTTTGGAACTACTTTTCCTGTTGGGTGGGGCTGGAGCCACTCCCTAGATTCAGAACACTGGAACTCTTCTGGAAGGCAGGAACTCTTTTCTTACCAGGAACTCTTTTCTTACTTAGGCGTGGCTGTGGAAGGAGACACCTAAGCACTACAGGAGGCTATTTAAACCACACCCGGTGGATGAATCTTGCTTTGCGTTATTCTGCAACCTCTGCAGCAGAACGCTCATCGTGTCTTCTGCATCCGGTCCTGGGCCTAAGGAAAAAGGCTTACCATCCTGAATCCAGTCTTCAGCAACACCTATAAAGACAAGAAAGAACAGGTTAGCATTCCGGCATCTGAAAGGCAAAGGCTTACCATCCTGAATCCAGTCTTCAGCAACACCTATAAAGACAAGAAAGAACAGGTTAGCATTCCGGCATCTGAAAGGCAAAGGCTTACCTACTCTTCGGCGCTGCATCCCGCATCTGAAAGACAAAACAAGGTGCGTTTAAAGACATTGGGGAACTTTAATACTCACGTGCCATGACTCCTTTCCACATCTAATCCAGTGGGTATTCCGGCACCCTGCAGCCGCTCCGAACTCGTACCTGCAAAATAAAAAGACAGTTAGAGCGCATAGTGAAGCAGGCAACAAGCGCTTACTTACGTGCTTCCAGGCGCTTCTATTCATCACACGGGCTCCATCTTCAACTCACTTCAGCCCGTCATCCGCCATCGCCGGAACCCTGCAAAACAAGAGACATCATTACTAAAGACTTTAAAGACATTTGAATGACTCGAAACTTACCGTTCGTGCAGTAAACGACGGACAGCAGTCCTCTGAAGTCAAGAGGCCTGCGCTACCTATCCAGTGAAGAAACTGGTTACAGCACCCTGCCCCGAGGCAGATGGAGAGCTCGGCATTCACTTACCTAAGGTGAGAGCGTTAACCTTTGGGGGTCTACAGGAGAGGAGAAGAGGAAAGAGATAGGGACACCCCAATAACCCCAGTTCATTAACCCAATATTTTCTATCTGCAGACATCTTACTCTACACGTCAGGCATACAGTGCACAGAGGTCCAGCCCAAAGAGCCAACCGGGTGCTACACATCACCTTTGAAGATACGGTAGTCGCCCAGTCAAGACCGGCGCCTCTGCGAGAATCAGGTGAGCGTTACAGAACGCAAAGCCTACCGCAAAACTCTCGCCCAGGCGCTATGGAAACCTCGGATACTGACCCCCTAGCCCGGTTACTTGGGGAACTAAGGGCAGAAGTGCATGCAGCTCGTCAGGAAACGAATGCTCTAAGAAGGGAACTAATTATTTCCAAGGAGAGAACAGACAATCTTGCTAGACAAGTGCTACAGTCACAAGCCAGACAGACCCCGTTACCCGCATCAGGGGCAAATCTTCCTTCAACATCCTCTATGAATCCAGTGCAGATCAACCTACCTGGGAATGTACCTCTGGCTCCGCCCGAACGATTTTCTGGTGACCCAAAGAGGTTTGCAGTATTTATCAATCAGTGCCGGTTGCACTTCTTATGCCGGCCAGCAGCCTTTCCAACTGATCAAGCAAAAGTAGCTTTTGTACTTTCGTACCTTAGTGGCAATGCGGCAGACTGGTCGATCCCTCTAGTTAATCAAGATGATCCGGTTCTCCATGATTTTCAAGCCTTTCAGCTTAGTATGGAAAAACTGTTCGCAAGACATTCACAGGGGCAGGCCTTGGACAATGAGCTTCTTTCATTGCGACAGGGTAATCAAGACCTTTTGGCTTATATTGCATCTTTCAATAGGCTAATAGTGGAAACTCAATGGCCTGAGGACAAAAGGATTACGCTGTTTTATAGAGGTCTACGTGGAGAGCTCAAAGACGTTTCAGCCCAAGTAGTGAATCCCCCACAAGACTGTTCGGATTATATAGACTTGGTCGTTCAAATAGATCATAGGCTGCAGAACAGGAAGGCCGATCGTTCCAAGTTTGATGCTCGAGTATTTTCCAAACCGCCAACTCCTTCCAAAGGAGTAGACTCCGGGGAACCCATGCAAATAGGGGGTCTGAAAGGTCCTCTAACACAAAGGGAGCGGGAAAGGAGGAAACAGTTGCAATTATGCCTATATTGCGGAAACTCAGGGCACTTTCTTCGAGACTGTCCGGTGAAACCTGCCAAGAAGGCAGTAGGAGCTGCAGTTACCAAAGTTACAAACTCTGAGCAGGGAAACGACCTCGCCCGACAAGAATTGAGGTCCTCTTGCCGAGCGTGAAAACCAGTTCCGTGACCTCGCATTTCGTGATACCTATGGTCCTCATTAGCCCTGATAATCCGATCGATTAACTGCAATTGAAGCTTACGTCGACAGCGGTGCCATCGGCAATTATGTGGATCATGAAATGGTTTTGAGGATGAATCTAACTCTTTGTCCCAAGGCTGTAAAGGACGTCATTACTACGGTGGATGGTACGGAGATAGCCTCCGGGCCAGTAACGCATACCACTCAAGAGGTGACACTAGTAAGTCAAGATGGACACCATGAGAAGATCGTGTTCGATGTGATCAAGGCCCCTCAGTTTCAGATTATTCTACGAATACCTTGGTTAGAGAAACACAATCCTCTGATCGATTGGCGAGCAAGAACGGTCCAGTTTCCAGAATGTGTCTCTACTTGTCACCCTCCACCTGGTGTTGCACTGGCCGCAATTTCTTCAGAGACTCCCCAGTTACCTCCCGAATACCTAGAATACCAAGATGTTTTCCGAAAGGATCAGGCTAACTCTCTACCTCCTCATAGGTCTTATGACTGCCAGATAGACCTGATACCTGGATCTACTCCTCCTTGTAGTAGAATTTATGCCCTCACCAAGCCTGAGAACCTTCACCTTCGACAATACCTGGATCAATACCTGGCAAATGGGTTTATTCGTCCTTCCAAGTCCCCTGCTTCTTCAGCTTTGTTCTTCGTTCCAAAAAAGGAAGGAGACCTTAGAACTTGTATCGATTATCGCTCCCTGAACCAGATCACCGTTAAGAATAGATATCCGTTACCTTTGATCCCTGAACTCCTGGACCAAGTCAGAAAAGCATGCATATATACAAAGCTGGATCTTAGAGGAGCTTACCACTTGGTACGAGTAAAAGAGGGCGATGAATGGAAGACGGCCTTCCGCACCAAGTATGGGCTATTTGAATATCAGGTCATGCCCTTCGGACTTTCCAATGCCCCGGCCGCCTTTCAATATTTTATGAACGATGTCCTCAGAGAGCTCATAGATGTATGTGTTGTTGTTTACATTGACGACATCCTCGTTTATTCTTCATCGGAATCTGAACATCGGAAACACGTGAAAATGGTCCTCGAAAGATTGCGTCAACACAAACTTTTCGCTAAGTTGGAAAAATGTGTTTTCAACGTGACTGAAGTTGAATTCTTGGGATTCATATTATCACCTGGCGGAGTGCGTGTGGATTCAAAGAAGGTCGATGCAGTTCTCAAATGGCCATCACCATCCTCCGTAAAAGGTGTGCAAAGCATGTTAGGCTTCGCTAACTTTTACCGCAGGTTTATCCCCGAATTCTCTCGAATAGTCCAGCCCATCACTGCCTTGTTAAAGAAAAACAAACGTTTTGAATGGTCTACGGAGGCGGAACAAGCTTTCCAGGATTTGAAGACTAAATTTATCTCTGCACCAATCTTAAAACACCCTCGCCCCGAACTCCCCTACATCGTGGAAACTGATGCTTCAAGCCTTGCCATGGGGGCAGTTCTATCACAAAAGGACCCGGAAACCAATCAGTTGCATCCCGTGGCATTTTGGTCCCGCAAATTCTCGCCTCCTGAAATCAATTACACGATTACTGACAAGGAACTTCTGGCTATCAAGTCTGCCTTTAAGGCTTGGCGGCATTATCTGCTGGGGGCCCGACACACCGTTACTGTGATTACGGATCACCGAAACCTGCAATATTTGAAGACCGCAAAAGCCCAATCCTCTAGACAACTCCGTTGGGCATTATTCTTTGCCGAGTTTGACTTCATAATTACCTATCGACCTGGTACAAAGAACGGTAAAGCCGATGCCCTTTCTCGGATGGGAGTGGAAGAACACTTGGTCAACCCTAAACCTGTACCAATCATTCCCGAACAAAGAATTCTGGGTGTAATCGCCACAGAATCCATAGAGGAAGTTAAGGATAAAGCCAGGCAACTTGTAACTCCAGCAGACATACAGAATTGGCATCTGCAGGGAAAGGACTTTGCAGTAAAGGACAACTTATTGTATTTCCAAGAACGATTATACCTACCCAGCACAGATTTACAGAAAAAAGTAATCTCTTGTTATCACGACTCTTTAATGGAAGGTCATCCCGGTATAGCCAAGACCTCAGAAAAGATCAAGCGCTACTTCTGGTGGCCGTCTTGGAAAAAAGATATCAGAGACTTTATAATGTCCTGTGGAGTATGCGCCCAAAACAAGAGTCAAAAGGAAAGACCAGCAGGCCTCTTACGCCCTATTGACATCCCACCTCGCCCTTGGCATACGCTTTCTATGGACTTCATCACCGATCTACCTCCATGCTCCGGATACAATACGATTCTAGTAATCGTGGACTTATTCTCCAAGATGGCGCATTTCATTCCACTCAAAGGCTTGCCAACAGCAGCAACTCTGGCCCGGGAATTTCTCGAAAACATCGTCCGACTGCACGGTTTTCCTTTGGTTCTAATTTCGGATCGAGGTAGTCAATTTATTTCTCATTTTTGGCGAAGTTGCTGTCGGTCGGCTCAAATTGATGTGAGACTATCGACCAGTCACCACCCTCAGACCGACGGACAAACCGAGAGGACCAATCAAACTCTGGAACAGTATTTACGCTGCATGCTGCAACAAACTGAAAAAACTTGGAAAGATATCCTTTGGATAGCCGAGTATGCCTACAATAACTCTGTCCATTCGGGAACTGGGAAAACCCCGTTTTTTCTTTTGTACGGCAGTCACCCTCGAACCTCGGAGTTGGATCCCCTCCAAGATCTTGAAACACCAGCAGTAGACTACCTGCATTCTACAATCACCCAAGCCTTTAAGGAAGCTGTTTCTCACCTTCAAAGGGCTAAAGAACAATACAAGAAAGGAGCAGATCAACATCGGAAGGAAGCCCCTCACTATCAAGTAGGGGATCAAGTCTGGTTATCCACCAAATATCTATCTCTAAAAGGGCCACGCACATTCAACCCAAGATACCTTGGTCCCTATTCCATCACTACCATAGTAAACCCAGTAGCGGTCAAGTTGGACTTGCCCCCGCACATGAAGATACATCCGGTCTTCCACGTCTCTCTATTAAAACCCGTGCAACCTCAAACCCGACTAACCAAATCTCCAAAACCTATCCTAGTGGATGGAGAACTCGAGTTTGAAGTCAAAAGCATTCTGGACTCCAAGATCTCCAAATCTAAACTATTCTACCTAATTGACTGGAAAGGCTACGGCCCCCAAGAGAGATCCTGGGAACCTGCTGAATATGTCCACGCTCCTCGCCTAATCAAAAGATTTCACCGAACATTTCCTGACAAGCCAAAACCCCCGGAGAAGCCCGGTTTGGGAGTGGCCTTGAGGGGGGGTACTGTCATGATCTCTGCTTCCAAAAGGTCAGGGTTTTCCCAACTCCCTTGGAAGCAGATCCATAACCCAGGTTCCAAGTGCCAACCAGTCCCAATTGGGACCTTTTGGACCCAGTCCTGGCGCCAGTGGCACCAGGCTCATAAATATGCCCAGTCCCAGCGCTGGAAGCGCCGGGCTCATAATGCTTGGGTGGACTTACCTTCAGCAGACCATGCTGCTTACTTGCCTGCCAGTTGAGCCTCTGATCCTCTTCTGTTTGGAACTACTTTTCCTGTTGGGTGGGGCTGGAGCCACTCCCTAGATTCAGAACACTGGAACTCTTCTGGAAGGCAGGAACTCTTTTCTTACCAGGAACTCTTTTCTTACTTAGGCGTGGCTGTGGAAGGAGACACCTAAGCACTACAGGAGGCTATTTAAACCACACCCGGTGGATGAATCTTGCTTTGCGTTATTCTGCAACCTCTGCAGCAGAACGCTCATCGTGTCTTCTGCATCCGGTCCTGGGCCTAAGGAAAAAGGCTTACCATCCTGAATCCAGTCTTCAGCAACACCTATAAAGACAAGAAAGAACAGGTTAGCATTCCGGCATCTGAAAGGCAAAGGCTTACCATCCTGAATCCAGTCTTCAGCAACACCTATAAAGACAAGAAAGAACAGGTTAGCATTCCGGCATCTGAAAGGCAAAGGCTTACCTACTCTTCGGCGCTGCATCCCGCATCTGAAAGACAAAACAAGGTGCGTTTAAAGACATTGGGGAACTTTAATACTCACGTGCCATGACTCCTTTCCACATCTAATCCAGTGGGTATTCCGGCACCCTGCAGCCGCTCCGAACTCGTACCTGCAAAATAAAAAGACAGTTAGAGCGCATAGTGAAGCAGGCAACAAGCGCTTACTTACGTGCTTCCAGGCGCTTCTATTCATCACACGGGCTCCATCTTCAACTCACTTCAGCCCGTCATCCGCCATCGCCGGAACCCTGCAAAACAAGAGACATCATTACTAAAGACTTTAAAGACATTTGAATGACTCGAAACTTTACGTTCGTGCAGTAAACGACGGACAGCAGTCCTCTGAAGTCAAGAGGCCTGCGCTACCTATCCAGTGAAGAAACTGGTTACAGCACCCTGCCCCGAGGCAGATGGAGAGCTCGGCATTCACTTACCTAAGGTGAGAGCGTTAACCTTTGGGGGTCTACAGGAGAGGAGAAGAGGAAAGAGATAGGGACACCCCAATAACCCCAGTTCATTAACCCAATATTTTCTATCTGCAGACATCTTACTCTACACGTCAGGCATACAGTGCACAGAGGTCCAGCCCAAAGAGCCAACCGGGTGCTACACATCACCTTTGAAGATACGGTAGTCGGCCAGTCAAGACCAGCGCCTCTGCGAGAATCAGGTGAGGGTTACAAGTGAAGAGGTCACGGAAGAGAGAGGATGCCATGATTGAGGAGTCAAGGTGGATGTTGAAGTCATCCAGGCAAAGGAGTTTAGAGGTAGATGTGAGGATACATCAGCCCATTCTGAGAGAAACAAGATGGTAGAGCCAGGTGGCCTGGATATAGTGGCAATGGTCAGGGAGGAAGTTGGAGAGCTGACCAGCTTGCAGACCAGGCTCTTGAAGGAGGAGTATGGCTGGGTGGGTATGAGAGAAGAAGGGACCCAGGGCAACCCCATTGCTGGCATGTTTAGGGAGAGGCTTGGAGATGATCTTATAGCCATCAGGGAGAAGGGAGTATAAAGCAGTGAGTGAGCTGGCTTTGAACCAGGTATCGGTAAGAGTGAGGATATGAAAGTCAAAGTCTTCCAAGAGGAGGCAGATGTCAGCAGAGTGTTTGATAGCAGAGCAAGCATTAAGCATGTCTAGATGCATCAGGATGCAGCCTTTTAATGTTTTCGGATGAGCAGTACAGGGGTGTGGTACACCAGTCGGGGAAGGGGGGACAGCGAGAGAAGAAGAAAGAGTAGCAGGTGTGGGAAGGAAGTTGATGAGGGAAGACAAGCACCAGTTGAAGAGGAGGAGGTTGGGTTGAGGACCCATGAGCCATGATAGTGCTGTTGTGATAAACATTCATGAAACACCTGAATGATGAGAAACCCATCAAGAGTACTTCCCATCTAGTGCCACCATTAATGTGTGAAGATGTGAGGGGAGTGAGAGCGGAGATAAGATGAGGAGTCTAGTGATCAGGAGAAGGGACAGAAAAGAGGATATTAATGGAAATCTGTCTGGAAGTTGTGCTGATGTAGGTATCTGCAAAGGGCAGGCCAGGGCTAATGGTCAGAATGTTGTTTTAAGAATTTTCCTTCCAGACTTCGTGAGAGAGGGAGGATAGGTGACAATATAGCAGTTAGACTAGATAGTGGAGATGGTGAGTACCATAGGGGAGGCGGAGAGGTCAGGATGAAGGATAGAGGAGAGACTGCACAGCATGGGCACAAACTCACCAGGCGTCCTAGTAGCCAAAAAAAGTATTTTTGACAATTATTGTATCACAGGTATTGTTCGTCATATGCAATGTGTTGGGGTTATGTTTTCAATGTTCAAGGTTGCCATGTTATGATACGGCTGCATGTTTGCAATGTTTTGGTAAGAGCTGTGTTAGGCGTGTGTCACTAACTTGAATGTTGTCACTGTGGAGGAAGTATTCCTACAGTGAAGTATTATGCTTATTGTTCAATGCGTCTTAGTGTGATGCTAGTTTCACTAAGCATCCGTGTGAGTATGGGTGGTGCCCTTCTGTGTGTTATCTGCTGGTGTGGATGAAGGATGCCCATGCCGCATGTTATCATCAGTCTTTCGAATGTATCATACCGTTTTGGTGCATTCTGTGATATGTAGGGTGTGGATGGAGGATGCCCATGTGGTTCACCTATATAAGGTGTTTAATATAGTCAATGTATATGTTGTGTAGTGAATATGAGAGCTATTTTAGTGTAAAGTTATTCTAGTCGGATATGGTCACTGTGCGTGTTAATGTGACATATCAAAGGTGTTGAGGGAAGGACTGTCTGTTTGCCCATTGGGTAGCAGTCAGGGATGCCTATTAGGGGCTTATCTCATGTCCCAGCTACTTCTTGGGGAGTTGGGATGCAGCTACCTTCCCAAGTTTTACAGTGAGCATTTTCCGTGCGTGCTGCTGGTGTAGTGACTATGGATGAAGGCTCCCTATGTTTGTGTGATTGTGTTGTGGATCTTAATGGGTTGTTTATTCAGGGTTTTATGTTAAATGATTAGGGAAGTGGTATTTCCCCCATGTATTTTGGTGTTTAATGAACATCCATTTAAGTTGTGTTGCATTGTTGTGGATGAAGGTTTCCCATAACTATTTGTTGTTGCAAGCTCTGAATGTAGGATTTCCACGGTTGCAGGTTGAGTTTTGCCAATCCTATCAGAATGCGGTGTCACATACTGTGGATTGACGATTCTCAAAGTTGCAGTGGTGTGCTTTTGTGAACCGTATATAGTGGATGAAGGATTCCCATGACTATTTGGTGTCTGTGAAGTATTTAATGGTCGCAGGTTTGAAGTATAAATCTTGTCAGGTTGTATTTTGTTTGATGCTGTGTCATGTTGTTGTGGATGTATATTTTCCACCATGATGGTGTGGTGTTGCAAAACCCTTGTGTTGAGTTGTGTGGGTGGATGGAAGTTTAGCAAGATGGCTCAGGGGGCCACCTTTTGAATTACTGACCTCTGGGTTCTTTTTTTGGGGTGTATCGTAGGTGTGTGGAAGTGACCTTCGGGTTCTTCTCTCCAGTTGTTTGGGTGATGTAGTTTGGTGCGCGATGTGCGGGTTCCTTCATGGTTGTGAAGGGTGTTTGGGATATCTGCCTGTGCATTTTTTAAGCAGCAGTTGGGGATGTTCCATTTATTTTTTGGGTGATACCTTCCCCAGACACCCTCGAGGTATCAAGGTTAGTAGTAGTCCAGTGTATTAAGAAGGGATTGTTCTGTTTTTGGCTGTGGTGTGGATTTCTCAGTGGTTGTTTTTAGGAAGTTATTAGATAACCTCCTACCTCCTCCTTCTTGCCCGACATCCTCTTTGTTTTTCCTTCTCCAGACCTTTGGATTCCCCTTATGGTCTCTGTGCTATCCCCTTTCTCTTCTTCTCCCATTAATGGTTGAACCTGTTGAGGTAGTCTTGTCCTTCCTCACCTCTAGGGCCCTCATTAATGTCCCCATAAATGGCACTGTCATGGTCCAGGGTCCTCAGACCAACCTCCTACTTTTTGATAGGTGTCTTCTATCTCTCATCAACTTCCACCGATTTCCTGCCACTCCTCTTTCTGCCACCCCTCTTGCACCTATGTCACCTCTGACGGGTGTAACACACTCCTGTACCCCTCCTCGGGTGACCTTCAAAAGTGGCAACCTGCTCCACATAGCAACCCTCAGATCTTGCTCTGCCATCAAACACTACTCTGACATTTGCCACCTCCTTGAAGACCTCGGCTTATATGTCCTTGCACTCACCGAGACGTGGTTCACTGCCAGCTCTGTCACGGGTTTCGACACTCTCCTCCCTGAGGGTTACAAGATCCTCTCTAAGCCCAGGCCTGACCGGCCCGGGGGCAGAGTGGCCCTGATCTTCCCTGGGTGGGCCCCTGCTACTATCATACCCACTAAGGCCTACTCCTCTGTAGAATGCCTTGTCTGCAGGGTTGGTGTCTCTCCTGTCTTCTCTCTGACTGTGGCCAACATCTATAGGCTACCTGGCCAGGACTCAGAATGGGCTGCCCTCGCCTCTTCTCTCCTGGCCTCCTCCTACAAGTTTCTCCTCCTAAGAGACTTAAATATTGACCTTGACTCCTCTAATGCAGCCTATGGACTCTGCCACAACCTCTATGACTCTCTCTTTCACTCTCCATTCTTCCCTCCGGTCCGACACACTCGGCCGGACAAACCTTGGGTGCTCTCATCTCTTCAGACATCCTCATCTCCAACCCTCTCATTACTCCTCTCTCCTGGTATGATGGTATGATCATGCTCTCCTGTCCTCTCACCTGGACCACCTAGGTCCCCGGGCTATGCCCACACATGCACTGCCAGCCTCCTTCTCTGTCATTCAACCTGTGAAGCGAGTTTCAGTTGCTGCTTTTGCTACCTCCTTCAGCTTCCCCTTCCTGCTCCTGCCACGGACTCTCACTCTGACATATTCCTTACCAACGTTCAACTCTCCATCTCCAACACTCTGGACATCCTTGCCCCTGTCATGAGGATCTGCATGAAGCCTGCCTCCAAGTGCAACTCCTGGGATGAATCCGACCTGACCTTTATGAAACGCAAGTGCAGAGCTGCTGAGCGGAAGTGGCAGGCTTCAAGCTCATCCTTTGACAAACTGGCCTGCCACCTGCTTCAAAGGCAATGCAGACTCTCCATCTGCTCGAAGAAGACAGCCTATATGCAAGCCTGCATCTCTGCAGCCCCTAACAACACAGCTGAACTTTTCAAAATCTGCAAGGAACTTGCCAACCCTACTGCAGTCCCCACTTCTCCTCCGCCTCCTTGGCCCTCTGCACTTTTCTGGCTTCTCACGTAATTTCTTAAACTCAGGACATCTTTTCCTCACTCTCCTCTATTCCTCACCCTTCTCCCCCACCCTCTCTCCCACACCCTCGCTCAGCCCTCCCGTGGCGCCCCTCTTCCTTCCCCTCAAACTCTTTTTCTCCCATAACACCTGATGATGTTTCAGACAAATCCACTCTATGAGGGTCTCATCCAAACAGGTGTACCCCTGCTCGTCCAGAACTATCAAGTACAACATTGTCTCCCCTGCTCCGGCATTGGCTGATTTCTGCAATTACTCCTTTGCCACTGGATCCTTCCCCTCACTCCTCAAGCACTCTCTTGTGCACCCTATCCTCAAAAAGCCATCTGCCGACCATTCCTGCCTGGCAAAATACTACCCTATCCCCATTACCCCATTCCTGGACAACCTCTTGGAGAAACTGGCCATCTCCCAGTTTATCCACCACACTCAATCGGTTGGTTGTCTCCACGACCACTAGTCTGGTTTTAGAGCTGCCAGAAACACGAAAAATGTTGTCCTGAATACTTGTGAAGACTTGCTCTCTAATCTCGATTCCAACTCTCCGTCCGTTCTCATCCTTCTTGAGCTTTCCTCTGCCTTTTATATGGTCATTTATGCCACCTTGATAAATCAACTCTGTGACACCCTTGGCATCATGGACCTGGCTCTGGACTGGTTGACCTCCTTCCTTTCGGACCAAACTTCGCAGGTTCAACTGGACCCTTTTCTCTCCACTATCTCATTATCTCATTCTCCACCTGAGGTGTTGCTCAGGACGCGATCCTCTCGCCTTGGCTTTTCAACATCCTCCTGGCCCCTCTAACCCATTTGATCTCCACCTTCTCTCTGAATTTCCAGGGTTATGTGGATGACACACAGCTCTCCTTCAAGCTTCCCTCTCTGCCTACTTCTCTTCCTCTCTCATTCCTGACTGCCTATCTGCAATTCAGGCATGGTACACTGCTAATGATCTCTCCCTTAATGCCAATAAGGCAGAGATCCATCTCATTGGCACCCCCAACCCCTCTTTCCCCCCATCACCCTCCTATGAGGCAAAAAACCTTTTTTTCATCTTCGACTCCTCTCTCTCTCCTTCTGTCCTCACATCAGGGGCCTTGCCAAGAAGGCCCACTTTCAGCTGCACCTCCTCAGAGGCATTCTGCCTTTCCTCACCTTCCCCCCAAAAACAAAATCCCAGAACTCTGTCCCTCTCCAGGCTGGACAAATGTAACAGCCTATTCCTGAATCTGACTAACTCCTCCCTTCGCACCATTCAACTAATCCAAAAAGGACTGCAAGACTTATCCTTGGCCTCAAGCCCAGGGACCGCATCTCTCCAGCCCTAAAATCTCTCCACTGGCTCCTGGTTGCTGTGGGGGTCAAGTTCAAGACCCTCTGCATCATCCACAAGGCTTTCTGCAGTCTGGGACCTCTCTAAATCCAACTCTCACTCCCTAAATACCTCCCTGCTATAACCCTTTGGTCATCTAGCTCTAACTCTCTGGAGACCAGATGCTTTTCTAAGCAGAGAGTGGGGGGTGGATCTCTCTCCTCCGCAGGTGACTCCCCCTGTAATGGCCTCCCTGCCCCTCTCAGACTTGATTCAGATCTCCTTATGTCCCAGAAGCTTCTCAAGCCCTTCCTTTTCCCTTCATCCTTCCCTCTTCCCCTCCCCTGCTATTGCCCCCATCTGCCTCTTGACTGGCTCACTGGTTCAATCAAAGTCTTACAGGGCACCAGCACCCTAATCCAGTCTACCCCTGCAATTGGTCTCCTCTGACCCCCCCCTTCACAACCTGCACTTGCCCGTATGGGCTCCTCCCCCTGCCCTAGCCTGTCTGGTCCTGCACACCTGTAGCCATTCCAGCCCCTTACCCCGCACTTAGCATGTGGACCTTCCTTCCCCTGCTCTCTCCGCTTTCCCCTGGCTCTGTCCACCTGGTCTCCCCTGGCACTTATTTTTTCTCACGGGCCCTTCTGCCCTGACCAGAACTTCCCCCCTCCCCGCTCACCTGCACTTGTCTTTACTGCACTTGCACAATCCGAATATCACAAGGCCTAGTAGGAATGTGTTTGTTTTGTCCTCCCTGATCCCCCAGCCTTTTTTCTTGTTGCACCTCGAAACACATTGTGTATTGGCGTATTTTAAATACCCAATAAATACAATAAATAAATGAACAGAGCAGGCATGGTTGTAGGGCTCATTGTATGGACATGCCTAATTTTGTTTTGGATAGGAGAGAGCGCCGAGGTATGTTGTGCAAGCCAGAATAGATGTGTTTGTGGTGGTATGTGTGTAAACAGATGTTGTATGAGTGAGGTGTAGGTATGTCATGTTCAGTGGTGGTTCACTAGTGTTTGGGGTTAGCCTCAGTGTCGGTACCATTGCTGTCAATCCTTTCTGTTTTGCTGGCAGTTCTTTCTGTTTTCATGTATGGTTCTTGTTATGTTTTCACAGTTGCAGGAGGTTTCCTGCTGATTTTTTTTTCACTTACTATTGTGTTGTGTCCCGTTGGAAGGGAGGAGTGTAGAAGTCAGCTAGACCTTAGTATGTTTCGTGTGTGTCTGACCTCATGATGTTGTTACAGGTGGAATCCTGATGTGTGGAGTGCTGGAGTTCTGTGGGTGACCATTGGGAGTTATGGTTGGAGTTAGGAAATCCTGGTAGCTAGCCTGGGTAGTGGGTGCCAGTGTCTGGGGAATACCATCACAGGTGGTATATGCAATGGACAATAAAGAAGGGGTTGACCCTTACCTGCTTCTGTCCTTGTTGAGTCTCATATCTGGGGAGTCAGTGCACATAACATGTTTCTTCCAAGGCTGTGTCTCCTTTAGTTA
The DNA here is from genome assembly GCF_040938575.1 of Ambystoma mexicanum. Classification (NCBI taxonomy): domain Eukaryota; kingdom Metazoa; phylum Chordata; class Amphibia; order Caudata; family Ambystomatidae; genus Ambystoma; species Ambystoma mexicanum. The sequence goes on from NC_090930.1 coordinate 733,460,101, forward strand.
CTATGTAGACAATAAACTTGTTCAAAGACATATTTATGTCTTGTATATGTACACTCATGAGACGAAGCAGAATACATAGGCAGGACACTCTCAGCGCAAACATGTTCTTAGGTGAGTGACGCATACCAGATATGCCATCATTTGTCATCATCAGTCTTCAAGGGGTTTAAATGAAATAAATGACTATGCATCCAAGTCTGGACAGCTGAAAGGTAAGTAGAGACAGTTGAATGAAGAGCATCCATGAGAGATGAGATGGAAAGAAAGATGTGAGTGTCATCAGCATAAAAGTGACAGAAAGGATTGAAGGAATGGATAGAAAAAATATGTGGGCCGAGTATGGAACCCCGGGGAAATCTGTATTGATCTGTATTGAAGAGGACAGGTGGAGCAACATTTACCAGCCCAAAAGACAGAAAAAGTAAAGTTGGTGAGATAGGAATGAAACCACTGAAGTATGGAACAATAGAAGCTAAGAAAGGCGAGAGCTGAAAGAAGAGTAGGATGATCAACCAAGTGCTCAGCAGCCTACCCACCCCCACCCCTCCTCTTCTCCTGACACCTCTCCCCTCTTTTCTTTGAAGGCCATACAGGAGCAGGACATGATCAACCCCATGAAAACTATAAAAGCCTTCCAACTGTAAGGGTGACTCTTGCCCGGCTGCAATTATCAAGGACTGTGCAGACACTCTCGCTCCATTCCTAACAGCCTTTGTCAACGCTTCTTTTGCTATTGGGAAAGTCCCCTCTTGCCTCAAGGAAGCTTGGGTCCGACCCCTTCCAAAAAAACACACTTGACCCCACCTTACCCAATAACTACAGGCCCATCACCACCGTCCCTTTCTTACTTAAAATATTGGATAAAGCAGCATACCTATAAGTACAACACTTCATAGAAGAGAACAAACTCCAAGGGTTACGACAATCCGGCGTTCGCCCCAGGCACGGAACAGAGACCACTCTACTTGACCTCAAAAACCAGATGGACGATGCGAGAGACCAAGGTAAACCGGTCCTACTCCTTCTTCTTGACCTCTCCTCAGCATTTGACCTGTAGACCATAATGTCCTATGCCACCACCTCACCTCCACAGCCAAATTCTCCCCTGACGCCACTGCATGGTTCACCTCCTTTGTACAAGGTAGGACCATGCAGGTTTTCTCTGATCTAGCCTCAGCCTCATTTACCATCATGCTCTGTGGAATACCCCAAGGCTCCTGCCTCTCTCCTACTCTCTACAACATCTTTATATGCCCCCTCTTTCTCATCCTTGACGCCATGGGTATCTCCTACACCAACTACGCTGACAATACTCAGATCCTCCTCACACTCACAGGCAACTATGACACAGACTCCACGACTCTTAACAACATTTACAACACCATCCAAACATGGATGGCTGTCAACGGACTCTGCCTCAACTCAGACAAGACAGAACTCCTGCTGGTAGGATCCACTGAAACTCTCAATAAATCTTGACACCCAGTTCAGCCACTTCACCACTGACTACATCAAAATCCCAGTATCTGACACAGTGAAAACCCTCGGAGTCTATCTGGACTCCAACTTATCCATGACGAGACAAGTCAATGCAATTGCCTCTACTGCATCCTACCATGCAAAACGTATTAACGCTGCCAGGCCCTTTCTCTCCAAAAAGAACTGCACTAACAGCAAGAGGTATCACCGGCTCTAGGTTGGACTACTGTAACACACTATTCCTAGGGAACCTCCACAAAAAATCTAGAAAGTAATCCAGAACAGTGCTCTGCGTGCAGCCCAAGGCATCTCTAAAAGAGAACACATCTCGGACGCTAGAAAATCAGCCCATTGGCTCCCAATAAAGGAGAAGGGTTATTTTCAAAGCCCTGACTCTTACCCATAAATGCATCCACCTCTCTGCACTGGCCTACCTATCACAAAGCATCCACCCAACCACACCTACAAAGCCAACCAGGACATCCTACGCAAACATGCTCACTGTGCCCAGAGTAAAAAGAGCCAGGACAGGAGACGCTAGTTTCCCCTACCTTGCCTCCCTACACTGGAACGCCCTTCCAATGACGCTTTGTGCCGAAGCCTCACTCAGTGCCTTCCGCAAAGCCATAAAAACCACTCTGTTCCCCTGATCAGCACCACAGTCCCCAGGGACTACTCACCACATCTCTTGATAAACGTGCAATTGTAACTGCACCTAGCTGACTGTATTAATGTGCTACCAATGTAGAATATGTAGTAATGTTCTACCAATGTAAAATATGTTAAATATGTATTCTGTACCTCCCTGCAACTAAGCTCCCTACAAGTAACAGCACCACGATGCCCATGGGCTGTTTGTGCGCTATACAAATGTAAACAAATAAATACATTTAAAAAAACATGCCGAAAGCTGTGGATAGGTCACAGAGAATGGGAATAGAAGCGTGTTTGGGGTGGCGGGCAAAGAGAAGAAAGTTTGAGACCTGGAGGAGAGCAGTTTCAATAGAGTGAGCTGGACAGTTGCCAAATTCTAGAGGGCAAACGAGTGAGTGAAGATTGAGATGAGAGAGTAGATGACTCTTTTGAGTAATTTACAGAGAAATGGAAGAAGAGAGATGGGTCCATAGTTAGCAGGTAGGGTGGAATCCAGAGCAGATATCTTGACTAATGGAATAATAATACCATATTTAAAGAAGAAAGCACGATGGCAGAGCCATGGATAGCTTGAGAAGACAAGTAATATAGTGCACGAGTTGAGGATAAATAGAGGGAATGAGAGAGGAAGGAAGAGCGTCAAATTGTGAGGTGGTAGAATGGGCACTGCCTAGAAAAGCTGCAGTGTCAGAATCGGAGAGGGGGGTGAAAGAAGGTGGCTAGCCAAGCTAGGGACTTGATAGAGCGACGGAAGAAGGCGGGGAACAAGAAGAGGGAGTTGGGAGGTTAGTGAATGAGGAAGTTGGATTGGAAACTTTAGAGATGAAGAAATCAGCAAAGTAAGAAGATGCAAGAAGGGAAGAGAAAGAGGAATCAGGTGATGGAGGAGCCAGAAAATGAGTAACTAGTTGAAAAAGTGAGAGTAAGCCCAGAAAATTAACGCTTTCTAGCTTCAAAAAGTAAAAGCCTATGCAGAGTGCAGGGTAAAGAGAAAAGCAAAGTCAGAGAGAGATTGGGATTTCAGTCTTACATTGTGTGCAGAACAGGAAAAAGACATCGATTTTTTTCCAGCGTTTATGGGGAACTTCATGCACATTCAGCTCCTCTCCCAGGGTCATACGTATCCTAAGGGCAATTCATTGAGGCCCGGGTGAGTTAGCAGGAATAGCTGAGGATGATAACATGTCCATAGCCAGTATCTCGCTTTTTCCAGGGAGGCTGCTATTTCTTGCTCCTGGTTTACATTTTTTGTTTACATTCAATAACATCCCTGTGTCGTCGCTTCTAACGCTATGGAATAGACTCCCGAATGTGAAATATCGAACACAGACCATAAGTGAGCCATGCAATATGATCCTGGTTATTACACATCTTAAAACTTGTGGGCATTGAGAATGTCACTGAGCAACTTGGACACTTGAGATTTATGGTTTGTGTCTGTCGCACTTGTGAATACAAGGAAGTATTACACCCTGCTTCATGACAAGTTGAAAGGCTTGGTTTTCTTCCAGGACAAAATACACCAAATTGAAATTAACAAAGAATATTTATTGATATATGCATGCGCTGCCCTGCACATATATGAGTATGGGAAATAGAAAGCCCTTAGGTTAACACCTGCTTCGGCCTTGAACCTTTTTCAAAGCCGGCCTGGCCCTTAATCACAAAAGCTAAATCATTCTATGAACATTGGTGATATAATTCACGTTAAAATAATAGACAGAACATTAGGGGTTGGCAAAAGGTAGGATTCGAGGGAAAACAAAAGTCACAGAACACAGATTTCATTAGTCATATTTGACACTTGAGAACTGATATAATCTTCCAAGTTACCACTATCTGATTTTCATTATTTATCTTGTCTCTTACTCACCCAGCTCAATATACTTGGGTATCAAACGAATGTCATGGATGTTTTGATAATTCCTGGGTTAGTTCCCTATTTCTACAATAGAAACAATGCATACTTCGATGACAATATGGTTTCCTACCATTTTATCATTACATTTATCCCATGTTGTTCACCAAAACAATTCTAGATTCTTCTCTCCTAAGAAAAGTCACATCCCTCTCTGTTCAGTTATTACCCGAACCACAATTCAATAACGTGTTTCGTTGCCTAAACTAAAATAACAAAAACAAACACAAGAACACTTCTGTATTCATCTCCCCTCTATTAAATCACGTCCCTGAAGGTGCAATTGTTACCGGGATCACCATTCCATGTAACATCTCATTGCTTTAGCCATAATCCTCATAGCGTTCTTTAAGGTCTTAAGCTTCGCCCCCCCCCCACACACCTCCCTCTTAAAAGACTTTGTGGTATGAGTATGTTACTCCTACACTGTTCCCAAGGTTCAAGTGAAATTATTAATCAAATGATTAGTTCGGGCATTGAATAGAAGAACATTGCCGGGTTATGGTTACTTGCCTTGATTGTTGGAGTTCAATCCCCTCGCGATCGCGTCCCTTTCTTAAGAGCAAGCCTTTCAACTGGGTATTACACCGTTTGACATCCTTAGCTGTTGTCTGCATTACCATGGCTTTGGGGTTTGGCCAGAAAGATGAACATTTTGCTCATTCTCAGCGAATCCTGCAAGCATTGCATTCCCTGTTAACTGTGTACTGCTAGCTTGGGGCGATTCTTAGGTTTGAAAAAAAGTGTTTTTCACTCTTTGTAACTTTTGGGTATTCTCCAATGCTCGATATCTCCCTAAAAGGCCATGGTAACTGTGATTGCATGGTAAAACCTTGCCATAATGTTGACTGGTTGGAGGTGAAAGTATTTTGCACTCATAAAAACCTATTGACTGGCTGTTTAGTAATGCCTTTTTTCTTTATGTACAGCTCCTCTTAGATTATTTGTCCATTAGCTACATCATTATCTAAATTCCTTACCACCCTCCACCTGCGTGCCTTTATATAAAAGTGTATCTTCTCTAAAATAGCACTATCCATCTTCTATTTCTCTCTTTTTGGTTTGGGCTATTAGGTGGCAGAGCTATCTATATAATCCAAAACTATTATATTAGAGTATAGGGTGAAATGGCATATGAGGAGGGACACAAAGGTTGAAGGTGTTGTTTGGTTATTTGCCCACTCATCGACTGCCCATGGCTATACTAATTCCTATGGCCATTCCCAACCACTTCCTGCTGCTCCCCGCCCCCAAAACACATCCTCATGTGAACTCTTTGAGCTAGCTCTAAGCAAGCCTTAATATCAAAATTTACAAACCAGTCTTCTGAGAGTTAATGATTTATTTGAACCATGAACACGATAATGGTGTAATAAATATGTCAAAACCAGACCTGCCTTCAGCCACTCGGTTTTTAAGCGCTCTGCATGTTCTTCACTGAAGTCTTGTTGAAAACAAACATTGTCAAAGCCAACAGTTTTGGCTCGTGGATATATATTAGGCATTTGCCAAGCACTGCTAATAGAAGCCCAGATACTCACACCTGCTACCATCAATGGCCAGTTAGTACCAGTATGGCAGTGCCTGGCAAGTGCATGTCCTGTGGCTACACAAAAGCCCAAACTGTTGGCATTGCCAATGCTTGTTTGTATTTATCTTTATCTGAGTTGTACAATTAACGTATCTTTCAAAGAGTTTTAGTAGTGCTGCTGGGCCCCTCGTCTCCATGGGATAGAACTAGGATGTTTTGATTGGCTGTGGTTTGTTCATCCCGTTCTATTGTATCTATGGTTGTTAGCAAGGATTTGAGGTTCACGTTGAAGAAGAGAAGCATGCACCCTGGCCTCACTCCCCTACTAACTATGAAAAGGTCTGTGCAAACTCCATTGTGCCTATAGGTAACCATGTGTGAGTTCCTTTATTCAGAGCATGAACTGTTTTCTGAATATCTAAAGTTATTTCCTTTGATGTAATGGATAGCCTTAGTATGTTAGGGTTAACTGCATCAAAAGCCATGGACAGGTCCATGATGGCCAGGTGGACATTTGCCTTTCTCATAACTGCATGTTTGGAAACTAATAAAAAAACGATGATGGGCTTTTGGGTGTTTCCAAGTCTTGATGTAAAATAACATGTGTATTACCAATATTTGATTCTTGCATATCCAGGCCTCAACTTTATTTAGGCAATAAGCCACCAGCAGCGGACCAGGGGGGCATTAACGCTTCGGTAAATGCCCCTGGGCCAGTAGTTACTGGCTCTGCAATGGGCTCATTGCTATTAGTAGCCCGGTCTGAAAGCAATATTTTTCAGTTGTGAAATGCCCCGGCCTTTTCTCAACTGAAAAAAGTAGAAAGGAAAAAAAAATGGCCGTCAAGGAAGGGTAACAAAGTCCATTCCACCTTTCCAAGGCGGCCGTTGAAAAAAAGTAAAAACGAAGTAAACAAAGAAAATGGCCACCATGGAAAGGATCCTCCATTTCATGGCAGCATGTTGCAGTTCGGGAGCGGATGCGCTGGGGACAGAAGTGTTCCCCGTGTGTACGCTCACAAAAAGAATCCAAATGGAAAAGGTAAGTGGCGGGAGGGGGTGGAATTTGTGCATTAGGAAGGCAATGGGATGAGGGGAGGGGAGCACATACCTTGTTCCCCGGTGGGGAAGATGGCGGCCTCCAGCCCCGAGGAGAATCAGAATGGCAGGATTGTCGTGTGGTAATGTCTCCGTTCAGAGCCTCCTCATTGGCTGGGGGCTGCCACCCGATACCCCGCCTGCCAGGTACTTATAACTGCTAAACTGACATACAATGTTCCTGAGCTACCAATTAGAGAGACTGGTCTGTGTAACTCTGGAGGGATTCAAATAGACCTTTTACATAGAGGTACATTGATTGTCCTTTCCGACTGAAAGGCATATGTAGATGTTACTACAATCAGATTGTTGTGCAAAAAGGGAATCCAAAGTTCGGGTTCAGTTATTTATATGTCATTAATGCTGCCATCCGCACCTGGACCTTCCAGACTATTCTGGGTATCAAGAGCCTGCACTATGTAAATCATGAAACAGTGACTTCGACATTGATTTTATCTGATGGAGAAAGCATGCAATGCAGCTTTTCTATGTTGCCTTTGTAGGAAAATCTTCAGTGTGCGCTTGTAAAATCCAGTCTTTGGCGAGAAATTGCTTTCTGTCGTACCTTAGACATTACTGGCTTGTGGTGCCTTCTCCTAATTGGCAGAACCTTCAGGAGTTGGTATGAGAGGCTGTTTTCCTTTGCTCATCCAACATTACTCCTATTGACATTCCATGGTTCATATTGGTTTGTAAGAGAAATGTTTCTGTTTAAATTGTCAGTGCTTTCCAGATATCTATGTGTGTTACATATAGTCATCTCGTTGGAAAAATGTGTGATGATTTCCCTGGACACACTGCAAGGGAAAGAAGTCGAATGTGTTTGACGTATTAGTAAAATATCTGGCAAAGAGAAGAAGATACATCCTGGCAGAGGTAGTGTTCATTATGTTATTGGCTAAATTTTATATTGAGAGATGCATTTTGTGAAATCAATTATGTTGGTAGTTCTAAGTCATAATAAAGCATATTTACCGAATTTTTGTTTTAGTCTTTTTCAGTATTCTCTAATAACACATGTTTTTGGAAAATCCTGTTGTTTCTCAATTACTAGATTTGCACTGCGACTTTCAGAATTTTTCGCAGTGCTATGCCATGTTTGTGAAAAACACTTTTGAGTGCTTTTGTACATTGCATATTGTGTTTGTGCATTCACAGTCAGGCTTGCATCTGAGGGCAAATTCGTAGACTTTTCGTACATCTTCTAGCTCACCAATGCTTTTCTGGGCTGCTGATGGTGATCAAGAACTGAGGGTGAGTTGTAATGGCTGATAATGGTGCCTCTGCCCTGGGTAATCAGGTTTGTGGGCTGTATCCAGCTTTTTCACTCGCCCCACAGGTCTTAATCGGCAAAGTGAAGAGGAGAGGGAAACATGTTTATGTTTATTAGGTTCATATAGAGCTTTAATCCAAAGAGCTTTAAAATATAACAACAAGATACAAGAATAATGAAAGAAGCATATTTACAGTCATGAAACAAACCAATGAAACAATATGTAGAACAATTTACCTAGATAGCAGAGGGTGAGGAGGAAGGGAGAGAGGAGGTAGTCAAGAGAAAGATGAAGGATCAATTTTCAGTTTTCAGATTCAATTTTCAAGGGGGTATGAGAAGGGAAAAAGGGAAGGGGAGAATAGGAAGGGGACAGGAGGGAGAATATGGAGTAGGGGAGGAGTGATGGTAGGGAAGGAGGTCAGGGGGGGAGTGGAGAAGAAGAGATTTCAAGAAGGTGCGGAAGGAAGTGTAGGTGGGGATGGAGCGGATTGAGAGAGGTAAAGAGTTCCAATGCTGGGGGGCCAAGAGCTGGAAGGAACGGAAGCGTGAAGATGCGCATGGGACGGGGGGGAGGTTGAGTAAGAAGAGATCAGCATAGCAGAGAGAACGGGAGGGAGTGTAAAATGAGAGGAGAGAAGAGAGATAGGGGGGAGCAAGGTCATGGAGAGATTTGAAAACCATACAGAGGAATTGGAATTTAAGTTGGGAGTGAAAAGGAAGCCAGACAAGGTGAGAGAGCGAGGAGGAGATGGAATCACAAGAACCAAGGAAACAAAGAGTACGGATAGAGGAGTAGTAGAGGGATAAGAGGGGGGCTAGGCGAGAGGCAGGGAGTCCAAAAAGAAGAGAAGAGCAGTAGAAGAGACGGGAAAAGATGAGGGAGGAGATTAAGAGTTTAGAGGCATGGAAGGTGAGGGAGGAGCGGATCTTATGAATATCGAAGAGATGGTGTCGACCGGCACGAGAGGTGAGAGAAATATGGTGGGAAAAGGAGAGGGAGGAGTCAAAGTGGAGACCTAGATTGCGAGTATGAGTAGAGATGGGGAGATTGGAAGGGGGAAAGTGGATGAAAGGGGGGTGGGGGAAAGTGTGTTAGAAGGAGAGAAAAGGACTTCAGTCTTGTCAGTGTTGAAGGAGAGAAAATGGGATGACATCCAGTTTTGGATATCCGTAAGGCAGGAAGAAAAAGTAAGATGGAGGTCGGGAGTGAAAGAAGAGAAGGAGAGAAAAAGTAGGGTGTCATCTGCGTAGAAATGATGAGAGATGCCGAAAGAAGAGATAACGGGGGCAAGAAGGGAGGTATACAGTGAGAAAAGAAAAGGGCCAAGTACAGAGCCTTGGGGGACACCGTAGTCCAAGGGAATGTTGGAGGAGGTGTGGCCACCCCAGGAGACAGCATAGGAATGATTGGAGATGTAAGAGGAGAGCCAGGTGAGAACAGAGCCTTTGAAGCCAAAGGAAGAAAGAGTATTGAGGAGTAAGGGGTGATCAACGGTATCAAAGACAGCAGAAAGGTCGAGAAGGATAAGGACAGAGGATTGCTTAGCGAAGCGAGCCTTAAGGAGGAAATTGAGAACATAAGTGAGAGCAGTCTCGGTGGAGTGTTTAGGGCGGAATCCAGATTGAGAGGGGGAAGGAGAGAGTGAGTGGATACAAAAGCTGAGAGTTGAGAGTAGACTAGATGTTCAAGAAGCTTAGAGAGGAAAGGGAGAAGTGATATTGGACGAAAGAAGGAAGCAAGAAGAGGGTTAGCAGAAGGCTTCTTCAGGATGGGGATGATAGTAGCGTGTTTGAAGGCTGAAGGAAAGGTGGCGGAGGATAGACAATTGAAAGGCTTGAGAAAATGGCCAACAACATACATAGTGTATTACAAAGCAAACAATTGATTATACAATATATTGGGAATACATATTGGGTCATATTGCAATTGATCTAAAAAGCAACATGCATATACTTTGACAAACATCAAAAAAGGTTGTGTATGAAAAAAGCGACTCAGGAGAACACAATTAAAGGATAACAAGCACTTGGAATGGTGTCCGATTCACAAGAACCAAGCATGCTTTTCTTACAGATGAGCAGATGTACCCATGCTTAGCATGGTAATTCCCACCTCAGTCCTAGAAAGCATGAATCCCGTAAATTGATTCCAGCTACTTTGAGTTGGAGCATTGAGATTGCACAGCAACCTCATTGGTGTCCTGATCTACAGCTGAGGCAGCAACGACCTCAACATAAGTGCCCTACATGTAGGGCTGAAGCGTGTAAGGTTGAGGTGCCGTACCTGTTCTTGTACGGCTGAAGCATGTAAGCTTCGTACTGTTGAGATGACATACATTCATCAAAATCCGTGGGAAATGAAGTTTCTGTAATTATCGTGAGAAATTTGCTATGATTTGACGGACAACGTCATTGCTGACACTATTGAAGAGACTTGCACTATTTCCTGCCACCCAGAGTACTATAAAAGCACTGTTTTGTGTCACTCTCATGACTTCAAACATGAGTGCCACTTATGTCAACTAGAATGCTGATAGTATGAACTGCTGGGGTTTACGTAGAACTACGACAGACCTACGGCATGAAGAGCCAACTGGCATGGGTAAGCAATGCAGACTGCTTAAATAATAAAATTAAATGTATAAAATGTATATTTTATACTTTTTACATTGTATATACCATGGAACCTACCCACCTGCCACATTTCAGGTTTGTAGCATGTTGGAAAGCAGGCTGAAAATTTGAACAGACACACACACACATATCCACATATGGCAGGGGTAAGCATTGTAGACCGCTTACAAAGAAAGAGAAAAATATCTATTGTATACTTTTTACATTGTCTACACCATGGAACCTACCCACATGCCAGATTCCATGTTTGTAGCATACTGGGAAGTATGCTGAACATATCGAACAGACTCATATATCCGCAAATGTACCTTTTATATACTTAGAGATTTGTACATTCTGAACAAGCAGCAAAGTTCATAACTACAAACACTTTCAGAAGTATCGAATGTGGTGTGGTGCGAAACACGGACGGTCATCGTTTGCTTTCATAAACAGAGGATGAGTTAGGTACAGGACACAGTGTACAGAACGTTTCCAGTCAGAAAAGACAGTAATAAAGTTGGTCCCGGGTCCCGGGTTTCTAAAGGACTCTGTTGGTGATTATAACACACAACAAACATACTAACCGGACCTGTGATAAGAGGAAAGGCTAATGGTAAATGAAGTAGTGGTTTTATTTACTGACAGTTATGGCACACATGAAGTGTGAATATGTGTTTGACAGCTGAGCGAGAGTTGAGAGTGGCAATGTGGAGAAGGTTGCCACCCTTAAAAGTCTTCCGGGGAGGGGTACAAATCAGAGATACTCCCGGCGGAAGTGTAGAAGGAGAGGAAGGAGAAGTGGGCAAGGTAGCCAAGGAGGAGGATGAGGGTGCCAGAGAGGTGGCAGAGGAAGGAGGCAAGGAAGCGAAAGAAGGGAGAGAAGGAACAGCAGGAGTGGAAAGGAAATTGATAAGTCCCTGGAAGCATCTATCAAAGAGGAGGAGGTTGGCCTGAGGGGCTTGGACCAAGACGGTGCCATTCAGGTAAACATTAATGATGACCTTAGAGGATTGGAAGGGGGTGAGGAGGGCCTCCCACCGGGTGCCACGATTAATGGGAGAGGATGAGAAAGGAGAGAGCACAAAAACCATATGAGGAGACCATTGGTCTGGCGAAGGAACGACAAAGAGGATGTCGGTGATGATCTGTCTGGAGGAAGTGCTGGTGTAGGTGTCAGCGATAGGGAGGCCTGGGTTGGAGACCCGGATACCCTTTTTGAACTTCTTCCTACCATACTTACTGAGAAGAGCAGGATAGTCAATAGAGAAGCAGTTAGAGAAGATAGGAGAAACAGAGAGCACCATAGAGGATGCAGAGGTGGGGGAAAGAGGAGAGAGAAAGAGGGGGGAGGTGACGAGTGGGAGAACGGTAAGGGGGAGACACTGGGGGCGGACACAGGGGTGGGGGTGCAAGCAGACGAGACTGAACGAGACAAGAACAAGTTAGTAAATAGATAGACTAATTTAATGAAGGGCTCGAAGGTACAAGAGAAGAGTAATCAGTAGAAGTGATAACAAAACCAGTTAAAAGAGTAAGAACGCAGGGATCTAAAAGGAAAAAGGACACAGCAGGGGAACAACCAGGCAGAGCAGGGGTTGGAAAGAACAAAGGTCAGGGGAACCTAAGGAGAAGGGTGAAAAAACAAACAGGAGCAGGCAATGCTGTGTATGGCAAGAACGAGGGAACCTGAAAGAAAATGACACAATAGGAAACAACCAGGCAAAGCTAGGACTAGATAATGAGAACCGATCAAAGGGAACCTATGGAGAAGAGTGAGAAAACAGATGGCGATAGGCAGTACACATAACAATAGTCAGGAAAGCAAAAACAGAAACAGGAACAATGATAAAAACGAGGGGCCCAGTAGAAAAACAAGAGCAACACAGCGTTGCAACATGGTCGGGAGGGAGAGAGGGAGGGGCAGAGGGAGGAGGCAGCCTGCAGGAAGGCAAGGATGCACAGAGGGAGCGTAGGTGCTAGCGAGCCAAAAAGAAGGACACGAAGCACACACACAGGGGGATTGCGAGAGAGCCGTGTGGGCAATGGCTGCGAAGGTGCGAGCGTATCCTGGATGGAAGGGCATAGAAGCACACGCAATCAAGAATTGCAAGGGACCACGCGGGCTGATGATGCGTGGGCGCAAGCATAGCAAGGGTCGAAGGGGTACTGAAGCACACATGATCAAGGATAGCGAGGAACCAGGCAGGCTGAAGGATTGGGAGGGACCACGCAGTCTGAGGATGCGCGGGCACGAGTGTACCAAGGGTGAAAGGGGCACAGAAGCACACGCAATCAAGGATTGAGAGGGACCACGTGGGCTGAGGGCACGCGAGGGTGAGCATAGCCAAGGATGCAAGGGGCGGGGAACCACACGCAATCAAGGAATTCGAGGGACCATGTGGGCTGAAGGCAAGCAACGCAAACAGGCAGGGATGGAAGTGGCACGCACACAATCAGGAATTGCGAGGGACCACACAGGATGTGTAGGAGTAGCGCAGGTGTGAGCGTAGCCAAGGATGTAAGAGTGCAGAAACACATGCGATCACGATTGCAAGGGACCACGTGAGCTGAGGTGAACTCAAGGAGGGGAGGCAGAGGACAAAGCAGGTAGGAAACATGGGGAAGGGTGTGCACCAGGCCAAGGGGCAAGGGCAGGGGGGCAGGTTGCAGGGGTAAGAAGGAACACAATCGGGGGAGCGGGTACAGTCGGAGGGCTACGAAGTGCAGTGCAAGCTAACTCCCCACACCTTCTTACCTGGCGGCCGCAGACAGGAGGTTGAATTGTCCGCACTCACAGTCTGCGCCGCAGACCCCTTCGTCGCTCAACACCTGTGTCGTTCAACACCGCGGCCTTGTCCTGCAAGGACCTTGCCGCAGAGGGTCTGAACCTCTATAGAATATAGATATGTAGAGAAATATAGATATATATGCATAGGTGAATAACCGATCTGTCTCAGTGGCATAGACAACTAATTGGCACTGTGGTTTATAGATTGTGGTTGCTTCACTAAGCCTACAATTTATCACATATGGTGGAAATAATAATAATAATAAGATTTGTTTTAAGGTTCCAGATTATGGAAAGTGGAATTTGAAAACGTTTTAAAAATTGCTGCTATTGAACAGTTCATAATCATTTCAAAAATATTCTTTCAGAACTTTTCATATTTTCTCTTATCTTTTGTTTGTCCTTTTTACTTTATTGCATTTATATTGCGCACCAAGAGACCCGAAGGTTTACAGGCGCAGAACAAACACAAACAAAACACAAGACAAGAATGTACAGATAATAACACATTTGAAGAGCAGGATTTTACTAAAATACAGTAGGCATACAACAGGGTAAAAAGAGTAGGCAGCGGGCTAACAGTCCATGATAGAAAATATGGCCTTAGGCAGTTTGATATGATTCACAATCAGCTTCTACTCCGATGGGACATTCAGCAGGTTATTACAAAGTGACAAAAACAGTGCAAGGTTGCTGCTATCGCAGCCTACTAGTATACAATCTCGATTTTCCAATTAGCTGCATTGATCAATTCTAATTCTACGAAGAACCTTAAAGTCAGTGGTCTTATAATCCCTGGTCCAGTCCTCAGTCTAAGCCAGGCCAAGACCTTGTTCCTCAAGGTTTCTCTGGGTTCGAACTCTGCTGGCGCTTTAACATCTGAGATGATAACATTTCTCCTGTCAAAAACAAATTCTCTTAAGGACTGATCCTGGATAAAAGGCATCTGAGATTTGATTAATTGAGGCCTAATTTTTGGCCTCCCTTTAGTTTTATTGTTCCTACATTGAGAACCTAGCAACATTGCAGCCACAATCTGTGTCCCAGCTGATGAAGATTGATTTTGTTCTTCTAATAAAGCAATGGCGGGAACCTTGGTCTGGTTATGCTTCTGCCGATCATTTGCCAAATTCAATAAATGAGCCAAATCTGTTGCATCCAGCTCCATCTGACAATTTTTCTCATTGGTCCCTTTCCGCTGCTTGTTAGGATCCACTATCTGAAGTGCCGTATTAGGTGTACAAACCATCATGCCACACTCTAACTGCATGAATTGCCTCTTTTTATCCTCCATTACCTTCTGTGGACATGCCTCCATTTGACATGAACTATCTACCTTAATAGGCATCACAAATTGTGCTGATTTATCTATGAGGTTGACCCAAATGCTAAAATCCTGAACATTATTACATTTCTGAAGATCAGCCATAATCACATCTTTGACTATCTGACACATTGATGTGATCATGGTCCACATTATATTCCTCCAGTAAATCCACCCCAGGTATTAAGGACGTAACCATCCAGGTCTCCACTTCTTTATCCTCACTGTCGTTGCTCGGCTGTAGGGACAGATCAAGGCATAGCAGTGCCGGGACCAGATAAGCGGGGCTATCACCCTGCAAAACACTAGCCCCATCATGTTTACATTACTGATCTTCATGCGTAGATTGACCTTCTTTTACTGGTTCAGTGTCAGTATCAACATTAGAGCAGGAGTATAATTTATCTTCTTGAAGCCGTCTCCTTCTCCAGGCACTCAGAGCCACAACCTCTGATAACCTGTTACCTCTAGGAGTGCTGCATTCTCCTCTCTTGAGTCCAACCATTGCTTACAGGCATAATCACACTAATTCCCCCACTTACTCAGAGCAGTTCTGACTGCCAGACCCTCGAGATTAACACACATTCAGTGTATTGCTGCAGAGACATGTCAATCCGTAGGCAGTGTTGATGGGAATAGGAAATACCCAAAAGCCCACTATCATGTACATGCGTAGATAAGGGAGAAAAATACGGCGAAGGACACCAGAAAATATATTCTGTACTAGACACCCCCACACTCTCTGATTAAAGGTCAGCCCATACCATACATTTTCCTCATGGCATACAGCCGATCACTTATTTATGTACTTGCCGAACAATACTATTGCTCTTAGGGGTGTGCCGGTGCAGGCTCCTCTGACTCCAAATAGGCTCTGCGTTACACCCCACTCCTCCTCACTGCTCCCGGCTTTCACATTCACTCAGACGCCAAGTTGCGCTCAGCTTCCCAATGTTCTGATGGCGTTCCGATAGATATGACGAAAGTCCCTAGAGATGCCACACACGTCTCATGCATGTCTCGGCAATCAAGCCGCACCCCTGGAAGTTTGTCCTTGTGATGTCTCCCATTCTTTCCCCTTTTCTTTTTGGAATGTTACAATGTAAAGGACATATCATGCTAATAGGATTCTGAGGATCTAAGATAACCATTTATTTATCACTTTAAGACTGTATTCATTTTTGTTAAACATCAGCCTTGAGAAAGACCACAGGTAGAAACACATCTTGGGTGATAAAGGAGACAATCCTTATTATTATTATTATTATTATTATTATTATTATTATTATTATTATTATTATTATTAGTAAATTATTTATTATGCGCAACGTATTTGGCCCAGGGGCATACGGGCACAGGTCATAAACCAAGCACTTCCAAAAACTGGGGCTTTAACCCAAATTATTTAAAGAGGTGAGTCTTGAGTTTATTTTTAAACTCCTTGATCGTCCTGCAATTTCTTATGAAAGGTGGTAATGCATTCATTTGATGGGGGCACTTGACCAGAATGCACCCTTTCTCACTAATTCCAGCAAGGTTTTAGGAACCTGTAAATTCCTGTCGCCATTAGAGCAAAGTGAACGCAACGACCTGCTTAATTTTTAATCTGTTAACAATATAAGGTAACGCGTCACCGGGTAGTGCCTTGAACATGATGGTGAGAAGTCTAAACTCAACTCTTTCTTCAATTGGCAGCCAATGTAACTTTCTTCTTAGCTCAAACACATGTGCATATTTACGTAGGCCCATAATGACTCTTATTGCGCTATTCTGCACTACTTGGAGATTTTTTAATTCAACCTTATTTATACCAATTAGGAGTGATCCGCAATAATCTATTTTTGCGGATACAATAGCTCTAGCAATAGTTTCACACCGAGATTGTGACAAAAGAGGATGTATGTGTGCAAAGAGGCTAATGTTACTTTATGTTTTGTATATTAATGCACCATGTTGTCACAGGAGACAATATTCTTAAAGAATACATAATTAAGAATGAAAATTTAATAATTTCTTATTTGAATACCAATACACCCTTAAAAATCCTAACACTGTCTCAAATTGTATATTTTATGACTGTTAAATGGATAGCACTGAATTCTAGCTATTCTGGCATACAGTGCATCTATCTACGTAATGAAATCTATATATGTTTAATTCTGAATAGCAATAGGCATTCTAGTTCCAATTCTGCCGCTTCTCCGTCCATATATAAAAATTCTCTTAACTTTAGAACATTTGTAAATTAACCATAAAGTTGCATGACAAATTATTCAAAGAACTTCCCTTTCCCAAATATCGCCAGCAAGTCCTTGAATCAAAGAATTGATGCATGTATCCCATTTCCCATTTAAAAATGGTGCTGTGGTTTGCTAATAAGTGTGTGTAATTTCAAAGTAGGTTTTACAATGGGCTGCATCAAAATGCTGCAGGTTTTGGAATAGGGAAGCCGTTTTATCGATTCAGAATGCATAGAATGTGGGTTCACCCACTCAACCTATTATAATAGTTTTAGGGTATTTTGCTACACGTATGAGTGTCCCTCTGCTCTTATTTTGCAGATTGAGTCCCACTAGTGCAAGGTTCTTTTTTCTCTACTATGTAAATTCAAGAATGAGGCGTGCATGGGATTTATATTAGCATCATTTCTATGTGAGTAGAAACAACAATACTAGTCCCCCTTTCATTTCCCTAATGTGTTTTAGTATCTATGGTTTTCACAGAATACACATTTTCAAACCATTCTTCATTAGGCTATGGTGCAGACATCTTAGAATGACATCTCAATTGTAAATATTTCAGCGACAACGCTTTGGCTACAAATTGAATGAGGCTATTTACTAAGAGGTGCATGCAGACTGCATAGAAGTGCTATTTCTATAACAATGCTCACACTGCTCAAACATATATTTTTGGGTTGGATTGTAATGATATCTCACTTGATTTTAAATGCAATGAGATTTCATTCTGCATTAGCCTTTACAAAATCGATGTATTTTAGTTACACCCTTTCTAGGCCATCCCCTTCCGGGGCATAGCTGCACAATGGTTTTAGTCAGCACATATCATTTCATTTGGGGAATTCTCAGACTAACTTTCAGTTTGCGGATCAGCAATGGCTCTTGCAGATTGGAAATCTCTGAGTCAGAAAGGTCCCTTCTGATAGACTTCCTTGAAGTTAGAACTGCCATATGTTCCCCTTCTCTACCTAGAACAGGAATCCACCCTTCAGCAGCCCTTATGGAAACCAATCTTTTAAATTGGCCACTCTGATTAATCCATCCATAATAATAATCATCTCTGTATTCTCTATTAAGGATCTGAGCTATTCCCACACTTTGTCATCAATGATGCTGCACATTTTTACTAGCCAAATACTTCCATTGGCTAGCCCAGCAGTCAGACACTCCCAAAGAATATACCTGCAATCTCCATTGGATGGTCATATTTCGGAGCCTGAAAAAGGTGAGGGCTACTTCCTCTCAACTCTTCAAATGCAAAATCAGATGTTCTTATATAATTAATCACAATAACATGCCCCATTGATAAAATAAGGATTTCTATAACCATCAGGCCAACGTGATGTCTGTATATGAAGGATTAATTTGTGCTATAAATATTAATCATCTTCTTAATGTTTAATAAATACAGGAAATACAAATGTATACCGATTGGATAGAGAAGATGCTCATTATAGGAATGCACCCTTTGGCTTATTTCAAAGTTATATAGTTGCACAGTTATCATAGACCACCTTTTTTGTATCTAAAATGAAATTGAAAATATTGCTTATATTTAAACCCTGGAAAATAGACATGGCTGTGCATGCCCTCCAGTCAGTACAATGACTCTTGCCAGCAAGTCTTTGTAAAGTCTTCAGGTAAAGATTGAATTGAGGAATGTGACAGATATTCTTTGTCTCCCTCCATTTCGGTCAACCATATGGCTGACTTAATTTTGGGGCAGAGTTCAAAGGTGTCACATTAGTGCAATGATTTGCCTTTGAGGATCAGCAATATAAGCATTGAGGTTCAACCATCTGGCCAGTTTAGATGCTAATATCTACCCCAACTGCAGATTTCAGCTTGCAAGAATTTCAGAGTATATATTTATTAATAGCCCCTTTAAATTAGCTCACAGGGGAGGGTGCTTTTTTGCTCTGGGCTGAAACTCTGACAATCCATTGTGTCAGCTTAATATGGGAATGAGATGGAATCAAGTGTTTTAGAAGCCAATACAAAACCATTGATCTTCTACCTATTTACACTGCACTGTAATGCATTGTTTAAAGTCCACCATGTTACAATAAACGTTGGACAGCAATGTATGTTTTTTTTATTTGAACATTTAAAGCAGCACACAAAGGCCACAGGCATCTAGGTACTAGTTACAGAGTACAGTAAAAAGTGCAAGAACATGTAGAAATGGTTACAACATAATGGTAGACAGGGTAAACATACTCTGGAGAGTCTCACCTCATAGTGCATGGGCTACTTCAGGTCTGTGAACCATCAAAAGACACAATGCAAGCAGGCAAAATACATAATGAGTGTACATATGAGTACACAGTCTGGCCGAGCTTCACCTCATGGTGCGGGGGGCTCCCTTCGGATGTCCAAAACAAGCAAAGAAACAATAAGTATGGGTATAAATCCACAGTCTGGCAAAGCCTCACATCATGGTAACATGGGCTACTTTGGGTGTGCAAATGAGCATGACAGGTATCATTTATATGGGTGATCAGGCCTCACCTCTGGGTATGGGAGACTAAGTATTTAAGTATGCAGTCACAGGAGATAAGTTGCATTGATGCATTGATAGGCGACAGTATCAACAGAAGGGTGATACAAAAGCACAGTAGAGCGGTAATACTTGGATTGATTTTACAGGTGGAGCAAATATAGTAGTCTGCAGAGTCTGCAGTTAACAGCAGTGTGAGCAGCAGGAACCTGGAGAAGTCTGTCTACCATTGCGACTGAGTGGGTCAAAATCCCTTTCTGGCACGGAGCGCCACAGAGTCTGCAGAGTCTGCAGTTAAGAGCAGTGTGAGCAGCATTAACCTGGAGCAGTCTGTCTACCATTGCTACTGGGTAGGTCAAAATCTCTTTCTGCCACGGAGTGCCGCAGAGTCTGCAGAGTCTTCAGTTAACAGCAGTGTGAGAAGCAGGAACTTGGAGCAGTCTGTCTACCATTGCTACTTGTGGCAGGGTGTGGTATGTGGCCATGACTCTTATGTGAGTACGTTTGTTGTGGCCTGGAGAGACCCTTTTCTAACATGTTGTGCTTGTTAACTCTCAATCTGACTGTGACACTGCCACTGCCGGTATGGCCACTTATGATCTGCGAACACGTTTGGTTGCACGTTCATTACCAAGCCCAGCCCAGCCATTGACACTGCCTTGTTTATTCTCCCCAGACGCCCAAGGCCCCCTTTATGTCCAGGGAAACCAGCATCAATCCAGCAACAGCAACAACAACTCTTCCCTGTCAAACTCCGCTGTAACCGGCTGTATATCAGTTATGTCCAAGTCCACCTCCCCTTCCTCCTCACCTGTTTCTTCAGAGGAGTTTCCGCGTTGACAGGGCTTTCTTTTGGTCTTCTTTTTTTTGTGAAGAGAAATGGTCTTCCGCGGTAGGAAGCCACTCTGATTCCCTGATAAACAGGGAAGCCGGGGACCCCTCCTCCGCAGGGACCACAAGAAGAGGAAAAGAAAGCAACAGCTTAAAAAAACCTCTCCTAGCGGATCTGTATCAGTGCGATACAGGTAAGCAGGATTCTTTCCAGTTCTGATGATCGAGGGGATGGATGGAGTGGCAAGGTGTCCCAGGAGACGTGGATGCCGATGACAATACACTCAAGAAGTGGAAGTCTGGAGAGTGTAGCAGGCGGGTGAATCCGGAATGGCAGAGTGGAGTAAACAACCGGTTAAGGAAGGCACCCGGACTATACCCTGCAGCGCGGCCCGAGGAGCGGGAATGCTACAGAGAAACTGGAGAACCAGACAACAGAGAGAAGAGGGGAACGGAAAGGCAGAAACAGGGAAAGCCAAGAAGGAGAGAAAGGGAGACAGGGATCAAGGAGGAGCGAGCGGAACGGGGAAACCGCCGCCAAGTCCACAGAGAAGCGGGAAAGAGCGAGCAGGGCTCAGTAACGGGAGTAAAGCAAGAGGAAACAATGTAGAAGTAAATGGAGCGGAGCACAGCAACAAACCGAATAGGCAAAGTTGCAACGCACCGAACTGGAAACTGAGGCAGGGCTAAATAGGAAAACAAGACAGACAAGAAAGACTAGACCGTTAACCAGGAAGTAAGAGGGCTAGAACAGAACATTCTAATGGCGACGCCAGCGCCAAGCATTCCAAAGACACCAGTGAGACCTGCGGACTGGCGGAGGCATGACATTCGCTCACAGCAGGTGAGCCCCACATCCCTTCATCAGAATCTGGCTTGAGTGCGGACTCATTGAAGCCTCAGGACACTAGGAATTAAAAATCGCTCACTGCAGTGAGGAACGGGAGGGGAGACAGAATTCTTTTACCACCAGCGCAACTGAGGAACTTGTTACTGTGTGCAGTCTCCTCCTTCTCCTAACCTGCCCTGAAGCACCAAGTCAGCACCTCCCAGGGTCCTGATAAAGGCTGCAGGGGATGGGGTCTTCCACTTTGGGAGGTCTCATTACCAATCCTTCTCCTTAGAATGAAATAAATAGGGGGCCTTGGTCCTCAGTAGGACATTCCACTAAATCAGGCTCCATCTCAGAGGTGACCCTAGCAGAGAATGATTCCTTTGTGGCCCTCCTTACCAAAAATAAGGAAATCCTAAAAGAGATTACAGACCTGGAACTTGGATCTTTCTTTGATGAGGCGGGTGTTTGGTCCCCTATTCCTCTGTCCAGAACTGCTGCAACTGGAAACCATACATCTTATAATGTGAATGCCTCCTTTTCAGACCTCTCGGAACTTGAGCAGGAAAGAATTGACCCTTCGAATTTAAGTCCCTCTGCTGCTCTCTTTATCCCGGCTAAAACAGCACAGGGGATCCGGGGAGGTCTCCTCCCCAGTTTCAACACTTTGCCAACCACTGCCGACCAATGCCTCGCCAAAAGGAAACATTTGCCCCTTAATGGAAGGTGTTGGGGCCTGCCTAACAGAAAAACCATTGGCACCCTGTAATCTGTGTGTAGGTGCACAGCTGGATTTAAAGGCATTATACAACCAGCAGGAGTTGGTTTCGATGGCAGCACGAGCAAATACTCATTTACTGTCTGTTTTAACAGACAAAGTATCCTTCGTGGAATCCTTTCTAATAGGCCCTCAGTGGTCCCTGCTCTTTGACTTTGTGAGAAGAGTCACTTCCACCGAATTGGGTGGGATGCAGTATCTGACGGGTGTACCATCAGTCCCTTAAGTGAGTATTGCCCCTGATTCTGAGAAGATAGCTGGCTGCTGCCTGCAGCCATTGGATGCTGCTGCAGACAGCTTCTTTGAGGACTCAAAGGAGGTCATGGTAGAGGCAACGGCTCACATTGATCCAGCCGTCATGCAAACAGCTGAGGCCCTCCTAGGTGAAGGGAGAAGGGGCCCGAGCTGTAGCAGCCTCACTGTGGTGGTGATAGAAGCCTCACCCCCTGACCCTCGAGTTCCTTTTGCGATCTTTGGGGCTCCTGAAGTGAGGGCAAAGAAGGCATCTCTGTTCTCTAGCTCCAAACAGCTGGAACAGCCAGCGGTAACCTCAACAAGAGCCCCAGCTATAAAGAAATCAAAGAACAGGAACGCTGGAAAGGCTCAAGAAAATTCCTGAGAAATGTGTCACTGCTGCATCTTCCTTTTGAACCCCATTGCTAGGAAGTGTGTCAAGCCAAACCCCAGCTTCCTCCTGTGGCCTTAGACCTGCAATCTCCATTATCAGAAAATCTGCCATTTGTCTCGGTGTCTATGACCAACGCTGGGGAGTATGGCCCCAGCACTGAAGTCCTGTCACTTGTCAATGAGGGGGTTGGAGACGGGGAATGGATTACTTTGATCAATATTCCTGTTCTGGAGGGCAGTGACATCAGGTGCTTGGGGGCACAGTCTGTGGTCCCATTGCCCGCACAAGACGTGACTGCCCAGCACTTTATAGTTACTGGCACCAACCTGAATCCACTCATTACCCATGAAGAAAGAAGACAGAGCTTTCAGGAGCCCCCATGTGAGCATATGGGTGACAGGAGATCACCCCACCATCTCAACGCTGGAGGAACGTCACTCTAAACTCATTAACAAAGATGCAATTGAGTTAACATTATCTCCAGAACTGGAGCCCTTGAATCTGCAGTTACTCCTATCTTGGGAGTTTAAGGACTGAAATTACTCACTAAAGTGCCTACATTATCTTACTTGAGCTCAGCTGATTTCAAGCAGGTGGAGTTCTGGAACAACCTGAGACTAGACAAAGTCCTCCTCCACTTTGCTCAATTGGAGGCTTGGGGCTTCTCTATCGGAGCCTATCAGGCTGCAATGCAAATCCCTACTGCCCCCATTCTGTATTAAAGTTCTGATTCCAATACTCCAACTGAGGTAACGAGAGCTGCTCAGTCTCAACCTATCGTAACAATAACTTGCTCAAGGGATGGGTTGGCCGGTAGACATATGAATAGCCACTTAATGGGCAATGTGGAATCAAAAAATGGTACGGATTGGAATTGGGTGGCGGCCTGTCTGAATGCGCGCAACCATTAGCAACTCGAATTAAGTAGGGTTGCTTCCTCTACATCGATCAAGTTCCTCTCGTGGAACTCTAGGGGCTATATCGCCCATTCTTGAAGGCGATTTGTTCTACGTCCAGGAATGCTGGCTCCTGGAGCCCCGAGGTATGGACGGATATCATTGTTTGTTGAATCCGGCATACAAAGGGACTAAAGGAAGACCAGCCTCTGGTTTACTGTTCGGCACCGAGAGCGATATTGGAGTAACAGCAACTACTTATGCTGCTCCAAATGCCTCTGTACAGGCAGTAGAACTGACTTGGGACATGGATCTGTACATAGAAATTAAATGTCTTCCACTCTGATAATTAACCTATATTGGAATCCCAATGCGATAACCAAAGAAAGTTTCTTTGGGGCAATTGAAGACCTATTGTACGAGTGGAGTGGCAAACTGTTAAAAATGATAATTCAATCTTGTTGTGTTGTGATCTTAATGCAGTATGCTTGGAGTCTACCGATGTGAGTGTGTCAGGTCGTAATGTCATGGCTGGGAAGCGTGGAAGTGCATGTATGGAGTTAACGAGTGCTTGGGACTTGAACATGTTGAATGGCATGGTTGCGGTTGATATTACTCCAAACCCTACTTGGCATCGAGGAACTTCCAACAGTATTCTGGACTTCTTCTTTGTCTCAGGCGAAATACTACAGAATGTTGAATCCATGACAATAACAAAATCAGACCTTAGTGACCACTAGCCCCTTGCTCTGGGGTTGAAGGTGGCGAAACTGAGGTTTTTAGCCTACTACTATGACCAGGAACTAGAGGCTACTCAGGGTAAGAATAGGGTCTATTGCAATAAGGTGAATATGGTGAAGTTTCATGATATCCTTGACCATCTCTTCCCCCCAGCTAAACTTGAGCAGCTATTTCGGCTATTCCCTACAAAGATAACCTGGATCAAATCTATAAAGTGATGCCTCGCCCTAACAGTAGAGGTACAACCTTAAGTAAACATGTCTTTGGGCCGTTTATACAGTAAAAATAGAAAAGGGTTTTGAGGTGGGCCCTTCGACTCTGTCAACCATTAGAGGCTGCTCAAAGGAAGATATTGAAGCTTAAATACAAGCAATACCTTCGATTTCACAAATATGAATTCCTGCTGAATGACGCCTAAAAGATGTTGCAGCTGGTTAACTCAAGAGATGTGTCCTCTTTTTGGCGAACAATTAAAAACCTTGTGTCGCCGCGGTCCAGCTCCCTGATTAATCCTATCGGGGAGCAAGGGTGGATCGACCACTTCACGAAAATATACAAAGGGGATAATGGGCAGGAAAGCTCTCAATTAGAACCAACCACAGGCCTATGGCATCGAGCCTTTTCACAGGAGCAGATAGTCTCTTTAAAAATGTCTAGCAGGAACTCTCATGCACCAGGGCCTGATGGCCTGTCGAACACAGTCATGAAACTTGAGCCTAACCTATGGGCACACATTTGGGACTAATCTTTAATAAAGTTACCTCTGCAGCGACCATGCCGAAAACATGGACACAATCCATTACTGTACTTATTTTTAAAAAGGGCCAACGATAGCTCTCTTCCAACTACAGGCCCATAGCACTTTTAGCTATCCCAGCTAATATTTATATAAGTATAATGCTGAGCAAATGATCAGATTGCGCAGCTTGTGCGTGCAGACTAGACCCACTTCAAACAGGTTTCAGAAAGGGGACAGGCACGAATGCTAACATCTTTATTCTGTGTATGCTAAAAAAAAGAAGCCATTATTGCGAGGTCGAGACCCGTCTACATGGCGTTTATCGATTTCACCATGGCTTTCGATAGCATGGACCGAACCCGTTTTTGGTAAAAACTCAGGAAATGGGGGTGTCCCGCTCACTTACTGGAGATTCTTGTTGCCTTACACTCTGATACATCTATCAGAGTTCGCCTTAATGCCCAGGGAAAATTGTCAGTTCCAATTGTGACCATGTGCGGCCTAAAGCAAGGCTGTGGATAGGCCCCTTTACTCTATAGCCTCTTTCTCTCAGACATTGCTGAGATCGTTCAAGGTATCCGCAGATTATCATACTTTATGCAGATGACTTAGTCCTGTTTGGTTATACCCTAATAGGTTTACAGCATAAGCTTGATGCCCTGGCTGAATATGCAGAACTGAATCATCTAAGTATCAATATAGAAAAATCAGAGATACTGACATTCAGACCGGGGATGAAAAAGAAATATAAAACTTCTGCTGGATTATCAGCGGTATGCCCCTAGAAAAGGTCTCAAACTTTTGCTATCTGGGTTTCAGATTATTGGAGCGACAGAACAGAGTTCCAAAATTATCATTGTTCTAAAATGATGATGCTGGCTACTCAAGTTTGTGTGGTGAATCAGAAATGTTGACATATTTCCCTGAGCCCAGGGCTGAAAGTCTATAAAATTAAGGTTCTACCATACATAACATATGGGATGAAAATTGTGACCTACCTACATTACTAGATTGTGACGCGGTGGAGGGTATGTTTGGGAGGAAGGTCCTACACCTCCCCAACGGTGTTCTGGTGGCAGTCATTCGCTATGAGTTAGGCCTTTCTTCCATACAATTCTACCTTAATTAGACAAACCTCTCACTACTGAAAAAGGTCCTCTGTGCCATAGAAGGTTCAGTATGGTGGCTGCTAAAACAGTTGCTGCATTAGAAGTCCTGAACCGTCTTAAATGCCTGGAAACAGAGTGTTATTTGATTTGTGAGAGGTATGGAATTTCGAGAGACACAGTTTGTCAGAATCCAATTACAATGAAAAGGAGAGTCAGAGAAAGGGACTGGATTGACACGATCAGTTAAGCCAGAACACACCATGTATAGGCTGACCTACTGGTTGATGTCAGACCAGTTGGAACTTGTCCTGAATGGCTGAACAAGTCACCCAACTGATTATGGGAATCAAGGGCGATGAGGCTACGGTTAAATTTGATTCACACAAAGGAAATTCTGGGTGCTAGGAAGAAAGTTCCAAGAGCCTTGAGTTCAGGTCACTTCTGCTCCTTGTCTGAAGAGGTTGAGACCTTGAGCCCCATATTACTGCATTGTAGATCCATAGAGGCGAGACGTATGTTTTACTTTGGCGACCTTATTCATCCTTATGCCCAGGTCCACACTGAAAGAGTGTGGCAGTTTATCATGAACTATTATGGTCATAACAAATGGAGGGTCTCAGCAATTAATTTCTTAAAAGAAATTCTGGACTCTGGTGAATTGGTAATATGATTGTTCTGCTCGGCACTCAAACTCTTTCCTTGCTGTTTTTAGTTTATCTCTTCCTTTTCTTTTCCTGAGAATTGTATTTTTTATTGTGTCTTTTTCATTTGTATTCTTTATTTTTCTTTAATGAAATGAAATAATGAAATAATGAAATAGCACCATTTGTATTTTGTTGTAATCAGAATTTTAAATGAAAAAATTATTTTAATGTTTTTTATATTTGTATGTTTTGTTTAAGGATACAAAAATAAATATAGTAATTTGTGAGTCCATATTTATACAGCCAGAAGGAGAGCACAACAATGGCAGTACGCTACATGCCAATCGGAAAGAAAACCTCACCGGCGGGGCTGCGTCATTAGTGGCAGGGTCCAAAAAGGTATTGTGATGCAGGTGCAATGGTTGTATCGCCTGACTTCACTTGTAGTGAAGTACCAATGCATGAGAACTTCCAGCATCTACCAAGGGAAGGTCTATAGATAGTAAATAAAGAGAGTCAGAGAGGTGGTATCAGCTGAGGTTTGATGTCCACCAGTTAGGCAAATGGTGCAAGGGCAGATGATGATGCACATTAGCTGTATCACGATCATCAGCCACTGGGAGTGGTGAAATTGAACAATACGCGTTAGAGGGCCAACGTGTTAGATGGTAAGGTGTGCTGTACCTGTTTGCAGTTAGTAGGTAGATCTGACATGCATAAAGTCTTGTATGTGAAGTAAAGGGTCAGCCCTCTGCCGATCCGTTCTCTCGGGCTAACTATCGCCTGATCTACATCACT
The DNA here is from genome assembly GCF_040938575.1 of Ambystoma mexicanum. Taxonomy (NCBI): domain Eukaryota; kingdom Metazoa; phylum Chordata; class Amphibia; order Caudata; family Ambystomatidae; genus Ambystoma; species Ambystoma mexicanum. The sequence continues at coordinate 733,487,520 of NC_090930.1, forward strand.
CCTTTCCTGGGAAAACTCCTGGTAAAGCTGGCCATCTCCCAGCTTAATCTGCATACTGAATATGTTGGTTGTCTCCACGATGACCAGTCTGGCTTCAGAGCTGCCAGAAGCACGGAAACCGCTCTCCTGAACACCTGTGAAGACTTGCTCCCTAATCTTGACTCTAACCTTCCTTCTGTTCTCATTCTCCTCAATATATCCTCTGCTTTCGATGTGGTCAACCACGCCATCCTCATTAATTTCCACCGCGACAACCTGGGTATCACTGGTCAGGCCCTGGCCTGGTTGACCTCCTTTCTCACTGACCGTCCCTCCCACATCCAACTTGGGTCTTTCCTCTCTTCTATCTCTCTCTCTACTTGTGGCCTTTCCCAGGGCTCTAACCTTTTTTCCCTGGCTCTTCAACCACTACCTGGCTGTGTGGATGACACCAGCTGTCCTCCAGGCTCCCCTCAGCCACCTCTGCTCTTTCTCTCATACCAGACTGTCTGGCCGCAATTCAGGAATGGTGTGCTGCCAATGATCTCTGCCTTAATGCCAGTAAGACTGAGATCCTCCTCAGCGGGTTACCTGCTCCCTCCTTTCCTCTCTCTCTCTCTCTCTCTCTCTCTCTCTCTCTCTCTCTGACCACCCACCATGGGGCCTCTTCCCTATCCTTCCTGTGGGGCTTTGAATCTTGGTGTCATCTTAGAATCCACTCTCTCCTTCTCTCATCACATCTCTGACATCTCTAAGAAGTCACACTTCCAGCAGCACCTCCTCAGAGGTATTCAGACTTTTCCCACTTTCTCCCAGAGGCTCACTGTCTCCAGAGCCCTGGTCCTCTCTAGGCTGGACTATTACAACAGCCTCTTTCTAAATCTGCCTGTCTCTACTCTTCGACCTTTACAACTTTTCTAGAACAGGACTGCAAGACTTGTCCTTGGGCTCAAGCCCAGGAATCATATCTCTCCAGCTCTGAAATCTCTCCACTGGTTCCCTGTGGCTGCAAGGATCAAGTCGAAGACCATTTGCATCATCCACAAGGCTTTCTGGGGCCTGGGACCACATTACCTCCAACTTTCTCTTCCTAAACATCTTCCTGCTCGACCACCTCCACACATCCACCTCCGGTGCTCAGAGGGCCAGACGCTTCTCCAAGCAGAGAGTGGGGGATAGATATTTTTCCTCGGCTGGGGCCTCCCTCTTGAACAACCTACCTGCCTCTCTCAAACTTGGGCAGAACCACCTCTGGTTCTGAATGCAACTCAAGACCTTCCTTTTCGCTTCCGCTTTCTCTCTTCCTCACCCTTGCTGATGTAACCTGAATACTCCACACACTGGTCACCTGGCCACCCACTGAAAATTGAGCCCAGGCTCCTGCGTGTCCAGTTGCCCTTGCACTGCCCCTGGCTCTCCCAGCACAGCACTTAAGGGTTTGTATCTGCAGCCCTACAGGCCCTTGTCTCTCTGCACTTATGATCCACCCACAGCAGCACTTATTCAGTTACCTGCACGTCTCCCTCCCCACGCCCTCTGCATTTCTCCCCTCCCACCTCCTCGTACTTGCGTGATCTGAATGACACAAGGCCTAGTAAGATTATTGTTTGTCCTCCTCTGCCCCCCTCCTTGTCTTGTCGCATCTAGAAACACTTGTGTGCAGTGCGTTATAAATGACTTATCATATCATATCATATAAAGTATATGTGAGAAATGAAAGTAACAAAAAAGCGAAGTAAGGGTCGGCCTGGGACATAGTACAGATGTTTGGTAGGCAATAGGAGACAAGGAGGAGGGGTATGCTTTGGACAATAAATGAGTGCGAGGTGTTAACAGACCGATAAGGCCAATAAAGAAAGTGCTCTGATGTGCTGAACGCCCCCAGACAGGCCCAGATAGGGGTTACATCAGACCCTTCAAGGGGGCCCTTTGACTGGGCTGGCTTTGCCTGCCGACTCACTGAGCAGATGGCAGATAAGGAAGGCCTCAGCCAATTCGGCATCAGTGGAGACGGCCAAAATGGATGTGAAGGACTGTGCAGTCTGGAGTCCACAGCAGCGGCCATGATGGAATGAGTAGCATGGTCTGAATGAATGAATGAATGAATGAATGAATGAATGAATGAATAGTAAAAGCCCAGCAGCGGGGTTACCTCCATCAGACTGTTGTTGGAAAAAAATACCCTGTTGCCACTTTATATTTTCTCTGATTTTCCTTGAAAAAAAATACATTGTCACATTAAATTTACATTTCAAATACAGTGATGGTTAATGTTGGCTTCATTTGATCTACAGCAGGGAATTTGCATAGGCACACCATTCTAAACACATGGCAACATCCTATGAATGAGGACATTTGTATTCCGATTATCAAGCGTTCTTCCCACTTAACAAGTCACTTGTAAGTTCAGCATCATTACCAATTCCACAGTCATTAAAAATGTAGAATAATTGATAAAAGAGTTATATTTTTAGATCATAAATTAAAGTAAAAGTATTTCATACAGTTAGTAAATGCTTCCGTGAGTCCTGATTAGTTATCTTACATCAATTTGTTCTATACAAAGCATATGAGCTTTTCTTAAAGCCAGCGTTGCTTGTCAACACGTATTTCTCCCCAGTGGGCTTTTTCGAGACTACAACTAATACAACATTCAGTGTTCTACTCCAAATTGATTAAGTAATCTTGAAACAAAGTAGATACAGTACATAAACTAAAGGTTTTGTGAATTTTCAGTGTGTGATGGGAAACAGCAATGGAAGAGATAACATAAAGAAAAGAAAAGAATATAAATTAATAGCCTTTTGTTCAATTCTATTTCATAATAATATTTGTTGAATGTGTTATTTTTTGTGGGAGATTTAAATGGTTTACATGTATTGATGAACTCTATCCTCTCCATCAAAACAGTTGCAAAACCATATTAATCACTTTAAATGTGCTGCCTGTGTGAGGTCCAACTTTACATATTGCATTTGGTTGCAATTTCCATTATATAGATTCTGTGTTAACCTAATCACCTTTGTTTGAAGCCATAATAATGGTCATTCATTGTCAATACCGTCTGACAATATAATAATATGGGGTGGGGTTCATTAGTGGGGTAGTGGGAAAGGCATATGTGAAAACTGTACTGTTGATGCGATAAGATCAGAAGTACCTGGTTCCTGAGTGCCAATCTGCTTTCTATGGGTTTTTTGGAAGACACTTGGCAGTATGTTATCCACAGGGAAGGGCCCAAGATCTAATAGACTACAGTGCCTTAGGTGTGGTTAGCTACTGATGACGGAGAGTGTGACAGCCCTAAAGAGGAGAGCTTAGTCATGGCTTGCTTAGTCTTGATGATCTAACGGCTAGGTCTGTGCCGGCCATCTCTGGGGAGTTTGTGTGTGTGTAGTGTAAGGTGGTAGGAGATCTTAGATGGACATCGGTTAGTGGGGGGGAGGTGGGAGTAGACCTACCAAGGCAAACAACCTGGAACTCCTACCCATGGTCATTTTCAGACATCTCCCATTTCCTTAGCTGCCACTGCCACCCCTCTTTCTTGCTCCCTCTTACTTGCTCTCTCGGTCTGTCTGTTTCAAACACATGCCTTTTACCCCATGAGTTTTAAATGGATCTCCAGCTCTAAAAGTGCAAAGAGGCCAGAGTGGGTTCCGAAATGTGATCAAGCAAGCAAAAGGGCAGAGCCTGTGTTACAGAAATATCAATTTTAAGGTGAGAACAGTTTTAGTGAATTATCCTGTGACTTTATCGGATGTTGCCATGTTTTCCAAAGTAGCAGCTTTCGGCTGCATATGAAGAAATGACCCCAAAAGTAGTTGATTCTAAACTTTATACCAGAGAAAAGATGCTTAAAAGAAGACATTGTATTAAAAATTCCAATTGTAGATGAATTCAGAGCTACATATACTCTATTATGTACATGGCAAAGTATTGTGTTTTATATTCGCTTACATTTTGTCATTACAAAAGAAGTGAACAGAGAAACATAAGATGCTCTAATGTGGCTTGGGGCAATGCTGGATAATTTTCCAGTGACATCCTTGAACACCTTGCTTCTTCACATTAGCCTTGCATACATGTTCCCATGTGGGGAGGATAAGAATCCCACAAGGTTTGCATTGATTATCTAGAATGAATAACTTGTGGTTTCTTTTAATCATGAAAAAGCCATTACATCTCCAGGACTTGTGAATGGGACTTACAAGTTAATGACATGATATTCTTATAAAGAATTCCTGATAATCATCAGGTCTGTTTTTCTAGATCCACGTTTAAAACACATCTCCTTGCACTTAGCAGATCACCTTTGACATCAATTGAGGCATACAGCATGACCAGAGAGTGAGCTAATGCAATGAAAGCTACTCAAGTCAGTCCTTGACTGAAGCATTTACAAAGGCTTGCTCACATGAGTCAATTTGCTGAGTGGAGGGCCTGATGGGTCATGTCAGTCTCCATGAATTAAATGCAACCAATGTTTATGATTACATTTTAAACGCCCAAAACAATTTGAAAGATAATGCTGCAAGGGTATTAGATAGCGACAAGTGGACAAGTGTGTTATAAAGCTGGGAATGTCCTCTTCCAGACTCTTATACCTATTAATATCCATAGTTGTATTATAAATATCTGACATAATCATGCCACATACCAGAACATGTGTCTACTATAACAGATCTAATAAATCCATGTTTCATCGAAGTGGCAGGTTGATACAAGGAACTATGTCACAGAAACCATCCTGTATTCCAAATTCTTAAGAGCAAATTGGCCCACACTTTATTTTCTGGTCACATGCACAGAATTTATAATCAACCAATGAAGATTGCGTGGTATTTTGTATAGGAATGTCTGAATATGAGGAAAGCCAATGGAAAGATTTGTCCAATCAATAATCTGTCATAATCATGACATAAGCATGGTAATATTACACATTTGCTTTAAAAAAAAAATAGGAACACACAGGAAAAGGCATTTTGACTCTCAAATTAAAGCAGCAGGGAAGAAGAACAACTGTCCACACTAGATGAGTGCAGAATCTGTATACCACCTGGTGAATTTGGCATTATCCATGGTGGATTCTGAACCAACTTAACCTGTGGCAGACCTGTTTTCCTGAAAAGGGAGAAAGAGACCGAGAGACCTGCTGGCTGAGAACACTTAAGGGTCTCCACTGGTTATGCTCCTTACAAGAAAAATTAAATATGTTAATTGTCATTAAAACCTCCTCTGTAGTAGTCTGCCATTTCACTACTTAATTTTGGCAGTGAGGCCCCTTTCAAAAATCCCTTGTATTTCCTAATCTCCAGGATCCCTTTTACAAGTAAAGGGATTTATAGAAGTTTATAAATATTTCTTTTATACTCCTCCTATCTGATGTGAGATTGTCCCTCCCGATTTCTATCTTTAAAATTTGTCATGCCAGCTGCTTCTGTTTGATCAGGTATATTAGAAGCTTACCTGGTTTCTCTGTCAGATCATTATGCGGGAATAATGCCCTACCTGTTTACAAGCTGTTGAGATCCTATGTAGCTTTATTTAGCTTTGTTAAAATGGTCTGTTTGTGAGTTTTTCTAACTCTGCCCATACTAAGTGTGTTTCCTGTAGTAGCCATATCATGGTATTGTACTTCTTCGAATATGTTAGGATCATCAAAGGAGTGTGGGAGCCCCTCTACTAAGCACGAGCATGGGTCAAATACCCTGTTCTATGGAATTTCTTCCATTCAGAAGGGTCTACAACCCAGTTTTAGCTCATGGCACCCATCACAGAGGAGAAACATCCGTTTGCATATCAATCTGTGTCCCGCCCACAAAGGCAGTCCTGCAACAAATATGAAACAAAAGGCAAACAAGAGCACAGCAGTACTATCTTTGTTATGAAAGTCTTTTGAAGCAGTCTGAGTTCCTACCATCCCGTCTGACACTCTAGAGCATTCAGGTGTAATCCAGTCATCACTCTGAGTGAGGAGCCTACACCTGTAGGTTCCTGCATTAAGGACTGCAGAACCTTCTTCCCAATCAAAAGTAACCATGCATCCTACTGGTTCTAGGTCCTTTGCTGACTCTAAGCCACGCTGCTGAGGCTTGGGACCCTCTTCAGTGCCCCTTGGCTACTGTGACCAAAAACGGTCTACTTAGTCAAGGCAGCTCAGGGTTGATATCTAAGCATTTTCAGACACTTTTGATTAAGATGTTTCAAGTGTACATGGTGAGTCCGGAGGACTAATAGAACCATGAACCATGTCTCAAGTCTGAGTGGGTTGCAACCTAAAAAACTACCGTCAGTAGCTTATCCCAGAAAGTGTACCGTCAGTTTAAGACTCTGCCAAGGCAATGATCCACTATGCTTAAATGCAGTCCATGGGCAGAATTGACCAATGCTCCTGTCAGTTAAACCGTAGCTTGGTTTTCACATTGATTTCTAAATTTAAACAGAGGTATTCCACTTTATCTTGCGAGAAAAACGTTTAACTTGACTTTTCAAGAGTGTTTCCTCTAATGCATAGTCCATGGCCGTGGGACCCGGTAACAACGTTCTAAACTTGCTGCGCTTACCATTTTAGCAGGCTAAACTGGCCATGCTCTGATTCATATAATGTATGCATTCTTCATGTTCTTATTAGTTTGAATGGACTACTATTATTGTATGACATATGTTGGCTTTTGATACAGTAGTGAGATGCTTACTTCTTCAGAACAGCTCTTCATGAGCTGCTTAGCTGCTGTATATACCCTGCGATTACAGCCCTTGAAGCAGACATTTTATTTTGCAGTACCTATGGTTGGTACAACTCCTCATGATATCCATTTGCTAGCAGAGCCAAGCACCGACATCACGAGGCTCGAACCTGTCTGGGTCAATAAAAAGAATACATTTTCCATTTGTGAATCAAATTTCATGTGCTTGGATAACAGGTGTTGTGCTTAATCATGCCCTCTTTGTGTTGCAGAATATGTATAGGTTATGGGGCTTGCATGTAACTGCACTACATCAACCGCTTCTATTGACACATGCTGCCTCAGTTGGCAGAAGTGTATTTGTGTGGACATGATCCACTGCGCGATGAAACACTGGCATGATTACGGCACGTTCTCACCGATAACTCACATTTGGTTGACCTATATGAATACACTCAAACAAAAGGAAAACTTTGCACCGCGATCCATCACGACATGCCGCCATCCCACAACATCTGTTGAAAATGGACAGTGTGAATACACAGCTGTGCATGCTGGGATTTACATTGACAGGGCCTTTTGAATTATGGTGGTAATGTCACGTAGCATGGTTCGCAGTCATATTTGCCATGCATCTAATATACTAAAACCTTTGTGTCAAGGCGCACAAGCAGAACAAAAGTCCTCCCTTTGACAGCATGGCTGCATCACTGTACACGCTTTGCCATTCAGCCTAGCGCTGTGGAACAATCAGTGTGCTTGATGCACATGAGAATTGAAGACCTCTCTCCCACCGCAACATAACTGCGTCCATGACCACTGATTCAAACACCACAGGGTCAGCCCAACTTACCACCAACAGAGACTGAAATCCTCAAGACCTTCCAGAGATAGCCCGGACCAGAAATCATCATAGAAATGTAACCAAGGACAGCAAGCACCCTGCCATCCTGATGCATATTACCAGTATATGACAGCCCCTTTACAATCAGCCAAAGATCAAAACCATACCAGGGCGGTCCAGCACACCAACCACGGACACAGAACCCCGCAGGAGCATCACAAACTACCTACCCACAACTAACCTACTTGTCTTTCGAACTCTTGCTACCTAGTACTACATGTACGAATCCCAATACACACTGCAGCCTTACCTCTTCCACTACCCCCACCACATGAACCATTGCACTGAGGGCAGTAATATCCTCCACTACCCGGATGGACATATGCTGGGGATAAAACACACTGCAACGGGTACCCGGGCGTCTCTCAGATGTAACAGTCTCATAACAAGTGCTTTAAAAGGGCAGGTAATTGTGTTTACATTTAAAGTACTGCTCTTACCACGTGACACAAAACAGGTGAAAGAAATGTGTATTGTACACACCAACTGCATGTTGTTGGCTTTTTGCAAGGCATGGGAAGACAACCACACGCCTGTGTGCACAATATTCCTGATCACACAGCAGGAAGACAGTGTTGTCTCGGGAGGATAGCTCAGGGGCAACGTGCTTGCCTTGACACAATGCAACACAGGTTCGATCCCTGGGTCCGCGCTTAGAAACCTCTGGGTATTAAGCGCGTTATAAGTAACCTATCATATCATATCATTCCGAACATAATTAAAGTGTGAACCAATACATTATATTTACCCAAGGGCCTAACATGTGTTGTTAACCAAATCGGCATTGATTTCTCCTCCCTCTGGGATTGAAATGCCTCCCTCTGACATGACGCAAGTCTTACACATGGCCTGCAGTACACATATAAGTGATGGTCAGGGCCATGTATCGTGAGGTACCCAACCCTCAGTACCAGGATGGGGTGCCTGGGTGACACCCCTCCATCCTTTGCAGCTCCTTCAATCAGCTCCATACATTGCCTGTGGCATTGCTTGCCATCAAGAGACCTTACCTTTAGTGTTCATGTATACATATCCATGATATAGCACTGCACATGTTATTCTGAGAAACAGAATGCACATGTACAGGCCTGATAGTCAGTACATGTACAATGTGGCATGTGGCATGTGGCTGCTGCAGGTCTGTCGATGTAATAATACCTGAGCGTGGAATGTTGCCCAATGGGGACACATGAAACAGTGTATGGGGGTTGCGCTCTCCTGTCTTTTATTCTCTTGTTCACACCGTTTTTCTTCCTTTCCTATAATTTTGAAAGAAGAAACCAAACAGATAGACTTAAGGGAAGGCAAAGGCTGCATCAGGCTCTGGGTCAGGTCTATAGGTTGACCCCCCACGTCTCCCGCCGCCAGTGGCGGAGTGATTGGTGTCTTGGGTGTATGTTATGAGGAATAGCCTCTGCGCAAATAAGCAGTGCAAAATAAGAGCATCGAAACATAAATGTTATATGATGTGGTGTAACACATGCAAGTTACCCCTTTAATTTACCACCAACCAAGAAAATATCGCCAGCAAAAATATGTTTTGTGTCCAAGCCATTTCATCCGCCAGAGAAAGGAAAATGAAGACAGGGCTTGGTTGAAATAAATACTGCACTTGAAATAGTGCATGATGAGATTTCAAGGGGGGCGGGGGCTGCCTCTTCATTCCACTGCCACCCACGTGCTGTGTTTATCAGGAAAATGCAGCAATATCAGCGAGGAAAGGGAAGAGCGTGTGAGATGACCACATTCTGAGATGGGACATGCTCCGTTTAATAAACACGGAATTAAGGATCTGTTGTGTGTGTGCCTGTGGCTCGGCTCAGCGTATTGCATTACATGGCATTAATGACACGGAGCCTGTGCGGGCGGACCGAGCAGCGACGGCCTCGTTAAGACAATGTGCACAGGGGTGGCTCCGTTCCTTTCCTCCTTTGTGTCGTGGCGATCGACATGGAAATTAATCAGCAAGGCTAATGCTTTTTTCTATGCTCGTGTGGTGCCCATTACAAACCCGGCTGGATTTGCAATGTAAACGAAGGCAGTGTGCGACCATCACTAACCATTTTGCATTAATAGGAGGAGAAGGTTAACAAGCAGAAGGGACGCCATATGCTTCCCTTAAACAGATTCCGGATGGGGACCAGAGCAAAAGCAGCTGGCAAATAGCTAGCAACATCGCCACACGGTAAATACAGTGATGTGTATGTACACAGTCCACATCTGGCTCCCTTATGCTACCACATCACTATCTTAAGGAGCAGTCTGACGTTTCCCAAATCCTATCACTTAAAAGATTCCCCGATCTTTATCCAATCCATATCCTCCGCCCCTGTACTCCCCTCCCACAGGAGGGACACATGGCAGCTGGCTGGCTGTTGCCACTCAAGGAATCAGTGGAGACAGTCAGACCAGACACCAATACATATCACTCCTGTCATAGGTGGACCCTGCTCACAGAGCTGACACTTAGACCCTGATTCATGGAATTATTTGCGTCTAAAGCAGGGATTTGCGTGCCATTTTGCCCACTAATCCATTCTGCCCACAAATCCCCATTCGTCAAAGAGGGATTTGCGGGCAGAATGGCACTGAAATCCCCGTTTTACACGCAAATAATTTCATGAATAAATAGAGTGCTATCAAGTTGCCACGGCTGTATAATTGTGTGATTCTAGCAGCCACCGTGCCACAGTGTGCATGGCTTATATTTACAGATGTATGTGACACCAGGCGTTCTAGGTTACACTACTGTCATAGTTTAGATCAGAGGTGCAGACAGTGAAGAAGCCAGCGCCGCCTGCAGGAAATGTAGGTCGCAGCAGCATTTAAGCATTCCCATGTGACCTTTTCTAGCCTGCCCTTTGCCATTGCAGGGCTGGTGGTAACAATGCCAGAAGGCTTTCTCAGCAAAGGCACATGTGCGCACTATCAATTTTGTACGACACATTTATGAAAGGGGGAGTCTGATCAGCAGACCCGCCTTTCAAAAACAGAATTACCTTCATCATTTTATATGAAAACGCATCAAAAAAGCGTAGGCCCTCCCAACCGCACCACTTGGCCATTCTGTGGAAGGGCAGATATGAGTTATGACCTCACTGTTGGACACGGCTGCTAGCATTATGATATTACCTAACATAGAAGCCTCGAGGAACAGGCTGTAGTAAAGACAAGACTCTATTGAGGAGAAGGAGGGACTATAAGCACAAGGAAGCCAGTGTCATCCTGGGTCTGAAGCCTGGGCATCACTCTGATGCCGAAAAGCCTCCTGTGGGTCCCCATGAATGAAAGAATTGCATTTACAGTTCTATGCTTTCTACACTGCATAATGGAACAGGGAGCATCAGATCTGCAAGTGCCATGAAACCCTCCACCACCCCGCTCACAACGAAGAGTTCTGGATAGAAGAACACAGTCAACAAAATCACCCCCTGGAACAGTCTCCCCCCGATAAATTTAGGAAAGGACTGAACACATAAGTATTCAAAAAATCATTTACTGATTAAATTCCTTCCCCCGTCATGCAACACACTGGACTTTCCATGCCTCCTAAATACTTCTCCCCATCCCGTACCCCTTACTTCATATGGTATGCTCCCAGAACTTTCAATGACCCCTTGTTGTAACTATATTCCTCCCCTTTGCAGTAACTGCACTTCCTCCCTCTGTAATTGTAGCCCCTGTTATGTCCTGGCCTGTGGTCACGCAGGCCAGGCAGACCACGACTGGGGGCACCCAGCAGACATACGGGCTGCGGTTATGCAGCATAATTAGGGGCAGGGATCACCCTGCTTATGTCGGGATCACCCGGCATTGGCCTTAAGGCTGGGGGCACACTGCAGACAGCTCCGGATCGGGGGCGTAACCGGTCAGCCTGTGAGCACACGTGCTCCTCCATGGTGTGGGGGCACCCAGGCCTGCGAGGCCAGATGACGCCGGTATTGCCCAGCTGGGGTACTGGTTTCCAATGGTAGAGTTGCCCAGCAGGGGCTCTACATACATGGCAGACAGCCATGAGTGACAGCGTTGCCCGGCAGGGGCACTGTCATGGTGGAGGGCCCTGCAGGGCAGGCCCTCTGCCCGCTACGTAGCACCAGCATGGTGCTGCACAATAATGACTCAGCACACCATGTCTCCTTACTCTGAAGACTCCCTAGCGGGAGCTCGCTTATTCTTTTTATTGAATATAATCACGTGGTTACTGCCACGAGCACCTGGGAGATATCAAGCTTCCCAGGAGGGGTAACACATTACACTCCTCCTTTTTCATAGGGAACAAACAAATGACAGACTTCACTGGACGTCTAAACACATCGCAAACCTCAACACTTGGGACAGTAGGTGCGATTACGAAACACACACATCTACATTGTGACAGTTACAGATGAGATCACAAACAGCATATACCCATATTGGGGTTGATGGCACGTTGGAGGTTTCATGACATTATCACAGGACCCTTTATTAACCTGGGCGAGTGAGGTCTAAGGCCATTGAACAGCACCAATGAGAGCTGTTGGCACCACATAAAGCACTCCACATGTACGGATGTTCACATCTTTACATTGCCCATTGGCTGGCCCATTTTAAGCAAGTCCAGGTTTGCAGGCTCCCAGCCTTCATGGGGATGTCTATGGTGTCCACCTTACGCACTCGTAGGGTTGTGGGAGACCAGTTCATGCTTTTCACCAATAACAGTTCAGGACAGTCACACCAGCAGCACCTGTGGAGGCCCAGGGGCCACATCGGCCACTTCCACATACCTTGGGGGCCACCAGTGGTAGGCTACTGGTGACGGGGCGACAGGCTTCTCATTACACTTCCCACCTGGTGCGGCTGGCAGGGAGACACTGGTGGCAGGGTGTCTGGGCAGCAGGCCTAGGAGAGCACACAAGCACTCATGTGAGCTGCAACCCTCCCTTTCCCATTCTTCATTTATTTTTTGTTTTGTTGCCACAAGTCACTGCCAATAGGTCCAGGATTACCAGGAGGCCATGTAGCTTGCTATGCTCATTGCGCCATCATTGAGCTCTTCACTTCTCTTACTGCCAGTGGGCCCAGGGTTCCCATTCTGGAAGCCCCGAAAATTTGGAGCAGCACCCGAGCACCTTGGTTTGCCCGGTAAGTGCAACAGGGATTTTTCCCTCTCCTTTAACTGCGCCAACATGGATGGGCCCATTTCACCACTAGGCGGCCCGGGTATTTACTTTCTCTCTGCGGCCCACCCGGTCCGGGAGCATGCAGGGGCTCTGGCAGAGTGTGTGGCCGCATACAGGCTTGCGCTGCTTCTTGCAGGGTGGGGACTTACCCTGAAGCGCGTCTGACATCGAGTGCTTTCCGTGCGGCCTTCGTATCAGGCCGCACACCCACTCCTTATTCTACGCTCCGGTCCTGAGTGCAGCAGCAGGCTACTGCCACCATGCGACAGAGACCGCCTGGCAACTCCTTTCTTCTTGGTGGGGGAGGGGGGGAAGCTAACCTCTCCACGTGGATGCAGCAGGATGCAGCATCCCCATTCCTCGTGGGTGGGGGGCAGCCAAACTCCCCTCCATGCGGCGGATGCCGCGGAGTGCAGCCGCTCCATATTGCGCAGCCGACGCCACCTCTGTACACGCAGCCGATACCGCATTTGTATATTCACAATCGCAGGGGCAGCGAAACAGCCCCTCGGCAACCCGTGCTAATTGACAGCACGGGGACCCTGGACCGTCCTCTTCGCCAATGTTATGTCCTGGCCAGCGGTCACGCAGGCCAGGCAGACCAAGGCTGAGGGCACCCATCCAACATGCTGGGGGCACCCAGCAGACACACGGGTTGCGGTCATGCAGCATAATTAGGTGCAGGGATCACCCTGCTTAAGTCGGGATCACCCGGCATGGTCTCAGGGCTGGGGGCACTGAGCAGACAGCTCCAGACGGGGCCACCGGTCAGCCCATGATTCACAGGCTCCTCCGTGGCCTGGGGGCACCCATGCCTGCAAGGCCAGATGACGCCGGTGTTGCCCAGCTGGGGTACTGGCTTCCAATGGTAGAGTTGCCCAGCAGGGGCTCTACATACATGGCAGACAGCCATGAGTGACAGCGTTGCCCGGCAGGGGCACTGTCATGGTGGAGGGCCCTGCAAGGCAGGCTCTCTGCCAGCTACGCAGCACCAGCATGGTGCTGCACAATAACAACACAACACAGCACACCATGTCTGCTTACTCTGAAGACTCCCTAGCGGGAGCTCGCTTATTCTTTTTATTGAATACAATCACGTGGTTACTGCCACGAGCACCTGGGAGATATCAAGCTTCCCAGGAGGGGTGACACATTACAGCCCTTCCCATTTACCCCCTTCCCTTAGCGCCACGAAGTGGACGTCCTGCATTGTGTGCCTTAAAAATCAACATAAAATAAAAAATATACATACCGTTGAGAAGCAAGCGGTGGGCCTTTGAGTTACTGTGCCAGCCAACTGACTATTTTGCAGTTTAGACTCAAACAAGTATACTCAGGAGTAGGCAGTGGGGAAAACATTCTTACTAAGCCTTGACACATTCGGATTGTGCAAATGCTGTAACACGAAAGGGGGGGATGCAGGAAGGAGCAATGTAAAGGTGGGAGGAGAATGTACAGTAAGTGTAAAGTGCGCAGGGTCAAGCAAGCACGAGGTAGAAACGAGGAGACAGTTGGCGTGGGTGCACACTAAGGGACAGCCTTACCTCAGGGAGGGGGGTTATAATAGAAACGCAAGAGCAAGTAGGTAAGAAGCAACATTGGGCTGGGATAATCAGGCACGTTATAAACAAGTGAGACCGGTGAGGTAACATTAGGTGGTGCATGTAGATACGTAACACAGAGGGAGAAGCGGTGTAAGCTAGGTGCTTTCAGGCAGGCGACATACAATGCAGCGTAGGGCTAAAATCAGAGAAATCTGTAGATGCAGGCAGGTAACAAGCCAATGCAGTAATGAGTGCAGCTAATAATTGGACGATACATTATGGTAGGCTACAGAGGCAGCAAGGTATAGTAAAACGCCCAGAAAGTAGATGCCGGCCAGAATGCAAAGTCTGTTGTGGCAAGAAGAAAGTGTGGTTTGATAAAAGCAATTCCAGTCAGATGTAATGCAGCTCTAATCCCTGACAGTTAGAAGCCCAGGAAGGCGGGTAGAAGAAACAGCGGGCTGCTGGGACAGCGAACAGTGAAGTTTGACATGCAAATACCAGAGGTCTCGTCCTGCAAGGCGGAGGCAGTGGCAGAGCTGGTGAGGGCAGAGGATGCGCTTGCCCGCCCTTGCTCCTGCTCAGTACCCGGTGCGCCCCTCCTTGGCTCCCGCTGGGCTGTGTGAGTGCCATTAGCCAATGATTTCAATGCAGCTGCGGTGCGTGCACATGCACACTGTCATCTCTGGTGCTGCCTGCACTGAGCCGAGCGCGAGCTCAGCGCACGCGACCTTGGTTGGCACATTGCTGGCCTGGGGCAGCGGTTCTTCCCTTTAGGCTACTGTAAAGCACCGGAGGGGGTGTCTGTACTCCTGCTCTCTATATGGTAGAGGAGAGGCAAGAGGACCCCAGCCAAGATTCTCTATTTGGTAAAACGTGGGCAAGCAATCAAGGCCTAGCTCTCAGGAGGTGATGCAGGCTGGTTCTTAAGTACAGTGTAGTCCCCAAGCACCCACAAAGGAATGTCCACACACTATGTTAGTGATAACACAGTATTTATATAAATAAGGCTTTGATTATGTACACATACAATAACACACTTTGTGCTCTGACAATTCTAAAATGGTAAATATATACAGTTTTAGTTGTATCACGATTATTCTGATTCCATTAAAATGCATCAACTGTACTCAGTTCAAATAGCATACGAATCAACACAGCAAAACGATATCAACCATAGATTTAGGAGGAAAACAAGTTGGTTTGACAATTGGCAGAATACTGGGTCCCTACCACAAGGCACAGTTCTGTATGAGGATCCCCCCACCTGGGCAACCTGTAAATAAAGATGTACTACAAGCCCAGTCCATATATTGTCTATTAGAGTCTTATCTCCTTCTATAAAAGTTCTACTGCCCCAAAGTACCTGGTTTAGTAGAGTTCTTCGGTGAGTCATCGACAGGCCCTTCTTGAGTGCACTCCCTTTAAGGCAGGAGCCATGGGTCGTCAAGATTCGGTGAAGAAATGGGTGAACACTGTCGTTACGGTAGCAGCTTTGGTTCTTGCGGTGCTTGTTGATGATTGGCCGAAAATGTCCTGCAGGCTGAGGCGTGCGACGCACCTCGACGACGTGTGTTTGTTGCCGCAAAGAGTCAATGAAGAACTTTGGCCCAGCAAGGGTGTCGGGTCGTCGGCGTCTGGCGGCGGTGAACGGGACATGAACATGGCTGGCCTCAGTAGCTTTGTGGGCGTCTCTGAGGTCTTCGGGTGGTGGGAAACCTACCGGCAGATTCTCCTCGGTCGCCGGCGGCCTTGACTTTCTCCGGCAGGATGAAAGCAGTCGACGGTGATGAACAAGGGAGTCCTTGGATCAAAATGTTCATAGGCAAAGGGAGCACTGCAGCTACGGTCGGCGACGACGGTGGACGGCTGTCCGGTACTTCTCCTCATCCTCCTCGGCGGTCCTCTGCTCTGGTCGGCAGCCTTTCGTAGGTCTGTCTACCAGGGAGCTTTGGCAAAGATCAGTTGGTGCACGATGGTCCCTCGTAGCTCGGGGAGAGGTTACCTAGCCAGGTCCTCTCTTTGATCAGTTCTTGAAGGCAGCTTTCAGATTGCAACGAAGGGAAAAGCGGTTCACCTTCTTCTTCTGGCTCGGCTTCGAGAGTAAGCATCAAGTATCAACTTCAGCTACTGAACGATTTCTAGCAGTGAGAGGCCCCCATATATAATGTTGATCTCCCATTCACCCTGCTGGGTCACACTCAGGCAACCAATCACTCAGAAGGGCATTCAGGCAGTCAGGCGGCCAATCGGCTCACAGTGCATTCAGGCCATTCTTCTCCATCCAGACACTCACAACACAGAATGTGGATTCGGACAAGCACTTTGCCATTCAACACTACACACTGCATTCATACCAGTTTCGGGCAGGGCTGTCTCAGTCATTGTGTCAAACACCAGATACTAGACAACCATAACTTGAATGCGTATTCATCACAGACTCCATTCATCCAGGTCCCACCCCACGGGCAGAAATAACGTGGCCTGCCAGTGTACATCCGTACGTTGTCCACGCACATACTAATTTCGGCAGCCAGCGCAATTGCCTGGCCATGTGGCGCCCTCAGCCTGCTCTGGACCGTGCAATCACTCTCCACCAGCTGGTCTGTTGGGGAAGAGGTTAGAGAGCTCTGTTTCTCCTCCTAGGAACACTTACAAGAGCACATTAGACTGGGGTTTCACCAAGGTTAAAGTCCTGCTCACTTGGACGTCGGTATGTAAAATGTAGGTCGTTTTTTTGTTTCACAGAAGCAAATAAGTTACCAGGGCATACCGCTTTCCAAGTACTTAAGGGCGGGGCATTCCCCGGTAATTGTGTTTACACAGGTTCTGTAAAGCGATACGCCCCAGATTGTCAAAGGAGTCCCTTTGGATGAAGGCACATAGTGCCATGTTCATTTGTGGATACAGGCATATATACAAGTGTTTTTGTTAGAAACGCCCATGCGGAGGACAGACTTTCATAACCTCTAGGTTCAAGTCCCTGCGTGCACCAGGATGAACATCTCCAGCTCCCAGCATGCACCCTGCATTACAGATAGGCAAGCTACATGTTGGAGGGGGCAGTATTACAAATAGTACAGCCCTTGCTCCCAGGAGCAGCAACGTACTTTAGATAGAGAATTCACGGAAGGAATGTTGA
The DNA here is from genome assembly GCF_040938575.1 of Ambystoma mexicanum. Lineage (NCBI taxonomy): Eukaryota > Metazoa > Chordata > Amphibia > Caudata > Ambystomatidae > Ambystoma > Ambystoma mexicanum. The sequence continues at coordinate 733,504,934 of NC_090930.1, forward strand.
ATGTATGTCTGAGACTACTATTATTAAGTTCCTTGATGATGGCCCTGGCTGCCCTGGGACAATGGGGCACAGGGCAAACCATTGGATTCTTGAATCATTATACCTAAATGTATGTTCTCAGTGCTGTGTTGACTGAATGCCTGTTTGATCATGGATGTTGGCTGCTTCTTTCAGAACAAGCTGTAGTTTTCATGGAATGTGGGACTGCGGGATAGAGCGTTGATCCAGGTAGAGCGTACCATTGTACATGTCGGGACCACCAGATAAGAGGCGTGCCTTATTGTTTTACTCCCTAACATTAGGCACACACTTCCTACCCCCACATAAACAGTTACAGACAAGCAGGTGCCTTCCCTTTTTGTTGTCTTTGCTGCTATATTGCTGTGTTCTGAGCAGATGCGTCTGCAGTGCCTGCTGCACAGAGCAGCGTTACTCCTGTATTGTATGAACATACTGTAGAAGTTACAAAAAAGAAACATCATTTTTCTTTACTGAACACAAAAAAGTATGCGATATTGCATAAAAAACCCATGTTTTTAAAATTAAAATGTGTTTAGTTCCCTAGAAATATCCAGATGACAGTGGACCTGTTTTATTATTTTACTCTGAGAAACCTTTTCTTCCAAGCTTTCAAAAGTGTGGAGTAAAATGCATCAAACTAAAAATCTTACCTGCATCCCCGTGGACCTCTCTCCAGGTTAAATGAACATGTGTTTTATTGGCTGGTTTTGTTCGTTCTGCCATGGTCTCCAATCCTTGGTGGGGTGTCTTGTGGCCCCTGTGTCTTTCGGTATTCTGCACACGCCTTGTGCAAAATGCATAGTGGGTTGAACCTGCCTAGCTGCTCCACTGGAAGAGAGTGTGTTTTGCAGTTTTGCCTGCCTGCATCATATTTTATGGCACTTGAATTCTTTTCACTTTCTGCAGGGCAGACATAGAAGCCAGCCAAGAAGGCTGTACTATTCAGGGTCAGAGTTTAAGGGGTTCTGTGGAAGGGGCAGTTGGAAGCAAGAGTGTTCATGGTCATTGTGCGTAATGGGGAGCCAGTGACAACAAGGTATGTGGCTTTGAGTTGTTGCAGCCAAAGGAATTTGAAGTCACAGGATTCTCCATTGACAAAAACGATGTTGTTAAAGTGTAAGGTTTAAACTGGGTGGCACAATGTCAACATTGGTGGAGCTAGGGGGTGGGCTGGGTGGCCGGCCGTGCCCCTGGTGCCCAGTGCACCCGACAACCTCCTGCTGGTGCCCTGTTATCCACCCCCGTGGCACCAAAAGCTGCCTCTGCCACCTGGCGGACAGCTGGATAAACTGCATCGGGTAGAGCAAGTGTTACAGAAGACCAAGCCAGAGTGAGACCACCTCCGACAACGAGACTAGCAGCGCGGTCAGAACACGGCGAGATCAAGGATGCAGCTGCAGCGGCAAAGTTAAAAGGGGTTCATATAAAACCTGAACAGGAGACATGGCATTAGAAAATGGATCAAGGGGGGAGTGATGGGAAGCTGAATTAAGGAGAGAGGAGATGAAGGAAATGGAAAGTCTTACTGCCGGCTTCCGTTCCAACAAACAGGATATGCTAGCCCGGGCCAATCTGCAGTAAGCAGAGGCGGGCTCAGAGCTGACAACGGTGCAACAGATCCTGGTGGTAGCGTGGCGGCCCACCAGTTTAGAGTTGAATGGAGGCCAGAATGGGCTCAAGGGCCTCAAGATGGTGATCCTCATAGTGGGCAGAGAAAATGAAAAGAAGGTCCACAAAAGGCCCCAGAAAAGCAAATGTGTAGTGGAAATACCAAAAGGATACGTTACATGTAACTCTAATATTTACGTACAATGGGGCTAATGTGTTTTCACCCACTTCCAACTGGTGGAATTCTTTTTTACTGCATATTTTTACCATTTCTTACCGCCTAAAGTTAGATGGTGGGTTGGGGTCAGACAATATTGGATGGGGAGGCAGTAGGGGTTGAGGAAGGGGCAAGTAATCTCCACCCGATTTTGCCAGTCAAAAAACAGTCCAAAATGCAGTAAAAATATTCAAGTAGTTGAAATTCAGTGAAAACACATAGAACTGTAGAAGGAGACACCCGTGGGATCTGACTGCCTTCATGCCTCTGCCACAGAAAGCTAACGTACCTACTATACTCGCATTTATTGGAGGTAGCAGAAAACACAGTGCTTTGAACAAAAACACTTTATATAGAGCTGGTAATGCATGATGATAGCAATCCCAATCATCGGTGGTTGCCAATTGAAAGAGTACATTAGATGTCATCATTTTTTCTAATATTTATCGGCATGCAATCCACCCTTTATCACAATAAAATGCACTACATCTCGGCCTCCAACACATTTATTTTTTCCTTCCCCATCGCCAATAGGCTTAAATGCAAACTAACTGCACCTCGGCACTCTCTCCACAATGGGGTGCTAGACAAAAATCACATTGCCTAAGCACTCAATGCCATCCCCAAGTTGGTGCTCACAGCACAGTGACATATTCACACAAAGATGATAAATGAAGAGGTAATGGATTAGTTTAGCCCCGAACTTCAAAAACTGAAAGCAGTTCAAAGTAAATATTTTCATGCCCGGAGGTAATCTCAAGATTCTCCATGCATGGAGGTGCACAATACAGCGGTAAGGGAGTATAAGATAGCAGCCACAGCGGCTAAGGAATATATGTTGAACAACAGGATAACTAACTACCTATCAGAAGCTAAGGAACTCTTTAAAATGTTGAGAAAACTAGACACTCCCTACGAGCTGAGCACTGACACTCCTGTGATAGATGCTTTTTGGTGCACATTGATCGAAGACGTCATGGAGGGAAAGTTGGACCGGATTAAGAAAGACAGATACCATAAAGATAAATCTCAACATGGTAACTAACGTATGTGAGTCGGAGATAACCATAAAGAGACCATGACATTGTCAGTTCAGTTTTTCTCCTCTTTTGGAAGTCGAACTATCTAATATTATTGACCACCTCAAACCCATTAGCCGTAAAGGTGATCCCTGTTCGGCAATGATCATTAACTCCTGCACCCCCACTTTGATTAGTGCCTTGTGCAAATGTGTCAATTCATCATTTAAGGAGAATCATGTGCCCATGCGGCTTAAGAATGCATGGATCACCCCGTTACTAAAGAAACTGGGATTGTATCCGAAAACAGCTACCAACTACCGGCCGATTACCAACACACTGGGCCTCATTACGACCCTGGCGGTAAGGGGTTTACGCCAGCGTTAGCTGCGCCGACCCCTTACCGCCAATTACGAGGTCCCTTAGCGCCATGGCGCTTTTAACACCTGCTTTTAGCAGGTGTTAAAAACCATGGCGCTAAGTGACCATGGAGTTAATTACGCCACCGTAATTTACGGTGGCGTAATTAACGCCTTCCCCACTCCCATTATGCCCTATGGGGCAAAAATGGGAATGGGGAAGGGTAAATGGGGATTGGGGACTTACCGCCCCCGCCAACCTCGGAATGGGGCGGTAAGTCCGCCAACCACCATGGCGTAAACGTAGTTTACGCCATGGTGGTAAAGTCACGGCCCAGGCGGTAACTTACCGCCTGGCTCGTAATGAGGCCCACTGTTTCTTTTAAAAAATGTAGATTGTGTGCCTTATGTTCTTAGAGGAATGCAAACTAGAGCAGTTTCCAAAAAAAGCTAAAAACACTGTTATTCTTCTAAGGACTAACCTGAATTGTTGACCCCGGCGTAGTGTTGATGACTGCCTCCTCTTTACCCATGACATTAGACTCTTGTATATGTGTCTACGTCTGTCCTCTTAATGTGCGCGCGTAAACCTCAGGGTCCTTGGTTGCGCGCTAGAAATCGAATAAAGTAAAGTAAAAAGTAAAAGAAGCACATTGTCCGTGTTCAATGTTTTATCCATGCCCAAATTGTTGCATTGTCTACTGTCCACATCTCCAAGATAGTGCTGAGAGTGCTGAGAGTATAGTCTCATATCCTGCTGAGCTTACGCTCATATATGCTTATATATGCTTACATCCGCTTCATAAAAACGGCATAGTGGTATGATGATTTGAATTGAAGACATGAAACAAGGAGCAGACAGGGAGGTGGGTGCTAACCTTTGTAACCCTTCATTTAATTCTAAGGTTATCAACGAATTCTGTGAGTACCTGTGATGAATGAATATATATCGCGTAATTTGGTTGTTTTCACTTGCTATGCTATAGCATTAGAGAGCAAGAAAAAAATGCTCTATGCATGAATTGTAACGTGGGTTTGTTATGTTGTGCTTGACCGTCAGGGAATGGGATTGCTTTTTTTTGTGCTTCCCCTGGTGGCTTCCATTTCACATGGGGTTTGTTATTAGCATGTAACATGGCAGGCAATAGTCTTGCTCGCCTGCAGGGGGAGCCTTTGTGTCCCTGAGGTGATTTCACCTCATGCATGATGAGACCTCCCTTATGGTGGTTACGAATGGGGGAGTCGGAAAACAAAAAGCACGCACGTGAAGGGAAGAAGAAAGAGGCTGAGCAGACAGGGATCAGGGCGGGTGCTTGGCTGGCTCGTTTTACCCTGAGAGAGCTCAACATGCATTGTTTGGCTGTTTCGTTTGGTCTCTCACGCTGGGGGATTTTGGCTTAAGGTGATGTGAGTCGAGGTGTTTGTTTGTTTGTTTGTTTGTTTTATTTAGTATAGCGCTCCAGACCCAGGGGTAAATGGGCGCTTACGGACAGGTTACATAGTTACAGTATATAAGCAGTTATACAATTGTGGCGTTAATATGCCATATATAATATGTACAGGCAGGTGTCAGGAAACATTTCAGAGTATGTACAATATATACAGTAGGTACTGATCTTAGTCTATCTGAGGATTGCCTTCTCCAGAAGCCAACTAATGGATAGTTTTCTGAACGATTGGAAGGATTTGGTCAGTTTAATACTTAGTGGCAGGGTGTTCCAGAGTTGAGGGGCGAGGACAGTAAAGCTCGAGCCACCCGCTCTTTTGGCGGAGAATCTAGGCACGGTGAGGCAGAGAGTGTTGGATGATCTGGTGATTCTTGTGTTTGGCTTAAGGGAGAGTTTGTTGGTGATGTACTGGGGGCTAGGTGGTTTAAGGCTTTATAGGTGAGGCAGAGGGCTTTCAGGTCGATTTTTTGTTGGATAGATAACCATTTGCAAGATATTCTCATACGGGAGATGTGCTCTCTCCTGGGAATATTTAATGCTGCTCTCAGCGCATTATTCTGGAGGATCTGAAGTTTCTTGATTATAGCTTGGTTGGCACCAAGGTAGAGGCTGTTGCAATAGTCAAGCTTCGACTGTATGAGGGCCCTCGCCAGAATGAGGCAGCTGTTTGTGGATAGAAAGGGTCTACAACCCCTGATTAATTTTCCCGTGTAGGCGGTAGCTGAGGCGGTCATATTAACTTGTTTGGAAAGGTTGATATTGGCGTCAAGGTAGAATCCTAGGGTTTTCACATTGTTCACAACTGGAATGATGTTGCCATCTATGATGAAGTTGGAGTAATCGGGGCTGAGTTTCTGTAGGTTATTGGGGGACCCGTCCAGGAGGAGCTTGGTCTTCTCATCATTCAGGCAGAGGCCGTGTGTGGCCATCCATGACTGAATGATGGCAAAGATTTTGTTGATCCTAGTGGCGTCAGTGTTGTAGTTGCCAGTGATGGTGAGGAGTATCTGGGTGTCATCTGCGTAGTTGGTGTAGGTGACACCCAGATGGTCAAGTTTGTCAAAGAGAGGCTTTGTAACGATGTTATAGAGGGTAGGGGAGATGCAGGACCCTTGTGGGACACCGCATGTGATGAGGATGGGGTCTGCTGCAGCCACAGATGAGAAAACCCTCATGGCTCTGTTGGCTAGGAAGGATTGTATCCACGTGACAGCAGAGGGTGAGAAGTGGGCAGCAGAGGAGAGGTGGTTGCAGAGTATTTTGTGGTCAACCAGGTCAAAGGCTGCTGAGAGGTCTAGGAGGAGTAGGATAGCTGCTTTGTTTTTGTCCTTGATGTCATCAATCTGACTTTTGAGGTCAACAAGGGCGGTTTCTGTTCCGTGTTGAGGACGAAAGCCAGATTGACGCAGGCCTAACAGATGATTAGTCTCCAAGTAATCTTGGATTTGCAGATAGGCAACTCTGTCGAGGATTATTAGCAGGAAGGGGACCGTGGTGATAGGCCTTTAGTTGGTGGGAATGGCCGGGTCGAGAGATTGTTTTTTTAGGAGGGGGAGAACCCAGGACTGTTTCAGGTTGTTGGGTACAGAATTGGTCGAGAAAGATAGGTTTACTAGTTTGGAGATGAAGGGGGCTAGGTCTCGTGCAGCATCTTTGATGATCTGGGCGGGGCAGCTGTCCCCTTTACAATTAGAAGGTTTAAGGGATGCTATGATTTTTTGGATTTCGGGTATAGTGACCGGTTTGAATGTGAAGCCGGTGGTGTTGCTGATCGGGGTGGGCGTGCTAGGTATGAGGGCGTTGCTATTTGAGAGTTGTAATCTTTTGGCGTCAATTTTGTTTTGGAGACCAGTAATTTTGTTGGCCAGGGCATTTTGGATGCTGGTGCACCATGGCTTGTCCTTCACGCAGGTATCGGTTGGAGGGTTCGGGTTTTCTAATTCCTTCAGGATGGTGAAGAGTTCTTTAGCAGAAGATTGGGCATTATTTATTCTAGTATTGTAGGCTTCTTTTTTAGTGCGGATTATCTCTTTCTTATAGAAGGAGGAAATGGTTTTGAGATTGGATTTATTTTCTGCAGAGGGGATGGTTTTCCATAGGGTTTCCATCTTAGCTTTCTTTTTTATTAGCATTTTGAGTTCCGGTGTGTACCAAGGGTTCAAGTGAGCTATGGGTTTGCCTTTGCATTCCTTTAGGGGTGCAACGGCATCAATGGCATTGGTTAGGGCATCGTTGTAGGTGTTGACTAGAAGGTTAAGGTCGGCGGTGGCTGGGAGTGTGTTTAGAAGGGGGAGGATCAGAGGTGTGAGGGTCTCCGCAGTGATGTTGCGCTTGTTTCTAGTCAGGCAGGATGGTGCATAGGGGCGCTGCTTGGGGTTAGGATTATTTTGGTTGATGTCGAATAATATGAGGGAGTGGTTAGTCCATACAAGAGGTTGTGGGGCTTTGCAGGTGATATTGCAGTTGTGGGCTGCGACCCAGTCAATGGTTCTACCTTTCTGGTGGGTAGGTAGTGTAACGACTTGAGTGAAGTCGTGCTCGGATAAGGCGTTAGCCAGGGAGGCAGCTGGAGAGTCGTTAGGGTCATTAAATCCTAGGTTAAAGTCTCCTAGAATAATATTTTGGGAGTGGGGCTTGGAGTTCTCTGCTATAAGAGTGGTGATGTCTTCCCGAAGGAGCCTGTGGGGCCTGGGGGCCTATATATTAGTTGCAAAGTAATGGTACTCTTAGGGGTGGTTTGAACTTTGATGGTGAGGTGCTCGCAGGACTTTAGCGGGGGGAGGTGCTTAGTCTGAGGTCGAGTGAGGATTTGAAAATAATAGCTACACCTCCTCCGCGGTGACACGTCAGATTTCGGGTACCCCCTTGCCTGTCCTTTTCGTTCCTCTGAACAGAACCTTCCCCTAACTGACGTGTGCAAGGCAGGTTGTGACTTTTTGTGGCTCGACAGCAAAGAGGGAGGAAGGGGATATTTCCATAATAAAAAAAGGGAGTATCAACCCTTTTTTGGTTTTTTTCTTGCTTTGTTTTGGATGTTTACGCATCTTTTTACAGACCTATTTGTAGGCCATTCTATCTCTATGTATCATGGGTTTCTTGATTTTTTTTTTACTACTAGTAGTCCTTCGGTAGGGTTTTTGTTTTTAGCCTGAAAAGAACAGGTACATTTGGTGTGAATTGGTTGAAGTGCAGGAGTGTTTACACCCATCTCGGGACGGGGGGAGTAGGATGTTCATACAAAGAACATCTGATCATCTAAAATAAAGAAACGCAGAAATGTGTGTCACGTTATATTGCCGAGCAGTATCTATTGAGCTGTTTAAATCTTGGTTGACATTCTCTCGCCATCTGGCTTGTTCAGGCCTTAGTTAAACAAAAAAGCATAGCGAAAGTGTTGCTGTAGAAGGGTGCTCTCCTGTATTTCACTTTGGGGGCTTAAATGGCACATTTCTAGACACGTAGGAGTTATGGGTTTGGATGATGTTGCAGGGCCAGTGTCTCTTTAAGAGAGAGACAGAGTCACGTGGGCCTGACCATGTGACTCGTGACGTAAGGGGGAGGGAGAAAGAAAGAGGTCAGTTGATTCCTGTATGTTGAATAAAGAAGACGTTCATAATTCACTCGGCGTGTCCCTCGTTATTATATGCAGCCATTGAGGCCTAACAACTGGCGACGAGGTCATTCCTGGACCGCCGAGTTCCTGCTCCTCCTTTCGCACAAGCGATCCCGCTCCAGTACGTCCTCCCAGCCGATCCTGGCCGGCTGCGATGAGTGCCAGATCATGGGCTCTGCCTGTTTCCCCCTTCTCCCACAGCCGCGTAGAGTCCACGCGTGCCAGCGGGGACTCCAGCTACACACTGCCCGCCTCCTCCTCAACAGAAGAAGCACCTGGTCCCGGGCCCCACCTCCTCCTCCTCCTTCTCCCGCGGCCATGCAGAGCCAACGCATGCCGGGGGAACTGCTGCCATATGCTGCCTGCCTCCTCTAAAGTATACCATGCGCAGCCCACCGGTGGTTTTCACACTGAGCCAAACCCTGACTGAGAATGCGCACACGAGGTGCACACCACACTACGACTGCGCGGCAACCCACCAGCGGTCACTTCGGAGGCCTGAAACTATGCTCCAGCCTGCACAAAGAAAAAAAAAAACATAAGAGGAAACAAGAGAAACTCAGGTGGGTGGTGCCCCCTTTTCTCCCACTGCTACTCAACAACAGCAATCAAACGGACAAGACTAATGAAGGCCCCACAAGAGTGTGCAACAGCCCTACCTTGACCACCTCACGTGACATAAACTAGAGAAAGCCACAAAGCAACCTGCCTGGTGTCACAGGACATGCACGCATTTGCAGCACCACCACACCGCAGCCTATGGAAGGACAACAACCGTCCTCAGCACCAGGGTGACCACCACCACCATCATGAGCTCTCCATCAGTGCAGCAAGCTCCAACTCCTCTGGCCCCTACCGGGAACACAGCTGCCACTGCCTGGCGCATGCCACCCCCCCTTCTCCATGACCCCACAGGCCGACAAAGGTCCGAGGTGGGTGGAATGGCTAGAAGACGTTAATACCTTCATTGCAGCTGCAGACGAAGAGAACTCACCGAGATTACCCTGCATGTTCCTCAATCTAGCAGGGAATGAAGTCAAAATACTTATTAAGACCATCCCAACTGCTGAACAAACTGACTTCCCAGCGCTGATCACAGCTCTGAATAATAGGCTTGTGATTGAGCCCAACAGGGATTACGAAAGGTACATGTTTAATCAATGTACCCAAAGAATTGATGAAACAGTCGATTAATTAATTACTCGCCTACGAATAAAATGTGCGCACTGCCAATTCCATGTCTTCTCGCTAGATGAGGCCATCCGCCTACGAGTTATTGAGGGATGCGTGTCTCAAACCCTAAAAAAGCAACTCCTCAAGAAGCCACTCACCATTGAAGAGGTCAGTGAGATGGGCGGAATCCTAGAAAGGGTCGACAAGCAGGTAACGCAGATAGCGGGCAGCACCTCAGCAAAACAGGATAAAAATGAAACGATTGCGGCAATACAACCAAGCAACACAAGAACAGCAGTGAGACCTTCCAACACCAGCTATATTGCTACTCCAAGAACACAACGACAGTGTTACCGTTGTGGGAGGCTTTTCCGTATGCAGGGACCTGTCCCGCACTCTCCCAAAGATGTGGAAACTGCAGCAGAGAAGGCAATTTCTAATCAGACTGCAGAGAAGGCAGACCTTTTCCAACACCCCAAATGCCTATGACCCTACAATACAAGACATTCAACAGAAACCCACAAGCGCAGTCCTATCAAATGCGCCCACATCAGCAAAACCCCAGGAGATACGTCAGAGTGGTCGAAGACATCTACCCGGATGCCGAGACGCATGACAACGAGACACACGACCATGTCTCACGCATAAGAGACCAATATGACAGACCCCCATCACACCAGAACTACTACGTCATAGAACAGCAAGGATTCGACTACGAAGCTGACCAATATGACCAATATTCTCAAGACGAATACGTCAATCTCATCCTGGATGAAAGAGAAGCACGAGAAGCGCCCAAAATACCTGTGGAAATAGATGGTAAACAGTTCTGCTTCCTAGTCGACTCGGGAGCCACCGTAAACATAATGGGTGAATAGGAGTTTCACCAGATCCCTGAGAAATCAGCTTTAAAACCATCAGCCTCCAAGATATTCCAGTGGGGTGCAGCTGTCCCCCTACAAGCCATTGGCTCGTTTGGACGTCGACTCATCCATGGGGATCACTCTATGACGACCATCATCCATGTCATTCGAAGTCTGACAAAAGGAAGAAGTCTCCTGAGCTATCGGACTGCCTAGTGCCTAGGAATCATAGACATACATGTCTGAGAAGTTGACACAATCTGCTCAACAGCACCAACACCCGGCACAAGAGACCACATACACAACATTCAGAACTGGCCTTTGCAAGTAGGTGCCATGACAAAGGAGACCATAATAAGCAAGTTTCCACTCATATGTAAGTGTCTAGGAAAAATGAAGGGCATGCCTGTGAAACTACATATTGATCCAGCAGTCCGACCCGTTCCACAACATCCAAGAAGATTTGGATTTCATCTTCAAATCTTCAAGCAGCGGTGTTGGCTGAACTCAGACAACTCTTGGAAGATGGAATCCTTGAACCAGCATCAGGCTCGACATCATGGGTCTCGCCATTAGTGATTGTGCCAAAAGAAGGAGGGCACCTCAGGCTCTGCGTAAACATGCGAATGGCTAACACCACCATCCAGAGAGAGCAACACCCAGGCCCGAGAATCGAGGACATGATAGTCCAACTCAATAAATCAATCCTCTTCTCCAAACTTGACCTCAATCAAGCATACCACCAGATGGTACTCCACCCAGAATCGAGAGTCATCACCACCTTCGCCACCCACGGTGGTCTCTTCTGCTACAAACGCTTAAATTTCGGCATATCATCAGCCGCAGAAATCTTTCATGAGGCCATCAGGCAAATCATTTGACCGATAAGAGGAGCACTGAACAACAGTGACGGCATCCTCATGTATGGACGATCAAAAGAGGAACATGACACAGCCCTTTGAGCCACCTGCAAAGCCATCCAAGAGGTAGGTCTCACACTCAACGTCGACAAGTGCCGGTTCAGTAAGTCCAAATTAAAATTCTTCGGGCACATTTTCTCTGCGGACGGCATGACCCCTGATCTCAACAAGGTTTCCACAATCTTCAACCTGCAGGAGCCCAGACAAGTCACGGAGGTCAGATCGTTTCTTGGCATGGCAGGATATTGCACCAGGTATATTCCGCACTACGTCACCATCACAGAACACCTCAGGAAAAAGCTCCAAAAAGACATCCTTTTTGCGTAGTCAGCAGAATGTCAGGATGCATCCGACACCATCAAACAGTCCCTAGACGAGGCCAGGAAACTCGCCTACTTCGAACCGGAATGGCATACCAAAACTGTAGTGGACGCAAGTCCAGTGGGACTAGGGGCCATACTAGCTCACACCAATGGGGTTGATGCCCACCTGAGACATGTCGTGGCATACGCCAGCAGGGCACTGGCACCGCCCAAGTCCACAAACAAGGTTTCCACAATCTTCAACCTGCAGGAGCCCAGACAAGTCACGTAGGTCAGATCGTTTCTTGGCATGGCAGGATATTGCGCCAGGTATATTCCGCACTACGTCACCATCACAGAACCCCTCAGGAAATAGCTCCAAAAAGACATCCTTTTTGCGTAGTCAGCAGAATGTCAGGATGCATCCGACACCATCAAACAGTCCCTAGACGAGGCCAGGAAACTCGCCTACTTCGAACCGGAATGGCATACCAAAACTGTAGTGGACGCAAGTCCAGTGGGACTAGGGGCCATACTAGCTCACACCAATGGGGTTGATGCCCACCTGAGACATGTCGTGGCATACGCCAGCAGGGCACTGGCACCGCCCAAGTCCACAAACTTCCAAGCCAAAAAAGAGAGTTTGGCAGCTGTATGGGCGTGTGAACATTTCCATAACTTTGCAATAGGCAAAAAGTTCATCCTCATCAGCGGCCCTACTATCATTATTTGGGAACCTCAGAACAAAGATGCCCCCCAGAATAGAACGATGGGGCATTCGACTACAAGAATATGACTACCAGATCATCCATCGTCCAGGGGATGAAAACAACCCGGCTGACTATTTATCCAGACACCACACAGGCAAGCCAGTGCCACGACCTGGAGATGTTGAGTACATCAGCTACATCACCACGAATATGCTTCCTCCAGCGATCTCACTGGAATATATTGCCTCAGCATCAGCTGCAGACCCTTCCATGGCCCTGGCAATCAGTCTTACTCAAAACAACAGGTGGAAAGACTATCGGCTGGCACTACTAACACATCCAGGAGCATGCAGGGACGAGCTAGAGAAATTAGCAAAAGTGCATGCAGAACAGATAAATCCATACTCCTAAGGGGATGCAGACTGGTGGTCCCAGCCACCTTATGCTCAGAAGTCATCAAGACTGCTCACGAGGGACACCCTGGTGGAGACAACACCAAATGGCAGCTACGTTGCTACGTATGGTTCCCCTTCCTGGATGCCCTGGTGGACCGGTGGGTAAAAAACTGTGTAGCATGCCAATGCACAGCCAGAGCAGAAGCCCCCATACCAATGCAGCCAACACAAATTCCAGAACATCCGCCGGAAAGGGTTGCAGTAGACTTTAACGGCCCACTCGAATCAAGTGAATACCTACTATTATTCATCAATGAACACTCCAGGTTCCCGATTGTAAAGCGGTCCACGTCTACAGCATTTGCTCAAGTAGCAGCAGTTTTCGACTAAGTAGTGACCGAATGGGGAATACCAGAAGTCATCAAATCAGACAACGGTCCACCGTTCAGCAGGCATGAATTTGCAATATTCGCAAAACACCTAGTGTTCAGACACCAGAAAGTCACATCTCGCTGGCCCCAGGCCAATGGGATGGCCGTAAGGTTCATGGCCTCCATCAAAAGGACCCTACAGAGAGCCCGAATTGAGAATGTTCATCCCCATCAAGCGCTATGCCGCATGCTTCACGACTACCGCAACATGCCGCACAAGGCCACAAACAAGACCCCAACAGAACTCATGGTGAAACACCAAGTTCGCGCAAGAATCATACGACATCCAGCAAACCAGCCAGAAGTAGGTGCCGAGATCTTGAGAAGCGATGCAGAGCGAAAGGAGCGAGCTCGCATAGAGACAGATGAAAGAAGAGGGGCACGACCGAAAGAATTTCAGATCGGGGATGAAGTGTTAGTACAACAAACAATGGTCAGGAAAACCGACTCTCGGTTTGCCCCACACCCTCTCCAAGTTACTGCAGTAAAAGGAACCATAGTGACAGCTGCAAATGGAGAGATGGAAATAACTCGAAACAGCTGGTTATTCAAACACGCAGTGACAAGCGAAAGCGGGACACTCCCGCCTCCAGATCTGGCTCCAGAACCCCATGATGCCAGGGACAGACTATGGACTCCCCCAAGGTTCTCACCCCGACCGGAAATGAAGAGAGTGGATCGACCAGAAGAAAACTCAGATGAAGGCACAAACAGCCGACCCCAGAGGATTGTGAAGAAACCAGCACGTTTAGTTGAAGAATGCTGATAGCGACGCAAGGACATTTGTCCGGGGGTGGTGTTGCACAGCCAGTGTCTCTTTAAGAGAGAGACAAAGTCACGTGGGCCTGACCATGTGATTCGTGATGTAAGGGGGAGGGAGAAAGAAAGAGGTCAGTTGATTCCTGTATGTTGAATAAAGAAGACGTTGATAATTCACTCGGTGTGTCCCTCGTTATTATACATAATCGTTGAGGCCTAGCAGATGAGTGCATGATATATTTAGTTCCATTTCATTCCCTAGATTCCTCTCATGTAGGGCACTGACAGGTTTGAAACGTGCTCTGCTACGGGTTTTCTCAGACAGAATTAAAAAAGCTTAGTATAGTGTGGTGGGTTTCTGTGACCCGGGCTGTGCATAGTGTGGTGGGTTTCAGAGACCCGGGCTGTTGTTTGTTGAAGCCCATGCCACCAGAGGAGTATCTCTCGTGGTCAGAGAGATGAGCACTTGCTAATGTTTATATATTTTAAAGGAAACGGAAAACGCACATTTTGCTCACGTTCAGGGTTTGGCCCTGGGCATCTGATGGAGTTCAGCTCCTGTAGTAGAACTTACAGTGCAAGGACTCACTCCTTCTAGTATTTTAGTGAGCATAGTTAAAATCGTAGCCAGTCCAGGCATAGATTACTTGTTTTTACCGACCTACTGCCCCTGGATGGTTAACCTTTCATGTATATCTGTGTTTGTGTAGGTTTTGTCTGGGTGTGTGGCTGATTGTAGCTGCCACTATGCCTGTGGTAAATTCTAGTTTTCACCTCAGAACAACATGTTTCTAAGGTAGTAAGGGGTGAGGTAGATTTTTGTCAATACACTGTAAATAAATTGTGTGTGTAGGCAGGAGGGTCTGTTGCGACGACTAAGGGGCTGCATTTCCCTACTTGTCTGAATGTTAAGAAAAAGCAAATGTATTTAAATTTGGGGGGCTCAGAGTCGCCTGTGATCTAGCTTACTCAGGGTTTAACTGGAAAGCTAATGTATTAAATCAGTAATTGCCTTTATTCCTCAAGGCATCTGTTAACAGGGACTATCCAGTTATGTAAGTATGCACTATCCTTTTTCATTGTAGTTTTCAATGCGCTGGTACTAGGGTCATTAAGGAATGCATGAACTCAGATGTGATGGATGTTACGGATATTATAATTGGACTTGCTTGGACTTGCTCAGAGATTATTAATTCTTCCACTTAACATATTATTATCTATTTAATATAAAGCTACCCACCTGGGTTGACAACTACATCAGGGTGCTTTGTTTATTCAACACAGATTGAATGTATAACCGGTTTCCCTCCTGAGGTGGTCATGCAAATTAATCTTTTTCTTTTTAACAGGCCCACAGGATCTAGGGTCGCCCTAATTCCATCCCCAGTGGAGGCACATATGTTTCTAGTGACATGCTGAGGGTTGGTGTTCCCGTCCTATAGTAACTCCCTGGATTCAAGGCTTGCACATGTGAGCAGTAAGATGTTGGCCCATATCCAATGTTTACCTATAGGCTGCGTTTCCATTATACATATCCACAGGTGCTCCTCATACATATCTAATTAAGGGCAGAAGCACCTTAAACTTTCCTCTCCTTCAGTGTCTGTTTTCTTAATGTGAACTAAAATGGCCTCAAAAGGTGTATAATGGCCTGCAATAAAAATAAATATATATTAATGGTATCAATTGTGCAAAGAATCATTTTCAAACTTCATCAGAGGAACTCTTGACAATTTACTTTTCAATTACTATACTTTCGCTATACAATGGCCTTCAAAAACACACTGCTTGATTAAGATGTGTGCTACTGTTTGTAGAGCAAATCTAGGTGGGCCTAAAATGTATCTCCAGCTGAATTTTGTCATTTCTATCATGCAATTTATTTAGTCCCATAATGCATTTCACAGAGACACGAGAGCCCAGATTTCTGTAGTGACTGTGTGGTGAGCAGACTCTGGCCACAACCAAACCCATGAACTATTGGGCAACAAAACCCACGAACACCCATATCGTACCCTTGCTACAGACAAATTAAGCAGCCAGTGCTCTACGTAGGTATGTAAAAGTTGCAGCACAGAGTAGGGCTTGGAGGCAATCATTCAGGAGAACTGCCTGAGGCATACTAAATGTGCCCCGTACCCACCTAGTTTGATCCCTCCTAAGCAACCAATGCTGGTAAGGGAACTCACAGCTCAGGCAGTCTGATGACAGAAAAAGTGCATTGGCCTCTATGTGGCTAATGCCCGTTTTCCTTGCGTTTGTGCAGCTCGGCCTTTCTGCTCCAAATATAATACTCATTATTTGGGTTCTGCACGTGAATGGCTGTCCTTGGCGTTGATAATTTACACGGACTCAACTGGCCACTGTGTAATACTTATTGCTCCCCACAATAGTTACTTCTGCATCCCAAAATAAACTTGTGGTTAAAACAAGACAGGGATACAAATCAAATAATTACTGTAAACGCTCATCAGTCTTTATTCGCAAGAGAAACGATGGTGTGGGAGATCTGCCCCACAGCTAACATTGTTTCCTTGAATCCAACCTGCTCTGGGAGTTGCACGGATCAAATTCAAGACCCTCTGCATCATCCACAAGGCTTTCTGGGGCCTGGGACCCCGCTACATACAACTCTTTCTCCCTAAATACCTCCCTGCTATAGACCTTCGGTCCTCTAGCTTCAACTCTCTGTAGACGTTTCTCCAAGCAGAGGGTGGGGCGGGCAACCTCTTTCGTCAGCAGGAGCGTCCCTCTGAATCGGTCTCCCTGCCCCTCTCTGACTTGAGCCAGATCTCATTAAGTTCCTTAAAGCTTCTCAATACCTTCCTTTTCTCCTCCTCTTTCCATCAATCCCTCCCTGCTAGTCCTCCTGCCGCTATGACTGGTTGCATGTGTCCCTTATGAGTCTCACTGGGGTCAGGGCCTCCTTCGACCAGTCCTTGCCCCTTCTTACCAGCACTTGCCCTCGGGCACCCTACCCTGACTAGCCTACTGAAGTTGGTCCACCCATGTCCTCGCACTAGTTCATCCTTACCCTGCTTCCCCCTGGCATTTGCCCTTCTTGGCACACCTTACTACTTGCCCAGCCCCTGGGCCCCTCCCCCCTGCCCTTCTCCCTCTTCACCCTATCCCCTCACCCTGATCCCCCCTTTGCACTCCTGATACTGCACTTGCATGATCTGAATGTCAGAAGGCCCAGCAGGACCATAACTGTTGTTTTCTCCACTCTTCTAGCCCTCTCCTTTTTGTCTTGTGGCACCTGGAACACTTTTTGCTGTATAGGCACCATATACATGTTCAATACATAAATTAAATAAAATGCAAAGAGGACATGCAGGGTGGCAAGCCGTCATATTTACAGGGTCCACTGATATTAGACATATGCCCATCCACGATTAAAACTCGCTTGGGAGAAGTAATAGGAAAGGAACTGTGATGTAATAGGGTGGAGGGAACGGAATTCAGATGCAAACCTTCAAGCGTGACCAGAGTAGTGGTGAGCAGGTGGTGGAGATAAACATAGAAACACTATCAGGAAATTGAAGGAGTCACTGCACAAGAGCAAGTTGAAAGGACATACTTTAATGTCATTAAACAATGCCTGCATTTGTAGAGTACAATGTTATCTTGCAATGTGACACAGGATTACCAGTCCTACAAGGCACACAAAAATGCAATCCCAGACTGCTGTAGTACTTGTGCGGTGCGATTAGCAGCAACAAGTCATGACTGAGGCCTGCGCAAATTGCCACACAATGTATTCAGTACCTACTATCTATTAATCCATTAAGTAAAATCCCACACATTCGAATAATACATCCCATCATTGGGGAACAAGCAATGTTGTTTCCCACAACACAACCAAACTCCAAAACTCAGATTCCTGTCTCTGATCCATCTTATTAGTATTTTCAATCAAGTAAAATAGCTCTGCCATGTGACGTCATCTCTTTAGTGTAAGTGGTTTCAACCCAGCACTCCACCTAAATCAATGCCTAGTGTGTGATGCCCAGATGGAACCCTTATTTATATATTTTTATGTCAAAAGTTCTTTTATTTCTGAACGATGTACCCTTATATCACGCCCCTTTCTTTGAATCCTCCCCGGTCTCACTGAACCAAGAAGTAGGTGGTTTTGCAAAGTTAAAAGATTTATTGATGGATTTGAACAATATCTATATCACACTTTTATGAATTATGAACATTATCTGGGTATCACACTATTAATATTTATACAGTGATCAGCGTTGGGTAATATCACGGTCAACAATCTCTTTAATCAATAGGAGTATGGGTGAGAAGAATAATGTAGCATAGAATAACTTTGTGTGGGTTCAATGAATTGCAATGATAGGAAATTAATGCAGCACAGAAATGAAACTTGATATGAATTCAATCAGATGCAATATAATCACTCTTTCCCCTTGATACAACTCAATCCCCCCTAATATGCAATATAGAGATGGACGGAGAGAAAACAGTTTTCAGGAATAAACACTCTACAAATGCAGTTTCAATCCCAATTCCCCCAGCAAGCAGAGATAACAGGAATGATTTTAAAACAGGTCAAATGCTTTTAAATGTGGGTTTGTAATGAATGGAAAAATGCTAAAAAATGGATTTAATTCTCTAGATAGGATTCAGAACTAGTGGGAGCCGCTTTGGATAGGTTCAGGTAACCACTAGCAATGATGATTGAATGGCTGGCAGATAGGAAACTGAATTCAGAGGTTGAATGCAAAGAAATAGCTATTTTACATGTGGTGAAATTGAGCCAAATGCAGAATCGCGGCAAACTTTTCCATGCGCGTTAAGCGCGATTGCGGCAAAACTATAAGGAGTTGTTGGAATGCAGTTCTGGGTCCGTTTGAAAGCGGAGGATGCTAACTTCAATCTGACACTTAAATTTCATTTCTAGCACGGTTGAAAAGTTACAGAGGTTTTAGTAAAAGTCGATTTTTCTCAAAAAGAGTCAAGATTTCAAATGAGAGATGCGCTGTTGAAGATTACAAACAAGGATTTCTTAACACTAAAGGAGGCTATGAAGATGCGAGATACCAACGGTACAGCCACTAGTCCAGAGGCTACTCTGTCTGATCTTTGCCCGCTGCAACACTTGCCTTTCTTCAGCAAACATATATTAGCGCAAAGATGATTTATCACTACAATTATCACAGGATTATATGGATGAGAGAAGGATTCAGGATAGACAAAAGAGATTATGTAATGCAGTTATGAATATGATAGAATGGGTTGGATTAGATTACTTAAGGATAAGAGATTGGCTATGGACAATTCTATGCTAAATACTCACAACTATGGTTTTGGAATAGGCCCGTCAGGATCTGGTCAAAGGGTTTTGGACTGGAATCTGCTCGCCACCGGACAGGATTCAGGCGCTTGGTTCTGCACGCAGCAAGGCACTCTGGTCTCTGCATGGCTTCTTGGACTGGATCTGACGGGTTGGTTCTGGGTTACAGCTCTGCTCTACTGGTTTGGATCTCTGGTTTCTAACAAGGGTTCTTGGCTAGAAGCAGAAAAACAGCACAGCCCGGCTGTTGAATTGGTTGTGCCCCTTGGAGGTTTGGGGTTAAAATCAGGTTGCAAGATTTTTAAAGGCCAGCTGAGAAGGGTTCAGCTTTAGGATTGGGCCTTCTGCTTCCAGAGTTCTGGAGTCTTGATCTGGATTCTTCCTGCAGAGCGCTTCGCCAGTAAATCAGTTGATGGGTGAATGTGTGTGTCTTACTAGGTCCTCAACAGTCCCTATTTATGTATTTCCCAAGGGGGTGGGTAGGCTGATTATACTATGCCCAACCCTTTAAGAAGCCTATTGATTAAAGTCTTCCCTCTCTCCTGATTTGAGAAGGAAACAGTGTGTCATAATGTATCATAGTGATGCTGCAATTTACAATCCAGGGAAAAACCTCCCCTTTGTTCCTACACATAAAATCTGTTTTTCATATAAAACATATTTCCAATATCACCAACTTGCTAATAATACATATTTACATTACAGATTATATAAGGCACGTTTCCATAAAAGTCCCATCTTTTTAAGGGTTTCGGTTCACAAACGACAGTTTTTCGCGCTTTTGGTTGGTTACCCAGTGTCAGATCTGTACACATTTTTCCAGATAAATGCACATAACATCTGGGCATACTCCTGTGAAGGTTAATATTTTTAGCAGTATCACAACTGCTACAAAGTAAATATTTTGATAGTTCAGTCTCTGAACATCGTACACATTTCAGAGCAGTTTTAAAATGTGACCAACCTTTTCATTTTAACAACACTATATTTACATATTTTTACCAATTTTGTTCAGTTTTCCATGAGTCTTTATCAAAAAGATATTTTCTGTGCTCTCTGAATAAACAAAACTGTCTGTCTCCGCCCCCAAGATTATGGCTGGGCCAGAGCAGTCCCAGGCTTCTTCCTGCCAGCAGTTGTTTTCTGTCACACCCGAATTTGCATTTCCTTTCATTCAAGGGAGTCTTTTGTTTCTTGTCAGAGCAACAGGCCAAAGTCCTCTCCCATTTCCTTTCACACCTCCTTGCCAGTTCTTCAGCAGAGGGCAGGGGGGAAGATTCCTTTGTTTGGGGAGAAACTGTGGAATGTCTTTGAAGCTCAGTGTTCCTGGCTTTAACTTACTTATAAAACAATGTTTAAAATAGTCTCTCTAAAATACAATTTACATTTTTACAAATATAGCCACAAATCTCTTAATTCCAGCCTTTTTAAAACATAGAGATTGAATTGTCACCCTATATTGCCTTTGATGGGAAGTCTCTTCTTTTTCATCCTTTTATTTTTAGGCACAAGTTTAAATGACAGTATAATTAAATGCCGGCTTCTGACACAAGCGAGCGGCGGTACTGCGCCCATTTTTAACATATTTTTTAATGTGGAATTTTTTCTGATAAAATATTCTTCTGCTGACATTGCGCTTAGGTGAATTCTTTAAATAAAGTGATGTTTAATACCCAACAAGGATGTTGCATCTTTTGTGATCTTTGGGAACCATCATTTTTGCACTTTCCACAGCCAAGGAAAAACTGATTTTTAAAGCAGTTCTGGGTTTCCCTTGCAATGTAGCACTGCTTTTTCAAGTAGTTTCATTTTCCTCTGTGGGCAGCCAAATGATAGCTTTTGGCAGTGGTCTCCTGTGTTACCACTGACATAGGCAAAATGGATTGACGGCCTATTTTTCAAGTTTTCCTGCACACTTTCAGAGATTTTTAGCGCAAAGATCTTTTGGGCGGCCACTCTGTTGTTTCTGATGCAAGCAGCTCACAGTGATGTTGCAGGGCATAGACTAGTGGGTTAAAACATCCCACAAGCCCACCCTCTTGCGATTTGGTGTTGATCGTCCATCAATGGGAAGTCACAAGACTGGGATATAAGTCTCATTTCTTTTGGTTCCAAAAGGGCAAAGTTCATCATCTTTCTTCCATCAGGGGTTGATCGACCAGTTCTCCTCGCTCAGTCCTGATGTGAGTATTGAGCGATACTCCGGGCCCCTTGGATCTTTGCTCCCGGTCCCTGGGTAGTCCTCCTTGGTTCTAGTCTCCATGGTTTCCAATCCTAGGATGACAAAGCAAAAGCATATTCATATACATTTCCCCACCTCTATTAATGTAGTGGGGCAGACACATACATTTTGAAAAATCAGGACACATTTGTTAATTGTAATTTATGGACTATATATGGAATATTTTATAGCTGGATTCTAGGGAGCTGGAGTGACCCCCTCCGATGTTCTAGAAGACTCCTCCAGTTGCTGGATAGTGTGCCTAGGATGGCAACACTTTAGTTGGTTAATATGGACCCACTTATCTTCCCCCTCTGCCAAACTGCCTTTGGGGATGCAGATTTTGTAGGCGACTGGTGAGATTTTGTCTACAATTTCAAAAGGTCCCCTCCAGGTAATCAAAAATATGCACTGTTTGGCCTGGTTTCTTTGGAAATTGTATAAGTAGACCGAGTCTCCTACATTGTATTCTTTTTTAGTAGTCTTAAAGTCATAGTGGGTTTTCATGCTGCCTGCAGATCTTTCTAGATTTCGCTGAGCATAGTTGTGGAGGCATTGATCAATATTTGCTCTTGGGTTCTGTAGAGCAGATGCTGGGGAAGCATCATCTTTCGTCCAGTCATCAGCTCAAACAGTGAAATTTTAATTGCAGATGAAGGGGTAGATCTGATGGCCATTAGGACAAGAGGTAATAGAATAATCCAACTTGGCCCAGAATCTGCAACAAACCTTTTTTAATATGCTCAAAATTGTTTTATTGTATCTCTCTATTGCACCACTAGAGGCTGCCGGTAAGCGATGTGTAGCTTCCTTTTGACCCCAAGTATCTCCCACATCTATGTCATTACTTTGCTACTGAAATGGCTACCTCGGTCCGACTCGATCCTTTGGGGTAGTCCAAAACACGAAAAGATGTGGTTGATCATCAGGGCAGCTGCTTTTTCTGCCTTGCAGTTTGGGGCCGCGAGACATTCCACCCATTTAGTAAACAAGCATGTTACAGTCAACATGTACTTGTTCCCCCTAGAGGAGTGAATCACGGGCCCGATATAGTCGACTTGTAAATCTGACCAAGGCAGTGTCATCCCCCTCTTTTGGAGAGGCACACGGTGTGTGAGGGTTTGTTGGCTGTAATTGTGCACACACAAGACACACCTTCAAGTATTGGTTAGGTCCCGCCCCATGTGTGGCCAGTATGCAACCTCTTTTAAGATTTCAAGTGTTGTATGAAACCCCCTATGACCGGCTGTGGCCGCATCATAGGCGTGACTTAACATCAGGCTTCGGAATGAGGTAGGGACCACCCACTGATCATGGCCAGCTCGGGATTTCCTCACCAACAAACTGCCTTGGATTCGGAACATTTTTGGACATTTCATCAACACTCTGAGGTCCTCTTTATCAATGTAATCGGTATCCGTCTTTGGAAAGTTCTCAGGATCCTCAATGTGTTGATAAAACCTACCAATTATTGGATCCCCTTTTTGAGCCGTAATCAAATCAGCATCTGGGGTCTCCTTACTCCATTGTGCAGTTGAGAGTTCATTGTGAGCATTTGTCTGGGACCTAGTGATAGCGGTGACCTGGATTGCCCCCAACAGGGACTTGATCTCTAGTAGATCCCCTTAGATGGCTCCGGTTTTGGCCAGCTAATCAGCTAATTCATTTCCAGTTGTGTCGGTCCCTCTACTTTGGAATGACCCTTGATCTTTTTCCAGCAGATGGTCATCCCATTCGAAGTGACCAGATCATCAATGTTTTGAATTAATTTCCCATGTTTCAAGGGTTTGTTATTAGCACATAACATGCCTCTGGTTTTCCTGGTAACCAGGTTCTCCAGGAACCCGTTCCGTACATAATCCGAATCAGTGATTATGACCAGTTTGTGGAGTTGATGTTGGACAGCAGTGAGGATGGCTATATGCACAGCCATCAACTGTGCAACTTGACTGCTTCGGGGACCAATCTTGTACCCAGCGGAGAGTTCTGGGGTCTCATTCACCCATGCATTCCCTACGCCGACCACAAGTTATTTTTCCCCGTTGTTGTCAACATGGTAAGAGCATCCATCCAAATAAACAGTGGGAATTCCCTCACACTTGTCTTCTTCAAAGACTTTGTGTGGGGAATTGAGGTATGCCTCCTTGTTGTCCTTGATTTTTAGACTCTCGTCCTCAAGACAGTTTTCTCTGGCACAATCGTGCAAGTCAGCAAGACCTTGCGCGAGGGGACTCTTCTTGTTTTGGCCATATCTGACCTCCACAGGAAAGCCTTGCATTGACAGAATCCAGGAAGTAATTTGGGAATTACTCACATTTCCGGCCCGGATTCTGTCACTTTGGAGATATTGCAGAGGCTGGTGTGGAGTCTCCACTATGATGTGTTCCCCCTGGATAAACGGGCCGTACTTCTTCAATGCCCACACCGTTGCCAGGAGTGCCTACTCACAATCATTTAATTTTTCCTCCACAGAGGATAAAGTTTTACTCGGATAGGAGATTACTTTATTGACCTTGTCATGCTTTTGATATAATACTGCAGTCAAGCATGTATTAGAGAACCCTGTCTCCAAGAAGAACTCTTTGTTTTGACAGGGTAAACTAGGCAAGGTGCTTGTGAGATGCTTCTTTTGAGTTGTCTTACTGCCTCGGCTTGTTCTGGACCCCACTCCCACTTGACCCCCCTTCAAAAGATGAATCGGGGGTCTTGTGACCTCTGCGTAATCCTCAATGAACTTTCTACTGTAATTAGCAGTCCAAGGAGGCTCCTTAGTTCCCGCAGAGTTGTGGGGTTTTTCAATTTCTGAAGTGCTTCCACTTTCTTTTCCTGGGGACAGAGACCCTGAGGAGTAATCTCATGCCCCAAGAAATTGACACAGGTTCTACACCACTGTGCCTTTTGGAAGGAAAGTTTTGCTCCGGCAGCCCTCAACTGTGTCAGAACATAATGGATCTCTGCTATGTGTTCCTCCACAGTTGAGCTTTTGATGAGAACATCATCTATATAGGCCAGGTCACAACTCTCACCCAGGTCAGGCATGGCTTTATGTAGAAAAATGTTGAATTAATTGCCGGAGTTGATGTATTCGAAGGGAGTCCGGGTCCATGTGTAATGCTGCTCCCCAAAGGTGAAGGCCAGCTTGTATTGGTCCTCCCTACTGGCAGGTACAGTCCAGTATCCATTGGTCAGGTCTATTGCAGTGAATACATGTGACCCCTGGATCTGGGCCAGCCCTTGGTCAATGTAGGGAAGAGGCCATCGGGCAGTATGGACCCATTTGTTGAGGTCCCTAAGGTCGGCGCAGAGTCTCCACTGGCCGTTTGGCTTCAATATCCCCAGCACAGGATTATTGAAGGTGCTGTGGACTGGACGGATTATCCCACGGGACTCAAGGTTCTTAATTATTTCAGTAAGGGACGCCATTGATGCGAGAGGCAAGCAATATTGCTTCACAAACACTGGAGTAATGCCAGGGTCCGTGGAAATGGTTGTTGTGTGGATGTCGGTGCGACCACAGTCATATGAGTCCACCGCAAAGAGATCTTGAAAATCCAAGAAAACTTGTTTCAATTTTCGCTTCTGCCCCAGAGTCTCACAGGCATCAGCTAGGTTGACTCTTTCTTCAACCATCTGCATGAAGCCTGGAAAGACTTCTGGTTTTGCTATCTCGCCGGCCTCCTCCAGCTGGGTGGAGAAGTCCCTGGTCAAAGTGCTGATTTGGACTGGTGGCTTCAGGTGGGGAAGGCAGTCCTCGCGGACCTGGAAAATCACCTCATCCCTCCTGAAGTCACAAGTCACATCTTCCTTACCATAAGGGCAGGAAGTGTACACCAAGAATTTCCCCCATGCCGGGTAAAGATCCTGTCTGGTGTTGTGGTGTCATCACTGTCACTGTCAAAACAGTCCTTGGGGATTGGTCCTAACAGTTCATTTCCTAAATCTATGGAAAAATGTTGGTAATCAACCGCCATTCCAGTAATGGTGCCTGCGGCTAGTGTGATACTCTTTAAGTCGTTGTTATCCACCTCTATTGGAATGGTGTCATGTTCTATATTGACTAGTGGTGTTGGGTTTACCCCCAACCCTTGCTGTTGGAGAGAAGCATTTAGATGAACATAGGCATCAGGGTTTTTCAATTTCTGTCCTCTTTTAACTTTCACTTCCAGGGAGAATTGTTGGGTTCTTTCTGGGATGGTGACTTCCTCTCCAATCTGAATTTCAACTTCATAAGGTAGCATTTCAGCTGACCTAAATGCTTTCTCTGGGTCATCAAAGCCCATGGGATTATCCACTAATCGGGACCAAGCTTTGAAGTTTATTAGGTCCAAACTAATGGCAAAGCGATTGAGAATGTCACTGCCTAAGTAAAAGGCGGCAGTAACGTCTCGCACGACCCAACAATTATGGACTGTGCTCTTGTTGCCTATGGAGATTTTGAGCATACACCTGCTTGGCAGGAGATGTTTGGAATTGGGTGTTTCCAGATCAGTTTCCCATGTGTCTATTAGTTTGAATGTGGGAATGGCTGGATCTTTTGGGAGTTGGCGGAACATGGCTTTGCTGATGAAGCTCTTACCGTTGTTCACACACACTCAGGCGAGAACAGAGTCCTTCCCTTCATTTAACTGAATAGGGATGAACAACTGCTCTCCAATTTGCTGAATATCAGCCAGGCTCTGAGCTGATTTCTTATCTTTCTGGACTATAGGAGTGGAATGTCTGATTGTGGATTGGTAAAGAATTTCAGAGTGTTTCCTTCCAGTGTGGAATGCCAGCTTAAACTGGAAGGAAGGTTGATTTTCAGAAATAGAGAGGACCCCGATCACCAGTTTGTTGTCCTACTGCTATTACTGTCACGTCTGGGATTTGTTTGTTCTGGAAGTGAAATTCTACTTGGTCAGATTTTTGTTTAACCATGTGTCAGGTGCCGTTTAAACTAACATGGTTGACACTCTGTTTTATTTTTATGGATCAGCTAGTCTGGGTCCAGAGGACCCTGTTTACACAGTCCATTAGGTGTGACAACCTACGCTGGAGGTCATTCCCTAGTAAACAAGGGGTGCCCTCTGGAGTCACAACTATGACCAGGTGCTTCACCTTGTGTCGCCCAATTTTAATGTCCAAATCTGCAGTCCCCTCGAAGTTGTCCAGGACATGGTTGACACTCTGTTTTAATTTTATGGGTCGGCTAGTCTGGGTCCAGAGGACCTTGTTTACAGAGTCTATTAGGGGTGACAACCTACGCAGGAGGTCATTCCCTAGTAAACAAGGGGTGCCCTCTGGAGTCACAACTATGACCGGGTGCTTCACCTTGTGTCGCCCAATTTTAATGTCCAAATCTGTTTATCAAAGGCCTTTTTGGACAGAAGGGTACCTTGGATCCAGTGTCCACTAGTGCCAAAATTGTACCCTGCCCCTCTATTTGTACCGGGGCATAGAATCTTCCCTCCTTCTCCGCAAGGGGGCACAGATAATGTACATTTTTGGACAACTGGTGGGTTAGTTTTCTAGTTTTGGACACTGATAGGGCAGTGATTTCGGCAGAAATCTGTGGGGAGTCTTCGGAGTCTGAAAATAAAAGGTGACAACTAGATATGGGAGACGTTTTGGGTTCCCCTGGTTCTGCGCTGCACCCATCCTATTTGGAGGCAGTCACCAGGATGGGTTTGAACCAGGGGATTTTCATGCTGTTGTTTCTGGGGTTGGATGATGGGCGGCGCTAGCTCAGTCCCCACATCTACCCAGTCTGGATTTGAATCCTTTGGGACCCATTTTTCTTTGGGAGGAGTTCCCCCATCTCTGAAGGAGAAGATCTCTGGAGCACTAGGTCCGGAGTTTGGGGCATTCTGTGCCGGCATGCTCATCTGAGGGTACTGTTGAGCCCTCAGCATGCGACCCAGATCCCGTGCCATGTTTTGGACCTGGTGCTCTAGCTGTGACACCCGCTCAGGCTGATACGGGGGTTCTGTTGTCTCTCCTGGGCTGATCCCGGGAAGGGTAGCTATCCCTTCCCTGATAATACCCCGGGTTTGTATAATTTGGGTACCCCTCCACCCTTGGCCTTGCCTCTCCCGGATTAGGTTGTCTGGACTCAGGAAAGAGGGGAAAGAAGGATGGATTGTTCTGGGGTTGAAGGTATTGTGGGTACCTGGCAAAAAAGTTCTGTCCAGGATTTGGGGAATTTCTGCCCTCCTGGGGGAAGTGAGGAGGGAAGGTCCCTGGGTTAGGTGCTGTTTGGTTGGAACCTCCCCCCCCTCCTTGGGCTGGAGGAGTCCACACATAAAACAGGATGGGTCTGTTCCCCTTGTAGCGGGGACTTATGTAGTCAGGGGAGTGAGGGATCCCATTTGTGGGACTACCTCATTGGCTCCCTGTCTGTGACTGGCCCGAGGGCCTTCTGGGCTTGGGATTGAACTGATTTTGTGCAGGCGGGTTTTTAGGCCCCCCCATCTCCAAATCTAAAATGGGGGCAACCTTCACCTCTGCCACCTTAGCAGCAGCAGGGGTGTTGGTTGTTTTGTAGCTTTTTTGAGTATTCTTGTTTTCTATGGGCTTTTGCACTTCATAAATTCGGGTGGCCTGTTCAATGACCCAGTCTAGTGATCTTTTCTCATGAAAACCTCTCACTAGCTGGATCATGATGTACTTTGGTAGAGCGTGGAAAAAAGTATTGACACATTCTTTGCTGTCCGTGCACACCCTTCTGGTGGTCTGCGCAAAGGCACGCTTTAATTCCTGCACAAATTCTTGTGGGGCCTGATCCTCCACACATTGCAAGTTGTAGGCTGCCTTGCGACCCTCCTGAGGATTTTCTATGTGCAGAAAAATGCTTCAAGATGGCCGCCCTATAGGTGGACCATCTAGAAGGATTTTGGTCCTCCAGCCCCGCAAAGAAGCTAGAGTTTTCTGGTGAGAAGGTCCATTTCACATA
Source organism: Ambystoma mexicanum (assembly GCF_040938575.1). Lineage (NCBI taxonomy): Eukaryota > Metazoa > Chordata > Amphibia > Caudata > Ambystomatidae > Ambystoma > Ambystoma mexicanum. The sequence goes on from NC_090930.1 coordinate 733,533,235, forward strand.
CTGAATACAGCTACTGCTGTCCTTCAAATGGAAAGTTTCCATCATCTGCTCAAAGAGCTCTAAGTGCTCCCAAACAGAATGCTTTGCGTTTATATGATAAGGCGTGATGACGCTCCTTATCGCCTTGATTTGCTTTAAGGGGTCCTTAAGCAAGGCCCTTTTTGCCTTATTGGCCTTCTTAGTTCGGGTAACCCTGGTCCATTCCTCCTCTGACTCAGAGGCACTGCTCCCAGAGGTGCCCGTCTGGTCTTCTAGGTTTTCCCGGATTCCGCGAGCCTGGGCATGGCTGGCAGGATGTGGGGACCTAGTCTCCTGTGTCCTGGGGTGCTCAGAAGAATCTTCTGATTCCTCCTTGCTCCCAGGATTTGATGGCTACCCCCTCCCCACTGTCTTAGCTGGGCAGAGGTTTTCAGGATGCCCTTAGTGGGCCTACTCTCATGGAGTTCCCCACTAAATTTCACAGTATTTGGGTACCCATACCCAGATGGCCGCCCATCTATTCCTGGGAGTTGCTGGTCTATGAGCCCCATACTTATGATTGGATTGAAATCTGCCATCCACGTGGCCCTGGGCTCATGTGTGCCAGTGGACATGGGGGTGGCAGAGTCCAGGAATTAGGAGAGATGAAGGCCTCTGGTACTAGGGTTCCTGGGGTTATGCTAAGGTGTTTCCCTTTCCCAGCGAACCTCATCTCTATCAGCCCCTGCTCCCTGTTGCCATGCAAGAACCTGAGCTTTCTGTTCCTCCATCAAGGCCTTACTAGTCTCTATCAATCTCTCTTGCATGGCTACCTGCCTGTGGAGCCTGTCATTGTTCTCACAGAGAGCCTAATTTTCTCTATGTGCTGGGTTGTTTTTGAAAACTGGGCCAGTCTTTGCTGCAGGAGGGTTACCTCCTGAGTCCTGTCCATACTGGCCTGGTCCTTCCTTGCTAGAGCCTCTTCCACCCTCCTGGTGTGCTCTAACAATCTTTCATGCTCTTTTTGGAGGTCACCCAGTCCCTGAAGGGCCAGGTGATTTTCTTCTACTTTCCCCTTTAAGTGACAGACTTCCTGGCCTAAAGTGTCCCTTTCCTGAGCAAGAGCCTGCCTCTGTGCTGCCAGGTCATCCCTCTGTCTTTGAAGCGCACCAGCTTTCTGGCGCTGTTCATCACATTCTGCCTGGGTGTCCAGGTCTTTCAAGATTAATGTATTGCTCTCCTCTTTCTCTCTGCCTAGTTGGCTTTGCAGGGTGGCTACCTGCTCTGTGCATGCCCTGTTGAAGTTTATTTGTTCCTCCAGCTTTTTCTGGCTCTGCAGTAGAGAGTCCAAACTTTCTTGGTACTTCTTCTGCAAGGCCAGAATTCTGGTATCCTGTTCTGCCTTTTCCTGCTGCAGGATACACATGTCCTCTTTTATTTTGACTATATGCTGCCTACTTTCATTTTCAGACTCTTGGCTCCTCTGTAGCCTCTGCTCAGTAGAGTCCAGGTCAGTTTTGGCCTTTCCTAATGCCTGCAGTTGCTTACTTGCCAGATCTTGGCCTTCAGAATATTTATCCCATATGGCTCCAATAGATAAATATAGATATGCCGCTATTTTGGCAATCTTGTTTTGCTCACCCTTTGCCTTAGGGGCCATATATAGTTCACTCAGGGCGATATGTAAGGGACCCTGATCTTTTCACATATCTAACCCCGTTGCAGAGATCTGTTGTGTGATTGTCTGCAACTACACATTCTGATCCTGCTCTGTCCATTCACCTCTCACAAATAACTTATGCAATAGGTGTTCTCTAGCCATATTGATCTCTACCAATGTCGCCATTCTGGAAATATTGATTTCCTTCCTGACTTACAGAAGTTTTCTTTTATTTTTGCAAAACAGACTGTTTCCTTAGAGCGTTCCCTTTAGAGGGGTGCTTTTCACAGTGTAACACAGTGTGGTAGCCCAACAGGATGTATGTACCCTGTCAGTTAGCACACTGTATTAAGCTGTCACAAGTGGTATATCTAATTCAGAAATCCCTCGGTGAGCCCCCAATCTGTAAGTGGTTTCAACCCAGCACTACCCCTAAGTCAATGCCTAGCGTGTGATGCCCAGCTGGAACCCTTATTTATATATTTTTATGTCTAAAGTTCTTTTATTTCTGAACGATGTACCCTTACATCATGCCCCTCTCTTTGAATCTCCCCCCACCCCCCGGTCTCACTGAACCAAGAAGTAGGTGGTTTTGCAAAGTTAAAAGATTTATTTATGGATTTGAACAATATCTATATCACACTTCTATGAATTATGAACAATATCTGGATATCACACTATTAATATTCATACAGTGATCAGTGTTGGGTAATATCACGGTCAACAATCCCTTTTATCAATAGGAGTATGGGTGAGAAGAATAATGCAGCATAGAATAACTTTGTGTGGGTTCAATGAATTGCAATGATAGGAAATTAATGCAGCACAGAAATAAAACTTGATATGAATTCAATCAGATGCAATATAATCACTCTTTCCCCTTGATACTACTCAATCCCCCCTAATATTCAATATAGAGATGGACGGAGAGAAAACAGTTTTCAGGAATAAACACTCTACAAATGCAGTTTCAATCCCAATTCCCCCAGCAAGCAGAGAGAACAGGATTGATTTTAAAACAGGTCAAATGCTTTTAAATGTGGGTTTGTAATGAATGGAAAAATGCTAAAAAATGGATTTAATTCTCTAGATAGGATTCAGAACTAGTGGGAGCCGCTTTGGATAGGAACAAGTAACCACTAGCAATGATGATTGAATGGCTGGCAGATAGGAAACTGAATTCAGAGGTTGAATGCAAAGAAATAGCTATTTTACATGTGGTGAAATTGAGCCAAATGCAGAATCGCGGCAAACCTTTCTGTGCGTGTTAAGCGCGTTTGCGGCAAAACTATAAGGAATTTTCGGAATGTGGTTCTGAGTTTGATTGAAAGCTGAGGATGTTAGCTTCAATCTGACACTTAAATTTAGTTTCTAGCATGTACGGTTCAAAAGTTACAGAGGTTTTAGTAAAGGTTGATTTTTCTCAAAAAGAGTCAAGATTTCAAATGAGAGATGCGCTGTTGAAGATTACAAATAAGGATTTCTTAACACTAAGGGAGGCTATGAAGATGCAAGATACCAACGGGACAGCCACCAGTCCAGAGGCGCGTCTGTCTGATCTTTTCCCGCTGCGACACTTGCCTTTCTTCAGCAAATATATATTAGCACAAAGATGATTTATCACTACAATTATCACAGGATTATATGGATGAGAGAAGGATTCAGGATAGATGAAAGAGATTCTGTAATGCAGTTCTAGATATGATAGAATGGGTTGGATTAGATTACTTAAGGATAAGAGATTGGCTATGGAAAACTCTATACTAGATACTCACAACTATGGTTTTGGAATAGGCCCGTCAGGATCTGGTCAAAGGGTTTTGGACTGGAATCTGCTCTCCACCGGACAGGATTCAGGCACTTGGTTCTGCACTGAGCAAGGCACTCTGGTCTCTGCACAGCTTCTTGGACTGGATCTGACGGGTTGGTTCTGGGTTACAGCTCTGCTCTACTGGTTGGATCTTTGGTTTCTAGCAAGGTTCTTGGCTAGAAGCAGAAAAACAGCACAGCCCAGCTGTTGAATTGGTTGTGCCCCTTGGAAGTCTGGGGTTAAAATCAGGTTGCAAGATTTTTAAAGGCCAGCTGAGAAGGGTTCAGCTTTAGAATTGGGCCTTCTGCTTTCAGAGTTCTGGAGTCTTGATCTGGTTTCTTCCTGCACAGCGCTTTGCCAGTAAATCAGTTGATGGGTGAATGTGTGTGTCTTACTAGGTCCTCAACAGTCCCTATTTATGTATTTCTCAAGGGGGTGGGTAGGCTGATTATGCTCTGTCCAACCCTCTAAGAAGCCTATTGGTTAATGTCTTCCCTCTCTCCTGATTTGAGAAGGAAACAGTGTGTCATAATGTGTCATAGTGATGCTGAAATTTGCAATCCAGGGAAAAACCTCCCCTTTGTTCCTACACATAAAATCTGTTTTTCATATAAAACATATTTCCAATATGACCAACTTGCTAATAATACATATTTACATTACAGATTAAATAAGGCACGCATCCATCAAAGTCCCATCTTTTTAAGAGTTCGGTTCACAAATGACAGTTTTTCGCGCTTTTGGTTGGTTACCCAGTGTCAGATCTGTACAAATTTTTCCAGATACATGCACATAACATCTGGGCATACTCATGTAAAGGTTTCATATTTTTAGCATTATCACAACTGCTACAAAGTAAATATTTTGATAGTTCAGTCTCTGAACATCGCACAAATTCCAGAGTAGTTTTAAAACGTGAACAACCTTTTAATTTTAACAACACTATATCTACAGATCTTTACCAATTTTGTTCAGTTTTCTATGAGTCTTTTTCAAAAAGATATTTTGCGTGCTCTCTGAATAAACAAAACTGTCCGTCTCCGCCCCCAAGGTTTTGGCTGGTCCAGAGCAGTCCCAGGCTTCTTCCTGCCAGCAGTGGTTTTCTGTCACACCCGAATTTGCATTTCCTTTCATTCAAGGGAGTCTTTTGTTTCTTGTCAGAGCAACAGGCCAAAGTCCCCTCCCATTTCCTTTCACACCTCCCTGCCAGTTCTTCAGCAGAGGGCAGGGCGGAAGATTCCTTTGTTTGGGGAGAAACTGTGGAATGTCTTTGAAGCTCAGTGTGGCTGGCTTTAACTTACTTTTAAAACAATGTTTAAAATAGTCTTTCTCTAAAATACAATTTACATTTTTACAAATATAGCCACAAATCTCTTAATTCCAGCCTTTTTAAAACATAGAGATTGAATTGTCACCCTATACTGCTTTTGATGGGAAGTCTCTTCTTTTCCATACTTTGATTTTAAGGCACAAGTTTAAATGACAGTAAAATTAAATGCCGGCTTCTGACACAGGCGAGCGGCGGTACTGCGCCCATTTTTAAAATATTTTTCCAAGCAATCCTTTTTGAATGTGGATTTTCTTCTGATAAAATATGCTTCTGCTGACATTGTCTTTAGGTGAATTCTTCAAATACAGTGATGTTTAACACCCAACAAGGATGTTGGATCTTTTGTGATCTTTGGGAACCATCATTTTTGCACTTTCCACAGCCAAGGAAAAACAGATTTTTAAAGCAGTTCTGGGTTTCCCTTGCAATGTAGCACTGCTTTTTCAAGTAGTTTCATTTTCCTCTGTGGGCAGCCAAATGATAGGTTTTGGCAGTGGTCTCCTGTGTTACCATTGACATAGGCAAAATGGATTGGCGGCCTATTTTTCAGGTTTTCCTGCGCACTTTCAGAGATTTTTAGCGCAAAGTTCTTTTTAGCGGCCACTCTGTTGTTTCTGATGCAAGCAGCGCACAGTGATGTTGCAGGGCATAGACTAGTGGGTTAAAACATCCCACATCAGCATGCATTTTATTATCAGATGGCTGAAATAAGAACAACAGAGAGCACCAGTGATGACGTAGGCCATGCAGATCAAGTCACTTTAACCCCTTTTGTATGAAAAGGAGGCATATATTAGGGCCATAGCTGCCTCCACCCACCAGCAAAGGCAAATAAACCCTAATGGCTTGTACTCAGGATTTTGAAGCTTCTGTTCTACACTTGTCCCTGCTGTATGTACAAATACGGGCAACACAGTGTGGCGAAGAGGTCAGATTAGTAGCGGCTTCTCACACCTGTAGGGAGAGTGTTCATTTCTGAGGAAATTCTGTGTACCCTCCGCCGGAGAAGTCTGTGTGGTAAAACAAATTGTGTAAACATACAAAATGGAGCCCTGCGAAATACTATCGCTTCCTAAGAATAAACATGGCATAAAAAAGCCATGGTTGACTAAAGGTGGCTGAGCAGAGGAAAATCTAGCTCCCAAGTCAGCAATTCATGTACAGGACACGGAAAAAGCAACATTCCCCATATACATACCCACATAATTATTTATAGAATTTAGGCATGAGATGTAGAGCCAGCCACCAGGCCACATAATGCTAACATTTCAGAACTCCCGCATTAGTCTCTCATTGATGCTGAGAATTCAGTGATGCTGGCATTATGAGCTGCCAGCAAATACATATTGTGCGAGAGGAACAATCCTAACCCAGATTATACAGAAAACCTGAGGGGTAACTCTGAGCCCCCGGCTTCGATGTTTGGAAAGTTCACAGTGCTGTACGGATGGCTGGCACTGAGGGAGCACAGAGGAATTGGGAGTCACTTGGTAGCTCCCAATAGATACGCGTAAACACGTGACAGTGAGCAGAGGAGGCTGTTGTGCAGTACGAGAGCAGGGAAGGGCCTGGGACACCTGGGTGACAGACTACTTACAGGGGCGGATTAAACAATGACGCAAGAGGTGCCTTCCTGATCTGGTGAGACCTACCTGCAATTGGGGTTATTGAATACACTGGTTGATGACTATCCCTATCTTCCATTTTCTCCCTCTGCCTCACTGTCGGGACCTTCCCATTACACTGAATGTCGGGCTGCATTTTCCTCTCCCCTAGATTTGCTCTACACCGGCTGTGGGAACACCTGGAGCAGTGGTCGTCAAACCTTTTATGCCAAGGCCCCCCTGAGCAAACAATAAATTGTTCAGGACCCCCCTGCCCCGCCCCTCTGTATTGGTGTTATTTTTTTTATAGAGATAGCTGCGAAATGTGTGATGTCCGTACACAAGCACACTGGATTGTTTTGTGTATGAGACTCTGACGAGCATGCCAATCAAATAAGTTGCCTCACATTGTAAATCCACTAGGCCAGTGTTCTTCAAAAATGTTAGGCCTGGGCCCCCCTGAGCAAAATTTGGGCAGGCTCGGCCCCCAAAGAAATGCCAAATGGACATTATGTATTGCACACCGTCACTGCAACCTACTCCCAGTATAGTCCCTGGGCTCCCCCACCTGCTCCCATCACAATGGCTGGGCTCCCTCATCCCAATCCTGCCCAGTCCCTGTGCTCTCCCCACACCATCACACATCCTGGGCCCTCCCCACCCTGCTCCCACCACTGTCCCATGATTCCTGTCTATCCTGCTCCCACCACAGTCCCTGGCCTCCCCCATCCCGTTCACAACACAGTCCGAGAGCCAGTGACGGTTCGTGAATTTTTTAAGTGCAGGGGCATAACTTTTTCCCCCAAAAATGCCATAGCGACCGAGCGCAGTGAGGGAGTCCAAAGCAATCAAGGGGGGATCGGGCGGTTTCCCCCCGTGAATATTTGTTATAAAATAATGCTTTAAAATGTTGCACTGTAGAGTATTCTTAAAAAAAAATGGGTAAATATCCAAACAGTTTGCAATTGCTGCTGGGGGGGGTGGCCCAGGGGGCAGGCATGACATGTTTTACTGGACATCTATGATAGATGTCCAGCAAAAATATACCATCCCTGTCCCCTGAGCCCCACTAGGCCTAACACAATCAACATGGTTATGTGTGTATGCAAGGCGCTGGGGTGCCAAGGGGGAAAGCATGGTATTTGTGACTGGACATCTATGATAGAAATCCACTAAAAAAATACAATCCCTGTCCCCTGGGCTCCAAAGTGCCTCAGAAGGAGAGGTGATTTTGGCAGGTGGGTAGGGGGATTGTGCAACAAAGGCATTTAGGCATTTTTAAAATGCCTTTGTTGTATAACCCTCCTTCCCCCCTCTACCCACCACTTGCCAAAATCAGCTCGACAGGCCAAAACAAATGAACACACACACACATTTATACAGCAATAACTATCATTCACACGAGCATCCATCACCATACACTCACACATAACACAAGCATTCACGCATCCATACACAGGTTTCAATAAAATAAATTAACATAAACATACCTTCTGCATTGGCCGGCATGTGGGTGCTGAAATGCCCTGTTCCAGGCTGCTCTGTCCTTATGTGCGAGGAGGCGCAGGAGCTCCCCCTCGTACATACAGGCATGCAGTGCCCCAGCCAGCATTTCCAATGAGCTATGCAATGCTGGCGAAGCAAAACACCCAGGCCTTGCATGGCTCAGTGAGCATGTGCGGCTGGTGAATGAACTGAACTGTCAAAGGGAAATAGGGTTTCACTTTGACAGTTCAGCCAGCCCAGGAACACTCCCTCAGCTGGAAAAAGCAGCTGAGGGAGTGCTCATTGTTTCACTGGGCTGGCTCCTTAGTTCCTCCATAATGGGTGAGGGGGCCACTGGGTGGGCGCCCCCATGCCATTATGGATGAGCCCCCCGCTTCGGACTGGCTTATAGGGCAATGCCTGTACCAAAAATACAAAATGCTAGTGTGGGCCAGCCAAAATGGACCACCTTTTTTGCCAATGTGAGCCATTTTGATGAGTTACTTCACTATGCAGTAAGTAATTTTGACCATCGTTGCTGAATATTCTATAAATATCACAATGTACTTACATTTTAACACAAAGCACCACCTTGGGTACTATTCAAACAGTCTCTTGATGAATATCCATTTACAACTGCGGGCCACTTTTTCATTGGTGCCTGAGACAGTGTCATGCTTCAACCCAACCATTTGAGCCGCCCCTGCCCATTTCTTTCAATCTAAAAAAAAAATATATATATATACATTTTTTTTAACCTTTCATGCTGGGCTCTCGCGGTCCCCCAGTGATGCAGCCACGGCCCCCCACAGGGCTGCACCCCACAGTTTGAATATTGCTGGCCTGCAGACTGTGTCTTAAATTTGGATGAAGGGACTGGCCTGGCTGGGTTTCAGGGTGTTCTGGGAGCCACTGCTTTTTCCCTCGAAGAAGCATCTTGCTGAGACTTCAAATGGACATATAGCTTCATAACCCCATAGCTCAGAGATCTGATACCTTACACATAGGGATGTTGAAATGTAGCACCACACATACTCTACGCGCTCTGAACTGTAAAACAGGTGGGGTCGGTTTATCGATTGATAAGGTGCAGGCTCAAAACCACAGCTTTCTAATCACAGTGTGCGACTAGTTGGCGCATTGCCTGCAATGGATCCTACTAATAGATTCTTCTTTACATCAGCCTCTATTATCATTCATTCTGGAACCCGCAGTGGCATTGCATTATTGCACAGTCTGTGGCTCCTGGCCATCTGATATCCTTATATTATTGAGGTTAACTTTGATATTTCAACACTACTTCCCATAGAACCTGTTAGGGAGAATTCACATTTATGGCAAGTTTCCCTCACCTACTGAGTCCCTCAGTAGCTTTGCTGGATTTCTGGGGTTTATTTTTTCCACCTGGTAAGAGTGTGAGCCTTTTTCCCACTCTTACATGTGTTTTGCCATGTGTATTTCTACTGTTTGTGTGATCTTGGGCTCTGGAGCACACCACTCCATGAGCCCCACCTTTTGTGTGTGTTACACAGCACCTTCAGTGCAGTGACACAGGGTTGTCTTTTAGACTTCCCACTGACTCCATTTTTTTGGGGCTGACTACTGTCCCCCAGAAACATGTTAAGTTGCCATTAACTTTATATAGTCACTTTAAAACTACAGACCCAGTACATGTCCATCTTACATGGAGTATTGGAAAGGGTTAATTCCTACCCCTTTTTGCCTGTGCCTCTCTGAGCTTTGTTTTGCTCTTTTAACATTTAGACTTGGCTGGTGGCAGTGGTATCTACCCTTACTTTTCTACCGCGATTATACTATATAAACGTGGTACTGTTCCATAGCCTCGAACTTAAACCCGCTTGCCCAAATACTTTTTATTCCAGCTCTGGTCAGGTTTAGTCACCATTTCTTTTTGTTAAAGTCCTTCTTGTGTTTTACTTTGCGCGGCAAACCAGGTTTGCCTTCTTTGTTCACCGTCTTTTGGCGGGCTTCTACGAAGAAGCCCTCCTTTGGCGCCTGGGTGTCTAGGTGGGCTGAATGTGAGGGAGGGGTGTAGGCACCCCCTGCACAGGAGACCCAAGTTGCACTTTGTAATGATTGGCTGAGATGGTTGTCCGGGCCGGACAACCCCCCTGCTGAGTGATTGAAAGCCAGGCTGTGTGAATGGTGGATTTTCGCATAAAAGGCAGGACTCTTGGGATGGAAGTCAGAGTCGCCACTGGAACTGCAATGAACTGAAGAGAAGCGGAGAAGAAGACGGATGTTGCACCCCCGAGTCCAAGTGAAGCCCTGCTACAGTCCTGAGCTATCTACCCTTCAACAACCAGAGAAGATCCATTCTGGAGTCTTCTTCCCTTGAGCCTGGTGGGGTCAACCAGTTCATCTTCCACAGCCAGAGGATCCGCTTTGTGGTTCGAAATCACTGCACACTGCTGTAGTGGTCCGGATAGCCATCTGAAGAGCCTCTCCTGTTTTAAAGGAGCGCACCTTTTATTCCCTGTCGCTGCTGCTGGCCTCATCCCTGGGTAGTGCAGATCACCCCAGACGTCCTCCTTCTTGTCTCCACGACTGAAGCTCCAGGAACCGTGAGTCTGCAGCAAACTACCAGGAACAACTGCTGTGGCACCAGCCTTCTTCAATGAATAAGGTACTGTGTCCAACTTCGAGGAATGGGGTTGAACCCTTCTTCTTCACCAAAGGCTTGTCCTTTGCTTTCTTCCCTCTTATAACGTTTGCCTCCTCTTATGACAATATCTAAGAACTCCTGGCAATCTTGAATCGTGAACTGTTCTAACTGTGTTATCCTCTGCAACAGGGACTCTGTTCCACTTGACACTGGCACAGGCCTATTGATGTTTATCTTCATGTTAGAAGGAGCCCTCTGATTCTCTCTGCCTTGAAAAAAGTATTGCCTATGATTTGTATCCCCAACTCTCTTGTGTTAATTCATGTGCTAAGTGTGTTTGACTACGGTTACATTTCTTGCCGCGGGTACGCGTATCTTTAGTAAGACCGAACTATCATTACTGTCAAAAAGTGATTGCGTATGTCTTCCCGGTAAAGTCTTTTGTTTCATAACACCGGTCTGTCAAATCCTAAGGTACTTACCTTGAATTGTTCCTCACAACGGGAATTGGTTGTGTATAGTGCATTTGAAGTGTGGTTTTTATTTTACTAGAAGTGAAGTGTTTTGTGAACAGGTGGTTTAAAAATAAATGTACTTATATTTTTTAACCAGAAACCTTGAGTCAGTGTTTGCTTGAGTCACAGTAATTGTAGTCCTTTGTGTAATCTCTACTACTGCTCATTTGCTCTTGAGATAAGTCTGGCTGCTCAGTCACTGCTACCACTCTTTCTGTGTAGTACAGGCTTGTACCAAAGGTGAACTTGTATTGCCACTTGTAGTCTTAACTCTGTGCCGTGGTCCCTAATGGCACTGCATAGGATTCTGCCTAGCAGAACCTCACCACACTGATCCAGGGACATCATGGCGGGTTAAACATTCTAGTCTAAGCAGACAATCCAAACTCAACAAATGTGCACAACCAGAGGTACAAAATACACCACTCCACACAATGAATATGTGGAAACACAGGATTCTTCTTCACTGACACAGGGAATTCTACAGGTGAACCATGAACAAAAGGAGGCTTAGGAACCGAAAATTGGGGAGGTCAGTGTAGATGTGTCTGTCATCAAACATCGTCTTCAAAAATTCTCCCAAACCATCAACTGAAATGAAACTAAAGGAGACCATTAGGAAACTTCAATGAAATTGCATCTGTCATTAAAGATGTTCCTGCATAGCGCCAAGGTGCATCAGGTTGAAGATGCTGACAGTTGCGCGAGGCAACGCCATATCAGGGTGGTGGTGGTGAGGGAGGGAATCCAGCAGACTTCCTAGACTTCCTAGAAACGTTGACCCTGAAGGAACCTGGTCCCATGTTGCTGTCCCTATTGTTTAAGGTAGAGAAACCCCACCTTGCCCAGGCAGGCCTGCTCTGGGGTCCCTCCCAGAGTCATATTTGTGAAGAAGCTAAACGTTAGATATAGATAATCAATTCTTACATTTTCTGGAACTAAGTGTTGAAATAGCGATGGTTATGATAGTCTCTCCATATATCCATTCTTTACTCATGCAATGCAGAGCGCTAAGAGCTCATTCCAGGAGGTTAAGCGTGTAATGCAAAACATAATGAAATACATGTTGCTCTATTGTGTGAATATTATAGCTAGATATAGCACCATCAGTGCCAGCTTGGACATTTTTAAAAGTGACGTGTCAATGATGTTCTCTTTGCATTTATACAAATGAGTAAGTATAATTTGTGAGCCCACAAAAGGTTATGAAGGGCTTCTCTCACTAAGACATTTTGTTGAAAAAAATGGACCAAATGGTTCATTGCAAAGGTCAATCTTCGGGAGAAATTGGATTTAAACCATAAGATTTACATGGAGTTTTGCAGGGTAACAATATCGCCAACAATTCACACAGGCATTCGACTGCAGCAAAACAATGTGCACATCAGGACATTGTGCACCTTACAGAAACACTGCAAGTCCAGTACACACATAAATGTCACATCACTGAAGCAGTGGCAGATAGAGTGCGTCACTAACACACAGGGAAAATGACAATCATTACTGATATGGGAGTAGACATTATACTGTCAGCGTTTGTTGTCTCCTCCCTACTTACCTGTCCAATGTGTACACATCTGAATGATACATCATATCATGTGACCATTCTCAGCCATATTATAACATCAGAAAGATACAAGGAAATGTTGACATGAAAGGAAAGCTACCTTTTAAAGGTGTATGTGAGCCTCCATTTACGATTACTGTGCGCATCTGACAGTGTAGTGTTGACAAAGCCCCATTTAAGTTTTGCCACATGCAGCTTCTTCAGTGCCATTCCATATTCCAAATGGCGGCAGGGTGGATAGGTGCTGCTTCCATACATGTTACATCACATCCTGCCTCTTTCGTTCCATTCCTGTTGCCCAAAAGTTGCTGGAGAATCCTGATCCCATGCATGCTACATCATTTGCATTTGTATTTGTATTTATTTTATTTGTATAGCGCAACAGGCCCAGGGGCAACCGGGCGCATCACTTAGTTACAACATAAGCAGGACAGAATAGAACAATAATTACAAAGTTTACGTGTATACGTACAAAGTTTACAGGTATAATGCAGAATTAAACAGGTGTACTGATAGCCGTGGGGACAGACAGATAGTATATACAGGGTACGGCTTTGTGACAGTTGGACAAAGAACCCAGAGCTAGATGTCTTGGGAGGTGAGCAAGGTTTTGGTAAGATGTTTATATCTTGGGAAGGAAGGTTCGGCTCTGAGCTCATTAGGAAGCGTGTTCCATAGTTTAGCAGCCATGATAGGGAAGCTGGTTCCACCTGATCTTTGGAGATTGAAACGAGGAACGACAAGGCAGTTTGCATGAGCCATTCTGCAGGGTCTGGTGGAGTTGTGGAGGGCAAATCGGTTGGCCAGGTAACAAGGAGCTTGGTTGTGAAGGCATTTGTGGGTAAGGGCCAAGGTTTTCAGAGAGATTCGGTGTGGGATAGAGAGCCAGTGAATGTTGCGTCTAGTGTCGGAAATGTGTTGGCGCCTGGGGATGTTGAGGGCCGCTCTAATCGCATTGTTTTGGACAATTTGTAGGTTGTTTAGGTTACAGCGATTGGTGCCTAGGTACAGTGCATTGCAGTAATCAATCTTGGATAATACAAGAGTCCTAGCCAAGGTAACACAATTGGTAGCAGAGAGAAAAGGGCGACAGGCTGTGATAAACTTGTAGGTATATGCCGCTGCGGATGAGACTGAGTTAGTTTGTCTGGTCAGGGTTAGGGTCGAGTCAATGTAGATCCCTAAGGTTTTTGTGTCCTTGGCGGTTGGGATAGTATTCCCATCGATGATGAAGGACTTAAACGCAGGGTCGAGTTTGGTGAGTTTTTGTGGCAAACCAAGAATGAGGAGCTCTGTCTTTTCATCATTAAGACAGAGTCCGTGTTGAGCCATCCACGCTTGGATGACCTGGTAGATAGCATTGATAGTGAGGGTGTCAGCCGTGTGGTCACCTGAGATAGGGATTAGTATCTGGGTGTCGTCAGCGTAATTGGTGTATATGACACCCAGATAGTCCAAGATATCGAAAAGGGGCTTAGTGAACACGTTATACAACGTGGGTGAAACACAAGATCCTTGTGGCACGCCACATGAGACAGGTGCAGGTGGGGCGGCTGCTAGTGGGGAGAACACGCGCATTGATCTATTGTCTAAAAAGAAGCTAATCCAAGTTGTAGCTTTATCGGAAAAGTGAGCAGCTGCTTTAAGGTGGAACAGAATTTCATGATTGACAAGATCAAAGGCCGCCGAGAGGTCCAAAAGGAGTAAATGGGCAAGTTTGCCTTTGTCTTTTAGATCTTCAATCTGTGTTTTTAGATCTATGAGGGCAGTTTCAGTGCCGGGACGTGGCCGAAACCCAGATTGCCTAAGTCCCAGAAGTTTGTTGGATTCAAGGTAATCTTGAATTTGTAGATATGCTGCACGGTCGAGGATTTTTAGTAAAAACGGGACCGTGGTAATTGGCCTGTAGTTTGTGGGAATGCTAGCGTCCAGGGTAGGTTTTTTCAATAGGGGGATGACCCACGCATCCTTTAGATTTTCAGGTACAATCCTTGAGCTAAAGGAGGAGTTGATGAGCGTGGTGATGAAAGGCGCAAGGTCATGAGCTGCTTCCTTAATAATGGGCGCCGGGCAGAGGTCGCCTTGGCAATTGGACGGTTTAAGGCTGGCGATAATCTTTTCCACTTCGGAGATGGAGAGTGGAGAGAAGCTAAAAGGGGTCAGAGAATCTCGGGTGGAGTGGTTAAGGTTGGGGATGGGGTTCGGTTGTGGGTTGGATTGTAGGCTCGTTTGTTTGTTATTGATTTTGATTTGGAGAGTGGCAATCTCACCTAGTAGAGCCTCTTGGATTTTGGTGTACCATGTGCTGTCTTTGATACTGGTATCTGGTGCAGTGACAGGAGTTTCAAGTTCTTTTAGGATTCTAAACCATTCTTTAGTGTTAGAGTTGGCTTGTTCGATACGTTTATTGTAAGTGTCTTTTTTTGCCTGGAATATGGCTTCCTTGTAGTTAAGGGTGGCCAAGAAGAGACACGATTTGTTGGCTGCGGACTGGTTGCTTTTCCAGTGTGATTCCGCAATTCGTTTTTCTTTGCGCAGGGTTCTGAGCTAGCGTGTGAACCAGGAGTTCAGGTGGGCTCGAGGTTTGGGTTTTCTCAGTTTAGATGATGGCGATGATGTCTAAGGCTTTTTGCATAGCGAGGCTAAAGGTGTCAACCATAGCCGAGGGGTCAGAACATGAACGAACCTGGCCATTGAGGGCAGGAAGGAGGAGGGGAAGAAGTCTGTCACAGATGATGTTGCGTTTGTTGCGGGTGGCAGTAGCCGGTGCAATGATAGGAGAGAGGCTGGCAGGTTTGGACTGAATGTTAAACGTAAT
This sequence comes from Ambystoma mexicanum, assembly GCF_040938575.1. NCBI lineage: Eukaryota > Metazoa > Chordata > Amphibia > Caudata > Ambystomatidae > Ambystoma > Ambystoma mexicanum. Next base: position 733,548,608 of record NC_090930.1, read on the forward strand.
TAAATTGTGGTCAGTCCATACATACTGTTGGTTAGAGATGATATGGATGGGGCAATTGTGGGAGGCCAGTTGAGGGTTCTGCCCTTAGAATGGGTGGGTTGGTTGATAAGCTGTATGAATCCTGCATTCATAAGCATATTATCAACAGTCGTGGCAGCCTTGTCATTAGGATCAGTAAGGCCAAGGTTGAAGTCTCCAAGTATTAAGGCTTGGGATTTAGTTTTAGTATTATGAGTGATGATGTTGGAGAGGTCCTCAATGAAAGTGGATAGTGGACCTGGTGGCCGGTAGAGTAAATGGAAGGTGATGGAATGGTTGGGGGTGACGGCTAGTTTGGCCGTCAAAGCTTCCATAGAGAAGAAGTGATGCGCAGAGGAGAGGTGGAGGTTTAGCGCATTCCTGTGGATAATGGCAATGCCACCACCTTTGGACTGATTGGAGTTGCAATCATGTCTGATAATGTTGTACCCTGGGGGGATAGCCAGGGAGAGTAGTGGGCCAGAGGCTGCGTGAAGCCAAGTTTCAGTGATGGCCATGAAGTCGAGGTCGAGAGTAAGAATAAGGTCAGCAACTTCTAAAGCGTGTGCCGTGAGAGATCTAACATTGATTAACGCACCTTTAATATTGCTAGTGTTAGGGGGTTGGGGTGAGGTGATGGTGTGCTTTGCAGGTGTGTGGGCGAAGCAGGGGTCAGAGGCAGTTTGTTAAGATGCACAGAGTGATGGGAGGCATGCCTTAAATCGCGAACCAAGTCTGGCATTTCTCAAGGTGGTGGAGCAGGGTATGTTAGGTGAAGGTCTGGATGCAAAATGTTGAATCCATAAGGCAGGGTTGTTAAGGTAAGGGTTGGTGTGGTGAGCGATGGAAGGCATAATTATGGTGTTGTGTGGGTTGGGGAATCCGGAGGAGGCTATGGTGTAGTTGAGAGCGATCCCACTAGTTTGCGGTGTGATGTGTAGTAGGGTGGGCAATATTCTAGCAAGTAGAATGGTGAGGGTGGAGGGAATGATGGCCTAATAAGGTCTTAAAAACAGATGCCTACCGGAGCTACAAAGGGGTAGTTCGGGTAGAAGTACTGTTGTGGGCAATTATACACAGTGGCCTGCACACAGTGTTAAACCTCAATAACAAAGACCACGGTCGATGCAATGGTATGCAATAATTAAGGTAGCAGTAAATTAGGGTACAGCTACCTAGGGTACCTGGAATCAATTATAGCAAGGGCGCCAAAAAGGCAATAGATTAAAAATGCAAAAGGGCACAATTTCAATGCATAATCCAAAGATGCCTAAATTCGATTTTAGCACAGGGCACCAAAGAGGCAATAGATTAAAAGTGCAGAAGGGCACAATTTCAATGCATAATCCAAAAATGTCTAGATTCAATTTTAGCACAGGGCACCAAAGAGGCAATAAATTAAAAGTGCAGAATGGCACAATTTCAATGCATAATCCAAAAATGCCTAGATTCGATTTTAGCAGAGGGCGCCAAAAAGGCAATAGATTAAAAATGCAAAAGGGCACGATTTCAATGCATAATCCAAAAATGCCTAGATTCGATTTTAGCACAGGGCAGCAAAGAGGCAATAGATTAAAAGTGCAGAAGGGCACAATTTCAATGCATAATCCAAAAATTCCTAGATTCGATTTTAGCACAGGGCACCAAAGAGGCAATAGATTAAAAGTGCAGAATGGCACAATTTCAATGCATAATCCAAAAATGCCTAGATTCGATTTTAGCACAGGGCGTCAAAAAGGCAATAGATTAAAAATGCAAAAGGGCACAATTTCAATGCATAATCCAAAAATGCCTAGATTCGATTTTAGCACAGGGCACAAAAGAGGCAATAGATTAAAAATGCAGAGGGCACAATTTCAAATGTATTGACCACGAACACATAGGTGTGGTTTGCCTAGGTGCAGAGAGCATAGTAAGGATGTCCGTACGGAAGTAGGGTACAAAGGTCCAGCTATGGTGGCGCTTAAACAACCTTACCAACCAATACAGTGCCTGGAACACATTGCGGATGCCGGAATAATGGTAATAAGGGCGCTAATTGAGTAGATAAGGTGGAAAGGGTACAAGTAGAGAAAGTAAGACAGGAATGGTTTACTCACAACCTCATAAGACACGTGTAGGGGGTATGGCCCTGGGCACTGGTCAGCTCAGGACAGTCTCTGGACAGTTGCTGGCCTTGCCCTCAGGGCCTTACCAGGAAGGGCCGGCTATGCCTGCTGGCTTCCGATGGGCTCAGGAAGATGGGGCACAGGGCAATCGGCAGGAGGCTGCTCACAGGAGGGGAGGCTGGCCCGGGACAGACACCCAGGAAACACAGGCAGCCATCTTGGATGTGCAAACACCTCATGTGTTAAAATGGCAGTGCAGTGAAAATATCCACAAATCAAGCAGAACACAAACTATGCAGCACGAGTGCCTTGCAGAGATCCAAATTTTGTTTTGCTGGATGAGATAATGTGGCTACCGCGCTGAGAGCGCTAAGAATAGCCCTAAAATATTTCAGCCATACAAATGCGAGGGGAGGTTGGCATACCTCATGAGGACATCGCGGGTTCTGTAGGGAGATGCTATGACCCGTTGCGGCTGCAGAGGTCCGGAGCTCCTGCTCCTACTCCTAAAGGGGAGCGAGTGGATGAAAATCGAAGCCGACGTGGGCTGCTTCACGAAGCCTTCCCAGGAAGGGTCGGCTTACACCTACCGCCCTCCGATAGGCTCAGGAAGATGTGGCATGGGCCAATCGGCAGGAGGCTGCTCACAGGAGGGGAGGCTGGCCTGGGACAGACACCCAGGAAACACGGGCGGCCATCTTGGACGTGCAAACACCTTGTGTGTTAAAATGGCAGTGCAGTCAAAATATCCACGAATCAAGCAGAACACAAACTATGCAGCACAAGTGCCTTGCAGAGATCCGAATTTTGTTTTGCTGGATGAGTTAATGTGGCTACCGCGCTGAGAGCGCTAAGAATAGCCCTAAAATATTTCAGCCATACAAATGCGAGGGGAGGTTGGCATACCTCATGAGGACATTGCGGGTTCTGTAAGGAGATGCTATGACCCGTTGCGGCTGCAGATGTCCGGAGCTCCTGCTCCTACTCCTAAAGAGGAGCGAGTGGATGAAAATCGAAGCCGACGTGGGCTGCTTCACGAAGCCTTCCCAGGAAGGGCTGGCTTACACCTACCGCCCTCCGATAGGCTCAGGAAGATGGGGCACGGGCCAATCGGCAGGAGGCTGCTCACAGGAGGGGAGGCTGGCCTGGGACAGACACCCAGGAAACACGGGCGGCCATCTTGGACGTGCAAACACCTCGTGTGTTAAAATGGCAGTGCAGTGAAAATATCCACGAATCAAGAAGAACACAAACTATGCAGCATGAGTGCCTTGCAGAGATCCGAATTTTGTTTTGCTGGATGAGATAACGTGGCTACCGGGCTGAGAGCGCTAAGAATAGCCCTAAAATATTTCAGCCATACAAATGCGAGGGGAGGTTGGCATACCTCATGAGGACATTGCGGGTTCTGTAGGGAGATGCTATGACCTCATGTGTGCCCTCACCTCATGTGTGCCCTCACCTATTGTCCTGCCTATGGTATGGCAATATTTTCTCACTGGTCACTTCTTGGTGAGTTCTCCTTGATGGCAGCTCCTGGCTCTGTGATGCATTGGCCCATGGTGGGAGGGGGAAGTGGCATTGGATCTGTTGCCAGAATGTCTTTTGCAATGTTATGCTGGACTTCTGTGTTGTAGAGGATTGCCCCTGCTGTGGTTACACCAGTGCCTGTTGGAGTGATTAGTCCTCCCGGTTTTGCACAGTTGTGAGATGCTCCTGCACTCTATTGGTAGCTGCTATACAGCCTACTATGACCAGGTGCATCCTCTGCTGCAGAATGCCAATGGCCAACACAGCACTGGCGAATCCTCTGTTTGAGGAAGAAAGATCAGTATTCTGTCACTGCAGCCTCTATCTGCCTTTCTGGGTTATATGTGGTCCTCCCTTGACAGCCTACCAAGAGCCAAGAGAATGTCAGTGTGTCTGTCAAGGGTTTCCTTTATCAATGCCTGGATGGGATCCTGGAATAACAGAATCTGATTGTGCCGCTCAAGCAGGAAAAGGATCATTTCTTGTATTTGCAGTTAATGATCAGCTGCATATGTCTTCCTTGAGGCCTCAAACCCACACTGGCACTCCTCCAATATGGCTCTGTTATCCAGTATGGCACCCTCATCAAGCAGAGATGGTGTGTTCTGGAGGTTTACATGTGCAGTGTGACATTGGACTAAGTGGTGATCATGACATCAGCTCTGTGAAAATGATCATATAGATTGGGCCACCCTCCTTCCTCTATAGGCACCTGAGCTGCAATGTTTGCTCAGGGATCCTCTTATTCCTGATCCACTGGTCTCACCTGTAGAGTGGGTGGGTCCTGCCAACTGCTAGGAGGCTATTGATGTTGACTGGGCTATGCCACTTACACATGATGTGCTCTACGACTTTGAAGCGTCTCTTGTGCTAGATGGAATTACAAATAAAGATCACAGACCAAATAACCAGACAGACTCAAAGAAAATGGCAAAACACTACTTTATTCAAAGTAGGGAGACCTGACAAATATCGGACTGATCCAATATGCATCATCAATGATGTCACTCTACATAGCAAAATACAAAACCTATAGAGGAGAAGGATTAGTTAAGGTATAATACCTACTGTAAAAGGATTATTGCATCATTGGCTACACCTTATCTGTAGGGCACACCTTTAACTACCTCTAAATACGTACAGTACTGATTATAATGGACAAACTGTCCGTTGATTGGTCCATACAACATTTTATGTTAGGTTGTTCCTCAAACCCACTGATTTGTTGGCATACTATCTCAACCTTGGACTTTGAACAATTTTAGCAGCATGTATGCAAAACTAAACGTAGGTGTTTGGTTCCCGTCAGACTACTGGCTGTTTTCCCAATTAATCTGTCACCTCTCATCGGGAGGCCATAAGCCAAAGTCTTCCTTTTTTAGTTGACCTTGTTGACTGCTTGCTGGCCTGGAACATGCAAGGGAGTGTAAGCACACCATTATCTTCGTCTCAGGCTTATTGAATAGCCTGTGTTCTCTTCTCTGAAATCATGTGTTAGCAGACCACGAATTTGTCAATTTCAACCTTCTATTTTCTGCTATTTGTTTTATGCTGGATGCACTTGCTCCTTTTTGGCATCTAGAGACTTGCTCACTATCTCATATGAACTTTGTATGCCTTTAATTGACCAACATTTGGCTATTGCCGTTTTCTTATTGTTCAATCTATGAGGAATGTCACATATTCAGAGCTTATCCACGTAACTCCCTTTCTGCTCTGTGCTTATTCCTTGAAACAGCATCCTTTATTCTGGCCTAACCTTGACTGATCGTCGGTCCTGCACACATAACTATTCTTCTGCATCTTCTGATCATAAGCCTTAGTCTTTTTCTGAGGAAGCTTGGTTGTATCAGACATGAATCGACGTCCATTTTCCTATCATGGCCGTCCTAGCCAGGTTATATATACCTTTGTAGTAAGCTTCGATATGTTTCCTTTCTACCTTGTGTACAGTTATTGATCAATATGTAACTTCATCTTCTTTGTAGGCATGATTACTTTAGCTTTTAGGTACATGATTCTATTGGTGCTTCAGTTACATAGCTACTCTTATGTATATGCCTCAGGAGGATAGCTCAGGGGCAATGTGCTTGCCTTAGAAGCAAGATGACAAGAAGCAACACAGGTTCGATCCCCGGGTCCTCTGGGTATTTAAGGGCGTTATAAATATGCAACTAAGACAACAACAAAGAAATTCTGTAACAGCGCCTCAATGCCCCAGGGCTGTGTGAATGCTTTAACAATGCAAATAAATAAAATATTCATATTGTTTCAACATAGGTTAATTTATCTTTCTTATGACATCACCTTGCCCTTGTTGGATTTCACTTGATGCTCCATGATTTCCATAGATCCATTGGCTCCACGTGAGCGTACATTTTGTATGGTTGTCTGAGTGCATAACGTCTCTCATACTCTTGTTGCGGTATGGGAACGACACAGGGGGTCCCATTTACTGATCTTCTCCAACCACTCCAGTATGACGGAGGTGAGGGAGCGGGAACTAGTGAGAAGGCAGCTACCTGCTCCTATACAATGTCAATGGCCTCTGCTGTCTGGTTGTGGGAATCTGAGTGTCTAGTGCCTCTCCACTGGTGCCAGTTGCTGCACCATGTGGGATGGCAGTGGAAGTACGAGCAATGTGGCTTTGCCTTGCAGTTTGCTTTTTTTCACCTTCGGTATCTGCTATTTGCCATACTTTTTTAGCAGCATTAGGACCAGTGGATTGGCATGTGGCGTTTCCTGCATGGAGGATGGCACAAGTAGATGCCACTGGCATTCGCACATTTGTGGTATTGGCATCATTGTTTTTGCCTACACCCTAAACTACTTCTACAGGTTGTTGGTGTTCCAGCAGCCCATGCAATATGAATGTGGAAAAATATTATGCTTCCCACTTGTGTTTCACATGAGCCCTGTTATGTGTTTCAGTGTGCTCATTCTTTCTTTGGTCATGCTTGTCCATGTGATGAAGTAGTACAGGTCTGGAATCAACCCATTGCGGACTTGATTTTAGGTGATTGTATATCAGTGTAATGGATACACTGATGGGAATGTGCCTATTTTTTGGCTGCCCAGAGTTGGAACATGTGTATGTGTGCAGGTTTTGATGGTCTTTCTTCTGTTGGGGGTGTTGTGTACATATGTGTGTACCTCACTTATCTTCCTCATGGCCCTCCTCTAGGATGGTGACACTTTCCAGCTCTATTTGGGAGAGTACTTCTTTTCCTAGTCCTTTTTTCACTAGTGCCCCATAACCTGTTCTGTCATTGACTTCCTGGGAGCTTTGTGCTTCCATGGGCGTAATTATAGGGGGAACAGAGGGTTTTGTACCCCACAACTTCTGTGGCATGCCTTTTTGTTCCCCCCATCTTTTGGAAGGAGGACAGGGGGACCGCAATCATCAATTATGTAATTGGACTGCGCAAGCCCGGCTGGGGTGTCCAGCAAGGCTTGCGCAGTCTCATTACATAAGGGTGAGATGCCTGGCAGCCGCGTTGCAACACATTCACGGCTGGGATGCTCTGCATGGCTCAGTCCCTCACCCTGGCTGGCCCGACTCAAAGTCAGCAGCCAGGGTGCTGAACTGGGAGTTGCAGGGCCTGGCGCATGTGCTGCCACGCTAGCAGCAGCACTTCAAGGGGCCGTGGCACAGAGAATAGTTTTCCACTTTGTGTTTGTGTGACACACAGACAGGAACTAGGAAGCTCATTCAGCTTGCTGGTTTCTGTCTGGAGGTGCGTGAGTGCGAAGAGGTTAGGTCGGTGTAACATGAGATGTTACCCGGGCGGCATTTGAAAGCAGAGCAGAAGTACTTTTAAAAAAAAAAGTTTTAATTGTGTGTGTATGTTTGTTGTAGGGCTGGGCTGCTGGCTGACCCTAGTGAAGGCATGTGTCACATTTGGACAATGTGAGCAGAGCTCACAGTACACATTAAGGCCCCGGTGTATGAAGACACACTAACAATAACAAATGGTGCATTCTCCGTGGCAAGCCACAGCTCTGCAATGCTCTAAAATTAGTCTTGCCACTTTTCAGATGCTACTAAAGCATCACCACCCTAATTTCAAAATGAAGTTGGTGTAAGGTGCGCCCTCCCCAAGTAGAGTGGAAAGAGTCAAGCTGAGAAAACCTGTCATCCAAATCTGTTGTACTCTGCACATTCTGTGAAATGAAGCTGAGTGCTATATGCCTTCCAAACATGGTGAACTTTTGTTAAGCAGTTTTTGCTCTAGGTGCGCAGAAAGAACCGTATGGGTTATTGTGTTAAAAGCACACTTTTAGGAGCCCTGTATAACTTTTCCCCCTGCCGCCAAAAATAATCTTCACCAAATTGGCAAAAAGTATTTTAAGTTTTGCAGACACCTTTTCAGGACCGTTTGGTGCAAATTAGTAAATGGGTGTCATGGTTCAGGTTACAGGCCACCAAAAACTGCTTCACTTACCAAACTAAGCAGGGCAGTATCCAGCATTGTAAGAGTGTGGGGGTGAGGCGGGGGATGAGCAACGAAATGCAGTGTGTGGAATTCCACATGGTCTCATTGGCGCCCCCAAACCTCCCACCTCTGCCCCAATCTACTTTTTTGGTAACATTAGTGGAAGAAGGCATTTTAACACACAACAACAAAAATAAAACTGCAGGATCATTCCAGATGCAGGAAACTCATCTATTAGAGCTCTGTCCAAGCCATCTGAGGCAAAATACATGCAAACTTCCTAATTATTATATGGATTGCACCAACAGAAGTGACTTCACAGAAAAGGACATTGCAAGGCACCTCATCGGTCTTTGAGGCACCATGGAAGTGATTTTAGAATAAGTTGCCATAAATAAGCCAAGTGACAAATAACTTTGTGGTGCAAAATACCTAAATTGCACTATTGTTATATGTAGAGCAACTCTATAGTCATTAGGCTTTTCCGTTATAATACCATGATACATTAACATAAGATTTGAAGTGAATCATAGTCACTTGTAGAGCTACAGATAAGGCACAATGTGATTAAATTATTTGCTCAGGATCACACACTTGGTTAAATGGTGAAACTGGGATGTGGACAATTCAAGTGATCGTGCACATCTTTCCAGGTATAGTTACTATAGATATTTATTAAGGTTTTTCATTACATTTCATGAGCTTAAATAATTATATATAGCAATGCCTTGGAAGCAAACCAGATTACATAATAAACTAGCCGTTCATAGTAAACTAACCATACACTATATATATTGTCATAGAAATATGTTGAGCAATGGGAGTATGGCTTTAGTTTTAGTCTCCCCATTCTGTATGCAAAGTCACAATAGCATCATGTAATGGGAGCCTAACAAATCACCCTTGGGTTTTAAAGCCATAGTCATTATTTCATAAAGCATATAACATTATGCACCCTTCTCACTTCTGATCACTCCCTCCCATTCATATTTCTAAATGGACAAAAGTCCCTGCTAACAGTACCCCACTCCCTCCCATCAGTACCAAATGACCCACATTGTAATTCTTTGCTGATACAGAACAACTTGAGGACCCTCTGCTGCCCGGAGGTCCTTGGGATATTGTCCTGGCAGCGGGACACCTCTACCATTTGGAAAAGGGTAAGGTGTCCCACTGTCGGGACAATGAGAGTTCTGAGCAGGAATTGCTCAGCACACATTACACCTTTGCCGCTGGGCGCCCTCTTTGAGGTGCCAAACGGGAGAGCTGTCCCAATGACAAATGTCCTGGTCTGACTCTTAAAAGAGCCACAGGGGGCAGCTTGCCCCCCTGCCTCTCCCACTTAGTACTCCACTGCTTGGAGCCATTTGAACACAGGAAAACATACCTTAATTTTAATCAGTCTGAATCTTGTAGAAAAATAAATCTATCAGCACGTACAAATATAAGGTGCTGTGCAGAACCCAAGTTTGGAGATATATGGCATTTAAAACTGTATACCAAGTATACTTGGTCACCCACTGCCCTGCATTAACTGACAGCTTCTGCCTTTGAATGAAAGGAAAAATCAAGGGAATTGCTGATATTCCAGTGAATCTGTTCCTTTCGGCCATGGCTTTATAGTTCAGCTATATCAAGTCAACTTAGCCCAATATTTCAGGGATCAGGGGGTGATAAAGTCTGGTCTGCTCAATGGATGTTGCACCACTGTTTCCATGTGTTATTGTATATGTACAAATACATGTTGTGTGCACACAGTGTATGTCAATGGCAGTGCTGGCTGCATTTGTGTGTGAGAGTGTATGCAAGCATATGTGTGTTGACTTTTGTGTCTGAATGAATGATAAATAATGCATTGTTTGTATGCTCTATTGGAATTAAGTTTGTGAATGTTATGTTGTGTCACTGGGTGCATGGCAGGCCGGCTGAAGATGTGTGGGGCCCAATTGAATTAAAAAATATGCCACCAGTATTATGAAAGTTATAACAGAGCGTCAGCAATGGACTCTTGTGGTGTAGTAGTCTAGTGTTATTCCTCAGGGATTTAGGTTGTTTGACCAAGGTACAAAATCACGGCGGAATTGACCGTAGTCATTTTCGCTACAAATACGTTTTTAACTCGGTACAAAAAAACAAACTCATGTCCCCCCAAACCGCCAGTACACCCATAAACCCCCCTACTTACCTTTTCTCCATCCCCCGCCTCTCCTGTACCCTGCAGCGTCAGATCCATCCAACGCACGTCGGATCTGATGCTGCAGGGACCCTTTTTCTTCTTTTTATTGTTGGGTCCCCTGCTACCAATGCTGAGGAAACGGGAGACACCCATGCAATCACCAAAGCTAAAAATACCGAACATGAGGAGCGGGAGACACCCCCACAACCCCAGCTCTTCATGTTCAGGATCTTCAGGTTAGAACTGATGGTGGTGACCGAATTCAGTCAAATATACCATTCCACCAAATTATTTTGAACAATTTGGCCGAAACGATCCCTAAGAGCCACCATCCGTCCTCCCTCTACCCCTGTCCCCCCACACATTTTCAGCAAAGTTACTCCACTGTTCAGGTCATTCCATGTCTTGGAAAGGCCCCCTTTCGTGTTTGACACACTAGACATGGCATTGACTGCATTCACCAGTGCTGTCCATATGCCCCTCTATTCGCAGAAACCGATTTATGGTCCTCTGAAATTGCGCCTCCACAGCCATCATCATTTCAATCAGCACTTCCAGTTCGGTGTCAGAGCAATGTGTTTCCCTGACAGCAGACATGTTACTTTGCTCTGGCAATGAGTTTCCTATCCGATCACCTGTTACCTTGATGGCTGGCCCATCTGCTTTTTGGATGCCCTCTGCCTGTGGCCTAACGTGTATGTTTGTGTGGGGCAGTTTCTGTCGTCGTTGTGGAGTCAACTCTGCTGCTGGGGCAAAACAAAAGAGGTGATGGCTGGAAGGTTTAGAATTAATCTTAACCTCTGGCATTGCTCTGGGCAACCTTCGAGACCACTGTTCTTTGCCTGCCAAGCCATTACAAAAGGAGAAAGACCATATGCAAATCAGACATTGTCAAGACCACAAGCATCCCCAGACATGTTTCACCCTCGTTGGGCCTCATTAGTGAGGAGTATCTTGGGTCTCTAGGCCCAGCGCGCACGGGACCCATGTCTGGGCATACCCGTCACACTTGGGATGACTACTGCAAAACAAAGGTGGTGTCTGGAAGAGCAGTGCCAGTGGTTCAGATTAATTCAAAACCTTTCTCCCATCACTTTTTAGGTTTTGGTTTGTCTCCCTATGTGAGAGAGTGCATGCCCATACGTGGGTCCCTTGCACGCTGCACCATAGGGAACCAAGCTGCATATCACTGAAGAGGCCCACTAAGGCCGGAACATATCTGGGGTTGCTTGTGTTTCCATGCAGAAGGCACTGGCATAGCAGTTGGGACAGGGCTGCTCCCATTGGTGGCAGTACCTGACTGATTTGCATATGGCTGGACCCCCTTTTGCAATGGCACAGACGGGCTAAATAACAGTGGTGTGGAAGGTTGCCAAGAGCAGTGCCAGTGGTTCATATTAATTCAAAACCTTTCTCCCCTCACTTCTGGGCTTTTAGGCGGTCAGTCCATTGCCAGAAGGTGTTTGATCTTGCATCTGACGACGATGGTGGATCATCAATGTCATTGGTGGGTCTGCCATCATACATGGCTCTGCATTCATAGCGTACGCTGATGTTACGTCAATGTGGTGCATTAGTCATGATCCGCCAGTTCTCTGGCTGGTTCAGCCTCATGATGCTAGAAGACAACTCTGAGGGTGCATCCACCACACTCTAAATGAGACCCCCTAATGTAATAAGATTTCTCAAAGCATATGTAAGAAGGAAAGGAGGCCTGAGGAGAGTGACTGATAATGACATTCAATTGGTGTCAAGTGAGATGACAGAGTGCCTAGAGCACATAGGTATTTGCTAGGGAATGACTACCTGTACCACCTGCAGGCCAATGGTCAAAGGCTATAATTAATAGGATACTTAAACATAATTTTGAAAGTGCTTTTCTCACTGGAGTGGGTGAGCTGGAAGCAGTAGATATAATGTTGGAGATACACCATAACGCACCAAATTCCGTCACTTTGGTTCCCCCCTTTGAGTTGACGAGGCGAAGGAAACAGTGTTCAGCAATCAATCCACTGTGGCTAGTGAGAGAGCGCAACATGCAGGTGTTGTTGTTACAAATTGATGTAATGCACGTGCTTAACAACATTTGCGAGGGACATTCACGTGCAAAGGAATGGTCTGGCAAGAAGAAATGTGTGAGAGAACCGTTGTTCAGTTCAGCAGACACAAATTTGATACCAAAAAGATTTTATTTCAGTGTCCAATGCCACATTTTCCTCAAATCAAATATGCTTATCAAAACCTTTTCCGAAATATTTGTTGTTGGTGTGAGTCTTTAGATCTTGAAAAAACATTTAGAAAACCCACAACCCATTTTTTAGACCTATGCTGAATTGCATTCTGGTATTTGTAGTCCCCTAATTCACAATATGGAAAATATTGCTACAATTGTACTCTTTTAGCTTAACATATTTCACAAAGGATTTATATATTTGTCCAAGTGGTTTATCATGATCTGTGAACGTACAACTAATTTCTATAAAACAGTGTATTCTTGAAAGCCAAATAATGATGATAAGGAGGGTAAAGGAGGAGAGAGCAAGCTGGTCATGATGATTTGACAGGGCGAGGGATGTAAGAAGAGGGACTGCTGGCTCAGAGTGGAAAGGTTGTTTTCCCTGGCGCGGCACTGTGATGATTTTGGTAACATTTGAACACTTGAATTGCTCTGCAAATAGGCTGTGCTTCGATGCAATCCTCCAGGACAGGCACTTTGCTTTGTCTGCCCCAAAGCGGATACAGAACATTTCTTCCCTGAAACCTGCAATCAGAGCTTTAGACTTTCTTTAGGAATTAATCTCACCTTAGGTATAAAAGAAAACATGGCTAGGAGATGTCTCCTTTTGACAGTCAAAATAATCCTCGTCTGTATATTGTGAATTAAAAACATATTGCTAGTTTGGACAATGTGCCCAAATACATAGACCATAAAAATTAAATGAAACTGTTGGAGTCAGATGGTATTTTCAATTCAAAGTTGCAAAAGGACCTGCAGCCAACAATATTTCTTCCAACTATGGGTCCGATTCATGGAATTAACGTGCCGAAAAGGCCACTGTGTGAGCCTGCGCGGTTAGGGAAATCTGCGTGAAACGCGTATTCATGGAATTGTTCACGCAAAGTAACTGTATTCGCAAGTCACGGCTGGAACGCCACTGACACACCCACATGCGAAGCAGGAAACTCCCAGATCAGCTACCTCTGCGCGCTCCTACGGGCTTGAATGCATGCACCCTTCAAACAGTGCGTGGGGTCCCCCGTAAGTAGGTCTGCGACTCGGGAGAGCCTGCGCAGGGTCCCCCGTAACTGTATCAGGCACCTCGACAACATGCGTATGAAAATTCATAACTCGGCAGTAACTCGGGAAATGTGCGTGCGGACCCAGGTAAAATGGTCCTGCACCCTGCTACCCCACTTACATGTACCCCTATGTTAGGAATCAGAACCCTGATTGAGTACATGCACCCTGAAATCCGTCATGCGATCCCACCTGCACGCTGGAAATCCTACGCGCAAGTGCACTTACGCAAGCCCTCTGGTTGCGGATCCGATGAAGGACTTGCATGGGCATTTCCCAGCCGAGATGTTGCGTGATTGATTCCATGAATACATCTCTTGCCATGCAATAATGGACGTGCAAGGGACTGCCTGCAGGCCGTCCCTCAGAAAGCCCACTTCTTCACAAGTAATTCCCAATTTTTGGTGTTCCGCCCCCTTACCAGCCCTTTGCGCAGGCCACACCCACCCTCTGCTTGGAGTCTCGCGCAAGGCCCCGATGGCTCGCACAGGCATGCTATGCCAGCGCAAAATCTGCGCAAGTCCAGGGAAAGTGCTGGACATTTGATTCCATGAATCGACAGAGCTTCGTGCGTAGATTGGGCACAAGTAGGCTATTTTTTGCGCTATTAATTCCATGAATCGGCCCCTATATATAGCTGGGAAGATATATTCAAGGGCCAGAGTTGCACACTGGTCTCAAATCCCGGCAATGTCACTTTATCAAAGTGTGTGTTCCTGGGCAAAACATTTTGGTGGTGTCTAAGAAATCTAAAATGCATTCAGGGGTATGTCATCGTTAACACTTACGTGCTGTGAAGTCCCCTGCATGCAATTTATAGGTCTACAAAGAGGAGTGGAAAAGCAAGGCGTAAAAGAGAGGCAAACTTGCTTATACTCTTTCCATTTTACACTCCATCTCGTGGAATATAAACGCTGCCTGCAAATATGCTTTGCAGTCAGAATTCAGTAATGGATTCCTTTGGAATCTGCATGGTGTTGGCAAGGCAGATTCCAAAGGAATCCATTCATTGTGCGCTTGCAATCTCATGCAGGCGTAAAAAGAGGTGCACTGATGAGACGGAGGAGGACTGCACGTCAGAGATCTTATCTCTGCTCCGTGCCCGTTCTCTGTCTCCACACTGCTGCAAAGTGAGGCAGAGTGGGAAATGGAGACGTGAAAGCATTACAGCTTGCTTTTACGCGTCATTTTTCCTTTCCGTCCCATTTAAATGAGGCTGAACGTAACTTTTCAGGATCCCCTCGAGTAACAAACAGTAATTCTCTGACATCAATTTCGGTGAGGTCAATACGTATGCAAATTGGCAGGGCCCTTAAATCTTTTGCCGATCAGGGACCAATAAATCCTAGGACCAGCACTGCATACAGTTTTTGAATCATCCCATCCTCCAGTGAGCCTGCAGTCATCCCTTGCCAGGCCAGGGCCACAAACTAACATATTATAGCCCATTTCCCATAAACCCGTTAATAGTAAACTAATGCATAAAAGCTTTGCGTAAGGCCTACATTGCCGTCATGACTCATTTTCATTCATTTGTATCATGTAGAGAAGGGGTGGAACATAACTTATGATTTTGCTGCCCCCTTACTCTCTGCCATACAAATACTACCGAATTTGTGCGTAACTTTTGCGCGGCATGGATTTTCCTGCCGGTGTAAATGCTGTGGATTCCGATGAAGTCTGCCTGCTTTTTACACCAGCAAAAAAGCAAGCAAACACGGTAGGCATCCACTGTAAACGTAGCCTGGCATGCGTGTATGCTGCCTTTTTATCCTCGCCTTTTGTACTCCTCCAAGAAAATGAGGCAAATTGGGCGGCGGGCATCTGTAACACGCAAAAGTGCGCATGTCAGGATTGGACTGGCGGCATTGACCCATCGGCCACTGGCCGATGACCTTTGGGACCTGGGGCCAGTTTTTTCCTGAGGTGGGCCGTTTTTTTTGTGTTTGTTTATTATTACAGCAGGTCGGCCGGCGCCGCGGCCTGGCTGCGCAGTGCAGTGCTGTGCGCATGCCACACAGTGCATCATGTCGACTTGTGCCATGCCCGTGGCGGCCTGGGCCACTGGGTGCCGCCCAAGCAGCCAGCTCGCCTCGGGCGCTGGGCCCGAAAACTTAGGAAACAAACAATTACAGGAAACTGACAAAGTCAGCCTCACGCACGCTCTCACTCACTCACTCACTCACTCACTCACTCACTCACTCACTCACTCACTCACTCTCTGGGGGGACCAACAGGGGGAGTCTCAGCAGCTCACCATGTTGCTGCCGCCGCTCCTCCTCCTGACCTGGAGGGTGGAGCGAGCATTGGAGCCTATTAATCATCAAATCAAGGTAGCAACAACACGTTACCTTGCTTTGATGATTTGCATGCTTGATGCATGCATCATAATGATGATGCATGTATCTTGCATCATGCATATGAGAGGGCCGGCGGCGGCGCAGCAGACGGACCCCTGTGAGAAGTTGAATAATTCGATATGAATACACAACAAACACCGCCGGGGGCGGTCTGCAGACTGCAGCACACAGCAGGAGGTTGGCTGGGCTGCCCTCTCTGGCTCCTCTGCCTCAGGGCTTGGGCCTGGCTGCCGGGGGCAGGGCTGGCTGCCCAAGAGTTCACACACAACAAGTTGCTTTCAACTTTCAGGAAGTATCAACAACAAAGTTGTTGCCCTGCAAAGTTGAAAGCCACTTGTGCCTGTGGGTGGGGGCTGCTGGGGCGGTGATGACAGACTCCGTGCCGCCAGTGGAGCCGGAGAGTGTGGACACGTGGGTGACTCTCTCTGAAATAGTGGGCCTCCTCCTGACCCTGGCATTATTTTTTGGCCACGAGTCGAAGAGGCAGGCAGCCCACAGAGAGTTCAGCTGAGCCAGCCCAGTGCCATTGCCCAAGACAACGACTCGTCACAGCCAGCAGCAGGCAGCAGAGTGGCTGCGGCACCCCCACAGCCAGCAGCCTGCCCAGGCTGCCCTAAGCCTGGCCCCCAGCCCAGCAGCAGCCTCACGACTGACCCCAGTAAGTTGACCCAAGAGCCTGGTGGGCTGGGCGTCGGCGTTGGGACTGGGGTGGCAGGGGTCAGGGACTTTGTTCTTGAGAAGTGCTGTGCTAGCTCTTTCCAAAGCGTGAATCAAGGGACTGTGCGGTGTGTGGGGTACCTGAAACGGTGGGACATTTTTTGATTAGATGTGAAAGACATGTTATGGAGAGAGAATTGATGAGGGTTCGGTTGAATGCGTTGGGGGTGGTTGAGCTGAATGAGAGGATTATATTGGGAGGAGATGGGGAGAGAGGCAGGAGGAGGAGTAGTGTGATGTTGGATTTTGTGAGGCAGACGGGTAGGTGGGAGGAGTTATGAGCTTAAATGGAGACAAATAATAATTAGTGGGTATGGTGCACCTCATCCTATAGGATGCGGAAGCGCCTGCGTGGGTCCGCCCACGCTTCCGATAATTAAGAAGAAGAAGAAGAATAAACTTGAAGAGAGGTCTCTGCTCGGGTGGGGGGTTGGAGAAGCTGCTTTGGGATTTAAGGCACGAGTGAGTTAAAAGTCATCACATAAGCATGGGGTGTGTGATTAATTTCCATTTCCACGCATGTTTTTTATCGCAGCCATCGGGCAAAAACGGCAATGCATTTATTGGCTTGCACATCGGAGTCTGCAGAGAGTGGCAGCAGATGAAGGGGGCTAAGGCAATGCGGGGCCGGGTCGGGGGTGAAATGCAATTAAAGTATTACCAGCTGACTCTGAGCCTTTGCATTAGGACACAGCGTCAAAGGGAAGGGGTGCACTGTGCACGGCCCACCAAGGGGGCGGCTTACAGAGTGGGAATTGGCGCTCGCTGCGGTGTGTTGCGTTTAAAGCAGAGCCGGAAACGTGAGGATTCTTGGAAGCACGGGACTATCCTTATCGTAATGAGTGTGTAAGTTGGGGGGGGTGCAGATCTGGGTCGCCCAGATCATGACACGGTGGCGAAAGCCCAGACAGTCACCTTTGATAGACACAGCAGTGTCAGAACAGGCAGGGTCCAGGGCGTTACATGTGATGGTAGGGTGCAGTGAGTGTGCACAAGGACCTCAGTGACTGTGAAACCGGTAAAGGTACAATTAGCAGCAGAGTAAATTCATTCACCCAGGCCACCTGTTAAACTGCGTTAACATTGTCTCCCCGTTGGCTGTTAGTTTAAATAGTTTTTTTTTTATGTAGCGCCTTGTGTTGCTATAATCTGGCCTTCAGGCGCTGATTTGCATAAAATAACGTGCAGAATAATGCATTGTACTTCTAAAGGAATCATACAAAAACGTCGACCTTTTTGTATGATTTTTTTGACGTTTTTCTTCTTCTTTTTATCCCCTCCCTTACACCATATATATATGTGGGGGGGGTTTAAGTGTGTTATATTAATATTGGGGGGGGGGCTGCAGGGTTCTCCCCCCCGAATATATATGTGGTGTAAAGGGTTATAAAAAAGTCCTCATTTTCGGCTATCGCAGTGATCACATAGATCACTTCTAAATAAACTGTGCATGCTTCCCCAGTCTATTTGCCCCACTTAATAGTGTCGCCTTCTCCATCTCCTGACCCTAGCTTTGTTTTTGTATGTTTCAACATGAATATGACCCCATCACATCAATCAGAAACACTGCGCAGGGTGTCAATTGAAATCACAATCCCTAAGAAGCGCACTGGTCTAGTCTATTAAACACGCCGAACTGTCTTGACTCGTGCATCTCCCCTGACCCTGGCTGGCACGTATTGGTGGCAGCTTCGTTGGAGCCCCTCCAATGCAAATCAGATAGCAGCTGTCTTTGCTCCCTCTCCTCTGCTGGGGTACGTGATAGCAATAAACAAGCCCCCACCGCCCCCTGCATCAGAGTTTGAACTGCAATGGCTAAGGTGAGGTTGCCCACTCTGCCAGCTCCCTGGCCCTGCATAGAGTAATCAAGCCGTACATTATGTCTAAGGGTCCCCGTCCATCTGATCTCATTGGCTCTCGTCTGCTTCCCTAGTGCTTAGAAGTAGCGCAGCAGTGACTGTTCTGGCACTACAGTAAACATTCCATTACACCACCTTAATAGATCACAATGGAATTGTCACAGAAAGGACCAGGATGGTTTTGGAGTGAAGTGTTTCATCCAAGCACGAACCTCAGCAGTACTTCGGACGGTGCTGGGTGTGAGCAAGGGGTGTGTGGGGGTGGGTGGGGGACACAAGGCCTGGGTGCCCATGTTATTGCTCCCCTTTGGAAAATGTTGGGACCCCGAGATTGGGGTCTGACCGTCTGAAATCATTAGCTTCCCAGCCTTCCCTGATGTTTTGGACTACAGTCCCATCAACCCTAGCCAGCATAGTCAAGGGTGAGGGATCATGGGTAAATACAATGCACCTTTGATTAAGTCCCACAGACTTGTTTTGAACCAAAACATAATTGTTTCATGCAAATCGTTCCACGGGGCCCGAGTTGGAAGTCTGTCTGTCATTCGGGCATCAAGCAGCAGGCGAAGGGCGTCCTGATTAACCTACCTAGCATGTATGTGGAAACGTCAGTGCTTTTTACAGCCCCACCCATACAGCACCCCCCCTTACGCTCCAACCGCCATTCCTGATAAGCCTCCATACCGGATACCCTATACAAATATTGCAATAAAATGCTGTGGAATGGGCTGAAGACTGCAGTGGTTTGGGGGTAATACCCTCCTGAGCTGGCACTGCCACCGCGCCCTGCTCTGCAGCCACCCCCTTGGAAACACACCGCCATTTGAGTATTGCACCATTGGCATCTGAAATACTGCGCACCATGAACAGAGCACAGGCTACAACAAAAGTATAAACGTGTGCACAGTTCAGAGCAATTCGCCCAAAAACATAAAAGCACAATCTAAAATCTTGCAACGCACCAACTCGGGCACTGCTACAGTTTTTAGTCCAACTTCACAGCCACATTAATAAAGTTGCCCTCGCACACAACGGACCATTGCATGATGCATCCAGGTTGCCTTAGAGCCGTTGTGCTTATATATGAACTGGAGAAGGACCATCCATTGATCCGATTGGCTGCTGGCACATCCTAGTGAAGGTACCCTCCTCATCCATCAAACATGTTGTGTGCAACTGTGCGGTGTTCTCGCCACAGGAGGCGTTAAGAAACATACACCTGTAGTATTACAGGTTCCACCTTTCCAGGACCAGAAGGGAGCATAGTTCGGTCACGGTACAAGTTACTTTGGTCAAGGCCGGATGGTCCCGTTATCATCTGAGAAGAGGCTTCCATGTGAGCAATGGCCTTGCCTTCCCCTGGAAGGGTAATGCAAGGCACTCAGGAGTACCTTGGCCACTGGCAGAATACAGGTGTACACTCAAAGAAGTCGGGGGTAACTTCCAGCGTCTGTTTAATACAAGGTGGTGTTTAGGTATAGTCCAAAAGATGCATTTATTGTGATTTTTCGAAGAACGTCGCAAGGAGCATGGTTCGCTTCAAGACGTTCACAAAAAGGTAAACATGAGTTAACATAACATGGCACATATGTGGTCTGCATTGTGTTTCAGCAGAATGTCATGTGCATGGTTGTTAAATAGCTATGGTTGGGTGACTGTCACTGGGTGTGCAGGAGTGTCGTGTTAGATTAAGGATGATATGGTTTCTGGGGCATGCTGGATTGGTGTAGTGAGGTTGCATTTGGTGTTTTATAGCATTTTTTAAGGTTAGATGTGGCACAGCCTGGGGAATGTCTTGTGCTGGATGTTGGCTTGCAGTAATGAGGAAGGATTCGGGGTTTGGGAGGGTATCTCGTGCTGGGGATGGTAGCGGGCCGGTCTCTGGTTTATGTTGGATTTTGGATGGCCACATTAGGGTTGGATTGGGGTGCAAGAGAATATGGTTTGTGATGCTTATTGGGTTGCAGTAGTGGGGTTGGACTGCTACGTGGCAGCACCTTGTAGTGTGTCTTAATGCAATATCTTGGCTTTATGTGGGATGCACAGTGGCGTGCCGAGCGTGGGTTGTGGCTGGTCTTAGGGGCAAGCTGCCCAGCACAGGCTTTTTTGAGAGCCTGAGTGGGACTTTTGTCAGTGAGACACTTCTCCCATCCGGTAGCTCACTGAGGGTGCCCAGAGGGAAAGGTGTCCAGCTGGGTCAGGGTGGACAATGTGTGGGCATTGTTCTGGCAGCAGGACGTCACACCAGGTGTCCCCCTGCCAGGACAATGCCCCAAGGAGTTCTAGGCAGCAGTGGGGCTCTCACACCTTGCTCTGTGTAAGGGGGACTGTTAGCAGGGACTTGTGTCCCTTAGAAATGTGCATGGCAGGGAATGATCAGCAGTGAGAAGGGTGCATAATGCTGCAAGCTTTATGAAATAATGACTATGGCTTTACCCAAGGGGGATTTTTTAGGCTCACATTCATCTGCATGATGCTATTGTGATTTTGCATGCAGGATGGGGAGAATAAAACTAAAGCCATACTCTTATTACTCAACATATTTCTATGATGATGTATTTAGTGTAAAGTTAATTATTTATTATGTAATATGCTTTTCTTAAAAGGCATTGCTATAAATAAAGTATAATTTAAAGTACGTGAAATGCGAAGGGAAACCTTGATAAATATCTATATCAACTAAACCTGGGAATATGTGCTCAGTTACTTAAATTGTCCACATCCCGGTTTCACCATTTAACCAAAGTATGTGATCCTGGGCAGATACCTTAATCACACTGTCTTATCTGCAGCTCTGTAAGTGATTCACTTCAGAGCTTTTGTTATTATATCATGCTGTTATTTAAACAACAACAAAAAAAGCCTGACTATGGAGTTGTCAGTTGCCTGTGGCCCTGTTCTGCCTAAAGTCCATTTGAGTGGCATTTTCCAAAGCCATGATTTTCTCAGAGCCCCAGGGATAATTTGGCGAACCTTACCACCTCCTCTCTCGGGAAAACACAGGAGCCCACCTAGGCTACACCAGCCATTTTCAGGATATGGGCGCTGTGCGCCGCCTGCCTCCAATCACCGGATGCTGCTCTTCGCTTTGTCAGGAGAAATGTGGGGTCTGGAGGGAACACATTTGAATAAGTAGTAGTGTCAGGATAAGTGTGACATTGGAATGGTCTAAAGGGACCTCAGAAGATTTTACAACAGGCCAGTGGGGCGGGCAAGAAGTTGTTCAAATAAAAAGGCACTTTAAGCGTTTGAAATGGCAGATGACACAGCAAGGTAGGTTAATATTTCTAGGGCACAATCAGTGAGAGGTTTGCTACTTTTCACAGTTTGAACCAGAAAAGGTCTGTGAATCACAAACCTGTAACACGTCAGTCACTGCCATTTCTTTATGTGTATTCTATTATCCACCCTGCCATTGCTGCCAGTGCACCTCTAAAGTGACCTGCTTGCTTTGCCACTATTCCAACACTGTTCAGTGGTCATCATGATCTGCTCCTCTCTCTACCTCTGTTGTTCTGATGTTGGTTACACCAACACAACAAAACCAGGTGGACACAAGAGGGGAAGGGGAACTGGGAGTGTGTCTCTCCGTGCTGTCATAAGTTAATTCAGAGAGTGATTACTCAAGCTCCTTCTTTGACGATTGCTGTCTTGGCAGCCACTGGTCTCACCTTTTATTTCGGGTTATTGCATTTTCTTCTGTTGGATTGTGTGAATTTACCCTTTTAGAGTTCCTGCAATGGGTCTGAACGCCTTGTCCTGCTTCATGACTAGGTCTTGGTTTCTCGAGTGACTGACGTTGCGCTTGTTCTGTGACATTGGATCTAGTTGTATGTCCTGTTTCCTTGGCACACCGAGTTTACAGTCAGATCCCCTTTGGCTGTAATGTATTTTTCCAGTGGTCACTGGTCACGCTGTTTTTGAAGTATTTGCAGTTTTGCTGCTAGGTGCACACCAGGTTTAGAGTTTATTTTGATCAATGGCTTCTTTCCAATCCAGATTTTGCTTTTGAGTGTAAGGGCAGGTGGGGTGAACAGTGAACCTAGGGGGTGGGGTCTGAACCTGAGTGAACCATCATGTTGCCCTTGCCTATTGAATACTCTGCAACACATGGGCTCGGTCGTGAACTTGCATTTGGTTTTCGCAGCCTGTATTCTTAGTACTCTACATGGTGGGGTTGTTTGCTGCTGTCTTCATCGTGTTTGCAGCTGCTGCTATTGCTTTCTACTTCCACTGTTTTGCTTTTCCAGACATTGGTAAAATGTCCTACTCTCTGGCAGTTGGCACCAGTCTTGCCTTTGGCAGGGCATTCTCTACTGCCTGTGATGTGTGGGTCGCTCCCGCAGTAGTGCCTTTTCTTGTGCTTCTGTCTTTGGTGCATCCAATATTTGCACCCTTTTTACTTCCTCTTGCTCCTCACTACGTTGAATTTTGTGCATTCTGTTTCTGCAGGTCATCTGTACATTGTTTTTACCCAGTGCACTGTTGCTTCTTCCACACATTGCGCAGCCTGTGTTATTACTTTTTGTCTGTATCCATTTCTCCCTCTCCCGTACCGCAGAACTGAAAGGCCTCTCTGCATTTTACCTGTTGTCTTCCAAACTGGCAGGTGCTTACTGTGCTTGCTGGTTTCCATAGCAATTCACAAAGTCATCCACAGTCTGACCTGGTTTTTTAAGGCATTTGTGGTATAGCAGATGGTGCTTGAGTATGTCGCTTCACAAAGTCATCAACAGTCTGACCTGGTTTTTGCAGGCACTTATGGAATAGCAGATGGTGCTTGACTATGTCGCCTTTCAAGTCAAAGTGCTTTGTTACTCTTTTTAGTGCGACTTGGTAATTGTCTTATATTTCTCCAGAGTCCTCTTGTTAGTTTGGCTATTGCACCACCTATAAGCTGAATCTATTGCATTAGAGTACAGCTAGGGAAAATTGGCATGATGACTGGAGGGACACAAAGCTTGTAGGTGTGGTTTAGTTATTTGCCCACCCATTGAGTGCCCATGGCCACGCTCATCCCTATGGCGATTCCCACCCAGTTTCTGGCCCTCCACGCCCAAAATACCACATCATGGGAACTCTTTCAGTTCGCTTAACCAAGCCTTACCTTCAAACTTTGCACTCAAAGTTCATGCCAGTATTTTTGCAAAGCAGTTTTCTGAGAGCTATTGACTTAAATGAAAGCAGTAAAGTGCTACTAGTGTAATACAAATCTCTTAGCCAGGTCTGCCTTCAGCCACTCAAATTATAAGCTCTATGCATGACCTTCACTGAAGTCTTCTTAAAAACAAGCATTGGCAAAGCCAACAGTTTTACCTTGTATAGAAAAATTAGGCATTTGCATGGCGGTGCTATTAGTTGCCCGAGTACTCGCACCATTTTGCACCTGCTATCATCAACGGGCAGTTAAAACCGCCTGGCAAATGCCTTTCCCATATATAAACAAAAGGCCAAACTGTTAGCATTGCCAATGTTTGTTTTTCATTTGGTACGGCGCTGAACACCACCCTTTGGCCGTCTATCCCCAGAGATGAAACAAGGAATACATCAACCTCCAAATGAAACAAGGAATACATCCTTTATTGTTTTTTTTTAGATCAATTTGACAATTTGTATACAGCCTTTATGGACCAGGATGCTCTACTCCTTTTTTTGTGACAGACTATCTATGGTTTAGCCCCTAGCTATTGGAGGATGCTTCGGCACCCATCATATCTTTGTTACAAGCCATGCACTGTATTTATATGATATATACTGTGTTTATTGGGTTTTCGTCATCTTTACCTTGTTTCTTTTTGCAGGCAGGTCGCTGATCAAGTATACATTCTTGTCAGGCCTTAGCGCGGAGCTACCGGCAACAGCTAGCCAGGTGAGCCCATCCCTGTGGGTAAGTAACCACTAGTGAATGTATCTCTTCAATGCAGTGCAATGTAAGGTGGTCCTGTATAGCACACTCAAACCACTTTGGTAGCCTTTATTATGAACACCTGTTGTCTCTCCCCAGCACGGCCATCCTAGGCTCCAGTCCAGCCTATAAGCAGCACAGTGGCCAGGCAGAACTCCTATCCTTTTCCTCCTCTTTCAATCTGACCAAGTTTTGTTATTGTGAATTTGCATTGCATCCAGACCTAATGTGTGCTAGGGAAAAAGGAAAACCTGGATTATACCTCTCTCAAGCACTGGGGTGGCGGGTAGGATCATTACACAAATGTGTGCATTTGTTTGCATGCAGCAGGAATTCACTTGCTATATGTATGTTGCTGCATGCACCCTTGGTGTTTTTCATAAGTTAATTACAATGCAGCTTTCCATTTTGGCTATTATTTTTTTTCTGAGAAGTCATACCATAATACAACGTCCAGGCCACTTCTGGCCAGGAAAAATAACACGCAAGCATCCAGTTCATTTACCATGCCATGGGAGTGGATTACTGTTAGACTCAGCATTTTATATACCCAGCTGGATATTGTTCTCTTTTTTGGGAGGGAGCTTATGGTGAGGCTGGGGAACAGTCAAATCTGAAAATGCTGACAAGCACTTGTTTCCTCTTAATTAAATAATATTTTGGATGTTGGCAGCCAGGTTACTTAGACCTACTGTGATAAAGGTAGGAATCTGATGCACAATTAAGCTAATTTTATTTTTTAAGAGAGGAATAGATTTAAAAAAAAGAAAGGCAGGAACAGAAAAACTAAGAGAAAAGAAGAAAAAGCAAATGGAAGTGGAAATCCGGAAAAACAAAAAAATTGAAGATCTGTTTACAGGTCAGACCATCAAAATGTCACATGATGGTATTGCTGGGAGAAAAGTGGATGAGGGTGACCAGCCATCTTCTTCAGGTACAAGTGTTAAACCTGGTTCTTCACTGAACCCATTAACGAAAGCTCAAGATGTGAGAAGACTAGAAGCCCGAGTCTCTGCAGTTATTGGAGACATCTCAACAGAGGCAGATACTGCAGCAAGTACAATGTCAGAAATCATTGAAGGTGCCCCCCGAGAAGAAGTGTCGGAATCAAGTCTGCCAGAAATAATTGAGGCTGTCCATCTCCAGGAGGAGGCAGCCAGTGGTGGTAGCAGTCTGCCACAAACAATTGAAGATTTCCCCAAGGAAGAAGTGTCGGAATCAAGTCTGTCAGAAATAATTGGAGACAACATCATCCCCCCAGAGGAAGTGGCAGGCACTAGTCATTCGGAAGAATCTCTATCTGCTTTACAACATACTGAAAACTCAGGGAGCGGGGGTGTGAAGCACAGAGCATGGAAAGATGATCTACAGGTGGCAGACTATTTGCTCCAATGTCCAAAACCAGATCAACTTTCCTATTTCCTTCAGCACCATCCAATTCAACCTCCCAAACATAGACACATTAAAGCAAGCTTAGCCTTTTGGAGGAAAGATGGGGGAAAACGGTATTGGTTAAGTTACTCTGAAATACAAAAGGCCCTTTTTTGCACAGTTTGTTTAGCGTTTACTAAGGGTGGGGAGAGGGGTCTTTTCATCAACGGGATGAACAACTGGAGGCGTATTTACCAGCGCATTGTAGAACATGAGGCAGTCCAAGGTCACCGGAGGGGCACAGATTCATATATGTTGAACTTTTCAGGGGTCGACATAGGCGGTTTGCTCTTTCAACAAAAGAAATTAGCTTGAAGTGAGCAGATCAGAAAAAGGAGAGACATATTGGAGCGCGTTATTGACGTTGTAAAAGTCATTGGGAAAAGGAGGCTCAGTTTTCGTGGGAAATCAGAGTCTATGGCCGAGCTGGATAACGAAGAGCTGGATCATGGCAACTTCCTTGAAATCTTTCTGCTCCTAAGTAAATATGACAGACCTCTAAAGGAACATATTGAGGCCATTCAAACCAAATCCAAAAAGAAAACTGGGCAAGGGTGGGGTGCTTCTGTGACCTTCATGTCAAAGACTACAGATGGGTATGTGATTGAAGCCATTTCCAAACTGATCAAAATGGTAATCTGTCAAGAAATAAAGGAAGCAGGAATATTTTCCATTCAGATAGACTCAACCCAAGATGTGAGTGTTACTGATCAGTGCTCTATAATTATAAGATATGTTACTGACACTGTACATGAATGCCTGATAGCAGTAACCAACTGCACTTTGTCTACTTGAAAGTGGCTATTTGAGTTGGTGCAGAGTGTTATTAAAGATAATGGTCTGGACCTACGCAAGTGCATAGGAAATTCAACCGATGGTGCATCCAATATGCTGGGGCAGTACAATGGTCTCACATACTGGCTCAGTAAGGAATCCCCTGGTCAAATACATGTCTGGTGCTATGCACATCTATTAAATCTTGTACTTGTAGAAGGGACACAAGCATCAAATGAATCCACATCTTTGGTTGGCCTGTTAAACTCCTGTGCCTTTTTTTCAGGGAGTCCTACAAAAGGATGCATGTGTGGCGTGAGCTGTCTGTGGAAGGCCGCACAATCCAAATAATAGGAGAAACAAGGTGGTGGGCAAAGGATGAAGCACTACAAAAAGTTTTTGGCTGCATTAATAACCCAAACAAAGCAATGTTCATTGATGTGGTTGTTGCACTCAATAATATTGTCTCAAATACAGATAGATTCAATGCAAATGTCCGTTACCAAGCTTTAAACTTTTCTGAGGCTCTGTGCAAATTCCAAACAGTGCTCACAGCCCAGTTATATCGCAGAGTATTTAATTCGACAACCCCATTATCAAAGTACCTCCAGACAAGTGGAATGGACATTCTCCAGGCACAAAGAATGGTCTCGGACACTACAAAAGCGCTTGCTGCCCAGTCAAGAAATTTTGATTCTGTGTATTCTGCAGATTAAACATTTGCAGAATGGTCCAACGTGGGCTTGGAAGAGAGAGACTATGATAAAGGAGTGGAAACTGCACTTCCAGAGAGGAGAGTGTGCCACAAAAAGAAGATGCCTGGAATGAATGCAAGGGATGAGCCAATCACCTTGGCTAAAAACCGGTTTAGAGTTACTGTACATAATACCATTATGGACAACATTCTTCAAAGCCTAACTAGTCATTTTAAAACCCACTCATCTCTTGCCACAGATATAGCATGCCTGGATACCAAAAATTTCAATGAAATTCTACCCGACAATGCTCTTACAAATATTTGCTCCTTGCTTGAAAGACTGGATGACTCCATAATGCTACAGGGGTTAAGGGAAGAACTCTCAGACTTTGCAAGCAAGTGGAGTAAACTGAGGAGGACACTACCAGAAGAGTATGCCTTTGAAGCCCTTCATAGTGAAGATCCAGCACTACAACATTTTGGAGAGCTACCTTTAGTACAGAAATGCAATACATGCCGTAACTGTGCAATATGTTGCTATGCAATTCTAAAAAGGTATGAACTTTTTAGTAGTGCTTACCGGCAAATGTATTTGGCATACAAGTTCATCTTGACCTGATCTTACCCACAGGTAGCTTGTGAAAGAAGTTTTTCAAAATTGAAGACCATTAAAACCTGCCTAAGAAACCACCTCTGCCAGGACAACCGCGAAGCCTTTATGCTCATGTCTGTGGAGCATAATGTGCTTGTCCAATTGCAAAATCGGGACATAATCGACCTGGTTGCACACAAAAGTGCATTGTTGCAGGAACTCTTGATTGAGTGATTTCCAGGATTTTCATGAAGCTGAAAACAGGATTTCCAGGAGCTGTGGACCCTGTCACAGAACTGTATGCAAAGTTATGTTATTTTATGAGTTGTGTTGTTATTGTGTAATCATTTGGCTGTACTGCTTATTAAATGCAACTCTATTTACATTACTGGTGGCAACGAGTAGACATGCTTTGAGTCTGGTTCTGCAAAATAAGTATTTTACTATGCAATGATGTTTTTTTTTAAAAAAAGAACAAAAGGAATGTTATCAATTTCTCAAGCGTTTACGCAAAACATAACATGCAACAGACACATGAAACCTCCATAAGTAGCATTTTCTGTAAAGTCGTGAATTCACGCGATTCACGGATGATGGTTTGAGGGCCACTTTTTTGAGGTGAGGGGTGGGCCACTTTTTTGAGGCGAGGTGTGGGCCACTTCTTTTGAGTGTCCGGGCCTATTTCTTGTCCCAGTCCGACCCTGGCGCATGTAACAGGTCCCCACCATCAAATTACACTGTGACTCCAATATGAGCTCCACAGTGACAGCGGGGTTAGTGAGTGTTTTAATGTGTGACATCCACATCGGGCTGCAGACACGCTTTCCCAGTGTGTGCCCATGCTCGCTCCTCGAGGGCACACAGCAAGTAAAGGGGGCAATCCTCTAAATTAGTCCAGGCTTTAATAACACACATAAGGGGCAGCTAAACATACATTACATGGTCCCTGGTTTTTTAGACATCATGCAATCAACATAGTTGTATCCTCGGAGCTATCTTTTACTAATTGATACAGTGAAGGCTGTGGCGTGCAGCCTCTGATCAAACAGCTGCGATGGTGTTCATTCTTTAAGCCTACACCGCTAACAGCTTTTAATAAAATTGCTTGTGAAGATGCCGCAACATGGCGAGACAAAACGTGGTGCCTGCTATCATTTAGCGCCTGGCTCTGCTGGCTTGATCTCTGTGTTCTTGTTCCATGTGTGTGTGCTGTGGCCGTCTGCCTGCTGTTGGCACTTCATTGTTCTCCCTCTCATCACAACAGACGGGAAGCCTTTCATCTTGCCTTATCATACCGACAAGCTGGGCTTTGTTGTTTAATAGTCACAGTAGCAGGCATGATGCGGCAATTAAAGCAGTAGAGGAGCAGTTTAATCCAGCTGCACAGTTTCCAGAATTGTGACCAGCTAAAAACAGAAAAGAGGGGTGTTTTCATTCTGCAGTGGACCGGGAAAAGTGGTGATACAATATGAGTCAAGAACTGTAGGATTTGGGAGCACATTTTATGCTTGGGGGGGCATCTCGATTTGCTCTTAAGTGCAAAATATGTCCACCGTGCAATTTTCCTCTTTTATACCACCTAGTGGAAAACTGAAGAGTAAAACAAAGGTATAAATAAATGCCTACTCTTCACCTTTCCACTGTTTTGGTAGAAAAGGGCAAATGCCTCCCGCAATTAATGATTGCAGTAGCATTTACTATTCCCATGGGATTAGCCTGCTTTCACGAGGTGGTAACTTCAGGCGGATTCCATGGGAATCCACAACATGAAAATCCATGCTGGCGGTGAGGCACGCGCATTTTTCTGGTGGAGTGTGAAATGGCGGCAGATATGGTATGACCGCCCTGCTCCCAAACTCTCCCTGACAAATGCACAAAATGAGGCGGGTCACAGAGAGTGACGGTAAAGAATTTTGCCACCACTCTTTCTAGTTTGCCTCAGAACAACAAAAAAGGACCTCTTTGTCTTCTTAAGGCCAGGTTCGCACTAACTCACCTATGAAGCAAATGCAGTCTGCACCATGTTGTTTGCTTTCATTCTAGGGGATTACAGGCACATAGTCTGGTGACATGTGATATTAAAACGATATGTTGGACTGTTTTTTCAGCTTACCCTGATTTAGCCTAGGCTAAAGGCTTCATTCCGAGATTGGTGGTATTCATGGCACTATTTGCCCCATGACTGCCACCAATAACGGGTCCGGCACCGTTGTAGTTCAATGAGGACTTACCGGTGTAGTCCGACCCTGGAGGGACCGCTAAGTCCCCATTGAACATGCCATTCCCCATTCCCATTTGAGCCCCCATAGGGCTCAATGGGAATGGGGAGGGCGCTAATAACGAGCTCGTTATTAGCGAAGGGAACTTGGAATAGGGCAGTAAGGGATTACTGGCACCAGTCTCCTTACTGGTGCCCGGTATCCCTTAGCGCCCACCTTGTAATGACCCCCTAAGACCCATTCCCAATGTTTGCATTTAAAGAGGAGCGAGATGTGTATGCTCTTTTTTTCTATTGAGGAAACAAAATAGTGAAACATCAGTTTGGTCTATGTGTTGGCCGAGTGCATATCATACATGATATCAGACACCACTGGTTGACTCACTGAATAGAAGTGACCACAAGGGTTTTGACAAATACGAATAACCTGAACTGAAATTCAACTCACGTGTTAACTTCTCATTGAAATTAAATTCATCAGGCTTAATTTACGGTAGTGTTTTTCAATTGGATTTTTTTTGTGCCTGCTCTTTGCACTTGTAAAGCGCATAGAAACTAGATAGGGGTCCAGTATAAGGCTGGCGTCCAGACCTCCAGACAAGTACACAGCGTGCAGCATTACTGCTTCTGTTACGCTTTCTTATCTGCTCGCTGTGGAAATGGACCTAGGGGGCCACGAGATTCCCATGCCTACACAGTCCTTTCCTTTAAAATGGGGCCCTACAGTGGTCATTCGACATAGAGCCTTTTGGAATGGTTATTTGGTTTGTTGCAACTGCAAAGGCTTTTTGGAGCTCACCGCGAATCGTTCTTTTGAATTAATCTCCCTTTACAAAAAAATGCCAGTAAATGAAACGGGATAAAGTTTATACTGTGCCAAGAATCCTCCGATCCGAGCTTCTATCTCTGTGGGTCCATCAGGAACTTTCATCTTAAAACTTCCCACTTGTGATTTGACAGCTTGGGCACATGCGCAGTGGTGAGCCCTTCGCCACAGCACAGCATGTCTATTACAGCAACTGACAGCTGTTTGGCATCAGCCTGACCCCCTGCTTCCATTAGCGGGAGTTCTCAGCAGAAAGGCTGTGATAATGAGCCTGCCGATACAGCCAATCTACTTCACCTTTTGAGCAATTTCAAAGTGTTGATCTTTGCTTGACTTAGAAGACAAATTCTAGCCGCTGCTCTTTTCAGTAATAGCGTTGTGCGTCCTGGACAATACAGAGTAAACACAAAATTGATTCCAGCTCTACAGTGAAGGGGACAATACGAGAATTCCTCCCTTGCGCAATTGGCAGGTTCACATTTAAGTGCTATTAGCCAGGTCACCGGCTACTTGATGGGGGTCAGTTTGCACTTCTGGAACATGGCCTTGAAGCCTGGATTTAGCGAGAAGGCGGGGAGAGGATCGGAGCAGTTGTGTACTTTCAGCAGCGTGCTTCATGCTTGCAGTGTAGTAAGAGGAAAGAAGAGAATGTTTACACAATATCATAGACCGATAGCACGTTTGTCTTTACGGGAGGAGTTGACCAGGAGGCACCAGTGCCTTCTCCTCCCAAGTGAGGTGATTACTAGAGTGGCTGGAAGCCAATTTAAATATTGTGAGTTCAATTCACAAATGATGTTTTCACATTCCAGACTCACTTGGCAGGATCCGCCAAACAAGATTACCGGACTGGATAGGAGGAAAGTTGGTTACTGGTGGATGTCCAATACGGATTCCATGAGGGGGGGGGGGGGGGCTGGGCATTGCATTTCAATGTCTGAATCTATACTTGCTCGCAAATAAATATGGGTTAGATGGGGGGAATGGGGGGGAACAGGGCCATTCGGGTTTTGTCGGGCTGTGGTCCGCTTTTGACCATGTCCTGCTGGCTCCCTTCTGGTCATTTCTGAGGAGGGTGACAATACGGGCACCACTACCCATTAATGTTCACACCGGCACGTGTGCAGGCATAAGGAATGATGTCACAGGAGAACCTACTGATTCTTTTTGCATTGAATAAAGGAGCAGGACAGAGGTGCTTATTGGCCTCTCCTTTTAATCAGTATCTGAATGATCACACTGGAGCCATAGAGGAAATGACTCCTGCTACCCATCATTTTATCACTCCCCCCCCCCCCCCGCCTCACTCGGCGCGGATGATGCTGTGATAATGGCTATATCTCTGCATTTCTGAAGTCAGTGGAATGTCACACATCTTTGATCACTAATCAGCAATTAACTGTGAATACTGTAAAATCTGATGTTATGCCCTAAAACCATGATCAGAGACATGGCAACCCACTACCAAGGTCTACCACTTATGACTACCACGGGGTATGTTTTAGTCACACCCTGTCCTGGAAACTCCATATTGAAAAACCTAAGTTCGACATGATGCAGGTGCTCAGAAGAAAAAAAAGTGTTGCCTCCAAATGGAATAATTATCCATTTAACAATAATCTGTCGATGTACAAAACAAAGGCTATTTTCTTGACAAATGATGGTAAGGGCACAGCCAGAGGCCAAACGTCAATTTAAATGTGCCAAGCAGTAAAACATTGTTTTTTTAGGAAAATGCTGGGTGTCCCCCAGTCAACATCGAACCTATAACATTCAAATGTAGTTAAATGAGCCTTTATTTGGCCCAAAACCTTGCAATGAAACCTTTGGAACTTTGGTTAAAGATCTGACCTGTTAATGAACCATCACCAGGCATCTTCCGAGTGACATGCGAGATTTGGCCTGTGCCACAATAAATACCCTAGCTTAAGTATCTCCATTAGTATTTTTCAAATACATTCTTGATATTTTGACCCTAGGAGTATTCCCCAAAAAATGTAATTGCATTATTAGACAGCCTCTGAGGAAAGTGGATGTAGCCAAACCCACTTACCCTTTGCTACATATAATGCTCCACCCCAATGCTTGCTGGGGGTAAATTCCCATAAGCACAGGGTGGTGTCATCTAGACTGCCCCTTGTCAAAATACTGCTCCTGAAAGTGTCTGTGCTTTGCTGGTGACACACAAGGATGCAGGGGGATAACACCTGCCCTTCTGGGTGCAGGAGTGATGACTCACTATTGCATATTTAATTGTTTGTACCCTTTACAGTTCACCAAGAAAGCAATAACCTACCATTGCTGAAAAGCAGGGATTTAACAGCATGAAGACAAGCCTTTTTTTATTTTTTATTTGTTGGTACTAGACACACCATATAGGGCAGGGAGGATAGCTCAGCTGCAACGTGTTTGTCTTGGAAGCAAGACAACACAGAGCAACATAGGCTCCAATCCTGGTCTCCATCTGGTGTAAGAAAAGTGTAATTAATAATACCATGCCCCGAAAAATAAGGCTTCTTTGTTCTATGTATGGGTATGTCTTACCCATTTTAATGACTTGAATCATGTACTATTTTTTTACGCTTAGCTTGGCAGCATTAGCTTAACTTTTTAAGTGTTGTACTTTTTTTGAAATATTTTAATTTGAGAAATCAAGACCTACTTGCATCACTTGACTTCCTGGGAAATAAGATTAAATTCTACCTTACACCATAGAAAGACTCACATGTAAGCCCTATTAGGCAGGTCACGGCTACTTGATGCAGGTCAGTCTGCAGTTTTAGAATTGTCCCAAATATTTGAATTGCATCAAACCTCTGAGTTAGTCATTAATGGTGCCAGGGAGTAGGAGGCCGAGGATCAGAGAAGCTGTGAACTTTTACCGGTGTGATGTATGCCTGTAGCTAGAACAATGGAGAGTGTGCATATGCTGGTTACTCCTAGAGGCTGGGCACCTACTTCACAGAGGCATTTTATAATGGCAAAACCCCATTGGAAAACCCTCTGTGATGTAGGCCCTGTCTGTGTTTCATTAATGAGGAGTTTACCAGAACACACCACAGTGTTCCTCTTTTAATAAGGGGAATACAAGAGTGGCTGTAAATAAAGCTAAATACAGGACTACAAGAGTGGCTGTAAATAACGCTAAATACAGGACTACAAGAATGGCTGTAAATAAAGCTAACTGCAGGACTACAAGAGTGGCTGTAAATAGAGCTAAATGCAGGATTACATGAGTGGCTGTAAATAAAGCTAAATACAGGACTACAAGAATGGCTGTAAATAAAGCTAACTGCAGGACTACAAGCGTGGCTGTAAATAGAGCTAAATGCAGGATTACAAGAGTGGCTGTAAATAAAGCTAAATGCAGGATTAGAGAAGTGGCTGTAAATAAAGCTAAATACAGGATTACAAGAGTAGCTGTAAATAAAGCTAAATGCAGGATTACAAGAGTGGCTGTAAATAGAGCTAAATGCAGGATTAGAGAAGTGGCTGTAAATAAAGCTAAATACAGGATTACAAGAGTAGCTGTAAATAAAGCTAAATGCAGGATTACAAGAGTGGCTGTAAATGAAGCTAAATACAGGGATTCCAATTCACTGATGTTTCTCATTTCTCCTTTCCTTGCGTACACTCAAACGTGGGCCCTCGAAATGCGCACATCATAGTTGCACACATTCATATCCCATTTTATTGTACAATGCGTAATTGTGCAGTGATGAGCATGCGGAGTGCGGTCGTGGAAGAATGGTGGTCCACACATTTAGGAATGTACCTCTTATGCACAAGGGGCACACACTCACACATTTGACAAAATGAATAATATTTTCACCATTCTGGACATTGCTTTACTATCCCTTGATGCAGGGTAGAATGGAAGGGCATGACATCACTGAGGAGTACACCTCCAGCATAGTACGGGGCTGAGGTCTTTTTATGTTAACAGACCCCATGCTCCTACCCAAGTGGATACAGGGAGCCAGTAGATACAAGAGGTTTGTAAAGCTGGACCTGGCTGCAAAGCATATCCTCTGGGCTTCCCAGAGAGGCCTAGTATGTTCTGATTCGGGTTGGTGTATCAGTTGTATACGTGCAATTATAAATATGTGTGATCTATGAATGCATTGTACGAACCGTCAGATGTTCAATTATTTCTATAGTGGAGCCAATGCATGGATCCTAACACGCAAAATTCACCCCTCCCCCCATCTATTCCAGCATAGAAATACGAATGCATTTACCCCAGTAGTTGATTCTGATGCTCACCAAAAGGCAATTGATTCGTATGTAAACCACCGACTTTTATCCATTATCAAAAGCTGGCAGATTTGATAGGGATTTGCGATTGTTTGCACTACAAAGTGCAAACAGTGGATGGACAGTGCACACGTTTGTGCTACCTACAGGGAACTCGAAAATTAGCCCAAAACAGAGTGTTCCAGAGAACGAGTTCTCCCAGGTGGCCCAGGCCTTTGCATTACTCCACCCCTTCACGGTTCCCGCAGACCCGAAGACAACAAGAAAGAAATCCCCTTTCCCCACGTCCTCAATGATGATTTGGGAAGTTGGAGATCTAATTTGGCTCCTGTACGTTATTGTGTGTGTGAGTAAACACTGAATTAAAAGCCTGGAAGAGTGGTGAGACTTTGCTATGAAATGGTCCCCTCTGGCCGAAGGAAGGCAATTCCTTAAGGACTGTTTAACATATACTCTTCGGCACATTGGGACAGTGGGACCCTGAAAGCAGTTTCCCCAGCAGGTTTAATGCCTTGCGATGGAGTAGCAGTCATACTGATGCATGCAGTAATCAAAATGTGAACATTACTTTGTTAGTTCTTAGATGCTGTGAGGAATTTCTGTCACGTCCCCGATCCTGCCCTCCTCCCGACACTTACCCGGCACCATCCGTTCCCGTACCCACCACCCACACCAACGGGGAAGACACGGCAGGCGGGATGTCCGGGGGGGCAGAACCACCTCTTTCCGCCCATTTCCGTGCTGGCGCTTGCTATGGCGTCTCATCCATGCCCGACGGCTCCGGTGTCGTCGGCTCCAGCTCCCGCGCACGGGGGAACCCGATCGCGTCTCGCTCAGACGATCACGTGACTGGTCACGGGATCGTCTGTAGCCGACGCCGGCGTCCACATTGGACAAACACCAATCACTGATGGCGTCCGACCTCACGTGACGCTCCTGTGCGGTCACGTGCCCTGTCACGTGATCTAACTTTCCTTCAAAAGGAGCTGAGAGGAAACACTCAGTGCTTCACAGCTGTTTCTACCAGAGACCTGTTCGGCATTACCCTCTTTCTTCTTGCTACAGTTTGGAACTCGACTACGGAACGTTACTCGGACTTGTCTTGGATTTCCCTTTGGATTCGACGTATCTTCTGGACCCTTGGAACTCTTGACCCCCCTTTCTGGCCCTGGAATTGCTCTGGATTACCCTGTTGTCTTGGCGAACTTCTAACCACACAATTCCTGTCTATCACTTTTTGCCTCCTGAGTCATTTGGGGTTCACCACCTGGACCTTGGATGGACTTACTATCTGGTCACGCTCTGGCTACCGGTGTGAGTTGGAGGAAGTGCTGTACATCCCAGCCTGCTGTCGGTCTTCCCTTGTTGTCTATTCAGGTTTCCCACCTGTCCTAACATCCCCAGGGTAAGCTCTGTCGTTTTTCCTTGTTTGCTTGCACTGCCATTATTGTTCAAAGTATACCTGATCCTAACCTTTGCCTTACAGCACTCAGGGGTCCTTCCGGTGTTCCCGGTATCTGACTGACGACGCCACTCATCACCTGTGGCCTCAAAGATTGCTAGGGCAGTATTCTTTACCTGCTCGAGCGGTACTTGGGGATGGAGGTAGTTTATAGCTGCACGACCATCAAGGCGGATCACCAAGATCAGAACAGACTGTGAAGCCTACTGGTCGTCCAGCTATGGACACCTCAGCCGGGGACCCCGTGACGGCTTTAATGCAGGCAGTGACAGCACTCAGGGTCGACATGGCAACCGCTACTGCAACCCTACGCGCTGATATGACCGCTGCCACCACCGCATTGCACCACCGCCTCGACACGGTACTAAGTGCACGCCATCCCTTAACTGCAGAAGCTGAATTTGATGAAACCATTCCTCCCCAAAACCCTCCTCCTGTCATACCCCCTTCCTTCCCGGCCGCTCCTGTGGTGATCCAAAACCCTTTTCCCTTGGCTGCTCCCGAAAGATACCAGGGCGACCCAAAGAAATACCGTACTTTCATCAATCACTGTAAACTTCATTTCATGTGTCGTCCTCAGGCTTTCCCCGATTCCGTATCAAAAGCAGCCTTTCTTCTCTCCCATCTATCTGGGGTAGCCGCCACATGGGCCAATCCATTGCTGGAAAACAACCACCCTGCGTTGTACGATTTTGAGTTACTGACCCAAGAGATGGCAAAAGTATTCGACACCAGGCACAAAGCACAGTCTAGAGACATGGAATTCCTAGATCTCACGCAGGGTCGGTCAACCCTCATAGAGTACATCACCAGGTTCAATCAGTTGTCTGCTGAGACCTCCTTGCCAGAAAATAAAAAGGCTGTGGTGTATTACCGGGGTTTATCTGGGGTCATGAAAGATGCCTTATCTGTAGTGCCTACCCTTCCCACAGTATATGCTGATTTGGTGGACTTAACATTACAAGTCGATGCCAGACGATCGGAGCGACGCGGAGAAGGTTCATCCTCGTTCCCACTTCCATCCACGGCCATTGCTACCCCGAACCCATGCAGATAGGCGGGATCCGCAGCCCTATCTCACACGTCGAACGAGAGCGCAGGAGAACGGACAATGCCTGTTTTTACTGCAGTCTCAACGGGCATTTCATAAAAGAGTGTCCTCGCCGTCCAAAAAACAGAAACCCGGGTTTTCAGAAGGCTCGCCCCTAAGATCAGAGGTGGGAGCGAGTACCATCCGGAATACCTCTGAACCTACCTTCGGTCCTGTGGGACCCATTATAGTGCAGGCCTTTCTGAACCATGCTACAGGTTCTCACGCCGTGTCAATAGTGATAGACTCAGGTGCTACAGGCTGCTTCATCGACATAGCCTTGGCCGGTTCACTGGACCTGCCTTTGGTCACGAAGAAATGTCCCGAACCGGTCCAGGCGGTGGATGGTACTTCTCTTGCCTCTGGTCCGATCCGGCAACAGACAGCTCCCTTAGAGCTGGTTGTTCAGGAAAACCACAAAGAGACGATCACATTTGATCTCATTGCCACCCCTCAGTTCGGAATAATTTTAGGCATTCCTTGGCTAAGGCTGCACAATCCCCTCATCAACTGGGGGACGGGTCAGGTTTCATTCGAATCCGAAACATGTCAACACTACTGCCTACTGGCAACACCTCAGTTCTCCAGTCCCGCGGGAATCCTGGGAAGCGTCACATCCATGGCTATAGGGGACAACACTGACCACCATGATACGCACACAGTAGGGGCTGTCACGGGTGGGATACCTGCTGTTTACCACGATTTCCAGGCGGTATTCGACAAAGGGTCTGCAGAAGGCCTACCCCCGCATCGACCCTACGACTGTCCTATCGACCTGATTCCTGGCGCATCTATCCCGAAGGGTCGTATCTACTCCCTGACTCAGGTGGAAGAGCGGACCTTGCAGGAGTATATCCAACAGGCTTTACGGCTAGGACATATTCGTCCATCAACTTCTCTGGCTGCAAGCCCTATATTCTTCGTTCCAAAGAAGGAAGGGGACCTCCGTCCCTGTGTCGATTATAGGCGCTTGAATGCCGTCACAGTGAAGAACCGCTACCCCATACCTCTGATCACTCCCTTGCTGGACAAACTCACCCATGCCACAATATACACCAAACTCGACCTCCGCGGGGCATACAATCTTATTCGCATGCGTGACGGTGATGAATGGAAAACGGCCTTCTGCTCACGACAAGGCCTATTCGAGTACACTGTCATGCCTTTTGGTCTATGTAACGCCCCGGCTACCTTCCAACACTTTATGGACGACGTTTTCAATGATATCTTGAACACTTATGTAATTGTTTATCTAGACGACATTCTGGTGTTCTCCACTTCCCTTGATGAACACATAACACATGTCAGGGAAGTATTGTCGCGACTACAAAGCAACGCCCTTTACGCCAAGCCCGAGAAATGTACGTTCCATGCCAATCAAGTCGAATTCCTGGGGTTCCATATCACGCCCAAGGGGCTCTCTATGAATCAAACCAAGGTTCGGGCGATCGACGAATGGCCGACTCCGACCAATCTCAAGCAGCTGCAGTCATTCCTAGGATTCGTGAACTTTTATCGGAGAGTCATATCAGGGTTTTCTTCGGTTGCGGCTCCACTCACGGCACTCACTAGCCCTTCTGTCCCCTATGTATGGTCCACGGCTCAGCAATCTGCTTTCGATATATACTGAAAACCCTGTTCACCACCGCTCCGGTATTACAGCACCCTGACCCCGACCTTCCGTATATTCTAGAAGCAGATGCCTCTTCCTATGCATTAGGTGCGGTGTTATCCCAGACCTGTCCTACCACCAACCCTTTGCATCCAGTAGCATTCCACTCCCGCAAGTTCACGACTACCGAACTACACTACACGGTTACAGAAAAGGAACTGCTGGCTATTAAGGATGCAATACAGGTCTGGAGACACCACCTTCTAGGTGCCAAACATCAAACCACAGTGTTTTCTGATCATAAAAATCTTCAGGACCTTGCTTCCTTGAAGTGTACAAACAGTCGCCAGGTTAGGTGGCATCTTTTCTTTGCCGCGTATGATTTTGTGGTCAAACACAGGCCCGGTGTCGGACACGGTAAAGCCGATGCCCTGTCCCGTTCACCTGGGGGGAGACCCTTCCCTTTTTTCCGGACACCCTGTTGGGAAAGAATCATGTAATCTGTCTATGCACACCGACTCCCTCCTTGTTGTCCACTATCCGCCAATGGGCCTCTCAGTACCCGCAATCACTGGCGGAATGGGACCCGGTCATGCAAGATGGGTTGCCTTTCGTTCATGGGGGTAAACTCCTTCTACCCACAAGTGAAACCCGGAACCAAGCACTGACCTGGTCCCACGACGCTGCCATCAACGGTCACCCCGGACAACTTTGCACCTTAGACCTCCTTAAGCGTTGGTGCTGGTGGCCTACGATGAAGCGTGACGTACGAGACTACGTCAATACCTGTGCGGTGTGTGCCCAGGGCAAATGCGCAGGGGTCGGCCCTTGGGTCTACTCCTTCCTCTCCCGATCCCTCCACGACCTTGGCATACGATCTCCATGGATTTGGTCACTGATCTCCCCCGCACTCATGGGTTTGACACTATTTGGTTCATAGTTGACTCATATACCAAGTTTGCACGTTTTATACCCTGTAAGGGAATACCTTCAGCCCCTGTCTTGGCCAAACATTTCTTCAAGCGTGTATTCTGTCTTTTCGGATTGCCCCATGTGTTGGTCTCTGATCGTGGTTCCCAGTTCACTTCCCGCTTTTGGCGGGCCCTAACCGCTCTGTTGGGCATAGATGCCCGATTTTCCTCTTCGTATCACCCGGAGAGTGACGGTCAGACTGAAAGGGTCAACCAAACGTTGGAACAGTATCTGCGCTGCCTGACGCTAAAATACCAGGACACATGGCTCAATCTGCTACAACTTGCGGAGTTTGCCTACAACAATGCTCTGCACTCGGCTACCGGTTACTCACCTTTCTTTTCACTCTACGGTCAGCATCCTTGTACCCTCCCCATTCCAGACTTTTCCTCTTCCGACACCCCAGCCGCATCGGCTTGTGCCCGAGACATCGTATCTGTCCACGCTCAGACCTTGGTCCACTTACGTGAGGCACAGGCTTCCATGAAGGCGGCTGCTGACAAAAAGAGGGCTGTTCCGCCTGTTTACGGGGTGGGGGATAGGGTTTGGCTGTCCACTCGTCATCTACATAGCCCTGGCTGC
Source organism: Ambystoma mexicanum (assembly GCF_040938575.1). NCBI lineage: Eukaryota > Metazoa > Chordata > Amphibia > Caudata > Ambystomatidae > Ambystoma > Ambystoma mexicanum. The sequence goes on from NC_090930.1 coordinate 733,589,528, forward strand.
CGCAAGCTGTTGCCTCGTTTTGTGGGTCCTTACAGAGTGGTCAGGGTTCTGAACCCGGTGGTGTTGCGTCTGGCGGTAGCCTCCGCCTGGCGGATCCACCCGGTTTTCCACGTTTCTCTCCTTAAGCCTTGCCTTGGCCCTACCCGCTTGGTTTCTCCTCCTACTCCCGTCTCTGTCTCTTCTCCCGATGAATTTGAGGTCCGGGCTATTTTGGGTTCTCGTGTCCATAGGGGTGTCCTGCAGTACTTGGTGGACTGGTTGGGTTATGGCCCTGAGGATCGGTCGTGGGTTGCTTCCCGGGATGTTCATGCCCCCCGTTTGTTGGCCCGTTTTCATCGTGACAATCCTTCGAGCCCACGCGGTCGTGGGCCTTTGGGGGGGGCTCTGTCACGTCCCCGATCCTGCCCTCCTCCCGACACTTACCCGGCACCATCCGTTCCCGTACCCACCACCCACACCAACGGGGAAGACACGGCAGGCGGGATGTCCGGGGGGGCAGAACCACCTCTTTCCACCCATTTCCGTGCTGGCGCTTGCCATGGCGTCTCATCCATGCCCGACGGCTCCGGTGTCGTCGGCTCCAGCTCCCGCGCACGGGGGAACCTGATCGCGTCTCGCTCAGACGATCACGTGACTGGTCACGGGATCGTCTGTAGCCGACGCCGGCGTCCACATTGGACAAACACCAATCACTGATGGCGTCCAACCTCACGTGATGCTCCTGTGCGGTCACGTGCCCTGTCACGTGATCTAACTTTCCTTCAAAAGGAGCTGAGAGGAAACACTCAGTGCTTCACAGCTGTTTCTACCAGAGACCTGTTCGGCATTACCCTCTTTCTTCTTGCTACAGTTTGGAACTCGACCACGGAACGTTACTCGGACTTGTCTTGGATTTCCCTTTGGATTCGATGTATCTTCTGGACCCTTGGAACTCTTGACCCCCCTTTCTGGCCCTGGAATTGCTCTGGATTACCCTGTTGTCTTGGCGAACTTCTAACCACACAATTCCTGTCTATCTCGTTTTGCCTCCTGAGTCATTTGGGGTTCACCACCTGGACCTTGGGTGGACTTACTATCTGGTCACGCTCTGGCTACCGGTGTGAGTTGGAGGAAGTGCTGTACATCCCAGCCTGCTGTCGGTCTTCCATTGTTGTCTATTCAGGTTTCCCACCTGTCCTAACATCCCCAGGGTAAGCTCTGTCGTTTTTCCTTGTTTGCTTGCACTGCCATTATTGTTCAAAGTATACCTGATCCTAACCTTTGCCTTACAGCACTCAGGGGTCCTTCCGGTGTTCCCGGTATCTGACTGACGACGCCACTCATCACCTGTGGCCTCAAAGATTGCTAGGGCAGTATTCTTTACCTGCTCGAGCGGTACTTGGGGACGGAGGTAGTTTATAGCTGCACGACCATCAAGGCGGATCACCAAGATCAGAACAATTTCCATCTGGTGAGGGTGTAGACACTTTTTATCAATGACTACAATTATAAAGCTACTTCCATCTCAGAAAGGGTGACTTGCCAACCTGGTTCCCCTTTCCTAAACTCCATGCCAAAAGCATAGAGTACACCTGTGACCAGCTGGGTGAGTACCCTGATCTGCATCTCCTGCTCTCCAGTGGCACAGTACAGGTTGAGGGGTGACAAGTGCTTTCTTGACAGCTGCAATGACATCCAAACCTCTGCCTTTAAGACGTGTATCTTTGTTCCCCAAAAACACATAACTGAGAGTTAGTATCTTGGTGGCAGTTGTACACTTTAAATATAAACCATACCTGTGTTTAGGGTATGGTGGCTAGCATCTCTCATGCTTATTATAGCCACATCAATTTGATATCATAAATGTGTCAGCACTGTGAGCCCAACTTAGCTGTGGAAGGGCTTATGCGTATCGTGGTCAGACAGCTTAGCCCTGTCAAGTGAAAGGGCATAGACTGGATGGCTATGGCTTTCCTTTATATTTTTGTGAGGTTCTGTAACACCTCTCAAAAGTGAGCAAGCCTCCCATTAGGAGCTTGCCTTGGAAACAGGAATCAAAGGGCACACCCGTCCCAAAAGGACTAGCCTTACGTCAGGGTGCTTCATATCAAAAGGGCAATTGATGTTATTGAGAAAGGAAGGGGTGTGGTTAGTGTAGACAGAGGGAGTTCCACACTTATGGGGAAATATTGCACTGTCTCTCTCTATATTCCCTCTTCCTTTCCATCCTTTCCACTTCCTTTAACAGAAGGCACTTTGACTATGATGTCAGAAGGCAAATACCATTTGTCATAAGAACAGGGATTGGGCCCCTTAAAGTAGGCTTGCTTTAGTCCCATCACCCAGGGGTCTTTGCCTTTAAAGGAAAGGGTCTGCCACTCCTTCATTGATCCATCTCAGGACTTCAGCCCTTGAAGAAAAATTTGGTTGGGCTGTGTTGGAAAAGCAGTACTATAAAAAGTCCTCCAGTTGTGAGGAGAAGACGGGTAAGGCAGAGGCAAGCTCTGCTTCCTAATCATCCTCAGTGCACATTGTGGATGACCTGCTGCTGGAGAAAGACCTACCTCTCTGCAAGCCACACTGGTGTCCAGGACCTCCCCATGCTGAAGGATCCCTGCAGGTGTGTGCCAGCATCCCCTATGTTTGGGATCCAAGAACAAGGACTACTCTTGTCCCTCAGATCCTGGAGTGGGACTCACAGCAACTGAGAGGCCAGGCAGCCAGGATTCCGGTATTTACACAGTGAAACTACTGCAAACAATGATTGGAACCTGTATGACCCGCTTTGAATCAACAGGACCCCCCGGAGCTTCCTTTGCACTTAACAAGCATCAGCGTAAGCAGCGACACATGATCCTCAGCAGCTGGATGGCTGAGGAGATCCACGGTTGAGGAGATGGGCAGGAGACGGTGCAGGATGAGGCAGCGTTGTGATTATTGAAGGGACTACAGAGTGTAGAGTTGAATTCAATAAAGGCAAGCCAAATTGAGTGATCAAGTTGAGGAGAAAGAGCTTATGGCGAGACATTGGGCCTCATTACGACCTAGGCGCTAATGGATTAATGGCGCCGTAAAAGGCTGCGGCGCCGTTAACCTATTAGCGCCTAATTACGAGGTCCCTTTGCAGGACCCGACCTTAACGGCTGGTGTAGACCAGCCGTTAAAGTAGGGACCCGCAAAGGGACCTTGGTGCTAATTACGGTGCCGCAAGTTGCGGCACCGTACTTAGCGCCTTCCCCATTCCCATTGCGCTCTATCGGGCAAAAATGGGAATGGGGAAGGGCCATGGAGGAAGAGGGAATTACCGCCCCACCAACCTTGTAATGGGGTGGTAATTCCCCCTTTCTCCATGGAGGAGTCGGTAACTTACCGGCATGGACCATGGTGCTAATAGCACCATGGTCTTCCGCCAGGGTCGTAATAAGGGCATGGCTGCCTCCAAAACCGTGTCCGGGTTCCCTGAATGGGGAAATACCTGGCCATTCTGAGTATGGAGGGCCCGGTATTTCCTCCTTCAGGGAACCCGGGCCGGTCCTTCCCCATTCCCATTCAAGCCCCCATAGGGCTCAATGGGAATGGGTGCGGGAGCTAACAACGGGCCGATTATGACCGGCCCGTTGTTAGCTCCCTGGTCCCCTCGTGGGACCCGCTCTGGACATCTGGTAAAACCAGACGTCGAGAGCGGGTCCCGCGAGGGAACCTCGTAATATTGCGCACCATTAGCAGCGCCGTTAAACCCATTCCGCAATAGTTGTAATGAGGCCCAGTATCTCCACGTGATACAGTGGCTTTCACCCAAGATGATTGTCTTGGATCACAGTACATAACATAAACATACCTTTCAATCAGTGAGGGATAACATTGAGACAAACATAAAAGTTCAACAAGGTGTAGTTAGTTACACAGATCATGCAGTGTGTGTGTTGGACACTGGTAAAAGGAGTGGACATGACTGTGTTTCGGCCATTTTTATCTAAACTGTAGCTGTAGATTGGCAGGCCTCCATCAATGTCCCAGTACTACAATGAAATACCCAACCTGCCCACCTCATCTGGTGTTCAGAATGACACTGAAATCCTGCATGGGGTTCCCTGTAGGATGGTCGATGAGATCAAGAGAAGGAAAGATGCATGTTGGAGTGAAGATTACTTGAAGTGCCCAGGAAAGCTATGGGCATCATTCTTGCACTGGAGGGTTACCCATTGCATTTTCCTATAAGGGGCTTTATGCAAGAGCCAGGGGAGTACACAGACGTCTTGTATTTTCAGGAGGGAGAATGCAGACAGAGCCTCCTTCTCCACTCACTCTACTTCCACCCCCAATCACGCATACACCTGCACCTCAAATGCAACAATTGCTTCCAGACAAGCAGCAGAGGCTAGACTGGCCATTTAACAGTGCTATACCTTGCCTTGAGAAGAACATCTGGGAGTCCAATTTGCACAATTTATACTGTTTACTTACACTATTATTTTAAGCTTAGTGAATCTGCTCAAAACACATATATATGAAGGGCTTATTTACTAAGCTAAACAATAGTGTAAGTTACCCTTGCACCAAAAAATAACTTAAATGCTACTTAAACTATTTTGTTTTTGAGCTTCATACATTTTGTTTTTATTATAGTGCGGCGGTCATGGCATGATCCATAGGAAACCCAAAAATAGAATTGCTAATAACCTTTGACTTGCATGATGGAGGATGGATTTGGTTGATATTTTGCAAACAACATCTTTGCCATACAAGCCTCTCCCCCCCCCCCCCCCCGACCCCGACTAATTATGGGAAACATTTGTTAAGAAATGAAAAAGTTCTTAAGAAAGCAAAGAACATCTGTTTTCAGCCTACTCCTATTCATTTTTTCTCATAGAGAAAAAGTCAAAACTTCTACGCAGTGCAGAGCAAAAACTGCTTCATGGAATTGGACCAAATATGAAACAATTTTACGATTCCTGGGAGGGGTCTGGAGTAATGCCATTTAGTAATTTTTTTAATATTTGAAGGAAGGCTGTGCCCCCTTCTCTGAAAATTATAGCTACATTGTTCTCATGGTGTTTTTCAGCAGAAGCTTTTCAGAAATGAAAAAGCAGCAATTTATCCCCAAAATTCTATTGCTAATAACATTTGAATTGCTTGATGGATTTGGATGAAATTTCCGAAATCAAAGGTTTGTCAAGGCCTCCCCACCCCACTGCCACCAAAGTGGACATTCTGGAAACAATAGATACAAAATGAAAACGTTATTAAGAAAACAAAACACCACAGGTTTCAGCCTATGCATTTTCCCATAGAGAAAAAGTGCAGCTCTTGCACAGTCGTAGTGCAAAAACAGCTGAGTAGATTTGGACCAAATAAGAAACACCTTGGGCATAAAGCATTGATGTAATTTCATTGACTGGTTCGGGGTAAATCCACGTAGTCGTCTTTTGAAATAGTTGACAGAAAAGCGGGTACCCCCTGCTCTTTAATACCTTTATATCAGCCTTCATTCTTTGCAGCAGAGCTTTAGAATTGCTGGATGGATTTGGATGACATTTTACAAACAAAAAGGATGTCAAGGGCCCCACAAACTAGACATTTTGGGACTCATTCTTAAAAAATTGATCAGTTATTAAGAAAACATAAAAATGCAGTTTTCATCCTACTTGCATTTGTTTTCCAACAGAGAAAAAGTGCTGTTTTTGAACAGCCGTAGCTTGAAATTCACTTGCCAGATGTGGACCAAATAGGAAACCATTTGGACACAAAGGGGCCGATTCATGGAACAAACGTGTGCCGAAAATCTTGGCGCAAGCAGGCGCAAGCAGGCGCAAGCGCAAAAAAAGTGCGTGCGATTCATGGAAGTCCCTGCGCGTGTTTACCTCGGGATGTGCGCCAAACCCGTGCATGGCGCACAAGTCACTGCAACATCTGAAAGGCTTGCGCGACGCGCATAGTGAAAGCGCACAACCTCGGCGCATACACCAGAAAGTGGGCGGAACACTGGGCGTAACGCGCGGAATGGGGAACAACGCGTGAAAATAAGGGCGTAACTGGGGATGTACTGCAGGGAAGCAGACGGAACGCCCACACGCACTCGAGCCACACGTATTCATGGAATCGAATAGGGCAAAGCCACGCACAGCCAAAGACACGCACAAGCCGAAACACGTCCGCCACACGAAGGCAGGCGGTAGCGTCCCTGCGCATTACAAAAGTGGCAACATACAGCAATTGGGCCTGTGCGAGCGGGGCACGTGTATTTCGGGGGTGCGCGGGAAGTTACACACGCGATTGAGCGGGGTACGTGTATTTCGGGGGTGCGCGGGAAGTTACACACGCGATTTAGCGGGGTACGTGTATTTCGGGGGTGCGCAGGAAGTTACACACGCGATTCCATCAGGGTACGTGTATTATAGGGGTGCGCGGGAAGTTCCACACGCGATCTCATCAGGGTACGTGTATTTCGGGGGTGCGCGGGAAGTTACACATGCGATTGAGCGGGGTATGTGTATTTCGGGGGTGCGTGGGAAGTTACACACGCGATTGAGCGGGGTACGTGTATTTCGGGGGTGCGCAGGAAGTTCCACATGCGATTCCATCAGGGTACGTGTATTACAGGGGTGCGTGGGAAGTTCCACACGCAATCTCATCAGGGTACATGTATATCGGGGGTGGGGGAAGTATCACACGCAACATCAGCAGGGTACGTGTATTCCAGGGGTGCGCGGGAAGTTCCACACGCGATCTCATCAGGGTACGTGTATTTCAGGGTGCGGGGGAAGTATCACACGTAACATCAGCAGGGTACGTGTATTCCAGGGGTGCGCGGGAAGTTCCACACGCGATCTCATCAGGGTACGTGTATTACAGGGGTGCGCGGGGAGCACCACACGTGAATTGCACGTGTGGGTCGTCCCAGGTGTTCCCTCTACACCCTCCACGGCCCCTGCAGGTGGCTCACACCACAGGGGCCTACCCTGCACATGTCCTGCAGGCACCCCATCCACCATGGCCATGCCCCCCAGCCAACCCACATGTCAACTTGCACTCCTGCCCACCAACGCATGTCCCCCTGCACCCCCAGCCACCACGGGCACCCTCCACCAGGCCGCCACCCATGTCTCCCACACCCCCCCACCCCCCAGCACTGTGGGGCACCTGCCAGCAGGCCCCCACCCATGTCCAACTCATGTTCCCCACCCCCCCAGCACTGTGGGGCACCTGCCAGCAGGCCCCCACTCATGTCCAACTCATGTACCCCTGCACCCCCACCCCCCAGCAGTGCAGGGGCACCCTCCACCAGGCCCCCACCCATGTCTCCCACCACCCCCACCCCCCAGCAATGCAGGGGCACCCTCCACCAGGCCCCCACCCATGTCTCCCACCCCCCCAACCCCCAGCACTGTGGGGCACCTGCCAGCAGGCCCCCACCCATGTCTCCCACCACCCCCACCCCTCAGCAGTGCAGGGGCACCCTCCACCAGGCCCCCACCCATGTCTCCCACCACCCCCACCCCCCAGCAGTGCAGGGGCACCCTCCACCAGGCCCCCACCCATGTCTCCCACCCCCCCACCCCCCAGCAGTCCAGGGGCATCCTCCACCAAGCCCCCACCCATGTCTGCCACCCCCCCACTCCCCAGCAGTCCAGGGGCATCCTCCACCAGGCCCCCACCCATGTCTACCACCCCCCCACCCCTCAGCAGTGCAGGGGCACCCTCCACCAGGCCCCCACCCATGTCTCCCACCCCCCACCCCCCAGCAGTCCAGGGGCATCCTCCACCAGGCCCCCACCCATGTCTCCCACCCCCCCACCCCTCAGCAGTGCAGGGGCACCCTCCACCAGGCCCCCACCCATGTCTCCCACCCCCCACCCCCCAGCAGTGCAGGGGCACCCTCCACCAGGCCCCCACCCATGTCTCCCACCCCCCCACCCCCCAGCAGTGCAGGGGCACCCTCCACCAGGCCCCCACCCATGTCTCCCACCCCCCCCCACCTCCCAGCAGTGCAGGGGCACCCTCCACTAGGCCCCCACCCATGTCTCCCACCACCCCCCAGCAGTGCAGGGGCACCCTCCACCAGGGCCCCACCATGTCTCCCACCACCCCCACCCCCCAGCAGTGCAGGGGCACCCTCCACCAGGCCCCCACCCATGTCTCCCACCCCCCCACCCCCCAGCACTGTGGGGCACCTGCCAGCAGGCCCCCACCCATGTCCAACTCATGTTCCCCACCCCCCCACCCCCCAGCACTGTGGGGCACCTGCCAGCAGGCCCCCACCCATGTCCAACTCATGTTCCCCACCACCCCCACCCCCCAGCACTGTGGGGCGCCTGCCAGCAGGCCCCCACCCATGTCCAACTCATGTTCCCCACCCCCCACCCCCCAGCACTGTGGGGCACCTGCCAGCAGGCCCCCACCCATGTCCAACTCATGTTCCCCAGCCAACATGTCATCACAATCTAGATCCCTGGTCCCTATGGTCAGCCTCCAAATGCAAAACACCCACCCGAGTATTGCATCCACCCACTCATAATTGGCAATTACATGACAGAACACCAATTCCAAGTTCCGAAACAAACACATTTCCCTCACATACACCCAATGGGTGTCAGTGAATCTCAAAACCCATATCATGAAATGCATGAAACCAATGAGATACCAAGATACCACACATTGAAGTTCACTAAAAAAATATGTATTAAAGGAAACATAAATATAATCAAAAATAAAGAAACAGAAATGTGAATGTACAAAAATCAAAAGAAGCATGTCCGTGAAAAAAAGCAAAACCAAAAATCAAATTCCAAAGTAATGGTGTCCAAAGTCACTGTCCACAAAACAAAATCCAATGGGAAATAAAAAAGAAAGCCATTGCTCCATGGTTAAAATGTGAAAGAAAAATACAATCCAACAGTGAACTATGTACATGGGAACAAGCCAGGGTCCATTATCCCAACAAAAGAAAGGAAACCTATCTAACTACACTAACTAATAAAATAAACTATATACAAAAATGTGGCCAATGTCCGAAAAGTCCAAAATAAATAAAAAAAAAATGAAACCTAACACTACCTACATAACTATGTACAAGGGCAGCGGGCTAGTTTGACGGCTCACTTGTGGATGTCACGGGCCAGGGCATCATCGAACTCCTGCTCAATGTCCCGGAGACGGTCCTCCTCCATGGCCCCGAGGGTCCGCAGGGCCGTCGCCGTGTCCACCTCCAAACCCCTGCGGATTGCCTCGAGGCCCTCCGCATGGAGTTCTCTGCCCTGACCATTGCGAGCTGAGCCTCTTCCGCCCGCTGCCGCTCCGCATCTATGGCGTGGCCCAACCGCTGCCACACGGAAGACACTCTCTGTCCTGGGTCCTCATGCCCTCCGGCCGATTCCTGCCCCTCCAATGTTGAAGGCCCTGAGCCTTCATGGCTCCCACCACGTTGGTGCTGCTGCTGCGCCTCTGCCCGTGCACTGCCTCCTGCTGCCTGCACATCCTCTGCCGGCTGGGGTGCAGTCGTTGATGTGGCCACCCCTGCTGGACGTCCGACTCCCGGCTGTGGCAGGGATGCCTCCTCCACCAGCCTGGCTGCACCGTCAGAGGCAGCTCCACAGGGCACCCAGGTGACTGATGGGTGGGAAGATGGCACGGAGGATGACTGGCGCGTAGGGGGTTCAGTTGAGGAGGGGGTCATAGCAAGCCCCATCATACGGAGGAATCCGGCCTGGGTGACCTGTCCCAGCAGGCTGACGTGGTCAACGAGCCATTTGAGATGACGTGCAGTCTTCTCATGAAAAGACTGCAGGTCACCTCGCATGGCCCGTTGACGCAACGCCACACCACTCAGAACAGGCTCAACCCGGACCCGGATAGCCACGTCCGCAGGGAGAGGATTGCCAGTTGACGTGAGCTCATCCCCTGCCTGAAAACGGGTCTGGATGTAGGCATCCCTGCTGGTGCAAGATGATGCAGGGACAGGATCAAGGACAGGATTGCACACAGGCACCTCCGCGGCGGCCTGTGCTGCCTCCTGTCCCTGGTCCTGCACTGCACCACTAGCACCAGTGGGATCCCCACCTCCAGACCCCGTCTCTGGTGCTTGCACGGCCTCCTCCTCCACCAAACCCCCACCAACCTGGATGACTCCGTGCCATCTTCCCCTGTTGGGCCCTGTGGGGTCCCAGCTGTCCCTTCTGCTGCCGAGGAGTCCAACTCCAACCTCCGCCTCTTGGACCTCCCCCCGGCAGCTGCGGCCTGGGACGCGGCACCGGACTCCTCACTCCCCGACTAGATGACAACATGGGAGGGGAGCCGGGACTTGCGTCTCCGGCTGGCGGTGGGATCCCCGCCGCTGTGCTCCACAGCACCTTCTCCGCCCTCTTCATCAGTTGACGCTGCAGACAGGGAGAAATAAAACACAGGCATTAGGGCAATGTACAATGGACACATACACACATGACAGTTGTACATGTGTGGCATTGGCAAACCTCAGACATGTCATCACAATCCCCAACACACATGTCATTTCAACTCGCACACATGAGCTATACCACAGCCATATCGCACCTTCCAGCACCATCCATACACATACAACAGCATGAGCAGGCAAAGGTGAGCCAGACATCACATGCAACACAGGAAGTGCACCACACATGTACACACACCACCACACTTGCATGCATGTGTACACCTCTGCCAAGTGTCGCAGTGTTCAGATGGGTATCCATGTCACATCTGCCGATCAGGCTTCCACATACCGCTGTCACATGCATCCATGTTGCATCACTCTTGCACCCTTGTCAAATACACACACATGCACATGTACACAGTGCTGATACATGCAGCCGAAAACAACATCACGGACATGTCTACTTACATACACATTCATCCAAACATGTGTGCCCACACAACTGCATTTGGCATGCAAGCCTACACACACAAGCACCATCCATGTCTCAAACATTCCAGCCCTCGCATGTGTTAGCCCCACGGCCCTGTACACCCCCACCCATACTCGACCCCATACAAACAGATGTGCAACCTGCACACTACTGAAAAATCACCACACGCACATCTCACAATCAGGATGCATGTACACTTACCGCTCGACTCCAGACGGGTCTGCCTCTCAAGGACCTGGACGTGGAGCGCTGGGGATATGCGTTCCAGGACCCTCATCTGTTCTTCCGACAAGTGGCCCCGGCGCCCTTTGGCATCCGCTGCCTTCAAGAGGCGCTGGGCCTTGTTCAGGGTCCTGGACCTGAAGTCCTCCCAGCGCTTCTTGACATGTTGTAAGTCGCGGACTGCCACCCCCTCCGCGTTGATGGCAGTCACGATGTCAGTCCAGATCTGAGTCCGTCCTTCCTTGTCGGCGTGGGAACTTCCGAAGAGGGCATCATACTGTCCCAGGACTTGCTCCACCAGGACACCAACTTCGGTGGCACTGAAGCTGGTGCCCCTCTGCCTCTCTGGCCGGGGGTTGTCAGTGGTCTCAGATGGTGTTTGCCCCGACATGACAACCCCAGAGGCAGGAGTGGGTGGGCAACTGGGTCCTGGGGCTGGGCTGTGGAGCGATGGAATCCCAGTCGGGAGTCTTCGGTTCCAGCAGGGGTGGTCACAGCAACAGCACCCCTGGCTGATGTGCAGGCAGCAAATGGCAGGGCACGTGGGCAGCAGGCAGTCAGGCAGCAGCAGATGGCAGGTGGGAGTGTGCTCGGGGCTCTGGGGGGCAGTAGTTCGGCCTTCTGGGCAGGAGCGTGGTCTTCCGTGTGCTTACGCGTGGCCAGCTTGATATGGAGTGATTTGGCACGTGAAAAATCTGCACGTCAGCGTGTAATTCGAGGAAAGGCCCTTAGCGCGTAAGCGCGTCTGCACGCATACGCATTTTCATTGGACAGAAGGCCCCTCAAGCGCAAGCGCCCCTGTGACGTGACGCGTACAGGCGTGCATGGGCATTTCAGTGCGTGTGAAAAACTGCACGTCCGCGTGTAATTCGAGGAAAGGCCCTTAGCGCGTGAGCGCGTCTGTGACGTGACGCGCGCGGGTGTTTCCCTCATTACACGTGATGACAGAGCACACATGGATTTCCACCAATCGCGTGTGAAAGTTCCCGTGCACCCCGAAACTCACGTACCCATGCCAATCGCGTGTACGCTCACTTCCCTCCGATTACACGCGATGACACTCGGACGTACAGTTTTACCACTTATCCGAATACGGGAAACCCGCGCACGGCAAAAGACGTGCACAGGCGTCAACGCGTCCGCCACACGAAGGCAGGCGGAAGCGTTCCCGTGCACAGCATAAAAGTGCGCGCAAACAACAAACGCGTATATACAGCTACGATGAATGCCCCATTTGTCGCAGCACTGATCGTGGGACACCGCAGGAGGAGGAGAATAGCCAGGGCACGCATTTTCGCACCACGGACAAGCCTTTTTGGGATGCCTGACGACCAGGTCTACGGCAGGTATAGGTTTCCACCCCATATCATCCTAGACCTGGTCAGGGAGTGGGAAAATGACCTTACATCCCCCACCCTTTGCTCCCAAGCATTGAGCCCCTTGGAGAAGCTGCTCAATGTCCTGCATTTTTTGGCCACTGGGTCATTTCAGCAGACCACTGACATAGTGGGGGTGGGTCTCACAGGCCACGCAGTCACGCTGCCTACACCAGGTACTGGCAATCATGACAGTGCGCCCCTCAGTCCGCAGGCACATATACATGCCCAGAACACCCGCAGAAAGGCAGGCCGTTGTCCTGGATTTTTTCAGGGTGGCACACTTCCCCAAAGTGCTCGGTGCCATAGATTGCACCCATGTGGCCCTACGTCCACCTAGGGCCACTGAGCACATCTACCGAAACCGCAAGCACTGGCATTCCATCAATGTACAGGTGGTATGCGATGCAAAGGGAATCATCACCTCTCTCTATGCAAACTACCCTGGCTCCACCCATGACAGTTTCATATACAGAATGTCCGCCCTGAGCCCGGCCCTGGAAGCTGGGCAGCATGGCGACACATGGCTCCTAGGTCAGTACAAATGCCCTTGCACATGCATGCAAGTCACACACAGACAAATATCCAAACCTTAATAATCTCAACTATTATCACCTCCCCAGGGGACAGTGCCTACCCTCTGAGCAACCACATGATGACGCCAATCCGGAACCCCACCACACCACCCCAGGTAAGATACAACGCCGCCCATATTGCAACCAGGGCATAGTGGAGCGCATATTCGGAGTGCTCAAGTCACGTTTCCGCTCCCTTGACCGCTCTGGTGGGCAACTACTCTATGCACCACCAGTAGTGTGCAGGATCATTGTGGCAGCATGTGTCCTGCACAATGTTGCAACACGGCAGGGTGTCCCGGTGGACATGGTGGTGCCCTCACATCCCCAACCACAGGCACAGGCGCTGCCCATGGGAGGGAACAGGGCTCGTGGCGAGGAAGCCCGGACCCAGCTTGTGGCCACATTTTTCACCTAAACTCCCACCCCTACGGAGTGCACACAGGCCTGGCACATACCAGGTGACAATCGATGATGACAAAGAGACAGTCAACTGTCACAACCCTACCACCCTGAGATAGTTGCCATGGAAGTGCCACATCGTCTGCATCCCTAGCTACTTAAACACAAGCTATCCTGTGTGACCAAAAGGCACACATATGACATTTGACATGATATGGCCCATACACAAGTATTTCATGGCGCGATGAGGCAGGGAGGGGGGAACGGTACTACTAGGCCAGGTGTCATTGAGATCATGCAAGTGCAGGGGTAGGGGGAAGGGAAAAGTGCAAGGGGAAGGGGGGGAGTGCAGTACAGGGGAAGTAGCCCAAAACAAAAATACATAGGTCGGCTGGTGGCAACTGCATAGGTAAGTGCAGACAAGTGCTGGGAAGGGTGGGCTGTAGGGATAGAGAGACAGTACCGCAGTGCAGGGGTTGCCAGGGAGGCAGTGCAAGTGGAGAGTGGCTGGGCCAGGGACCGAGGTCGGTGAGAGTGGCCCAGTTGCAGCTCCAGTGCAGTTCCAGTGAAGAATTCTGCAAGGGAGAGGCAGAGAGAAAGCAGAAGCAAAGAGGAAGGTCTTGAGGTGCTTCCAGAACTGGAGATGGTTCCCCTCCAGTTCAAGTGAGGCAGGAAGTCTGTTCCAGAGGGAGGGCCCTGCCGCGGAGAGAAATCTACCCCCAGCTAGTTGCTCTGAGATGCAGATGACCCTGACATGCAAAGTGTGCATCACACACACCTGCAAAACAGGCCATGGCCATCACTGTCATGTCACTCAAACCCTCCCAAACCACAACATGACATGGCAAGCAATACCCATACACCAACACAGTAACGATAAGGTACACATTGCCATGTCCTAAATGTACAGTGGCATCAGACAATGATGCCTGACCCGGAATCAGATGAAATGACAGACCAACAAAATCTCCCACCCAAAATAAGTCATTTCCAAATGCATTACAAGAGTCGTAGGCGTAACATAACAATGAATGCCTGTCTACATGCACATTGTGCATTGCAAAATCGACACTGCAGCTCATGTGTGCAGTGTCCTACTCCTGCAACACACTGCTCAGCACACAGCACAGTGAACAGCCATTGTGTGTGATGCACACCCTGAGCATCACATCTAAGTGACAGACCAAATCAAACAGCAAATTAGGCATGTACAGGATCCATAACCGGTCACAGAACATGTGCTGCAGGGACACAGTGGGCACCAGAAGGCAAACAGTGTACACGTGGATATGCAAGGGTGGGAGTACATGTAGTTCATCAGAGTGCAAGTGTGTGGTTCTGCAAGGACATGCACTCCACATATGCATGTGCACTCAAGTGAACATTAGTGTTCTCTACACATCACATGTGAACATTCACCATGTGTACACCCCAGCATGTCAAACCACAACTATCCCCTCGCACCTGAAAGGAAAACACAACACATGAACAGGCATTGATCAGCAGAACACAACATGTACATAGGATACCACCATTACAATGTCAGAGTTCCCATCACACTGCAGGGCAAGGCAACTATCAACAACAACCCCCCCCTCCCTCACAAATGACCATGACCCACTGAACAACTGCACCTGGGTCATGGAGCCCTCAAACCTCAATTCCACCTTTACCCTTCGTCACCATCTCCCACCTTGTGTGTAAAATAGTGCCTGCACCCTCATAATCAATGTCCAAAATCACAAAATCCAAGCCAGAAAAACGAACCAGAACACCCTCCAGTAGATGACTTGACGTAGCAGTACCTCACAAAGGCCAAGTACTACCACAATGATGCAACAACCAAGGTAGCACAGCAAAACAATGTCACGACAGGATGTGAAACATGTGTGGTACATGACATAGGATGATGCACCATGAACGGATGTGTACTGTCACAGGTCCCCTGTACAGGCGCGGGAGTGTCACAAAACAACCACCCACACCATGTCCCGGGTGCCTGCAAGGTCAAACTCACACAGGCCCCTGAGACCCTGGTGGGGAAGGAGGTTCCGGGATATGCAGTCGGGACAGGTGTTGACACACTGGATGACTGGAATGAGTGGCAGGAGAGGGGAGGAGGAATGACACATGAAACTAGGGAATGCACGAAAATGTTCTACCTGCATGAACACATACACAATCCAAACAAACTTGGACATCATTGTCATGGCCTTCTGTAGTCCAGGCTCAGGAGTGGTACGAACCAACCACACCCTCTAGGGTTTTGGCGCCTGCAAGTTCGGGGCTTACATAGGCATCCGCAACCCCAGCGGGGAAAGAGGGTCAGGGAACGTTGCTTGGATAGGTACGGGAAGGAGGAACACCGGGTAGAGGGTACAGGGTTCAAAATTGCATAGGATCACGGGTGATTACGGAGAAAAAGCATACCAAATTGAACCACACATACATCCAAGAATTAGTACACTCCCCAGCAAGCCTATGCAGAGCAGTTCGAAAGAAAAACAACAAGACACTTAGCTCTGGATTTGAGTGCTGGCCTCCTGCCTGCGCACTCTCAGGTCCGGTTACAGGAGCACTGCAATGCTGCAAAGAGAGCCACAGTAAACAACCTGTACGTGCCAATTACACAAAAACACAACACCAAACATGCCCCATAGCAACAAACTACTCTACCAACAGACAATCTGGTGTCGATGCTTCGTACCCATATATAACATCACCCCTGTGACGGGTCATACACAGTCAATGCAGGAAGTCAGCCGCTGGTGGGTGCGTGGGAAATGGAACACCAATGTGTCACAATTCACACAACATGCAATGTTCCCTGAGTAAGCAGACAGACCCATATAGCAAGCCATGACTTCAGAGCAAGTTGCGTACCACCATGACCGAAACAAAGTTGGCAGTGCATTTATCATAAAGTACATGGAAAAGACATGCACTGCACCCGAGTATGTCCCTTGCTGTATGTCCCTGTGAGCTGCCCCTTTCCATGTCTTGGAAGGCTACATGGTTGAAACAAGTGCCTCAATGGACCTTGGTGTACCGGAGGGTATGTGCCCCTGACCCTGCATGTGTCCCAGACAACCCTACTATCAACAGCCATCAGTCCACCAACACATCTGAGCTGCATTGTGTGCTCCAACACCAATATTCGTCTAAGCTCACCCACAGTGCTGTGACTAAGCCTGCATGTGCAACTCGCCTGGTGCAAGCTTTGCTGTGTCATGGCCCCCCTGTGCTGCTCACCTTGCCTGGAGTTCCTTGGAACATGTCAGCAGTTCTAGGATGTGGGTCTGCAATCCCTGTGCCTCTGCTTGTGCACACATGTGCATGTGGGCACCAACAAACGGGTCCAGAATTCCGTCGTCCAATGGGCCATGTCTGCTGGCAAAGGTGCTCTGGAGGCACATCCCCCTGCAGAAAGGGCTTGAAACACATGATTAATGCTTCAAAGTCATATGTGTGTGTCTCATCAGGCTTCTCATTACTTGACCATGTCAGAGAGTCACATCACAAATCACACCATCAGTCCGTCTTTCACATCCAAAGTGTGGAACACTATCTACAGCATGAATTGCAACAAGCATGTGTACAGGAAAGATATGAAACATACTACACAATGCATAGCAATCAATGTACACATTAATCATGACACACCCCATCTAGCAAAAGCTGAACAGTGGACAATAACACCAAAATCATCCCCAGTAGGGGTGTCAACACAAGTCACACAGCACCAGACATGCCACAGATATGACAGTCCAAAGCCCTTGTGTAATATTCTGTAACACCGAACCATCCTTGCGAGCCCATGGATAATGGAGGCAGGAGTGGCATATGTGAGTCAAGGATCCCAAGCAGCAAACACATACACAAGACAAGCCTGAAGGGCCCAGCTGGAACAGACAGTGGATGCCTTCAAAAGCCACAAAGCACCGCACCGTCACATGAAAGCACAATAGACTAGCAATTTTAAACTAAATCAATTATTAACTAATTACACTAACAATGGAAAACCTACATTACCTAATTAAACTAACTATCAAACAGAAACTTAACTAACCAAACTAAAAGAAAAATCAAAAATGGCCACATACGACCCGGGGGGAGGGGAGGCACCCAGGAGGGGGGAGGTACAGGGTGCTGCTCAACATCCACATGCGATGATGCTGAGCCAAAAAAAAAACCTCCATGGGCTCAACACCTGCACAGCCCGACCTATGTGGGAGATAGATGGTCGCCCGAGTCTGGCTCATCCTGTAAAGGAGGACGTGGCACAGTAGCCTGGCCATGCCTAGCCGCAGCTTGCCCCTCGTCGGCAGCAAGTCTGCCGGACGGGTGAGCCTGGTTCTGTGTGGCAATGTGACATAGGTCTGCATGCAGAACCTCACGTGATACACGTGCTTCCTCTTGCAAGGTAGCACGTGTAACACAGAGTTCCTCCTGCAAGGCCTGGCTGGACAACCACTGCACCTCCCGGCCAGCCTGTAGCTCCGCCGAGATGGTACGCTCAAGCTGTGCAAACCTCTCCTCTGCCTGCTGCCTCTGGGACATCATAAGGACACCCAGAGTGGATCTGAGGGAAGCATACTCCTCCCTCAGGGCATCCATGTGCACCTCTGCGTGAGCAGCAATTGCTTGACGCAGAGACGACATTTCAGCCTGGCGTGCCCTGTCTGAGGCAGCCATGCCCAGCCTGAGCGAGCGGGCCGTGGACCGTGCCGCCTGCTGCTGGAGAAGCACCTGCCTAGCAGGTGGGAGCACAGATTGGGCCACACGCTCCATGCTCTCAGCGATGTTCTCCATTGCTGCCCCCTGCCGTTCGGAATTGGCAGTCATGTCTTGCTCCCACTCAGTATACAGCGGTTGCGCGTGGCGACCGCGTTGCCGGGCTTGATCCCTGCGGGACCCAAGGACCGGGGGTCCTCGCTGTGTTGGCAACGCCCGCGGCTGCACGACTACATGCCCCCGTCAACGTGATGTCCCAGGCACATCAGTGACTGGTGTGGAGGGTGACCCTGCGTCCCGATCCACCACGGGCGGAGGAACCAAGACTGTCTGATCCTTCAGTGCAGGTGTCGCAGACAGAGGAGTGTCCACATCAGAATCACTCACCCCTGACACATGGACTTGATGCTCATCCAACTCAACATGGACATCAGAGTCATCATCAAGGCTGGACTCATAGGCAGCCAGAGACAAGATGGACTGCAGCACTTGGGGGTTTTCGTGGCCTACCACCCCACGACCCCCACTAGTGCCGGGTTGATGTGGTGTTAGCAACCCTGTGTCTGGCATGACAACACCATCCTCCGCCTCCATTGCGTCATCACCTGAAAAATAGAGAGAAAAAAGGTCACTACACATGTCAGAAGCACACGACACACACACACACCAACAGCAAACGCATCTGGCAGACATGTGACACACAACATATAACCTGGCATGCATGCTGGGTCTACTTTGAATAGCTTCTGTGATCAGACCTGTTGAAAGGTGGCAGTTTCCATGGAAGTGGGTCTATGCAATGCAGAAAATGTGTATGCCACTCACTACCTACATGTACAAGCACTCCATGGTGTGTGCCAGGAAATGTGAAGGCAGTGCAATGTCAAATTCACACATCACGTGCATTGTGCATTTAATGTGTACGAAATCTAGAAGCCAAGCACCCCTCCACCCCAGTACCAAAGCAGGGATGCCTAGCATGGTATCAAAAGGCTGACCATACACCTGTGTATTGACAGGCAGTGTTGACTGGCATCAACAGCTTAATGTGATTCAAATGACAACACTGCAAATGATGCTGGGACAGTAGGCAGGACACATGATGAAAACTCCGGAGGCCACCCACGTGTGAAGAAGACACAACAAGAGTTGGACAGAGTCATTAGCCATTGAACAGGCTGAGGCCTGTGAGCCACACAGATTGTCAGAGCCTAAACATGTGTGCAACGCAGGACTGAGCCACAGTTGACATGGGAAGGCTGATGAGATGGAAGGCAATGTATGTAACCAAGGACTTATATTACAGTGATCATCCAGTCAAGGACACATAGGGGCATGCGTGCAATGCACATGGAGCATGAATGGGCACTCATGTCCCTGCGGGACATCTGACCCATGCACAGTACAAGTGAGATACCCTGCATCGAGTACTAAGGCTGTACCACACATCATATGTCTGGCAGATTCTACGCTGGAAGTTAGCATCTACACAGGATACATGAACAAGAAAGTACACATTGGCAAGATTGAAGCAGACCAGTGCAAAGGTGGAACTGGGGTGCAGAGTGGCGGAGGAGGGGCAAGGGAGCATGCCTACATGGAGTCCCGCATGCAGGCAGAGGAGACATGCATGACGGAAGCATTGCATTACTTACACATCAGAACCATGTACACGTCACATGTAGCAGCAATCATGCACAACACATCCCACAAGTGAAACACACACGTCCTCAACAAACACGCATCAACACTCACTGGACTGCGCATCAAAGTCCAGCATCTCTCCCACTCCTTCGACCAATTCAGGTGGTATGAACTCTGCAACGAGAGCCTCATGCGGAGTGAGCTCTTCCTCCTCTGGTGCAGGCCCACCGCCAGTCACCAGAGTCAAGTTGTAATTAGAGGCACGCTTAGCCTTAGTGCTGCGCTTGATGTCATTCCAACGCTTTTTGCACTCTTGCACCGTGCGCACCTCATGGCCGAATGAACTGACATGTTCCGCAACATGCTTCCAGTGGGTGTCACGTTGGGCAGCCGTAGTCTGACTATTGGCACCCACTAGCATGTCACGGCTGTGGCCCTGCACGTAGTCCACGAGGAAGTCCAGTTCCTGCTTACAGAAAGGCTTCTTCCTCGACATGCAGGAGGTCGTGGCTGTGTGTGGGGTCCCAGCCTGTGCTGCAGGTGCAACCTTCCTCCTCTTGGACTGTGGCGCAGACTCTAGCTGGCTAATGCCGCCCTGACCAGTATGGCCAGTGGGTTCGGTGGATTGAGCCAAGGGAGTGGCAGGTGGAGGGATGACCAAAGGCCTGACTCGTGTCAGTGGCAGCTGGGTGCCCACTTATGGACCCTGTGCAGCAACATCAGCTGTGGCAGGGTCATTGACCGCAATGGTCCTGGTTGGCAGACTCACAACCGGGGTGCTGTTGGGTGCATCTGCCCCTGCACTTGCCAACACCCGGCTGTTCGGGGCAGCAGATGACATGACTGCCCCAGGGACACATGTCTTGGCCTGAGCAGCCCGGCCTGCCCCTATGGTTTCCCCCCTGGCCTGTTGGAGATCTACCAAGGGCTCTTAAAGTGCCAACGCAGCCTGCGCTGGCAGACCCTGAGCCTGGGTGGCGGTGTCCACAGCTGCACCTGCAGCTACCACTACCCTTGAGCCCGTGGCAGTCGATGGAACGGACTGCCGGGTCGAACGGGTGCCAGTGCCAGATGCAGGAGCTGCATCCCCCGGAACCACAGGGGGTGGTGGCATGACTGCACCGACACATGGCACAACATTGTGCTCAAGTGGCGCACCCCTGCCTCTTCCCCCTCTGTGGCCGCCCTGGACACCCTGGAGTTCCCCTACTCCCTGGTCACCACGGCCACGTCCCCGACCACGCCCGCCACGAGGAGGACACCCAGCTGAGGTGCCCCTCACCTTTGGTGGCCTCCCAACCATGGCACTGATGTAGAAGTGCTGGGACAGATGGAGTGGTGCCAATGGGAGGTGTACACCACAACTGACCTGGGCAATTGGGGTGAAGGGGGTGGGAAGCAAGATGTTAACAGCCCCCCTGCACCTGCAAGGCTGTATGTGACCCCGGTGATGTGGTGGCGGGTCACGCAACGCTCAGGCACCCCAAAACTGCAGTAAAACCGTGCACGCAACCCTGCAGCCTACGTGCGTGGATTCAACCTCCCGCAGTAAGCGGTGGCACCCAGTAGCACGAATAACACGTACGCGTGGGACACGCAGGCTACTATGACATCGAAAATGGGTGCGATACACAGGGGCACCCGCAGTGGGAAAAAGAGCATGTGCGACTCACCGTCTGACTAGCGCGATGCAGAAAAACACGCGTAGCCAATACCCCCGCCAAAAGAAGAGATACGTCCTTGATAGCTGTGAAGTTGTGATGGTGCGCGAAACAACAGGAAGCAGCAACACACGTCGGTCTCCACGAAAGGCACGTACAGCGAACTGCTGGGCCCGCTCACCTTTAACCCGTGCTGAGGGAAACGCACGCGTGCGTAACATCACTTACGCGCATGGGCCCTTTCCTCATATTACACGCGGACGTGCAGTTCTTCACGCGCGCTCACGCGCATGGGCCCTTTCCTCGTATTACACGCGGACGTGCAGTTTTTCACTCTCGCTTACGCGCATGGGCCCTTTCCTCGTATTACACGCGGATGTGCAGGTTTTCACGCGCGCTGAAATGCCCATGCACGCCTGTATGCGTCACGTCACAGGGGCGCTTGCGCTTGAGGGGCCTTCTGTCCAATGAAAATGCGTATGCGTGCAGACGCGCTTACGCGCTAAGGGCCTTTCCTCGAATTACACGCTGACGTGCATATTTTTCACGTGCCAAATCACTCCGTATCAAGCTGGCCACGCGTAAGCACATGGAAGACCACGGTCCTGCCCAGAAGGCCGAACTACTGCCCCCCAGAGCCCCGAGCACGCTCCCACCTGCCATCTGCTGCTGCCTGACTGCCTGCTGCCCACGTGCCCTGCCATTTGCTGCCTGCACATCAGCCAGGGGTGCTGTTGATGTGACCACCCCTGCTGGAACCGAAGACTCCCGACTGGGATTCCATCGCTCCACAGCCCAGCCCCAGGACCCAGTTGCCCACCCACTCCTGCCTCTGGGGTTGTCATGTCGGGGCAAACACCATCTGAGACCACTGACAACCCCCGGCCAGAGAGGCAGAGGGGCACCAGCTTCAGTGCCACCGAAGTTGGTGTCCTGGTGGAGCAAGTCCTGGGGCAGTATGATGCCCTCTTCGGAAGTTCCCGCGCCGACAAGTAAGGACGGACTCGGATCTGGACTGACATCGTGACTGCCATCAACGCGGAGGGGGTGGCAGTCTGCGACTTACAACATGCCAAGAAGCGCTGGGAGGACTTCAGCTCCAGGACCCTGAACAAGGCCCGGCGCCTCTTGAAGGCAGCGGATGCCAAGGGGCGCCAGGGCCACTTGTCGGAAGAACAGATGAGGGTCCTGGAACGCATATCCCCAGCGCTCCACGTCCAGGTCCTTGAGAGGCAGACCCGTCTGGAGTCGAGCGGTAAGTGTACATGCATCCTGATTGTGAGATGTGCGTGTGGTGATTTTTCAGTAGTGTGCAGGTTGCACATCTGTTTGTATGGGGTCGAGTATGGGTGGGTGTGTACAGGGCCTTGGGGCTAACACATGCGAGGGCTGGAATGTGTGAGACATGGATGGTGCTTGTGTGTGTAGGCTTGCATGCCAAATGCAGTTGTGTGGGCACACATGTTTGGATGAATGTGTATGTAAGTAGACATGTCCGTGATGTCACACATGTATGTTGTTTTCAGCTGCATGTATCAGCACTGTGTACATGTGCATGTGTGTGTATTTGACAAGGGTGCAACAGTTATGCAACATGGATGCATGTGACAGCGGTATGTGGAAGCCTGATCGGCAGATGTGACATGGATGCCCATCTGAACACTGCGACACTTGGCAGAGGTGTACACATGCATGCAAGTGTGGTGGTGTGTGTACATGTGTGGTGCACTTCCTGTGTTGCATGTGATGTCTGGCTCACCTTTGCCTGCTCATGCTGTTGTATGTGTATGGATGGTGTTGGCAGTTGCGATATGGCTGTGGTATGGCTCATGTGTGTGAGTTGAAATGACATGTGTGTTGGGGATTGGGATGACATGTCTGAGGTTTGCCAATGCCACTCATGTACAACTGTCATGTGTGTATGTGTCCATTGTACAGTGCCCTGATGCCTGTGTTTTATTTCTCCCTGTCTGCAGCGTCAACTGATGAAGAGGGCGGAGAAGGTGCTGTGGAGCACAGCGGCGGGGATCCCACCAACAGCCGGAGACGCAAGGCCCGGCTCCCCTCCCATGTTGTCATCTCGTCGGGGAGTGAGGAGTCCAGTGTCGCGTCCCAGGCTGCAGCTGCCGGGGGGAGGTCCAAGAGGCGGAGGTTGGAGTTGGACTCCTCGGGAGCAGAAGGGGCAGCTGGGACCCCACAGGGCCCAACAGGGGAAGATGGCACGGAGTCATCCAGGTTGGTGGGGGGTTTAGTGGAGGAGGAGGCCGTGCAAGCACCAGAGACGGGGTCTGGAGGTGGGGATCCCACTGGTGCTAGTGGTGCAGTGCAGGACCAGGGACAGGAGGCAGCACAGGCCGCCGCGGAGGTGCCTGTGTGCAATCCTGTCCCTGATCCTGTCCCTGCATCATCTTGCACCAGCAGGGATGCCTACGTCCAGACCCGTTTTCAGGCAGGGGATGAGCTCACGTTACCTGGCCTTCCTCTGCCTGCGGACGTGGCTATCCGGGTCCGGGTTGAGCCTGTTCTGAGTGGTGTGGCGTTGCGTCAACGGGCCATGCGAGGTGACCTGCAGTCTTTTCATGAGGAGCTCGAATGGCTCGTTGACCACGTCAGCCTGCTGGGACAGGTCACCCAGGCCGGATTCCTCCGTATGATGGGGCTTGCTACGACCCCCTCCTCAACTGAACCCCCTACGCGCCAGTCGTCCTCCGTGCTATCTTCCCACCCATCAGTCACCTGGGTGCCCTGTGGAGCTGCCTCTGACGGTGCGGCCAGGCTGGTGGAGGAGGCATCCCTGCCACAGTCGGGAGTCGGACGTCCAGCAGGGGTGGCCACATCAACGACTGCACCCCAGCCGGCGGAGGATGTGCAGGCAGCAGGAGGCAGTGCACGGGCAGAGGCGCAGCAGCAACGTGGTGGGAGCCATGAAGGCTCGGGGCCTTCAACATCGGAGGGGCAGGCATCGGCCGGAGGGCAGGAGGACCCGGGACAGAGAGTGTCTTCCATGTGGCAGCGGTTGGGCCACGCCATAGATGCGGAGCGGCAGCAGGCGGAAGAGGCACGGCTCACAATGGTCGGGGCAGAGAACTCCATGCAGAGGGCCCTGAGGCGGGCCGAGTGCCTCGAGGCAATCAGCAGGGGTTTGGAGGTGGACACGTCGACGGCCCTGCGGACCCTCGGGGCCATGGAGGAGGACCGCCTCCGGGACATTGAGCAGGAGTTTGATGATGCCCTGGCCCGGGACATCCACAAGTGAGCCGTCAAACTAGCCCGCTGCCCTTGTACATAGTTATGTAGGTAATGTTAGGTTTAATTTTTTCTTTGGTTTTATTTTGGACCTTTCGGACATTGGCCACATTTTTGTATATAGTTTATTTTATTAGTTAGTGTAGTTAGATAGGTTTCCTTTCTTTTGTTGGGATAATGGACCCTGGCTTGTTCCCATGTACATAGTTCACTGTTGGATTGTATTTTTCTTTCACATTTTAACCATGGCGCAATGGCTTTCTATTTTATTTCCCATTGGATTTTGTTTTTTGGACAGTGACTTTGGACACCATTACTTTGGAATTTGATTTTTGGTTTTGCTTTTTTTCACGGACATGCTTCTTTTCATTTTTGTACATTCACATTTATGTTTCTTTATTTTTGATTCTATTTATGTTTGCTTTAATACATATTTTTTTTATCATACTTCAATGTGTAGTATCATCTCATTGGTTTCATGCATATCATGATATGGGTTTTGAGATTCACTGACACCCATTGGGTGTATGTGAGGGAAATGTGTTTGTTTCGGAACTTGCAATTGGTGTTCTGTCATGTAATTGCCAATTATGAGTGGGTGGATGCAATACTCGGGTGGGTGTTTTGCATTTGGAGGCTGACCATAGGGACCAGGGATCTAGATTGTGATGGCATGTTGGCTGGGGAACATGAGTTGGACATGGGTGGGGGCCTGCTGGCAGTTGCCCCACAGTGCTGGGGGGTGGGGGTGGTGGGGAACATGAGTTGGACATGGGTGGGGGCCTGCTGGCAGGTGCCCCACAGTGCTGGGGGGTGGGGGTGTGGGCGACATGAGTTGGACATGGGTGGGGGCCCGGTGGAGCGTGCCCCTGCACTGCTGGGTGGTGGGGTTGGTGGGAGACATGGGTGGGGGCCTGGTGGAGGGTGACCCTGCACTGCTGGGGGGTGGGGGTGGTGGGAGACATGGGTGGATGCCTGGTGGAGGGTGCCCCTGCACTTCTGGGGGGTGGGGGTGGTGGGAGACATGGGTGGGGGCCTGGTGGAGGGTGACCCTGCACTGCTGGGGGGTGGGGGTGGTGGGACACATGAGTTGGAGATGGGTGGGGGTCTGCTTGCAGATGCCCCACAGTGCTGGGGGGTGGGGGGTGGGGGACATGAGTTGGACATGGGTGGGGGCCTGCTGGCAGGTGCCCCACAGTGCTGGGGGGTGGGGAGGTGGGTAACATGAGTTGGACATGGGTGGGGGCCTGCTGGCAGGTGCCCCACAGTGCTGGGGGGTGGGGGTGGTGGGGAAATGAGTTGGACATGGGGGGGGGGCCTGCTGGCAGGTGCCCCACAGTGCTGGGGGGTGGGGGTGGTGGGAGACATGGGTGGGGGCCTGGTGGAGGGTGACCCTGCACTGCTGGGGGGTGGGGTGGTGGGAGACATGGGTGGGGGCCTGGTGGAGGGTGCCCCTGCACTGCTGGGGGGTGGGGGTGGTGGGAGACATGGGTGGGGGCCTGGTGGAGGGTGCCCCACATCTGGGTTGGGTTGGTGGGAGACATGAGTTTGACATGGGTGGGGGCCTGCTGGCAGGTGCCCCACAGTGCTGGGGGGTGGGGGGGTGGGAGACATGAGTTGGACATGGGTGGGGGCCTGGTGGAGGGTGATCCTGCACTGCTGGGGGGTGGGGGTGGTGGGAGACATGGGTGGGGTCCTGGTGGAGGGTGACCCGCACTGCTGGGGGGTGGGGGTGGTGGGAGACATGAGTTGGACATGGGTGGGGGCCTGCTGGCAGGTGCCCCACAGTGCTGGGGGTGGGGGGGTGGGGAACATGAGTTGGACATGGGTGGGGGCCTGCTGGCAGGTGCCCCACAGTGCTGGGGGTGGGGAACATGAGTTGGACATGGGTGGGGGCCTGCTGGCAGGTGCCCCACAGTGCTGGGGGGTGGGGGTGGTGGTGACATGAGTTGGACATGGGTGGGGGCCTGCTGGCAGGTGCCCCACAGTGCTGGGGGGTGGGGGTGGTGGGAGACATGGGTGGGGGCCTGCTGGAAGGTGCCCCACAGTGCTGGGGGGTCGGGGGGTTGGGAGACATGAGTTGGACATGGGTGGGGGCCTGGTGGAAGGTGCCCCACAGTGCTGGGGGGTGGGGGGGATGGGAGACATGAGTTGGACATGGGTGGGGGCCTGGTGGAGGGTGACCCTGCACTTCTGGGGGGTGGGGGTGGTGGGAGACATGGGTGGGGGCCTGGTGGAGGGTGACCCTGCAGTGCTGGGGGGTGGGGGTGGTGGGAGACATGGGTGGGGGCCTGGTGGAGGGTGACCCTGCACTGCTGCGGGGTGGGGGTGGTGGGAGACATGGGTGGGGGCCTGATGGAGGGTGCCCCTGCACTGCTGGGGAGTGGGGGTGGTGGGAGACATGGGTGGGGGCCTGGTGGAGGGTGCCCCTGCACTGCTGGGGGGTGGGGGTGGTGGGAGACATGGGTGGGGGCCTGGTGGATGGTGACCCTGCACTGCTGGGGGTGGGGGTGGTGGGAGACATGGGTGGGGGCCTGGTGGAGGGTGCCCCTGCACTGCTGGAGGGTGGGGGTGGTGGGAGACATGGGTGGGGGCCTGGTGGAGGGTGACCCTGCACTGCTGGGGGGTGTGGGTGGTGGAAGACATGGGTGGGTGCCTGGTGGAGGGTGACCCTGCACTGCTGGGGGGTGGGGGTGGTGGGAGACATGGGTGGGGGCCTGGTGGAGGGTGACTCTGCACTGCTGGGGGGTGGGGGTGGTGGGAGACATGGGTGGGGGCCTGGTGGAGGGTGCCCGTGGTGGCTGGGGGTGCAGGGGGACATGCGTTGGTGGGCAGTAGTGCAAGTTGACATGTGGGTTGGCTGGGGGGCATGGCCATGGTGGATGGGGTGCCTGCAGGACATGTGCAGGGTAGGCCCCTGTGGTGTGAGCCACCTGCAGGGGCCGTGGAGGGTGTAGAGGGAACACCTGGGAGGACCCACACGGACAATTCACGTGTGGTGCTCCCCGCGCACCCCTGTAATACACGTACCCTGATGGAATCGCGCGTGGAACTTCCCGCGCACCCCTGAAATATGCGTACCCTGCTCGCACGGGGCCAATCGCGTGTGGAACTTCCCGCGCACCCCTGAAATACACGTACCCTGCTGAAATCGCGTGTGAAACTTCCCCCGCCCCCCGAAATACACGTACCCTGATGAAATCGCGTGTGGAACTTCCGCGCACCCCTGAAATACACGTACCCTGCTGAAATTGCGTGTGGCACTTCCCGCGCACCCCTGATATATGCGTACCCTGCTCGCACAAGCCCAATCGCGCGTGGAACTTCCCGCGCACCCCTGAAATACGCGTACCCTGCTCGCACGGGGCCATCGCGTGTGGAACTTCCGCGCACCCCTGAAATACACGTACCCTGCTGAAATCGCGTGTGAAACTTCCCCCGCCCCCGAAATAAACGTACCCTGATGAAATCGCGTGTGGAACTTCCCACCCACCCCTGAAATACACGTACCCTGCTGAAATCGCGAGTGGCACTTCCCGCGCACCCCTGAGATACGCGTACCCTGCTCGCACAGCCCCAATCGCGTGTGGAACTTCCCGCGCACCCCTGAAATACGCGTACCCTGCTCGCACAGGGCCAATCGCGTGTGGAACTTCCCGCGCACCCCTGAAATACACGTACCCTGCTGAAATCTCGTGTGAAACTTCCCCCGCCCCCCGAAATACACGTACCCTGATGAAATTGCGTGTGGAACTTCCCGTGCACCCCTGAAATACACGTACCCTGATGAAATCGCGTGTGAACTTCCCAGGCACCCCTGAAATACACGTACCCTGCTGAAATCGCGTGTGAAACTTCCCCCGCACCCCGAAATACACATACCCTGCTGAAATCACGTTTGGAACTTCACACGCACCCCTGAAATACACGTACCCTGCGGAAATCGCGTGTGGAACTTCCCGCGCACCCCTGAAATACGCGTACCCTGCTCGCACAGGGCCAATCGCGTGAGGTACTTCCCGCGCACCCCAGTGATACACATAGCCCGCTTGCCGTGCTGGTACAGGGTTAGCGCAGCCCTTTGCGCTGGATTGGGTATATTGATGGCTTTTCCCTGTGCGAGAGGCGTTCTTGGGGGCGTAACTGGCGCTGCTGCAGGGTCGCTGCGCCACTGTGCGCCACGGCTGGTTTTGGTGGCTGGAATCCATGAATACGCTGTGCGCGGAAATGGATTTTAGCGCACGCGGCTGGCGCAGGGATTCGCATGCGCACACTGTGCGCCAGACGCGTGCGCCACTTGTGCGCTGAATTCTATGAATTACCCCCAAAGTGTTTACTTAATTTCCTTGACTGGTTTGGAGTAAATTGATCCAGTCAATTTTAAACTATTCGACAGAGATCAAGGTGCCCCCTGCTCTTTACAACCTTTATATATGCTTCGATACTTTGCAGCAGAGCGGCTGAGCAAGGCTAATAACGTTTGACTTTCTGGAGGGATTTAGATGACATTTTCAAAACAAAAAGGTTGTCAAGGGCCCCACCAATGTAGACATTTTGGGAACAATTTGTTAAAAAATGAAACAGTTATTAAGATGGGAATCACCTCAGCCTCCATTATGCCACAAATGGATCGCAAAAATATGGCCGATTCTAGCAATGGAATGTCTAACCTGCTCACTACAAGGAGAACATTTAAAGTTTAACACGGATTGGTCAGCCCTACTGAACTATCTAAAGCAGGGCGCACGCCGAGCATGGTTCCCGCGAGCCATGATCCTTCTGGGGATAATCCCCAACCAGGAAGACAAAGCTATATAGAGGGAGTCGGTGCCCGTGCCCACCGTGCAATGCTGAGGAGGGGACACGCAGAGAGCATGTATCCGCTTACCAGTAGCAAAGGCCTTATGAACTGCTCTAATTTGAGGGGGGAGGGAGGGAAGGGATGGGTTATTCATTTATTTCATACGTTTCATCGGTTGTAATGTTTGTTTACCAAAAGTCAATAAAAACGTACTGAAAAAAAAGAAAACATAAAAACTCAGTTTTGAACTTACTCCATTTGTTTCCCCTTAGAGAAATAGTGCAGTTTTTGAAAAGCTAGAGCATGAAAATTGCTTGGCAGATTTGGACCAAATAAGAAATAATGTGGGCACAAAGTGGTATCTTCATTTCCTTGACTGGTTGGGGTAAATCCATCAAGTAGTTTTTAAACTATTTGCCAGAATACGGAGTGCCCCCTGCTCCTTAAAACCTTTATGTCAGTCTTGGTGCTTTGCAGCAGAGAGGGTGAGATAGGCTAATCACTTTTGACATGCTAGATGGATTTGGGTGACATTTTCTAAACAAAAGATTTGTCAAGCTGCCCCTCCCAAACTGGACATTTTTGGAACAATTTGTTAAAAAATTAAAAAGTTATAAAAAAAACATAAAACACAGTTACATCCTACTCCCATTCATTTTCCCATTAAGAAAAAGTGCAGTTTTTGAACAGCTGTAGCGCAAATATCGCTGGGCAGATTTGGACCAAACTTTGGAATTAAGTCCCCGACAACCATACATTACAAGTTAGAAGGTAACCATGCCGCTATTAGCGGCATGGCTACCCCCTTACCGGGTACCGGGTCCGGGTTCCTTGAATGAGGAATTACCGGGCCATTCCGACCTTGGAGGACCCGGTAATTCCTCATTCAAGCAACCCACCCACATTCCCATTCGAGTCCACATAGGGCTCAATGGGAATGGGGAGGGTGTTAACAATGGGCCCGTTAATAACAGGCGTCCTTAGCGGGTTCCCACGAGCAGACTCGCAATGAGGCGGTAAGGGGTTGACGGCTCCGGCACCTTTACCGGCACCATTAACCCCTTACCGCCTCACTCGTAATGACCCCCATAGTCTAATAACCTTCTCAACATCAGCAAGAGACTCAAAACTCTTCTGTTTATGAAGTCACTCCTAGGGGAACACTGATTGTTTTGAAGGGCAGAGCTTAGATGGCCTGGCAGTAGGCCTTATATAAATCGCAATAGCAATAGCAATAACAATCACATCAGGTGAGAGGTTGAGAGTGGGAATGAAGACCCCATGTGAAGTTGGGGATTTGGGGTTGGGTTGGGGAGACAGTTAAGGGTAGAAATGTTTTGTTTTATCAGGGGAAGACCCTATGAATCTCACGATATTACAGCAGCAACACCACAACTTCTGCTCAGAAAGAAATGTGCATCACACGATGCATTGAGTTCTAGGGGGCAATGGGGGATGGTCCGGGAGGGAAAAAGTAATCAAGTTGCGTTAAGGCACCTGGAAGAAATACAGAGGATGCATGTTGAGTGCCTGTGAGGACATTGAAAACTTTTTAATTATGAACAAATGTTCCCCTTATCATTGGAATCGGCGAACCACCATTCTAACGCAGCAATTTCTGTTATTTCAGTTAATTTCTGGCCATGGATGAGACCATTGCTAGTGAGTCCCTAAGAAACCTATTAGTGCAACATGTACAGTGGCCAAAGCTGAAAGCCATGGCTAGTGGCCCCCCAAGAAAGTATAGTACAACAAAACCCTTGAAATACAGTGAAAAAGGTTTAGGTAGGAGAGAGTAAAGGTGATCAGATTCACTGTGAAAAATACATAGCAACAAAACATTTGAAATTCAGTGAAAAAGAAACTTGGTTTAGAGAGTGCTAACGTGATCAGGTTTAATTCACCAAAACCCCTGAAATTAATCAATTGCATTTTGAGCAAGTCTGCCTTAACTATGCACCCCCTGTTGCGCTGCATATGACCGCAATGATGAAATCACAGATGACATCACTGATGACATCACTGGTGACATCACTAATGACATCATACAACATCAGCGATGAGATCAATAATTACATAAAATGTGAAATTACTGATTAAATAGTTGAGAATATTTTGTTGACCTTTTTTGATACATATTTTATTTTATTACACTTAACAATAATGACAACATAACATGGAACAATACACTGATACAGAAGTATGATATGATTACTTGTGGTGCATTCATATATATATATATATATATATATATCAGGGGAAACACATTAGTTGCAAGGACGTTAAGGTGAAGAACTAGGCAACAAAAACCCTGAAATTCGACAGAAAATGCAGTCAAAGCCACCTTAGCTTGCCGCCCTCTGTTGCGCAGCATACGACCACAATGATGACATCAGAAAGTACATCACTGGTGAAATCACTGGTGACATCACTGGTGACATCACTAATTACAATACATATATGACATCACTGATTACACCTCTGATGGCATCACTGATGGCATCATTAGATCATATATGACATCATTGATGACATCAATGATTAGCAAAAATTGACCCTTTTTGTCTATGGGAAAATGAATGGGGACTTGGCCAAAAGTGTTTTTTTTTGTTTCCTTAATAACTTTTTTAGGTTTTAAATAATCTTTTAATCTTTCCCAAACTTTCAAGTCTGGGGGTGCGGGTGGGGGGCAGGCATACGCAAGTGTCTATAAGATTTTGACCACATCGGTCACATCAGTCAAATGTTATTATCGATTCATTTTTTTGATTTCATATGTAAATCAGACTCACCTTAAGGGCAGTGACTGCCACCCTATAATGTATATATATATATTTAGTACCTAGTGCAACAAAGATTTTTTAATGAATTTCAAGGGTTTTGTTATTCCATATATTTATTTGGCACCACTGGCCATGGCCTTCAGCCGTGCCCAGTGTATATTTTAAAACACTACCAGGCTACTAGTAATGGCCTGTGCCCATGGCCAGTGGGCACGGCCTGTGACCATGCCAGCTGTCCATTTTAGACCACTAGACATTACCATAAGCCATGGTCAGTGGGCAAGGTATTTTTGAAATCACTTCCTGGTCACTAGCCATGCCCTCCAGCCAATGCCAGTGGGCAGTGTCCATTTGAGAACACTAGCAGACCATTAGCCATGGACTTCAGCCAAGGCCAGTGGGCACAATCTTAGCCTCTGCCCGTGCCCACTGTTTTTTAAAAATCAGTTCCTGGTCACTAGCCATGGCCTACGGCCATTATAAAACACTGCCAGGCCCAGGGCCGTGTAGCTAGTATTAAATTAATCATTTATTTAAATCACTACCTGTTTTTATAAATCAGTACCTGGTCACTAGGCATGGCCTTTGGCCATGGCCAGTGGGCATTGGCTTTGGCCGTGCCCACTTTCCATTTTAGAACACTACAAGACCACTGGCTATGGCCTTTACGCTTTGGCCATGCCCACTATATCTTTTTCAGAACACTAGACATGTGGCTGTGCCTACTGTATATTTTAAAATGCAAATGGCCCACTAGCCATTGTATATAACACCCACTCAGCCATGCCAATGTCACTGTAGCTGTAAAATTAGATCATTTTATTTGTAAAACTTTCTTTCTATAACTAAGGGTACAGAAGTACAAATACCCTTGGATATACCGTTGGTTACCTGTAGTCATTATACCCGTGGTTATCAGGGAAAACGATGGAAACAAATGATTTCCTGTGTTTCCAGACCCTCACCAAGTGCCCCACTCCTGTGTGCCTGCTCCCCCCTTTCCCCTGTTGGCTTCCTCACCTCCACTGCCCTGTCCCATTCCTCCTACAACACTTGTCATTTCCATGACAAAGTTTCAGTTGCAATGTTGGGTAGCCGCAGTTATACCCCAGGTTAAATCAAGGGCATGCAACAAATGTTTGAGCTACATGCAGCAAACGTGGTCACTTGCGGGAAGCTCCCAAATTTCAATTGTTGTACATTTCACTTGTTGTACTCTTGCCTCCTCCCACATCTAGACTATTGGCATTTGCATGTCTTTTCACCTGCAAAATACTTTTTTCTGCATTTTATTTTCCGATACCCTCGGCTATAACCGGGGGAGTGACAGCATCTTTCACATCAAAAAAAAAAAAGATGCCGGCTGTTTCATTTATAAACACCGAGTTTCTTCTCAATTTACCGTAGATATAGCTATCTATGTTGGAGAAGGGGGCACCCCTTCTCCATCAAATACTTAAAAAGGACGGGACGGAATAACTCCAAACCACAAAAGGATTGTGAGTCAATGCTTCGTGCCCAAGTTGTTTCGGACCTGATCCAAATCTGTCCAGTGGCTTTGGCTGTGTAGTCCAGCAAAAATTGATCTTTTTGTCTATGGGAAAATGAATGGGGACTATGCCAAAATTGTGTTTTTTTGTTTTTTTAATAACTTTTCAGAACTTTCCAGACTGGGGAGGGCCAGTAACAAACCTTTTTTGTAAAATGTCAGCAACATCTGTTGCATGACTAAAATGCTATAAGCAATTAATTCTTTCCTATTTCCTATGCAACCCTGTTTTACCTTAACTATGGGGCGGTGACAGCGACTGTCACCCTCTAATATATATATATATTTGTCTTTGTTGTCGATCCGCAAAAGTTCATGTTGAGCCACGCGATGTTCCTTTGCGGTACAGAGGGTGTTAGATCAGCTTAGAACACAGTGCGCCACAATTCGGAATATGAAACTGTGGTTTAAAAGTAAACAGCAGGATTGTACATTTGGTAAAGTACATTTATTTCACATGAAATGTTTAGTGAATATTCAGCGATTTGCTATTGTCTCTGCTGTCGATCAGCAAAAGTTTATTTTGAGTCACGCGCTGTTCCTTTGCGGTAGATAGGCTGTTGGTTTATGATAAAAGCAGTAAATGGTCGCAGTGATAATCGGAAGGTTGGTCCAACAACGAGGTATTAGACCACCATAATGGTTGGTATGTTGCTTCTAGCCGCTAGTACTGCGTGAGGGCATATTGGTCCTTGGTGATTGTCCCATAAAATGGTGAGGGTCATGAAGATGCTTACATGGAGCTGCACCTGGCAGTTGAAATATCCATCCGCTGGAGTCTGAAAATCGTGACATTGGCAAAATGGGGCAACGCACCTGTTTTAAAAAACATAAATTAGTCTCACCAGCCGATCTTTATTAAAAATATTCATTTTATTTATTAGGGCGTGAAACTATTTGCTAGCGAATATAGTGCAACGGAGTATGTTAATAATATTTTCGCATTTATATAGCGCTAAGAACCGTCAGGTATCTCAGCGCTGCTTATTATTACGCACGGTGTGTGGTGCTCATTTATCAACCACGGAAGGATGAAAGGCTGAGTTTGGCCGTGCCGGGATTCGACCTGCGTTAGCAAGCTGTGCACGGATGTCAAAGCGAGCGCTCTACTTGCTGTGCCACTTGACCGGCTACAGTGAAGTGGCACAGCGAGTAGAGTGCTTGACCGGCTACAGACAGGTTAAATTATTTCTATTAACCCACCCTGTGTCGTCTGCCTTTTTCAGAGCCCTCTAAGCGACAGGGGATCCATTCGGCAGTGATAGTGTGCGGTAGAAAACAATATGTCACATTGAACGAACAAGTACAACTTGACCGGGCTTTAATGCCCCGCTATTGTTATTATATTCCGGTGTAAAATAATCTAAAGGGTTACTTACATTATAATTGCATTTTCCATTGTCCAAGTGTAGTGCAGTCCCAAAATACGACTCCGCGTGTGCCAACGATCTTTCTCAAAGTGATATAATATACAAAAGTGGTTTCATTTCAGAAATTTCAATCTTTATCGTGTCTTACGTTTTTGCTACACTTCTTCAAAAGAAGTCTTTCAGCACAATCTCTGTCTGTCAAGGTAAAAAAAAAAAATAGAACCTTATACTGGGAGTCGTGGGCCTCTCCGGGCCGCGAGAAAAAAATGGAAGCAGCTGACCTTCACTGTGAACGAGCATAAATGCTTACTTTGCAACATTCTGTGTAAAGCCATCTGTGAGAACTTGCTGTTTACACTACATCTTGGTATATTGTTTGCGTGCTCATAAAAAAAGTTTGTTTAAGGGACGTTATGGTTCCAAGTAAAGCCGAAAAACCCCTGAAATTCGCCAGTTATGGTAAGCTAAGCAAGCATAACTCGCGCCACCTCCGTGCACTGCTAAGACTAACACCCAGGACATCGAAGATGACATCGCAAATGTCATTGATGACCTCACTGATGACATCACATGTGCATTTACTTTTCATGAAATTTGTGTACTAGGGATTTTATTATAATGTTGCGAAAAAAGTGTCAAGGATCATTGCAATAAATATCATACCGTAATTAGTGCTTTGAACGATGCATTGATATAAATAGCATTTATTATGGGTTCTATCTAGTATACTGAGCTACTAATGGAGAAACATAGCATTGTGTGCAGCGTACAAGATGAAAGTATAATATTTGTAATGTTAATATGCTGAATAATGAAATGATAATTGTCCTGAAATGTTCAAAAATAAACAAAATGGGGGTGTTCTAAGGACGTTCTTCGTATTGTGTGACTGCTTAGCTGTATGCAATGAGGGAATGGCACAGAGAGTAAAGTGGAAATGGTAGAAGGGGTGTCGAAGAGTTACGTGGTCCGCGGACACCGCGACTATCCGTGGACAGGGCGTGCTTCATCCTGGGTTTTCCAGCAAATCCAACATGGAAAGAAGACTGTACGGATTAGCCAATCAGATGTCGAAGTTGTGGATTTGTGTTGAAAGAGACTGTGTGTGGTGAAGATGGCAGAAGTAGAGAAAGTCAGGGTGTTGGTGCTTGGAGATATGTTTGTGCATGGTTTACAACAGTACGCTCGATGCAGGCATGTTGAAAAGAACTTTGATGTGAAAGGAGTGGCGGTGGTGTGGAGCACTGTGCCTGATTGAAATGTACAGGGAATTGTACAAGTTTGTGAGGATATGGCCACGATGAACAGTCCGCATGTGGTAGTTTTGCACTATGGTGCTTTCCATTTGGGCAACGTCAGTGGCCCTACTTTGTTGGCTGATTTAGAACGCTTGGTTCAAGCCGTAATGAAGATCCTTGCAAATGCAAAAGTAATTTTTTCTGGATTACTACCTAGGGCAATATGGGACAATAGTTCAGTTTTTTGTCCTCAGCAAAACATTGCTAGGTGTGTCATCAACCGAGGCATGTGTGCCTTCATGCTTAGAGCTGGTATGTTCTTCTGTAATAATGAGAATATTGATGCCAGTAATACTGTTAATTTTAAAGAAGATGGGATCTCTTTATCTTTTACGGGAAATGCCTTTCTATTTTGGAATGCAAGGGTTGCTTTGGAGAAGGTTATGTGAAGATTTTAGGAGTAAAGTAAGAAAAAAAACAAGAAACAAAATACAAAATAACAGGTGTCTGTCAAGCATCTGTAAAAAAAACAAAAAAACGGCTCTTTTCAGAGCCAACTTCAAAGGGGAAATGGGGCACACTATTTAAATTTACATTCACCACGCTCAGATTCTCGATATGTCCGTGGACATGGCGGTAGTCCGCGGACATCAAAATCACTACATGGGGGTTCAGTATGTTCTATGTTACATGTATATGAAGTCAGGGATATTATGGTTAAGTTGTGCTACTAAAAACCTATGAAATTCAGTGAAAAAACTTTGTTGAAGGGATGTTATGGTTAAGTTGCGCTACGAAAAAAAACAATGAAATTCAGTGAAAAAACGTTGTTAAAGGGACGTTATGGTTAAGTTGCGCTACTAAAAACCTATGAAATTTAGTGAAAAAACTTTGTTAAAGGGACGTTATGGTTCAAAGTAAAACCGAAAAACCCCTGAAATTCGGCAGTTATGGTAAGATAAGCAACCATAACTTGCGCCACCGTGCACTGCTAATACTAACACACAGGAGATCAAAGATGACATCACAAATGTCATTGATGACATCACTGATTCCGTGGATGTGCAACATAACGGAATGCACCAATCAGGAAAATAACCTGTGCTTCCAACAGTATTACCTCAGTGCTGCTTTACATTCACACTAAGAAGCAACTGCCAACAGGAGAAGTGCAACTTAGTAACAGCAGAACCATACTAGAAAGTGGTAAGTACACCATATTTGTTCCTGTATCTGTGCAGATTGTTCTGTGTACATGACTAGTAAAAAACATTTTTCTTTTAAACAGAAATGGCTGGCACCCTGGAGTGGCTTGAGGAGAATATCCCTCTTGATGAAATGAGTGAAGATAGCAACCCCATTGGTACACACTGCAATTTGAAAAGTAGGAAAATTAAGGCACATTGCTCCACATGTAACTGAAACATGTTTGTTTTTAACAGTACATACTGGAAATGAAGGGAATGGCCTGAAAGCACCAGCTGCTGCACAAGTGCATGGGCACATACACACCAAAACTGACAGTGTGGGAAATGAACAAGTGAGCCTGGGGGAAGCAATGGACCAATTGAACAACAGTTTTGCTGACTTAAAATTATTTGTACAAAGGCCTATAGTTGGAAAACTATAAAGTAGCACTGCCCCACTTGCACCTGTACCCCTTCACCCTGTCCCAGCCAACCATCCCCACAAACTCCCTGTAGGCAAAGACGTTATGATGAGACCTCAATCCTTCCTCCCCTGATGACCAGCTTGTGCAAAACCTAATTCCCCTGTATCTGTTTCCATTTCCGCTACTCCTTCCCTTTCCTAATTATGTCTATTTGTGTGTGTAAATGCAATTCTATGTGTATACTGGTGCCATGTGTCTGTGTTTTCCTTTTTAAAAGCCTTGTATGGAGTCTGCGGAGCGTGCAACTGTCCGGGCTGTCTGCAATCAAAATGGAGGTGCCGTAGGACACTGCACCTGTCGGATATGTCCGCAAAGTTGTGACATACCTCCAATTAGTTCTGGGAGCCCAGCCGTGTCCTGTGGACACCTGGGCATACACGCATCACATTCCCTGTGTCTTATGGACAACGCGCCTGTCCGGCATGTCTGCAAAGTTGTGGCATACTTTTCATTAGTTCGGGGAGCTCACCCCTGTCCGGCGGACACAAGGTGCATGCACATCTCATCCCCTGGGTCCTACGAACACTGTGCCTGTGCGGCATGTCCACAAAGCAGTGATGTACTTTAATTAGTTCGGCGAGCCCACCCCTCTCCGGTGGACACCTGAGCGCATTGACATCTCATGGGTCCAATGAACACTGTGCCTGTCCTGTATGTCCGCAAAGCAGTGAGGTACTTTAATTTGTTTGGGGAGCCCACCGCTGTCCGGCGAACACCTGGGCACATACGCATCAAACCCCCTGGGTCCTACGAACATTTTGCCTGTTCAGAACTGTCCACGGCATGTGTGTCGCACTTTTAATTTGTTTGGGGAGCCAAACACTGTTCGTAGGGCACCTAGGCACATGCGCATAACGGATCCCACGCAATAGGTGTCCTATGGACATCCGTCCCATTTGCAGACATTTGCGACGTCACCATGTGACCGCACCCATGCTGAGCATCGGCCCTTATTTGTAAACAGGGCCTGGTCCCCTGAACAGCAAAATGTGCTTTTTTGACCAATCAAAGGTGTTTTGAGCTGAAACTTCACCCTTACAGAGGTCCCAGACCATGCCCTTGTCAATCCGGAGACTTTTTGCAACTTTTTGAGCCCAGCTTGGAGCGTTCGAAGTGTCCGTGAAGCGTGCAACTGTCTATGAAGCACTTCCCTGCACCCCTATAAAAGGCCACACCCCAGTGCTGCTGCTCATTCTGTTTTTGGACACCCTGGACAGACCACTGAGCCAAATTGCTGCTTGCTGCTTGCTGGTTTTCCGAACTCATTTGCTCAATAATGGCATCTTTAGCTGATTCTGCTTCTTCTGCTGCTGCTGGCTCTTCAGCATCACTCCCACCACCACCATCACCCTTTTCTAGAGGGCCTGGGGAGGAGAACATGTGTGATTATGCAGAGGGAGAGCAAGAAGAAGAGGAGGATGAGGACAGGGAAGTCGCCACTACCAACTGCCAACGTGAGTCTTGGGTGTGGAGGCTATTTATCCCCATTGGGGGGTACAAAGGCTTGTGCGGCCACAGTTTGCTGCAATGAGTGGAAGATGATGCACAGTCGAGGGAAACCTGGCCTGTACAGTTATGGGACCACCTCCATGCGGCGACACCTGAGGTTGAGTCACAAGGCAGCAGTTTGGAGGGTCTTCCCCTTTGAACAAGGTAGTAGGTTGAGTTCCTCTACAGCACCCTCCACATCTGCTCCTGTCACCACAAGGGACACTCCTGTGGGACAGCGGATCCCTGAGCTAGACTTGCAGGCCATACTCGCCGCAGTAGACCCTTACCTTCAAAGGTCACTGTATTGTGTGTGTACTGTGATGCTGGACTCTGCAGAGGTGATCAATTCCAGAGTGCTTTCGAGGCTTTGGTCTGGGAGCATGAGGGAATGTGACCCCTCCCTCGAATAGGCTCATCCAACATCTTCCTCTCTCCACCTGCCCCTTCCTCTCTGTGGTTGGTGCCCCTTCCCTACCCTCCCTTCCCTTCCTTTCCTTGTTTGTCATGTTAAAAAATACCCCAAAAAATATAAAACAAGAATAAACACGCAAAAAAACGGCTCTTTTCAGAGCCACCTTTCAAAGTTTAAAAATAAAAACGCCAATGAAATGGTGCAGGCCTCTCTGCTGTTCGATGAAATCCGCAGACAGCACGTTAGTCCACAGACTTATAAATAACGTGGGCGGTGGCACCATCAAAAACATTGCACTCTTTTCCGGAAGAAAGTGGTGGCTGTGAAAAGAACCATTTGTGTTGTTTTTTTGTTTATTGAATGTTTGAAGTAACAAACACGTACTGCAAAAATGCTTGCTATTGTTGCAAAAAGGGCTACAAAGCATTTTGGATGTTTTGCAAAAAAGCTGTTTGCCAGCATCAGTAAGATGGACTCCATCTCAGGGAAAAATGTTGGTGCTACGAAATGTAATGTTTTCATTGTGGAAGGACGACATTCCAACATCATGCAAAAATGTGCAAACAACCTTGTTGACATTGCACCTCGCATTCTCCATTAGTGAACCAAATGAAGAAGAGCGTAGCCGCATCTGTCTCTGGGCAATGCCAGACAAAATTACTCTGGAGTTTGGAAACATGTCCATGACTTTCCCAAGTGCCGCCTTCATCGCAAACTGCAGTGAGATTCCGGTAACGTGGCCTAAACTGTTCCCTCCACAATTAAGAATAATAGTGGCTGGATGATGGTACGTCACCAAAGTGGAACTAATGGGAACCAAATCCGGCCACTTCATGTCATGCACTCCATACCAGTGAACCTCCACATAATGGAATCCAAGATGTGCAGCTACTCCACAATGCTCTGCTTACACCTGCAACCAATGTATCCAAGAGTCACCCAAAATCCAGACACTCTGCCTCCTAAAAGACACATCCATAACCATAGCCATCTCCACTCCTCTCAGCAAACAGACCCTCTGCCACACTCTCTCCTTACACACCACACCCAGCAAACCTTATTGGCTAATCCCCCGGTCTTCATGCCACATTCTCTCCTTGCACACCACACCCAGGGAACCTTATTGACCAATCCCCTGGCCTCCACAGTCCCATTTCCATGCCTGCCATGCTTAAAAGTCCCAGATGTTATGTTATGTTATGTTATTTTGTACTTATATAGCGCCTTATATACCATTAGTATGGTCTGAAGGCGCTGGTAGGTTGAACGCCCTTGGGAACCGAAGTTCAGGTCAGTAGAGAGAGTAGGGAGAGTCAACGGCGCATGTGCGCACCGGGTATGTGTGCAGCTGGTGCGGTATTCGTGAAATAGCTGCTTCTTAGCAGTAGGTTTGGTGGTTGATATCAGGGGTATGTGTTCGTTCTGGCAGGATTTATCCAGACCGACTGTGGCTGCGTTAGGCCTGAGGAGAACGCCTGGCTGGGGGGTGTGTAACCAGCAGTGTTTACTTAGAGTGATGGGGAGTGAGCGAGAGGTGTTGGTGCTCTCCTTACACACCACACCCAGCAAACCTTATTGGCTAATCCCCCAGCCTTCATGCCACATTCTCTCCTTGCACACCACACCCAGGGAACCTTATTGACCAATCCACTGGCCTCCACAGTCCCATTTCCATGCCTGTCATGCTTAAAAGTCCCAGATGTTATGTTATTTTGCACTTATATAGCGCCTTATATACCATTGGTATGGTCTGAAGGCGCTGGTAGGTTGAACCCCCTTGGGAACCAAAGTTCAGGTCAGTCGAGAGAGTAGGGAGAGTCAACGGCGCATGTGCGCACCGGGTATGTGTGCAGCTGTTGCAGTATTCGTGGAATAGCTGCTTCTTAGCGGTAGGTGTGGTGGTTGATATCAGGGGTATGTGTTCGTTCTGGCAGGATTTATCCAGACCGACTGTGGCTGCGTTAGGCCTGAGGAGAACGCCTGGCTAGGGGGGGTGTAACCAGAAGTGTTTACTTAAAGTGATGGGGAGTGAGCGAGAGGAGTTGGTATGAGAACAGTTATACCGA
This sequence comes from Ambystoma mexicanum, assembly GCF_040938575.1. Lineage (NCBI taxonomy): Eukaryota > Metazoa > Chordata > Amphibia > Caudata > Ambystomatidae > Ambystoma > Ambystoma mexicanum. The sequence goes on from NC_090930.1 coordinate 733,631,629, forward strand.
ATGGTGTCATAGTATCTCTGTGTTCTAGTTGAGTGATGGTGTAAAGAAGAGAGTAAGCGTGGGGTGTGATATGATGGCTTACATGCTCTTTCAAACGTTCCCTGCATTCCAGACCATACTATGTACGTCGCGCAGTTCTATGCGCTCCAGTCCGTTCTATGGACTTTTATTCATTTCATGCGTCCCCGTCAGCGCTACACACTCGGTCTGCTCGACGCACTCATGCATTCCAGTCCGCCCCACGCGCTCCTGTCGGTCCCACGCATGCACCCTGTCTACCCCTGTATTTCGCATTCACCCACCCTACGCAGTCACCCGCTCCCCGCATTCACCTGCTCCCCGCTCTCACCAGTGCCCTGCACTCACCAGCTCCCCGCACTCACCAGCTCCCTGCACTCATCCACTCCCGGCACTCACCTGCTCCCCGCACTCATCCTTTCCCCGCACTCATGCGTTCCCCGCACTCCTCCGCCTATGCACTCATCTGCTCTATGTACTCATCTGCTCTATGAGCTTGTGCTTTCCACGCATTCCACTCTTCCGCTCCCGCACTCATTCGTTTGCTTCACTCATCCGCTCCCCGCGCTCAACAGTTCCTCATACTCATCCGCTCATCCGCTCCCCACGCTCAACAGTTCCTCGTACTCATCCACTCACGGTACTCATCCACTCCCTGTACTCATCCACTCCCCATACTCATCCGCTCCCCGTGCTCATCCGCTTCCCGTACTCATCCGCTTCCCGTACTCATCCACTCCCCGTACTCATCCGCTCAATGCACTCATGCTTTCGTGCATTCGACTCATCCGCTCCCCGCACTCATCCGCTCCGCACACTCATCCGCTCTATGTACTCATCCGCTCTATGCACTCATGCTTTCCCCGCATTCAACATTAATATGCACTAATCAGCCCCTTAGAGTCATTCGCTAATATGCAGTAATCCTGTTCTATAAATTAATTTGCTCTCTGCACTCATCCGCTCGCTACACTTATCCGCTCTATAACCTCATCCGCTCTATAACCTCATCCGCTCTATACCCTCCTCTGCGCTATACCCTCATCCGCTCTATACCCTCATCCGCTCTATACCCTCATCCGTTCTATACCCTCATCCGCTCTATACCCTCATCTGCTCTACACCTCATCCGCTCTGTAACCTCATCCACTCTATAATCTCATCCACTCTATACCTTCCTCCGCTCTATACCCTCATACGCTCTATACCCTCATCTGCTCTATACCCTCATCCGCTCTATAACCTCATCCACTCTGTAACCTCATCCTCTCTATAACCTGATAAGCTCTATAACCTCATCCGCTCTATAACCTCATCCGCTCTACATACTCATCCCCTCTACAAACTCATCCACTCTACATGCTCATCCATTCTACATGCCCATCCACTCTACATGCTCCTCCACTCTACACGCACCTCCACTCTACACACTCCTCCACTCTACACACTCCTCCACTCTATACGCTCATACGTTCTGTACAGTCATCAGTTCTACATTCGCTTCTCAGTATTTATTCCCTCATCTGCCATACGCGCTTGTCCGATCTACATACCCAACCACTCTACATGTTCATCCGCTCAATATTTTCATCCATTCTATACCTTCATCCGATCTAGATACTCATTCAACTTACACACTCATTCGATCTATGTAGTCATCTGTTCCTCCACTCATGCATTCTTCCACTCAGTGCATTCAAATGTTTATACTCAACCACTCTACACGTTCATCCGCTCAACATGTTCATCCATTCTATACCTTCATCCGATCTCGATACTCATTCGATTTACACATTTATTCAATCTATATAGTCATCTGTTCTTCCACTCATGCATTCTTTCACTCAGTGCATTCATCTGTTCAACACGCTTCATCCATTCTAACTATTTCATTGTTCCATCCGCTTCACTGTTTCGATCTACTTTACTCGTTTAATTCTGTTTGTCTTTCTAGTTTATATTCGCGGTTATTAGCTGTCAATTTCTTGCCTCAGGTAGTTTGTTGCATTGGTGTCATTGAGACGCTGTTTGTCTGTTTGGGTTAGTTTGGTTACCGGTTGGTTTTAGGGGAAGAGCCAGGTTTTCAGCAGTTTGTGGAAAGATGTTAAATCCTAAGTTTGGCGGATGTGGGGTGGGAGTGAGTTCCACAGGGTGGGGGCCAAGGCTGAGAATGATGATCTGCCTAATCTGACTGAGTTTGTCTTAGGTATGACTAGGAGGCCGGCTGAGCTTGATTTTAGGGTGCGAGGGGGGTGATAGGGTTTTAGTTTGTTTTGAAGATATTGAGGTCCCTTTTTATGCAATGCTCGATGGGAGATGCATAAGGTTTTGAAGGTCACCCTTTGGGATACTGGAAGCCAGTGCAGCGTCTTAAGGGCTGGGGAGATGTGGTTTCTTGGCCCGAGAGCAAGTAGCAATTTGGCTGCCGCGTTTTGTGCCCTTTGGAGTTTATTCAGTTGGTACGCGTGGATTCCGAGGTAAAGGGTGTTTTCATAGTCCAGTCTTGACATAATGATTGATTGGACCGCGGAGAGTCTGTTAGGAAAGGAGAGATATGGAAAGATGCACCTAAGGGTTTTAAGGTGGTAGTGGCAGTATTTTGAGACGTTGTTGACTTGGCGCAAGAGTGTTAGGTCAGAGTCAAGGATGCATCCAAGATTTTTCACTGATTTGCAGGGGGTCAGTGAGCTGCCCATGGCGGGTGGCCAGTTTAGTGGTTGTGGAAGAAGCTCGGAGTTGCCACATACCATGATTTCCGTTTTGGAGGGGTTTAACAAGAGGTGGCTTTGGGTCATCCAGAGTTCTATGTCTAGGAGGCAGGAGGCCAGGTCAGGTCGGGAGTTGGGAATTGGGTTCATTAGTTTTAGAATTAGTTGAGTGCCGTCAGCGTAGTTGTAACACAGGATGTTGTGTGAACAAACTATTGGAGGGAGGGTGATCAAGTACAGATTGAACAGGAGGGCAGATAGGCATGCTCCTTGTGGGACTCCCGTGTCGTCTGGTTGGGCTTGGGAGGTATAGGTGGAGAGTATTGTTATTTGGTACCTATCTTTGAGGAATGAGGCTATCCATTTAAGAGTGGTTCCTCGAATTCCATGGGAGTGATGGTGATCTAGGAGGATTGAGTGATTGATTGTGTCAAAGGCGGCAGATAGGTCAAGAAGGATTAGTGCCGCGCATCCCACAGAGTCTGCCGTCATTTTAAGGTCATCCCAGATTGAGGTTAAGGTGGTTTTGGTTCTGTGACGGGCTCTGAAACCTGATTGTGCAGGGTCTAGGAGATTGTTGGCTTCGACAAAGGCATTTAGTTGGGAGTAGGTGGTTCGGGCAATGAGTTTTGCAAGTAATCTGGTGTTTAAGATGGAGTGGTAGTTTTTGGGCTGGAGAGGGTCAAGGGAAGGTTTTTTAATTCGTGGTTTGACATGAACCGTTTTGAATGCGTCAGGAAAGATAACAGAGGAAAGGGAGGCATTTATTATGGATCTTGTGTGTTCTCCTGCGCAGGCGGAAGCGAACATTTCTTTGAGGGTTGTGGCTGGGAAAGGGTCCAGTGGGGAGCCAGATGGTTTGTGAGCAGATATAAGTTTGAGAAATTGCTCTGGTGATATTGGACTAAAGGATTCGAACGTTGGTTGCGTATCGGTCACAGCTGGTGGGCTGTCCGCTAAGGGGGTAGTATTGCCTGGTGGATGTAAGAGAGCCAGTTTGGTGGCTAGAGAATTTGTTCTTTCCAGAGCCGTGGTGTAAAAGTGGAGGCAGAGTGATTCGCACAGTGATTGTGAGGGGATCGGGATGGTTGTGGCGCAAGCCGGTTTGGTGAATTCAGAGATGATTTTGTGTCGTTCCTTGCGTGGATTTTTGCAGTTTAGGATTCGGGAATTGTAGTGGGATTTTTTTGCTTTCCGGATTTCGGCCTTGTACTGATAGAGGTGTCAGGCCAGGATGGCCCTGTTCTCCTTGGTTTTGTCTTTCTGCCATTTGCGATCTAGGTATTTACATAGTTGTTTAGTGGTCTTCAACTCAGGAGTGAACCATCTGGGGAAAAGGCCACGGCGGGATGATGGTTTGCAAGGCAGTGTGAGCCGCATCAGAGATGCGTTGAGCCATGAGTCAAAGGCATCGGGGGTTAGTTGTTTAATCGGTTGGAGGGTAGGTGGTGTAGATTGGAGGAGTGCGTCGGCTAGGTCCGGGACGATTATTAGTTTTTTCCAGCATTTGCATAGATTTGGTGGTTCAGATTCGAGTACGGGAGTGGGGTCGGGTGAGCGAATGGGGAAAGAGAGAATGAAGTGATCGGACCAGATGATGGGGGTGGGGGGGTTTAAATGAATCCGGGTGTTGGAGCTAAAGATAGCATCAAGAGTGTGTCCTTTATAGTGAGTTGGGCCATTCATGTTGGGTTGGAGGTTAATTGCATCTAAACCGTCAACCAGAGAGTGTGGCATAGGGTTGGTTGGGATGTCGAGCCATATGTTGAAGTCTCCAAGAAGGGTGAGGTTGGGATGGTTTAGTTGAAGGGTGGCAATTGAGTCGCAGAGGTTGTTTGCGAATTGGCTATCGTAGCCTGGGGGCCTATAGATTATTAGGAAGCTGTGCAAGAGCGACGGGGAGAGAGATAGTTTAACGAGGAGTGATTCGCAGGAAGGAATGGAAGGTTGGTTGTCGATGATTGAGGCGTGGAAGAGAGACTTGTATACGAATGCTACTCCCCCTCCTCTAGAGGGATGGTTCAGTGGGATGAGGGAGTAGTCAGGGGGGAAGACTTCACTGGCGATTGGAGCGAAGTCGTCAGTGAACCAAGTTTCGGTGATGAAAACCAGGTTGCTACAGATCGGACATTAAATAGTATGCAGTTTACATCGGCAAGTGAGGTTGGTCTCGGGGCTGGAGTGGAAGGGGGTAGTGGCGGAGAGAGAGGAAGTTGGAGAGGGAGGGGGTGCGTGATGATCGGTGGGAAGAGTAGGCGAGCAGAAGAATTGGCGGGCTTCAGGCGGGATTGGGTGGCTGCGTGTGTTCGCATGATCGGGTTTGGCTCGGGGGATTTGAAGGTGGGGTGTGGGCAGTTAGGAGTTTCCATTACAGTTGATGAGAAGTCGAGGGAGAGGGGTTTCAGGAAAGGCGAAGCTACGGGGGACGGAGGTGATTGGGGGAAAGTGGAGGTGGGTCGAAACAAGGGAGGCGAGGAGTGCTGAGAGATTGAGGGGGACCAGGTGCGATTCTTTAGTTTCTTTGTTGTGGCACGTGCGATCCGTAAACTACCGCAGCGTTCATGGATAAATCAGCCAAATCAAGAGGGTGGGGAGAGAAATGTAACCCACGGTAGGAGATTTCCTCTATTGTGGTAGCTCTGAAAAGAGCCTTTTTTTTAGGTGCTAGTAAACAAACACCTTTTGTTTTCTATATTATTTGGGGGGGGTCTTATTTTCCTCATTACTGCCTTACATAAACCTTTGCATAACATCCTTTAGATTGGGAAACATATTAGCGTTTCCAAGAATGGACAATGAAACACTGTCTGGGTAAAATAGTGCACACTAAGGGAGTCAATGTTGTCATTAGAGAAAACAGACATCTCAGCACGTCGCAAAACTACACCCTTGACTCTATTAACGAGGTGTTTTCCAACATTTTCCTGGGGATTAAAGACATTGTGGTTCTTCCATTGTGCTCTAGATGGTATTTCGGAAAAAAAACACCTTTGCATAGGAAAAAGCAGCATCCGTTCTTCCACCAACAACTTCAGTACAGGATCCAAACTTGGAGCATTGATGTAGCCCAAATACTCTCCTCCACAGTGCACCACCAAAACATCAGGACTACCAAAAATACCCATGTCCCTTCAAAGAGAAAGCAGTGCCTGCAAATTGCGGCCAGGCACACTGTGCCACAAAGCCTGCAGGCCTGGAAACCCAAGATCACCAGATCTCTCACTATCCATACAATAAGTCTCTGCCTCTCTCCAACACCAACCATCTTCACCATAACCAACAAAGCAATGAAAAAAGTATTACCCTCCATTTCTGTAAAGCAAAACCTGAACACCTGATTGGCTAATCCCCACAGTCCCATTTCCATGCCAGGCATGCTGAGAGGCCCCGTATGTGGCACGCCCTATCCGCGAACTACCACGGTGTCCACGGACCCCATACCACAGGGGCAGCCCTTCTTCCCTTTCCACTTCACTCTTTGCAGCACCCCCTCATTGGCTACTGTTAAGCAGTCACACAACCCTCCAACAATCACAGGCAATAACTCTACATCTAACTCTGCCATCACAGTTCAACACTTTAGATGTACTGTTGAACACTCAGAGTACAGATCTCCTGTATTTGAAAAGCACCTCCATCAAAAAGTACTGCAAAACACTCCAAGATTTCTGCTTCCAAATTCACCCACCTCTGCATCCATCAGCACAAACTACAGGTCTGCATATATTTTGTAGAATACATTTGTACTCTCTTTTGTCCCATCTCCTGACATCAAGTGGCAGTTACTTGCAATGCTGTGTGCTTTCAAAGTTTTCTTTTAATGCCCACTTGCAGAACAGCTGCATACTGCATATTTCACTCCATTGCTGTTGTAAAACAAAAAATGAAAACCACTTTGGGGACATTTGCACAGCAAATTCAAGTGGCAGATCCTATGTTAAATGCCCAGAATACACACAGCAAAGGGAGACTGCATGTATGTTAGCAAAGCATGGCAAGTGCATACATTGCAAAATTACCAAAATGCACCATTGGAAGGCAAGCAAAGAAATGCATGTATACATTGGCAACAGTGGTATCTGTAAATTTGAATCAATAAATGTAAGAACAGGAAATGATTTCTGCACTCATGTAGCAAGCATCTATGTGTGGGAAACTTAATAAAATTCCATACACAGTAACATTCTCCTTTCCAATCTGTACATCTTTCTGCCCTTTTTCTCACCCTACTAGGACTTGCACTAATCCATTTCCAAAGCAAGTAGTGCAACAGCATCTCACACACTTGTGAAAGTGCAGCCCCAAAGTGCACAGTTATTACTACAGCACTGGCCCCTATTGCAACAATGATGATGCTCCCAAGTCCCAACTGCTATGCAGTGCTGTACAATTGGACGCACACAGTAACTCTTCCTGCCAACAAATCCTCCTACAATCTAAAATAATGTGTTCTCCTAGTGCTATTACTGTGTCATTAACACACATAACCACTAACTTCCTTCTTTCACAATTGCAGTGAAGAACAGCCTCCTAAAAGCCAGTGACGTCTCTACTGGAAGATAAAACCCAGAAGAAACATACTCTTCACATCTAACAAAGTAAGTACAGTACTGTAGTAGTGTTCTGCCTGTTACTCAGACAGTGCAGTGTTGGTGTATTGTAGTATAGAAAATTCTATCCAACCCAACAGCACTTTCCTTACACTTACTCATTGCACCTTAGCAGGTCCACTCTTTGTATTGTCATCCATACACCACTATGGTAACACCCACTAGTTTTGTGAAAACATCATAATGTCCTTACTTCTTCAGGCACAGTACACTGTCCTACACACTGAAGCAAACCTTTCACAAAGGAACACACACACATACCAGTCCAACCTTCTCAACCAAAAGTAACAGCCCTTTCCACAATCACACACCCCTCCATGTATGCCTACCCTCATATTCAGACACTCATGCACAGTGAACACAAATACATTGCACAACTTCCAAACCCACACTTTCCTTTTTTCTCCAACAGACACAAGAGAATGCCTACCAAAAAGCAACTCCATAGAAAACAATGCAGAAATAAAGCAGTTAAAACTCAAAGCATGCAACATAGCCATCTGGCTCTAGCAGTTCAAACACAACAGCTAATACAGTCACTGAGCAAAATGGAACAAGGTAGCAGGAATAAAAGTGTGACCGCTATTCCAAAATGTAAAACTAAAAAGAAATGTATTAAGAAGAATGCAACTACCAGTAGTGCCAACACTGCATCTGCCAATGTTAACGTAGCCACAGGTAAGCATTCCAAAACATTTATTTTACAAAAGATTTTCTACCACAGAGTCCTTCAGAACCTTATAAAAACATGGGGAGAAATCACGCTCAACCCTTAAAACATACTGCAGAAAACGGATCCTAAAAGCTCTCATAAACAGTGCAATGCTCATCAAAAGGGAATTGTTTATATTCATTTTAAACAGAATGAAACCACTAACAAAATGAATCAGTACACTACAAAAAGTACTTCTCAGCATACGCAATATCAACATAGATACCTTTGCAAACATCTGTGCAGGTGAGTGGATTCACACAACCAGCACAGAGCCATATTTCAATGAAGAGGCCTACAAACAAGAGTAAAGAAACCCAATTGCCATACATAGCATCGGCTCAGGGTATGAAAAGGTAGACAGCACCATTATGGCAGAAGAAACGCTGATTGAAAGAATATCTCCAACAAATTTACAATCAACTCTCCATTGCACCGAACCAATACGTCCAGTCTAGTGGCCGTGCACTTCAATGTGTAACGTACGAAAACAATTCTCTGAAATCCTTTTGGCAATTGCTCAATCAGTATGTCAAAGCCAAAGACAAATTAAAAATGAAAATATTACAAACCATGGACTCCTGTCCAGTGCGCAAATACACAGGACTGCGGGGACATTCATTAGCCTGCATTTCAGGGCCTGATTGCAGAAGCACCTTCCACCACATAATAATGTTAGCAACACACCATTGTACTATTCGAAATCTCGTTCAGAGACTGTACTATGCAAAAAATCCTGCTTTAGCACAGGAACATTTAAATCACATTCTGCTACATGGCACAGCCAAATAGACCAAATGCAAAGCAAATATTTTGGAAGTGAACAGCACTTACAAAACCCAGTAACTTTAGAACAGAGTAACGACAACCTTGCAGATGCTAACCTTCTATTTCACACGTACAAAAAAGAAATAGCAAAGTTTAAAAGCACATCTGCTGAAGTACCAAATCAAGTATGTTTTGTTATCAGAGAACTTTTTATACAAAGAGCACCAACACTGTAGATATAGCATACAAAATAGAAGACAACAAGGAATCCCAATGGTTCCAATTAGCTCTCTACCTTATAGCAGAAAACAAATGCAAAATTACTAACCCCTCAATACTTTGCACACACTGCACTGCAAAGCTTGATAATAACCAAATGTATTCACGGGCTATCACTAATAGTCCCACTTCCAAAACCACTCCAACAGCTTAATTTGAATGAGAGCATTGTAATCCAAACAGTACACCCATTTCAAGCGATAATACGCCTTTAACCGAAAACAGCCAAGTTGCCTCCTTCTGAATTGCTGAAAAGCATTTGTGGCAAAATAGTTTATTTGCCATTAGATCTTAAAGAAAATGTAGACAATCTGGGAGTGCAAAGGCCAATAGATCAATCTTTGATTATCCTAGTGAATGGTGTACCTACAAAAGACAAAATGAAATGGCAGCACCTAGGAGACTTAAACAAATTTAGAGAAGCCCTACAATATCTTAAAGAGAAAAATGAATCCTAAAAAGAAATACACATTGAAAAAAAACTGAGAGAAACCACCAAAATAATTCAGGATTCCTCAATTGTGGATAAAACATGTTCCTAAATTTGGTCAGGACAGTGACACCACTGTTTTGCAGTTCATTTACAAATATGTCACTTGCAAAACCCCTTCGGAAAGCACACATAGTGAGCTACATGCACACATTTTGCAGTTTCAAAGACATAAATGTGGCAAGTATTGATGAGGCAGATATAAAAAAATGCTGCTGTGGTTTCCCTAGACCAGTTTCAGGAAAAGGACAAGTAAACAGACTCATGTCTTCTGTTAGACACAGTGTGAAAGGCAAATCGCCTAAGAACACATACTGCCCTCTTGTGGAATGCAAACATAGATGTGCAGTACATTGCAGACAATTCCAATACAGTTGCACAATATGTCAAAGCCTACTTAACCAAAGCTGAGAAAACAGAGCTGAACGACCTCTGGGATAACATATCATCTGACAAAACACTGTCACAAAAATTATACAGCTTTGACATAACAATTCTCTCCCATAGAGAATGTGGTTGTTACGAAGCTGCAGACCATTTAACCAGCACAGCCTTATATGGGAAATTGGAAAACATAGTCTGGCTAAGCCTTGGTCCTGCTGCATCCAGAAAAAGAGTTCTCAAATTGTACTAAGACATATAAACAATAGCCAAAAATGATCCCAACAGCCAGGACATTTTGAAAACCAATGTATCAGACCCATACTACCCAAACAGGAGAACTGCTTTGGAAACCATGTGTCTATACCACATAGCCCAACATTTCTCATACAAAGATGATATTAAACCAGATGAGAAAAAAGGTAAATACATAGTCAAATGTTGTGAAGGCAGCCTGGTTAAAATGACCAAACACATCCTGATCAATCACATGAAGCTATCATTTAAACCTCCTCAACATAGAGAAGTTTACTACATGTCCCTACTGCAACTTTTTAAACCAAGGAGAAAATAAGAAGATGTATTGGTGGACACCCATGCCTCCTATGAATATGCTTTCAATGCGAGTGAAAGCTCTATAACTGATATACATTTCACACAGTACAAAAACATATTGGACAATAAACGCCAACAAGAGGAAGAACTTCAAGCACAACTAAATGTAGACAGTCCTAAGAGTAGTCAACCTTCTCTTACATGAAGCCAAGAACCACTTGGAGAGCCACTCATAGTATATGAGGCAGAATTAGTCATGACCAAGTAGAACACAACATGTATCAGTATGAGGAATGTGAAGAAAACTTTGCTCTACTGAAATCACAACTCAATGATGAACAGCGTAGCATTTTCCTGGAAGTAACTAAAGAAATTGAACATGGTGTGCAGCACGAAACTAAAACTTGTACCTGTCAAACTATAAACCTGTACTCCTGTATGTAAGTGGTGAAACTGGTTCAGGCAAAACATTCTTAATATAAATCAACAGCAAGTTCCGCCAAATATTGACAAACAAAAAGCTTTCAGCTTTTGTAACTTCCCCACAGGTTTAGCTGCGTACAACATAGGTGGTGTTACTTTACACCGATTCATACTCCTTCCAGTAAAACACCAAAACAAATTAGACTACTACAGACATTCAGCAGAAGTTGCTATGGAGCTATGCAGAATTATGAAACAAATGAAGATGCTCCTGATAGATGAGGTGATCATGGTCTCCGACCTAATGTTGGCTTTGATTCACCTCAAATTGCAAGAGGTCCTTAAAAAGAACTACAAAGAACTCATTGGAGGAAAACATGTTATTGTTTTCTGAGATCTTCTTCAATTAATACCAGTGAAAAGTAAACCTATTTTTAAAACCTTAGGACACAAACTGTGTCGTAACACACTTAGCAGCATTGGAAAGGTAAATCTCTGGCAACATTTCCAATACAGAGAACTAACTCAAAACATGCATCAGTCTACAGACCTCACCTATGCTAACATTTTGAAAAGCTTTTGGATTGATGTGCTTTCTTAGGAAGAAAAGTCTATCTTAAATAGTAGACTCATCCGTGAGCTATAAGGGCATAACACATCTGCTACTGATGTCAAGGTGAGAACTTAATGCAATAAAACCACTGAAATTCAGCTAAATCCATCTTAACTTCACACACCCTGTTCTGCAGCCTATGACCACAATGATGACATCACAGATGACATCCCTGATGACATCACTGGTGATATCACTAATTACATCATCTATGACATCACTGATGGAATCTCTGAGTATATTACAACACTAACCATCTATGGCCAGTGCACACGGCCTTTAACACATTAAGGGGCCACTAGCAATGCCCTTCGGCCATGGTCAGTGGCCTCATCCTTCGGCCATGCCCATTGTATATTCTAACACATTAAGGTGCCACAAGCCATGGCCTTTGGCCATGGCCAGCAGGCACAGCTTTCTTCTGTGCCAACAGTATATTTTACAACAGTAACCGGACACTAGCCTTGGCCTTTGGCCATGCCCACTGTATATTTTACCACATCACTAGCCATGGCCTTCATCCATAGCTAATGCCCACGCCCTTCGGCCATACCTCCTGTATATTATAACACATTAAGGGGCAGTAGCCATGGTCTTCAGCCATGGCTAGCGTCCACAGACTTTGACCGTGCTCCCTGTATTTATTTCAAACTCTTATGGACCCCTAGCAATGGCCTCTGACCATGGCCTGTCTATATTTTACAAAACTCATCAGCCACAAGCCATGACCTTCAGCCATAGGCAGTGGTCTCAGCCTTCGGCTGTGCCTACTGTATATTGTAAAACACTAAGGGGACACTATCTATGGCCTTTGGTCATGCCCACTGTATATTGTACAACACTAACCAGCCACTAGCTGTGACCATCGGCCATGCACTGTGTCCACAGCCTTGGCCAAAGCAAAGGCCACAGCCTAATTTGTTATTTAGTTAATCAAAGCTTTTCTTTTCTAAGTCATAAATTATATTATGTCTGATGCCAATGCCATCACAGATGTAATCAGTGGTGTTATATATCATGTAAACAGTGATGTCACTAGTGATGTAATAGATGATGTGATTAGTGATGTCAGCAGTGATGTCCGCAAAACAAAAGAGGTGATGGCTGGAAGGTTTGGAATTAATCCTAACCTCTGGCATTGCTTTGGGCAACCCTCCAGACCGTTGTTCTTCGCCTGCCAAGCCATTGTCTCTCTTAGACAATCTGGGAGCGTTTTTTGCCAACTTTGCAGACGACACCCAGCTGGTCATAGAGACAACAGGAGACTATTGGACTGATTTTGCAGCTCTTTCTTCTATATATCAGCAAATCAAAGACTGGATGTCTTCCAGTTGGCTCTGCCTGAACTGCAACAAGACTGAATTGTTGATCTTTAGTTCAAAGGCTATGCAGGCTAAACTAAGTACTGCCTACTCTAGTTTTCAAATAGGCACAAGTTGTATTCCAGCACTAAGTAAGGTGAAAACGTTGGGCACCTACCTGGAGGCCTCCTTAAATTCAGATGCCCAATTCAATCTATTGACAAAAAGCTGTAACCATTCTCTCCACTTACTCAAAGATATACTTCCATTTATTACTAGAGACAATGCTGCGAATATCGCTTGAGCCATTGTCTTGACAAGGTTAGACTACTGTAACTCATTACTGCTAGGAGCCTCATATACCAATATAAGGAAATGTAAAGTGCTACAAAAGAATACTGTGCTCATTGTTAATAAACTGAACAGGCGGGTACACATTCCATCCCACAATAGGGAGCTACACTGGCTTTCTGTTCAGGGTCGCATTTACTTCAAAGCAGGTACTATCGTTCACAAATGTGTGTATGGAGCAGCCCCCTCCTACCTGAAAACTCTGGTCCTGCAGTACCGTCCTACCAAAGCATTACGATTCACCAACAAAATGCAGATCATAGGTTTAAAGTATAAATGCGAGAATGGTCTGGTAAAAGCAGCCAAACTCTGGAATTCTCTTCCCACTTCTGAGACTCTGGAGCACAATTCCAGGATCTTCAGAAAACCCTTAAGAACATTTATATTTAAGTAATTGCATTTATCTGTCTTTCTGCTTACCCTGTCCCGTCACTTTTGTTTGTCGCTATGTGTGTGTGTTGCGCCCTGATGCCTGCAGGCTTTTGGCGCATTAGAAAAACATAAATACATTACAAAAGGGTAAACACCATATGCAAATATGGTGCCACTCTAATAGGGGCAATCCAGTCGAACTGCTTGGTCACATCCTTTCTGCACAAGACCACAAGCATCCTCAAACATGTTTTGGCCTTGTTAAGTCTTATCAGTGAGGAGTAGCTTGGGTTTCTAGGCTCAGCAGGCACAGGAACCACGTCTGGGCATAACCAACCCACTCAGGGAGACTTACACAAAACAAAAGATGTGATGGCTGGGAGATTTGGCAATTCAAATACCCTTGGTTATTGTTATACCCACTGCTACCTGTAGTCCATACTAAACTAGGCATCCAGGTCTCCCATCCGTGCAGTAACCAGGGCCAACCCTGCTTAGATTGAAATAAAGTAAGAGGCTGTTCCACTCAGGCTATGTTGCTCTAAGTGGTCAAGTGGTCTTGTAACTTGTGCTCATTTATTAAGCAACATGGCCTGGGGGGCTGGCACCTTCCTTGCTTTGAAGCTAAGCCATGTGGGTCGATTACTGCATGACTGTCTGAAAAACGACCACACAAAAAATCCTTTTCTGCCCCCAGTCCCTCAGCAAGTGCTCCCTCATCTGTGCCAGTTCCCCCACCCCAAGATGGCCTCCTCACCTCCCCTGCCCTCCCCCATTCCCCTCACAACACACAGTGTTTCTGTGATGCAGTTTGCTTTGAGATGTCGGCTATTTGTGGCTATAGTTCCGGTTACAGATAAGATTTGTGTTGCAAACTCGGACCCTAGATCCCATCCAATTCACAGATTTCACTTGGTGTCCTCTTGCTTCCCCCCCACCTCTACACTGATGGCATTTGCATTTTTTTACCTGAAAATCCCTTTTTTCCTGAGTTTCATTTTCCTATATTCTCGGCTATCTCGCGCATCAAGGAAAAAAAAAGATGGCAGCTGTTTAATTTATAAATACCTGGTTTCTTTGCAATTTACCTGAGAAATAGCTATCTTTTTTGGAGAAGGGGGAACCCCCTTCTCCATCAAATATTTTAAAAACTACTATACAGAATAACCTCAGACCACAAAAGGGGCACGTGTCAATGCATTGTGCCAACGTTTTTTGGCACTTGTTCCAAATCCATCCAGCAGTTTGGACTGTGCAGTGGAGCAAAAAGTTACCTTTTTTGTCTATGGGAAAATGAACGGAGACTAGGTGGCACATTCCTTTTTTACTTAATAACATTTAGTTTTTTAATGAATCATTCCCATAATTTGTAGTCTGGGGGCTGGGTGAGGTGGGCATACCTAGTAGTCTTCACTATTTTGACCAAATCCGTTGTAATAGTCAAGATCTAAAGCAATTCATTTTTTCGGGTTTCCTATGGGAGTCCAACTCACCTTAACCATAGGGCAGCGACCGCCCCCTATATTATATATATATTTATAAAAGTGAAAATGTGTGGGTTTGTGGTTGGGTTTGTGGCATGGGGAAGCATTGTTCCTTATACAATTCCACACCGTTTCACCATTCTGCACCAAATTGTGCATAGTTACCTCTTAGGACCATCCAGACATTACTGGCTACATAACATTTGGACACTCCACCCCTTTGCCTGGATTTCAGCACCTTCACACATGAGACTGTTGTATGAAATTGGTGAAACATCAATGTGGTTGTAGAAAGACCGGTCCTCAACCCTAGAATGCACGGTTTCTGGGACATTTACACCGCAATGCACCACAACGAACTGCCCCACACCAGGGTGAGGCAACAAGTGGGGAGAGAGAGCACAGTAGGTGCCAATATGCAGCAGCTCACCAACTCTCACCTCCCCCCAATGTCCGCTCTGGGGTATTTCAGCCTGCAACACATGCTCAATCTCAGTGCAGTTTACTTCAGAGTACAAAGCACATCAATTGATAAGCGAATCCGAACAGCAACCTACAAGATCATCGATTTGAGTGGTGTCATGTCGGTCCACAGAACCCATTCCGAGAACAGGTACTTTTTGCTATATATATTTATTCAGTGAAAAAACCTTGCTAAAGGGATATTATGGTTGCAAGTAAAACCAAAACCCTCCAGAAATACGCCAGTTATGGCAAGCTATGCAACCATAACTCGCACCACCACCATGCACTGCTAAGACTAACACCAGGATATCAAAGATGACAACACAAATGTCATTGCTACATCAACACCAATTTTGACATCACATATCTGGCCCACTTGATTTTGTTCACTAACATATCTAGGCTAGGTGTTTTTGTTCACTGACAGTCAGAATATGAAAATTTAAAAGGTGCTATATATCTAGCCATTAACCTTGTTGTATGTTCTTAACGTACTTTCCTTAGGGTTTGATCTTAGCTCATGATGCACTTATACCCGACAATAAGCAAGCCTCAAATACATACTTCATTTGCATACAGGAAGATGAACTTTTATGTAATTGACATTTTCTGGTGCGGTTGTTTCTTCCTTACTTTAGTTTCCCTGTATGTGACTCTAATTTGTAGGCATTATGCATCTTCACATGCATTGTTTGTACTGACACAAGCGTGCAGTAATGCTTGGATTGTTAGCTATTTATTCCAGGTTTAACTTTACTGAAAACTCTGATAAAGTACTCTTCATTATTGTACTTTCATAAATTACCAGATTAAGAATATTGTACTTCTATGGTGCATGACGTAGACATTGCCCATGTGTATGTATGATTAGCTTCCTGTATTAAGAGCACTCTGATATAATGTTTTGTTTACATCAGTACATTCTTTAACACATTAGGTAGTTCATAAAAGGTCTCCCAATCAGCCCTGACATCTTGTTACCAACATTATAAACACAACTTCTTGTAGGGACTTTTAATCAAAATTTATTGTATATGTGAAGTCATCAGGGATGTGATACATTACAATTGTGATGTCATCTTTGATGTCCTAGGTGTTAGGTCTTAACAGTGCACGGTGGTGGAGCGAGGTATGGTTTCTTAGCTTCCCATAACTGGTGAATGTCTGGTGGGATTCCGTTTTACTTGTTACTATAACGTCCCTTTAACAAAGGTTTTTAAAAGAATTTCATAGGCTTTTATTAGTGCAACTTAACCATAACGTCCCTTTAACAAAGTTCTTTTCCCTGAATTGCATAGGTCTTTACTAGTGCATCCTTAATTTGCTGCAATTTCCTAATATTGTACTCACCCCTAATGTAGCAACTGTAGAATCTGCAAGAATCTGCAGACAGTTCGGTAGTCTGCAGAGAGAATGTAGCATTCACAAAGACCAGAAGCACAGGGGAGAAAAGAAATGTTCTACCCATCAACCAACAAACACATATACATAAAACATTATTTATATTTACTGCACCTAGATATACCTCTTTGTGCAAATGATTACTTAAAAATGTACAAATAGTTTATTTATTTATAACACACAATATAATGGAACGCACCAAGCACACACCATAATTCTACACATCATATATATCTCCTGTTAATCATGGGCATCTGCATCAAAAACTACTGTGAAACTCTCCAAGACTTCTATTTGCAGATTCAACAAAATCTGCATCTAACACGACATAGCACAGATATGCTTATTTTTTTAAGTATTTTCTTCAACTCTTTTACAAATATGTATATAGAGGGTTCCTGTTACTTACTCTGTAATAAGCTCCTCAATAAGCATATTCTCTTTTTTAACCACTCTAGCAAATTCCATGCATTGCAGCATTCAGCACCTGCTCACATCAAGCAGCAAATACTTACAATGCTGTGTGTTTAAAAATGTTTCTTTTTAGAAGCAGTTTGAAATAAAGTAAAGAAAATCACATGTGTCACTTTTTTCTAAAAGAAGGAAAAAGCAGATGTAAAACATTTGTAGAACTTTTTTAAGTGGCACTTGGTATGTGGAAGTATAATATGTTGGCAGTACATGCATACTTGCTGGCGTAACCCATTCCAATCTGCAGGTGCTTATCCAGTCCTGTTTTTTTCTCTGCAATCTGGAACTTGTAGTTCAAGTTTATAATGGGAAAAGTTGAAGTGGAAAGTCCCAGAACGCAAACAAATAAACTAGGACTACATAAGCACCTACAAATTGGAATGGATCATGTTGGCAAGTATGCATGCACTGCCAACATTTTAAACGTACACACATCAAGTGCCACTTAAAAATGGTCTACAAATCTTTTCCATCTGCTTTTCTTTTCTTTTTCAAAAAAGTTACCCACAGAACTCCCATAAATGCACATGTGCATTTCTTAACTTTCATGAAAATTCGTACATAAACATTTTTAAACGGTCAGCACTTTACATTTTTCATTCAATATAAATGTCACACTTTCCAACCTCACTCATCACATTCCTTACACTGCCACCATTCTCTATCTGCACATACATATATGTATACCATCAAAGTATCTATATACAACACTTCACCTTACATATAAAGTACTCTTCTTTCCCAACCTCTGCTATAAGACACCAAACACTAATGCAACAACAATCATCCATTGCACCACTATGCCACAGTTTCCCTATTCTTTAAAAACACTGCAACACAATACAATACATTACACCACAAACAAAGCATTCTTTTATTAAAATTAGCAGCACTAAAATAACCTAGATATGCACCTTTTCCTCACACCCATATTTGCCCTGTTCCCTCTAAGGTGCAAAACAGAGCTACTTATACTCCAATTCTTCTAACACCATACTTAACACATATTAGTACACCACCCACGACAAAACTTCATTAACTCTTTTTCCTGACAAACTCCTCCTACCTTCATAAATAAAAACCTTGATTACTTAAGGTACTTTACCATTACCACATATACCCATTAAATGTCTTTTACAATTACAGGATATAAGAAGATTGCTGAAGATAGCTACCAAACAAAGGATACACTTCACAACCTACAAAGTAAGTACATTAATGTACCATGTATATCTCTCTAATTGTAACAATATACTTCCACTATATATTATCCCAGAGTATTCTTTTCGAAACAACATTTACATCACTCTTACTCATTATATATTGCACCATTCACACTCATTCTATTCCCATTCAAACACCACCATTATACCACCCAATGTTTACCTAAAACCTCTTAATGTCCCTACTTATTCAATCACATCATTACTCCTGTCCTCACTAACCCACACCCATCACACCTCCATAGACTCTTACACTTACAATCTTCCCAATCACACATATTATGTCACTTCACAATCAAACAGCACTCTATTCCTCTCTTCAATCACACCCACACACCCATGCACAATACATGCATATATATTCCATAACTTTCAAACCCACACTTTCTTTTTTCCCAAGAGACACACCAACATACCTACTAAAAAGCAACTCCATAGAAAAGAAAGACAAATAGAGCAGATAAGAATAAAAGCAAGCCATATAGCCATCCACCTCTAAAACTATTTATAGAAAACATAAAATAAAAGAAATAGTAACCTCACTCAACAATCCTAAACCAGCTACCACTAAAAAAGGTAAGGCCCCTCTTGCAAAAACTAAAAGTAAACAAAATGTACAAATAAAAGCAGACCTACTAATGAACCTAACATTATATCTACCAATGTTAATGTAGCCACGGTAAAGCATTTCAAAAAGTTAAGTTAAAAAAAAAAAAACATTTCCAGCGCAGAGTTCTTCACAATCTTATAAAAAGAGCTGAAATGTCACGATCTACCCTTAAAAACCTGCAGAAGATAATCCTTGAAGCTCTAATTGACAGTGCATTTCTACTAAAGAGAACATTGTTTATATTGAATTTAAACAGAATGAAACCACTAACAAATTAAACAATAAATTACAAAAAAGTACTTCCAAAGATGTGCAGTGTCAATATCGATGCCTTTTCAAACTTCTGTGAAGGTGAATAGATTTACACAAGCAGCACAGAACCATATTACAGAGAAGAGGCTTATAAACAAAAACATTTTTTAAAACAATTGCCATAGACAGTAATGGCCAACGGTATGAAATGCTAGGAGACAGCATTATGGCAAAAGAAACCATTATAGAAAAAACATCCCTAAAAAACTTTAAATCTAATGTTCCTTTCACCCAAACAAACCATCCAGTTTACAAATGGACATGCAGCTAAATGTGTAACATACGCTAACAATCCTTTTAATCTTCACGACAATTTCTCGATCACTATGTGAAAGGACAAAAGCAAAATTAAAACATACAAACCATCGACATTTGACCTGTGCACATCCACACTGGACTTCGAGGACATTCATTAGCCTGCATTTTAGGAGCTGCTTGCAAAAGCACCTTCCACCCCATCAAAATGTTACCAACACGCCATTCTGTTATAGGGAATTGT
This sequence comes from Ambystoma mexicanum, assembly GCF_040938575.1. Lineage (NCBI taxonomy): Eukaryota > Metazoa > Chordata > Amphibia > Caudata > Ambystomatidae > Ambystoma > Ambystoma mexicanum. The sequence goes on from NC_090930.1 coordinate 733,651,675, forward strand.
GTGCATAGACTATACTATGTAAAAAGTCCTACGCTAGAACTGCAAAAATTTAAATTGCATTACCCTACATGGAACAGTCAAAGAGCTCCTTCGAGAAAGTAAATACTTTGGAACTAAAGTTGAATTGGAAAATTCAGTAACTTAAGAAAACATTATAAAAAACTTCACAAAAAACAACCTCCTAACAAACACAGAAAAAAACAAAATTCACATTACATCTGCTGAAATACCAGACCAAGTATGTGTCTGTTGTCACAGAACTTTTTATAAAAAGAACACAAAAATAGTCGATATGCCTTGCCGGAGGAATCCCAATGGTTCCAATTATCTTTTTTTCTAACAGCAGAAAAGAAATACAAAATAACTGACCTGCCCCAACAGTTTGCACGTACTGCAACACAAAGCTTGACAATAACAATATGCCATCACATGCTATCCCATTTCCAAAGGCTCACCAGCAACTTAACTTGTATGAGAGCATTATAATCCAAACAGTATACCCATTACAAGCTATAAGACGCCTTCAAATGAAAAAAGCCAAATTGCCTCCATCCGAGTTACTAAAGGGCATCCGTGAAAATGTGGTATATTTGTCATAAGATCTAAAAGAAAATGTACCAACTCTACGAGTACAATGACCAATAGATCAATCTTTGATTATACTAGTTAATGGTGTGCCAACAAAAGAAAAATGAATTTGGCAACAACTATTCAACTTAAAGTTAGTAAAGAAAACAATGAATGCTACAAAGATATAAACTTAGAGAAAAACTTAAGAGAAACAACCCAAATTATTCAAGACTCACCAGCAACTGGCCAATTTGAATGTGTAGATCCTGTTACTGCAGACATCATTTTAGACCAGTATACAATTCATGCACTACACTCCAAAGACACCATTGAAGATGCATTAGCAAGATATCAAATGCGTGAAGCCAAAGGATCCCCAATGAGCATACGGGTGGGAAAAAAGTGTATAAGCACGAAGCACATACTTTTCCTCTACTCTTTCCTACAGGAAAAGGAAGAAGTTATGATCACTCTTTATGAATGTATTCTGAAGACCCCAGATTCAGACAAAATGTAGAATACATTTTCCACCTCCTGTTTGAAAGTGAACTAGCAACTCTATGCTACACAATTGCTTCAAAAAATAAAAGACACAGATGAAGTTTTGCAGTCAAGTATCACAGATCTCTTGGAAAACATGCATGGTACAAAAGAATCCTGGTTCCGACATCACTTTGATGTATGTTGTATGCTAAGGAACCTAGGCCCACCCACAAGTTGTATGGGTTGACTTGCATGACTTCATATGCACTGAAAAACCAAAATAAACATGGAATACATTAAAAAAAACACCAGGGGAACTCTGTTCTCTTAACCCTGTCAATCTATTAAAGTATTTTCACCATCACTTTATTGCCATGCTGCACTTCATCTGCAATAAAACTACCCCTCTGCTCAGAGAAGTGCAAAACTTCTTTTGGAGAAAAGAATATCAATCCAGAGGAATACCACACATCCACATGCTTTTGTGGATAGACGATGCTTGCAAATTTGCCCATGACCAGTGATGCCACTGTTTTACAGTTTATTGAAAAATACATTACCTGCAACATCCCTTCAGAAACCACATATAGTGATCTGTGTACACAAATCTTACACTTCTAAAAACATAAGTGTGGCAAATACTGCTGACATAGATTTAAAAACTAGCTTTGGCTTCCCTAGGACAAAGTAAATAGCTTCATGTCTTCTGGTAGACACAGTTAGACAAAGTGTAAAAGGCAAATCCTGAGAGTGGAGTAAGGGGTGTTACAGCTGTTCTACTGTTTTTGCTGTAACTGGCCCTTCTGTGTTATCCAGAATTTCGTACGTGATGATTCTGATGCCTGGTCTATAGCAACTGCAATCTCTTTGATTGCCTCGCTGTCTGCATAGCTCGGTGCCTTTAAGGATTTCCCTGGTGTATGGACACGCCCACCAGGAAGTGTTTGAATAAGTTCTGTGCTGTTCGCCCTTGTGGCTGTGAAGCCCGAGATTGGAGTAAAGGACGTTACAGCTGTTCTACTGTTTTTGATGTTTGTGCTGCATGCTAAGGGCCTGGACACTGTTGAAAAATCCACGACGAACGGATCCGACAAGGGCTTTGCTATAATTTAGGTAAGGAGAGCCACATTGCCTTCTGTGTTTACAGCTTGGGGAACAGCAGGCGACTGCGAGAGTGATACTCCTTTGATCACGCATCCCTGTGCAGATTTAATTTCTTTGAGCCGGCGTGACTTGTTGGTATTGCTGTTTTGTATTAGCATCGGGCGGTGCTTTCCAATATCCGTAGCTGAAACTGTAACATGAAGCTCAGAAGTAAATTAAAAAATATTAAAACTGCCAAAAAACCTTAAATAAGTGGAAAACCTCTGGGATAACTGATAACAGCCCAAAAACTTCTTTAGCAAGGAAAAGAAGATTACTGATTTCTTTGGCGATCAAACTGTTGTGGCGCAAGTCCATTCTGAACCATTACCTACTATTACTACCATGAGTGATGAGGTTGGTATCCCGGCGGAGTTCGATAATAATAACTCATTATTGAATCTTTGTTATAGCTTGGAGGGCCAAATCCTTCACCTAGAGAGGTCTGGGAGGCCGGACTTAGCTAAGTCTCGGGAAGCTGTAATTGAACATGATGCTTGTACTGTGAATATCTCATCAAGCACTATAATTAATACAAATAAGGAAAGACTCTCTTGCTCTCCCTGTCTAACTGGCTTGGTAGATGGAATCAACGCAGAAGCCAGTGCTGCACAGGATAGTGTATCTATGACTCTCAATCATGATTGTGGCAAATGCAACATTGAATCTAAACTCAAAGATCTTGATGCTCATAATTCTGCAACTAGCTTTGTACTAAAAATATTATTAAGGCTTTGCTATACTACTGTTGTACAAGCTAGGAACAATGCTGATCTATTAAAAGAACTATCTAAGGCTAATGCTACTATCAAGCTTGGAGTATCAAATACAAGATCCGAAGTGCCATTAATGACAGTACCGATTGTAGATATGTGTAAAGCCAATTTAAAATCCACTCTGGTTGAAATACTGGCGGGGTGTGAGTGTCAGAGATAGATGGGTTGTTCTCTCTCTAAAAGAGAGAAACATAGGAGACTTAGAGATTCAGAGAAAGTTCTAACGGATGGGTAAACTTTGGTAGACATGGGAAGTGTGCCCAAGGTAGAGATGAAGAATCGCACAAAAAGAGAAAGAAAGAGGGCAGCTAGGAATGCAAGGAAGCGTGCCCTTAAAAAGGGCACCTTAACATCATGGGTGATTGATGCTGATAAAACTAAAATCAGTTCCACTAAATTGTCTACTGTTCAAGTGGGGGAGAACCTGCATGAGGGGAGCAGTGATAGCTCTACTGAGGATGATGATGTCTCATCTGTGAGCAGTAGCTACAGTGTGGCCGACTGGACAGATAAATCACTGCCCCTTACAAAATCAAAGGTTACATTCTCTAAGATAGTTCAGGATAATTGGGTGACCCCTGGTAAAAATGAGGCAAAGCCTGATAGGTCGAGTAAGACTGTGAATTTGACTATTGATTTTTTGCATAAAAAGCAGTTTACTACTCTCCTGTACGAATAAAATTAATGCCGTTACTATTAATAGGAGGGTGCTGCTGGAAGCCCTACAGTAATAATACTGAAAAGTGGGGACTTCAAATTTGTTGAGCCCTGTTGGGGCAATTTTAGCCAAATTCACTGCTACTCTGAGGCTGTGATAAGTCTGTGATAAGTCTGGTGAGAGAATACAAAGATGAATTTAAGTGCAATGGCTATCTCCTAGACGTGAAGTCTAATGAGCCCTGGTAATAAATCAGCCTTGCTAAAAAAAATTAAAATGACCAGTGGGTAAAAGGTACCAAAATGGGCAATGATATAAACAAATCCCACTGAGAATGGATGTGTTCCTTCTTGCCACCAGTATCTAATAGTGAATTATTGGATTCCACTATTATTTCCTGGAATACCAGGGGCCATCCCATCTTTTTTCTGAAAATGGCTCTTTCCAATTATTGAAAGATGCACTATTTGTATTTCTGCAGGAGACATGGTTAATCAAGGGTGCTGTTTTGGATGGTTTTACAGCATGTCAAAATGTGGAAAAAAGGGAGATAAGAGCAGACCCTTTGGAGGCCTTACCACTCTGGTCTCCAATATATTAAAATCTCAAGAATGTGCACTGTTGCCAACTAATCCCAATGTTCTAATTGTGGAGGTTGCCCTGCATAATACTTGCAAAATCCTGCTGATTAACATCTATGATCCCACAGGAAATGACCATACTTTTGCTATACAACAGACTATATTTGAATTTCTGGCTGCTCACTGCATGGTGGAGAGAGAAATGAACATTATACTTGGAGCGGATCTTAATGCTAATTTGCTAGCTGATGATATAGGAACACTAACTAAAGCAGCAAGTTGGGGAACTTTTATTACTGATATTGAACTAGGGCTACTAAATGGAAGTAGGTATGACAAATCCCCCAATACCATAACCTGGGCCAATAATGCTTGTACTTCCACGCTTTACTATATTTGACTAAGTGATAACCTATTTGGTCAGATGAAAGGTTTCAAAACTTTGGGTAATAGCTTTAGTGATCACCGTCTCCTACAATGTATGCTTGAGCAGGATATCACTCCTCCTGCTCAGGATGCTGTAGGTGAAATTTACACCTGAGGTAAGGGTACTAGAATTGGATGGTCTGATACTAACTTGGCTAAAGCAAAAACATGGTGTGACAAAATTGAAGTTGAACAATTTCTGCATACTTCTGTGGATAATATAGTAGCTTGGATTTCTAATTATCTCTCTGATCTATGCCTATCACTGGGAATGTCTGTCCCTTAAAAAATGATGCTATTAATAGCAGATTGTTTGATAAAAACATAAGGGAGATGAGAAGGAAAATACGACAATGTAGTAAGTCCTGTCAAAGTCCCGAAGCAACTCAGAGGGCTAGAAGGGTGATTCAGAACAACTATTTCAATGAGATCAAATACTATCGGGCCTCTGAGAATAAAATCAGTTGGCAACGTATGGTTTGCTGCTTAATGAAGGTGATTCCAGGAAGTTCTGGGCCAGCTTTAGAACTATCAATAATGCGGGTAGCCCAGAGCTCCTGATCCCCATTGACAGCCGCACCTGGGCCAATTTCTTAACAGAAAATTTTAAAGGGGAACCTATAAAGCTTAATATATGCCCTATAGCTAACGTCACCATATCTGGGGAGGATATTTTGCTAACAATTAAGAAGTGAAAGTGTTCTCGAGCCCCCGGACCTGACGGTCTCTGTAACATCATCCTAAAAGAAAATCCTGAAATCTGGGCTGACATTTTGGTAATACTGTTCCAAAAGGTTATTGATAGAGGGAGGATGCCCGACTCTTGGACAATCTCTAATATTATACCCCTCTTCAAGTGTGGCCCGCGTAATCTTCCTGAGAGCAACAGGCTATTAGCCCTTACTGATGTTCCCAGCAAGATTTTTTTGCACTATCATCTTACAGGAAATTAATAAGTGGATTGTGAAGGACAACATCTTAGACAAAGCCCAGACCCGCTTTCGGAAAGGCTGTGCAATGGTTGACAATATCTTCACATTAAATGCACTAATAGAATTGGCTATTTGTGAAGTTACCACTGCATGTATTATTCATCGACTTCTCCGCTTTCAACTCCGTTGAGGGGGGAGACTGTGGATGAAACTTAAATCCTGTGGTATGCCGGCGAATTTGTTGTACTTCAGTATGATGATTTATGATGATAGTAGGGCTAGGATACGTCTGGATAATAGGGGCACACTATCTGACCACATTTATATCTGAAAAGGAGTAAGACAGGGCTGTGCACTAGCTCCCACATTATATAATTTGTTCATGTCTGATTTTGGCCGCATCTTTAAAGATAAAATGAATGCTTTTTCTAAAATCGTCCCACATAAGGTGGGGTGGATCTTCTATGCAGATGATATCATAATTATGGACAACACATATGTGGGTATTTGTAATAGTGCTCCAGCCTTGTGTGAATATGCAAAAACAAATGACCTTACTATTCATTTGAAAAAACACAATTTGTGGCCTTTCGATCTCACTGCTGTACAAAGTCGACCATACCTTGCTCCCTAGATACTATAAAGAAAATTAACAGCTATAAATACCTGGGTCAGGAGGTATGTGGTGAGAGAAAGAAAATGAATCCCTTAGTTCAACTTAGTAAAAGAACCAAGATAATGGCAACTCTAACAGCTGTTATGAGTTTCTCTAAGAAAACTGCTAGTTTTATTTTGCTGGGAATCATCAATATATATAAGCAAAAGTTGATTGCTATTTTCCTATATGCACTGGAAGCCTCCTTTTCTGATTGGTCTGACTGGGTGGATGTGACGGAGGGTGTGATTTGGAGGAGACTACTTGGTCTCTCTAACTATACGCCGATATAGGCCATTCGGTTAGAAATGGGGTTGATCTCTTTATCTGCTCAAATTGAATACAGCAGGACAAAGCTATATATTAAAATAATGTACGCCATCAAGGTACATTGCTATATATCCTACGTGAAGGACTGAAGGGTGGAAACATGGGATCCCTGAATACCTTTCAGAAGAAAATTCAGGATACTTTTGAAAGAATTGCCTTTGTCCCAAAATGAGAATATGGTCAGGGGTGAAGGCCTTGAAGAACTCTTTGGAAAAGTGGGATTGGGCCTGTAGCAATGATAGGGTTACTGAATTTAGCTCCTTATGTAGATTTGCTTAAGTACAATTCCTCTATATGAAACCACAGTACTACCTAAACTTGATGCCCTCCAAGGTAAACCGGAAAATATTCCTGGACATGAGGCTTAACCGCCTCAATGTTCTGGGGGTACGGGGAGCCTGGTTAAGAATTCCAGAGGTAAAGAGGATGTGCAGATTGGACTGTGACGAAATGGAGGTGGAAACTATCAGACATGTGCTTACCTGCTGTAAAAATATGAGTCCTATATATGAGAGATACTTTGCAAAATATGAATATGATCTGACTTATATTGCCAGTGAAATTTTTGGTTGAGATGCTTAGCAGGATGGAATAGGAGCCTAATAATTGCAATAAACCAGATATGAATGTGGTGAACTCTCGCCTTAGGGAACTTGAAGGAAATGTGAAGTTATTAGTTGAACTATAGTTGCACTGCGCTTCCTTTTTGGCGGCTGTAATATGTCCATACTCCGGCTATTTTTTCTGTCTTTGAGTGAGAAATAGATACATTTAGTGTCTCTACACTAAGTATCTTTCTGGTTTTGTTTTGTTCTCTGCTATTGTTATCTTTGTAATTATCGTTTAATCATTTTAACATTATATTATTGATGTCTGTATGTTTACTTCTATTTTTTTATTGATTTGTCATACAATTTGTGAAAAGTTCTTCTAACTATAACACAATAATAAATATAAAACAGGAAAAGGCAAATCCCCTTAAAATACATACAAGATTAAAAAGGATGACGCAATGCAATCATTGCCCACTTGTGGAATGCAAACATACACATACAATACATTGCAGACAATTCCATTGCAGTTGCAAGATATGTCACAGCCTATCCCACCAGAGCTGAGAAAACAGAGCTAAAAGACATCTGAGATGACATATCATCTGACAAAACAATGTCACAAAAATTGCACAGCTTCGGTATGAAAAGGCTCTCACTTAGAAAAGGTGGGTGCTACAAAGTTGAAGACCGTTTAACAGGTACAGCCTGATATGGCATATATGAACACATTGTCTGGCTAAACCTTGGTCAAGCTTCATTCCGAATGTGAGTACTAAAATGCTACCAAGAGATAGAAACAATAGCCACAAATGATCCCAACAGCCACAACATTTAAAAAACAATTTAATTGACACATACTACCCAAACAGAAGTACTGCTTTGGAAAACATGTGCCTATACAACATAGCCCAAAACTGCTTCTACAGAAACAATGTCCCACCAGATGAGACAACTGGCAAATATTCAGTCTCAACTTGTGAAGGAAGCCTAGAGTAAACTACCAAACCCAGCCATATGAATCATATAAAGTTATCATTTAAAGCTCCGCAACATAGAGAACTTATTACATGGCACTACTACAACTTTTTAAACTTTGGAGAAAAGAAGAATTCTAGGTGTCTGTGACTCATTTGAAGCTGCATTCAATGCAAATGAAAGCAGTATAACAAATGATAATGTCAAACAATACAAACAAATGTTGGACAAAGAACGCAAACAAGAGGAAGAAATTGATAAAGACACTCCTGAGGGTAGTCAACCTTCCCTTACAGGAAGCTGAGGACCACGTGCAGAACCACTCATCTTAAATTAAGCAGAAATAGCCATGACTGAGGTAGAAAATACCATGTATCAATCAAAACAATGGAAGAAGACTTGTTAGTGCTGAAATCCCAGCGAAATGATGAGCAACTTACCATTTATCCAGAGGTCACTGAAGAAATTGAACAAGGATTAAAACATGAAACTAAAGCTTGTAGCTGTAAACATTATAAACCTCTGCTCCTGTGTGTAAGTGGTGAAGCTGGTTCTGGTAAAACGTCTTAATGAAAATAATCAGCACATTTCTACAAAACTTAAGAAACTCCAACCGTTCGGCTGTTATAAGAGGTTTAGCTGCCTAGAACAGAAGAAGTGTAACTTTACATTGACTACTGCTCCTTCCAGTAGAACACCAAAACAAAATTGCATACTACAAATTATCAGCAAAGGCTGCTACTGCAGTAGGCAGAATTCTGAAACAAATGAAAGTGTTCCTAATAGATTAAGTAAGCATGGTTTATAACCTCATGTTGGCTTTTATTCTCCGCAGAAGTCCTAAAAGCCAACTATGTACAACTGTTTTGAGGAAAACATGTTATTTTTTTCAGAGACGTCCTACAGTTAACACCAGTAAAAGGTCAACCTATTTTCAAACCATTAGGACACAAACAATGTTGCAACACACTCAGCAGCATTTGAAATGTAAATCTCTGGTAACATTTTGACTACAGATAACTAACTCAAAGCATGCATCAGTCTGCAGACCTCACCTATGTTAACATTTTAAAAAGCATTAGTACTGGACTGCTTACAAAAGATGCAAAATCCATCTTAAATGGTAGACTAATCCATGAGCTGTATGGGAAAAACACATCTGCTCCTGATGTCATGGAACAATTAACTCAACAAAATATTAAATGCATGTCCTTAATGCCAACCCTTGCAAGCTGTAGTCAATTCAACGAGACAATGTTAAAAAAAGAAATGCAACCCATCCTGCATATCAGCTCCACAGAAATACTAGAAGTCCACGTCATGACACTCCCTATCAGTCATTAAGCAACAGCATGACTAAATAGCTTTGAAAAATGTATCTCCAACACAGCTGTATTGGAGAAAATATTAACTTTGTGTCTAAACTGCAGAGTAATTCTAAAACGGAATCTTGACATAGAACAAGGTTTAGTCAATAGATCAATTGGTACAGTTGTTGGCTTCCAAACATGTCAACATGACAACAACATTCAGTTTGACAACATCCACCTTGACAAACCTGCAGAAGTTAAGGAAATTGGATGCACAATAGCACGTATACTTCTGTTCAAAAACATGTACTAATGCAGAGAACACTTCTCTCTATCTCTGGCATATGCTGTCACTGTTTACAAATGGCGGGATCTAACCCTAGATCAAGCATTGATTGACATTGGCAGCACTGTCTTTAAAGAAGGTATGTGTTACATAGCGCTTTCACATCTCTGTACACTGAATGGTCTATTCGTAGTTAGTTTTGATTCAAACAAAGCAATGCTGACATTCCTTGCATCCTAGAATACAATGAGCTATGTGCACTGTACACCCCCACCCCATCTAGATACATACTCTGTACCTCAAAAAATGCCCCCAAGAATCTGGCCACAGGCCACAACTACCACAATATAATTAAACCATATAACAAGCACGTACAATACACCTTCAAATAACAAAACTCACCCTGACCCCCTTGCAATTGAAATGATGTCCGCAGACACCAATATTGACCGCTGACTCAGAGGCATCTGCAAACCATTTTTTCACCTATAAGTCTTTAAAAACAACTTATATCATCTTTATTCCACTCCCCTACCCTTTCCACACACTCTTACAGCCATCAAATAACCACAAATCTGTTTTCCAAACTGTACGTTCAAAGCTTTGTCCGCCGACCAAAGTGGTGTCCGTGGGCTGGGTGGCACTCACACCCACATTTTTCACCTAAAAAATGAACTCCATATCATCTGTATTCCACCCCCCCTTCCAGCCCCTCTTTCAACCACCAAATAACACCAAATGTGTTTTCCCGATGTTTTCCCTACCGGGCTATCCGCGGACATCAACTGGTATCTGCGGATCCGAAATGGTAACAGTTAAAAAAATGTGATGCATCTCATGCTTTTCACCATCCAATCAGTGGGCGCGTCTGATGTCCGAGGGCATCACGCTGCATCCTAATTCGTCCAGGTGGGTGTCCGCGGACCGAATAGGGAAATGAGTCAGCAGACTAGTCCCAGATTAAACACATTTTTCTTTACCTACTTTTTGATTGTTTTTAATCAACTACTGAACAGATTTACACCACATTTACAAAAGCTGCCACTCCTGGTACACATTTTGTGAAAATCTGTCAAGTGGTTTGAGCTGTAGGCATGAGCAAAATGTATTTTTTCTCTCATCGGAATCCCCATAACTTCGCCACCCCTGAACAAAATCACACCAAACTTCACAGAATCATTCTGATGGGGCCATGTACTCCTTTTGCAATGTTTTGTGATGATTCATCCATGGGGGCAAAGTAATAAGCCACACAAAAAGGGCTCTTTCTATGAGTTGAGCAACTTAACCATAAATATAGAACCGCTATGCAGGCCCTGTAATATAAATATATATATGGTTGATTTACTAAGCTAAAAAAGTAGCTTAAGTAAAACAAAATTTGCTAAGCTCAAACGAAATAGTGTATGTAGAACTTAAGCCAGTTTTTGGTGTAAGTATAACTTACACCATTTTTTTAGCTTAGTAAATCAGCCCCATATAAATGTAATCAATGTAAGCTGAAGAGCAGTGCAGTCCTCGGGTATACTTTCTTCATCCTCCTGGCATGAACTTTTTTTGAGGGCTCCCATGCAGTATGCCAAACTCTAGAGAACATGTTTTAAATATCATTGAGAATTCTGCTGGGTGAAGTGCACAAGTACTGCAGGGCATCAACAAATAAAGACTTCCTGTTTGTAGCCTCTGAAGATCTTACTCTGACATTTACTTTTTTTTGTGGTCATTCATTTATCCAAAGAGTAAAAGTTGGGTACACTTTATTTTTCACCATGCCTCATCTATATGTCCTTCTGTATAAAGCTATTGAATTGTTGCTGCTGATGCAAAGACAATTTAACCAAAGGGACTAGGTCAACTTCTTGGTATATTAATCCATATTGCTCTTACAGAGGGAAACCTAATTAAGGGGTCCCATAGACAATTAAAATGTTATTAGCCTGCTTTGTCAACTTGATCTGTGCTAGTATTGAATAATTACCCATTTCGACAACTATTTAGAAGGTGCGTTTATCACTGCGCTAGAAAACAGGACCATGCAGCATTCATAAGTGCTTCTTGTAAGTGTGTGGACTGATTACCTTTTTCACGTATTAGAGCCTTCAAGCTGAATTGCCTTTAGGGTGCTTGGGTGAACCTACAGCTTGGATTTAGTGATGCCAATGAAGACTAATGATCTCCACATGAATGAATACTGTTGCTTTTTACAGCAGGTCAGGTGGTTTGGTGGTCACAGGATGGTTCCGTCTCATTGTTCATTTAAGACTTGGCCTCTCTTTGGGACTGCCAGAAAGGCTGACACAAGTTGCAGAAGATTTAGGGATTCTGTGGCACATTTCGCTCCACATTTCATTTTCTTTCACCCCATTCAGAATATGAAATAATCCCTGAAAATTGAGATGTTTCTGGTTCTAGCAGTACCTGTGATTTGACTTTTAATACTAACACCAATTTCATAGCACACCTTTTTTTCTATATTACGTAATGTTTGCCATTGGTTAGCAGTTGCTCTTTCCATTTCAGTTCCTCGCGGGCCAAATTCACTCAATCTTTTACGGCTATCCATACACAACACATTTGAATACAGTGAATCTAAGGGAGAGCTGTTTACAGAGACAGTGCTTATCCTGAATAGCTCGTGTGACCATTTCTCTCACAGACGGGACTTGGAGACCATTGCTTCAGCTTATTGCAGCCTCCTAAAGGCAGAGTTTGAAATTAAAGGAATACCAGCTACAGAGGTACTGCCTCAGCAAAGCCAGAAAAGCATGTTCCAGCGTTCCCAGGACAGGTTGCATAGCCTCAGATAAATGGCAACGCCCTGCTTGAGGAATCCCTGTGGTAGACAGTGCCAAACATTTGCACCGACAACGTTCGACAGACCAAAGGCAGTGTAGTGAAGGTATGTATCTTTTAACCCATTGCTCCAGGGAAGGGTTTGGGCGATGCACATATTTTTGTAAACCCTCGAGAAATATGGATATACATCTATCGTTTGGATATCAACCACAGACGGCAGATGGAACACCTACATCAAACACATGAAAAATACATTTATTTGTTTTATCACGCACATAGAGAAACGGATTTTCGGCTTCACCCTAGCTTGCTGTCTACACTTGCATTCACACATCCAATTAAAACATGTCTGAAATAATGCAGTTGTTAAAATCCACCCTCATTTGTTAAAACACATTTAGTTCAAGCAAAGGACACCGGGGAATCCGAGAAACTCCAAAGTTCATATTTATAGCAGCTGGTCACAGGGTCAGTTTATTCTTCATTGCGATGAAGAAAATGCACAGATTATTATCCCCTTCTGACCAAGTGAATCCCTGAGCCAGGAATACAGGTCGTTTTATACACTTCAGGGGCCAGATTATAGAAGCTTTGCACCGGTGCAAGTGCAAAGTTTGCATTATTTCTAAAAACACTGGGACATATTAGAAACCCTTTGCACCATGACAAGTGCAGTTTGGCATGTTACAAGCACCAAGGCAAAAATTGCCGTAGACCAAAAAAGATACATTTTTTCGATGCATTTTTGAACCGGGGCAAGCAAAACTACAGTGAAATGTATCATGTCTGCACTAGGACAATTTTTGCTATAATGCTTATAACATGCCAAAATGCTCGTGTCATGGTGCAATGGTTTTCTAATATTTCCACAGGTTTTAAGAAATAGGGCAAACGTTGCCCTGGTGCTAACACTGTGCAACTTTGCACTTGCACTGGTGCAAAGTTTTTCTAATGTGGACCCAGAAGACCTTAATTATTAACTAATAAACATGTCACTACCTCATACTTATGATGTTGTTCCCAGTGAGATCTGTTTACTAATTGTACTTATTTTTGTTTTATTTGTTCTTCATTTATAACAGGATTCGAACCTGTGTTGCGCCGTCTTGCTTCCAAGACAAACGTGTTGCCTCCGACATTTCCTTCCTTCCCCTCCTGGTGCAGTAATGTGACTCGCTTCTCACCTGAGTGTCTCGGCTTTAAGACGAACAGCCTGTCTCTATTAAGCCGCGTGCGACATTCCCTCCGTACTCCACACACATTGTGAGCACTTTAGAAAACCGAACCAGAATTGCATTTAGGAAACTCTAAATTTGGCATTATGGTAACATTAATCCTTTTACTGCACTTTTTTATGATACCACCAACATCTTAATGAGGCCCTATGAGGTGGAGGTACACATGATAAAAACACCACATACATTTATAAAGGATGTTTGTACAGAAGGGAATGACTGAATAAGCACCGCTCTATAATGCATGAAAGAAATTACAAGGGTAATCAGCTTAAGTAGAGATGAAGGGGGAATTGGCAATGCCCAGCTTCTCAACCACTTGAGAGTGTGATGCAAAGATGGGTAAGTAATGAAAATCCATTTGTTTTTTTCCATCATGTGGAAAATGATAAAAACTATTTTTCTTAAACACAGTGGGCCTCATTATGAGTGAGGCAGTCCGGAAACAAGGGTGCCGGTAAGCTTACCGGCACCCTTGTTTCTGGACCGCCACACTCGGACTCTGCCTGCGAGGGCCACTGCTCGCGACAGGTCTGACCCTGCTGGGCGCAGTGTCCCTGGTAGGCAGACTCATCATTGGGAATGGGGACTAACATTTTCCAGGACCTAGCTTCCCAGTCTGCAGGGAAGCTAGGTGTCGGTAAAATGTTACGAGTCCGCGGCAACCTGCCGGGTTACCGCCGGACTTGTCATGAAGCCCCGTATGTGGTATTTCAGGAATCTGCATCAGTTTCCACTGTGCCAGTGATAGTATCATAATGGGGCAGATGTTGAAGGGTATTTTGTTTCAAACAACGAAGAACGTCATAGTTTAAGGTATACGGACGAGGAGCAATCCATGTAATAAGCCCAGTATCCTACATCAAGGACGTTTAGAAGGAATTGTTTTAAAGTCCAAGTGGACATACCTAGGCTACAAACGATCAAGGATCGTTAAAGAGAACAACTCACCCTCCGATCGGATTCATTATTTGGGGTGAGAGTAGTCACGGGGAGCGTTGATGGAAGTGAATGCTGGCCAGCCAGTCTGTCTGTCTGTCTCTATATTCTATATGTTGTGCATGGTAAAGAAATGATGAAATATTGAAGAACGAAAAGTAATAAGATTGTGGTAAAAATCTGAAATGTCATTATTTATTTATTTAGTTGACTGATGACGTTCATTGATCATGCTGATGTAAAACCAAGTTGTTTTTCAAAGCGAAGGTTAAAGGGAAGGCGGAAATGTAACTCCTGCTCTGCCACCACCCTCCACATTCAAAAATATTGAAATACCCCCTGGTGTTACCCGGATATTATGGGTGCCTGCAACAGCGATACAATCCCATTCCATGAAGTCCCATAGGACTCCATGGGATGGGAACTACTGAATCACTGGCACTGCTGCTAACAGTGCCGGTGCTTCAGTGATTACTCTACTGGTCAGCAGGGGTGTTGCCTGGACTGGAAAAGATCCGGGCTACGCTAATATCAGGACTGTCGGGACTCGGGGCTAACTAGCCTTTTGGTTGTAGCCCTGAGCTTCTTTTTGGGGCTACAACCGAAAGAGCCAGGGCTATGGCCCCTTCAGCCCCCCCCGCGGCAAAGCCTTTCGGTAGAGAACTGCACTCCCAGCAGGTCGGGCCTGCCAGTAGTTCACTGCCCATACAGACATCTGCAAGGCTGCTAAAAGAAGACATGTCTGCATGTTTTTCTGTATAGCTGATAGAAAATCTCCAAGCAACAGTGCCACCGAGTAGTTGTTTTCTTTTAGTTTTCTCTCTCTCTACTCCCAATCTTCACAGTTTCAAGGCAATCATAACTTCCTTTTGCTTGTTTCCCCTTTCATGGACGGTGTCACATATTGTATCAATATACCTGTGTCGAACAATTTACAAGCAAAAGCATGATAGTTAGCTTGCCGCATTGTGCATTTGACAGATTTTTGCAAACATATAGAGAAAAGCTTGTCACATTTGAATTAATTCCTATTGAGTTTGGCACATTTAACTTCGAAACACAAGTAACACACACATGCACATGTTAAGACTTTTCAATTGCGTTTGATGCTGATTGAAGTAAGAGACTTGAAAAGTGTCTGCATGGCCAGAACACTCTTACCTTTGAATGCAATTTTCTTTCCTGCAGAGCACATGGAGACTTACAAAAGGTTTTATTTATATTCTTGTTTTGCTCATTATACTTTGTACTGTGAGAACACTACTTCCTGTTTAAAGCTAACATGAATGTGCACTGCATTTGAATGATGAACACACATTATCTGCTTTGTGTGTTTTGTTATTGAAACAAAGAACACACAGATTAAAAAACGTAGCAGATCTATATTTGTTAAACACAATGGAGCTCATTTTAATAATGAGCATAATTTGCATGGAGGGGACTGATTACAGTTGTATTTACATGCAAACAGGTCCCCTACAGGCATTTTTCTTCATTTGCACTGCAGAGTGCAAAGGAAAAGTGTAAAGGTAAGGGAGAAGCGTCTTTACGCCTCTCTTTTGCACTGCACAGTGCAAAATTAGTAAATGCCGCCCACCATGTAATACGGCTGCTTTTTGCTGGTGTAAAAAGAATGTGGATTACATAGGAAATCATTAGTACAACAGCGTGAGAATCTCATGCTGATGTAAAACCAAGTTGTTTTTCAAAGTGCAAGTTAAAGGGAAGGTGGAAATGCAACTCATGCTCTGCCACCACCCTCCACCTTCAAAAATATTGAAATACCCCGTGTAAATGATGACGTTAGGAGAGGCGTCACCCCTTTATGCTTGTTTTTTGATCCTTCATTCACTCTCGGAAGACTTTTAGAATGACCCCAATTTGTTAATTTGAAAATGTTCACTGCTTCTGAGGCTTAAGGATAACGTGATAAAATCTGTGTTTACATTCTCTAACAATGCGCGTCCTTGGGAAATTGTAACATGGAAATATTTCCATTACCTATATATTCCAAGAAGAATTATTGTTGGATTCTTCAAACGAATTATTTGTACTCCCTCAACATTTGATTGAATCACAAACTTATTTTACAGGGATTCAGCATTTTCAAAAGCACAATCCATTTTATTTACATACACATCACAATAAGAAAATGGATTAAAAACCATATGAATCAACAAAAGGCATACCATTTAAATATAGCCCTGGTTCAATTACAACTTTAAATCATCTGCAAAGGTTTCCCTAACATAAAGACTCTACATACGTTTACTTTCACTATGTAAGCCACACATTTAATATGTCCATTTAAATGCATAGGGGGTCATTAGGAGTGAGCCTGTCTGGAAAAAATGTCAGTAAAACAGCCGGTACTACCAGCATTTTTTCCAGACCGGCTCACGCCGAGTCCAGCAGTAGCGGCAGTGAACTACTGGCAGGCCCGACCTGCTTGAGTTCAGTCCTCTACCCAGAGGCGTTGCTAGGGGAAGGGGGTGTTGGGGGGCCATAGATCCGGGTCTTTTGGTTGTAGCCCCAGATAGAAGCTCAGGGGCTACAACCAAAAGGCTAGTCCCGACAGTCCTGATATTAGCGTAGCCCCGGATCTTTTCCAGACCTGGCAATACCCCTGCTGACCGACCAGTAGAGTAATCACTGAAGCACCGGCACTGTTAGCAGCAGTGCCAGTGATTCAGTAGTTCCCATCCCATGGAGTCCTATGGGACTTCATGGAATGGGATTGTATCGCTGATGCCGGCACCCATAATATCCGGGTAACAGCAGGATATTGGGTGCTGGTAATGGTAAGGTGAATCTGCCGGAAACCCGCCGGTAGCACTGGCGGGTTACCAGCAGACACGCAATGAGGGCCATAGTCTCTATACACTCCCTGCAAAAGTTATTCTACAATAAAGAGACTTAGAACTGTTGCTTTTACAATAGAATTATCAGATGTAACATGCCCATTTACACATTAATAGTCTCTATGCACTCATGGTAGTATCGGTCGTACACCTAATCATTTCAGGCATCATCTTAACTTAATAGTTGACAAAAATATTCCAAAACTAGTTTCAAAGGAATGTCTAGCCTGTATAGACCATGTCTACCCCAGGGAGATTAATAATAACCTAAACACAAACAAAAATGCTACTGAATTGGAATCCTAAACCACAATAATCCTAACTATTTCTATTTGTTAATTTATATTACAGAGTTATTCGCAGGCTGAACAATACATTTTTGTCATCCCTAAAAGGTGAAAAAGTGCAATAATTAAAATCTGCACCCTACTTTACACCAAATCGCGACCTCCAGCATCTCACCTATACTAGAAAATCTCTGTACTTATGAAAGGTTTGCTGGTCGTACGGTAACCACTGTCACAACAGAACAGTTCATTTCACGTATGTCTAAATAAGCAACTAATGTCTTTCCATTGAAATGACATACATTATTATCTACATTTCCATAGACAATCTCCAATGTGCCGTGCTTTAAAGAGGACAACAGGGTCTCCAAGTTGCCAGTAATGGGCACTTTATATTCATGTGTAATTTGGCGGCATCTAACCTCTCACATCTGTTAATAGACGCGTAAAAACCCACCAAAACAATCTAAATGAGCCAACGTCGCAGGGTCAAGCAGTTCCATTTGCTGTATCTCTGTGAGCTACTCAATAGTGGCAAGCCTTTAATATTGGACACATACATTTAGCAACGTAAGGAGAACAGCTCAGCAAGACTTTCATAAACATAAAAAGGACAGCATTTCTTATGCTATGTGAAACATAAATAACACGCTACTTCTGTAATAACGATGCCTTTGCACTTACATGTATGCCTCTTTACTGGCCAGTGTCCCTTAGACCTCCCCACCTCTTTCCTTGTTCCCCTCTACCTCTCCCTGTCCATCTCTTATCCCCTACAGTACTCTAAGCGACTTTCACTCAAATCTATCCCATTACTTTTCATCTCCACCTGTCTTCTACTCCCACCTTTATCACACATTTCACATATCCCGCCTCTCCCCTCTCACTTGTGTTCATCCAGCACTGCCTCCCACCTCAATCCTAAACTGTGCTACTATCGCTGCTATCTCTCCAAGTTTCCATCTCACTCCATTGTAAGACTCTCACATGCATTCCTTGCAGATTCAGTATTATACCTGCAACACTGCCTAGCCTCTCATTCTCTTACCGTAGTCTTTAGTTTCCTCTCACCTCTACCAGTTCATGTTCCTCTTAGCTCCATCAATTTCCTAAACTTAAGACTCTCCTTATAGTTACTATTGCACCACTTTCCCCATCTCTCTCCCTTGAAATGCATTCTTGTTTTTCTGTATTTTGTTTCTATCTCACCTTTCAGCCTATCACCCACTCCATATCTCTTCTTGTTTTGTTTTGGCCACCCTTTTTCCTCCTCTGTACCCTCCTTGCTGTATATTCATTTCCCCCTAACTCTCTCTATTTTGATTGTTAACTCTTTTATGTTCCCTTTCTATTGAACGTTCTTATATTGTGCTAGCATTCTCTCTCTCTTTCGTTCTTCATTTCCTTATCTTTATTCCACTCTCCCCTTCTTTTGTTTTTTGTTAACTCCCCAGCTGTCCTTTGGTCTTACCAGTATCTCTCTTCTTTCTTTCTTTCTTTCTTTCTTTCTTTCTTTCTTTCTTTCTTTCTTTCTTTCTTTCTTTCTTTCTTTCTTTCTTTCTTTCTTTCTTTCTTTCTTTCTTTCTTTCTTTCTTTCTTTCTTCCTTGACCGTTGCTTTGTGCTCTTTCTCTCTCTCATTCTTTGTCTTATTCTATTCACCCACTTTCACTCTCTTCCTTTTCTGCATTCTTTCTTTCATTTTGACAGTCGTGTCACTTTCTTTTAATGTTCTCCTTTGATTCCCCTTTTCCTGTTTTCATGATCTTTGCCTTTTCTTCTCATGTCACTAACCTCAAACTATTTCCCCCCTATTTCTCACATTAATGATGTTACCAGGATGCTTGGTCATTTTACATTCCTCTTTGTCCATTGCTTTCATTATTAGGTCTGTTTTGTTCAACTGTTTTTTTTAAAAAATAATTAATCAGAGTCAGATTGCTATAGCCTTTAGAGTGAGGGACAACCTGCTCATTTACCATTTATTTTTATGCAATCGGCAAGGTCATCTACACATTACATCTTTAACTTTGGGCCCGCTGTAGTCTGTCCTCTATGCCTACTCTCACGCTATTGAGGGAGACTACAAAGGTCTCACATCCATCAAACCTGCAACAGATCAACTACTGATGCTATGCTGTTTTTGCTCTAGGGCTAGTGATGACAAAGGATGCTTGATAATTGTCAATTCCTCTCTGTCCTCTGGTTTTTTAAACGGTCTTCCCTGGTCTAGTGTTTTTATATTTGATCAAGGTCAGATCACTCTTTGCTTTTGAGAGAGTGTCAATCTGCTAATTTAATGGAAAATGTTTATGTAATCCACAATGTCATTTATGAATTATATATTTATCTTTGTGCCTGCCGTAGACTGCCCTATATATCATTCCCCTCTACTAGGTGAGAATATAAAGGACACACATGCATCAGCCATTTTACGGATGTGGCCCGCATGAATGCCTTTGGCATGCCGCAGGCAAGCCTGTCTGTGACCTTATGCACCTGAAATAATGAAATACATGAGAAATAATTGATATATTTTCCATTAACATGACATTATTTTACAGAAAGGAAAGACATAGGGCCTCATTACACGGACGGCGGTGGACCAAGGTGCTATTAGCACCTTGGTCCATGCCGGTAAAATACCGGCACCGCCTTGGTTGAAAGGGGAATTACCTCCCTATTCCAAGGTTGGTGGGGCGGTAATTCCCCCTTCCTCCATTGCCCTTCCCCATTCCCATTTTTGCCCCATAGGGCATAATGGGAATGGGGAAGGTGCTAATTACGGCACCGCAAATTGCGGTACCGTAATTAGCTCCCTGGTCCCTTTGCGGGTTGGTTTTTAACGCCTGCAAAAAGCATGCGTTAAATTCACCAACCCGCAAAGGGACCTCGTAGTAAGGCGGTAAGGGTTTAACGGTACCGGTAAAATACCGGTACCGGTAAACCCTTACCGCCTACCGTGTAATGAGGCCCATAATCTATAGAGGGTGGAAATCACCTGGAATTTTGGCTAAGATATGATTATATAACAACCACATTACAAACATCTTTTAAACTTGTTTTGTCACTGTTTTGTTCAACCAGGGACAATAAGGGGGTAATTCATAGAATCCGGCGCACAAGTGGCGCACGCGGCTGGCGCACAGTGTGCGCGTGCGGTAGTCTGCGCCAGGCGCGTGCGCCAAAACACATTCAGGCGCACAGCGTATTCATGGATTCCAACAACCACAACCAGCCGTGGCGCAGAGTGGCGCAGCGACCCTGCAGCAGCGCCAGTAACGCCCCCAAGAACGCCCCTCGCGCAGGGAAAAGCCATCAAAATCCCCAATCCAGCGCAAAGGGCAGCAGCAAACGCAGAGCGGGGAGCGTGTATTCCAGGGGTGTGCGGGTGTCATCACACGCGATTGGCCTGGGTACGTGAATTTCAGGGGTGCGCGAGAAATTCTACACGCGATTGGGCTGGGCACGTGGATTCCAGGGGTGCGCGAGAAATTCTACACGCGATTGGCCTGGGTACGTGGATTTCAGGGGTTCGCGAGAAATTCTACACGCGATTGGCCTGGGTACGTGTATTTCAGGGGTTCGCGAGAAATTCTACACGCGATTGGCCTGGGTACGTGTATTTCAGGGGTGCGCGAGACAATCTACACGCGATTGGCCTGGGTATGTGTATTTCAGGGGTTCGCGAGAAATTCTACACGCGACTGGCCTGGGTACGTGTATTTCAGGGGTGCGTGAGAAATACTACACGCGATTGGGCTGGGTACGTGTATTTCAGGGGTTCGCGAGAAATTCTACACGCAATTGGGCTGGGTACGTGGATTCCAGGGGTGCGCGAGAAATTCTACACGCGATTGGCCTGGGTACGTGGATTTCAGGGGTTCGCGAGAAATTCTACACGCGATTGGCCTGGGTACGTGGATTTCAGGGGTTCGCGAGAAATTCTACACGCGATTGGCCTGGGTACGTGGATTTCAGGGGTTCGCGAGAAATTCTACACGCGATTGGCCTGGGTACGTGTATTTCAGGGGTGCACGAGAAATTCTACACGCGACTGGCCTGGGTACGTGTATTTCAGGGGTGCGCGAGAAATACTACACGCGATTGGGCTGGGTACGTGGATTTCAGGGGTGCGCGAGAAAATCTACACGCGATTGGCCTGGGTACGTGTATTTCAGGGGTGCGCGAGAAATTCTACACGCGACTGGCCTGGGTACGTGTATTTCAGGGGTGCGCGAGAAATACTACACGCGATTGGGCTGGGTACGTGGATTTCAGGGGTGCGCGAGAAAATCTACACGCGATTGGCCTGGGTACGTGTATTTCAGGGGTGCGCGAGAAATGCCACACGCGAATGGGCCTGTGCGAGTGGGGCAGTGTATTACGTGGGTGTGCGGTAAGTTGAAGAGGTGAATTGCCAGTGTGGGTCCCCCCAGGTCTCCCCCCGACCCCCTCCACGACTCCTGCAGGCAGCCCACACCACAGGGGACTACCCTGCACCCCTGGTCATGTCCCGCAGGCAGCCCATCCACCATGGGCATGCCCCCCAGCCAAGCCACATGTACCCTTGCACCCCCACCCCCCAGCACTGTTGGGCACCTGCCAGCAGGCCCCCACCCATGTCCAACCCATCTCCCACCCCCCAGCCACCAGGGCCAGCCCCCACCAGGGCCCCACCCATGTCTCCCACCACCCCCACCCCCCAGCCACCAGGGCCAGCCCCCACCAGGGCCCCACCCATGTCTCCCACCACCCCCACCCCCCAGCACTGTGGGGCACCTGCCAGCAGGCCCCCACCCATGTCCAACCCATGTCTCCCACCACCCCCACCCCCCAGCACTGTGGGGCACCTGCCAGCAGGCCCCCACCCATGTCCAACCCATGTCTCCCACCCCCCAGCCACCAGGGCCAGCCCCCACCAGGGCCCCACCCATGACTCCCACCACCCCCACCCCCCAGCCACCAGGGCCAGCCCCCACCAGGGCCCCACCCATGTCTCCCACCACCCCCACCCCCCAGCACTGTGGGGCACCTGCCAGCAGGCCCCCACCCATGTCCAACCCATGTCTCCCACCACCCCCACCCCCCAGCACTGTGGGGCACCTGCTAGCAGGCCCCCACCCATGTCCAACCCATGTCTCCCAGCACCCCCACCCCCCAGCACTGTGGGGCACCTGCCAGCAGGCCCCCACCCATGTCCAACTCATGTCTCCCAGCACCCCCACCCCCCAGCACTGTGGGGCACCTGCCAGCAGGCCCCCACCAGGGCCCAACCCATGTCTCCCACCACCCCCACCCCCCAGCACTGTGGGGCACCTGCCAGCAGGCCCCCACCCATGTCCAACCCATGTCTCCCATCACCCCCACCCCCCACCCCCCAGGGGCAGCCTCCACCAGGCCCCCACCCATGTCTCCCATCACCCCCACCCCCCAGCCACCAGGGCCAGCCCCCACCAGGGCCCCACCCATGTCTCCCAGCACCCCCACCCCCCAGCACTGTGGGGCACCTGCCAGCAGGCCCCCACCCATGTCCAACCCATGTCTCCAATCACCCCCACCCCCCACCCCCCAGGGGCAGCCTCCACCAGCCCCCCACTCATGTCCCCCTGCCCCCAGGTCCTGACGAAACTCAATCATGGCAGTAATGGGCAGCACACCCAGCACAAACAGCCAGCCAAGGATTGCATCCACCCACATAGTAGATGCAATTACATGATACAACCCCAATGGCAAGTATGTAAATGAACACATGTCCGTCACACACACATACACAATGGGTGCAAGTGAATGTCAAAACCCATATCATGAAATGCATGAAACCAATGAGAAAATACCACAAATGAAAGTAATATAAATATGTATTGAAGATGAAAAGAACTAAAGAAATGAAACACACAACAATGGGGATGACAAAACAAATGGTCCATGTCCGAGAACTAATAGAAAAAATCAAAAAACAAAGGAATTCAAAAACTAATGTAGTCCAAAGTAAAAAAAATGGGTGAAAAAAATAAGGAAAAACCATTGACTCATGGAGAACACACATATAAATCCAAAAATAGTTGTCCAAAAAAAACGATGCTAAAAGAATATCCCAGGGTCCATGAGCCCAACACCATAAATGAAACCTACTACTACCTAACACAAAAAATATATACAGAAAAGTGGCCATTGTCCAAGCGGTCCAAAGAAAAATTAAAAAATAAAGGAAACCTATCACTAACTAACTAAAGAACTATATACAAAGGCAGCGGGCAAGTCCTGCGGCTCACTCCGTGATGTTGCCGGCCAGGGCATCATCGAACTCCATGTCGATGTCCCGGAGGCGGGACTCCGTCCTGGCCCCGAGGTCTCGCAGGGACAACCCTGTGTTCAACTCAAACTCCCTGCGAGCTTCCTCGAGGCACTCAGCACACCTCAACGCCCGACGCATGGAGAACTCCGCCCTGACCATGGAGAGCCGCTCCTCTTCCGCCCGCTGCCGCTCCGCACCTATCCGCTGGACCAACTGCTCCCACACGGAAGACACTGCCATCCCAGGGTTCTCCTGCCCTCCAGCCGATGCCTGCCCCTCTGATCTTGATGGCCCCGAGCCATGATGCCTCCCACATCGAGCCTGCTGCTGCCTCCGACGCCACTGCCTCTGCCAGCACGACGGCATCCAGGCTGATGGTATCCACCGATGCCGTCATGCACGTGCCCTGCCAGATGATGCCGGCACATCCTCCATCTGCAGGGGGACAGTTGCTGGTGTGTCCACCCCTGCTGGACCTTCGACTCCCGACTGTGGCAGGGATGGGGTCCCCACCGAGCTGGCTGCGTTGGTCGGGGCAGGTCCACAGGGGGCCCTGGTGGCATCTGGGCCGGAAGACGGCATGGAGCACGACTGGCGCATAGCCTCCACAGAGGAGGAGAGGGTCGCCAGAAGGCCACACACATGTAGGAAACCCCCGACCATGGCGGCTCCCAAATGGTTTACGTACGCACAGTGATCTTCGTGATGATGTGCATGCTCCTCCCGGGAAGCATGCACCTCATCACGAATGCCAGCCGTGCGCAACGCGACACCAATCAGGACCCTCTCCACACGGCCAGGGGTCCCCACGTCCGCAGGTAAAGGAGTGTCAGATGACATGGACAACTCCCCTACCTGCGGACGGGCCTGGGATGGGGCATCCCTGCTGGTGCATGGTGGTGCAGTCACAGTGTCAGGGACAGTGACATGCACAGGCCCATCCACGGCGACCTGTGCTGCCTCCTGCCCCTGGCCCTGGACTGCACCACTTGCACCAGCGGGGATGCCCCCACCAGGCCCCATGTGTGGCTCAGTAGCGGCCTCCTCCCCCTCTGTGGAAACCACCAACCTGGATGTCTCCATGCCGTCTTCCGCCGTTGCAAGCCCCTGTGGGGGCTCACCCACCCCTTCCGCTGCAGCCATGGCGGCATCCCCGCCGCTCTGCTCCACAGCGCCTTCTCCGCCCTCTTCTTCACTTACCACTGTGTAGAGGGAGACATAGAACACAAGCATCAGGGTACTGTACAATGGTCCCCTAGACAGGAAGCAATAGCAGATGAGTGGCACTGTCATGCATCACTTCCATCATGTCCCTCCACAACAGATGGGTCAGTGCAGGCAAAACACATGCAGTAACAGGCATGGCGCATGCCATGGACATTGGCATACATGACCAAGGGACTCATGAATCATACAATGTTGGTTTTGAACTCACATGCATCATGGGCCTTGCCATCACATGCACACACCTCACCGTAGTTCCATCCATCCGGCCTCGCACACCACAGACGCAGTGGATACAAGGATGACTAGGCTGCATCAGTGAATCTGAACATTGTCACAGACATGTGACAAGCATCCATGGCATTTACAAGTCACAGACACGCAGGTCAGACACACACACATGGACACCATACGTGTACATGGGACCAGCACCCATCCCTCACCCCCACCCATGTCCAGGAACAGAGACTGCCATGCTTCCATGTGTCCATTCCGCGCAGAGCCCCCCATGTTGCAATTGTACACATGCACCAACCATGTGGTTCACACATCACTGTACTCACATGCCTGACATGATGTCCCTGCACACACACATACGTACATGGCCTATGTCACACATACAGGCATGTATCAGACAACCAGCACACTGCAACATGCCCTGTCTCACACAGCAATGCCTGGCCACTTACCGCTCAACTCCAGACGGGTCTGCCTCTGAAGGATCTGGGCGTGGAGTGCTGGGTCTACGCGTTCCAGGACCCTCATCTGGATGACAGTCAGGCGTGCCCGGCCCCCCTCCGCGAGGCGCCGGGCCTTATTGAGGGTCCTGGTCCTCAAGTCCTCCCAGCGCTTCTTGGTGTGCTTGATGTCGCGGGTTGCCACCCCCTCCGCGTTGATGGCAACCACTACATCGTCCCAGATCCTCTCCCGTCCTTCCTTGTCGGCGCGTGGTCTTCCGAAGAGGGCACCATAATGCCCCAGGACATGCTCCACCAGGACACCAACTTCCTCCTCACTGAAGCTGGTGGCCCTCTGCCTCTGTGGCTGGGGGTCGCCACTGGTCTCAGATGGTGCTTGCCCCGACATGGCGACCCCCGAGGCAGGCGTGGGTGGGCTACTGGGTCCTGGGGCTGGGCTGTGGAGCGATGGTATCCCAGTCGGGAGTCTACTGTTCCAGCAGGGGTGGACACAGCAACTGGACCCCTGCAGATGGCTGATGTGCAGGCACCAAATGGCAGGGCAATGTGGCAGCAGGCAGGCAGGCAGGCAGGCAGGCAGGCAGCAGCAGCAGATGGCTCGTGGGAGGCTGCTCGGGGCTATGGGGGGCAGTAATTCGGCCTTCTGGGCAGGAGCGTGGTCTTCCGTGTGCTTACGCGTGGCCAGCTTGATACGGAGTGAATTTCCACGTGAAAAATCTGCACGTCAGCGTGTAATTCGAGGAAAGGGCCTTAGCGCGTAAGCACGTCAGCACGCGTACGCGATTTCATTGGACCAAAGGCCCTTAGCGCGTAAGCGCGTCTGTGACGTGACGCGCGCGGGCGTTTCCCTGTGGGTGCGCATCGTGATCCCGCACGTGTGAATATCGCACGTAGCCGTGTGAATGCATGTCATGTAAGTGACGTGACGCGCGCGGGCGTTTCCTCGAATTACACGCTGACGTGCAGAATTTTCACATGCCAAATCACTCCGTATCAGGCTGGCCACGCGTAAGCACACGGGAGACCACGCTCCTGCCCAGAAGGCCGAACTACTGCCCCCCAGAGCCCCGAGCACGCTCCCACCTGCCATCTGCTGCTGCCTGACTGCCTGCTGGCAGGTGCCCCACAGTGCTGGGGGGTGGGGGTGGTGGGACACATGAGTGGGGGCCTGCTGGGGGGTGGGGGTGCAAGGGGACATGAGTGGGACATGAGTGGGGGCCTGCTGGCAGGTGCCCCACAGTGCTGGGGGGTGGGGGTGCAAGGGGACATGAGTGGGGGCCTGCTGGGGGGTAGGGGTGCAAGGGGACATGAGTGGGACATGAGTGGGGGCCTGCTGGCAGGTGCCCCACAGTGCTGGGGGGTGGGGGTGCAAGGGGACATGAGTGGGGGCCTGCTGGGGGGTGGGGGTGCAAGGGGACATGAGTGGAACATGGTTGGGGGCCTGCTGGCAGGTGCCCCACGGTGCTGGGGGGTGGGGGTGCAAGGGGACATGTGGCTTGGCTGGGGGGCATGCCCATGGTGGAAGGGCTGCCTGCGGGACATGACCAGGGGTGCAGGGTAGTCCCCTGTGGTGTGGGCTGCCTGCAGAGGTCGTGGTGGGGGTAGAGGGGAGACCTGGGAGGAACCACACTGGCAATTCACCTCTTCGGCTTCCCGCACACCCACGTAATACACTGCCCCACTCGCACAGGCCCAATCGCGTGTAGAATTTCTCGCGCACCCCTGAAATCCACGTACCAAGGCCAATCGCGTGTAGGATTTCTCGCGCACCCCTGAAATCCACGTACCCAGGCCAATCGCGTGTGGAATTTCTCGCGCACCCCTGAAATCCACGTACCCAGGCCAATCGCGTGTAGAATTTCTCGCGCACCCCTGGAATCCACGTACCCAGGCCAATCGCGTGTAGAATTTCTCGCGCACCCCTGAAATCCACGTACCCGGGCCAATCGCGTGTAGAATTTCTCGCGCACCCCTGGAATCCACGTACCCAGGCCATTCGCGTGTAGAATTTCTCGCGCACCCCTGAAATCCACGTACCCAGGCCATTCGCGTGTAGAATTTCACGCGCACCCCTGGAATCCACGTACCCAGGCCAATCGCGTGTGTAACTTCCCGCGCACCCCCGAAATACACGTACCCTGCTCAATCGCGTATTTAACTTCCCGCACGCCACTTTTTTGATGCGCTGGGACTCTACCGCCTGCCTTCGTGTGGCAGCCGTGTTTCAGCTTGTGCGTGGCTTTGGCTGTGCGTGGCTTTGCCCTATTCGATTCCATGAATACGTGTGGTTCGAGTGCGTGTGGGCGTTCCGTCTGCTTCCCTGCAGTACATCCCCAGTTACGCCCTTATTTTCGAGAGTTGTTCCCCATTCCGTGCGTTATGCCCCATGTCCCGCCCACTTTCTGTTGTGTGCGCTGGGGTTGTGCGCTTTCACTGTGCGCGTCGCGCACGCCTTTCGCGATGTTGCAGTGACTTGTGTGCCAGGCACGGGTTTGGCGCACATCCCGCGGTGAACACACGCAGGGACTTCCATGAATCGCACGCGTGCGCGTGCGCCTGTTTTTTTCCGCCTGGGCATGCTTGCGCATGCTTGCGCCAGGATTTTCGGCGCACGTTGGTTCCATGAATCGGCCCCTCAATGTGTTACTCCCTAAATATAATATTTTATATGAAATTTAAGTACATCATTTGAAAGAATTATAAGAGTAGTTTAAGAAGTGTTTTATTTGTCAAATGTAAACATTTATATTCACTAGAACTTCATTTTATAGTCTAGTTATATTTTTTAAAGTTTCACCATACTTTACATTGAAAAAGGATTGTATGACTTGGATCTGGGGCACTGCTGTAGCAACCACTCATTTGTTTATGGAATAATATATTGTACACTAAATATGTTGGCGGTGGGAAGCAAATACATTTGATTCGTGCGTTCTAATGTATGTATCTTAATACATTGTCAATGGGTTTCTATTAGTTATTGCCGAAACCTTGCCTCATTTGGAATGTGTTTTAATTCTTCACATGGCAAAACGCTCTAGTCATTTCAGAAAAAGTGTTTATATGTCTAAACGACTAGTAGTTTTGTTGTAATAAACACGTTATACTAAACAAATATTTCTGGGTTATTAGTATGTTATGTGTTTTTATTTTTGATCTGTTGAGTTTTTCTTTTTGTTTACTGTCTATTGTCCACATTGTGGTGACTTTAATTAGATGAATAGAGTAGTCTTGCTTTTTGATGATTTGTTTCATAAGTTCATAAATTGTATTTATGTGAATTCAGATGGCACCCCTTTTTCTTTGTTGCGTTCACATTTGCTGATCATATGTAATTACATTTACTGTGATATGATATTTTATTTATATCGCGCCCATACACAAGTGTTTGAGGGTGTGACGAGGTAAGGGAGGGGTATAATGGAGGAACAAAACAACGGTCTTACTAGGCCTACTGACACAGAGCATGTGCAAGTGCTGTGGAGAGGGAGGGGGGAAAGTCCAAAGGGCAGGGGAGGATTGGAATAGTGATCAACAACAAGTAGTGCGGCCAGCAGGTGGCAAGAGCAAGACTAAGGCGCAGACAATTGGTGTCTAATAAGTGCAGTAAAAGGGACTTTAGGGTTGAAGATACAGACCCAAGTGCAAGGTTTGCCAGGAGACATTGCGGGTGTGCGGCTGGGTGAGCAGGGACATGGGTCCGAAATCATAAGGGTAGCCAGGTGCCTGGTGCTGAAACTGATAGAGATCAGCAGGGGAGAGGAAGAGAGAAGGCAGAAGCAAAGAGGAAGAACTTGAGGTGCTTCTTGAACTGAAGATTGTTCGCCTCAAGTTTTACAGACGTAGGTAGGCTGTTCCAGAGGGTTGCCCCAGCAGAAGAAAGAGATCTACCCCCAACTCGTTGTTCTTCGGAGAAGAGACTGACTTTGGGGGAGTTGCAGGTGGAGGAGCGAAGAGCTTGAGTAGGAAGGTATTTCCGAAGGGAGTGTTGAATGTATTGCAGACTCAGGCCCCAGAAGGCCTTTTGGACAATGCAAAAGGTCTTGAACTCAATCCGTGCAGCCACAGGGAGCCAGTGACGAGAATTCAGGTCTGGAGAGATACAATCCGTGGGCTTGAGGCCAAGGACAAGTCTCGCAATCCTGTTCTGGAAGAGTTGCAGAGGGCGGAGGGTAGATGTAGGCAGATTTAGGAAGAGGCTGTTGCAGTTGTCTAGCCTAGAGAGAAACAGAGCTCCAGAGACAGTGAGCTTCTGGGGAGCATCTGTGGATCAGATGATGAAGTAATTTCTCATTTAATGTAATTTAAATGATTGTTTAAATGAAGTGATATCAGACATCCAAGATACAGTTGTGGTTGTTTTTGTAATTCCAACTTCAGTTCCATTCCATTCTGAGTAAGTATTAGTTTTACCTGAAACCTGGTTCTTTGAGATCAATCTATAATTACAGACATAGTTCCACAAAAAATAGAAATTGCCATTCAATCCTTTACAGGCAGAACAGGTGGTGGAGTTGCTATAATCTACAAAAAATATATTGAGATCTCAAAGTACCCTGCTCTGCCACACATTGATTCTTTGTTAGTTTAATTTTCACTTTCCACAAACAATAATATTGCTCCGCTCCATGTAAATAGAGCATAAAAGTCAACACTTTTTTTTTATATGATAGTAGATATTGTAGCTGTCATATTATCTTATTATCTTAGAGAACTCACATTTTCTCTTACTAAGTGACTTACATTTTCTCTGTGACAACCTCATGGATGTGATCACAATTTATTTAATAGATTGGCATTGATTCATGATCCAACACATTAAACTGCCCATAAACTAGATCAAGTGTTTGTTTGCTTTCCCAATTTGCAGCCTTTAGCACCTGAACATCTTGTGTTGTCCGATCATATCAGTAATCCGTTTTGTATGGCCCTCTAAACATGCCCCAACAAGGATAAGGCAGGAAATATTACCCCAGGACCATATTTTCATCTGACAAAATAGCACAACGATCGTATCCTACCTCTCAAACTTGATTTTACTCCCTCCAAATTTGATGCTGCCTATCCAATTGTATACAGATCTTGAGGGTTTTTAACCATCACACTCTGAATTATTTAAACTCAATAGACCCATGGTAAATAATAAAAAGGAATTAGACTACCTGCAAACACAACTGCTCTCTAGATGCTCTAATCCTGCCGTCATATAGATCACAATAAAGAATATATGAAAATCCCCTGGTAAATTAAAAAAGTGAATCATTAGTGAAGTAATTGAGAACATGACTGATTCTTCCAAAGAGATCTTTTCAATTATGATAGAATTGGACTCTCCCACTACACAGGCTTCATCCACTATCCGGTTGCAACAATTTATTGAAATCCTTTCAGAACTTTGATATGTAAAATTGGGAAAATCAGATCTTGAAAATCTACTTTCATCCCATCGAAACTATTGATTTTGATATATTGATTCCGTTATTGTCCATTCTTTCTCAACTTACTGTTGAGTAAACAGAAAACTTAAAATTACTCCCTCCTCCTCACTACTACTCCATTCTCCTCAAATGTTTGCGTTCTCCAAACAATCTTTTACCACATAAAATTGCCAAGGAGTCATCCCCTGTTTTTCAGAATACCATTCGGCATCTCTTCAATTCCTTGTTGTAGTCTGGGATTTTAACAAATTCATGGAAGATAGCTGTCATCAGGCCGTCTTTTGAAAAGCCCTCCTTTGTTCCTCATGACCCTTCCAGTTACTGCCATAGTGCCTAAATACCATTCTTGGCAAAACATTTTGAGAGAGTGGTGACGGCACAAGTTAAAAACTATGTTGAACTACTCAATGTCCTAGAAAGGATAGACTCCAAACCAGGAAAAATAACTGAACTAATTACCATCACTATTATGGATGGGTAAAGGATGGAGGTGAATGGGGTGGAGCCGAGCATCGATCCTTTTGAAGCTCTCTGACGCCTTCCATAGCTTTGACCATTGCATCTCAGTTTCAAGACCTTTTTCCATTGTATTAGGAGGAAAAGTACAGAATTGAATTAACGCATTCCTTATTGAACGGAACCAGGAGCTCAATTTAACACTGCTTATATCGGCTCCTAAACTGCTTTAATAGAACGTGTTGCTGGGATCAGTATTTTCCCCATTCCTCTTTCATCTCTATATTTAACCCTTGGATTGAGTTTGATAGGTTGCAGTGGTCTGCTTTTTGGAAAGTGTGCTGATGATACACAGATTTTCATGACGTTATCTGGAAACAACAAGCTTTTTGCTACCGAGGTTCACTCACTGTGCTCAATGTTCTGAATCAACATCAACTATTTTAAGATTAGCCCATAATAAAATGAGGTTTTGGCAGCGAACATACATCTTAAGCCCTGGAACTCTATTGGAAATCTTGGAGCATGCCCATCACCTTCCCTGATGGTTATAAAAATACATATTCTTCTGGACACCAATCTATTATAAAACCAACACATATTGAAAGTGACTCCAATCTGCTTTTTTCATCTTATGATGATTAAAACGTCTTCTGCCTTTTTTAAATTCCATGCGTAATTACAGTAGTTCTGAGGTCGATACTGTAGATGCTGACACGTGTTTCGACCAAATTGGTCCTTCTCAAGGCAAAGTATCACGTCTATATTCCACATATAATAAATAAATAACAAGGTGACATTAATTTGTGTCATTGTAAAACAAAATAATGTTGAAATCATTAAAAAAAACAGATACATTAGCAAAACAATTATGTGAGAAAAGAATAGCAGGGTAATTCATAGAATTTCGCAAAAAAGTGGCCCACGCGGGTGGCGCACAGTGTGCGCGTGCGAATGTCTGCGCCAGCCGCGTGTGCTAAAATCGATTTATGCGCACACCGTATTCATGGATTTTAGCCTCCAAAACCAACCGTGGCGCAGAGTGGCGCAGCGACCCTGCAGCAGCACCAGTTACGCCCCCAAGAACGCCCTTGCGCAAGGAAAAGCCATCAAAAGTCCCAATTCAGCGCAAAGGGCTGCGCTAACCCTGGACCAGTTTACAGGGCTGCCAAACAGCAAACGCCAAGCGGGAAACGTGTATTACTGGGGTGTGCGTGAAGTTTCACACGCGAAAGGGCCTGTGCGAGTGGGGTACGTGTATTGCTGGGGTTCGTGGGAAGTTTCACATGCGATTTCAGCAGGGTACGTGTATTACGGGGTTCGCGGGAAGTTTCACACGCGATTGGGCTGGGTACGTGTATTTCAGAAGTGCGCGGGAAGTTTCACACGTGAATGGCCTGGTTACATGTATTTCAGGGGTGCACGGGAAGTTTCACACGCGATTGGCCTGTGTACGTGTATTTCAGGGGTGTGCGGGAAGTTTCACACGCGATTGGGGCTGGGTACGTGTATTTCAGGGGTGCACAGGAAGTTTCACACGCGATTGAGCTTGGTATGTGTATTTCAGGGGTGCGCGGGATGTTTCACACGCGATTGTGCTGAGTACGTGTATTTCAGGGGTGCGCGGAAAGTTTCACACGCGATTGGGCTGGGTACGTGTATTTCAGGGGTGCGCGGGAAGTTTCACACGCGATTGGCCTGGGTATGTGTATTTCAGGGGTGCGCGGGTATTTTCGCACGCGATTGGCCTGGGTACGTGTGTTTCAGGGGTGCGCGGGAAGTTTCACACGCGATTGGCCTGGGTACGTGTATTACAGGAGTGCGTGGGAAGTTTCACACACGATTGGCCTGGGTACGTGTATTTCAGGGGTGCGCGGGAAGTTTCTCACGCGATTGGCCTGGGTACGTGTATTTCAGGGGTGCGTGGGAAGTTTCACATGCGATTGGCCTGGGTACGAGTATTTCAGGGGTGCGCGGGAAGTTTCACACGAGATTGGAGTAGGGTACGTGTATTACCGGGCTGCGCATGAAGTTTCACACGCGATTTTGCTGTCAGAGCAGGGAACGTGTATTTCGGGGGTGTGCAGGGAGTGCTTCACGTGAATTGGCAGTGTGGATCCTCCCAGGTGTCCCCTCTACCCGCTCCACGGCCCCTGCAGGCAGCCCACACCACAGGGGACTACCCCGCACCCCTGGTCATGTCCCGCAGGCAGCACATCCACCATGAGCATGCCCCCCAGCCAAGCAACATGTCACGTTGCAATATGATCACCAACTCATGTCTCCCAGCACCCCCACCCCCTAGCAGGGCAGGGCACCTGCCAGCAGGCCCCCACACATGTCCCCCAGCACCCCCACACCCCAGCAGTCAGGGGCACCTGCCAGCAGGCCCCCACACATGTCCCCCTGCACCCCCACCCCCCAGCAGTCAGGGGCACCTGCCAGCAGGCCCCCACACATGTCCCCCAGCACCCCCACCCCCCAGCAGTGCAGGGCACCTGCCAGCAGGCCTCCACTCATGTCCAACTCATGTCCCCCAGCACCCCCACCCCCAGCAGTCAGGGGCACCTGCCAGCAGGCCCCCACACATGTCCCACTCATGTCCCCTTGCACCCCCACCCCCCAGCAGTGCAGGGCACCTGCCAGCAGGCCCCCACGCATGTCCCGCCCATGTCTCCTTGCACCCCCACCCCCCAGCAGTGCAGGGCACTTGCCAGCAGGCCCCCACTCATGTCCCCTTGCACCTCCACCCCCCAGCAGTGCAGGGCACTTGCCAGCAGGCCCCCACTCATGTCCCCTTGCACCCCCACCCCCCAGCACTGAGGGGCACCTGCCAGCAGGCCCCCACACATGTCCCCTTGCACCCCCACCCCCCAGCAGTGCAGGGCCCCTGCCAGCAGGCCACCACTCATGTCCCACTCATGTCCCCTTGCACCCCCACCCCCCAGCAGTGCAGGGCACCTGCCAGCAGGCCCCCACTCATGTACCACTCATGTCCCCTTGCACCCCCACCCCCCAGCAGTGCAGTGCACCTGCCAGCAGGCCCCCACACATGTCCCCCTTGCACCCCCACCCCCCAGCAGTGCAGGGCACCTGCCAGCAGGCCCCCACTCATGTCCCACTCATGTCCCCCAGCACCCCCACACCCCAGCAGTCAGGGGCACCTGCCAGTAGGCCCCCACACATGTCCCCCAGCACCCCCACACACCAGTAGTCAGGGGCACCTGCCAGCAGGCCCCCACACATGTCCCACACATGTCCCCCTGCACCCCCACCCCCCATCATTGACAGGCACCTGCCAGCAGGCCTTGACACATGTCCACCAGCCAACACGTCATCACAATCCTGGCTCTTATGGCCACACAAATCCCACCCCACAGCACCCCAGTCCAAACAACCAACCAAGCTTTACATCCACTCCAAATAGAAATCCCCATTACATGATAGATCACAAATAAGCAGTATGCGCATGAGTACAAGTCTGTCCAACCCACACAATGGCAACACATGACTGAGAAAACCCACATTGTGACATGCATGAAACCAATGAGAGAAGACCACACATTGAAGTAAGAAACAACAATGTAATCAAGTCAAAATGAAGGGAATGAAATAAAAACACACAATAATGCCAATAATAATGTAAATGCAGCATGTCCCAAAAAATGATTAAAAAAAAGAGAATCCAAATTAATCCAAATGAAAATGTGTCCAAAGTCACCGTCCAACAAAGCAAATCCAAAGGGAAAGAAAAACGTAATATCCATTGCTCCATGGTGAAGAAAAATAAAGATGAACGAGAAAAATCCACTGTAAAACTATGTACAAATAGCAAATCCAGGGTCCATGAGCCCAACGACATAAATGAAACCTACAATGAAACCTACCAAATTACTAACTATATACAAAAATGTGGGGCATAGTCCATGCACCCCAAATGAAATAAAAAATAAATGAAACTTAACACTAATGAACTATATACAATGGCGGCGGGCAAGTCCAGCGGCTCACTTGTTGATGTCATGGGCCAGGGCATCATAGAACTCCTGTTCAATGTCTTGGAGGCGGGCTTGTTCTCTGGCCCCGAGGTCTCGCAGGGATAACGCCATGTCCACCTCCAACTCCCTGCGAATTCCCTCGAGGCACTCAGCCCGCCTCAGCGCCCTGCGCATGGAGTTCTCCGCCCTGACCATCGTGAGCCGTGCCTCCTCCGTCCGCCGCCGCTCTGAACCTATCTGCTGGCCCAACCGCTGCCACACGGAAGACACTCCCATTCCAGGGTCCTCCTGCCCTCCGGCCGATGCCTGCCCCTCTGATGTAGATTGCCCCGAGCCATGAGGCCTCCCACGTTGAGCCTGCCGCTGCCTCTGACACAACTGGCTCTGTCAGCATGACGGCATCCAGGCTGATGGAATCCACCGACGCTGTCATGCACGTGCCCTGCTCGATGATGCCGGCACATCCTCCATCTGCTGGGGTCCAGTTGCTGTGGTGTCCACCCCTGCAGGACCTCCGACTCCCGACTGTGGCAGGGATGGGATCCCCACCGAGCTGGCTGCGTTGGTCAGGGCAGGTCCACAGGGGGCCCTGGTGGCATCTGGGCCGGAAGACGGCATGGACAACGACTGGCGCATAGTCTCCACAGAGGAGGAGAGGGCCGCCAGAGTGGCCGACACATGTACAAAACCCCCGACCATGGACACTCCCAACTGGGCCATGTTGGCATGCTGCTCTTCGTGATGACGTGCGTGCTCCCCCCGGGAAGCACGCACGTCATCACGAATGTCATGCGTGCGCAACGCGACAATAATCAGGACCTTCTCCATACGGCCAGGGGTCCCCTCGTCCGCAGGTAGAGGAGTGTCAGATGACATGGACATCCCCCCTACCTGCGGACGGGCCTGGGATGGGGCATCCCTGCTGGTGCATGGTGGTGCAGTCACAGGGTCAGGGACAGCGACATGCACAGGCCCCTCCACGGTGACCTGTGCTGCCTCCTGCCCCTGGCCCTGGACTGCACCACTTGCACCAGTGGTACCACCCCCACCAGGCCCCATGTGCGGCTCAGTAGCAGCCTCCTCCTCCTCTGTAGAAACCACCAACCTGGATGGCTCCACACCGTCTTCCGCCGTTGCAAGCCCCTGTGGGGGCTCACCCACCCCTTCCCCTGCAGCCGTCGTGGCAGACGCAGCACCAGTCCCCTCACTCCCGGACGATGGTAAATTCTGGGAGGGTGACTGGGCCTTGCGTCGCCGCCGGTGGGGACAACCCCGCCGCTTTGCTCCACAGCGCCGTCTCCGCGCTCTTCATCACTTGCCGCTGTGTAGAGGGAGACATAGAACACAAGCATCAGGGTACTGTACAATGGTCCCCTAGACAGGAAGCAATAGCAGATGAGTGGCACTGTCAAACATTACTTCCATCATGCCCCTCCACAACACATGGGTCAGTGCAGGCAAAACACATGCAGTAACAGGCATGGCGCATGCTATGAACATTAGCATACATGTTCAAGGGACATACAATGCTGATTTGAAACTCACATGCATCATGGATCATGCCCATCACATGCACACACTTCCC
This sequence comes from Ambystoma mexicanum, assembly GCF_040938575.1. Classification (NCBI taxonomy): domain Eukaryota; kingdom Metazoa; phylum Chordata; class Amphibia; order Caudata; family Ambystomatidae; genus Ambystoma; species Ambystoma mexicanum. The sequence continues at coordinate 733,689,167 of NC_090930.1, forward strand.
CCTAGTTTCATCCATCTGGCCTCGTACACCCCAGACACAGTGGATACAAGGATGAGTAGGCTGCATCAGTGAATCTGAACATTGTCACAGACATGTGTCATGCATCCATGGCATTTCCAAGTCACAGACACGCAAGTCAGACACACAGACATGGACACCATACATGTCCATGACAGCAGCACCCATCTCTCACACCCCATCCATGTCCAATAACAGAGACAGGCATGCATTAGAGGTGTGCATTCCCCATGCTGCTCCGCATGTTGCATTGTAACACATGCATCAACCATGTGGTTCACACATTACTGGTCTCACATGCATGACCATGATGTCCCTGCACACACACATACGTACATGGCCTATGTCACACATACAGGCAAGTATCAGCCAACCAGCACCCTGCAGCATGCCCTGTCTCACACAGCAGTGCTTGGCCACTTACCGCTCAACTCCGGACGGGTCTGCCTCCGAAGGATCTGGGTGTGGAGCGCTGGGCCTACGCGTTCCAGGACCCTCATCTGGATGGTACTCATGCTGCCCCGGCCCCCCTCCACGAGGCACCGGGCCTTGTTGAGGGTCCTGGACCTGAAGTCCTCCCAGCGCTTCTTGACATGATGGAATTCGCGGACTGCCACCCCCTCTGCGTTGATGGCAGTCACGATGTCCGTCCAGATCCTGGTCCGTCCTTCCTTGTCGGCGCGCGACCTTCCGAAGAGGGCATCATAATGTCCCAGGACATGCTCCACCAGGACACCAACTTCGGTGGCAGTGAAGCTGGTGGCCCTCTGCCTCTCTGGCTGGGGGTTGCCAGTGGTGCCAGATGGAGATGTGCCTGACATGGCAACCCCAGAGGCAGGAGTGGGTGGGCAACTGGGTCCTGGGGATGGGCTGTGGAGCGATGGAATCCCAGTCAGGAGTCTTCTGTTCCAGCAGGGGTGGACACAGCAACTGCACCCCTGCAGATGGCTGACGTGCAGGCACCAAATAGCAGGGCACGTGGGCAGCAGGCAGGCAGGCAGCAGCAGATGGCTCGTGGGAGCGTGCTCGGGGCTCTTGGGGGCAGGAAAATGGCCTTCTGGGCAGGAGCGTGGTCTTCCGTGTGTGAACGCATGGCCAGCTTGATACAGAGTGATTTGGCACGTGAAAATCTTGCACGTCAGCGTGTAATTCGAGGAAAGGCCCTTAGCGCGTAAGCGCGTCAGCGCACGTACGCGATTTCATTGGACCAAAGGCCCTTAGTGCGTAAGCGTGTCTGTGACGTGACGCGCGCAGGTGTTTCCCTCATAGCACGTGATGACAGAGCACACGTGGAAAAGCTGCACGTCTGAGTGTCAGCGCGTGTAATTGGAGGAAAGGGTGCGTACATGCGTAAGTGACGTGTACGTGTGGGCCGGTTTAAAAGGTACGTGTAGGACACCATTTCCTTGTACGTGCTTTTTGTGGAGAGCGAGCGGGTGGATTCTGTACTTCTTGTCGGTTCACACACGATTACTTCACAGCGTTTCAAGTTCGTACTCCCTGTTACCTCTGACAGCTTTCATTTTTCTACTTTTTTTGGGCCTGTTTCCTCAAACAGTGTTCACTTCTCCTTTTGTCCTGTCTCATCAGACAGCGTACAATTCTTCTTGTGGCGGGGGTGTTGCCAACGCGCACACGCGCGTATTTTTCACGTTCTTTTTCCAGGCAGACGGTGAGTTCCGCACGTACTTAGCAACTGTGCTTGCCCCGTGTGTCGCGCACCCCTTCAGAGGTCATTGTAGGCTGCGTGTATCACGCGTACGCTTATTTTTGTGTTTCTGGGTGCCACCGCGTAGTGCGGGTTCATTTTTCCACGCACGTGGTATACGAGGGGTTGCATGCACGTTTATTTTTGTTTTTGGGCTGCCTGTGCATTGCGTGTCCCGTCATCTTCCCCCAGGGGTCACAGACAGCCTAGTTAGAGCACTAGGGTACGAATTCCATCTAGTACCCTACCCCTTTGACCCACAATTGCCCAGGACAATAGTTTACTGCTCCTCCCATACGCACAACAACATCAGTGCCATGGTTGGGAGGCGACCAAACGGTAAGGGAGGCAAAGGGGGCCGACCTTCAAAAGGTGGACGTGGTGGGCACGGTAGGGGACGTGGCCAGGATTTGCAGGGTGCCCCTATACCCCCATGTGTGGAGGACCAATCAGGGACACCCATGACCCCCCCATGGTTGAGGGAAACATGGCTGAGACCATCCCAGCTCAGCCCTTGTTGGACCAGCACATTGTGGCACCTGACCTGTCACAGGATGACTCCCTGGCTGACTTCCAGGTCAGCAAGTCTAAGCCACATTTGGCGGGGCAAGTTGTCACCAAGCCACGTGGATCTGGGGCAGCTATGTCATCTGCTGCCCCAAGTATGCAGGGTGGTGAGGCTGCAGGGGCACCTGCAGCTCCATCCGCCCCAGCTCTGACCCTCCCAGCCAGGACAGTGTCGGTCCTGGTCCATCATACTGATGTTCCCCCTGCCAACATCACACTTCAGACAATGCCTGCACCAAGTCCTATGGTCAATGTGCATTCGCACACTCCAACAACCCAGTCCACCGGTGATTCTGCCCCTACTGACCAGAGCGGCGTTAGCCACTCTGGCTCCGCTCCACCTTCTATAAAGAGGAAGAAGGGTGCTCTGGCACGACAGGCTGAGACCCCAGGCACGGCTACGTACTCCGGTACCTCAAGGAAGCCTTTTTTCAATGATTCGGAACTTAATGTACTTGTGAGCTATGTGTTGCAACATAGCCACGAAATGGTGGTGACTGCAGGGTCCAAGACCACACCTGGTCAACGTAAGGCACACTGGCAGACCATCGCCAACCACGTAAGTGCCCTTGGATTTGTGAGGCGCTCAGCTGATGATTGCTACAAGCGGTGGAATGACCTGAAAAGCAGAGCAAAGAGCAAGCTGACCTCAAGTCATGCCGCTACTCTGGTGACTGGCGTAGGGTCTCCACAAGAGGACAACAAACTCACTGAACATGAGTCTGTTGCTGGGACCTTCGTCACAGAGGAACAGATACAAGGTGTGGGAAAACTACCCGATTATGACACATTGTCCAGTGAGTGCCCATGCGTGTGTGTGTAATGCATGTGTATGTTGTTTGGGTGACGGGTTCTGATTGAGTGCCAGGTGAGGGTGTGTGTGTGACTGAGTAGTATGGGTCACCCATGTGCTTCATCCAAAACATTCTGCGGCCTTGAATTTGGGTGTGACACTATCCCTTCTGCCCACAGTAGTAATTTAGCGCAACATTATGGCAGTTGCCCTTCAGGTGGCATCATGCAACAACATTGTTTGTATTTTTCAGTGTTCTTTCAGGCTGATTGTTTCAATTCTCCCACTTTTGCAACACATTCCTCACCCCTATTGTGACATATGTGACATGCTTCTGTCAGCGCAGAACCCCACATTAGCCCACATGTGTCACCTTGGTAGTTGAATGATTTGACCATTCAGGCTGAATGAGTATTGTCCTGATCACATGATGTTTTTGGGCCTGTTTGAATGTGGAACATGCTAGTTGTTTCATGTCATGTTGAAGTGCACAACCATTGATGTGTACATGGCCCTGCAATCACTGTATTTTTGTACACTGGATGTGTTGCAGTGTGTGGCACATGGCGTATCTTTTTACACTATGTGGCATTTTTCATCTCTTCATGTCCATCTCACATGGATGGGTGACAGTACTCATTCACTGACATATGGATGTACTTGTGGAATGTACCATGGCTATGGTACATGCCATCTGTGTGATGGCATGTGTCATTTATGTGTATAGGACATGCCACTCACAGGCCAATGTGTGATGGCAGTGCTACCCAGCATGCATCAAATGTGTTGCTCTTCCATCTTGGTGTCATCAGTGTCACGCTTTTGCCTCCCCTTCCAACGCTGTGACAGTGCATGCATGGGAGGGTTATAGTCATGTGGGACATGTGTAAATCATGTACTGGTTCTGTAGCTTGTCAGGCCTATTTGTGTGCTATGGTACGAATGCCTGTTTCCATTTTTTGTCTTTCATGTTTTTGCAGGCGATGACGCACTTGATGCTGTTGAGGTTGAGGAGATGATGCAGACCCAGGAGGAACCTAAGGCACAACCGGCCACCAGTGGGGGACGTGTTGTGGTGGTGGATGAGAACCCACTCTTGCTGCAGACGATTCTGGGTGCACCTCCCCAGACCTCTATTCAGGTGTTGATTTGGATGATGAGACCTATGTGGCGTCGCAGGTAAGTGTTTCTGGAAGAGGTTCTGTTCTGTCCAACCCACCTGCACGAGGGGTAGAACCCTCTATAGGGATGTCAGTGTTGGTTAGTCAGCCTTTGGCGGTTACGGGTGCAGGGTCACACTCGACAACTTCTGATCCTGTTCCTGGGCCAGCAGATCAGAGGGGGAATGCAGTCCTGCAGCCTCAGGCAGTGCCGGCACAGCAAGGCGCAGATCGCCTTGCCCCAAACAGGTGTGGTGCCCGCCGACGCGGTGGCCTTACGCCACCAGGCAATACCGCATGGGAACAATCCGTTTACGGTATGGCAACCCAACAGGCAGCATCAGTTGAGATGATGTTTCAAGCAATGGAGAGGGTGGCCACTTCCATTGTCCCCCTTGAAAGGCAGATGGAGCTACTACAGCAGGCAACAGACTCCATTTGCCAATCACACAGGGAGGACATGGTGGCGTCCAACAGGAACAGACGGGCGGCACTGGAGACTCTATGCCAATCGATATCAATAGAGTCCCAGGGCCACAGGGAAGCACTGAGGGTAGAACTCCATCACCTCAGGGAGACTCTTGTTGACCTTGAGACTTCCACTAACTTGAGGACAGAACAGCAGCTGGAGCGGCTCACACGTTCGCTCTCAGCTGAGATGCAGGCAACTCGGGAGGAGATCCGGACATCACGTTAGGTGCTGCATGGGGATCTCCGCACTATAATCCTCCAGAACTAAACCTTCCACACCCGCATGCTTGCTGCCATGGAGGACCATACCAGGGCTTTGCGTGGGCTGCCTCCCATAGCACCATCACCTCCTCTGGCAGCAGCAGAGGGTAATGAGAGCGACAGCAGCAGTTCTCCCACATTGGCATACCCATGCAGGCCATGAGCCCATGGAGGTGTTTTTTTTTCCCAACATCCACACAGGCGGCTGTTGGTGCGCACCCTGTCCTCGGACATCCTGGGTGCCCTCCCCCCCCAAACCCCCGGCCACCACATGGCCATTTTTGATTTTTGATTTTTGATTTTTTGATTTTTGATTTTGTATTTTTTATTATTTTTTAACAGTGTGTTGCCTTGTGTGGCTCCCGTGGGCATCCACTGTATTCCGGCTGGGCACATGCAGGCTTGTCCTGAGTTTGGGTTCGATGCTTGGGTTCGTGAGACACACACCCCTCCTGCTTCCCGTTTCCATGGGCTTGCAAAGGGTGTGACCAAGTGACAGTGATGTACACAGTGATGTTGGGCTCCCATGAGCTGTGTGGGCAGTCTGTAGTCAATACTGTGTAGACATTCCTTGTGCATATTGTTGTTGTATTGTACACTGCATGTTGGAATTATGTATGCTTCTGCTTCCATGTCTCCCTCTGAATTTGCAGGTTCATTCCTCATGTCTTCACAAGGCCGTCTACTTTGGAGATGGAGTTCATGTTGTATGCAGTACACAGACAAGTTTTGAAGCCTGCAAGACTACAGTTGGAAGGGGGCGATGTGGTGGCATATTCAGGTTGTAAGACTACGACTACTTTAACTTAGTACTGTCATGTTTTAGTTATGTTTGTGCTTGGGTAGCTGCATTGTATTGTTGGTAAGTATTTGGTCATGTGTGTTGTTAGTTCAACATTACTGTGAGCATATTGTGTGTGGCCAGATTCCATTAGGGACACTGTACTTTGTGACACTTGTGTCAGGTTTTCGGGATTGCTTTGTTTGCTCTCACATAGCATGACATGCCATGGTGTGTTGGGTGGTGGTGCTGGGGAGGGGTTGGGTGACATGGCACTGTTCTCATGTTGTATTTTGCAAGGGGGTAATGCATTTAGCAGCATATGTGTCTTTTGATGACACAGCATTGGTGGTGTGTCTGTAGGTAGGGATGCACACATTGTGACACTTCCAGGTGACCAATCTCAGGCTGGTATGGTTGTGACAGTTCACTGTCCCTTGTGTCATCACTGATTGTCAGCTGGTATGTGGCAGGGCTGTGTGCACTCCACAGGGGTGTGATTCTAAGTGAAGTATTTAGCCACCAGCTGCGTTCGGGCTGCCTCACCCCGTGCCCTTTACCCTCCCATGCGCAGCGGGCGTGCATGTGGTTGGGGATGTGAGGGCACCACCATGTCCACCGGCAAGCCCTGGCGTGTTTCAACGTTGTGCAGGACACATGCTGCCACTATGATCCTGCACACTACTGGGGGAGCGTATAACAGCTGCCCGCCAGAACAGTCAAGGGAGCGAAACCGTGACTTGAGCACTCCGAATGTGCACTCCACTATGCCCCGGGTTGCAATATGGGCTGTGTTGTATCTTACCTCGGGTGGCGTGGTGGGGTTCCAAATTGGCGTCATCATGTGGGTGCTCAGAGGGTAGGCACTGTCTCCTGGGGAGGTGGTGATGGGTATCATTAGTAGGGTTGTGACATTACTCAGTATCTGGCATGCATCCATGTGCTGTGGCATTTATACTCACTGAGCAGCCATGTATCGCCATGCCGCCCAGCTTCTAGGTCCCGGTTTAGGGTTGACATTCTGTAAATGAAACTGTCGTGGGTGGACCCTGGATAGTTGGCATATACTGAGGTAATGATTCCCTTGGCATCACATACTACCTGGACGTTGATGGAATGCCAGTGCTTGCGGTTTCTATAGATGTGCTCTGATGCACTGGGGGGACGTAGAGCCACATGGGTGCAATCAATGGCACCTAGGACTTTGGGGAATTTTGCCACCCCATAGAAATCCTGGACGGCAGCCTGCCTTTCTGCAGGTGTTCTGGGCAGGTATATGTGCCTGCGGACTGATGGGCGTGCATTCATGATGGCCAAGACCTGGTGTAGGCAGCGTGACTGCGTGGCCTGTGACACCCCCCCCCACTATGGCACTTGTCCGCTGAAATGATCCGGTGGCCAAAAAGTGCAGTACATTGAGGACCTTCTCCAGGGGGCTGAGTGCTTGGGAGCAGAGGCTAGGTGATGTGAGGTCATCCTCCCACTCACTGACCAGGTCGAGTATTATGTCAGGTGGAAACCTGTACATCCCATACACCTGGTCATCAGGCATGCCAAAAAGGCTGGTTCTGGGTGTGAAAATTCTGGGCCTGACTATCCTCCTCCTCCTCCTGCGGTATCCCACGACCACTGCTGCTAGGAACGGTATGTTCATCCTGGCGTCTGAGCTTGCTTGTTGTTTGCGTGCACTTTTATGCTGCGCGGGTCCTGCTTCCTGCTGGCGTATGTGTTTCCTGATTAGCGCGTCTTTTTGGAGCGTGCGTGTGGGCGTTCCGCGCATTTGCCTCCTGTACTTCCCCGCCCACCCCAGTAATACACGTACCCCGCTCGCCCAGGCCCAATCGCGTGTAAAACTTCCCGCGAGCCCATGAAGTACACATACCCCGCTCGCCCAGGCACAATCGCGTGTAAAACTTCCCGCGAGCCCCTGAAGTACACGTACCCCGCTCACCCAGGCACAATCGCGTGTAAAACTTCCTGCGAGCCCCTGAAGTACAAGTACCCTGCTCGCCCAGGCACAATCGCGTGTGAAACTTCCCGCGCACCACCAAAATACATGCTATTTTTGGCACAGCGGGTGTCCGTGTTTGTCGCGTACACCTTTACACGTCATTTGTCCTAGAGGGCCACAGTATGGGACATTCATCAGAGCTGTATATACAGGCTTTTTGTTAGCGCACATTTTTTTAATGCGCAGGGACGCTACCACCTGCCTTCGTGTGGCGGACATGTGTTGATGTACATAGTTGACTTTTGGTTTGTGTCATGAGATCGCCATTTCACTGCTGGGGGGTGGGGGTGCAAGGGGGCATGAGTGGGGGCCTGCTGGCAGGTGCCCTGCACTGCTGGGGGGTGGGTGTGTAAGGGGACATGAGTGGGGGCCTGCTGGCAGGTGCCCCTCAGTGCTGGGGATGGGTGTGCAAGGGGACATGAGTGGGGCCTGCTGGCAGGTGCCCTGCACTGCTGGGGGGTGGGTGTGCAAGGGGACATGAGTGGGGGCCTGCTGGCAGGTGCCCCTCAGTGCTGGGGGGTGGGTGTGCAAGGGGACATGAGTGGGGGCCTGCTGGCAGGTGCCCTGCACTGCTGGGGGGTGGGTGTGCAAGGGGACATGAGTGGGGGCCTGCTAGCAGGTGCCCTGCACTGCTGGGGGGTGGGTGTGCAAGGGGACATAGTGGGACGTGAGTGGGGGCCTGCTGGCAGGTGCCCTGCACTGCTGGGGGGTGGGGGTGCAAGGGGACATGAGTGAGACATGAGTGGGGGCCTGCTGGCAGGTGCCCTGCACTGCTGGGGGTTGGGGGTGCAAGGGGACATGAATGGGACATGAGTGGGGGCCTGCTGGCAGGTGCCCTGCACTGCTGGGGGGTGGGTGTGCAAGGGGACATGAGTGGGACAAGAGTGGGGGCCTGCTGGCAGGTGCCCTGCACTGCTGGGGGGTAGGGTGCAAGGGGACATGAGTGGGGGCCTGCTGGCAGGTGCCCTGCACTGCTGGGGGGTGGGTGTGTATGGGGACATGAGTGGGACATGAGTGGGGGCCTGCTGGCAGGTGCCCCTCAGTGCTGGGGGGTGGGTGTGCAAGGGGGCATGAGTGGGGGCCTGCTGGCAGGTGCCCTGCACTGCTGGGGGTGGGTGTGCAAGGGAACATGAGTGGGACATGAGTGGGGGCCTGCTGGAAGGTGCCCCTTAGTGCTGGGGGGTAGGTGTGAAAGGGGACATGAGTGGGGGCCTGCAGGCAGGTGCCCTGCACTGCTGGGGGGTGGGTGTGCAAGGGGACATGAGTGGGGGGCCTGCTGGCAGGTGCCCTGCACTGCTGGGGGTGGGTGTGCAAGGGAACATGAGTGGGACATGAGTGGGGGCCTGCTGGAAGGTGCCCCTTAGTGCTGGGGGGTAGGTGTGAAAGGGGACATGAGTGGGGGCCTGCAGGCAGGTGCCCTGCACTGCTGGGGGGTGGGTGTGCAAGGGGACATGAGTGGGGGCCTGCTGGCAGGTGCCCCTCAGTGCTGGGGGTGGGTGTGCAAGGGAACATGAGTGGGGGCCTGCTGGCAGGTGCCCTGCACGGCTGGGGGGTGGGGGTGCAAGGGGACATGAGTGGGACATGAGTGGGGGCCTGCTGGCAGGTGCCCCTCAGTGCTGGGGGGTGGGTGTGCAAGGGGACATGAGTGGGGGCCTGCTGGCAGGTGCCCTGCACTGCTGGGGGGTGGGGGTGCAAGGGGACATGCGTGGGACATGAGTGGGGGCCTGCTGGCAGGTGCCCCTCAGTGCTGGTGGGTGGGTGTGCAAGGGGACATGAGTGGGGGCCTGCTGGCAGTTGCCCCTCAGTGCTGGGGGGTGGGTGTGCAAGGGGACATGAGTGGGACATGACTGGGGGCCTGCTGGCAGGTGCCCCGCACTGCTGGGGGGTGGGGGTGCAAGGGGACATGAGTGGGACATGAGTGGGGGCCTGCTGGCAGGTGCCCTGCACTGCTGGGGGGTGGGATTGCAAGGGGACATGAGTGGGACATGAGTGGGGGCCTGCTGGCAGGTGCCCCTCAGTGCTGGGGGGTGGGTGTGCAAGGGGACATGAGTGGGGGCCTGCTGGCAGGTGCCCTGCACTGCTGTGGGGTGGGGGTGCAAGGGGACATGAGTGGGGGCCTGCTGGCAGGTGCTCCTCAGTGCTGGGGGGTGGGTGTGCAAGGGGACATGAGTGGGACATGAGTGGGGGCCTGCTGGCAGGTGCCCCTCAGTGCTGGGGGGTGGGTGTGCAAGGGGACATGAGTGTGGGCCTGCTGGCAGGTGCCCTGCACTGCTGGGGGGTGGGTGTGCAAGGGGACATGAGTGGGACATGAGGGGGGCCTGCTGGAAGGTGCCCCTCAGTGCTGGGGGGTGGGTGTACAAGGGGACATGAGTGGGGGCCTGCTGGCAAGTGCCCTGCACTACTGGCGGGTGGGTGTGCAAGGGGACATGAGTGGGGGACTGCTGGCAGGTGCCCTGTACTTGCGGGGGGTGGGGATGCAAGGGGACATGAAAGGGACATGAGTAGGGGCCTGCTGGCAGGTGCCCCTCAGTGCTGGGGGGTGGGTGTGCAAGGGGACATGAGTGGGGGCCTGCTGGCAGGTGCCCTGCTCTGCTGTGGGGTGGGGGTGCAAGGGGACATGAGTGGGACATGAGTAGGGGCCTGCTGGCAGGTGCCCTGCACTGCTGGGGGGTGGGGGTGCAAGGGGACATGAGTGGGACATGAGTGGGGGCCTGCTGGCAGGTGCCCCTCAGTGCTGGGGGGTGGTGTGCAAGGGGACATGAGTGGGACATGAGTGGAGGCCTGCTGGCAGGTGCCCCTCAGTGCTGGTGGGTGGGTGTGCAAGGGGACATGAGTGGGGGCCTGCTGGCAGGTGCCCTGCACTGCTGGGGGGTGGGTGTGCAAGGGGACATGAGTGGGGCCTGCTGGCAGGTGCCCTGCACTGCTGGGGGGTGGGGGTGCAAGGGGACATTAGTGGGACATGAGTGGGGGCCTGCTGGCAGGTGCCCCTCAGTGCTGGGAGGTGGGTGTGCAAGGGGGCATGAGTGGGGCCCTGCTGGCAGGTGCCCCTCAGTTCTGGGTGGAGGGTGTGCAAGGGGACATGAGTGGGGGGCTGCTGGTAGGTGCCCTCCCCTGCTTGGGGGTGGGGGTGCAAGGAGACATGAGTGGGGGCCTGCTGGCAGGTGCCCTGCACTGCTGGTGGGTGGGGGTGCAAGGGGACATGAGTGGGGGCCTGCTGGCAGGTGCCCTGCACAGCTAGGGGGGTGGGGGTGCAAGGGGACATGAGTGGGACATGAGTGGGGGCCTGCTGGCAGGTGCCCCTCAGTGCTGGGGGGTGGGTGTGCAAGGGGCCATGAGTGGGGGCCTGCTGGCAGGTGCCCCTCAGTGCTGGGGGGTGGGTGTGCAAGGGGACATGAGTGGGACATGAGTGGGGGCCAGCTGGCAGGTGCCCTGCACTGCTGCGGGGTGGGGGTGCAAGGGGACATGAGTGGGGGCCTGCTGGCAGGTGCCCTGTACTGCTGGGGGGTGGGTGTGCAAGGGGACATGAGTGGGGGCCTGCTGGCAGGTGCCCCTCAGTGCTGGGGGGTGGGTGTACAAGGGGACATGAGTGGGGGCCTGCTGGCAGGTGCCCTGCACTGCTGGAGGGTGGGTGTGCAAGGGGACATGAGTGGGACATGAGTGGGGGCCTGCTGGCAGGTGCCCCTCAGTGCTGGGGGTGGGTGTGCAAGGGGACATGAGTGGGGGCCTGCTGGCAGGTGCCCTGCACTGCTGGGGGGTGGGTGTGCAAGGGGACATGAGTGGGGGCCTGCTGGCAGGTGCCCTGCACTGCTGGGGGGTGGGTGTGCAAGGGGACATGAGTGGGACATGAGTGGGGGCCTGCTGGCAGGTGCCCTGCACTGCTGGGGGTGGGGGTGCAAGGGGACATGATTGGGACATGAGTGGGGGCCTGCTGGCAGGTGCCCTGCACTGCTGGGGGTGGGGGTGCAAGGGGACATGAGTGGGACATGAGTGGGGGCCTGCTGGCAGGTGCCTTGCACTGCTGGGGGGTGGGTGTGCAAGGGGACATGAGTGGGACATGAGTGGGGGCCTGCTGGCAGGTGCCCCTCAGTGCTGGGGGGTGGGTGTGCAAGGGGACATGAGTGGGGGCCTGCTGGCAGGTGCCCTGCACTGCTGGGGGTGGGTGTGCAAGGGGACATGAGTGGGACATGAGTGGGGGCCTGCTGCCAGGTGCCCCTCAGTGCTGGGGGGTGGGTGTGCAAGGGGACATGAGTGGGGGCCTGCTGGCAGGTGCCCTGCCCTGCTGGGGGTGGGTGTGCAAGGGGACATGAGTGGGGGCCTGCTGGCAGGTGCCCTGCACTGCTGGGGGGTGGGGGTGCAAGGGGACATGAGTGGGGGCCTTCTGGCAGGTGCCCTGCACTGCTGGGAATGGGTGTGCAAGGGGACATGAGTAGGACATGAGTGGGGGCCTGCTGGCAGGTGCCCCTCAAAGCTGGGGGGTGGGGGTGCAAGGGGACATGAGTGGGGGCCTGCTGGCAGGTGCCCTGCACTGCTGGGGGTGGGTGTGCAAGGGGACATGAGTGGGACATGAGTGGGGGCCTGCTGGCAGGTGCCCCTCAGTGATGGGGGGTGGGTGTGCAAGGGGACATGAGTGGGGGCCTGCTGGCAGGTGACCCTCAGTGCTGGGGCGTGGGTGTGAGAGGGGACATGAGTGGGGGCTTGCTGGCAGGTGCCCCTCAGTGCTGGGGGGTGGGTGTTCAAGGGGACATGAGTGGGGGCCTGCTGGTAGGTGTCCTGCACTGCTGGGGGTGGGCGTGCAAGGGGACATGAGTGGGGGCCTGCTGGCAGGTGCCCCTCAGTGCTGGGGGGTGGGTGTGCAAGGGGACATGAGTGGGGGCCTGCTGGCAGGTGCCCTGCACTGCTGGAGGGTGGGTGTGCAAGGGGACATGAGTGGGACATGAGTGGGGGCCTGCTGGCAGGTGCCCCTCAGTGCTGGGGGTAGGTGTGCAAGGGGACATGAGTGGGGGCTTGCTGGCAGGTGCCCTGCACTGCTGGGGGGTGGGTGTGCAAGGGGACATGAGTGGGGGCCTGCTGGCAGGTGCCCCTCAGTGCAGGGGGGTGGGTGTGCAAGGGGACATGAGTGGGGGCCTGCTGGCAGGTGCACTGCACTGCTGGGGGTGGGGGTGCAATGGGACAGGAGTGGGACATGAGTGGGGGCCTGCTGGCAGGTGCCCATCAGTGCTGGGGGGTGGGGGTGCAATGGACATGAGTGGGGGCCTGCTGGCAGGTGCCCTGCACTGCTGGGGGGTGGGTATGCAAGGGGACATGAGTGGGGGCCTGCTGACAGGTGCCCCTCAGTGCTGGGGGGTGGGTATGCAAGGGGACATGAGTGGGGGCCTGCTGGCAGGTGCCCTGGACTGCTGGGGGGTGGGGGTGCAAGGGGACATGAGTGGGGGCCTGCTGGCAGGTGCCCTGCACTGCTGGGGGGTGGGGGTGCAAGGGGACATGAGTGGGACATGTGTGGGGGCCTGCTGGCAGGTGCCCATCAGTGCTGGGGGGTGGGGGTGCAATGGACATGAGTGGGGGCCTGCTGGCAGGTGCCCTGCACTGCTGGGGGGTGGGTATGCAAAGGGACATGAGTGGGGGCCTGCTGACAGGTACCCTGCACTGCTGGGGGATGGGGGTGCAAGGGGACATGAGTGGGGGCCTGCTGGCAGGTGCCCTGCACTGCTGGGGGGTGGAGGGGGTCATGCTTTGGTGATCAGTAGTGCAAGCTGACATGTGGCTTGGCTGGGGGGCATGCCCATGATGGATGGGCTGCCTGTGGGACATGACCAGGGGTGCAGGGTAGTCCTCTGTGGTGTGGGCTGCCTGCAGGGCCCATGGAGGGTGTAGAGGGAACACCTCGAAGGTCCCACACTGCCAATTCACGTGTAGGACTCCCCTGCACCCCAGATATACACGTACCCCACTCGCACAGGGCCTGTCACGTGTGAAACTTCCCGTGCACCCCCGAAATACACGTACCCCACTCGCCCAAGGCCAATCGTGTGTGAAACTTCCCGCGCACCCCAGATTTACACGTACCCAGGCCAATCGCGTGTGAAACTTCACGCGAACCCCGGGAATACACGCACCCCACTCGCACAGGGCCTATCGCGTGTGAAACTTCCCACGAACCCAAGATTTACACGCACCCCGCACGCCCAAGGACAATTGCGTGTGAAACTTCCTGTGCACCCCCGAAATACACGCACACGCTATTTTTGACACAGCGGGTATTCATGTTTGTCGCGTACCCCTTTGCACGTCATTTGTCCTAGAGGGCCACAGTATGGGACCATCATCAGAGCTGTATATACGTGCTTTTTGTTAGCGCACATTTTGGCGCACATTTTTTTCATGCGCAGGGACGCTACCGCCTGCCTTCGTGTGGCGGACGTGTTTAGGCATGTGCGCGTCTTCGCCCGTGGGCTGGTTTGCCCTATTCGATTCCATGAATACGTGTTGTAGGTGAGCGTGTGGGCGTTCCGCGCACTTGCCTCCTGTACTTCCCCCGTGACGCCCACATTTTCATGCGTTGTTCCCCATTCCGCGTGTCACGCCCCGTGTTACGCCTACTTTTGTTATGTGCGCTGCGCTATGTGTGCTTTCGCTGTGGCCGTAGCGCATGCCGTTAGCTGACCTGTGCGCCGGCGTGCGCCACGCAGATTTTCAGCGCACATCCCAGAATGTACTCACGCACGGACTTCCATGAATCGATGTGCGCGGGTTTTGCTGTGATTTTCGCACTTGCACTGCAATTTTCGCACTTGCACTGCGATTCGTACGGTTTCGCACGCTTGCGCGGGAATTTTCAGCGCACCTTAATTCCATGAATCGGTTGTATAAGGGAAAGAAGGAGGGAGAAAGGGGAGAGAAAACAAACATAAGGCCTCATTACGATACTGGTGGTAGCCGTGGCGGTAAAACCGGCACGATCGCCGCTGGTATCATTTTGTTTTCCGGTGCCCGTGATTGGGCAATTACTGGGCCATTACGGCATTGCTGGACCCGGTAATTTCCCATTCGCAGGCACTGGAAAAAAATGCTCCCCATTGCCATTTGAGCCCCACAGGGCTCAATGGGAATTGAGAGGTCAGATGCACCGGCACGATTCTTGAATGGTGCCGGTACATCCGACCTGCTCTGCACGCGGGCGCCAGTTTGCCCACCAGGTCAGACCTGGGGGGCAGGAAGGCACCCGTGAGCAGAACTTGTAGTTTGCCAGTCCGGTAACAACGGTACCGGTAGCTTACCGGTACCACTGTTACCGGACCGGCAAATTTATAATGAGGCCCATTATGTGGGAAGATAGAGTGCACCTTGTCATTATTTTATCACATTCAAACAAATTATGCTAGGAAACCAATGTTCTGTGAGATATGAACAAATAATATTCACCACTGCATCCATTTGAGAGTGATTGTAATGTGACTATTTGTTCATATCTCACAGAGCGTTGGTTTTGTAGCATAATTTGTTTGAATGTGATAAAATAATGAAAAGATGTACTCTAACTTACCACATAATGTTTTTCTCTCCCCTTTCTCCCTCCTTCCTTCCCTTATACAACAAATTATTTTCTCACATATTTGTTTTCCTAATGTATCTGTTTTTTTCAATGATTTCAACATTATTATTTTTTACAATGACACAAATGAATGTCACCTTGTATGTGGAATGTAGACATGATACTGTGCCTTGAAAAGGACCAATTGGGACAAAACAAGTGTCGGCATCTACAGGATCGACCTCAGAATTAAACTCTACTAAGACTGTGAAAAAAGATTGTGGGGGTCATTACGAGTCGGGCGGTAGGGGATACCAGGCACCAGTAAGGAGACCGGTGCCGGTAATCCCCTACCGCCGCATTTCCAAGGTCCCCTAACGGGAACCGCAAGGGACGTGTGGTCTGACCACACGTCCCTTACGGGTCCCGTTAGGGGACCAGGCCGCTAATTACGGGCCTGCTACAGCAGGCCCGTAAATAGCACCTTCCCCATTCCCATTGAGCCCTATGGGGGCTCAAATGGGAATGGGAAATGGTTTGTTCAATGGGGACTTACCGGTCCCGCCAGGGTTGGACTACCCGGTAAGTCCCCATTGAACAACACTGGACTTGGACCCTTTATTGGAGGCAGTCATGGCGCGAACACCTTGGGAGAGGGCAGCCAGCCTGCTTGTAACACCGGCTATTAAGGAGGAGTGGTGTTCCTGCCGTGACACAGTGTCTTCGTCCGTGCCTACTGTCAACAGGCAGTCTGGGGATTTAATCGTTTCAGACTACGGCGAGCCCAAAGGGTGACGCCACGGGTCATCTGAGACTTCTGTGACCTTAACTGGGAGACACCGGCCCCGGAGAGGGAGTGGAATATTTAGCTGTCCCCCTTTCGACACTCCATGGTGTTTTGAGACTGAACACAGAGCAGCCACTGAGAGGGGAGAGTTCTGTGCCCTCCTTCAATTCAATAAAAGGATTGTACGCCCCTGCACGAACCCCCTGAGGTCGTGTATTGTATGTGGTTTTATCTCTACTCAAACTGGACGCACAATAGGAACTGGATGCACACTTTTTTCTCCTGGCGAAAGTTCTGTATAAAAGACATTAAGAACTGAAACATGTCGAGACGAGTTATCTCTGTGGAATAACAGAGAGATACTAGAGACATCTATTGTAAAAGTGTTTAATGATTGTGCAACATGATGTATCATTTTTTTGCCTTCTGTCTTTGCTCCAAATTGAGGTGTTGCCCATGAATTGGCTTTATATTAGAAAATGATATTCTGAATGTATCTCATTTAACATTTTTTATATATGTTATTGTATTATTAAAATATGTAAATAGTTTTCTTTCTCATTGACCTGCCCTTTTAGTTCTATTTTCATATTATGTATACCTTATTCTACCCAGAATAGATAGAACAGACACTATTAGCAGGTGCTTATTGTGTGTCTACTGGGTTTCCTTCTCTATTTTTATAATGGCGCAAATAGCGCCATGACTACCTCCAATCTCGGAATGAGGCCCTGTGGTTTGATGTGTTTTTTTATATTGTGCAATTGACAGCACGTGTTTATAGAACCCAGGTGTTTCTCACACAGTTACTTTAGGTAGGGGTAACCGTTCCATTTAAACTGCAGCAGTCAAGGGAAATGTTCTCTTGCTCACAATTTAGCCATAGCGCCCCTAATACTGGTCACCCCAAATACATACACTAATCACGGTAGTTAATGCCTTTATTTCTTTGCACTTGGGCTTTGGCAATAGTGTCTATCTAGGGATTGTATCAACATCCCTGCTGAAACTACAGAGGACACCCAACCAGTTCTGAAGCTAACAAACATTTCATTTGGTTTCAAATCACGTCATTGGCTCCCACTTAGATATTAAATCATATTTAAGGCATATGTAAGGCAATGTGTCTAAAACAAAAAAAACATACAGTTGAGCTGGCCCAAGACTTAAAATCTCAGAATGCAGTTAATGGATAAATGAAAGCCCTGAACTGATGAATGATGTTCCTGGTGACAAGGAGTCATGTGGCAACATTATGCACTAATCCCCTTCTGTCCCTTAACCCCTTACCCTCTGCATACCTTGATTTCTCATCCTACCTTTCTCTTTAGACTTCTTTGCATTTTTTAGTCCTTGTCTCTGTGTCCTGCCAGTTGATTGTCGCCTCTTTTTCAAGCCATATACGTAAAGGGGGTTTGCCCTGGAAGGCAAGGAGCTAAAAAGCTCAGTCTCTCTTCATATTATTTCAAGGTTGTCTCTATGGTACAGGAATCCAAGAGTGTTGTGGATAGCCTCCAGTGGGAGTGTATATTTACCACCCAGTGGGGTATCCTAACGCAGGGTCCTTGTCAAATAAATTAAGGAACTCCTAAATATGTGTTCAATATTTACACATCTCTCTCTGTCTATAGGAAAAATTCCTTGAAGTCCAAGGTTACAACTACGTTTAGTTCAATTAGAGCATTTCAAAAACAAGATAAATTTGTTTTTTGTTGTTAATAATGAGGTGTAAAAACTTCTAATATCAAATTATCTATACATACATAGTAAACATTCAGACCAAAGCATACGACATATTGTGTATCATATAAAAACATCAGTGAAAAAAAGGGCATTTTATACACAATTATCATGCACAGTTCCTGCACGTATTTACAGATGAAAAAAATCAAATTGACAAACATGGATTTACATCAATTCCCACATAATTACACAACATTACAGGTGAAATAAATCAAGCTCATGCCAATTAATGTCACATGATATACATATCAAGCCTAAATCTGTTACCGTCTCGGTGGTGTCTGGGAGGTGACTTTTTTAATAGCAACTCTACTCCAGTTTCAATTCTGCTAGGAGTTTCAAGAAAATGGTTCAACCATTATTTTCCAATCAAATCATATAGAAGGAGTTCAAGGTCAGCTGCAATATCAAACTTGGTTCAATTAAACCTTTTTTATGCATTCAACCAGTCATGTGTCCAAAAAGGGGGTCCATGGATACCTAAACTAGAGATCTGAGGTCCATGGATACCTAAACTAAGGGTCAAGGTCAGGAGAGCTCGATGAAAGTTGAGTGCATGCAAAGAAGTGCTAATGTTTGAAATGGCGAAAGAAACTTTGGTCAACAAAGGCTATGTTGTCTGCTAGTGGGAAGGGGCTGTGGGGCATTTGGTTGAAAAGAAAAGTGGAGGCTTCGGTCTAGTGCGCACTGTTAGTGCAGAATTGATGTGCTGCTGTTATATATGTAAAATCTTCACCAGTCTTTACCTTTCCCATGTGCCCTGGAAGAGCGCAACACCTGCTTTTAACACTCTGCACCCCGGGAAGCTACCCTCTCCGCCCAACCCTAGAAACCGCCTTGAATAAATGGGATTATACTTTTCTATTTCAAAATACTGTAATACAAATTATAACATAAATACAATGCATAGCTAAAACTGTATTGTTATATTCACTTAAATATATGGCGTGTTTCTCACTTCAGAATTCACAGTGTCTCCCCCGTTTAGATGTATTCTTAAAAGTCCTAAACTAATGAAAGGACTAAAAGTACTTAATTGTCCTAATCCGCACAATGATCTGTTCTGGAAGCCACACACGTACTAGTGCTAGGGCCACCTGTTTGGCAAAAACAATGTAAAGAGGAAATAGAGAAGAAAAGTGGTGTAGAGAAGCAGGATATCTGGTTGACATGATAACTAGACACACTATGAACGATATGAAAAAAGCACGATTTGGTGCATTTGAGTCTAGTCTCCGCCATGCAAACGAATGATTAAGTGTTTGAAACTCATTGTGCCAATCATGAGTTCTGTTGGAAAGCAAATGGGTTTCACATTTTCTCAGGCCATGCAGTGAACCTTCCTTGTCAGCTAACCATCCAATCCCTGTGCTGATTTCCTTTCCAACCTCCTCCCTTGTGAGGACTTCAGCTGCACCATGAGGTTAATGTACCCTCGTACACCCACTCAGCTTCCAAAGTGCTTTTCCAAAGATAACACTCATCCTCCCTGCCCACCCACTATCGACAAGAACATTCCCAGGGGAAGATGAGCTTACTGAAACTCGGGGATGGCTTTCTGTATTAGAGTGCGGGTAAGACACCTGTGTATATGACTATGCAGGGTTGTGTGTGGCTGTGTCGGTCTGTATGAATGACTGGAGCACCAGAGCTTCCCAGTTGTGAATAGGACATGAGGTCCATAGTGGCTCCTCACTTTTAAAGGTCGCAGGGGAGCAATGCTTTTTGGGCTGTGTACTCATACAATCGGAGTGACTACCTTTGCCTAGATTTGCTTATTGTTAGCATTGGTGATTTATAAAGCACTTCATGCAGGACTCCTCCAGCTTCTAAGCACTTCATCAGGTATGACACCCATGCCGCACAACATTGTCCTTTTACCAAAGTGAGCACATTACTCCAGCGCTATCCTACTGGCTATTCCTGGCTGTGCTTAGAATGTGGCTAATGGGGGATATGCAGTGCAGATACTCGCAAGAGACAAGGGGCCTGATTTACAGAAATATGTGCTAATGTAGTGCTAAAAAGTTAGCAGGGGCGTTAGGATTGCGTTGCGCAAATGCATCAAGGCAGTAGGTGATTTACAGAAATAAGCGCAAGCGGCAACCAACAGTGCAAATCATACAGGATTGCACCCAACACGCCCATAACACGCCCCTAATGCAAAGAAAGAAGCCACCAAACTGACTAATTTGCGCACATTTCGACCTGTGATACCATATGAAGTGGAAAAACGCACGCCCAAATGCAAAGTGCAACTACACCCATCATTCCTACCCCAGGTACACTCAGGAAACACAGCCACACACATGCAAACTGCGCCTACTCCCACCATTCCTACCCCAGGTACACCCATGAAACAGAACCACACACATGCAAACTGCACCTACTCCCACCATTCCTACCCCAGGTACACCCATGAAACAGAGCCACACACATGCAAACTGCACCTACGCCCACCATTCCTACCCCAGGTACACCCATGAAACAGAGCCACACACATGCAAACTGCACCTACGCCCACCATTCCTACCCCAGGTACACCCATGAAACAGAGCCACACACATGCAAACTGCACCTACGCCCACCATTCATACCCAAGGTACACCCAGGAAACAGAGCCACACACATGCAAACTGCACCTATGCCCACTACACCCAAAAAACCCAAACCCTGTACTCCCACCAATCACCACACCACACACATAAACCCACACACATGTATTCCCCTCAAAGGCCCAGCACACTCAAGGTGCACCCCAAAACCACACAGCACAGCACCCAGGCATCCCCATGAATTATAACATAGGGTACAAGTCCAAGCCAGATATATGTCTCTTGGCTGTCACCATCATCACACACCAGTGAGAGCACAGTGGTGGATGTGAACTGTCCACCCCTGCCAGCGGTTGTGTGCTGCAGCATGTGGATGGCCCAACCATCACCTGTATGTGTGCAGCATGAAGGCAGGAAGCCTACACCACACCCCGGGCATGTGTGCCCCCAGTGCATGCTCTGCCATATTTAACGGAGGAGAGACTGATGCTCAAGTGAGACCCAAAGCCGTGTGTCTCTGTCCCTGAATGGAGTACCAGGGGAATAGCCTGATGTGCCCTGTGAGGTGGTCCATGACCCACTCTGCCATCAATCCACACCAATGGGCACACACAAAGACCATCAAATTGTCCAGAGTTGAACGTGAGCCACAACTAAGCACATCAGCTGGACGCACAGGCAAGGAGAATGCACAGAAGGCCTGACTGTGGTCATGGGCAGGGCCGGCCACAACAGGCAATGTTGTCACCCGTGGACTGCACCTCACAAGAATACTGCCCTTTTGCCAAATAAAATTAAAGGCATGCCAGTACCCAGCACAATACCCCAAAAACTCAACCAGAAGTCATATCACCTTCAGTGTGCAACTACAACACCCAGCTGTAACCTGTCCATGAACATTGAGCAAACCACACCTAAAGTACAGCCTGCGTGCGCCCCCTTACAAATGAGTGTCCGCAGTCACTGATGCAACTTGTACTATTCACCACCAAAACCACTGACGTGTACACTGTATATCCATACCAACGACTGCGCCACCATAACACCCCCCGAGCAAAACCACACCACATGATCTGCATCAACAATAATGCGTGATGTCCACAACCCGAGACCATGTGCACAGCCACTTCAATGTGTCGCCACACCATCCCTTGAAGTCTGAGGGATGATTGTGACATCCTAGTACACTGGTTGTCCAGATACAAATATTACACAGATGAGCACCACATCATGTCCCCCATGGAGAAACAATGGCCACATAAATCGGAGGCACATATGGTGCTGCTGACACACAAACAACCCAAGCACATGCACAGCCACAACCAACCTTACGCACACACCCATCAGATCTACAGATATGGGACTAGCATGTGGTGAGAAACACATGAATCAGCACCCATGTTCCTTGAAAAAATCCCACCCTGCCCTAAACTACAAATCTGGCTGCACATACATCAGCAATACATGTGCTTCCAACACAGTGACCCTCACTGGGACCATGAAAATCATAGGGCAACACAACCACACACAACACACCCATGACACCCAAGCACCACTGACAAAGCCTTGGCAATCTCAACGCCACCCTTGAGAGAACAGACATATCTGCAACGCAATCACAAACACATATGAGTAGTGTGGTCATTTCCATCCACCACATCACATGCAATCATGTGTCTACAGCGCAACATCCATGCACACATGAAGGCACAATCATCATCACCACACATAGCCAAAAAAAGACCTGTTCAGGCAACACACATGGATACATGACTATTACGCAAATACATGTCACAAGCAGATGCACATACATCAATCACATGCAGGGACTGAGATGGCCACAATGAATACATTCACAATTAGAAATACAACAGTGCATGTCTGTGATTATGACACCTGCATACAGCATACATGTTGCATGCTGGCAATGTGCACACATAAGGCCAAATTCCACATGCCACATAATGATGTGACTCACACCCTCAAAAACAGACCAGTGTGACATGCAGTACAAAAGATGACTGCACACACACATAAGTGATGAAGAAATTGAATAACCAAATTGATTTTATATGAAGAATGAGATGAATGTGATAGACTAACAAACTCAACTGTATTGTATTGCAAATGCAACAAAAAACATGGGACAAATTGCCAAAAATGAAAAAAGGAAAAAAATGTCACTGCTGCAGACCAAACCCTGCCAACTCACGCGCCAATGCCGCATTGGAGTCTGCCTCCGCCTGCATCATGTGTGTCTCTGTGGGCCTGCAGAGTTTCACGAGTGGACTGCTCATTTTCCTGGGAAGCCTTCATGCTCTCCCCCAGAAGCTGTGCACATATTCCCTCCAGCAGTGTATGTGCTGCAAACCCTGGCCCTGGCAGCTGCCTCCTGCATAGCATGGCACCTTCTGTCCTCTTGCTGGCGCATGTGCTCCAGTAAGGCTGTGGCTGCCACATGGATGTGTTGTCTTGCAACATTCCTCACCTTCCAGACAAAGAACAACTGCTGCGCCCTACGTGCAAGAAGGTGCCGGTGCTCCTGCCTCTTCTGCCGCAACTGCCCCTGGCGCCTGGGAGCATGTCTCTGGAGTTGGGCCTCCTTCTGTAGAAACGACTGACGCCTTGAGGGTAGAACATGGACAGCAGTTCCCTCATGCCATGTCCACTTGCACCCCTTGATCCTGACAGGCAAACATACCCAAGCCTGGTGCCACTGGAATGCCCTCCATGTCCACTGCAGCCCCACTCACCATGAGACCGCCCCAGACCAGCAAACATGTGTAAGTAGGCAGAGGAGCCGGTTTGTGGTGGCATCATAGAATCCACATCTCCGGATGCCTGGGGCACAGTTGCTGCGGAGGAGGTGGGAGTCCCCTGTTATGCAAAAACCATGCACACCACAGCCAGCAGTGCACCAGCCATTTGCAAGATCATGTGGCACACCTGCCTGTGATGGCTGACAAGTTGGCCACGGACCACGTCCAGGGACTCCAGTGTAGCCACCTCTCATACATGCCGCCACAAAATCAGCACAGACACCACAGCATCACTAATCACTTCACTGGCATTCACAGCCGGGAGAGTCTGTGTGGATGCATCCACACATGTGATCAGCCCTGTTGATGATGGCCCAGGGACACTGTGTATAGTGGAATCAAACAATGCATCCTGCAGAACATCCTATTGCAGGCCCATCTCCCCATCCTGCATATCGGATGATGCCCCCCACCAGCCACTATGCCTAGGAACACAACTGCACCCTCCATCTCCCCCACACCGGAACCTTGCACCACAGATGGCAACTCTGTTGGGTATGTCAGAATCTGCATGCACCTCTGTCTTGGAGGACTCACCCTCCAGGTCCATCGGAATGTCCCTCATGTCTCCCCCAGCAACATCAGAGGATGTAAACTCAGCAGCCACCGCTCGCTCAGAGGATATGAATGATGGGAACCATTGTTGTGGCCTACGCATCTGCTGCAAATGTTTCAGCCTTGATACAGTCTCTTCCTCCATGCTGGTATCCTCACCTGCATGTGACACTGGATGGGAAGGGAAAGAGGAACGGCAGGTCATCCTGTGTGTGCACATGTGCGTGTCCAAAGGGTGGCATGGTACCATGCCGTCATCGCACATAGACATGGCACGGAACAATCTCAACACGACTGCAACTCTCCACCCTGAACAGATTGACAGGTGAGCATGTAATACAAGATGCCAACCAGCTCCCGCATTCATGCATGTATCTACGGTGAATGAGCATTCAGCACCCCTATGCAACAACATTCACCATGGACAACTGGGAACATGGATGGGGCATACGCCAGGACAGGAGCATATCACCATGCCACGCCACCATTATTTCACCATCCACACAAACATCCTCAGTCTCCACTGACCCAGGAACCTCCACCCGCAAATGACCATGCGATATGTGCAAGGGGGACACAGCATACCCCATGCACCCCACCCTAGCATACCAATGCATCATGGCAAGTCAGTAATCAATCACCCACAGCAATCAATGGGCATGTATGCCCCAACACCCTTTACATCAACATGCAAATGCACAATGGCACGGCGGAATACAAGGACCACCTTGAAACATCCAAGGTCCTCACACCCATGGGACACACACAGAGTGCTACCATGCATGCACCATCAAGTCGCACATCATAGTCGCGTCCATGCACATGCATCATACCAATCAATATGCATAGCCATCACATGGCATACACATCCGGCTAGATTGGACTGAGAGTGTGGACTCACCTGCTGCCTGGATCTGGTCTTGCAGCATGAGGGTCTGGCCATGGATTTCTAGGTTCACCCTCTGCAATACCCGGAGTTGGATTGTGCAAATCCTATGTCGGCCCCACAAGTTCCCCCAGCAGTTGGTCCGGCCTCGATGGGCACCCTGGCTTTTTTATGGCAATGGATTCCTATGTCATCCCATTGCACCTAGAAACACTGGTGTACAAGTGCGTTATAAATGCCACATCATATCATATCATATCATACCTCTTTTCTATGGCTTCTGGAGTGTGCACAGCCACACCCTCCACATTGACAGCTATTGCAATGTCCTGCCAGATCCTCTGGTGACCAACGGCCCTAAGCTGCTGGTCTGTGTGGAAAAGTGCGTCATAGTGCTGGAGCACCAGGTCACACAGTATGGCAATGTTTATCCCGAGAAGTTGACTGCCCTCATGCGTGCAACCCTTGAGGTGAAGGATGAGGTAGTAGACATGTGCATTCAGACTCTGGTGGACCCGCACGGGGACTAGTATGCACCTGTGACAGAGATAGTGGTGTCAGCACCTCTAATCTGATGTCTCAGCAACACCCAGTGTGTGCCCCACTGGGTGCATCCACAGTCGTAACCCCATCCCTTGCCCAATGTTGACTCAGCCGCCCAATGCAAATCACCCACTGCATATGGCATTACTGACTCCTGGCCATTCAACGACACACTCACAAAGAGCACATAATGTCCAGCTGTACAAGTCCCTGCATGCCACCTGACTGCGGTCAATTGCCCGCACCATCCATGCATATGCTGCAGCGTATACCATATGTATGTGTGTATAAGTACAGGCTAACCCCCAGTCCCTGAAAAAATAACCAGGCAATATGTGCATATCATTGCATGTGCTAGCTCAGACATGTAACAAACTGTGTCCCCCCAACTGTACCTCCTCCCCATGAGTGCCAGTATCCTGCCCACACCGGACAGAATGCATCCACAGAGCCACCACTTGGCCATGTCCCATCCCCACACTCACCTGCAGTGAGTATCAAGAGGCAACGATGTAGCGTAGAATGAGCAGTGTCACTGATGCAAAGTTCTGTGAAAAGTACAAGATGCACACAAAAGATCTATTGCAGGACTGTCAGCATGCCAAGGTGTCCTGGAACTGTTGGCAGGATGCTCCCTGTGGTCCCAAGCACATCCTGATTGAAAAGACGGGCTGGGCCGCCTCATGTAAGTTATGCTCGTGTGCAAAGTGCGCATGCACAGCTTATTACGATTAAGGCGCACATACGCAGGGTGCATCTGCGCGTCTAATTCTTAATGGTCACCAGATGCGGAGCACTTCCTTGCTTGGTGTGACCGGTGTAGGCAGAGAACACGCAGCACAAGCACAGAACAACGGGAATTACTGGAATACATCTTGAGGGATCCAGAGATGGACTGGAGGGGGACAGGCAGATCTGGGAGACCAGTGAAGGGGAGGGGTCCATTGCCACAACACGCCAGGGGAAGGGCATAACCACCACATGCTGGGGATGCACCACTGCCACAGACAAGCCCCAGCACAGCCACTGAAGGTGACACTGGTACCCCTACAAGCCAAGGGCCGCCAACACTCACTGAGAAGGTGCAGAGCCGGAAACGCAAATTTGCAGACAAGGAACTGCAGGGCCTCACAAACTTTGTGGAGGAAAACCAGTCCGAGATGTACCCCGGGGCTGGAACCACAGTGACACAGGCCCACTGCAAGCAGAAGTGGCAGAAGGTGACAGAGCTTGTGAATGTCTGTGAGGTTGAGAAGCGCACTGAAAACGCGCATGGACGACCTGACCAAGAGTACAAAGGAGAAGTTGGGAGAAAATGTCCCCTCTGCACAGGCAACTGATGGTGGTCCACCACACATTGAGGAACTTTTTGAGGAGGTAGCCTCTGACCTCATCTAAAGCAACAGGTCGTTGACGTTGGAGGCATTGAAACCTTTTGACATGCGGCAGGTGAGTGATATGTGTGTCTGATGCTTGTGTTCATGACGCCACTTTGCATGGCCAAGGGGGTGTGGATTGGTGTTGCTGGGTGGTATGTACTTCATGGTATTGTGGTTCTGCCTGCCCATACATGGGGGTGAAGTAAATGCTGGATGCTTTGTGGCCGTCGTTTGCATAGGGAAGTCCTCACTGCACCTTGCAATTGAAAATGTGAATGGCATAGTCACCATGGCATTGTGTCCAGCTGCTGCATGTCAGCATGCACGGCATCTGTGCCATGCCTGTGTGGGGTGTACTGTCAATGATGCATGCACTGACATGGCTCCACCACTACCAGTGGCTCATGCATGTGTCTGTCATTTGATATGATATATTATGCCATTTATAATGCACCTATACACAAGTGTTTCAAGGCGCGATGAGGCAAGTGGGGAGAACAGAGGGAACACAGAGACAATGATCTTACTAGGCCAGGTGACATTGAGATTGCGCAAGTGCAGGTGAGGGGGCAAGGGGGAAAGTGCGAGGGTAAAGGGGGAGGGGAAGTGCAGTACATAGGATAATAGTAATAAATAAAATAAAAACAATAAATAAGAATAATAAATAAGAAGTGCGGCCCGCTGGTGGCAGGTGCAAGAGTAAGTGCAGACAGCAGGTGAGAAGTGCTGGTAGGGGGCTGTAGGGATACAGAAATGGCCCAGAGTGCAAGGGTTGCCAGAGGGGCAGTGCAGGTGTGAACTGGAGGGGAGGGGAACTGGTCACACAGGGACCCAGGGATGTGTGCAATGCCAGTTTACTGATGGGGGGGGGGGTCATTGCCACCTTTTTTCTGGTTTCAGACTGCCCAGCCATGCCTGACCAGGATGCATGTGCATCCGGGGAGTCTGTGCAGAGTTGGACATGTTTATGCACACCGGTGTCATCTGTGGTGTGGGTCCTGGGAATGTCATGCATGTGGTGCATGTGTGCATTGGCCCCTTGTTGCAACCTTGACTGTGACATTTGCAGGGTGGAGGACTGTTAACCTGACTTTGCCTGTCCACAGAGGGATGGGATTGTGATTACACTGCTCGATGACTGTACATGGGCACATCCACATGTGTGCTTGATGCACTGTTTTACGGGGTGTAGGGTAGCCATCAGTGTACCCGTCTCTTTCCACCTTAGCACACAGGCCTTGCATTTGCACCTATGCCACTGTGTACCCATTCCATGCTCCTACCACCGTCATGCACCTACTTGCTCTTCCATTTGGTCATGGAATTGTACATTGACTGCCCATTCATGGCCAACTATATGTTGGCATGTCTTTTGCCTCTGCTGACACAATTTACGCCTCCTTCTTGCACAGTCAGTGTGGCTACATGGTGATGTCGACATGTGCGGATTCTGTAGCATACACATGTCTACATGCACCTCCATTAATGTTTGCAAGGTCATGCCTGATCGGTTACTCTGGCAGGCTAATGGTGTCTGCTTGTTTTGGAAATGGCACTTACTTGGCCACATTATGTGGCACAAATGCATATGCATTCAACCGTTGGTGCACAACATGTGCATCCTGATGGCTTACATAGCATGCTGTGGTTGCATGGCTGATGATCTACTCACCCATCAGTATTACACTGCCATGGTGTGAGTTGTGTTCAGCATGTCTGGTGTGCAATGGTGTTCTGGTTGTGGGACAGGACCATGGGAGCAGTGTTGGATTCTGTTGCATGTGTCAGTAGTCTGTTTGTACTGCATGCTCCTCATGTGTGCCATGGATGGATGTCCAGATGTTGCCCTGATTGGTGTTGTCTTACATTTTATAGGTGATGCCGCAGCTTAGGGGGTCCTGGTGGCAGGTGGACCAGTAGGGGATGCACTACCAAGCACCAGCGGTGGCCGGGCTGCAGTACATGGAAAGAACCCACTGCTGTTGCAGACCATCCCCGGCATGTCCGCACAGGCATCTTAATGGGAGGAGATGGAGGATGATGTGGCTGAGTTCCTGATGCAGATGGTGGATCAACAACCAATGAGCAGTCCAGGCGACATGTTCCTACTTGAGCTGGTGGGGGCAACTCAGCTGAAGGGGGTTCAGGAGAATGTGGCCCTGCCTGTGGTGAGTCAGGCATCATCATGGAGCACTGTGCCTGCAACAATGTCCACACCAATCCTGGTGGCAGGGGATGTGCATGACAGTAGTAGGGTGCATCTGGAGCCACAGGCCTTGCTGATGCAACCGCCCAGGCAGGGTGGCACTGCATCTTCACGTTTACGGTACCCACGCACATGTGGTAGATGGATGCATGCTACACACCTTGACTGGGAGGAGGAGGTGGTGCAGGAAATCATGCAGCAAGGCATGGTGATGCAGGACGTTGGCAGGGACATGTATCGCCTTGCTGATAGCATTGCCACTTCAAATGCTACAATGACCAGGTAGTATGAGCTGTTGCAGGTTGAGGTCTCTGTCTTGAGGGTCTGCCTGCATGACAAGATGAAGGCATCAAGGGAGAGTCTACATCTTGAGATGTCTGTGTCTGCCCTGAGGGACACCATCAGTGTAGTGGATGCCTAAAGGTCTGCTAAGCAGGCAGACATGGGTGAGGCATAGAAGGAGAATCCCAAAGACCGTGTGGCAATTGGTGACCTGTTGAATGTCTCTGTGTCGGGTGAGGCAGCTGCACAGTAGAGCAAGGCATCATCAGTGCATGACCAGGGTGGCACTCCCCATGATGATCCACAGTGTGGATTGTAGCAGGTATTTTTCAAGATGTGATATGTTTTGTTTTCCCTGCACTGAGTAGTTTTGTTTGCTCTCAACATAACACGCCCTTACTCATCACCCCCGCTGACTTTGTGCATGAACATGGATTATATTATTTATTATTATTTGTATTCGCTGTCCAGGGTGGACTCATTTGATTTAGTTAATGGACACTGACATCATGCCCTGTGGGCTGCTGGTTCTGACACAGTGGAACATTCCGAGTGATGCAGGAGGTGGCATGGTCTGCCAGGCACGTTCAGTGATGTCAACTAGTATGCTGGTTTCACAAGTGGCATGATCTGACCTACAGATAAATATGATGTTGGGCCATGATGTGTGTTTTGTGTGGAATACGTGTGACAGGGTAAATGCTCTCTAATGGTCATGTATGTGTTTGCTTTTTAGGTCACTTTGCACTGTCGGCACCCACACACCCTTTGAATGCAAACAGTACTCTCTCCTTCATTCAAATTCCCCATTCCCTCTGATGTACACTGGCCATCCTGACACATATGTGGGGGCCCAGTATTGGGTGGAGGTGGTTGGAATGCACAGCACAACGTCAGGGGAACGATTTAATGTGGCATCTGCTTCTCATTTGCATGTTTGTTGTCCTATGAATTCCTGTACTGTCCTGATGTGGCACAGGCAGGGTGTTCGTTGAGTGTGCATATCTGGTGTTGGGTGGGTGATTGTCACAGGCGGCTGACATGAGGCAATACTGTTTCTCCTGCTCTGTGTCTTGTGTGAGTATGTTCTGCATGCTGGTGGTAGTCTGCCCACTTGTGGTGCTTATTTGCTCATGTCTCTGGTGCTGGCACATTAACAGTCGGGTGGGCTAGTTTTTGGGTTGTTAGGTGTCATGTCCTTTGTTCCTTGCATGCCATGTCCTGCCATGATTGTTCTCAGATAGCCAGTACATCATTCATGTGCATCATGCACACATGGTTCTCTCCTTCCACATGTGTATTATTTGGAGGTATCATGCTGCATCATTTATCATTCTTTTCAGATGTTGGCGTGTTCATGATGTGTGTGTTTTCAACAAGCATGAGGCACACACCACAATGCCACCCTGGCATGCCATTCTCTGGTAGTTGTGTGTGGCCCAACTGGACTTGCCATGTTTCATGGGTATGGTGTGAAGTTCACACTGGATGTTTTTCAAGTGAAGTATGTGTGGACTAGCTCATTACGTGTGTTCTTGCCCATTACCCTTTGGCCTGCTATTGGTATGGTACTGCCTGTGGCTGTGGCTACAAACCCTCATGGGCCTCTAATGGAAAGCCACAGTGAGTGGTGATATTATGCAAGATGCAACATGCCGATATGATTTTGCATGACACTGTTGGGGCATATAACAATACTCCACCTGAATGATCAAGGCAGTGGAAGCGTGATTTCAGCACTCCAAATGTCCTCTCAATAATGCCGTGGCTCGCAATGTGTGCTGTATTGTAGCATGCTTCTGCTCGTGTGGTGGGATTTTGGAACGGCGTCATCAAGAATGGT
This sequence comes from Ambystoma mexicanum, assembly GCF_040938575.1. Taxonomy (NCBI): domain Eukaryota; kingdom Metazoa; phylum Chordata; class Amphibia; order Caudata; family Ambystomatidae; genus Ambystoma; species Ambystoma mexicanum. The sequence continues at coordinate 733,720,063 of NC_090930.1, forward strand.
GATAGCGGATTTGCACTGTGCCTTGTGAATGACATAAAGAGTATTTGGTGATGGTATTGTTTGGTATGGTGGCTTGTATTGGTTGTGATACCCCTTGGTAGGTTTGTGTGTGTATGCTGGCTGATATTCACCAATGATGCGAAATCAAGGGGGGTCCTGGAAGACCCTCTGCCGGCCAAGAAGTCCCGGTTTCGAGAGTCTTACTGAGATTCTTTAGCTCACTATCTCTTTCACAGTGGAGAAATATCCATAACATATCAGTCTTTGTCCTGCCCTGGGGCAGTCGAGCACCAAAATGCCAGGCAATTCACCTCTGAACAACAGTACCGACAGCAACCCCAAACACGTGTTTCAGCCTTGTTGGGCCTTATCGGTAGGGTGGAGCTGTGTCTCTCTAAGAGCAGTGAGCAAGCAGTCAATGTCTGGATTGCCCAAGTAACTTAGTGTGAGACCCAAAGTTACTTTAATTATGCCAAAATGAGTGGGGACCTCGGAGTCCCTCTGCTGACCAATATGTCCCAGTTTCGAGAGTCTTACCCAGATACTTTAACTCACTATTTCTTTCACAGAGGAGAAATAGCCATAACATATCTGTCTTTGTCCTGCCCTGGGGCAGTCCACCGAAATGCCAAGCAATTCTCCTCTGAACAAGAGTACTGATGGCAACTCCAGACACGTTAAATCTGGGTAAGATTCTCAAAACCGGGACTTATTGGCCTGCAGAGGGACTCCCAGGACCCCCCTTGTTTTTCCATAATTAAAGTAAGTTGGGACTCACCCTAAATTACTATGGTAATCCAGACGTGGACCCCTTGCTCATTGCTCTTAGAAAGGCACAGCTCCACCCTGCTGATGAGGCCCAACGAGGCTGAAATACATGTCTGGGGTTACTGTTGGTACTCTTGTTTAGAGGAGAATTGTTTGGATCTGTGTTTGATCTGCAGGTCCATGTGCTGGCAAGGCCGACTCAGTCTTTCATCCTTCTGAGGTCGACAAAGTGAGATCCAATTTCAGTTGGGTAATAATAATGTATGTAAAGGTAAAGATGTTCTATGTAAAGCGATTTGGCTAAAAAAAAAAGCACTACATAAGACAGCAGAGCTATCCTCCTAAATCACCATTCAGTAGACAATAGGACAATGTCCCTAAATAGCACATCCTGCAAGGTATATGGCCAGACCTTAGACAACCAAACTCTCCCCCTAAATCACAAATGCTACACTGTACATGGTCAGGCTGCAGATAACAGACATACCCCGTGATTCACATGTCCTGCACCATACATGGTCACGGTCAGGGCATAGAGAGACAGTATAGCTATCTTACTAAATCGCAAAATTCAGTACCACAAATGGTCAGACACTAAACAACATAAGCTTAAGCACATGTCTTGGACCATACGTGGTCAGGCTACAGACAGCGAGGTATGCCCCTATATCACACGTCCTGCACCGTACATGGTCAGCCCTTAAGCAACAGAACTAGATTCCTAAATTGCACATACTTTACCTTACATGCTCAGGCTTTAGACAGCAGAGCTATCCCTCCCGCTAGATAAAGATAGCAGGTGCCACAGGAAAGAGAAAAATGACCACGCAAGAAATGAGAGTGCACACATGGCCAAAACATGTCTTTTCATAGCTTTCTGAACTAGTTAAAAAGTACGCAACACAATTCGATTCTCTGACATTCTTGCTCAGACATTATACCAACTTGTGTCAAATGTTGAAGTGCAAGAGCACAAATCAGTCACCCCCAACACTTACTACAGAAAGGCAGCCTCTCCGCCCCTTCCTCTCCTTTGTAGTCCAAATAACTGTTAATGTGTGAGGCTGTGCCTTCCTGGCTCACACAGACCCTCTATGGGGGAACAGCTTGCACCTTGTCCATATGCTAAACTCTGACAGCCACTCCCTAACCAGGGAAGAACAGCCCTTAAAATCCGGATGAATAAAGCAGGGCTGTTTCTGCCCTGGTTCTCTCATTTAAACTGTGGCACAACGCATTACAGGGACATCATCCAGAGCCCCTTACCTAGCTAGGTGCCAGAGAGATTGCGAACTCGAGATTACCTTGTTATTGCAATATCCATACAATCCCTCCCACCCAAGACAACTTTCTGTACTGCCAGCATGCTGCTTTAGACTTTCCTACAGCATACCCCCTTTAGGCCAAGATGCTGCACTTTAGAGGACTCCACGCTCCATCTCTGAACTTTTCTGCTCCTTGTTTCATCGTGAAGAACCCACTGCATAGTTGCAGCATCACTTTGATTCTGAGGTCCTGGTGCCACCTCAAAACCTGGTGAATTGTGGACCTTGGTGGGTGGGGGAATATCATTTTGGCTTTTGTGTGAAGAGTTTGGGGGATTGTAGAAGAATGCTGGGTAGAAACCTAAGAAGAGCGAGCAGGGATTCTGGCTCCTTCCTCGACCACCTGACCAACACCTGACACATGCCTTCTTACCCTGTCCAAGATTAATCCTGCCCGATGGGCAAATGCCCCATCAGGCCACTGAGCACTGCACCTCAGCATGTTAGAATGAGGTTTGAGGCATCTCTTAGCCTGCCAGTTAGTCTGCTATGGAAGGTGAAATTATTGACTGTGGCACACCATTTTCAAGCATATTTTTTTCTGAATTAAAACCTAGGGCCTGATTCATGGAAAAGTGCACATTTAGCCCGTAAAGGCTGTGCGCCGACAACGACACTGAGCGAGCTTGTGCGCAGAATGAAAAATGCGCGCTCCACGTATTCATGGAACTGTCTGCGCAAAGTAACCGTATACGCAAGTCGCCGCTGGAACGCCCCCGACATGCCCCCAAGCAAAGCAAAAACAGACAGAACAGCTACCTGTGCATGCTGCCCTGAGTGCAAATACATGCACCCTTCAAATAGGGCGTGGGGTCCCCGGCAAGCAGGCCTGCATCTCGGGGCACCACCGACAACATGCATACGATTTATCATAACTCGGGTAAAACTCTGAAAATCTGCATGCGAACCCCCATAAACCATTCCTTCACCCCCGCATACCCCAAAGTCAGATCGGAACCATGGCTCTGTATACGCACCCCTAAATCCGAGACACAATCTTACTCCTGCCCGGTGAATCCTATGCACAAGTTTCTGTATGCCTGCCTTTGGGCAGCAGATAGTATGAGGGCTTTGCATGCCCTTTTTCCCACCAAGTGGTTACGCGCTCTGATCCATGAATACATATCGATCCACGCAATAGTGGGCGTGCGATGTACTGCCGGCAGGACGTCCCTCGTAACGCCCACTTTTGGCCTTGGTCTTCCTCATTTTTTGTGTTCCGCCCCCTACCTGAACCTCTGTGCAAGCCACTCCCACGCTCTGCGTGGTGTCTCATGCAAGGCATTCGGCCTGTCACAGTGACGTGCCAAGCCTGCGTGAAGTCCACGCAAAGTATGTAAAAGTGCCACACAGTCGATTCCATGAATTGGTATATCACAAACTCGTGCATCAGTGGCAAACCAAACCCAACGTGCTGTAGTGTATATGATTTTGGGCTCTTCCCTATAAATAACTTAGCCCCCAGGTTTCTCTACCAAACCCATAGAAAGCAGTTTGGCACACAGGTGCAAGGTACTTCTGACCTGCACCCATCAAGACCATTTTTAATCTGCCTTTTCCAATGTCAGACTAATGACCTCTTGGCTTTTTCTTAGAGACCTTGCAAGTCCCCAAATAATGGCAAAATGGTGCTATACAAGACCACTTAATGTTATCTTTGCTAACTGGAAGATTGTACGCTTAGAGGAAACACCTCTAGGGGATACTGTGCCTCTTGGAGGTTTCATGCCACTGAGATTTACACGTTCAAGCGCAAGCCCAGATGAAATGCCAGGCATTGCTGGGAAAGGCAGACATCCCTCTGCATACATTAAACAGGGGCAGACCTCAGAACAGCCGAAACCCAAGCACAAAGTCGCACAACCGCAACAAAACACCTCACATTTTTTAAAAACATTAGTAAAGGTGCACCTGCGTCTACCTCACCAAAACCCTACACAGATGCTGGCATGAATATTCAAGTGCCTGGAAATAAAGATGTAATATAAAGCAGTCTTTTATAACACAACCTCTGTCCTTTTGATGGATACTATATCTCTTTCACTGATCCAAATAAAAGCTAGCAGTAGCCTCATAAACTATAATAACAAACAAGTGAGTTGAAACCAGAATTAAAAACACCCAAGAAGCACACTGTGATCACGTTCCCCAGCTGGGCTAATGATTTTGAAAGTTGTGCTGGGCTTTCAGGTAACAGTTCGTTTTTTCGAACACTGCATTTATTAAAGAACATCCTATAGAACCTTTTGGCACTCATGTCATAATGTGCTCTTTTCTTTTTCACGCCATTTGTTCCTGACGAAGAGTTATTCTGAGATGGTGGTTCTGCATCTTTAAATGTTGTATAAATTTGTTTCACTCTCTTAAACAGATTTATGAAGCTGCGTATTCAGAGCAAATGAAAAAGGAACACACTACCCATGATAATACAACAAACTTTACTATCAAGTCTTTCTTGCCAGACTAAAGGAAACATTAGCAAAGCAGATGCACATTGACACTGTTAGACTGTTTGCAAATACAATGAAAGGATGCAGCACTGGAGGATTAAGATTACGTGCTTCTTTATTGAAACTTAACCGCGTACTAACTTCCCTTAACTCCTACCTTTCCTTTCTCCTTCCCACTACGGATGACGTCTCTCTCTTAAAGAGGCAGAGACCAGTAACATCACCCCGAACAAATGTTCAAGTGTCCGGCTTAACATTCTTCAACAAGGTGAGTTAGTCTCTTGATCATGCGCTGGGGTCGTGTGCTCTGTTTGCCGAGTCCTGCCAGTCCTGGTGCCTCGACTGTCTCTGGTGCCTGGTGGTGGGTGCCTTCTAAGGGGAATCCATGTATCATCCCGTGGTTCCCTTGGTTCGGGACCTGGTTCAGGATGGTACAGTCCTCTCTTTTGATGAGGTGTTTGAACTGAAAGCTGTTTCTCGTGATTTCACGATCTGCCTTTTGGGCTGTTACCATGGTTCCTTTACTGGCAATGATGTTCAGTGGCTTCTGGGCATATCTTGCATCAGTTCTCCTGGTCATGGCTTGTTGAAGGAGGACCTCGTCTTCCACTTGGAAGTGTTTGGGCACTGCTCTTCTTCTCATATCTGAGTCCGCCTTGCCCCGTTCTTTCCTTTCAGTGTCCCTTCTTATGATTTCTGCATCCCTTCTTCATGGGTGATGGGATGTCTCACAATGCGGGTGTCTACCTGGTATTGTATCATTAGTTCTGCTGGCATCCTGTTGGTGGCTTCCTGTGGCGTGTTATGATAGTCTTGTAGTAGCCTGCATAGTGCTTGATGTGTGTTGGTGCCTTCTATGCGGGCTCTCTGGAATGTCTTTCTGATAGACGGCATGACCCGTTCAGCCATTACATTGGCTTGTGGCCATCTGGGGGTAATCTTTTGGAAAGTGAACCCCATGTGTTTATCAAAGGCTGCAAACTCATGGCTGTTGAATGGGGGCCCATTGTCTGATTTGATGGACCTAGGGATCCCCCACCCACTGAGTACCTCATCGAACGTTGCTGCCACTTGGGAATATGCTGTGGTTGTTAATTTTGAGGATTCATCAATGAACAACAGAAGATATTCACCCGACTCCATTGGCCCAAAGCAATTGACCGCAACTCTGTCCCATGACCAATCTGGGATGTGCTTCGGCTGTAGTGGGATGAGGGCTTTCGCTCTCGCTGGACATTGGCATGCCAAACAATTCTTGACCCAGCTGTCTAGCAGCAAGTCCCTGAAGGGGAACAATACATGGCACTGCAGCTGCCTTTTCGTGTTGTCTGCTCCCTGGTGCCCTTCATGTGCTGTTTTACTTACTTTGGGTCTGAGCGTCGCAGGGATGACTAGACGCCACCCTCTCAGTAGAATGACATGGCCTTTGATCTCACCAGTCTGTCTAGCTCTTCTCTGCAACCCGTGTGGTTCAGAACTGCACACCGGTAATCCTTCTACTTGTTATTTCACGTCAGACTGATGGCTAGTGCCACAGACGGGTCGGCTGCGGATGGGGCTGCAACCGTCTCGAGTGAGATTGCTGGTGGAAGTGCATTGGTGGCCACATAGTTAATGTATTCTGTGTCACCCTCCCTGGTGACCGGCGTACCTGCTGGATGCAACCTGATTTGGATCCCCACCTGGCCTGTGAATTATGGTGTAGTCGTACTACTGCAATCTGATGCCCCATCCCTCTATCCGGGGCAGCATGTTCATGTGCGGATTCTCGAAGAGTGAGATGAGTGTGAATCTCTTCCCGATGATGAAATTGTGGAAGTGTTGACAGGCCCAGACAGCCGCCAAGCTCTCCTTTTCGGCTTGCGAGTGTGCGGATTCAAGGGCCGACAAGGCTCTGCTCGCGTAGGCGACAATGTGTCTGGGGTGTTTATCAGGCCTGCTCGTCTGCACCAGGATGGCCCCTAGTCCTTCAGGGCTTGTGTCCACAATGATTTATGTGTGCCAGTTGGTGTCGAAGTATGCCAGGTGTCGTACCTCTGCCAGGGCCTTCTGCATGGACTCAAACATCTCTTGGCACTTTGCTGACCAGTTGAACAATGCTTCATTTTGCAACAGTCTTTGTATTGGGTCAGTGAGGATGCATAGTGGGGAATGCAGTGTGCACAGTAGCCGGCCATCCCCAGAAATGATTAGATGTCTGCCACTTGCATTGGTTCTCATAAGTTGGTGATGGTGCTGACATTGTCGGGGTCTGGTGTCATGCCATCAGCAGAGAAGATATGTACAAAAATGTTTAGTTTCTTCTTGCTGAAACAACACTTTTCAATGTTGAGTGTCATCCCGGCCTCCTGTTTCGCTGTGCATGTCGCTAGCAAGGCTGTGTTGTGGTCCTCTAGTGATGTACTGAATATGAGAATATCTTGTTGCAGTTCAGCGCCCCTTTCATTGGTCTGATCACCTGTCTAATGGCCTCCTGAAAATTCTCGGTTGCAGAGGAGATGCCGAAATTAAGGCATCTGTCACGAAATAGACCTTCATGGGTGGCAAATGTGGTGATGCCCCTCGATTCTGGGTGCAGTTCCAACTGGTGATAGCCTTTATTTAGGTCCAACGTAGAGAACATCACAGACCTGTTGAGCTAGACAATCATGTCTTCTATACACGGGTCAGGGTGATACTCTCTTTGTATGGCAGTGTTAGCCATCTTCATGTCTACACAACTGCAATCTTCCACCTTCCTTAGACATGATAACCAGAGGTGACACCCATGGGGTGGGGCCCGTCGCTGGCTCAATGATGTCATCGCTAAGTAGTTGAGTGAGTTCTGTTGAGAAGGCATCTTGCATATGAAGTCCCACCCTTCTGGGATGTCGGGGAACAGGTTGGATGGACACATATATGTGTAATTTTATGGGAGCCGGTTTCCGAAACAACTTTTATTAAATTTAACTTTCTATTCTTTTGTTTTCTTTTAGGAAAAAGGATACAAGTCTTGACTCCTGGTGAACACTCTTCAGACGAGGAAAACCTTCAAATAACTTGGCAAAATTACTAAACTTAGGTAAGTCTCTGAACCCGGTTTGTTCCCCTTTTCATTAAGAAATAATATTCAGTCTTTATGCAGAGTAACTATTCAGTTCTCCTTTAACACAAGTGTTCTTTTAGTATTGTTCTTTCCATTTCTTCTTATCACTACATGCTTTCAACCTCTAGTCTCTTTCTTTCATTCTTGTTATGCGTTCTCTGTCTTGTCTTCTTTTTTTATCTGTGCTTTGAACTCAGTCCTCGCTTGATTTTAGTTTCCTTCTTATATAAGTATGTCTGTTACTTTAATACTTTAAGGATAAGTCCTTCCCTTTTCTTGACCCAATACTATACAGTCTTTCTTTCTTCTTTACACGTTCAACAGGTCTTTCTATAATTTCTCTGTTAACTCTCTCCTTACTGTCTTTATAGCAACTGTATTACATGCGTGTCCCTTTGTCTTCAATCTGTGTTCTTTCTCTACTTCGCTCTTCACTCTCTCTCACTTCCATGTACCTTTGTTTCTTATCTGACGAACTCTCACTCTCTCTGCTCGCTCGTAAGCATCCTCTTCAGCACGTTTGCTCGGTTGGCTGTTCAACTGTATACGGCGACTTGTCTCTGCCTTCCTCCAGCTGACCGTTACTCGAAGTAGACTGGTGCGAATTCCGCCCCCTCTTAAACAGCTTCAGAGTCGTTGTGTCATGTCATCCACTTTGCTATCCCTGTCACCTTCATATAAAGCGAAAGAACCGCTGCTCGGGCATTTCGAGTAACTTATCGTTGTGCTCTCTCACACACGGAGCCTTGTTTGTTTATGTCCTGAGCGGCTCCTCGGGATTCGGTGCCGTCATTTGTTTCACTGTCTTCCCTCAGCGTCTCATACGTACGGGAGACCACATGTTCCTCAAACATGAAATTAAGTAGCGATTCAGATGATCGCTAACCAAGGATAGGGCTAAACTGGGCTATAGGGCAACAGTGCAACAGGATTTTCTATTTAATTCCACGTTACTTTCTCCTTCACTTCAGACAGTCAGTACGCCCACTCGTAACCGTCGTTTCTCAACTCCTCCGGCTCCGTCTCCTGGCAACCAGAAAAGATATACAAAACAATCATTTGTTGACAGAAGCATGCATCTGGAAATGGAAGTGAATCTCTGATTGGCTAACTTTTCTGTCAATTACTCTTCTATCTCTGACAGCCCGATTAACCCTTCATATGGTCATGTTGCCTAGTATTGTCAGAGCCTAAGCCAAATGGTAACCCTTTTGAACAAATTACTCTAGATTTTTCACCCCCCCCTTCTAGGCCCTTACGCACAGGAAGGGAAGTGTTACGGGATAAAAAATCTGCTTGTGCCAATAATTTTCCCGGAAGATGTATCGTCTTGAAAGTAAAAGTTTGAAGTGAAAGGAACCATCTGAGCACTCTGGGATTAGAGTCCTTATTTCGATCCAACCATACAATAGGCGCATGATCTGTCACTAGGGTGAACTCTCTGCCTAATAAGTAGTAGCTTAATGCCTCTATGGCCCATTTCACGGCTAGACATTCTTTCTCGATCGTAGAGTAATATAGCTAGTGAGGTAGTAACTTTCTGCTTATGAAAAGAACAGGTCTTTCTGCATCACCTTGATTCTGGAACAACACAGCTCCAAGGCCTGTCCCAGATGTGTCTGTGTGTAGTTAAAATGGGGCTGAGAAATCCGGACAATGTAAAACTGCGTTTTTCTGATAGAGCCTTCTTCAGGTTATTGAAAGCATTCTCCGTCTCAGACGAAAACCACTCCTTTTTTGTTGAAGACGACTTCTTCAGGAGATTGGTCAGAGGTGTAGCCAATGTCGAAAAATGTAGAATGAACCATCCGTAATATCCAACAAAACCCAGAAAAGCTCGGACCTGTCGGACATTTGTGGGAAATTGTAAAGTTTTTATAGCGTTCAATTTTTCTTCTTGTGGTTTAACTACCCCTTGTCCAACGAAGTAGCCCAAATATCTGGTGTAGAAATTGGCTACAAAAGTCTTTTTAGGATTTATGTGAAGATCAGACCTCTGTAATAGTTGAATACATTCTCCAGATGGGCCAAATGCTCACTCCAAGACTGACAAAAGACAATAATATCATAAAGGTTTGCTCCCAGATAGTTCTCATGTCCTTTAACAATTTAATTCATAAGCCTCTGGAATGTCGCCGGGGCACCATGTAACCAAAAAGGTAATACAGTAAATTGAAATAAACCTGATGGTGTCGCAAAAGCCGTCTTCTCTTTGTCGTCTGGATATAGAGGTATTTGCCAGTACCCTTTTGTTAGGTCAATGGTTGTCAGGAATTTTGCTTTGCCTAACTTGTCCAGCAAATCCTCTATTCTTGGCATGGAATAGGCATCAAATTTCAAGATCTCATTCAGCTTCCTAAAATCCATGCAAAAACGAGCTGTACCATCCAGTTTCGGAACTAAGACAATGGGTGATGACCACTCACTATGTGAAGGTTCAATCACTCCAATTTCCAACATCTCTTTAATCTCGTTATTGATTGATTGTAACTTTGCCTCTGGAATTCTATAAGGTCTTATTCTTACTATTTCTCCAGGTTGAGTTACAATACGGTGACATGCCAACTTCGTTCTCCCTGGTAACGTAGAAAATGTCTTTGAATACTTCTTGACCAGATCCATAATCTCCTTCTTCTGATTTTCAGACAAATCTTTATTTATGTTTAATGATTGCAGTCCAACTTCTTCTTTTAACTGTGGGAAGTGTTTGATATGAACTTCCTTGCTATTGATCAACGACACAGTGGGCATAGGCTCTACCCATTATTTAAGTAAGTTTACATGATATGTTTGTGTTGGAAATCTTCTGTCATTCTGTCTCACCTTGTATGTGAGCGGTCCTAGGACTTCCTCTACCACATATGGTCCCCTCCAAGCTGCCAACATTTTATTTTCAGATGTCGGTAGTAAGACTAACACCTTATCTCCCTTCTGGAAGGTCTTTAACTGCGTATTTTGATTATAATAGTACTCTTGCTTTGTTTGGGCTTGCAACAAGTTTTCTCGGGCGATATTCTGTAACTTTTCCACCATTTCTTTAAGCTGATAGGCATATTCGCTTAAAGAAATTTCTTGAGTAGGCTCTTCTTCCCAACTTTCTCTCAAAATGTCCAGGAGGGTCCTCATCGACCTTCCAAACAGAAGTTCAAAAGGTGAAAACCCAGTTGAGGACTGTGGGGTATTCTGGAGTGTGAGAAGTATCCAGGGCAACAACCTGTCTCAATTCTTGCCTCCGTGATCTTCCGTTTTGCGTAGCATCTGTTTAATCATTTCATTATACCGCTCAACAAGGCCATCGGTTTGGGGATGATAAACAGCCGTTTTCAAATGTTTCATTTGTAGAATCCCACAAACCTGCTCCATAATGGCCGACATAAAATTAGAACCATGATCCGTGACAATCTCTTTTGGAATTCCCACTCTGCTGTTAAAAGGAATTAATGCATCACAGATACTCTGAGCGTTAGTAGCTCTAAGAGGAAACGCCTCTGGGTATCTCGTGGCGTAGTCGACAATCACCAATATATACTTATGTCCTCTTGAGGAGGGTTGCAAGGGGCCAACAATATCTAAACCTATCCTATTAAAAGGTTCTAATACTACCGGCATCGGTTGCAGGGGGGCTTTCTTCACATTCGCTTTGTTTTTCTTCTGACACTCCGGACAGGCCTGACAGAAGCAGGCTACTTGGGTGTATAGACCTGGCCAGTAGAATCTTGCCAGAATTTGCTGCATGGTTTTCTCGGTCCCCAAATCTCCTTCACCTATCTGCAGGTGAGCCACTTCCAAGACTGTTTGATGGTATTTACTGGGGACCAACAACTGTTTTACAGTAGCTCCTGTGGCATCCTTACTGACTCGATAGTGGAGAACCTTTTCCTGAATAAAACAGTGTCCATTTCCGTTCATATCTGTTTGAACAGCTGCCCTAGCATTTCCTAATAGTGGATCTATTTCTTGCGCCATTCTGAAACTATCTCAATTTTCCAGTCGACTGCGACGGGACCAACATTTTTCTCTACCCAGTCCTTCTTCAACTTCCTTAAAATAGACTTTTTTTTCTTTCTTTGGTTGAAGCTATAGAAAGCTCTTCTTGATAAAAAGGGGCAGTTTTTAACCAATTTTCCTCTATTTTCTATATAATCCGTGAAAAGTTAGGGACATCGGAACCCATTAGTAGAGGCTCTGGCAATACTGGCATCACAGTGGCCCGTACTTCCATTTATTCCCCAGCCACCTTTAAATGAATCTCTTTGGTAGGGTAAGGTTTTACATTACCATGAACACATCGAATGGGAATTTGCTTATTCGAGTCCCCTGTATTCCCCACCAGTTCTGTACTTACTACTGTTTGTAAGCTGCCAGTATTGACCATGGCTCTTGTGGGCTTCCCATCAACCTCAGCCTTGCACATATAGGAATACGATGATTTTGGAGCTGTCGCCGCTTCTTGAGACTCTCCTTCTTTAAAGACCTCCATGTTTCCCACATCCATGGGTTCTACTTAAACTCGTTTGGGACACATTCCTGCTAAGTGTACCCATTCACCACAGTCGAAACACTGTATTCCTTTAGGCATTACAGAGAAGGCTCGAATTCCTGCAGGACTTTCACTGGTTGGTTGCATTCTAGGGGGTTCCCACTCCGTTTTCTGGAGCATTGAGTTAGGCCATTTTGTAGAAGTGGCTGGTCGGACAGAAGAATTATTCAAGTTTGCAGGTGTTTTGGTATTTACCCCATATGACATGGTTTGATCCTGTCCAGCCTTTTGATAGGCGGAAGCGATGTTAACAGCCTCAACAAGGCTGGGTCGGTGATGATGCCGGACCCAACGTTGCATTGGTAAAGGCAGGGCTTCAATAAACTGTTCCATAACAATTTTTTCTGACATCTGATGAGCTGTGGTGATACTTGTCTGTAACCATTTGTCTCCTAGTTCTTTGACCCTGTAGAATAGCTGTCGTGGTGTTTCTTCCGCCTGTAATTTGATCTCTCGAAACTTTATCCTGTAGGCCTCTTCATCATGTCCCAAGCGTTCCAGGACCACTCTTTTCATGTCTACATAGGGTGTTTCCCCAGTTGGATTGGCGGCCTGGTACACACTATGCATTTCACCAGTCATGAGGGGCGCTATATAATGACACCAGCTTTCGTTAGGCCATTGAGCATTCCTTGCTACTCTTTCAACGTTCACAAAGAAGTGAGCTGGGTCTTCTTTTTTTTAAAAATTTTATTAATTAAATTTGTTTTTGATGCTTACGCATCCTTACAAAATTAAAAAAAAAATAGTACACTTCATTTACATTTAAAAGAAAAAGAAAAATATCTTTACCTACATTCACTATACATATTTGTAAAACGACAAACTGAATTATTACAAAATATTTACATTTAGGCATATCCTACAAAGAAAAACATCTCCAATTGATTATTGAAAAGTCAATTTTCATAAGTGCATTTCATATTTCATAAAACATATAAGTACATAAAGCCAAACATATACGTAACTCAAGAAGTTCTAGGTCGCTACATCGCTGGCTAAGGCTGCCTCGATGACTTTCACTAGACGTACGGTCGCTAGAATTATTGAGTTACTAGAGCCCCACATACATCGTGACCATATTAATTCCCTTCCAATAGCTGAGGCAGTAGAAGTAAACGCATTGATATTTTTTAGCCTTTCGTTTTCAAAAAAGGGACATATGAGAAAAAGATGTTTCAAGGTTTCACTTACTTCGTCCTTATTACAAAATCTGCACTTGGTATCAAAAAGATTGTTAGAGTTACAATTCCAGTATTTAGTTCTCATTTTCGTGTGAAATAAATCTAAGCAGAATCGCATATAGGATGTCCTGGTTTCAATACTTGGACAAAGAGTGAGATATTGTAAACGTGGTGATTGCTTGTGTCTAAATATTGCATATTCCTTAAAAGATCTATAAGACGATATCAGAGAACAAGACTCAGCCCAGTCATTCCAAAATAAGGGTTTGTGAGCTGTTTTTAGTTTGAATTGTGAGTCTCTAGCCGAAATATTGATTCCGGATAAAATGAAAAGTATACGCTTATGGAAATTTGCAATCGAAGCAGGATGGGATTCTCTCAGCATGACAAAAATGTCTTTGTATATCAAGTTTTCCAGAGGAAAATACATCTTTGCATAATTTTTCAATATACGCCAATTATGCATAGATGCCAAGGAGTTTAATCCTAGTTCATGGCGTAAGATTGCATTCGGAAGATAGGCAGGTAAACCGAGAGTAGTTTTCCATAGTTTAGCTTGCAATTTGTTTAAGAAGGCAGAGAGATCTAGTAAACATAGATATAATTCATATAGAAGAATTGCCTCCACCTTTTTAGAGTAGAATTCGAAGAGTGGAACTAAAGAAAACTTACAATATTTGCGAAAAATTATTTTCATTTGGTTTTGCAAAGGAAGAGCTTTTTCATTCAAAGTGTTTTGCCAAAAGATAACAGAAATATTGTTTGCAAGCGTGTATCCCAAGTAAGTAAACTTTGTGACGATTTGAATAAAGCTGGAGTCCAATTGCCAGCAAAATTTGCGAATCTTTCTCCTTGAAGATAACACAAGGATATTTGGTTTTGTGGAATTTATCGTCAAGTTGTTTTCTCTGCAAAAATAATGAAAGGTTTCCAATTTGTTCTGAAGACCCGCTTGAGTGCTATCGAACAAGAGCACATCATCAGCGTATGCTAACCACGAGAGTTGTAGCTCACCGAGACGGACAGAAAAGGATTTTGCCAAGTCCCATGTTCCTTCAAGATCTGATAAATATAGGTTAAATAGGACTGCCGCAAGATTACAACCCTGCTTGACAGTGAGCTGGGTATTCTCCTACAGAGTATTTTTGTAGGACTGAGGCCGCTACTTGAGAGTGTCTGCGTACGTTGGTTGCCTCTATTAACTGTGCTTGTTGAAGTTGTATAGCCTGTTGAAATGCTTGCCTGTCTGCTTGGGCTTGCTGATTCTGTAATTGTAAAGCTTGCTGGAGGAGTTGTTGCCCTTCACTTAGTGTTTTAATAAGTTCTTCCATGGTGTTCCGCTAAAATCCCACTACTGACACCAAATTGTAAGGATGGCCCTCTATACTTCGTAAATAAAATCACAGAGTATGTAAGTAGGTGTTATTTTTGTTTCCGGAACATCTTTTATTAAATTTAACTTTCTATTCTTTTGTTTTCTTTTAGGAAAAAGGATACAAGTCTTGACTCCTGGTGAACACTCTTCAGATGAGGAAAACCTTCAAATAACTTGGAAAAATTACTAAACTCAGGTAAGTCTCTGAACCCGGTTTGTTCCCCTTTTCATTAAGAAATAATATTCAGTCTTTATGCAGAGTAACTATTCAGTTCGCCTTTAACACAAGTGGTCTTTTAGTATTGTTCTTTTCCTTTCTTCTTATCACTATGTGCTTTCAACCTCTAGTCTCTTTCTTTCATTCTTGTTATGCGTTCTCTGTCTTGTCTTCTTATTTTATCTCTGCTTTGAACTCAGTCTTCGCTTGCTTTTAGTTTCCTTCTTATATAAGTATGTCTGTTTCTTTAATACTTTCTTAAGGATAAGTCCTTCCCTTTTCTTGACCCAATACTATACAGTCTTTCTTTCTTCTTTACACGTTCAACAGGTCTTTCTATAATTTCTCAGTTAACTCTCTCCTTAATGTCTTTATAGCAACTGCATTACATGCGTGCTGCTTTGTCTTCTATCTGTGTTTTTTCTCTACTTTGCTCTTCACTCTCTCTCACTTCCATGTACCTTTGTTTCTTATCTGACGAACTCTCACTCTCTCTGCTCGCTCATAAGCGTCCTGTTCAGCACGTTTGCTCGGTCAGCTGTTCAACTGTATACAGCGACTTGTCTCCGCCTTCCTCCAGCTGACCATCTCTCAAAGTAGACTGGTGCGAAATCCGCCCCCTCTTAAACAGCTCCAGCGTCATTGAGTCATGCCGTCCACTTTGCTATCCCTCTCACCTTCGTATAAACAGAAACAACCGCTGCTCGGGCGTTTCTAGTAAACTTATCGTTGTGCTCTCTCACACACAGAGCCTTGTTTGTTTATGTCCTGAGCGGCTCCTCGGGATTCGGTGCCGTCATTTGTTTCACCGTCTTCCCTCAGCGTCTCATACGTACGGGAGACCACAGGTTCCTCAAACATGAAATTAAGTAGCGATTCAGACGATCGTTAACCAGGGATAGGGCTAAACTGGGCTATAGCACAACAGTGCAACAGGATTTTCTTCTTAATTCCACGTTACTTTCTCCTTCACTTCAGACAGTCAGTACGCCCACTCGTAACCGTTGTTTCTCAACTCCTCCGGCTCCGTCTCCTGGCAACTACAAAATATATACAAAACAATCATCTGTTGACAGAAGCATGCATCTGGAAATGGAAGCGAATCTCTGAATGGCTAACTATTCTGTCAATTACTCTTCTATCTCTGACAGCCCGATTAACCCTTCATATGGTCATGTTGCCTAGTATTGTCAGAGCCTAAGCCAAATGGTAACCTCTCTGAACAAATTACTTTAGATTTCTCAAAGAGCCCCTTTTCGTTTTCCCCAGTCCTGTGCATAAGTGTGGGAATCCCGCCAAGATCATCTCCTTTGTGATGAGGTTTAGCCCTGCGCAGGCAGTGTTTAACATGTACACTCCTTCTCTTGTGTCGTTTGACGCTGCAGCTGAATGGATCCCTTTGCAGTCCTGAAAATGAACTTCAATGAAGCCTAGACAGGATGCAGTATGGTAGTTGAGGAGGCAGCGCCCTTTTGTTGGCCCTCGGATCACATGTATGGTGGTGGCCACCATCTGACGCTTGTGTTTAAGCCGCTGTTTCAAGTGTTCAATGGAGTGAAGGGGCAGTGCCACCCCCCCATTGGAAAATCCTCAAGTTTGTTTGAGCAAAGCATCGGCTTCTCAGGAATCTGCAGAAACTACTGCTCCCCTATGATGTTGACTGTGGCGCCATAATCCACCAGAAAGCAAAACTGCCTGTTTCCAATATTGACTGCTATCCTGGGTGCCTCTCTTGCTTCCCGGTCATCCAGGATGACGTTGACGTATTCGTCCTGGGACTCTTGATCATAATCATCCCTTCTGTAAGAGCGTGTGAACTGCTATTGTTCATCGTAGTCCTGATATGTTTGCGGGGGGTCCGTCACATTCATCCTCTAATTGGGGAGGCTGATCATAGTATCCGTATTGTTGGGCATATTCTGATCGGGGAATACAGAGGAGAAGCATCCTCCGGACAGTGTGATGCAGGGTTTAGTGGATGAAAAGGTGAGATGTTGTTTGAGGAACAATGCCAATTCTCAAGGCCTCTTATTTTTATTTTATTTCAATTATTTCTAAAGCACATCCTCACCGGAAGGTAGCAGTATGTAATTAAAATTATAAATAAAGTAAAACGAAGCCCAGCAGACCACTTCAGGAATACAAATACAATGTAAAATAAAACACAACAGCAGATTACTCTCTATTTAAGAAGAAACCTCATCCCTTCCAATATCCCACAAAGAAGACAATTCGACTTAATAAAGCCTCTCCCGAGCAGGACCATCCTATTCAGCTGCTGAAATGAGTCTCAGTCGAATGATTGACAGATTCCCTCAACACATGTCTACAAATGGGATGGGCTTAGTTTACAACCAAAGCCCCCCCTGCAAGTGAGAGGTCACTGCTCTCCATACTTGAGGGTTTGGCAGAATGGCTGCCCTTGGAACCCCTGATGGCGTGTGAAGAAGATACATCTGTACAACAGAAACATGTTTTGTTGGGTTTGAACACAGGCAGCATGAAAATTATGTCAAAAGACCATGAACGAATGTATTGTGGACTGAGGCATCGTGATAATGTTTTACAGTGGCACTGCTGCCATATATTGTGTTCAAAGCTTCTAAGCACCGTTGCTATGCTACCCGTCTACTGGATCTGTTATTCCCCTGCCCTGCAGTACCATTCCTTCCCCTCTTGTTCTACCATTCCTTCCCCATCGCGCTGTCTTACCCTGACCTCCTGTGCAGCCATTCTTTCCGCCCTTGATCATCCATTCCCTCCTCCCCTTGTTCTGTCATTAGTTCTCCCCCTTTTGCTGTGCTTCCTTCTCCTCCCATAGCTGCCATTCCTTCTCCTCCCTGTTGCGTCATCATTCCTTCTCCTCCCCCTTTGCCCTTTCATTTCTTTCTGTCATTCATTCCTCCCCCAGCAGTCAGTCATCATTACTCCCCCTGTGTTCAATGTAAAATGCATAAACTACAAATGTCAAAACAATTGGGGTTGACAATGCTTTTTACCAAAGACACAGTTAAACATCATGGCGGGACAGGGGAAAACACAATATGCTGTCCATATTACTAATGAATAGTAAAAAACTAAAGTAACACGGCCACGACTCTTTCCTCACTTAAGCATCATGAATAAAAGTATGCATAATTAGAGACTAAAACAGAACATCTTTATGCAGTTCATATCTGCAAACAGGCTGTGGCCTGGGTACGGATTCTGCAGATGGGAACTTGTTCTGAATTTTAAGAGTGCCAAGTGCTGCCCGTGGTAATCACCCACCCTCACTGTACACCAATTGGTGGTCCCATATAGCACTAGATGAGGAGTCAATGAACAGTTAAGGCATGCAACTTTATTCGACTTTCATCATTACAAACCATTTATTCCCACCACATCACAATTCAATACACAGTTTCATTAAATCATCAATAACATCTTAGTTCTTATGAATAAATATACCAGACCACACAAACATTCTCACATTCACCACATATTGGACCGTGTAATGTTGCATGGAACTATGCAACATGGGAATGGGGATTGCACGAGAGAAGGGAGAGAGCGAGAGCGGCGGTTGGAGAGAGAAGGCGAAGGAGCTTGGTGAGAGTACTGGGACGAGGAAGAGGCGACTAGGAGTAATGAACGTTACACCTTCATTTCACCACTTTAGTACTGGGACCAGGAATATGCCTACAGAGTACTTTGAGGGTCAGGCATGTCCCTTTAACTATGGCCAGCAAAGTCTTATTAGGCATCCACACCTGCAGCCTGTCAAGGGGCTGCAGGTGTACAAAGAGAGACCAGTGGAGCAGAGGTGTGAGAAACAGAGAGGCCTATGTAGGAGAGACCAAGGGACCCTTCTCGTTAGGAGGCAGCCGTGGTGGGATCTGAAGAGGAACCAGGACGCCAGCTGACATGCCGAGGTTGGGGAGCCTCCGTGACAGAGATTAAGCAGCTGGGGCTGCGGACAAGCTTCAGGGGGAGTTGGCGCTTTTAGAGTCCACCCAGAAGCAACAAAGTTGGCGGCGTATGCAGACTTCCAAGCGACATGTGACCTGCATATGAATAATGAAGCTCTGTATGAATGAAAGCTTCAAACTGCAATGAGATTTATAAATATATTGAATACCAAACTGAAGGGAAGTTTAAATAGTGCTAAACTATACATATTGAATACTGAACTGAAGGGAATTTTAAACAGCGCTACACCATACATATTGAATACCAAACTGAATGGAAATTTAAACAGCTCTAAACTATACGTTTTGAATATAGAACAGAATCAAAGTTTAAACAGTGCTAAACTTTACATATTGAATATCGAACTGAATGGAAGTTTAAAATAGCACAAAACAACGCATATTGAATCCCGAACTGAATGGAGGTTTAAAATAACAGCGAACTAGGCATATTGAAACCTGAACTGAATGAAAGTTCAAATTAGTGCTAAAACTATGCAATTTGAATACTGAATTGATTGAAAACCCGCAATTAAAACATGTTGGATACTGACTTGAAATACAACTTTACAGGCAAAGCAAATAACTAATGAAAGGTCAAAAATAATGCTCATATAGAAGCAGCCTATGGGGAAAATGGCCAAGTGTAAAGGAGTGCAACTGAGTGTGGGGTATGAACCAGACCACCACAAAGTGAATCCTACGAACTGATGCAATGTGGCAAGGCCAAAGACTGACAAGAGGTGTGTAATACGATGTGGCAAAGCCAGGAGGCTAACTGGGAAAAGCCAGAAGAGTATAAAACTGCACATAAAGTCCATGGGCCAACAAAGAGAAGCCAAGGGAAGGTACATCTGTACTGAGGGGGCAAATGCTGAAGAACCTGTGTGGGCTGAGGAGCCTAGGGGCTCCTGGTTGTGTGAGCTCTGATCAGTCAACTGTGTGGTCTAACAACTGTGGCTAGACCAGTGAGCGCTATATTGCGAAATATAAAGACATTGTGAAACCAACCAGGAAGAAGCACTGCAAGGTTGACCCAGAGTTAAGATGAACTTTGAAGGATTGGAACACACATTAGTTGCTATGTTGAAGTCTTGGGGAAGCGAACCCTGAGACTTGATGAACTACAAATACTGTCTTGATGACAGGGCCTCAAGACCCCTTTTGTTTGAACTGTGTTACTTTAAACTTGGGGAATGGAACCTTGAGGAGTTTGTGGAACTATTTGAACTTGAACAAGGTAAATCTTTAGACTTTTTGTGGAACTTTATTGAACTTGTGTATGGGGAGCTGAAGAGGAAGCTAAGAGCTATACAAAACTCAAAACTTTATATTGAACACAATTTCTTTGATTATTGACATCCCTAAATGTTGTTTAGCTGTAGTTGGGAGGGCAAGTATAGGTTTTGGACACAGACAAACCTTTAACTTAAAGTCTTTGACTCAGACTTTACTTCATTCAGGTAGGGAAATCCCACCTTAGCATAGGGCAAGTTAGGCCTTCAACCATCCTGACATTTGATTTAATAAACCATTTTGTTGTGAACTTTGAATCTGTAGTCTGTGCTTTGCTTCATGATGCCTTCACAGTACTCACTATCTGTTTGTCTTTTAAAAGCCCAGGGTATATAGGGACATCAACAGCTCTAGGCAACTCTGCCAGGTAAGTTCTTCCTTTCTCTCTGTCTCCTTGAAGGCAAACTTTTCTTTTTCGGGAAAAGCTTCAGCATACAGCTCTCTGGAAAAAGGCCTTTTTAGGAAGTATTTGCATCAGAAACATCCACGTGGAAACCCAGTCCACTCTTCCTCTTTCGGAAAGGCTCTATTCCTTTGCTGCCCTTCCAAAAACTCTCCCAACCTCCTATATGTTTAACATTAAATACTCAATAAGATCCTCCGATGCAGCATCATTTGACACAGGATGTGATATGCTACTATCACATACTCATGCTCAAAAAGATACTCCTCTGAGCTATAATTTTCCCACTGTTTTTTGCCATGTCACAAGGGAATGTATTTTACTGTGGACTATCCTACCAATCAGAAATCATAGTGAAATTGGGCTTTCTTGCATGGATCTGTGCCATCCCTGAGGCCAAGATATTAAGAATCACAGTTAAATTAGGAATTTAGAAACTACCTTAAGGCTTCTGTAGCTGCAGGCATAGCAGATGTATTCAAATATGTGAATGCATTCATAACATATACATAGTGATATAATCTATGGGTATGTATGTGTTCAGGCCGCTTCACTGAATTCAAATCTAGTCTTTGTTTTTGGACATGCAAAGAGTTCACAAGTTATTCTTTGTCAATTTAAATGCACTTTGTTTCTAAGGGTGTACCTTCAATGTTTTGTTGGAGTTTTAATATTTAACAGAAAATATGTGCTAAACAGATATTTTCCTGGAGCTGACATGTAATTGATGAGGGCTTATTGCACTGCTTGCATCATGGTTCAGGATTTTATGTGTACATATGTTCCTCTGAACTGGCGACTACTGGCTGGCCCTGCATCTGAAAATCTAACCCTAGTTTCCTCATAAATTCTACAGGTCAACAGATTTGAGGAAATTTCAATATCTAGCTAATTTAATTTTCTAAGTATTTTAAAATGTACATGATGTCTTATATCTGTGCAGAATATTAAAAAATGATTTGAATATGTCTGCATGACCTTCAGATGCATGTCTACACAAACAGAAACATGTTTCTGCATCATGCAATTTTATTTATCAACACAATTGCTGTTATATTTGAAATTGAAATTAGTCTACATCATATGGATATATAAAGTCATTTAAAATTAACATTGTTTCATGAAACTCATTACATTTATCTTGGATAACCAGGCCTAGGCCTGTGAGGTGATTACCAAAGGGGCAGAACTTAGAGGACAGGTAGAGCGGAAGTAGCTTCAAAGAAAACAAATTTACAGTTGGAAATATAGGACAGGATTGAGGGAACAAGTAGGGGATTGCAGTAGTAGGGTTGTAAATGCAGTCATTAAGAATGGATCAGAATGGAAATGCTGATCAGAAGGATGGACATATATCCATAATGTAATGGTAAGCTTTTATCTGTGAAGTCAGTTTCTGATTGGGAGGTGCTAGAAAATAATCAGTGCATGGTTATATGATGGGCTTGAGATGTGTTCAAGTGTTCCCTTAAAGCATGGAAGGTAATTCACCAGGTAATGTTAACGGTTCCCTGATAAACTCCAGGGGAATTAATATAGGACTGCAAAGCCAAGTGTCAGATTGCGAAGATTTCTTGCACAGAATTTCTGCAGCAAACATAGTGCAAACATTGTAGTTCTATAGGCACCATTTAAGATTCCCTTTTCGAATTAATGAATAACCTGGACAGATGAACATAAAATGCTGGACTGTCTCAATTACATTTGGGGCAAAATGGGCACTGTCCATTTCCCGTCCTCTACCAGATGCTGGTAAGTGGGGTCAAGGGGAGGGTGTTAAATGTGAACTTCATGTAAAGTGAATGAGCAAACAATGACTCAATATCTGTTAGGTATTGTTTGCGGCCCCATACAATTTTGCTTGACAAAAAAATCCAACCCATCCACCTAAGGTTAAACAATCTCTGAGTTGGTGGGTGGACACATGGTCCCAATATGCCTCCTTAATGAGCTTCAGGGTAGTCCCTTGCATGTTCCAGGGTTCTGTCCAGAAACTACCCAAATTCAGTAGGTGCAAAGTAGAGTTGACGTAAGCCAACCAGTGGAGGTTACACGCACGTTCAGAACTAATTAATTCCCTGCACGCTTCATGGGAGCAATTCAGGTCCTCATTACGCCAAACTTTTGGGCAATGCAATAAAGGCTTGATCTTCAACTAGTGACCTAGACATGTTAAGTCTAGCTTCAGATGAACTAATTTATTAGGAGTGCTCATTGGGAGCATTAGAAGCATTTTCAGAACGGAGTGTTCAATTTTGATTAAACGATCAACATTGCAATGGCCCCGCAGTTCTGCACCCTAACTTGCAGAACCAACTACTTGCGACCTGTACAGTTCCATGGCAGGATTTATCACATTGTTCCCATACTTCTTTGAGAAATTCCCAATAGCAGCACAATTGCATTCTAATGTTAAATGGGATTTTTCCACATGCGTATTCCATTTACCATTACTAGCCAAACGGAGGCCTAGATGATCAAACATCTTGACCTCCTAAACCTCAATTCCTTTGATTGTGATAGCTAAATCAATATATCTTTTCATTTATTTTCTACAGCACATTTGTTTAGTTTTCCCTGTGTTGACCGTCAGTCCCTTCTTGCCGCAGAAATCCACAAACTGATATTTTAAAATCTTCAGCCTACACTGTGTGCAGGAGACAAGTACCGCGTCATCAGCGTACATTAGCATGCTCGCCCTGTCACCCGTAAAACTAGGGGCATCAACATGACTGCCAATTGGATGATTAACAATGCCATTGAAGAAACCAGAGATGAGGGTGGGGACCAACACAGAGCCTTGCTTCACCCCCTTGTCTACAGGGAATTTCCCTGTGTGTATCTCGCCTTGCCCTGTTCCAATGTTAGCAGTACAGTCTAAAAAGAGCAACAAAATGGCATTCAATAAAGAATCTGGGGTGTGTTTGTCACAAAGAGATATCCATAGCTCTGTGCCAGGAATACAATCGAACGCAGTGTTGAGGTCAATAAATAAAAATAAAAAGTATACAATATCTGACCTCAGAGCAACATACATTTAATTCATGATTCGAAGCTTAAAAATCTGTTCAGTTTTGCCAAAGCCTTTCCTGAAACCTGCCTGTGCACTGCTTATACAATATGACTCAGCCGCCCACTGTTCAAGTCGCCCATAAGCCAACTTCCCAAAGATCATACCCATAGCATCCAGGAGGGAGATGGGGCGATAATTACCAGGATCGCCCCTATGTCCCTTCTTGTAGATTGGGATAATGTATGCCAAGCATCATGAGGGGTGCACTCTGTATATTCTGCAAAACAAATTGCACATTATTTGCAGATATGAGACCCAAAACTATTATACACGCCCTCTGGGATTTAACTTTGTCTTCATGCTGTGCCAGGACAGCTTCCTCAACTTCCTTGGCCGTAAATGATAGGTGGTCCCTATTTGCAAATTGGGGGGATAAAAGGGAGTCAATTTATGCAGGTGTACCACTATACTGTGGTCTGTCCTCCTTAGATAAAGAGGAGAAGTGATCATACCAACTATCCCGAGTGATTACAAATACAAAAATGGGAACCCACATTACTGTCTCCTAAACGCTCTCTGGTCTTTGTTTCTGATTGTTGTGTGCATGCTCTCCCATTGAGCTGTCACAAGGGCTTTTTCCTTCGTCAATGAGGACATTGCACTCATTTCTTGTAGAATGCAGCTGCTGGATCACGTGACTTTGTACACCTTGCAAGTTATATTTTCTTCAACCTGCACACAGAGCTGCACCATCCCGCAAATTGTTTGGTTATAACCTTAGTGCTGGGTGAGCGGTTGTAATAAGATGTTGATGCATTACATCGATAATATTGTTGTTCATTACCAAAAGTGTGTTGTCACTGATTGTCCCAGTTATCTCCTGCCTGCACTCTTCAAACACACAATCTTCACCTCTACCACAGTGACACCTCCCCCACGTCTTCTCTTGGTGGGTCACTCTTAACAACACTTCAAAAATGGAAAAGGTGTGCATGACAAGTTGTTCATCAGGCCCCATCTGAAACACAACCAAGTAATCTTAGTAAAATCCAGAAAGCATGCTGCAGAGACAGTCTCTCTGACACCCTCGGTCATAGAAGACATCTCCCACATACTTGATTAATTCGGAAAACCAAAGACTTTCACTGAAACCTGCCAACCTCTATAGGATCTCTTTAGATCCCCCTTCACCTCCATAGGGAGCACCATGAACCACTGCATAAGGACCAACATGCAACATGGCAGGCAACGTTCCCTCCTGTTTCACAGACTAACCTTACAACTTCATATGAAAAACTGTATTTGCAAAATGTAATTGAAATGTGTATACCTTTGCAACCAGTCGAAAGAATCATGTGTTTATATAGATGTCTACCTCATCTTTGGGAACATTTTAAAGAACACAAATCCAGAAGGTTTGGTACCAAATGCAGCATCGTCTGGAAGATAGTTCCTGCCACCCAGCAACTCCCCATCTAACAGTGTAACTCCTCATCCTTTCCCACATCAAATGGGGCAATGTCATCCTCATTACCCCACCACAAACTCCATCCTCAACCTCTCAAAAGCTGTCTTTCACACCACTGTGTGCTTTATTTCTGATAAATGTACATTTATAATCAACAGGTTCCATAGCCAAGCCTGCATCCAATTTAAGTCGTGTATAATTTACAAAACGATCGAGACTGCCCGAGGCTAGTGACATTCACAAGACAGTTTTTCATCTTTTATATACCGATTGTATATACCGATTTATATAGCACTTTCTAACAATTGGTTTGAATTGTCTCTATCTTTAGAAACATTCCGGAAATAAGTGGAGCCTCCTTCTCTTTACACCCCTTGATGTCCCAATGTACCCCTTTATCTCCTTCCACTGACACAACCGTTGTAAATTCCGTGGCTGAGCTATCCACGTGCCCCAGCCTGCATCTCTAAGCCAGCAACATTGAGGATGAGGTAGCCTCTTCTGCACTATGCAAAGTGCTGCACTGACCGCAAGGCCAGGTCTGAGCTATACATAAAAAAACAGTCTCAAATCATGTTTCTCGGAAACAGAACTGCTCTGTTTCTCCGCCTCTGGCCCACCCAGTGCACTTACCAAGGAGTACAGCACCTGTATATTTGAGGCTGTATTTTAATAATACTATCAGGTTTTCATTGATATTGCTTCATGTGTGATTTCTCCTGCTTCTAAACTCTGTAATAAAAATATGTTATTACCCAAGCACTCCCGAGGTCCACGGCCAGATGTGTCAGACCCAGGGGATGCCTAGTAGGTGGGGTGTATGTGGACCCAGGGGGGTGGCCAGAGGGGCAGCCCGCTATGTGGGCTGCCCCTCTAGCGCCCTTGCGAGGGCCAGGCCAGCCTCTCACGAGGAGTCTGGTCCCTCTTATTCCATCTCATGCTGGCTTCAGAGCCTAGCCTTTCTTTGCCTTTTTTATTCTGAATGCAGAGCTGGACTCTGCTGCAAAGCCTGATCTATTTGATTCCCTCATATGTTACTAGGACGGCAGAGCATGGGTCCTCTGTCCTGTTACATTATTCAAAGAGCCCCTCTGGCCTTTCTTTGCCTCTCCCTTGTCTCACTGCTTGCTTGCTTAATACATACCTCCTTGCTTGAACACTCAACATATTCTCCCTAACACAGCAATGGCAGCTGCAGTCTGTCTTAACTTCTATTTGTTCTGTATCTTGAATTGGCCTCTTATTTCAGCTTTTCTGTCTGCAGGGGAAAGGCATTTGCCAGTCACTGCCATGATGGTTCTACCTGGCCATAAGAGGGCAACAGCTAGCCAATATTGGAAGAACATGGGCATATTATGCCAGAGGCTGGCCACTGCCTTCCTAATGCCTACACAAGAGACAACTCTTGCCTTTGTTTCTAACAGTAATTCAGTGGATGAAGAAACGCAATAACACACATATTGCTTATAAATGAAGGGGATGATGTCACACTTGGCATTTTGATCACACCAGGAGCTAATTTCCAGCTGCAATTAAGTGTTTACGGGGCCAATTACTTTTGGTTGTACGTACCCTTTGAGGGTGGGCAGACATTGCCTCCTGCTTTAGCCCACTAACAGCTCTGCTTTGCAACTTTATCACACATACCTGTCAGGTGGCATACAACTCAATGCTACTAATGTTATCAGCCTCAGAAGTCTGGAATCCTTTGCCACATCAACTAGGGTACAGGCTTGCTACCTGAGACTTGCCCATGTCTGAGTCGGCATCTGTCGCCCTGTGGGGAAGACACACGCAGAAAGAGCAGGGCACAGTGCCCTTGTGGGTTTTTCACACTTCTTCCTCGGGGTGGGCACAATTCACTCCGCAGAGAAAGTGGCACATACTGGGCAACATTCTCCCACTTTGACAATTTCACCCAAAAGAGCGAAATTGGCCATTTGAAATACCTCTGTCGACTTATTGCGCAATCCACACTGATGGGTTTAAGCACCGGCTTAACGCGAGATGGCAATTAAGGGCATTTGCCAACGCACTCAAGAAGCACAGGACACCCTCTTACCAGCGACATGCCATGCTTACTCATTCTGATCACGAATTGCCATTTATCTGGGGTCATGTTAAATGTGTTTATTTATTTATTTATTACATGTATAGCATCACGTAAAACCCCCGAGCATCAAGGCGCAAAGTAAACTGCATGGAGTGGACCACTTCAATTGGCCCACGTTTTTACTTTTCTGCCACAAAATGGAAGATTTTAGCGTAAAAGGCAGGTGAAATCACATTGCTTTTCCACTTTGGAAGAGTGTAAATACCTTGCGCAATTAGTAATTGCTGGCAGAATTGAAAATGGCTTCCTCTGGACTCCGCCCGCTTTCACCAGGTTTCATTTCCAAGCAGATCCCAGAGGAATCCCTTTCCTTATTTCCAGCATGAGAATCCATGCTGGCAGTAAGGCCGCATTTCTCTGGTGGAGCGGGAAATACAGGGGGTCCTGGTATGTCCACTCGCCTTCCGAACTCCTCCTAGAAAATGCACGAAAATCTGGCTAATTAGAAAAAGCGACAGTAATAGTGTTTTCCACCACTTTTTCTGAACCAATTGACCTGGAAAATGCTGTGTTGCATTGGAAGCTGAATGCATTCACTCTTGCCTATTATCCCACCGGAAGATTAAGCCAGGAAGTGAACACGGGTGTTACATATTCCTGTGTACAATCTGCATTTGGAGCATTAACTAACTGAGCTACCTTACAAATGATATCTCCTCTGGGGCTTTACCGTCTTAACCCCTTAACTGCCATGAGTATTTCCCCCCAGTGCCAAGGACTTTTTTGGTGATTTCGGTATGTCGCCATTCAATCCCTTGTAACTTCTTTGTTACATGAGATATCTCGGCCAAAGTTGGCCCCTTTTTTCCCACATGTAGGTGGTCATAACGCCACCCAGGAATCCTAGTTTGCTGTAGCGGGGTGAGAGAAAATAACCAAAAAGGAGAACATTTTTTTTTTTTTCAGAAAATGCCAATAAAATGCTGTACAAAGAAGCCTGTGGTGTTTTCCTTGTAAAAGCTAGGAACAAATGTTTTGCTGTGCTGGATTCGCCATTTTTCAGGCTTTCAAGAACAGATTGAGTGGAAACCAAAATAACATATTTTGATATGCTAATCAGCCATTTTTTCAGAGGTAGGTGATTTTGGCGTTTTTTTGTCCAATAGGACATGCGTGGACGGAATGGAAGAAAAAATGTAGGAAAGCTGAATGGGAAGCCAGAAAGGCATACATTTCTGAAAAGTAGACAATATTCCAAGTTTAGGAAGGGGTGATTTGCGCAGGTCAGGTAACAACTATGTAGTGAAATATTCCATAGTTTGGGGGTGAAATCAGAAAAATGACAGAAAAAAACCCACAATTTCCGCACATTTCACTCTGGTCACCCACCGAAATACGCAGCCAACACCACATGGCCTACCTTCCCGCATTCCCACTGGTTTCCCAACAAAAACAGTACCTCACATGTGTAGGTGCACCTACCTGGGTGCAAAGGGAAAATCCTAAAACACTGGTAACCCCAAGTCTTTTCGCACAGCAGATTTTCAGGAATTTTGCTCATGTGGACAACCTACAGAAGGAAAACAGGGAAACCCCATGCATTTCCAAAAAGAAGACACCCGTGGGAATTCACAGAGGCCTGACTTGCGTGAATTGCCCCATAATCTATGACCCACAATCCCTGACAAAGTCTGAAATTTGGTGGAAAAAACACAATTTTCACTTTGTCTGGGATTGTGGGTAATAAATTCTGGGGCGATTCATGCAAGTCAGACCTCTGTGGATTTCCATGGGTGTCTTCATTTCGGAAATGCATGGGGGACCCTGTTTTCCTTTGTGGCTTCGACACCCTAGGCCCAAATCTGCAGGTTGTCTCCCCAAACCCTTTGGGGGTTACCAGTGGTTTAGCCTTTTCCCTTTGCGCCCAGGTGGGTGCACCCACACATGTGAGGTATCGTTTACGTCGGGACACCTGTGGGAACGTGGCAAGGTAGGACATGTGGAGTTGGAAGCGTGTTTCGGTGGGTGGCAAGAGGGAAATGTCTGAAAATGTTTGTTTTTATACTAAATTTCAGACTTTGCCAGGGATTGTGGGTAGTACATTCTGGGGCGATTCGCTCTAGTCAGACCTCTGTGGATTCCCACGGGTGTCCTCTTTTTGGAAATGCATGGGGTTCCCTGTTTTTGTCGGGACACCTGTTGGAATGCAGGATGGTAGGACATGTGTTGTTGGCGGTGTGGTTCAGTGGGTGGCAAGAGTGATATGTCTGAAAATTGTGTTTTTTTTCCACCAAATTTCAGAGACATTTCCCTCTGCCCACCCACCGAAACTCTCCGCCAACAACAGATGTCCTACCTTCCTGCGTTCCCACAGGTGTCCCAATGAAAATGGTACCTCACATGTGTGGATGCTCTTACCTCGGCGCAAAGGTAAAAGGCTAACCCACTGATAACCCCAAGGTTTCGGAAAAGCAGATTTTGCTCTTGTGGACAACCTACAGATTTGGGCCTAGGATGTCGAAGCCACCAAGGAAAACAGAGAACCCCATGTATTTCCAAAAAGAAGACACCCGTGGGCACCCCCTTTGCACTAAAAACATCCATGGTTGTTTAGTGACCCCCACACCCACTCAAAACAAGTTATTTTTTTTTGTTTGTTTTTGTTTTGCCTCTTTCATAGGTGCAGATTGTGCTAGCAATCTGCCCCCAGCGAGGGCTCCATTAGATGCCCCCCATCCATTTAGGGTGGGGGGAGAGGGCCACCCCCCTTTCCACTAAAAACATCTATGGTGGTTATAATTAGTTTTATTTTTGTTTTGCCCCTTTCCTAGGGGCAGAATGTACTGCCCCAGGCTTGGGGGGTGGCTCTGCCAATATTTGCAGTGGCCTCCCCCACCCCAAATGGATAGGGGCGTCTCATGTACCCCTTGCTAGGGGCAGAAAACTGCCCCCAGGGAAGGCTACATAAGGTGCTGCCATTCCCTTAGGGTGGGGGGAGAGGGCCACCCACCCTTTCAAACACAAAAAATCCTGGTAGTCTAGTGGGCCCTCCACCTCCACCCAAAACAAGTTATAATATATATATATATATATATATATATATATATATATATATATATATATATATATATATATATATTGTTTTGCCCTTTCCTAGGGGCAGATTGGCACATGTGTGTGACCATCTGCTCCCAGGGGGGTGGCAAAACGTACTGCCCCAGGCTTGGGGGTGGGGTGGCTCGGCCAATATTTGCAGTGGCCTCTCCCCTCACCCCAAATGGATGGAGGGCATCTCATGTACCCCTTCATAGAGGCAGAAATCTGCCTCCAGGGAGGGCTACATAAGGTGCCACCCATCCACTGAGGGTGGGGGGAAGAGGGCCACCCCCATTCCAAAAATCCCTGGTGACTAGTGGCCCCACCCACACCCACCCCACCCAAAACTACGTTTTAAAAAGAAAATATCTTTTTATTTGTTTGCCCCCCTTCCCTGGGGGCAGATGATCACCCATCTGCCCCAGGGTATTGCCCTATGCTTTGGGGGGGGCAGGGGGGGAGAGAGCAGCTTACATAGTAAGCAGCCCCTCCCCCCACTTCAAAAACAGATCCCTGCATGGCACACCAAACATATATTCTGACATTACACCCCCCCACTTAAAATTGTGGGGGGGATTTGTCCCCCCTGTCCCTCCCATGTCCTACGCCCATGTCCAATGCAATGCTACTCACATATGGTACCCATGTGAGGCATATGAGGACTTAACCCACATTACAAGAGATGTTGAGGCTGCACTTGTTTTTCCAGCTGACCTCTGAGTTCCGCCACTTCTTTCTTACTACATGGCCCACTGTTCAGCAAAGAGCACAGAGAATGAAGAACCTTTGCCATTGCTTCCATGCTCAGTGGAAACATCTCTTTGCCTAAATCCTACTGTGTCTGAATTCACTTGCCCTTCAGGATATGTTAGACACATGGCACTTCCAATTCAATATAGACCTGCTGATTGTCTTGCAAGAATACTACAAATTAGCCTCAGACCCACTCCACAGAAGACTCTTGCTATCTGCATCCCATTCACACCTGCACCTCCTCACCACCTCCCACCTGGCTCAAACAGCCTACTATCCCCTTCAGTCACTGACCATCCCTAACTTACAATGACAGGCAACCGCCCTCTCTGGGATACTCCACAGAGAACCATCCTCCCCGAGTGATGCCAAGAGCCAGCCATTGTCTCCCAAGCTAAACAGCTCTCTGCCTACACAAGAAAGCCAACACAATAGCTAACTCTGAGCTTTACATAATATTAGTACTTGGGGGTGTGTGGCAACCTCCCAGCCAATAATGATGCTTGGAATGGGGGAATTACCACATGGTAATACCCACTCTCTGTGCTTCCACATGGCTGGAGACCGCCATTTCCCCCCACTGGGGATACAGGTAAGTGCTCCACTTCCCTCCTTTTTCTCCCCCTCCACAGATTCCCCCCTTCCCTCCACTTACCTGCCTATTTACTCCTCTTCGGGAGCGGATGCGCTGGAAACACTTCTGTCTCCAGTGCGTCCACTCCCGATCTGCGGCAGGCCACCATGGAAAGGAAGAAGGTACTACACGTAGTCCTCTCTTCTTTCGATGGTGGCCATTTCTTTGTTTACTTTTTTCCTATTTTTTGAATGGCCGCCATTTTGTTTGTTTACTTTTTTTATTATTATCAATGGCCACCATGGAAAGGGAAAATTGACTTTGTTTTCCCTTCCATGGCAGCCATTAAAAAAAAAATGTTTCCATGTTTTCCATTTTGGAAAGGAAGAAACAAGCTTTTAGTACCCCGGTCCAACGGATTAATGGGGCCGGTTTTTATAGAGTATATAATCAGTAGAATATCTGTATATATTTTATCTTAAAAGTAGTCACCTAAAACCTTGTTAAAAGAGTCTGGATCCCCCCTGCACATCCTTCGGGCCCCCCTCAGGGGGCCAGCCGCCCAGTTTAAAGACCACTGCCCTAGGTTATTTTTAAGTTGTTATTGTAATCTGTGTGTACCAAAGTAATAACCAAAATATTTGAGCAAAACAATGAATTGGATGAGTTTGTTGCAAGGCAGGGTGGAGCGGGCCTTGGTAGACAATAGAAAGCAAAGCAATGAGGCACACTCCACCCTAAGCAAGGGTTTTCAACTGCGTGGGAGTTTGAGTTGAAAGAAACATGTAGGTCATTGTCAGAGTCAATGAAGGCCAGGTTCTGAGGTCAGAGTTTCAAATCTGCCTTGAACCAATATTTATTGAGATGTTACAATCATTAAATGAATGTTGTTTTAATGTATCACACCACAAAGGGCCTCATTACAAGTACAGTGGTGCAGTAAAAAAGGCGGTAAAATGGAGGTAACTGTCTTACTGCTGCATTACAAACCTCCGTACTATAGGTTTGATGGTGAGGTGGAGAAAAAACATTCAGCAAAATGCTGGAGGTAATTCCATTGCCCTACCGCAGCAAATCGGCAAAATCAGATGAGTTACTGCCAACAGTAATTATGTCGAAATCCCCACTCCATTAATGATGACTAACACCTCCATACAACCACTTGTGACCCGGCAGTAATTCCGTCTGACCAAGTGGCAGTACCGGTAAATCCGTTTGACTGTATTCCGGTGGACTTACCACCGGAATACCGCCAAACCTGTAATGAGGCCCAAAATCTCCAATCATTCAGTTCATGGCACTCTGTTATTATGTGGCTTGTTTCCAATGTCACAGTCAGCTTCTGCCCCTACTGCTGTGGTGAGGTAGGCTTGGCCCCAAACTAATGTTTGCAGTGGGTGTTCAGTCAGCAGATCATCCATGTACCCGGGGCCGATGATATGTGGTAGGAGGAGGGTCAATGACTCACTGTCACAGTGATGTGCTTGAATCTGCAGATCAGACTCTATGCATGTGGACACACAAGGGTTGCCTCTCTGGTACCGGAAATATGCTGCTGGTGTCCTGGCCCACTTTCAGTTAGTTCACAACCTTAGCAGCCTTGCCCTTCCACCACTCCCCCCGCTCACTGTTGATTAGTGTGATCACCTTGTATAAGCTGCTCCACCAAGGGCTGCTATCTTGCACCAAGAATGATACAGATTTCAGTCTTCCTTTGAACTCATCACAGAAGCAGTCACTGAGGCAGGAACAGACTGCAAAGCACGTGCCTTCTTATAATAGCTTACAATAAGTGTGGTTAATTGTAATGATGCAAGAATGATCCTGTCAAAATGAGGGTGGACAATCACTGCACAATGTAATATATTCTTGCCATATCCTTGCTTGAAAATGAGTAAACTATTGTTTACTTTTGCTACTAACGCCTGTTAATGTTTGCTAATAATATGACTATTCTCACTCGTTGCAACACAGTTCTTTTCATAGTCAAAAGCTTCCCTGTCCAGGCACACTTAGCAACATTTCTAAATACCCTGTGCTGTGCGGGTTATGCAGATAAATAATAAGATCTGGATTGGGTTCTCCTCACACTAATATGTCCTTTCTTAGCCTCCTGCCAAACACCCTATTCTGCCCTGCAGTCTGCCCTCCCTTCGAGCCACCATACCCTTCCATTTGAAGACTTTATTTATAAAGAGAGCATTTGCTCTCTGTCAGAGTTGAAAGATACAAATTACAGAAGTCACCAACGTGACCCCCCAATGAGCTAATCATGTAACATGGTTAAATAACAGGCACCGTCAGAAAGTACAAAGAGACGCCATCTTTAAATGCAAACGGCAGCTCCACTGGCATGATAAACCGGTTGTCGTCCTGGTTTCACCAAGACAGTCAGACACACTTGCCCGAAAAAAGAACACTCAACTACGGTTCCTTTTCTGTTTGATTTATTCTGCACACTTCTTCTTTCTGTAGATAAACTACATAAGCACATTACAGACAAACATTATTTTCATTTTCAGGAATACGTGCATTTTGCAAGTAAATTCAGAAGCTAAGACACCTATAAGTGGATAATAAAGCAAAGAGCTTCATTCGCGAGGCTAAATTCTACTTCAGTAAGATCGGTCCACACTGATTTAGTACTTCATGCTTTTCAAACCACACCATTTTCTAGTTCTGTTACATAGATAATTATATAATGGTGGCTTTATTTCATATATAGTATCATTTGTCATTCCTCCTGACGAGCTGCATCTAGAGGATAATAGACCATAAGAAAGTAATGAGAGTGAAAAAATAACTGAGAACAAAGGAATCTGGACAAATTTGAAAAAACCTACACAATGGCAAGCATATTAATACTGTTATCATTGTATTAAGGAAGCAGAATAACGCTATATAATTGAGCAATTTATATTAGAGAGGGCGCTGGTGCCAGTCAGTTGCTCTGTGATGCAGAATGAGTCCGTACTAGTTTAAGCTCTGTTATAGCCTCACCATTTTGTAGGAATAATAGAATTAGTTAAATTGGAGAGAGATGTACTGAATGTTGCTTTAAAGAGCTTGGATTCCGTGCTTCCAATTCCTGTTTTTTCACTTACTTGTGTGTGTTCTGTGCACTGCCCAATGTATTCCTCTTATCCCCGCGGGGATCCTCATTTTTTGGGTTTATCTGTGTCCCATTATCTCGAGCTCCCACTTTCTTGTCATAGTACTTACTATATGAGGCCCCAACCTCCATGCCAGTAAACATTCCAAATGTTTTTTCTTCATGTAACTCCATGCCCTGCTGCTGAGAGCACAACTCCCTGGTAACAACAATGAACCCGTTATATTTATATCTCAGCATGTTATGGACCCATACATACTTTATAGATCGGAGGTGGAGAGTCGTAAGCACTGTGATGAGGAGTAATGAGAATTGTAATTAATCCCCAAATTACCTCCATTTTCCTCTTCCATGTTCCAAATACTTACTATGTGAAGATAACCAAGGCCTATATATGGATGTATGTTATTAGGACCCGTAACACTGGATGCTACCAATATACCCCATCACCATCTTTATTCACATCGCACTATAATGATCATACTGCATTTCTAGCACTCAACACGACTGCGCTGAAGACCATGGAAATGTGGGTATTTATAATGCGCCTTTACACAAGGTGTTTCAAGGAGGCAAATGTTGCGCAGAATGTTCAGGTGATAGTGACATAACAATGTATTTGGATTGACCCATGTATCAGCTCGGCAAATTTATTGCATGGGCACCCCTGGGTCTCTGACCAGGATGTTAAAACACCCCTGGTTGAATGCCCTTATAGGAGCTGGCAGGGGAAGCTCCACTGCTTTCTATACATCTGTGATGGTGCATTGAATACATCTGCTGTTCGACGGGACTGACATCATTATTCCCGGATCAACCCCCCCAAACCCCTGAAGTTGATGAATAGGTTTTTGGCATATCTAAATATCATAATCTTTTATAGATATATCAAAATCACCCATTTGACATCCAGCTTGAAATGAAGACCTTGATGGGCCTTTAAGACCAGAGGTAATGCATATGCCGGCACTCCCAATGGAGCAGATGGACAGGTGGACAGGACTGTTAGATCCTTCAAAGAATTTTATCTGCCAACTCCTCTCCATCTGACTTTAATCCCCAAGGATGTTTGTACTATTCCTCCTCCCTTGTGTTCTTCAGTAAGGGCAGTGCTAAAAAACCTAAGCTAGTATTGCAGTGCTTCTTGATTTGGGGTGGGAAGGAACTCCCCACTTTAAGGGTGGTCTCAATATAACGCAGCCGGCTCGTGCTCCGGCATCTGGTCTATTATTGTTGACTCATGACAAGTGCATTGGCGACAGGATTTTCATTTTGGTGTTACTGCATTAAGGTAGATATAAAGTCGCTGTGCATTGTTAAAAGGCCATTGTAACACTTGACCCCTGAGTTCCAGTGAGGTGTAGAAAAATATAGTGCTAAGGCGAAAAGGAGATTGTGTAAGAATTGATTTTTGATTTGGCATTGTGTGTAGAAATCAAGCAGGAACAGGGTGATATTTGCCCCTGCACAAGGGAAATTTTACAAAACTTGCAAAAAGCCATTTTAAAATGACTATCATAGAAGTGTGTGATGGCAGGAAGCACCTCCTGGCTAAGCTATTGATTTCATGAGAATGTTTGCGAAGGCGAAGCCGGAAGCTGGCAAACTAGAATGGTATACAGGTCAACTAGCATTAGAGGCTATGTTCCAAATCACTTGTGAAGAACTGAGTCAAATGGCTCAGCTCACAGCTTATTTAAATTTCCACTTGCAGTTAGTGGAAGAGCGAGTGCAAAAGAGTGATGCAGATTTGATGAAGCAGACTGAGGCCTGGAAACAGGCTCAGAAAGAACTCACACAGCTTGGAGATAAAGTGCAGCAGAGCAAAGGTTTTGAGTTACAACAGCATGAGCTGAAAATACAACAGCAAGCCAGTTCAGAGAGAGAGATAGAGTTTGCTGCACTGCGTAATGCATGCATTGAGGGTGCAGACACTGTAAATCGCCTGCATTCCCAACTGAATGACCAGACTGGTCATAACAGAGGGTTGTTTGTTGACATTGTGGCCCTCAAACAACAAATTAAGGAATTGGAAAGGGAAAATAGTCAGTCCATCATTAAAGACTCACAAAAGGAGTTTGATGAAATGCGGCAGAATGTAAATATTCTGAAACAACAGAATTTACAACTGGCCAAAGACTAAGATGTCTTCAGGTTCGAAAGTGGATGCAGAGAAGGAAGACTTAGGTCATCAGGAATTGACCAGAATTTAGAGAACAAAGGAATGAGCAAGTAGAGCGTGTGAGACAAATAGAAGCTGAACTATTAAAGGCAGTGAATTGTAGGGATGAGCAAGAGAAAGAGATTATTCTCCTGGATGAAAAGCGCCTTCAATATGCATGCAGCATACAAGACTCACAGAGGGAGGATTAATCATTTCAGCATGAGGTGCAGCAAACAAAAGATCGGTTGGTAGCTCAGAACAGGGTGCTTGACACTAATCATGCCTTAGTGTCAGAATTAAAAAGCCAGCACTCTGACTACCAACAGGAAATAAGGAAAGAGTCACAGGTGTGAAAGTCTCAACAAGGAAATTGAATATTAAAAACAGGCCCTGAGGCACCCTGACCAATCAGGATTTGGGACAAGTCCCACTGATCACGGTGAGGCACCCCTCCCAGCAGGAGCCTCACACCAGTCATTTACAACCTCTCATGTACAAATGGGAACCAACCTCATACATGCCACGTATCAAGAACAGGGCGACTTGAGGCAGTTAGGCTTACCCATGACTAGCACAACTGATCCTCGAGGTCAGTCCCTGTCCGATATTGATGAGTATTCATCTCTACTTCAGGGAAGGGAGGGTGGCTGGACCAGTGTGTACCATGCAGCAAAAAGGAATTTTGTGAGTTTGTGAGTCATTCTGACACCGAAAACTCCTATGATGACAAGATCAGGGAGTTAGACTTGCAGAAGATGAGGATACAAAGAGACCACCCGGCCATTTCGCTGGAAGAGAAAAGCCATAGATTCAATCCAGGACAAGCATATTAATAACCTCCATCCATTCACAGGGATAGGGGGATTTCCCCAGACTACCTGAAAGGAGGGAAGTAGAGATTGAGTGTACTTCTCGGCCTAAAAGTAACTACTGGGAAAGTGACCCTGAGAGCTCACTGTGGTCCAGTCGAGTGGAGTCCAGATCCTATGACTCTGGGAGATATTCCCGGGCTCATAGAGATAGGGAGCACCTAGAGGACAGGCAATGGAGTACACAGAGTAGCTCTAAGTCAGAAAATGAATGGACTCAGGTGCAGAGGAAGAGAAAGACAGGGAAACAGA
Source organism: Ambystoma mexicanum (assembly GCF_040938575.1). Lineage (NCBI taxonomy): Eukaryota > Metazoa > Chordata > Amphibia > Caudata > Ambystomatidae > Ambystoma > Ambystoma mexicanum. The sequence goes on from NC_090930.1 coordinate 733,758,010, forward strand.
GCAAGGGTTTTGTGAAAGACCCAAATAAGACAAATCAAGGCCATGAAGAAAGAGCTTCCTGACCCCACCACATAAGAATGCCAAGTATTCAGTATGGGAGCACTTGGAACTTTATGAGCAGATAATGGCAACATTCCAGATCAGAAATGATGTGAATTGCATAGCATTTGTTAAATGGACTTTCTCACCTGAGTACTCCAGTTTCTTTGCATAACTGGAGGACGAGGATCATTATATTAGGTGGCCATTTAAAAACATTTCTCCTCACACAGAAATCCAAAGGACGTCCGTAAGGCTACATATCAGGCAGGATCTCAGCAGAGACATAGACAGGGTAGGGCCTGAGTGGCAAGGCCCACCTAAAATCTTGAATGCCCACTCAGCAGCACTGTGTGGGCATTTACAGATGTCAGTGTCAACTACATTAGTTTCAGGCCCGACTTGTTAGACAATCTTGGCTACACCTCTGGATCTCAGACAAATGACCCCTCTGAGCCGGTCACCCATGTAAGCCCTAGGTACAAGGGTACCAAACAAATCCTGGGATATGTATTCACTCCCCCAGCCCAGCAGGAGGGAAACAATCAGGTAAGTACTGTCCCGGGAAACTTCCCTCCAAACCTCCTTCAGGAGAGAAGTATCACTCCACCTCCCAATCAGAACTTCTTCCCCAGATATTCCCCGAACCAAAACTTTCAAAATTATCCTCCACTCTATCCCGGGTTCCAGGACAATAGATCCCTGAACCCGGGAGAAGGGAAATTATGTGGGAAGTTTCAGGTACGAGCTACTCAGGGAAAAGGGCCAGTCATCCTTTTCGGGTGCAGAAGAGGTATGATTTGAGACCTCCCTACAACCCAGAAAAGTTCTTGCAGCTGGAGCGACAGATCCAGCAACTAATGATGACCTGGGGCACATGCTGCGGGCCCAGTCCAACTCTCAACCTAACCCTGCTTCCCAGAATGCCCCAACACCCAAGGGGGAAATGACAGGAGGAAATGCCCAATGAACCACAGTTTTCTGAGTAGGGGACCAGCTGGTGGGGAGATGCCAAACGCTAGAGGAAGCTTCCTTTCTCACCCAGACAGAACCCCTGGACACCTCTCAGCCTGAAAAGCCTAAGATCATCCCCTTTGAAAGAGATGAGTCCCTGAAGGACTCAGGTAAAAAGACTGACCTTGTTCGGATATGGGGGGATCCCTCCCAAAGACAAAGTTGGTCCCTTGAGTGGGACAGAAGACTGACCCAAAACAGGAAACTAGTCAACCCCCAAAATGTGAGCCAGATAAGGTAGAAATGGAAGAGTGCTTTCCCCAAACAGGTTCTGAGAACTGTCTACACTAAAATGGGGGCAGCAAGGAATTGGGGGAGAAATAAGATTCCCCAAATACACATTGCCAGTTATAAAATGTTCTTTATAGATTCCGGATATCCGATACAGAAAATTGTCCAAGATCACACAGTGTCAGATTTCAATATCAAGAAAATGACCACTGGGCTAGCAAAAAAACTCACACTTTCTTTGCACCCTGGAGAAGAAAGAAGGACAATTCTATGCACCGGAAAGGGTGCAGGGTCAATGTGAATTATCAGCTCTGTTAGATACTGAATCCCAAGTCACACTCCTGTCCAAAAAGGCCTACAACCAACTAAAAAGGGTGGAGGGTCACCAAATTCCCCTCACACCACTTCCCAGAAAACTTCAAAATTTTGACGAAATGACATTTCCATAGAAGGGAATGTGGATTTGGAAATAGTCATCAATTGAAACATCCAGTGATAGTCGTGGCTCTAGAGGGCACACCTTGTTTACTAGGGAATGATCTCCTGAGGAGGCTATTACCTCTGATTGACTGTGTAAATAAGGTCCTCTGGAACCAGACTAACCGGCCTATGTAATCGAAAATGGGTAACAATTATATAAGCAGGAATGGTACCTGTCATTTAATTGATGAACTTTCTGACAAAATCAAATTCCATTTCAAGAATAACCAAGTCCCAGACTTCACTGTCATCTCTGTGGGAGGACAAGTAGATGATGGGAACCCTTCTCCATTCTTGAAAATCAATTTTGCTCCCAGTTTTAAGTGATAATCCACACTGTAAGGGAGCACCCTCAAATTTCACACCAGTCCAAAAATCCCAAAAACCTTTTAGTCCTGTGAAACCTGACAAGGAAGTGAGTTTATGGCCCTTAAGAAACGTGCATGCAATGGATGGGATAACAGAGTAATTCTGAGTCCAAATAATCAAACCAACTCAGGAAGATGGCAAAGGTAGTGCTTTATTAACAATTATCTAAAACACAGAGTTACAACGGGCATCAACGGATGTTCGCTCAGCCTCTCAATGATTTTCTCATAAAAACATCCTTGTATGCAAAAAATACGGCCAGACCCAGGTGCCAGGAGGTGGACTTGACTTTACCTCCCCACCTAATTAGCCCAACATCTCTCAACACCTATGCCTTCTGCCATGAACATTGTCTTTGAACTTGGCCTTGCAAAGTATCCTTGTCTCTGGGAATATATGGGACTGCAGGACTCACTATCGCTGTTCTAGGACTCCAAGCTCATCTCTATTTCCATCCTTGGCTCACGTGACATGAGACCACGACTTGGTCCATTTTGCAGCTTTTAAATGTCTTAAATGAATACAACTTGGCACCCTTAGTGTTCCTTCTTTGCACCTTAACAAGGAATGATTCATCCTTGCACATTAACTGCTTTCAAGAATAGATAATCAACCGTGGCTGCTTCAGTTTTCATACCAGGCCAAACAAGCTTGCTATGCAGCGTCACCATTTTCAGCCTATTCTTGCTGCGTCACAATTCATGGCGTTTCCTCTCCATGGGTCCTGGCTTACTAAATTCATGAGACGGATGTCCAGTTCCTATACAATGGTGACTTTGCCTGCAGTCTATTCACTACTTATAGCCAGCTTCTAAAATGACTTAATCTACCTTGGGTTTCAGCGTCTGTACAATTATGGAACGGTTGATTTTCTGCAGTACTTCACACACATGCAGTCTTCTTCTCTCATATGAAAGTTTACTCGATTCTAAACTTCATCAGTTTCTGTAAGATCCATGCATTGTCTTCAGCTAGTATTCTCAGGGTGTCACACATGTTTCTTTTGACGTCACTCGCTTCTCTCTTTGCTCTTTTTCATATTCCTTCAGGGAGTTCCTCCCTCAGATTGGCATCTCTTCAGGAATACATTCGATAGGGTTTTCTCAGTGGGTACCTTCTTTCGAATATTTGCAGCGGTATTGGCATGACTGCTGGTGTCAAACATGGCACGATCTCAGGCTTCCAATGTATGGGCGGTAGGGGGGGCGGGATTTCCTGCAGAGGCATGTAACTGCTCATCTACATTCCCCCCTCGGGTCGTGTCCTCGACCACCTCTTCAATTGTCTCCACATCATGATATTTTCCCTTAAAGAAGTGCTTCTTTGAAGCCCATATCTTCATCACCCCCGTCAGGGTGCCGGCTAATTGAACATGTTCATCTACACTCCAGGTCACGTGGTTGCATTGTCCATTCGGATTACAATAGACCCATTGTTCCACGTACTTCTTATGATTCTTTGGATATAGGAACTTCGCTCCTTCAGGTGCTACGATGCTGGCCTCTATATATTTTCTAACAGCTTCATCAGTCAATTCCTTGGGCCCAAACCCAGATTCGACATTGATCATGATCTTCATTCCTACCGCGTACTTCGCTGTTTTCTTGCATTGTGCAATCATTATCCTGATCACACAGAATCCAAACATCACCATCACCAATATTGCTCCAAGAATCTTGAATATGTTTGCCACCCACTGCGGAATCCATGAGAATATCGAAGCAAACCAACTGTCATCCTCAATGTCCTCTGTCTCGTCTTCCATCTTGCTATGTAAGTTTGTCAACAATATTATGGCCTCTGTCAAGGTCCCATTCTCGTCAACAATGGAAGGTATAAAATGTGCAACATGAATGCACAATTGTAGCGCAAACTCCTCCTTCCATCGCTGTGATCATATCAAGGACATATCTGTTCTGCAGGGTCGTAAATCGTATGGCCCTCAGCTCTTCCTTGATAGCGTTGAATCCCTTTAAGTGGTATCGATTGTCTGCAGAAACTTAGCATTGGCCATTGTTTGGATCCCAGGCATGAATATAGTCGTGAATATTGAGGCAGTCTTGCTGAACAACCTGTGTTCATTAGGAATGGAGTCATATGCTGTTATTGATTTGGCTGAGAAGTAATTCCCTCTTCTGATCTGATTGAGAAGTTCAAGTAATCTTCTTTTTCTCAAATGGGCAACTACCTTTGGAAATTCTCCAATGTTCAGGTCACTGTGGAATCACTAATGCTGGAATATGGATGAGCGCCAAGGAGCATATTCCACCCCAATCCTTGGGGAACATCATGTAGGCCCTAGACCCACAAGCCCAATATTGATCCATGAGGACGGTCATGCCTTCTCCCATCCTAGAAATGTCAACTGTAATTCTGCATTCCATGTTATCTCCCACATGATTCTTTGCATGTCTTATGAAGCACAGTGTCACATTAGCCAATGGAATTACAACCACTGGGCTGGATTCATCTTCTACCCACGTCAGTAGTTTGGCATATTTAGCCCATGACTTCAAACATCCATCGTTCACCCTTTGCACCTCCTGTACGTATTCTGGCTTCAATAGATGAGCTACACAGGACATAATTCCTTCTTCCCATCCTTTATTGGAATTCACTCATCCATAGACTAAGAATTGAGTTCGCTCCCAACACCCAGGTGACCAAGCTATTTCTGTCACACCAGTGCAGTTAATTTTCTTCATCTCTTCAATGACCACCTCATCCTGTCCTGCTGCAGGATACACAAGCATCTTGCTCTTTCATCCAGGTTCCTTTTCCATCTGTGTGGTCTTGATATAGTCATCCTGGTATGGAAACAACCATTTCGATCTCCATCCTAAAGTGGCCCAACTTCCCTGGAATTGTCCTCTTGTCATACATGCTGCAAGATGACTGACAATCCTTGCATGGTGTTCTGGGACCTCTCTGGCGATGAAAGTTTGCACTGTATTCATGGCATGGGGGATGAGAGAGCAGACGTAGAAACTCTCCTTAGATGTTCTTTCCCCCACTTTTCTCATGTGTTGGTACCACATGTTATTCCCCAGGTGTGCTGCATTATCTAGATAAGAATTTATCCCCTCACTATCTTCCTCTGCATCGCTCTTGTGTCTTATGTACCATTCATGAAGTATATCAAAAGAGCTTCCCATAGTAGGAAGATCATAGGGACCTCTTCTATGGTGGAAGTAGTAACATGATAAAGACTGTGAAAGATGGGAAACATAAAGACAAAGAGAACAATCATACAAGCATATGTAATGCATAAGAACATAGGCATCCATCACTCGCGCCGTCGTACTACCCGTTGCACTTCCTCCTTTCCTAGAACTGTACCACTTTCTTCTTTAATCATTTTTAATACAATCATCATGTTTCTTTATACTTGTAACTGTAATATCTGCTCAATTATAGCAATAAAAAGCCTTCTTATCACTGGGCCATTTTTAGGATCCTGTAGGAAAGTACAAATTTCACAAAAGGTAGCAGGCGCTCCTCTCCAGAGAGAACATGGCATGATAACCTGTTCTGAGGTGAGAGTTTGCAGCACACGCTTTTTGCTCACTGTACCTTTCACAGATGAGAAATATCCATTTTCATATCAGTCTTTGTCCCACCCACATGGGCAGTCCAGCGCCGAAATGCTATGGCAATTCCTCTCTGAACAAGAGTACTGACAGCAACCCCATACACGTGTTTCAGCCTTGTTGGGCCTCATCAGTGAGGTGAAGCCGTGCCTCTCTGAGCACAGTGAGCAGGGAGACCACGTCTGGTTGCCCCCAGACCACAAATATCAATGTCTCTCACAAGAGCAGGGTAAGCCTGAAAGACAGCAAGCACAAGCCAATGACGTCACTATCAGTAAGTACCATATGTTTAACTGCTTAGAACAGGTATTCTCCACGAAATGAATCTGGATACTGATCCCGTTGCCAATTTCTAATCAAGAACTGATGTTTAGATATAACTCTGATGATTCAATGTATTTCTAAAAGTTCATTTAAAAATGTGTGGAATTCTCTACAAGTCTTTGCACTCTCTGCTAAAATATCTATAAGGCTATAAGGAGTGTCCACTGAATTCCAGTCCAATACAAAATATGTATTAACCGCTGGTTGCTTTGTCATCCCCCTTTATCGTAATCGACCGAGTCTGCATGCGCTGAAATTCTTCTTCTTGTCTTGCTTCTGGATCAGCAATGGTGGGAGGGCAGGTCTCACCTTTATAGGCCTTTACGTCATTCAGGTGAAGCCAAGCTTCCCCTCCTTGGACTTTCACAGCTGAACGGGTTATATTTTCGATGCAAAAGGGACCATTGAAACATGGCTCATGCCACATTGTAGTAAAATTCTTAATGAGAACTAGGTCTCCAATATATAATTTAGATGTCGATAATAGTTCAATTGGGTTGGTTGTTGAATTGTCTTCTTGTGTGTTCTGAGACCAACACCCCCCTGCTCTTGAATTGGTCAGAAATGAAAGAAATACTAGAAGTCATACATGTCAAATAATCAAGCATCTCATCACCTCATTCGACGCTCTGTCACTAGCTCATGCTAGGTGAGGTGGTGGTCTGATCCTGGCTGATTCCAAATGGGCATGTAAAGCTAGGGTAGATAGTACAGCCATCCCTTCTTCATAGTCAATCTCATCTTGGCAATCCTTTCCTTCAGGAGCCCATTGAGTATCTTACATAGCCTGTTCGCTTGCGGGTGATAAGCAGAGAAAACTTGTGCTTTATGCTCAATAGAAACCCTATCAGCTCGAATAGCTCATTAATAAAATGGGGCCCATTTTCAGATTTCAGCACTTCACACACTTCCCACCTCGGGAAAACCTTGGGCACTAAAAACGTTGCTGTGCAAGTGGCACTAGGGTATTTACACTGACCTGCCTCGATCCACATAGAGAAGGGACACACCACTGCTAATAGATATCTATATCCATTACAGACCTGCAGCATATCAATATAGTTGATATGTAGATGCTGAAACTGACCATTCGGTCGAGGTATTACTCCTCTAATCATCCTTAGTGTATGCCCAGCAGTAAACATTTGACACACGATGCAGTTTACCATAAATAGTGCAAAGTGTTCCAACAAATTAGGAATGAACCAGTCTTCTGCAATCGTAGCAGCAAGACTCTCCCTAGTTACATGCGCAGGGTAATGTAGCTGTTCAAGAGTGACCTTTAATGATGCTACTGGCATCACTGGCTTTCCAGTGCTGTCTTGTCGCCATTATTTTTCTGTGGCAGATAAAGAACACCCCCTTCGTTTCCACAATTCCATTTCTTCCTGTGGTGCCCTCCCTTGAATCTCTATTAGTTGGGTTATTGACAATTTATTAAACCCTTCTTGCACTAAAATGGTTTTAACTACTTTTTCTTTAATATTCCCAGTATCAAAACTTGAAATGTCTCGAGAATATCCAACCCTTTTGGCTTCTTCGTCGGCAGCTTCATTCCTGCAAGAGATAAAATCTGTTTGCTTAGTATGCGCTGCACATTTAATGAACGCTATTGCCACTGGAAGTTGTAGTACCTTAATAAGTCTTTCCATTAAGGATGCATGTTGCACTGGAGTGCCGTCTGTGCAGAGGTAGCCCCTCCTTTTCCAACGTGCTAGCCCTGCATGTACGGTCAATGTCACATAGGCGGAGTCACTGTACACCATCACTTCCTGCCCTTCATGTTTCTCAACCACGACAATGAGCGCTACCAATTCTGCTGCTTGCGCTGAAAAGTGAGACATAGTCTTGCACTTGCTACAACTTCAAATTCTCCATTTAATCTATGTCTCACTACTGCAGCACCTGAATGCCTTTCCCCACTAGTTGGATCAATTTTTGAAGACCCATCAATAAAGAAAATGTTCCCTCCTGCTAAAGCCTTTTCCTTCACATATGGTACATGATCATCATAAAATTCAACATAATTAGCACAGTCATACACATGATCGCCTCTCCTACTTGCTCAGCTATAAATGTGGCAGGATTCACTATTTTACATCTTACAATCTTAATCGTTGGGTTAGAAATCATGACATCATAAACCAAAGCTCTTTGGGATGTCAATGTGCCTTTGGGTTTCCCTAAAAAAGCAAAAAGAGCATGTTCCACGAAGAGAGTCATGGAGCAGCCCACGGCATTACTTGTAGATTTCTCAATTGCGAATGTGGCAGCAGCCAAAGATTGTTCGCAATGGAAGTGTTGTTGCATACAGTGTATAAAATCCCACTGTAATACGCTAAGGGTTTATACCCCAATGTAGTGCTCTGCGTAAGCACTGCGGTCATGACTGTCCCGTTTGTGTGCAAAAACAAATAAAATTCCTCTGCATAATTGTGAATTGCTAAAATGGGCTGTGCAAATTGTTTTTTTCAGCTCCTCAAACCCTTTCTCCATTTCTTCAGTCCATTCCATTTAAATGTTTTCCACTTGTGCTTTCTTTAAAGCTTGCAGAAGTGGTCTTGTGTACATACTGTAATCAAACACCCAGGCTCTGACATAGTTGCATAACCCCAAAAACTGTTGCATCTGTTTCATTGTATTTGGTTTTGAGGTTTTCATAATTGCCTCGGCTCTTTCAGGTGTCACATTCTTTCCTTTATATGAAATTGACTGACGTATGTATTACACCTCTTCTTGACAGTATTGTAACTTCTCCTTGTCTACCTTATATTCCTTGTCTGCTAGAATAGTCATCAACTGAACAGAATCTTGTCTACACTCATCTTCTGTGGTGATACAAATTAAAGGTGCTGTATCACTGCACTTTTGCGATCAATATTGCCCAAATCCATCTTCAGTACTCTATTAAAGATCGATGGGGACTCACAGTACCTTTGGGGAAGCCTAGTATGTTTCAGTCGATTTTGGCAGACCGTAAAGGAGGTTGAGTCTTGTGAGTCTTTATGCAATGGGATTGAGATTGAAAAAAATGCATTTTTCAAATCAATCACCATGAAATATCGAGCTTCCACTGGGATACTGCACAGTATCATCGCCGGATTAGGAACTAGAGGAAACCCTGCATCTACAATATGGTTAATTGGTCTCATATCTTGTATAGATCTCCATGACCTTCCTATAGATTTTTTGATAGGATACACTGCAGTATTGCACAATGATTCTGGCACAAGAATTCCTTGTTTCATCAGTGCTGAAATGGTCTGAAATATACCCTCATCAGCTTCTTGTGATATGGGGTACTGTTTTGCTCGAGGTAAAATCGTCTTGGCTTAAGCTTTGTTTTAACTTCCCCTAATCCCTTCAATAAACCTACATCATAAGGGCCTGTGGTTCAAGGACACTGGCACCTTATCCAAGTCTTCCTGAAAAGTGCTGGATGTTGCTGCATTATCGCCATAGGCTGTGGGACTTCCATCTTTTCTATCCTTATCCAGTATGTGATACTCATGAAGAACACCCTTCATCATCTGTTTCATCTTCCCTGAACATGTCGTCATCAGTTATGTCAGGGAATCTGTACCCTTCCTCGAGAGCTATTACTGTTCTGCATGGTCTACCCTCATCATCTACTCCTTCGAGCATTGCCATTTCCCTTCGTACTATCGCTGCTTCCAATTCTATATTGATATTCTGTCCCCCCTCTTTATCATAGGTATTTGTGGTCTAAACAAAAACTCATCAGGTATCCTCACAATTCTTCCCACCAAGCCAGATAGCCATGTCAGTAGAATGCTCAATCCAAATACAAAAATCTCTGGATCTACTGGAACACCTCACAGAGCAACTTGCCCGTTAAACGCCAGTATACATTCTCCCACATTTAAATAGTGTATTCCTGGAGTGGAGCACACTATTCCTTGATCAGTAAATGAAATTGTCATGTTTAGTTTTCTCATTAAATTTCTTCCCAAAATGTTTACCAGTGTCTGACATGAATATAACAAAGGAACAGACATGTAACATTCGCCTATAAAGACTGGTCATTTGTTGGTAAAAGGAATTTGACTCATAGCTCCACAGAACCCTTGAGCATTCATGGCAATACCTGACATTGGATATTTTCCCTCCTATAAACACGAACGGGTTGCTCCACTGTCTACAAGAAAAGAAAAGGAGTTGCCTCCTATCAACACATCAACCCTTGGTTCCTCTTGGGGGGTTTGGTGTCACAGATAGTACTGAACACATCAAGTCACCCTCTGAGCTGTCCTATTGTGGGTACAGGCTCATCCCCGTCCCTGTGAAAGGATTTCCTCCTACCACAGTGACACCTCCTATTCTGGGAGTCAGTACTTGTCCTGTGTTTGCATAATGCTGTGTCTGCATAGGGGCTTGTTGCAACTGCCCTTGTGGTGGATTCATTTGCACTCGTTTCTAGTTGCTGTGCCTACTGTACTCACTGCGCTTGTGTCTGATAAGATGTGTGATTTTGGTGAAACCCTTTCTAGTCTGTGTGCAATGTGGTGGAGGATAAGCTGTCTCCACCTTTTGAAAATTGCCAATTTTTTACATTCCCTTGGCTTCCACATACGCGTTCAATATGCCCTGCCATCCCACATGTCCAACATACTGGGGGTGCCCGCCTGACAAGCCCCCCTTGGTTATAACCTCCCTGAGCACTCTGGTTCTCATTATATGTACCCTGAAACCCACCTTAATTATTTTGGAATCCACCTCCTCTTCCTCTATAGACTATAACTCTGCCTCATGGTATGAACCCATATCCACCTTGATCCATCGGGTGCAGATTGCTCGCCTGAGATGCACCCATTGTTTCCTGCATTTCCAGTCTTCTCCATTTGTCAATACTGCCCCTTCTATTGCAAATGTTGACACTGTTTTCTGAACTAACTTGGCTTCCTCAATTATCCTATTCTCATCTTTCTTCTTATTTTTCTCTTGTAATAACCGACAATGATGTACTATCGTCAGCCGTATCTCAGCCCATGGTTTCGCTTCCATCCCTACTTGTTTTTTCATCTGCCTCTATACTGGCTCAGACAACCCCTGGAATAAAATGTGGTAAAATAATGAAAGAGTCTTTTCCCAGGGCTCGCGAGTTTCAAGCTGCCATTCCTCCGAAATATCCTGAATATAATCAATAGGGTCTTCATCTTCCATCATCTTATGTGTCATAATTGCACCCATATCTGATGTATCAGGGTATTGCATCATGGGAGCCCTCCAAGCATCTGCTCTACAATTATTAAATGGAGCTCCATCATGCACTGTGTTCTGTGCTGTCATATTTGAATATCCCACTCTTCTCCATATGTCATCAGCCTCCTCCCCAAGAATATCTGCCAGGAGACTTTTTATGTCCCCTATGGCCAACTTATTTCCTCCTGTCATTTTTTCTAATTCATGTATCCATTTCCCAGTGCCCAAAGTCAAACACGGGAGTTAGCAGCTTAAATGATCTTTGTCAATCTGCGGCCATGGGATAAATTGCGGTCTTACTCCTCCTTTTTCCAACAAGAGAAACTGAGTAAACCCCATCCCAGAGTCAGGTCCCAGCATTAGTCTATCCATGGCAGGGACAATCGTCCCTGTCTGTCTCCTTGTGGGTAACGACCTTAACCTGATCACATATAGCGGCGACTCTCCCTTCTCACTATGCAATCGTCCTCGGGGATGCTTAGGATATGCTCTGTGATCCGGCGTCCTATCTTTAGGCTATTCAGATCTGACCATCTCACTTCTTTATCGATTTGCAGACTTCCTTCAGGGGCACACACGCTCCCTCCTTCTACCTCAAGACTGGACTCTCTTTCCTCATCTGACATGTCTAATCCCCAACTAGTGTGACTATTATCTTCCTCACCCCAGTCTAGGTTCACTCTGCTCAAGGACAATGCTCTATGTCCGTGAATGAATGGATTTTCTTCTTCACTTTGTTATTAAAATACTAGGGATTGATCACTTTCTCCTCAAATTCCATGCTTGCTGCCTTCCTTTAACTGTTGATAGACTTTGTCGATCCTTTCTCCAGTGCTTGCCACATCAAATCTTACTTCTTCCAATACTACTCTAGATGCCACTGGCATTACTTCCTTTATCGGAAGAAACTCTTCTATTTTGTCCCATGGTATTTCTGGGCTTTTCCCTACTGGTTCCTTACAAATGAGACTGGTATCAAGACCTTTTGGTCTCCTTTTTCATTCCATTTCTTTGCCTATTTCTCTTTGCTTTCTCGCATCCCTCCTAATTATTTCTTCCTCCCCTTCTTTCCTCTTCTTCCCTTTGTCTCTGTAATCTTGTGTCCCTTAGTCTTTGCGCTTCCTCCTCTTCTCTCTTCCTTTCCCTTCTATCTCTATCTTCTATCGCTCTCTGTCTGTTATCATACTTTCTTTGTTCTTCTGCCAGTTCTTCTTTTTTCTCTTGCTCCTCCTGATATATCTGTTCTTGTCGCTTCCTGCTCTTCCTTTTCTGCTCGCCTTCTTTCAATCTCTTCTCTCGTTCCTTGTCTTTTATTTCTTGTTCATCCTTATCTTCTCTTTTCCTAAATTCCTCGATACTTTTCCCATCTATTTTAAGTAATATCTGTTCTCCCAACCATCTTGTCAGCTTTATCCTTCGCTCCTTTCCATCTCTTAATCTCCGTGTCTATTTCTGTCGACAGATTCAACCTCTCACTCCTTTCTTCTTTGTCTTGTATGACCTTATAGATCTCTTCTTTTCTCGTATTCTCCCCTGGTCTATCGTCAGTACTGTAAGCGGGGGGTTCTAATATCGGATTACTATACCCTGTCGCTGCCTTCAACTCTTTTAAAGGACATAATCTTGTTTCTTCCATACTTAGACCTTTTGCTTCGGGTGCGGTAAGGGGAGTTGAGGGCTCAACAACTTCCTCCTTACGCTGACTAGGCATCCACTCTTCAGGTGGCAGATCTTCTCTTTCTTCTTGGTACATTATCCAGAGCTCTAGAAATGCAAATCTTTTCTCTAATTTCTTCCCCATGTACGCAGCATGCAAGTATATGGTCATGTGTTGCAATGCCTCTTTTGGCAATGATCCCCCTTGTGGCCACAGCATGAACATTTTAGCTGCTGTACCTTTAACCCATTCCGCACTATACTGTTTGAGCTTGGGCATGTGCTTTGGTAATGTTTTTCATAAGTGCAAAAGAGAAGTGTCTCCCATAATGACAAGTCTGAATTGACTATCTATACTTACCAGATTGTTAAATAAATTTGATACTTATGCTTAAATCCCCACTTTTCAATGTTTAAAAACAATAAATATGAGCATGCACCATCAATCGCTGGTTAAGCCTCTAATTTCAACAGGTGACCATTCTCTTACTTGATACAGATATTCTCTCAATCGGCGTATCTATTCTCTTGATTGGCGGCAATCTCTTCGATTTGCTCTATGCACTGTTGCTCTTCAACTTTTTCAGTTTTTTCACTACTCCTATCGCTGTTTTATATTTTTACTCAACAAACAACATTCAGACTAGTCAAACATTATACATTTATAAACACTGTAATCACCTTATCTCTCGCCTTTACTTTATACCCTATACAGGGTTTGAGATATCACCTTACATAATCCTGATTATGTGTTATATGTTTCTGTTCTACCCTCAATGGGATTTGAGACGTCTCCTTCTAAACTCCCTTGAGACAGGACTCCTAGGCGCTACCTATTCTCTTCACACTATTTCCCATTACTCAAAACATTATCACAATCCCATCCCCTTTATATGCCATTTCCCTTAGTCTACTCATCATTTGTTAATCAACTCGAGGCCTTCGGTATCGACTCCTTCTTCAAACCGACCACTTCTCCTTCCGGCCGCACAGCGCCCTTGGAAACCGGGTAGGAATTTTCTCAAAGGGTGACCTGCCCACCATCTCGGTTCTTCTTGCAAGTTTATTTCTATCAGCCGCTCTCCACAGGAAACACTGCGATCTTCCGGATAATGGCAGAGGATGCCCGATCGTCCGAAAAACACTGGAGCAGAACTAGTTTGGATCTTTTTCAACCATCCGCACTGCTACCACATGAGCTTATGGCCCTTGAGTAACGTGCGTGTAATGGATGGGATCGCAAAGTCATTCTGAGTCCAATAATCGAACCAACTCAGTAAAATGGCAAAGGTACTGTTTTATTAACAATTATCTAAAACCGGGAATTACAACGTACATCAATGAACGTTCACTCAGCCTCTCAATGATTTTCTCATAAAAACCTCCTTATATGCAAAAAAATACATCAGATTTATTTATTTTTGCATTTTTAAAGGGCTCACACAGCCCATGGGCATCGAGGCACAATTACAGTTTTTTTTTTATTTTGTCTTAGTTGCGTATTTATAATGTGCTTAAATACCCAGAGGTTTCTAAGCACGGACCCTGGGATCGAACCTGTGTTGCTTCGTGTCATCTTTCTTCCAAGGCAAACACATTGCTGCTGAGCTATCCTCCCAGGACATGAGATGTGACATCATACCACGAGGCAAATCATAGAAAACCTATCAAGGTTTGGGATTGGTTAAGGGAGACATGTAAATATACTTTCTATAGGGACTAGTATTGTGATTGGCTATGCCTACCTCTAAAACATGTCATCTTCAACACTATTAAGTACACAGTTTATCATGGTTCTCAAACTATAAGGTTTAGTAAAATGGTGAAAATGTCTTGTGTTATAATTGTATGCTGTTTTTATGTTTGTCAATTCTGTGTAAATCCTACGGGGAAATATGTTGAGTACAAAGTACTGAACCTCTTTTTTTTCTATTTGCTAGATAATTAACTTCCTTCACTTCCAGCCTGGAGGCAAGAGGGAGGTCTGGGAAAAACCCCAGAGATCACGGAAAGAAGAACAAAAGGGGGTGCCGTGCTCTTCCCCTCAACCCAAAGACGGAAGCGGAGGCTGGAGTGCCCACTCCCTTATGAAGGAAATTGAGCCAGACAAGATCCAACTGAAAGAAAAATATGATAAGAAAGAAAAAGGGGGGACTTCGGATGAAAACCCCACTATGCCCTGCTCTTCCTCAAAGAAGAATAATGGAAGAACAGGGGGGCGGGGCATGTGAAGTGTAATCTACGCCCCCAAACTAACGGAACTGAAGGGCCCACTGGGGAAATGGCCTGCCAACATTCAGAAACCTGCACGCTGAAAAGGAGCCTATTTAGGCAGACTCTGTGTGTGTCTTTCTGCAGTTGAATTCCAGAGACAGCCAAAAAAATGTAATCAAAGTGAAGATGGTAAAAGCACAACACATTACTGGCTGAGAAAAAGTATATCATTAAAAGTATATTTTATTAATGACTGAAAGAAACAGCCCTGTACTTTCAGTGCAAAAGCAAAGTGAGCCTTGATCAGTAAGCACACTGCATGCCAAAGAATCAAGGCTGTCATTAGAAAATGCAATATGTGAGTTCCTTTCAGCCAAGGACAAAGGGTGGAGTTCTGGGAAAAGTTCACAAAGGACTTCCGCACTGAAAGCCTGGCTTGCCTCCCTACTGATTGCAACTGCAATAAAATGTAGCCTGCCCGAAGGGTGTCAAAAACCTGCAGTTCTGTGCAGGTCAAATGTTGTATCTGGTGCATGACTGAAATGTCAGCAGAGGTATGAAAACAAGGGCTGAAATAAAGGCTAAACTCTGAATTCAAACAACAAAGAGGCTAAGAAATAAATTAAAAACTCTGGTCACAGGCTGGCTAAGAGTGGCAAATGGCCCGGAGCACGGGAAACTCATAATTGCACATATTAAGATGCCCTTTGTTTAACTGGACAATCACAATTGTTGCATTTTCCCAGAAACCAAACGTCTAATTAAATTTATGTTTCATGTTTTAGATCTTTCCAGGTGATTTTGTTGATATAAAATCCACCCACCTGTGACTTAGGGAATTGTAATGGCCAGCTAAAAAGTGTTCCTGGCTGCTCTAAACATGTTCCAAATTTGAGAGTTGGCAAACTGTTGGAAGGGAAAATTAGGAATGTGGGGAGTAAACTCCATGTTCCTAACTATTACTCTTTTTGTAAAAACAGCGGAAAATTGCCAAACGGCCGGGCACCATGGTGCGGACCCAGCTGTTTCTTCATTACATTTCCCATGATTAGCTGAAGTGGAATAATATTGGAATAATATATATATATATATTTGACAGAAAGGGGGTGAGGGGCGCACTCTGGTTCCCAGCTAGGTGTACCTTTTCACAGTCCAGTAGATCTTCTTCTCCTAGCGCTTTCTTGCCTCTTGCAATCACCAGGGAGGCAGTCTGTTCAGGTGTTAATGGTTAATACCAATGATGGCCTCAGGGAATTCTGGTTGCTGTAGTGAATTCAAGTAGCCAGGAACCAACTTACCCTCCAATTACACAGTGTAAATCCCCAATTGGGGGGAGAGGGGGAAAACCAACAGTGTGGCTCTCATTAGTAGGGGCATGTGTCGCCCCGGTGCCGCCACCTCTGGAGCCCGGGACTCCCAAAAACATTTGACAGAAATGGGGTGAGGGGCACACTCTGGTTCCCAGCTAGGTGTACCTTTCTACAGTCCAGTAGATCTTCTCCTCCTAGTGCTTTCTTGCCTCTTGCAATCATCAGGGAGGAAGTCTGTTCAGGTGTTAATGGTTAATACCAATGATGGCCTCAGGGAATTCTGGTTGCTGTAGTCAATTCAAGTAGTTAGGAACCAACTCACCCTCCAATTACACAGTGTAAATCCCCGATTGGGGGGGGGGGGGGTAAAACCAACAGTGTGGCTCTCCTTAGTAGGGGCATGTATCACCCCAGTGCCGCCACCTCTGGAGCCCGGGACTCCCAAAAACATTTGACAGAAAGGGGGTGAGGGGCGTACTCTGGTTCCCAGCTAGGTGTACCTTTCCACAGACCAGTAGATCTCCTCCTAGCACTTTCCTGCCTCTTGCAATCATCAGGGAGGCAGTTTGTTCAGGTGTTAATGGTTAATACCAATGATGGCCTCAGGGAATTCTGGTTGCTGTAGTCAATTCAAGTAGCCAGGAACCAACTCACCCTCCAATTACACAGTGTAAATCCCCAATTGGGGGCAGGGGGTAAAAACCAACAGTGTGGTTCTCCTTAGTAGGGGCATGTGTCATCCCGGTGCCGCCACCTCTGGAGCCTGGACTCCCAAAAACATTTGACAGAAAGGGGGTGAGGGGTGCACTCTGGTTCCCAGCTAGGTGTACCTTTACACAGTCCAGTAGATGTTCTCTTAGCGCTTTCTTGCCTCTTGCAATCATCAGGGAGGCAGTCTGTTCAGGTGTTAATGGTTAATACCAATGATGGCCTCAGAGCATTCTGGTTGCTATAGTCAATTTAAGTAGCCATGAAACAATTCACCCTCCAATTACACAGTGTAAATCCCCAATTGTGGGGAGGGGGGGGAAACCAACAGTGTGGCTCTCCTTAGTACGGGCATGTGTCACCCCGGTGCCGCCACCTCTGGATCCCGGGACTCCCAAAAACATTTGACAGAAAGGGGGTGAGGGGCGCACTCTGGTTGCCAGCTAGGTGTACCTTTCCACAGTCCAGTAGATCTTCTCCTCCTAGCACTTTCTTGCTTCTTGCAATCATCAGGGAGGCAGTCTATTCAGGTGTTAATGTTTAATACCAATGATGGCCTCAGGGAATTCTGGTTGCTGTTGTCAATTCAAGTAGCCAGAAACCAACTCACCCTCCAATTAAACAGTGTAAATCCCCAATTGGGGGGAGGGGGAAAAGACAACAGTGTGGCTCTCCTTAGTAGGGGCATGTGTCACCCCGGTGCCGCCACCTCTGGAGCCCGGACTCCCAAAAACATTTGGCAGAAAGGGGGTGAGGGGTGCACTCTGGTTCTGAGCTAGGTGTACCTTTACACAGTCCAGTAGATGTTCTCCTCCTAGCGCTTTCTTGCCTCTTGCAATCATCAGGGAGGCAGTCCGTTCAGGTGTTAATGGTTAATACCAATGATGGCCTCAGGGAATTCTGGTTGCTGTTGTCAATTCAAGTAGCCAGGAACCAAGTCACTCTCCAATTACACAGTGTAAATCCCCAATTGGGAGGAGGGGGAAAAACCAACAGTGTGGCTGTCCTTAGTAGGGGCATGTGTCACCCCGGTGCCGCCACCTCTGGAGCCCGGGACTCCCAAAACATTTGACAGGAAGGGGGTGAGGGGCGCACTCTGGTTCCCAGCTAGGTGTACCTTTCCACAGTCCAGTAGATCTTCTCCTCCTAGCACTTTGTTGCTTCTTGCAATCATCAGGGAGGCAGTCTGTTCAGGTGTTAATGTTTAATACCAATGATGGCCTCAGGGAATTCTGGTTGCTGTTGTCAATTCAAGTAGCCATAAACCAACTCACCCTCCAATTAAACAGTGTAAATCCCCAATTGGGGGGAGGGGGAAAAAACCAACAGTGTGGCACTCCTTAGTAGGGGAATGTGTCACCCCTGTACCGCCACCTCTGGAGACCAGGACTCCCAAAAACATTTGACAGAAAGGTGGTAGTGGACTCAACCTCTGCTGCTCTTACCTATTTATCTGTTGTTATCTGACCATATATCTGGAACCTACTGTATCACCTTGCTATTTTTTGCCTGTACTATTTTGCTCCCCACTGTTCCGACTTACCATGTTCCCATGTAATGTGTATTGTGTAACTTTGCTTTAAAGGCATGGTCTAGTAAAAAATGTTATTGTCCCTACGGGTCGGCCATGTTTTTTTAAGCCTAAGTGGCTCGATTTTAGAAAACTTTCCTATGGACCTTACCCGAGTTTTCGTCCATTAAAAGCACGCAAAAACAGGCACCAGGGAGCTGCCATTTTGTGATAATCCTATCATTTCCCCCATCGCCCTGGCTGACCTGCTTTTGCGGCACTAAATCATATCCCCTGCCCCTGAGCCTGTCATCAGCAGACCCATACCGCCCATTTCCCAACGCCAAAGCACGTCTTGTGTCAACATTCGCTGCGCTTCAGCTAATGACGTGTCGCCATGGAAATGGCAGGACTCCTCTTTCCTCAATAAGTATAAACAGACCGTTTCTCAACACACAGCAGCAGATTTTCGATTTCATTCCTCTCTCTGTGTTACTTAGAGTATTTTGTGACTCGTTTCTGTGCTCTGGTCAGCTACCTTCGCTGCTTGTAGCCCGTGTGAACACCTGTACCATCTCGGTAAATTATTTGACTTTGTTTACCACACAATGGCTACAATAATGCCCTACATTTACGAGCCCGAGTATACCGAGGAGGAACTACTGGAAAGGGAAGCACGCGAAAACGATGGGGATTCGGACGGCAGTTGGCAGGACGAATCAACAGATGAAGAGCCTGGGCCTAGTCGCATGGACGGCGTCTCCACCTGGTGCACATGCAATCGGTGCGAGCTAATGCCAACCGAGGAGGAGAGCTGCTGCTGCCGAGAAAACTCGGGATGCCTGGCCTACATTTCGGAAGGCGAGCCACGACTGCAATGCATCACCGAGCTGCCAGACTTCAGGGCAGCCTGCCTCACACGGGCCGTGTTGAGAATAATGATGGTGCTTATGCACGAACTTCGCACAACTGTTCGTCTTCGTAATCCGAGTAACGAGTAAGTATACTCTGCTTGTCATGCCACTCCTATTTCATGTTCTTCTACTATATCCAAAATTACATCTACATATCATTGTAACGCATGTAAGTCATTCAATAGTGTGCATTGTCTAGATAGCATTTGTCCGTGCAGAATGCCATTAGTTACAAGAATTGTCATTGACAACAAACGTTTATTAAACTTATCTTGGTCATTTAAAAACAGTTTGTTTCATTCCTTTTCACAGGTGGTACAGGCTGGTGGCTTATCGTTCCTTTACATGGTGGCTCCACGGGAAGCTTGGACACTGCGTTCGAAGAGTGATACCCGCCTGTGCCCTTCGTGCCATTAGAGAAACGTTCCCGAGTGACAGCGGTCAGTACAGGGGATTTTCTCTCGCTGTGCTGCAACCTGACCTGTATAATCTTTAAAGTCTTGTATTTTGGTTTCATGAAAATAAGATACAAAATAAAACACCACATATATTTTAATAACGGTTGTTTCGATTTTTTAAATCAATTAAGTGTGTCTCCATTCAAGGATGGACGTCAGAAATCTGTGCTCCGAATGGGTGAAGGTCTGGTCGCTGTGAAGCAGGGTGGTCACTATCTATCTAAGCTAACATAACATATTCTTGATAATGCATGCACTAAATAACACTTGTTCAAAGTCTTTCAGTAGGTTATGTCTCTATAAAAGTCACACATATATCTATACTAACAATTACCATTGGATTATACAGGCCTTAGGGTCTTGACCACTATAATACACCGGTTGAAGTGTGGGTCTGTGCTCACAAGAATCTCCGGTATGTGGCATTTGTTATTGATAAGCAACGATATACTATCAAAGGCGGTTTGCGCCAGTGGATGAGCGCTGGAATGGGGGGCTGTCAGGGGCACGAAAGGCCAAGGTGCCAAACTGCATGTACACTTCAAAAGGTATCCCACGCCAAGGGGCCATCGGTCACATGGCCTCCTCAGACCCCGTGTCTCCAGTCAGGCCTCCCCTTGAAGCAGGCCGCCCCCCTGCAATCCACATAAGTGTGTCTCCATTCAGCAGTCTTCCTGTGCCTTATCTGCATGCCCCAGGCCCATCCATCCCACCCCCCTCTATCAAAGGCGGTTCACACCCGGGGATGAGCGCTGGCATAGGGGGCTGTCACGGGCGCGAAAGGCCAAGGTGCCAAACTGCATGTACACTTCAAAAGGTATCCCATGCCAAGGGGCCATCGGTCACATGGCCTCCTCAGACCCCGTGTCTCCAGCCAGGCCTCCCCTTGAAGCAGGCCACCCCCCTGCAATCCACATAAGTGTGTCTCCATTCAGCAGTCTTCCTGTGCCTTATCTGCACGCCCCAGGCCCATCCATCCCACCCCCTCTATCAAAGGCGGTTCGCACCCGGGGATGCGCGCTGTCAGGGGCGCGAAAGGCCAAGGTGCCAAACTGCATGTACACTTCAAAAGGTATCCCATGCCAAGGGGCCATTGCTTACATGGCCTCCTCAGACCCCGTGTCTCCAGCCAGGCCTCCCCTTGAAGCAGGCCGCCCCCCTGCAATCCACATAAGTGTGTCTCCATTCAGCAGTCTTCCTGTGCCTTATCTGCACGCCCCAGGCCCATCCATCCCACCCCCCTCTATCAAAGGCGGTTCACACCCGGGGATGAGTGCTGGCATAGGGGGCTGTCAGGGGCGCGAAAGGCCAAGGTGCCAAACTGCATGTACACTTCAAAAGGTATCCCACGCCAAGGGGCATCGGTCACATGGCCTCCTCAGACCCCGTGTCTCCAGCCAGGCCTCCCCTTGAAGCAGGCCGCCCCCCTGCAATCCACATAAGTGTGTCTCCATTCAGCAGTCTTCCTGTGCCTTATCTGCACGCCCCAGGCCCATCCATCCCACCCACCCTCTATCAAAGGCGGTTCGCGCCAGTGGATGCGCGCTGTCATGGGCGCGAAAGGCCAAGGTGCCAAACTACATGTACACTTCAAAAGGTATCCCACGCCAAGGGGCCATCGGTCACATGGCCTCCTCAGACCCCGTGTCTCCAGCCAGGCCTCCCCTTCAAGCAGGCCGCCCCCCTAAGACCACGACATACATACATAATTCATTCACAAACACACCCCTGTTTCTAATACTTTATAAACCACTTGATATGTCTCATGAGAACATCTTTGTGCTTTGCAAGTCAACTCCTGAACCACTGAGATCTACGCTAAGATGCTCGTCGTCGTGCTATCCGTGAACTTCTGTGACCGCTTAGAGCAAACCCATCAGTGTGCTACCTGTGGCCACCCACCTATTCTCCTGCAACATACTGCTCTGCTTGCTGAATCCAACTGTTTGTTGGTCAAGGTAAGGCCATGTATCCTAGTCATATTTCGCAGATTTTTAAATTTCTATCTATTTGCGAGTAGAGTACACAATAGTGCTATGTTCATTGGTCTCATTGCTATTGACTTGAGTTTCCATTGCTATGCTATCAATAGATCTATTTATTTTCATCTGTGTCTATTGTCATCGAATTGCATCCTTCGGGGGTCCAGTCTATAATGTAAGCATGTTTCCTTCTCGTGCAAGACAGAACATCCAAGGGACGAGTCACATGTTCAGATTTTAGTCACATCATTTATACATTTCTGCAATTTATGCAAATACTAAGCCGCACATAATGAACTGGTATAGTTCCTGCGACCAAAACAAACCTTGCATTGATCATTGTATGATTCATTTACTTTTGTATCAAATCTTTATTCTTGAAGATTGCATAATAATGTCGATATTTACTTTTCAGATTTATCAACAATGCCTGCCTGTTCGATTAGCGGTTGCCTTTCGAAGACCCATGCGAAATCTGAAGGCACTACAATGCATGTATTCCCGAAAACTGTTGATCGAATAAGAGAATGGGTCAGACATTGCGGATATCCACTGGATGAGCTGGAAAGTAGAGTCCAACAAGTCTTACAGGACAAGAGGGGTGATCGATACCGCATCTGCAGCCGGCACTTTTCCTTGGACATGTACACAAAATATTGGGTAACAAAGAAGAATAAACGGCGAACGACACAGAAATTGCTCGAAAATGCTATTCCCACTCCATTCGTCCACATTCCGCCACCGGTGAGTCAAGTGTCCGGATTAAGCTTTATGCCTTGCGGTAGTGTGTAGGTAGCCGAATGGATTAATTGATATTGTAGGTGTTCTATCCCTTGAAATAATTTCGATATTGATATGAGTGTATAGTTTTTTGAATAATGACATTTATCAATATATTCTTTTTCGATTTCATAACCCACAAACGCAATGTATATATATATGGGAACAGGGAACTGTGCTGTATTGAGCATTTTCCAAGCATTCTGTCGCCTTACATGGCTATTTTTAATATTGGCATTTCATTATCAATCATTAATTTACCTTTACAACTTCTTGACTATCCCTTGAATCTGAAGCAAGAACATTCTACATCCTTGACGTAGTCGCAGTTATCAACCACTTCTAGCGCGTATCAGGTAATCTTACTAGGCTAATCCGCTACATACTTGTTTTATGCATGTCAAGTAATAGTTTTATTCTATCGTGTAATTATTTTACCGAATGTTTGGTTAGTGCTTTCCAATTGATATACACCTTAGTTATCGTCCACTGGTGTTTGTTTTCAGTTATAATTAGTGTTATCCATACTAATGCAAGTACTGTCTTTCAGGGAGATGCTGAAGCGTCCGCCACATCTACAACATTTCTAGATGTTCTTCACCAGCAGGAGGAATGGATACTGACAGCTCCATCGAGCGTCATCATCGAAGCTGGAATTCTTGTTGTTTGATTGTTCTACACAATGTTTAATTCGTGGTTAGCCGTTGATATGTATCTGTGCTGTTGACCCCAGGTGTGTGTTATGTTTTCACTATTGTAATCCTCACTAATACAAGTACTATGTTTCAGGCAGTTGATGGAGCGTCAACCCCTGCACTTGATGCAGAGCCTGACATTCAAGTAATTCCAGGGGAAGTGGAAGCGGGACCATGTGTATACGAATCGGCGCAACAGCTTTCGGAAGTGTGCACTACATTTGCAACATCCATAGATATTCTTCAGCAGCACGAGGTATGGATACTGACAGCTCCATCATGCGTGATCATATAACGTGATTCCATTTGCTATACTTTCTTCCCTATTAACACAAGTGCTGTGTTTCAGGGAGACGACGAAGCTTCCACTACAATC
Source organism: Ambystoma mexicanum (assembly GCF_040938575.1). Classification (NCBI taxonomy): domain Eukaryota; kingdom Metazoa; phylum Chordata; class Amphibia; order Caudata; family Ambystomatidae; genus Ambystoma; species Ambystoma mexicanum. The sequence goes on from NC_090930.1 coordinate 733,781,883, forward strand.
ACAACATCCAATTTAGATATTTAGATTTTCCTTGATTCTTTTAGACAATGCATCATTTGTGGTTATCTCTTTATATGTACCTGTGCGTTCGACCCAAAGTGTGTGTTATGTTTCCAATATTGAAAACCATACTAATGCAAGTACTGTGTTTCAGGGAGACGACGGAGCTTCCACTACAATCACAACATCCCATTTTGATAATGCAGATGTAAAGGAATCGGAGAAATAAGTCGATGAAATCTGCATACTTATATTTTCCTTGATTGTTTTAGACAATGCATCATTTGTGGTTATCTCTTTATATGTACCTGTGCCGTCGACCCCAAGTGTGTGTTGTGTTTCCAATATTGAAAAGCATACTAATGCAAGTACTGTGTTTCAGGGAGATACCGATGCCTCCTCTCCAATACAACCCTTCATGGCAGTCCATGCAGAGCCAGAGGTATGGATACTGACAGCTCCATCGAAATAGATCATCACTGGTCGAATACCTGTCGTTTGATTGTTGCACACAATGTTTAAATCGTGTTTGGCTATTGAGATGTACCCGTGTGTTCGTCCTCACGTGTGTTTTATGCTAACAATATTTTGATACATAGTAATGAAAGTACTATGTTTCAGGGAGACGATGGAGCCTCATTCCGTGCTGTCTATGCGGATACAGAAAATATAGTCGTTGCAGCGCAAGAGGAAGGGAGGACATGCGGAAACGAATCGGAACTACAGCGTGCAGATGTTGAAGGTCGAGTCAAAAAAGGTGCAAAGAAAAAAAAACAAAAAAAGGTTAGTTACAAACAGTTCATAACTTAAAAAAAATGTTTTTGCTGGGGACTATTTTATGTTTTTTTCCAGTCAATTGGACTACACTTTATCTTGTGTTTAAACTGAACATCCCTTTTCCAATCTCTCCTCCAGTTACCTGTGGGTGTCAGAACTATACATAAATAGACAGTGAAGCGAATGAGAGATGTTGCTTGCCAGACCATGTACACTATGGAGGAACTATTAATTGAGGCGAAGCGTGTTCAGGCTCGAGATGCTCATGTCCAATGGCCAGAACATGAATTAATTGTGTTTGGAGACTACAGCAAAGTTGTATTGGACCATTGCTACTGTGCGACCGCACCACTACAAGAAGATGTTATTGAATGTATTGAAGATAGCTCTGAAGTAGTTGCAGATCAATTCACACAATCTACACCCGCCAAAAATTTGCCACCCAAAAACCTGTCAACATTGTTGTGTTCTCCCATCAATGTTGAAGTAATAGATGTCGAAATGACAGAGAATGAACCAGCCGCAGCATCCATAGACGCATCAGAACTTGATATCAGCGATATTACTTTCCAATGTGTTGAAATCTCCACAACGTCACAGGCTGAAACAACGTTGACGCAGGATGACAGTCTAATGAAAGAGAGCAAATACATTGTATTCGACAGTTGTTTGATGGAAATTATAAGTATGCTGAAATGTGGGCATTCAGTTAGAGGGAAAGTATGTGGGAAGCCATTGATTAATGTAACTCGTCAAATAAAAGGCAGTAACGTCAAAATAAATGCCGCCTGTCGATTAAATCATAGGTTCTCATGGTCTGCACAAACGATGCTGGGGAAAATGCCAGCAGGCAATCTACTGTGTGCAGCTGCATCACTTTTTAGTGGCTCCAGTTTTAGAAAGTTAGAGGCTTTCTTTCAGTTTGTGGGACTCCATTTCATTTCTAAATCGCTGTACTACATATACCAACGTGATTATCTGTTTCCGGCCATTAGTGATGCTTGGAAAATTGAACAATTGTCTCTAGCAAGTACATTCGAAGGGAAACGTTTCAGGCTAGCCGGCGATGGACAGTGCGACAGCCCTGGATTTTATGCCAAGTACTGCACCTACCACTTTCAGGACATGGATAGTAAGTAAATTGTGAGTTTGGTGGTCGTGCAGGTAACACAATGTACATCGTCAGTGGCCATGGAGAAACTAGGATTTATAAAATCAGTGGAATATCTACAATCAAGGGGAATGCACATCGACCTCATAGCCACGGACAGACACGTTTCAATTGCCAAGACAATGAGAGAGCAGTTCCCACATATTAATCATCAATTTGACGTATGGCATCTTGCTAAATCAATCAGTAAGAAAATCTCGGCTGCAGGAAAAAAAAAAGGTTTTGAAAGTATTTTGCAGTGGTCCCATTCTATCACCAAACATCTTTGGTGGAGCTCAAAAACTTGCGAAGGGTCAGTGAAAATACTACTTGAAAAATGGCGGTCACTGATGCACCACTGTACCAACGTTCACCGCTGGACAGCAAATCAACATTTCCACCAATGTGAACATGGCCCTTTGTCCCCATAGGAGGCACGGAAGAAGAAGTGGTTGATTCCATCTTCACCGACACACAAAGCCATTGAGAAGATTGTTTTCGACAAAACTCTATCAAGAGATTTGAGAGGACTGACAGAAATCTGTCACACAGGAGATTTGGAGGTGTTCCACAATATGTGCCTAAAGTACAGGCCAAAGCGCTTGCATTTTAGCTTTCGGGGCATGAAACATCGCACTCTACTAGCGGTCTTGGCCCATAACAGCAATGTCGGACGTGAACAATCTAGGACTAGGGGTAAAGTAAGGATGCCTCGCTACACTAAGGTGTTTTCAAAACGAAGTAAGCAATGGGTGATCAAACCAGTCTATGATGAAATGCAGTTCAACTTTGTGAAAGGCCTTATTGTTGCTGTGTTAGAGAAGCACAGATATGGAATTTTGGACGTTTCTGTGCAGAGCAGTGATCCATTACCACCGAACATTGCAACTGTGCCATGCCCACCCGAAGCACAGCTGGTTGTGAAGTACAAATCCCAGGTTAAATAATTGCAATACGATTGTCTTTTTGTAAATAAATGTCATTGTACAGTGTACCTGTAACCCTAACCCCTACCTTCACCATCATTGGTGGCGAACAAGCTGGGTGTCATCTTTGAATTCTCTATATTCACCTCATATATGTGTATGTATATATTTTTCTCATGTCTCATCTCATGTAAATGTAAATGCTGCGCACTGTTGCGCACTGTTAACGGAGGGGAGGCTTGCGTATTGCAAATAATAAAACAAACAAACAAACAATAAATCTCACTTTTAATTCAACTCCTGTGGTACTTTATACTTTCCCTGACCTTCCGCCAAAAATTAAATGTCTCAATTTGGGCTGCAAAGCTCACATTTTGGGAGAGAAGCCAGTTCGCATTTGCACATTGAGGCGCACTACATAGAGGGATTCTAAACTTCAAGTTCTCACAGATGCCTATACTAAGTGATGTTGCAAATAAAGAATGCGAAGGACAGCGGCTTTGATTTTCAGCTCGCGCCCAGATGAGGCCCACAAGTCGCACTGGAAGTATAAGGGTCTATTGTTTTTTGACCTTGAGACAGGGACCATGTCGAAAGAACTACATTTGAAGGGGGTGCGCAATAACGTAAGAGATGATAAGGCAGAAAATTCAGAAATTAGACCGAGTTTCATTTTAGTTCAGTATACAAAAAATCGTTGTCAAGAGCACGGTCCGTTTTACAGACTGCATTACGAAGAGACACAATGGAAATTTCAAATATAATGTAAGTAAATCTTTACACGTTTTTATACCAGAATGAAGATTTAATGAATGGATGCATGAATAAATGAATGAATGAAGAGCTAGGAAAAGCAAGGAAAACATGTTTGTAGTGGGCACGTGGGCATGCAGGTCCACTGGTCTCACCGATCTCGGTCCTTGGCCCAGGCCCTTTTCCCTGCACTGCCTACCTGCACTACGGGACTGTCTCTGTATCCTTTAGCCCCTTCTCCCGGCATTTACCTTGCACTTGCCACCAGCTGGTCCTATTATTTAATTTGTATTCAACTAACCATGTACAGCACTTTTACCCTCCCGCCCCCCTTCCCCATGCGCAATCAGGAAGACACCTGGCCTAGTAGGATCGTTGTCTATCTGCTCTTGTTCCCCACCTGCCTCGTCGCGCATTGAAACACTAGAGTATAGGCGCGTTACAAATGCCATATCATATATCATATCATTCCTCACGCATGTAGACTAACTGTCGTTTATCATTGTGTGTTGGCCTCGATTTATTTTGTTACTTTTCGCATTGATTTTAGAACCGAACATACTCCATTGAACTATCCTTGCAAGCAAATAGTTTCTGATCGGCTGTAATAAATAAAATGAGTAATATTAATGAAGATCGGCTGGCGAGACTAATTATAATTTTTTTGTTTTCATAACAGGTATTTGCTCCCCTTCTGCTACTGCCATCGGTTTGAGACACCAGCAGATGGCTTTTACAGTAGACACCTGCAGCTTCGTGTGAACAACTGGAGAACACTGACAATATTATGGGACGATCGCCAAGGGCCCACATGCCCTTACGCTGTACTAGTGGCTAGAAGCAACATATCAACCTTTACGATGGACTAGTGCCTAGTTGATGGAACAGCCTTGCGGTTCACCGTGCTTCCAAAATGCTTCTTTTAAAGAAAATAAACACCCTGTGTACCATAGCGGATACAGATAAAAGATAATAAATGGCTTTCGGAGTTCATATGGCAATTTCTGAATATTCTCTAAACATTTAATGTCAAATAAATGTACTTTACCAAATGTACCGTGTTGCTGTTTGATTTTAAAGTACAGTTTCATATTCCGAATTGTGGCGCGCTGTGTTGTGAGACGGTCTGTGTTGGTTTCTGGGTTCTGTGTGGAGTCGCGTAGAAGACGACTGGGCGCGTTTGCCTACGCAGCACAGTAACGTCACGGAGAGAGGCGGGGAATATGAATGTTCGGATAATGTCAGGCTCAGGGGCGAGGGAATTGATTTAGTGCCGCGGAAGCCGGTCAGCCAGGGCGATGCAGCAAGTGATAGGATTATCACAAAATGGCGGCTCCCTGGTGCCTGTTTTCGCGTGCGTTTAATGGACGAAAACTCGGGTAAGGTCCATAGGAACGTTTTCTAAAATCGAGCCACTTAGGCTTAAAAAAACATGGCCGACCCGTAGGGACAATAAAAAATGTTACTAGACCATGCCTTTAAGTATCCTTATAGCATGGTGCGCCCAGTTACCTGAGGGTTCGGTGCGCCCTACAAATGAATAAACAAACAAAAAAAACACGTGTACATGGATTATTTGCAATGTGTCGTATGTTGGAACACTGTGAGTGTGTTGGTGCAGGGAGTAGTCACATTGATGGGCACTGACCAACATGAAACCTCATATAGCAAAACATAAGATAGTATAGCAAGGCATGGAAGTTGTTGCAACACATGAAAGGGCTTTGCAAAGTATAACAACCTGGCAATGTGCCCCTATATTTGGCTTCTTGCATGCAGTCACCTATTGCTCTGTCCGTGCCTGTTCTATGTCTGATTCCCCCCTCCCCCCTCCCATAGATGCGTTTCACCTTGTTTGCAACACAAGGATCTGATCACTAAGGGGAGGAGGCAGGTTTGGATACTCAAGAAAAAAGTGGTGATTCCACAAAATGCCTCACAGAGCATGGTTCGCCTTTCCTTGGACTAAAGGGTGTGCTGCGGCTGCAGGAAGGTGAAAGAAAATGCTTATGAAAGAGAGGCTGCTGGCCAGTCCGTAATGATGCACATCCTCCCTCTAGTACTGCTCTCTGCCAAAACTCAGGCACTGCTGTAGCGGTATTAACTGGCCATTAACTTGGTAGGAGCTGCAAAATGGTGCAGGTACCTGGGCATCTAATAGCAGTGCCTGGCAAATGCCTAACACTTACACAGAAGCCCAAACTGTTGGCTTTGCCAATGCTTGTTTTTTTGTGAGGCCAGCCCTGTCGAAATTCAGATGTGGAGTGAAACACCCTTTTAATAGTTTTCAAGACTGCTCGGAGTGGCCTTTCTAAATTGAACTGCCAGGCCCCTCGCCGCACACAAGTGCGCGAATGGGGCTGATGGGCAGTGGCGGGCTGGGCCGGAAACAATAGAGCTAGAGGGATTATATAGGGAAGACAGCGACAAGATTGGTTTAATATACAGTAAAATCGATGAATGGATGCAATCCAATTGGATGTGTCTTAACGATTCAAAGACAGAACTTATGTTGTTCGGTTCCAGCCGTCTTTTAGACAAACTAGGCGAGGAATACAAAACATTCCAGATTAAGGAGGCCAACATAACAGTATCCAACCAGGTTAAGACGCTTGGTATGATAATGAACTCCTCTGCCAACTCAGAATCACAGGCTAATTTCTTATGAAAGAATACGGCCTACTATCTGCGGCTCATGAGGGCCATTAGACCCTTCTTAAGTGATAATAACATGGCCACCATTGCCAGGGCTGTTGTATTATCCGTGTTATATTACGGCAATGCCCTTTTGATAGGTGGAAGTGCTAAAGACCTACACACTTGCCAAGTCATTCAGAATGATGCCATAAGGATTGTAAAACACCTGACTAGAAGAGATCACATTAATACAGCGAGAAAATCCCTCCATAGGCTTAGAGCCGAAGACAGGATTAAGTTCAAATCCCTTACCCTAGTGCATAAATGCCTCTTCGGTAAAGCTCCAAACTACCGGAAGAAAAACATTGTACTCTATTCACCGAAGAGACAGTTGCGCTCAGCAGGTAAAAACTTACTAGTCGTGCATAAATATAAGCTTAAATCTGACATGGGCAGATCATTTGTAGTGAAGGCAGCTCAGATGTGGAACTCCCTCCCAGTGGCATTGAGAACTCAAGAAAATCATCTTCAATTCTGAAAACGTCTGAAACCCCATCTTTTCAAGTAGTTTTCTTTCTAAATGACAGCGACTCTAGCGGACCTAGAGAGGTCCAATTAGAAATGTGTGTGTTTCTGTGCTACAGCGCCTTGATGCCCGCGGGCTTTCGCTGCTATAGAAGTATACATTATATTACATTACATTACAAGGAAGTTGTGGGCATGATTGTATGTGTGTGTATACCATGGAGGGCAGGGAGGGCAAGATTGCATGCAAAATGGAAGGGAGGTGCAGAAAGCGAAGGTGGGTGTAAGTGTGTTTGCGTGTGTGTGTGCATGTGTGCCGGGGAACTGGAGGGGGTACATTTTTGTTGGGGAAGGGAAGGTTTAAAGGAAATCCCGCTGGCATGGGAGAGTCTGAGGGTAGGGGTGGGGGGATTGTAGGCTGGCAGAGTGGCTTGGAAGGTCCCCCTGAAAATATCATATACCTGTAATTGAGGGCCACACAAAGCAGCACTATGTGGAAATATCACATAGAACCGAAATTCTTTCTCCTTTGCCCGTTTTTCCTAGCTGTACAAGTGCGCGGAACTGCAGTGGCATAACTTCTCAGAGTAGAAGAGCAAATGACCACATTTAAAAGGAACTGGTGATGTATGATTAACCCTACTGGGTCATTATCGACAACTGTTAAGATTTAAGAGACATGCATGTCCCAGATGTGTGTTATGTCCTTTATTGTCCTTTTGATGTAACAATTTCTAGTAGGACAAATAAATCAACATTACAGCGAATAAACTATTTCGAGAGGGTCACCACGAACACTAGCATTGTAAAAATATTAACATACAAAGAAACATTAAACAAAAACCAGCAGGCATCGTTAAAACATAAATAGACAACACTATGGTAGCTGCTAAGAATGAAGAAAACAAGCCTTAACAACATTACTAAATCTTGCTTCATGAATTGTTCGGTTTTCACCGTTTTGTGTAGCACAGATGACAAAAATCAGGAAATTCCACATGAAGATGGGTTTTATGCTCCATCCAGAGTACCTTGGTCCTCAGGGGAGACGCCTCAGGGAGGCAGCCTTTTGGGTGTGCTGCAGTGCTCCAGGAAGGTATTGTTATTATTAGGATAATTACTCAGCACGGACCTAGCTCTGGGAAGAAACAGAGCGCTTTGCAATCATAGGGGGAAGAACAAGGTTAGGGAGCAGGGAAACAGTAGAGTGAGCATCTAACAAAAGTGGACGGAGGGTACGTGTTCTCCCTGAGGGTCCCAACCAGGCCTCTGATGAAAGTGCACACTCCTTTTATCACGTCCAAAAGGTGCGTGGAACAGCGTTTGACAGCACACTTCAGGCTGTTAGATAACTCAAAATAACTAGTGAACATGATAGCTTCACTGCACAACCCTAGCAGTCTCCATCCACAGCTCTGCACAAGACTCAGCCACCCGCAAGCGTTTTAGGCAATCGCACTGGAACAGGTGTAATTTCCTAGAGCTAATTGCTCTGGCAAGCACACAATAATAATTGTTGTCATTGCTGTCCTGCCTGCCCCCACTCAACATCACAGGTTGTCCCAGAAGGCCCAGGAGTTGAAAGATCAGCACTCTGCCGAATTTGTGTCTGGACCCGAATGTGCACACAGGGAAATCTAGAGCACAAACCACACTTCCCTTATACTGACGATCCACTCGCCCTGCTCAACATCCAAGCTGCAGCATTTCCCTAAAGGGCCAGGCACCAGGGAAATAAGATCAGGCACTGATCATTCAGGTGCCAAGGGACCCTCCCTAATGTTCTTGGGCACTCAAAGAAACAAGACATCTATAGAGCTACGTGCCTGGGAGAAAGGACAGGGAAAATTCATTGTGTGGCCAAGTTAAGGGCAGTTGGCTGAAGATAATTAGCTAGTCCACCTGGATCGCATACTTCGTCCCTGCTCAAAAGATGTCTTCCATCAACACAGGGCAAATACCTGCATCTTCCATACATTTGACACACCTCCTCACCATGCAACACCCCCAACTGAATTTGGACCTCCACCCACTTGCTACCGCTCCTAACTGTCTGCATTGACATTTTAGTAAACTGCACTATTGATAATTGTCAAATTGTAACCACATTTAATCACTAACTTCGTATTTAAAGTTTTTTAAAGTACTGGCCATTGCTGGCCTAGTTATAACTTTTGTTGGGGTTCTATGTCTTTAATCTGTCTGTTGAACCCTGTTCCAAAATAAGAATGACTTTTTTAGGCCACCCTGGAGTGACCTTCAATGGGCGAAATTGTGCTTCCACAAAGGGGTTTCGTACCACATGCAGCTGCCCCCCCCAATGGTATCAGGCTCCAGCAACCCCCGAAGCTGCTTCCCTGCACAGCCCCCATTCCCATGTCCCCACCATGCAGGGTCAATCCTGTGATGCCTGAACCACCTCGTAAACGGCCCCTGCCCCTCACACACCCTTCTCCCCCTCAATCCCCTGCCCCTCACATACTTACATGTTCCTGGTCCTTCACCGGGTTCCTGCTCCTGGTGCTGTGGAACTGTGATAATTGGTCTTGTAGGCAAAATTTCCTGAGGGATCGTTTTACAGGGTGGCTCAGGAAAGGTGTCCTAAAGGCCCGATAGCCTAGGTGGTAAATCAGTTACATCTTTTATTGATTCTGTTGCATGTTTTGTTGTGTGTTACTGCTATAAATGTAACTGCCTTTGGTTGCTCCAGGCCTATGACAACTTTTTGGTCAGTATCTGCCTAACTGCCTTTATTATTCATTGCTACTGCCCTACTAGTTTCCCCCCCCCCCCTTTTTCTGCATCGTTGTACTCAGGTCACACGTGGTCTGCGCTCGACGACAAGCCTGTCCTTCCCCTCTCAGGCCTGCTACACACACCCTCATTATGTGTCCGTCTATCCTCATCATTATCTTGGTCCCTCTATCTCTATCCTTCATCAGGCGGAAGAGCACACGCAGCTATATGAGACCCCCCCTCCACCGGTCACTCCTTCTCTGTTATCCAGCCCTATCATTATCTTTCCCACATCGACTATACAGCCATGAATATTCACTGCCTATTCACACTGTACATTCACATGTCTATCTCGCCTACCTCTTGGAGTCACCACACTGCCCTAGTGAACTTAGCATAGGGTTTGGGAATGCCAACCCCTCTTTAATAAGACTAATCTTTCTCACTGGTCACTTGTATACCCACCAGCCCCACCTCTCAGTGAAGGCCATCACAGAAACCTAGAGCACCCCCTAGAATCCAGACACGCTTCTATCCTTACACATGTCTCTGCTGCCTTCTATTACTTCCCTTGCCTATGGAAGAAGGGGTGGGGGACTACTAATCACCAAAGACGCCATCCTTCTCCACTTGACGTCATCCCCTCTTCTTATGAATACATTGTTGGTCCATGGCTTGCTCCAACTCCTCAAACCATCATTCTCATCAAGTAAGACCAAACAGTTTGCTTAGAACTAGAAGCAACCTAAACATTTACTAACAATCCTGCTGGTAACAAACGCATGCATTTGTTCTGAATGTCAAAACACAGAAATACTCCTTGAGACTGGAAAAATTATTCTGAATTATTTCAGAAATGTATTGAGAACACTAAATAAATGAACGCTCTTGTAAGTGTGACATGGTCCAGTGCACAACCAAGAACGTGTAATATAACAAGAAAATAACATACAGTAAAATGGCACAAGAGAAATGTAATTACTACCACAAGAGCAAAATAATATGTGGAAAATATTTAATACAACCAATCAAACCAAAAACTATCTTAATCCAGAATACAAAACACCATCACCTTTTACACAAAGTATACATACATTACTACAAGGAGCATTAACAACACTAAAACTCAACAATAACTTACATTAGTACCCGGCACGCGCAGCGCACCAGGAATCCAACGTGTTGATAGGCTTTTTTCCGAGCCATACCTCACGGTATTCCCGCGTACGCCGTGCGTGCCAGGTTCTCTGTTCCCCGCGAGGGGCGTGGAAGCCCCTCAGCCGATGAGGAGGCTCGAAACAGGGCAATCCCCGCTCCGAGCCTCCCTATGGCTGGAGGCTGCCTTCGTCCCCCGCAGGGGTCTCAGGTAAGACTTTTTTATTTCCCCTCCCTCCTCCCACCTCCCTGCCCTCCCCACCCCACTTACCTTCTCTCCCTTGGTCCCCGGCGGTGGACGATGGAAGCCTCCAGGCGTGTGGAGACTCGGAGCGGGGCCATCCCAGCTCCGAGCCTCCACACGGATGGAGGCTTCCATCGTCCCCCGCCGGAGCCGCTGTACTTTTTTCTTTTTTTTCCCTTCCCCCCTCCCGACCCACTTACCTTCTTTTTTCTTCTTTTCTTGGGAGAGAACGCGCTGGAAACACTTTTGTTCCCAGCGCTTCCGCTACCGATGGCGCCTGTAACTACAGCCCCGGGGGCATTACCTGGGGCGGTATTGTCCCACCGCTGAGGGTCTTATTGCCACAATAAATGTTTACAAAGCTTTAGTCAACCAGTTTCGACACTGCACCTCAAGATTGTCGGGGCTCTAACCTCTTCAGAACAGAAAAATATAAACAAAAGTGTCCGGAAAATGCCAAATAAACAAAATAAATTTCACACTAGTGATCCCTTATACCCAACTATTTCAGGAAAAGGTTTATTACAGTATAACTTTGCAATCATGCACTCCCAAAATGCACTTCCAGGGAGAGATTATTTAGAATGAGCGCTCCTGCGAATTACTAGAAAGAGTGTATACCTTACACAGTCATGTTGGATAAAACATACAGAGGACACACAATAAAGTGCCATTGCCATGCATGAAATCCACAAACGTTATAGTAATGAAGAAGAGTAGCGCCAACATGAGCAAACACATGATGTATGCCAAAGCAAAAAGCCCCTAATTTGGTCAATCAAACTCAGATAGACAAGTGACCTCTATCTAAAGAAAGCAACACCTAGGCACAGCACATCTTTAGCGCTAAATCAAGAGGTAATCCTTATTTAACACCTGCGGTAATAGTAATCAAGTTTGGTGGAATTTTGAAGTAAGGCCCCCTAACTCACAAAGAGGGCCTCAATCTGATTGATAGCCAGGAAAGGAAAATAATGGCATTATGCTTGTGGACATGAACTATCACCTTAGATCAGTAAGATGTTTTGTGGGCACAAATAACTATGCCATGTTCAAAATATATATGGCATTAAACCTAACATCTAAATGCAGGAAAAATTGCCCACTGCTTCAGTGTCTTACTTCGTTATATGTTAAGCCCTTGTGGAATAGGCCTTGTGCTGTTTGGCTGCGTCTTTGCTGGGAACTTTTCTGAACTTGCATGCCATTTGAATATAATGTCTACCTTCCTCCCACGGAGGCCGCAGCAGGAGCGCACAACTCCTTTAACATCCTTGGAGAATCCCCGGAATCAGCTGATGACTGACGGAGCACGTTCGCTGCGTGTGAATGCTAAAGGGACAGCCCACAGCCCTCCCGGCGATAAGCCCTGGTGGAATAAGGGCTGGTGCTGTTTGGCTGTTCGGGTTGGACGACTGCCGGATGATGGAAAAAAGTAAGTCCAACAACTAATTTGCTGAGAAACCTTCTCATTAACTGTTGTTTATGTAAGACTTGCCGATAGCCCAGTATACAGCCATGATATATTGACATTACTATCCATTCTACGAGGTCCATTTATTCCGTACACGGGTAAATGAGTGCACGTGATAAATCAATCTAGGAGAAAGAAGACACATAGGCCCTCATTCTGACTCAGGCGTTAAGGGGTTTACGGCGCCGTAAACGGCGCCGACCCTTAACGCCTGATTACAAGGTTCCCTTTGCGGGATGGCTTTTAACGGCTGCTTTTTTGCAGCCGTTAAAATCCATGCAGCAAAGGGACCTTGGCGATAATTACGGCACCGTAATTTACGGTGCCGTAATTATCGCCTTTCCCCATTCCCATTATGCCCTATGGGGCGAAAATGGGAATGGGGAAGGGTAAAATGGGAAATGGGGATTTACCGCCCCACTCACCTTGGAATGGGGTGGTAAATCCGCCAACCACCATGGCGTAAACATAGTTTACGCCATGGTGGTAAGGGTACGACCCAGGCGGTAACTTACCGCCTGGGTCGTAATGAGGGCCATAGTCTGCTGAAGCTCAATTTATTCTGAGCCTTTATACGCTGTGTGCCCTCTGTTCCCGGCAAGAACCTCTGCCTGCCTCCAATTTAATTGTCCATACCAGAGACTGCAGGGCTCGCATTTATGTTTTCATTACTGCAAGCTCTTTGATCTGGTTTTGAATGTTTCCTTGCTAAAGTACTGGCTCCGCTATTGCAGCTCTACGAACTAATCTTGGGCTTGTCTCTTTCTAATATAACCAATATTATATAATATAATAGCTGGGGCTAAGTGTTAAGTGCTAAGCAACCTCTACAAGTACGGAAATTAAAATACTTAAAGCCTTTAGAGGTAACGCTATCCTGGACCACTCAGCCATGATTACCCAGGACTTTTTTGGCGGTAATAACAATATTACTGATATTAGTATTATTTTATGCGCAGACAAAGCTATGGACCTTCCCTCTGCTGGTGAAACGCCTCTGAGCTCGATCCCACAGATCAGGGGTGGTTCTTCCCAAAATACTCCAACTGCCCTAACGAACATCATTGAGGGGACAGATGCAAACAAAGTTAATTCCGCGGTGGATGTAAGTTCTTGGGACGATAACCAGAGGCATGAGAAATCTCCAAGATTGCATCATACCCTTAAGGACCTGGATGTAATGCTCACCTGACTCCCACGGAGGCGCTGGTCTAGTCTGGGTCGCTGTGGCCTCTTCGAGCGTGATGCGCAGAACTCGGAACACCGACTGAACAGGACCCTCAAATCTTGCTTGTCTGGCCCGTAGGAATATCCTTCTGCAGATGAGAAAGGGCATTAACAGTCTGCAGAATAGTGTGCTTGCTCTCACCTTCCCCCCTTTGTTCTTCTCTAACTTCCTCCGAAATCCCCGGTTGAAGCTCACCTTATGGTTTGAAAGGATGAACTCTCCATCCTGCTTCTGGTGCAGGGGCGCGTGTTTGTCCAGTTACTTCACTGGTTTTCAGAATGGCGCTGGCAAAATCCACTTGACTTTTCCGAGCGGAACGCCGTAAGTATGAAGATTACAAAAGTTCAAGTGTTGAGCCTCCTTTTCTGTTGCCTTCCTAACCTGTGATCTGTCCTTTATTTCAGGTGCAGAATGAAGGCGATGCGTTGAGGGATTGAATTTCCGATGGTAAACTCAGGTGAGTTAGCGATGGGGGCGACCCCTCTTAATGTCTTTATATTCCTCCAGTAATGTCTTTTGTCCTTTCCCCATAGGGGCCGGGGTGCGGTACCTGCCAACGAAGCGGCGCCGACCCGAAATGAGGAATGGTCCACCAACAGAAGACCGGTAAGTGTTATGGCGGAAAATTAGGCTTTTGTCATGGGCGCTACTCCCGAGGGGCCAGGACTGGCCCAGCGTCCTCGGAAGCAGACCCGTCTTCCACTACTCCGGACCCAGCAGACCCCTACAGGGGCCCTTTGGAACGTGTCCTGGCGCCGCTCATGAAGGGTTTCAGTCCCGGCGCCATAGGTGCCGGGCTCATATTGATAAACAGTGTAATAATGCTTGGGTGGACTTACCTGAGGCAGACCATGCTGCATATTTACCCAGAACAATCCAGTCTGTTTGAAGTCCCCAGCCATCAGGGCTGGGAGGAACTATTCCCTCCATTCAGGAACTCTTTTCTTACCTGGGTGGAACCGGTGGAAGAACACACACTGGAAGCACTTCTCTGCTATTTAAACCACGCCCGATGGAAAACACGTGCTTCGCGTTATTCTGCAGCAGCAGCAGGACGCTCACCGAGTCAGCTCCTGCATTCCAGGTCCAGAGTCATCTTCAGCTTCCGCGCAGCAACCTGTGGATGAAGAAAGACACAGAACAATACTTACCAGATCCCGGAATCCAGTCACCGGCAAAACCTGCAAAGAATAAACATAAGGTTAGAAAAGTGCAACTCGCTCGCAGCCGCGCCCGCTTACCTGATCCATCCGTGATTGCAACGGAGCTAACCGCGGCCTTCTCTTCGGCAGCTTCTCTGCACCTGAAAGGCAAAGGACATAATTAAAAAGGGGTTCGGGTAAAGGCAGTCGCATTCATCTTAACTTACCAGTTTTTGCACGCGCAGAAGCAGCCGCATCAACCGCAGCATCCCGTCACCTGAAAACTAGAAAAAGGACATTATTAGAGGTGCCATTAAAAGCGGCCAACGATCATTATATTTACGTGCATCGGCACGTGCAGTGGCAACGGATATAAAGCATGCAGCATCCCGGCACCTGAAAACTAGAAAAAGGACATTATTAGAGGTGCCATTAAAAGCGGCCAACGAACATTATACTTACGTGCATCGGCACGTACAGCGGCAACGGAAAACTACGCCCACAGCATCCCGAGGCCTGAAACAAAGGAAAAGGGACATTATTGAGGTGCCCATCTTTTAAAGCCTAAAGACTACAGTATACTTACAGGCATCCACTCGTGCAGTAACGGCGGCATCGCTCTTCGGCATCCCAGCACCAGTGCCACAACTAAGGCCGCAAAAGACTTGAGCCTCAACACTGAACTCATCCAGTGACGTAACTGGAATCCACACACCCCTGCACCAGACGCAGGATGGAGAGCTCAGCATTTATACGCCTAAGGTGAGAGCTCGCCGAGACAAGTAGAAAGCTAGGCTGTGGGAGAAACTGGCGATTGGTGGGAGAAGGAATCCCATCAAACGGTGATTAACCCTTTTTCTTCCACCTGCATAAAGTTACCCTGCAAGTCAGACATTCGGTAAGAGGAAGCCCAGTCCTGAGAGTCATCCGAGCTCTACGCTTCTCAATTGAAGAAACGATAGCAGCCCAGCCGGGATCAGCGCCTCCGTGGGAATCTGGTGAGCGTTACAGAACGCGAAGCCCACCAATAACCTCTTGCCCAGGTGCTATGGAAACTTCCGACACAGACCAACTGGCCCAGTTATTAGGGGAATTAAGAGCTGAAGTTCATGCTGCCCGCCAGGAAACGAATGCCCTTAGGAGGGAATTGATAATATCAAAAGAACAAACTGATGATCTCGCCAGACAGTTATTACAGACACAAGTGGGGCAAACCCCGCTACCTAATTCAGGAGGGAGCTATATCCCAACGGCTTCAGCCAATCCTGTTCAAATCAACCTACCCGGAAATGTGCCATTGGCACCGCCTGAACGCTTCTCTGGAGACCCTAAAAGTTTTGCGGTGTTTATAAATCAATGCCGATTGCACTTTCTTTGTAGACCTGCAGCCTTTCCGACTGACCAGACTAAGGTAGCCTTTGTGCTTTCATATCTTAGCGGCAGTGCCGCTGATTGGTCGATCCCTCTGGTTACACAGGATGACCCAATCCTTCGTGATTTCCCGACCTTCCAGGCAAATATGGAAAGACTTTTTGCAAGGCATTCCCAGGGGCAGGCCCTGGACAACGAACTCCTTTCCCTACGACAGGGCAATCAAGATCTTTTGGCCTACATTGCATCATTCAATAGGCTAATCGTGGAAACCAGATGGCCTGAGGACAAAAGAATCACGCTTTTTCACAGGGGATTGCGTGGCGAACTGAAAGACGTCCTTGCCCAGGTAATGAATCCTCCTCAGGATTGTTCAGAGTACATTGATTTGGTGGTCCAATTGGATCACAGACTACAAAACAGAAAGGCGGATCGATCCAGGTTTGAAACACGAGTGTTCCCTAAGCCTCAAAGTCACACCAAAGGAGTTGAAGACGTCGAACCTATGCAAATTGGGGTTGTAAAGGGTCCCCTAACCCAGAAAGAACGCGACAGGAGACGACAAATGCAACTATGTCTCTATTGTGGAAATTCAGGACATTTTCTTCGCGATTGCCCGGTGAAACCACCTAAGAAGACAGTGGGAGCTTCTGATAAGAGTTCTGAAAAGCCTGAGCCAGGAAACGACCTCGCCCGACAAGTGTAGAGGTCCGCTTGCCGAGCGTAAAAAACAGTTCTTTGACCTCGCACTTCATAATGCCAATGGTCCTCGTAAACCCAGAGCAACCGGATCGTTTGCATGCAATTAAGGCATACATTGATAGCGGAGCAGTTGGAAATTATGTGGACCGCGAATTGGCTTCCAGGATGAACTTACCTCTTTGTCCAAAGGTGGTTAAAGACGTCATTACCACGGTGGATGGGACGGAAATCGCCTCCGGACCAGTGACCCATACCACTACTGAAGTGACGATACTAGGCCAAGACGGGCATCAGGAGGTAATTGTGTTCGACGTGATCAAGGCTCCTCAATTCCAAGTAATTCTAGGGATTCCTTGGTTGGAGAAACACAATCCTCAGATTGATTGGCGAGCAAAGACGATAAAGTTCCCAGAGTGCACACCAACTTGTTATCCACGACCCAACATTGGCCTAGCGTCAGTAACGGCTGACGGTCCACAATTACCTCTAGAGTATCGTGAGTTCCAAGATGTTTTTCAAAAGGAACAGACTAACACCTTGCCACCCCACAGATCATACGATTGTCAGATAGATTTGCTACCCGGTGCAACTCCCCCTTGCAGTAGGATTTACGCCCTTACCGAGCCTGAGAACCTTCATCTGCGACAGTATTTAGACCAGTACCTGGCCAATGGCTTTATCCGTCCGTCGAAGTCCTCTGCATCCTCGGCTCTGTTCTTCGTACCAAAAAAAGAAGGTGACCTCAGAACCTGTATAGATTATCGTGCTCTGAACCAGATAACAGTAAAAAACCGGTACCCCTTACCTCTGATCCCGGAACTCCTTGACCAGGTAAAAAACGCCTGTATTTATACTAAGCTTGATCTCCGGGGAGCTTATCACTTGGTACGGGTCAAGGAAGGAGATGAATGGAAGACGGCCTTTTGCACTAAGTATGGGCTATTTGAATACCAAGTGATGCCCTTTGGACTATGCAATGCACCGGCCGCCTTCCAATATTTTATGAATGATGTCCTCAGAGAGCTCATTGATGTCTGCGTTGTCGTCTACATAGATGACATTCTTGTGTACTCGTCTTCAGAAGCTGACCATCGAAATCATGTTAGGGCGGTCCTTGAAAATCTTCGCCAACATAAACTTTTTGCCAAGCTCGAAAAATGTGTTTTTCATGTCACTGAGGTCGAATTTTTGGGATTTATTCTGACACCCAAAGGAGTCCATATGGACTCGAGAAAAGTAGACGCTATCCTCAAATGGCCGTCTCCTACTTCCGTGAAAGGCGTTCAAAGCATGCTAGGCTTTGCCAATTTTTACCGCAGATTTATTCCAGAGTTTTCACGAGTGGTACAACCCATCACCGCCCTCTTAAGAAAAAATAAACGCTTTGAATGGTCCGCAGAAGCAGAACAAGCCTTCCAAGAGCTAAAGGCTAAATTCACCTCGGCGCCAATACTGAAACACCCACGCCCGGACCTCCCTTACATCGTTGAAACCGACGCCTCCAGCTTAGCAATGGGAGCAGTCCTATCACAAAGAGATCCAGAGACTAACCAACTGCATCCTGTGGCATTCTGGTCTCGGAAGTTCTCGGCGCCTGAGATCAACTACACCATCACAGACAAAGAGCTTCTAGCGATTAAATCAGCCTTTAAGGCATGGCGGCATTATCTCCTCGGGGCCAGACACACCGTCACAGTGATCACCGATCATCGAAATCTGCAGTATCTGAAAACCGACAAGTCTCAATCCTCCAGACAGCTTCGCTGGGCTCTATTCTTTGCTGAATTTGACTTCGTGATCACTTATCGCCCCGGCAACAAGAACGGCAAAGCGGATGCTCTTTCCCAAATTGGAATGGGAGATAACGTTGCCAATCCAGAACCTGTACCAATAATTCCTGAACAAAGGATCGTGGGTCTGATTTCTTCACAATCCATTGAGGATATTGAAGAAAAAACTAAACAACTTGTAACCTCACCAGACTTACTGAACTGGTTACAAAAAGGAAAAGATTTCAGCGTAAGCAATGACTTGCCTTATTTCCAAGGACGATTGTTCCTACCACACGCCGATTTACAAAGACAGGTAATCTCCTGCTATCATGATTCATTAATTGAGGGTCACCCTGGCATTGCCAAAACCACAGAAAAGGTGAAGAGACACTTCTGGTGGCCTTCGTGGAGAAAAGACATAAAGGAATTTGTGATGTCCTGCGGTGTGTGCGCTCAAAACAAGGGTCAGAAGAAGAGGCCGGCTGGTCTTCTGCAACCATTAGACATCCCACCGTGTCCCTGGCATACCCTTTCCATGGACTTCATCACAGACTTACCCTCCTGTTCCGGGTACAACACCATTCTTGTTATTGTGGACCTGTTTTCTAAAATGGCCCACTTCATTCCGCTAAAAGGCTTACCTTCAGCATCAGTCCTAGCCAAAGTATTTCTTGAAAACATCCTCCGGCTACACGGCTTCCCGTCAGTACTAATCTCAGATAGGGGGAGCCAGTTTATTTCCCACTTTTGGCGTAGCTGTTGTCGATTAGCTCAAATCGATGTAAGACTTTCGACCAGCCATCATCCCCAGAACGACGGGCAAACCGAGAGAACAAACCAGACTCTCGAGCAATATTTACGATGCATGCTACAACAGTCGGAGAGTAACTGGAAGGACATCCTTTGGATAGCTGAATATGCTTACAACAATTCAGTTCATTCGGGTACCGGGAAGAGTCCCTTCTACATCTTGTATGGGATTCATCCTCGAACCTCCAACCTTGATCCACCTCAAGATCTTGGAACACCCGCCGTGGATCAATTGCACACCGTTATTACCCAAGCTTTTAAGGAAGCGACTGCACATCTACAACAAGCTAAAGAGAAGTACAAAAAAGGAGCAGATCAACACCGAAGCAATGCCCCTCAATACCAGGTTGGGGATCAAGTCTGGCTGTCCACCAAACATTTATCGCTTAAAGGGCCTCGCACCTTCAACCCCAAATACCTGGGACCATATCCAATTACGGCCATAATTAATCCAGTGGCCGTTAAATTAGAATTGCCAACCCATATGAGAATACATCCTGTATTTCACGTATCTCTTTTGAAACCCATGCAACCTGGAACCAGATTGACCAATCCTCCAGAGCCCATTCAAGTGAATGGGGAGCCCGAATTTGAAGTAAAAGACATTTTGGACTCTAAAATCATCAGATCGAAGCTATTCTACCTAATCGACTGGAAAGGCTACGGACCTCAGGAAAGGTCATGGGAACCCTATGACCACGTCCATGCTCCTCGTCTAGTCCAGAAATTTCACCGAACCTTTCCCGATGAACCAAAACCCCCGGGGAGGACAAGTTTGGGAGGGGCCTTGAGGGGGGGTGCTGTCATGGGCGCTACTCCCGAGGGGCCAGGACTGGCCCAGCGCCCTCGGAAGCAGACCCGTCTTCCACTACTCCGGACCCAGCAGACTCCTACAGGAGCCCTTTGGACCTTGTCCTGGCGCCTTTGGCGCCAGGCTCATGAAGGGTTTCAGTCCCGGCGCCGGGCTCATATTGATAAACAGTGTAATAATGCTTGGGTGGACTTACCTGAGGCAGACCATGCTGCATATTTACCCAGAACAATCCAGTCTGGTTGAAGTCCCCAGCCATCAGGGCTGGGAGGAACTATTCCCTCCATTCAGGAACTCTTTTCTTACCTGGGTGGAACCGGTGGAAGAACACACACTGGAAGCACTTCTCTGCTATTTAAACCACGCCCGATGGAAAACACGTGCTTCGCGTTATTCTGCAGCAGCAGCAGGACGCTCACCGAGTCGGCTCCTGCATTCCAGGTCCAGAGTCATCTTCAGCTTCCGCGCAGCAACCTGTGGATGAAGAAAGACACAGAACAATACTTACCAGATCCCGGAATCCAGTCACCGGCAAAACCTGCAAAGAATAAACATAAGGTTAGAAAAGTGCAACTCGCTCGCAGCCGCGCCCGCTTACCTGATCCATCCGTGATTGCAACGGAGCTAACCGCGGCCTTCTCTTCGGCAGCTTCTCTGCACCTGAAAGGCAAAGGACATAATTAAAAAGGGGTTCGGGTGAAGGCAGTCGCATTCATCTTAACTTACCAGTTTTTGCACGCGCAGAAGCGGCCGCATCAACCGCAGCATCCCGGCACCTGAAAACTAGAAAAAGGACATTATTAGAGGTGCCATTAAAAGCGGCCCAACGATCATTATACTTACGTGCATCGGCACGTGCAGTGGCAACGGATATAAAGCCCGCAGCATCCCGGCACCTGAAAACTAGAAAAAGGACATTATTAGAGGTGCCATTAAAAGCGGCCAACGAACATTATACTTATGTGCATCGGCACGTGCAGCGGCAACGGAAAACTACGCCCACAGCATCCCGAGGCCTGAAACAAAGGAAAAGGGACATTATTGAGGTGCCCATCTTTTAAAGCCTAAAGACTACAGTATACTTACAGGCATCCGCTCGTGCAGTAACGGCGGCATCGCTCTTCGGCATCCCAGCACCAGTGCCACAACTAAGGCCACAAAAGACTTGAGCCTCAACACTGAACTCATCCAGTGACGTAACTGGAATCCACGCACCCCTGCACCAGACGCAGGATGGAGAGCTCAGCATTTATACGCCTAAGGTGAGAGCTCGCCGAGACAAGTAGAAAGCTAGGCTGTGGGAGAAACTGGCGATATTGGGAGAAGGAATCCCATCAAACGGTGATTAACCCTTTTCCTTCCACCTGCAGAAAACTTACCCTGCAAGTCAGACATTCGATAAGAGGAAGCCCAGTCCTGAGAGTCGTCCGAGCTCTACGCTTCTCAATTGAAGAAACGATAGCAGCCCAGCCGGGATCAGCGCCTCCGTGGGAATCAGGTGAGCGTTACAGCTTTCCTCATATGTTCCTTCTGCTCACCTTTTGTCTCTTCTTCTCTCCCCTAGGCGCAGAGATGTGGCGACCGGAGCAGACAGTCGCGGTGGAGCCAGAAGAACTCCCGAGGACAGGTGAGTGAAGCGCGGCGCTGCAGCGAGCAACGCGGTGCTTTTAAATGAAAGTCTTTTCGCAGGAACGCTGGCGTGAAGGTTCCGGATGCAGGTAAGAAGTTTGATAAAATTCTTGGTTTTCACCTTTCTCTTCTCTTCTTTCCTTACAGGTGTTCCAGGATCGAGGCGGGCGTGGCTGGAGACCAGATGCAGGAGCAGACAGGGTGAACGTTCAGCTGCTTGGATGCAGAACAACGCGAAGCGTGAGCTACTGTCTGGCCGTGGCTTAAATAGCCCCCAAAGTAGTTCCAGGTAAGTATCCTTCCCTGGCCATGCCCGAGTGGAAAAATAGTCCTAATGAAAAAATAGTCCCTTTCAGGTCTCAGGGAGGCCTGAATCTTGCAGCATGGTCTGCATCAGGTAAGTGCACAAAACACCATCCTTTATGAGCCTGGCGCCTATGGTGCCAGGACTGATGTCCAACATGAGCCTGGCGCCAATGGCGCCAGGACAGAGTCCAAAGAGCCCCTATAAGGGGCTGCTGGGCTTTTACCCGGGGGCATGATGCCTGCTCCCGGGGGTGCTAGGCCTGGCGTGGTGTTCCGGGGGTAGGCATCATGACAGCACTCCCCCCCCAAGGCCCCTCCCAAGGTCGTTCCCTCTGGAGGTTTCGGTTTGTTTGGGAAATTCCGATGGAACCTTTTTACCAGCCGAGGTGCATGTACGTGGTCGCTGGGTTCCCAAGACCTTTCCTGAGGCCCGTACCCTTTCCAATCAATTAGATAGAAAAGTTTTGATTTTGAGATCTTAGAATCCAAAATGTTCTTCACCTCGAATTCAGGCTCCCCATCTATCTGGATTGGGTCTGGTGGCTTTATTAAGCTGGTTCCTGGTTGCACTGGTTTCAAAAGTGACACATGAAAAACGGGGTGAATCCGCATGTTAGCTGGTAGATCGAGCTTCGCTGCCACTGGGTTAATTATAGCTTTGATCGAGTAAGGGCCCAAATACCTTGGATTAAAAGTTCGAGGTCCCTTGAGCAATAAGTGTTTGGTAGCCAACCATACTTGATCCCCTATTTGGTATGGAGGCGCCTCACACCGATGCAGATCCGCATTCTTTTTGTATTTCCCTTTCGCTTGTTGCAAATGTGCGGTTGCATCCTTCAAGGCTAGAGTTATCATGGAATGCAAATGGTCCACTGCGGTCATTTCAAGGCTCAGAGGTGAGTCAAGGTCTGAAGTACGAGGGTGATGTCCAGATAGGGTATGAAAGGGGCTTTGTCCAGTTCCAGAGTGTACCGAGTTAATGTATGCATATTCGGCCACCCATAAAATATCCTTCCAATTACCCTCCGATTGGTGCAACATACATCGTAGGTATTGTTCAAGGATCTGGTTCGTTCTCTCCGTCTGATCATCGGTCTGTGGGTGGTGGCTGGTTGAGAGTCTTACGTCGATTTGTGCCAGTTGACAACACTTTCTCCAAAAATGAGAAATAAACTGGCTTCCTCGGTCGGAGACTAGTATGGACGGGAAACCATGCAAACGGATGATATTTTCGAGGAATTCCTTGGCTAGGACAGAAGCTGAAGGTAATCCTTTCAACGGAATAAAATGGGCCATCTTGGAAAATAAATCCACAACAACCAGAATAGTATTGTATCCATTACAAGGGGGCAGGTCTGTGATAAAATCTAGTGACAAGGTGTGCCAAGGTGCTGGTGGAATGTCTAAAGGCTGAAGAAGACCGGCGGGTTTTGTCTTTTGGCCTTTGTTTTGGGCGCAAACTCCACAGGACATCACAAAAGATTTAATATCCTTTTGCCAGGAAGGCCACCAGAATTTTCGTTTAATTTTCTCCTCAGTTTTGGCAATGCCAGGATGTCCTTCCATCAGGGTATCATGATGACGGGAAATAACCAGTTCTTGCAATTCCTTTTCTGGGAGAAATAAGCGTCCTTGGAAGTAAGGTAGGCCATCGTTGACCGAAAAGTAAGACCCCCTTTGGATCCAATCCTGCAAGGCTGTAGAGTCCAGGAGTTGTTTTACCTGTGCTTCAATGTCTTCAAGGGTTTGTAAAGAGGTTAACCCCAAAATTCTTTGTTCAGGAATTATCGGCACAGGTTCTGAGTTTGTGTCTATTTTTCCCATTCCTATTCGAGATAGCGCGTCCGCTTTGCCATTCTTACAGCCGGGGCGGTAAGTGATTACAAAATCGAACTCAGCAAAGAACAAAGCCCATCGGAGCTGACGTGACGATTGAGCCTTGGCAGTTTTTAAATATTGTAAGTTTCGGTGATCAGTGATCACGGTGATGGTATGCCTGGCGCCAAGAAGATAATGCCGCCAAGCCTTAAAGGCGGACTTAATGGCTAATAATTCCTTGTCGGTGATTCCATAATTTACCTCAGGCGGCGAGAACTTTCTGGACCAAAATGCTACGGGGTGCAGTTGGTTGGTTTCAGGGTCTCTCTGAGACAGGACAGCTCCCATGGCTAAGCTGGACGCGTCGGTTTCGACTATATAAGGGAGATCAGGACGCGGGTGCTTCAAAATAGGTGCGGACGTGAATTTAGCTTTCAATTCCTGAAAGGCCTGTTCGGCTTCCTCGGTCCATTCGAAGCGTTTATTTTTTCGCAAGAGTGCAGTGATGGGTTGTACCACACGTGAAAATTCCGGGATCAATCTGCGATAAAAATTAGCAAAACCAAGCATGCTTTGGACACCTTTCACCGAACTAGGTGATGGCCATTTGAGGATGGCATCCACTTTTCGTGAGTCCATTCGGACCCCTTTAGGTGTCAGGATGAATCCAAGAAACTCAACCTCGGTGGTATGGAAAACACACTTTTCCAGCTTTGCAAACAGTTTGTGCCGGCGCAATTTCTCAAGGACGGCCCTGACATGCTTTCTGTGATCAGATTCCGAAGAGGAGTACACAAGAATGTCATCGATATATACGACAACACAAACATCGATGAGTTCCCGAAGGACATTGTTCATGAAGAATTGGAAGGCAGCAGGCGCGTTGCACAACCCGAAATGCATCACCTGGTATTCGAATAATCCATATTTTGTACGGAAGGCCGTTTTCCATTCGTCGTCTTCTTTTACTCGCACCAGATGATAAGCCCCCAGAGATCTAACTAGGTGTATACGCAAACGTCCATCACCTGGTCAAGGAGTTCAGGGATCAGAGGCAGAGGGTAACGGTTTTTAACAGTTATCTGGTTCAATGCGCGGTACTCGATACAAGTTCTAAGGTCGCCTTCTTTTTTGGGCACGAAGAACAAAGCCGAGGATGCCGGAGACTTTGACGGGCGAATGAAACCATTGGCTAGGTATTGATCTAAATATTGTCTCAAATGCAGATTCTCAGGTTCAGTAAGGGCATAAATCCTGCTACAAGGGGGTTGTGCACCGGGCACCAGATCTATTTGGCAATCGTACGATCTGTGGGGAGGTAACGTGTTGGCCTGTTCCTTTTGGAAGACGTCCTGAAAGTCTTGGTATTCCGGAGGTAGTTGCATGGAGACAGAGGTTACAGACGCTAGACTAATCTTCAGATTTTCTGGGTAGCAGGTTTGTGCACAATCCGGGAAGGTTATTCTCTTCGCTCGCCAATCAATTAGAGGATTATGTGTCTCTAACCAAGGGATTCCGAGAATAACCTGAAACTGTGGAGCCTTGATTACATCAAACACAACTGCCTCCCGATGGCCGTCCGGACCTATAAGTGACACCTCAGCAGTGGAATGTGTTACCGGTCCAGAGGCAATTTCGGTTCCATCGACTGTGGTGATGACATCTTTGCTGGTTTTAGGACGCAGAGGGAGGTTAATCCTAGAGACCAATTCACGATCCACATAATTTCCTATATCCCCACTATCGATGTATGCCTTTATTGCATGCAACCGCTTAGGCTGTTCCGGATCTACGAGGACCATTGGCACAATGAAATGCGAGGTCTGAGAGTTAGTTTTCAAGCTCAGCAAGCGGACCCCTACGCTTGTTGGGCGTGGTCGTTTCCCGAAACAGAGTCTTCATGGTTTTTATCATCGGCTCCTACCACCTTCTTGGGCGGTTTTGCCGGGCAATCTCGTAGAAAGTGTCCAGAGGACCCACAATAAAGACATAATTGCATCTGCCGTCTTCTTTCACGTTCTTTTTGAGTTAAAGGTCCTTTAACCCCTCCAATTTGCATAGGCTCAGAGACATCAGCACCCTTGGGGTTAGCGTGGGTCTTGACCAACACACGGGTCTCAAACTTGGACCGATCTGCTTTTCTGTTTTGAAGTCTGTGATCCAATTGGACCACAAAGTCTATATATTCTGTGCATTCTTGGGGCGGATTTACAACTTGGGCCAGGACATCTTTAAGTTCTCCGCGTAGACCTCGATAAAATAACATGATTCTTTTATCCTCTGGCCACCCAGTTTCCATAATTAGTCTATTAAAGGTTGCAATGTAGGATAGGAGGTCCTGATTGCCCTATCGCAGGGATAGGAGTTCGTCATCCAGAGCCTGCCCCTGAGAGTGTCGAGCAAATAACCTTTTCATGCTTGCTTGAAATCCTTGAAAATCACGGAGAATCGGGTCATCTTGAGTAACCAGTGGAACTGACCAATCGGCAGCACAGCCGCTGAGATATGACAATACAAAGGCTACCTTGGTCTGGTCATTAGGGAAGGCCCCAGGTCTGCATAGGAAGTGCAAACGACACTGATTCATGAATACGGCGAATCGTTTGGGGTCCCCAGCAAAGCGTTCGGGTGGGGCCAGCGGCATGTTTCCAGGTAGATTAATCTGCACAGGGTTACTGGGAACCACAGGAGCGGGGTTCCCCCCGGAACCGGGTAGAGGAGTGTGTCCAGCTTGACCTTGCAAAAACTGTCTAGCCAGGTCATCAGTTCTTTCCTTTGATACAATCACTTCCCTCCTGAGAGCCTTAGTCTCTTGACGAGCGGCGTGTCTTCGGCCCGTAATTCCCCCAGTAGTTGGGCCAACTGATCAGTCACAGAAGTTTCCATAGTGCCTGGGTGGGAATTTGTAGGAAGGCTTCGCATTCTGTAACGCTCACCTGACTCCCACGGAGGCGCTGGTCTAGTCTGGGTCGCTGTGGCCTCTTCGAGCGTGATGCGCAGAACTCGGAACACCGACTGAACAGGACCCTCAAATCTTGCTTGTCTGGCCCGTAGGAATATCCTTTTGCAGATGAGAAAGGGGATTAACAGTCTTCAGAATAGTGTGCTTGCTCCCCCCTTCCCCCTTTGTTCTTCTCTAACTTCCTCCGAAATCCCTGGTTGAAGCTCACCTTATGGTTTGAAAGGATGAACTCTCCACCCTGCTTCTGGTGCAGGGGCGCGTGTTTGTCCAGTTACTTCACTGGTTTTCAGAATGGCGCTGGCAAAATCCACTTGATTTTTCCGAGCGGAACGCCGTAAGTATGAAGATTTCAAAAGTTCAAGTGTTGAGCCTCCTTTTCTGTTGCCTTCCTAACCTGTGATCTGTCCTTTATTTCAGGTGCAGAATGAAGGCGATGCGTTGAGGGATTGAATTGCCGATGGTAAACTCAGGTGAGTTAGCGATGAGGGCGACCCCTCTTAATGTCTTTATATTCCTCCAGTAATGTCTTTTGTCCTTTCCCCATAGGGGCCGGGGTGCGGTACCTGCCAACGAAGCTGCGCCGACCCTAAATGAGGAATGGTCCACCAACAGAAGACCGGTAAGTGTTATGGCGGAAAATTAGGCTTTCCTCATATGTTCCTTCTGCTCACCTTTTGTCTCTTCTTCTCTCCCCTAGGCGCAGAGATGTGGCGACCGGAGCAGACAGTCGCGGTGGAGCCAGAAGAACTCCCGAGGACAGGTGAGTGAAGCGCGGCGCTGCAGTGAGCAACGCAGTGCTTTTAAATGAAAGTCTTTTCTCAGGAACGCTGGCGTGAAGGTTCCGGATGCAGGTAAGAAGTTTGATAAAATTCTTGGTTTTCACCTTTCTCTTCTCTTCTTTCCTTACAGGTGTTCCAGGATCGAGGCGGGCGTGGCTGGAGACCAGATGCAGAAGCAGACACGGTGAACGTTCAGCTGCTTGGGTGCAGAACAACGCGAAGCGTGAGCTACTGTCTGGGCGTGGCTTAAATAGCCCCCAAAGTAGTTCCAGGTAAGTATCCTTCCCTGGCCACGCCCGAGTGGCAAAATAGTCCCAATGAAAAAATAGTCCCTTTCAGGTCTCAGGGAGGCCTGAATCTTGCAGCATGGTCTGCATCAGGTAAGTGCACAAAACACCTTCCTTTATGAGCCTAGCTCTAGACTGATGTCCAACATGAGCCTGGCGCCAACGGCGGCAGGACAGAGTCCAAAGAGCCCCTATAAGGGGCCGCTTGGCTTTTACCCGGGGGCATGATGCCTGCTCCCGGGGGTGCTGGGCCTGGCCTGGTGCTCCGGGGGTAGGCATCATGACACTGGATGAACGCATTCGCCTTACTCATCCGACAGTTTCCACTTTGAATGTGGTGCTCAGCTAATTTGTTGACCTGTATGACAACATTTGGGTGGAACTAAAGAACTCTCGAAGACTAATAGCTGAAGTCAACTCTAAAATGGACTGTATTGGCACCGAAATCCGTGTAGAGCTAACCAACAAAGTCGATTGGATTAGAACCGAATTGTCGCAGAGATCAACAGCGCAGGCCCAGCTACTGGGCCTATATAGTGGCTCAACCTCCTCTACTGCCTCGCAGACGCTTCCAACAACACCTGAGATAATAGAAGTCTCGGACAATGTGGCCACTCCGGAAGTCCCTATTACGGGCTCAACGTTGATGCCACCCAATATAGAAGGATCCGACTGCCCTATTATAAGGGCTACCCCCTCGCCTCCATCAGTCAATCCTCTACTGAACCCCTTAAATCTGAATCCTACTGCTAACCAAGTTCCATCTGTAGTTGGTGCCTCGACCCAGGATGGAATTTCCTAGATCGGTGCCTCTAAATAAAATCCTGCACCGCTTAAACCGAGATCGATTAAGCGGTAAAATTGCTACAAAATACCCTAGTTTATTGTTTGCCAAAACACCTGCACTTTCTCTATTTAAACCAAACCTAGGGCCTATCTCAGAGGAGTTGGGGAACCTCGCAGCCATCGCATTGAAACCAAAACTGATCAACTCCACTGCACAAACTGCACAAACTGACATGCTTACTCCTGTCAATGCGCATATTCCCTGCATTCCGCAAATGTGCAACTTAGACAACTTCTTGGAGACCCGGAATATTGCTGGGTCAGACGTCTTTCAACTGCCTCCCACTCTACCGCTCTTAGCCCCCCCGGCTCTTCGTTGGGGATGTGGCCCTGGTAAAACCAAGACTTTTGAAGAAGACTCTGTACAATCTCTTGTGGATCAGCTCAAAAGTTCCACAAACGCTCAACGACCTGCTGATGAAAAGACTGGCCAACCATTTCAGCTCCCAATATGGCCCCCCCCCCTCAGGCTATCTCCTCCGCGAAGAATCAACCTAATCATTCTCTGATCCTTGCACTTCCTTTGGACTTGGGGATAGGGAAGTTCCAGGCAGACAATATTCCCTCAGTATCTCTGTATCCATCTATTTCGGCAGGCGTAAGAGACTTGGTGGACCGGCTTCATAAACCATCTTCCAGGCCCCCGCAACTTGATTCTCCTAATTCACAAGGTGCAAGATCAAAAGGTCCCCAAAGTCAACTTTTGGACACCCTACAGGGACAACAACGCAATAATACTTCCAATAAGAAACCGCTGAATTTAATCAGAATAAAGAGTCTGTTGGAGTTGGAAGTACCAATTTGCTTAAACAGATGCAATGTCTTGACCATATTCACAGAAATACCCACCCTTTCACTAATTTGTTCTAAGGACATCACCAGGGTGGCCTTTCCGGACCGAGTGTGTCGAGATATTAGCTTTCTTCTTCTTTTCTCTCCTCTAGTCAAAGAACATATCCTTACTCAAATTGGGCCCCTGAGGGACCTGAACTTTGAGGTGCAATCCAGACTGTCTTGGGAAATAGAGTCTCAGGTGCCTGCTACTGCCCAGTTAAATTCTAAACCCTCTGTGATCATCTGTGTGGCTTTCAAGAAAGGACAGATGCAAAGAATTCACCAAAACAGCAGGATTTAGATGTTGACGGGGCTACCATCATCTCGACCCTATGGCAAAAACTTGTGCTCTAGTCAGCCTATTTCCGGGACTGATCCAATTGGTGCCTTGGACTTATGTCTCAAGTCGCGAAACTCTAGAGGCAATCTTAATTAATCACTAATCTGGACTGCCTGTTGCTGCTGAGAGATGCTAACATTGGTTGCTTACAAGAGACCTAGATGTCCTCAACCCCATACCTAATATTTGACCAGCTTGCCAGAGAGAACTTGGGGGAAGACCATCAGGGGGTCTTCTAGTTGTGGTTGACAATTGCATAGGTCTTAAGGGTAATGGTCTCCTGGGCCTTCCATTTGGGGCACTGGGCGTAGATCTTTCATCTAGTAATGGAGACATGAAGTTATTAATTATTACCATCTATTGGCACTGTGGAATGACAGTGGTCGAACCTTTTGTTACAGCTGTTTCTCAGGTTATCCTTGATTGGTCCTCCACTAATGACTATGGGCATGTTTTACTAGCGGGGGACTTAAACTGTGAATGTGTATTTGAGAAACCCCCATGGGAAATCTGTGAGATGAATATGGTGAACCTATGCTGCTCCATGAAAAAACAAGCGGGCTATGCATGGTATGCTGGGTTGAGTAACGTTGGCTTACAACCTCTGGCAGGCTACTTGAAATCTCAAACTGACGACACCACCTGATTCTACCTCCATGCTTGATTATATCTTTGTGGATGACTATTTATGGTTCGTTGTTTGAAATCCACATGAATAATTGGAGTGCTCATGGTATCTTAACAGCCACCGTTAAGTTAAACTATCTTAACGGACACAGCAGACTCAGTTACAGGTTATACCTAATTCATCTGGCACCGCTGTTCGTTGGACGCCAAAAAATATTGATACCCTTAACCTTAACCTAAATGCAAAGCTCAATCAAACCACTTATGATTGGAAAATGGTCACCTTTAATACAGTGGCTGTCATGTCCACAACTAACAGCTTTATCTATCTGGCTACTATGTTGGTGCAAGTAGGGGCTCTAGAGGGAAGTTGGATGTGCTTCTTAACAAAGCAAAGGCACTGGAAAATCAGATCTTTCAAATCGACCGCAAATACGGCTGATTTTCTATTAAACCAGCCCTCCTCTTCCTTGAAGGGAAAATAGCCCCCAAATTGACATACGGCTTGGAGTTATGTATGGTGCTAACTGTCTCTAAACTTGATGCGATCGAAGGTGCCATTTGGAGACAGGTCCTTTCCCTACCAAATGCGGTCCCTTTGGCTGCAATTCGGTATGAATTAGGTTATGTCTCTTTAAAGTCTCGTGTTCATTGGAGGATGCTTATGCTTTATGCGAAACCTAAGGTCCCACTACCTAACACCCTATACAAACTTGTTGGAAAGAATATTGAACACTCTGGTTTCCTAACCAATTTCTGCAACTCGTGTGAAACAATTCTCCATAACGTTGACTCGGTTCTAGAACAACTAACCACCAACCCAATGAAAACTAAAAAGAAATTGCTGGACTATGATTGGTGCCTCACCATTGATGGTTTTCATTCATATAATTCCATGAACCATCTATCACATGAACATAAGAAAAGAGGGTCTCTCTCTCTATCTCAGATTCTCACCATTTTCCCAAATAGAATCAATCGATCATCAATGTTAAGATTGCGCTGGAACATCCTTCCTACTTTAGACATTAAATTGCTTAGAAAATAAATTAAGGTGGAAGATAGTCTTTGTAGATTTTGCCAGTCAGTCCCTGAAACGGCCAAACATCTTGTGCTATTCTGTACACAACTTAACATTCTAAGAGACTCTTGTCTGAGTGCCCTGAAGGTTTTGTATTTGGGTCTACCTGTTGATCTGGTATGGCAACGTTGTCTATGTATTCAAAATGCGCGAGAGGGATTAGCATTGTCCGGCTTCTTTCGTAATCTTCAATTGGATTGCTCTAGATAAACTGTGGTCACATACATACATAGGTCACCTCTGCCATTTGCCGTCTGATTTGTTTTCTTTTTTTCTTTTCTCTGCTGATTCACTTCTTTGTTAAAATAAGTTATTGTTTTATTTTCACATGACTGCCATACGGCTGATATTTAATTTGCTTCGTTGACTATTTTTACTGTGTATAAACTATGAGTATGTACTGCAAATTTTCTTCTTTCACTTTTGTAAAGGTTTAATAAAACCATATACAGTAAATAAAAATATGTATGTTTTTTATTTACACTCTAGTGTATCTCGCCTACTAAAGTGCCAATTTATTTAGTGTAATACATAAGTGTATTTACTTCACTTAATACAGCTCACCAATTGCAGATTGCTCTACACAACCCTAATCTCCACCAGAGCTGCCTACCTCTTCTGCTTCCCCTGTGCATCCAGATCCCTTTGCTACCCCTGCACGTTACATACATACACAAATACATAGATACAAAACAACACTTGCACATGAGTGATTCAATGACGCATGGATCCCCATAAATTGGCCTTGCAGATGTTTTGGACTTCAATTCACATGAGCCCTAGGAAGCATAGTGAGTGGTGAATGATTATGGGAGGTGTAGCCCAAATCATTTAGCAAGCCACATAATGAGTATTCATGCACTAAAAGATCATTTTCAAAAAAATGTTCCGTAATAACATTTCAACACGTTGATTATATTTGCCCAAAAATCGTTTTAAAGTTAATTTTGAAATAATTGTTCCAGTCTATCCCAACAAGTGTTTCCCCGATTCGAGATTTGGTTTGTGTCACTCTTGGGCACCTTGAGTAATGAGCTCTGCCTCCTTTTTCTGTTAGAGAACTTGTTCAAAGCACACACAGTACTATTTGAAACATACTAATTCTCACTGCAATCATTGTAGGGTACCAAATAGAACACTCCTCCTTAATTCTCACACAGAAAGAGGGGCGTTGACTATTGAAATGGAAGCAAAAGTTAAGGCAAACACCCCTCACCCCATCTAACTCGGGCGATTACCATGCCAACGCAAACGCCTTCATGTTACTTTTTTTTTCTTTTTAACTCTCTTTATTAGCATTTTAAACAGCAACTGCCAAAACAACCCCTAACTTTACCCCCTCCCCCACCTCTATCCCCCCTTCCCTGCCCACCCCCTTCCTCCTTTAACACTTAATTCCCAACAACAATAACAGTACATTAAACCCCTACCCACCCATCCACCCCTCCCTCCTCCCCCTTCCCTTCATATTACTTAGTCTTGGCATGTGTTTGATTTTGAAATCATGTTGAGTTGAAGAAATGATAGTTTTTCTACAGGGGTAACCCCCACGTTCTGGTGATATTCCCTCCTACTAAGTGAGGATAAATAATGTGTATTTAAACAAAAGGAAGGAACATATAACAGACTGCATCAACACAGTACATATCCTCAGACAGCAATTTCTTGTAGCAACCATGAGACAAATATAGGCTGCATTATGTGTTCTCAATAATCATCAAAAAGCAGTATTACCAAAAAATATCATTTTTAATATATTAATCACTCTTTAGCACAAGAAATCCACTCATTTGTTTTAAAAAACATATACACATAACATAGTCATATACATCTTAAAATCATGCCACCTCACAGTGTACAGAATTAAATGCCAAAAATGTCATTAGCACAACACAACAATGGCAACTCAATTGTTCACATTTCACATTGTGTGAACCAGCCCAATTTATATAAGTTTCAGTCCTCTGTGTTTCAAAGTAACCGGACATTCATCAGGGGCAGAAGTAATCCTGTGCTCCAGGTCGATTCTTCCTACATATACACCAGGTTGCTATCTCCTCGGGTGTTAAAAACTGTTCTTTAGTTGGATACAGTCACAACTCAGTGGCATTGTCACCCATCATCTTTCTTTCCAATTTTCTATCAGTGCCTATTCCAGCGATTTTCAATTCTCCGAAAAACACTACAGTAAAAGTCTGTAAAGATAGAGCCTCTTCCTTCTACAATTCCTCTAGCTCTGAAAGAGTAAAAGTGCTAAGTAAATACATCGCAAAGGAAAGGAGCCTAAGTTGAAGAAATGTTCATCTGACCTGGTGAGTATTTCGACAATGTAGTGGTCAAGCTAAGTACAAACTGTTGTGTTCAGTTTGAATCTCAATACCGGAAGAGGACACCCATGCCTCTATTCAGCAAACGCCTCCTTCACGGCGCCAGGACAGGGTGCTCTGGTGCTATTCTTTTCAGTACAGATGATGTCTAGTGAACAGGGTACTGCTTTGCGGTTTATAAGCTGCCCTGTGACACTGATGTGATGCTGTTCTTCATTCCTTCTGCACTCCCGATATCAAGTATGCTGAAGCTGAATTGGGTGTTACTGCTGTGGCAGTGTGCTATGTCTATATAGAAGGAAGTTGACATGTACCTATTTTGTGGGGATAATGATTGCATTCCTGGAACTGAGCAAAGAGGCCCACATCTCTGCCATTGTGAATTTCTAGCGTGGTTGAAGACCATGGGAGTGTGCAGAGTCTTACTTTGGTCATGCGCAGTTGAGCATGGCATGTAGAGTCTGTGTCTGCCCTAAGTGCACACTGCCATTCATTGTCTTTTCGAAGGCTGTTGGAAAAGTACATATAGTGTGCATTACACATAGAGGGTGCTCCGCTTCAATACTGAGGTACTGGACGTGTGCCAGATGTGTGTATGTGCCGAAGTCACTAACGATGGCCGTCCATTGAACAACATTGTGGGGCACAGGTGGGCATCATTGTTTCTTCTGTAACGCCACTGCATGGGATGTAGAGGGAAGATGCAAACAGTAATCACGAGAAACTGGAGTTGTTCTCCTGGCAACATGGCCTGGTACCATGTAGTACCAAAGGATGCCTGCTGGGTAGCGTTTACTGCAAGCCACAACTCATCTGAGATCTTGTTCATGGGGACAGGCCTATCCCACTGCGTTATACAAATGACTGAAGACTCACTTTGGTGGCCTTTCAGGGCCAACAAGTGTAGGAAATTTACTGAGGAAACTTCAGCAGTTTAACATCTGGAAATGACATTTTAGCGACCTGAGGCTTTAGTCATATACGAAAGACTTATGCTTTCAATGCCTATGAAGATTTAAAGAAGGCCGAGTTTAGATGCTAGGATGTTGGCCTCCGTCAAATGATCAAATTATTTTGGATAAAATCTATGATCCATAAATTGTGAGTATACAAATATAAAACAAAATCACATACAAGTTTAGTCATCAAATACAAACAATTGAGTGTGTAACATTGCAGTACTTTATTGTAATCAAACATTATACATTCAATGTCCAGTAGGTGTTTACAATTCAAAAGCTCTATGCAAAGATATAGATCATTTTTCAGATCCCGAAAGACAAAGTGTACGACTGGCTGCAATCGGTTCCCCTTAACATGTTTTGGTTTACAAGTCCCGCAATCCTTCCTCGTTGACTGAGCTGCCAATACAAAAAAATCATGAAAATATACTTCGCCATTATTAGCCAGACAAGTGATCACTAGTCCACTAGCCATTTCCTCATGCCGTTATTGTACAATTCATTGCCCTATTAGGAGTCATCCTCAAATGCAGATAAGCAAAACACCTTTATATAAAACCACTTAACATTAGCAAAGGGATCAATCATTTTTGTCTGTAATGTTGATAAGTAACTATAATGCGGATGAGTGGCTGTTTATGACTAATGTGGCATTTGGGAATAGCAGTGACCACTTATCATGACATACACATACATGAAATAACTTGTCAAAGGCTGCCAGCCCAGTGTGAGGAGAAACTCCCATACGTTTTTGGAGGCTGGCGCAAGATTCAAGTCAGTGACTGTAATTGAACGTGTCATCGTTTTGTGACAAAGGACCAGAATAAAAGTTGTTAAAATGATTTTGTAAAACTGTTTGGAGGCATCTCATGCCACTTTTGTAAAGTAATGTGGACACATTATATAATGGGTCTTTTTGTGTTCAAACAAAATGGTTCTTTTATTGTTAAGATCTGCTGCTGCACATAATCAATTTCCTTCCACAAAATGATGGTGGAAATAAATAAGAAAACTGAGCAAAATAATGCCTGATGTTATTCTCCAAAGAGGTGAGCTGCGCTTGGGCTCATAAATTAAAGTCACAACCCACCTCTGTAGTAGAAATCACTATTTAAAATGATTTTAACTACAGTTCATAGATATGACATCACACAGTATAATGCAAACCTAGCCAATATACTTTATGAAAAGCACAAAACTATTTAAGTTAAATGTTTTACTTTAATAACATATATTTCATGTAAAATAAAATGTTCATGCTAATATAAATTATAATCTGTATATATTATTCTGTCCTACAGATATGCTTTAGTATTTACTTGGATGCCAACAAACCTCAGAAGCGGAATGCACATCTTTCCTGTTGAACCAAAGATTGAAAAAACACAATTCTCATTCATTAAATTGACCCTTATATTGTCAATAGTTTGACATAAACAACAAATGAATTTCTAATTTATGTTATGACTCACAGTTGATGTTCTACTTGCTCTTGATAAAACTACATTTGGGTTGCAATAAGCACATGGAGTATTTTGGCACATTTACGGGGTGATTCATGGAATGATTGTGCGCCGAAATGTGTTGGGCAAGCATGAAAAATGTAGTGCGCGCATACGAAATGCACGCGTGCGCCCGTTTCCTGATTCATGGAAGGCACTGCGCCTGGTTTACCTGGGACCTGCGCCGAATCCACGCATGGTGCAAATGTCACTGCGACATCCCGAAAGCTGTGCGCAAGTCGCCCAGTGAAGGCGCACAATGTCCAGAGCACACATCTAAAAAGGGGGTGGAACATGTGGAATGGGGAACAACACTTGAAAATGTGGGTGCAACGGGGAAAGTTCAGCAGCGAAATCCCTGCAACGTCCACACGCGCGCTAACAACACATATTCATGGAATTGAACAGGGCAAACCCGTGCATGCCAAAAGACGTGCAAAGCCGGAAACACGTCCGCCATGCGAAAGCAGGCGGTAACGCCCCCGCGCACCATAAAAGTGCAGGCAAACAAGCATATACAGCTACGATGAATGTCCCATTTCTCGCAGCAGTGATCGTGCGACACCGCAGGAGGAGTAGA
This sequence comes from Ambystoma mexicanum, assembly GCF_040938575.1. Classification (NCBI taxonomy): domain Eukaryota; kingdom Metazoa; phylum Chordata; class Amphibia; order Caudata; family Ambystomatidae; genus Ambystoma; species Ambystoma mexicanum. Next base: position 733,818,976 of record NC_090930.1, read on the forward strand.
ATAGCCAGGCCTCGCATTTTCTTACCCAGGACCAGCCTTTCTGGGATGCCTGATGACCAGGTCTATGGCAGGTATAGCTTTCCATCTCATAACATCCTAGACCTGGTTACTGAGTGGGAGGATGACTTCACATCACCCACCTTGTGCCGCCAAACACTGAGCCTCTTGGAAAAGGTGTTCAATGTCCTGCATTTTTTGGCCACTGGGTCATTTCAGCGGACAACTGCCATAGTTGGGGGCGTCTCACAGGTCACGCAGTCATGCTGCCTACACCAGGTGTTGGCAATCATGACTGCACGCCCCTCAGTCCGCAGGCACATATGCATGCACAGAACACCCTCAGAAAGGCAGGCCGTGGTCCAGGACTTTTACGGAGTGGCACACTTCCCCAAAGTGCTTGGTCCCATTGATTGCACCATGTGGCCCTACGTCCACCTAGGGCCTCTGAGCACATCTATCGCAACCGCAAGCACTGGCATTCCATCAACATGCAGGTTGTATGTGATGCCAAGGGAATCATCACCTCTTTCTATGCAAACTATCCCGGGTCCACCAGTGACAGTTTCATATTCAGAATGTCAGCCCTACACCAGGACCTGGAAGCTGGAAGGCATGGCAACACATGGCTCATTGGTGAGTACAAATGCCTGTGCACATGCATGCATGTCACACACAGACAAACATACAAACCCAACTAATGAAAATCATTATCACCTCTCCAGGGGACAGTGCGTACCCTCTGAGAACCTACATGATGACGCCAATACGGAACCCCACCACACCATCCCAGGTAAGATACAATGCAGCCCATATTGCAACCAGGGGCATAGTGGAGCGCACATTCGGAGTGCTTAAGTCACGTTTACGCTCATTTGACCGCTCTGGTGGGCAGCTATTATGTGCGCCTCCAGTAGTGTGCAGGATCATTGTGGCAGCATGTGTCCTGCCCAAAGTTGCAATCCGGCAGGGCATACCAGTGGACATGGTGGCGCCCCAACACCCCCAAACACACACGCGGCCACTGCGCATGGGAGGTGAAAGGGCACCTGGCGAGGCAGCCCGTACCCAGCTTGTGGCTAGATTTTTCACCTAAACCCCCCCCCTGCGGAGTGCACACAGGCCTGGCACATTCCAGGTGACAATCGATGATAACAAAGGGACAGTTAAATGTCACAAACTAACACCCTGAGAATGTGTCCTTGGAATTGCAGCATTGAGTGCATCCCTAGCCACTTAAACAAACACAATCCACATGCAAGCTACAGATTCCACCCCCCCATGCAAAATATCACATCCAAATGCTGGCATGTCATGTAACCCTCCCTCAACCCCATGTCACCCACCCCACACACCATGCCATGGCATGCAATGTGAAAACTACAATAAAAATATCAACACACATGACACAACTGTCACAAAGTGCACAGAGACTAATGGAAACAGGCCACAGACAATCCCCTCAGACATGGACTCTGAAGAAAAGAGTGCGAAAAAATATCCAACCTATACTAAAATTACATAAATGAATGCCACCAAAGGTGTGAACACCAAAACCTCAAACCTTTGGTGGCATGCATTTCAGGGAATCCCGAAAAAGAAAAGGAAAAGAGGGTGCTGCGGGGTTGTCCCCCGCAACACCCTGCTCACTACACAACACAGTACAGTGAGTGGTGTTTGCGGCCTGGAAACCCCTGCAGCTGCATAAAAAATGAGAGCAAAAAAATGAGCATGCTGCGCCAGTTCACGATCACGAAAGTCAATCTGAACTTTGGCTGCAGGGACACAGCATAGCTCAGAAGGCAAGTAGTGTGTGCGTGAGTGGATGTTGAGGTGGGGGTGGGGGGGTGTTGTGTGTGTTGTGGGGGTGTCTTTGCAGGGCTATTCAATGAATGTTAGCATGGGAAATGCATGAACATTCACTGTTGCGTACATTTCCCATGTGAACCACTCCGTTGTGGGCACATCTGCAATGGAAACATATTGCCGATCCTGTGACACATCATAAGCAAACCAACACAGGATCATCAATTTACCATCATAATCATGAACACAGGACCCAAAAGTGACAATATCAGACAGTGAGGAAACACCATAGCACAAGTGCATCAATGTGTCATTGCCACCACATGTCCCCCTACTATCATGAGAGTGGCTTCGACAGCTACAGGGGGCATGGAACCGCATACAGCATTAAGTACATGAACAATGTATACAGCCAAGGCAATACATGAATAAGCAAAATTAAATCATTCACAGTCAACAATATATTCACCAAAATGCAGTCCAACCATGCACTGGAGAAACCATCATGAATCCCCATTAGGGGTGTAGTCACAAGTTGGACTTCAGACTGGCCACAGAAATGACCGAAGTCCAATGCCTCTGTGTAAGTTACTGTCACACAGTGCCATCCTTGCAAGCCCATGCAAAGGGAAGCAGGAGTGTCATATATGTCCGTACCCCAAGCCACAAATAAAAACAAAAGACAAGCCTGTATGGGCCCAGCGGAACACAGTGGATGGCATTGGATGCCACAGAGCACCACACTGTAATATAATTGCACAATAGACAAAAAAAAAATGGCCATAGTGGACCTGGGGGAGGGCACCCAGGAGGGGGGAGGTGCATGGTGCACCTCAACACCCACATACGATGATGTTGAGACAAAAAAAAATCCTCCATGGGCTCATGGTCTTCACGGTCCGACCTGAGTGAGAGATACGTGGTCGTCGTCAACCCCTGGTTGTACATCAGGAGGTGTGCCAGGCCTCACGAGACAGACAGACTTCCTCCTGGCTTGCATGGAGTTCACCCGAGATGGTGTGATCCAGCTTCTCCCTCCTCTGTTCTGCCTATGTCCCCTGGCTCATAATGAGTGCAGTCAATACAATAGGAATTACGTGGGTGTCTGGATTCTGTCTCCCCCCAATATATTTTAGCACATCATGAGCAGAATCAATTTTATTAAAACAGTGTAACCTATATATTGCGTCCTTAGCTCTAACTTAATGTCTCGCGAGTGCCCCCTTGGCTGTTGCGTGGGTAAAACCAGGAACAGATTCCTTTGCTTCTCAGGGACATTAAGTTAGAGCTAAGGACGCAAGATATAGGTTTAACTATTTTAATAAAATTGATTCATAATGAGTGCAGTCAGGGTACTTCTGAGGGAGGTGTTATCTTCCCTCAGGGCTTCCCTGTGGGCCTGTCCCTCAGCAGCAATAGCTGAGCGTAGAGCCACCAGTTCAGACCAGCGGGCCCTGTTGGAGTCCGCCGTGCCCAGCCTGAGAGAGTGGTACTTGGACTGCATTGCCTGCTGCTTGAGCTCCACCTGCCTATCAGGGGGGAGAATGGAATCGACCACACATTCCATGCCTTGAGCCAACATTTCAATTGCTCCCCTGTGTTGTTGTGCAATGGCATACATGGCATTCCCCCACCCAGTGTTCCCCGGTGTTGCACGGCCACCGGGTTGCTGGACACCACACCTGTTGGGCCCAAGGAGACGTGGTTCTTTCTGTGCTGGCACTGCCTGTGGCTGCAGGACTGCATTTCTCCATTGATCTGCTGTCCTAGGAACATGAGCAACTGGTGTGGTGCATGACCCTGCACCCATAACCACCACAGGCGGACATTCCACCACTGACTGGCCCCTTGATGACTCAACCCCCACTGCAGGTGTGGTGGACAGAACAGCGTGCACTGCAGAATCACCCACCGTTGACGGCACGGATTGATGAGCATCCGATTCAACATCAGAGTGAAAGAGATCCTCAGAGCCATACCCAGATGCAAGCCTGGACAGCATGGCCTGGAGCACCAATGGATGTTCGTGGCCTACCACCCCACGAGCACCACTGGTGCATGGTTGTTGACCTGAACACTCCACTCTGTCTGCCATCTCCTCCCCCTCTGCTTCTGGTGCATCATCACCTGTAACAAAATAAAAAACACATGAGCACACATGTCAGCAGCACATACCACACACATAGACAACACAATATTGAGGGCCAATACATGAGGCAGCCATTTCACACAAGACACAAACTTCAGCATGTATGCAGTGGCAATGAAATGGAAGGAGACCCTGAAAGCAGACATGGATGCGTGTCAAATGCGAAACCCACACATGTACTTCATGTTGCATATCACCTGCATAACACACAACCTTCTGGCAGACATAGATCTTAGCCGAAAATGACAGATGTCAACAAGGAGATGGCACGTAGCATAGCCATGGCACAATTCCCAAATAGCCTCAGCAGGAAGTCAAATATAACTATCTATGACACGTGTAAAATGCATCTCAACATGCACTACAAGAAAATAAATCTCAAACAAGTACACGTGTCAGAGGATGCAACCATGCAAGTGCATTGAAATACAGTGAAGGGAGGCACATGGTACATACATGCCAGGTCACTTTGACATCACACAAGTGAATAGGCATGTTGAAGGGTGAAACATGGCTCAGAAGTGAGTGGGTGCAGTGCAGCACATATGTACGTCCTCAACTATCAACAGAACCAAAAACATTGTGATATCCATCTCGTGACAAGTGCAGTCATCTTGTGCAAAGTGTTGGCACAGGGTTGTAAGGATGCAGTGAACCCCCCACCCCCAGGGAATGTCAGGAAGGCAGGGCATGGATCTGAATGGCTGACCAGAGTACTGTGAAGTTGCAGACAGTGTTGGTAGGTGTCAATTGTATCATCTCAGTCAAATGAGACTAGAGCAGATGAGAGGGGGACAGTAAGCAGGACACATGAGGAACCATCACAAGTACATCTATACATGCAGAAGCCACAACACCAGTAGCCTGGAAGCAGGGTGGCTGTAACAGAGGGAGGCCTGTGCTCTACACAGACAAGGACACCCTAAACATGTGCGTGATGAGGAAGTGACCCTGAGTGAGCATGATATGGATGACCAAATACCATGAGACCGATAAAATACCAGAGATATAGTACAATGAGGAGCCTGCCACGGACCCATAGGGGCTTGCAGGGAATGCACATGGTCCATGAATTAACACTTATGTCCACTCTGAGCCTGTGCCATCTGCACGGTCCAAGTGAGGCACCCTGCATCAAGGACACAGGATGTACTCCACAACACAGGTTTGGGCGGGTTGAAGAGGGAAGTGTGCATGTACACAGGAATGGGGAACAGGCCATTGCAGTAGTCCAACACGGAAATCACCAGTAACATGGAGACAGTGAGCTGCAGGGTGGTGGAGAGGCAAGGAAGCATGCCCGTGAGGAGGAGCAGCTTGCAGGGTGACCTCACATAGCTGTCAGTCATGTGACGACATAGGCCGAGTGTTGAGTGGAACTACACAATAGGATATATGCTAACATGTCAGTGAGCTTGAACATGGACAGGAGAGGCCACCGAGTGACTTGCATGTAAGTAGGCTGCATGTGTGCTGATGAGGACTGCCCCGGTGTGCAGCACATGGCCTCCATGCAGACTGCATCACTACAAGCTTGAATCAGTTAAGCATTGCATGTGTCACACATGGCACTCATGAATACATAGCCTGAACTGGCAGTCAATCACAACACATCACACAAGCAACATAATCATGGGCGGGACTCACAAGCATCAACACTCACCAGACGTTGTATCATAATCCGGCATCTCTCCCACTCCCTGCATAAGGGAGTAATTAGAGGCCCGCTTTTGTTTTGCACAGCATCGGAGGTCAATCCAACACTTGTAGCAATCCTGAGCTGTGCGCCTCTCATTTCCCATGGCACTAAAACTTTCCGCAATGAACTGCCAGTGGACCTGACGCTGGACAGGCATAGTATGGCAACCTTAGCCCGCCAGCATATCGCGGTCGTGTGCCGACACGTAGTCCACAAGGAAGTCCAGTTCCTGTTTATTGAAAGGCTTCTTCCTTGGCGTGCCGGAATCCGGAGCCATGTCTGGGGTCCCAGCCTCTTGCACAGAAGCACACTTCCTCCTCTTGGCCGGTTGTGCGGACCCTGAATGGCTCATACCGCTCTGGCCAGTAGGGGCAGTGGCGATGGTGGATTGGCCAATAGGAGTAGTAATTGGCACGAGGACAGAAGGCCTGGATTGTGCAATTGGCTGCTGTTGCCAGGACCCAGCGGCACAACTGCCTCAGTACCAAGGGCTGTGGCCAACATAGACCTGGCTGGCAGACTCACTGCCGGGGTGGTGTTGGCTGCATCTGCCCCTGCAGCTCCCTCCACCTGGCTGCTCGGGGCAGCAGATGTCACCACTGCCCCAGAAACATGTGCCTTGGTCACAGCTACCTTAGGCACACGTGGCTTGGCCTTCCTCACCTGAAAATCTGCCTGGGAGTCCTCCTGTGCCAAGGCAGCCTGCGCTGGCTGACCACGAGCATTGGTTGCGGCTGCAGCAGCTGCACCTTTAGCTTCCACTACCTGGTGGCACGTGCCAGCAGATGACACTGGCTGTGGGGTCGGATTTGCGACGGGGATGTCTGCAGCTGCAGCATCTCCCTGAGGTGCTGGGGGGTGGCATGGCTGTCCCAGCATGTGGCTGCACATCCTAGCCCGTGGAACAGCCTGGCAACATCCCCTCTGCATCCCCCTTGGCCTCCCTGAGCTGTCACGACCCTCGCCCAAAACCCCCTCTGGCAAACCCATTGGCCAGGTGGAGTCCGGACTCGGGCCTCTAGAGCCTGGCATCCTCTTCAAAAGCCCTCATGTGGCCAGTCCTGGCGCCTATGGCACCAGGCTCATACACCATGAAAAACAATGTGCTTGGGAACTACTTTATTGTATTGTCAGCCAACATGGAGGCATCCAAATAGCTTGGTTCCTAAGAACCAAGCTATCCGGTCTAGTGTTTTGGGTGTGGTAGCCTAGGGACTACTTTACCTGGAATATTTTGTTGGGGCTATTTAAACCACACCCGAGCAAGACAACACGCTTCGCGTTACTTTGCAGCTTACAACGTGACGCTCACCGTGTCCCGCTTTTCCCTCGAACCTCGGAGAAGCAGAACCTGCAAGGAGACAAAAGGAACATCATTAGCAGCAGCATCTTACCTGCAGTCTTCATCTTTAAACACTCGCAGCTACTGAGAACAGCTTCCTCGAATCTGCACGCCTCCCGGACAGAACGACCTGAAAGAGGAAGATAGAGGCAACATTAAAGAAAGCAGTAGAGACATTTACAAATTACGAACTGCTCAAAAGGCTTACCTGGCTGGTCGCCTCTCGGCTGGCACCACTCCGGACATTCCACTCGCACTGAAGAACACTGCGACCTACAAGGAAAGAAAACACAGGTTAGCAAAGGCAAGACTTCGCAGCGCTCCACGTAGCGCTTACTTACCACATCATAGCACTCTTAAGGCGCCATCATTTACCAGCGGGGCTCAACCAAGCCAGTTCGCCGCGCTGAAGCTCCGTATACCTAAGGGAGAAAAAAGAGACATTTTAAACAAAGAAAGGCATGCAAGATAGCAACAAAACTAAAGAACAGCAATAAGACCTACCTGAACAATATCAAATGGGCCGGCGTCAGTGAAGTAACTGGACCGCACTCACACAGTGGCCAGTGGCAACCTCCCGGCAGAGAGGCAGCGGGCTGCAAGCTTCCTGCCAATGAAGTTGGCATCCTGGTGGAGCAAGTCCTGGGGCTTTCTGATGCCCTCTTCTCAATAACGCGCACCAACAAGGAAGGTCAGAGGAGGATCTGGGAGGACATTGTGAGTGTCATAAACGAGAAGGGGGTGGCAACCCGCGACTACAAGCACCTCCTGAAGCACTGGGAGGACTTCAGGTCCTGGACCAGCCCAGCGCTTCACTACCAGGTCCTCCAGTTGTGACCCATCTGGAGTCGAGTGGTAAGTGTCAATTTGTTCTTGTCAAGCGTACTGCATGTTGAGGTGTGGCAAGAGTGGACACCTCGGCTGTATGCCTGGCATGCCCCATGTATGGATGTCTTTGTGCAGGGACGTGACAGTGCTGCATATGAGTCCAGTCAAGCGTGTTCCACATCAATGGTGTCTGTGTTGCAATGCATGATGTACACCAGCATGTGATGATGCACACATGTCTGCATGCCTGTGTCTGTACTCGGCCATGTTTGTGGTGTGATACATGGATGCTTATGTCACCCTCATGGACATGCACGGTGTACAGGTGCGTGTGTCTGAGTGGTGAGTCTGTGACTGGGAATCGCCATGGATGCATGACACATTTCCATCTCGATGCATGATTGACTGATGTGGCACAGTTTCCAATGAGTGCTCTGTGACAGGAGGTAGACATGGCCCAATGCTTGACTGTCTGGTAGTGTGTGCGCATCTGATGTGCATGTCCCATGATCCATGTTAGGTTCAGTCCCCCTTCTGATGTTCCCACAGTGCCTCAGACATGGATGCAAATTCTGTTGCACGTCCCATGCTTGTTTGTGGATGTGTGTTGCTTGCACTGACCCATGTGTTGTGGAGGGTGATGATGGTAGTGACGTTTGACAGTGCCACTCATGTGCAATTGCTTTGTGTCTAGCAGACTACTGTTCGGTACCCTGATCCTTGTGTGCAATCTCTCCCTATCTACAGCGGCGATTGCGGAAGAGGGCGGAGATGGCGCTGTGGAGCAAAGTGGCGGGGATGCCTCCAACAGGCGGAGACGCAGGGCCCAGTCATCCTCCCACCATATGTCATCTTCTGGGAGCAAGAGGACTGGTGCCGCAGCTGCCGATGGGGACACCCATGATGGTGAGGTTGGAAGTGGGCTCCTCGGCAGCGGAAGGGGCACGTGAGCCCCCACAGGGTAAATCCAGTGCGGAAAATGGTGCAGAGGCATCCAGGTTGGTGGGGGTTGAGGAGGAGGAGGAGGACGCATCAGACCGGCACATGGGGCCTGGAGGGGTCCAAGGGGTGCAGTCCAGGGGCAGGGGCAGGAGGCAGCACAGATTGCTGCGGAGGGGCCTGTGCTTAATCCTGTCCCTGATACTGAGACTGCATCACTGTGCACTGGCACGGAAGCCTCGGACCAGGCCCGTCCGCAGGTAGGGGAAGGGTCCACGCCAACTGACATTCCTCTACCTGTGGATGAGCCAATCCGTGACAGGGTTGGGCCCGTCCTAGTCGGTATCTCGATGCGCACACCCATCATTTGTGATCATGTGCATGCTTCCTGGCAAGACCACGCATGTCATCACAAACAGGTTTGTGCCATCATGAACTGGCTAGGACGGCTCATTGTCGCAGGTTTCCTCCATGTGATGTGTGTTCTTGCGACCCCCTCCTCCTCTTCACACACTATGCGCCAGTCGTCCTCCATGCCGTCTTCTGGCCCAGATGCTAGCAGGGCCCCCTGTGGACCTGCTCCAGCCACCGTGGCCAGGCTGGTGGAGATCCCATCCCTGCCACAGTCGGGAGTCGGAGGTCAAACAGAGATGGTCAACCCAGCGACAGAAACCCTGGCAATGGGGGTTGTGCAGGCACCTTCGAGCAGGGCACATGCACAACGGCCCCGGGGGATGGCATCTTCCCGGAGGCAGTCATGGTGGCACAGACAGATGGATAAAAGGCAGCAGCAGGCTCGACGTAGGAGGCGTCAGGACTCGGGGCCAAGTTCATCACAGGGGCAGGCATCGGCCGAAGGGCAGGAGGACCCTGGACAAAGTATGTCTTCCTTGTGGCAGTGGATGGGCCGGCAGATAGATGCAGAGCGGCTGTAGGCAGAGAGGGCATGACTCACCATGTTCAGGGCAGCGAACTCCATGCAGTGGGCAGAGAGGAGGGCGAAGTTCCTCGAGGAGACTCGCAGGGAGTTGGCGGCGTCCCTTCGAACCCTCGAGGATAGAGCAAAGTCCCGGTTCCGGGCCATAAACCTGGAGTTTGATGATGCCCTGGCCAAAACTCTTGGTAAGAACGGTGAGCCGTAGGACTAGCCCGCCACCATTGTAAATAGTTCTTTAGCGTTAGGTTTCCTTTCTTTTTCTTTTTTCTTTGGAGTCCATGGACCTTGCTCTACTTTTTGTATATAGTTGTATTTTTATAGCGTTTTTGGAAGTTTCATTTTATGTTGGGTTTATGGACCCTTCAAACTTTCCTTGTACATGGAGTATTGTGGATTTTGTGTTGCTTTTTTTTTTGGTTAACCGTTTGGATGTGGATTATTTGACTTTGGACAAGGACCAGTTTAAGGATTTGCACTTCTTTTGGATTTCATGTTCCTTTGGATTTTTCATTTTATTTTAATTTACATATTTTTTTTTTTCATTGTCATGTTTGCTTTTCCTTTGGTTAATTTCATTTTTAGTAATACATTTCCATGCAGTCATATATTTTTATTGTCTGCTCTCATTTGTTTGGTGCATGTGTCAATCGCCATTGGCTCAGGCATGTGTCACTGCTGTGTGGCTATGTTGGACATGTATCTGGGTGCATGCATGTGTGCTTTGCAGTGGCGGCCGCTATCATAGGGCGGCAGGGCGCCGCCCCCCTGCTGTGGCAACAATTGCATCCTATTCATGACGCCGCCTGCAACAGCGGGGTGCGTCCCGTTTCACACTGCTTTTTGGCGTTAAAGTGTGTGGAGTTTATAGCTCCACACACTTTACGTAAGCCTTTCAATTAGAAGGCTGGCAGGGTGCTTGAGGCATGGCCCCGCCAGTATTAATGTGTGTGCAAACAGCGCACCAAAGAAACTTTAATCTCCCTCCTCTCTGCATGGATACAGTAATGTCATTGGCTGTTTGACAACAGCCAATGACATTACTGTATCTATGCAGGAGGCAGCCAATGACTTGAGTTTGGGGGTGGAGTCGTGATGGAACAGGTTGCATGAGCCACCCACTTCTCTCTCTCTCTTCGTGGGTGTAATCTCGTGTTTGAGCTGAGCTACTCCGTGCACGCTAGAGTCAGCAGAGCATGCCAGGCCAAAGAAGTTTGCCCTCCGGTCCGCCGGTAAGTACGTCACTGTTGTTGTTGACAACTTTTACTTGGCCTGCCCTTGTTATGCAGTGCTCAAGCCAGTCTGGTACCTCTTCCCTCTCTCCTCGTGTGAGAGAGGTGCCTGACGAGGCTAACTGTCCATGCAGAAGTGGCTCTAAACACCTTGGGGCCTGCGTTCGATGCCGTTCTGTGGAGACAGTCACAGGCTGGTTGAGGCTGGGCAGGCCCTGGTCCCTGGCCTGCCCTGCTGCATCGGCGCCTATATTCGGGTAGATGATTTTTTATTCAGTTAAGTAACTTAATTTAAAGGTCTTTTGAATTAAGTTACTTAACTGAATGAGAATCATCTATTTCATCACACAGGTGCCATAAAGTATATTCATCGCCATATCGCTTGTGTCACGTTACTGGGATGTGGTCTTAGTCGCGGTACCACATTAACAACCTGGTGTATGAAATCGGACCTCCCACAGCGCTCGGCACCACCTGGAATTTGATGTTTAAGCATTGATGGGATGTGGGGATGGCTGGGGCCGCGAGAGGGCTCACTCAGCCTCTTTCCTTTCTCACTTTCTTGTGATAATGTTTAATTTGCAATTGGATGTCAAACTGAAAGAAGTAGATGCGCTCGCCAAGGATAGCTCTGGTAAGCAGGCCCCCGTTATTTTTTGCCTCAATTGTGAACTTCGACTGCATGCTGCATTAGCCTGTATGATATAAATCATTTATAACACGCCTGTGGACCTAAGAAACGATCTTACTAGGCCTTGTGCCATTCAGATTGTGCGAGAATGAAAAGTCCACACCTCAAGGCTGGGAGTCTAAAGACTGTCCAATTAGGCAATGCGCACTTCCTAGACAAATATAGGGATACACGCCTATTCATATTATACGCAGGAATACATGTGTGCACTTCTATTTAAGTATCTGTGATGTATAGTTATTACGTAGCAAATATAGACAAAAGGGTGCACTGAGCAAATTGTAAACAAAAACCTTTCATGGCTATGAACCTCGAGTTTCATTGTGCACAATGCTTGACTGATGTAAAATAAAAAGTGCCAGAGAGCCATGCAGAAGGAAGTACTTGAAACATTTGCCAAATAGAGGGGGCAGAGGGAGTAGGATGAAAGAGTGAAAAGAAAGGGTCTTATATGAGTTGAGTATATGTGGGCAACTCATTAGAAAATGCCTTCTAAATAAATGCAGCCATAAATGTGGACTTAAAGGGCAGTGGGATAATAAGCATATACTCCCAAAGCTCCATTGTTTGCCACCATGCATCAAAGAGCTCAATGCTTTGATTGTGTCTCTTCTAAGGAGATGACTTAAGTGCACCTCCTTTTTCCTAATCGGAAACCAGCATTGCAGGGGGCAGGCAGGAGTAGTCACAGGATGGTCTCAGGGTGCACAGGTTCCAGTCTGGCCTCCCTTTCACCACCAACTAAGGGACAAAAAAGGGGGCCTCTTTACAGCCTTAAGATAATTATCTTTAAGATAATGGCATCTAAGGGGATTTATTTATTTATGTGGGATATTTGTAATGCATGATTGCATACCAAAGTTCATTTGAAGTGCCATTAGGGAAAATGGGAGAAGTGGTTTGGGAAAACAGTCAGGAATGGATTACGAATAGAGGACGTGATTCATGACAATTTAGTGATTTGCTTTCCAGGTGACAAAGCCAAGATGTTAGAGAATGATTAATGCGACAAATGGTAGACTGTGGTGGCCAATGATAAGAATGGAGGGATCAGAGTAACTGGAGCCAGGCTCAGACTGGCCTTTAGGGCAAAAGCACAATGCTTGCAAGGCCGTCCCATCTGGCAAGTGTGGGTTACTTTTCTGCTACAATGTGGGCCACCTTGAGTTAATACATTATGCAGCTTGTTACTGTCCCGATATGCATTAAAATGCACTGTTATAATTGTTGGAGACCCTGATTTTTTGGGGGATTTTTTTAGATTTTTGGATAGGGACTAACCATCTTGCTTTGTTGGTGCACTAGAGATCTATGCTAGATACCATGGCACTATGCCCATCTGATCTCGTGCAGAAGGGTTGTGACCAAGCAGGTGGGGCCAGGTCTGATTTGCATATGGCCTTTCCTGAAATTACTGTATACCTATCTAATTAATTTCTTTATGCATTCAACATAATACCTTTCTATTCTCAATACAAGCTGCTGTAAAATACACCATCACACTTGCACATGTAAGAATAATGGACTATCATTAGTACCTAAACCGTAATGTTTTTTAGGTCATTTTTGTGTGGGTTTGGGAAGTAAATTACACATTTTGGAAGGCATTTTTCCAAAGTTTTGTGGGGGATCCCCCCCCTTCACATCCCCTGATCCCCTTGCTGGCGGTCGGGCTTGCTCGCTTGCAAATTCACCGTGCTAAATTTGCGCCCCACAACCTTCCAAAGTCACCAGTCGCCACTGGTGCTTTGGTGAATGCCATGCCATGGAGCCAGTACTGTGAAGTGTGGCCAATGGATGGGTGTGGCATTGCACTGGGGTTGGGGGGGCAGCATGGGGTGGCATTTAGGTTGACATTTGCTACATGATTCTATGTTGTTGTGTCAATGTGTTTGGTGGGGGGGACATGAGTTGGGGCCTGCCTGCAGGTTGCTGTCACTGCTGGAATGGGAGGACATGAGTCAGGGTCTGCTTGGAGGTGGCTGTCACTGGTGGGGTGGGGGGATACGAGTCGGGCCTGCCTGCAGGTTGCTGTCACTGGTGGGGTGTGGGGACATGAGTCGGGGCCTGCCTAAAGGTTGCTGTCACTGGTGAGGATGGGAGGATATGAGTCGAGCCCTGCATGCAGTGCATGTGAGCTGCCTGCAGGGCATGGTCACGGTGATGGGCTGCCTGCATGGCAGGCCATGGGTGATGGCTGCATGCGGGGCATGGCCATGAGTGTAGGAGGGGTCCACTGTTGAGTTGGCTGCCTGCGGTGCATGGCCACGGGTGATGAGCTGCCTGCGTGGCATGGCCATGGGTGTTGCGGGGTCCCTTGTGGAGTGGGCTGCCTGCGGGGCCTGGCCATGGGTGATGGGCTGCTGCGGGGCATGGCCATGGGTGTTGGGGGGTACCTTGTGGTGTGGGCTGCCTAAGGGGCATGGCCATGTGTGTAGGGCGTCCCCTGTGGAGTGGGCTGCCTGTGGGGCATGGCCATGGGTGATGGGCTGCCTGCGGGGCATGGCCATGGGTGTAGGGGGTCCCTTGTGGAGTGGGCTGCCTGAGGGGCAAGGTCATGGGTGATGGGCTGCCTGCGGGGTATGGCCATGGGTGTTGGGGGACCCCTTGTGGTGTGGGCTACCTGTGGGGCATGGCCATGGGTGTAGGGGGTCCCCTCTGGTGTGGGCTGCCTGCGGGGCATGGGGAGGGGACACCCCACAAGCAAATCGGACTTGTGTACCCCTGAATACACGCACCCCGCTCGTGCCATCCAATTTGCATTTAAAACAGACTTGCGTACCCCTGAATACACATAGCCCATTCGTGCCAGCCAAATCACGTGTAAAACGGACTCACGTATCCCTGAATACACGCACTCCGCTCGCACCAACCAAATCGTGTGTAAAACAGACTTGCGCACCCCTAAATACACATACCCCACTCGCGCCAGCCAAATCGCGTGTAAAATGGACTTGCGTACCCCTGAATACGCGTACCCCCTTCTTGCCAGCCAAATCGTGTGTAAAACAGACCTGCGCACCCCTGAGTACACGTACACTGCTCACACCAGCCAAATCGCGTGAAAAGCACACTTGAGTACCCCCCGATTTGCGCACCCACAGGGGACCTCCCAACATCCCTGCCCATGCCCTGTAGGCAGCCCACACCTCAGGGGATCCTTCTACACTCATGGCCATGCACCGCAGGAAGCCCACACCACAGGGGACCACCCAACACCCCTGACCATGCCCTGCAGGCAGCCCACACCACAGGGGACCCCCATACAGCCATGGCCATGCTCCACAGGCAGTCCACGCCACAGGGGACCACCCAACACCCCTGACCATGCCCTGCAGGCAGCCCACACCACAGGGGAACCCACTACACCCGTGACCATGCCCTGCAGGCAGCCATCACCCTTGACCACGCCCCGCAGGCAGCCCATCACACGTGACCATTGTAGTAAAGCAATGTCCATACTTGGGTTAGGTTGCTTATAAGTAAGTTTACTTCCAGTTCTTCAGTTACATGTTACATGACATAAAGACATAAGATATAAGACATAAGATAGATAGATAAATCTAAGATAGATCACCGGCACCCATCACTCAGGGAGGGAGGGACCAACTGACCCATAAACAGAACACTCAGCACAGCATTCTCTCACTCATACATCAACATTCCACTTGGTACTTGCATGACATCACAGTACCAAGTGGCTAGCTCAGCTGGCTAAGGCAGTGCCTGAAGAGTGTGACATAACACATCTCCCTCCTTACCGAAACGTCTACACAAACAATAAGCACTTTACATATAGGCAAGTCACATCACCATCCACCATACAACTTCACAAGAAATCCCACAGCTATGTAATTCCAAACTTCAACTACATCTTCACCTACATATCCAGGTCACCCTCAATACAAACACAAATCACCTTCTGTCTATCCCTGCCACGGACAAACTCTAGACTCTCACCCTAGACACCTGCCAGCCTATACACGAGGCTAAAGCTACCCTACAAACCAAACACTCCCTAACATAACATATATCCTTCCGCGCCTCTGCCACATGCGAGCCTCCAGGCTGCCACCCTGAAGCATGGCTTGTGATCCTGGCGCAATACTAGACATCCCAGAAAACAACAGAATCACCATACCTATTGAGAGAATTCATAAAACTGCTAACCACTGCTGAAATATCACCAAGCTGTGCCTACATCACGAATATACAAACAAATACATCAAAAGGACTAGGCCAAAAGAGCCCAACTCAACCACACCAAGGTAAACAGATCCTGCAACAACTCGAAGATACTGGCCAGGCATCTCCAAGACCACCAACAAAACAATGGGGTTGGACTAAACGCTCAACTCAATGGCAGCACTAACGAGTCCCATAATCCTGACCTTGGGGTACCTTGGCCTGGATTTACATTTAACACAAAAAGAAAACAACTACAAGACAACTCTTCATCTTGGACAACATATTTCCGTTTAGCCAATGTTTCCACCAGAGGGCGTCCCCAACCAGTACAACAGCTAATTCTAAGATAACCACTACCACATCTTCATCCAACAAAACCACCTGTCCATTTCAGATGAGAGTTGACTTCTTCTAACAGTGCACTACTACTGTTCCTAAGTTTTTCCTAAAATCACCCGACCACAACTCCCACTCACCTTAGTGCACTTCTCCACTTACTCACTCCTGCACCTGAAAGGGCGCTACCCCCAGGATTTACCTCACACGACCCCATAACCAAAAGAGGACTTTACTCACCATGCTTAAGTAAACAGAGGCGCTACCTCTGTATACAATGTACCAAAATCCACAACTACTATGGATCCTACCTCCCAGCAACACTTAGTCATTTCAAAACAAGTGTCCCTTGCCAACCAATTGACACCTAAATGAGGCGCTACCTCAATACCGTCAATTTAAATAAAACCGCTTCCTCCATCTCATGGGGCGGTACCTAATACACATATTTAATCAAAAGCGCTACCCCATCTCAACACAGATGGACGGTAATCCTAACTGTCCTAACTCCCAACCTACCAAACAGATTAATGACCCAAAGTCATTTGAACGTGAACTAAGCTCACATCATTCATAACCAGATACATATCCATCAGGTTTACTTATTCACAGTCAACCTTATGTACAATGTATGAACCACAAATTACATTTCTTTAGGCTTGGTGATTTAACATAAACATTTCCTACATAGTTCTTTTGCTTATCCATGTTTTGCATTAATCCTAAATGCAAAATATTTCCTACATAGTTCTTTTGCTCGTCCATGTCCTGCATTAATTCTAAATGTCTAAAAGTCCAACAGTCTATAAAACTCTTTGAACCTAAAAATCCTCAGTAAGTTACACTAGCTCATTCACACACAAAGAGCTCCACACGGTGTCACATTGCATTTAATTATGCACCTTTCAGTAAACTGTGTAAAAAGTCCATAAACCGGCAAATATTAAAGAAATGGTTAAATTCTAACTGCAGTGACTTAACCCCTTCCATATACACTCTCACCAGACCAGCATTTCTCATACAACAGTTTTCACCAAAGCCCACACTAATACTCAGTACAACAACAACCAACATTGCATTAATTAAGTTCTTAACTTAAATCCTAAATGCAAAACAAAATGAACTCCATCTCAACATGCGTTTTAGCACTATACAGTCTCATACAAGTAGCGTTGTATAGCAATTCTACCAACATGTTGGCCGCTGCATAGCGCCTCCATAATGAGGCGGAGCGGCGTTACCTGCACCCGGCCTCGTGAGCGAAGGATGCCTTCCACGGTACTTCGCCACGTTGCCCGCTACATCACGCCCCTAAATGGAGGAGGTTTGCGGCACACTGACCAATCCATCGTTTCGTCGCTGCACAGTAGAATGGGGCGCGTTACTGAACGCGGGATCGTTTCTACTACAGGTTTGCTGTACCCTGACCAATCCATCGTTCGCCGCCGCACATTAGAATGGGGCGCATTACTGAAACGTGGGATCGTTACTTCCTTGCTGGTCTCCGTACCATTCAATACAATTTGAAAGTGAATGGAGCATCTTCCAGATCACTGGGCAAGACGTTGCGTCAAGAACGTAAGGTACCTTACTCAAATGGTACGTTCTTCCTCTACACTTACAATGGGCGGTGATCCCTTCCTTCATGAAGTTCAATGAAGCACTAAATAAGAACCAAACAAACGAAACGTTCGACCGCACCGCCAACTCCCCGTTACAGGTGACAGACGTCATCACATTCAAATAGGGAGTAGAGGATAGAGAGACTCCTGCGTTCTCTAATGGACCAACGGTCCCTTGGGTTCCTGTGATCTCCAATGCGGTGCTGTTTACACGCTATACTCAGACTCCTGTTTATGCGTGCACTAAACAGTCCCAGGAACCATACTTCATGCATATATATCCAGTCTTTTTAAGTCAGATATGAAGAGTATAAAGAAACGTTTATCCTTTCTTTACTTCAATAATTTAAAGAAACCCTTCCATCATATTGAGGAGCCTTTCACCACTCCTGCAGTCCCATTATGTTCCTTATGGCTACAGACACATCACTCCCTTTAGAAAACAGGCTGCTGGTCTGTTCATATAAATTCAGAGGCACTTTTCTTAAGTGGACCACCTCTTCTTTTGTCCCACAATCCACCATTCTAGGGCCACCCTTGTTGCATAGACCCCTTAGGCTTCTCATGCCCGGGACCCTTCACTCCCAAAGCAATGGGCTGCAGGACCAGCACTCCCAAAGCAACGGGCTGCTGATCCAATCTGCTATGGTCCTCGCTATGGTCCTCCTCCTCCCTCTCCTCCCTTGTCCGCCCTGGGTGATGGGTATGCTTACTTGGGGGCGGTGATGTCTTCTTCTTTCCTTGGTCCTGTTGGTTCCTGCACCCCCCAGCAGCAGGTCTCTGCAGTCACCTTTCCAGCTTTCCTTTCTCCAGGGTTCTTCTTCCAGAGATCCTCGTCGCCATTGTAGTAAAGCAATGTCCATACTTGTGTTAGGTTGCTTATAAGTAAGTTTACTTCCAGTTCTTCAGTTACATGTTACAGGACATAAAGACATAAGGTATAAGACATAAGATAGATAGATAGATCTAAGATAGATCACCGGCTACCATCACCCAGGGAGGGAGGGACTAACTGACCCAAAAACATAACTCTCAGCACAGCCTTCTCTCACTCATACATCAACATTCCACTTGGTACTTGCATGACATCATGAAGTATGCCTCGGAGACAACGTGAAAAGTAAATGTGTTTATTTACTTTGAGAGTCTCCGGCGCCCTGCACTGCCGCTCACAATCTCCGCTCTCTCCCTCAACCCGTCTCCACCTCCCTCGTACCGAACCTGACTTCAAACACTAACATTCCTAACTCGCGTGCAGGCAGGGACGCCATAGCTAGGAGACAATGACATAGGATACTACATCATCTCCCCCTTTTTCCACTTAATAATATTAATTATACAGAAACAAATTAAACTAAGAAAAACATTTTAAGAAATACGACGAAACAACAAATTAACAAAGTAGTGCTAAACAACCAAATATCAATTGACTAAAGCATATCTGAATAACATGTCTATATACTGACAAATGCATTACAAACAATTGCTTCACAAAATAAAACACAATTAGTGTGTCTATGCTGCATTCTCATGACATAATCTTTACTTCCCCATAACAAAATCTTTTGTCCAGAACGGTAACCTCTTTATTCTAGGGTTACGCACCATTTCACATACTAGCTCACTGTTATGTCTAATACCAACATTCCTGTTTTCATCATTCATACAAGAGTTTATTCTCTGACTCACACCATCTTCCCCAGACTGATTACTTCCTGGAGCCTGGCCCAGCCAAAACATCACAATTTTCTCTCACATGTAACTCCTCCATATTTTGAGAGACAGCATCAGAAACAACATCAGTCTCCAAATTCAAATTGTCTTCACTATACATCAAATCATCAAGAACACAATCTTGTCTGGGTTGATTCCTATTACCATAATCCAGTTTCCAATTCCATTTGCTTACTCTGTCAATGTTCCATACTGAACCACCATTCAGCCTTATAGCCTTACCAAGCACTTGCAGCACTTTAACCGGTTTACTGTATTTAGAATCACCTTTCCTCACACTGTGACCTAATTTTATCCTTGCCATATCACCTGGTGAAATTTCAATCCTGTGTTTACATCCCAATGACATCATATTATTAACTCCATGGCATTTACTATTTCTCAATTCCCTTGACTCTGACACTCTTTTGCAATTTATCCACTCTGGAGTGAGCAATGTGTTGGGAGCCCTGCCCCTCATCAATTCAAAAGGAGACATATTCAAACCCATTTTAACTGACATTCTTAAACTCCATAATTTCTCCATAAGTGCTTCATTCACAGGCATGTTGTTTCTTAAAGCCAATTCCACTGTCTCCACAACCATCCTGTTACATCTCTCAACCAACCCATTGGTTTGGGGATGGTACAACGCAGAAAACTTCCAAACAATTCCAGATGTTGTGGCAAACTCTTTAATTTCCTTGCTTTTGAACTGAACCCCATTGTCACTAATAATGGTTTTGGGAAAACCTTCTCTCCTGAAAATGTCTTTAAGAAATTTGATAATTTCTCCAGAATCAACTTTTTTGACAGCTTTCAATTCCACCCAACTTGAATAATAATCAATCATAACAATTAAAAACCTTTTTTCCCCTATAAGTCTTGCATAAGGTCCCACAATGTAGATGCCTAACTTCAACCACGGAGCCTCCCCTTTATCTATGACAACAGGTTCTGACTTGAAGCTCCTACAACTTTTATCACTGTTCTGGCAAGGCCAGCAGTTTCTGACAAATCTCTCAATTAAAAGATCCATACCTGGCCACCAGTATGCAGAACGTACATTAGTTTTAGTCCCCGTTATGCCAGGATGACCTTGATGTGCTTTCTCTATGAGCTCCTCATACAGAACCTTCGGAGGTATCAACTTACTCCCCCTCATCAAAAATCCTACCTCCGTAGATAACTCATCCTTCACTTCCCAAAATTTCATAGACTCTCCATCAACCAATCTCTTTTCTGGCCAACCTAGCATTGTGAAATCTGCAATCTTCTGCAATGTTATATCTTTGGAAAACTCATCCAACCACTTTTCCTTAGAGGTTACCTCTAGAACAACCGCCACCATATCCTCATTGCCTTCTGGCTCCAAATCCGCATTCCTTAATGGTAGCCGTGATAAATAGACTGCAACAACATTTCTTTTACCTGGTACATACCTTGTCACAAAATGATAATCCTGTAATTTAATGCTCAACCTAGCCAACCTAGGTGATGCTTCACACATACCCTTCACAGATAGCACTTCAATGAGTGGCTTGTGATCGGTTTGTATGATAAACTTCCAACCCCACAGATACTTTCTAAAATAGTTCACAGCCCATGAGCACGCCAATAGTTCTTTTTCAATAACAGAGTACCTGCTTTCTGTGTCTGAAATTGCTCTGGAGGCATAACAGATTGTTTTTTCTTTGCCCCTTTCATCAATTTGGGACAACACTGCTCCTAGCCCATGACCACTAGCATCTACCGTAACTTTGGTCAACCTGCCAAAAACATAACCACCCAATTCTTTTAAATTACAAATTTGTCTCTTGATGCAATTTACAGCCTCATCACACTCATTACTCCATACAAATTTGACATCTTTTTTTTAACAATTTCCTTAATGGTTCTGTAACATTTGCAAAATTCTCAACAAATTTATTATAATATTCACAAAGTCCTAGAAATGACCTAAGCTCATCTTTATTACTAGGATTAGGAGATTCCCTGATCGCTTTCATAGCATCACTCTTCGGTTTATACCCTTTGCTATTGACTGTGTGCCCCAAATACTCAACTTCATCCATGCCAATCTTGCATTTATTCTTCTCAATTTTCAAACCCACGCTCTCCAATTTCAACAAAACATCTTTCAATCTCATGTCATGTTCCTCTCGGCCTTTGCCAAACACAATAATGTCATCTTGGTAAACAAATATTCCTATCAATCCCTTTAGCACATGCTCCATGACCCTTTGAAACACTGCTGCCACTGACGCTAGTCCAAACGGCATGCGCTTGTACCTATACAGCCCATGTGGAGTAACCAAAGCTGTGATGTCTCTGCAGTCTTCCGTCAGAGATATTTGATGGTATGCACTAGAGAGATCCAGAGTAGAGAACACATTTGCACCACCCATACGATTTAGCATTTCTGAAATTATGGGGAGGGGAAAAATGTCAACTATGACGTTCTTATTCACATCTCTGAGGTCTACACAAATTCTAAGATTTCCATTTTTTTTCATCACAACTACAATGGGGCTTGCCCACTCCGACGATTCGATCTTTTCAATGACTCCCTCTGCTTCCAACTTTGCCAATTCTTGTTCTACTTTGTCTGCTATGGCAAATGGTATAGGTCTAGACTTCACATGTCTGACAGGTACCGCTCCATCCTTTAGGCGAATCCTATGTGAAAAGTCTTTCAGTAGTCCCAATTTCTTCTGCTGTGTGCCATTTATACTCTCCATGCCCAATTTCCTCTGCTGTGTGCCATTTATACTCTCCATGCCCAATTTCTTCTGCTGTGTGCCATTTATACTCTCTATTTCTTCTCTCTGCTTGCAACTTGTATTGACGATTAAGATTTGTTCATTGTCACAAGGGTCTAATCTGATACGGAGACCCGCCTGATCCCTCCATCCAATAATGTTGACTCCTTTCTCTGCAACATATATCTTCACTTCTGCCTTCCTGTCTTTAAATTCAATGATAGCTGAAAACCAGCCAATTATCTTGATCTTTGACCCCTCAAATCCACCAGGGTTTTTTATATCAGATTCATTGAATTTGCTCTTAAGACCCAATGCTAGTAAGTTTTTCCAGGTTTTCTTCGTGATAATCGTCCATGGAGAACAACTGTCAACTTTCACTTTAAGCCTCCAATTGTCAATTATGATGACACAGCTTGGGCATTTGAATTCACCCTCAGGAGGCACGTGGATGGTAAACACTCTCAGGGTAATTCATAGAATTTCGCAGAAAAGTGTCGCAAGCGGCTGACGCAGAGTGTCCGCGTGCGATTGCCTGCGCCAGGCATGTGCGCTAAAACCGATTTCCGCGCACAGCGTATTCATGGATTTCAGGCTCCCAAACCAGCCATGGCGCAGAGTATCGCAGCGACCCTGCAGCAGCGCCAGTAACGCCCCCAAGAACGCCCTCGCGCAAGGAAAAGCCATCAAAATCGCTAAATCATCGCAAAGGGCTGCGCTAACCCTGGACCAGTCTACAGGGCTGCCAAACAAGGAACGCAAAGCGGGTAACGTGCATATCAGGGGTACGCGTGAAGTCATACACGCGATTAGCCAGGGTACGTGTACTACAGGGGTACGCGGGAAGTGCTACACGCGGTTGGGCAGGGTACGTGTATTACAGGGGTGTGCGGGAAGTTCTACACGCGATTCGGGTGGGTACGTGTATTACAGGGGTGCGCGGTAATTCTCACATGCGATTTGGCCAGGTACGTGTATTACAGGGGTGCGCGGGAATTATCACACGCGATTTGGCCTGGTACGTGTATTACAGGGGTGCGTGGGAAGTTCTACACGCGATTGGCCAGGGTACGTGTATTACAGGGGTGTGCGGGAATTCTCCCATGCGATTTGGCCAGGTACGTGTATTACAGGGGTGTGCGGGAAGTTCTACACGCGATTCGGCTGGGTACGTGTATTACAGGGGTGCGCGGGAATAATCACACGCGATTTGGCCTGGTACGTGTATTACAGAGGTGCGTGGGAAGTTCTACACGCGATTGGCCAGGGTACGTGAATTACAGGGGTGCGCGGGAATTATCACACGCGATTTGGCTTGCTACGTGTATTACAGGGGTGCGTGGGAAGTTCTACACGCGATTGGCCAGGGTACGTGTATTACAGGGGTGTGCGGGAAGTTCTACACGCGATTCGGCTGGGTACGTGTATTACAGGGGTGCGCGGGAATTCTCACATGCGATTTGGCCAGGTACGTGTATTACAGGGGTGCGCGGGAATTATCACACGCGATTTGGCCAGGTACGTGTATTACAGGGGTGTGCGGGAATTATCACACGCAATTAGGCTGGGTGGGTCCTCACAGGTGTTCCCTGTACACCCTCCACGGCCCCTGCAGGCAGCCCACAAAACAGGGGACTACCCTGCACACCTGCTCATGTCCCCCTGCACCCCCACCCCCCAGCAGTGCAGGGGCACCCTCCACCAGGCCCCCACCCATGTCCCCTATCACCCCCACCCCCCAGCCACCAGGGGCACCCTCCACCAGGCCCCCACCCATGTCTCCCAACACCCCCACCCCCCAGCAGTGCAGGGGCACCCTCCACCAGGCCCCCACTCATGTCTCCCACCACCCCCACCCCCCAGCCACCAGGGGCACCCTCCACCAGGCCCCCACCCATGTCTCCCAACACCCCCACCCCCCAGCAGTGCAGGGGCACCCTCCACCAGGCCCCCACTCATGTCTCCCACCACCCCCACCCCCCAGCCACCAGGGGCACCCTCCACCAGGCCCCCACCCATGTCCCCTATCACCCCCACCCCCCAGCAGTGCAGGGGCACCCTCCACCAGGCCCCCACTCATGTCTCCCACCACCCCCACCCCCCAGCCACCAGGGGCACCCTCCACCAGGCCCCCACCCATGTCCCCTATCACCCCCACCCCCCAGCAGTGCAGTGGCACCCTCCACCAGGCCCCCACCCATGTCCCCTATCACCCCCACCCCCCAGCCACCAGGGGCACCCTCCACCAGGCCCCCACACATGTCTCCCAACACCCCCACCCCCCAGCAGTGCAGGGGCACCCTCCACCAGGCCCCCACTCATGTCTCCCACCACCCCCACCCCCCAGCCACCAGGGGCACCCTCCACCAGGCCCCCACCCATGTCTCCCAACACCCCCACCCCCCAGCAGTGCAGGGGCACCCTCCACCAGGCCCCCACTCATGTCTCCCACCACCCCCACCCCCCAGCCACCAGGGGCACCCTCCACCAGGCCCCCACCCATGTCCCCTATCACCCCCACCCCCCAGCAGTGCAGGGGCACCCTCCACCAGGCCCCCACCCATGTCCCCTATCACCCCCACCCCCCCGCCACCAGGGGCACCCTCCACCAGGCCCCCACCCATGTCCCCTATCACCCCCACCCCCCCACCAGGGGCACCCTCCACCAGGCCCCCACCCATGTCCCCTATCACCCCCACGCCCCAGCCACCAGGGGCACCCTCCACCAGGCCCCCACTCATGTCCCCTATCACCCCCACCCCCCCGCCACCAGGGGCACCCTCCACCAGGCCCCCACCCATGTCCCCTATCACCCCCACCCCCCAGCCACCAGGGGCACCCTCCACCAGGCCCCCACTCATGTCCCCTATCACCCCCACCCCCCGCCACCAGGGGCACCCTCCACCAGGCCCCCACCCATGTCCCCTATCACCCCCACCCCCCAGCAGTGCAGGGGCTCCCTCCACCAGGCCCCCACCCATGTCCCCTATCACCCCCACCCCCCAGCATTGCAGGGGCACCCTCCACCAGGCCCCCACCCATGTCCCCTATCACCCCCACCCCCCAGCCACCAGGGGCACCCTCCACCAGGCCCCCACCCATGTCTCCCAACACCCCCACCCCCCAGCAGTGCAGGGGCACCCTCCACCAGGCCCCCACTCATGTCTCCCACCACCCCCAGCCACCAGGGGCACCCTCCACCAGGCCCCCACCCATGTCTCCCAACACCCCCACCCCCCAGCAGTGCAGGGGCACCCTCCACCAGGCCCCCACTCATGTCTCCCACCACCCCCACCCCCCAGCCACCAGGAGCACCCTCCACCAGGCCCCCACCCATGTCCCCTATCACCCCCACCCCACAGCCACCAGGGGCACCCTCCACCAGGCCCCCACCCATGTCCCCTATCACCCCCACCCCCCAGCAGTGCAGGGACACCCTCCACCAGGCCCCCACCCATGTCCCCTATCACCCCCACCCCCCAGCCACCAGGGGCACCCTCCACCAGGCCCCCACCCATGTCCCCTATCACCCCCACCCCCCAGCAGTGCAGGGGCACCCTCCACCAGGCCCCCACTCATGTCTCCCACCACCCCCACCCCCCAGCCACCAGGGGCACCCTCCACCAGGCCCCCACCCATGTCCCCTATCACCCCCACCCCCCAGCCACCAGGGGCACCCTCCACCAGGCCCCCACCCATGTCCCCTATCACCCCCACCCCCCAGCAGTGCAGGGGCACCCTCCACCAGGCCCCCACCCATGTCCCCTATCACCCCCACCCCCCAGCAGTGCAGGGGCACCCTCCACCAGGCCCCCACCCATGTCCCCTATCACCCCACCCCCCAGCAGTGCAGGGGCACCCTCCACCAGGCCCCCACTCATGTATCCCACCACCCCCACCCCCCAGCCACCAGGGGCACCCTCCACCAGGCCCCCACCCATGTCCCCTATCACCCCCACCCCCCCGCCACCAGGGGCACCCTCCACCAGGCCCCCACCCATGTCCCCTATCACCCCCACCCCCCAGCAGTGCAGGGGCACCCTCCACCAGGCCCCCACCCAGGTCCCCTATCACCCCCACCCCCCAGCCACCAGGGGCACCCTCCACCAGGCCCCCACCCATGTCCCCTATCAACCCCACGCCCCAGCAGTGCAGGGGCACCCTCCACCAGGCCCCCACTCATGTCTCCCACCACCCCCACCCCCCAGCCACCAGGGGCACCCTCCACCAGGCCCCCACCCATGTCCCCTATCACCCCCACCCCCCAGCCACCAGGGGCACCCTCCACCAGGCCCCCACCCATGTCCCCTATCACCCCCACCCCCCAGCAGTGCAGGGGCACCCTCCACCAGGCCCCCACCCATGTCCCCTATCACCCCCACCCCCCAGCAGTGCAGGGGCACCCTCCACCAGGCCCCCACCCATGTCCCCTATCACCCCCACCCCCCAGCAGTGCAGGGGCACCCTCCACCAGGCCCCCACTCATGTCTCCCACCACCCCCACCCCCCAGCCACCAGGGGCACCCTCCACCAGGCCCCCACCCATGTCCCCTATCACCCCCACCCCCCAGCAGTGCAGGGGCACCCTCCACCAGGCCCCCACCCATGTCCCCTATCACCCCCACCCCCCCGCCACCAGGGGCACCCTCCACCAGGCCCCCACCCATGTCCCCTATCACCCCCACCCCCCAGCAGTGCAGGGGCACCCTCCACCAGGCCCCCACTCATGTCTCCCACCACCCCCACCACCCAGCCACCAGGGGCACCCTCCACCAGGCCCCCACCCATGCCCCCTATCACCCCCACCCCCCAGCCACCAGGGGCACCCTCCACCAGGCCCCCACCCATGTCCCCTATCACCCCCACCACCCAGCCACCAGGGGCACCCTCCACCAGGCCCCCACTCATGTCCCCTATCACCCCCACCCCCCCGCCACCAGGGGCACCCTCCACCAGGCCCCACCCATGTCCCCTATCACCCCCACCCCCCAGCCACCAGGGGCACCCTCCACCAGGCCCCCACTCATGTCCCCTATCACCCCCACCCCCCCGCCACCAGGGGCACCCTCCACCAGGCCCCCACCCATGTCCCCTATCACCCCCACCCCCCAGCAGTGCAGGGGCACCCTCCACCAGGCCCCCACCCATGTCCCCTATCACCCCCACCCCCCAGCAGTGCAGGGGCACCCTCCACCAGGCCCCCACCCATGTCCCCTATCACCCCCACCCCCCGCCACCAGGGGCACCCTCCACCAGGCCCCCACCCATGTCCCCTATCACCCCCACCCCCCAGCCACCAGGGGCACCCTCCACCAGGCCCCCACTCATGTCCCCTATCACCCCCACCCCCCAGCCACCAGGGGCACCCTCCACCAGGCCCCCACCCATGTCCCCTATCACCCCCACCCCCCAGCAGTGCAGGGGCAGCAGGCAGTCAGGCAGCAGCAGGTGGGAGCGTGCTCGGGGCTCTGGGGGGCAGTAGTTCGGCCTTCCGGGCAGGAGCGTGGTATTCCGTGTGCGTAGGCGTGGCCAGCTTGGTACGGAGTGATTTTGCACGTGAAAATCCTGCACGTTAGCGTGAAAACTGAGGAAAGGCCCTCAGCGCGTAAGCGCGTCTGTGACGTGACCCGCACGGGTGTTTCCCACACAGCACGTGATGACAGAGCACACGTGGAAAGACTGCACCTCAGAGTGTAATTGCGTGTGATTGGTGGAAATGGCCCTACACGCAGAAGTGACAAAGCGTGTAATTGGTGGAAATGGCCCTACACGCAGAAGTGACAAAGCGTGTAATTGGTGGAAATGTCCCTACACGCAGAAGTGACAAAGCGTGTAATTGGTGGAAATGGCCTTAGCGCGTACACGCCGCGTAAGTGACGCTGGACGTGTGGCCCTGTATAAAAGGTATGTGTAGAACACGTTTTCATTGTACGTGCTTTTCGTGGAGAGCGAGTGGGTGAATTCTGTACTTCTTGTCGTTTCACACGCGATTTACTTCACGGCGTTTCAAGTTCATATTCCCTGTTACCTCTGACAGCTTTTTCTCTTTTTTCGCTTTTACTGGTTTACCTGGGCCTGTTCCCTCAAACAGTGTTCCCTTCTACTGTTGTCCTGTCTCCTCAGACAGCGTACAAATCTTCTTTTGGCGGGGGTGTTGCCAACCAAACGTGCTCCTTTTACACGCTCGTTTACCAGGCAGACGGTGAGTCACGCACGTATCTAACATCTGTGCTTGCCCCGTGTGTAGCCTACCCCTTCAGAGGTCATTCTAGGCTGCGTGTGACACGCATACGTTCATTCTTGTGTTACTGGGTGCCACAGCTTAGTGCAGGTTTTTCTTTCTGCACACGTGGTCTAGGAGGGGTTGCGTGCACGTCATCTCCCTTTTTTGGGGCTCCTGTGCGTAGCGTGACCCGTCATCTTTCCCCAGGGGTTACAATCAGCCTTGCAAGAGCACTAGGGTACAATTACCATCTGGTACCCAACCCCTTTGACCCCCAATTGCCCAGGACAATAGTTTACAGCCACTCCCATACGCACATTCACATCAGTGCCATGGCTGGGAGGCGAGGATTCCGTAAGGGTGGCAAAGGTGGAAGAGCCACAAGTGGTGGCCGTGGTGGATCCGGTAGGGGACGTGGTCGTTACTTGCAGGGTGAGCCTGTCCCCCCATGTGTGGAGGACCAGTCAAGGGCACCCATAATCCCCCCCCTCCCGTTGAGGCTGATGTGGCTGACACCATCCATGCTCAGCCCTTGTTGGACCAGCCCATTGTGGCACCAGATCTGGCTGACTCCATGGCTGACTTCCAGGTCAGCAGGCCTATGACACGTGCGCTGGTGCACGTTGATGTCACCATGCCACGTGCATCTGGGCCAGCAAGGTCATCTGCTGCACCAAGGAGGCAGGGCGGAGAGGCTGCAGGGGCAGCTGCGGCTCCATCCACCCCAGCCCTCACACACCCAGCCAGGACAGTGTCGGTCCTAGTCCATGCTGCTGACATGCCCCCTGACACCATCACACTAGAGCCAATGCCTGCACCAACTCCCATGCTGAGTGTGCAATCCCACACTCCTGATACAGAGTCCACCAGGGCTCCTGCCCCTAGTGTCCAGAGCGGCGCAGGACACTCAGGATCACCACCACCTTCCAAGCGGAAGAGGAAGAGTGCTCGTCCGGCACAGGCTGATGCCCCAGACACGGCTACACAGTCCGGCCCATCCAGGAAGCCCAGCTTCACGGATGACGAACTGAATGCACTTGTCGAGTATGTGTCCGGACATGACAACGAGATGGTCATTGTTGCAGGATCCAAGACCACACCTGCACAACGCCAGGCACACTGGCAGACCGTTGCGGACATCGTAAGTGCCCTTGGAATCGTGAGGCGCACAGCCAATGGTTGCTATAAGCGCTGGAATGACCTAAAGCGCAGGGCAAAGAGTAAGCTGGCCTCAAGTCATGCCGCAACTCTAGTGACTGGAGGTGGGTCTCCAGTAGTAGACATGGAACTCACTCCACATGAGTCAGTCGCTGGGACCTACGTCACGGAGGAACAGATCCAAGGCGTGGGAGATCTGGCTGATTACGAGGCATTGTCCGGTGAGTGCACATGCATGTGTGTGTCATCCATGTGCATGGTGTGTGTGTGAGGGCTTCTGTTTGTGTGCCAGGTGAGAGTGTGTGCGCCTGAGTCGTATGGGTCAGCCATGTGCTTCATGCAATACTTCCTGCGCAGCTGCATTTGGCCATAGCAGTATCCCTTCTGCCAACAGTAGACATCTAGCCCAACTGCACGCCAGTTGCCCTTGAAGTGTCACCTTGCCACAACATAGTTGCTTATTTTTCACAGTTCATTCAGTCAGTTTGTTTGCATACCACCACTTTCACTAGGCATGTCGCTGTCCACTAGTCACATGTCTGACATGGCTATGGTAAAGTGGAGTGACTTTGTTACCTGGATATAATTTGTACACACATGTCCCTGTGCAATTGGACCATTTCAGACTGGCAGCTCCAGGTGAAAAATCTGACCTGTTAGAATTAGAAAAGCGATTACATGCAGGAACTGGACTGAATGAATAGGTGCTGCCCTCCTCTCCATCTTCACTCAATAGCAATGGTACATGCCATCTGTGTGATGGCATGTGTGTATCACCTGGCAATCACAGGCCAATGTGTGATGCCACTGCCAGGCAGCATGCAGAAAATGTGTTCATCTTCCATCTTGGTGTCATCAGTGTGTGCCATTTGCCTGCACTTCATACGCAGTGAGGGTGCATGCATGGGAGGGTTTCAGTCATGTGGGACATGTGTCAATCAAGTACTGGTTCTCTTGCTTCTCAGCCCTCATTGTGTGCCATGGTGCTAATGCCTGTTTCCATTTCTTCGTTTTCATGTCTTTGCAGGGGAAGACGCACCTGATACTGCTGGGGTTGTGGAGATGGTGCAGACCCAGGAGGGGTCCGAGGGCCGACCAACCACCAGTGAGGGACGTGGTGTGGTGGTGGGTGAGAACCCACAAGTGCTGCAGGTCGTGCTCTCAAGGGGTGTCTCTGGCTGCACCTCCCCCGAGCTGTACTCAGGTGTTGATTCGGATGAGACCTACGTGCCATCGCAGGTGAGTGTTTCAGGAAGGGATTCTGTTCTGTCTCACCCACCTGCACCAGGGTCAGAACCCTCCATGGGGATGTCAGTGTTGGCAGCTACGCCTTCGGTGGTTACGGATGCAGGGTCACACTCCGCGACATCTGATCCTGTTCCTGGGCCAGCAGATCAGAGGGGGAATGCAGTCCTGCAGCCTCAGGCAGTGCCGGCACAGCAAGGCGCAGTTCGCCTTGCCCCAGACAGGTGTGGTGCCCGCCGACGTGGTGGCCGTACGCCACCCGGCAATACCGCATGGGAGCAATCCATTTACGGTATGGCAACCCAACAGGCTGCATCATCCGAGATGATGGCTCAGGCCATGGATAGGGTGGCCACTTCCATTGTCCCCCCAGAAAGGCTGATGGAGCGACTAGAGCAGGCAACCGACTCCATCTGCCAGTCACACAGGGAGGACATGTTGGGGTCCAACAGGGACAGGCGGGCGGCACTGGCGACTCTGCAGGAGGCCATCTCCATTGAGTCCCAGGGCCACAGGGAAGCCCTGAGGCAGGAGCTCCTTCACCTCAGGACGACTCTTGTTGAGCTTGAGGCTTCAACACACCAAAGGACAGAACAGCAGCTGGAGCGTCTCACCCGTACGCTCTCAGCTGAGATGCAGGCAACGAGGGCGGAGGTCCGGGCATCCCGTGAGTTGTTGCATGGGGACCTCCGCACACTCATCCTCCAGAACCAGACCTACCACACCCGCATGCTTGCAGCCATGGAGGAGCAGACTAGGGCCTTGCGTGGGCTGCCTCCCATAGTGCAACCACCTCCGGATGCAGCTGCACAGGGTGATAATAGCGACAGCAGTGATACTCCCACAATAGGGTAGCCGTGTGGGCCATGAGCCCATGGAGGTGTTTTATCTTCCCAGGATCCACGCAGGTGGGTTCTGGTGTGCATCCTGTCCTCGGACCTCCTGGGTGGCCTCCCCAACCCCCCCGGGCCCATCAATGGCCATTTTTGATTGTTTCTTATTTTTATTTTTATTTTTATTTCTTTTATTCCCAATTTTTTTGGGACGATTTGTTGGCTTCCGTGGTTACTGTGGGCATACGCTGCATTGTGGCTGGGCACATGCAGGCTTGTAATGTATTTGGTTCAGATGCTTGGGTTTGAGTCACACACACCCCTCCTGCTTCCCGTTTCCATGGGCTTGCAAAGGGTGTGCCCAAGTGACAGTGAATTACACAGTGACGTTGGACTCCCATGAGCTGTGTGGGCAGTCTGTAGTCAATACTGTGTATACATTCCTAGTGCATATTGCTGTTGTGTTGTACACTGCATGTTGCATTGATGTGTAACTCTTCTTCTGTGTCTACCTCCCAATTTGCAGGTCCCTTCCTCATGTCTACACAAGGACCTCTAGTCTGGATATGGGGTCCATGTTGGCAGCAGTGCACCTACAACTCTACATGGCACCAACACTGCACAGTTGGTAGTGGTGGGAGTGCAGGCATTTCCAGGTGGTGAGACTACTAATATGTAACATTTGTGATGTCTTGTTAATGGTACTACGTGCTCAATTATGTTGTTGGTCCGGCATTGCTGTGAGCATTTCAGGTGTTGCAGGTTTCTAATAGGGACACTGTACATAGTGAGACTAGTGTCATGTTGTGGGGATTACTTTGTTTACCTGCAATTAGCATGACATGGCACGGTGTGTCGTGTGGCGGTGCTGGGGTTGGGTTGGCTGACATGCCACTGTCCTCTTGTTGCATTTTGCAAGTGGGTATTATTTTAGCTGCTTGAATGTGTAACTTCACAAAACTGCATTGGTGGTGTCTGTGTGGGTAGGGATGCACACATTGTGACACTTCCAGGTGAACAATCTCAGGCTGATATGGTATTCACGGTTCATTCTCCAGACATTCAGGATCAGTGTCAGGTTGAGTCATCATTGATTGTCAGATGGAATGTGCCAGGGCAGTGTGCACTCCACAGGGGTGTGATTTCTATGTGAAGTAATTAGCCACTAGCTGTGTACGGGCTGCCTCCCCCCGTGCCCTTTCCCCTCCCATGCGCAGCGGCTGTGCATGTGGTTGGGGATGTGGGGCCACCACCATGTCCACGGCCAGACCCCGGCGTGTTGCAACGTTGTGCAGGACACATGCTGCCACTATGATCCTGCACACTACTGGGGGAGCGTATAACAGCTGCCCGCCAGAACGGTCAAGGGAGCGAAAGCGTGACTTTAGCACTCCGAATGTGCGCTCCACTATGCCCCGGGTCGTAATGTGGGCTGTTTTATATCTTACCTCGGGTGGCGTGGTGGGGTTCCGAATTGGCGTCATCATGTGGGGGCTGAGAGGGTAGGCACTGTCCCCTGTGGAGGTGGTGATTGGTATCATTGGTGGGGTTGTGACCTTGCTCAGTATCCAACATGCATGCATGTGCAGTGGCATACATACTCACCAAGCAGCCATGTATCGCCATGCCGCCCAGCTTCTAGGTCCCGGCTTAGGGTGGACATTCGGTAAATGAAGCTGTCGTGGGTGGAGCCGGGATAGTTGGCATATACTGAGGTGATGATTCCCCTGGCATTACATGCTACCTGCACGTTGATGGAATGCCAGTGCTTGCGGTTCCTATAGATGTGCTCAGATGCCCTGGGGGGACGTAGAGCCACATGGGTGCAGTCGATGGCATCTAGCACTTTGGGGAATCGTGCCACACCGTAAAAATCCAGGGCGGCAGCATGCCTTTCTGCAGGTGTT
The DNA here is from genome assembly GCF_040938575.1 of Ambystoma mexicanum. Lineage (NCBI taxonomy): Eukaryota > Metazoa > Chordata > Amphibia > Caudata > Ambystomatidae > Ambystoma > Ambystoma mexicanum. The sequence goes on from NC_090930.1 coordinate 733,852,580, forward strand.
CTGGGCAGGTATATGTGCCTGCGGACTGATGGGCGTGCAGTCATGATGTTCAAGACCTGGTGTAGGCAGCGTGACTGGGTGGCCTGTGACACCCCACCCACTATGGCACTTGTCCGCTGAAATGATCCAGTGGCTAAGAAGTGCAGTGCATTGAGGACCTTCTCCAGGGGGCTGAGTGCTTGGGAGCACAGGGTGGGTGATGTGAGGTCATCCTCCCACTCACTCACCAGGTCCAGTATAATGTGTGGTGGAAACCTGTACCTCCCATACACCTGGTCATCAGGCATCCCGAAAAGGCTGGTTCTGGGTGTGAATATTCTGGCCCTGACTATCCTCCTCCTCCTCCTTTGGTAGCCCACTGCCACTGCTGCTAGGAACGGTATGTTCATCCTGGCGTCTGAGCTTGTTATTGTTAAAGTGCGCAAATTTATGCTTTGCGCGTGTTCTAGGCGAGCTTGTGACCCGCGCACCCCTGGAATCCAGTTCCCAGTCCAATAGCGTGTGGAAATTCACACGCACCACGGGATACAGGTTCGCTGACGTACTTGCGTGTGTAAGTGCCCGCGCACCCATGAAATACACGTACATAGGCCAATCGCGTGTACGCGCACTTTTGTCCAATTACACGCGATGACACTCTGACGTGCAGTATTTCCACGTGTGCCCCGTTATCACGTGCTGAGTGGGGAACACCCGTGCGGGTCACGTCACAGACGCGCTTATGCGCTGAGGGACTCTGGTCCAATAGAATCGCGCATGCGTGCTGACGCGCTTACGCGCTAAGGGCCTTTCCTCGGATTTCACGCTGACGTGCAGGATTTTCACGTGCCAAATCACTCCGTATCAAGCTGGCCACGCAAAAACACACGGAAGACCACGCTCCTGCCCAGAAGGCCGAGTTACTGCCCCCCAGTGCCCCGAGCAGCCTCCCACGTGCCATCTGCTGCTGCCTGCCTGCCTGCCTGCTGCCACCGTGCCCTGCCATTTGGTGCCTGCACATCAGCCATTTGCAGGGGTCCAGTTGCTGTGTCCACCCCTGCTGGAACTGAAGACTCCCGACTGGGATTACATCGCTCCACAGCCCAGCCCCAGGACCCAGTTGCCCACCCACACCTGCCTCTGGGGTTGCCATGTCGGGCACTTCCACATCTGGCACCAGTGGCAACCCCAGGCCAGAGGGGCAGAGGGGCACCAGCTTCACTGACACCGAAGTTGGTGTCCTGGTGGAGCATGTCCTGGGGCAGTATGATGCCCTCTTTGGATCGTCCCGCGCCAGCAAGGAAGGACGGGAGAGGATCTGGGCCGACTGTGTGGTTGCCATCAACGCGGAGGGGGTGGCAACCCGCGACGTCCTGAAGATCAAGAAGCGCTGGGAGGACTTGAGGTCCAGGACCCTTGTGAAGGCCCGGCGCCTCGTGGAGGGGGGCCGGGGCCGCATGAGTTCCATCCAGATGAGGGTCCTGGAACGCGTACGCCCAGCGCTCCACACCCAGATCCTTGAGAGGGAGGCCCGTCTGGAGTTGATCGGTAAGTGTCCAAGCATTACTGTGTGAGACAGGGCATGTTGCGGTGTGCTGGTTCTATGATACTTGCCTGTATGTGTGCCATAGGCCATGTATGCATGTATGTGTGCAGGGACATCATGGTAATGCATGTGCGACCAGTGATGTGTGACCCACATGGTTGTTGCATGTGTTCAAATGCCGCATGGGGAGCCCTATGCAGATTTTGAACATGAGAGCATGCCAGTGTCTGTACCTGGACATGGGTGGGGGTGAGGGATGGGTGCTGATGCCAGGTACATATATGGTAGCCATGTTTGTGTGCCTGACCTGCGTGTCTGTGACTTGTGCATGCCATGGATGCATGACACATGTGTGTGACAATGCACAGATTCAGTGAAGCAGCCAAATTACCCTTGTATCCGCTGTGTTTGGTGTGTTTGGGGCCAGATGGATGTGACTGAGGTGAAGTGTGTGCATGTGATAGGCATGAGCCATGATGCATGTGAGTTACATATCATTGAATGTTTCAAGAGTCCATTGGACATGCATGGAAATGTCCATGGCATGCACCATGCCTGTTACTGTGTCTGTTTTGCCTGGACTGACCCATGTGTTGTGGAGGGACATGATGGAAGTGTACTTTGACAGTGGTGCTCATCTGCTATTGCTTCCTGTCTAGGGGACCATTGTACAGTGCCCTGATGCTTGTGTTCTTTGTCTCCCTCTACGCAGCAGCTAGTGAAGAAGAGGGCGGAGACGGCGCTGTGGAGCAAGGCGGCGGGGATGCCCCCACGGCTGCAGCGGAAGGGGTGGGTGAGCCCCCACAGGGGCCTGCTACGGTGGGAGACGGTGAGGAGCCATCCAGGTTGGTGGTTTGCACAGAGGAGGAGGAGGCCGCCACTGGGGCACACATGGGGCCTGGTGGGGGCATCCCTGCTGGTGCAAGTCGTGCAGTCCAGGGCCAGGGGCAGGAGGCAGCACAGGTCACCGTGGAGGGGCCTGTGCATGTCGCTGTCCCTGACCCTGTGAGTGCACCACCATGCACCAGCAGGGATGCCCCGTCCCAGGCCCGTCCGCAGGTAGAGGGGATGTCCATGCCACCTGACTCCCCTCCACCTGCGGACGTGGGAACCCCTGGCCGTGTGGAGAAGGTCCTGATTGGGGTCGCGATGCGCACGGCTGTGATTCGTGATGCCGTGCGTGCTTCCCGGGAGGACGACGCACGTCATCACGAAGTGCACCGTGCCGACGTGGCCCAATTGGGATCGGCCATGTTCGGGGGTTTTCTGCATGTGTTGTCCAATCTGGCGGCCCTCTCCTCCTCTGTGCAGGCTATACACCAGTCGTTCTCCTTGCCGTCTTCCGGCCCAGATGCCACCAGGGCCCCCTGTGGACCTGCCCCGACCAATGCAGCCAGCTCGGTGGGGATCCCATCCCTGCCACAGTTGGGAGTCGGAGGTCCAGCAGGGGTGGACAACACAGCAACTGGACCCCAGCAGGTGGAAGATGTGACAGCATCATCAGGCAGGGCACGTGCACGACGGCGTCGGTGGTTTCCATCAGCCTGGATGCCGTCGTGCTGGCAGAGGCAGTGGCGTCGAGGCAGCAGCAGGCTCGACGTGGGAGGCATCATGGCTCGGGGCCTTCAAGATCAGAGGGGCAGGCATCGGCCGGAGGGCAGGGCAACCCTGGGATGGTGGTGTCTTCCGTGTGGGAGCAGTTGGTCCAGCGGATAGGTGCGGAGCGGCAGCGGGCGGAAGAGGAGCGGCTCACCATGGTCAGGGCGGAGTTCTCCATGCGTCGGGCGTTGAGGCGGGCTGAGTGCCTCGAGGAAGCTCGCAGGGAGTTTGAGCTGGACATGGGGTTATCCCTGCGAGACCTCGGGGCCAGGACAGAGTCCCGCCTCCAGGACATCGACATGGAGTTCGATGATGCCCTGGCCAGCAACATCACCGAGTGAGCCGCAGGACTTGCCCGCTGCCTTTGTATATAGTTATTTAGTTAGTTAGTGTTAGGTTTCCTTTATTAATTTTTGCTTTTTTGGACCGCTCGGACAATGGCCACTTTTTTGTATATATTATTTTCATTAGGTAGTAGTAGGTTTCATTTATGGTGTTGGGCTCATGGACCCTGGAATTTTCGTGTATATAGTTTGCTTTTTGAAGAAACATTTTTTTAATTAATTATTGTGTTCACCATGAGGAAATGGTTTTTCATTATTTTACTTCCACATGATTTTGCTTTGGACAACATTTGTTTTTGGATTACTTTGTTTTTTTTATTTTTACATTTGTTCTCGGACATGGACCATTTATTTTGTTATCCCCATTGTTGTATGTTTGATTTTTTTACTTATTTTTCATCTTTAATACATGTTCTTTTTAACTTTCACTTGTGGTATTTTCTCATTGGTTTCATACATGTCATGATATGGGTTTTGACATTGACTTGCACCCATTGTGTATGTGTGTGTGACGGACATGTGTTCATTTACAGACTTGCCATTGGGGTTGTATCATGTAATTGCATTCACTATGTGGGTGGATGCAATCCTTGCCTGGGTGTTTGTGCTGGGTATGCTGCCCATTACTGCCATGATTGAGTATCGTCAGGACCTGGGGGCAGGGGGACATGTGTGGGTGCCTGGTGGAGGCTGCCCCTGCACTGCTGGGGGGTGGGGGTGGTGGGAGACATGAGTGGGGGCCTGGTGGAGGGTGACCCTGCACTGCTGGGGTGTGGGGGTTGTGGGAGACATGAGTGGGGGCCTGGTGGAGGGTGCCCCTGCACTGCTGGGGTGTGGGGGTGGTGGGAGACATGAGTGGGGGCCTGGTGGAGGGTGCCCCTGGTGGCTGGGGTGTGGGGGTGGTGGGAAACATGGGTGGGGGCCTGGTGGAGGCTGCCCCTGCACTGCTGGGGTGTGGGGGTGGTGGTAGACATGAGTGGGGGCCTGGTGGAGGGTGCCCCTGCACTGCTGGGGTGTGGGGGTGGTGGGAGACATGAGTGGGGGCCTGGTGGAGGGTGCCCCTGGTGGCTGGGGGGTGGGGGTGGTGGGTGACATGAGTGGGGGCCTGGTGGAGGCTGCCCCTGCACTGCTGGGGTGTGGGGGTGGTGGTAGACATGAGTGGGGGCCTGGTGGAGGGTGCCCCTGCACTGCTGGGGTGTGGGGGTGGTGGGAGACATGAGTGGGGGCCTGGTGGAGGGTGCCCCTGGTGGCTGGGGGGTGGGGGTGGTGGGTGACATGAGTGGGGGCCTGGTGGAGGCTGCCCCTGCACTGCTGGGGTGTGGGGGTGGTGGTAGACATGAGTGGGGGCCTGGTGGAGGGTGCCCCTGCACTGCTGGGGTGTGGGGGTGGTGGGAGACATGAGTGGGGGCCTGGTGGAGGGTGCCCCTGGTGGCTGGGGGGTGGGGGTGGTGGGTGACATGAGTGGGGGCCTGGTGGAGGCTGCCCCTGCACTGCTGGGGTGTGGGGGTGGTGGTAGACATGAGTGGGGGCATGGTGGAGGGTGCCCCTGCACTGCTGGGGGGTGGGGGTGGTGGGAGACATGAGTGGGGGCCTGGTGGAGGGTGACCCTGCACTGCTGGGGTGTGGGGGTTGTGGGAGACATGAGTGGGGGCCTGGTGGAGGGTGCCCCTGCACTGCTGGGGTGTGGGGGTGGTGGGAGACATGAGTGGGGGCCTGGTGGAGGGTGCCCCTGGTGGCTGGGGTGTGGGGGTGGTGGGAAACATGGGTGGGGGCCTGGTGGAGGCTGCCCCTGCACTGCTGGGGTGTGGGGGTGGTGGTAGACATGAGTGGGGGCCTGGTGGAGGGTGCCCCTGCACTGCTGGGGTGTGGGGGTGGTGGGAGACATGAGTGGGGGCCTGGTGGAGGGTGCCCCTGGTGGCTGGGGGGTGGGGGTGGTGGGTGACATGAGTGGGGGCCTGGTGGAGGCTGCCCCTGCACTGCTGGGGTGTGGGGGTGGTGGTAGACATGAGTGGGGGCCTGGTGGAGGGTGCCCCTGCACTGCTGGGGTGGGGGGTGGTGGGAGACATGAGTGGGGGCCTGGTGGAGGGTGCCCCTGGTGGCTGGGGGGTGGGGGTGGTGGGTGACATGAGTGGGGGCCTGGTGGAGGCTGCCCCTGCACTGCTGGGGTGTGGGGGTGGTGGTAGACATGAGTGGGGGCCTGGTGGAGGGTGCCCCTGCACTGCTGGGGTGTGGGGGTGGTGGGAGACATGAGTGGGGGCCTGGTGGAGGGTGCCCCTGGTGGCTGGGGGGTGGGGGTGGTGGGTGACATGAGTGGGGGCCTGGTGGAGGCTGCCCCTGCACTGCTGGGGTGTGGGGGTGGTGGTAGACATGAGTGGGGGCCTGGTGGAGGGTGCCCCTGCACTGCTGGGGTGTGGGGGTGGTGGGAGACATGAGTGGGGGCCTGGTGCAGGGTGCCCCTGGTGGCTGGGGGGTGGGGGTGGTGGGTGACATGAGTGGGGGCCTGGTGGAGGCTGCCCCTGCACTGCTGGGGTGTGGGGGTGGTGGTAGACATGAGTGGGGGCCTGGTGGAGGGTGCCCCTGCACTGCTGGGGTGTGGGGGTGGTGGGAGACATGAGTGGGGGCCTGGTGGAGGGTGCCCCTGGTGGCTGGGGGGTGGGGGTGGTGGGTGACATGAGTGGGGGCCTGGTGGAGGCTGCCCCTGCACTCCTGGGGTGTGGGGGTGGTGGTAGACATGAGTGGGGGCCTGGTGGAGGGTGCCCCTTCACTGCTGGGGTGTGGGGGTGGTGGGAGACATGAGTGGGGGCCTGGTGGAGGGTGCCCCTGGTGGCTGGGGGGTGGGGGTGGTGGGTGACATGAGTGGGGGCCTGGTGGAGGCTGCCCCTGCACTGCTGGGGTGTGGGGGTGGTGGGAGACATGAGTGGGGGCCTGGTGGAGGGTGACCCTGCACTGCTGGGGTGTGGGGGTGGTGGGAGACATGAGTGGGGGCCTGGTGGAGGGTGCCCCTGGTGGCTGGGGGGTGGGGGTGGTGGGAGACATGAGTGGGGGCCTGGTGGAGGGTGCCCCTGCACTGCTGGGGTGTGGGGGTGGTGGGAGACATGAGTGGGGGCCTGGTGGAGGGTGCCCCTGGTGGCTGGGGTGTGGGGGTGGTGGGAGACATGGGTGGGGGCCTGGTGGAGGGTGACCCTGCACTGCTGGGGTGTGGGGGTGGTGGTAGACATGAGTGGGGGCCTCGTGGAGGGTGCCCCTGCACTGCTGGGGTGTGGGGGTGGTGGGAGACATGAGTGGGGGCCTGGTGGAGGGTGCCCCTGCACTGCTGGGGTGTGGGGGTGGTGGGAGACATGAGTGGGGGCCTGGTGGAGGGTGCCCCTGGTGGCTGGGGTGTGGGGGTGGTGGGAGACATGAGTGGGGGCCTGGTGGAGGGTGCCCCTGGTGGCTGGGGGGTGGGGGTGGTGGGTGACATGAGTGGGGGCCTGGTGGAGGCTGCCCCTGCACTGCTGGGGTGTGGGGGTGGTGGGAGACATAAGTGGGGGCCTGGTGGAGGGTGACCCTTCACTGCTGGGGTGTGGGGGTGGTGGGAGACATGAGTGGGGGCCTGGTGGAGGGTGCCCCTGGTGGCTGGGGTGTGGGGGTGGTGGGAGACATGAGTGGGGGCCTGGTGGAGGGTGCCCCTGGTGGCTGGGGAGTGGGGGTGGTGGGTGACATGAGTGGGGGCCTGGTGGAGGCTGCCCCTGCACTGCTGGGGTGTGGGGGTGGTGGGAGACATGAGTGGGGGCCTGGTGGAGGGTGACCCTGCACTGCTGGGGTGTGGGGGTGGTGGGAGACATGAGTGGGGGCCTGGTGGAGGGTGCCCCTGGTGGCTGGGGGGTGGGGGTGGTGGTAGACATGAGTGGGGGCCTGGTGGAGGGTGCCCCTGCACTGCTGGGGTGTGGGGGTGGTGGGAGACATGAGTGGGGGCCTGGTGGAGGGTGCCCCTGCACTGCTGGGGTGTGGGGGTGGTGGGAGACATGAGTGGGGGCCTGGTGGAGGGTGCCCCTGGTGGCTGGGGGGTGGGGGTGGTGGGTGACATGAGTGGGGGCCTGGTGGAGGCTGCCCCTGCACTGCTGGGGTGTGGGGGTGGTGGGAGACATGAGTGGGCGCCTGGTGGAGGGTGACCCTGCACTGCTGGGGTGTGGGGGTGGTGGGAGACATGAGTGGGGGCCTGGTGGAGGGTGCCCCTGGTGGCTGGGGGGGTGGGGGTGGTGGTAGACATGAGTGGGGGCCTGGTGGAGGGTGCCCCTGCACTGCTGGGGTGTGGGGGTGGTGGGAGACATGAGTGGGGGCCTGGTGGAGGGTGCCCCTGCACTGCTGGGGTGTGGGGGTGGTGGGATACATGAGTGGGGGCCTGGTGGAGGGTGCCCCTGGTGGCTGGGGGGTGGGGGTGGTGGGTGACATGAGTGGGGGCCTGGTGGAGGCTGCCCCTGCACTGCTGGGGTGTGGGGGTGGTGGGAGACATGAGTGGGGGCCTGGTGGAGGGTGACCCTGCACTGCTGGGGTGTGGGGGTGGTGGGAGACATGAGTGGGGGCCTGGTGGAGGGTGACCCTGGTGGCTGGGGGGTGGGGGTGGTGGGTGACATGAGTGGTGGCCTGGTGGAGGGTGCCCTGGTGGCTGGGGGGTGGGGGTGGTGGGAGACATGGGTGGGGGCCTGGTGGAGGGTGACCCTCGTGGCTGGGGGGTGGGGGTGGTGGGTGACATGAGTGGGCGCCTGGTGGAGGGTGACCCTGGTGGCTGGGGGGTGGGGGTGGTGGGAGACATGAGTTGGACATGGGTGGGGGCCTGCTGGCAGGTGCCCCACAGTGCTGGGGGGTGGGGGACATGAGTTGGACATGGGTGGGTGCCTGCTGGCAGGTGCCCCACAGTGGTGGGGGGTGGGGGTGCAAGGGGACATGAGTTGGTGTTCATTAGTTCAAGGAGACATGTGCCTTTGCTGGGGGGCATGCCCATGTTGGGTGGGCTGCCTGCGGGACATGACCAGGGATGCAGGGTAGTCCCCTGTGGTGTGGGCTGCCTGCAGGGGCCGTGGAGGGTGTACAGGGTACACCTGGGAGGACCCACACTGTCAAATCACATGTGGGACTCCCCGGCACCCCTGAAATACACGTACCGTGCAGAAATCGCGTGTAAAACTTCCCGCGCACCCCTGAAATACACGCGCCCAGGCCATTCGCGTGTGGAACTTCCCGCGCACCCCTGAAATACACGCGCCCAGGCCATTCGCGTGTGGAACTTCCCGCGCACCGCTGAAATACACGCGCCCAGGCTATTCGCGTGTGGAACTTCCCGCGCACCCCTGAAATACACGCGCCCAGGCTATTCGCGTGTGGAACTCCCCGCGCACCCCTGAAATACACGCGTCCAGGCTATTCGCGTGTGGAACTTCCCGCGCACCCCTGAAATACACGCGCCCAGGCTATTCGCGTGTGGAACTTCCCGCGCACCCCTGAAATACACGCGCCCAGGCTATTCGCGTGTGGAACTTCCCGCGCACCCCTGAAATACACGCGCCCAGGCTATTCGCGTGTGGAACTCCCCGCGCACCCCTGAAATACACGCGCCCAGGCTATTCGCGTGTGGAACTTCCCGCGCACCCCTGAAATACACGCGCCCAGGCTATTCGCGTGTGGAACTTCCCGCGCACCCCTCAAATACACGCGCCCAGGCTATTCGCGTGTGGAACTTCCCGCGCACCCCTGGAATACACGTAGCCCGCTCCCCCAGGCCCGATCGCGTGAGGAACTTCACGCGAGCCCCTGTAATACACGTAGCCCGCTCCCCCAGGCCCGATCGCGTGTGAAACTTCACGCGAACCCCTGAAATACACGTAGCACGCTCCCCCAGGCCCGATCGCGTGAGGAACTTCACGCGAACCCCTGTAATACACATAGCCCGCTCCCCCAGGCCCGATCGCGTGTGAAACTTCACGCGAACCCCTGAAATACACGCACCAAGGCTATTCGCGTGTGGAACTACCCGCGCACCCCTGAAATACACGCGCCCAGGCTATTCGCGTGTGGAACTTCCCGCGCACCCCTGAAATACACGCGCCCAGGCTATTCGCATGTGGAACTTCCCGCCCACCCCTGAAATACACGCGCCCAGGCTATTCGCGTGTGGAACTTCCCGCGCACCCCTGGAATACACGTAGCCCGCTCCCCCAGGCCCGATCGCGTGAGGAACTTCACGCGAACCCCTGTAATACACGTAGCCCGCTCCCCCAGGCCCGATCGCGTGTGAAACTTCACGCGAACCCCTGAAATACACGTAGCACGCTCCCCCAGGCCCGATCGCGTGAGAAACTTCACGCGAACCCCTAAAATACACGTAGCCCGCTCCCCCAGGCCCGATCACGTGAATAACTTCACGCGAACCCCTGTGATGCACGTACCCTGCAAATCGCGTGTGAGACTTCCCGCGCACCCCGGTATACACGCACACGTATTTTTTGTCAGCGGGTGTCCGTGTTTGTGGGTACCCCTTTGCACGTCATTTTTCCTGGAGGGCCACAGTATGGGACATTCATCATGGCAGTATATAGGTGCTATTTGTTGGTGCACCTTTTGGCGCACATTTCTTACAGCCGCAGAGACGCTACCGCCTGCTTTCTTGTGGCGGTCGTGTTTGTGCCTGTGCGCTGGTTTGAGCGTGCGCTTTTTTCCCCTATTCTATTCCATGAATACGTGTTGTAGGCGAGCGTGTGGGCGTTCCGCGCACTTGTGCCCTGTACTTCCCCCGTGACGCCCACGTTTTGGCAAGTTGTTCCCCATTCCGAGTGTTACGCCCGTGTTCCGCCTACTTTTGTTGCGTGCGCCGCGCTATGTGCGAATTTCGCTGTGGCCTGTGCGATTTTCGCTGTGACCTGGCGCACGCTGTTAGGTGGCCTGTGCGCCAACGTGCGCCGCGCACTTTTTTATCGCACATCCGCTGGTTTTCTCGCGCACGGCCTTCCATGAATCGACGTGCGCTGCTTTTCGTGCGATTTTCGCACTTGCACTGCGATTTTCGCTATTCCACTGCGATTCGCACGTTTTTGCCCACTTGCGCCGCGCTAATTATTCCATGAATCGGCCTCTCTATCTTCATCCGATTCTTAGTCTTCCTCCTGTATGACCGAAATTCTCTTCTTCCGTCTGCACGTGACTGCAAAATGTCCCTTAACTCCACAATTACCACACTTCTGTCCTACTGCAGGACAATGCTTGGCATAGGCAAAGTGTCCCGATCTTCCACAATTGTAACATTTGTCAGCTTCTTTAAGTTGTGGGGCATTCGGTCTGGGTTCGGTTTTCGCCCAATTCTTGCCCTTGACCAGATGCCCTTTGTACTCAAATCCCCTGGACCTGCAACTCTTGGTTGCATAGTTTTCTGCACATTCTCTTGTCCTAAGAGTGTTGACCATGCCTTGTTCTCCTGAATCCAACGTAGGTTTGTCATTCGTTTGCTGCATGTTTAGAACAGCCTCTTGTTTCCTATTTTTCATTTCCTTGGAGCACAGATGACTGTGTTCTATACGTTTGGCAATGGCCATAGTTTCTGGCAAGGATGGGTTTCCCACCATCCAAAGTCTGTCCTGCACCAAACTATCTTTTGCGTGTATTATGATTTGATCCCTTATGAGTTCATCCAATGTGATGCCATTCCCAAAACGACATGTGCGTGACAACGCCCTCAAGGCTGATACATAATCTTCAATAGACTCATGTTCCTTTTGAGTTCTGGTGTAGACGTTATACCTGTTTATAGCTACATTAGTCTCAGGTGTATAATATTTGTCTAGTTGTCTTATAGCTTTTTCATGTTCATCAGTATCCCCAGCTTCATCCATAGGCAATTCTGGTAACTCCCTATACTTCCTCTGTCCTTCCAATCCCAAGGCGTGGAGCAGCAGTGATTTCTTTTTAAGCGGAGTTAAGCCTTCCTGGTCAGTGGTCTGAACATAGTTCAACCAAAATTCCTTCCATTCCAACCAATTTACAACAGGTTGACCTGCAGTTGGGAGAAAACTAGCTGGGGGTTGTATACTGATGCCTTGCATGTTTCTGGAAAATTGTGTCTGTAAGAGATGAGGTCAAATCCAGTTGTGGGGTTAAAATTGCTTTGAAGTGATTCAATTCTCCAAATCACTTGCAAGAAATTCTGTGTTCAAAAAGTACTGCGAGGAGGATGAGTAGATTCCTATCTACTCCTCATTTGCCTGGTTCCAATAAATACAGATCATGTGATCTGTGTTAGTGAGGAGGGTCCCTTTCCTCAATGCACTCCGTGCGAGATGCTCATTGGTGGTTTGATTGGCTCAGCAGCCAATCAAAACCGATACAGCTGCTGCAGCAGTGAAGACAAAAGCAAGAAAAAAAAAAAAAAGAAACAGCATGAACTAACGCGATCCCACGCGTTTATTCGGAGCATCCGCTCTCTACTTGGATTAGGTAGGGCTCCGGTAGTACAACACGACTCTTCCCCAGCACAAGCCACGCAACGCTTTGCGAGGGCACGGAGCAGCCGCTCTCGGTTTGAGATCCCATGTGGCTTCGTGGGTTCTCAGGACGCCGGCAAGCCTCGTCGCCAAAATGAAGTATGCCTCGGAGACAACGTGAAAGGTAAATGTGTTTATTTACTTTGAGAGTCTCCGGCGTCCGCACTGCGGCTCACAATCTCTGCTCTCTCCCTCAACCCGTCTCCACCTCCCTCGTACCGAACCTGACTTCAAACACTAACATTCCTAACTCGCGTGCAGGCAGGGACGCCGTAGCTAGGAGACAATGACATAGGATACTACACATCACAGTACCAAGTGGCTAGCTCAGCTGGCTCAGGCAGTGCCTGAAGAGTGTGACATAACAACCACGCCCTGCAGGCAGCCCACACCACAGGGGATTCCCCTACACCCATGGCCATGCCCCGCAGACAGCCCACACCACAGGGGTACCCCCTACACCCATGGCCATGCTCGGCAGGCAGCCCACACCACAGGAGACCATCCAATACCCCTGACCATGCCCCGCAGGCAGCCGACACAACAGTGGAACCCACTACATCCGTGACCATGCCCCGCAGGCAGCCCATCACACGTGACCATGCCCTGCAGGCAGCCCACACGACAGGGGACCACCCAACACCCCTGACCATGCCCCACAGGAAGCCCATCACCTGTGAGCATGCCCCGCAGGCATCCCACGCCACAGGGGACCCCCCTACACCCAAGGCCATGCCCCACAGACAGCCCACGCCACAGGGGACCACCCAGCACCCATAGCCATGCCCCACAGCACAGGGGGAACCACATGCACAGCCCTTTTCACATGATTTGGTTGGTGCGAGCATGGTACGTGCAGTTTTTAACACGTGTACCATGTAGGGGGGCTGTATGCTGTTCTAGCGTTAGCGTGGCCCTTTGCGCCATATTGGGGATTTCAATTGCTTTTTCAGGCGCAACGGACGTTCTTAGGGGTGTTACTGGCACTGCTGGACTTTCGCAGCGCCACGGCTGAAAATGGCTCGGGAAATCCTTGAATACACGGTGCGCCAAAATGCTGTTTTGTGCTGCGCCTGGCGCACGCTCCCTCTCTGCGCCAGGCGCGTGCACTACTTCTGCGCTGATTTCTATGAAGTGACCAGTAGATGTTACCGCTACAGCCCCTGTAAATTGACTTCCACATGTAAAATCCTTCCCTTTTGCAGTGAACTACTTAATTTAAGAATATTTGAGTCCTGATTTGTCAGTGCTAGATTCAGTATTTAGCAGCCCTAGGATGCAAATGGCAATTTAAGTGTTGCTAAAATGTGCAAAGAAATATCACAGACAGTTTAATATACTCAAATACCCACGTACAAAGAATGTGGAGGCTGTCTCCATTCCTTGGAGGCTCATGTTTAGATAAGGCAACACTCATTTTTACAGTCCTTCTAATATGTCTGCTCAAACGATCGATGGGAACGCGATAATGGCTTTGTTCTCTTATCATCCAGTGTAAATTGAATTCTAACAATGTTTTTTTTATAAATCTTTTTTTATTGGTTTATTGAACAAAGAACAAGAGAAAAAAAAAGAGACGGTAGCACATTCAACGTGAGTACACAAAAGACATTAGGAGATCCAACATTGAGGTCATAGTAGATAGCAGTGCATAACATAACTCTAGTCTTCTGTGTGGTACCGCAGGGAGGGTGGGGTGGGGGTCGAGAATCTGCACCGCCCGCCCAGTGGCCACGTGAGGCGTCGCCGCTGGCCCTTGTTATGGCCTTAACTTTTATGTTCCCCATTGTCCCCATATTTTCTGAAATTTACGGGGGGAACCCCTTGCATTGTAAATTCGCCTCTCCAGGGAGGCGCATCTGTCCATTTCATTGGACCATCTGTCAATGGTTATCCTGTCCCCCGAGCCCCATGTGGCTGCCGTGAGTCTCTTTCCCGCACCCAGTGCCACTCCTAGAAATATTCTTTCGTGTTTATTGAGGTCCGTTTCGCCTCCTATACCTAGCAGGATAAGTTTGGGGTCTCTCGGGATTGTGGTGCCCAGTATTCCGGAGAGGCGGAGTAAGCACGTGGTCCAGAACTCCTGTAGCACCCCGCATTCCCACAACATGTGGTAGAAGGTACCCTCTGTTCTTTTGCATCGGGTACATTCTGCGTTGTCGTCCCTCCCCCAAGTGGCCATTTGCGTTCTGGAATAGTAAGACCTGTGTAGGATTCGGAGCTGAATCAGCCGGAGTTTGGCGTCGATCCCAATTTCCCGTGGGGACATCAGGGCTTCCACCCACTCTTCTGTCTCCAGTCGCCCTAGGTCCTGTTCCCATTTATCCCTGAGGTTGACGAGCTCCCCGGATCCAAAGGAGTTAATTGCCTGATAGAGGGTAGAGGTTACCTTGTGTGGGATACTTTGTGGGAGTATGTTTGTTTCTAAGGGAGAGCAGGCAGGTATATCGGCCAGGTTCGGGAATTGGGTATTTATGGCGTGCGTAAGTTGAAGGTATCTAAAGCGGTCCATGGGTAACAGCCCGTGTCTCGTCTGTAGGGTTTCAAAGTCGATCAGTCGCCCCTCTTGGACAATATCCGCCAGTGTGGAAATTCCTTTCCTCTCCCAGGATTCAAAATGGCCCATTTTTTGTATTTCGGGGAGATGTGCATTACGCCAGAGGGGTTGGATCAGGGTTGGTCTGTCTTCCCAGCCTAAGTATCTATGTATCTCCCTCCAGACTCGCTTTATGTGACGGGACCCGGTCGGTGCCTCTTTTAGGTTCCTAGGGCTATCGTATAGGATATGCAGAGGGGAGGGAGGGCCAGTGTCTCGTGTCTCTAATCGGATGTGTGGTAGCAGCGGGTCTCCGTGTAGCCATTCATTCGCCACCCCCGCTTGTGCCGCCCAGTAGTATGTGCGGATGTTGGGCAGTCCTATGTTGATGTTTATGATCATCAGCCAGGGTTGGCTTGTGGAGTATTGCCTGGGATATGTCTTGTTTAGTTCCTGGGTTTCTACACCTTGTTTTTTCTTGTCCTGTCTTTGGTGTTGATTTTTCTTGTGTCCTATCGGTCTGTGCATGCATCTTAAATGCTCTATTTTGTCCTTGCTATGTCCTTGCTATGCCAGTCATACAGTTTCACCTATCATGAATTGGGCAAGTAATATGTCAAACACTAGTCAAATTAATTTCTCACCTTAGCATGCCCTTTATGCCATTGGTCAGTTTTCCCTTTTGCGAACATATACACATGCAGTAACATAAGTTTATTTGTAGAGCGCACAGTCACCCTTACAGGGCTGTCTTGGCGCTATTAAATGATAACAGATTTTTACTGTCAACTTAATGGTACTTATTTTATTGACCTCGGGAGTATGAAAGGCTGAGTGGACCCGCTAGGATTTGAACGTTTGATCATGAGGTCAAACACAGGCCCCTTTGGTGGACGCATTAGTCCACTGAGCACAGACCTTATTATTGAGGGATTGGTGCTCCATGGTCCACATTAGTCTGTCTTCACTAGTTTAATCACTCAGTCACACAAGTCTTCTCTCTCCTGACATGTGTCACCCCCAAAGGTGTTTTTGCAGAATTATTGATCCTTATCTACAAACACGTTCTTTCAATATAAATTGTTCATTCTGGCTTCACATTCTATGGCTGGTTATCCATGGAGGTGTATTTGCTAAAGCCCAATCTTCTAAATTATTAATCAGGCATGGGCCTGTAAAAAGTGCAATTTGTTTTTTTGTCTAAAATTCTCTGAGGCTAAAGACAGTGGCCCTCATTACGACCCTGGCGGAAAGCGACTGACCGGAGCGCCACAGCGTAAATAGCGTTTCCGCCATTGCACGAAGGAGCAAAGTGCGGCCCATTCCGACCCATCGGGCACGAGCACCACGGCATGGCGGAAGTGCAAAGTCCGCGATGGCGGAAATGACCCCAAAACGGCCCACACCGCCGCCGTACGTCGCCCCAGGTACAATACCGCCACCCCTCTTAGCGGTCACCGCAGTGTGCGCCTACCGGAAAGTACGGTGGCCGGAAATATACGGAAACGGAAGTTAAAACATGGGCCCGGAACGGGAAACAACCCGGCGTACACCTATAAATACACTAAAACCACACAACCACTAAAATCACTACCCTGAAACACACCCCAACCCGTCAACCACCCTAGCGAAACCACGAATAATGGGAAAAGCAGCGAAGAAAGCGTGCGACCGCAAGCGGCAGGTCCACTTCTCCCGTGAGGAACTCACCGTGCTAACAGAGACCCTCCAGGAGAATGCTGCCGTCGTCTTCTGCACGCAAATGACCAGGACGGCACTTGTAAACAAGAAGGCCATATGGGCTCTGGTGGCACAGCGGGTAAGTGCGGTGGGGACCGCACCCCGCACCCCACAGCAATGCCGCAAGCGATGGGACGACCTGCGGATACGCGTCCGCAGCATACTCTCTGCCAACCGCAACATTGCCACAGCCACCGGGGGAGGTCCTGAATCACCCATCAAGTTGACCCCCTGGGAAGAAATCTGTGCCTCCACCATCGGAATGGAGAGCATAGAGGGAGTCGGAGGGATGGAGAAAGGAGTGCAGACATCCGAAGATACAGGTAGGTGGGCCAGGAAAAACAATGCCAAATCCACACAGTCCATCCATGTGAAGTACCATGCGTCCACATAGTGCAACAGAAACACATGTCCAGGAGAACGTCCACACACATCGGCCTGATAGCGCACGTTAAAACCCACAATAAATACATAAATAATTAAAAACCCCCAATACACGCACTACACGTGCAGCAGGCACACCCTAACTGCAGGCTGCCAAACAACTGCACCCTCACTCCACACACAAATCAAAGCACCTCCAAGGGCCCGGCCCAAATCACCCTCAGGTACCACCCCAATGCATGTGATACAATGCCATTCCAATTCCCACAGACCCACCAATAACCCTCGCCCTCCTCTACTCCACCACAGGGTCCGATCCAAACGACGAGCTACAGGACACCCCTACCAGCACACCTGCAAAGAGGGCCAAGACCAACGGCCAGAGACCCTCCACCTCAGCTGCACGCATCAAGACACGCCAGCAGCACAAATCAGGTGGCAGCACAGAGGAGGGAACATCAACAGGCACCCCAGCAGCCAGCATGCCCACAACACCACCACCACAGGTCCCCCCAATGGATGCCACAGAAGGCACTGCCTCCGGTGGCAGCAGCACCATAGGTGACACCCCATTGATGGCAGCATGCTCCGACACAGAAAACGGGGATGCCGAAGTCAGATCCATCCATGACCTGTCCCAATCCCCCTGTCTGTCCCATCCCGTACAACATGAGGATACCACGCAGGGGCACCCACAAGACGACGACTGGCCATCCCCCACAAGCCCTGTGGCAATGCAACATGAGGACAACATCCCCTCTGTGACACCCCCGCAAATGGCCTTGGCCCAGCAGAGGCAACAGTCCCTCGACCAGTTGATCGAACAACAGCAGCAACTGGCCACGCTCCTCAAGGACCATGCTGATGAATGTGGGGGCACTAAGGCAGACATAGAAACATCAACTGAGACACTTAGGGCACAAATCGAGAGTAGCACCGAGAGCCTGAGAGTCCAAATGGAGAGAAGCACCGAGAGCCTCAGGGGGGAACTGCATGCGACGGCCAAGGACGTATGTGCCGAACTTGCCGCAGTGCGCCGTGTGCTCACTGAGCTCTCGCAAACCCTTAGGGACATGCATGGACGTGAGCAGGCAGACACATCATCCGTTGCAAGCTCCGTCCAGGGCAGCCCCCAACGTAGATCTGGAAGGAACCTGCGCTCCACAGGCAGGGGTGCCCCTGATACCCGCAGAGGGGGCTTGCAATAGCGACAGCCCACTGACAATGAGCATCTTTGGACACTGGTGTTCGGGGGGGAGGTAGGGGGGTGGAGGGGGTGTGTTGGGCTCACTTGGGTGGCGGGTGGATAGGGTGTTCAACATGACATCACATATGCCATAAAAAGTGCACGATCAACCAATGAGATGTGTGGACATTGATCTTTGTGTACTAGGCCATCATAGGCGTACAGTCCATATTGTGCATGTCCCAGACACACGCAGTGCCACGAGTCCCGTGTCCATGTATCAGCCACCAGGCGTGAGTGCTAGAAGCATACATCAATGAGATGCTGACGAATGTCACGGGCCTCCGGTGCCTCGCAGACTCCATGAGGTGCTGCCACATCCCCACCCTCATCATGACCATCATCAGGTGCTTGCAGTTCTGCGTCAGGGGGCATGGGCACATTTCTACGTACGCACATGTTGTGGAGCATGACACATGCCATCACCATCTTTGCAACCTTCTCATGGCGGTACAGGAGTGCCCCGCCAGACCTGCTGAGGCAGCGGAAACGGCCCTTCAGTAGGCCGAATGCCTGTTCTATGACTACACGGGTACGTGAGTGGGCATGGTTGTAGTCCTCCTCATGCTGGTCCCGTGGGTTCCGGACTGGTGTGAGGAGCCATCTCTTCAGTGGATATCCAGCATCACCTGTATGCGGACGAGAAACGTATGATGTGGAATGCCATTGATACGTACGCACACCCCCCCCCTTCCTGCCAGGTCATTGCCAATTCACATACCCCACATCATCATGCATGTAATGAGACTCACCGAGTAGCCAGGATCTGTTCCCTGCGTGTCGCTCCATGTAGCGTGGTATTGTAGAGTTCCTCAAGACCATAGAATCATGGGTTGATCCAGGGAATCGGGCACAACAATGTGTAATGATCCTGTTGGAGTCACACACCATTTGTACATTCAGGGAATGAAATTGTTTTCGGTTGCGGTACTGGGCCTCCATGGCATGTGGAACGACCAATTCCACATGGGTGCAGTCGATGGCACCAATGCAACCCGGTATGCCGCCAAGTGCATGGAATCCCACTTTCGTGTTTGTAATTTCCTGCTCCGAGCGTGGTAGGGAGATGTAGTCGTCTGCGTGCTGCAGGAGGGCATCGAGCACTTGCAATAGTGTCCGTGAGAACAGTGGCTGAGAAATGCCATGCAACTGTCCGACTGTGTGCTGGTAGGTGCCTGTGGCCAGGAAGTGGAGTACAGACACCACCTTCAGTAGGGGTGGGATGGCGGTTGGGCTATCTATCATGCTGACAAGGTCAGCCTGTGTCATGTCCACAATGGCGGCTATGGTGTCCCGGTCCAAACGGTAGAGGGTGTGGATCTGCTCATCAGTGAGGTTCAACGGATGTGCTCGGAGGCGTGGGATTGCGGGCTGCCTGCGTGGTGGTAGTGGCTGTGCTGGTGGGCCTTGCTGGCCCTGCCTTGCCCTCCTCCTCCTCCTGCGTCTCCTCCGTGCGGCCGGTTGTAGTTGGTGTTCGTCTTCCTCTTGGAGTCGGAGCACTTGCAGTGCTATCAGGTCCCCCAGGGCCAACATCGCGAGTCCTGCCGGTAGCATTTCGGTGTGGTTGTGGGAGGAGACTGGCTGTGCAATTCATGTGTTTTCAGGCTGTATGGCCTCCACCTGTGGTGATTCATTCCACCTGTGCAAACTGCTCTCCCCTTTGGCCGAGCACGTCACGCGCACAACGCTGCAATTCGGGGAATGGTATCTTGCTATTGCTATCATGTATTTGTACCCGATGGGCGTGTTGGATTGGTTGTTATGTTCATTCGGCTATGGTCCCATTGTTTCCCATTCTATCTGTGCAGTCGCGAACAGACTTGTGAAGGGTCAGTGGAACGTAGTACTCGAGTAACGGTGGGCCCTCATGCATCACTGTACCGAGTTGCAACGACGGGCGGGGCGTCCCATTCGTGGGTGAAGGCAGTTGCCATTTTCACACACAGCCGCACTCGATGGAATAATTAGTGATTTCAAACGGCCACAGATGCCTTTTCGACGTGATATTGCAAATGAGGAATTCGAAGGGCGGCGCTTTCGGTTATCAGCTGGCGGCGAGGAGATGCCCACAGGTCTGACTGCAAATATAACGTTCTATTGTTCAATGTCCTTGAGACAGGGCCCATGGCGAGGGAGCAATGACTGATATGAATAGTTTGGGATGCGCATTAGCTACGTGGCCGATGAGGCCGGCCGTTCCCAAATACATGTTACTTCACAACACTTGAATTACGGGCTGGGGCACTGTGGATTTTGCAGGCTGCATAACGCACAGACTCAATGGATGTTTCTAATGTCATGTGAGTAAATATTCAGGCGTTTTGATCCCGGGATGAGGGAATGATGAATGGATGCATGGGCAGGTGATTTGATACAGAGTTTGCCATGTACAGGGCTTCTTGGGATCTATCCGCCTCCCCTACGCTATGTGATGCAGGGCTGCCATAGTGGGACCATCGTCTATCTGGCCTTGTTGAGCCCTCCCTGTCTCGAGGCGCCCTCAGACACTTGTGTCCATGCACGTTGACATTCCCATCTGATGGATTCTGTTTTGACAGACGCATGCACAGGTACACTCGTTTGTGATGGTGTTTGCACCTCGATATAGATGGTTATGAGTCGCAAGTGGTTTTGGGGTGGTGATGATCCTTTTGAGTGGGCTAGCATGCATATGGCTGTGGATTTCGTGTGATCATTGAAGTGAGTTGTTGGAATGTAGTTCTGATGGCCATTCTATTCTTTTTCTTTTCTTTTGGTTGACAGGTATCTCCTCCCCTTTTGCCACTGC
Source organism: Ambystoma mexicanum (assembly GCF_040938575.1). Lineage (NCBI taxonomy): Eukaryota > Metazoa > Chordata > Amphibia > Caudata > Ambystomatidae > Ambystoma > Ambystoma mexicanum. The sequence goes on from NC_090930.1 coordinate 733,873,249, forward strand.
CATCTGTATGCCACTCCTGCAGATGGATTTTACTCCCGACACCTGCTGCTTCGTGTTAATCGGTGGAGCAGCATTACGATCTTATGGGACGATCGCCAATGGCCCACATGCCCTTATGCAGTACTGGTGTCTCGGAGCAACATTTTGGCCTTTCAGCTGGACTAGTGCCTCCCCATTGGGACAGCCCTGCGGTTCTGTGCGCTTCCATGTTGCCTTTTCGTACGTGAATGTGGCTCTGTGTACCATGGGGGTACAGGGCGACACACAAGTAGTGGCTGGTCATTTCTTGCGGATGCAGCCCACAATGGTGATTAGTGTTTTGGAGTTCATGGCCTGATGGCTGTATGGGCTTGGTGTCTTTGATGTGCATAAATTGCTATTCTGATTTGGCCCGTGTAGCGTTTTTCTTTGCAAGTGATGTGGCATATGCCTATTTGGGGGGCGATGTATTGTGAGGGGATCTGCATTGGGTTCCAGCTTCGGGGTTTAGTTGCGTGGTACTGTACTGGGCGCGTTTGCCTACTAAGCCCGTGAGGTCAGGGATGGGGGCTGCCTATATGACTGTTTGGATGTTGTCATGCTCAGGGGCGGGGGATTGGGTTTTGTGTAACAGATGCCGGTCAGCCAGGTGGACTGGTGGAATGATGTGATTTTCGGAATGTTGCTGGGCACAGGTGCCTGTGTTTGCGTGCGTTTCTTGGTGGGGGACTGTGGTCATGTCCATTGGGATGGCTTCTGTATTCGTGCCATCTGTGACCTGCAGCTCCCATTGGCCCCTCTTGTGTTGCTTTTGTTCGTTGGCATGCATGGGTGCTTTGTACATTTCAATGGTTGCATTGTGACTTCATTGCACCTACCGGGAGTTGTACTTTGTGGGCAGGGAGAGGTGTACAGGCACTCAGTGGGGCCGTTTACGGTTGATTCGCGATGCCGTACTTCTCGCCATGGCGGAATGGTACATTCCGCCATGCCTGATGGCGTTAGGTACATGTCCGCTAGGGTCGGAATTGGCGTACCGTTGCACCATGGTGGTGTTTGCGGTTTGGCATGGCGCGCGCGCGCGTGCTTGGTGCAGTTAGCGTTGGCGTTCACTACGGTGTCGCTAATGGCTTCGTACTTTGCGGTGACGGGTCATAGTCGCACCGAGCGCTATTCGATGGCGGTATTGCATTTCCGCCATCGTTTTTCGATTTCCGCCAGGGTCGTAATGAGGGCCAGTCTTTTGTTTACCATAGTAATAAACTACCTCACCTTTTTCCATTTGAACAATTTACAAGGTATTTTCAACAACAGCAGCTGTGATTTACAGGTTGCAATAAAATGCTTGTGTTGACCTGCTTTTGATTATAGAAACGACAAAAGTGAATTTGGCTATTTTACTTTACACTGGCCCTCATTAGGACCCTGGCGGAGTGGGTTTCCGCCAGCGCTAATCGCGGCGGACCCGTCCGCCGTACTACGAGTTCCCTTAGCGCCATGGAGGTTTTCTCCGCCTGGTTTTGCCGGGCGGAGAAAACCATGGCGCTAAGGGACCTCGTTGTTAATTACGCCGTCGTACTTTACGGCGGCGTAATTAACTCCTTCCCCACTCCCATTATACCCTATGGGGCAAGAATGGGAATGGGGAAGGGTAAAATGGGGATTGGGGATTTACCGCTCCACCAAGGTCGGCATGGGGTGGTAAATCCGCCAACCCCCATGGCGCTATCGACGGCTTTCCGCCGTGCTTCGCGGTGCATTTAGCACCGCGAAATCCGCCAGGGTCGTAATGAGGGCCACTAACTCTAATTGCCGCTTTATGATAATCAGTATTCTGGTGTGCCACTTCTGCATACACATAATCCTTAACTGCCAATGTACTTACCATTTTCATCTAATAAAATGATTTAGCTAGAAGAAAAAAAGGTTTGCATGCTTGCACATGTTTATGCTTTCCATTTGAGGCCTCAGGCAGTATGTCTGTAATTCCTCACCCGCTGCCACCAGCCTGGCACATGTGTCCCAATCAGATGGATTTCCTGATGTGGCAATCTACTTGCTGCCTGTAGTATGCACATTCAGAAACCCACCTAACCCATAGTGAGTTCCAAATATTTATCCCTACCGGCACTATGCATTAGATCCTTAATCGAATTCTCTATCAATTTAGCAGTTTTACTTGACTCTATGGACAGCCATAGCACCCGCTGTAAACCTACTGCCTTCTTAAAAAGGATTTTTTAAATCATTTGAGTGGGAATGCCTAGAACGAGCATGTGCTCTTTCAAGTACAGATTCAAAAGGGTACTTTGGCTCCCATGAGGAGGGAAAAGAGAGGATGGATGTGTGGCCTGTATGCAACCCCCACATAAAGATAGAAGGTTCGACCAATGTGGTAAATGAGAAACAATGCTGATGGGAACAAGAGAACTGTGAAATATGTCATTGGGTTCGAAAAGGCAGAGTAAGAGTCCCAATGGCCGTCCAGAAACAAAACAAATTAAGAAAGAGCAAGAGAAACTACCAGCAAAAATAGAACATGTGTCTGTAGGTGTGCACTGGCCCACAAGAAGGAAGTTTGAAGGCTTCTGTAGATTGCCTCACTAGGGGAATGAATAAAGAAAGGGAAGGAGTAAACAAAGATCCTTCAGACAAAGTGCTTTAAAAATGTTTACTTTGTGATGATTACTCACTGCTCCCCTATATTCTAATCTTCTTGGTGACCCGGTCTACCATGTGGGGCCACCCAAAATCACTGTGCATACCCGAGTAATCACAAAGTCCATAGGTGACCCCCAAGTCCAGGTGGGTGCCCGCCACACTCACAACCACATCTGCATCCCTTTTTCATCTTCAGATTGTCCCTGTGCACTGGGTGGGGGGACAGTCTGCAATCAATGGAACAGCCCTGCGGCCCTTTTTAATCTTCTAGGTTGCTGACCGCGATCATCGTCACAGCCCTGTGGACCGTTTTCATCTCATGGGTAGAGCCATGCCCTCGGGTCCACCTGTGGTCACCGCCATGCCCCACCGCCTTTAATTCTTTAGGTGGCCTCCCCGTTGTTATGGGGATATTACCATCATCAATCGCCATGGCACACTTGAGGCCTCACACCCACAACCCCTCTTTTCATCATGTCAGGCTTCACTTGGGCTACCCAACGTGGCAGCACTGGACTTTTCTTGGACTTCCCCAACCCTTTTGCTCTTCACCCAGGCTGCCCAACGTAGCAGCGCAGGACTTCCTTCACCACCTCTTCACCGCCCGTGCTGCCTGGTTGTTATGACAGGATCTCAGGTTTACACTCAAAAGGACATGCTGTCAAGCTGAAGGTATTCTTCAGTTACTTAATTCAGGTAGCTCAGTTCATCAGGTTTTATCAGGTACATTAGAAGATTAGGAAGTACAGACACAGGAACCCACTGGCTCCCACCACCCAGGCTCACATCTTTCAACTGCCTTGGGTGGTACTCCATTCACACACAAACATTCCAATCCTTCAGCTGACATTTCACACATGACATCACACCTTGCATACACCTCATGCAAGCAGGGTACAGGGCATAGGAAGGAAAGTCAACCACCACACTGGTTTATGCGGCATTGGAGGACTCCTCTTCAGAGCGTGGCTCACCTTGCCATGAGGCAGGCCAACAGGGAGTACAGTCATGTTGCTCTGTTTGGGCTTCACATTCCACGTGGTCCAGACGGGGTAGTGCCATTTTCTCCCCCAGCCACCTCACAAACATGGCCGGGGGGTTTTGATAATTGGGCTTGTTCGGCCTGCGGTCCAGGCGTGCCGACATCACCCAAAACCCCACAGGTGCCCACGCTTCTCTGGGCATGCAGCCTGGGCCTGCGGATCATGCCAGTTCACCCTGCACTCATGGGCCAGTGTTTTTAACATTTTATTTTTTCAATCCTGGGTTGTCGCTCTAGGCCATGGCACCTTAGAGATTGTATTGTTTCATAATAACCACTGTGTATCAGAAGCACTGCTGTAATTTGTAGAACTTTTAGAAATCTTTTTGAGAAGTCCCAATTGTATCTCCCAGTCAGTGATAATAATGTGTTAAAGAGACGGCGAACCGTTCCGCTGTTCGATGAGACAATTTACCTTCGGGTACCACACCCTAATATGTAGCTCAGCTCACACTGTTATATCTCAGACTGCATATCTTATGCTTCTTAATTTTATTTTTGATCTTTAGTTGTCATTGAATTATCACATCATTCATTTGATAGCCTTTCTTGACATCATATTGATTTTATGATTTGGTGTTATTTGATCGTCTGATAATTGATTGCGGCAACTGTCTGAAAAAAACCTGCCTGCATGCGATCAATTATCAGAGGATCAAACTGCAACCCAAATGCACCCACCCTCATCCCCCTCCCCTACCTACCTGTTTGCTCGCCTCCAGGTTCCTTCACCCTTCACCCCTCAGCATCAGATCCATCCCTTTAACATGGGTCAGATTCGACACCACAGGGTCCTTTTTTATTTTTTTTCATCTTTTTTTTCTTCCGATCGCCTGCCTCTCATGATGAGGAAGCAGGGTCACCACTGCAGCCCCCATAGGCTTATACACACTGATCATGGGGAGCAGGGGACACCCCTGCAACCCACGCTCCATATGTTCGGTATGTATTAGCCTAATTGTTCGTTTTTAATCGATCGAATGGTACTTGCTGAATTTGGCCAAATGTACCAATCGATAAATTAAAAACAAACAATTAGGCTAATACCGATTTCATGACATTAAGCGTAGCAGCCACGAAATGTACATGTTTCGATCATCCTTGATAGTCATCAGGTGGCTTGCTGTTCGTAAAAGCTTTCAAACACCTCCTGTGATGGAAATGTTGGGAATACGTGTTAATATTCCAGGAGGTATTTGAAAGCTTTTGTGAACAGCAAGCCACCTGATAACGATCAAGGATTATCAAAACACGCTTAATGCAATCATCAAATCAATATGATGTCAAGAAAGACTGTCAAATGAATGCTGTGAAAATTCAATGACAACTAAAAATCAAAAATTAATAAAGAATCATAAGATATTTAAACAGTGTGAACTTTGTTACATATTATGGCGTGGCCCCCGAAGGGACATTGGGGGTCATTCTGAGTTGGGCGGTAAGGGAAAAACGATGCCGGTAAAGGATTACCGGCATCGCTTACCGCTCTGGGCTATTCCCACCTGCCAACCCGCTATTAGCGGCACCATAAATAACGGTGCCTCTAATAGCGACATGGGCACGGGCACGCGACCCTTCATGTCGGCAATACCGGCTTGCCGTAAACTGGAGGACATCACTAGTCAGGCGGACATGCAAATACGGGCATCATGAAGGCGCTAGAAGTGAATACTGGCATGCCGTAAACACCGGCATCGCGGACCAACCGTAAAATGCCATGTGCAGTGTTCCCAACTGCCACAGGTGCACACCATCAGCACAGGTGGAGGCAGTGGAGTCTAGGCCTGTACAAAAGGAGCACACCAACACACCACACCCCTTTTCACACCAAGATTAATACAATAGTAGCATCAATAACTGAGCTGGAGGACGTGCATGCATTGCAACACCAGCAACAACACCAACAGCAACAGCAGGCACCACAGAGGAGACGCAGCAGGAGAAGGAGGGTGAGACAGGTCCAGCATGCCCCACCAGTGCAGCCAGCGTAACTATGCAGACAGCCCCCAATCCCACATATCAGAGCCAGTCCTTACAACCCAACCCTGGAGCAGAACCCCACCCTGTACCGTCTGGACTGGGACACCATCGACACCATCGTGGACATGATACACAACAACATTGTCAGCCTAATTGAAATACGCACCGCCATCCCCCCTCTATTGAAGGTAGTGTAGGTGCTCCACTTCCTTGCCACAGGCACCTACCAGCACACAGTGGGGCACATGCATGGCATATCACAACCCTTATTTACTTGCATCCTGACGCAAGTGCTGGATGCCCTCCTCAAGCACACAACGGAATACATATCCCTACCACGGACTCACCAGGAGATGCTTGAAACAAAAGTTGGCATCCATGCACTGGCAGGCATGCCAAATTCTATAGGTGCCCTTGACTGCACCCGCATGCCATGGAGGTGGTGTACCGCAATCGCAAGCAATACCACTCCAACAAGGTGCAGATGGTATGCGACGCCAGCAAGATCAACACACATTGTTGTGCCCGATATCCCGGATCAACCACAGGAATGCCGCATGTCACCACAGGAAAAATCAGCACTGAATGCCTAACATTGCAGAGCCTACTGCCAATGCTCCCCATCATAAAATCCTACAGAACGCTACACATCACTAAATGGACCTGGACACAGCTGTATGCGTACACAATGCATGAGCAAAAAGACGGCAGAGCACACCATGTATCATCTTGAAGATGCAACCCACACCATTATTCCATGGCACAGGACACATTGAGGGTATAAAAATGGCGTGCATACAACCAGAGACATGTGCATGTGGCCAACGATAATCTGCCGGCATGTGTGACTAGTACAGCTGTCCATCATGCATCGACTGACATACACCTTTTTATCTGCCTCGAATGCAGGAGACAGTGGCTATCCCTTGATGACATGGCTCCTCACCCCTGCCCGAAAACCCACATAACAGGCATGAGGAGGACTACTATCGATCCCACGCCCGTACCTGTGTGGTCATTGTGCAGATCTCCGGCCTGTTGAGTGCATGGTTTCGCTGCCTTAGCCCCTCGAGTGGGGCACTCCTCTAGAGGCATGAGAAGGTAGCCAAAATGATCATGGCATGTGTAATGCTGCACGACATGTGTATCCGACGCAACGTGCCCCTGCCCCCTGACATTGTACTGCAACCACCTGGTGATGATGAAGGGGATGAACAAGAAGTGGCAACACATCAATATGGTGCCGATGCACAGGAGAGACGTGCAGTGGGTCAGTCACTGATTGCACAATATTACTGTCACACATGGCTGCAGAGGGTGACATGATAGTTTGACGGAGGGCACTGGGTGTGGGGGTACATGCACACTGTGCACTGTATATGAATAACTGACACATGCGCAATGATGAATGTCCACTCAGGCCTTGCTTTTGACACAACGGGTGTATTGAAATTAACAAAGAAAACGTGCAATAACCCTCCACCACCCTCCCCCCTTCATCCTCCCCCCACAACTTCCCCACATCTCCCCCGTAAAACCCTCAACCCCCCTCCCCCTCCCTCCACAAGTCCCCCAATCATGTCCCAACAAGTCTCTAATGACTTCATCTGGCTGGCCAGACGATTTTTTTGCACTCCCTGGACCTGGTGGCGGCATGTCCGGCTGGCGCAGGGTGCGCAACGACCAACGGAGTGGGCTGGTCTGGGTAGAGCTTGATGAGGATGGTGTGGCCTCCTCCTCAAACTGGGTTGCCAGACGTACTGACTCCATGGCATTGGCGATGCGGTTGAGTACCTGCCGCAGGGGGGATACCTCCTTGCTCAGGCGGCTAGTATTCTCTGCAAATATCTTGTCCATGGAGGCGGTGTTATCACTGATTATCTTGCCTAGAGAGGTGATGTTCTCCCGCCACTCCTGCCTTGCCTGGGTGTTGTCCTCCACGAACTGCCACACAAGGGCAGTCAGATGCTCATAACGCTGCGGCCCTGCGATTGCACCTGTGGAGGTTGACGGTGCCTGGGTCTCATGTTCGGCCTCACTGCTCTCCACTATGGGACTAATGGCCCCTTGAATTAACTCCCCCCCAGACTGCTCCGGGGTGGTGGCATGGTCTGAATCAAGAGATGTGCTTTGGGGGGATGGCAGTGGACTGGGCGTGCGGGCCAATTCAGAGGAATCTTCCTCCACGGGCACCCATACGTCTTCCTGTTCCTCCTCCTCAGCCTGGAGTGCTGCTGCCACCTCCCCAGCCAAACTGGACTCTGCCGGGTGTGGTGCCTCAGCTGTTTGCTGTGGCTGTGCAACAGGTGTTGGCGCTTCCGCCTCAAGGGCTCTTGGCAGCACCGGTGCCCTGGCAACTTCAGGTGTTTTCGATGTTGGTGCACAGTGGGCCTTGGGTTGGCCCTTCGAGGTGGAAGGCCGGTGGCCTCATCCCGGCCCTCTTCCAGGGTGTGGTTTGCTGTGGGGGTGAGTCCTGAGCATTGCTGTCATGTTCTGAGCCTGTGGGGTTCGAAGAGAGGGTCGGCATGAGTGATGGTTTGATAGGCATCATATGTACATTTGTACAATTGATCATCCACACAATCGAGGGTAAAAGGCATTTGAGTTTGGATGATCACGTTGTTTCATACATGGGTGGGTGATGCAGGCATACGTCGGGGTCACTCATGTTGGAGAAGACGTATGTTATGGGACATGCATATTTGGATGGGCCTGCATGCAGTGTGACTTATGCCATTAACATTTTGTGTGGTATGTGTCAGGTACAGCATTGCCTTGCTGCAGGAAACTGCATGTGTCTGTGATGCATCCGACAACTTTGCTGGTAGTGTGTGTGTGTTGCATTACAGTGTTTTCTTAGGACACTCACCTTCATCTGCCGATGTTGTGGCCCACACTCCATGTCTCTGACACCTTCTATGCGCTCAATGCCAATCAGGCTGGCACAGATGTCCTTCCATCGGGACAGCTTGATGGGGGAGCTGGCTCCCCTGCCTGTTGCCATTGCCTGGCTCCTGTTGGCTGAGAGTATGTTCCGTACTCGCAGCCGCAAGTCATCCCACTGCTTCCTGCAGTCTTTTATGGTGCGTGGGGTGTTCCCGACTGCTCTCACTTTCTGCGCCACAAGTGCCCAGATCTCTTTTTTCCGAATGATGGTCTCCCTCTTCATGCTCTGGGCGAACACAATGTCAGCATGTTCCTGCGGGGTCCCAGCTAGCATGTCCAATTCGTCTTCATTGAAGCGCTCCTTGCGCTGGCGGAAGGCGCCCTTCTTAATAGCCTTTGGCATTGTGGTGTGTTGGAGCATGAGTTTCCACGAACAGCAGTGTCCCACAGGTCCTGTGTGCGGAGGATGGCAATGGATTGTGTTTTTAAAGATGGCCTCCATGCTCCTTCCCGTTCCTGTGCGATGACGCTACTTCCAGTTCCGCTTATTTACGCTGCCCGGTATTAGCGGTCACTGCATCAACTGCATAATGGCGGTGACCGCTATTAGCGGTGGCCGCTAATGCCGCATTGGTTCATGCCGGTAGTGCAATCTGCGCTATGCATGATGCCGCTAAGGGCCTTTTTCGTGCCTTTAACGGCATGGCGGTAATGCCCTTACCAGCATGGAGCAAAGCTTGTGCCCGCGAAGTCATAATAGCCCTCTATTAGCGGGCTCTTGACTACATGGACACGCTATTTGCGTCATGCTGGTAAGGACAGTTACTTACCTCCAACCTCGGAATGACTCCCATAGTCTCATCGATCAGTGGATCGATCTGCTGTCTCTTTAACAGATTGGATTGTTTGTCAGATTGGATTGTTTGTCCTGCCACCTTTTCTCCTCTCTCCTCAACAGTCGCCCTCTTTAACATTTTCTTTTTTTTAATTTCTGGATCCCTTTTCCTCTGCACTGCCCATTCTTGGACAGGGGAGCTTTGTCTTTTTTTTCTTCACTATTCCATCCAGCTCCATGGTAGGCTGGATGGAGCAGTCCAGGAAAGTATGTCAAGTAAATACAAACACACAAGGGTGTTGCTAGGTATGGAAAAGACCCGGGGCTGTGCTGATGTTGGAACAGTTGGGACTAGGGGTAGCTAGTCTTTTGGTTGTAGCTCCTGAGATTCTATCAGGGGCTACAACCAAAAGACCAGGGGCTATAGCCCTCTTAGCCCCCCCTCCCCTAGCAACGCCTCTGCAAACACAATACACTTGTAATAATAGAATTGTATACCTGCACCTTGGTGTCTGCGTCATTATTTCTAATTTTACCATAGAGGACAAATATGTAGCCCTGCCTAGTAGGCCCACTTTGGCCAACAGGCTTATTTAGATCTTCACTCCTAGTATAATTAAGAATGTAGACTGTAGGGTGGAGTCTGCTGATACATGGACCTTGAAAGTAGGGATGCCAGAGTTAGGGAGGGATGGTACTGACCACAGAGGAGAGAGCGAGAGAGAGAGAGACAGCCACAGTCCTGGGGTGAAATCTTAATAATCCCCTTGAACAGCCTCAGTGCGTTGGAGTATTCTGAAGGCCACATGTGACAAATGACAGTATTTGCATGTTAATGGTGAAGTTCATTCTACATGCATTACGTTCACTGTAACCGCATTAACTCATTCACGCAATTATTTTTGATGACCTAGCCACCAATTGTTTGCTCCCATATGTGTTTTCAGGCGCAACGAAGAAACACCGAGAGGAATGTGATTGTATATATTTAATGCTACTGGGTTCATAGGAAAAAGGCAGGCGCACTGGTGGTTGCACGCTTCCTTTAATTAGGTCCTCAGCACCTGAAGACATCCATCGAAACTGACAAGTCATTTATCTTAACTTTCTGATTTTGTCCAGTGAAATCCTAAATCCGTGACTAACATCGATCATTGCAATTACTTCTAGCAAAATGTTACTTTGATTTTTAAATGCATGAATATTTAAATAGAAGTTCAGGAGTAGGTAGTATACATGCATATTTCTATCCATGCGCGGATTCATAATTATTTTATTTTTTTAATCTGTAAATGAACGCCGATGATGGGAGCTGTGCCTTCTCCCTGTGCTTCTCATTAGACAAGCTGTTATGCGCCCCGAGTGGCTAGCGGGAAGTTCACTGTCTCATGGCAGTCATTAGGCAACACAGAGAGCTTTTTTGGCGCCGACTTCAGACATAAATGAGGAGGGCGCACATTGTGAATCACATCCTTCTGTGGCTTTCAGTATTCCTCCGCTCTTCTCAGATGTATTATGCACTCTCCTAATTAATCTCAAAGGCGTTCATAAAAATAATCCCAGTGCTGGTGCGACCAGTGGAAACGTGATATTTATATAACAAAACATGTTTTTTGTTGTGAAGTCACGTGATGTAATTTTGGACTTTTCCAAGGAAGACATTCCACGAGCAGATGCTCAAAACGTTGGAAAAAAAGGTTTTTAGGTAGGGATTCATGTGAGAAAAGGCATATGCGAGCGGTAGGCGCTTTAAAAAAAACACTTAAAACTATTTATTGATTAAACTGTTTCACGTTTGTAAAAGTACTACATGCCATGGGTGACCTCGGAGCATGCAGACAAGAAGGCGAAATAATAATTTGGTCGGTGGGGGGGGGGGGGGGTAGTTTGTTCTGGAATTGGCAATTGGGAAGTCTTCAGTTGTTTCTAATTTTAGGAGGTCAGCCATGACTAGGGAATTGTGATCACAGCAAGTTGGTTGACTTCCTTGGATGAAGGATTTGATTCTAGGAGGCAATAATCAGGTGTTGAGTGACTCATTGTTTTTTATTGGTAGATTTTAATTGGTGGAGGTTGGGCTGATGGTTTTGTGGAGGTGTGGCAGATTGGAAATGTGATGGGATGGTAGGGGTTTAGCAACAGGGACTTTTCCATCTTCAGCCATCATGAAGTCAACAGTGTGACCAAGACACTGGAAGGGCCTGGTACACGAGATTCCATGATGAGTTTCAAATCGCAAACAGCTGGGCTACTAAGCCAACTCTACCACGTTTTCATGTCTCTAATCATGTTTACAGAGGAAAGCAGGAGTTCTGTTGTCATTAGCAACGGTGTCTTGGGCTTGAGGGGGCCTGTGATGAGGAGGAACCTCCTGCAGTCATTGTTACATGGGTGGCCTTGAGCACTGAGTTATTCAAGTAAGGGAGTGGTGTGGAGGTAGATCCGTAGCTAAAGGCACCACCTCCACCATAAGATTGTATTCTGTCACTGCATGGCATGCTGTGGCCCTTAAGGATCAAGTCTATGAGGATCAGGTTGCATCTGACAGTGTTTACATGTTCTAAAAAGTTATTTATTAAAAATCAGATCAGCCTCCATTAAGGCATATTATGTGGTTGACCAGGGGCTAGGTTACTGCAAGATTGTGATTCAACTGTATGAGCAATTTCATTAGCTCTAGTGCAAATGGTACAATTTTAATAGCATAACAGTTATTTGCACAAGTAAGGCAAAATCAAATGTATATCAATTTGGTGAAAATACATGTAGACTAATACACAAAGGTTATTGAGATAAAGGCCCTCATTACGACCCTGGCGGAAAGGGGTTTACGCCGGCGTAATGCATGGCGTACCTTTCCGCCTGACTACGAGTTCCCGTAGCGCCATGGTGCTTTTTTCGCCTGCTTTTTCCGGGCGGAAAAATCCATGGCGCTACGGGACTTGTTGTTAATTACGCCACCGTAATTTACGGTGGCGTAATTAACGCCTTCCCCACTCCCATTATACCCTATGGGGCAAAAATGGGAATGGGGAAGGGTAAATGGGGATTGGGGACTTACCGCCCCGCCAAGGTCGGAATGGGGCAGTAAGTCCGCCAACCACCATGGCGGAGTTGGCAGCTTAGCGCCATGGACCATGGTGCAAATTGCACCATGGTTCTCCGCCAGGGTCGTAATGGGGGCCAAAGTATTGTTATATAATTTAGCACTCCCTTTTTACCATTTGGATCAACATATGCACAGGTTGGCACTATACATTCACATTTGTTTTTGCAGTTAGGGGTGTGCTTGCATCATTCAATGAGTTCGTATTACATAAAGCTTGCACAATTTGAAACATTTTTGCAACTTGAATACCGGGAGAATATAGCAAACAAATGGTGGTCATGTCAGCGTTGCATACAGATCTTTACATTAGGGTAAAAGTAAAGGAACACTTCGTTTTCAAAATGCTTTACACTAGCGTGATAGTGAATGCCACAAAGTTATTCTTCTTCAAAGTATTTCCATTCCTTTAACTCCCTTTTCGCTATTTATACTGTTTTCAGAATACACATCATGCTGCCTCCTGGTACAAACCTGAGTAGGATCAATAGAAGGCTGGCACAGAACTAAGGGGTTTAAAATATACCAACATATAAGGGATCATTATACAAGTATGCCGACCTAGGAAAGGACAACTCAACAATGGTACATCATCACCTTGAGGCTCAAACAACAGTTTTGGCACTATATTAGGTCTCAGAGTTGTGTTATCCTCACTGTGGGTGGCCTTCCCCAAATGGTCATTCTCATTCCTCAGACACTCAGTGCTGGGGATTTGAGTGACCCCACACTTCTTTCTAGGCCATTTCTTCTGTAAATTCAGATCCTCTGCTTCTGGTCCTGGGGACAATCCTATCCTAGGGCCTGAAGCCCCACGTGCATCTCCATGTTAGGCCTGAACAGCAGTAGATGTGAGGACTGAGTGATAACAGGATATAATCAAAACGTACACCAGCAGGCTGGCCATCTTAGTTTCTTTGAAGATTGGTCCAGCATGCCTTGCCCCCCTCAATTACTTTAAGTCCTAGTTCGTGTCCCCACTAATCTACTCTCGTCTATTTCTTTGATGAGTTGCAACAGTCTCATGTCTAAGGAAACCTTTCCTACAACTCTTGTGTTCTACTCTTCCTGCTCATGCACTCCTGCCTCCTCAATGCTTTGCCACATATGTTTACCTCTACCCATCCTCCATTCACACGCCTCAACTTTAAGTTATGATTTCTCATATTTTACCTCCCCCTGACCTTCTTCTCTAACATCCTTCTTAACCCACTTGACCTTTTCTCTTTCAGGGTCATCTTTATTCCCCTCCCGACTATATTCGTCCTTCTCCTCCTTCATATCAGATCCTCTCTTTTCCTGAATGTATTCTTCATCTGCCTTGATAGCTGCTCCAATCTCCTCGGAATATATTCCTCCTCCCTTCCTTGATGTAATTTCCAGGCTTCCCTATGCTCTTTCCTCCTTATTAGGTAATGAATCAGATTAGTAAGTGTGTTTTGCTCCCATTGTCCCTTCCTTTGCAGAGGCACGTTCATGATTGACAGGCTTGACTCTGCCAATGTGGAGATTCAACATGCCGCTGTCTGTGATTTGTGATGGTGCAATGTTCTGCACAGTCATGGATGCAACTTAGAAAGTTTATTGTTTCTAGGTGTACTGTTGCTTGCATGCTGTTTGAATGTAGAAAACAAACATTCCGTAGATAACTATTTGTTTCCCAGGTTCTACCATTTCTGGAACAGTGTTCTAACTGTAGACAAGACTGGGTAAAACATCTTTCTCTGGCAGGCCAAGTATATCCGTATTCAGGTTTAGGAAAGCCATGCAAGAACCCCTTGGTAGCCGGCAGGGGTTCTTTGACTACTATATGTGGTAATATTTGGGAATATTACACCACAAAGCATGTCTCTAGTTTAAACGAACTTCATATTATAGGAGTCTCTTCTGAATAGACAGGGATGTGTTTCTGGCTATTTTCTAAGGCTGACACCAGATGGTCGGGGCTTGGAGGGGTACACCAGAGGATCCTTCCATCATCATCACTAGGCCCAGCATCACATAGCAGGTGGAAGCATCCAGCCTCTGTGGCCACCCCACCTTCTACCTGAAAAGCCATGGATGAATTTTTATTACATATCCCTCTTCCTCAAAACATCCCCAGGGGTTTCTAGCAGATGCCTACTAAAGAAGTCCATGTTTGCATGTAGGCAGACTAATTTGTTGACTCTTGTGAATTGATATGAATGTAAGGCCAGGAACCATCAGAAGACCAAGCATTAGCACCATTATTATGTTTTTATTTTATTTTATTGGCTTTAAATGGTTATACATAATAGAAAACCTTTAGCCATTTATTTCCTTCCATATTAAAATTATTTTAAATAAAATGGTAAGTGCACAACACTGCAACAATGTTATAGTTAGTGACTTGGGGATGGACCAGGCCAGCCACCTGAAATACAAGGACCAGTAGAATAACATCTATAATGTCCATTATAGGTGGTAGAATACTCAGTACCCAATCGTATGGCCCGATAGGTTTGCTGGAGAAGGGCCCAAGTTGTCACATCATGCTGACGACATATCAAAGTAAAACCGGCCTGCGAGCTGAGTAAGAGCAAGATGTGCATGAATTTCACCTGTTCCTATGCAGATTCCTGTTGCTCTTTTCAGTAATAAATCACAATTTGAACTTGCGGTTGACTGGGTCCTCCATGTATCCTGGGAGAGGGTGTTGGGCCATCTGAAACTGCAAATTTCCAATGTCCCTTTGGCATACCTGGGGGTCTGTCCCCAAAAGGTTGGTAGCAGAGGTGATGGTCGGCTGCGCAACTCAGCACCAGGTCATCTCCTTCACCTCTGAACCTGAATGGCTGCAGGACCCTCGCATATTTCGGGAACGACGGGAAAACGCACGCCTGTGTAAAGGCTGTCAGGAGTCCCTTGGAAATCATCCTGGCCAAAGTCAGCGAGTAGTCCAGGCAAACCAGGGCGGGGAGGTGAGCACCTTGAGGGGGAGTCGGCAACCGAGCAGCGCCAGCAGACCACCGAGTGTAAGCATTGACCCAGTCTAACAGTAACTGTGGGTGTGAGGGAGGGTACTGAGTATTGTGTAGTATTGTTGAGTATCATAGAGTATTGTCAAAGTATTGTATAGCATTGTCAAAGCAGTAGGGACAGTAGAGGAGGTAGAAGTCTGTCTTCTATGTTTAGGGCACATTCGGTTTTAGAGGTAAAAGGTTCTGGTGAATAACCTAGACTATTGACTCGAGGGCACGGATGACAGAAGATATGTACATACTGGTATTCCAGTGGGTTGGGTGTTTTTGCTCGGGTCATAGATGATGGTATCCCCATAAGGGTTATCAAGGGAGCTGGCCTAGATTGCGGAAGGTGAGTTGACTGGTTAAGTCTCCTAGAGTGAGATGTTTTGCACATGAGGCGATGCCACGGATACAGTTCGACCACAAGAGAATATTGCTATACTCTGCCTGGAGGTGGGAAGACAGTTGTGGGGTTTTTGTGTGGTTTGGGAGTAATGGGCTATTACAGTGTCTACGCAGTATTTGATTTTTCTGCACTACATAGGTTAATAGATCAGTGACGTCACCCGTAGGTTTGCACATAGGACACAGAGAGCACGAGACGGTGATGAATTAGCATTGGTGGAAGCTTGGGATTGGCAGACGAGGTGCACCCAGTGGTGGTGCGCGGATGGCGCATGCACAAGATTGTGGGTGTGCCTGAGGAGGCAGCAGTGTGAAGGAGGGTCGGTGCGTAGAGCACACCTGATGAGTTTTGGAGCCAGAGAGACTTGTAGAAACTGAAAAGTATTGTCATTGGGCCTCATTACGACCCAGGCGGACTTCGCGGTGCTAAATGCACCGCGAAGCATGGCGGAAAGCCGCCGATAGCGCCATGGGGGTTGGCGGATTTACCGCCCCATTCCGACCTCGGCGGAGCGGTAAATCCCCAATCCCCATTCTGCCCTTCCCCATTCCCATTTTTGCCCCATAGGGTATAATGGGAGTGGGGAAGGAGTTAATTACGCCACCGTAAAATACGGTGGCGTAATTAACAACGAGGTCCCGTAGCGCCATGGTTTTCTCCGGCTGGTAAAACCAGGCGGAGAAAACCTCCATGGCGCTACGGGAACTCGTAGTATGGCGGAGAGGTACGCCATGCACTACGCTGGCGTAATACCCTCTCCGCCAGGGTCCTAATGAGGCCCATTGTATTGTACCTTTCTCCCTTAACAAAAGACTGTTGAAACCTTCAACTTGAGGTCAGGTAAAGATACTGAACATGTACCAGTGGAAGTGTGGAGGGGACACATGGGGAAGTGTGGAGAGCGGAGCAAGAGCAGCGGGATAGAAAGACAAGGGAAGTGGAAGAGATTGAAAGGCAACGAGGAGCACCAGAGGGGGAATAATGCAGGTTAGCTGATTGGGAAGAGAGGAAGTTGCAGTTGTATAGACTGGCAAGAGAACGAGCACTCAGGCAAGAGGACGAGCGAGCAATAAGGGTGGTAAAGACACAAGGAGCATTAGACAGGGGAGGCAATAGACTCGAGGAGGACAGATGGACAGAACCAGATAGCACAAACTCATGAGGCAGGAGCACGGTAGACAGGGAAGGAGCAAGCCTAGGGGCCTGGGGTGGAGGAAGTAGATGTGACTTGAGGGACATCAACCTCAGGGTGAAGCCTAACATAGACTTGATATCGAGGATACTGAGTTTTACAGACGATTTCTGTGGAAACAGGGTCTGAGCTTGAGGACATGTACAGTGGGGAGTAGAGGGGAGAACAGTCCCAATCCCAGTCAATGGCGGCAGGAACAGACAAGTGAGTGTCATGGGAGTTTAGAATGCACACAGGGGTAGAAGGAAGGGGCAGCACAGAGAAGCAGACACAGCGGGCGAATGACTTGCACACACTACATGACAAAACTACATATGTTGACAGGCTTAGCGACCTCCCAGGATGAAGGAAAGGGGCGACAGCAATGGCTTGTTCAAGGGAGCAGTTGACAAGGAGCTATAACTACAGCAGCAGAGTCCCCATACTAGAACTAATAGACGTATGTGCAGGTATCAAGAGTAAGAGGGGAGACTGACCAGTAGGACTGACTAGAAGAACGCATGAGGAGGAGACATCATTGTCACAGGTGCCTTTATTAGAGAGTGGAGGGGTACAACCTCAGTATGTACCATGGAAGCACCCAGACAAGGAGAATGTGAAGTGCAGGTTACCATAGTTGAGTGCAGGGGCTGGTAAGTGGACCCATGAGAAGGAGAAGATGACAGCGGGACATAGGTTAGCAGTGCGAGACGTAAAGGGACTGTTAGTATCGATCTTAGGAGATGCAGCTGATGACGTATGGAAAAGGTCTAGGTTCCGAGGGGTGATGACAAAGAACACAGCACATGACGGTTCACTGTTTCAAAACTGCAGGGCAGCGATATAGTAAGCATTGAGGACACAATATCCAGACATGTCAGACATTTGGGCGCTTATGTCATGGAAAATGAGGGAAGACGAAGACCCTGTGCAGTACATTCAGGAAATTCAAGAGCTCTGGCACCTTGAAACTCGAGAGCCTTGGGACAAAACAGTAGCAATATTTTATCACATACTAGTACAGGGGCTACCAGAGCCTGTTCCGACGAGTTTAAGGACATTGCTAGGGATGGAGGCGAAAGGGTGGCCAGAAATACAGCTCACGATAGTTCATCATTGTAGGCTATGGCAGGAGAAGATCAAGAAGAAGACAGAGGACAGGAAGATAGACGAAGGGAAACTACTGCAGAGAAAGCTATTGAAGTATGCAATGGAGGGGGCAGTCATAAGCAGCCTCACCCCACAAGCACCACAGCCGCAGCAGCAGCCACAACCACAGCAGTTTGCATCGCCCATAGCAGGAGGGTTCATGGGACGGGGTGGCCCACAACAAGGATTCCGAGGAAAGGGGGTCCAACAGAAAGAGTGTGGCTTCGGACCACAGATGCATCACAACCAAGCAAGGGTATAGTGTGCTCCACACAGGCATACACATGCTCAATGTAAGACAGATTGTCGAAGCATATTGTGGACACAAGGTACAGAGGGGGGTGCCAGTGGACCCAGAAATGTTCCAGTATGGAACAAACATTGTCATTGCTTGGATTGCAGGAATTGCAGGGGGGAAGATGTGGCAAGTTCCAAACGAGTACCTATTCAGGCCTGAGCTACCATTGGATATGATATGATAGGTTATTTATAATGTGCTTAATACCCAGGTTTCTAAGCGCGGACCCGGGGATCGAACCTGTGTTGCTCCATGTTGTCTTACTTCCAAGGCGAGCACGATGACCCTGAGCTATCCTCCCGAGTCGATGAGGATGAGGAAGAGGGAACCATAGTGCCAATAGAAATAGAGGCAATGGTCGAAAGAGAGGATTGGATTGTAATGCACAGGCTGGATGACACAGGACAGGCATGGAGAGCAGTGATCGCAGTGGCAGAGGGGTGCAGGTTGACTGCAGTGGCATACAAAGAGCTCTTTGGGGAAGAAAGACTGCACTTAGAGATGGTGTTCGAAATGAGTGTGACATATTGGTTACAAATACACTACAGGGAAGTACCACATAGAATGGCAATAGTACTAGAGGGGCCACCACCATTCTGGGAGGAGGATATGGCCAAGGTACTCAGCACCCTATAGACCACAAGTGCCAATGACGTGGGCCACATAAAGAGCATATGGGGATTGAAGATCAAGCTGAAGCAAGGAACAATTTTACCATGAGTAAAGCAGTATCCCCTAACTAAAGAAGCAGATGAGGGCTGTAGAGGAGGAGCCAAGTACCTCTACCTAAAGTCCCACCCCCAGTTTTGCCTATATGTTGGCACCCGGAAATTGCTACACTGCAAAGAATCCTTGAAACATGGTATCCATTGTGAAAACCCTATATGATGCATTCGCGAAGAAATGACAGTCTTCTGAAGGAAGATCCGGAAGAAGTGTGAAGATGAGTGAAAAAGAAGACTGATGATGTCACATGAAGCAGAAATGACGCACCCAAAAGAGATGTCAATGAAGAAGGTAAATAGACCTTATAGAATCTGATGACAAAGTAAAGAATTGAGCAACATTTCATGAACGGAATGAAGACTGCACGTGCAGAGAGCACTGAAGAAAATAAAAAGCTGTTTTATAATTGTACAGATGCAATAACGCAAGTACACTAAGAAATCATAAGGCTGGCTATACGTAGTGAATAGACTGCAGGTGGTGCCGCCAATATATATGTAAGTGTGTATAGAATCTGGATGTTCCACTACGCATTTTAGCAAACTTGGTCCCGTGAATAGAAGGGCTGAAAGTGTGATGCAGTTGAATAAAACAGCTGACAGCAAAGGAAGATTCGAGAAGGCTTGTCTGGCCCAGTTTCAAGGGTTGGGCAGCCAACAAATTGGTTATCTATTCGAGAAGATACAATGAATGTGAGAAGAAAAACGTGCTCCTGTTGAGGTGTAAGGGAAAAACAAGAGAAATGGCAGGTGTTATTCATTTAATAGTGTTAAATACAATGAAGAAGCTCAAAACACGGCCACCTGTCACATGGTCAAGATGAGAATAAACTTTGGGAGAGCTACACCGAGACCAGAGGATAAGGCCATGCTTACATTTCCTTTTTTTATCAGGCACAGTAATACTGTCATGACCACTGTGAGGGGGCACAAGTTGTGCCACAAGTAGGCTCGCACCAGAACCCTGAGGGCCTTAAAACCACTGCAAAAGGGCTCCTGGAGCCAGTCCTGGCGCCTTTGGCATCAGGCTCATATGTAGGAAGGGCTGTTCAAACTAGGTCACATTTATGTACATGGGCCTTTAAATCCAACATGGAAGCACCCACACAGTCTAGTTCTAAGAACCAAGCCAGTCTAGTGTTTTGGGTGTGGCAGGCCTGGAACTTCTTTCCCTGGTACTACTTTAACTGGGCTATATAAACCACACCCTGACTGCAGAACACGCTTCGTGTTATTCTGCAACCAGCAGCGTGACACTCGCCGTGTCCAGCTCCTGGTCTTCATCATCTTCCTGTAATCCTGCAAGAACAAGAACAATATTATTCTGTTTTACCTGAGAAAACACCGTCCAGCTCTCAACTGGGCTGCAATCTGTGGAAACCAAGAGAAGAAGAAACATCACTCACCTGTGAGTACTAGTTTAAGGACATCCGGCGTACCGCTACCACAGCTGCTGTTTGAACACTGCGACCTGCAATAACGAGAAAGGGAAAAACAATATTAGAACGTGCGCTTCCAAACATCGAATTCCATCAGCCTTACCTGAATTCCATCACGCTACGAAGGAGATAAAGATATTAACGAATTCCCACCATAAACAAAACAAAGACTTATAATTAATAAACCTACCTGCCTACCAGCAGATTCGGGGTCACAGCAGGCCTGGGCCCAAGGAAGGCGTACTGCACCAGAGAAGCAACTTGGGCACCTTGCCAACAAATGTCAAGCGCCCCTGCACAAGAAACGCAGGACGGATAGCTCACCCTACAAATAACTAAGGTGAGAAAAGAACCCAGTGGGAAGGGAATCGGTCAGAGGGAGGTGGGAGATTCACCCATTAGAGACAGTTATCACGAATCCTCCCTTCTGTAATTGCAGATTCATTATTCAGCACTGGGCAACTACGCATCCAGGGTTCCAGATCTCAGAGCCTTCCAGACGCCCCCGGGGATATCAGGTGAGCGTAACAAATACTTGCAAGGCCGAGTTCAAAGAACTAATTGAATGGCAGACAGTAGGAGTGATGATGGATGTTGGGCTAATTGGGTTGGGAGGCACGATCAAGCCAACCTTCCAGCACCTGGGGTACCAGCTTGCGTGCTGCTAGTGAGTGGAATATTCCAGAAGGGTACAAGCGTGCCAACCAATTGTTTAGGGCCACGCAGCAGAGAGCCCTATAGTCTGAAAGCCAATGAAAGGTTGTATATTTTTATGATGCGAAAGATGACTTGAACTAGGGTGGGCATACCTGTCCACCTAACCTTAGAGACCCACTCTCAGTCCAGGCCCCCATAGAAAGTATACTTTGATATTCCCTTTATCACATCCCCAAGTAGGTTTTCTTATTTTGCCATGTAGTATGACACCAGTGATGATGAGGTTTTTCTATAAAACAATGCTTTTTTATAAAATGTATTGAGAATACTTTTGCAGCGTCCGTTGATGTCCATTGTACTCCCTGTTTTAGACTACTGCATTTAAAAACAGTTGTGTTTTGCCAAAGTTCTTGAGTCAGCCTGATTATTGATGTATGAGTATGATCTGCATTCCTATCCATCTCAGATACTGTTACCTCATCTTAAAGGACCTCCAGATTCAGGGCATTTATGAGAGCATCACATTCCTATTTGAGAGAGGCATCCTGATACAATCAGAATCTCCATGCAACACTGCGGTGTACCCAGTGCTTAAGGCAAAGGAAGGGTCATGGTGTTTCATACAGGACTTAAGCGCTCTTAACCACATTGTAGAAGCAGAGTATCCTCTAGTTTCAAACCCAGTAACAATGCTGTGCAGCATTCCAGCGGAAGCTGCCTGTTTCACAGTCGTTAATTTGAAGAATGCATTCTTCTCAGTACCACTACACCCAGACTCACAACACCTGACCAGTTTTATGTATAGAAACGAGAAGTGGAAACATACTTGTTTGACACAAGGGTACTGCGAGTCACCATCTATCTTTTTTTTTTTAAATATGTTTATTTATAGCAAGGCAGTATAGGTTACAAACAGTATCGGGTGGCAGTATAACATTGCAAAGAAAAGATTCTGGCTTTGTGTCCCTTTCCCCCCATCATTCCGGTTTTCCCGGGCCAGAGATTCAGTCTATCACCCCCGCCTGGTGCGTACTCTCCAGGTCCCCCAGGGCCCAACGGGCGTTGATTGGCTTGAACGTCATTGCAGGAAATCGCTGATCATAGTCCAGCACTGGAGCCCATACATTCTGGAAGCGGTGCAGAGTCCCCGCTCTCGCAGCGGTGACCTTTTCCGCTATTAAAATGTCCCACAGTTTTCCCCACCAGTGGGCTAGGCAGGGGCCGTCTTGCGACTTCCAGAAACGGGCCAGAACTGTCTTGCCCGCCAAGAGGCATTGTGTGAGGAGCTTAGCCCTGTTGCCGGAGCGGGGGTAGATTCCGGGGACCGGGATCCCCAGTAGAATTGTCTCAGGGTCCAGTGGGAGGGCAGAGCCGGTGACTTGTTCAATGGTTGAGAGACACCTGGTCCAGAATTGCTGGATCTTGGGGCATGTCCACCACATGTGAAAGTAAGAGCCTGGTTGACTGCAGCCTCTCCAGCAGGCGGGGTCCACTTGTGGGTTCATGTGGTGGAGTCTGAGAGGGGGGTAGTACCAGCGCAGGGTGAGTTTGTATGCACATTCTTTGTTGGTGACGCAGGTGGAGGAGGAGTGGGTGCGGGACCATATGTCTACCCAAGTTTGGTCATCGAACGGATGGCCTAGGTCCGCCTCCCACTGAGCCATGGATCGAGTTTTTGCCGCCAGAAAGTCCCCCGAGAAGCATCTATATATGGCTGAAGTTCTTCCTCTAGCCGGCAGATCCGCGAGGGTTAGCTCCAGTGGAGTCGGGGGGCGAGTTCCCGCCTGGAGGGTCTGGGGGTGTGAACACCAGTGGCGGAGCTGGCAGTATGTGAATCTGTCCCTCTCTCGAAGCCGAAAAGTCTCCTTGCACTGTTCGAAGGTCCGGGGTCTGTTTTCGGAGTACATCTGCCCCAGGGTTTCAAGGCCCCCGTCTATCCAGTTCTGGAAGTTGCGGGGGAGAGATCCCGGGGAGAAGTCGGGATTGTGAAAGATCGGCGAAAGGGGGCCTCGGCCCCTCGGGATTCCTTTCTGCTTTAGGGCCCAGTCCCAGGAGCTTAGGGTCTGCTTCGTTGTCAGTAGGATGTCCTTCCAGCGCGCCCTGAGAGAGGGTTGTATATGAGGGAGGAACCGGAGGGGGAGCGGGAGCTGGGCTTGCTCCAGTTCCACCCATCTGGGGCGGGCTGTGCTCGACTGCCAGGCGTGTAGGTGTGACAGTTGCGCCGCTGCCCTATAGGCCTGCAGGTCCGGGACCCCTAGGCCTCCCAGCCTGGCGTTACCAATCAGGGTCTTGTGGGGGATCCTGGCCTTTTTGCCTTTCCATATGAATTTCGATATCTTCCTCTGTAAGTCGTGGAGGGTCTGGGTCGGGAAGGGCACCGATAGAGATGAGCAGGCATAGAGGAACCTAGGGAGCAGGTTCATTTTGACGGCTGTGATCCGGCCCATTAGTGAGATCTCTTGCGTGGTCCAGCGCTTCAGGTCTCCCTCCAGCTCCTTGATCAGTTTGGGAAAGTTCGCCTGATAGGTCTCCTTTGGGTTTGCTGGGATGAGAACTCCTAGGTAGGGGAACGAGTGGTCCCGCCATTCAATCGGGCACAGACCCGTTAACGCCTCTTTTTCCTCTGGGCGGAGGCCGATTCCTAGGGCCACTGATTTGGCGAAGTTGACAGTAAAGCCGGTGACCTCCCCCAATTCCTTTATTTCGGCCAGGGCGTGTTTCGCTGAGGTACTGGCTTCCGTGAGTGTCAATAGTACATCGTCCGCGTAAAGAGCGATTTTGTGGTGGGACGGGCCCACCTGAAGTCCCTTAATGGATTCATTCCGCCTGATCTTCTGGGCGAAGGGCTCCATTGTGAGGGCGAAGAGTAGGGGCGACAGCGGGCAGCCCTGCCTTGTCCCACAAGACAGAGGTATCGGGGCTGAGTGGGCGCCATTGATCCTGAGGATGGTTTTAGGCTGCTTGTAGTTCGCCAGGATCATGGCTCGGGCCGTGGGGCCGAACCCAAATGCTTCCAGGGTGCATTCCAGATAGGACCAATCGACTCTGTCAAAGGCTTTGGTTGCGTCCAGGGCCATTAAGGCAAGGCCTTGGGAGTCGCGGTGGGCGATGTTCACTAGGTTCAGAGTCCGCCGGATGTTGTCCCCTGCTGCTCGGTGAAGTCACCATCTATCTTTAACAGAGTGATACAGATGGACCTAAGCAACATACATTTGGAGAGCACAGTGTTACCATATGTAGACAGCATTTTGATTTGTAGCAAGATCACTGTAGTAAGGGCTCAGTACACATGCTGACTGTGTTAGCTGACAAGGGATACAAGATGGCCAAAGCCAAGCTACAGTACTGTCAGAAGGAGGTGCTATTCATTGGACAGAGGATATCCCATAATGGCTGACAGATCACCCCAGAGAGAGCAGAGACAATATGCAAGACAACTAAGCCCACAAAAGTGAGGGGAAATGCAACAGTTCATCGGGTTATGCAACTACTGCAGAGCATGGGTTTTTGATTACAAGACATACACTAGGCCAATAGTGAGCACCCTGACGGAAGCAGAGAAGGGCAACAAGACACTGACATGGACCTCTGAGATGACTACAGCATTTGTGGAGCTGAAGGAAAAAATAAGCACAGCACCAGTGCTAGGGATCCAAGACTACAAAAAGGATGTTTTCATATTCTCTTACACTGACGGTATAGTGATGAAGGCAGTACTGACACAAAAGACAAGCATGGGACACAATCCTATAGCTTACTACAGTGGGCAACTTGACCCAGTAATGAAAGGACATTATCAGTGTGAACAAGCTTTGGCAGCTGCTACATTTGCAGTAGAGAAGTCAGCTGCAATAACCATGGGGTGCACCACCACTCTTTACGTGGAGCATGCCCTCCTTGCAATACTGCTGAAGCCAAAGATCACTCTGACTACACAAAGAGCATCAGGATGTGAGGTGATATCATCAAATGTGGGATTGAAGATAGTGAGATGCAGAATTGTCAACCCAGCAACATTCCTGGTAGATGTTCAGTGGCACTCGCAAGGTAGAGGAGGATCAGGGCTGGACTGGGAACTAAAAGAGGCCCTGGAAATAATTACTGGGGACCAAAAGAGGCCCTGGAAATAAAGTTCAAAGTGGCCCCATATGACACATTTTCAGCAAGCCCAATGCTTTTCCTATGAGAAAATTTGGAAATACCACAGAAAAGAGGCCCAGGCTGCAGAGGCCCACCGGGAAATCTCCAGAGTTCCTTATAGGCCAGTCCACCCCTGAGGAGGATGCACTTAAGGGGGAAGACATGCTCGACATTGACGTGTCGTCAACAAATGATCAGACAGATGGGGTCAGGCATACAGGGACTGCAGTAGTAAGACTGAAGGAAGACGTGACAAGCGAAGTAGTAACAAGTGCGCAACTACCATCCCATTACTCAGCACAAGCAGCAGAACTAGTAGCCCTAATACTACCAATGGAAAACTGCATCAAGAAGTTGGTGACAATCAATGGCTCAGGGGAGGGTTTGGAAGGGCAGACGGGACTCTAGTGCAACATGCACTTTCACTGGGCAGACTGATTGAACTAATTGCTTCTCCAACACAGGTAGCAATAGTGAAGTGCCAGGCACACACAAAAGGGGAGAATCCCATCTCAAGGACAAACAAAGCAGAAGACTTGGTGGCAAAATGCGCAGCATATTTTGGGGAGCAATGTGAACGAGGAGGAGCATCAAATGTAAGGTAGTGCACTAGGAATATGGTACTTAAGGAAGGGTACAACGTACTACCAGAAGTGCAGATTATGTAGTTGTAGGGAGCCGCACCCTAGGAAGAGAAGGAGCTGTGGGTAAGGAGGGGATGATCGATATCTTCGACAGATGCCCTTTGGAGGCAAGATAACACAGGGAAAGTGCTGATGCCACTAGCATTATTGAACACTACATTGACACAACTGCACTATCCAACACACACAGGGAAGGAGGTCATTCCTACACGCATTGGAGAAACATGGTTCTGTACTAATTTGGCAGAACATGTGACTGAATTTGTAAGTAACTGTTTGACTTGCCAGCAGTTTACATCAGGGCATACATTGAGAGTGGTGGAGGAGCCATAACGAGACCAATAGGCCCTTTCCAGCCTTTACACGTGGATTATGACAATATGATCCAAGTCTGTCAGGGGTACCGCTACATGATAGTGGTTGTGTGCCCATTCTCCAGGTGGATTGAGGCTGGGCCCTGTTCACATGCTGATGGCCTTAGAGCAGGCAAGTTCCTAGTCAGGGAAGTGTTCCAAGATGGGGCGTGTGTGAGGTCCTGCGGACTGACTAGGGCCCTCACTTCGTCAATTAAATGTTTCAGCACATCACAGCATTGTTGGGAATACAACACAAATTTGCCTGTACTTACCACCCACAAGCAAATGGGGTGTGTGAACGCCTGATCAGCCTTCTGAAAGGGAACATAGCCAAGACACAGCAGAGCACAAAAAGAAATTGGCTGCACTATTTACCACTTGCACTCTTTGCATTGTGCAATAATCCTCGGTCCGACCACCATTTAATGCCCATGAGGTTGTGACGGGACGGCGCATGCATCTTCCCCTGGGCCCTCTCACAAGAGTACTGAAGGATTGTGAGAATAGTGCAGAGGTGTTAGGGCAAGAAATAAATGACTATGTTACTTCATTGGTGGCTAGCGTCAGATACAATAACACCAGACAGGCCCAGAAGACAGCAGAGAGAGGAACTGTGACAGCACACCACAAGACTCTGGACTCAAAAACCCGGTGAGTGTGGGGGACTCAAAAACCCTGTGAGTGTGTCAGGAACTTTATGAGGTGCTGGAATGTGCCAAGGTTCACCAGACCACATGTGGTGGAGAAAGTGGCTAACTAGGCTGTCAAACCAGAGGGTAAGACAGTCTGGAATTACTTGGCGTACGTCAAACCCTACAAAGCAGTGGCCTCACCCGGCAACAAAGTCACGTTGACCAACAGGGCCAACGCTCAGCATCTAGAAGAGCTACAAGCGCGTTCTGAACTTTTATGACCGAGGGGAAGACATCCAATGGTTACATGCTTGAGAGCAGCAGAAGTAGATAATGGAATGCATGTGGACATAGATTGCGACACACTGTCTGGTTGTTATTTGTCCTTTTTCGACACAGAGTATATGTGAAAGCTGATGTGACTGTATTTCCATGTTGCACTTTACCCATCCCCCAGATACTTTCTCAAACCATTTTGTCCATACTGTAAGGAGACCTGCCAGATTCCAAGCCCTTTCCCCTGGAGTATACTATCTTGCCTTTATAGAATATTTGGCCCAACGATACCCACCGCTTGAAGGCGGTGATCCCCCAGTCCTTGCCACGTTGAGAGACCCATCAGTAAGAAAATTGTGGGAAGAAGTGTTTGCCTTTGCTATCAGTGATTACCTGGTCCACGGGGCTTAAGAGCATTTACAATACTAACAAAATTACGCATTTCTTCATGCATTTCAGGCAGGCAACTGTATCTTCAAGCTGCAACGATCAAGCAGTGTAAGTGGAAATGATGGAAACAATAAAGAACATTATTATTATGTTGTGTCTATTATTTCCAAGTGGGTTGATAGGATTTATATTCTGGTGAATATATCTTGTTGCTAGTGCTACCACTCTACCCTCTATTAACATTCCCCCAACCTGAGCAGGTGGAACGACCATGTCAGGTGGACAGGAGAACACTGCTGGTAAGGTAAGGCGAGGTAAGCGCAGTGTTGACACAAACATGAAATGGCTTGACATGCATCTCACTGACAGTGCTCGAGTGTTTAATAACATTTGGTATAAACACATGACAAATGTAGGTAAGGAAACCACTGGGGAGAGCTGTAATGTCTGCGCCTTAATTCCCTCTGCAATGAGTGCCTCCAGAACATTCATTGCAACTAAAATACCAACAACAAGAGCACAATGTCTAATGTATCTCTCAATGGTGCAAACCCGAGGAAGATTTGAAGGGAAGACAGTCACGTTGAGATGGATGTCCAAGGCAATGTTCCCGTATGAATATAATTACATAAAGACATTAGACATGATGAACAATTATTGGCAGCTAGATGAAAACATACAGTGCATAACTGATGGACCTGACAAGGGAGAAACAAAGACTTTTACCCTGAAGGCACTACCATGTCCCTGGACAAGAGTTTTGGAGACAGAAGGAGAGCCTGGTTGTTGAGAAAGACAACAAATACCGGTATTACCCAAATTGACCTTTTACAATTGACCTTTTGCACAATTGACCTAATTATAGTGGTCCTAATTGACCTTCTGCACAATTGACCTTTATATTATTGTAGTTATTTTATATATGTATTGGATTGGTTTTGGATCATAAATAATATAAGGGGATTGGGTAGGGGGTTTCGGGGGGTTTTGGATTGGGTGGGGGTTTGCAGGAGGTTTCCCCCTGCATATATGTCCCAATTGACCTTCTAAATTAGGTCAATTCTCCCGAGGTCAATTATGAAAAGGTCAATTAGTATACAACCCAAGTACCAAGTATATACAAGGAATGGATGGCAGGATGGAGTGGTGGGAAGAAAAGCGCTGACACTAGCACAGTCACCAGTGAACAAGGTACAGGAAGAAAATAACAAGTGCCTGAAGGAATGGGACACGAGTGCAAAGCTTTTGACAGGGGGGAAATGAAGCTGGTCCAATGCCAATAATACCTCTGAAGACACCAGCACTGTGCTATCAAAACAGTGGCAAAGTTGAAGTTGGCGAGAATGTTGGGGGCCGAAGCATTGAACAACACACAGCTATGAAAGCATAAACAGCAATGCTGATGGATCATTACTGGACTTGCAGATAGAAGCCATACCAGAAGCTGCCACCCGACTGTGGAGGAGTTTGCTTGCTGGTCCACATCAACATGCCATTGTTAGTCATGCCAAGGATGGATGGGAAGCTCAATGAGTTCCTGAAAATGGACAATAACAGAAGAGATCGATTGAGGTGGCACCAACTGCCAAGGCACCGAAGGCAGAGAAGCCAGCAGGATTGAGCAGAGTAAAGAGAGGAAGAAATTACTTCTCAGAAGCATCAGAAACAGCACTAGATGAAGTTCTGGCAGATCACAGGTTGTTCAGCAGGATGCAAATGTTCTTTGTATCAATAATACCATCTGTACAGATGTTCACAGAAGCAAATGGCTACAGATTACCCACTGGAAGCTTATGGTGACCGTTAATTCTACCGTGAATGGGTTCAACGTAATAAAGGAAGAGTTCAGAGCAATAAGGTTGGTGGCGCTCCAGAATAGATATGTTCTGGAACTCCTCACAGATATGGAAGGAGGAGTTTGTGCAAAGATAGGACGTTCCTGTTGCACATTCATACCTGCCAACAATCAAAGTAACAGAACTCTATCAGATGCAGTGGCACAACTGGCATGAATGCATGCCAAGATGGAAGATGAGGCAAGGGGGGCAGCGAAGGACCAGAGCTGGATAGTGTACATATGGTCATGGATGCCATCATGGCTGTCAGATGGAATAAAGGTGATAATGGGAGCTCTTGTGTTGGCAGCAACATCCATGTGTGGGATAAAAATCTGCATGGCAAAGTGCAAGAAAACAGTGGAGGAAGCTATTGGGATGCAGATGCTGATGGATGTAAACATACAAGGAGCAACAGATGAGATTGTGGAAGAAAGGGACAAGCTGAGAGAAAGAATTGCACAATGCGACCTGTTCCCAACTAGCCCAATGAAGTTGGAAAACCCATTTGATGCAAAATACTATGAAGAGAAGTGGGTGTGGTGCAGCCCCAAAGGAGTGTGCTGTTATGTGAACTGGTTGTTCGATGATCACACAAACTACTATGGGCACCTCGGAGGAATAACAAAGATATGGCAGCGAAGAGCAAAAAGACTGTCATATAAGGATGTGGTTGACAGGTCGAGCCGCGGGGGGATTGAAGAGGAATGGCAAAGCCTACCACCCCCTCTCCATCCCCCTCATGCTAAATTCATGATGATGAAGATCTCAAGGAAACACTGCAATCTCCCATTCTATTTCGGACAAATACCCAACATGCCTATGATTGACAAGTTTGTCCAGAGCTATCCACTCAGCCAGCCATACAGACCAGGGACAGTGCAGTCCTATCCCTGTGTAGATGAAGAGCCACAGGCTATGAACACGGACATCTCTATTGACAACCAGGACTAAGCACCAAGAAGCCATGTTGCTGACGTCTTTAGAGACACCATAACATAGCAACGTTAGACATGAAGCACATATGCCATCCGCATTTCGGGACACAATCACACACTCAAATACATGAAGAAAACGAGCGTACAGTTCTATAGTTAGTGGACAGATACATATGTATACTGTCATTGCTTTTATTATTTTTGCCATTAGCCAAACGCAGCAATGCTAAACACGCATGGCACAAGAGATCCTGAGCAGAACTTACAGATGCTTATATGCAAATAATCCTATGGAACTGCAGGAGCACCTGTGGGACCTGACAGAATCAAGTGTGACTAACCTATGGAAATGTAGCATAGCATGGACACTGTAGAAACTGAATTATAAGGTTTATGAAAAATACAGCAGGCCCCAGGTCTCAAAGCTAGAGACGAGCTGAGCTGATTCAGGCTGGACAGAGAGCAAGATGACTGAGACCGGACCTTCAGCCAAATCCAAGAGATACAGATGACATTCGAATCTCCAGAAGACAAAGGGGCCAGCTGCAGAAAAGACTTTTAAATCCTCATAATTCAGAGCTCATCAGCTCAAATTTGTGGCCGTTGAACACATGACGTGGTCGAAGCAGACAATGGACTGTAATCAGCGGTGGGAAAGGAGAGCTGGTCCCAGGCCGCCAGACACAGACAGCGACAAGTATGCAACAATATGCAACAAGTATTGCACCAATCAGGAGACACTCTCATAAGCTAAGGTGGTACACACAAGTTACAATGCAAACACATAGTCATTCTTATTACCTTGAAGAGGTACACAGTGAGCTGTGAATCTTTGCAGGTCACGGTCCTGGGGACGTCAGCTCTAGCCAATCACAGTTTAGTACCATAGGGGTGGGTAGCAACGGCCAAGAACCAATGGTTAGTACACAACACTGCAACAATTTTACTTGGGGATGGACCAGGCCAGCCACCTGACATGCAAGGACCAGTATAATAACATCTATAATGTCCACTATAGGTGGTAGAATACTCAGTATTCAATTGTGCAGCCCGATAGGTTTGCTGGAGAAGGGCCCAAGTTGTGATGTCATGCCGATGACATATCAAAGTAAAACCGGCCTGCGAGCCGAGGAAGAGTGAGATGTGCATGGATTTCTCCTGTTCCCGGGCTGATCCCTGTTGGTTTTGTCTGTAATAAACCGCAGTTTGAACTTGCAATTGACTGAGTCCTCTGTGTGTCCTGGGGGAGGGTGTTGGGCCCTCAGAGTCTGCAGACTTCTACTGTCTCTTTGGAATACCTGGGAGTCCATCCCCAATACATGGCAGGGTGAAGTATAAAAGCTAGGAAATCAGTGTTGTGGCTTGCACATATCGAGCATGGGAGCGCATTGTTACAAGATTTAAGATGAGTCCTCTGTACTTCCTCTCATACTGGCCACACATATACACGGCGTAATCCTTGCTGTCAAAAAGTCAGGCAATGGCAAAAATTGGGCTGCCCAGATTGACGACCTATTTGATGATGGCCACTTCCTAGCAATGAATAAATACAAAGAGAAGGGTGGTAACTCCCTGCAAGATGTATTCTTGTATTTTCGGAGTAAGCTTGCATTAGGGGAATGTTCATGTCCTTTCCAGTGGATCCTCCGATCAGCAAACTAGTGCACACTGCAATAATGTCAAATGGGAGGGCAAGCTGGTATCCATGATATATGCTAAAGTGATGGATTAGTATGAAGAGCGGTACGCGCTGAGTGGGAAAGTAGCATGGGGAAGGTCTTTGCAGTGTGCCATGTCAGAGGATGAATGGAGGTACATATGTGCGCAAACTAAGGTTGTCTCTATGAATAGCTGCTTCATATTGTTGCAGTTTAAATTCCTACATCAAATATACTACACCATGGCTAAAATGCATAAGTTCAAATTCATTCATCTGGCATGGCACTGCATGGCTATCCAGTTCTGGTTAAACGCCTTCAAGAGAAATTAGCCTAATGCTGGGAGAAAGCATTGAGATGGTTCCAAAGATGGGTCTATAGGGTTTCACGAAGAGTGCCTCGCCAGAAGCCAGGAAGATCGTGGGCCTATTCTTACTGTTGGCAAAACACAGTATTGTGAAAACATAGGGTTGTGGTCTGCCTCCAGCAATAAATGCATGTTTTTTTTTATAACTCTGTTTATTAAGTTTTAAACAACACAACAACAAAACAAACATGAATCATAGGCATACATTTGACCAAGGAGAAAAATGGGTAGGGCCCACAATTTTTTGTTTTAGGGCGATGAAGCAGTATAGGGACCGACAATGTAGGGTTTGAAAAGAACAAACTGCTTGATTACCCTTTTCCTCGTCTACCTTAAAGAGTGGTCAGTAAGAAAAGACAAAAGGATAGATTATCTAGTTCATCTATCCAAATAGTTGTGCCAAACAAGTAATCATTATAGAAAACACATTTTAATCAACAAACAATTCATTAGAAAATGATATGATGTATGCTTTCCCGCAACATCACAAACATTCAGAGATAATTAAAACATCCATTTAAAAAAAAAAAAAAACAGTCCAACAATTATTGCATTCTTGTATCCCAAAACAATTTTCCTGGATTATGTTAGTAAGTGACATTCATCATTTATCACCATGACATCACAATTGTTACCACATGCTATTGTGGCAGGGGAATACTGTCAATGTACAGCAAAAGCGAAAAGTTCATTTAGGAGAAAAAGACAATATTGCTGTGGTGTCTGTGGGATGTCTACATGTGTTTCGGCTGAACAGATGTCGTCAACACCTTCCCTGGTGTTCCGCTGTTTGCTTTTAGCCCTCTTCAGGACGGTACGTTGTTTTAATGGATTGACAAATAATTCAAGGTAAATCCCCAAAGTGTCAGAATATAGTTGGAAACTTTTTGATCTTAATATGGTTAGACTGGAGCGTCTTAGTTAAAACCAGGAAATTGCTTCCTTTATGGTGATTGCAGATTACACTCTAAATCGTGTTCTGATTTTATATTCAGATTAAATCCTGCTAGGCACTTCTTCAAATGTGTGCACGAACCCTGCGTAAATCTTAACTGTCTGTTAATTGTTGTCGTGCCGTTACGGAGCTGGATGGTCACCCCATGCAACAGTTCAGGGTGCAGACAAAATCCGTCTTGTCTGTGCTTTGCCTCTTTTTCTCGCGTGTTATCCTGTGAGAGAAAACAGTCTTACGATGCCCGCGCTGGTAAATCTCTGTGGTACAAGGAAAGGTAGACTAGGAAAGGGGTAATCAAGCAGTTTGTTCTTGCAAACCATACATTTGACCAAAGCAGTATGGCAATTTCAAAGACAAGAGGAGCCCTGCAGGGCCGAGAGCCGTCAGACATTTGTGGGATGAGGCAGGTAACCAATGCTAACAGCGATACATATCTACTTACATTAACAAGTTTCAGTGAGCATCAAGCCATTTACCCCATATTTTTTCGAATTTGCGGGGGCAGCCCTGTGCGTTATATATCCGGCGTTCCGAAGCTGCGCATCTGTCCAGCTCATTACTCCAGCGGTTCAGAGATAATGACTCGGAAAAGCCCCAGTTAGCCACGATCAGTCTTTTGCCTGTCCCAAAAGCTATCGCCAAGAACATTTTTTCATATTTTGAGAGGTCCACTTCACCCCCGATGCATAATAGTATCATTTTGGGATCCCTAGCGATTGGTGTCACCAGGGTAGCAGAGATCATGTTAATACATCCCTCCCAGCCGATCTGTAACACCCGGCAGTCCCATATCATATGGTAGAAGGTGCCAGGTTCCGTTTTGCAGCAGTGCGTGAACGGTATGAGCGGTGAAGGATTCTCAATTGTATTAGCCTGAGTTTAGATTCTATACCATTTTCTCTAGGGGACATTAATGCATCAACCCAGTCTTCTGGTTTCCGTTGGCCTATATCCCTTTCCCACTTCTCCTTGAGCCCATCGAGCTGAGTAGCCCTGAAGGAGTTAAGGGCTTGATAGAGCGTGGAAGTGACCTTAGAGGGAATGCATTGTGAGAGGATATTGGTCCCAATGGGAGTACAAGGGGGTATAGTTGTTGTATCAGGGAATTGGGTGCGGATGGCGTGGGCCAGCTGCACATGTCGAAACCGGTCCATGGGTGCAAGGTCGAAATTGCTCTTGCATGGCCTCGAAGTCGAGGATGTGTCCCCCTTGTATCACGTGTGCCAATGTGTGTATCCCTTTTGCATGCCAGTGACCGAAGGAGCCCATCTTTACTATTTCCGGGAGGAGCGCGTTGTGCCATAGGGGTTGAGATAGTGTTGACTTTCCGTCCAGCCAATTAGTTTGTGCGCCTCCCACCAGGCCTGGCAAATATGGTGTGTCATTCTGGGTAACATCGGGGGTTGGTTGTGGGTGGCATACAGGATCTGCAGTTGGGTTAGCGGGGTCATGATCTCTATTTCAATACGGATGTGGGGGAGTGTGGGGTCTGCGTGTATCCAGTCGTTTACTACCACGATCTGTGCTGCAAGGTAATAGGTGCGTATGCAGGGTAAACCGATGTTTCCCTCCCAAACGGATCTCTGCACCGTATCAAGTGCAATTCTGGGTTGCTTCCCGCCCCAGAGCAGTGTGCAAAG
This sequence comes from Ambystoma mexicanum, assembly GCF_040938575.1. Lineage (NCBI taxonomy): Eukaryota > Metazoa > Chordata > Amphibia > Caudata > Ambystomatidae > Ambystoma > Ambystoma mexicanum. The sequence goes on from NC_090930.1 coordinate 733,908,401, forward strand.
GTGTCTGTCAATAAGTGCGAAGGTGTCTCGGGGAATGTCAAGTGGGGCATTTTGGAGTACGTACAGCAGTCTGGGGAGGGTCATCATCTTGAATAGCGCAGCTCTGCCCATTAGTGATAGGGGGAGTGATTGCCAGTGGGAGGTATCTCTATTGAACCGGTCAATTACTGGTTGTAGGTTAAGTTGAAGAAACCCACCAAGCATCGGATTGAGCGGTATACCCAGGTATTTAAGTTCCCTAATAGAGACATAATATGGGCAGGTCACAGGGATCGCAAACTCGCCGCCCTGTATCGGGAAGTAAATGGTTTTGGCTTCATTCACCTTTAGGCCCGCAAAGTTCTGGTATTCCCTAAGAATGAGGGAGACAATCGGGCAGGAAGTGCGCGGGTTACTGAGGTATATGAGGAGGTCATCCGCATAGAGCGATAGTCGGTCCTCCCCCCCCCAGCCAGGTGAATCCTGTCCAGTTAGTGTTAGCCCTAAGCTCAATTTGAAAGTGGTTCGATGGCCAGGAGGAAAAGAAGCGGGGAGAGCGGGCACCCCTGTCTCGTACCTCGACCCAAGGGAAATGATTCTGAAGACCTGCCGTTCACCCTTACCATGGCCTCCGGGAGTGCATAGAGAAGTTTAACCCATGATATAAACGTTTACCCTAGGTTCATCCGCGCCATGATTGCCCACAGAGCCTCCCACCCCACAGAGTCAAATGCTTTTTCAAAGTCCACCACCAGGTGGGCAAGTGGGGCTGGTATTTCCTTGGCTCTACTCAGCGCCAGTTGAACTCTACGTAGGTTCATGCGGGTGGACTTATTGGGCATAAATCCACATTGGTCTTGTTGGACGAGGGTTTCTATCACCTGCAGTAGTCTGTTGGCGAGTGTTCTGGCGAGGACCTTAGCTTCACCGTTAATCAGGGATATGGGGCGATAGGAGGCACATTCCTCCGGGGGTTTCCCGAGCTTATGTATGACTATTATGCATGCCTTCCTGAGGTCCGGGGGGAGGGCCCCCAGCTCTTTGCTGCGTAGGAACATACGGTGCATGTGGGTGGGTAGTGTACCACTGAGGCACTTCCATGCTTCTGTAGGGAACCCATTGGGGCCCAGGGTTTTCCCAGGTTGGAGCTGTGCAAGCGCCTCTTGCACCTCGGTTACAGTGATTTCAGCGTTCAGGAGATCTGTTTGGCGCTGCGCGAGTTTCGGGATCTCTATCTAGTCGAGGTAGCATGAGGGTTCGGAAGGCGGGCTCTCGGCGGGTGGGGTATAGAGCTTCTTATAGTAGGCGGCAAATGCCTCAACAATGTCGGAGTCATCTGTGAGGAGTGTTCCGTCTGGAGACTTAATGGCCCGTACGTGTCTCCTGCTCTGTTTGCGTCTCTCCAACCAGGCCAGGGTCTTATTTGTCTTGTCGCCCCATTCATAAATTTGGCTCCGGACTAGCTGATGGGCTGTTCGTGCATTGTCTTGAGCCAGGTTGCTAAGGGTGTCTTGTGCCGTAAACAGAGCCTCTTTTGTCTCTTGGATGCAGTGTTCTAGGGTTTGCCGTTTGCACTCCAGGACACTTGCTTCTGCCTCTTTGATCCTTTGGACTTGTCGTTGTTGGTAGGCTGAAACCTCCGAAATAGCTTCCCCCCGGAGGACAGTCTTGTACGCCTCCCAGAGCGAGATCGGGCAGTCCACTGAGCCTTCGTTGTTTTCGAAATATTCAGTCGTCTTCTTTTCCAGTTCCTCCGCAATTTCAGGGAGGCGTAGGTGATATGTATTCAGGCGCCAGTTACGATCCGGACATCGGCGGGAGTTCTTCATGGTCAGGAGGAGCGGAGAGTGGTCCAAAATACCCCTTGTGAGGAATTCAGCATCTGGGAGCCTGTGATTTATGCTGCGGGGGATGAAGGCATAGTCAATCCTGGAGAACGACTTGTAAATGCCAGAAAAAAAGGAAAAACCAGCCTCACCGTTATGGAGAGAGGGCCATGTGTCCGTCATTCCCATGGCTTCGGCGAACATGGAGAGTGGTGTGGAGGCGGGCGGGTTCCAGATCTCCTGTGAGATCTATCGACTGCAATGTCCATCACTTCATTAAAGTCCCCACCAATCACCCATACATCAGCCTCGTCTTCCAGTAGTAGGTTCCGTAGTTCAGAGAGCAGTTCTTTCGTATGCGTGGGGGGGCATAGATTGCAGCGAGGCCCCATTTCTCGCCCCAGATGTCGGCAAGTATCATTATGTAGTGGCCCCGGGGGTCAGTTTTGACCTTCCTAACCTGCAGGGGGACTCGCTTGTGGACAAGTATCATCGTGCCCCTAGCTCCTGTCGTGAATCCGGCATGGTAGGTGTGAGAGTAGTTGGATCTTTTTAAGAAGTTAGTGCTTGTGCCTATCAAATGTGTTTTGTTTAGAAGAGCAATGTCTGGCGAGTATCGGTTGAGGTACTGGAGCACCAATCTTTGCTTTATGCTGGAGCCGAGGCTGTTAACGTTCCAGGAGAGCACGGTTACCTTGTTGGAGTTCGTTCTATCTGTGTGGGTCTCTTATCAGGGCATCTGGGAGGATCAGTGGCGGTCGCACACTTTCGGGAGGTGTGTAGTGATGTATTCTCGGGGGAGACGTCCGGGGGCCATCTCGTATTGGTGTACCTGCTGCCTGTATGATAATTGTGTCAGCGGTCTTGCCCATAGACAGTGCTTGATTTCCTTGTCGGCGTTTTCCTGTGTTGTGTCTTCTCATCCCTTGATTCTGTTTCTTTACAGTCCTTAAACTCCCCCTACCCTGTACTTCCCCCCCAACTGGGAGCACCTGTCGCTCAAACATTAAACTTTTAACTTGATAAACTTCTTCGGGATAACCCGGGCTGTGATAGCCCGCGCGCTGCATAAGGGGCGGCAGCTGCTAAGTGAGCACTCCCATTCTATTGAGCAGCAGTTTAGTCCCCTTGTTGCGTGGCCTTCATCCCTTTTCCGCAGGGGTCCCCATCGCATCGTCGTCTGCAGTGGTCGGAGAGCAAGGGGGCGAGGGTCTCCCAGGCCGAGGCCGCTGTGTGGGCGGGCTCGGTTGCGCACGCCTCACTCTGAAGTCCGTGAGGACTTGGGTTTCAAGCCAGTCTCATGCGTCTTTGGGATTGTAAAACAGGTGAATAGTGCCCTCATACTGGACTTTTAGCAATGCCGGGAAGAAGAGGGCATATTTGATAGACAGCGACTGGAGCTTCTTCTTGATGGAGTCAAATGACTGGCAGGCTTTTTGGACTTCTTTTGTGTAATTGGGATAGAAACCGACCCTGTAGCCGTTGTATGTAATCGGGCCCACGGCCCTTGTCATTTGTAGGATCGCATCCCGGTCGCGGTAGTTCAGTAGATGTGCAATCATTGTTCTGGGCAGGGCACCTGGTGTAGGTCGGCCGGTGGGGACTCTGTGTGCCCTTTCCACTGAAAAGAATTTGGATAGCTTCTTAGGGGAAAAGACATGGGTGAGCCAATCTTTTAAGAAGAGTTCTGCGCTGGGGCCTTCCTCTTTCTCTGGTATTCCGAGGATCCTGAGATTATTGCGCCACGCCCTCCCCTCACTATCCTCAGCGCGGTTTTCCATTTGGGCCACTTTGTGGGCGATCGCGGTGAGTTGCTGTTCCAGTCGGTGGACTGTGTCTTCCGTGTCAGACACTCTCTGTTCCGCTTCTCCCACTCTGGTCGACAGGTTGCGGAGGTCTTGACGTATAAGGAACATCTCAGAGGATAGGCCGCCCATTTTGAGTTCCAAGGATGTTCTCGAGTCCCCAATCGCTTTCATGAGGTCTGACAGAGAGATAGGGGGGTCGCAGGGCTCTCCGGAGGTGCCCACCTCGTCTGGGGGCTAAAGCTTGTGCTGGGGAGGGGCTCCCACAGTGTAGAGGTCCATTTTACTTTGTAGCATTTGCCGCTTGGATTTCTCCTTTCCCATGTCTTGATCGAGCGGCCCTGCATGGCAGGGATCCAGGTGCTTCTTGTCTGCTCACTGGGGTTGAATGCAGGATCGGGAGAGGTCCTGTATAGATCAGGCGGTCATGTATAGGTTTCCAATGGCGGGGAGCTGACGCGAGGGGGGCAGCCCATGGGGGAAGGAAGGTCACCTCACTGGTAGTATTGCCTCGTAGGGGTTGTTCTGGTGTGCCTCCACCGACTGCGGTTGCCACTTAGTGGGGGAGAGGGGCAGTGGGGGGGATCCCGGGGGTCCCACTTAGTCCAGGAGTGTCTCTGTTGGTTGCAGGGAGGAGTGCCCTCCGTCCCACCACTCGTAGCCTGACCCCGTATGGAGGATCGTGTCCTTGTTCATAGAGTGGTATGGCACTGGCACGTGCCTATCCCCGACACATAGGGTGGCCCCCGTGGTTCCTGTGGTCCTAGCCAAATTGCGTAGAGGCCTCGTGGGGAGGACCGTGTCCTTGTTCATACGCTGGTGTGGTGCTGGCCAAAGTCTATCTTCGCCTCATAGAGTGGCCCCCCCCATGGTTTCCGTGGTTCTGCCGGTGATTTAGGGTGCACAAGGGGTTCCCGAGGGGGAGACAGGGCAGTCCCTCAGTTTGCGCAGAGGGCACCCCTGCTGTGTTCTTTTCAAACACAAAACATCTACTTCCCCGCACCCGCCGTAAGTGGCGGCAGTGTCTTCAGGAGATTATTCTTGTCCATCTGTGCCCATGGTACATATTGTGGCCTCCCTTCCCCCTTGTGTATCAGAGGCATTTGTATTGTTATCTTTCTTTTTCTGCCCTTAGTTACACTTCCCTTTTTCCTTCTTTCCTATCCTGACAAATCTTTCCCTCAATCTTCCGTCCCACAAACATTCCACCCTTGGGGTGCATTGAGGTGCCTGTTCTGTGTCCCCTTCCTGATCATCCTCAAAATCATCAAACTCACTCCATTCTTCCTCATCTCCTCTCCGAGCCCCTAAATTCTCATAATCCAAGATGTCTGTCTCTCTGTCACGCTCTACGTGGACGGTTCTGATGGGCGCGTTGTCTATTCTAAATAAGAAGTCTCAAGATTTCCACTTATCCCCTGCTGGTTGCACTGCTGTATCTGTTTCTGTTACATCACATGCCCCCATGTAGTCTGGCTAACTCTGTTCGTGTTAATGCCACTGCTACTTCTAAGTCTCCTGCGCTCACCCCAGTGTGTGTGTTGACTTCTGAAGAGGAATCATAAGGTGGAGGCGGGGACATGGCTGGTGTTGCAATATTCTTGCCTGTAGACACATATGTTGGGTTTGTATACCCCTCCCCAGGATGGTTTGCTAGTGGATTTATCCCTATTGTCCACCAAGTTCTTCACGCCCTCTCTTGGCTTATATCTTTGTTACTGTCATGTGTCACTCCTTCTCACTTAGGATCGTCTGTATCCTCAAACATTTTCCACAGGTTCAATACTTCCCTCCTATTCTGCACCAGTCTCCCTTTATACTTTGCTGTCAAAAAGGTGGACATGTGCTCTAACACACTTCTGTCAAAGGAGCCCTTGTCTGGCCAGGAGTGGGGCATCCCTCCTCCTCTAGTCTGGGTGGCCCACTGGTTGTGATACTTTTTAATCTTCTCACAATATAAAGGCAGGGCCTTGCACATGTGCTCTATTGGTGTTTCTCTTCCCATAGTCACGTCCCCCGTGTGTCTGGTAGTGGGGCTACGCCTATGCTGCTGGCCACAGTTATACAATAATCAATTGAAAGAATAAGCAGTAAGGTTTCATCAACAATACAGCTTAATGTCATCAAAAAAGAAAATTGTCAGTTCAACTCTCCCACCCCTCTATTCCCAGTTGGAGATGTGTGTATACACACATACACCTCACACTCTCCTCACACATTCACACCCAACACATACACACCTCTTCTGGGCCTCCTCCTTACACCATAAAATACACTAACAAAACAAACTAAAATAACAAACTAAAACAACGACCACTACTATTCCCATGCTCTCTACTTATATGCAGCTCCTATGTATTGTTTAAGTAGTGGCACTGCATTCTACCCTTACTCAGGGAGGTTCCCGCTCTTCCGTTCTGCTCTTCCATTTTCCTTTTCCTTAATATCCTTATAAAAATGAACACACTCCACAAGCATGCCACACTCCAAATTTCAGTCACCGCTTGTTCACACTGCTCCATACATTCACCCCTACTTTATTATCCCTTGCAGGCCATACTCACGGGCCCACGTTCACCTGAACTCCTCGGTTCACGGGGTTCCTACACCGGCCTGCACTTCTCCTTAGGGTCACATCCTGCTCCGAATAGCAGGCAGGATTCTCCAACGACGGCTCCTGCAGGGCCTCTGGGGAGTATGCATTTTGGGGCTGGTCGCTGTAAGTGGGAGCGGCCCGCTTGCGGCCCGCTTGGATACTTCCACAGGTACGGGGTGCTGGGATTACCTCGGCAGGGTCACCAAAGGAAGGCAAGTCCCTGTTTAGGCTCACGCCAGAAAGAATGCAACCCTATAGAAAAAAAGGCCAAGAGATTGCTTGCAAGATTAACAAGGTTTAATTGTACAAAAGACAAAGGGTTCAGAAGAGGACTCTGCTGCTCAAGAATGTTCTGGCTCCAACATGATAATTAGTACATTATAAACGGCCACAGTGCCACTGATGCTGTCATGTATAAGGTCTAAACTGCACAGCTAATTGGTAGGAATTCACACATGGCCCTGCACCATAGGGGATGCTAGGCTATGATTGGTTATCGCCTCTGCCGTCTGTCTCCACGTGGGTCAGCTGTGCTCATCTCTCCTGGGACTAAATGTCAGGTGCTTCACATGTTGCTGTTCCAAGACTATTCTTTGTGAGCTAACACTACTACTACATCATTATGGCATGCACCTGGGAGGCTTATGAACTGGCACCAGAGGGAAGGGGAGAAATACAATCAGGCTGACCCACACATTCTGTGCTCTGTCTCTATCTCACTCCTCACACCCAAGGCTTCCACCCTCGTTTTGATCTATAATGTATTCCCCCACAGTACCTCGCACTAAAAAGGGGAGTATTAATGGGACAAGGTGAAATGGTCACACATATTCAGTTCTTTTATGACCATTGGTTTTATGGCCAATGGGCTGGGCTCACTCACTATCATGGAATGTAGTGATTCTTGGACTCGGTCAGTGGTGGGTATTATCATTCCTGGTGGTCTGGGTGGGGGTAAGAGGTCTGCTGTGAGCTTGGTTGTGATGAATGGACACTGAGAGGAGCCTGGTGCTGTCTCATGGCCTTGCAGGTCGCACTCCTCTCTATGGTACTAAATAATTGCAACAGTCATGGAACAAAGGGAAGTTTCTGTGGGAATTAACAGCACAGGCTCATCTGTCCTTAGTGTTTGGGCATGTTCATGTTTCTCCATTGGGCCTACGTTCACTGTGCAGCCATGTAGGGTTGCATGTGTTTTCCATAACTATAAAATGGAGTCTCTTTATATGCGTGCACTAAGTCTATGCATCTATAATGACCGTGAAATGGTTGTCATCCTGGGTCTCTTTAACAGAGTTCTTTCCCTCTAACACATTGCACAGCTGTCTATGGGATTCACCTCACTCTAAAGCACCTAGAGCGGTGGGACAGACTCATTTCCATCCCAACAAAAGGAACCCTTAGAAACTCTGTGAGTGTCCATACTGTTATTTGTCAGTGGAAACAGCCCTTCCCTTATGCAAGATTGGGTGGCTCTGGTATCTAACATGAAGTTAAACCTTCTCTTCCCGATCCTCACCCCCACTTTGGACTCCTTGTCTGAATTTGGAGGGATTGAGAGAACTGGGCACATCTGGGCTTGCTGTGGGCTGTTTTATTGTGTATATGTATTGAACCCTACGTGTGGGAAAGTATAGCTTCCTAAAAAACTAGCTCCAGTGTAATGTGTAACTGTTCCTTGTGGAAGGGAGTTCTGTTCCCATGGTACTGTAATAACGTGTGCTGGAGCCTGTTGGGTGACATTCTGCATTACATTTGTTGTTGGTTTCTGTATGGGTTGTCCCTGTGTGGGCACAATCATTTGTATCAGGCCTACATTCTGAGGTTGCACAGACCCTGGGGCATACATTGGTACTGTGCTGTGACTTGGTTTTGTACATAAAATCTCTGTGTCATTCCTTGTGCAGAGTATGTAGTTGGGGGGGATCCTGGGTGGTACTGCATGGGGGTGTCTGCTTCGACAATCCTTAGCCATGTGTCCCATCTTTTCACTTGTCCAACATGCTCCTCCAAATCATGGCCTTAATCCTCTGAATCCTCCTCCTTGTTCATTTTGTGAATTACCTCTTGCATCCCTCCCCTACTTCGTCGATTTCTATCTGGATTATGTGTCCACTCTTGCGGCGGTCCTGATAGCTGTGGTGCATATGTGGGGTTGGTTATTACAGCTCTTTCTATGCTAACTTTCACCAATTTCTTCTGCACTAACTTAGCTTCAGTGCACTGCACCTTTTCTCCTGCTGCCCTTTCATTTTTGTGCTTGTGCTTTCAAAATGCACTATGTGTGCTTGCATATTGTCCCATCCTTTTGCTTCAATACCTACAATTCTATCTAATTCTACTTACAATTCTGTGGGAAAACCCTTGCAGAATACATGCTAAAAGAACGGTATGTTCTTTTCCCACATGTCCCCTGTCTCCTCTCACCACATTTCTTGGATTGGCTGAATATACAATGCAGGGTCCCCATCATGCTTCATTGTGCGTGACATAATGACACCTACATCAGGTTATCTGGGTATGCCCTTCTCAATGCATCCCACACATGGACTCAGTAGTTATTAAATGGAGCCCGATCGTGTGCATCATTCTCTAACTGGACCCCTGGGTACCCTGATTGGTCCTAAATATTGTTGGTCTGATCTCTGATTATGTTTGCTAATAGGTTTTATATGTCTCCAATTGTTAGGCTAGTGATCTTCTAATGCACTGATCCACTTGCCTTCCCCCACTGTAAGAGGTGGTAGGGTCCTGATCAAATTATTCTTGTCCATATGGGGCCATGATATGTATTTTGATCTGCCTACTCCCTTTTGCATTAATGGGAACTGCCTCCCCTTTTTTGGGCCATGATGTGTTCTAACCTTTATCTTACCTCTAACTACTGCCATTGTTCTAGGGTGAGGTCTTAATATTCTGTTCCATGGAGTTCTTTTTCCTGATCCACTCCAGTTTCCCATTTCTCCTTACTCTCTTCACGATCGTCCTCACTTTCAATCACCTCAGATTCATAATGTAGATCCTGTTGCTCTGGCTCCTCAGTTTCTAACTTAACATCTATTTTCACCGCCATTTGGAAATACAACAATAATTCTTCTGCTGCCCATGTCTCAGCATCTACCATAGGGCAGGACCCCTCCCTCCTTCTGGTCGCCCTTTGCAATTCCTCATCTGTCTTGCATATTGCTGCTTCTAAATCCTTGCATGCTTTATTTTAAACATTTTGCTATTGCTGTGTTTCGTCTGTCACCAGATGAACTTGCTCCCTTTACTGGGTTTGTTTCTGAATAGGCTGGAGGTTTATCTCTGTGGTTTGTATACCATGCTGCTGGTTTAAAGGCATGGCTGTTAGCTGTGCAGGCGCCATAGCCTGTGCCAACTGGGTGCTTTTCTTTATACTTGCCTGTGGCACCGACTGTGCAGGCGTCAAAGCCTGTGTCATATTTCCGCTGCCTAACAGGGATGGGGTGGATGCACCCTCAGAATTCACCTTTTCTTTATTATTGCTCTCATCTTACTCATATAATTTCCATAATTCTAAGATACTCTTTTTCAGCTTTTTACCCTTGTATGTGGACAATTAATTAAGTATAGGTTGGTAGCTCTTTACAAATATGCTCTAATGGGGTACTCATGTTCTGCTATACAATAAAAGCACAACCACAACTGATCATTATTACTCTGTGTGCCTTTGCACATGACCGACATTTCCAAAACCACACGCCCTTCCTTATATCGTCTTCACTCCAATCTCTTCTCCACACTCAAAGCTTTACAGCAATCAGTTGCCTATATGTATACAATGCTAGTAAAATCACAGTTATTTACACACTTTCTAATTCTCTCTGCCTCTCGTCCATTACCATGGACGCAGGGTACAGTCCTCTCTAATGCAGGACTTCCCACTCTTATTTCTAAAGCAGCACTGCCCTCCCTCCTTTATTTAGGGATGTGTACACATCACTAACCAAGTCTTAAGACTAGCATGACGTTACCGCTCCTCTTTACGGGAGCCCTCTTCTGTCTCTACTACAAGGAAAAAGAAAAACAAGGCAAAACAGACCACATGGCTAACACTGTCACTCACTCCAGTTCCGCATTTATACTCACTCTCTTGTTGTAGTTCTCGGATCTGGTGCACCGGCTCGCTATGGTAATCCGAAGTCCTCTGGGGCTGCCTCTCCCCACAATAGCCTGCACTCGAGTGATCGGGCCGGGGGCTGAAGTGATCAGACAAGCCTTCTGGGCAACCCCAGCACTTGCTACCTCCTTGTGGTTTGCGCAGTCTTCTGCTCTCTCCATGCTGTCATCGCTTGCCAACAGCTGTCCGGAGGAGGCTTTGTTCCCCGTATGGGCCACCAAAATATGTAAGGCAAGTTCCACGCTAATAATACATATCAATCCAAAGAGCAGAAAAAGAATGCATGAGATATGGGAAAAACAAAAACGTATTATAACACATCTTAGGTCAGGAATTATCAAAAAATTAATTCACTGGTATGACATAAAATGGCTGTTTTTATAGCAAATTATAAAAGAGAAATGACAACGAATGTTACAGATTATTCACACTTTTCCGGTTTCTGATTGGACATTGTCATTTACACTATAGGTGAATCTATTCACTACCTAGCACAATTGGTTTATTCTACCCACGTGAATGGAGCATGATATCAGTTTATTGAGTAATAAGTATGGAAATCACCTCCTGTCCCATGGTGTTGATTGAGTAGTACTCTTTTAAGTTTCGATCAGCCAAACCTGACATTTGATTGGCTTTTTTGGGGGGAGTATGCGTGCAATGAGTGACTGAGCAAGTTTCAACCAATCTCTGTGTGAGATGTGACAGTGTGGCAATGGAATTATATCTTTTACATCCCCTTCCCATTGACCCTAACGGTTAGCACCGTCTTACCATTCCCATCATTGTGAACTGGTCATCGCCAGTTCAACTTTGCAACTCGTTGTTGGAGATATTATTTGCAAATCCTTCCTTACTCATGATTCGATTTGCCCTGTTTCTGACCTTATTATATGGGGGCTTAGTTGCCTGTAAACGTAATTCTCTTACACTAATATGAATATATGTATATAGCTTGCTATATTATACACATATTTTTACCTAAAATTGTGTATGTGCTGTGACGGTTGTTCATAGGTTCACTGATACCTGGTTAATTCAATTTTATGTGCACTAGTATTTTGTGTGGCTCTTTCCTTAGCAACTGGAGCTCTTCCAGTGAAATCTTTCCTACAGGGGGCAGTGTTGTTCCCTGATCCTTCTGTCTTACCAGGCATACTCTTCTCTGTTCATTTTCGGTCCCTAGTAGCCGGTGAACTTTATTATGATACATTCTGATGTACTTACTTGGAACATAAATTGTTACATGTCTTTTGAACACAAGCTTGGGAACTCAGCTAAGCTGATTTATTTTGACCAATCTGGGTGCAGAGTTTTGTACATTAGCTCTGGGTTGTGATGTTTCTTTGTAACTTTTTCATGACCCCACCACCACAACTCAGGCCTGGGAACATGTTTGCCCCCTTATCTTAACCAATTACTGCACAGCATACTGTCTGTGGAAAGTTGCATCTTGTTATGTGTGCTGTTCTTTAAAAGGGCCTGGCTGATATTTTCTGCTGAGCTAGTCACGGTTATCGTTCTTTGAAGATGACTAACTGGGTCTTGAGGCCTACATGTGTTATGTACTCGGTTAGTGTAAAGGGTTATTAGCATTCACTATTATCATGAATGCCCCTCAGTGTTTCCCTGACTATTGTTAAATGCTGCTGTATCTATTAAGGACCCATGGTTATGTTCATATGTAAGGTATGAACATTATAGATCGCTGAAGCATGGCTACTGGTGTCTTGTTTGGCATACACTGGGAATTTTCAATATGTAGGGTTGCTCTTCGTACTTCGTGCCTTTTTATAATGACTTTCAAAGCTTGTAGTTTAGTCCACGTTTTGGGTGTTGGATGTATTCTGCAACTTAACTGTACTCCCCAACATCACTATGAGTCCCATTCTCGTAAGAAAAGTAAATCTCTGTATCTCTTTCAATTCAGGAACTGTGATTTTCTACTCCTTCATGAACAAGTAATGTGTACCAATCTAAAACCAGTCACTGTAATGTTATGTTAATTGAAAAAAAAGCAATGTGTGCCACTCTTAGCCAGTCACTGTGACTGTCTTTTCCTCCATATAAAAGAACATGAACACCTCCTTGCACCTAACCACTTTCATTTTGCATTCCCTTATGAAATAGTTACTGGTGTGATTACTCAGTTGTGTTCATTGAGCTTCCTTTAGCGTCAAGCCAATCACTCGATTGTGTGCTCCATTACAAAATAAATCATATGTGTAATCCCTCAGGTTGATTCACTGATCCTTTTTTTATAGTCATTCATTATGATTGTCTGCTGCCCTGACAAACAAATGCATGCCACTGTCATGTTCTGCTCCCTAAAGAAAATAAATCACATTACCCTCATGCCATGTCACAGTCACTCTTCCCTTACAACGATATAATTTGTGTACTCACTCAACCTTCAATTGTCTGAAAGCATTTCATTCAGATTTAATGTTGCGATGCAAAATATCAATTGTTTAATCTATCAGTTGCATTGATCGAGCCTTCTCTTGCCTCAGTCCAGTCATTGAGATGTTATGTTCTCGCAGATAAAACATTTTCATTTTATGAATACAGTCACTTTCTTTGTTTAATCCCTTGAAAATAACTGTGTGCTAATTTCAGCCAATCATTCTGATGTTCTTTCCCTTGAGTTAAAACATATATATGTATTTTTATAAAACTGTCCTAATGTTCTGTTCCATCAGGAAAAACATACTTGAGTCACTCTGACTCCAGTAACATTTTCTTCTCCCTTAAAAGTAGTAACACTCAAGAATGCACTGTATTTTCGTCTACTCCAGGAAAAGAAGGTACACTCTTAAACCCCTTTGCTGTGATTTTCTGCTCCCTTCTGTTAACAAATGTTTACCCCACTCATCTTGTGACTGACATGTTTTGCTACTACAGTAACAAAATATGAATGCCACTGAACCCAGGCGCTGTAATATTCCACTCCCCTAAAATAAAAACAGTGCACCCTCTAAATCCAGCCACATTTATTTTGTTTCTACTTATGGAAAAGAAAATATGCGTGCCACTCTACTCTGTCACTGTGATTTTCTTGCCCCTCACAAAGAATCACGTATCAGAAGCATGTGCCTTGTGCAGGCCAAGTACGAACTTGGGTTGTAGAAGTTTAACAAAGTCAAACTCGTCAACATGGTTTGACATCTGCTCGAAGTGATTCAAACGGGATTAGAGTTTGCACAACATGTACGGCAAAATCCTCACCTCAATGAGCATTAGGAATTTGACTGGACCCCGATTCCTGACACATGCATTCTGTCCCTTTAAAAAAGAAAAAGATGATTGGTTAGGATCCAGGTTAAAACCAATATTGCTTCTCCAAGCTGGTCTTTTATAGTCTATACCTTCGGCTCTTCAAACCATTCAAACCAGCATACAGAAAACCTTTCCCCAAAACTGCATGGTCCACTCTAAATGCAGTTTTAAAATTTAGAGTGTGCAGCCACACACCATAGATGGGCCAAACCCATGGCAGAATTACCGCCCACGATAATTCCTCACTGTCCCCCATTGAGTCCTGCGGTAACAGATTCCAAGAAGGGCAATTACCACTTCAAGTTTCCCACTGGCACATGGCCAGTTTAGGCTGATGGCACGTGTCGGGATGGGTAAACGATTTGGGCAGTATTTCCTGCTGAAATACCACGAAACCTGCAACGCTCTTTTTGTCGGAAACATGGTCTGTGCTTTGATGGATAGGAAGCATGTGCATTTCCTTCCATGCATTTGAATTCCACAAAACACAATGGGTAAAAGATGGGCTCTTCGTGTCAGACAGGATTCATTTGAAAACATTTCCTAGTAGCATTAATGTAGCATTGTTCGTAAAAGTACCCTTTTTATGTTTTATTTTATTTTATTGTTGATTAGGCTGGTATGAATCTCAACCGTTCAACATAAATAAAATGCAAAATAATCATACATAGAAATAACTGTGGAATATAATACATTCAGCCTTATTAACATGTATATAAAAACAAAATAAAATAGCATTGTTGTCATTTCAACATTCTAAAGTATCCTTTTAAACTATATGATGATGTCACAAGTAGAGCTCAGCACTTTTAAGGAACACCCTGTGGCAGGAATTCTTCGGGTTAGTCGGAGTGTATTGCGGAAATTGTTTTTTATTTTGTTTGTAACTTGCAGTCATCATCTTGAATTTTGTGGCTGTTTTTCTCAAATCTTGTCAGCATTAATACAAGCTATATGTGGTCTCAAGATTCCCAGCTGCAAGTAATTGGACACAAATTGAAACACATTTATATGAGTACATTTTGACTTCCTAATGGCAACTAACTTTCCTGAACAAAATGTTCTCATGTATGCAGCTTGCTGTTGAGCAGTGGCAGTTAAATGTTTCTGGGCTATTCGCACACTGTTCTTCGGAGAAAAACGGAATCTTTTTTAGTTTGTTTTCCCAATTTCTTTGGGGACTTTGGGAGAAGTGGCTTGTGCAATATTCACGAACAAGGAACATGAAAGTAAGAAAAGGTTTATTGCCAGTGCTCTGCACAGGCATCCGGCGCCAGGCTGGGGAGGCTGAAGTCAAACGTCTAAAGTCCCCAGCAGACATTTACTCCCCTTGTAGCTGAGTGGTAAATATGGAACATAAAAAAATCGGCATGCAGGAGTTAACTTAGGTTAGAAATGAAACCCGACGTTGGGGGCCGGATGGGTAGTTCAGGGGTAACGCATTTGTTTTGGTAGCAAGACAAGCTCGATTTCTGGTCCCGGAATTAAGCGCATTACAAACGATGAATTAATTAACATCCGGTTGAATGAACACGCCTGTGTTAGTGTATAACAGCCACAGCAAGCGATGTAAGGGACACTCACTCTTATGTGAGTTACACATGACATTCTTCTGTAAATGAGCCTTTTGTTATCACAAGATTGCTCGCAGCTCAAAAGTGAGCAACACAAACATCTATCATTTGTATCATCTACCTTGACATGTTTTGAAAGGTCACACACATCAGGTGTTATTTGTAACGTTTGCTGTTATAATTGTTGTATGCACATTTTGACCAGTCTGTGACTTAACTTATTTGAATGAGGCTGGAGTTAGAAAACGAAAGTTGCATGAAAATAGATGTCTTCCCTCCACTCAAGGGCGGGAAATAGAAAAGAAACTCAGTGGGTCCGCAGGGACCACGTGAAGTCTTTGAGGCAATGCAATGCAAAGGGCTGCAGAGGGAACGCCCTGGAATCACTTTAGCATTGGAGCCCCAGACGATGTTAACAAGACTCTGTTCCACAGCATTCACGAGTAATGTTCTTCTGTAAATAAGCCATTCCTGATAACAAGATTGCATGCAGTGTGGAACTGGTCAAAAAACAAGGCACATGTATGGCAGCGTAACGAGGTCCCCTGCCTTGTTCTGGTGTTAAATGCTGCACCCCGATTGACACCCTCCACATGCAGAGACATTTCATGGACTCACCAGGACAGCTCCCTTCAGTCACGGCTACTCCCATGAAGCACTCCAGTGGGCCTGGACCCAATCAGGAAAGCTCAAAAGTCATACAAGGCCCCTGTACTCGACGAGATTGAAAGCCCCCTTACAAAGCAGCTTCACGGTCAGGAGGGTTTCAAAATCATGCAAAGCTTCCGGCCATTGCCTCCAAGGACTGGAACCCACTACCTCCCAAGATCTAAGAGAAGTTCAATCTTACTGTGTCTTCCAAAAACATCTTAAGACACTATTATTTTCTCAAGGGCTGACACTATTCAGAGTTACTCTCCTGGGTTCCTATTCCTCTTTTAACCTGTACCTGCTGCTCTACTCCTGTAACCAGCGCATTGATGCCCTCAGACTTAAAGCAAATACATGTATACATAATTAATTAATTAATTAATTAAATACATACTGCTGCTGAATTGAGGCAGGAGGCAGTCTGGGGCCATTCAGGGTTAAGGCTGGAAGGGCAGCTTTTCATGGGGTGCACTTCTTCCCCAGGTAAAAGAAGGTCATTTTTGCAATACTTTACTTGATGAGCAAAACTCCACAGTGGAATTCAAGTCAGGTTCCCCTTCAATAGGAAGTTCCATCACTGTCGGTGATTGTGAAAGCAGGGCAGAGAAGGCAAAGAAAAGCTGAAAATGGAACTGTAACATTTCCCATCTTCATGTTACATTTTTACCTTTTTGACTTCTCTGGGTAGATTTTTTTTCACACGTGAGAACTGCATTTTCCACTCCATAGGTCTGTCTCAGAGTTCTCTGGGCCAGGAAACAAAGCTGCAGTTACTCTGAGGGAAAGTATCTCCTTTACCTTTTGAAACGTTTCAGAGGGAAAAAGAGGCGGTTTCAGCAGCGGATTCCCATGCTCCAAACACAGTTCACTGAAGTCTGCACAGGCCAGAGCTGGTGGGGGTGGATCATAGAAAGGTGGCACCCTAAGAGCCCACAGAGAGTGCAGGTGGGCCCAGGTGCAACAACAAATCCGAGCCCTATGCCAATTATCACACACAAGTGGAAGTACTTCCCAGGTTTCCAGCAACAGGGGTAAGAGGCTGTACACTGTAAAACCAAGAGGCCACAGGCAGTTGGATTTCTGGCAGTTGGTGGACCTAGTGAGGTTTGGAGAGAGAAGTTGGACCTGTGGAGAAGACTGTTTGGAGGTGGTTGACAAAGAGAGACAATAGGAGAGAGGAGTGACTGGAGTGACAGAAGTGGTTGTTGAGTCCTGAGAATAAAGGGTCAGATAAAGCTGGTGAGTTAAGCGTTGAAGGGGACTGCTTAAAGAGTGAGGGTGATGTTGTGAGGATTGAGTTGGTAATAATAGAGAGTTGTAAAGGTTTGGAGAGTGGAAGTGGTATTAAGAGGAAGTGGTTGAACATATCGTAGAGCTTCAAAAGTTTGAACATAGGGAGGTGGTACTGAGAACAGAAAGGTGGTAATGTCAGGTGGCTAAAGTGGTCCAAAAGTGGAGAATACTGATGATGAGAAAGAGGTGGTAGCTCAGAGTTAAGGGAAGAGCACCGAGAAGGAGGAGGTGACAACATTGATGGGCAGAATTGAGATTGAGAAGGAGGTGGAGAGATCAGAGATGGAGTATACTGTTGAGCGAGTGGGAAGAATAGGTGGTATATTCAGGAATGTGCCATACCTTGGAGACTGGAGGTGGTACAAAGAAAATGAGGTGGTAACAGGTGGCAAAAGGGATTCCAAAGAGGTGGGAAGCTCAGAGGTGGGATACGCTATTCAGGAGGAGTAAGCATTAGCAGCAGATACTGACAGGGGGAGGAAGGAAGAAGTGACACTCAGAGCAAATGTTGGTAATGAGGTGGTGGAGGTGGTAGCGGAGACTAAACATGATACTAATGAACAGGTTGAGGTAATACCTGATCACTAAGGAGGTGTTAAAGAGGTAGTGGTGAGAAATAGAGGCAGTGAAGGAGGGATGCTGCAGAGCGACGAGCTAGTGATGTGAGGAAGTGGAGGAGGATTTCAGGCAGAGCTGACAGCATTAAAAAGGAAATTACGGGTATAGAGAGGGACAAGGAGAGTAAGGCCTTACACTCTTTGTTCCACTATTGCTTCTCCTGCCATCGCCTGCGCCTGCCTGGGCCTGACCTGCTGCCCAGGAACCATCCTTGACCCACTAAGTAATTCCTCTTCTGTTTTTCCTATGGTTACAACATCCTTACTGGTAAATTCCTCTCCAGAGTTTGCCACCTCTGCTTTAAATCCTCCTCTACTAGCTCTTCTTTCTGCAGTATTCCTCCTTCACTGCCAGTACTCCGAGGAAAGCCTAGACATGTCAGGGAACTGCGGCTCTATCTCACTCTCTTAACATCACACCAAGCCCTCAAACATTCCTCCCAGTTGGAATGACTACTGGCAAACCGGTAAACTTCTGCCCTTGGGGTCTGCTATTCCCCAAAACCTTCAACAGGTTTTTATCAAAAAGAGCTTGGGATCCCTTAAACCAAAATGCCTCCATAGCCCCCAGCCAGATGAGATGACCTATTGGAACTTTTAAAGGCCTGGGACACCTGAAAAGACTTTGGTAACTGAAATGCCAGAGAGGAGGCATCACAACGATTGGGCACCTGAAATGTCTGGTCTGACTTTTACTATCTGAAAAGCTGATTATGTTAATAGCCTGAGATACAAGGCTCATCTTGACATAATTATTTTGATTTAAACCTCCCATTTAGTGAAGTCAAAGAATCGTGCAATGTTCATTTAGTTAATAAAGTGTTTAAGTGTAATATTTTCTCTCACACGATTGTTGCTCCAAATCACAGGTATGACAGGAGTAAATTTCTTTATTAGCAAACTTCACTTATTTATAAAGAAAACAAATTGTTGTTAAACAAAAACATCCTTATTTATTCGGTTGAAGAATCACACATACATTTGTTGTGACTCTTTGGTCAATGTTCTTCCCTGTCGAAAACACAAGCCTTTGACAACAACCAAAACCGCTGGCTATGCAAATGCTTGTTTATCTTTTTGGGTAACACAGACACTCATGAGCAGCGTTAATTTACTATTCACTCTTTTACGATGAGAGAAAATAAAAATACACTCCTTGACCCTCCTATTTCACCATTCATTTTGATATTTTGGGGCCGATTCATGGAACAAATGTGTGCCGAAAAAAGTGGCGCAAGCTGGCGCAAGGTGGCGCAAGCGTGAGAAAGCAAGCGCACGGGCACGCGTGCGATTCAAGGAAGGCGCTGCGCGTGTTTTCCACTGGTTGTGCAACAACCCGAACACCGTGCGCGACGCGCACAGGGATAGTGCACAATGTCCGCGCACACACCAAAAAGGGGGCGGGACATGGGGCGTAACGCACGGAATGGGGAACAACGCGTGAAAAAGAAGGCGTAACTGGGGAACTACTGCAGGCAAATACACGGAACGCCCACACGCATGCAAACAACTCGTATTAATGGATTTGAATACGGGAAACAAGCGCACGCTAAAAGACACGCACAGGCGTCAACACGTCCGCCACAGGAAGGCAGGCGTAAGCGTCCCCGCGCACAGTATAAAAGCGTGCACAAACAACAAACACATGCATACCGATACGATGAATGCCCCATTTGTCGCAGCACTGATCGTGGGACACCGCAGGAGGAGGAGAATAGCCAGGGCCTGCATTTTTTCCCCCCGGACTAGCCTTTTTGGGATGCCTGATGACCAGGTCCATGGCAGGTATAGGTTTCCACCTCGTATCATCCTAGACCTGGTCAGGGAGTGGGAAGATGACCTTACATCCCCCACCCTCTGCTCCCAAGCATTGAGCCCCTTGGAGAAGGTGCTCAAGGTCCTGCATTTTTTGGCCACTGGGTCATTTCAGCGGACTACTGCCATAGTGGGGGGGGGGGTCTCACAGGCCACGCAGTCACGCTGCCTACACCAGGTGTTGGCAATCATGACTGCGCGCCCCTTAGTCTGCAGGCACATATACATGCCCAGAACACCCGCAGAAAGGCAGGCCGTTCTCCAGGACTTTTACAGGGTGGCACACTTCCCCAAAGTGCTGGGTGCCATAGATTGCACCCATGTGGCCCTACGTCCACCTAGGGCCACTGAGCACATCTACCGAAACCGCAAGCACTGGCATTCCATCAATGTGCAGGTGGTATGCGATGCCAAGGGAATCATCACCTCTGTCTATGCAAACTACCCTGGCTCCTCCCATGACAGTTTCATATACAGAATGTCCGCTCTGAGCCGGGCCCTGGAAGCTGGGCAGCATGGTGACACATGGCTCCTAGGTGAGTACAAATGCCTGTGCACATGCCTGCATGTCACACACAGACAAATACACAAACCCCAATAATCACAACCATTATCACCTCTCCAGGGGACAGTGCCTACCCTCTTAGCAACCACATGATGACGCCAATCCGGAACCCCATCACACCACCCCAGGTAAGATACAACGCTGCCCATATTGCAGCCAGGGCCATAGTGGAGCGCACATTCAGAGTGCTCAAGTCAGGCTTCCGCTCCCTTGACCGCTCTGGTGGGCAGCTACTCTATGCACCCCCAGTAGTGTGCAGGATCATTGTGGCAGCATGTGTCCTGCATAATGTTGCAACACGGCAGGGCGTACCGGTGGACATGGTGGTGCCCCCACATCCCCAACCACAGGCACAGGCACTGCCCATGGGAGGACATAGGGCATGTGGCGAGGCAGCCCGAAACCCAGCTTGTGGCCACATTTTTCACCTAAACTCCCACCCCTGCGGAGTGCACACAGGCCTGGCAAATACCAGGTGACAATCGATGATGACAAAGAGACAGTCAACTGTCACAACCTTACCACCCTGAGAATGTTGCCATGGAAGTGCCACATTGTGTGAATCCCTAGCTACTCAAACCTAACCAATCCTGTGTGACCAAAAGGTACACATGCAAGGTGTGTATCACACAGACCTGCAAAACAGGCCATGACAATCACTGGTATGTCACACAAAGCCACCAAAACCACAACATGACATGGCAAGCAATAGCAAAACACCAACACAGTAACAATAATGTACACATTGACATGTGAAAAATGCAAAGTGGCGTCAGACAATGAGGCCTGACATGGAATCATATGAAATTACTGACCAACAACCTCCCACACAAAGCAAGTCATACCCAAATACATAACAACAGTTGTAGCTTGAACATAACAATGAATGCCTGTACACATGCACATTGTGCATGGCAAAATCAACACTGCATAATATGTGTGCTGTGTCCATCTCCTGCAACACACTGCTCCGCACACAGCATAGTGACCAGCCATTGTGTGTGACGCACACCCTGAGCATCACATGAAAACGACAAACTAAATTAAAAAAAAATCACGCATGTACAGGATCCACAAATGGTCATAGATCATGTGCTGCAGGGGTAAAGTGGGCCCCAGAAGGCAAACTGAGTGGACATGTGGACATGGAAGGGTGGTTGTACATGTTGTGGATCATAATGTAAGTTTGTGTGTCAGTAGGGACATGCACTCAATACATGCATGTGCAATCAAGTGACCATCAGTGTCCTCATCACATGTGAACATTGCCCATGTGTACACCACAGCATGTCAAACCACAACTATACCCTCACACCTGAAAGGTAAACACAACACATGATCATCCATTGATCAGCAGAATACATCATGTACATAGGATACCACAATTACAATGTCAGGGTGCCCATCACACTGTGGGGCAAGGCAAATGTCCAACAACAAAATACCCCCCCCCTCACATATCACCATGACACACTGAACTACTGTGCATGGGGTATGTAGCCTTCATCCTTGAAGTTCACCTGGCCACAGGATCACCCTTCCCCTTTGTCTCCATCTTCCTTGCGTGTAAAAAGTGTACAGCACCCTCAGAGGCCACCTTGACTTGCAAAAACACCAAATCAAAGAGAACTCAAAGCAGGCAAACACAGAAGCCAAGCAAAAAGCCTGTAGGCAGCAAAACAAACCAGAAGGGCTTCCGGTAGATGACTTGAAGTAGCAGTATGTCACAAAGCCCAAGCACAAAGCCCAAGCAATGACGTAACAACCAAGGTAGCACAGTAAAACAATGTCACAACAGGATGTGTACCATGTGTGGTACATAACACAGAATAATGCACTATGAACTGATGTGTACTGTCACAGCTCCCGTGTACAGGTGCAGGAGTGGCACGAACCAACCACCCCCAACGTGGTCTGGGTGCCTGCAAGGTCAAACTCACACAGGCCTCTGAGACCCTGGTGGGGAAGGAGGGTCAGGGATATGCAGTCGGGACAGACATTGGTATACTGGATAACCAGAATGAGGGGCAGGAGAGGGGAGTAGGATTGACAAGGGAAAGTAGGGAATGTACAAAAACATAAGAATCACATTAACACGTACACAATCAGACCAAACGTGTAAATCATGCACATAGTACCAAATTACTCAAATTGAAGCCAAAGAGAAACTTATCTCTGGGGTGAATGCTGGCCTCCTGCCTGCGAACTCTCAGGTCCGGTAACATGAGCAGTTCAATGCTTCAAAGAGAGCCAGAGTCACTAATCTGTGCGTGCCCATAACACACACACACCACCGTGCATGCCCCAAAGTAACAAAATACTGTACAAACAAACTATCTGGTGTGGTGCTTCGTACCCATACGTAAGACTCCCCCCGTGATGGTTCATACACAGTCAATGCAGTAAGTCAGGTGCTGGTGGGTGCGTGGCAAATGGAAGACCAGTGTGTCAAGATTCACACAACATCCAATGTTCCCTGGGTAAGCAGCCAGATGCATTTAGCAAGGTACGACTTCAGTAGAAGTCGTGTTTCAGCATAACCTAAATAAAGTAGGTAGTGCATGTGGCAATTTGAACCTGAAAATGAAATGCACTGCACACAAGTCTGTCCCTCACTGTCTGTCCCTGTGAGCTGCTTCTTTCCCTTTCTTGGAACGCTACATGGCTAATACAACTGCCTCAATGGACCATGGTGGACCAGAGAATATGTGCCACTTCCCCTGCATGTTCCCCTGACAACTTTCCCATCAACTAGCCATTAGCCCACAAACGCATCTTAACTGTACTGTGCACTTCAACACCAATATCTATCCAAGCTCACGTCAGTGGTGCTACTTAGCATGCATGTGCAACTGGCCTGGTGGATGGTTGGCTGCGGTGTGGCCCCCATGTGCTGCTCACCTAGCCTGGAGTTCCTTGAAACACGTCAGCCTCTGTAGGATGTATGAGCGCAATCCCTGTGGCTCTGCCTGCGCACACATGCGCATGTCTGCACCACCAAACGTGGCCATCTTCCAGACGTCCAATGGCCCATGTCTGCTGGGAAAGATGGTCTGGAGGCTCATCCCCCTGCAGAAAGGGCAGAAAACACATGATTAATGCATGAAATGTCCCTGTGTGTGTCTCCTCAGGCATGTCATGACTGGACCATTTCAGGGACGTACATCAGAAATCACTCCATCAGTGCGACTTTCACAGGCAAAGTGTGTTAGCCACTGTCTACAGCATGAATTGCATCAAGGAAATGTACAGCAAAGATAAGAAACATACTACACAATGTATAGCAATTAATGCACACATGAATCATGAAACCACCCATCTAGCAAAGGAAGAACTGTGGTCAATATCACCCCTATCATCCCCACTAGGGGTGACAACACAAGTAGTACAGCAGCAGACATGCCACAGATATGACAGTCCAAAGCCCTTGTGTAATAGGCTGTAACACCGAACCATCCTTGCGAGCCCATGGATAAGGGAAGCAGGAGTGGCATATGTGAGTCAGGACCCTAAGCTGCAAACACATACACGAGACAAGCTGGAAGGGACCAGCTGGAAAAGACAGTGGATGCTTTCAAAAGCCACAAAGCACCACACCGTTACATGAAAGCACAATAGACAAGCAATTTTAAACTATATTAACTAATTAGACTAACTATGAAAAATCTACATTACCTAATTAAACTAACTATCAAATTGAAAGTTAACTAACTAAACTAAAAGAAAAATCAAAAATGGCCACATACGACCCGGCGGGGAGGTACAGGGTGCTGCTCAACACCCTCATGCGATGATGTTGAGGAAAAAAAAACCTCCATGGGCTCAACGCCTGCACAGCCCGACCTACGTGGGAGATACTTCGTCGTCCGAGTCTGGCTCTTCCTGGAAAGGAGGACGTGGCACAGGAGCCTGACCACGCCTGGCCGCAGCTTGCCCCTCATCGGCAGCAAGTCTGCCGGACGGGTGAGCCTGGTTCTGTGTGCCGATGACACGTAGGTCTGCATGCAGAACCTCCCGTGATACGTGTGCTTCCTCTTGCAAGGTAACACAGAGTTCTTCCTGCAAGACCTGGCTGGACAACTGATGCACCTCCCGGCAAGCACGTAGCTCAGCCGAGATGGTACGCTCAAGCAGCTCAAACCTCTCCTCTGACTGCACCCTCTGGGACATCAAAAGGACACCCAGAGTGGATCTGAGGGACTCATACTCAGCCCTCACGGCCTCCATGTGTGCCTCTGCGTGAGCAGCAATTGCTTGACGCAGAGACAACATTTCAGCCTGGCGTGCCCTGTCTGAGGCCGCCATGCCCAGCCTGAGCGAGTGGGCCGTGGACCGTGCCGCCTGCTGCTGGAGAAGCATCTGCCTAGCAGGGGGGGGCACGGATTGGGCCACACGCTCCATGCTCACAGCGATGTTCTCCATTGCTGCCCCCTGGCATTCAGCATTGGCAGTCATGTCTTGCTCCCACTCAGTATACCACGGTAGCGCGCAGCCACTGCATTAATGGGTTTGACACCTGCGGGACCCAAGGACCGGGTGTCCTCATTGTGTTGGCACCGCCCGCGGTTGCACGACTACATGTCCCCGTCGACGTGATGGCCCAGGCACATCAGTGACTGGTGTGGAGGGTGACCTTGCGTCCCGATCCACCACAGGCGGAGGTTCCAACACTGTCTGACCCCTCAGTGCAGGTGTCGCGGACAGAGGAGTGCCAACATCAGAATCACTCACCGCTGACATATGGACCTGATGCACATCCAACTCGACATGGACGTCAGAGTGGTCATCAGGGCTGGACTCATTACCAGCCAAAGACAAGATGGACTGTAGCACATGTGGGTTTTCGTGGCCTACCACCCCACAACCCCCACTTGTGCCGGGTTGCTGTATTGATAACAACCCTGTGCCTGGCATGACAACACCATCCTCTGGCTCCATTGCGTCATCTTCTGAAAAGTAGAGAGAAAAAAGGTCACTACACATGTTAGAAGCACACAACACACACACACACATAGACATCACACAGACACCAAACACATCAAGCAGACATGTCACACACAAAAGAGAACATGCCATGCATGCTGGGTCAACTTGACATTGCTTCTGTGATTAGGCATGTAGAAGCGTGTTATATCGCTCAGAAGTGGGTTGATGCAGTGCAGCAAATTTGTACGTTACTCACTATCTACATGTACAAGTACTTCATGATGTGTTTCAGAAAATGTGAATGCAGTGCAAGGTCAACTTCAGGCATCACATGCAATGTGCATGCAATGGGTAGCATGGCTACAAGCAAACCAGCCCTCCCCCCAAGTGCAAATGCAGGGATGCCTTGCATGGTATCAAAAGGATGACCATAGACCTGTGTATTGACAGACAGTGTTGACTAGCATCAATTGCATCATTTGAGTCAAGTGACAACACAGCAGATGATGATGGGACAGTAAGCAGGATACATGATGAAAACTCTGGAGTACACCCACGTGTGAAGAAGACACTACAACAGTTGGACAGAGTCATTGGGCATGAAACAGGCTGAGGCCTGTGACCCACACAGACTGTCACACCCTAAACATGTGTGGGACGCAGGACTGAGCCACAGTGGCCATGGGAAGGCTGATGAAATGCCATGTAATGTAGGTCACCCTGGACACGTACTACAATGATCATCCAGTCAAGGACAAATAGGGGCATGCATGGAATGCACATGGAGCATGAATGGCCACTCATGTCCCTCCGGAGCATCTGACATCTGCACAGTCCAAGTGAGACACCCTGCATCAAGTACAAAGGATGTACCACACAGCATATGCCTGCCAGGTTGGCTGGTGGAAGTTAGCATGTAGACAGGACGCTTGAACAGGCAAGTACTTAACGGCAAAATTGATGCAGACCAGTGCAAATGTGAAATTGGGCCGCAGAGGGGGGGTGGAGGTGCAAGGGAGCATGCCTATGTGGAGTACCCGCATGCAGGCAGAGGACACATGCACTTCAGTCATGCTATGACATAGTCCCAGGGCTGAGAGGAAGGTCCCCCGAGGATACATGCAGATGGGCCAGTGAGCTGGAACATGGACGGGCGGGGCATCCTGTTGACCAGCATATGAGTAGGGTGCAATAGTGGTGATGCGGACAGTCCCCATCTGCTCCACATGTCCATCATCCTGCAGAGCAGCCATGCATCAGTGAAGCATTGCATTACTTGCACATCAGCACCATGTACACATGACATGTAGTGGCAGTCATGCACAACACATCACACAAGTAAAACACACATGTCCTCAACAAACACGCAGCAACACTCACTGGACTGGGCATCAAAGTCCGGCATCTCTCCCACTCCTTCGACCGATTCAAGTGGTATGAACTCCGCAACGAGTGACTGGTGCAGAGTGATGTCTTCCTCCTCAGGTGCAGGCCCACTGCCAGTCACCAGAGTCAAGTTGTAATTTGAGGCACGCTTAGCCTTAACGCTGCATTTGAGGTCATTCCAACGCTTTTTGCACTCGTGCGCCGTGCGCACCTCATGGCCGAATGCACTCACATGTTCTGCAACTTGCTTCCAGTGGGTATCATGGTGGGCAGCGTAGTCTGACAATTAGGCCCCACTAGCATGTCACGGCTGTGGTCCTGCATGTAGTCCATGAGAAAGTCCAGTTCCTGGTTGCAGAAAGGCTTCTTCCTCGACATGCAGGAGGTTGTGGCTGTGTGTGGGGCCCCAGCCTGTGCTGCAGGTGCAACCTTCCTCCTCTTGGATTGTGGCGCAGACCCTGGCTGGCAAATGCCGCCCTGATCAGTATGGCCAGTGGCACCGGTGGATTGAGCCAAGGGAGTGGCAGGTGGAGGGACGACCAAAGGCCTGACTTGCGTCAGTGGCAGCTGGGTGCCCTCTAATGGACCCTGTGCAGCAACATCCGCTGTGGCAGGGTCATTGACCGCGACTGTCCTGGTTGGTAGACTCACAACCGGGGTGTTGTTGGCTGCATCTTCCCCTGCACTTGCCAACACCCGGCTGGTCGGGCAGCAGATGACATTACTGCCCCAGGGACACGTGTCTCGGTCAGGGCCGCCCTGCGTGCACCTACGGTTTGCCTCCTGCCCTGTTGGAAATCTTCCAAGGGCTCTTCAGGTGCCAATGAAGCCTGCGCTGGCAGACCCTGAGCCTGGGTGGTGGTGTCCACAGCTGCACCTGAAGCTACCACTACCCTTGGGCCCGTGGCAGTCGATGAAACGGACTGCTGGGTCACATGGGCGCCAGTGCCAGATGCAGAAGCTGCATCTCCCGGAACCACAGGGGGTGGTGGCATGACTGCACCGACACATGGCACAACATCGTGCACAAGTGGCGCACCCCTGCCTCTTCCCCCTCTGCGGCCACCCTGGACACCATGGAGTCCCCCTACTCCCTGGTCACCCCGGCCACGTCCCTGACCACGCCCGCCATGAGGAGTTCGCCCAGCTGAGGCGCCCCTCACCTTTGGTGGCCTCCCAACCATGGCAGAGATGGAGTAGTGCCAGCACAGATGGAGAAGTGCCAATGGGAGGTGTACACCACAATTGTCCTGGGCAATTGGGGTGAAGGGGGTGGGATGCAAGATGTTAACAGCACCCCTGCACCTGCAAGGCTGTATGTGACCCCGGTGATGAAGTGACGGGTCACGCAACGCTTAGGCACCTCGAAACTGCAGTAAAACTGTGCATGCAACCCCTGCAGCCTACGTGCGTGGAATTAACCTCCCGCAGTATGCGGTGGTACCCAGGAACACGAAAAATGCGTACGCGTGGGACACACAGGCTACTATGACCTCGAAAATGGGTACGCGATACACAGGGGCACCCGCAGTGGGAAAAATAGCGTGTGCGACTCACCGTCAGACTAGCGCGATGAAGAATAACACGCGTAGCCAATACCCCTGCCAAAATAAGAGATATGTCCTTGATCCACTGTGAAGTTGTGATGGCATGCGAAACAACATGAAGTAGCAACACACACGTCGGTCTCCACGAAAGGAACGTACAGCAAACTGCTGGCCCCGCTCACCTTTAACCCGTGCTGAGGGAAATGCCCACACACTTCATGTCATTTACGCACTTAGGCCCTTTCCTCGAATTACACGCATTCACACACGGACGTGTGGTTTTTTCACATGCTGATCCACTATGCACCCGTGTTGAGGAAAACGTCCATGCGCGCTACATCACAGATGCATTTACGCGCTAAGGGCCTTTCTTCGAATTACACGCTGATGTGCATTTTTTTCATGTGCCAAATCACTCCGTATCAAGCTGGCCACGCGAAAACACACGGAAGACCACGCTCCTGCCCAAAAGGCCATTTTCCAGCCCCAGGAGCCCCGAGCACGCTCCCACCTGCCATCTGCTGCTGGCTGCCTGCTACCCACGTTCCCTGCTATTTGATGCCTGCACGTCAGCCATCTGCAGGGGTCCAGTTGCTGTGTCCACCCCTGCTGGAACAGAAGACTCCCGACTGGGACACCATCGCTCCACAGCCCAGCCCCAGGACCCAGTTGCCCACCCACGCCTGCCTTGGGGGTCGCCATGTCAGGGCAAACACCATCTGAGACCACTGACGAACCCCCAGCCAGAGAGGCAGAGGGCCACCAGCTTCAGTGAGAAGGAAGTTGGTGTCCTGGTGAAGCATATCCTGGGGCATTATGATGCCCACTTCACACCATCGCGTGCCGACAAGGAAGAACGGGAGAGGATCTGGGAGGACGTCATGGTTGCCATCAACGCGGAGGGGGTGGCAACCCGCAACATCAAGCACGTCCGGAAGCACTGGGAGGACATCAGGTCCAGGACCCTCAACAAAGCCCGGCGCCTCGTGAATGCAGAGGATGCAGAGGGGTGCCGGGTCCCCCTGACCAACATCCAGATGAGGGCCCTGGAACGCATAAACCCAGCGCTCCACGCCCAGATCCTTCAGAGGAAGACCCGTCCGGAGTCGAGCGGTAAGTGGCCATGCATTGCTGTGTGAAACAGGGCATGTTGCAGTGTGCTGGTAGTCAGCTACTTGCCAGTACGTGTAACATAGGCCATGTATGGATGTGTGTGCGCTGGGACGTCATGGTAATGCATGTGAGACCAGTAATGCGTGAACCACATGGATGGTGCATGTGTTCCAATGAGACTTAGGGAGATGCATGCGGAATGCACACATGAATGCATGCCAGTCCCTGTTCTTGGACATGGATGGGGGGTGAGGGATGGGTGCTGCTCTCATGTACATGTATGGTGTGCATGTCTGTGTGTCTGAGAAGTGTGTATGTGACTTTGAAACGCCATGGATGCATGACACATGTCCGTGACGATGTGTAGATTCATTCATGCAGTGCGGTCACCGTTGTATCCACTGTGTCTGTGGTGTAGGAGCCATGATGCATGACCCTCCGGTGATGTGTGTGCATGGGATCAGTATGAGCCATGATGCATCTGACTTTTAAGGCAACATTTTTGTTAACAGAGGCCCTTGTACATGGATGCTGATGCTGATTGCATGCGCCGTGCCTGTTTCTGCATGTGTGTTGCGTGCATTGACCCATGTGTTGTGCTGGGACAGGATGGAAGTGATGTTTGACAGTGCCACTCATGTGTTATTGCTTCCTGTCTAGGGGCCTATTGTACGGTACCCTGATGCTTGTGTTCTATGTCTCCTTATACGCAGCGTCGAGTGAAGAAAAGGGTGGGGACGGTGCTATTGGAGCTAAGCAGAGGGGATGCCTCCACCGGGCGGCGACGCAAGGCCCAGCCACCCTCCCAGAAATTGCCATCATCCGGGAGAGAGGAGACTGCTGCCGCGTCTGACACTACGACTGTAGCGGAAGGGCCGGGTGAGCCCCCACAGGGGCTTGCAATGGCAGAAGACGGTGCGGAGACATCCAGGTTGATGGTCTCCACAGAGGAGGAGGAGCCCGCTACTGAGCCGCACATGGGGCCTGGTGGGGGTAGTACCACTGGTGCGAGTGGTGCAGTCCAGGGCCAGGGTCAGGAGGCAGCACAGGTCGCCGCGGAGGGGCCTGTGCATGTCGCTGCCCCTGACCCTGTGACTCTGACCCTGTGACTGCACCACCATGCACCAGCAGGGATGCCCCGTCCCAGGCCCGTCCGCAGGTAGAGGGGAGGCCCACATCATCTGCCTCTCCACTACCTGCGGACGAGGAGTCCCATGACTGTATGGGCTCCGTCCTGATTGGTGTTGTGCACGTGTGTCATTCATGATGATGTGCGCGCTTCCTGGGGGGAGCACGCACGCCATCACGAAGAACTGCGTGGCAACGTGACACAGTTGGGAGGGGCCAAGGTCGGTGGGTTCCTACATGTGTCGCGCACTCTGGTGGAACTCTCCTCCTCTGTGGAGACTATGCGCCAGTCGCTCTCCCTGCCATCTTCCGGCCCAGATTCCACGAGGGCCCCCTGTGGACCTGGCCGACCAACACAGCCAGCTTGGTGGAGATCCCATCCCTGCCACAGTCGGGAGTCGGCGGTCCAGCAGGGGTGGACACCCCAACAACTGGAGACCAGCAGATGGAGGATGTGCAGGCATCATCGGACAGGGCACATGAACAGCAGCAGCAGCAGGCTCTAGGTGGGAGCAATGATGGCTCGGGGCCATCAACATCAGAGGGGCAGGGATCAGCCAGAGGGCAGGAGGACAATGGAATGGGAGTGTCTTCCATGTGGCTGCAGTTGGGCCAGCGGATAGATGCGGAGCGGCGGCGGGCGGAAGAGGCATGGCTCACCATGGTCAGGGCGGAGTTCTCCATGCGTCGGGCATTGAGGCAGGCTGAGTGCCTCGAGGCAACTCGCAGGGAGTTGGAACAGGCCATGGATGCATCCCTGCAAGACCTCGGGGCCAGGGCAGAGGCCCGCCTCCAGGAGATAGACATGGAGTTCGATGATGCCCTGGTCCACAACATCACAGAGTGAGCCGCAGGACGTGCCCGCCGCCATTGTATATAGTTATTTAGTGATAGGTTTCCTTTCTCTTTTTTTCTTTTGGGACGCTTGGACAATGCCCCACGTTTTTGTGTATAGTTGTAAATTAGGTAGGGTTTTTTACATAGGTTTCATTTCATTTGTTGGGCTCATGGACCCTTGTTGAAATATTTGTACATAGTTGGACAGTGGATTTTTAAAAAAACACAATTTACTCTCACCATGGATCAATGGATTTTTGAATTTTGATTTCCTTTGGATTTACTTTGTTGGACAAGGATTTTGACAAACTTTATTTTGGATTCATTTGGATTGTGTCATCATTATTATTATTATTATTTTAGGACATGCCTTTTTTTCTTGTTTCTGATTCTTTACATGCTTTGAAACTTTTTTGATATTTTTGTGCACAATACATTTTGATTTCTTACTTCCATGTGTGGTATTTGCTCTTTGGTTTACTGCATGTCACAATGTGGGTTTCAACAATCACTCGTACCCAGTGTGTGTGTGTGACGGACATGTGTTGATGTGCATATTTGACTTTTGGTTAGTGACAAGTAATAGGCCTTTCAGTGTGGGGTGGATGGGAAACTTGGTTGTGTCTGAAGACCGGGGTGGCGTGCAGTGGGATTTTGTTGGACATGAGGCCCATGAATGTGCATCTTTATGACATGTTGGGTGGGGACCTGAGTCAGGGCCTGACCCTCAATGCTGGTGGGTGGGGGTGCTGGGGGACCTGTGTTGGGCCTGCTGGCACGTGCCCGGCAATGCTGGGTGGATGGGGGTGCTAGGGGACATGAGTCGGGGCCTGACCCTCAATGCTGGGTGGGTGGGGGTGCTGGGGGACATGGGTCGGGGCCTGCTGGCAGGTGCCCATCAATGCTGAGTGGGTGGGGGTGCTGGGGGAGATGAGTCGGGGCCTGGCCCTCAATGCTGTGTGGGTGGGGGTGCTGGGGGACCTGAGTCGGGGCCTGCTGGCAGGTGCCTGGCAATGCTGGGTGGTTGGGGTGCTGGCGGACATGAGTCGGGGCCTGACCCTCAATGCTGTGTGGGTGGGGGTGCTGGGGGACATGAGTCGGGGCCTGCTGGCAGGTGCCCGTCAATGCTGGGTGGGTGGGGGTGCTGGGAGACATGAGTCGGGGCCTGACCCTCAATGCTGGGTGGGTGGGGGTGCTGGGGGACCTGAGTCGGGGCCTGCTGGCAGGTGCCCGTCAATGCTGGGTGGGTGGGGTGCTGGGGGACATGAGTCGGGGCCTGCTGGCAGGTGCCCGGCAATGCTGGGTGGATGGGGGTGCAGGGGGACATGAGTCGGGGCCTGCTGGCAGGTGCCCGTCACAGCTGGGTGGGTGCGGGTACTGGGGGACATGAGTCGAGGCCTGCTGGCAGGTGCCAGGCAATGCTGGGTGGTTGGGGGTGCTGTGGGACATGAGTCAGGGCCTGCTGGCAGGTGCCCGTCAATGCTGGGTGGGTGGGGGTGCTGGGGGACATGAGTCGGGCATGCTGGAAAATGCCCGGCAATGCTGGGTGGTGGGGGTGCTGGGGGACATGAGTCAGGGCCTGCTGGCAGGTGCCCGGCAATGCTGGGTGGATGGGGGTGCTGGGGCACATGAGTCGGGGCCTGACCCTCAATGCTGGGTGGGTTGGTGTGCTGGGGGACATGAGTCGGGGCCTGCTGGCAGGTGCCCGTCAATGCTGGGTGGGTGGGGGTGCTGGGGGACATGAGTCGGGCCTGACCCTCAATGCTGGGTGGGTGGGGGTGCTGGGGGACCTGAGTCGGGGCCTGCTTGCAGGTGCCCGTCAATGCTGGGTGGGTAGGGGTGCTGGGGGACATGAGTCGGGGCCTGCTGGAAGGTACCCGGCAATGCTGGGTGGATGGGGGTGCTGGGGGACATGAGTTGGGGCCTGACCCTCAATGCTGGGTGGGTGGGGGTGCTGGGGGACATGACTCGGGGCCTGCTGGCAGGTGCCCGTCAATGCTGGGTGGGTGGGGGTGCTGGGGGACATGAGTTGGGGCCTGCTGGCATGTGCCCGGCAATGCTGGGTGGGTGGGGCTGCTGGGGGACCTGAGTCGGGGCCTGCTAGCAGGTGCCCGTCAATGCTGGGTGGGTGGGGGTGCTGGGGGACATGAGTCGGGGCTTGCTGGCAGGTGCCCGGCAATGCTGGGTGGATGGAGGTTCTGGGGGACATGAGTCGGGGCATGACCCTCAGTGCGTACCCCGCTCGCACAAGGCCAATCGCGTGTAGAACTTCCCACGCACCCCCGATATACACGTACCCCGCTCGCACAGGGCCAATCGTGTGTGAAACTTCCCGCGCACAGCTGAAATACACGTACCCCACTCGCACAAGACCAATCACGTGTAGAACTTCCCGCGCACCCCCGTAATGCACGTACCCAACTCGCACAAGGCCAATCACATGTAGAACTTCCCGCGCACCCCCGTAATACACCTACCCCGCTAGCACAAGGCCAATTGCGTGTAGAACTTCCTGCGCACCCCCGTAATACATGTACCCCACTCGCACAAGGCCAATCGCGTGTAGAACTTCCCGCGCACCCCCGTAATACATGTACCCCGCTCGCACAGGGCCAATCACGTGTATAACTTCCTGTGCACCCCCGTAAAACACATACCCCACTCGCACAGACCAATCGCGTGGAGAACTTCCTGCGCACCCCCGAAATACACGTACCCCGCTCGCACAGGGCCAATCGCATGTGCTTCTCCCCGCGCGCCCTCAAAATACACGTACCCCACTCGCACAAGGCCAATCACGTGTAGAACTTCCTGGGCACACCCGTAATACATGTACCCCGCTCGCACAGGGCCAATCGTGTGTATAACTTCCTGTGCACCCCCGAAATACACATAGCCCGCTCGCACAGGGCCAATCACGTGTGATTCTACCCTCACACCCCCGTAATACACGTACCCCGCTCGCATTCATGGTTGGGGGCAGTATGCTGGTCCACTGGCCTGTGCGCCATGTACGGGATTTGTGCACTGTTCATGGCGCATGGGAAGGGGTTGGGGGCGTAACTGGCACTGCTTGCGGGACGCTGCGCCACTCTGCGCCACGGCTGGTTATGGATGTTAAAATCCATGAATACGCTGTGCGTGGAAATGGATTTTGGTGCACACGGCTGGCGCAGACTGCCGCACGTGCACACTGTGCGCCAGCCGCGTGCGCCACTTGTGCGCTGAATTCTATGAATTACCCCCTTTGTCTCAATCCAGTGATGTGACATGATGTGATCACTTTTCTGACTAGTGATTACTACTTGTGAAGAACATTTAGATTTGTCACTCTTTTTTAACACCTGAAACATGTCTTTGAAATGTACTGCTTTGGTTAAATACTAAGAGGGCAGACATGATTTCTCACGGTAACAAAGCTGCAGATGTTGAAGCGAAAAGGGCAGCATATTTTCCAAATATTTCTGATTTTGAATTAGAATGGGTTAACCAAATGTCAGAGTGATGTATAATGGTGAAGGAAGGTTTTAATATGTTGTCCATTGTACAGTTAATTGAGCTGCAAGGTCGAGCTCCACAGGAAGTTGATGATTTATCCAAGAGACAGGGGTGCTCTTTATCCCACAAAGTGGTTATATCAAGACACAATAGCACTGGAAAGCCAGCTATGCCTCTAGCATTATTGAAAGTGGTGCTGAAGCAGCTTCACTATCCTGCACTCACAACTAGAGAGAGTCTTTCTTCCATGATCACAGAAGACTGGTTTTCAGCAAATTTTTTGGAAGACATTCCACAGTTTATTGTGAACTGCATTTTCTGTCAGAAGTTCACAGCAGGGCGCACTCTTCTATTAGCACATGTTTTCATCTGGCGAATGGTATCTGTGAGAGGCTAAACTGACTCCTGAAAGAAAGGAGAGCTGAGAGGCACAGCTTCACCTCACTGATGAGGCCCAACAAGGCTGAAACACGTGTATGGGGTTGCTGTTGGTACTCTTGTTCAGAGAGGAATTGCCATAGCATTTTGGTGCTGATATGCAAATGGGTATTTCCCATCTGTGAAAGGTACAGTGAGCAAAAACTGTGTGCTGCAAACTCTCATCTCGGAACAGGTAACCATGCCATGTTCTTTCTGGAGAGGAGAGCTTGCTACCTTTTTTTGAAATATTTGCAAGGAACTTGGGGTTGGTCACCCTGAGTTACCTGGAGGAAACCAGACGTGGACTGCCTTCTCACTGTGCTCAGAGAGGCACAGCTTCACCTCACCAATGAGGCCCAACAAGGCTGAAACACGTGTATGGGGTTGCTGTTGGTACTCTTGTTCAGAGAGGAATTGCCATAGCATTTCGGTGCTGGACTGTCCATGTGGGCGGGACAAAGACTGATATGCAAATGGATATTTCACATCTGTGAAAGGTACAGTGAGCAAAAAGCGTGTGCTGCAAACTCTCAACTCGGAACAGGTTATCATGCCATGTTCTTTCTGGAGAGGAGCGCCTGTTACCTTTTTTTGAAATAAGATTAAAATTACTTTGAAGAAAGGATACCTACATTGCCTACCCCTTGCATTATTTGCACTGAGAAATCAGCCTTGCTCAGATCACCACCTGACTCCTCAGGGTTGGTGACTGTACGCTGCATGAGAGTATCTCTTGCTCATCCCACTCGAATAGAAACAGATGCCCATAGTGTAGCAAAAACATTAGGGTATGAGATGCATGATTATTTGACAAATTTGACTGCTAGTGTTTCTTTTATTTCTCAACAAATCGAAAAACTGATCGAAGAGTCGAAGAAGATTGAGGAAGACAGCCAAACAGTTGATCCAATAGACTTACTGAAGCAAACTAGTTTTTACCCTGGGGACCAAGTACTTGTAATTAATTTGGCTTGCACTTGGAATGAGCCCCGTTTTGAAGGACTGTACCT
Source organism: Ambystoma mexicanum (assembly GCF_040938575.1). Taxonomy (NCBI): domain Eukaryota; kingdom Metazoa; phylum Chordata; class Amphibia; order Caudata; family Ambystomatidae; genus Ambystoma; species Ambystoma mexicanum. The sequence continues at coordinate 733,944,407 of NC_090930.1, forward strand.
AGTAGAGGAGGTCACTCCCACTGCGGTACAACTCAAAGGAAGAAGAGCTTGGCTGCACCGGAATGACTTAAAGCTTTACAAAGGAGAAACCCTTACTACTCATGTACCCACTGACAGTGAAGCAAGATAAGAAGTTCTGTGAATGCAGACAAGATCGTCTACCAAGAGCCAAAACAAAGAACAGACAAAGTAAAAACTATTTCAACTGTTGACTACTCCCAAGTTTAAAGGGAAATGGATGAACATTACAGTATTTACAGAACTATACCAGTCAGGCTAAAAGAGACAAGACCGCACATGACACTTTATGTTGCCTATAATGTTGCACATATTTGTTTATGCTGTTTTTGTATACATATTTCGATCCTATCCAGATCTAGTGAGATTCCACGTTGATATTGTCATATTTTTTGGAAATCCTGAAAACAGTCCTATCATTTGCCGGATCATCATTGCAATAATATTACAATTCTTGTTATATGAAGTGTGGTTTATCAAAGTGACAGAAGCTGAATGATTGAATTAAAGAAAAAGAACAATTTGAAGGAAGATGGGCAACCCTACGACGGATGTTGAAAAGAACGTTCCCATATGAAGATGCAAGATGCTTACATAAAAACGCAGAAAATGTAAAAAGACCCAGTTTGGAAAAGCAGAATGCTCCTACACTCATTCAGTGGTCTAACTGAAGAACAGATAAGGACTGTTCAACAAAAGAGACTGGGTTGTGCAGACACATGGGAAACACCAGGATTGCCAAGATGCTGCGAGAGACCTCAGCTATTAGTATATGGACGACTAGAAACCAGTACAGAATGGGAAGAAAGAATGTTAGCATGCAGCGCACACTTATTTATGAAAGCACCAGTAAAGATAGTGAACCTGCAGGCCCTTTAAGTAGAGGTAACGCTATTTGGGATCGATGGGGATGCAGATTTTACTTGTACATCAATAATCAGACCGACTCAGGAAGTTGGCAAAACTTAAGCTGTTTTATTAACAAGTAGTCTCTCAACATATTTAATAAAAAACAGTTCTTTTATAAAAAGAAATTGTCATCACTGATGTCATACTACGTGGCAAAATAACAAAACCTACTGGGGTATGTGATAGGCTTAAAGGGAACATCTAGGTATACTTTCTATGAGGGATGGAACTGTGATTGTCTCTCTAAGGTCAGGTGGACAGCTATGCCCACCCCTAGTGCAACTCATCTTCGCCGTCATAAAATACACAACATTTCATTGGCTTTCAAACTATAGGGCTCCTCACTACGTGGCCCTCTATAATTGGTTGGCACGCGGGTACCCTTCTGGGATAGTCCACTCGCTAGCAGCACGCAAGCTGGTACACCAGGTGCTGGAGGGTTGGATTTGACCATGCCTCCCACCCAATTAGCCCACCATCCATCATCACTCCTACTGTCTGCCATTCAATTAGTCTTTGAACTCAGCCTTGCAACTATCACTGCACCTGAGAATAGAAGGGAGTGTGAGCAGGGCCTTATCATCTGGTGTCGGTGTAGCTCGCCCCAAGTCTATTTCCATCCTGACCATGTGACAGGATACCGTGTTTTGAGCTCCTTTCTTTGCATTTAATACTATTAAATGAAGAAAATCTGACACTTCTAGTGTTTTTCCATTAAATCTCAACAAAAGCTTGTCTCACCTCTCACGTTCATTGTATATTCTGAAATAGATAACCAGGTTCTTGGTGGCCCCAACTCTTGACACTGGGCCAGACAACCTTTCTCGATTACTCCTTCAGTATCAGCTGTTTTCTTCAACTGCGCCACACTTTCAGCCCTTCTGTTCATCAGGTCCTAGTTTGCTAATATGCATTGTGGAACATCCAGATTCTATACACACACACACAATATGTATATATATATATATATATATATATATATATATATATATATTACACAGCCACGCTAGTGGCTGTGTAGTTATGGTTAAGTTGCTAATCCCATAGGAAGAGCACTTTTTGGCCGCTTATAACTTCGGTCCCCCTGAACGAATCCTCACCAAACTTTGCAAAAAAAGTATATGGCCTACTCTGTTTTGCGAGGTTTGGTCCAGGGGGCGGGATTTATAGAGGGCGGTCCCAAAATGTTTTTTTCCCCATAGACTGAATGGGGAAAAACCTTTGCTCACGCCTAGATCCCAAACCGCTGGACGGATTTTCACCAAATGTGTGGCAGGAGCAGCGGCTTGGTCCCAAAAGCATGCTTTTGTAAATTTGGTGAATATACGTCCAGTAGTTTTTTTAAAAACGATCAAAAAGTAGGTCACAAAAAATTAGTGATATCTATGTCCGCTCCGTGGACGCACTTCCCTGTTTGCTCCGTGGATGGAATATCGATTGGCTAATCAGCTCGCGTCATGTCCGCAGACATGTGACGTGTCCGCTGATTGGGTGGTGAAGAGCGTGAAGTGCGTCAGATTGTCCTGATGCACCCGCCATCTTGGATCCCTGTTTGGTGTCCGCAGACATTGTGGTAAAAACATTAAAAAACACAACATTGCACTTGTCAAACTTATCAAATAATGTCGGGGGAGGTTCGGGGCAATGAGGATGGGATATGGCTGCAAGAAGCAAAAAACGTGTGTTTTTTTGTCGCGAAAGTCACACGGTACATTTGGAGGTGTTCCACAATATGTGCGTAAAGTACAGGCGAAAGACATTGCATTTTGGCATTCAAGGGATGAAGATGTATAATCATGGAATTGTGAACTTGTAAATGTAGATTGTTGCTTCTGCAGTCTGCAATCCCAAACTTACCTTGTGGTACTACAGAGTAATACTACATTCCGAATGCCTGTTCCTCTATATTGTTGATATTGGTTGCCCAAAATTTATTAATATTAAATAGAAGCAATTTTGGGTTATTTTACACTCTTAAGTAAAACGCTTGATGTTTATAAATTGATTTGATGGTGGTACTTCAAGAGCGCGGCAAATAAAGGGCTAATGTGTCTGTGTTAAAATGTAATTAAAATTATAATGGAGTCAGAGTGGCGCCCCCTAGAGCCTGGTACGTCAAGCAGCCACCTGCAGTGCCTGATGGACGCGAATGATAATAACACTTCTCATGGATGCGGTGAGGCAAGTTGTTGTGAAGTAGGCATGTATTTTGATTCTGAGTGAAGGTCACCAGCTTTGAATTTTTGGTTGCGAGCTAAGGAAGCCCACGCATCGGACACATAGTATAAGGTTCAATTGTTGTTTTACCTTGAGATAAAGGGACTATTCCCACAGGAATTCAATGAAAGGAGGTTTGTAATTATGAAGATATGAGAAGGTTATGCATTCTAAAAGTGTGTAAGGAACATGTAAATTCAGTTTATGAAGAATCGTTGGTGCGCACGCAGTGAGTGTTACGGTCTGAGTTACGCCAAGAGAATGGAAATGGTGAATATAATGTAAGTTTGATTTTTGACGATTGTATACTGGAACAAACATAAACGTATTATTATCTGAAGATAATTTTTGGGTTACATTCTATCCGTCTGTTCTGTGTGGCTTATTGCAATGAAACGCAAGTACAATGTTTGTGTGCAGTTGTCTATTTAACGTGGTTATAGGGAGTTCAGCATCGAGGTGCATGTAGACCACCACTCGGTTCCCCCAGGGTCAACGCTAATATTTCATTAAAATGTCATGTATGACCATGTCGAATTGTGTATCACTTTCCACGTTGTTTTCATTTTTTTGAGATTGTTTGATGTCTGTGCTAATCGTTAGTTTAAACTCTATGCCGAATTAATAAGTCAATAGATAAATTGTAATGAAGTTCGGGTAGTGAGACACATTTTCTGTTATGTTTTCGAAACAGGTACATCTTGCCATTCTGTGATTGTCATCGATTCCAGATGCCAACTGACGGCTTTTTTAATCAGCAGCTGCGCATCATTCTAAATAACTGGATGACAGTGACTATATTTTGGGACGATCGCCATGGGCCCATATGTCCTTACGCTGTACTAGCGATGAGGAGCAACATAACATCCTTTATGGTGGTCTAGGCCCAAGTTGATGCAGAAGCACTGGAATTCACGGTGCGACCCAAGTGCTTCTTTTACCAAAAATGAACACCTTGTGTACGCAAAAAGAACAACGCATACCTCACGATAAACATTTTGGATCGCGAGCAAAGACACAAATATGCATTTTGATTGAATATGGCAGTAGTCGGATGTTCTCGGAGCGTTTGTTGTGAAATGAAAGTACTTTACAAATTGTACAGTGTTGTTGTTTTCTTTTAAAGTATGGTTTAATATTCCGAATTGTGACGTGCTGTGTAGTGAGTCGATGTGTGTTGATTTTCGGGTTCTGCGTCACATCACGTAGGTGATTATGGGCGCGTTTGGCTACGCTGACGAGGAACATCACAGAGAAAGGTGGAGAATATCACTAGGTTTGGTGATGTGAGGCTCAGGGACAGGGCATATGTTTTAGTGACATCAGGGCAGTTTACCTTAGGCCGATGCAGCAATGGATAAGAATAGCACAAGATGGACGAGCCCTGCTGCGAGATTTCGCATGTTTATAAAAGAGGAAAAGTCAGGTAAGGTGCATTGGAAATGTTTGCGATAGATCAACGTATGTATAAAAATACATGGCCGAACCCTCGGGACAATAATATTTTCTGAGCATTGCACTGGTCAAACTTATGAAATAATCTCTGGGGAGGTGAGGGGTGATGAGGATGGGATGGGATATTTCTGACCTGTTTTCGAATGTGTTTACAAAGTTTGGTGGGATTTTGTGCAGAGTTTATATGACGATTGTATGTGCATTCATTTGACAGTTTTGAAAAAATAAAACGTGGGTGGATTTCCAACAAACTTGCATAAGGCACATTGGCCTGGATCTACAAGCATGGTTTTGCAAATGTGCAAGTGTTTTCTTATTTGACAAGTGTCATAATGTAGTTAAAAAAAATAGCGGTATAGCTTTACTGACTTAGTGGTAGCCTGTGGCCATGGGCAGTGGCTAGAATGTCCGGGTCATTGAATATGGTCATGATCCGGACAATCTGGCTACTGGCCATGACCAAAAGGGACAAAACATAGGATTAAAGTGGCCATGTTCACCTGGGACTGGCTTTGTGGTAAAGTTATTCGAAATTAGGATAGCTTTGAAAGGGAAGGAAAATGTGCTTGTGGTAATATGGTCATAGGGTGTTCTTTTTGCCTTCTGCAGCTGCCATGGAAAGCGAAGAGGGGTCCTGTATGGAACCTCTGCCTTCCCTTTCCATGGTGGCCATCTTGGAAAAGGATTTTCCTTCCAAAACCGGGTCGTTTTAGGCGTCCCGGTGTAGGATGAAAAATCCTCTTATTTAGTATCACGGGTTCCCGCTTTGGGAACCTAGGCTGCTAATGGACTTCATCCCCTATTTCAGGGGCTGGAATGGGGGGATAATGGTCGAGAGATCTCGTTATCCACCCTCGCTTCACTTGGGCTGATAATTTGGGTTGCTGGGCCGGTATCCACCGTTCCAGCCTCTGGAATGGAGGATGAACGCCCCAATATTGCCATTAGTATAACACAAAATGCAAATGGAATGTTGGAAAATCTTATTGAGTCTATGTACTTTACTGAGAAATATAAAGTAGATGGAGTCTATACTTTATTTTTTAGTTCTATTTTTCAACTGTGAAAGGGGGTTCCTAAAGGAACATTTCTTTTGTTGTTTTTGGATGTATTTTTCTTTTTTTTTTTAGCAGGAGAGCTAAGAACGAAAGGTGGGGAGGGAAATGAGGGAAGAGGCACCAAACACTAATATGGGAGGCAGGTGGACAGTGGAAAATGTTGCACGTGTGTTATTTCTAAGGTAGGGGCCAGTGTTTCTCATGCCCCTTAATTACAGCAGTGGTGGTGTCTCTTGGGGAGGAGGGATGGCCTTAGCTGATGCCATTTTACGATAAATAGCAGTTTTGCTAAAAGTATGTACTGTGTACTAGATTGTTAATGGATGAGTAGGAATAGGTGTTGGAGCTGTGCAAGGGAAATTTTGAAGTTGAAAGTTCCTAGATCAGTAGAAAATGCAGTTCCGAACTGTCCGCGAAGCACAGATCTTATTGTGAAGTGTGTACGGGTTCTCGGACACGTCATCATGCTGCGCGCTAACATATGGTTATGTGGCACTCTCCGGAAGGTCTGCAATTAAGTCAGATAGACATTATGGTTAAGTTGCACTACTAAAAACCTATGAAATTCAGTGCAAAAACTTTCTTAAAGGGACATTATGGTTAAGTTGCTCTACTAAAAACCTATGAAATAAAGTGAAAAAACTTTGCTAAAGGGACGTTATGGTTCCAAGTAAAACCGAAAAACCCCTGAAATTCGCCAGTTATGGTAAGCTAAGCAACCATAACTCGCACCACTACCGTGCACTGCTAAAACTAACACCCAGGACATCAAAGATGACATCACAAATGTCATTCATGACATCACTGATGACATCACATAACCCTTTCATGAAAAATCTGTACAAGGGATTCTTATTGTAATGTTAATAAAAAAGTGTCAAGGATCATTGGAATAAATATCATGAGGTATGTAGTGCATTAAGTAATGCATTAATCCAAATAGCATTGTATTATGAAGTTGTTTCCAATATACTAAGGTACACATGTAGTAACATAGGCATAGTGTGCAGCAGACATGATGAAGATGCAATATTAATAATCTTGCCATGTTAAATACTAAAATTATAAATGCTTTCTTATTAGAGTCTTGCATACTGTGAAACATTTAATAAGTACATAATCAAACCCACTTACTACATTATTGCGTTACTGCACACAAAAAACAAACAGACAACAACACACACAAATGGAGCATATACAGAGAAAGTGAAGTAAACAAATAACAGCAGTATTACCCAACAATATTCATACCCTAACTGATTATCTTCATGAACAGAAATGATTGCTCTGCTTCAAAGCTACTACTTCCCTATGTATAACTATTACATATTGTGACTAGACCCTAAGGAAAGTAGCGTAAGTGCAATGTGTACAAATATGAGCATATCCAGGGAAAGTACAGTAATAAAAAAATGAAAAAACTATAAGAGAGTGTTGTTAACCTTACTAATCATCTTCATACATAGAAAGCATTGCTGTCTTCCAAGTCTGTGTTTTCACCTTTGTATATGTTTCATATGCTTTGAGTGGACCCTAAGTGAATTACTGTAAGAACATATTTGAAGTATAAGTATACAAATATAGTAGTTTGTACTACAGTATAGTGGATTTTTAGTCCCTGACTGTTACTGGCCTAGATATATCAGTAAAGGAAAAAAGAGTGAGCCAGACATGTGATTTCAATGACATTTGTGATGTCATCTTTGATGTCCTGGGTGTTAGTCTTAGCAGTGCACAGTGGTGGCGCGAGTTATGGTTGCTTAGCTTACCATAATTTGGCGAATTTTAGGGGTTTTTCGGTTTTACTTGGAACCATAACGTCCCTTTAGCAAAGTTTTTTCACTGAATTTCATAGGTTTTTAGTAGAGCAACTTAACCATAACGTCCCTTTAACAAAGTTTTTTCACTGAATATATATATATATATATATATATATTCCCAGATGACTGTTATTTCTCCAGTCCATTGGAAAGCACTCCCCCAGTCATTCAATGTTGATTCAGGAAACCAGTTTTGAAAAAAGTTTCAAAGGTAGTCTTTATTTAATAAAATCGCGCAGCATGTGGCTCGTATAATCCACTAACATCGTGGTTCTCCCAGAACATTCGGCCCTCGCATAGCGGAGTTAACGTTTCGCGGTTTCCTCACCGCTTGATCACAACAGATGATCCGTATTACCAAACAGTTAAAATACCTCGTGAGGTACGGTTTAAAACACAGAAAGAGGACTGATTCTGCAGTGCGGTTAGCTGTCCGCCATATTTGAATGGGTAAAGCCCAAACATAAAGAAGGGACTAGTTATATACAATTGCTTATATTAAGCCAACCATCTTACCCTGTGAACCCTCTGCTTCAATCATATTAGTAACTTACAAGTGCTGCATTACCGAATTGACATATATTTATGCATATTGTTCGTGAAATGCTACGCTGTGCAGGCATGAGTAAGCAACAATTCAAATATCATTCGCATTTGTATATATCATAGCTGACAGTGGCATATGGAATTACCATGTTTGTGGCTTATTGAGGCAGAGTAAAGTGCATAGTGCAAATCCAGTAAAGTGCATAGTGCATTGAAAGTGCAACATAATCACTTGCTTCCGGACATTCCTATATCAATACCTTAAAGTGCACAGTGCCTCAGTTATTCCTATGTCCGTACAGTAAGGTGTCTAGTGCTAGCAGCCATAGAAGAATGGCACAAACATATGCTAGTGAGTAACCACTGGGTTATAACTACCCATTATCTGCATCATATATACAGAGAGTCAATTGCTATTCCAGTAGATGTAATAGTAACAGCCTGCAACAGTAAAAATACATATAAAACAGAGTATTTACACTGTAAAATCACGGCTGACATATTCGCTTGACTTATTAAAATTCATAAGAAAGAACAAAGGAAGAAAAATTCATCTGTAATCATACTTCCTCATCATTGCCTATTATCACTGTACATTATAAAATTTCCCCCAAAATACTTAAAATCACCATAATACCACTATAAAAACTCAACCCTGAGCCAGTGTTGTACAAACATCAGGGTTAGCACCATATTTTGTACCCTTACGGAGACTAGAAAAAGCTCTGACCGAACATACCCTAAAGGAACTGATGTACCAACATCAGAGAGGTTATAAATGCATAAGTCACAGTATACACATACAATACAGAAGTTGCTCAATAGATCAAGATATGCTAAGAATATGCTTAATACATAGATCCCATTAAGACGTTAACCCAAGAAGGTATACATTTCTTAGTCTATATTGTGCCCTCTTGGGTATTTGCTCTCAAAGTCCAAGATGCAACATGTCTCTTTTTGGCGGAGTTTCTTTTCCCTATCTCCGCCTCTTGGATTGTGTTCGATTTTATGAATGCCAAAAAATTGAAAGCCCTCCAGGTTACATTGATGACAGTCTGAGAAATGTTTCGTCATTGGATAGTTCAGATCCCGGTTAACAATGGGCCTCACATGCTGCTGAATTCTTATTTTCAGTTTACATTTGGTGCTGCCTAAATACCATTTCTGGCATGCACATGACAATACATAAACCACATATTCGGTCTCACATATGATTTTCTCTGTAATCATGATTGTGTCACCCAAAATCGGGTGTATATAGTTAGTACAATTCTTGGCCTATTTAGATATGTTGCATCTTGTGCATTTTCGAAAGCCTGGCCTTTGTTTAGTCAGCCATGTTTCCTGTCCAGGCATGGAGTCTTGTGCAAGAAAACTTTGAACCAAAGTGTCTTTTGAGAGAACAGTTACGTCTGAGACTGATTTCTGGATATGTTTTCAAAATGGGTGCAAGGTCTTTATCTGTTCGTAAAATCTTCCAGTGTCTCTGTAGTATATGTTTGATTTCAGAGGTTTCATTGTTGTAAGTAAGAATTAGTCTGGTTGCATCCTTATTGTCAATGGACTCATTTTGTGGACGAGGTCCTGTCAAAAGGCAAGATCTTTCTTTTTTCCTCGCTTTAATGTATGCTTTAGGAATGACTTTCTTTCGATAACATTGATTTAGAAATCCTCTCGCTGCAATTTTGCTCTCCAAGTCATAGGCCTTCAAAGTTGAGCAATTCCTCCTAATTCTTATAAACTCGCCATACGGAATGCTCCATATCAGATTTTTAGAATGACCACTGGTTGCATGCAAAGGAGTATTAGTACCCGTTGGTTTCCTGTGTAATTCCGTAGTCAGTGTCTCATCCACGATTCGAATATTTACATCTAAAAAGGTTAAAAAAAACTCTTACTGTGTGTTTTTGTGAATCTCAGATTGTGGTCATTGTCATTCAAAAGCTTCACAAGACTTATCCATGCCTTTTCAGACCCTTTCCATATTATAAATAGGTCGTCAATGTACCTGAGCCATAAAACGATGTTCTCAGTAACTGTACGATTTTGTTCTGTCCAGACCTCCGATGCTTCCCATGCTTCCCATGCTCCCATGGTAAGATTAGCGTAAGATGGGGCAAAGGTTGTGCCCATCGCTGTGCCTTGCACTTGTCTGAAGTATTAATTATTAAATATGAAAACATTATTAGTCAGACACAAGTCAATCATCCCCAGAATCATCTTCTTATGTTCTAAAAAGTTCAGAGACCTTGTATTTAAGAAACCTTTGCACGCCTTTTTTCCATATTCGTGTCCTATGGATGTGTACAAGGAAACAACATCCATAGTGGCCGTGATGTAATCAGTTTGCCAAGGTATACTTTCAACATGAGTCAGGAAATCCGTAGTATCTTTAATGTAAGATGGAAGCGAAGACACGAATATTTGATTGAATATGGCAGTAGTCGGATATTCTCGGAGCGTTTGTTGTGAAATGAAAGTACTTTACAAATTGTACAGTGTTGTTGTTTTCTTTTAAAGTATGGTTTAATATTCCGAATTGTGACGTGCTGTGTAGTGAGTCGATGTGTGTTGATTTTCGGGTTCTGCGTCACATCACGTAGGTGATTATGGGCGCGTTTGGCTACGCTGACGAGGAACATCACAGAGAAAGGTGGAGAATATCACTAGGTTTGGTGATGTGAGGCTCAGGGACAGGGCATATGTTTTAGTGACATCAGGGCAGTTTACCTTAGGCCGATGCAGCAATGGATAAGAATAGCACAAGATGGACGAGCCCTGCTGCGAGATTTCGCATGTTTATAAAAGAGGAAAAGTCAGGTAAGGTGCATTGGAAATGTTTGCGATAGATCAACGTATGTATAAAAATACATGGCCGAACCCTCGGGACAATAATATTTTCTGAGCATTGCACTGGTCAAACTTATGAAATAATCTCTGGGGAGGTGAGGGGTGATGAGGATGGGATGGGATATTTCTGACCTGTTTTCGAATGTGTTTACAAAGTTTGGTGGGATTTTGTGCAGAGTTTATATGACGATTGTATGTGCATTCATTTGACAGTTTTGAAAAAATAAAACGTGGGTGGATTTCCAACAAACTTGCATAAGGCACATTGGCCTGGATCTACAAGCATGGTTTTGCAAATGTGCAAGTGTTTTCTTATTTGACAAGTGTCATAATGTAGTTAAAAAAAATAGCGGTATAGCTTTACTGACTTAGTGGTAGCCTGTGGCCATGGGCAGTGGCCAGAATGTCCGGGTCATGGAATAAGGTCATGATCCGGACAATCTGGCTACTGGCCATGACCAAAAGGGACAAAACATAGGATTAAAGTGGCCATGTTCACCTGGGACTGGCTTTGTGGTAAAGTTATTCGAAATTAGGATAGCTTTGAAAGGGAAGGAAAATGTGCTTGTGGTAATATGGTCATAGGGTGTTCTTTTTGCCTTCTGCAGCTGCCATGGAAAGCGAAGAGGGGTCCTGTATGGAACCTCCGCCTTCCCTTTCCATGGTGGCCATCTTGGAAAAGGATTTTCCTTCCAAAACCGGGACGTTTTAGGCGTCCCGGTGTAGGATGAAAAATCCTCTTATTTAGTATCACGGGTTCCCGCTTTGGGAACCTAGGCTGCTAATGGACTTCATCCCCTATTTCAGGGGCTGGAATGGGGGGATAATGGTCGAGAGATCTCGTTATCCACCCTCGCTTCACTTGGGCTGATAATTTGGGTTGCTGGGCCGGTATCCACCGTTCCAGCCTCTGGAATGGAGGATGAACGCCCCAATATTGCCATTAGTATAACACAAAATGCAAATGGAATGTTGGAAAATCTTATTGAGTCTATGTACTTTACTGAGAAATATAAAGTAGATGGAGTCTATACTTTATTTTTTAGTTCTATTTTTCAACTGTGAAAGGGGGTTCCTAAAGGAACATTTCTTTTGTTGTTTTTGGATGTATTTTTCTTTTTCTTTTGGCAGGAGAGCTAAGAACGAAAGGTGGGGAGGGAAATGAGGGAAGAGGCACCAAACACTAATATGGAGAGGCAGGTGGACAGTGTAAAATGTTGCGCCTGTGTTATTTCTAAGGTAGGGGCCAGTGTTTCTCATGCCCCTTGATTACAGCAGTGGTGGTGTCTCTTGGGGAGGAGGGATGGCCTAAGCTGATGCCATTTTACGATAAATAGCAGTTTTGCTAAAAGTATGTACTGTGTACTAGATTGTTAATGGATGAGTAGGAATAGGTGTTGGAGCTGTGCAAGGGAAATTTTGAAGTTGAAAGTTCCTAGATCAGTAGAAAATGCAGTTCCGAACTGTCCGCGAAGCACAGATCTTATTGTGAAGTGTGTACGGGTTCTCGGACATGTCATCATGCTGCGCGCTAACATATGGTTATGTGGCACTCTCCGGAAGGTCTGCAATTAAGTCAGATAGACATTATGGTTAAGTTGCACTACTAAAAACCTATGAAATTCAGTGAAAAAACTTTGTTAAAGGGACATTATGGTTAAGTTGCTCTACTAAAAACCTATGAAATTCAGTGAAAAAACTTTGCTAAAGGGACGTTATGGTTCCAAGTAAAACCGAAAAACCCCTGAAATTCGCCAGTTATGGTAAGCTAAGCAACCATAACTCGCACCACTACCGTGCACTGCTAAAACTAACACCCAGGACATCAAAGATGACATCACAAATGTCATTCATGACATCACTGATGACATCACATAACCCTTTCATGAAAAATCTGTACAAGGGATTCTTATTGTAATGTTAATAAAAAAGTGTCAAGGATCATTGGAATAAATATCATGAGGTATGTAGTGCATTAAGTAATGCATTAATCCAAATAGCATTGTATTATGAAGTTGTTTCCAATATACTAAGGTACACATGTAGTAACATAGGCATAGTGTGCAGCAGACATGATGAAGATGCAATATTAATAATCTTGCCATGTTAAATACTAAAATTATAAATGCTTTCTTATTAGAGTCTTGCATACTGTGAAACATTTAATAAGTACATAATCAAACCCACTTACTACATTATTGCATTACTGCACACAAAAAACAAACAGACAACAACACACACAAATGGAGCATATACAGAGAAAGTGAAGTAAACAAATAACAGCAGTATTACCCAACAATCTTCATACCCTAACTGATTATCTTCATGAACAGAAATGATTGCTCTGCTTCAAAGCTACTACTTCCCTATGTATAACTATTACATATTGTGACTAGACCCTAAGGAAAGTAGTGTAAGTGCAATGTGTACAAATATGAGCATATCCAGGGAAAGTACAGTAATAAAAAAATGAAAAAACTATAAGAGAGTGTTGTTAACCTTACTAATCATCTTCATACATAGAAAGCATTGCTGTCTTCCAAGTCTGTGTTTTCACCTTTGTATATGTTTCATATGCTTTGGATGGACCCTAAGTGAATTACTGTAAGAACATATTTGAAGTATAAGTATACAAATATAGTAGTTTGTACTACAGTATAGTGGATTTTTAGTCCCTGACTGTTACTGGCCTAGATATATCAGTAAAGGAAAAAAGAGTGAGCCAGACATGTGATTTCAATGACATTTGTGATGTCATCTTTGATGTCCTGGGTGTTAGTCTTAGCAGTGCACAGTGGTGGCGCGAGTTATGGTTGCTTAGCTTACCATAATTGCCGAATTTTAGGGGTTTTTCAGTTTTACTTGGAACCATAACGTCCCTTTAGCAAAGTTTTTTCACTGAATATATATATATATATATATATATATATATATATATATATATATATATATATATATCTCCAGATGACTGTTATTTCTCCAGTCCATTGGAAAGCACTCCCCCAGTCATTCAATGTTGATTCAGGAAACCAGTTTTGAAAAAAGTTTCAAAGGTAGTCTTTATTCAATAAAATCGCGCAGCATGTGGCTCGTATAATCCACTAACATCGTGGTTCTCCCAGAACATTCGGCCCTCGCATAGCGGAGTTAACGTTTCGCGGTTTCCTCACCGCTTGATCACAACAGATGATCCGTATTACCAAACAGTTAAAATACCTCGTGAGGTACGGTTTAAAACACAGAAAGAGGACTGATTCTGCAGTGTGGTTAGCTGTCCGCCATATTTGAATGGGTAAAGCCCAAACATAAAGAAGGGACTAGTTATATACAATTGCTTATATTAAGCCAACCATCTTACCCTGTGAACCCTCTGCTTCAATCATATTAGTAACTTACAAGTGCTGCATTACCGAATTGACATATATTTATGCATATTGTTTGTGAAATGCTACGCTGTGCAGGCATGAGTAAGCAACAATTCAAATATCATTCGCATTTGTATATATCATAGCTGACAGTGGCATATGGAATTACCATGTTTGTGGCTTATTGAGGCAGAGTAAAGTGCATAGTGCAAATCCAGTAAAGTGCATAGTGCATTGAAAGTGCAACATAATCACTTGCTTCCGGACATTCCTATATCAATACCTTAAAGTGCACAGTGCCTCAGTTATTCCTATGTCCGTACAGTAAGGTGTCTAGTGCTAGCAGCCATAGAAGAATGGCACAAACATATGCTAGTGAGTAACCACTGGGTTATAACTACCCATTATCTGCATCATATATACAGAGAGTCAATTGCTATTCCAGTAGATGTAATAGTAACAGCCTGCAACAGTAAAAATACATATAAAACAGAGTATTTACACTGTAAAATCACGGCTGACATATTCGCTTGACTTATTAAAATTCATAAGAAAGAACAAAGGAAGAAAAATTCATCTGTAATCATACTTCCTCATCATTGCCTATTATCACTGTACATTATAAAATTTCACCCAAAATACTTAAAATCACCATAATACCACTATAAAAACTGAACCCTGAGCCAGGGTTGTACAAACATCAGGGTTAGCACCATATTCTGTACCCTTACGGAGACTAGAAAAAGCTCTGACCGAACATACCCTAAAGGAACTGATGTACCAACATCAGAGAGGTTATAAATGCATAAGTCACAGTATACACATACAATACAGAAGTTACTCAATAGATCAAGATATGCTAAGAATATGCTTAATACATAGATTCCATTAAGACGTTAACCCAAGAAGGTATACATTTCTTAGTCTATATTGTGCCCTCTTGGGTATTTGCTCTCAAAGTCCAAGATGCAACATGTCTCTTTTTGGCGGAGTTTCTTTTCCCTATCTCCGCCTCGCGGATTGTGTTCGATTTTATGAATGCCAAAGAATTGAAAGCCCTCCAGGTTACATTGATGACAGTCTGAGAAATGTTTCGTCATTGGATAGTTCAGATCCCGGTTAACAATGGGCCTCACATGCTGCTTAATTCTTATTTTCAGTTTACATTTGGTGCTGCCTAAATACCATTTCTGGCATGCACATGACAATACATAAACCACATATTCAGTCTCACATATGATTTTCTCTGTAATCATGATTGTGTCACCCAAAATCGGGTGTATATAGTTAGTACAATTCTTGGCCTATTTACATATGTTGCATCTTGTGCATTTTCGAAAGCTTGGCCTTTGTTTAGTCAGCCATGTTTCCTGTCCAGGCATGGAGTCTTGTGCAAGAAAACTTTGAACCAAAGTGTCTTTTGAGAGAACAGTTACGTCTGAGACTGATTTCTGGATATGTTTTCAAAATGGGTGCAAGGTCTTTATCTGTTCGTAAAATCTTCCAGTGTCTCTATAGTATATGTTTGATTTCAGAGGTTTCATTGTTGTAAGTAAGAATTAGTCTGGTTGCATCCTTATTGTCAATGGACTCATTTTGTGGACGAGGTCCTGTCAAAAGGCAAGATCTTTCTTTTTTCCTCGCTTTAATGTATGCTTTAGGAATGACTTTCTTTCGATAACATTGATTTAGAAATCCTCTCGCTGCAATTTTGCTCTCCAAGTCATAGGCCTTCAAAGTTGAGCAATTCCTCCTAATTCTTATAAACTCACCATACGGAATGCTCCATATCAGATTTTTAGAATGACCACTGGTTGCATGCAAAGGAGTATTAGTACCCGTTGGTTTCCTGTGTAATTCCGTAGTCAGTGTCTCATCCACAATTCGAATATTTACATCTAAAAAGGTTAAAAAAAACTCTTACTGTGTGTTTCTGTGAATCTCAGATTGTGGTCATTGTCATTCAAAAGCTTCACAAGACTTATCCATGCCTTTTCAGACCCTTTCCATATTATAAATAGGTCGTCAATGTACCTGAGCCATAAAACGATGTTCTCAGTAACTGTACGATTTTGTTCTGTCCAGACCTCCGATGCTTCCCATGCTTCCCATGCTCCCATGGTAAGATTAGCGTAAGATGGGGCAAAGGTTGTGCCCATCGCTGTGCCTTGCACTTGTCTGAAGTATTAATTATTAAATATGAAAACATTATTAGTCAGACACAAGTCAATCATCCCCAGAATCATCTTCTTATGTTCTAAAAAGTTCAGAGACCTTGTATTTAAGAAACCTTTGCACGCCTTTTTTCCATATTCGTGTCCTATGGATGTGTACAAGGAAACAACATCCATAGTGGCCGTGATGTAATCAGTTTGCCAAGGTATACTTTCAACATGAGTCAGGAAATCCGTAGTATCTTTAATGTAAGATGGAAGCGAAGACACGAAGGGAAAAAGTGTTTCATCTATGTACTTAGACATATTTTCAAGGGCTGAGCCCATCGAGGAAACTATTGGTCTACCTGGAGGTTTCTTGATATCCTTATGAATTTTAGGAAGAAAGTAAATTGTCGGAATTATGGAGTTTGTTGTTTTCAAGAACTTGCAGTTTTCTTCGGTTAGAATACCTTTTTCTTCCCATATTTCAAGGAAGTCCTTCACTTTGTTTTCTAGGGTTATTGTCGGATTCCCCGCAATTTTCTCATAACATTTTTTGTCATGCAGTTGTTTGTAGGCGCCCTTGATGTAATCTTCTCTGTTCATCAGAACAATATTTTGGCCCTTATCTGATGGCTTAATTACACAACTGCTGAGGGCCTGTAGTTCTATATATATTGGTGGCACCGCCTGCAGTCTATTCACTATGTATAACCATCCTTGCGTTTCAGCATCTGTACAATTATAAAACAGCTTGCATTTTCTTCACTGCTCTCCACACATTCAATCTTCATTTTGCTCACAGAATGCTATGTGTGTCATTCCTGCTTCATGTGATGTCACCAGTTTGCTCTTTCATTCATCTTCACACTTCTTCCGGAACTTCCTTCAGAAGACTGTGATTTCTCCTTGGGTACATCATATAGGGTTTTCTCAATGGATACCTTGTTTCAAGGACTCTTCGTGGTATAGGTACCATCACTGGCGTTGCGCATGTCATAATTTCCGGTTTCCAACATATAGGCAAAATCGGGGCGGGACTTCTGGTAGAGGCACTTGGCTCCTCCTCTACAATAGTGCAAATAGTAAATGATGAATGCCTAAAAGAATGGGGCAAGTATTTGAAATTATTGACGTGGTTTGAAAATGAAGCAGGACCTGTATCCATACTACCCATGAAGAATGCAACACTGTGTTTCAGAAACAGTGAAGCCTGGATAAGGGTGACCTGGATTTTCTGCCATCTTTCTTCGAAGCTGACGGTGCCTCAGAAAACAATGGCACATTTAATTATTTACAACTGATGAGAGCTTTATTCCAGAGAAGAGAGAACTTGTTTTTTCCCCACAGTGCCTCAATTCCTCCGGCCAGAAAAACATTTTAACAATATGGAAAGCCTTATGTGGCAAAACAGAACTTTCTAATGAAAGAATTGAAGGGAGTCTAAGAACCAGTTGACTGTAAGGTTCTGGCTAAATATTTTTTCTTAGAATAAATTCGGTTTTGGTTGGCCTGCCTGCAACTGCCAGAAAGTGGACACAGAAAAATTGCATATAGCTTTTAAATGACTAGTATTGGCACTCAGATCTAGGTATGCACACGATCCATACATTACCTTCTAAAAGTATTGCTCTAACCATTCTGGCAAGACAGTGGATGTGGATGATATCCAGGCTAGCAGTCAGAAAAAGAACATCCTGACTTGCATTCTGTTTTAAGGATCTTAACTGCAAAATGTCCAAATTAAAAAACATCTCCTGTCTAGCACCCTTCTGTCATAAGCAGTTCTTTTTTTCTAAAGGCTGGCAGAACCTCCATCCACTACCCAAGGAAATAGACATCCCTTGTGACCCTTGAAGCACCCTTATCTTTCACAGATTTTGGCTCCAAAACGCTTGGCATTCATCCCAATGGCTTGACTAATCCAAGTGATTTAAGGATCCTTTCAGTTCCCAGTGGCAGGATGACTGTCTTTTGCCCCAGTGTAAAAGCACAGCGACCAATCAGCCGGTGCTGCAAATCATCAGGGGGGGATACTGCATAAAGCTTCTGTAACAAGCATGGAAAGATATTCAGTTTTTGGCCCCACTGCCAATGCATCAATTGAAAGTAAAGCCCTATAAGAAGGTATTGAAGTACTTTCGGAAAGAGATATGTAATCTGAGTACCTTCTTAGGAAGAGGAAGAAGGGATGCATTTCTCCCTAATCCGAGTGAAGGAGTTGTCTGAGGTGTACCCACCTGTTTTCTAGGATCTGTGTACGTTTGTGCAGCACACCTCTTTCTGGATGGTCACACTTCAGCTAGTCATAACTCTAGTGCATCCAGGGGATTTCCATGCATCCTTTGTTAAAAGAGGGTTGTATCACCTTGTCCCACTCAATTCAGCTCAACATCAGGTGCCAGGGTTTTCAGTAGAAAACAAAGGTGTGCCATTCATGCTCCTCCCGCTGAGATTGTTTTAGGGCTTTACCAAGGTGCTAGACCTCCTGAACAGTTCCATATTTAGATGAAGGTCTGATCTTTCAGAGACATCTGAGGTACCCCGAAAATAATCTCCAGGCAACAGTTCTGGAGTCACTTTGCCTTTAGAAATTCTCGGCAGTAACAGTGGTCATGGTGACATGAGCACAGTTTGATTTTAAGGCAATATGTGAGTACCTCCTACATTTGTGGTTATTTTCTTTTATTTAAATACTGACACTATTACTTTTTTAAAAAAAAATGAAAACGTTCATTCTTTTTTGTAGATGATTTTGGGACATGCACTTTGTGACAGATACATACTGTATGAATATAACACCCTAAAGAAGCTCACAGTAGGTCATGAATGTATACCAGACCTATGCTGTGAAACGCGTATTAACAGTGGTTTGGGCAGGTTACTAAAAGCATGAATAGATCAAAAGTGTTTGGGATATTAGAAGTGTAACCAAGGAAGCAGGTGTATCCTTGAATAAGGGAAGTCATAACAAATCAGATACGCCTCTGTGTGCTTTGCACTACATTTTTGTGCAACCAAACTTTTGTCCAAACCCTGAAGACTAACACTTCGATTGCTGGTAAATAATCTTCTAAGTAGTACCGTCTTGTTTATAAAATGCTAAAAAGACCTTTCTCTAATGTGTTTCCTTCTTGCCTGCTTACTTGTTTGGTGGATTTAATATGCAAATACACAAATACTCAACTATATATGAATATAATCACATGGAAATTCATGCAGGTACTGGTATGCTGCTGTCTCTTAAACAAACAGGAAGTTTGAAAACAAAATAAAATAGACATAATGACGAATGGTAGCATTCTGCACATTGGGTCTTGCAAAGCTACATTTGCGTTTACACTTGCATATGGGCAAATGGAATCTTCTCAAAGATTAACAATTCTATATGCTCAAAAGAGCATCTGAATATGCACATTGCAGATGTACACATTAAGCTGCTGTGTGTGTCTGTGATGCAACATTGCTGATACATATGTGTGTGAGGAGAGGCGGGCATAGCCTTGAATATGTGGGTATCTGCATTGTCAGAGCTTGAAACTGAAGGGATATGAGCTTCTACTGTTCCAAATGAATATCTACCCCTTTGTTAGGGATAGAAATCCATTTAATACATTTTTTAGTTTCTGCCATTAAGGCTGCCCTGCTAACACCAGCCACCCACAACCCTCCACTTGCATGGATGCTGGAAGACAGTGAATACATGTCAGATACTTGTGCCCAAAACGCAGGTATTTAAGGGAGAATGGCTCTGGAGCATTTGAACTGTTGGCCGGCCCACCCATCGAGCCTTACTAAAATGCGTGTGTAACGTGGGTATTTTCTCTTTACAGTGAATGTTTGTAAAGAACATTTGTTGTGCTTCAAAGTCTTCCCCACTTGTGTGAATCAGCCCTCTGAGATGAGAAAGTGTGTTGGACTGCACCCCAAATGAAAAATGCACTATCTTCTGTGAGTACTCAGACGTTTCCAATGCCCTGTAAGGGGTGATAGAAGCGCAGCCACCATTGTGTGCTGCCCTTCTAACCACAGGCCATCTCCACCCTCTCCAGGAGAGGAGGCAGTAATGTGGGAAGTTTGGGCACGGGCAAGGCATGCATGGAAGATGGTTTCTAGTGAGGAGGCCATAAATGTCCATGCCTGCACAAGGAAGGCCAATCAGGAGGATCAGGAGGAGTTAAAGGTACAGGGACGCCAGTAATTGTGAACACGTGGGTCAGCTAATGTGAGATAGTGCCACCACAGTAAGTACAGGTCAAGACCCCAGCAGGATCCCTCCAAATGCTGCCCTTCTAAAGCAAAGCTTTCAGATGCATTATTGGAGGAAACATGACACCAAAGATCAGTGCTGGAATTACAGGCCACCAATCGCAGGGGACGAACTATGATTGCATACTTGAAGGAAAATTACTTTGTGGTCGCTGGTCCTAGAGGAACTGAGCAGCATCACGGTTCCTGGCCCCCTGAAAACGAATAGAGACCTCAACAACTCTCTCGCTGTTTTCACAAATGTAGTCCAACAAGCTGTTGAGTGCAGCATTCCAAAAACAGACATTCAAACGTTGCTTCATTTTATGATCTACCAAGCTGGATCAAGCCGTCCATCGGTGAGGAAAACAAATCCCGCAGCCAATGGCAGAATTTCTGCATGCATGACTTTCTGAAAATCTATAATCTGCTTACATGACTCCTACAAGAGAAAATCACTCAACACCAGGGCAAAAAAAGGTTGGCTGTCACAATCATGCTAAACCAATCTGACAACTCAGTGTGGAGAAATACTTGTTGCCTGACTGGACGGCCAAAACCAAGCACACCTCTACCGGCCTGGATCCACCTTGCATTCAGCAACAATGCAAAGGCAGAGGTACTTGTGGATTCACTTGATTTTTTATTTATGCAAAGCAAGTCAGCACATTATCCCAAGTGCTGGAGCAAGAAGACAACAGCCATCTTTCAGCACACCCAACCTAGGCAGAATCAGAAAAGATTAAGAAATGTATAAGAACTGAAATAATGTGACTTGCAGAAAAGCTGGCAAACAGAAAAGCACCTAGCACCAAGGAGTGATGGAACAACCAACTAGGCCATCGAAATACTCAAACCCACACATATGGAGTGATGTGCAGAGATCTTTAATGCCTGCATGTGACTTCAGCACTTCCCGAGGTCTTCGAAGGAAGCCAAAGACATTGTTTTTGCAAAGGCTGAAAATCCACTAAGGAATACAGCAAACTGCCACCCAATTTGCTTTCTTTCTGGATTATCAAAACTCCTGCAAAATGTAATGCGTCTCCTTCTCAGTGACTTTGCCTCAGAAGGAAATTTGTTTTTAAATGTGCATTTTGGATACCAGAAAGAACACTCTACCAACAATCAGTTACTAGGAGTGGTGGATACAATAAGCCATGGATTTAACATCCAATTGGATAGTCTTCTTGGACATCGCAAAAATCTTTGATCTAGAATGGCACAAAGGACTGCTGCACAAGATAATCAACCTGGTATTTCCGAGCTAACTGTAAAATCTTATTGGAGGATTCTTGGCTAAATACTCCTTTCACATGTCTGTTTTCTGTGCAGGAGGAACATTCAAAAGACCCTATTCGAGCAGGCATGCCACAGGGATGAAACCAGGCCCCATTTATTTTCAACCTCTTCAAGAATGCCATCCCGGGGAGGGAGAATAGCTCAGGGGCAATGCGTTTTTCTCTGAAGCAATAAAGCGCAGAGCAACACGGGTTAGAATCAGCTGGCTGGAACAGTGGGCGGGAGCACACTGTGTACCGCCCACTGTTTCTAGCCATCAAGGCCATTCCCCAGGTGGCGCCATCATGATTGTGGGGGGGCAACAAGGAGAGCCTCCTTGTTGCCTCCCCACGTCCTCACCCTCCCCACCTCCCCCAAAAACAAACCTTACCATTTCCCAACACCCCTTCCTTTCTCCCCACCTACCTACTGGACCACAGCTTTGTGTTTTGGTCTGGGAGTTCCGCCCGACCACAGCCAACATAGACATGGAAAAGGGACTACGAACATTAAACCATTCTCACCACGGATAAACACTGGGGTGCAAATGGCAATCACCCCTGCTTCAGGGGGCAGACAGTTCCGGTAATGGCCCACAGCCCTTACCGAAGCACTTGCTTTATTTGGGACTGCTGGGGCTTGGGTTGGCGCCCCGTTACTGGCCATGTCAGTAACGTGGGTGTGATTTCCATAGTCATCTCTTAATCCTTCAGTGAAAAGGAAGTGGCTAAGAATCTGCATCATTCTGCATGGTAGAGCAACTGGCAAATTACACTGAACACCAACAAGACCATACCTACACTGTTTATCAGAGAGCACATCAACAAGCCCCAGCAAATACTACTCAATGAAGAGGCAACACATTGGAGACAAGCAACAATTACACAGACGTGACTCAAGACACCAACCTCAACTTGAAAACAACATATTGAGAACATCCAACAGAAGGTATCAGCTAAGCTGGATGCACTATACCCTCTACTATAGACAAGTACCATGCTTACCATGAGCTAAATCAATGTCATCAGGGTGATAATTAGACTCTCTTTGACATATATCTCGCCAGTGTGGAACGGCTACATAGAATGGCACAGGGAGTCACCACTGCCAGACCAGATCTGTTGGTAAGAAAGGGCACTGCCATGGAGGCCTTTTTTAGGCCTGCTTTCAGACATGTATCTACAGGAGCATCACAGTTCCAGGAAAAGCAGGGAAATACAAAAACAATATCAATAAAATATTGATAAGTTAAAATGCTTAAGAACAGCATTTGGATGTGACCACGTCATCCCTTCCTTTCCATAATTGGGTAGATGGACATTTCTAGCCATTTCCCCCTGGTGTTATTATAAGGTCAACTAAAACAATGTGGCCATTTTATCATTTCCTTGTTTTCCTTTTCCTTTATAATATCTTTCTATTATCAGTTATTTCTTTAAATATTGCTAATAGTAGTTTCACCAATGCTAAGGTGGTATGTAAACATTCTCCTCTGAGTAAAATTAACCACCACTCCTCTATTGGTCTGCCAACGTAGCCACAGGTGATCTCAGTCATTAATCGAGCTCTAACATTAGCAACTGCAGGGCAGTACATGACCAAATGTTGTTATGATTCTTTTATCTCTGGCATGCAACATAATCTACATAATGGGATGGTGTCCAATCTTGACATGTCACCAGTAGGGAATAGATTCAATCGGAATTTTAGAAATTGGTATCTGAGCAGAGCATTTGGGAAGATTGCCAGATATTTCGGGATTGTATTTAATTTTCTACTTTCCAAAAAGGGTCTTCCGTATCGTGTCAACTTCTGTCTTTCATCATGTGTGTTAATCCAATCTCTTATGTAGAGTTTCTTTTTAATTTTGTCTGGATTTTCACAGAATAATCCAACCGTTTCATTCAGATCTGTGAGAATCTCTTGGCATATAAATTGACATTCTTGTAACATTTGTTCTTGATTATTGGTTAAAGCTGAATTGATGGATGTAAAACCACTTTTTTTAGGTGGATCAACGCATTTCCGGTATAGGGCTAATGATTTCCATGTGACAATTGCTTTAAGGGATGTTAAGCCTAACTCCATTCGTACAGCTTGGATTGGTGTGCCAAGCCGAATTCTAAGAACTCGTTTCGAAAATAGGCCTTTGAGGATCGACCAATTAAGCGAGTTAAATGTAAATACTGTTTCCGCTCCATACGTCAAGATAGAGGTCACTTTTAATCGATAGAAATATATTAAAGGTCTAACCAAAAAATTCGCATTAGTGTTTTAAAAGGATACTGCCTTGACTCGCCAGATGTATTTCTTTGGCTCTTAAGATGTCGAGTCTCTGTTTATCATTCGAGCTTGTGTTCAGGCAGACTCCCAAAAAATTCAACGCAGTTCCCTGCAGAATTTTCTCTCCATTAATTGACCAGCTTTTATTGATTTTCTGCGTGCCAATAGATATTTCTCCAAAGGTCATCACTCTAGATTTTGTTGGATTTTTTTTAAGCCCATTACTTTGGATATAATGATGGAGAGCTTTCAATTGCTGTTGCAGGCCTACCGGCGTTTGATCTATTAGAGTGATGTTATCGGCATACATTAGACGACTTATTCTTGTACAGCCAATTTTTGGTGGAATGCATCTGATGTGTGAGAATGCTTGCTCAATATCCGCTAGAAACAGATTAAACAGTTTGGCTGCAAGGGGATAACCTTGTTTGAGCCCTTTATTCATTATGATTGGTTTAGTCAGCATCCCTTCATGGTCTAGACGTATCTGAAACGAAGTATTCCAATATAGTTCTTGAATTATTTGGCAGATTGACGGCGGGCATTTCCACAATTTTTTTTTGTGCAAGAGCTTTTTTCAATCCACTAGGTCAAACGCTTCAGTTAGATCAATAAATGCAACATAAATCTTTCTCCCTTTAGTCGTTGGGTCTGTGCTTTCAGGATGTTCAATATAAAGAGATTTAAGCCTGTACCTACAACTTTAACAAAACCACTTTGCCAGATGTCACAATGATTGGAGTCAAAACTCCACAGGTTCAATGATTTGCGGACAAAGGATGAAAATAGCTTCCCTACCACGTCGAGTAAAGCGATGGGTCGGTAGTTGGATGGTATAGATCTCAATCCTTTTTTGAAAATTGGAATAATTATGGCTTTATTCCAGGAAATAGGAATTTCTTGTTTTCTTATTATCGTCCAAAAAAATGTTGTTAGTATTCCAGTCCATTCCTCTACATTGCCTTTTAATATGGTGTTTGTCAGACCCTAAGGACCTGCCTCATGTGATTTGTTCAACTTCAGTATTGCTTGTTGCACAGATGTACAATCAATATAAAAGTATCCCAGTCACTGCGCAGCTCTTTATGGACGGGTTTCTGCTCTAAATTCTGACCATAACATTTTGAAAAATGGGTGCTCCAAGTAGTTGCTGAAATTGGATTTAATTGTAGAGCATTTAGAGGAGTGTCGAGGTTGTTGATCAGTGACTATATTTGAGAAGAATTTTTAGCTTTCACATGGTTTAACATCTGTTCTGCACTGTTCAAAGTAATTGCTCTCATGTGGCCTTTCTTCCAATTCTGGAATTTCTTTTTATTTTTTTTTACTCACACTTTGTAATTTGACGGGTCTCTTTTTCTTACATCTCCTATTTCCTTGTTTATTTTTCTTTTATAATCAGCTAATACAGGATCAAAGGAGTATTTGTGCTTATGTTTCGGTTTAATGAAGATGTCATTTTTTATTTCAAATATGTGTAGCAGTGCTGTGAATGCCGATAAATCGACTAGTCATAGGGGCAAACTGTCTGAAATTAATTTTTTAGGATCATTTGAAAATTACTTAATTTTGCTGAAGAAATCCGTAATCTGTTGCTTCCCAGCGTCACATCTAGTGGAGTGCTGTACATGTGATCTTCATTCGAATTGGCTTGTTCAATTCATATGTAATAATTTATGGTCACTCCTAGGTGTCTCAACTACTTGGATGGTGATCTGATCTTGCAGAATAGTTTCAGAAATGCAAATATAATCAAGGATTCTAGAGCTCTTCATTCCTCTCCATGTTGCAGAGCCTGGCTTGTCGTTAACGGGATTGTCAGTGAGGATGTATATGTTTCTTTGTGTCATTAATCTTCTCCAGAATATTCCTCGCTGCCTGTCTGCAGTTGCATGTACAGGATCGACATCTGTTTCCTACCCTTCTTCATTCCAATACAGAGCATTCACGTCACCACATATTACAATATGAGGGTACACTCCTCTCTCATATTGTCTATCTGTGATTAAACAATTTCAGGGATGTTCTTCAGATTTTTGATTGCAGGGTTCCATATTAGATTTACAATAATTAGAGTTTTTGATTGAGTTGCAGTTTTATCAAATAGTGATCCAACTACAAATTAAATATAGGGATTCACATTGTTTGCATGGATTAAATTGAAACTTAATGTATTTTTGATCGCGATCAACAGGCCCGACGATGGTCTGCCCCGAGGGCCATTAATTGCTGGGTTTAAAAAGATTGAATACGTTGCAATAATTGGAACAGATTGCAACCAAGTTTCTTGTAGACAAATAATGTGTTGAGTTAAGCCAGTCATTGTTTTGGTGTTTGTCAAATGACTAAATCCACGTGTGTTCCAACTCGCTAGCGTCAGGCCATTGGCTCTGTTTTGATTCGTGATCTATGCTTTACTCATCTTTGTTGCAAACAATCCAGCAAGCCATTGCCAATTCTCTGCTGTTCCAAGATCTAGGGTCTCCAGTTGCCGAACTTCTTTCCGGTTATCCACTTGCCGGGGGTACTCCACATTTGACTTCTGCTCGTGTGGTGTCGGCTGGGGCTGCAAAGCTGAATCTTTTTGATGGTAAGCTTATTTTCGGGAGTAATTCGTCCCTGACTTTGCAGTTGGTTTTGGAGAGCTCTCCAGTTCTAACTCCTTTAATTCTCCTAAATCAAAGCTCATAGAACGTAGATTCGGGGTTTCTTGTAGGAGAATATGTTTTATTAGTATGCTATTTAGGTGAACAATGAGTTTCTATTGTCGTTCTTCATCGGCAAATTCGATTGCTATTATATCCTGGGTCATTAGTAATATTAGGGCAGGTAGATGGTGGAATAGCCGGATTATGTTGGCTGTATTTAGGCTAAGGCCATCATCTTCTGGGATGATACGTTCCACCAGAATACGAGCCAAAGTATCTCCTTTTTTTGTTAGTTGTTTCGGTTGCGATTCATTCTGTATTTGTTTTTAAACATCCGTCTTCAATTCCTTTCTTTTGATTAATCTCAAGGGAGATATTATGTACTTGTCATTAAGTTTTGCACCAGGTTTTGATTGATTTGTCATTTGGAGATTTTCTTTTGAGACATTGTTTGTAAAATGTTCTAAATGTTCTCCACCTTGCCGCTCCATGAATTTAGCTGGAGAAATTAA
The DNA here is from genome assembly GCF_040938575.1 of Ambystoma mexicanum. Taxonomy (NCBI): domain Eukaryota; kingdom Metazoa; phylum Chordata; class Amphibia; order Caudata; family Ambystomatidae; genus Ambystoma; species Ambystoma mexicanum. The sequence continues at coordinate 733,971,776 of NC_090930.1, forward strand.
ATTCTGGTTCTTCTTTTTGTGTTACAGTTAATAACTTTATGTTTGTCAAAGGGACATGCTGTAGTTTTTTGTGTTGGTGTTTTTTTACTTGACTTCGATCATCTGTGCTGTGGGATGTCAAAGGTCTACATTGGAGTTGTTTTGTAACAATCAATGGGCCTTGAGGCTGATTGGTCCAGTGCGGTTTCCGCATCTGATCAGTGTCCTCTTCGGATTCTGATGATGACGGTTCACATGATGAGTCCTCGTCGCCCGCTGGGTCTGAATCCTCACCCTCAGTACTTGTTATAGAGTATGTAGGTCTAAAAGATCAATGGCCGAAGTTGCTGGAAAGTTTGAAATCTCAATGGTTTGTTTTGATTCCTGATGAGAATTAGTAAGAGGGGGATGACTCGTTCGCTTGTTCATTAATTGGTCCACAATTGGTAAAGTTATATTTTTAATGAATGATTTGCAATGATTATATTTAGATTGATTAGATATTGATTGATTCTTGTTTTTTTTCCCATGTTTGATTTTACATCAGTTCTTTTAATTTTCTGTATTGATTGTGTGCCAGTAGAATTGTATGTAAGTGTTGAACATGTTCCATGATCACGATTGGATTTTGTGAGCTTGTTAAAAATCGGACATGTTGTTTTTGACTCTGTTAGCAAGCTCTGGCGCTGTTGAACTTTCACTGCTAGATGGCATGCAACTTTAGGATCAGTGACAGTATTGATAACTGCTGGCTCTGTAGAGTGGTTTGTCGCTGCATCTGTGGCCTGTGCACTGATAATCAGAGCCGGTTCATCTTTGTCATTTGCATTATCTGTTTGTGATGCACTTGTTACTTGCTGTAGACAATCAGTTTGTACGGCAGTAGATGTAAATTCCTTCAATGACGTTAAAGGGGTAAATTGTTTTCTAGAGCTTCATGAGAGCGTGAAAGTCTACACGCTTGTTTCTCTTTTATAATCAGATCTAAGATGGTATGCAATAGCGTAGCAACTTTTCCTTCAATGGTGTCGATATTTTTTTGTGCGCCATTTATGAAGCCTTTAACATGAATCATTTTTTAATACAACATAGATGAGAACTGTAGTGTGATCTTTGAGAGTTTCGCCAATTTGTTCATATAGTTTCATGAAGGGCGTAATACTGATGTAAGAGTTGAAATTAGGATGAACTCACGATGCATTGCGTGGTCATCAGCCTTATTATTTTTGTCCTCGTTCAAAGGTTGAGTGATAGTTGGCGTGATTATAGAACTCACATTGTCGTTTCACTTTATGTAATGTTCTTGTGTCTGTTGAATATCACCAACCGTTGGTTGATTTAATAAAGCAAGTTGATCCAGTTTAGGTTATATGCTTTCGTTAAGTTTAGTGTGGAGTCTGTCTTTTATTGGAGACCAATTACAATTTATGTTTTATTGTTTGATTTTGGTCTGCGTGGGATTGTCGGCTGGCCAGGACCTCAGTCTTCAACTAGCATTGACGTGTCAAGCATTAATTGATCCAAAATTTCTGAGTTGGTATCAAAGTTATTTTTCTGGACAGTCGAGATAGGCTTATTTATTTTCCGGTGGTGGATGATTTCCCCTTGAGTAATGGAAAGCTTGACCACTGATAAAGCAGTGTGGCTTCAGCGGTATCGGCTTCCATTGCAACCTAATATTAGCTCTTTTGCCAAAGAAATTAGCCGCACATTGTTCATGCAGCGTGATGCCTAACTTTCTTTTCAGATTGTTAGACGTGTGTATTCTCTTGGGCCCACTTTTTTTTTGATTGATTTGGTGGACCACAGCAGGCGTACTAAACAATGTTTTAGTCAGGTGTTAGGTGAGTTTGATTTTATGGTTCAGGATCTTTGTCCCTTGGATGCTCTGCGGTAGGCAGATTTATCGTAGCTGGCCTAGCCTCTCCCTCATCCTCCTCGCTCGAGACAACTCCTGCAACGACCCGCTTTCACCCGCCCCAACAGGGATTTCCAACCCCTCCACGCCGCCCCACCCCCCGCGCTCATCCCGAGCTCGGCCGCCATGCAAGCTCGCTCGTCTCGTCACCTCACACAGGTAGAGGCCTGGGGCAAGGGTATTGAACTTCATTTGCTGTTTACTTGGGGCTTTTGTGAGCATTGTGCTCACCAATTTCTATGGGGTCGTGGGACTAGCAAGTGATTGCAGACTTAGATTGAAGGCATCAGGCAATTGTTGAATATTGATGTGTGAGGATATTCGAGCCGTAAGATCAACTTCCATGTTGAATGGTAACAAGCGACACGAGACAAACTAGGAATGTTGGTATGATTTATCTGGTAGCAAATACTTATTAATAACCAACAGGTCCATGGCCTCAGGATTTAGGGGGCCGGAGTGCTGCTGAGGTCTCCTTGTTTGTGAACATGGTTTTCCATGGTTTCCATAAGATCTTTACTTGTCGTGGCATTTGTTAACGCATTTATCACAATGTCAGAAAACTGATTCGTACCAAGGGTGGTGCTATTTTTGTCACAAATGAGTTCTGTGTTTAATGTAATGTTTGCTTCTGCAGTAAGTTTGTTTGATTTTGAGTATACAATGTAAGAAAGGGAATCTCTTCCACTGGTGGTGGCCAGCGGCGTTATAGTTCAGCTTGAAAAGCTTTTAAGCACTTTAGATCACATAGACTGCATTGATAAATTGAAAGAGGGTACAGATCGCTCACCGCTCGCTGTGCTGCCGGACTACAGGACTGCCACTCTTTGCCACTCCGCGTGTGAATGGAGGTTGAGGGCTACTAGAAACAGTAGACAGACTGAGGTTCGCCAAGTGAAGGAGATCTTCTGCGCTGCAACATGTTGTGCAGTTAATAGCAGAATGGTGCGCTGAATACAGAAGCAGATAAACCAGAAAACACACGCCTTTTATCTACCCAGCTAGCCTGTTCCCCTTTTTGGGTTCAATGACAAAAAATGGGGGGCGGGAGGCACTAACACATAAATGATTAACTTATAAATATATCAAAGAATATCAAAACAGTTGCAGATTCTGAATAAACTTCAGGTGCAAAGGGGTGAATGCCACGAGGCCACTCGGGACTGATTAGACACTACAGAAACGAAACCGTGTGTCACCACACGGTAGTCCCACATGCACTCCAAATGGGATAATATCCCTGGTGTCACTCAAAGGTCTATCTGCCCTGCACTCCCAAAACTGGGATACACAGGGGAGTATCGATATAGACCTAATCAATTTATTTTAGGGATCGAGAATTTTACAGACACTTAATACATATAACTCTCAAGAGGAGAGTGGGTGTGCTTTCATAATAGAATAAAAGAACTGGCAATTAAGCCAGTATTGTAGCTGAAATTACTTCCACACAAGAATGTGCATATAAAACAAACCAATTTTTTAATAATACAGAAAAGTATAACAAGAGGAGTACAGTAGCGAGTCCAAATGGTACTCCGCACTTATTACATGAATCTCCACAAACCACTGTCCAAAGTAACTCAAAACAAAGACAAAAAGTTGCAACTTGCGATTTTTCAAAAAAGCTAGAAAGGCATCTTCAAGGGAATTTCAAATGACTAGTGTTTACAACATTCACACTAGAATATTTTTTGATAAATCATCAAAGTCCATTAAGACCATTCCAAACAGCACCATTGAGTTCAATCAATTGCCAACGCGTTTCGGATTACTACAGAATCCATCCTCAGGGCTATGGTGACTATTCGTTCCAATTCTTCAAAATATTCTGTACTAGTACTGGGCACAAGGACACTTAATGGCATATATAACATTCTCTGACAAACATGTCGCATGATATTTCACCTTTATCTGCTCTCCTGTTCGAGGATGGGATATGAATGGTCCTTTCATTATATTGTTGCAGTTCCCACAACTCATGCACGGATATGTGCCCGGATGTTTATCCAGTGTTCTCTGTTTGTCCCTTTGTTTTCCATGTGTGTCAACTAGAAGGTTCCTTAAGTTATTGCTTTTTTGATAAGCAAACACAGCGGGTTAGCAAACAGTTCTTTGGTTCTATTATCATTCTGTAACACACTCCATATTTTCAGAATGCTGTTCTTAATTTGCCGACTCTGTGTAGAGAACTTTGTGACAAATACCAGGTCTGGTCTCTCCTGTTTTTGCTTGGTAATTAACAATTGTGTGCGATCCCGCATATCTATCTTTTCTCTTGCTCTTTGAAGGTCTTCGTCCGGGTAACCTCTTTCATTAAGTTTCTCATGCAGCTTGTTTAGTTCCATGTCACACTCTACTGGATCACTTACTATTCTTTTGATACGCAACATTTGTCCAAGAGGTAAATTCCGTAGGATGCTCGGTGGATGAAAACTCATCCTGTGAAGTAAATTATTTCTGTCTGTAGCTTTAGTATATACTGTCGTGGAAATCTTCAAGTCTGTAATGATGATCTGTACATCCAGATAATGAACATTAGGGTTTCCTACTTCCATAGTGAACTGCAGCCGACTGTCAATATTGGTGAATAAGATTAGAAAGTTATCAAGCTCTTCACGGCTACCTGACCATACTCCAAAAAAATCATCTATATAACATATCCACTTCTTGAGTTGATTTCCCCATTGTGGATTACTGATGATGTGGGTGGTTTCAAAATCGAACATAAAACTGTTGGCATACACTGGCGCCATGGTAGCTCCCATGGCCGTGCCAGAAAATAGGTTATAATATGTACCATTATACTCGAAACACGAATGCCGCCATGACAGTGGAACCATATTCAAAGCAATTACTGCACTAAACAGTTTCCAAAGGACCAGGACCCATATTGTTAGTTCATCTTTGTATAAATGATTTAGGATTACTGCCCTCCCAGTGAGGGATATTAGCAATGTAATTACTTAAAGGTTTTGGTGGTACTTCGAAAGGAAAGTCAATAAAAGGAATGCTAGAAAAGAGGAGTTCAAGAGCAAGGGCCTCACCAGAACGACGAGAGTGCATGGGAAATCATATGAGAGCTAAAGTACTGGCTTTCAGTCTAGTGTAGCTGTGCATATGAAGTGCAGCAGAAAGGGGCAAATTATTTAATTCCCTCAGCTCCCTGTAAATCCTGCAGCTGCAAAGAAAGATCAGAATGTTAAAATTGGATCACGGTTGTTTGAATATAAAAACACATGAAATACGAAAGATAACACTGAAAAAGTGTGTGTGATATACCCAACATGAAATGCTAGTACAATGTTTCCATTTGCTTGAATAAAGTGGGAAAACTATAAAGTGCTAGAAAGTTAAAAATATAATTCTAGTAAGTCTGCTCTCAGGGGGGGAGACTAGTGCTCCCCTCCCTTCCATTCAAAAACTAACCATGGTGCAAGAGGGAATCTATTTACCATTTGTTGATGGATCATCCATAATGGGTGATGGGATAACATTGGGATGTGGCTCCCATGCCCCACCAGGTGATTAAGGTTGAGGAAAATATATTAAGCGCATGCAAATATGGATGCATGCGATCCCAAGGGGGTGAAACATGCAAAGTGGGCGTAACGTGCGTGAACTTTTTGTATGCAAGTCATGGAACTGTAGGTAGGCCCGGTATAGGGTGTGTGTGTGTGTGTGTATGCATGCATGTGTGTTATTAGAATATAATACCTGAGGCACATCGAAGAAAAAAGAAACAGCCATCTCTAGTGCCCGCTGTGGGAAATACTGAAGCACCATCATGATAAAGTGAGGACTAGATTGCCCCAGACCGCGGTGGAAGTAGCAGTGTAATATGACAATGAGTCCTGAATCACTTTCCCATCCAATTCCCTAGCAAGGGAGCTGAACAAGGAGACCTTCAGGCCTGATAGATAAAACACAATTGTATTGTTTTCCAGGCTGAAAATGATTTTGAATGGCCGAGCATGGGTAGCGCTGCGCCTGTCCTGAAAGAAAAACCCATGGGAGCTGGGGTAGAGGTCCTGAGCTGCCAAACAAACCAGCCCAGATTTAGGGCACTGCCCCCCCTGATTATGATTGTCCCATTTGACACTCCAGATGCTCATGAACAGAACACCTAGATCTTTCACAAGTTGGCTGATTAGGGTAGTCCTCGGTAGGCCCACATGAAGCTCCTGGGAGGGGCAGCTGACAAGGGGGTAGCACAGAGTGTGCTGTCCAGTGATTTGTACTACAAGGTGCAAAGGGTGATGCCAACAAATTCATTTCTGCTCCGTGGAGGCATGGCAGGGGTGCCTACGTGTCTGGGATCATGAAAAGCACTTCTTTATTCTAGTGGGCAAATTTGACCTCGAAAGTATGCACTGAGCTTATGTCAATGACCAGTTGCACATCACGTGACTAAGCCCATGGAGAGGGTACCATTCCCGCAGGTATGCCGATCATGCAAGCAGAGCGCAAGGTGGCAGGGCAGAAGACCAAGTGTCAGAGGGCCGGAGAAGATTAGATGCAGCCAATTGGTTGAGGTACTGTAGGGGACTGGCAGTATTTATGTAGGGGATAGCCAACGAGGGAGGGGGATGAGTACTGTATACTGTATGCGTCACTAGTGACAATGATGTGCCTTATAATGATTTTCTGCTTTGGACTAACCCAGGGAGCTCTGTGGCAATTAGGTTCTTCAGCACCCTCTGTCACCTTTTTCCTTTTTGCATACAAAATAAACCTTGTTTTCCTTGCAAGAGGTACGCCAAGCCTTTTTTCCTCCGAGGAGTGTCTGGAGGTCTGCCTTACAAATCTGGTGACTCCAACGTGATACCAGACCATCTGAAGAGATGAAGGATTCCTGGGAAAAAACGGATTATCAGGAGCTGTGTTGCCAGAATTCCTGTCTGTTCTTTGGAGAGGGGTGCCACTCCCAAATTGTGCAGGCTGTTTATGGGACCCCGTGATGGAGGAATTCGAGACAGCACATATATATAAGTGCATCTGAACAGGAGAAAAAAATACAGGTGGGGTGCGATTGTTGGTAGATGTGGACGAGAGTTGTGATGCAGTGGCAATGGTGTGGTGGTTGAGTAGGAAGACCACGTGGCATTTGTTTTCCTTTTACTTATTCTTTTTATTAAATGGAGTCCAGAGGATAAAGGAGTAACAGGATTCTTTGCGAGTGGGGGAAGAAGACAGTGCTGTATTACTAAAATGAAAAGAAGAATAAGGGTAGAGGGGGCCTGAGATCTCTTTAGCCGTTATAAACGGGATGTGGGAACAAATGTTTTTATTGTAACAGTGTATACCAAAAGAGGGTACAGGTTTGTTGTGTAGATTTTTTTAAGTGGAATGGAGTGACGGTGTGGGTTGTTTGTATCAGGGAGCGCAGGTGTGTGAGTGTGACATGTGAGGAGGGGGATGGGTGGGGTATTGGAACAGGAAGGTGCGAGGTAACAGGATGAAAAGGTACTGCTGGATTGGAACCTGAATAAGCAAAGATATTGTATTACACTCAGAGAGAGGTGGCTAAAATGGAGCCAACCACCCCACTGGAGTATATGTGAACAGCCCTTCTATTGTATAAGGATCAAATCAGGAAATATCATCGGGAGTGGGTGGGTGAGATGAGGCGGGGTATGTTCAAGCCTTTTCCAGAGCAGGGGACAAACAACAAAGATGTTCTAGGGGTAATGGGTCAAATTACCTTTCTTTTTAAAAAAGAGAAAAAAAAGATTGATTTAGAATGACCGGTGTGTGAACGCACAGAGCGGTCTTTCTAAATCATACTCTCATGCTCTCATGCACAAGTGTGTGCAAGGGCTGACATGCTCCAGGTCCTGATGAGCATGTTAGTGCCAAAGAGACTGCCAATGCATTACTCTGCCCAAGCTGCAGAGCTCATTGCCTTGAGAGTAGCACTATAGGCATCCCATGGGTGTCGACTTACCATCTACTATGATTCAGCATACATCACTACTACATTTCACTCAGGGCTATCGATATGGAAAAGACAGGGGGTTAGAAGAGCAACATGGGCACTGCTAGAAAGGTTAATGTATGACCACTCGCAGCCCACCCTTTTCGCAGTGGTCAAGTGTGCCATCCACATGAATGACACAAACCCAATTTCTCTTGGGAATCATGCAGCAGACCAGGCAGCCAAAATAGCAGCCTACCTTCCAGTGCCAGAAATTACAGAGTATCCAGAAATGGTGAGTATGCAGTAACAATTAGAAGTTCTGTACACTACACTACCGGTTACCCAGATAATAGAGTTCAAGGCCAAGTGCTGCAGGTCAAAAAAACTTTCATGGCCGAAAAAGGGGTGTGAGCAATCTCCCACAGATCTAATATGGTAACAGGTAATCACAGGTAAGGTGGTAATGCCCCAGGAATTGGTGATGGTAGCATTCGAGCAACTACACTACCCCTCCCATGTGATGAAGCAGCACATTGCTGCAGACATACAGGAGGATTGGTATGTGCCCAATATGCAGGAGTTGAGTGTGTTTTTTTTAATGTATCACCTGTCAGACATATAACACTGGGCAAACACTGTGAATGCTGTGAGGCAAATTACCGCACCCCAGCAGCCCGTTCAGGGAGTTACACATTGATTTTGTCAACATAGGAGAACAGTGCAACATCTTTTGGTATTAACTTGCTTTTGTTTACCCCTTCTCCTATTGGGTTGAGGCTGGAACTTGTGAACATCCAGATGCTAAGTCAGTGGCTATGTTTTAGCGTGAGAAGTGTTAAATGGCTCCTACTTCATTTATGGGATATTCAAAGAAATACAGCTCTTTTAGGAATCAAACACAAGTTGTGCTCCAAATATCATCCTCAAGCCAATGGCGTTGTCACAGGCTAAACTGTCTAAACTATGTGTTACGCTTAAAAGAATTGGGTTCACTGTTTGCCTTTCCCCGCACAAAATAGTGATGGGGCGTCACATGCACACACCACTTTCACCCATTAGAAGTGCCTCTGATGCTCACAGGGCTGCGTCCATTTTGGGTGATGAATTTAAAATGTATCTGTCTCACCTAACAAAGTCTATACAGATTATATCTCAACAGATAGCACTGAGGAGAACAGAGGAAGAACACAGAGCTGCACTGGAATCTGCAAGTTTGTCTTTGAAACTTTGTCCGTAGGTGGAGTTAACCAAGGTACAGAGGCCCGTTCATGGTCATCTATGCCACTCCATTTGTGGTCAAACTTAAAGAACTGCTGTATTGGGTAAATCTCTCAGAGATATCCGCAGTTCTTCCCATATAGCACCTCCCTCACCTGCTTCTGCATCACCAAATTGATTGCCTTTTAATGCCCTCTGCTCATATTGTACCAGCAGATTGTTCTATCTCATGGGTTGCCTTTTTGCTCCATTGGTTCTCTGTCTGTCACTTAATTATTGCTATTATTCTTTTCATCGACTATACTACCTCAGCACATTGCTTCTACCTAATCTCTTCCAGCAGCGATAAAAAGTATCATCCGAGATTGTGGATTCCCAGTGCTACAATGTTCACTAAATTATATCGAACTGTTATCAGTGCATTTGTAAATATGAATCATGCGCTGTGGATTGCGTGACCTTCTGCAGATCCCTCATCATACACATCAAATGATTAATTCATTATTGTACATATGTCTTTGTTTCATTTTAGGTGTATGCATTTATACATTCAGCCAGGTTGAGGCATATAAAGGGGGAGGTGTACTATATGGGAGTGTATACAAAATGAAAATGACATGTTTGGGTATGATACTGTCTGCAATGATGGTTTTACGGATGAATTAATGCATGCACAAAGGACCCGGGTAGTTGACACAGTTACGTAGCAATGAAAACATTGAGGTAAAAGGGGGGTGGATGAAGAGAGAGAATATGACCAGTATAAAGGGGTCATATTTGATACAAAGCCTGTTGTGCAACATCCAGAATTCAGTAACGTATGGTATAGTCACATGCGCTCAGTGGGGAGGCAGAGGTCAAATGGGAGGAGCTATGTATCTTCTCTGATCCCCCATGCTTTGGAGGCACCCAAAATGTTAGTACCTCGAGAAATGCCATCTTTGGGTGCCCAGTGTGTGGTTCATCTAGCACTGTGTTGGATTTGCAGCCTGTTCCAGGAGTACAGAGTATGGGTTGTGTTGATGGATAAAGATGAAGAGAAATGTGCAAAAATGACAAAGACCCACAATGTAAGCCACACCCTCTGTTAAAGATAGACGTGTGTTGTTTGTGTCAAACAGATGGCAAGAAGCGGTAGTGAGCTGTATCGCAGGAGGGTTGGTGGGGTTCAATGAAGAAGTCATATGGAATTTCAACAAGAACTTTCTCACTATATGGGCCACATATGTACCAAAAATGACACAAATTGAAACAAAAGAAACGCTGGTGAAGGTGCAGCTGGTGGAAGCATGTGAGTTTTGTTTTTGAGGAAACAGACCTGTTCCAGTGAGAACCAACAGCAAGTGCAACAAAACACTATTCATTTCTAACCTGAGCAAGGCCACAGAGGCCCTCATGGACTTCTATTGAGTGCGTATCAGGGAGACGGAAGTGTTTGCTAACAATTCTATATTCAGCTATCCTCATAGTTCCTGAAGCAAACCTAACTCTAGCACCCAACCAAGAATGTCACAACACAGCCAAAGCAACCCTCATCCCAGGCCTGACAATTAAAAAGAAAGAAGCGCTCACTAAAAGCACAGAAGAGGCAATCAAGCTGTCTAACCGAAGTTTCCTTCCAAATTGCAGAAAAGATTTCCAGAAAATATCACCTGTATACCAAGACAGAGGTTTTTCTTGCTTCCCTTATGCTACCAGGGGTCCAAGCCGAAGCCAACACCAGATCGTTCCAGATCATCAGGTGGGAAATTATCCCGTTGGTGAATGACATGGAACAAGGAATGAACACGATCAAGACCAAAATGCGTGCAATTCGATTGATGACCCTTCAGAACCGGTATGTTCTACACCTGCTGATGCCCATGAAAGGGGGCATGTGCAAAAAGATGGGACTATCATTTTGCACATACAATGCAGAAAATTGATCCCTGTCACACATCATGGGGCCCTTTATAAGCTGAAGATAGGCATGGAAAGTGAAGCTGAAGATTGGTTCGACACAATGTTCTTGTGGGCACCCACATGGCTTGGAGCAGTGGTGAGGATATTGGTCCCTATAGTGGCACTCCTGCTGGTGATATACTGCATGTGTCAAAGAATACTCTGGTGCTGCATAAAGACTCTCCCAAACAGTGCTATGATGATGGTCTCAAAAGGGGCAGGTATGGACCCTTCTAGTACAAAACATGAACATGCTCAAACAGATGATCCAAAGAAACTTTGCATGGTGAGAAGTGACCTGCCCATTTTCCCATGGGGACTCTGACTACACCCCCACCAGATCCCAAAATGTATGTAGAGCATAGCTCGACCTAGCAAGTGATGGGGGTGAATCTACTACACATGTGCCCCGGAGAAATACACCCAATCAGGGGAGAGCCTGTGTCATGCATGCATGATATGGGTGCCCAGGTTTGACGAGTATTATTTCTTGTATGCAAGTTGTGGAACTATAGGTAGGCCCTGGTGTAGTGTGTGTGTGTGTGTGTGCGTGTGTGTTTTTAGAATGTAATAGCCCTGAGACATCAAAGAATAACATAACAGCCAGCAAGGGGAGCACAGAATGAGCTGTCCCTTGATTTGTACTATGAGGTGCAAGGGGTGATTCCACCAAATTCATTTCTGTGCCGGGGCAGCATGGCAGGGGAGCCTGCATGTCTGGGATCACAAGAAGGGCTTTTTTATTCTAGTGGACAAATTTGAACTCGAAAGTATCCACTGAGCTCATGTCAATGACCAGGTGCACGTCATCTGACCAGGTCCATGGGGAAGTTACCATTCCCAGAGGTCCACCAATCATGCAAGCACAGCACAAGGAAGCGGGGCAGAAGACCATGTGTCACAGGCCAAGTAGATTAGATGCAGCCAATTGGTTGAGCTACTATGGGGGACTGGCAGTATGTATATAGTGGGAGCCAATGAGGGGGGTAAATACTCTATACTGTGTGTGTCACTACTGATGATGATGTGCCTTATAATGATCTGTCTGCTTTGAACTAACCCAGAGAGCTCTGTGGGAGTTGGTTTCTATGGCACCCTCTGTCACATTTTCCTTCTTGCATGGAAAATAAACCTAGTTTTCCTTGCAAGATGTGCACCAAGCCTTTTTCCTCAGAGGATTGTTTTTCTTGTGTCTGGTTGTCTGGATGTCTGCCTTACAGTACCAAACCACCATCATTTTTGGGGGAGCTAGAAGCAAGGACAGTGAAAGAGTTCTCCCTCAAATGCAGCAGAGGGTATGTCCCTGGTCTGGCACAGTGTCACTAAACTACAATATACAAGCAGGGATGCCCATTGGAACATGCAAGGCAATAGGTGTTTTGCTTTCCCAGCCTTGCAGGACCCATTGGGTTTGCAGGCTCGGGTAACGTAGGCTGAAATGTGAGTGGGGGCACTCCTCTGTAAAAATGTCAGTGTCCTACGTGGGCAAGATGGTGGCACTCCAGTGCCACTGCGTATGTCAGGAACCAGGACGCTGTTTCTGCTTCCTAGTCCATGTCTGCGGCTTGCACAGGAGCAAGAGGGACAATGTTAAGGCATTCATTGTGAGTGACCAGCTTGAGCCTAGCCATACAGGAAATTAAAAATAAAGTTTCTTTTGTGTATGTGTATATGCATGCATGTATGTATGATATGTCTGGATGCAAGGAGTTGTGTGACATGTCTGTTTAAGTGTGTGTGAATAAGATGATGGCAGTGTCTATGTTGCGGTGTATGTTTGCACATGTGAATATGTGTGTATGAATGAGAATGCAGTATAGGTGTTTGCTGTGCATTTTATGTAATGAAAGAGGCATGACTCTATATTTATTAGTATGTGAATGTGCATGAATGAGAATGTGTGTATGTGTAGGCACAGGGAGAGAACAAGCCGGATTTTGGCATGGAGTGGGCATTGATGCAGCTATTATTAGCATGTACTCTGGAAAGACATTTTTACTAGCATTCAGGGCAAAACAAATATCATTAGATCTCTTATTTCATGGATTGTCGGGGTTGATGAAGCCACAATGACAATTACAAATCAAAACCATTTTGTCCTAGCACTGTGGGCAAAACAAACATGATGAATGATATTATTCTGCTTAGTTGGAGGGACTACATTGGTGCATTGAGCATGGATGGGTTTTCTTAAAGTTTATTGGCATTACACATGGAAAGCCAAAATTATGAGTGTTCTTATATGGGCATACTGGCTTGCATTGGTGCAACCAGATTGGAATTGTTTCTTGTCATGGCATGGCATTTCTATTGGCATTTGTGACAAATCTGGTTAATGTTTCCCTTTTCCGTAGATGGGAGCCACCCCCTGAGAGGCTAGGGATGTGCACCTGCTCTGCAAGACCCTCCCTAGGGGTCCGGGCAAGTGGGATCTCACTGGAAGTGACTCCCCTCTAGGGGACAAAGACTCCCAGTCCAATGAGGAACTCCCCGACAGGCCAAATTGTCCACCTGCATGGGACTTGAAAAAAACGTTTATTGCCATATTCTGAAGACAGCTTCCAGTGATACTTCTTCCACTTCCTTGTCTGCAGGTAATGCAGGGTTTCCGCAGAACACTACCATCAAGCAAGGGGGACACCCCCTTTTCAATTGTGATGGCTTACTTAAACACAGGAAGAACTGTGAATAGGGAGAGATCGCTGATGCAGGGAGGGACTAATACAGAGGGAGGAGAATCCTTGCTACGCACAGGCGAGCCTCCACAGAGATGACATCCTGGAGGGGTGGAGCTACGCCAAGCCATGGAGCCAGCGGTGGCATGGGAGAAGTGAGACCCGCTAGCTGGAAGCTGAGAGATGGATGCTGAGACCGAGCAAGAGGAAGAGCATCCGAGACAGAATGATAAGCAGTGGTTGCCCTGGCACCCAGCAACCAGCACACGGGGAAAGAAGAGAGCCCAGGTCCCCGAGCTCCACTTGGCAAGTGCCTTTGCCAATGGTATGAGTACCAACGGGGAAGCGAACGCTAAGAAGAATACATTGAGAAGTGTATGAATGTTCTGTAACAAGACTAACAAAGCCAACTAGGTAACAGGAACCAGTAACAGCCCAGCGTCAGAAGCCCTACATTTGTGAATTGAACTTAAAAGCAATAATCATACCAAAGAGATACAGGACTTTGGGGAGTTCCAGTGCCTCGATGGTGGCCTCCAGAGAAGTGTTTCTAAAGTTATCCTGGAGGGATTTGACCACTGGTAAAAATCTGAGAAAAGCAATTTGAGAAGAATTTGTCTATTCGGGGGAAGAGAAAACAATACTGAGGATATTTTCATTTCTAACCTAAAAGCTCTATAGGATGACTGTGAACTGTGTTAATATATTGCAAATTTACTTTGTGACTGAAAATAAGTCCTCTATAAGTCAGGCCAGGGAGATGCCCGTTTCAAGGCGATTGTGCAAGATTCCCTTTTAATTCGATTTTCTAAAGTGGTAGGTGACAGTTAGTTACTTAGGATTTCAACTCAGGACTCTTTCTTTTTGGACCTCAAAAAGCATCCTTAATTTTTGTTTTAGAAGGTAGGGAACTTCCCTCATAGCAATAGAGCCAGATAGGAATTTATCTATTAATTTAAATAAAAGAATCTTGAACCATGACCCATTTCCCTCAACAATGCTTATTCCTTGATACATTCATGGGTGTCAGCAAACTACTTGTGCCTAAACGGCGACAAAACAGAAATCTTGCTCGTTGGACCTCCCAGGCCCTAAACACCTCAATGAGCAATACACATCCTTCCAGATTGGCAACATCTTGATACCCATCTCAGCCTCAGTTAAAACCCTAGGGGTGTGCCTTGACGCCTCCCCTACCATTAACTGCCAAATCAACACCATCGCTTCTTCAGCAGCCTGCGCCACCATGGTATTAAATATTAATTGTTGCTGCTAGACCCTTCCTATCCAAAAGCAGTTGCCTGAGCAATCATCGGCTGAAGAATTGATTATTGTAATGTCCTCTTTGCAGGCACCACCTCCAGAAAAATTCATAAACTTCAAGTAATTCAAAATAACGCCCTCCAAGAAGACCTCAATATCCCCAAAAGAGACTATATCTGAGAAGAGAGGCCCACTGGCAGCCCATCCAAGATTGCATCACCTTCAAGACCTTGTCCACCACCCATAAGTGCTTATCCAACACAGCTCCCCCTTACCACTCTCAGAAAATAGGCAAATCTCACTTAACAGGACCCACGAGGAGACCATATGCTGACCACCTACTCCTACCAAAAATTATACAAAACAAAGCCGGCGGCTCCAGCTTTCCATACATCGCAGCCAAACAGTGGAACTCCCTCCTGCCACGCTCATAGCAGAACAATCTTGCTGGGTATAACCATTACAGTGACCTGCTCCTGCTTCCCAATTGCATTTTATGTCAAAACCAAAAGCAAATAACCTGTAACTGTACAGCACCTTGATGCCTCTGAGCTGTATGTGTGCTCTATACATGAAATAAATAAATACATGAAATTGTAGTCCAAGTCCTTCTGGGTCACCACAGATTATAGGGGCAATCCCCAGCATTAGGAGGGTTCCTAGGTGGGTATACTTGCCTACATTGGTGTAGGATCTATGGACACATTTTCTAAAAGTTGCGTGACATGTTTTACTGCCATTATATGGGCAAAGAAAACAAGATGAGGGACGCACTTGATGGAGCCAGGGAGGTACCAGTGAGGATGCAGCCCTTCTCCCCCTCAGCAGATGGAATGGGGAGAAACCAGTGACAGCGTTGGGGGTGAGGCGGTGTGCCGCTACTGCTTCCTTGACCGTCTTGTACGGGTCTGAACCCGAGGCATGAGCCAGTTGTAGTGCCCCTTTGATGAAGCGGTTTGCTCGCTCAACCAGGCCATTGGCCTGTGGGTGGTATAGGCTTGCTCTCCGTTGTCGAATGTTGTTGAGCTTGAGAAACTTCTCCATTTCTCGGGAGACTAGCTGGACTCCGTTGTCTGTGACAAGTTCTTCTGGTAGACCTTCCCGCTGGAATACGGCGGTGACTGTGCTCGTGGTGATGTCTGAAGTGAAGTCAGCTTCCACCCATTTGGAGAAGTAGTCAACCATGACTATCCCGTATCTGTGCTCTGGGGGCATGTTGTCCAGGGGCCCAATGAAATCCAAACCTAGCTTTCGCCACACCCCTTTGGGGACTTCGGTGGGCAGCATGGGGGCTTGCCTCACGGTTAGGCGCTTGTCACTGTTGGTGCACTCGTGGCACCTTTCGACCATTTGTCTTATGTCCTGGTCCATGCCTGGCCACCAGTAGGCATTGCGTATCCTGCGTCTGGTCATGTTGCATCCCAGGTGGCCCGAGTGTGCCCTACACATTATCACTTTGCGGATGCCGCTGGGTGGGATGATTTGATCGCCTCTGAAGATGAGACCGTTCATGGTGGAGATTTCCTCGATCACTTTCCAGTAGGGACGGAGGCCTTCGGGGATCGCTCTCTCGTTGGGCCATCCTTCGCGAACCCAGGTGCTGACGTGCCATAGGGCCTCGTCCTGTTCGAACTCCTCCTGCCAGTGGCGCTCACTCAGGTCCATGTATTCGCCGTTCCTTAAGTCACTGATGGAGGCTACGACACACTCATCCTCCAAGAATGTGGTATCGGGGGCTCTTTGGCTCAGGAGTCTGGACATGCAGTCCGCTTGTGCGTTTTTCCACCCCGCAATGTGTGCTATTTCGTATGTGTATTCTTGAAGCTTTGTGGCGATCCTGGCCAGCCTCGGGGTGGCCGTCTTGGTGCCGCCCGGGCTCAACATGTGGATGAGGGGTTTGTGGTCGGTGATCAGCTTGAATCTCGTCCCCCATACGTACGATCTGAAGTAGTCGACGGCCCATGCACATGCCAACATTTCCTTCTCGACCGTGGAGTAATTCTTCTCCGACGCGGATAGCGCTTTGGATGCAAACGCCACAATATTCTCAGCGTCTCCCTTCTTCTGGGTCAGGGTGGCCCCCAGGCCATACGCGCTGGCGTCTGTGTTAATGCAGGTGTCCCATTCAGGGTTGTATGGTTTCAGGCACGGCACGTGTAGGATTCTCTTTTTGATTTCACAGAACGCCTCGTTCTGTTCCGGACCCCACAAGTAGGCAGCCCCCTTCTTCAGAAGCTCCCTCATGGGAGACGTGGTCTTGGAGAATCTGGGGACGAATTTGGCATAGCACTCCGCTAGGCCCACGAATGAGCGTAGCTCCTCTTTGGACAACGGAGCCGGGGCTTCTGTTATGGCCTGCATGAGGTCCTTCTTGGGACTGACGCCGTCACTTGAGATGCAGTACCCCAGGTATTCTACCTTGTTCACTCCGAAGACGCATTTTTCATGGCGTAGGTGAATGCCCTCCTCTTGAAGCCTGCTCAAAACTGCCCTGAGTGCCTTGTCGTGGGTCTCGTTGTCTTTGGCATACACAAGGATATCATCTTGAAAGAAGGAAACATTTGTGAGTCCTTTGAGTAAGGAGTTCATCATTCTCTGAAATGCGGATGCCGCCGACGACAACCCGAATGGCATGCGGGTATATTGAAAGGTTCCGAAGGGCGTGATGAACGCTGTAAGGGGGCGAGAGGCTTTGTGCAGGGGAATCTGATGATAGGCATCACGCATGTCCAGCTTATAGAAGATTGCCGCCTCTTTCATCATGAGGACGATTTCATTGATACTGGGGAGTGGAAAGCTATCTGTGATTACCTCTCGATTGAGGCTTCTTAGGTCGATGCAGATCCTAAGGTCGTTGCTGGATTTCTTTTTGATCAAAACTACTGGACTCAACCACTCTGAGGATTCCACGGTCTCGGTGGTTCCTTCTTCTACCATCTTCCGAAGGTGGGCATCCAATGCGGGTCTCGCTGTGGCAGGTACTGCCCTGACTTCGTGTTTCACCGGTATGGCGTTGGGTTTCAGGTGAATCTTGTGGACATAGTTTCTCACCTTCCCTGGGTTCTCGGAGAACAGGTCCGGGAACATCTCCTTGAAGTTCAGCGCTGCTCCTGAGGAGACCATGAGGACCTGTTCCGGAGTGCTGGGATCCAGTTTCATGCTGAGTTTGTGTTGGTCGTCCCAGCCCAGTACAGCTGGGCCTTTGGGTGAGAAATACACTTTGGTGGTGGTGGACCTCCCTTTGAATTCGATCCGGGCTTTGATGTAGCCTAAAAGGTCGACAGTTGCACCACCGAACACCGTCGGCTTTTGCCTGGTCGTTCTGATCTCTACTTGGTGCTCGTCCCATCGTCTCCTTCTACGTGTTAATGGGGAGGATTGTGAGGTCGGATCCCGAGTCTGCCATGACGCGCGTTTCCATTCCGTCAACTTTAATGGTGCAGTGGGGCTTTTCCCTCCTGGCCTGGGGGGCGTTGACCATGACAACCATGGGTCTGTCCTGCTGGTCGTCATCATCGCTTGAAGCGCAGTCACCATCGACACGGGAAACCGTCTTCTCCCGCCACGTGCATGCCGGAGCCACGTGCATGCCGGAGCCACGTGGCCGATGCGTCCGTACTTGGAGCACTCTTTATTCCTGGCGGGGCAGTCGCGATCATTCGCCATGTGCTTGGTGCTGGCGCATCTATAGCATTTGGGTGCCTCCTTTTGCCTGGGACCTTTGTCTCTGGGGCCGTCGCGGGACTGCTTGTCTCTGCGCCCTCTCCATTGTAGTGCCGCAAGTTCGGGTGCGGGCAGGTGACTTCCCGCCTCTTTGCGTCTGCTGGAGGTTTCCTCCTCCGCCCTGGCAATTTGGATGGCCTTGTCAAGGGTGACCTCCTTTTCTTGTATGAGCTTGTCCTGCACTTTCCTAGAGTTGGTGTGAACGACGAGCATGTCGCAGATGACCTGTTCTGCGTTTTCGCCAAAGGCGCAAAGAGAGGCCAGCTCCCTCATCCTGGTGATGTAGTCGTCCATGGGTTCGCTCCCTTCTTGTTTGCGGGTGTAGAACTTCAGCCTGTGCAGTACAACGTTCTCCTTATTGGTGAACCTCTTCACAATGCGACGGGTCGCTTCCTTGTAGACGTCGTCATCGTCGTCATCATCGGCCGCAGGTATCTCCTTCAACCCAGCAAAAATGCCCTGTCCTTCAACCCCCAACGCATTTAACAGCATCGCCTTCTTCCTCACGGGGGCATACCGCGTGCCGCCTATAGCTTCCAGATAGGTGGAGAACAGGGGCTCCCACTGCATCCATGGAATTGCTGGTGTTCCTGGTGACGGGAGAAAGGCAGGGGGCGGTGTGGCGCCTTGCATGGTGGGGCCGTGGGGTCTTTAGTATCCTCATCACCAATTATGTTGTGGCCTTGAAGGACGACAGGACGCTGTAGTGAGTCTACTCTACTTTATTAAATAACAACTGGTGTGGACTGGTATATGTCCAAGTTCTCATCAAGCACGTACTTACAGTTCAGTTAAGTTCAGGACTTCCCCAGTTGGATCACTGAGGGAAATGGGTGCACTAGGATGGCACGCTGTAAGCTTCTAGGGCCCCCAGGTAGCCTCCTGTGGCTGTGGTGTTACACCCTAGAAGCTGTGATGTACGGCTGCTGGAAGTTCTCACTTTCTTGGCTCCTCATCAGGAGCAGCGCTGTGGTGCGACCGCTTCATCTGGCGGGCTGCCAGCTCTGAAGCGGGAAACGTTTTCCCGCGGAGCGTGGGCTCGCGAGATCACGTTACGTGCGATCTCGCGAGAACACGCTCCCGCGATCGTGTGATATCCCCACACACATGTGCATATTTTAAGTGTTGTGGATCATGGATAGTCACCATCTACTGTGAGGAGATGAGAGGTAGACCCATACACCGTCTGCCTGAGCATCAGAGTGCTAGAAAGGGTGTTCACTGCGTGCACTTCTCTAGGAGCCCTCATTCCAGGGACTGCAATTAACATCTATTTTCAACCCGAATTACCAATATTCAGGTATATTATTTGAATGAGGCCGATTGCTTTACATTCACAGGTACTGATGATGTGGGTATTGTAAAATATTTAAAGATGAACCCTTTAATATGCTGTCACCCTGATATATCTGTCACACGTAAAGTTGGTATCCAGTGACAATGTTATCAGAGAAAATATTGCAACGAGGTGATGTTTATTCCCTTTTTTCACCCTGATTACAATCAATCAAGAACTTTCTCCAAATATTCTAGGACTAGAGTTTAAATAGTAAATAACACCAGTCCTAGAATATGTCAGTCAGGAAACAAAACATCACCTCAGTGGCAACTTTTTGCTGGTGGCATTTTCACAACGAACTATAATGTTTGAGTGCAGCGACAACTCTTGCTGGTACAAGAAAAGTTTGGTTCATGGGTTTAAAAAAGGTATGCATCACAATGGATGGCTTCCGATAAGGTGCATTTTGTTTGCTTTCACCAGCACATTATTGGCACACGCATGGAGGAAAACTGAAAATGGGATGTAAACAATATAAACAACAAAATGCATGATGGTTAATGAGCATTTGCCACACAAAAGGTAAGAAAGTGGCAAATCAGGAATGCCAGGTCCACCCCCTGTCCTGTCCACAAAGAGAGGAAAGGGTGCCACTGTTGAAATAACATAAAGTGCAGGGGTTTACAGGGTAAGAAGGGATGAAATGTTGATGGCATGTGAAGAAGTGAGGTAGGATAGATAATACAAAAAAGTTGGTTACACGGATCACAAGTTTTTATTGTAGGTTTCTTGTAATTTTCCAAGATCAGTTGGTAAGTGTGGCCGTGAAGGCCCTGAAAAGAAGAGACGCACACCAGCGAGTGGAACTAACGTGTTGCTTTATTAGCTTACAAAATGAAAGTGAAGAACCCTCTACTTCTCTCCTCCCTCCTTTCATGTCACAAGTCACGTGACCTCCTCCTCAAGGCCCTGTCTCTATCTTAAAGAGACAGGGGCCCTGTAACAACACCCCCGGACAAATGTCCTTGCGTGTGCTCAACATTCTTCCACCAGTCGTGGTGGTTTTTTGATGGTCCTTTGCGGACGCCTCTGTGGCTCTTAGACAGGGCCACTATCCGGGCTGTCGAGCGGTTCCATCTGATGTCGAGCCGAGGACTCTGGGGGAATCCACAACTTGTCCTGGGCATCGTGATACTCAGGATCTGGCTTAGGAGGTGGAGGCCTCACTTCCCCTCCTCTGCTTGGCATGCTTGAATCGTGAGCTGTTTCTGGTCATCTTCTTTTTGGCATTTGCAGTGGTTACCATTGTCCCTTTGATGGCAGTGACTTGGAGAGGATCCGGGGCATATTGCGAGTCGGTTTTCTTGCTCATGGTTTGTTGGACCCAGACTTCGTCTCCTACGCAGAATTCTTTTGGTGGGGCTCCTCTCCTTTCATCTGTCTCTATCCGTGTCTTTTTCAGCGTCTCCCCTTATGACTTCTTGGTCTGCTTTGTGCTGGTTTGCTGGGTTCCTGACGATTTTGGTGCAGACTTGGTATTTCATCATAAGTTCCACAGGGGTCCTGTTCGTGACCTCATGGGGCATGTTGCGGTAGACCCTTAGCATTCGACAGAGTGCCTGATGTGGATCGGCGCCTTCAACGCGGGCCCTTTGCAATGTCTTCTTGATCAAGGCCATAAATCTTTCTGCCATCCCATTGGCTGGGGGCCAGCGTGGTGTGATCTGTGGCTGGC